>NC_080782.1:4926160-7326160 GCF_028018385.1 Neofelis nebulosa | reverse complement strand
TTTCAGAAGGACAGAATGCTGCTTCCTGCCAGCCATCATCGCCTCGTGTTTCAGGGCTTTTTCTCGAAGTCGAGCTCATTGATGTGTTCAGGAGGCCGCTTGGGGGGCATATCAGGTACGTGAGAGCTTTATCAGAGGAGACGAAGCAAGCCACACGTTCGAACCCCTGGACGAAGTTTGATAGTTGCTCTTACAACAGGTGACTCCTGTGTTTGATAGGCCCCTGGTTATCTTGCTCATAACAGGAATCTGCTTTTCATCACGGTGTTAATTCATGGGGCTGATTCACTTCGGTATCCGTTTTACCCAGAGAATTTCCTTGAACACTAGTTGCAGATGAGAAGAGGATAATACAAATGTATGCTGACTGCAGTGCCTAATACCATCCAACTGTACAGCTCCCTCGCACGTCAAGTGGGTTTCTGAGGCTATAAAAATTGTTTTGTGTCTGATTAAACACAGGTCCCTTTGAACTCCGTGGGGGTTCTTTTCTGCTAGCACTTTCTTGTAACTGTGTGCAAAGTCCCCCACTCCCCCCCCCCCTTTTTTTTCTTTTTTGTCTGATTCGGAATCCAGAGAGCCAGCCCGATCCGCCTCCTTCTTCCTTTGGTACAGCATAAACTTGTAGTTACCGTAACATCTGTTACATTCCACACCCCGAGGCACAGACAGGCAAAGCTAAAGCTTCTCCACACACACGTGCGCTGGCCTCTTTTCCTGCTCCTGCGCCTACAGTGGGTTGACCAGAAGGCAGAAGCACATCAGAACCGCTGTCTAGTAACTGGTCAGCAAAGGATGTTACCCACCCGTTTAATTCCCACCAACAGAGCCCCCGTCTTTCCTGGGAGCCCACGGAGAGGAAGGGTACCTTCAGTGAGGCTGGGACGTAATGAGGGCTATAAGGCTGTCTCTTCCAGAGAAAGAATGGAGGTAGAGGGGCGGGCTGGAATTTATATTTATGGGACTAGAAACAGTATCCAGTGGGGGGACACTTCAAAGCACAGACGCAGATGAATGGCTCGTTGGGCTCAGGGATGGGACTAAATAGGCAAATTTGCTGTCAGACCGGTACCATCGTGACTGTTAGCTGTGAAATTCTGCGGTGAACTGTAGGGGCTGTAGATGATTGGAGAGGGATAGCATGGCCCTCGGGACGCAGAAAATGGAATTTTTCATTGCTTGTTGCGTGCATCTGTTTGTTCCTTTGTGCGACATCCTACAAGTCTTCTTTGCTGATTTTCCTTGTGGGGACCATTCTCTTCTTGTTCTAACCTGCTTCCTTTGATATCCCAATTAGACGTGTAGTAAATGTGATCAATGTGTTGATGTCTGTCAAATTTGTATCTTGAGTTTGACCTCAGAGCTTCTCTGCCACCACCTATTCCCATCTCCACTGGGACTTCCGTTGGGGATCTCCACTGAGGCGTTCATCAAAGGACTGCTGGATTGTTCTCCAGACCCCAAGCCTATTCTTCCTCCCGTGTCTCCTATCTCAGAAACGGCCCCATCGATTGAGTGACTCTAGTGGAAAAAATGGGTGTCCTCCTTAACTCCTCACATTTCCATGAGCCCCAATTTGTTGCAGACACTACATTTGCCCCTCAGTGTCTTCAGGCTGCGGAGGCATATTCACTTCCTCCACAGAATAGCCAGAGGAGCTTTTAAACACGCAAAGTAGCTCATGTCCTCCCCCTTCCCCCCACACACCTTGGCTTCTTAGTGCCACGGAAGAGAGGCTGGTGACAGTGGCAGCCCACAGCCACATCTGGCCCGTGTCCACGTAATGTGAATATCGTCTTGTTGGAACCAGCCACACCCATGAGTTTATATTTGTCTGGAACAACAGCACCAGAGTGGAGTAGCTGTGACAGACACCGTATGGCCTGCAGAGCCTAAAATACTATGTGGCCCTTTACAGCAAGAGTTTTCCAATTTCTCCCATAGAACAGAATCGAAACTTTTTCACCTTCACCTGCCAGACTCTCTACCTGAACTTTCCCTACCTCCCTCTCAGCTCTCCCCTCACCTTGTCTCTCCCTACACACCTGCCTTGTTTCTGCTGCTCAATGACTCTGCTTCACTCCCCCCACCCCCCCCCTGCCGCCCGCCATCAGGCCTCTTCCAGACAGGGCTCTGTCCTGCAGTGCACTTCTCCCACATCTGTGTGGCTTTGTGCTGTCATTCAAGTCTCCTCTTCAGCGTCACCTCAGCGGAGTGGGCGTCTCTGGAAACGCTAGAATGTCACCCCAAGCGATACTTCAAACATCCACCTGTTTTATTTACCTCACGGCAATAACTTACTACTTTTATTTCTTCTTTATGGATCTGGTCCTCCTCACTAGAATATACATCTAATGAGGGCGAGAAGCTTCTCCGTTTATTTTCCTGCGTGTCTTTAGTTCTGAGAACAGGGCCAGGCACAGAGTCGATAAGCGTCTGCACAAGGAGGGCCATCATGAGCCTGGTGGCAGATGGTCCAGCGAAGAAACATAATGGCGTCAAGCAAGTGATCACCGTTGGCCGTGGAAACTGGGCTCAGGGCAGGAAGAATCTCTGAAGTTGTGTAGGATACCTCAGGAAGTGAGTGTATAAACTTGTCAAGAAAAATTGAAAACAGGATTAGAAACGGGGCAGTGACGTTGAATTCACTTCAGGGAATTCACAGAGGCCGCTCTCAGCTAGTCCTCGTGGCGGCTTTGCTGAAGGCTGAGAAACAGAGCCGCTGTTTGACCACCCGGTCGCATCGGGACCAGGTTAGTACCTGGAAATGACAACCACCACAGGTTTTCAAAGTGCACCCCGATGGGTGAAACAAAAGGAAAACCAGCCTTTATTTTTCTGTCTCTCTTGACCGTCTACCCCTGTGAGCCTGTCTTTGTCGAGGTCGCTGTGGAGGCCAGAGGTCTCCTGCAGAGGTTGGGCCAAGGCAGAAGAAATCCATTTCGGCTGGAAACAGAAACTTTAGGCCCTAAATGTCGGTTTCGGTTTCATGTTTATAACCTGCTTTTTTTCCCCGGTCTATCATCTTGAGTGACTTGGGGCTATTGGTACCTAAAGGAGCCTGCGAGCGAGGGCTGTACGTTTCATAGAATCGGAGCTAGCACCGGCTAATAGGTAATAGGTCCTGCTGGATTTCCAGGTTTGCTTTTTCTCTTGGAGGAAATGGATGGATACTAATTAACTGGGGTTCCAAATGATTCTGTGTGGCTCTACGTGGAACACTCAGCTTTTGCCTACGAGTTGGGTAATGGTTTTCTGTATGCCTTTTTCGTTTTAGTTGAAAGGTATTAAAAGCCATATAACACTAATGGAATAGAACATCCCGGAAATGCTGACGCTTGGTGATGCCATGTGATACAGGGTCAATCATATAGGGTGAGTGACCAGGGAGTCTTTCTAGATAAATTTGCAGTGATGTCTGGCTGAGTGAATTTCAGTAGGTCCCTTTGCTTTCCTGGACTCCAGATTCCACATTTTTGAAATGAGGCATTTGAGTAGGTGTGACCTGAGGTCCTTTCTCACTTTGAGACTGTGTGTTATTATTTTTTTCTATTACTAAAGAATTATGCTTAGTGTGTTTAATTATCTGTAATACATGTTTATTGAGCCCTTACCCTATGCCCTAGAGCAGAGGTCAGGGCAAGATAGTGATATTTTAGACCTTGGGAGTCAGACAATCTGGACTCAAGTCTGCCAGTGTTGTACAAACACAGCTCTAGAATATAGGTAAATGCCCAGGCAATGCCGTGCTCCATAAGAATTTATTTATGGACAAAGGCCATGGGCCTGATTTTGCCCATGGATCATCATTCGTCAATCCCTGCTCTAGCGCCTAGACACTGAAAATTATACTCCATAAATCTGAAAGTTCTCTTTCTTTAATAAATTTACAGCCATATTTGGATATAAACTCCTTCACATGTAAAAGAATTACAAGAATAGTAGAATACGGTTCGTGACTGCTACATAAACACAATCGGCAAGCAGTCGGTATTATCCAGGTAGTATGGGTGGGCCAGAGGGATGGAGAGCACTCGGGTAGTTAAGGGAGGGTGCAGGTAGATTCTGGGACCGCGTTGTGCCTTGGAACGTTCAACGTTATAACCAGTGCGGATTCATTTGAGGCCTATGGTAACACATAGTAGAGCACAGATACTAAGGAACTTGCTCCCTTCTCTTTCGTGGCTCCCAGCCTGTTTACAGTTGTTAGAGGGCAGGATGGATCATTTTGAAAGGATGGACTCATGTTAGCAAAGTGGGGGTGTGAGAACGAGTTCGGTGAGGAGCCGGTTGAGGAAAAGTTGAGGCGTCTATGTTGGGGGAGAAGCAGAAGAGAAGTGACGAGCAGGTAAGTTTGAGAGGGGCCGACGGCCAGGCGATGGCAGTTTGCTGTGACCATGGCAACTTGCCGACCGAGAAAATCATTGTGCGGGTGTATCACACACAAGAGCCCGGTCAAAGGTCCCTGCCATCGAACACATTGCTAGCAGGGACTATCTGGCATGGCCCAAGGCCCCCAGATATACAGAGGCACTCTTATCTTATCAGGCACGATGTTCCAAGGTCTTCGAGATTATCTCCAGGAGTCAGTCGAGGGTCAGGCTTTTCTTTGGAATAGGCAGGGTTTGAACACTCCGGACCTGCTGAGTCAACTGGTTACTGAATAATCTCTCGCTTGTTACCTGCTCAGTTGGTTCTGAACAGTGATGAACAGCCTTCCTAAATGTTGCAGGACCCTTACACCCTTCGCAGGTAGACTGTGATTTACATGAAATTGAATGTCATTCTAGAGGAAGCTAAAATGAACGACAGATACTCTGCCTCGTAGCAGGATGTTGTCAAAGATGGAGTAGGGCCTTCTTCACGGTGGTCTTGTGAGGCAGGTGTAAACCACCCTATGTCGCCATCGTGGTGAGGGTGGGGACCTAGGGTTCTGGAGACCCTCCCGTGACTTCAGGCTTTGCCAAATGCCTCATGGGAATTGGCCGATGCATTCTTTTCGGCACAAACTCTCGTTTTAGTGTTCCCCTTCCGTTTCATGGTTTGTTCAGACAGGTGAGGCAGTTGGTGGTAGCCTCACAGCCCCCACCAGGAAAAGCTTTGCATCTGGGTTCAAATCCAAATGAGCTTAATTCCAAGGACTGTGTCACTTTCATTAGCGATTAGGCTCAGTCCTGATTCAGTTACAGTGTTAATGGCAGTAGGTTCTGAGGAAACCCAGGATCAGTTCGTCTTTCAATAGTAATAGAACAACGCCTCTGTATGACCAAGGAAACCCCGTTCTTAATAAATTAGATACACACTGTCCAGCAGCGAAGCCACGGGCCATGTCCGGCTGTTGAGCGCTTGAATTGTGGCTAGTCCAAGCGGAAAAGGGCATCAGTTATAATTCGCACTGGTTTTCAAGGTTTGAGAATGTACACATGAAGTCAAAATATTTCAATAAATTTTATTTTGATAACATTGGAATGATATCCTGGGTTAAATAAGCTATATTGTCGAAAATTAATTTTACCTACTTCTTAGCAGTTTTGAATGTAGCGACTGGAAAATTCAACATCGTATGTGTAGGTCACATTCTTATTTTCATTGGATAGCACTGCCTTAGAACACTCATCACACTTTATTTGGGACCAGCTAGTGTTTCTTTTCTTCCGTTTAGCTCTCTTGTGCGTATGTCTCCCCTTTTTAGCAAAATTATCAGTGTCTTGAAGGCAGAGGTCTGTCTTACATAACTTTGTATCCGAGCCAGTACTAAGTGGGTTCTTCCATGTAGTAGGCACGCAAGAAATATTCGTTGACTACGTAAATCAATAGTTGTGTTGCCCCAATAGTCTAGATGCATATGTCCTTAATGCTTCACCCTAAAGTTCCTGGTAAAATCTGGGTCAGTCTTGGAATGCGTTCTACCTGTAGTACCTGTAGTTAGAATCAGTACTTTGGCAAAGAGACCCCCTGGGGACTTACTAGAATGTCTTCAAGCAAGGAGACTTGCTTGCACAAATGGCTTTTTTTGTACCCTTCGGACTTCTGGTCATCACTACTTACACAGCAAGCATGTGGCCACTTCTGGAGTCATCTAAGCTCTCGTTGAATAGAAAGAGTTCATTTTGTTATATTTTTAGTCACATTAACATCATTTGTAATTCTCAAGTTATAAATCTGAAGGAAATTACTTTTTAATGTCCTCTGGCACAACATTAAGATTTTGCAATTAGATTTTATAGCCCGTAGTCATATGCTGCAGGTCACAAAGCAAAATAAAGACCCTTCTGCACCAGGAAAGTTTCCTGTAGGAAAAGCCACACTGAGTTTAGGGGCAGGGCAGCCCCAAAACACACTTCACAGCCTGGAGGACAAAGCTGGTCACAGTCTGGGGGTTTGAAGGTCTTGCCTGGTTTACGTATGCATTTGCATAAACTTTTAAATTAGAAAAAAAGTCTGTCTTGATGGATGGATGAATAGAAAGTGCTTCTTGTGTGAGTTATCCAGCAATAAAAACCTGTCTCTTATTGGTTTGGTTCTTACCCGCAGCCCCCAGGAATAATTAGGTTTCCACGATCTTAAAAGTTATAAACAAAAGGGAAGGCAATGCCAGCCTGCCAGGCGGATTTGGAAACCAGTTTGCTGACACCATTCCAGAACCTTCTCTTTACACCTTGCTAGGTGTGTCTCAGGTAACCCTCAGATGACTGAGAATTTCATGGGCCCCACGTAACCCTGGCATTTAGATCCTGAGATTGAATAAGATCCTAAGACAGCCAGGCAACCACACAAACAAATGAAAACCTGGGGAAACAGTGGAAATGACAAATCCCACCCTTGATTCCGAAAGCGAGTACATTTCAATTGGTTATGAGATGGTAGTTGATTCTATTGAAATTGTGTCTTGAAAGATTTCTCTTAAGATACCTATCCAGGAAAAACATAAAAGAAACTTTGTTAGGGGCGCCCGGGTGGCTCAGCTGGTTAATAAGCAAGTGACTTCGGCTCAGGTCATGATCTCACAGTTCATGAGTTCGAGCCCCACGTCGAGCTCTGTGCTGAGAGCTCAGAGCCTGGAGCTTGCTTTGGATTCTGTGTCTCCCTCTCTCTCTGTCCCTCCCCTGCTTGTGCTCTGTCTCAAAAATAAATAAACATTTAATGAAGCAAACAAACGAAAACTTTGTTAGTTGTATATTACTCTGCAGTAATCTAACTTTGAGAAACAATATGTCCGAAAGTCCCACAGGAATCTCTTTGAGGTGCTGAGCATGCTCCCAGCCTGCCAGCTGCCAGTCTTTATCTAAAAGCCACCTTCCCGAGGCAGGCTGTTTGCTCTTGCCTTTTCTGGAATAGTATGTGTGTTTCTTCCTGTAATTTAACAGATTTGTGACTATTATTTAATGCTTGTTTAAATCGTGCATATATATTATGCAGTGGATTCCAGGCTGTAAAACATAGCTTAAATGCCACTTGTGGCTTCAAATTATGTTTCAGTTAAGAAGACCCACATCAGCGAATGCTTCAAGTAAAAAGCGCGCTATCACAGCTTTTTGGATTCTTTTTTTTTATTTATTTAAAAAAAATTTTTTTAAACGTTTATTTATTTTTGAGACAGAGAGAGGCAGAGCATGAACAGGGGAGGGGCAGAGAGAGAGGGAGACGCAGAATCCGAAACAGGCTCCAGGCTCCAGGCTCCGAGCTGTCAGCACAGAGCCCGACACGGGGCTCGAACTCACGGGCCATGAGATCATGACCTGAGCCGAAGTCGGACGCTTAACCGACCGAGCCACCCAGGCGCCCCAGCTTTTTGGATTCTTAAGACACCTACCAGGCAGGCTGTCCAAGATGAAGCACTGAACTTCAGAAGAACCCAATTCCAGAGCACAGACATTTTGCAAAACTTGCAGTTAGTGGATTTTTCCAATGGTGAACGTGTGGGGAAAAAAAGATTAGGTGTTTAAAATGTCATTGGGAAGGAAACATATGAAGAGACTTGATGTAGCACCTGACCTCTGTTGAGCAGATACACAACTAAACACAGAAATGATGGGAAAAACCCCTCTTTGTATTTAAAAGACTGCGTTTTATGTATCACGTTTATCAATAAAAATGTAAATGATAGAAGCCTTATGTCTTCTTGGTGTATTGGACACTTTCTGCTGGTCTAAACACTGGTCTAAAAGCATTTTACTTTTCCTAATTGGTTATTATTGAATACTTTTGTTTTATTTTTAAAAAGTCACATCAGTTGAACGTTTTGATAATTTCCTATAGCAAGCTTTTGAGATATTTTTCCCTCTAAGATAATCTTTAAGTGTATATGTTATGTACATTATATACATATAGTGTATATGTTATGTACATTATATATATATAGTGTATATGTTATGTACATTATATATATATAGTGTATATGTTATATACACTATATATATATATTTATATCTCTTGCATACTTTTATGCAAATATGTATGTATACATATATGTATATATATGAATGAACATATTGATGGCTATATCTGGATATAAATATGTGGAACTGTGTATGTCTGTATCTAGGTATAAATATACATGTAAATATATTCTTAATATACATATTTATGTATCTGTGTGTGTGTGTGTGTGTGTGAATAAACACATGTATTTATATATACACATCCTAATATATGGGTGAATATATTGAGATCTAAATCTAGATATAGATATTTTAGTCCCTTAAAATGTTACCATTATTCCCACTTGGATGGATATTCTAGTGCTGTGATGGAGAAGAAAATAGATGGGCAAAGAAATCACAGGGCTTCAGATTTTCACTTTGCCTTCATTGGCGTATAACTTTGTGCAGTCATACAACCTCTTTGCCCTTAGTTTTATCCACTAAAGGAAGTGGGGGGGTGGACTGCACGATAGCCAACACCATGTTGATTCTACAGAGTCCTAGATAGAAGTTCTAGTGAGAATAATTGAGGTCTATACATTTGGAGAAACAAAATTGGCCTGATACTTTTCAATTTTTCTAGAAAGCCAAAGGCAGAGAGTATTGGCCCATTTCCACATTAGCTGCTGTAACCAGGACCTGTCTTGGGAAGAAATGATGGAGATAAATGTCTACTGTTGGGATCTTCTCCCTTCGGTAGCCTTATTGTCTGCGGTGGACCCTGGTTTCTTTCTGCTTTTCTCTGGGACCTTCCTTCTTCCAGCTGTGCCCTGCCCAATGGGCAGCTTGGGTTGGAACATTCCTGTCCTCAAATGAAAATTACCATCTCTTCTTTTCTGTCGAATTTTGCTCTCTTTTGGTGGGCGTCAACTACTGTTTCTGATAATTTAATCCATGCTGATATATTACTAGGTGCTAAGGATTAATGCACTTTAGACATTCCTGGGAAAATTGATTTTTAATTCAGACCTTATGGAAATACGGCCTTAGTCCCATCCTAGGTTTAGCTTAGCTGCTTACCACTTATGTTACATTTGGCAAGTTTGACTTTTCAAACACTCAAGAGTTTGTAATTTTTACATGTTTTATTTCTGTAAGAAAGAGTATAGCTCTGGCTTCACAGGATTGTAAACATGAAATATAATAAGAAGTTGTTAATGTGTGAAAAAGTATCTAATATAATTCCAGAAATTAAGTAAATACTGATAATATATAGTAACAACAACAACAAAAAAGCATTACTAAGAGACATTGGTTGTTCTGAGATATATACAGATGTGTGTGTGTGTGTGTATACACATATATACACGTGTATATAGCACCTGACCTCACGTGTATATATATATGTGTGTGTGTGTGTGTGTGTGTGTGTGTTATAGTAATTTTTTCCCCACAAGCATAAATGTTTGTGAATTTGTGAATTTGGGTCTTTTCTTCCTGGTGAAGTGTTTTGCCTTAGCCTGCCATTCGACAAACACATGAGGCTTTGGAACTGAAATCTGTTGTGATCCCTTAAAGAATTTCAGGCAGGACTCATGTAGCTGAAAACCAGCACCAGGTGCTGAGAGCTGCTGAGTCAAGCAGGCTCACCTTGCTCTGACGGGCTGTTGTTGGAAGCACATGCCTGGGGAAAGCAGGAAAAGGAAAAAGAAGAACCGTGGCAGCGGTCCAGAGCACTGACCTGCCTTGCCGTTCTCAGGGCTTCTTAAAAATTCTCCTCCTCTGTTTTCCAATCATATTTCAGCTCAGATTGCGTTGCTGAGAATGGTGCGTGTAATGGCGGAAGCTGCAGACGACGTCCCTGGAAGGGGGATGCGTGCCACCTTTAAAGAGTGATAGGCATCTCTGATGCAGGATGGTTTCTTTCACAACGTGGGGAAGGTCCGGCAAGGAGAACTTCCGGAATGCTCAGCCAATAGGACCATCTGCCCTTCTTTTCCTGGTGCCCCGCTGGCAGGAGTGCCCTTCTGGGGGAGGGGAGGACCCAGCCCTTGCGTTTTCAGGACAGTGTCCTGTCCCCCCACACCAGAGCTGAGTGGCTTACACTGCTGAGAAATCCTGCCATTCTACTCTGTTCGCATCATCCCTGCCTTGTCATTCCAGAATGTTCTTTGCTCCGATAAAGTAATTCTTTTTTTCTCAATGTTAGTTTATTTATTTTTGAGAGAGAGAGAGCATGTGCACATGTGAGCAAGTGGAGGAGGGACAGAGAGAGAGTGAGAGACAGAGAATGCCAAGCAGGCTCTGTGCTGGCAGTGCACGAACTCTGGGATCATGGCCTGAGGTGAAGTCGAGTCAGACGCTTAATAACCGACTGAGCCGCCCACGCACCCCCGTTCTTTGCACCAGTAAAGCAGATCAGTGCATGGTTATTGACATTTTCTCCTCCCTTTGTTACACCAAGACCCTTGGATCATAAAACCTAACTGGTGACCATGGGAATGTTTTTTTCTGTAGATCTTAACTGACATGTGGATCATGGTTATTCATAACAATAGCAGAAACAATAAATGTATTATTTATTAAACTGAGTGGGTGGCAGTTTTTATTTAAGAGTATATAACAGTGGGAATCAATTCATTTTCAAAGTGAAGAGGATGTTGATTTTTTCCTTCTTGTTACTTTACAAAAATGTTGCATAGGAAGCTACATGTTAGGGTTTTTCCAATGTGGGTTTCAAGTTCCCCCCAAAAGATTCTCATTCCTGCTTACCGGGC
The DNA here is from genome assembly GCF_028018385.1 of Neofelis nebulosa. Lineage (NCBI taxonomy): Eukaryota > Metazoa > Chordata > Mammalia > Carnivora > Felidae > Neofelis > Neofelis nebulosa. Next base: position 7,315,020 of record NC_080782.1, on the reverse strand, counting down.
TTCTTAATCGACTGAAGTTTAGAGTGATGAATGGAACAGGCCACCCAGAGCCACTTTTATTTGACCTGGGAGGTTTCACTGCTCCGTGTTTGCCTGCTAGTCAGCATGGTCCCTGGAAAGTGAGTGCTGCAGGCTTTAGCCCCTGGAGGAGACATCAGTTTGGTTTTCAGATTTCAGACCAGGACTAGTCTTGAACACCAAAATCTCCTGTGATTCTTACTTATCAGGCTCTAAAAGGTTTTCTTGGCTTATGAGCATGATTTCCTTCAATATCTTCTACAGTGTTAATAGTAACTTTTATTTTGTTTCCAAAGTTTTCTATTTTCTAGGGTTGGTTGTGGGGGGTGGGGGTTGGTGACTAGCTTGAATTTGTAAGCTAGTCTCTAGTTTATATATGTCATCATTTGGGCCAAATTGATTAATGCTGACATATGTCCATGAAAGTTAGTTCTTGAGATTGTAATATTGGGTTCTTTTTAAAATCAAATCAGCATATGTTTTATTAGAATATTTATAAAACAATCATATGGGTGCTTATGCAATGGTAAGAGAAGGCAAATATGTGTCACTGCAGCTAATTTTGCAGTAGAAGGTCATTGATGGGCCATTTCTTAATAGCCACATTTGTGTAATCAAAGGATTAGCTTGAATGATAACCATCAAATATTAAAAATTATCTACAAAGTATTAAATTTGAAGTTACAGGTTTTGTGTTTTTAACTTCCAAACAGCAGTCCTGTTGGCTGCTATATTTAAGTTCCCTTTCATCCTGATGTTCCTATGTGTTCTTTTCAGCAAAATCAGGAGAGAGAAATAGGAGGGAAAAGGTGAACCCATTATTTGGGAGAAGTGAGCGTATATTAAAGTTGATGTTGTTAACAACGCTATCTCTCAACCTAGCACGTGCTGTGTGCTGTTCGCTGCTCGCTTCCCTTGCCCTCATCTTTCTTTGGCATCTGCTGAGCTCGTTGGCCTCCACTTGCCCCGTGTTCAGACTCTGCCCTCACCTGCCTTACTTGACACTGTGCTCTTTTAGACTTCTGTGTCTGTAACTGTTCCTTTTCTGATCTTTAGAAAGCAGCACTGATCATTTCTTGATGCTGGTATTGAATTCTGTTACTGTGGTGGCAAATTCTACTGATAGAACTTCTGACATTAAACTTGTCGATCCATCCTTGGGTTTCTGGAGTAGACCCCGTCCCATGTGAAGCAGTGTGTGTGTGGGTGTGTGTGGGTGTGTGTGGGTGTGGGTGTGCGCGCACACACACACACACGTGCATACACGTGTGTGTGATTTGCTAATACATGTCTATCCTTAGCAGTGTTTTCAGCCATACTTTTAAATGAGGGTGGCCCATGATTTTCCTTTCTCATCATGTCTTTGTGAAGCCTTACTAGCAAGATTATCAGGATCCTAATCACCTCGGAACTATGTTAGGAAGCTTTACCTCTTTGTCTAATCTCTGAAGTAAGTTCAATAAAGTTGAGATTCCATGTTCCTTAAGGGGTTGTTGAAACTTACATGTGAAACTAAGCCTACTGCCTTTTCTGACAAATTATATGTGGGAGTTTACTATGCGTTTTGTCAGAGTGTTCGACACTGTCGTAATAAAAGAATATAATAACAATTTTTAAAAATATTTTTGTAAATGTTATTGTTATTTTTAATTTAAGAGAGAGAGAGCAAGCAGGGGAGAGGGGCAGAGGGAGAGATACGGAAAAACCCAAGTAGGCTCCACACTCAGTGTGGATCCCAGTGTGGGGCTCGATCCCACCATGACCTGAGCCAAAATTAAGACTCAGATGCTCAACCTATTGAACCACCCAGGTGCCCCTTAAAAGATTTTTCAAAATGAGGGACTTTGCATGTACTTGCAGACAAAGGGAAGGGGCCTGATAACACGGGAGATATTAGAGGAGAAAAGAGGTGATTTAGAGAAGGGACCAAAGAGGAGGGAAGAGTTGGCATGAGCAGAGGAAGGGGTACTGATCTTGGCACAGAGGAGAGGGCACCAGCCTCTGATCTTACGGCAAAGCGGGGAGGAGAGGTGTCTGAGACAGGCGCATTCTCAGTTAGAGACGGGTTGAGGCATTAGCTTTCTCCCCAGGAGTTCATGGTGTTGTGTCAGATAGAAGTCAGGTGACATGCAAAGTTGGGAGAGCCAGACCTGGAGGGATGCCCAGGAAAATCAAAAAAGAAGAGAATGTGCAGATTATCCAACTTTTATCTAATGTTAACCATAAAAATGTACTGGTTTCAAGGGGGCAGCTCTTTGGAAATTGAAATAAAGGAAAGGGAACAATTTTGATGGAACTATATGTTGTTAGCTTGCTTTTCCATATCTGCATCCCTCCTTCTATTATTGGAGGACATTTCAGGAAGTAGTGTAGCCCTTCCTGTTGCCCAGCATAGGAGCCAAAACCTGAAGTATGTCTCTTCACCCTGGTCCCTGTTGGCCACACCCTTCCTGTTTGTCTAACTGAAAAGAGAGATTAATGCATGGGAGGTGAGCTCTTGGGAGCTCATGGGAGGTGAGATTAATGCATGGGAGGTGATTTTCTTCTGATTTCTTTTCATGTCCTCTCTCCCCACATGTGGCTCACATTTCCACTCTAACAGAAAGGTCAGCCCGTGGCCCTCTCTTCTTGACTCATTCGACCTACTTGTTGTCACCCCCTTGAGTACAACACGTGTGCTCAGCTCTGGCAGCTGTGAGCTTTGATCCGTAGAGCCTGGGAGGGGCACTCAAGAGCCTGGAACTCCAGTCCTGGCAGGTCTCCTCATCAGGTTCCTCTCTGTGATGAAGCTGTTGTATTAAAACAGCTCTACGTGCACTTCCGGGTCGTAGCCATGCTCCGCCATGTCTCTGGGGTCATTCTTCATAGAGGACATTCTCCATAGTTCACCTGAACCTATCATCTTTCTCCAAGACCAGGCCTTACCCCTTGAGGCCTGTGTGCCACTCTCCATTGTTTTCTGCTTAATTCTGTGTCAGAATGATTTTGTTATCTTCAGCTGGTTGCCTTCCAGCTAGGTATCAGGCCCCTAGGACACCCCCACCATTGTTCCTCCTGCATTTTGACAACCAGCATTCATGCAACCACTATGTAAAGTGCCTGGTGGTACTTTTAAAAAGCTAACATTCCTGCCCCCATTCTCTACTCTTTCCTGCCCACCAGTGGCCCATTCACATTCCTAAGATGCCTGCTTTGATGTGTCAAGTACTTGCCTGAGGACTTTTCAAAGCCTCTCTATCACCCATGAAGCCATGTCCAACTTGTTGACCTGTGAGCTATATTTAAATATGCCTCTCAGTTAACCATCCCAGTAGTTTCTTGAATTACCATTGCTTTTTCCTTTCCCTCTTCTCTTTTGTCCCCTCTTTCCTTTCATTTTTAATTCTTTTCCTCTTGAAATCACTTGCCGATTCTTGCTCGTCCATTCCAGACAGTGATCATTGCCTCGCGCATTCAGAGCCCTGCGCCGTGTGCCGCAGGCACCCAGGTGAGCTTTGCAGACATAAGAGCCTTCGGCTCTGTCTCCCAGGAGCGGAGAACTGATGGGCAAGCAGGTGGGCAGCACCGATTCTGGCCCTGGGGGCACCGTGGCATCCCACGTAGCTCTGCTCCTCTAGAACGCGTCTGCACTGTCAATATGTGGTCAGATCTCGCCTTTCTTTTACCGAGAATCCCAGTCTCCACTCCTTTCTATGTGTGAGTACTTCTTGTAACATTACAAATGCCTGTAAAGTCCTTGCGTTCATAGATACTCTGCTTAAAGAAGATACTAGTGTTTGCCCCCTACCTGGATTGTGAGCTTCTGGAACAGACCGTTCATTAACAAGTTTTTATAGCTCCAGGGCCTTGTACATACTTTGCTATAATTTTTTTTTTTTTTAATGATTTGGCTGTAAAATGAACACATTGAAATAAACTTCTAAAAAGGATCAAGATGCACATTAAAATTTCAAAACCCAAAGACAGGTCTCTCTAGAAGTCAACCCTGGTTTCCTTTATGCGGTGGAGAACTTCTGGTTTATGGCCTTTTCCCCAATAACTGATAGTAGAAAATTGCTGTATTTATCAGGCGGAGCCATTTTTTGAAAATAATCCGTCCCAATCACATCAACAAAGACCTGTGTATGGGACATATTATGGGATGTGAGCATATTTCCATATTATATCTGTTTTGTAACTTTGTTGATGTGGCATCTGTCATGTGCCTGTTTAGTCAGTGTGATATCACTCAGAATAGTAAATCCAAGAAAAAATGACAGATAACGTGGCTAAGTGTCAGGAATAATGATAAGGTGAGGCACAACTAAAGGGCAACTCACTGAGCATTTTTTTTTTTTTTTTTTTTTTGGTGTCAGAAATGTGCCCATAAAAGTTGCAAAAATGGCTCGTGAAGCAGCATTCTGTCCCTCTTCAGAGCTGTCGTGTTACAATAATCAGACTCTAGGCTGGAGGCCATGTCATAGGACTTAACAGTCTTGTGAAAAACCTGTCTCTAAAGAGTGGCTATTTCCTGATTTCCCTTAGGGGAAAAAAAAAATGCCAATGAGAACTAGAAGTAACTAGATTTCACATCTAGAAAGTGCTGAATGTATTTAACATGCCCGGTCATGGGGCCAGGATGGAAACCCAAAGTGCAGGGACACGAAGCGTCCACTTTGAAGGAAGGCCGATGGTGCGCCTGGGTTTGTCCTGGGTCCGAAGGAGGGCTTTGCGATTTCCTCAAGTCTTCAGTTCTTGCCAGGGAGGACACCCAGGAAGTGCTTTTGTTTGCGTTCAGTTTTCCCTGGGTGAAGCGTGTGAATGCTGTGTGGTTTTCCGCCCAGCCCAGCGCCCAAAGGGAAATGCACATCTGGCTTATAAATCACACCCAAGCGCTGATGCTCGCTCTTTATTGGGTGGCTGCCGTCTCTGTTTTACACAAGCTCGGTGTGGACTGTGTCACGTTCTGATGGGAACCGCCAGTGGCCCCTGAACGGTCGCGTCAGGGGGCCCTCCAAGCTTCTCTGCAATGTCATGTTTTCTACCTGATGCGCACCTTTTGTGGTCCCCGGAGGAAAGATCATTCATGTGTATCTTTTTATTTATTTATTTTTCCTGTTTAGAAATTGGCCCCTGGTTACGGGAGTTCAGAGCGAAGAATGCTGTGGATTTCTCGCAGTTAACATTTGACCCAGGACAGAAAGAACTTGTTGTAGGAGCAAGGTGAGAGATCTTCCGTTTTGCCACCGCAGATAATTTTGGATTTCGTTTTCCATCTGTGCAGTTACACGTGAGCTTCTCTGCTGTAGCTCACGAGTGCTAAGTAACGCTTCTTCTAAGAAGGAAATACGGCATAAGGGGCTGTTGACTATGCTACTAATAATAAGATGATGACTGCTTTGCATGGCAGCATTTATTGGGTGCTCCCCGTGTGCCAGGAACTGTTCTCACATGAATTCATCTACTTTTTTTCCTGTGAAAGCTGAGAGGTAGGTATTGTCAACGTCCCTGTGTTAGAGATGAAGGGATTGAGTCTGGTCATGTTTATGATGTCTAATAAAAGCTGGACCCCGATGCCAGACCCAGGCGTTTTGACTCCAGAAGCCATGTTCGTAACTTGTCGGTACATTCCTCAGTAAAATTCTGGAGTCGAGATTTGGATGTCCATTCCAATGTGACCTTGACTAGACCATTTTCTAGTCAATTGAGAATTCAAGGAAACCGTTACATTTCCCCTCTTCAGGTACACAAACTCCTGGATCCAGGTCAATATTCGACGTTGCAGTCTGATGACGAGGCTACCAGAACACAATCAGAACAGATCTTGAGTCGTTTCCCTCAAATTTACCGGTGCTTCTTTAGAGAACAGACAGAATCCTTCCGTTCAAATAATTTATCCTGCCAACGTATTTTGAGGGTAATTTCTAAAACATACCTATGCATACCTGTCTCTTAGGAAAAATATTAACTTTGAAGAAAGAAGCCATTGGTAGATTTGGACTCTCTCTGGAACTCAAGGAAACCACTTTGGGCACTGGAGTGATGTATCAGATTTACTAGATTATAAAACATACCTTTCATAGCAAGAGAGAGGATGTGCAGTTTCCGTGTATACGTGAGTGAAGCTAAATCCGGTTTATACTCTAGATAAACACTGAACCGTTTCTAGAACCGTTCCTTTTGCTCTCAGATCTCAAGGAAACCTTGTGCACCACCCAGCCCTTGAAGACATTGAGATGTGCGGGCATAACTTTACATGGGGACACGGAGATTGGCTTAGCACTGAACATGTCACCGGCATGCCTTTTGATATTTTTGAGCAGACAGTGAATACGGATTGGTTGGGCTTATTTGGTCTACTTTTAGTTCCTTCAGCACATTGGGAATCCATGGGGGACTTCAGATGCCGACTTCCATCAAGCGTATTCACTGGGAGCCTGGATCGTATGTCGCAAGGGTTTTTAATTGGTCCTCTGGCCTCCAGGTTTTGTCCTCTTTCTTCATACCCTGGCCAACATCATCTTTTTAAAAGGCCCCCCTTCGGTAGTCCCCGTTGGGTAAATGCTGGCACCTTGGGTGTTGTCCAACACACCCCCTGCCTTGTGGTCCCACATCCCTCATGGACTCCGCTCTTTTTCATTCTCTCGTGGTCCAGGCATGTGGAGTTATTTAAATTGCCCACAACTGTCAAATGTTCTCTTTCCTGCCCCGGGGAGTTGGTGACAAACTCCTTTGCTTTTCTGGAACATCAGCTACCCACCCACCCCAACTTTACTTGGTGAACTCAAGATGCGTCGTGAGGAGATCTGGCTCCAGGGTCCTCCCCTGGGCCCGAGCTCCTCCAGCCCCTGCGCTGCGTGGTCCTGCTAGCACACCTGTCATCTGCCTTCATTTCTTCCCTTACCGCGTGACTTTTTGTCAGGTGTCCACCCCCCCCCCCCCCCCCGGCACATGACCAAATACTGACTTACCGGATGGTGGAGGATGTGCCTGTCTTCTCTTTCCTTCCCTAGAATGTGGCACAGTTTCTCCTTTGGCAGAAGCTCAAACACATGTGTGGATGGAACATATCTGCTCCGAGGATTTGGTTCGTAAATGTCCTCCTCTGCATCCGGGAGGACCCTCCGGGAAAGATGGGTTGGGTTTACAGCAGATTTATTCCAAGGACATAAGAGAGTGGCAAAGCTAACCCTTAGGGGAAGTGAGCTCTCGCCCTTAGCCAGAGGGGAAGGCGATGCCTGCCAGGCGGCCAGGTACAAATACCTCCGTCGGTACCACTGGGTCTCGGATGCTCCATTTGACCCTGAAGAACTTTGGCAAAGGAGATGGGGAAGAGTCTCCGCCGTTTCTGGTGCCGCATGAGTGGGACGGCACGGCACACGGGCACACGCATCGCAGGCGTTTGGCTTTTGGCCAATGACAAGGGTTCTCCTCCTGGATGTGAGGAGCCACCGAGCAAATTGGCATTGGGAAGAGCTAGCTTGTGGTCCTGCCCTGGTGGGAGATAGCGCCTGGGAATCGTCCCCAGGGATGCCTGTCCCTAGAGGTAGCCTTCCCAGGGTCCCTCAAAGTCTGCTGCCATCTCCTGTCACCACATCCCAGCCCAGCCACGCCGGGATCAGACTAGCCACTGAGTCAACCTGGCGCACGGTACGTCGTGGTCACCAGGAGCAAAAGGACGAGTAGACTTCAGCACATCCAAGTCCAGGAGGCACAGTTGAATTTGAATTTCAGATAAGCGACCCCAGGAACACGGGCTGTATTTTCTGTTCTAGAGCAGCACCCTGGGTGCCAGAGACATTCGATAAACAAGTCAAGAAAGAAGGAAAGACATAGAATGGACTTGCTCAGCTGGGTGATCTTGAGCCAGCGTTAGACATCTAATTTTCTCATGTTTAGAATCGATATAATTATTCCTACCCCTGTCAGCTGTTGCGAGGATTAAATAAAATAATCCATGAAAAGCGATTGTCACAGCACCAGGCACGCAGTAAGCATGCAGCGGGACGGTGACTCTGCGGAAGTCTCCGGGTTTCGGCATATGTGCGCGTGTGCGCTTCAGGCAGACATCGCTGAGCGAGGAGAATAGGAATTTTACTAGGAAACTTGGGTGGTGGGATTAGGCTCAGAAAGCTTGAGAGGGAGTGTGAGCCAGCTATAACATTTTAAAAATAACCCAGCCCTCAGCTTCCTGCTTGGGAGGGCTTGACAGAGCAAAAGAAGTTTAGAGAGCAGGTGCATATTTAGGACATTTGTAATGGTTTAAATATGAGTGGTGGAAAAAAAAAATACAGTGATAGGCTTTCTGTTTTCTTAGAGTTAGCACTCAGCATTGTAAAGCCATTTACTGGGTGGTTTCACTTTATGTCAGTGATGCTTTATGTTCCTGAAATTGAATTCAGTTAAAGATTCTTTGTTGCTCATCACAAAAAGGAAGTTCATTGTGCTGCAAAGAGAAAACCTCTCTTTAAGCGATTTGTGGTTATGTGGTGCCAGAAGGTGCCTGCATTCTTGAATTTGTGGAACTTCTGGAAAGATCCCCGAATTTATTATTTCCAAGATGCACGTTATCTTTTATGCTATTTTGAAAGCATTGGCATTCGTATCCTGTTTTACCCAAGGCTCTTTAAAAATTAAAATAATATTTGTGTTTTCAAAGATGAGGCTGAGGCATTTGCATTTCAGAAAATGTGGAAAATGCAGTTAAAGCATAAAGAAAGAAACACAATTTCAGAAATAATCACAGTTAAACTTTTCAATTATTTCCCCATGCTATTTGATTTCTATTTCCTTATATGATTGGGGTAATATTTTATGAATAGTTTATATACATCTTTGTCTAAAAACCTACGAAAAGCCATTCTCATGATATTTTATATATAAGAAGAAAAATTCCAAAGTGAAGAAATATGTCCTGGTGTAGATTTTGTATAGATAAAGTATAAAATATTGGTACTTTATTGATACTAGTAACAGTTCACAAAGTTGATGTAAGTGTAAGTTTTGTGGCAGATAGGATTGTAAAACTAGATGTAAGAAGATGATTATACTTTTATTCTCCAAATGAATCTGTCTGTCTTTAGTGTTTCGGGTTCACTGGAAGGACTACAGGTGATTCTGTGCTAAATTCAAATGTTACTCCCAATGGCAGCTAACTTGGTTCGCATACAATGCAGTGTTTGATTATAAACAAATAATAATCAGGGCATCTGCAAATTAGCCATATTCTTATGAAGCATAAAGCCATAGAATCATAACGGAAAGAGTCTCTCACCAAAGAGAATGTGAGTTTCCTTCCATCCTTTGTGTGTGTTTCTTGGTCTTTCAGCGGATGTCTGATCACCTTACTGTTCTCTAACCAGCTTCAGTGTAATAGAAGTATATAAATTGAAAGGCAGAGTCTATAACCTATGATGTTTTAGTAAAAACACTCACCCGTAAAATTTCACATGAGCACCTTTGAGTGAGGGAGGCCCAGCCCTCTGCTGGTGATTAAGGTTGGTGGGACTGAAGCCCATAGACTCAACGCTTGGGTCAGGTAGCAATCAAATTTGATGACAAATACAACAATTCATGACCTTGGAAATTTCAAATTTTAATTCTATTGCAGTTACATTACAAAATGGGAACGTTCTAGAGATATCAAGAGGAAGGGTAAATGGGAATGCACGAGCCTTCTTGCCCCGGACTTGAGGACCAGCCCCGAGTCTTGTGCCTTGCACGGAGCCCTTTGCTTTGCCATTACAGTCAGTGAACCGTCTCCACAGAGGGGAAGATATTTCCGTATGCATGTTTCTATAACGGGTACTATAGATTTCTAATCAGCATGTTTATTACCGAAAACAAAAACTAAAACTAAGACCTTAGGGCTTCCAAGGCATAGCTTGACCTTCATTCATCACAGTCACAAAAACGAGTCTTGAAAAATCCTAGTGTGTTATTTTCAAGCATTGTTTTGCCCCTGGTTTGAATCTGCAAAAATAAAGATAAAAAGGAAAGATGAACTTGCTTTTGTTATGGTGGCGCGGAATTTGCTTTAAGTATTCAAAGCATATGTTCCCATAAGATCACAATTGAATGCACGGGCAGACTTCTATTTAATTAGAAGAAGTTCCTCCTTTCAAAATGATTTTGTTGCTGGATCTGAACAAAGAGCTGCATTTTAGATTCACATAAAATCATTTTTTTAAAAATTGAACCAATATTATTCACTCTTTTTTTTTTTTTCGGTGGTGGTTATTCATAATTGCTATTTTTATTTTAAAGTTTTACCTTAGAATTAATCTCTTGGAAGCAATGTATGATTAAAAGGAAAAATGGAGATTTTTTATAAGATGGGCAATTCTGCTTCCAGTAGCCACAACTTCTGTTTTCCAAAGGATACATTGTAGTCAAGTATCCACAATTGAAGGTAACTTCCGTGAGTGGAATCAAGTCAGCAGTTAGGAGTGAATCCAAAAGCAATAGACCCCCATAGTGCAAAGAATCCCAGGGTAGCAATGATGTTTACATTGTATTTATATTGATTATGATTTAGGAAAAACAGCTGGTGATGAAGAAAAAAAAAAAAAAAGGATGGTGCTTTTCATTCCTGCTCGTGGTCTGGAATTTTTTATTCAGCTGTTAGTTTATCGTTTAAATATTTTCTCTTCTCTATCATTTTCCTTCTCAGTGTTGGCACTCGATTTATAGATGTGCATTTCTCTTAGGATTCTCTTTGCCTATCTTCCTCCTTCTCATGCCTATTAATCTTCCAATAGGGTCCATTTGGTTAATTAACCTGATCTGTGTTAAAAAGTCCCACTCCTTTTCTGCTGGCTTTGTTACCTTTTGTCCAGTATTTGCCAGACATCAGCGTACCTAAGTACCCCGGGGGCGGGGGTGTGTTCATTCAAGGTGAAGTTTCCTCTGTTCCCTGTTCCCAGCTCTGCTGATTCAGTGAGCTGGAAAGGGTCCAGGAGTGTGAGCTTTTAACAAACAGGTGGTCTACAGAAACTCTTGGGGGAAAGACTTCTGCACACTGTGTTCCTTTTGTTGTTGTAAAACACAGAATAATCTCTACACTTTCCTTCTCTGCTGGAACTGGTGAGCAGATAAGTCTAGCGGCATAGTTATTTATTTAGTTATAAAGTCCTTTTTTTCCCAAAATGCATGAATGAGTCAACAAAGCAGTGTAATAAAAATTAATCAGCCTCTTTACTTTGGGTGTATATGTGTGCTATACGGTGTTGGAGCATTGAGAGCTTTGCTCCCAGCCAGTCTCACATAGGGTCCATCAGAGTTTATGAGTTCACTTACTTACCTTTCATGACTCTTCATTCATCAAATATTTATGGACCCTACTTTATGCCAGGAAGTATCTAAGGCACTGGGGAAACAAAGACGAAGCCTAGTCTCTACCTGACGAAGACTTCGTAGCCTGGCACAAACCTAGTGCCCAGTTGGCAAGCTGAGGCTCTGTCGTTGGTCTCCTGTTTTTGTAAATAAAGTTTTCCTGGGGCACAGCCACACCCATTCAGTTGTGTATTTCCTGGGGCTGCTTTTGAACTTTACCTACAGAGATGAGTTGTATCAACTGAGACCATCCATGAAGGCAAAGCATTTGCTGTCTGGCCCTTAAAGACAAGTTTGCTGACTCTTGACCTAATGGTTGTGGGGGGAACACAAGCAATTAAATTCTCCCAGGGAAGCCTGGGTAAAGGGCCCTAGAAAGACCCCAAGAAAAAAGAAACATGACGGTTTTGGGGGGTGAACATGGTGCATGGAGAAGGTGCTTTTTCAAGTGAGCCTTGGAGACGCATTACGAGTCCGGCAGACGGAAGAGTCTTCTTGCCAGAAAGACCATACCTCGGGGAAAGTCCGAGATCCCGATGAGGCTGAGAAGAGCTAAGCTTGACTGGACCAGTTGGTGACCAGTTGGCCGAGAGGGGGAGTTATTGCAGGTGAAGCAGGAGCTTTAGGTGGGGTCAGATTGTGGAACAGAGTGGACTTAATCTTCCAGACCAGTGATTCCAATTCTGGCCGTCATGAGAGTTGCCTAAGAGGCCTCACAAGAGCACAGATGCCCAGGCCTCTCCAGCTCATCAGTGTTAGACTTTCTGGAAGTAACGTTGGAATCTTTGCTTTAATCAAGTTTCTGATGATCTCCTGGCCTGGCAAATTTGAGAGCTCCTGCTAAAGACATTAGGAGCTTGGGAGATTTTTCAGTCTGCCTATTTATATGCTCAGATTTGCATTGAAGAAGATATTTCTTCCATATTGTGTGCAGAGTCTGCTCGAATTTGAACAATTTGGAGATAGGAACAGCACTTGGGGGCTGTGGATCAGGTGACAGTAGAAAGAACTTACACTTAGGCAGTGATGGTGGAAATGGGGAGGAGAGATTTGAGACATATTTCAGAGCTGAGTTTGACAGTGATTGATGGTGACCCCAGATGGAAAGGTAGAGGGCAAGAGTCAAAGGGGAGATTTGGAGCAAGACTCGGGAGCGTGGCTTGCCGTGATGGCCGTAGCTAGCCCTGAGCATGTGGGGACTGAGCTGCAATTCTTTGATTATTTGAAGATACATGAAAACAAAACTGAAACACAAAACAGCTCGGCTTTTGCTAACTCTGAAGCTAACCCAGAAAAAGAATTGTATATGGAGATCACTTGAGGAGTGGACATTCCTAAGAAAACAGGGTTAAAGGAATCCTAAGATAGGTCACTTGGTATTTTTTTCAAATGAAATATGATCTCTATTAACTGAAAAATAGGAGGGAACAAGTCAAATACCCAGCGGACCCACAAAAGCAGGAGTTGTGGGTTAAATCTGGAGCAGTAAAAGTCATCGTCTGTAATCCTCAAAGCAAGTAATATTTAGAGCATAATAAAATTTAAATTATCGGTGTGATTCTTAACAATATTGACTAATAACCGTGGCCCTAGATGTGCTTGTGGGAAAAGGGTTTTCTGGTTTTAATATCGCTGCAGTTTGCTAACAGTGTTGGTCTTAATTATTGCACCCCACTCACAATCCATCTTTGTGATTTTATTTTACTCGCAAAAAACAAGAAGCTCTCCATCTATTTCTGTGCCTTTCAATCTTGGTGTCTAAACATACGAGAGTGCTATTAAAATGACTTATTCCTGGTTCTGATGTGTTCTTTTGGAACATTTTCAATAACCAAGACTTTCGAAAGGTTTGAAACAACTCTTGGGGGATAAGGAATGGGATAATAGAAGCCAATACAATTTTGGGGGAGTTTGTACTGGACACATATGGTAATATCAACAATAATAAACTCAGAATTATCTTAAAATTTTCATAGCCCGAAGTACATATAGTCATGATTTTAGAGGAGGGTAGCAAAGATTTTGACTGAAGAGGTAGCTTATAAGCATGACTGTATTATTCGCAAACTGTGATCTAAATGTGATCCAACTAAATAGTTGTTATATATTTGCAATAGCTTGGTAATTCAAAAAATTAATTAAATGCCCCAAAATTTGTGGATAAAACATATGAAAGAGATATGGTTGGAATGGTTATAACCGCAGAAAAAAATAAAGGCTCCTGGAATCCGTTTGGAGTCAACCAGCATCATGAAAATCTCTGGAACAGCAATTACAGAATTGGTTCCAGGATGAAATTAAATCTTCAGATGCTTTGACATTACTGATGTGATTGATACATTAAATATTGACATTCAGATAATTAAAATAATTTTTTATAGAAACACCTTGTGCCTTAAAGGATACAGGTGTTACTTTTCCTTAGTTTCAAAATCAGAAACTTATGTTTTAATATTCCGATCTGTCAGTGCAGTGGAAAATGTGGGTGTGATGGAGGGCGTGGCTATTTCAAGCTCTGCGCAGTCGCCTGTTGATGACGGGGGAGGCCTGCAGCAAAGAGAAATCGGGTAGGAAGAAGCTGACCCAGGTACAGGTGAGACGGGCCTTTCAGTTGACGTCAGCTCTCAGATTTACTCAAATGGTGATAGCTGCTCCACAGTGTGTGTTTTGTGTTCATATGGTTTCATGATCGACCACGGTCTGAACTTCTATTAAACAGAAAGAGAAGTCACTACCCCCATTGTTCACAACACACTTGAGAGATTAGCTTGCCGTTCTGTCTCCATTTTCTTTTCGTGCCAAATGCGTATCTGCCTGTCTTAATTATTTGGCCTTCTCCTCCTCCGTTATGAGCAAGCCTCTAACTTCCGTGTTCAATAAGAACCTGGAGTTTTCTTCTTTGATTTTATAGCTATATTCATCAGAGACCAATTGAGTTATTCTAAGAGAATGTCATTTTAAAACACCTGTGTCTTTCGTAATTAATGGAGGTCAGAGTTAAGTTTTATAGTGTCTCTAGATAAAATGAGTCATTTAGTTAATATGCTCATGATGGCTCAACCTTTTCTTTAATGCTGGCTGAATTTTATTACTTTACATGAAGACACAAATGAACTTCGTCTATTACGGCCCGCACTGCTCCCTCAGAGGATATGTTGTTGTGCTTAGTGATTTGTTGCTAATAGGCCACTGGGGGATATGATAGGACGCAGGAATGGGTTATGCAATCCTACAATCAATAAGAAATCAACTCCAGTGAGGAGGGAGAAAACGCGTTCAGATGTCTAGTGGGGAAACTGTCAAGTTCTGTCTGCCAAATTTAATGGCTTTGTGATTTGAATTATTCAGTCTGTTGGATCTATGTATCCCTCATACATTATTACTCCTAAAAGTAATACGGTTATTACATGTGAATGAGCAATGTCAAATTTTATTCCAAGACATTTGGGAAAAAAAAAAAAAAAAAAGGAGATCCATACCAAGGGAAGAAAAACGCATACTTTCATTTACTATCATCGTAAAACTGAACCTTTCCAGCGTGGTAAACTCTTGCTTGGTACTTCTGGAATGGGGGGGGGGGTGGGGGCGGGGAATGGAAATACGGACTAGTTCTCCTAAGCTGTACCACTGATGCATTCTAAAAAATTCTAATCCCTTAACCTGTTGCATCACTGCCTTTGTCCCTGTAGAATGGTGATATTCCTTATTACTACCTATTTACATCTCCCAGGGTGTTATGATGATGAATGAGACCACTTAAATGCTTTGGGTTGCTCAGAGCTTTGCCCTCCTAGAGGAACTGACCTGATATGAAACATTTGGTTAGCATTCCCTGTTGGCTGGAAGCCAGAATCATTACCCCTTCATGTTGGAAAGGTTGGTAGCCTTTCTTGTGAACCTCACATATATTGTTTTCCCTCCTCGGTGTGCTCACAAGTGCAAGATAAAGTGGTTGCCCCTTCTGGAATGCCCCGGAGAACAGCCACTTACAGAGGACCATAGATCTTGCTTTAGTGTGTGAGTGGCCCAACATCTGGGAATATCAATTTTTTATTCCCTTTAGAAGATTTTCTTTCTTTTTGTAATCTTTAGCTTCGTAGGTCGCTGACCCAAACTGTGATGGATCAAGCTGTCTTGGGAGATTTCAGGTCCCTCTTGTTGCTAGCTGTGTTGGAATTTGTCCAGTAGCAAAAATGGACTTCAAGCTATACTTGGAACCGAATAGTTTGAGGAAAGGCATTTGAGAATAGTAGAATCCACACTGTGTTTTGTCAGATTCTCAAGTTCCAGGGAGGTGATTGGGGAATTCCACAAATGTTTCACTTATATTTCATTTCTTAAAAACATTTTTAAAATCGTTGAAAATCATGATAGAGAAAGTGAATACTGGGATGTGTTATATTATATATTTCTAATATGGAAAGGTCCAAGAAGGCATTAAGTTGCCTACCTGGATTTTGTGTAGATCACAGTCATGTATTCAACAAATATTTGTAAGCCCTTACCAATTCTTTGTCTCCGAAATCAAACAAAAAGTAACAACAAAAATGTAACCAACCAACCGCCACAAAGGTTGTACAAGGTTATCAATACATATTTCCCGTAATTCTAGTTTCAAAAATTTTAAGTCACTTTAATCAACTATGATGAACAAATATTATGTGTGAGTACTTTGTTGGATGAATTTTCATTAATGAAGAACTATCCTTCCTCTTTTACATGCTGAGTTTTTATTTTAAATTATTTTGCAATATGGTACTTGGTTGCAAAAAAATAAAAAACACTCAAAAAAGTATTTCTCAGGAATTTGTTGAAATACGTCAGGGCGACAAGTCTTTTATTCGATTGGTCACAAATTCATTCAACTCCCTTGGCCATTTCCTATCTAAAAAGGGCTACAGTCTTTTAGGGATTTGTGTTACTTAAAAATACTGACAGATGGTATAGTTTAGCTCTCTCATGTTATAAATGAAGAAACATGGGCACTCTTAAAATAAGTACAGGCAGGGGTGCCTGGGTGGCTCAGTCGGTTAAGCACCCAACTTCAGCTCAGGTCACGATCTCATGGCTCGTGGGTTTGAGCCCCGCATCGGGCTCTGTGCTGACAGCTCGGAGCCTGGAGCCTGCTTCAGATGCTGTGTCTCCCTCCCTCTCTGCCCCTCTCCTACTCATGCTCTGTCTCTCAAAAATGAATAAACATTAAAAAAGTTAAAAAAAAAAAAAGTATGGGCAGGCAGTTTCAGGAAAAAAAACTGTGAGAAATAAGGAGGGAGAAAGGAGACACCATTTAATGAGCCAGACCAGTAGGGTTAACATGTTCGCTTAATGGGGAGACATATGTCACAGTCAGAAATGAGTCCCAGGGGTGAGAGTCAATTACCTAGAATCAAAAGACAGCCATTAGTAGTGTTAAGACCAGAATGGTCTCAAAATGGTACGTAAATGTGCCTGCGAATGAACAATGAAGACAGAAAATAATTGTGCTGTAAGAACTATTACTGTGTGTTTCTGTGTATGTGCGTGTGTTGGGGGGGGGTGTGCCCATGAAACTCGGAAAGTGACATGGGATGACTGATTGGTGAAGCCGTGTGGCACAGGGGCCAAGGGACAGCATGGTCTGAGAGGTTCTGATTCTAATGTTGGGACTTTATCTGATCCTAATAGTCTTGAATAAATCACCCTGCACCTCTTTATTTGCAGAAGTTTCCTCATGGACAGATTGAAGGTAGATACACTCTAAGAATGGCTCAGCTTTAAAATTCTTGAATCCTCCGTTCTTTGGGGGTTTTTTTTAGGTTAAAAAAAAAACAGAGGATGGTTTTAAAAATCACCAGTTTGCATCTTGTAACCTAGAACATACCAAAGGAAACGTTTCAGTCTCCTTTGATGCTTCTCTTCCCTGGGGTGCTGGCATGGGTAGCCTGAGCACTGTGGCTCTTTCTCTGTCCCCTTCCTCTCTGTTCACCTGTTGAATGTCTCCACCACCCTGATTTATCGCTGATGAAATGGTTGTGAGGGCACCACAGCTCTCAGGTATTCAGGGGAGTAGAAGTACAAGGTTGAAATTCACCAGCAATGGTGAGGCGGGGAGGGGCACCTTTGCATACTGGGACGTGCCAGGCAGAAAAAGGATCCTCAGCAGAGTTAGTTTTTGCGTGGGGAGATGTGGCCCCAGAACGTGGCATGTTTCTTATCATAAGCCCGTGTCTTCCTGTCTTGGTCTGTTGGGGCCGCTAGAACAGAACTCTACAGACGTGGGTGGCTTATAAACAGCAGAGATTTCTATCTCCTGGTTCTAGAGGATGGAAGTCCAAGGTCAGGGAGCATGGCTGGGTTCTGGGTTACAGATTGGCCACTGTCTCCCTGTGTCCTCACATGGTCGAAGAGGTGAAGCATTTCTGGAGCTTCTTGTACGAGGGCGGCCATCCTCATGACCTAATCACCTCCCCAGAGCTTTGCCTCCTAACACCATCCCCTTTGGGGGTTAGGGTTTCAACATAAGAATTTGGAGGAGATCCAAACATTCATGCTATAACCCTTCCCTCGTGGACAGCGCCTGAAAAGGGCACTGAGGGGTTTCCGAGAATATTCTCTGTATGTCCTCCAACCCAAAATGGAGGACTTTGAACTTTTCTCTCCGGTTGTCCTGCCCGGAGCTCTACGGAGCATGGTGGACACGACCATCTTCTTTCCTCAGTGGTGTGAAGGCACTTCCAGCTCTTTGTGTATGAGAAGTGCCTTTCTAGAAAGTTCCCAGATTTAGATGTGGGTGTGTGTGTGTGTGTGTGTGTGTGTGTGTGTGAGAGAGAGAGAGAGAGAGAGAGAGAGAGAGAGAGAGAGAGAGAGAGATGGGGGTGGGTGTATGAGAGGCTTGAGAGACAGGTGGCCTTTCAACCTCATCAGACCCCTTAGGTAATTAATTGACTAAAAATATGAACAATTTCTTTTACTGGAAATATTTACAGAAAAAGTCTTTCTTAAAAGAGCTAGTGAGTGGAAGAATGTGGTGACTGGGTCCCAGAACCACGAGGCTATAAATCTGAAAACCCAATAGCGCTGCACTGTCCCTGCAGACAATGCCCCCACGCACCTGAACGCACAGTCAGGCCGGCTTCCGCCGGAAACCGGAAATGGCTGGAGAGCGGCTCGCGTTCCTTTCCCGTGCAAGGGGGAATCTGCTGAGAATTGCAATGTGGCTGGAAATTTCAGTATTTTCCATAAACTGTCTGCGTGTGGCCACGATTGATCGACTGCTTGCAATGAATCCGGAGCCATCAGTGCTTTCCTTGGAGGTAACCCTCGCCACAGCCGCAGGGCGGAGGTAGGAGTATGGGCCCCATTTTACAGATGAGAGCACCCAGGCATGGGGTGCTTAAGCTTCCCTCACAAGGTTGTGTCCTGGCACAGCTTTGGCTTTCGCACAAGTATCCTTCTGGCTCCCGTGGTCACTGCGCGGTGATGGCCGGCAGCATCCTGCAGGCAGGAAGCCAATTAGGAGGCGGTGGTGAGGGTAGGGAGCCATCGTGCTCATGAAGGCGATGAGTGGCCAGTAATTGCCGGTGGTGCCACCTGTAAGCCTCTCATCTGGAAAACCGACCTGTGCGTGTGTCTAGATTGCCAACTTCCCTGGGAGGAGTCACGCCGGCCTCTGTGGCACATCGGGTGAAGGCTGGCAAATCTTCAAATGCTAGCAGCCTCCAGTGGTGTTTCCTCGGCAGCTCAACTACCCTCTTCCGCGCGCGCTGGGCTCCCGTTCCTCCCCCTGCAGGGAGATGTTTCTGGTGGAAACCTGGCCTCTGCATGCTGCCCGACTAAATAAAAATAGAGCTGCTGTCGCACTGCCTTGTCAAAGTCATCCTTAATCTGGGTCTGCGCGGAGGGCTCTGATCCATCTGCCATAAAAGAGAGGGCAAGTGTTCCCCAAATGGCCTTGTGGCGGAGGTGGCCTGGGCCACGCAGTGTTTTCTGGGAGCTTCTCTGGCATTATCTCATAGGTTAAATTGGACGTTGGAAAGGGTGTGGTGAAGAGGCCACCTAAGTGGTTTGGAGGAGGCAACTTCCACGCCGTGCAAGATGGCGGTGGCTCGCGGTGGGGGGCAGACTCTAAGACGAGAGAGTGACCAAGGGGCGATGCCGGGGACGCCGGAGACAGCTCTACCAGTGAGCTCATCCTTTTGCTTGTCCCAAACGGTGTGCGCGCACAGGCTGCTAGCCCTCAGCCTCTCTATTGGCTTTGTCTTGCCATGTCTGGCCTCTCAGTAGGGATGCTTCTTGGTCCTCTCGAGGTCATGCCCATTGTCCTGACTTGGCCGTCACTTACCACTTCCACTAGGACAGCATGTGTCCACTTCAGACATCTACCCATCTCTCCAAATAGTGAAAATAATCTACTTGAGTTTCTTGCTGGTGTTGAGAAACTTGTTAATCGCTTAGTTCCATGGAAATAACCTTGGTCGGGCCAGCCCGTTATGTAAAATGATAGCTTCTTTTTAAAATTATATATATATATGTGTGTGTATATATATGTGTGTGTGTGTATATATATATATATATATATATATATATATATATATATATGAGAGAGTGAGAGCAGGGGAGAGGGGAAGAGGGAGAGAGAGGGAGATCTTAAGCAGGCGCCATGCTCAGCATCGAGCCGGACATGGGGCTCCATCCCAGGACCCTGGGATCATGACCTGAGCTGAAATCAAGTCAGAGGCTCAACGGACCGAGCTACTCAGGCTCCCCAAAACAATAGCTTCTTACAGACCCGTCCCGCGCTCGTGCCTTCGTAGGGTCTGTTTGTTGGGTGCCAGGTCTCCTGCCATTACTGTTTACACCTGGGCTAACTTTCTCCTCCATAGTCCCTGGAGCGTGGCTCTCCCTGCACCAGCTCCTCATTAAGGGGGCGTTCATGATTTGAGTCAGAGGCCAAAGCAACTCGCAGGAGGAGGCCTATTTGTTTCTAAACCTACAGCAGTAGAGTCGAAAGCCTAATGTGGCTGATGTTTGTGTTCTGCCCCCCCGCTGTGCTGATCGCCACTGCATATTTCATTGTTCTTCCCCTTCATTGTCAAGACAGAGCCTTTCCTTTTCTCTGATTCCTTGCCTCACTCTTGGGCAGCCAGAGGGGACTCTTTCACACCCTTGATTGTGGACCGACGAGTTGATGCTTCTAAACTTGTACACACCAAATGCATCCAGCAAGACGGAACACTGTACTACTCAGACTGTGGTTGAATTCCAAAGCAGGATGTGTTGTAACTATAAATCATGGTGAATGTAGGTGATCCATAAGAATGAAGACTCATAGAATGGGTTTGTATTCTCTTACTTAAACTCCATTTCAGAATCGACTGCCTGTGTCCTTTGGTCCATTCCACATGGATCAAGAGAGTCCATTGATAACTGAGATTCACTGTAGTCACACACACACACACACACACACACACACACACACACACGCACCTTATTCCTTAACCCTCTTGCCAATCTCAAATGTGCCAATCTCAAACGTGCTGACATACTGAATGCCTCTCTGAATTCTGAGGTGTGAGGACAACTGTGCTACACGCATTCTTGGAAAGCCCCAAATCATGGCTTTGTTTTGCCTTGTTCTCATAATTTTGATGACCTGTAATCTTTTGAATCTATTAAAATTAAAACTCCTCTCCTTTTGTGTTTTGTAGAAACTACCTCTTCAGGTTACAGCTTGAGGATTTGTCTCTGATCCAGGTAGGTGCGATTTATCTTTCTCAAGCATTCATTTTCCATCCCGATGAGCTTACCGTTTGAGAGAATGAAGACAGATGTGTGTAAAGGTATTAATCACGCCAGAGCAGAGATTCGCTTCCTCAGTGAGTCACGCTGCCGGACCCGATCTGATATGAGTCGTCACCTGCCTTAATTCCCGATTGGCCCTTTTTTCCTACTGTGCATCCTCCCTTCCTATCATGGGCATCGTCCTGATTTAGTCTTCACCACATGATAGATAATTCAGAGGACATCCCCTCAATGTCTGGGAGAGCCCTTACCCACTCCGCCCCCACCCGCAGTTAGAATGGCCATTGATTATTTATTTTGCTGCATTCAGCCATCATAGTTTTGGAAAAGTCAGTTCCCTTAGGAAAACATCTTTGTTTCCTCTTTACCTTTTATAATTAAATAAATATGAGTATAGGGGTAAAAAACCACGTATAGAAAAGAGTAAGTGGCCATAGATACAAATGCACTTTACGTACTTCTGTTTTTACAGTTTGAAGAAGGACACAGATCCTTCTGCCTGAGTAGAGTGTATATTTTAGAGGCAGATGTGAATCACGAAGGCCCACTGTTGCCCTCCAGGCTTTTAGAAGGGTCTGGTAACCATGGTCTCCTTGGACAAGGGGAGAGTTAGGACATGACTATCTCTCTCACCGACTATCTGGAACTCCCCATGGAATGTGCTAGAACTACTCCTGGGCCGTGTGTAACTTGGGAAAAGGTCTTCAATTGTAATGTCACCCTCGTGTACTAGACCCCTAAGAAGTAGTTGGAGAGGAGTTTGTGTTAATTTCTTCTGCATGTAATGCTGGGATTTGTGAACATCCAGGAAACTTTGGAGCTAGGGTGTTTTTTTTTTAAGTAAGCTCCGCGCCCAATGTGGGGCTCAAACTCACAACCCCAACATCGGAAGTTGCATGCTCTACTGACCTAGCCAACCAGGCACCCCAGCTAGGGTTTAATATTCGACATATCTTTCATTCACCAGGGCTTCAAAATAAGCCAATCCCACAAGCAAAGCTAATTTTGGTAAAAACGCAAGGGCTTTGAAGACGATAGACCTGGGTTTGTGATATAGCTCCCTTCCTCCCAGCAGCTGTGGGTTTCCTCATCTGTGAAACGGCCACAAGGCACGATCTCCCCACGCTGTCACTGCCAAAATTAAATAGAGTAAAATGTGCAGAAGGAAGAAGCCATAGCAATTTGTCAACAAATGTTAATTGTGTTTGTTTTTAAAAGTGACGATGCTAAATAATGACTTAGTATTGTAATCATTTCATCACACCAGACAATGAGTGATCTTGCCACTGTAGTTTAGCATATACGTCTTTGTTTTGTTTTGGTTTTCTTTAGTGTATAAGTCCTTGTATGAGTTGATTTGTTGGGAAAATCGTGAATGTATTAAGCAATCAGAATGATCAGCAGTGTAACTAAAATACCATTTTAAAACTCTGATTTTGAAGAATCTTTTATAAAAATATAGATCTTTCAATAGGTGGGAACTATATATTATGCCATTTTGACTCTCATGGTGTAATAGACGGTCTGCCGCATTGTGTATGTGTGTGTGGGAAAAAGTGGTGCGTGTAGATGTGTGTGCACATATTTGTTTACATGTACGTGCTCTCTCATTTCCTTGTTTCCTAGTTTTGTTGGCTGGAAGGTTCTGGAAGGAGTGCCATCGTAGTAGCAATGAGCACATTTAATATACAGTTCTTGGTTTCTAAATTTAACCACACACTAAAATGAACTAAGGTTTCTTGGAGAAGTAGCCGGTTCCAGGGTCTGGGCGGCAAAAGTCTCAGAGAGGCCTAGAAGGTCTTGTTGTTTCCAGAATTCAGGACATATTCAGAGAATGATGAGGGCAGGTCCAAAGGACCTAGGTGCCAACTCAACGTTGGGCTCACTGAGGAAATCTGGGACAATGGATTGTTAAATAATGATGGCATCAGATTATAACACGGTGAATAAGAATCAATGAGAATATACCAACATCAGAAAAGAAATGAATGAATAAACAAATGAGGCAGAAGGAGGGGCCATTCTTCCTTACTGTCAAATGCCAACTGCCAGATATTAAAGGCATGATTTAATTAAGACATCATTTGGTTACCATCACACTAAAAATTGATTCAGGCAAAAATGATCAACGGCTGCTAAAATTTATGGCTGAGACTTTGATGATGGCCAAGATATTTATAAAGTCTCCAAGTATTTACCTATGTGATATTTATTAATTACAAGAGGAAAATTATGACTTGATGGTGAAGAAACCCAGCCATTCTCACCATAACCAAGTAATGGGACAGAGAACTTAGTCAACGTGTCCTGATTCAGTGCATGGAGAAGGACACAGCAAGGTATGCTTGTTATTCCAACCAGTTTTATCAGGAGGAACCAGAACACAAACCAAAACTGAGGGGCATTCTATAAAAACTGGCCTCTACTCTTCAAAAATCACCAGGTCATGAAGGGCACGTAAAGAATGAAGGGCTAGTCCATCATCAAGGAGAAAAAATGGCATGGCAGTCAAACGAAACACTCAATCCAACTTCTGTCTTGGAAGAGAAGAAAATGTTTTTTCTTGCTTCTATAAAGGGCACCGTTGGGACAACTGGCAACATTTTAACGTCTTCAGAATAGACAGCAGAAATGTATTGATAGTAATTTTCTGATTTTGATAACTGTAATGTGATTATGTAGGAGAATGACCCTTGTTCTCTGGACAAACCTGAGATAAGGAGGAGTAAAGGGTATCATTTTCCTAACTTCTGAAATCATTTAAAAATTACAATACACGCATGCAGAAAGAGTGATAAAGCAAATGTGATAAAATAATGAATGGGCAAACCCAGGAATTTTGGTGAAGGGTTTATCAGAGCCCAGTGTGTTTTTCTTGCAAATTTAGCTATTTTGGAACAAACAGACGCATTTGCCATTGACGCTGTGTATGACGTTGCTGTGGGGGCGAGGGAACCAAGTTGCTTTTCCCGTCATGGTTTCCTGTCATCACGATGGCCTTTTGGTGGAACTCAAGTTGAGGTTATTGGTTGAAAACCCATCAGCATGACCCCTTGGTGAGAGAGCGCACAGTTTACTGACATGGGACCCGGCAAGAAGTCAGTGACTTTCTGAATGGTGGCTTTGATGACATAGCCCTGGTGCCAGCTGTCAGACATCACTCTGCCGTTGGTGCAAAACAGTCCAAGATGCACATTTTGCGGTGGTTGTGCTGCTCAGTAGCCTCCTGTGTACTCCGTATGGAGAGTGATGAAGCTGGCAGACTGTTCTTTCTTACGTGTCTTCAGTAAAGTTGTCTTCTTGATTTCTATGACTAATTTCTTGTAATTTAAATGACTATTTCCCAGGGTGACCAAAAAGAGAGGTGTACAGCTAAAGAAAGGGCTATATTGGTGGTGTAATCAGCACCGTCCAGTAGAAACATAATGTGAGCCTCACGGGTAGTTTGTTGAAACTGGTGCTCGGTCATTTTGAAACAAGTACAAAGAAATGGGAATCATTTTTAATAATACGTTTGTCTTGACTCATATCAAAAATATTATTTCAATATGTACTCATTTCAAGAAATCAGTGAGATGTTACATTTTTAAGATTAAATCCGTAAAGTCTCATGTGTGTTTTACATAGAGAGCACCAGTTCAAGAGCAGCAGGGCAAGGGCTACCCCGTTGGATGTTCCAGGTGTAGAGAATGCGTACAGAGGCATTTATGACTTGGAAGCCTTCAGTTGTGTCGTAGAAATATTAGTTTCTACTAGGATCAGCTGGACTAATTTGAACATTTCAGGCTAATAATTGCCTCCTTCCGTCTCTCACTAAAGATAACAAGTGATTGTTTCAACATGGAAGGTGGGGAAGCTGAGGCGAGGGGGAAAACAGTTTGCCACAGAGTGGAGATCATCGGTATTGAGAATCATCGAGAGCCCTTATTTCACACCGGACAAGCCTTCATTTGATCTTGCCCCTCTCTGCATGATGGCAGGGTCCACCTCTGGTGGCTGCCTGCGTTGATCCTGTCTCTCTCCATCGCCGTGGGGTGCCTCCACCTTGTCTGTCAGTGTCACGCTGCTTATAGCTTTCTAACCTGTCACCTGGAGGTTCTTTCCTAGCATTGAGCAAGCATTTAGTTTTGCCGTCCTCTCTGGTAAACACTTTCGCCCCATGCTCTTCTTAATCTAGAAAAAGATTGCCGGTCCCGAGTCCCCCCGGTAGACACACTGTCTTTGTGACTCATCCTGAGCCACTTTGGGCAGGTGACCCTCTGATTCATTTCGTAGCCTCACAGCCTCGGTTTCTGATGAGCACCCATTGATTCACATGCAAATTGACTCTGTGTGTCATGAGGAACGTTCTATTTCTGTCTCCTTGGTGTTGGGTCATCAGATTAGATTACCCGCAGGTGGTAGATGCGAGACAAATGTCTGTTTTAATGCCTTGGTCTCGAGTAATATGTTCACTCTTTAACTTTTTTGAACTCTGCATTAGGGGGTGGAGGTAAGCTTCATATTTTCATCCCTCAATTCAAGAGAAGGAAAGGAACACAACCCAGAAACTAGAGCCGTGAGAGGTGCTTGCGGAAGGAGGCATCCAGAAACACACGTGTGTGCCCTCTCACCCCAAAGCATACTTCTAGGACAATACAGGTGACTGCAGACTCCGATCCACTCCTTTCTGACCCGCCAGCCACCTGTCTGCTCAGTGATGCTCTGTACTCTTCCTCTGCCCCAAATTCGTTTCCTTGCCTCGATCGTGTTTTAGGATCAGTAACACGACAGAAGATGCTGGATGATATTCCTTTTTCTCTTCTGTTGGCTGGTTGTTACAGAATCCTAGAGACCGTCTCCCACGAATGATCCCTGAATTCAACGTCCTGCTGTACACAGAGGAGCCAGCCCAGCCCCCGGCCATAACAGGGGCACAGTGAACACCTCTCCGTGCACCCTCCCCGTCCCCGCTTCCTCAGATCAAGATGGTCCCCAGACTGGTGATCCCCATTTATGGTGTTTGGTGAGAGGAGAAGTGGGGGCAGGTCTTGTTTCCCCCTGAGCAGCGAAGGGAGGACCAGACACAGGCTGCTGGCATTACACACAGGAGTCAGCACACCGTCCATCCGGACGTGGCCATGCCTTGTGACTTGGCTCGTGAAACTGTGCTGAGATCCGCTGGTGAGGAAAATGGAGTTCGGTCGGGTGGCCTCAGAATGGGAAAACTCACAGCCAGGTCAGATTGCCTGATAAGCCAGATGCTGAAAGCAGTCTGGAGGCTGGACAGAACCCGGATTCAAAGCAGTTTTTCCCTTTGCCTCTCTAGTTAGGGCGAGACATCACTGGTGGGGTTTCTAAAGCAGTAAAGGTTTGATCCAGGATTGGGTCGGACACATTTTCTCTGTTACCCTGGATGAATATTATCTGCTTGAGGAAAATGCCTTGGCATCACCACAGAAATATGCACATATAGGTGTACCACGAGGTAAAATGCCTGTACTCAGAATATTTGTTACTGTTTTCAAACAGGCATACCTTCTGTATTAAAGTGCAAGACCGAGAGTTGCTTTTAATTTAAGGAAAGAAAACCTGGTTTTCATCAATGTTGAGAGAACCAGACATCAATGTGATATCATTCAGAAAGCATCTTTCCACTCAGAGGCTGTGATCAGTTTCCCTGTGGCCACTGAGTGCTGCAATTTAGCCATGACATCTTTAAAGCCAGTCAGGCTTGGCGATCGAAGACGTGGCTGCTCACCGTTGTGAGTGTTTCGCACGTCTTGTCACGATAGCCAGATTCAACTCTTCAGATCACCTTCCTTCTTGCTTTGATCACCGCAGTTATTTTTTAAGAACAAAGAAGGTTTTTTGAGAAATTCAGAAACGCAGCTGGCCTCAAGACTAATTGACAACATTTGCCCCTCTGGGGTGATGCCTGGGATGGCCCGAGGTAGATGCTCCTTGAACAGCATCCCAAGAGCACAAGGGACTGCAGCTCATTTAGACTCCCCATCTTTCTAATATTCTTTGAGGGAATTGCTCCAAATCCATTTTCATATTGTTTTGTTACCGAGGGAAAGGAATTCGCAGCCTGTTTCTCACTCACAACTGCTGGAATAAGCAGAAAAATCGAAATCTGTGCTCCAATTTGCCACCTGCCTCTCCATGAGTTGTTAGTTAAAAACCATTAAGTGTGTGACTACCTGGTCAATATCGGTAGAGATTTCTGTTGGAAGTTAGCATAGATGTTAACTTTGTTTCCTGGATCTTTAAGTTTGGGGAACTGACTTTCAACCTGACATTATCTTAACCAGTGTTTCTCAACTGGGGGCTGCTGAACCTGCTGAGAACCTCTGGCTTTCACCTCTGATGGGAACGGTGAGACACATCTGTGGGGTGGAAGCCAGGAATTCTGCTCAACATCCCGTAATGCGTAGGGTCGGTTGTCCCCACTCCACAAAGACCATGGTGGCTCTGAGTTCTAATGGCACCAAGGTTGAAACCCTGTGTTGGGTAACTGCTGTCTCACTCCCATATACTTTGAAGAAGCTGCTTTTCTAGTCTGTGATGTTAAGATCACTTGATTGAATCTGTAAGATCTCTGATGTGCTGAAGGAAGTTTTCTCTTTAGAGTTCTTCATATATTGAACCAAACACATGTATGAAAACTTGGTGGCCATTTCTAAGAGAAGCTGCTGGAATTCTGGAGTTTAAATTGTTTCCTTTTGTCAATACGCGATTAAATTTAAAAACAAATCCAGTCAACTGGGGCTCCTGGGTGGCTCAGTTGGTTAAGCATCTGACTTCAGCTCAGGTCATCATCTCACACTTTGTGGGTTCAAGCCCCACGTCGGGCTCTGTGCTGACAGGTCAGAGCCTGGAGCCTGTTTCAGCTTCTGTGTAAGAACGACGTATTACTTAATAATTCAGAATAACTATTCAAAGGAGATATTCATATTGACTGATTTTTTTCAATCAAATTTTATATTTATATTGGACAGTTAGAAACCAGTCCCTACTGCAGTCGTCAGAAATCAGGTTTCTAAACTTTAGTTTTCCTTTCTTTATCAAACATGTTCCTAAAATCATCCTACTGTAGAAGTGGAAGGACTCATAGAGATCAGCGTTACTAAAACCTTTCAAGGGTGTGCAAACCAGCCCTTGTGGCTCATAGTTAAAGTTTCTTTGGAACATGGCCACGCCCGTTCACGTGCATACCGCCAACCTGGGATTCTACTTCACAGAGTTTATTGGAACACGCACACACCAGTGTCTCTTAGATGCGGTCTATTTCTGCTGCATAGCAGGGTTGACCGGTTGTCACAGAGACTGCCCTGCCTGAAAAGCCTAAAATATTTATTAAGTGACCCTTTTAGAAAGGGTTTGTTCTGTCACCTCGTACATACGAAGTTTTCAATGTGTTATTTCCTGAATGAATGAGTGAACGCAATCTGAGGCAGTGAAAATTTTTGTTTCTGTTTTGTGTTTCGAGTTTTTCAGACAGTATCTGGTGGATGTGTTCTAATTTGAGTCCGCGTGCAATGTCTCATGGTCCCAGCAGACCTTGACCTAAGTCGGTCTGCTAGTCTAGGTCTTCCCGGTCGGAAACCGAAGAATTTGGTCACCTTTGTCCTTAAATTCTGAACTCCTGCAGCCACCCTCTTGGTGAACGCTCCCTGTCGAGTGCTGTTTTATCTACCCGTTTACTTTCCCTTTCTCATAACTTCCCGGCGGATTTATAGTCGTTTATGCATATTTCATAAGGATGATTTAGGCGTTCTAGTTTCAGAGTATTGGTGAAGGTGAGCTGACTGCTGTCGACAAACAGCCCCGTGTCCTTAGGGGCTGGACACACACACGGAGCGTCATTACTTGCACTACAGTGCACCACCGTAGGGGCGGCGGGAGTCCTGAGCCCAGGATTTCTGCCTTATGTGCCCCCATCTTCGACCCACATTTCCAGGGGCGGCATGGAACGGAGAATGGAAAATCCCGCAAAGGAGATCCTATGGGCCATGCCCAGAAGTGGCACACCTCCCCTCTGCCCAGATGCCAGCGGCCAACACTCGGTCACCTGGCCTCAGTCAACTGCAAGGGGGCAGAACGCGTGGTTCGCATGCCCAGGAAGAGGCAGAGAACTGGGGCGTTCAGACCTTGGCAGGTGTTGGCATTTTCACCCAGAGGGTGCTGGGAAACACGGGCCTAGCCGCTGGGGGTGCCCCTACTGTTCCCTGTTCTCCGTCCACCACCCCCCCCCAACCCACGTCATTCTCATTTTCTCTCTCACACACACAGATTTGTTCACGCTTCTAACGTCTCTGTAGAAAACAAAGCAAGGGTACTTTGAATAAACCACATAACTTCCTCAGACCTCAGTTTCTCCATGGTGCCTTGTGGAGAGGAGAGCTGGAGGAGGAGTGGACCGGACTGTCCCTGCAGGCCCGTTCAGCATGAAAATCCTAACGTGCACCATCCTTCGACTTTCTCTTCTGTCATTGTGGCAAAAGCAGGCCCTCACTCTAACTCTGTGCTCAGCCCTCCACATGCATTGTCTCAACGGGAGCCTCTCAACGTCACTAAGGTTGAAGTTACATGATTTTTTCTTTTCCTTTTTTTTTCTTGAGAAAGAGCGAGAGAGTGGGAGAGGGTCAGAGAGAAAGGGAGAGAGAGAATCGTAAGCAGGGCTCCACACCCGGCACGGAGCCGGAAGCAGGGCCGGTCTCACGGCTGTGAGATCGTGACCTGAGCTGAAATCAAGAGTCAGACGCTTCACCAACTGAGCCGCCCGGGCACCCCGAAGTTATGTAATGTTTTTAATATTTTATGGAGGAGGCGTTGGTGTTTGGAGAGTTTCTGCGATTTAACCAACACCGCCCAGCTGGTACATAGCCGAGCTGAGATTTGGATCTGGGTCTGGGTCCAGAGGACAGTCTCTTAATCCCCAGCCGACAGGCTGCCTCACTTTGCTCATTGCTACTGCTTACTATACTGCGTATAGACAGCTGGCAGACAGGGAGTGTAACTGTTAATTTACCATTATAACTTATATCTGGACGTTAGGCTGGGTTTCCTGGAAGTCGGAGACGGGGATTCATAGGCTTGTGCTGTATGGAGGGTGTGTTCTCGGCAGGTGGGGAGTGAGGAAGATAGCAGACAACAGAATTAGGCAGGAATTTGCTCTCAGCTGGAGTCTAGTGTCAACTTGATCCCAAGGGAATTCTGGAGACTAGATAGGATCTCAGTTGGTCCCCTTTGAGGCAAGGGGGATGATTTATGCTCAGTTCCCCCTTGTCCTTCCATCATTAGCTACCGATTTTTGCATCTGGGGGAAGGTGGTCACACAGTCGTCTTTTTTTCAAAAAAATCTTTGTAAATGTTTATGTATTTTTGAGAGGGTGAGAGAGCGCGCGCGAGCACATGAGCAGGCAGAGAGGGAGGGAGCAGAGGATCTGAAGCAGGCTCTGAGCTGTCAGCGGAGAGCCCGATGTATGGCTCGAACTCATGAACCGTGAGATCACGGCCTGAGCTGAAGTCGGAATCTCAACAGACTGAGCCACCCAGGCTCCCCGGTCACATGAGTCTTCTAACGAGGTTGCGCTCATCAGCCAAGAGCGGTTTGCAGAGAGGGGGGCATCCGCGAGCCAGTACCAGCCAAAGCTGACGGCTGCCAGTGACAGGTGCACTGTCGTGCAAGGAGAGCCGGGTGAGGCCCCGAGAGCGCCCACTACGGTGTGTGTGCCACTCAGCGTGTTTGCGTATTTTACTTGGGCTTGTCTTGATGCTCTAGACCTGGCCTGCCAAGACCTGCCCCTGCCACCGAAGTGAAATGTTTGTATGTCTGCTTGATTGTTGAATGCATTCTGTTGTATCGTGCATGGCTTTGTCCTTAACGACTTTCCCTATGCGTTTCTGAATTTCTGCTCCACTCGCAGCCTCAAAAACGAAATTGAAGATGCATGAATATTTTTCTTAGGAGTATGTATCCTTTAGTTTCTCGAAATGAAGTCAGGAAGTTTCTGTGAGCCAACAGCAAATACTGCCTGACAATCGTAGGCTGCTAGATAAACGGAGGGGTCCTTTTCATTTATCTAAAATGCATTTCTACCTCTATTTCAGAAGTGGCCCCAGCACCTGACAGGACTGCTGAATGATGGTCATGCTTAGATTCTCTGCCCTGCTTTCATTTTCCTCTCCCCAGATGCTGACACAAATAGATAAGCCACCATCCCAGAAGAACCCTTTGTTTCAGAGATAAGTAAAGGATTTCTTGTTTGTGTAAGAAATTATGTATTCTGGAAGCAGAATCTCCCAGTGACCTAGGGGCTTACTGAGAATGAATGGCAAGGGAGAAATATAAATGAAAAACGCATGAGTTACATTGGCCTACCGTTCTCTACAGTGACTGGACTGAAAATCCTGATTTGGTCATTCTTTTTTTTCCTTTTTTTAAATTTACAGGTTTTTTATTAAATTTATTTATTTCTTTTTGAGAGAGAGAGAGAGAGAGAGAGAGAGCAAGCGAGCAGGGGAGGGACAGAGAGAGAGGGGGGAGAGAGAATCCCAAGCAGGCTCCACAGTTAGGACAGAGCCTGACGTGCAGATCAACTCACGAACTGTGAGATCATGACCTGAGCTGAAATCAAGAGTTGGACGCTTAACCGACTGAAACCACCCAGGTATCCCCTGATTTGGTGATTATTTAGCATATGAACTATTTGGCATCCTGAATTTATTCGGTAACTGTGATTCAGTTCAGTAGAGTGATGTAGGTAGAGCTGTGATGGACACTGCCCTGTTTATCAAACTCTCTGTTTGTTGTTCTTGAATAGCTAACATTTTATTTTATTTTATTTTATTTTATTTTATTTATTTTATTATTTTTATTTGAGAGAAGGTGGGGAGAGGCAGAAGGAGATTGAGAGAGAGAGAGAGACAGAGAGAGAGAGAGAGACAGAGTCCCAAGCAGGTTCTATGCTCAGTGCAGAGCCTGATGTGGGACTTGATCCCACTACCCTGGGATCATGACCCGAGCTGAAAATAAGAATCTGATTCTCAACCAACTGAGCTACCCAGGTGCCCCATAATGGCCAACCTTTTAGAGTTTATATGTAACCTTTTTATTAGGTCACGATGTTTCACCAGTTTGCATCAGTTTTTACTGGCCTAGGGGCTTGCCTCTTTCAACTGACAGGATATGATCTCTGTTATCATTTGAAATGGGCTGATTGTACAGTTTAATTCTTTTTTTTTTCAACACATGAAATTTATTGTCAAATTGGTTTCCATACAACACCCAGTGCTCATCCCAAAAGGTGCCCTCCTCAATACCCATCACCCACCCTCCCCTCCCTCCCACCCCCCATCCACCCTCAGTTTGTTCTCAGTTTTTAAGAGTCTCTTATGCTTTGGCTCTCTCCCACTCTAATGTACAGTTTAATTCTTGACTTTCAACCCTGTTTCTCAATTTTGGAGGATACTCAGTTATCGTTTACGTGCTTTCTGGAAGGCACCGAGGTAATTTGCCCACTCAGATTTCACTATTAGATGCATTCTACTTAATAACAAATTAAGTATGGGTATGTATGAAGTGAAGTCCAAATACGTACATTTTTCTTCTGGAAATTTTTAATCATCATTTGGATAAAGGAGCATTGAAATCAAAAGTAGTCTGAAAAGTACAGCCATCAGTTTCTGGTTCAGGAAGGTGGAGACACAGTGATACTGATACTCCACCCATTAAAACAGCATTTAAATGACAATAAAGATATGTAAAAGTTAAAAGTCTATGAATACTAGGAATGGAATCATATCTATATCTCTATCATCTATATCTATATCTATGTCTATATCTATATATAGATATCTATATATACCAAACTATTTGAAGACATTTTTTAAAGGATACAAAGCACCCTTTATTTGGAAATTTGGAAGTATCTAAGAACAGAGGATACCACAATCCAAAACATGGTGGTAAAAGCCAGATAAAACAACCAAAACTAATTACTTCAGATGAAATGGTAATTGTCCAAGGAATACAATATGACGTTAAAGAGATTCCAAATATCATATTCAGTGGGATTCAGGAAAATATTACAGCTATTCAGTAAATATGATCACCTCAGCTCTTTCCTGACACATTATTTTGAGAACAGAGACAATATTTAAATGTTACAAGTTCGCAAGAGCAAGAAAAGTGGGAAAGGAGGTAAATCTAGTGTGGGTTCAGCTAAAGGTTGAACCTCCAGTAGATTGCTGGTCAGAAGGAGAGAAACCAGCAGACGTTCACTCGCACACAGAAGCATAGCTACAAATTAAAGATGTGATGGGCCTCAAACACATGGCCAATCTTCCCCTGAAGATGTTTGCCGAAATGTGGTAGTCCTATGGCTGAAGATCTAAGCTACAACAGAGTAGAAGGAATCTCCCACTTGTTTAAAGGACCAAGGAACTAAATACCCGATAGGTTACTGCCTAAAAACTTGGAGAGTCCACACTCTAGAAACAAAGATGAATCAGAAGTTTATTGGATCTCTCCAGATTGCACCTCAGCCCTGACTCTGCTTAGTCCCTACCTTCACCCCCCTTTCCCTCCAGATCTGCTTTACAGAGGAAAAAAGCAACCGTCTCTGAAGGAATATTTCTTGGTGGAAGTAGCTAATCATTTAGAGTCTCTGCAATTGGCTTGCAGCAAAATATTCCAGAAATGTGAAAAGGCAAAAACCCTGTGACAGATAAGTTAGGTAAACTCAGGCAATAGAATGAAACCCACAGATGATCCAGTTAGCGTAGTAAACTGGAATTTAGTTGCTGGAAAATATCTAGCCTGAGGTGTGGAGAGGAATTAGCAGAAAAAATGTTAAAAGTGAGAGACACATGTTGCGTTCAAAATTCGATCTCCCCTATAATTTGAGTCTCAAAAGGAAAAGAGAGAAAACAAAGTAGTAACTATATTCTTAGCAATTATTGCTGACACTTTACAGAAATGATTGAAGACATCATTCACCAGATTTAGACATTCAGCAAGCACCAAGAATGATAAATAATAGAAAGCCACATCTAGACACACAATGGTTGAAAGCCTGAAAACCAATGACAAAGAGAAACACCTTAAAAATGAACCATAGTGGGGAGAAAAGGACATATAATGCTCAGTGGAGTAGAAGTCAGATTTACAGCTGATTTTTCAATGGAAACTGCAAATAGTAGGAGGCAGTGGAGGGAGGGGTTAGATTTCCAGATCTTCCCTCACTTTGTACCTCAGCACGACAGCTCCTGTGTCACCCTGAAAGGAGACAGAGGCTTGAGTTTGGACCATGACAAACCTAGAAATGTATCGGACTGGGGTACCTAGAAATAGCTTAGATCTTCAATTAAAAAAAAAAAGGACACAAAGTGTAAGGCTCTGTAGTGTAGTCCCAGCTCCTTTCCCCTGTGGGTGGTGTTCATGCTCAGGAAAAATAGGCACCAGTAACTCCTGGCCTACAAAGCAATTCATGTACCCAGCTCTTTTTGTTTTGTTTTGTTTTACATTTCTCATGATGAAAAATAGGCGATAAAACCAATTGGATGAGAAACTTGGAGGAAATAGAGACAGGAAGTTACCACTAATGTTTGCTGAAATCAGGGAAGATACTGCATCCGTTAAACAAAGACAATAAAATATTCAGTCTATTAAAATGGCCTTTCACAGATTGTCTTTACTACATGATTAAAGAATGATGTCAAGAGAAAATAAATTTGATGAAATCTCCCAGAAAGGTGAACAGGGCCTGAGAGATGGGACGTGAAGGAACCCATCTGAACAGTGTCTCATTTATATGCCAGGCCTGCACTAGAGGCTCCCACAGGACATAGAGAGGGAGAAAAATCTGATGAGGGCAAAGAGAGGCAATTGTGGAAAGGTTGTGCCGTAGGCTGTAGGAGCAGGTTGGAGTAGGTCGAAGAGTGTCAGAAGGTGTCTTTCCAGGAAAATAACCATCATGGAATAAATACCTGAGGTGTTAGTATGTGTTTGGAGAAAATGTAAACTTACAGTTGGGCGTTGGGAACAAATCAGTAGTAAGTACGTGGAAAAAGAAACCAGGGCCCTGCTATAGACAATGTTTGTGCCCCCTCCCCCACCTCCAAATTCAGATATAAGAACTTAACCTCCAAAGGGATTGGTTTGAACGTGAGGTCTTTGGGAGATGAACAGGTCACGTGGAGAGAGCCCTCATGAGCGAGATTAGTGCCCTTAAAAAAGAGACCCCAGAGACCTCTCTTCTACCCAGTGAGCTTATAGAGAAAAGTACTATCTGTGAGCCAGGGAGCAGATCCCCACCAGACACCGAATCTGCCAGCACCTTGATCTTGGACTTGCTAGCCTCCAGAACTGTGAGGAATAAGTTTCTGGGCTTTATAAATGACCCAGTTTATGGTATTTTGTTACAGCAGCCTGAACAAACTAAGACAAGACTGTTATTAACTCCAAGAAAAACAAAATTGTTTTCAGAAACATTTCTTACTTTATGGCACATCTGTGAATAGTATCGACATAGTCATAAATATGTAAATGTTGAATATCCAAGCAGAATTACGATAAAACAGTATTGAGAAAACAGGGACAAGAGAAGGTATGTGTATTGATGCGAGGAGGATAGGTTGAAGAAGGAGCCAGTAAATGATATTTTTCAGCTGAAAAAAAAATCAAGAAACAGCAGTAAAATAATTTTATTTAGAGATTTGGAGACAAATGTCAAAATAGACTGTGAAAGAGTTGAATATTCCTACTTTGAACAGCACATGGACACAACATAGAGGGCTTACTTGAGTCTTTTGTTTTAGCTTCTGTGGATATCTTTATAAATTAAGTGCATGTTCAACTTTAGTTAAAAAATAGTATAAATATGACATTGTATTCATAAAGTGAGAGAAGACTTCCATGGGAAGGAAAAAACAGTTCAAGAAAGAATTCATAGAAACAAAAATATGATGTCTCACATATACAACTCATCACAAATTATGCAAAATGAAATTAGAGGGTTCATAAAAATGCCTTTAAGAACAAAGTAGATATTTTTATTCAAATCACAAGGTTAACAACTGAGAAGTGGTTAATTACATGAAGATTATTTTTATCAAAAGGAAAAGTAGAAATGCAATTAGAAATTCTATGGGGAAACCAAGATAAATAATAAGTATACAAGCAAATGGTGCCCCAAATATAAAACAAACCAGATGATTTTGAATATAAAAAAGCAAAAGCAACAAATATGGGTGGAACATAAGAGCCCCAGTCTTTATTTGTGTGTAATTTCTTAGGATTTATTTATAGTTCACAATATAATCAATTTTCAATGGTGTTTATTTTATTTTTCCCTAACAAGTTATTTGTCTCATGAATGGGATATTTTGCTGGGTAAGTGTTCATCTTCTCCCTTCTGTGTTTCTTTGAGTATCATGATAAAAATAAGCTTATAGTTCAAAATTTGTTCCTCGTCAAAATATTTTATATAGGACTTGTTAAACTTCGTAATTTTCAAGGTTTTTGGGGGGGTGGGGAGAGGTAAGTTCTTATTTAAATTCCGGTTAACTAACATGCAGTGTAATATTAGTTTCAGGAGTACAATATATCGATTTCACAATTCCATACAGCACCCAGGGCTCATCACAACACATGCACTGCTTTATCCCCGTTACTTGCTTTACTCATCTGCCCCTGCCCCCCACCTCCTCTGTGGGACCTGAAACCATCAAAATTCTAGCAGAGAACACAGGCAATAACCTGTTTGATATCAGCCGTAGCAACTTCTTTCTAGATAGGTCTCCTGAGGCAAGGGAAACAAAAGCAAAAATAAACTATTGGGACTTCATCAAAATAAGAAGCTTCTGCACAAGAAGGAAACAGTCAACAAAAGTGAAAGGCAACCTATGGAAGGGGAGAAGATATTTGCAAATAACATATGGGGTAAAGGGTTAGTATCCAAACTATACAAAGAACTGATATAACTCAACACCCCCAAATGAATAATCCAGTTAAGTAATGGGCAGAAGACATGAATAGATGATGGCCAACAGACACATGAAAATGATTCTTTCTTTCTTTCTTTCTTTCTTTCTTTCTTTCTTTCTTTCTTTCTTTCTTTCTTTCTTTCTTTCTTTCTTTCTTCTGATTCTTCTTAAATTGCTAATCTGAGTTTTCCTACATGGACATGGGTATGTTCTCTTTAAAGAAACATGGTTGGAAATTAAGCAGCTACACTGATGACCTCATCATCTACATGTTTAAAACCTTTTTTTAATGGTACCTTTAGGAATGTTTTTTGGAGCTTATAAGTTCAGTAAAGAAATAGGAAGTTCAGACATTCCTTCAGCTTGATCTCAACTTGTTTTTCTTCTTAGCATATAAATTAAATTTATTATTTGAAATATGTAAGTTAGCGGTGGTGATATCCTTGTAGTGGGTGGTTTGGATTTTTCTTTTTGTGCTTTATCATAATTTTCCAGATTGTTTGCTGTATATATGCTTATACGCTTCTTTTTTTTTTTTGTAACAGCATAAGCTAATCAATTAAATAGACTCATGAAGAAAACAAACAACAAAAGCCAAAAAAATTTAAACCTGGTTTCATAACTTCTTTCCGTATTATAATTAGTGTATGTTAGGCATTCCCATTCCGTTCTCTTTGCTTAAGCCTTGTCTGAGTCAAGGAGGAGAAAGAAACACTGAAAGAATGGGTGTATATCTTCTTTTTCATACATGAAGTTCCCTGCTGTGCTAGCAGGTGCACTTAAGATTTCTGAGCTTTAGAGCAGCTGTCTCAGTATCTAAAGCGCACTGACTTTGTCTAGATTGGCTAATATTCATATCATGGGAATGTCGATGCCTCTTTGATGCCGAGGATCATGCCTTGGTGATCACTGCACTTCTACTCTGAGAAACAGCCATGAATGAGCCAGGTTCATGAGCATGAATGAACATGAGCCTGAAATGAAACATGCTATTTTCATCACTGTCCGCCGCATAGCCTCACCGTGAAGATAAAGCAGGTACGAGGTTCAGTTTGGCTTTCGTGTTGGTTCAAACACGCGACGGCTTTCTTGGATCTACAGAATCGGCAACAGGGTTAATAGAGCAAGGACGTGCTTTAACCTGCGAGGGGCTTCTGTCACTGCTCGCTTCTCTCTTTCCCTTCTGGGATTCTTAGGGCCCGACTCTCTACGATTCTGGCAGTATTGCTGGTGACACGGTGTGGTAGTTTAAAAATTGGCTCCCCCAAAGATGTCCGTCCTAATCCCTGGAACCTGGGGATGCTGCCTTATATGGCAAAACTGTGGTTAAGAATCTTGGGATGGAGAAGTTATCTTGGATTATGTGAGCAAGTCCTCAATGTATTCTCAAGTGTTATTTTGGGAGGGAGGTAGAGTGATATTTTATACATGCCTGCGGAGGAGAAACCCATGTGAACATGGAGCAGAGAGAGACTTAAGAGGCTGGCCTTGAAGGTGGGAGTGATGTGTCCACAAGCTAAGGCATGCTGCAGCCACCAGAAGCTGGAAGAGATATGGGAGGTTCTTTCCTAGAGCCTCTGCAGGGAGCGTGGCTCTGCCGATACCTTGATTTTGGTCCAGTAATACTGGTTTCTAACTTCTGGCCTCTAAGACTGTGAGAGATTCAAGTTCTATTGATTTAAGCTACCAGGTTGATGGTAAGTCATCAGAGCAGCCACGGGGGATTAATACACAATGGCCTCCATTTCCCTGATCTCACCAGTGGGCTGCTGACCCCGGAAGCCTAGTAAGAGTGTCTCATCTCCGTGGCCCAGGGTTCTGAAAGCAACACACATGCAGCTCACTAGTGGCCTTTAGGGGACTTTGAAATATACCCTGAGAGAAATGGGGATGATCTCTTTTCTTTGCAGTCATGAGCTTGAAGGATGATGTTAACCATAGGCTACTTATGTCCTTCTTGTCAGTGTGTGGTACCAGCCCAAGAAAAAGGCCCAACAGAGCCCATCATAACTAGGAATGGACACCGTTGAATTCTTATGGCACGCTCTGAACCTCTGGGCTAGCCTGTGCTTCAATCTGGTTTTCTCATCTTGTGCTTTCCGGTTATAAACTATTTGAAAACTTTAGCTTAAACTGATTGGAGTTGAGTTCTTATCATTTGTTGCAAAGACAGTCCTAAGGGCTTGGTTACAATAAATTTGCTTCTGTCTGCTGCTCACATTAAACCTTCTGAAGCCAGATTTGAAGGCCAGTGTATATTGATTTTGAGATTCCTGATGCTTATGAATTTGCTGCTTAAAATTTGTCTACCCTTTGGGTGAAGAGGCTGTCCTGAGTGTTGGGTCTGATGCATACCCCAAGTGGGATTTTCTTCTGTTTAAAAAATGAATGTTATCATTGGTTGAGGGAGTCATTTAGGTCATGAGACACACGTTTGGCTTGTAAATACAGATCTCACAAAATATATTTGGAAGTCACATTTAAACTAGGTATCTTTGTCCATTAGAAAGGATACGAGTCAAGTCTGACATAATTATCTTTTCAGTAGTGTGTTAGTTTTCCTAGGGTCTGCTATGACTATTATTACAAATTTGGTGGCTTAAAAAATAAAAATTTATCCTCCTATAGTTCTGGAGGCCAGTGGTCTGAAATCGAAGTATCAGCAGGACTACACTCTTGTCAGAGTTTCTAGGGGAGATTATGTCTTTGTCTCTTCCAGCTTCTGGTAGCTTCAGGAGTTCTTGTCTTTTTGGTCTAGTCTGTGCTGCAACCTCATATAGCCTTCTCTCTGTCAGAGTGTCTCAAATATCCCTTGCCTGTTTCTTATAAGGATACTTGTCATTGGATTGAGGACCCACTGGGTAATCTATGATGATCTTGACTTGAGATTCTTAATTAGATTTGCAAAGATCCTTTCTCCAAGTAAGGTCACGTTCACAGGTTCTGGGTGGATATATCTTTTGGAAGGCCACCATTCAACTCAGTGCAGGTGGTATGTGGGGACCCTTGAGAAGAAAATCTTCTCAAGTGGATGCATCATTGTTTTATTTTATTTTATTTAATATGAAATTTATTGTCAAATTGGTTTCCATACAACACCCAGTGCTCGTCCCAACAGGTACCCTCCTCAATGCCCATCACCCCCCCTGCCCCCCTCCCACCCCTCATCAACCCTCAGTTTATTCTCAGTTTTTAAGAGTCTCTTATGGTTTGGCTCCCTCCCTCTCTTTTTTTTTTTTCTTCCCCTCCCCCATGGGTTTCTGTTAAGTTTCTCAGGAGCCACATAAGAGTGAAAACATATGGTATCTGTCTTTCTCTGGATGACTTATTTCACTTAGCATAACACTCTCCAGTTCCATCCGCATTGCTACAAAAAGCCAGATTTCATTCTTTCTCATTGCCACGTAGTATTCCATTGTGTATATAAACCACAGTTTCTTTATCCATTCATCAGTTGATAGACATTTAGGCTCTTTCCATCATTTGGCTATTGTTGAGAGTGCTGCTATAAACATTGGGGTACAGGTGCCCCTACACATCAGCACTCCTGTATCCTTGGGTATATTCCTGGCAGTGCTTATTGCTGGGTCATAGGGTAGATCTATTTTTAATTTTTTGAGGAACCTCCACACTGTCTTCCAGAGTGGCTGCACCAGTTTGCATTCCCACCAACAGTGCAAGAGGGTTCCCATTTCTCCACATCCTCTCCAGCTTCTGTAGTCTCCTGATTTGTTCATTTTGGCCACTCTGACTGGCGTGAGGTGATATCTGAGTGTGGTTTTGATTTGTATTTCCCTCATGAGGAGTGATGTTGAGCCTCTTTTCATGTGCCTGTTGGCCATCTGGATGTCTTCTTTAGAGAAGTGTCTATTCATGTCTTCTGCCCATTTCTCCACTGGATTATTTGTTTTTCGGGTGTGGAGTTTGGTGAGTTCTTTGTAGATTTTGGAGACTAGCCCTTTGTCCGATATGTCATTTGCAAATATCTTTGCCCATTCCGCTGGTTGCCTTTTAGTTTTGTTGATTGTTCCCTTTGCATCATTGTTTCAAAGAGGTTCTACCTATTAGCGGTGCCATGAAGGTTTTCTTTGTGTTATGACTGCATGATTTAAAAAAAAAAAAAAAAAGAAACGACTATTTCTCTTTTTCTCTGCCTGAGGGTTTCTTAACCATAACACTATTGACACTTAGGTCAGATAATTCTTTTTTGGGGCGAAGGTGGGGGGCTGTCCCGTGCATTCTAAAGTGTGGGACCGAGGCAGCAGCCCTGGCTTCTATTCTCTGGGTGCCGGTAGTACCTCGCTCCCCGGTCGTGACGCCACAGACGTCTACAGACATTTCCAAACGCCCTCTGGGGGGTTGCAAAATCACCCCTAGTTGAGAAGCGTGGCTCTAAGCCCACATCACACAATGACGGTGATGAATGTTTTCTGACAAAAAGGCAAAGAGGTAAGAGAACAGATCAGAGAAAACAGAGACCAGTGTCAACTCTGCCTTTCACAAATCTGAAACGTAAGGAATGGTTTCCTCTGACAAAACAAATGGGCTGTGGCGCGTGGAAGGAGCTGTAATCTGCCCATGTGCCCCTTTCGTGAGTGCAC
Organism: Neofelis nebulosa; assembly: GCF_028018385.1. Lineage (NCBI taxonomy): Eukaryota > Metazoa > Chordata > Mammalia > Carnivora > Felidae > Neofelis > Neofelis nebulosa. The sequence goes on along the minus strand of NC_080782.1, from coordinate 7,273,333 downwards.
GCGACCTTAGATGGGCGAGGAGGTTAATGATGTCAGAGAGCTTAATTTGTCCTCACGCCGCCTCGGTGCTATCCTGGAACACACCTCCGGGGAGGGGGGGGCACGCAAGGCGGTCGCAGCCTGACTCTCCCTGCTGTGCCAGCAGGTGCCACCCGTGTCCCCAAACCCCGGGGGCAGGTGAGCACAGGCGCCTTTGGAAGTAGGGGGAAGTGAGAGGGTGCGACTGCAGTTTTCTTTCTGTTCCCACTTCGGATGTCGTCAGTAGTGACTCAGGGCGATGACAGCGTGGGGAACTTCCAGTTCTCCTGGGAGCCAGGCCCCTGACGAAGGGCTTCAGAAGCTCCCCGTTGTATTTCACCTGCACGAGGACGCCCGTGGTCCTGCCCCGTAAGGGAAAAAGAAAATAGGAAGTGTTGCTCTTGTCCATTCCTAATCGTCCCTGCCAAGTTTTTCTTGTGAATATTCTTTCTCTTTTTATGGTTTCAGCTAGGAAGGCGGAGAAAGACGTTGCATATTTATGGCCTGCTTCCCCAAACCTGTTCGAGTGACAGTTGTTTACAAATGAGGAGGTTCTGCCTAAGGGTGTGCCTGTAGGGGTGGTTACAGGTGGTGGCATCTGAGCCTAACCCTGCCAAGGTGACGAGGGTCACCGGTGACACTCTTCTGCCCAGCCTGCCCGCTCACTGCCCTCCCCCGCTGCTCTACCAGTCCACACCCAGGCAGGGTCGGGAAGTTGATGCAAACACGAGGCCAGCTCTGAGAAAGCCCCTGGGACGTGCTGGCCATTAACTCATCGTTCCCCAACGTGCTTGAGCTCCTCCCGTTGGAGCCCTGTGTCCTCACTTGCTGTCTCTTCTGCTCTCATTCTTCTGCTGTCTGTCTAAACTCCCCCAAATCAGATGCCGGCACTTTTATTTTAATAGTCGTCCTCCCTGCCAGGCTGTTTCTTCCGCACTCCCCTGCCGCTCTTCTCATTGGCTTTCTTCCATCCCAACAGGATTAGACCAGAGGAACAGATGATCTCCAAGGGCCCTTTCAGCTCTAAGAGTCTAAGGTTTTAGCACGTCCAATGGCTATGGAGTCTCCCGTCTTCTGAACAGTTAAGCTCGCTCTCGGTGTTTAATTAATATTGAGGGCGCAGCAAATCTCGCTCACTGTGTGCCTTTAGTGGCCAGTTGACTGTGGGCTTGGCTTGTCAAGCCCGTCCAAATGGCTAACTGGTTGATCCCACACTCCTAATAGCTCCATAAGAGAAGCATTTACTTAGGCTAATGGCCTTCATTCCACAGTGGGCAGCAGTGAGGGCTGGGAGAGCTCATTACTAAAATCTTATGATAATAGTTTGGAAACAGTGGGGCCATTTTAAGTGTTTGAGTATTACCTCCCTTCTTTACCAAAGGTGTCCCTCTCTAGTCTTGAGACTTCAAATTGTCAGCTACTATCCTAGTCTTGAAAAATAACCTTAATCACAGATATTTTCCTTTAGGCCCCTTGTTCAAAATTCTATTCCAAACAGACAACAGATCTCACATTTAATATTCTTTATAAAATGGAATCAGGGCAGCGCTCGAAAATTAAACTATGTAAACATTTTCATTATTTATACATTCATGTTTGTTTAGGAAAGACTGTTGAACAACTCTTCAGAAAAAGATGAGGCTGTGACATTTTTATTCTAACCAGGCTGCTGTGACAGAGGAGCAAAAACGGAGTGGTTTTAAGCAGCAGAAACGTATTATCTCCCAGGCCTGGAGGCCAGGAATCAGAAATTCAGGTGGGCAGAGGCCTGCGCTCACTGAAGTCACTGGGGGAGGGTCCTTCCCGCCCTTCCAGCCTCCGGTGTTGGCCAGTGGTCCTTGGTGTCCCCTAACTCAGCGATAGGTCACTCTGGCCACCTGGCTGTCTCCGTGCTCATCTGTCTCAGTTTCCAATTTTTTCTTTTTTATAAGGACACCTGTCCTATTGGATTAGGACCCAGCGTAAGGACTTCATCTTATTTTATCTCTGTAAACACCTTATTTCCAAGTATGATCATATTTTGATGTACTGCGGGTTAGGATTTCAACATATCTTTTTGGGGGGATACTATTCGGCTTTTAACACCATCAATATCTTTTTTTTTTTTTTTTTTTTAGAGAGAGAGAGTGTATGTGAGCATGGGGTGGGGAGAGAAAGAGAGAGAGAGAGAGAGAGAGAGAGAGAGAGAGAGAAAGAATCCCAACCAGGCTCCACACTCAGCACAGTGCCCAATGTGGGGCTCCATGCCACAACCCTGGGATCATGACCTGAGCAGAAACCAAGGGTCGGACGCTCAACCGAGTGAGCCACCCAGGCACCTGCCATCAATATAATTTTTAATGATAGGTGACATCTTGGTCACCTAAGTTCGTAACTATAGATTCTTCACTTCTATATGTGTGTGAGTATGCTTCCCCACAAGGAAGCGTATTTCCTCTCTTTGTGGAACTTTTTAGTAGATGACCTGGAACTTAGAAAGAAGTATGTGTGGTTTTTTTTAAAAAAAATTTTTGAGTTGCATTCGTCACTTTTCAACATTCAGGTGTTGTTCGATCTTCTAAGGTGACCATCGTGCCACCTTGTTCGTGATCTTTTTCTTCCAGGCTCTCCTTTTTCTCCTGATGGACCATCAGTGACAACTGGTTGTCTTCTCCAGACTTTAACTGCACGTTGTTCTTTCCTATCATGTGTCGCTTCGGGTGCGTTGTCTTCCAGAGGGAGATCCTGAAGCTTCTGCCATAACTCGATGTAAAGTCCCTGAGGAGAGAAGACTGCTTTTATGTTTTTTTGTTTTTGTGTTTTGTTTTGTTTTAGCCCACACAGTTTGGAGCACGTCTTACACATAGAAAATACTCTGCCTTTCCCTCCCTCTATCTCTCTTCCTGCCCAGTGTTGTTACTGTCCATAATAATCCTGAAACTTAAACATTATAAAGTATCACAGAAAGTGTTATTTCATAAGCTGATCCTGCAATTTAAAAATCGTGAGATAGCACCATTGGACCAGGTTACTCTCTGTATAATGTTTTACGTTTATATTTGGTCCAAGACTTTCTAAAAGGCGTGTTTCCTTTTGTCATTAGAGAAAAACAGGTAGCTAAATTAACCTTGGGCATAAAAGTTATAAAATACAAAGTTAAACAAATAGGCATCATAAAGATCTGACCAAGCACATAATAATATGATGCCTTTTGGCAACTGAGTGTAAATTGGAAATACACATAACCATAAATGTAGATGTGTTCCCTGAGTCAGAAAAGAACTTATAATTTATTTACCCTAGTAAATAGAGGTTTCACATTGATGGCTTTTTTTTTTTATTAGATTCGCATGTATAGATAAAAGTATAGTTCTAATAATGGGTGATTTTTCCCTCCAAGGGAATGATAATTAAAGTGGGCTTATCATTTTGAAGCATGACTGAAGCAAATATATAATCTCAAACTCATTGCTCATGGTCAAGGACACAGGAAGGGTTTATATGAACCGAAGATGAGTAAACTTGGAGAGATAGTATGTACTTGAAGCAAATTGGGAAGGAGGGGAGAAGGTGATTCAGTTTGAACAAAACTCTCTCACATACATGGCAGGTATGCTGTAAGCGAATGGTTGGTGAAATTATTTAACGTTTTACTGCAGCACTGTTGTCTTTCTATAAATTCCAGTTAAATTGTTTTTATTCTTTTAGTGGGTCATAAGTCAAATCCAGGGCCCAAATTTTTAGCTTTTCTCTATACCGTTCAGAGTGGGAGTGAATTTTTCCCAGAAAGACACATGAATTCTTAAGAAATGCATTTGGGGAAAGGACATTTTTTTCCCAATAGAACACAGAGACTTCTATTTTCATGCAAAATGCATATTTTGTAGTTACAGGGTGTGTCACGGGATGTACATGCACCTGAGGCTAGGAGAGCTCTGTGTAAATATACCACAATTAGCCATTTTAAAAAGAAAACTATTTTACCAGCTTTTGACAATCTTCACTTTGTCACTGCTGCTTAAAGCTAGGCGATATTTGGGGCTCCTGGGTGGCTCAGTCGGTTAAGCATCTGACTTCAGCTCCGGTCATGATCTCACGGTTCGTGGGTTCAAGCCCGACGTCGGGCTCTGTGCTAATCAGTGCTGACAGCGTGTAGCCTGGAGCCTGCTTCAGATTCTGTGTGTTTCCCTCTCTCTCTGCCTCTCCCCGCTTGCCCTCTGTCTCTGTCTCTCAAAAATAAATAAAAATAAGAATAGCCAATGTATTTGAAGATTCATAGATCAACCTTGAAGGCATGATAAGCCTATAAATGGATGTATAGATAGTATATTAACTCTACATGTTATGCACTAATACCTTTTTTTCCTGACCTTCTAAAATAACTGATGTTTTTAGACTGCGCTCCTCACTGCATGTGGGAGTCAGTTCTCTTTTCTTGCCCCAATTACACATGCCTTTTTAAATTAACATGGTAGCATTTCAGGTTTTCAAGTCCTTCATTATCATTCATCACATTAAAATATCCATTAGATGATAGTTAGTAATCTGTTTGCTCCTCTGGTTGATCAGAGTTGGTATTTGGCAAATAGAAACTATATTTTCTGCTCATTCTACTTAGATTCAAAGGAAGCAGTGAGTGTTATTTGAACGAGTGCATTGATTTCCAGCCAGATGTTTCAGATGCGTGCAATGTAATTCTCTGGAGATATTTATCAGTGGAAGGAGGTTGAATCTTCCCGAATCTGAGATGTAATGGTGACCGTAGTCAACACTGTGACATTATTATATATAAATGTATCTGTATACAAAGAGCACGCAGGGCACGTATTGAATCTTATGAGGGCTCCTGGCTGATAGGCACCTTCTTTATCCTTTGTCCGTGTTACACATCTCTAACTGTGGTGGACTCCAGAATGGACCTCAGACTCGCTGGCTGCAGCCTTCCTGCTGTTAACCTTCTACTATAGATACTGAAGAGCAGGTGGGAGAGGACAACAACTCCTCCTCATTCCCTTCCCCATCGCTCACCCTCGGAACTTGTATACACCATCTGGACCACCATAAAATTTATTACAAAGTCCAAACATTCACCATGAATGACTTGGTTTCTTATTTCTGGCTGTGTTCATGTAATTCTGGAAAACCAGATATCTGGTTTTAACTAACAAAGCGAAGTTATTTCTCTGTACGGCTTTTCCAGTAGAATGAATATTACAAATGTGAGTTTGGACCAGAGGCTTACTGACTTTTAAACACAGTGGTTCTAGAATCTGAGAGATCATCAGGTTCACTTGAATAGGCTTTTACAGATGGAAATCCCCAGATTCTTTCTATGCTTACTGAGTGAGGGGATCTCTGCTTTGAATATGAACCCTGGGAGATGAGAGCACACGTCATATTGTGTGGGGAAGGATCCAAGCATGGACTGTGAAATCAGTGCATCTAATCACAGATGTGTTGAGAGCAACAGGGGGAGGGGTTTTTTGAGGAGTGGATGTTTAGGTGGGTTGAGGAGATTGAAGACAAGAAGTTCTGCTCTGACTCTGGTGACCTTGATTAATGGTGAGGCACCCAGTTGGCTGTCCAGTAGGTATTTGAAAAGGCAGTTTAAATTTTTGGTGGGGGTAGAAAAGGACAGACGGGCAGGAGGAAGACAGCAAGCAGGAGAGTGATGGAGAGAATGAATGAATGAATGAGTGAATGTGGAACCAGTAAGGTTTGGGAACAGGGTAGACTGTAGAACAGGGCTCGCTGGGAAGCCACTCCTGCATTTCGGCCTCTCAGTGTAAAGGAAGAGTGGGTTGTCTGCTCTGTGGGTGAAGTGTTTAGGAGTCCAGCGTCCTTGGATGAAGCCAATGTCGGGTGCGGGGTTTGGAGTTCCAAGAGGTTAAGCGGGTAGGCTGGTTGGGGATCTCTGGAGCACTTTTTGTCAAGGTGTGGGGACAGTACGGGGTGTTCAGATATTCCAAGCAGGGAGTCTGACACCAATACAGGTATTGATGTGAAGGAGGCATAATGTCAACTCTTGTGCAAGGAACTCAGGAGGAATCCAGGAGAGAGTGGAAGGAAGTGAGTTTGTGTTCACCTCCTGATGTCTGGCAGAACTGTGGCTTTTGAGCCCAAGTCCATTGCCGCGGTTTGGGGCAAAGGTGCTGATGTCGAGGGAGAAAGTTCCTGGGTATGTGCAGGTTTCCAAAGGGATGCAGGGTGCACGTGGTCAGGCTTGTACCCCTGGTGAGGCACCTCCAAAGAGTCGTGACACTTACAAGTCTCAAACCCTGAGTGTCTGCCGTGGAAATGAGCCGGGCGGCGATCATGTGCCAGAGGGTCCCTCATTACCCATGTGTGGCAGGAAGCCCAGGTTCTGTCTGGCCACATTTCAAAGACAAATGGGCGAGATTTGGGGATTATCCACTGTTGTCTGTGATCTGAGCTTCTGTTGCCCATTTCGTTTTCTTGTGTCTCCTCTCCCTTCTATTATATGATTAATTAAAAGCCGACATGTTTTCAAACCACTTATATCTCTGTTGGCAAAGGTACTACCAGATGATAAGACAGAGAGGCTGAAATATGTAGGATGTAATTGTGTAATTGCAAATAAACGAACTGATTGCTCTTCATTTGTTTTCTCTTTAGAGAACAGAATAGAGCTAACATAAGACGCCAACAGCATTAATCTTTCTATTTACTTCTTTATTGATTTTTGCAAAAAATACTAATATCCTCTCCACCTGCACCTGAAGATTAATTACTAATTTGGGTTATCAGTTTCTCATTTCCAAACACTGCGTGTCATAGCGCTAACCTAGGCATACGGCAGATTGCTAACTGGTCTAAATAAACCCGGATTTTAGAGAAGGAGGAGAAAGAAAAGTGAAAAGACATTAGATGAATGAATAGTACAAGAGAGGAAGACATGAGAGAAAAATTATATACTATATATATAATAGTACAAGAGAGGAAGACATGAGAGAAAAATTATATATACTATGTATATAGTATATATAATATATATATATACTATATATATATTACATACTGTGGCCACCTAAGGTCAAGAACAGCGTAGAATTTAATGACATGTGTTAAATTTGCTATTATTGCAACAAAAAAGCCACAGCCACTGATCATCCATGCGGTGAGGTAAAAAGCAGCTAGAATGCTGGCACTGAGTGTTCATGAATTGGATTTTGTGTTTCTCTTGTGATAACTTTCTCCTGCAACTTAAGATTAGAGGAAGTTTGTTTTTCATAGGCCTGTGGAAGGGGTGGTGAAAAAGAAGGCGTCGTAAACCCTTAAGAGATAAAAGACATTTAAGGAAGACGTTGTCTCAGGAGGAAGCAATTACCTGGATTGCTTTGAGTCCTTCATTTCAAATTTTTCAAGAAATGGAAATTATAAGGTAAATCATATTGACAAATAGATATCTGGTACCATTTGCACTGCGTTCTGCCAGGAAAGAAAGGGACCTCAGAACTCACTGGAAGCTTCTGTCCTGGTTGACAAGATAAGATTTATGCTCCTGGAAAATTCATGGTGATAGTAGAGTGCTGTCCCAGGCACTCTGTGATTAATTGCCGGTGTGGGACATAAACTGGCTCTGGAGGAGCTCAGGGCCTGGAGAGAAGATGCTCGCGGACAGGGACCATCGAGGAGACAGGGCACAGCTCTGACCGTTTCCTAACCCGGGTTTCTCACACCGTCCTGATTTTGGGCCATATAATCTTTTTTTTTTTTTTTTTCGAAGGGCGCTGCCTGTGTGTTGTAGGATATTTAGCAGTATCCTTGGCTTCTACCCACTAGAATTCAGTGTCCCCACCCCTCAGTGATGACAACAAAGATGTCCCCCCACATTTCCATGTGTGCCCCGGAAGGAGAACCTGACAACCTGGCAACCACGCGTCTACACCAGCAGCAACTTTAGCTTTCGGAATGAACCGTGACGCTACAAACAGTTGAAAACCCGTTCTATTCTCTAGGGTCTTCGGGGAAATATTATTTCCCGTGCTAGTTTTTGTTTAACAAGGCACCAGGAAAACTGATTGTTTAAACTTACGAGGAATTCTAGAATAGTTCATCTTCCTGTACATTCGGCACAATTTAGTTATTTGGCATTCTGTCTACAACTTGTGTATTGATAACTAGAGGCAGTGAATTAGAGTTTTGGAAAACGCTCTCCAGTTCCCACTGCCTCCGTTTCCTCTGTGTGTGGCCTTGGACGAGGTCCTTAAACAGACTGTGTCTCCGTTTCCTCTTGGGAATAATCATGATGTCTCCCTTCAGGTTTTCCTGATGAGTAAATGAGTTCATGCAGATAACGCTCTGTGAATGCAGCCTGGTGTATCGTTAAACACTGCGTGAATGTCACTATTATTATTTTATTGCTATAGTTGCGAACCTTACAAATCTTTACAGACCTCTCTGTCTGCCCCTCACCCCTCCCTTCCCTTCCCATATAACTCTTGGTCTCTGCACTTGTCATTTTATCCTCCGGGGCTATCCTTCTTACACAGTGGCTGGCTTCAAGTTTAGGAGGCCGGGCTGACAGTCCAGTTGGGGCTGAGCATGAAACTAGCAGGGACAGGGTCACTTCTGCATATTGCATCGGTCACAATGGTCCCAGGCCTGTAAGCGTTCGGGGTGATGAACTAGACTCCAGCTCTGGACAGGGGACAGGCAAGTCACCTGACAGAAGGAGGGTGGGTACCACGGGTGCCATCTGAGGGGCGTAGTCGGCTCTTCTCCTGACCTTGCTTAAGCCCCATTTCCTGTGACTCCACCTCCTGTAGATTCTGACCCCCTTGATGAAGAATCTTCGTTTGTAACACACACCTGGAGGTGACTCTGATGCTGGGAATCTTCAGTGATTGCAAAAATGGGTGGGAAGAAATACTAGAATTTCCGTGTCTATTATTTTTATATAAAACGTAGTACAAAATTTACTAGTGTTAATATGCAGTCGATGCCGGTGCCCTCACTTTTTCAATATGTCAAGTTGCTGACACATGTCAGAGTCAGTTTCTGGGGTATCTTGAGGGAGTCATGGACAAAAGGGGAAAGATTTTGGTATATAAGTGCCAGTACATCGGATTTTTGCATTGTGTTATTTAATATGGTAGAATCTTCATAGTGTTTTGTAATGGAGTGGGGGAGGGACTATCACTTTGTGTTTCATAGAGATTCTCTAGGTATCTAGTGGCAACATATTTTAAAAATCGTCCTATTAATTTAATATTAAGGACTCATCAAACAATACATGGCTGTGTGTATATGTATGTATATACACACATACGTATGAATGTGTGTCTGTCTCGCATCCTTTTTTTTTTAATTTTTGAGAAGTGATCTACATTTGCTGAACTTTCTGTAATTTTTAAGGTATGATAAATGGTAGGTATTTTTTGGAAAAAAGTAACCATTTCATTTCATTTCACGAAGGAGTAAGATAGAATATGTGTTTCTTTCTTTTTTTTTAATGTTTATTTATTTCTGAGACAGAGAGAGACAGAGCATGAGTCAGGGAGGAGCAGAGAGAGAGGGAGTCACAGAATCAGGAGCAGGCTCCAGGCTCCGAGCTGTCAGCACAGAGCCTGACGCAGGGCTCGAACTCACAGACCACGAGATCGTGACTTGAGCCGAAGTCGGACGCTCAACCGACTGAGCCACCCGGGTGCCCCAGAATATGTGTTTCAAAAAAACTCCTGCAGTGGAAAAGTAATTTTTTTAATCAGACACTTCAAAATATCTCCATCCTTACATGAATTTGCTGTTCAAAATAATACAGATGTCTCTGTAATAATGCCTTATCTAAACTTCAGATTTGAAATTTTTAAATGATATTTTTACATGCACTTTTAACTTGGTTATAAAACTTCCAACTGGAGGATTTCAGCATGTTTTGTGTTCATTTTAAAACTCCTAGAAGTTTTAAAGCATGAGATTTTTACACCAGTGACTATGGAAATATGCTAGGCAAATTTCAACAGCAACAACAACAACAGCAACAAAAACCATCATAATTGGAAGATAGGTTTGAAAAAAAATAGCAGGTCAAAATTTAGTAGAACGATCAATGATGCAATTGGATTTATGTATCCGTGATGCCTACTTTAGTTGTAACACTTTTAAACTAAAAATCAAAATAAACTGAATATACAAACAGAATCTCTAATCACTGTATCACTGTATCAGATCACTGTATCATAAATCACTCTATCACTGTGTCATAAATTATTAAGCTAGGATTAAAAAACCCCTTTTGTTCAATTAGAATATAAAACATTTATTCTACAATATCTTTCATCTCATTTTTCTGCCATTATTTTAAAAACTGTAATTAAAATATACATATCTGGGGCACCTGGGTGACTCAGCCGGTTGGGCGTCCGACTTTGGCTCAGGTCATGATCTCGCAGTTTGTGGGTTCGAGCCCTGAGTTGGGCTCTGTGCTGACAGCTCAGAGCCTGGAGCCTGCTTCAGATTCTCTGTTTCGCTCTCTCTCTCTGCCCATCATCCACTTGTGCTCTGTCTCTCCCTCTCTTCCTCTCTCTCTCTGTCTCAAAAATAAACATTAAAAAATTTATAAAAAATATACATATCTACATGCACAGCTATATGTGTGTATGAGATATAAATGAGGAAATATGCATTGATAGGAGTAAATGCCAAGTCTTACCAATTAAGTGTATATAAGCAAAGCATTTTGAGAAATCCTGGTAGAGTCATATTGAAGGTGTTCTGTGAATACCACGATATTGGTTTCCCGTCAGCTTAAACAATTGAATAAAATATTACTGCAGTTAAGATTCTCTTTCTAGCAAAAAGGCATCTAATTTAAAAAAATTTTTAGAGAACAAGCCTTTATTTGGAGAACATGATTAAATGTTTTGCTGCTTTTCACTTGTTTTGTTTGTCATTTCTACCCTTTTCAATATCACACCATAAGAATTAGATGTCGTTGTGCATTTAGCTACTGCTAGGTTAACTGTTTTCTTACCAAGCCTACCTTTTAATTCTAGCCACTTCATCATGCAACCAGTTTTCAGTAAAACTGGTTGTTTAGTTTAATGTTGGGAAAAAGAATCCCCCTCAGTCTTAACCTTGATTTTCAGAAAATGAATTTCATTCATGAGACCGTACTTGCTAGAAACATAAACGGCATTGGGAACGGATTCACATTTATCTTCTTCTGTTTCATTACCCTTGAAAGAACATGTACCTGTGCTGGGTATCCTCTCTTGTGCCTTCTAATATAATTACCCCTTCTCCCGTGGCCCAGCTTCATGTTCCTGTGCCTTCAAGAGTCCTGTTGGAAGGGACCAGTGGAGAAGGCACATAGGAAGGAAGGAGAGAAGAGAGAGGGACCAGCATTATGATTCCCTTCACTTGAAATCATAAGGTAACCTCAGATTGGTCATGGCCCTTGGTCAAAGGTCAGCTCCACCCGAAGACTGAGATTACAGAGATGCTTGTGACCTGACTCCCTCTGGTCTCAGTCTTCTCCCATTGTCCATCTAGACTTCCCAAGGTAGCACTGGGGGCCCTTGTGTTTCCCTCCACCCACCCACATCTTTGTTCATAGTCCTTTTATTAAGCCTTCCTCAAATTATCTTGTACGATGATATTACACACTATTTCCTGTAGGGACCATTGTTTAATAAAGCATCGTATAAATTTATTTTTTTTATTTTCCTAGGCTTTGGAAGTATCTTTAATTCTATTTATTTATTTTTATTTATTTATTTATTTATTTATTTATTTATTTGAGAGAGAGAGCAAGTGGGGGAGAGAGGCGGAGAGAGAAGGAGAGAGACAATCTCAAGCCGGTTCCACGCCCAGCATGGAGCTCAGTCTCACATCCGTGAGCTCATGACCTGAGCCAAAATCAAGAGTCGGACACTCAACTGACTGAGCCACCCAGCTGCCCCTTTCATTCTATTTTAGAACACCATAAATGTGTCGTGTATTTCTTTTAAATTTGTCTTATATTGCTTCTTAGGCTCTTTACCCATCAATGGTTTCAAAGAGAGACAGAGATTTTCAGAATCTGTATCTTTTAATTGAGTTTGGTTGAGTATGATGGCATTTTAATTTTTTTAAGTTGGTGTTTGAGGGAAAGGATTTTCAAACTGCTTTGCTGTATTTAACTAGAGGAAGAGTTAGCAAATTTTTATCAGCAAAGGGCCAGATAGGAAATTTTGAAGCTTTGCAGGCATGTGATCTCTGATGCCAATACTCGGCTCTGCCATTTGTGGGGCCAGACCAGCCACAGACAATATGTAAATGAATAGAGGTGGCTGTGTTCCAATAAAACTCATTTATAATAATAGGTGGTGGGCCAGGTTGGCCTGCTGGTTGTCCTCTGCCAATTCCCATAGGATAGTAACACAATGTAAGAAAATGGGTGTAATTTCTTTTAAAAGTATAGAATTTTTAAAGGTGGATGGATTATATATCCTTACAATGGATGATATGATAAAATCTTCGACATGTACATCATCTTTTAAATTATCTTTAGAGAAACCTTCTAGTTATAGTCGTCTAAAAATAGTTACCGTCTACAGGGGCCCCGGGGTGGCTCAGTTGGTTAAGTATCCGACTTTGACGGAGGTCACGATCTCATGGTTCATGAGTTCGAACCCTACTTCAGGCTCTGTGCTGACAGGTTGGAGCCTGGAGCCTGCTTCGGATTCTGTGTCTTCCTGTCTCTCTGCTCCTCCCATGCATGTGCTCTTTCTGTCTCCCTCTCTCAAAAATTAATAATAAATGTTTAAAAATTTAAAAAAAATAGTTACAGTGTACAGAGAAATACTCAGCTGTAAGAAGTATGTATGTACGAAAGAATTGAGTGTCTAGTTTTTTTGAATCCAATAATATTTAGTGTAGTGTGTGAAACCTAAGAATAGTATTTGATACTTTTTCTGATGTTGGCATCACTTAACAGGTATCTGACCGACCCTAACGACTCTTGCTACAGATGGTATTTTCCAAATCATGCTGATGTCTATGTTAATACCAAAATGAATGCCCTTAGTTGTTGTATACATGTGTGCCTGTGTGTTTGTGCATGTGTGCCTATTTGCTTGTCTTCGTGTGCAGTCAAGGTTAGTGAGGGAACAGGAACATGGATCAATCCATCCCTAAGTTCCTTATCTTCTGCACCTGCTGGCTGGGCCAGGGCACGTGTGGTCTCCTTGCATGTATGCGGTTCATGAAGAGCAAAAGCAAAGGGCTGAATCTGGTTGTGAGTGTTTTGAGTGCGGCTGAAAAAGGAGAATGTGTTCAAAGAGGGGCGTGTCCAAGGTCAGCTGGTGCCAGGAGGAAGGAGGGCCCTGGCCAGAGACAGACCTTAGGGGACTCCTGTGTCTTATCACGTATTGTTTCTTTCTGTGCCGACTTCAGATATTGCAGAGGTCAATGTACTGCTTTTCGTTTGTGTGTGTGTGTGTCTGTGTGTGTGTGTGTAAAGAGAGGAAGAGATAAAATATGTAATGTAAGTAAAATAAGTGATTATAAAAGAAGTGATTATATGGGTGATCCTGGGTGGCTCAGTGGATAGAGCACTCAACTCTTGATCTTGGAGTTGTGAGTTCAAGCCCCATGTTGGGCACAGAGCTTGCATTAAAAAATTCTTTAAGGGGCACTTGGGTGGCTCAGTCGGTTAGGTGACTGACTTCAGCTCAGGTCATGATCTCGTGGTTCGTGGGTTCAAGTCCCACATCGGGCTCTGTGCTGAACACTTGCTTGGAGCCTGGAGCCTGCTTCAGATTCTGTGTCTCCTCTCTCTGCCACTCCCCTGTTTGTGCTCTGTCTCACTCTGTCTCTCAAAGATAAGTAAATGTAAAAAAAAAATTATTTTTAAATTAAGAATGGAGAATCCTTTATAAAAACAAATAAATGATTATATGAAAACAGACTGGAATGGGTTCACTGTCCATCCAATTGGCTATGACTAGGAGGCAGACCACAAAAGACTATGTCTTTTGGGGCCACTCCTTGGAGGGGTGCTCTTCAGGCAGTGAGCATGTTGAGCCGAGGAGAGGATCACAGATGTCTGCTGTGTCGCCGAAGGCAGTTGGCAAGAATTCAGAATCAGGCAGCACAGAAGGATTGCTGAGATTATTAACATATTGGATGGAGGGATGGAAGGGCAGGGTGAGCGCCAGATTCTGCGGGAAATATAGCTATCAATAAAATGATAGGAAAACCCATTTTGTATAGCGCGTGTATTTGGTAAATCAGTGCTTTAAACGTTGTAACGATTTGAAAATTTGACTTTGTTGGCCCACTCAGGTGACGGCGACCCACCTGCACGGAACTCACAGGTCTTCATATACAGCCTCATAAGAAATCTTGCGATTTATTTTTATTATAACATTGCAGGTGGAATTGTAGGGCTTTAATTTATCATTTGTATTTGGTCGAAGTGGTGGAACAAAACCCTAGTGTTCCTGAAAGCTTTATGCAAAGCGATTGGTACTTTTCATGCAGCTCCATTGACGAGGTACCTCAATTCTTGCCTCAATTTCTTGGAAGCATCCATATTTTTTGATGGTATTTCTTCTGTTCCCCACGAAGCAGCTTCCAGCAGAGTGCTGGGGTCAAGGCTCATTGTAGCATGCCACCTCCATGGGGGAGAAGGTTGCTCTGGAACCCCCCTGGGAATGTGGTCTTCCCCAGCTTCTGCTCTCCTGAACCGCTGTTTGGCAGAGGGACGGATCAGCCTCCGGAAACAGCTGTCATGGAGACTTGTGAGCTGATGTGGAAGTTTCACTTAAAGAAGAACCAAGCCCGGTTGCTTTGGGGTCTCATGACTCATGACTTTAACCAGGGCAACTACAGTTTGAATTAAACGATGTGTTTAATTTGGACGTTAGTACGTCGAGAGACTAAGTCAAGAGTTCCTTGTTAATCCCGGGCTCCTTTGGGGAGGAAGGGCTCCGGGCCCTTTCTGGCCTTTCAGGCTGACTCACAGAGACACAGTCTTGGCTGGTTCCCAGAGCAGAGGCTGATGCTCACAGTTGCCTGCAAGCGGGTTTGCAGAAGGAAACGCCACACCACGGACTTAGGTCAGTTTCCTGAAACGCAAGCATTTCGTGGGCGGGACCGCTTTCTAACAAGAAATGTCCAATATCCTTGCTAGAGTAGAAGGTATCCTAGACAGTGGATGGAAGGAAGCAGTACCCGCAGTGATGTGTACGTGGTTCCAGTCGGAGAGAGGGGACTGGAAACGTGTCGGAGGCGTGAGGGATTTAGCACGCGCTACAGATGTTCTCTCTCATTTCCTCTACTTTGGTGTTATTATTAGAACAGGAGGCTTTGGGGGTTGTCCTGCTGGGCCCACTGCCCCAGACTGGCAGGGTTTATCTGGCTGGTCAAGGGGGTGCCCGCCTCTGGTGCTACTGTCACTTTTCCCAGGGCTGGGGTCTGGCTGTAAGACTCTCCTACCCTCCCCCAGGGCCAGGGTAGAACTGTAATTGAAGCAATGTGCCGCCGGTTGGCACAAGGAGAGCTATTTATTAAAGCGTATCCGTCTTATGCTGGGTAGGCTTCTTCCAGCTGAAAACTGCAAGAACAAATAAGAAAGCTGTTGCTCATTTTACGCAAAAACACTCTAGGCACACACTACTAGCTCATGATTTCCATTTGCGGGTCCCTCAAAATTTTACCCTATGAAAGAGTTCTTGAGTGAGAAAATAAAGAAGAAAAAAATTCCATCGCTGGTGATTGTTAAAAATAATTGATAAATCGCGTTGGATTTGAATCAGCCCAATCTGTCATAAAAACGGAATGGAAGTAATTATATTCTCGTCTTTTCCTTATTCGCTGGCTCATTGTTAACTCCCACATGGCCGGTTTCTCTACATAATTCATTCCGGATGTGTCTATGTTGATACTTTTCAGGCAAGCAAACCTAGGTTTGAGTTTATATTATGAAAATGAAGATCTTTTGCTTTCCCCATGTCACTATTCGTTTCTTTCAGAATTCTATATTAGCTACTGTTTTATAGTCCTCTGAAAATTATTGCATTGCTGGATATTCATTACAATGTGCTTTCATTCGGAATTGGAGCATTCAATCAGGAAAACATATTTGATACAGGCAAATTGATTATACATGTATTTTTAGTAAAACCATGGATCATGTGCACTGAGGTGCGTAGTGATTAATTCCATGCACCCCATGTTCTGTGTTAGGTACTATGACCGTGAAGATGAAGTGAAGTTTGAGCATTCTTTAGACAAGTAAGAAGGAGCTGGGGGAACCACACGGGGGCAGTCACTGGAGAGAGGGGGGCATGGCTGAGGTAACGTGTGCTCTGTGGGACAATGAGCATGCTTAGGGCAGCGCCTACAGCTCCCTAACTGGCCTGTGTTGGAGGATTTGGTTAAGGATAAGTTAGCAGGGGCAAGCTGAAAAATCACTTAGCTTTCCCAGCCGGGGAGTGTGGGAGACAGAATACCAACATGGTCCCCAGGATGCTGCCTCCTGGTGGACACGCCCTGTCTAATCCTCTGTTGTTGAGTGTAGGCAGAACTGGTGATAAGATGGGATTCAGTTCCGCGATGAGGTTACCTTAGGGGGCAGAAGTAAAGGGACTTTGCAGGTGTAATTAAGAACACTAATGCGTGGAGTATAAGTTCACCAAAGCCCGAGATTATTCTAGGGGACTTGACCTAATCGTATGGATGCTTAGAAGAGACCCTCGGCAGGAAAAGATGCTGTGCTGTTGATTTTGGAGAAGCGAATTTCCAAGTTGTGGAGAGGGCCACATGGTGGAGACTGATGAGCAGCTCCTAGGAGCAGAGCGCCCCAGTCCCAAAGCCACCAAGAGCTGAATTTTGCCACAACCAGTGAATTGGGAAGAGGATTCTCAGCCTCAAAAGAGATCTCCATCTTAGCCAACACCTTGACTTCAGGCTGGTGAGCTCCTTAAGAGAGGACCCAGCCGATGTACAACTGGACTCCTGACCCAAGAGAACTGTGAGCTAACATGTAGGTATTGCTGTAAGCCTTCAAGTTCATAGCAACTTGTTAGAATGCAGTAGAAAACCGAAGGGGGAACACGTTAGTTTTCTGTTGCTGCTGTAACAAATTGCTGTGTACTTACTGGCTTAAAACAATGTAAATTTGTTACCTTACCCTTCTGGATATCACAAGTTCAAAATGGGTCTGACTGGGCTAAAATGAAGGTATTGGCAAGGCTGTGTTCCTTTTGGAGGTTCTAGGGGAAAGTCTGTCTCCTTGCCATTTTCAGCTTCATGAGGCCACCTGCACTGCATGGCTCCTGGCCTCCTTCCATCTTCAAAGATAGCAATTTCATCACTCATCCATCTGACCTCTGCTCTCCTCATCACACCTCCTTTTCTTTCTCAGACTCTCCTGCCTTCCCCTTTCACTTATAAGGACCCTTGAGATGACATCGGACTCACGGGGTAACCCAGGGTAATCTCCCCATCTCAAGGTCAACGGATTAGCAACCTTCATTTCGTCTGCAACCTAAATTCCTCCTGTGCCAGGTAACCTAATGTGGTCACTGGATCCACGGGTTAGGACACGGATGCCTCTATTCTGCCTCCCGCTAGGATTTCAGGTTTTATGCTTTGGAATGGGAAGGCACATGGGTGACATGATAGAATGTGTATTTTATTTTTTAACTTTAATTTTAATTATTTTATTTTGGAGAGAGAGAGAGACAGAGAGCATAAGTGGGGGAGAGAAGCAGAGGGAGAGAATCTCAAGCAAGTTCCACACTCTGCGCAGAGCCTGGTGCGGGGCTCGATCCCACGACCGTGATATGGTCTGAGCCTAAGTCAAGAGTTGGCTGCCCAAAGACTGAGCCACCCAGGCACCCCAAAGGGATGTATATTTCAGCAAGGCCATTCTGATGACATGGCAGTTGGTCTGGTTAGAAATCCCTTTCTCTATGTGGTCAGATATGACCTCCAGGAAGTGGATAATGCCTCAGTGTACCTATGCCTTAAGATTCCACTTACGATTCCACTGTTCCTTTTCTTATATTCTACTTCTGGCATTAAACGAATTCAGTGGATTTCAGTATAAATAAGTCCTGTGTCCTGTTCATTTTCCTTAGTATCCATTTCACAGGGAGGAGGAGAGTATCATTTTGTGCATGTGTATTTGATGGAAAGTTTTGGGACAAAGCCGTCACTGCTTGTCCAGCTGCTGCCTTCACGAGGTCCTGGGGCCTCTTCCCCTCCATTACTGAAAACCTGAGGGACAGATTCGAGGCCCCCTGACAGCATGTCCAGAGTCCCCACTGCTTGTGTCTATCCTGGCTGCTCATTTTTCCAGTTTTTACTTCCTCTTTGCTTCATTTTTCTTACTCATTTTTCTTCTTTCCTTTCCTTTTCTTTTTTTTTTTTCTTTTCTCTATTTGTTGGGTCTTCATCATTTTATTTGTAGTCATTATTTTTGAAATATGTGTTCGACATTAATCAGTCCGCTCCAGAGAGTGAACCTTGTTTGACCTGAATTTCAGTGATGCTCTTGTGTTGCGGTGGGAAGGAAATGAGACATGAGCCAACCAACTCCCCTTTTCCTTGACAGTCCCCTGTATTCCTGGGACATGTCATGACCTGACAGATGTCAAACAGCTGTCTCTGTCCTGTCAGGGACAGCGGTATTTCTTGGTCTCTTTCAGGCAGGTTTCATGGCTCTATTTACCTTATCTGTTTGGTGATCTGGAAGTCTGTGATCTGTAAGAATCCGGATAGTTCTCAGTATCCCTCCACTCTGTCAATCAGTAAATCGATAAAGTCAATAAAATAAGATGGATGTAAGATTAGCTTTTCACATAACGGAGGGTTTTTCAAGTTTGCTGTAGTAGACATTGGGGGCTGGATAATTCTCCATTGTGGGACGGGTCTGTACATTCATTCTAAGATGTTGGGCAACATCCCCAGCCTCCGCCCATCAGATGCCAGCAGTACCCCCTACCCCCGCCACCCCTCGGCAGGGTGGAAACCAAAAATTTTCTGTGGGCATTGCCAAATGTCCCTTGGTGGAGGACATTTCGTCCCCAGTTGGAGTCACGAGTGTAAACATATATTGAGAATGGTAGGGAAAATCTTTTTTGGACAGAATCTGTTCAGTACAATAATTGTCTGTTTCTTTTGAGTTTTGTTGATTTTACCGGTCTGCCAGAATCATTACACGTTAGAAATTAAAATTTGAGAATCCATCTTATTCCAGTCGCATTAGTTTCTTAGTTTCCTCATCTATAAAATGGGGATGACCGTGGTACCTGTCTCGCAGGTTATTGTGAGGCTTCTATGCGCCATACAAAGTGGCTTTTATTGTCTCTAGAAGCTCTCAGTTCATGTTAGCTAACAGCAAGGACCTGGGTTAGGTTGACGAAGAGATTTTAAATGATATAAACACAGACACGCATGCTCTTCATTCATTTATTTATTTATAGACAACTTCACTTTTCCTAGTATCTTCTTTCTAACTAGAAGTTCCAGATAAGACCAACGTTGCCTAATGTTGGCTTGGAGGAATCTCCTTTCTTTCAGACTAGAATGAGTCCGGGCTGATGTTCTCTAGGTACTCACTGAGATCCACGGCAGGCAGCCCTTGGGCCACACTGAGAAGGTGTTCCCGAAGGGAATCCTGTGCATCTGACCAGCCACGACTTCCACCTTGTCATTGCCACCTCTCACACTCTCTGTTCTGGCCAGAGTCCAGAGACATATTATTACTTCAGATCAACTTGTAAAATCTTACTCAGGTTTCTGGCCATTGATTTCTCAAGATTTTCCCTTCCGTATACATTTGTGAAGTTAATGTGTTGGAGTTGGTAGGGGGTGGCCTTCAAGACTACCCGGGTTCCATACTTCTCCAGAGGGATTCATAAGACTCCACAAATGGTTGTGCTCGTGGCTGTGTTTTCTTATGGTGAAGCCTATGAAGCCACATCCGCAGAAGGAAAAGGCACCTGAGGGGACATCCAGAGGCAGGTATAAATTTCCAAGAGTCTTGTCACAGGGGAGTCACAGAGGATGAACTTCATTCCTCCAGCAACAAATCATGACGACACATGTGTGGTGCTCTGTACCAGGGAAATTCATTGGACTCAGCACCCGTGTTTTTTAGTGAGGGCAAGTCACATCGGTGCCCTCTGCCTGGAACCTTCTAAAATTCCAGACTTCTTGAAGCAAAGCAAGTTTCAGCATAAAGCTCCTTGTTACATAAGTAGTTTAGGCATAGCGAGCCGTTCATAATGGAGAAAGGTAGAAACCCTCCTGAAATCCAAGCTCCCAATACCAACTCAAGGCAACTTTGCAAGCAGGCCCTTTTAAGTCCCAGGCCTGCTATGGGGACTCTTTTCTGTGTGGTCACTAAAGGGGGCTCGTTATCAGATGGGGCTTAATAACACTGGTTTTCTGGGTCAGAAAAGACCCCTAGAACTAATACTTACTTTTTAAACCATTATAATTTTATAGCGTATAAGCAGAAGTCAGTGGTGTAACTGAGAAATCCTATACACTTTTAACAGAAACCTTAAGATGAGTGCTTATCATACAAAATCTTACATTCTATATTTTATGCTTTCTTTTTTGCCACCATTTCACAGATAATTATAATGGAAATGTTTCTATTCTATTTTAGTGCCAACAAGAGTATTTTCATCGGTATCATCTCTTTGGAACTTTATGTCACCAGTTTTTGGTAGTTAGGGCATTATTTTTTTTCCATATTTCCAGAAGAGCAAACTAAGGTTAGGTGATTGGCTGAGGGTTGCATAACGAATAACAGCAAAGCCAGAACACAAATACTGTATTTGTGTCCTTTTATGGATTCCACAGTCATCTCGAGTGTCTTGTTACTGAGTCGGGTAAGAGTCACAGCTCTGACACAAGAGGTTGTTACTGGCATTTATATCTATTTTTATTGCTTCCATGCCTACAACAGATAGTATTAAACTCTCGTGGTTTTTTTTTTTAACTTTTTTAATGTTTATTTATTTTTGAGACAGAGACAGAGCGTGAGCAGGGGAGGGGCAGAGAGAGATAGAGGGAGACAAAGAATCTGAAACAGGCTCCAGGCTCTGAGCTGTCAGCCCAGAGCCCGATGCGGGGCTCGAACCCACGAACAGTGAGATCGTGACCTGAGCCCAAGTCGGACGTTTAACCGACTAAGCCACCCAGGTGCCCTGGATTAAACCCTCGTTTATATGTTATCTAGTTGGCTAGCCCCCTGTCCTCCATCTGCCACCATGCTGTCTCTGATTGAGGCTGGGATTCTAGTCTGAGTAATTTGTTGCAGGTGGGGACTTTGGGTGACTCAGTGCAATAACAGATTAGAGGCACGAGGCTCTCGGCTTTCCAACCAACAGTTACTCTGTCAGTACAGTACAGTCTTCTCCCCATATGGCCTTCTGTGATGACTCCAAGGGATGCACTTCTGGTAGTTTCTATAGTCTAAAGACCTGATCTTACAACCCCGGGGGGGGGGGGGGTGGGGGGGGATGTGTTTTTACTTAGTCTCGGAAGATAACGGTATGATGCAAGTGTCGTATTCCTTCTAGCCTTATTTTTCATGAAACTGTCATCATTTCTAAAACAAATTGAAATACACCTCTTTCAAAAATAAATTAGGATGTTTAAAACAGAGATAAATATAATTTATCCCCAAATTATGAAGCAATTACAAATCAAACAGTTGGTGCTGATTAATTATCTCTATGCAAGGTAGCGTTTTAAAAATTCATGATAAATTGCAGCAACCTGTTAAAGTGTTGAAGGTGATTATTTATAAAGTGCGACGTAAATGAAATTTGTCACAGTGGAAGGAAAATAAATTCTTTATTAACATCCAATTATCTCTTTCTCTCACTTCTGGATTCAATATGTTTTACCTCTACATCAACTCGCACTGCTCCAGGACAATAGTATTTATTAAGGTGGCATTTTTAATGTCATTATCATTCAGTTTTTTTTCTTTTACATCCGTATCAATGTCATCACATTATCAGCAAATTCCAAACTTGATTGCAAGAAAAAAAAAAAAGCATGCAAAAATAAACTTTATGTTTCCTCCTCTGAGAGCAGCTTCCACAGCCCCATTTTCTGGGTTTTTCTCAATGAACAGGTGGGTGGTCTCATCACTGTTTGTTGTGGGTCATCCTTCCAGACTGAATTGCTGACCGTGAACATCCTCCACACACAGGAAATGTTTTGCAAGTTCATTCTCTAGGTTTTGAGTCTCAGCCTGTCTCAGTATTTTTTTGTCGATGATTCAGGGTAGGTTGTAAAGGATATGCTAAAAATATTTGTGGGTAGTCCCAGGTGAATAAGTTGATTGACAGTTTTAGTGTCTATTGGTTCTATACAGATGAAATCTACCAATATAATATTTCCAAGGGCAAAACAATAAGCTCTACAATTGAAGCGAAATCCACCAGCAATAAAAACCAACAAAAGCCAACTATGGTAATCAAGAATGGGAAATAGCAGAAATGTTTCAGAAAACACAAGGCAAGAGATTTCAGTGGCTCTAAAAAAAGTAATCATTTTTCATTAGATAAGTGTGCAATATCATGGTACCGAATGTGATGCTTTAGCCTTTTTCTAATCAACCCTATCATGTCCCAAGTATTATACGTGTTTTTGGAAACTACACTTTAAAATAAATTTTTATTGTGGAACATTGCAGATATAGACAAGGGTAAAGAAAATTCTGCGAAACTCTACGTATTCAGCAGTCGGTTAAAAAAGGTGCCAATCTTTTTGCAAGTGTTGTTTCTGTTCCCTTATCCACTTCCCTCATGCCTGTCCCAGCCCCAGATGATAATGAAGGAGATCTCAGAAAACAGGTCCTGTATCGTCTTTCAGTATTTAAGTTGAATTCTGTACTTTTGAGTTATAGGCAATCATAAAGAAGAGGAAAGAGGCCAGAATAGTCGGAACAATCAGATGCCATATTGTCTGAGACACAAGAAGAAGAACTTGGATACATTGGTCTAGAGAGGGGAAGACCCAGGGGGACAATTTAGGGGTTTATAACCAAGAAAGGTACAACAATGTGGAAGAAGGCAAAGGATTTATCTTGGTGTCTCCAAGGCATAGAACCAGAACTAACGGGTAAAAGCTATGGGATGATAGATGTTAGCTCAGTTTAAGAAAGAACTTCCTACACTCAAGCGGGCCAAAGACTCAATGGATGGCGCCCAAAATTGGTGTTTTCCAGCAACCAGGTTTATCAAGCAGACAGAGCCACAGTTCTGGCAGATAGAGGGTGTTTAGGTGAGATTTGGTGTCACGTGGGTCTCTCCAAACCAAAGAGCCCCTGTGAGGTGTGGTTGGATTCTCAGTTCACCCTTTGTTTGTATGAAATAAGAATCTAATCTTTTCTGAGTATGAAAGCCAGATCAGAGCTTCATCCACTATTTGTAGTTGAAACATGTAGGTCCAGGGACAGATCCCAGTGTTTTGAGCCAGCAACTTGGGAATCCATCCTGATTCTGCCACTTTCTAGCTGGGTAGAACTCAATGAGGCATTCACTTTCTGTTCTGCACCCGAAGCTCCTTCTCTGTAAAATGGGGTTTTTAAGAAGTTTTCTGAGAATTACATAAGGGGCCATAATTGAAGTCTCTTTTCTTTATTCTGTAGTCTTTTGATGCTTGGGAGTGTTTGAATTTACTGTTCCAATGTCCAGAGTTTCCCAAACGTCCATGTGAATATTGTATTGATATGGTTGTATTTGTATTAATTTGTTCAGCTGCATTACTGGGGGTATGATGATGAGATGTACATGATCTTTCCAGAGGAGGCTAGAATTTGGTGGACATTCTGGGCTAGGTCAAATTCTCTTCATTACTGTGGAGAAATCAGGATATTCTTAATTTCATCATGCTTGTGTCCTCCCGTCCAAAGAGAATGGTTCCAGTCATCCGATTGCTATAATCTTCCCCCATTCTTTCTCATAGGGACAGGGAGAGGTTGTTGTAAAGATAAAATATGCTTTTTCTAGTGTA
Organism: Neofelis nebulosa; assembly: GCF_028018385.1. Classification (NCBI taxonomy): domain Eukaryota; kingdom Metazoa; phylum Chordata; class Mammalia; order Carnivora; family Felidae; genus Neofelis; species Neofelis nebulosa. The sequence continues at coordinate 7,249,333 of NC_080782.1, read as the reverse complement.
ACCTCAAGGGACCTGATAAAAGTTTCCACTGCAGCCAAAAATTACACTAAACAACAACGGCTTATTTAACCAAGCATTACGTCATTATATTGACAGAGACCGTAAATGTGTAATAGTCGTTTAGGGAATCATAGCCTTCTAGAGGTTGTCACAAGTAACAGGATGTCCCCCCAAATCAGGTTTCTCTTCATCTCCTTTATTAATAGTATTTACGAGTGGAAGTTTGCCAGTGGATTCTATTTCTAGGATACCTGGAAAGTACAGAAACACTCTTGTGCTTTGAACGTGCCCTGGCTCACCGACGTGTCATGTTATCTGAAACATCAAAACGAAACACAAAACCGTGGACAAGAGTGTTTTCTCCTTGGAAACATCAACCTGTATTCGGACACTTATGCCATCCCTGTGATCCTAAAACGCCCTCTGGGCAGACACAGAGTCAGCAGCATTTGGAAGGCACGCAGTGTGGAAGGAGCACTGACGTTCTTTGTTCCAGAGCAGGTTGGGAAATGTGAGATAAATGGATTTTGTTTTGTGTGGTGGTGGGCGAAGATGTGGGAGAGGCTTGGAAGGAGAGGGTGTTGTGGGGCCAGGAATGTTAACACTTAGCAATTCCTCTTTGGTCTTCCTCCGCAAAACACCGCCTTTCTCCCCGACGGCATTTTTCAGATGCCAGGCCCTCGACACGAGAACATGGCATGCCAGCTGAGTGCCGGACATTCCCAGCGGGTGCGGGGTGCTGAGCTGGCTAGCGTGTGCTGCTCCTGTGTCTGGAGCCCAGACGTTCAGTGTGGGTAGACACCAGTCCCGAGAGGGCCTGGAAGGAAGCGGAGGGGGCAGCTTACTTGAATTTGGTTTAACATAACCCAGGAGGTGATGACTATTTTAATTGCCTTCTGTCCACCTACGTGGTGAGGGAGGAAGTCCTCTGCCTCACTGCCTCGGGATTGTGGGGACACAGGGCACCGGGCACTGGACAGTCAGGATGACAGCCGTTCATTTGTCTCAAAGCCCAGCGTAGGGGGACACTGTGTGCCGTGCAGGGCCACACGGGGTTCAGAGCAAAGAACTGGGCAGAGGGTGCGGCTTTTCTAGTATCAAGAGGTTGGGGTGCCCTGATCCCCGCAGCATGACATACTGGGCTCGCTTGAATAATTGCAGGGGCTGACAGCGCTGGGGGAGCAGGGACAGTGCCTTGTCTTGTGACAAGGAGGGTCGTTTGTCTAGGGGGCCTTAGCCTTGGTAACACATCAGCGGGGGAACCAGCAGTTGGACCATTTGAGACCCTCCCAGGTCCCCAGGTATCCAGGCAGCATAAAATCGTAGGCTTTAATTTTAGACCTTACACCGCCATGCCTGAAAAGGAAAAAAGAAAAAAAAAAAAAAAGAGGAAAGAGAGAGAGAAAGAAAGAACATATACACTCATTTGTAATCCCAGTGGGCCAGTTGCTTATTGTTTCAGTCACTCAGCTCCCATATTAAAACTTTCCCCACGTTTCTATTCCTAAATGTTAAAGTGCATATACATTGCAGCAAAAAATCCCGAGAGTAAGGTAGAAGGAAGTTCAGATCAAAGACCATCTTTGTTCACCTTTTGGGGGGCTCAACATAAGGGATAAGTTACTGGGTAGGTGGAGATACTTGATTCTTGGCCACCTGCCACCGTCCCTTCCTCCAGCTCCCCCCACCTAACCGGTCACACACGACATCTCCTCGAGGAGCTGTTCTTTGCTGTCACTGTCGTTAACAAGCTATCCGCATTATTAAGCGGAAGATAGCTTTCTTTGTCCTCCACTAGGGACATACAAAATGATAAACCTAGAGCTCCGCTTCCTGTCGTGTTTCCCATCCTTGGTCTCCAGGGTCCACTGGGGGAACAGCCGGCCAATGCCCGCAGGTGAGCTCAGAGGGAGTGTGAGCACGAGGGTGTCACGCTTCAGACCAGCCTAGACTCTCAAAGCTGAGAACGATAGGCTGTGCTCTTTTCCACCGATTCCTTTGACCCCAAATTGAATTCATTTTCCTGGAAAGTGGTTCCCTGAATGTTTGGCCATATTTTAACTTCAGATGCTTGGCTGCTCTGGGATTTGCTCGGAGCATTATTAGAACACAACGTGTCCTTCACTTGGAGGCTGGGTGGTTGGTTTTCCGACTTCTGTTCATCACTGCCTCCCCTCCTGCCTTCAGTGTGCCCATCTGCTCTCTCCTTCCTGGCCTTTGTTCCCTTTCTTCCTCCCCTCCTTCCCTGCCCCCATTTCTATCTGTCATCTGTCTTCACGCTGTACAAGCCATATCCCTCTTGGCTTATAGACGTGTGGGCAAATAAGAGATACTTTTACATAGGAACTAATAGACGTAAATGGAAACTGAAATGATCGGTTTTGATGGTATGTGTTTTGTTTTTGTCCATTCTTCTGACATAATTCCCCCAGATTTGGGCTTGTGTGTGTTTGCATCTTGCATGATGAGTCCATATTTCCTAAAAAGATGCTCGGCACCTAGCCACCATTTGAGAGTTTCTAATCTTCCAGTCAGTTTAAAGGCAACAACCAAAGTAGATTCGCAAGCTAACTTCTTCTCACCAGTCTGTGCAAGGGAGGTGGGGAGAGATGAGGCGAGGGTGTGTGTGAGAGAAGAGAAGTCCTAGCACTTGCGGCCCCTTTCTGCAAGGAGGCATGTAGAGAAACACCCAAGTGAGTGGGGCAACGTGGGCCTGGACGGACATCTTTTAGAGCAGCTCAGGTGGTTATCAATCCCCGTGTGATCAATGAGAATAGTTGGATTTTTACCAGGTGATCCCATGATGAAGAACTAGTATGGGTCACAGCCATTAAAGACCATGTTTTCTTTTGTTTTGCAAGAACTTAAATTCAAGTCCTAGAAAAAGGTTAATGGCTGTATTCAAATGTCCTGATGGCTCTGGGGGCCCTGGCAGGACAGATAGGAAGAGGAGGGAGTGTTTTATTCCTTTATCATCAGATCTGTTTCTACTTATAACACTTCTGACATCCGTGGGGGTTTTCCCCACACCAACTAATTCTCCACCTCCCTGGACACCAGCTCGGTGTCCTAAAATTCAGTTTATTCTGACATTAGCTTCCCGGAATTCCTCAAACCCCACAGATTAAGAACTCAGTCCCCCAAGCCTGATCTTCGCTTCAGATGCCAGGCACAAGTCCAGATTGTCACCTGCACTTCTGACCAACCTGCTCTAAATCACGGCTGCCCTCCACCCCCTCCTTGGGCTCGATAATTTGCTAGAAATGGCTCATATAACTCAGGAGAACACTTTACTTAAATTCGCCCGTGTATTATAAAAGATGTGAGTCAGGGACATCCAAGTGAAAGAGATGCATGGGACAAAGTAATGCGGGTGGTGGTGCGTGGTAGGTCCGGTTACCCTCCTGGCACCTCGATGTGTTTATCAACCCAGAAGCTATCTGACCCTCATCATGGAATACATTGATGGGGGTTTCATTACATCACCACGATTAATCCGATCATGGTCATTGATGAGTGAACTCCATTTTCAGCCTTCTTCCCCCTCCTGGAAGTTCACGGGTGGGGTTGTCAGTTCCAACCCCCTGATCCCCATTGGCGATTGCTTTTCTGGAGAGGCAGCCGCCATCCTGAAACTATCCTTGGGCCCCTGCCAGCAGTCACGTCATGAGCATAAACTTAGGTGTGGTTGAAAGGACCTCGTTACGAATAACCAAGCACGTTCCTATCAGAAGTGTGTTCCTATCACTCCCGAAATTCCAAGAGTTTTCAGGGCTCTGTGTCCAGAACTGGGAGTGCGGGAGGGAACAAAGACCAAGTATGTTTTCTCGGGAAATCACACATTGATAACAAATTCTCAACAATTTCTTCATGCACAGAACTCTTTGCTCCAGCTTTTTCCAAATATCGCAATCAGCAACTTCTCATTCTGGACAGATTTTGTAGGTTTTGTTTTTAGGTTTTTTTTTTCCTTTCCTTTCTTTTCTTTCTTTCTTTTTTTTTTTTTTTTTTGGCAGACATCTGTATCTTTCTTTTTCCTGAATGAATGGATTCAGCTTTTCTAAACATTTGGAATTCCTTGGACATTTATATGAAATTTTATTTTCAAGTCTCCCTTAGAGAAAAAAAAAAAAATCCTGCCAACACACGTGGAAACATTTGTTATTATGAATCTTCCAGGAGTATTAAAAGCAAACTTTTGCCCAGTAGCTGTTTGCCTGTCTCCCTTCCATTGTAGCCCTATTTCCAAGCTAAACACACATACCTGGAGGACGAGGATGGGATTAACAAGGGAGTTTTAAAAAATAATTAAAATCAATAAGCGGTTAACAATTCTGCAGGTTTACTGTGTGCAGACTGTATATTTGGTGCCATTTACAAATTCTCCTTGTTGCTCACACAGCCCTTGGGGTGGTTGCTGTTTATTATATCCATCAAGCAATGAGGAATGATGGGGGAGAGAGAAATAGAGAGACTCAATGGAACCACGTAGCCAGGATTCTGCCCAGGTCTCTGAGCCCCCAGGTAAACGCAAGGGTGGCCGGAGCAGGACTTGCACTGTCTTTACGAACCGGGAGAGAGGGACCCTGCGACGTTGCCTTTGAGCCTGCGAGGGGAGAAGACTGACGGACAGCCAGACCCACTGTCTCCCCATCTCCTTGATCAGCAGCCTACCTGCCTGCCTCTCTGTCTTCATTAGGTAACCAGGCACCGTCCCCAAGACTCAGTACATTTGATCAGTACGTTTTTAATCCAATAGCCAAGATTTTTATCGCAGAGTAGAATTTCGCTTCGCCGAGCCTTCTAATTGAAGAACGGATATGAATGTGTAGAGTTCTGCCTGGAACTAGCACTCGAGAACCCAGTTGAAGAGAAGGGGGTGAGACTTGTAACTTCTGTGGAGATTCCTTCCAAAGGAGTGTGAATATTTCTATTTTATTTTAGTGACCTGACATCTGACAACTCTTCTCCCAGTGTTCCTCCTCAACCATGTTTCGGTATTCAGCCTGAATGAGCATCCAATAAATGCAGGCCTCTCGGTTTTGCTCCGAATGCCAGCAGCTGGTCCTTGGGCGCAGAGATGGCTCCGTGACCACCCTGCCCGTTGGCTCTACCTGTCTGCCTCCTGGGGGCCTCTGCTGCTGTGTGCAGAGCTGTCCAGAGCCCCCCCCCCCCCCCCCCCCCGCCTCTCTGCTCACCCTTGTGTATTCCCTGCTTGTGAACCTTGCCGACACATCCCATTCATGGCCCTTGAAGTTGCCGCTGGGAACCATCTGGAAGTCATGGCCAGCCACAGGATGCAATGCCGATGGTTCTCGTGCTTGAATGCCTTACAAGTAACGTGGTGGAAGGAAGGGCTAGAGAGCTTCATTTATCCTAAACACTTTTCACTGGCCTCCTGTGCCGCAAGGAGAAATTATAATTAATTTTTTAGAGCCATGCGGAGTCCCGGTCTCTAATATAAACCACATGTTTTGTTTTGGAGCTGACCGTGTTGATGGAAATTTTCAGGTATAACACAGAACCTGTTACTTCATTTGATGGGCTGTCAGTGCAATTTAATTTGCTCTGAGAAAAGATTACATATACGAGTGTGTATATGAAATTATATATACATATGTGTCTATGAAATATATAGTCTGTTTGCCGGGCGTGCTGGGCTTTACTTTGCCCCCTTAGAATAGTTTTGTGGCTGTTTCTCCAGGGTGCTAGTACGTGCTTCGTGTATCCTGTTGGAAGGAAAAGGCGTTCTGACTTTCATCCATAGGGCAGTTTGAAGGTATTCAGTACAGGCTGCAGTGAGGAGGTGATGCAGGGTTTTTTCTGTTTCTTACCAGGTGAAGGAGTCCTTCTCTGGCTTTGCTGCCATATTGAAACCTCTTTGAGGCCAGGTGTTGACTCTAGGGTCACGATGGACATGGCACTTTGTGGTTCACTGCTGAATTTCCTTGACCTCAGTGTCACGGGGCTCAAGCCACGTGTCTGTGTGTTAGAGCAGATCATGCCTTCCCCTGAACAAGGGCGTTTCACCGAAGGGTTTTGGGGTACCCTTCGTGAGACTTGTAATACAGCCGGCACCTGGGCACAGCCCCTGCCTGTTAACCAGCTTTGGGGAATGCAGGCTTATCATTGAGCTATTGTGACTTCTGGTTTGATTCCCTTCCCTCAAAAGCGCAAAACAAAAGCCAGAACGACACATGTGAGCCACCCTTAGGTCACTGCACGCCCTTTGTTTCCAAGCAAAGATGAGTATGAGTGTCACGAGAAAGCGTGCGTTGTCTTTACCCCCAACCCAGCTCCTTTCCTGGACGGTGGAATACTTCTCCATCGCACCAGCACCGTCTGAATGGAGCGTCTCAAACTGACCTCACGGGACCAGCTCACAACCTTCTGTCCAGAGTGCGTGCTGCCTTTGGTGGTTCCCGTGTCCGCTGGCGGTTCCTGTACCTCCGCTGGTAGGGTCCGCCCGTTTCTGCCACTGATGCTGCCTTATCTGGACATCTTGATTTTGGCCTTTTGGTTTCTCCTCCCTGGGAGCAGGCGAGCTTGCCTTCTTTCATTGTTTATTTCCTCATTTGTGCCATCCGTTTTCCTCAGGTGTTTCTTGAAACTGTGTATCTGATCATGGTTCCGTCTTCGATCCTGCACCTGCTTGCCGACCTCGGGCCGTCGTTTGTAATGCCCCGTGCCTCAGTTTCCCCTGCCCCTAACTGTGGCTGTGTCTTAATGTACTATGTCATCTTAGGGCTTAAAAGGCTTAAATGCAAAACATCCTATTTTCAAACGACATCATATAAGAGGCTTCATGGTCTGTCCCTGTCCCCCTTTCCAGCTTCGAAGCCCTCTGACCCCCACCGCTCCTCGCCGGCTTCCGCACACACATCTCTCTCAGATCCGTGAACACGAGGTGGCTTTTCACTCCTAACAGACCTTGCACGTGCGGTTACCTGTGTCCAGCAAGCTCGTGCCCCTTGCAGCTGCCAGGACAGTCTCCAGTCTCTGTGCCCCTTTGCTCACATGGCAGCTTGGCTGTGTCCTTCTGTGGCTCCCCATCTTTGTCACCCGGTGTGTTCCCTTCTCGGTGTTCTCACACCATGTACGTTTACTTCCCGAGTTGTGTTCCAATTACTCCCTTTTCTCTCACTTTTGTCAGGCCGAGAATTTCTAAAGTGCAGGAGGCTTTAGAAAGGATCGTACTGTAACTCCAATTCTGTCCTATAATAGGTGCTCAGTAAAGATTAGTTGAGTATTCTTACAAGTTAAGATGGATTACAAAGAAATCAACTGGATAATGAACATCGCCTGGGTTTGGGTGTTTCCTTGGCATGGAACCGATAAAAATGATTACATATGGATGACGTAGGGTTTCTACCCATATTTCATATATTGTGAGTTTATTAGTATTAAACACAGGCTTCAATGACCGTCCTTCGTGTTTTCAGGCATCAGAGGAGAAACTTTACTTTGTCCTCTTAGGATTATTATGCAATAACACTTTTGTTGATCACTGGTGTGAAGGGAATATAGAAGTTACTCTGTAAGCTAAGAGTTTCTTTTCCCTGAGACTCCCCCTTATTTAAAGGAAAAGCAAAGATTGGCAGAGATGGCCCAGGGATGAAATCTTTTGGAAATGCCCAGAGTCTGGTGCCTAAAAAAGGTGAGATTCTGAGATTTTGTAGATCACATTTGAACTTGCTGCATCCATTTTTTAAGATTCAATTAAAATTGGGTAATTAAGCATCATGTGTTGGTCGAATCACCCAGATTGTGTATTAGCATGAACACAAATCTAACTAAGTATGAATGATATTTGTCAAAATACCATAGAAGGTAAGCCAATCAACGTAGTTATAAATAGACTGATAAGGTCTTTGAGTATACAAAGAAAATGATTGAAGACACTGGAACAGAGATAGTTCTCAAAACCTCAGAAAACATTTCTGAATTAAAAAGCAATTAAATATTGTTTAATTGCTATTTGGATGTATGTGTATGTGGCTTGATTTTCACAGCTACAACAATCCTAAGAAAATAATTAAGAGACTAATTATCCATCATCATAGTCCATTAAATCAGTTGCCCTTGAGAGCACATCTAGATGTACATGGGGGAAGTTATCTTATTTGGAGAAACAAAGAAGAAAAATCTACTTCTTTTAATATTCAGCATAATCAGACCTCTAGGCCTTAGGAAGTGAGGATAACTCTGTTAGCATGATTTATTTCAGAGGTATTAGAGGTCTTAGGGTATGACTGTCCTAGAAAATACTACAGTGAAAGCACAGTGCTTCTGTACAGCCTATGTGATGACTTTGGGAGGAATGTTAGGTTTCACCCTTTAATAGTGAACTACTAAATAATCTCAGCCTTGAGACCATTTAGGGAGACTCCCAAAGGCTGGATCCTCCAGTAAGACAACAGCGATGGGAATCCTTACGTTGTTTGGGGTTGAGAAATTGAGACTGGGAGAAAAGATGGGCTAGTTCCCCACAAGGGTATGAACTCAGGAGTGTTCTAGGTGCCACCATTCCTGTCCTTGTCTTCCCTGGCCCTGGTAGTGTCCCTTCAATGGTCTGTCAAACCTTCTTAGAGTTCTCCTGCTCTGTGTTATGAGAGGAAGGGGTTGGCCTCCATGTTGCCCATGGGGAGGTAAGGATTAGCCTTTCACTTGAATGGGAGGGACATAGAGTCTTAGAATCTCAGATTGGAAATTCCAGTGTGTTTTCTTAGCTGTGCCTGCATAATGCTTGGGTCCTTATCTCATATCCAGGACACTGGGCTCTGTTGACCTCGGTGCTTATCAATTTCTATGGTATCTCCGCGGGATAGTGTTTTTTTTTCATTTTCCCAAATCCAACATATAAACTCACTTTGGGAATATAACCCAGTGTGTTAATAAACTACCTGTATGTAGTTTAATAATCTTTACCCCAATGTAATGTGCTGGAAGATGGGACTGTATCCACACTTGTCCACTCATACATGCTCTTAGTCTTGCCTTTTTTTTTTTTTTTAAGTTTATTCATTTATTTTGAGAGAGAGAAAGAGAGAACACACATGAACAGGGGAGGGGCAGAGAGTAAGGGAGAGAGAGAGAATCCCAAGCAGGCTCCACACTGTTAGCATGGAGCCCGATGTGGGGCTGGAACCCATGAACCATGAGATCATGACCTGAGCTGCAATCAAAAGTCAGACGCTTAACTGACTAAGCCACCCGGGTGCACCTGTCTTGACTTTGATATAATTTCACGTGGGTTTAGGTAATTACACAGACTTGCAGAGTCCTGGGCTATTCTCAGGTACATCTACTTTTGTGTTTTCTGTGCCCTTTCAGAACTCGGGCTCGTGGAGGAAGTTCGCCAACCAACACATCCAAGCGAATGAGTACATATGGAATTCACATTGAAACCTTAATGGTTTTGTCACAATCTCAGTAGTGACCAAGTGAAGAGAAATCATCTGTCCAAACAAACCATTTTATTTCTCGTTTCCCCACCAAAGATCTTTTCCCATTTATTGGAAAGAAAAACAATGTATTTTATTTCCTCTGACAAGTTCAAAGCAAGCCAACTCACTCTTTCAGTAGGACCCTGGTGAGGTAGGAAGGAATTAGGCGTCTGGGAGGTCCTGGCACCCCACTCACTGAGAGATGGGGTCAAAGCGCATGGATGCTGAAACCAGACGACCCCAGTTCAAATCCCGTGTCACCCATTTAATAGGTTGGTGACGTTTGGTGAGTCACTTTTCTCTGCCACCTGCTGTATGGGTCAGCCTGATTCAAGTGCCTGTTTCTTGTAGTTATTGGGAAGGTAATGGATGTAGTGTTGGGCAGAAAAGCATTGGGCATCATCCCCATCAGGAACTCTGGGATATTTTCCCTAATGTATCTTGCTGGTATTCTTTTAGGGTATTTACTGTCTCACATTTTCTGATTTCTGGTTTCTGCTGTTCCCTTTCTCCTCTATGTATCAGTTATGCTTGGACCATTGTGTCAACTCCAGATTGAGTGAGAGTTTTCTGCATTCCAGGTTTATCTGTTCAGTCTCCTTGAACTCGCTATGTTGATCCAAGAGGTGGGCAGTGGTGAATTCATTCAAAGTCAACACTTGACATATCATAGACCCAAAGTGTTCCCTAAAAATGGCATTAAATTTCCTCTGTGGATATTGAGAATTATAATTGAGACCCAAGTATACCTGAAACTCAAGCATTAATTCTGGAACTTGGTTGGTTTGGAGGCAGAATAAATATTAGGTTTTTAATAGCGTACTTCTTCCTGAATTTTTCACATAGGTGAAAATCTAAGCCTAACCGATATGAAAGCTTAATTTTTCTTGTTTTCTTGTGTTTTCTAGTATTCTTCCAGTTACAAATTTCAACTTCTTTAGCTTTGCTAAATGTCATGTAAGTCAAGGGTTATAAGTTTCCCGTCATTTTTCATTTCCGTTTGTACCATATATCTTCTACTTAATCTCATTTGTTTGATTTAGGACACAGAATCCCAAGCAAATAAGTCATGCTCATACGACTTTAAAAGCAAAGTTCCTGTGCGAGACTAGTATGAATTCCTATACTGTTAGCAGTATCTTTCCTGTAATGAATATGGTTTGCTTGGTTGATTGTTTTTTTTTTTTTTTTTTCAGTTACTTTTGAAAAACCAGAAGATATTACCAATGAACTAAAAGTGTATTTGGTTCAAAAATGTGGTGGTCTAAATATTCCACGATTTTTTTTTGTCAACTACTTTGCTCTTTTGGAAATAGGTTTATTATCCTGTTATGTTTTTCTTCAACCAGCGTTGTAAAGGTAGTTTTATTTTTGTAAGATTAGAGCTACTTATGGGTTGGAAAGAAGGCCTTCCAGAATCACGCATGGTGCTCTGTCCAACAAAGTCCATTCCCAAAGGGTGGGAATGAGTTTCCCGTTAGAAATTAGACAAACTTGGGCCACTGATGTCCACCCAGCTGTCAAGTCAGGTATGTGGCATCTCCCTCATCGCAGCATCTACTTTTGCAGCAGGAGAGTTCTTCCCGCTGAGTAGCGGGTTACCCGTTCCATCTGTGGTCATCTGGTTGTCCCTACTTATCTCAGCCTGTCACCATCTGCCTGCCGGTTGCCTGCAGCAGCCTCTAAACCAATCTCCTGTTCACCCACTGCTCTCCATCCCAGGCCTTAGCACACCCCAGAAGTCTTTGTCAGTTACTCATCTCACCATGCTGGCATCTTACCAACTTACCCATGACTTTTCTTGGCTCATGAAAATCTCTGAACTCGGCATGGATCGGGAGTCCCATCTTGAGCTGCATGCCAGCCTGTAAACCCGCATCCCTCTCCAGTCCCTACCTTAGTGACTTTTAGTTCCTCCCACACATACACTTTCTTATCATTCCAGGCTCTGAACTGGCTGCTTCACCTGTTTTTCCCGAACACCCCCTCTTCCATCTACTCACTCAGGGGTCAGTCCCTTCACAATCCAGCTCAAGCTCTGCTGCCTTGGGAACTTCCCTTGATTCATCCCTCCCCATATCTGGGCCAGATGTTCCCCTTCACTGCTCCCCAAACTACAGCATGCACCCCTCAACAGCTCCTTGATATCAGGAACTACATCTTTCATATTTACAGGGACTGGCTCCAATATTGGGCAGAAACATGGAGGGGAATTTATCCATATGATGACATTAAAATCATTTGTCTGGAGGGGTGTGTGTGTATATGTGTGCATACGTATGGTTCATGTATACATATGCCTATATTAATTTTGTATCACTGCTGGGACAAATGAACACAAACTTGGTGACTTAAAGCAACAGAAATTTATTCTGTCATAGTCCTAGAGGCCGGGAGTCCAAAATGATTATTCTGGAAGATCAAGGTGTCTCGTAGGCTGCGCTTCTAGGGGAGAATCTCTTCTTTGCCTCTTCTAGATTCTGGTGGCTGCCGGCCTTCCTTGACTTGTGGCTATGTCACTGCAATCTGCCTCGGGGTCACATTGTCTTCTCTGGGCACGTCAGGTCCTCCTCTGCCTCCTTCGGCAGGGTACACTTTGTTGCATTTAGGAGCCCTTCGAATAATCCAGGATAATTTCCCCATCTCGAGATTCTTAATGCAATCCCACTGCAAAGTCCTTTTTTCCCCCATATAAGGCAATATTCACAGGTTCTAGGGAATAGGATGTGGCTGTCTTTTGTGGGGCCACCATTCAGTGCACCACAGTGTCGCCTCCTAACGCATGCAAATGTGTGTTTCTGGATGCTCCTGGAGCCATAAAGCTCAATTCCTTCACAGGAAGTTGGGTAAAGTTACAACATGTGGCAATTAATTACCTGCTCTGCCTAGTAGGATAGCAAAAACCCTACTGAGAAGGGACCAAATGGAGGGGGGAGCATAAGTGATGCTCATCACAATCTGTTGTAAAGTTGTACCCCCAAATTTTCATTCTTAAATAAAATATCGGAGACATTACATATATCAAAACAAAAAAAAAACAAAACCCAAAAAACAAAAAAACAAAAAAAAATCAAAACCACAAGCTCTTATTCTCATACTTGAAACATTTTGGGACTCATTTACTGGATGGAGCTTCTTCTCATCGAAGATTTTAGTAATAGTTATGATAACATTTTAGGACTTTCCACTGGTAAGTAAACTGATGATACTAGAGAAGAGAGACAAATGTTTGAGGAAGCAAATGGCAAACTCACAAAGCGCAGTTTAACTCTAAATTGTTCGATTTCATACATTCCTGCAGATATTCATAAAATTATGAGAATGTTAAATAGGAACTAGGAAATGAATACATCAATAATGCTCATCAAAGTATCCTTTAACATTGTGGTCACATTATAAATAATGTTTCTTGAACAGAAGTATATCGCCCTGTCTCACGTTTTATTTAAAATAAGAAAGAGAAGCAACTGCCCAAATGCACACCGGAAAACAAATTTTAATGTTCATTTTTTTCAGCTGCAAACAAAAATTTATGGAAATGCTGAGTAAGGCTCATAAAAAGGGTTCTCAATATACCCTGAGATTTGGTGAATAGATCGATATGTTGTGAACCTGGAAATAACGTCAATCTTGGTAGTGGTAGGGCTGCATCTCAGGAAACGAGCATTTACGATGTGAATAATAAATAATTCTGAGTGGTTTATATCAGTGGCTCTAAAATAATTCCCCGGGAAGTAACCTGGGCCTCTTGTGTACTCCAGTGAATCTCGTGCACACAATCTAACTCAGAACTGCAGGGGACAGTAATCAGGTATGAAGTGTTGTTTGTTTTCATGAAGCCCGTTTCAGAAAAAAAAAGACAAAAAATTGATAGAAAACTAAAAACAAACACTCATCTATTTCAATCTATATTGGCTGTTAAGCTGATAGTTTATGTAGAATGTCTTCATTAAGTTTCAGCCAGAATATGCAATGATGGGACCAAAGCTGCTGACCCAGATGTTGGTGACCTTACAGTTCTAGCAAGAGAAATCTAATACGCAAAAGTCACAAATGGTATTTAAGGTGTATAAGAATTATCATGTCTCTGCATCTTCATTTGTGTTCATGCTGTGATTGCTGGAGTCTTTTTCTACATCTATTTCACATTGCTTGTGAGATTCATTCCCTTTGAACCCTTTGAACCCTTTGACTATATTTCCAAATGAAATCTCATTACATGGCCGGGGCACTCATTCCTGTATTTGGGCTAGAATTGTCTCTCTCCACTTTTCCCAATGGCTCTAGAATATGATTGCCAATCGTCAAGTACCCTGTGTAAGCATGCTTTGGTCAAAGCCATGCTACAAAGTTAGCCTTGCAAAGACATTTCCAGGACAACCTTCGTTACAGCAAGTTGTTTGTCCCTAAAGTTGGTCCTTATCTTACAAAGGACCCATGCCAATATACTGCTCATTCTCTATATTTTATTTTATTTTATTTTATTTTATTTTATTTTATTTTATTTTATTTTATTTTTAATTTGTATTTTGCAACACCTCATGTCATTGTCATAGAAGTTTTCAACTAGTCTGAACAAACTTAGCTTGGTCTGATGGTTTTCATGACTTTCTATAATCAACTCATTCCATTTGGGGCACCTCTTTGCAGGCACAGAATAAATGTTACTTCAGATATAACATCTAATTTTAATTTGAGTGTGATGTATCTAATTTCTAGTGAACATTAGGATTTCTGTTGAACATTACAGATACTGTGATGCTTGAATGGCATCATCTCTACATCATGTACGTTTAAAAAAAATATGGAGAGAAAATACAGCATTAGAAGCAACAGTTTTTTTTCCCCAACAAACATTGGGAGCTGTTGAATTAGGCAAGTCCTTGGGAAGTCGGTCTACTCTAATGGCAGTTCTTATCCCATGCTTGATTGACTTTGAATTGAGTTCCTTATATACTAATACTTTAGGAAATTTGTATATAAAAATAGTCCTTCCTCTGGTAATTGGATTTTTTCCCCACTATGGTTAGGCTAACAAATTGCACAATATGCCCTTTCTCAAACCAGTGCCACTTGGATCCGTGAAAATAATTTTCTCGAAACCCAGAGCAACTTCTTGTGCCAGGCTTACCTTCTGGTACTACTTTAATAGGACCATTTTTGAAGTATAATAATTGTTTGATGCTTCAGTGTCTGACTATCGTAATTTAAAATATTATGCCACGTATTATAATGTCCTTTGATATTGGACTCGTTCCTAATCACTTTTTTTCACAAAATCATCTCAGTGGGGCTCATCCAAGTTCAGGGGTAGGATTATTAGAGCTTGTCCTCTATTACTTTGTTTTTCTCCCTCCTTGGGCCATTCCCAGCATTTAAATTGGGTATCAGAGGCACCTGGTGCCTTAAAACCAAATATGTCAGATATGCTTCCTGGAACCCCAGGATTCTAGAGGTGCTCAGGGATTTTATACATTACTTATGCTTTAAATCCATTGTTTAAAAATCATTTACACCAGTGTACATAATATACAAAATGTTAAGGTTTTGGAAACCCTCCATGAATTAACTTTTATTATAATGTTACCTGGATTGCCTGGTTTATTGGGGAACATAGAATAAAGTGACAGTTGTTATTTTTGTTATACTCCACGTTAACTGACATTGAAAGGTGGCCCTGTTTATCACTATTTAATGTGTCTAAATCAGTATTATTTCAAAAGAGAAAACCAAAACAAAATACGGACATAATTGGATATCGAGTGCTGTGACTCTCAGTGGTCATTTGTTCTTACATTTTACTAATGATTTCATGCTGTAATCCTGGCATTTATAACATGAATTTGGTAAAGGTCACTTTTACTGTCTTTTATATGAGATCATGCGTAAGAATTTACTTAAAGTGAGATTATCGTTAAGGATTTACTTAAAGAAATGAGTCTCCTGCTGAAGAAGTGTAGAAATCCTGCTCTGGTCCTTCCTGCTTTTCATTACAGAGCAGCCTCCTTCATAGCCCTCTTCCTGCTGTCAGGGCAAAGTGAAGTGCTTAGGTGGGGAATCCTTGAGAGGCTTTAGCGGCAGAAGTGCAGTGCATTGTGGGCTCACCCAACCAACTCAAGGACTCCAAAGCCTCACGTGCCCATTCCACATGGGGGGGCCCTATGAAGGTTCCCTAGAGCCACTTCCAAGGCTGTGGGCACAGGGAATTCTATATGCATTGATTTATTCAGCAAGTGTCTATTGAGTTCTTGTCGTATGTGAGGCATTGTTGTAGGTGCTAGGTCACAAAACCAAGAGGGCAAGATGTTTGCCCAAATGTGGCTTGCCTTCTAGTGGGGATTCATGAGGCAGATTGCAGTTTTACTAAATACATTGTTAGAAAGGCCCCAGTAGGATGATAGTACTTGAACAAATATATGCAGGAGTCACAGGCATTAGCTAGGTAGGTATCTAGAAGAAGAATGTTCCAGAAAGTGGAACATGTGTGCATTGTCTGAGGACCACACCAAGGAACCCATGTCTCCCATAGCAGAGTGTGGGGTAGAGGGCACTAGGAAATGAGGTAGAAAATAAGTGATTGGATATGGCAGAACGTTCCAGATGGCTTTGACTTTTTCTCTAGGTGAATGAAGGACCCTTGCAGGGCTATCGCAGAGGAAGGATAGTATTTCAATATTTGGTTCTAATGTTTTATTTTTATTTTTGAGAGAGCACAAGTAGGGGGCATAGAGAGAGGGAGACAGAGGAGAGCCCAAGGTAGGGCTTGAACTCAGGAACCGTGAGATCATGACCTGAGCCAAAGTCAGATGCTCAACTGACTGAGCCACCCATGCACTCCTCAGTATTCATTTTCAAAAGTACAACATTGCTGTTGTCATCAAGAATAGACTGTGTTCTCGTATTCAAGATGTTTAATTTTACAAAACCAGCCTAAGATTTTTATGTCTTATTTTGGCCATGCAGTTGTTGACCTTAGAGTTTCATTAGTGAATCATGGCCCACTTAAGATCAATACTAGGACCATCAATGGGTCCAGAAGCTTTAAAAATCCATAGCCTCATGACAAAGGAATCAATATCTTTTATGATTAGTTAATATTTACTGAATGGCAACAGCTCTGAACTTAGATGTGCGCAAATTTCTGTGATTGAGACGTGCATTTCTCTACATTGTGGGACAAAGGAACCATGACAATCAGTAATGAGGGTCACTTACTCTAACAACTTCGATGATGGGAGAGCACAGACTTCAATCCAAGTTACCAAGTTCAAATCTTGATGTCCCACTCACCATTTTTGTGGCCTTGGAAAGTTATATAGCTGACGTCCTCATCCAGAACATTTAGTAATGTTAGCTCTCACATAAAATTGTAGAGACTTAGAAAATGTATAAAAACACCCAGATCTATATAGTTAGCGCAATGCAAGAGTTTTGTAAATTATTATCAATATTTTGCCTAGGATTTGGCAGCTAATTTCCAGAAAATCAATGACCCTTATTTGTGTACTATTAATTGTCAATCTCAGACTCTTACTTTCATGTCACACTCTGTGCGCCAGGTTGAATAGTATCCTTCCAGAATTCATGTCCACCCAGATTCTCAGAAGGTGACCTTATTTGGAGGTAGAGTCTTTGCAAGATGTAATTAGCTAAAATGAGGTTTTCTTAGAGTGGGGGTGGGCCTTAATCAAAGAACAGTCACCTTATAGGAAGAGGGCATTTGGACAACCAGAGGCAGAAGCTGGCGTGATGGTTCCACAAGGCCTGGAACACCAGGGCTACCGGGCACCGACAGAGACTGTGAGAGGGGCAGGGAGCCGACTGGCCCCTGGGGCCTCCGGAAGGAGGACCCTTCCTGTCACTTTGATTTTAGACTTCTAGCCTCGGGGACCGTGAGGGAGTGAGTTTCTGTTGCTAAGCCACCCAGGCCGCGGTGCTTTGTTATAAAAGCCCTAGGAATCTAATATACTGTCTACTCAATTACAAAACAGCCCTCAGTTTAGAAAGATCCAGCGAAAATCAGAAGGCCCAGCGAGCATTTAACAAGTTGGGAACTCCGCTGTGCAATTACCACAGTAAGTTTGATTTGGTATTCTTATGTGGAAGAAAATCTTAGGCTTCGATATAAGGTTTTTAAAAATAGTACTAACACATTTTTATGGGATTTCTAAAGTAACGTGTTTCTCTAATTTTGGATGATGTCAGTGTAACGAGGGTGGAAACCCAGCAGTTGGATAATAGGACTAATGTCCCCTTAGAGTTCTCTGATGTGGAGGTCAGCAGGAAGAATGAGATAGACTCGCTTATACTCGCTGTGGACGTAAATGCAAGTGCACCGCAAATTAGCATTAAAAGCAAACGTACATGGCAATAGACACTAAGAAGTAAAGACAGAGGGATGTTGAGCAGATCCTTACAGAGCGACTAAACTATGTGCCCCTCATGTCTTTCGAGGCACACCATTCGATCTCTAGTGCCACTTGTAAACCTGTCGTGTGTGGCCACTAAAGGTAATTAGTGAGCATGTCTGCGCTTAAGGATAACTGGATTATAACACTTTATTCGAGTTACGTAAAAGTCACAGTTATTTCAAGTTCCAACTCATTTGTGTTTCGCTTCTGTTTTGAACAAGGATATGGTCTCACATTCCCTGGCAATGTGTTTATAGCTGCCACCACGATTTAACATTCTCCAGCATTTCACAGAAATCCATGACATAAGAATATGAGTGCAATTGTGTATATGTATATATATATATATATATATATATATATGTACATATATATATGTAAAGCCCTCAGGTGGTTGTTAATTTTTGGCACTGTGTAATTAAATTAGTTTTTTTAAATGTTATCTTTTGCCAGTATCTAATTAGCAAAGCCATCTGCTGAAAGAGTAGTGGTCCATCTGCCTAGAATGTTGTTCTCTTCATTTTTATGAAAAGTATCTGCCTTTGCTGGTCCCTGTCTAATTAACTTCTCTCGCTGCGGAATGTGATAATACACAGCTTTGTTTATATACTTCTGAGAACTGTGGACTTATACGTACGTAACACGTGCATAGAGCCAATCTTTTTTCTTTCCCACATCGGATCTGCTCCTGAGATCCTAGCTCCGTTTATCATAGCTTGAGCGTGTGTATGTGCATCATGGTGAGGTATGTGCCGTGTCGCGTTTCCTTACGTCCCCAGGATTTCTGCAGATATTAAATGATTTTCTGTAAACCTAGTCTATTTCCTTTTCCATCTGCCTGTAGCACTGTGGCTTTCCTGAAAGTTGATGGTATTGTGAGCTCCAGGGCATCCCTGGGCCTGAGATGAACGTGGCTGTTGTTACAATGGAAATGACCACTGTGGAGTTCCCACGTTTGGCAAGTGCTGTCCGGATGATGGAAGACACTTATATTTTATCATAAACTAATACCTGGTGTGTGCAAATATCCTGTATATGTCTGTTTCTCTTCCATCGGAGCTCACTAACCACGCATCACATGAAAGAGACATTGAACGTGTACACATAAAGCAAATCTGTAAGTGGCTGAATGGCACAGATGTTATCGGCGTGTATTTACCGACAAAACAACACAAAACAAAAGAACATTCCATAAACAGGAATCTTCGTGTCTTTTAAGAAGTAGATGTCTCACACTCTTTGCCTAGTCTCTATAGCTTGTGGATATCCATGTAACCGCAATATTACTGCTACTTGTCTGCTGCCAGAAAATATAATGAAGATTAAATGCAGAACAGAAAAGAGAATTAACGCTTTTTTCTCTATGAGGCTATTGTGCAATAGAAAAAGACAAGAGATGATAAAAATTAGATTTAAGAAGAAAAAAAAAAAACAAACCCAGACTCAAGAAAGAAGATCATGAGTGTTATACAGAGATCTGAAACATAGGATGTTAAATGCCTTCCCAGTTGTTTTGACTGCCATAAAGATAGGTTCGTGTGGATGGGGAAAGTGTCTTAAAAGGAAGTCAGCTGGAAAGATGGCTTCACAAATCAGCAGTGGGGTTTGTTCCAAAATGATGATGCGTGAAAGAATCACAAAGAATCTTCTTTGAGGATAGAGTGAGAAGGCTTGATTAAAAGGCATTTAATTGATTAGAACAAGTCTTGTGGACGAAAGAAAGTTATGACTTGGTTCAAACATGATTTAATTTCAAACAGAATGAGTAACTCCAAGAAGTACACTCTGGTCCAGGAGGATTCTACTGATACTTGTATTTCTTTGTAATTAAAGTGGTGGGTTTTTTTGGTTGTTTGTTTTTGTTCCCTGCCACCCCCACCCCCCCACTGCCCCCCCCCCCCACCATCCCCAGCTGTGAGGTGGTCAAATGGGTAACCTCTAGTTCACTGAGGGGATAGAAAGACACTTGGGATTAATTGGGAACATTCGATTTTAGACCAATCCGGAAAAGACGTGTTTTCCCACTGTATTCTTTGATAAGTCCTGTGACATCCGGTAATACTTATCCAGCTTCACAAGAGGTAGCTCAGTCCATTCCTAACATAAATCCTGTCTCTCCTGTCCTCTGTTCAGGTAGGAAGCGAATCAACAGAAAAGCTATACAGTCATGGTCTTCAATTAATTCTGGATTTGAATATTATTGGAAAACTGGTTATACTGTAATGAAAATGCCTTGGAAGTAACTTTGCTACTTTTAATAACTGTCTTCAGAAAAATCTGTAAGACTCATCCTATTTTCTAGTGGTCTAATCAGCTTGTGGGTGCAGGTACGCTTTCTGGCTAAACTGGATAAAATCATGACATATTTTTGAAAACTCTCACTCTTTTTTTCTATTACTTTCCCCTTCCAGTCCTTGGCCAGTATTTATCTTGAAAACGCAAAGGCTACTCGGGCACTAGGCAGACTGGGGAAACTATTTGTTTGCCATTCCGGCAGAAGGATTGGAACAATTTTGATGGCATTTGATAAATATCCTTGCAACCCTCGGACTAACCATGCTCCTCATAGGTCTTAGGTTTACTGAAAAGGAAATGACTATTTAACTTTCAACAAAATCACTAGATAACAAGAGCCCCTAGGAGGGCCTCTTTATCTAAAGCTTTTTATTGTGTGGTTGTCCTGGTAACTGTATAACTAAATCCCCTTGGTGATAAGAAGTCAAAGTTGCAGTAAGGTCAGCTTTGTTGAAGAGCATGTTGTAGTGTGTTGATTCTGTTTTGAGTTGACCAAAGGGCAGAAATATGGATATCTTTATTTAAATGCAAACAACAAAGTCAGTTTTGTAAAGAGATCTGAGAAAGGTTCACTCAGAGTAATAGTAATCACTTATTTTAGGTGAGCCTCATGGGAACACTAGATCTGCAAGTGCTCAGGAAACCCTTCTCTCTTCTCGGGAGGTGTCCTCTCTTTTCACGGAAGTATTTGTCATCCTAGCAGGGAATTCAAGTCATTTGTTCGCATCAGATCCTGACTAGCTGTGACTTTATTGCTGCCTTTCAACATTATGAACAGGAAGAAATCACGGAAAGAATTAACGAATTCTCTTATCAGATGTTGACACCCACAAAAATCTCTAAGTCCACCCGAGAGGAAACAGTTATAGTATTGTTTCTGTTTGAAAGACACTGAGGGGGTTCTCTTTAGAATACTTTTCTTATGGACTCATATTTGCCAAGAAAGATAAATTATACAAGTTGCAGTGTTTTGTGCTTTAGTCTCTGTTATGTAACATTCTTTGGAGGACAGTCGATACTAGATTATGCTGCTACCATTACTCTGTTATTCTCCTAGGTTTAGGAGAATTGAAAAATGTCTCCTTTCTAGAAGAAAGACTGAAGCCATTATTCTCCTTCCTAATATTGGACAGTAGCTTATTTTTGGCTTTGTTTACTATATTGTCTCACATTGGCTCACACTAACAAAAAATTGTCCCTTGCGTAAATTTTTTTCCCTGATAATGATTTAACTGGTTCTTCAGAAATCCTAAATTTTCTGGAAATTCCAGCTCTCATAGTAGGATGAAACACAAACCGACAGGAAGGCAAAAGATAAACAACTCAGATGCTTCAGTCTGTTCAAAGAAATGATTCACAGTCTCAGCATGTAGATGGTTAACGTGTGCAGGCATCATTTCTTCCGCTGAAATCAACACTGTATACTATCTCAACTAATCACAGGTTCCCTTTGTGAGTCGGCAGCCGTGTGAAAGTAGGCGTATCAATTTGATCACTGTGAGTTCAATTTGGAAAGTTTGGGGAAAAATGCCCACGGGCTGCAGCTCTAAGTGTTTAGTTAGACCTGATAACAGTATGAAAATTACTGGCATCAGGTGAAGTAGTTCTTTGCCTGCGCTGTTTGCTTTATTGACTATTCATCATTTATATATGGATCTTGGGACTAAGGATATGCAAAATCATCCTTGCCCCATTATCTTTGAATATTGATAAATGACATACTATTAAGAGAAAACACAAATGTCCAAATGAGTATTCAG
Organism: Neofelis nebulosa; assembly: GCF_028018385.1. Classification (NCBI taxonomy): domain Eukaryota; kingdom Metazoa; phylum Chordata; class Mammalia; order Carnivora; family Felidae; genus Neofelis; species Neofelis nebulosa. The sequence continues at coordinate 7,227,421 of NC_080782.1, read as the reverse complement.
ATCATTTTGTTTCGAGGCTTGGCTTTTCCGCATGCTGCGGATCTATCCTGTGAATTTCACTCAAGTGACAGTTTCACTCAAGTGACACCCACTCCTTGCCTGCTTACAGTGATGGGTCTAACTATCACACTGTTACCGCTTACATGCAAATGCTTAGGGGACCAGTCCTTTAAAAGGCTTTGATTTCAAAGCTAGGTATAAGCCCCTATGAGTGAATTTCGTGGATTTAGTGTAAATTCTTCCTAGCTCCACGGTATGCCCACATTTCCTTATCTGAGTACTGGTGGCTTATTATTTTTTCCCGTTTATTCAGTCAAAACCGTAACAAGTGCTGTCATTTTGGTGTTTCCTACAGGCTGTGGAGTGGGGCTGTGACGAAGTCACCAAGAAGGCCTGTTACAGTAAGGGCAAATCAAAGGTAAGGAGCGTGTGCATAAGGAAGGGTGTGGCCACCTGTTGGAAGGAATATATGTGGGGCATTTTAATATGAAGGCCATTCCTGATGATAGTGCCATGGAAATTGGAAACAAGCAAGATGCAAAATATAGGTACAGTAGATTCTCAAAGCTTTAATATTTAAATCAAGATTAACCACGGTTTCCAAAAAGGATTTGGACTATAAGATCCAATCGGATTTGCACAATTAATCATTAGGCTGTGACATGAAATCAATTGGCCGTAATATCATTCAGAAAAATATGGGCCTGAATGTTTGAAGTAACATTTCGATTCCCCCCCCATCATATCTTAGAGCTAATTCCATGAAGTGACCATTTGATAAATAAAATTATTACATCAGAAATTGTGAGGTTTCTTTATAAATTCATCTTAACCTATGTATAAAATAAACTCCTTCTCTCTCTCTGTCTGCTACCCACCCCTTCTCTTTCCATATGAAAATTTGCATCCCCAAGTTTCTAAGGAAAGAGCAGTTGAATATCACACACACACACACACACACACACACACACACACACACACACAATGCTTGTTTTTTTGTTTGTTTGTTTGTTTGTTTATTTATTTATTTATTTTGAGAGAGAACACAAGCAGGGGAGGGGCAGAGAGAGAATCCCGAGCAGGCTCCCCGCTGTTAGTGCGGAGCCCCAGTGCAGGGTTCAAACCCATGAACCGGGAGATCATGACCTGAGCCAAAATCAGGAGTCCGATGCTTACCTGACTAAGCCATCCAGGTGCCCCTGGAAAGAGCAGTCTATAGCCAAGGTTGGAAATGCATTTCTTGAGCAACTGTGCACGGGGTAGACCTCCTTCCACACAGTTGGCGGGCTCAATAAAAGCAGAGTTCCTTCCTCCAAAGAAATCTGTTTCTGAGAAAGTTACACCGCATCATCTCTAGGAAATTCTCTTGCAGCTGGTACATGGGCTCATTATGTCTCGTTCTGACAGTGATGGTCTTACTTTATGGGAGTACGGTCCTTTCCAATGTGAATCACACTCTGTGTTAGAGAGAAGAACAGATATACAAAGAACAGCAAGAAAGGTTCCCTGTGCCAATGTGATCCCAGAGCCAAGAGCTTGGAGAAAATGTGGCGAATGGAGTGAGCACTGGTAAAAGATCGTCACACCGTCTGTACTTGGATAAGACTGTTATGCACTTTATTTTACCCATTTGCATTGCCCATTTCTCTGTCTTTCAAGTTAACGGTTTTGAGAGTCAGACATGGAGGGCAGTCTTAGCGAACTTAATCACTGGGTTTTCCAAAACTTGAATAACCAGGAAGAAGGAAGAGGGGAAGGAAGACAATGCAATCTTAGCCAGGGAAATGCTTGGAGACGAAGAAAGAGAAAGAAGGCAGAAATTTCCAGGGACACCTGGGTGGCTCGCTAAGTTACGCATCCGACTTCCACTCAGGTCATGATCGCACGGTCCATGGATTCAAGCCCTGCATCAGGCTCTGTGCTGACAGCTCAGAGCCTGGAGCCTGCTTTGGATTCTGTCTGTCTGTCTGTCTGTCTCTCTCTCTCTGCCCCTCCCCTGCTCATGCTCTGTCTTTTTCTGTCTGAAAAATAAATAAACATTAAAAAATTAAAAAAAAAAAAATAAGTGTCCTTCCCTTCTTTGGCCATAAGTCTCCTTGTGTTCCTTATGTGTTTAAGGATTATTAATGTAGCCAACGTTTCTTCCTGCTTGTATTCTATGTGTCAATAATTTTATAAGAATCAATGTGGTAGCCTTTTCCTAGCAGGTCATTACTACTCAGAGTGAAAAACTGCTTCTGCTGAGTCAAAACTGACCCATGTTTTGCCTTAAGCTATGACCACTTGGTTGTTTGCTCATGAGGTTAGAAATGAGGCAAGCGACAATCAGAAACAGAGGGGAAAGGCCATTTTTCCTTCCATTAGGTGATGGGCACTTGATTGACATGAGGGATCAATCATTCCTACCCTCGGCTGAGTTTTCTGAAACACAGAAGACAAGTGAGTGAAGGGAACCTTGTCAAATAAAACCAGACCTTCAAGCTCCGTATGTTTCTGGTTTTAATAGGCTAAAAACAATGGCACCTCTCAGTAGTTGTAAATTGATTGAAACGGCATTTGTGGATGGCATTTTTTAAGACTGTCTTAACACAGATGAAGATGAGTTTCACCTGCCAGGACTCGAGGGGAGATCGCACGCTCTCGTGCGTTGTACTAAGTGTATTAATGGGCCCGAACACACTTGTGCACAACCTGTGCTCAGCTGGAATGGAATTCGGTTGTGTAGCCGACCCGTGTGCAGTAAAAGTTCACGTGCGAAAAATAACGTGATGGGTGCGTCGAGGCACCAGCCTAAGCAGCCCTGGAGGGGGGGATCTTTGGATGGGGAGAGCAGAAGGAGGGACATCCAGCCTTTCCGTCCTCCTTTACTTGCTCATTTTTCTCATTTAGCAGTACTCGTACTTTTTTTTTTTTTTAATGTTTATTTCTGAGAAAGAGAGAGAGAGAGCAGGGGAGGGGCAGACAGGGAGGGGGACACAATCGGAAGCAGGCTCCAGGTTCTGAGCTGTCCGCACAGAGCCCGACCCAGGGCTCGAACCCACCAACCGTGAGATCCTGAGATCTGAGTCAAAGTCAGACACTTAACTGGCGGAGCCACCCGGGCGCCCCTCTGGTAACCAAACTGGGCCACACGGGAGCCCTCTGGTACTTTCTTAAAGTGGCACCTGACACAGCAGCCATCGGGTGAGAGCCTGGAGCCCAGCTGCTGGACACAGGAGAGAAGGAAGTAGGACACTTCCTATGCAAAGGAGCAGCCAGGCTCGTCCCTGAATTCACGACTCAGACAACTCAAATTTCTCTGTTCTTTTTTTTTTCCAAGAGAGACCGCCTCTTTTTTGAAAATATTTATTTATTTATTTATTTATTTATTTATTTATTTATTTAATTATTTAGAGCATGCACAAGTGGGAGAAGGGCAGAGAGAGGGAGAGAGAGAATCCCAGGCAGGCTCCGAGCTGTTCCAGCGCCAGGGCTGGAACCCATGAACCGTGAGATCACAACCTGACCTGAAATCGAGAGTCGGCAGCTCAACTAACTGGGCCACCCAGGCATCTCGAAACTTCCGTTCCTGTTCTGACAGTTCAAGAGGCCAGATCAGAAAACATTTTCACAGAGTCACTTCAGCCACAGCTCTCCCCTTGTCCACGGTTTTGCTTCTGGCAGTTTCTGTCTCCCACAGCCAGTTGTCCCGAAGCAAAGGGTCCTCCTTGTGATATATCAGAAGGTCAGTAGTGGCCTCACGCCCCGTCACAGCATCTATGGCATTCACCTCCCTTCTTCTTTTTCTGTTTAAGGTTTTTTAACGTTTATTATTTTTGAGAGAGACAGAGAGTGGGGGAGGGGCAGAGAGAGAGGGAGACAGAGAATCGGAAGCAGGCTCCAGGCTCTGAGCTGTCAGCACAGAGCCCGACGAGGGGCTCGAACCCACGAACCGTGAGATCGTGACCTGAGTTGAAGTTGGACGCTGAACCGGCTGAGCCACCCAGGCGCCCCTCCCCTCCCTTCTTTTCATCACGTGGGCATCTCACCATCCACAGAAGAAGGGAGATTGTAACACAGTAAGATATTTTGAGGGAGAGAGAGCAAGAGCCCACATTCACAAAACTTGTACTACGGTGTATTATTATGATTGTTGTATTTTGTTATTTGTTGCTGTAACCTCTCACCGTGCCTAGCTTCCAGATGAAACTCTATCACAGCTGTGACCGTATAGGAAAACTCATACTATATATAGACAGGGCTTGGTACTAACCGTGATTTCAGGCATCCACTGGGGGGTCTTGGAAAGTGTCCTCATGGATGAAGGAGGCCTGTTGTAACATCTGTTTGGAGGAGTGGAATTCAGGCTTTTCTTAATAGCCCTGAGTTTAGAAGTGAGAATTCAGCGATTTTGTATTTTTTGTTTGTGCACGGTGTTATGACAACTCACACAGAATTACAAAGTTTCCCTTCTCCCCAAAATGAAAAGAATAATGCAAAATGTGACATCTAGAAAATGAGAAAAATGCCAGCCATTTGGAGTGAATGCATGTTTGTTTTCTCTCTCCCCTAAGAACAGTGGTCTGTGCAGCGTGGTGTATACACAGCCGGCATGCCAGGCGCGGAGGAGGGGGGCTGAGCTGCGGGGCGGTGTTCCCCCGGCCCGCTCCCCGCCCTGCAGGGAACATTCCTCAGCTGGCTACAGGGCAGGGGACAAGAAAGGTGACACATTTCCCCGCCTCCCGGTATTGCTGGGACCCACACGGGCACCATTTCACATGTAGTCCGTTCAACTGACCGTTCATGGACGGAGGTCAAGAAAATGTCACCAAATCTTTGATTCAGGCCCATTTAGAAGAGAAAGCAGGCACTGAGGCCGCCAGTTCTCTGTGAGGTTTGAGTCCAGTTGTACTTGGAAAATTTTCAGGGAGCCTGGGTGGTTCCGTCAGGTAGGCATCTGACTTCTGCTCAGGTTATGATCTCACGGTTCCGTAAGTTCGAGCCCCTCATCTGGCTGTGAGCTGACAGCACAGAGCCTTCTTGGGATTATCTCTTTCTCCCCCTCTCTCCCTCTGCCCCTCCCCTGCTTGTGCTCTCTCTCTCTCAAATAAACTTAAAAATTTTTTCAGCTCACTTTGGGGAAAGAGCATGATGTTACCTACAACGACTCAAACGTTTTCACGCAGTAAAAGGAAGAAAAACCCGTTTTTCTGTATTCTAAAATTTTTTAGAATAAAGTCTGTTGTATTACTTTCTTTCTCAAATGCCAGTATAGAAACTGGCTTCGAGAATTATTTAAATGTCTATCAAACAAATATTTTAAACGCAAACAGGCAGTTCTCCCGTGCCCTAACACGGGTTCCTCGTCTGTCTGGGGTCACTCCACAGCCCTTTCCGCCGTGCCCTGTAGGAAATGCACGGGCTGTCGAGGACGCCAGGAGCTGCTTGGTGTACAAGCCGGAGTTTATAATTCTCAGTTTTCTTGCTCGTGATCTCATCGCAGTACTTTGAACACCAAATTCCTAGGATTACTTAGTGGGAGAGTTTTGATTGGAATCCAGGGCTCTGTGTATGGTTCTTCCTGTGGTTCCCCCATGGTTCTATTAGCCACATTGTCCAGCTGTGCAAGGACAGGAAAGAAAACATGGCACCATCGTGCTCAGGAGCCTGGTGGCATGTGGGGGTCGCTTGGACCTTTTCACCCAAAGCACCTGCATTTGGAATTCTTGACCTAAAGCATGCAGCACACTACAGACCTGAATTTATTCCATATAATTGCTGCAAAAATTGAGGATTCTTTGGGTGAGATGCTAACAACCTGTATAGATCCTGTGCAGCAAGTTTGGGTTTTTTAAAATTGAGGTGTCCCCAACAAGTTTTGTGTGGAGTTAGTTCAGTTGAAAACAGTCACATTATGTAAATATATGCATAATAAATACACTTTCATTTGTCAATACCTTATGTATTGTGTAGCATACAATAGATATGTTAATATATATCCATATACAAATGTGTCTATTTATATCTATATGCTTATAGGTATGTACATCTCGATTTAAAAATATAGATATGTTGGCATCCATATATTTATTTAAATTTCTCTGGGCACCTGGGTGGCTCATTCGGTTGAGCACCCGACTCTTGATTTCAGCTCAGGTTGTGATCTCGTGGCTTGTGAGATCAAGCTCCACGTCAGGTTCTGTGCTCACAGTGCAGAGCCTGCTTGAGACTCTCTCTCTTTCTTTCGGACCCTCCCCTGCTCATGCTCTCTCTCTCTCTCTCTCTCTCAAAATAAATAAGCTTTTAAACTTCTATAATCTGTACGCAGCTATATACATATATAATACATGTGTATCATACACATATGTCTTACATATATGTCTCATACCCACATGTATGTGTGTGTGTGTGTGTATACACACACACACACGCATCTGATTGGATGATGCAATTTCTCAAGATCCAAGTGGTCATTGTGACTTTCAATAAATGTACATTGAACATGAGAGGCACGTGCAGTTACTATCAATTACTCTTTGGCACTCTGGATGTTTGCAAAGGTGATGCATCACTAAGAGAGACATTCTGCTTTCAGTGGGAGCGCTGTGATTAGCATAAATGCTGCCAGGCTCCAGTCCTCACCCTCCACCCCTAGTATCGATGGGCCGGCTGTGGGCTGGAGATTGCTGAGACATCCACCCTGTTTATAGGTCATCTTTCTACACGGTTAACGTTCTTTCTTCAAGCAGAACATACCCCTTGGGGAAAAAATGATGAACTCTATAAGGCAAAACCAGTTAATTCATTGAGAAAATGGTCCTAAACCGTGTGTTTGCTGTCCTGGGGTCGGGGCCGTAGGTCCTTGAGACCAAGTGGGCATTGGCCTGCCGCCATCTTGAAAGCTCTTCCAGTGAGTCAGCAACTATGCATCCCTGCTCTCAATTCAAATAAGAATTGCTTTGAAGTCAAGGACAGGTTGACCCGCCTGCGGGATCACAGGCACACATGGGTTGCTTAATGTTCAAGTGTTATTATCAAAGTGTAGATTGATGACCCTCCTTACCAACAACAGAAGCCATGTGGCAGGCTTCGAGCATCCTTGGAAATCAGCACTGTGGCTTCTTGGAAAAGCAGAATTCATTTAATTCCCTTAAACCACGTCTGCAATACAGAAATGGGATTAAAAAAAACAATTCTTAGATGAGAAAAGGAAACTCGAAGAAATTTAGATGAGTCAATTTGCAAGACAAACCTGTAACAGGATCTCCTAACAGGACTTCTACATCAAGCCTGCACTTTAAAACAAACGGTATTTCTAGAACATTTAAATAACCCACGAAATGGCCAGGCGTGTACCTGTGACCCACGAGGCAATCCACTGGGAAGGAGAATTTGAGTCTTAGGCTCGGCTGCAGCAGGACATTGATTACGGAGAGCCCGGCACTCGGGCCATTTCCTTTCCTTGGTAATTCTGACTTTCTGATTCCTAAATTTATCTGCTGCTCAGAAGGCTAAGTACCTTTACTTTCTTCCATTCCTGTATTTTCTACATTTTTCTTTTGTCTGAACTTATGCCAGTTTCTCTTAAAAAATTGTCTTGAATGCATTATTTGTTTAGGGTCACATCCAACCTGCTCCTAGAATCAGCTGAATCAGTCTGTGAATTAAACATGAGGTGACTTTTAAGGGAGTTCAAGCAGGGAGGCTGTGAGCTGAGCTGAGCTGAGCCAGACTTTGGGCAAATGAGTTCAGCTCTTGACACATAAGAAGAAACACAGAAGTACACATGCCTCCAAAAATTCCTCTTATGGGACACAATGGGCAAACGACCTTGTCCTAGCCTCTCTGGTGATAATGCAAACCTCCTCCTCCCTCCGCCTCTCCTCCTCCATCTGGTGCATCCCAGCGTGATCCTGAGCTCATCTAGAACATTACCCTCGTCGGGTCCCATTTACAGTGCAAGGCTGGGTCTGTCCTCCATCCTTGAGAAAAAGACCGTGCAGACATCCATGTCCGATCGTCCTGGTCCTTGACATCTTTCTCCCTCCTGCCTTGCATCCTCACTGAGCAGGGGAGCCCACGGGCACGTGACCATTCTGAGACAATAGAGCCCCCAAGCACCCTCTCACATTCTTACGGGAACAGGCTTGTTACGATTCTCTGTTCCAGTTGAAATAATATGGCGCCACCCCCACCATTTGCTTTTTTCTAAGATTTACAAAAAGTAGGAGTTGGATTTGTCCTGCCTCTCTGGCATACTTCTGCAGGCTGGTCATCCCATTCCCTAACCTGCTTCATCGAGGCTGTGATGGGCCTTCATGAATGATAATGACCTCCAGTCCTTTCTTCACTTTGTCTCTCTTTTGGAAGATAAAGATAAACATCCATTTGTTATCATGATTGTTTCCCTTCCCATAATTGATTAGAGGCACTTGCTTTCTCTCCACCCTGTCTGTAGGCATCATCTCTCAGTCGGGATCTTGGAATATCGTACCCTTGGCTGTGTTCACGGCTGTAGGACTGCTTCTGGCACATTCTACCTTGTGTCAGTCTCTTGCTTTAAACGGCCACAGACTCCTTCTTGAAAGAATTCTAAAAGCACAGCAAAGAACAAATAAAATCCTCACCTGTCTCCATTGTTTGTAATTTTCCATCTCATATTGATTACAGTGTCAGTTTTGCGTCTGTTTTGTCTGCGAGGGCATCAAACCCTCTCAGCCCATGTTCTCCAAAGTTATGTTGGTCTGTTTGTTTGTTTTTGTTTTTGTTTGGTTTTTTGGAGTCTCCCTCAGACATGCTTAGGCTTCAGTTTTTCACGCTTGTCTTTGCACACTCCCGTGCCCCTGTGCTGTCTGATGTGGGCGGTCCCCTGCACCCCTCCTCTGCCTCTTCCATGTGGTCCCTGAGCCTAGGAATGGATAACCACGTGACTCCTTGGAGTCTTGTTTTGTTCTTTCCCTTTAGAACTCTCTGCCCTTTCCTTGGTCATAAAAACAGAACAGAACAGAACAAGCCTCTTCCCCGTCTGATATACCTTTCTCAGTTACCCAATTTACTGCCTCCTGTTTATACTCCTTAATTCTTCTGATACTCAACTTAGGTCTTTCACTATTTTTTTTTCCCCTCAAGGGGTGTCCAGATTAGCAGCTGGTGATCATTTGCTACCACTGCTAGTAATGGTCTTAGGGGAGTTACCTACCCTTGACATTTCACTTTACATTTAGAGAGGAGATCCCAAAACTTAGCTCTTTTCAATGTCATGGTGACCAGGCCAACAAGCAGACTGAGTTATGGCAAATCAACACCCCGTGGAGATTGGGGTTCCATTTGATTGGAGAGGGCATTGCTGTGCCAACAAACGCAGGGCTTCTTACGTGGGGCAGCGTGTGATTCAAACCGTTCTGGGATCGCGCAGCGTCTGTTCTGTCCACCCGGTTGGTTCCTCACCACGTCCTGTTGGTTCACTGCCTCCTGGCTTTGCACCTTCACACTTCCGCCCGGTCCAGGCACTGAATGACCGGGGACCCAATTAAGGAAGCGGTTTCCTGGCCTGCCTCCCGAACGGTAGTCTCCCTATCTCACGTTTAGCTTCCACATTGATTCCTGAGTGGCCCTTCAACCGCAAACATTGGGTCAAGGTCAGACTGCAAGCAGTGCAAGCTCACGAGGCGTCCCTTCACCTTCTGGGTAAAATTCACATTCATGAGGCACAACTGGCCCGTGTCTGGCTCCTCAGATTATGTGTTACCTCTTCCATCTGCAATGAAAATGCCACACTTTGTCTAGCCACGGCGCCTTGCCACGGTCCCCTCCCACTGCCTGGAGTGTCTTTTTTTCCCCCTTAGGTCAGCAAAATCCTCCAAGTGTCAGATGGCGCTTCCTCCAGGAAGCCTCACTGAATTCTATTCTTCCTTTAAAACTTACATTAGATGTCACCTCCCTTGGGAAGCCTTCCTACATTTCTTCCCTTCCCCTCCCCTCCCCAGGTGGTAACATTGTTCTATGGATAGTTCCATATTAGTTGTTATGGCCCTGTATTTTCATTTTCTGCTAAGTGCTTAGATTGTGACCTCTGGCACATGTCTGCCAGAGGATATCTAATCAGTAAATGCTTGCTGAATGAATGAAGGGCTTTGTAGCTCAGAAGTCCATGCACTATTATGGCCGTGCCCCAGATTTTCTATGCATGTTTTGCAAGCACGAAACATATTCAACTCCGGGTCAACACCCAGCGTGGGGTTTCTGCTGGGCATCCTTTCCTTATTACATTTTTACTTTTGCATAAAGAATCAAAAATATTTATAGATTCTCACCACGTATGTAACAACGGTTTGAAAACTTGATGTAAAACTTGTTGCAATTTGTATCCAGAGTTTCACATGTGACCCACCCCTTTGGAGAAGCATTTGTAACATTTTTTTTTTCCCAAAGTTCTGGAGAAGTTTTCTAAGACACTGTTTCATGAGCAGTATCTCATAGCTTCCTTTTAATTTTTTTTTTTTTCCAACGTTTTTTATTTATTTTTGGGACAGAGAGAGACAGAGCATGAACGGGGGAGGGGCAGAGAGAGAGGGAGACACAGAATCGGAAACAGGCTCCAGGCTCCGAGCCATCAGCCCAGAGCCTGACGCGGGGCTCGAACTCACGGACCGCGAGATCGTGACCTGGCTGAAGTCGGACGCTTAACCGACTGCGCCACCCAGGCGCCCCACATAGCTTCCTTTTATTTATTCTCTTAACACATGTCAAAGGTGATTTAAGGTTTGCAGTATTAACAGGTACAATTCGAAATGAAACCACATTCATCAGAAGACACATGCTTTGAGCTTTTAATTGAATGTATATTTATCTTCATAAATGTCTTCTATTGAACAAGTAGTATGCAGGTAACGAAGGTCAGATTATTTAACAGTTTTGTTGTCATTTTTTGGTCAATATCTAAAAGGTTTTTTTTTTTGTTTTGTTTTCTTTTTCTCTTTAGTGGTTAATTATCATTTAATTTGTTAGCCGATCAGAATATATTCAGATTAACCATTCCTTTCGTGTTCAGGACTTGGTAACATGTTTCTTGTGATTTTTTTTTTTTCCTTCTCAGGAGGAATGTCAGAACTACATCCGGGTGCTTTTGGTGGGTGGCGACCGGTTATTTACCTGTGGGACCAATGCTTTCACGCCTGTCTGCACCAACCGCTCGGTAGGTGTTCATTTTGAGCATTGACAGAATTTAATACTGGGAAAATCCAAACATTCTATGAAAACTGTAGTTTTACATGTATGTCTATTCCCTAAGGAGTCATTTTTTAATTAAAAAATATATTTTTCGAACTCAATGTTCAATGTATTGATTGATTACTAATCACATCATCTATTATATAAAGAGCTGAACATAACTATAACTTGTTTAATTAAATTTAAATATGTTTCTAAACTGCTTCTATCAGCTCTATCCCCACCAGTGATCCTGAACACAAATCCTCAACATGCTCTTCATTTATCTTGATTTATTATAGAGATACTGCTAAGTATATAAAAGGGCCTAAAAATCATAATCCAAAGGAAGAAAATAGAATTTACAAGTTGGATGAGAGCAACATCAAAAAAAATTAAAACAAGCAAACAAACGAATGAAGCCCTAGGCAAAGTGAAGTTCCAACCTGTCCTTTTCCTTTTTCTTTCAACCTGTCCTGTGACAGAGGAATTTCCGGCACCTGCGTCTTACACCTGTAGGTCAGAGCACATGGGCCGTCTTCCTAGTTCGAGATATTGGTCTGGGTGTTCCACAGGGAGCATAATGAAGAATTACCATGATGTTAATTTCCTGGTCACATGACTCCTCTCAAAGCCTGAATTTATTCATCTGCAATATTTCCAAGCTAACATTCAGTTATTGGAAATATAGGGAGGACGACAAGGAGGATCACACCCCGTTCTAAACGCTTTGCACCTACTCGGTTATGTAACCCTGACATCTACCCCATGTGGTGGTTGTCCTTTGGTCCCTGTTGTCCTAGGAACTTTTCTCGTTCAGTGATTGGTTGGGAATCCAGCATCTGGGAAGCCGGGTTCACAGCCGATGGCCTGCAAGACACAGAGTTGTCTGTCCGAAAACTGACACAGTAGAGTCTCGGAAATTGGGGCTATGGGGTACAAAATAGCATGCACCCTTACCTGTGAGCACAGTTTGGGGCTATTCATAACGTTTGAATTCACTTACAGTGATACATTTGTGCTTAATCTTTATTGTGGTTTCTATTAATATAAATACTGAAATTTGCTTCATTAAAGTGGAAAGATCTGCGGTGCCCATGCATTATAAACAGAACCCACACACAGAAGTCTTAACTTGGTATTTGTGAATTCACTGGCACCCTGTCCAGCCACTCTGAGGGGACAGTGAGGGAGATGACGGGTGGATTCTCTGTCCACGTCCTCCGCCGGATGTTGCCATCAGCACGGGAGTGTGAACGTTTGTCGTGTCTTACCCTGAGCCCCAGAGAGTTTGTTGCACCATGCCTTATTTGCAGTTCAGGAGGACCTAATCCATTAACATCATTAAAGGGCTTTCACGAGCGATAATTGGTTTCCTCTGTCTTGCCCTTGCCCGTAGTTGAGCAACCTGACCGAAATCCATGATCAGATCAGTGGCATGGCCCGCTGTCCCTACAGTCCCCAGCACAATTCCACGGCTCTTCTCACGGCCGGCGGGGAGCTCTACGCTGCAACAGCCATGGATTTTCCCGGACGGGATCCTGCCATTTACCGAAGTCTGGGCATCTTACCTCCTCTCCGCACGGCACAGTACAACTCCAAATGGCTTAATGGTGAGTGTTACCGGCATGGCTGATTCCCCACCTCCTTCGTCTGTAATGCCTGGTTACTTCATGCTTTGAAAGCAAACTCACAGCTTCTGAAGACAAACAATTTCTTCATTTTCTTTTTTAAACGTTTATTTATTTTGAGAGAGAGAAAGCGAGAGCGTCAGAGAGTGAGGGAGAGGGAGAATGAATCCCGACAGCCTCCATGCACTGTCAGCACAGAGCGCGACGTGAGGCTCGATCTCATGAACTGTGAGATCATGACCGGAGCCAAAATCAGGAGTCAGTTGCTCAGCTGTCACCCAGGCGCCAGTTTCTTCATTTTCTAAAGAAACCAAATATAACTTGTTTTGTACATCTGTGTGGAAGGGCATTGTATGTGGCTCTGTAGTAGGAGGAGGGAAGAGATACGGTCAACACTGTGGACCAGAATAATGGGGCTAATGTTGACATGACTATTCATGGACCTTAGGCTGCTTTTTAGGCTATTGTTTGAAGTTCAGGAAATTTGATGTTGTATCAGAGATATCTGTACATCCATATACATTCTTTCTTAACTTATCATAAATGTAAAAAAGGGGAATTACAAGCATTTTATGGAATTTTCAGACACCGTGTAAGAGAATGTGTTTGGCCACAGGTGGCTCCAAAGAGCTTGATCAGTGTCAGAAAAAAGGCTGTCAAGTCACACAAATAGAACTTTGGGGTAGGTGTCTTCAGAGTTCCTTCCCTCAGTGGCTCGAGAAGTCAGTAAGCACCCTAGCCTCGTCACTGATGTGTCCCTGCCGTCCAGTGTTCCGTGTGGTCCTCGGGCTGGCTCCGCTGGGGGTGGATGGGTAGTCAGTGCTCCATTTTCAGGCACTGCATCCAGATATGACGATATCCAGTAGGAGAAGAGGCCGTATTCCTTGTGTCTTGTCTTTTCTTTTCTTTTCTTTTCTTTTCTTTTCTTTTCTGCAAAACCAGAAACCCCTAGAAGACCCTAGAAGACGTCCTTTCAATCCTGGACTAGAAGTTGGTCACCTCCTCACTAAGCAGAGAGAAGGTGCTACCAACCATCTGAATAGAGGTTGACCTTGTACGATGTCCTCGTGTGCCAGCTGAAATTCATCCCTCTGTATGTGTGTATGTTCATGTGTCAATGTGACGACACACACACACACACACACACACACACACACACACACACACACAGTGTTAAATGGATAGATCCATGTACCACCTGTCATCCCTCTGACAGTTTGTACGAAGACGAAGTCTTGAGCTTACCATTATACTTTTTCTTATTTTGAGCTTTCGAGTTCTATGAAGATTTACTGGCCTTTTGTCAAGTACAAGCAAATTATGGGGACCAGAATTTCCCAACCTCCGCACTATTGACGTTTTGGAACAGATAATTCTTTGATGTGTGTGTGGCGGGAGGCTTTCCTCGTTATCAGAAGGTGGTTCTCAGTATCTCTGGCTGATACCCACTAGATGCAATAGCATTCCCTCCCCCCACCTCATTGTGCCAATAAAGAAAGTTCCAGAACTTTCCAAATCTCTCTTGGCGGGGTGGTGCCTGTGGTTGAGAATCACCGGCTTAGGCTCATTATTGATGTGTATTTATGTGTATATGTGTACACAAACAGGACGCAAGCATTTTGCCAAATAATGTAGTCAAACCAACCATCAATTTGCCTTTGAAGAACTCCCTTGTAGAAAAGAGAACGTCCTCATCAACTTTCTCCAGTAAGTTGAATGCGTTTCCAGTAATGTGCTTCCGGAGGGCAACATGAGTTGTTTTCCTAAACTGAAGCCGTAACTAGCTTTTCTTCATTAACATTATTTTTGTTGAACTGGTTTCAGTCCCCTTCAGGCCCTGAAGCTTTCATCTGTGGAGCTTAAAGTTCCTCTTTCTAGTCATTTGTTGATTTTTCTGGCCAAGCAAAGTTTCCAGTGAAAAATCAAAATTACCTGCCCCCAACCAAAGGCACTGTAATTAGAGTTCGTTCAAAACAAAGCAAAAAGTAATCAGGAATACCATCTACTGTCTCTCTTTTTTTCCCCCCAAAAGTGACCCCCTGAAGAGTATCCTGGAAACATAATTCAGGTCACGGCATGAGTTACAAACATTGGCTGTTCCTTTGCACGTGACTCAGATACCCACTGGCTGATCAGATGGTCAGATTCTGTCAATGTCTGTGCGGAACCCTTTCTGTCTGATCGTCAGGTGACCTGAGAAGGGCAGTGGGGGACCTAACTGCTTACCATAGTCACTGTGGGCATGCCGTCATTATTTGTCGAGCATACTGAGTAATGTTTTGGGTTCCTCCAATGTGCTGCTGTTTATATGTGATATAATCCAACAATGGCAGCGATGGAAAATAAGTCCGAGGTAAACATGGTGGAACTGTCCCTCAGCCCACCTTCTCATCTTCGTCCCCAGGACACCGAATGGTCTGCTGCCCTCAGCTCCACCCACCCCCACCCACCCACCAAGGAAGGCCCCCCCTCTCGGGGCAGAGAGCAGAGAGTTCCTGCGTGTTGAGTGTTGCTTCCATCTCCTGTGTCCTGTTGGGGCACTGCCGCCTTCTACTGAACCCCAAGATATTGTTTCTACTCCTGGTTGACCCTGGTTTTCTGCTCCGACTGACCTTTCATCCAGGATAGATTCTGGCCCTTAACCGCACACAGTTCTGCATCTGTCCCCACACTGAGCCTGGATATAGGGACATCTGTCCTCACTGGCCTGCCTGGATGCAGGGACATCTGTCCTCACTGGCCTGCCTGGAATCCATACTTTACATCCCGTCTTCTCCTTCCTTCTTGACCAGACACCCTTGTCTCAGTTCTTTTCCGCTGTGTTCCAGAGTGATTTTCCTTCTTCATTTGAGATCGTTGCTGTACCTGTTATCCCTTCCTTTTTTCGTTGTTGTTTTCTTGTTTTTTGTTTTGCTGTGGCCTTAGATTTCTTCCTCTTGAGGGAGGACTTCCATCGTTTTACCAAACAAGCTGAAAACAGAGTTAGTGCTGCCGTATCAAGAAGGGGTCCTATTTCCGGTTGTGATTTTAGGGACCCGTTCAGTGAGGCTCTTACATTCCTCTCCAGAGTTTTCAGCTGATTGAGAATCAAGGCACGGAGGGGACAAATGGAGATCAGAGGTTTGGATTTATTTGCACGAGTGGTGAGCAGGTGTGCTGGGAAACCCAGAGCTGGTGTGCTCGGTGGAGAATGTACAGACCACGACCTGCCCGCTGAGGAGGCACAAGCCTCTCACGCGGGGTCGGCAGGCAGCTCCCTCCACATCCGAGCTCCCACTTTGGGGCGTGGGAATCCCGGGGCCTTTTGACTGAAGATGTGGTTTCGTGATGGTCACTCACAGAAGTAAAGCAACAGGGCTTATGACTTACACATCTCAGATGGTCACTCCACTAACAGCTACTCACATATGATGATAACCAGAGCTCGCTTCTTTGTTTTAGAGATTCTTCGGTTTGGGCCAACATTTTTGCTTGGAGAGAGAGAAGGGTCTCAGCAGGCGAGGTGTGGAAAATAGATAGTACCTATTAACTATGATCGGCACAATTTTTGTGTTCAGATTCGGTGCTGGGGATCAATTTGTGCCCAGGACCACTTGCCCACACACAGACGGGGCCCTTTCCATAGTTCAGCTAGTTACTTTATATTGGGAAAACTTGGTGGTCTTCGAAGACTCTGGGAGGGGACCCTTCCTTGCCTCTTCCAGCTCTGGTGGCCCCAGGTATCCCCTGGCTTAGGATCACATCACTCCAGTCTTTGCCTCTGTGTTCACATGGTCTTGTCTCTGTGTATCTTTGCATCTTCACTTGGCCACCTTCATGTAAGAACCGGTCGTACTGGATTAGGGGGCCCCCCATACTCCAGTGTGACCTCATCTCAACTAATCCTATCTATCATGACCCTGTTTCCAAGTAAGATCGCATTTACAGGTACTGAAGGTGAAGACTTCCAACATTTCTTTTTTGAGGGGAAGGGCGGATCCTATTCAAGCTCTAACGGTGCCCTGATCAGGAAATGCTCAAATGTTGACATCTTAAGCTCCTGCACCTTATTTCTGATGGGAGTCCTACCTCTCTGTCTGTGCTAGGGGTGGGTACATCCTCTGCCCACTCCTTAGTCTCCTTGACTAAGCACACAGTGCTGTCTTCGCTTTACCGAAGGCACAGCTGTTTGTCATCTGTTTCTTCCTTGCGTCCACTTATACCTTCTCTGTCCACGGTGCCTCTCTCCTCCATCCCATGATCTCTGGGGCAGGAGTGCCCCCTGCTAGGCAGCATACTGAAATGGATTGGATCTCGCTTATCCTGAGTCGGAACTATTCCCTCTAAGGACTGTAGTGAAGCCTTAACAGAAACAAGTGCACTGACGCTCCGGTCTAAGCACACAGGCACAAAGGGATTTCACGACATGTAGACAGAGCACAACAGGCCAGGGACCTTTGGCCACCCGGCCCCTCAGGAACCTCTGTGCTTCAGGGTTTATCTTCAGCCAGATGGTGACATTGGGCTGTCCAGGCTCACTTCCTGCCAGGATACAAGGAGCCCTGAGTAAGGACCCACCAAGCCTCAAATGTCCCCAGGGACCTAGCGCAAGCACCTGCCATAGTTGCAGCAATTTTCCTTGAGCAAGTTAAGCCCCTTGGATGAAATACCAGAGTTCCAGATACAGTTTCTTATTACACCCCCAACACTGTGAGTGTACCCCAATGAAGGGGTGTCTTAGCTGCACCCCTGCACCTGTGCAGCAAGTCCCGGCTGGTGAGACGTTCTCTCAGCAAGGGCTGGCGTGGAGCAGGGGAGCTGGCTGGCTACGGACACTTTCACCCGGTTTGCCTCTTCTCTCTTTCGCAGCCTGTGCGGTCCGGCTGCACCTGCTCTTTCTGCCCCGACTCCTCCTACTGCCTCCATGTGCACGGTTGGTATCCTTGAGGGACAAGTGTGAAGGGCGTGCCTTCCTCACCACGTTCCTTTGCACACGCTACCCATGCATTCCTCACTTCCCTTGCCTCCTCCCAGATCCTGGCCCCTCTTAGCTCTAGTTAGAGTTTCGGTTGGACCTCCCATCCCTTCTTGGCATTACGCAGGACTGTGTTGGAGCTCTCGGACATTCTCTTGCCGGAAACCCACAGGGTCCCATTCCACCTGCAGAGAAGGCCGAAGCCCGACCCGTGGCCTCCTGTTTCCTGTGTCCTCACTCCTTCCCACCCCTTGCTCCCTCTGTTTTGGCCTCTTAAATGTTGCAACGTGCCGCTGGCTCTCTGCTCTTTCCCAGAGATCCGCGAAGAGCCAGAGAATAAGCATCTCAAGCTTTGCAGTCAACTTTGTCCCCATTGGAGCTTTTCAGTTCTGTCCTCATCGCAGCCATTGCCAGTGCTTACCTGATCACAGGTGGCTGCGTGCTCATAATACTTTATTTATAGTTAGTGGGTAGGATTGGCCGGAAGACTAGTTTGCTGGCTCCTGTTCTATATAGAAAGCTCTTTACCCCCCAAGATCCAGCTGGCCAACTGGCTTAGCTCCTTCCAGTCTTTGCTCAGATGGGACTTCTCTATGGGATGTCCCCCGATCACTTTATTTGAAGTGATGGTCTCTCCCATCTTGCCCGCTTTGTCCCCCTTATCATGCTCAGCTTTTATCCTTAACTCTTATGCCGTTTAGTGCTTGTCTCCTTCCTCCCCTAGAATGGAGGTTCCCCAATGGCTGGGCTGATGTGTTTTGTTCACTGATGTGTCCTGCATACTTTCAACAGTGCTTGGCACATAGTAAACACCGTAATTTTTTTTTCTTATTTGAGAGCGAGAGAACAAGGAAGGGGCAGAGGGGGAAAGAGAATCTTAAGCAGGCTTCAGCACAGAGCCTGACGCGGGCTTGATCTCACGACCCATGACTGTGAGATTGTGACCTGAGCCAAAATCAAGAGCCTCAACTGACTGAGCCACCTGGGTGCCCCGACACCCATAAATATCTTTTAAATGAATGAATTACTGGATGAGTCGTTGGCGTCTGCGTCCACCCCTCACCCCCAAGTTTCTGAATTGCTCAAGCGCAGGAATGATATGTGTGCCATCTTTGTGCCCTGGGTATCTCACTTTGTGCTGGAAACACAGTTGATGCCCTGTTAGTATTTGTTGAATGATTGGGAGAGAAGCGCGTTTCAAAATAGTAGAAATAGGAATGATGTTGTTACCCCATGGGAACATGCCGTACGACTTGTAACCCAGAATTAAAAAAAAAAAAAATAGATTTGTATGTTTGAAACTGATTCCGTCCCAAACATGTGAAAAAACTCTTCCTTTGTCTCTCATTTAGACACTCATTTTCAACCATTATTTATTCAGTCAGTTGTCAGAGGCAATGCGATCGATTGGATGGTGTTCTGGAGGAATTTGAAGCATTGAGTTATGTGTGTGGTAATGAATGTAAGTTTCAACATCAGATTTATCCCCTCGTGCCCAAATCTCTCTTAGAACAAATTTATGTGTTTAGAGAAAGACCTTAACAGCTTTGATGCATTAAAATACTAATCGTTAATAACGCTTATTAAATGATTACTGTAAGGAAGGATGGTAAATGTTTAATGGTCAATGACTAAAATAGAGAAGCTGTAAAACTTGCCTTTAAGAAATTGGCAATGAAATTGGGGCAACAGTAAACGTATGAAAAGGGGGAAAATGAAATTTTCAAATTAATAGCATGCAAATTGAGTTTGTGGGTTCCAAGGGAACTATATGCTTTCATACAGAAAAAAAAAAAAAAAACCTTGGTAAGAACTTGGAAAAACTAATTCATAAATGAGCCTTGGAGCACCTGGGTGACTCAGTAGGCTGAACATCAGACTCTTGAGTTCATCTCAAGTCATGATCACAGGGTATTGGGATCAAGCCCCAAGTTGGGCTCTGCACTAACAGTGGGGAGCCTGCTTGGAATTTTCTCTCTCTCCCTCTCTCTCTGCCCCTCCCCCCCACTCTCTCACAAAAGCAAACAAACAAATAAATAAGCCTCAATAACTCAGCATGGACACCTACGCGGACATATCTTATTAGCACTCGGTGACCCTCGCGTTGTCCTTCTCTGGGGGGAGGTGCTTGCCTGTCTGTGGGGTTGCCCGGATGAGATCCGCAGCTCCTTCTATTTCTGTGGATTCCAACCATGACCTCATGTGGAAGCAGACGGGCCTGACATCACAGGACTTCCCATCTTAACAATGTCATTTCATAGGAGCTTTTATGTTTCTAGCCAACAAAACACTTTTTGTAACAGCTTTAACTTTTCCTGGTTTGAAATACTGTCCTTTAATGATGTTCTCCACCCATTAAATAGACTGTTTGAGGTCCTTAAAATACAATGATTAACCTCCTAATGATTAAGGATAATCTACTTGGAGGGAGAAAATCCCCTCTGTGCCGAACTCGAGGAGAAATTGTTTCTCCTAACCGTGAAGACAGGTGCCTGTAGAGGACCTCAGCGCTTTATTCTGGGACCAGATGCCGCGTCTCCGAGAGCCAGGCATGGCCAGGTCAGAGTGACTCTTTTGGGCTCGTCCTGGGGACAGTGAGTTTGCTTTTGGCAGCGTCTGCACAGCAGAGTCCCTGAGGGTGTGAATCATCTGCTCTAGGGGCTCCCTGGATGGACGACATTTGCTTGAGCAGGAAATTCATAAATGGAAGCAGCGTTCACAGAACAAGCCCAAAAAAGACAAGTGGAGCCTAGGGATGAAATACAGTTGTGTAGGAAAAGTAAAGTCTTTTTTTAAATTATTTTTTTAATGTTTATTCATCTTTGAGAGACGGAGACAGAGCGCGAGCGGGGGAGGGGCAGAGAGAAGGAGACACAGAATCAGAGGCAGGCTCCAGGCTCCGAGCTGTCAGCACAGACCCCGACGCGGGGCTCAAACTCACGAACCGTGAGATCATGACCCGAGCCCAAGTTGGACGCTTAACCAACGGAGCCCCCCGGGTGCCCCAGTAAAGTCTTTATCAAGGAAAAGAAGCTTAGTAAAGCCAGAACAGAAATCACGATTGTATAGTCAAGAGTCTACCCTCATATTATGCAAGCATCTGGCTAAAGCCTGTCACCTAACGCATGACGTTGCAGCTGCTAGAGGACGATGAGTAGTGGGCTTAGAGCACACGGGCAGTAGGGTGACATGTGAGCCAGCGCAGTTAGAGCACACAAGCCGTCAGGTGACATGTGACCCAGCGCGATGAGCCGCCTTTTCTAACTGGTGAGACGTCAGGTCGATTGTCCATCTCGTGTGGGGTGCGGGTATATTGGAAATAGTGCGGTGAACACAAAGGGTTGATTATCTTCATGGGGTTACGGCGGCTGTAACTTGTCAGGTAGAAGGGAGACGACGTTGTTGGTATTTTACAGAGGAACAAGTGGGGGTCAGAGGGACCAGCCCCCCGAACCAGAGCCACGCTGTTGATGTGTCCACGAGCCAGGATTTGAAAACAGACCCACACCAGAGCTGGCATCCTCTGCCCTCCACGTTTAGTCTACACCCTAGGAAACACCAACGTCAAAACCTGCCTCCGCGTCTCTCCTGATGTCCACATTTTTATGCACACAAGAGGGATAGGAGGACCCAAGGAAGGTTGGGAGGGGTTCCTGATTGCTAAAAACTTAAGAAAGGAGATGAGGTGAATGGGGATTATTAAACTCAAGCAGAGGAGTCTGTGACGTGTTTTCAAACAGTCTTTTATGGGCACAAAAGTTTAAGTGACATGAAGGAATCTGTTCTTCTGCGGCTCTTTGAAAGCAGTGTCGAGCTCTGATGGGTCTCTGTGCTGAATGCCGGAAAGTAGGGGAGCACTGGATCCCTTCCGTCTTGTGCGGACAGCTCTGTATTTGCCAGTCAGTCATTTGGACTTTCCAATGTACACATTTCAGAAGAGAATGGACGAACGAACCCTTCTCTCCCCTGCCAAGGTATGTTTTGGCCAAAGGCACCAACTGTATACACTAAGTCATATGGAGACCTGCATTAAACGAAACACAAATCCACACAGAGCAATTCCGTCCCATTACAGAGAATACAATGTATTGTACAGAAAATGCTAGTGCTTACGTAACCAGGCGGGAAGGTGGTTCACTCTGTTGTCTACAGGTCACGAGCAGTTTCCTTGCAACAGTCGTGGATCACTCCTGGCGTGATTATAATATCACTCCCTGTCCCTCTCAAAAGTGCTCCCGTTTGGCTCATAAGTCATATTGTCATCCTGTTTATAAGATCCCCAGGTCTGTGTATTTCGGCAAATCTGCCTCCATATTATTCTGTTAAAGTCTTTGTATGCACTCAGTGGCTTCTCACTTTTTTATAATCCACTGCTACGTATTGGCTGGTTGACTCTGTGCTCTGGGTTTCTGCCCTGCCCTGGCCCGTGTCAGCTCAGGAGACAAAGACCACGCCGTCATTCAAGCATACGCATTGTAACTGCACGCTCTTACAGCCCGGTGTCTTCCTCCAGGGAGCTCTCACCGGTTTTTCTCTTTAAAACTGTTTTATTAAGCATTACAATTAAGCATTAAAATATTTCTAAGATCTTTGTTTTTTATTTAATGTTTATTTTTGAGAGAGAGAGAGAGAGAGCTGGGGAGGGGCAGAGAGAGCGAGACAGTGTGAGTGGGGGAAGGGCAGAGACAGAGGGAGACACAGAATCCGAAGCGGGCTCCAGGCTCCCAGCTGTCCGCACAGAGCCCGACACGGGGCTCGAACTCACGGACCGTGAGATCTTGACCTGGGCCGAAGTCGGACACTTAACCGACTGAGCCACCCAGGCGCCCCAAAGATCTTTAAAATCAAGTTAATATTCCGGTTTTTAAAAATTCCGAAGTTTTCATTCCCGATTCTTCAGGCGAAAGGATCCATTCCTAAGGGAAGCGAACCGCCGCTTTGACTATAATCAGGAGAAAATGAACACAGTAGATTGAAACTTGCTGCTTGGAAAGTGTTCAGAAATCCATATTCGCACAGTCAGTCTGAACGAATCGAGCCTAGGAGCGTGTGATGTGGCAGATGCTTCGAGGAGAAGGGCTGCGGGGGCTCGGTGCTTGGAAGGGAGCGAAGAACACTCAAGGGTGTCTGTGTCCCTTGCAGCGAGAGCATGGAGACCAGAGCCAGTTAAGGAAGCCCCTGCAGATGTCCAGGGAGAGTTCCGGGAGAGTCCTGGGCGCAGCTGTCCGGGGAGGGTTCCAAGAGCATCCTGGGTGCAGCTGTCCGGGGAGAGTTCCTTGAGAGCCCTGGGCTGGCGGGGTGCGTGCTCACGGGGATGGAGCAGATCTTTGGGGACAGACAGCCCAGGTCCCCGTGCTATTAGCTGCTCTCGTGTGACTCCACAAACCCACAGAAATAACACATTTGCAGCAGATCATATTCCCCTGGAAGAGAGAAGGAATCAGGTTTGCTGGAACCATGTTTCTAGTTTTAGGCAATGCTTTTCCTCCTGCCAGGTGCTCAGTGACTGAAGGAGCTGGGGATCCGGGGCTCACTTTGCTCTCAGTGACCACCAAGGACACGCTGCCACCACGGGACACACACGGGAAAGTGGGTCATGAACTTCTCTTTCAAACCCCTCGGTGCCTCTCCAGTAGCAGTTGAAATGCAAACTGGGTTTGGGTTTGCGGGGTTGCTGTCCTGGCCCTTCTCCTGTCTCCTGATTCCTTCATCCCAACACTGGTCCATCCCGTTCCTGGCTGCTCTGAGGGTCTTCTCTCAGTGGCTGTCTCTCCAGCTCCTGGCCTGGTGTCCCCTCCCAGCCTGACTTCTGCCTTTTCCCTGGTCCTCTCCTTTCTGACCCTTGAATTCACCCCCATTGTTCTTGTCGTCCTTGTGATGACTTGTCGGTCTGTGTTGTTTGTTTCTTCACTCTGTCCCCCAGGGCATGGGCTGTATCTGTCACTTTACCACGTCTTCGCACCCAGTGCCCGGCACGGTCCCCCCGGTAGGTGGTACGTGCCTGGTGATGGAGGAGTGCTGGCATTCAAGGCTCTGTCTATAGCACCTCGACGTTTCGTGCCAAATCTGCTGGTGGGAACAAAGACCCTGATTTGATATACAGAATGCAAAGCTTGTGATTGAGCTTGTTCAATAAATACTGGCGATATGTTTACCAATATGTGTGTTAATATTAATTTATGTATTTTGTATGTACATATATATTTATTATATTTTTTATTTACAGATGCAAATGGTGATCTGTATTTTGATGATTAGCCATTAGGCGCTAAGCAGTGGACGTGCATTGCCTTTGGTTCCCCCAGTGATACGTATTGGGCATCGTTAACCACCTTTCTAAAAGGGAGGGAACAGGGTGCTGTTAAAGAACTTGGCTAAGTTCACACAGCCAGTAGGTGGAAGTGTTGAGCCATATATACATATGCCTCAATACTATATGTATATACATGTACATGATACACATACACACATACATACACAGACAGACATGTATTATCTGCCCATCTGTCTGTCTTTTACTGGAAATCTTAGGGAAAGCTTTAGCACCTCAGTGGCTTTTAAACCACACTGTGCTTAATTTCATTTAATTTTAGTTTACTTATCCATGCTTACTAAATACCTAGATGAAATTAGTTTACTCTGGAACACCCTGAAGCACATTTTCATGTAGCTGTAACAAAGGGAGAGATGCCTAGTAAGAGAGTGTATGGAATTTAGGAATATATATATGAGAATCGTTTGGGTCGTGACTGACCCCCCCAAAATCAGGGAATTAAAAATATCTGGCTCACTATGTCACGTCTAAAGATTGTTTCCACTAACTCCTTTTCTTTTTGTGGAATAGCTTGCTATTTTAAAAACTCGACGTGGCTTTACGTTTCCTACATTTTGATCACCTGTAAGCTTAGCATTTGCATATTTGATAATTCATTATCATTATGTGAGGTTCTACTAAATATAAGTTATTAAGAGGGACATCAAAAGTAAATGATGAAATGATGTAGGCATCGTTTATTGGGATCTTACCACATACCAGTCTCTTTAATCCTTATGGCGAAGTAGGTCTTTTGGGCCCTGAATTGTCATCTAGGATGAAACATCTAGCATTCCAGATGTCTTTGATCCAGCCCAGGGTTTCAATCTGGGATGGGTAGAGCCACAACCCACATGGGCCCCATGCCCAGGCATTTTCTAGTCTGCCTTGGGCAAGTGTATTGCAAGGTGGCCTTTGACTGAGAAAGGATTCATGATAGATTGTGATTCTAGTAACATTTTTGTAGAGTTGGAAAATCAGAATTCCTGTCTTCCACATCCATTCTCGTCAATGTGGACAGATATTTCTTTTCTTTTTTTCTTTTTTTTTGAGAGACAGAGATAGGGCATGAGTGGGGGGAGGGGCAGAGAGAGAAGGAGACACAGAATCTGAAGCAGGTTCCAGGCTCAGCTGTCGGCACAGAACTTGACACGGGGCTTGAACTCACGAAACACAAGATCTTGACCTGAGCCGAAGTCGGACGCTTAACTGAATGAGCCACCCAGGTGCCCCAAGAAATATTTCTGTATGAAGAAACTGCTAATGATCTGGTCACTCCTGAACATGAGGCACCTCCAGCCTGATGCAGTAGGTGTTGCAATAGAAAGAATATAGAAAGGAAGGATCCATATTGACGTTCAGCATCTGATTTTACGTGGTCCAGATCGTCTCGAAAATGTTGAAGCTTTTGTTCTTCTCATTGCTCATGTTTATTCTATTATGAATCTCTTCTCTTACCCGTATCTGCATGGCCACTAATAAGTAAATGTAGAAAATAAACGTCCCGCTATCACGATCCATATCTCCTCTTGCGACGTGACAGATTTTGTAACGTGCTCTGTAATCCGTAACTCAGTATGTTTTCTAAGCATGAGAAAAAACCAGCTTCTCCATGCCTAGATTTATGGTAAGCTGACATATACTCATGTCGGTTTTTTTCTGAATTAGCAGCACACCTACTATTCGTGTAGAGCTCTAATGACAGTAAAGAATAAAGGACCGCTCAGATCTCTCTTTCACGCACTCACACTCATTGTAGACAGGAAGGCAGAGCCTGATTTATGACTTGTTCAGTTCACTCAGGAGCGACAGATCACTGGTTTGTGGTGAATTGCATTTTAACAAGAGACAGAACTTAAATAATGGGAGGGAAACAATGTGCATCTTGTTGCAGCGCCTGGTGAGATTCAAACATCCCCTGCCTCCAGATTGATATCTGCAAATGGGAGAGAGACGTGGCTGTCTGTCTAACAACGATTCCTGCTTTTGTACTGTCTTTGGAGAAGGAGCAGGATGCTGGCCGAGTTTCAAAGGGCTCTGCTTTCCAGGAGACGGGGCTTCCTGATCTGACGGCAGTTCACACAGTCAGGGACCCATCCCCGTCCTGAAGGACCACTGCAGGACGGCAGGATGCGTCTCCAAGGGTCGCTTAGCTCCCTGACTAAATTGACCCGCGGCCTGTGCTGGGTTAGAGAACAGCGTCTGCTACACGTTGAACACAAGCTCTTCCCCAGTTTCTCGGCGGGAAATAACGCGTTCGAGCGTTTCTGTCTGAAGTGCACTCTGTCATCCTATTGCAGAATTGTTTCAGGGTGGTTTGGAGAGACGGTGGAGGTTCTCTGTGGAAAGAGGAGGCTGTGGGCCAGTCTGCGTGGTGTTACCCAGTCTTCCCCTTCGAGCAGAAATCTGAGTGAGGTGGTCCCGTGGGGCAGACTATGAACGTGGCCTCGATGCCCCAACAGGCACTCGCGGGCTCTCTGGGGCGGTGGTGGCGCCATCTGAAATAGCTTCTCTGGAGCCGGACAGACGCTTCCCAGCAGGATTCTTGCTTAATAAGCCCTTGGATTGTTGGCTCCTTCCTCCTGCTCTTCCTTCCCTGTGTCATTCCTGATGTCCCTGATAGCTGCAGGGTAAGTTTCATCTGGGCATTTGTCTTTCTGAGAAAACCTGCTCCCCGCTTTGGTTTCTAAAGCATTTTCCAGAACACTAACTTTTATTCTTGAATGCGGTTAACGCAGAGTCAATTATTCCCTCGTAGCCCATTGTTTTTGTTTGTTTGTTTGTTTGTTTGTTTCAGTGTAGTGTAATGGTAAGTGCCTACGCTCTGTGGTCAGACTGTCCAGATCCAGGACATAACCCCCACCCCATGCCCATCGCTAGTTGTGTGAGCTTGGACAGATTACCAATGAGTAACAACACAGCACCTACCTCTATGGTTTTTGTGAGTTGAATGAGCAGAGGAGTATGAAGAACCGAGCATA
Source organism: Neofelis nebulosa (assembly GCF_028018385.1). Taxonomy (NCBI): domain Eukaryota; kingdom Metazoa; phylum Chordata; class Mammalia; order Carnivora; family Felidae; genus Neofelis; species Neofelis nebulosa. The sequence continues at coordinate 7,200,355 of NC_080782.1, read as the reverse complement.
GAGCCTGGCACGGGAGCCTTAGCATTCTGTAGCTGTTTTTAAAATTAACAGACTCAACCTTGACTGGAAGAAACCATGAAAGATCACTTTTACCTTTGTCTCTTCTCATTTTCTTGCTCAAGTCTTCCTAGGGACATTTACTCTGGTTTCCATTCTGTTTTCCCCAGTAGCAGGAGTAGGTCTCTGTGAGGGTGTTTTCATAAATCCTGTGGACTTTGCCCAACCTCATCCACATGTGTTAGTAACTGTGGCCCTAGACTGGACACATCCAGTCCTCCACCTTCTTTCTTTGTTTTCTCCATTTTATTTATCTTTTATTTATTGATTGATTTTAAGAAAGAGAGAGAGAGAGAGAGAGAGAGAGAGAGAGAGAGAGAGAGAGGAAGCATGAGCAGGGAAGAGGCAGAGAGAGAGGGAGAGAGAGAATCCCAAGCAGGCTCTGTACCGTCAGCGCAAAGCCCGAGGCAGGGCTTGAACTCATGAGCCGTGAGATCATGACCTGAGCCGAAACCAAGAGTCAGACGCTTAACTGACTGAGCCACCGAGGCACCCCTGTTTTCTCCATTTTAGATAAGCTTTGTGGTCCTTGTTGTTGATGATGATGATTGGGACGATGTTTTTTTTTGTTGTTTGTTTTTAGTACAGCGATCAAACTGTACCACCTGGTTGGAGTGCCTGGGTGCGGGACGCGTTCTGAAACGATTTAGTCTTCCCTTTCGAATTAAACATATAGGTGAATGTTTTCTTCAGAAACCAAATACAGTTTGGCACTTGTTCCATATCTTTGCCTTTGGGGTCTCCTTCAATGAGTAATTCTCTTTTGGAGGCTCGGTGAACACAGATTCAAAAAGCTCCCCAATATTTTGCTGTGTGTTCCCAGAACACCGGTCAGAGATGTGTATCCTCCTGCTTTGTGAGCATCTCTCTCCGGTATTAAAGCATACCGTACAGACAATATAACTGAGTTCCATCTCCCACATTGTAATGCAGTCCAGTTTTCTTTCTATCCATTTCAGGTTAAAGCAGCTGTAACATAATAGCACGTTTGGCAGTTTATAAATGAAAATCAGTTCTTTTTGAGTTCTCTATTACTTCATGTGCTTAAATGACTTAACAATATCATGGACTGGGGAGGAGGACACGTTGCATGTACAACTTACACAACTTAAAGAATATTGTTACAGCTCTACAATGGAAAGTTGAATTAAAGTGAGGCATTCGGGGGTGATATCCAACATATGTGTTACTTGAAAACTGGCGACAGCTTTCTGGACAGGATGGTAGTGTAGTCAATGCCACCTCTCAATCAGTGTCCGCATTTCACAGTGGAGGTGGGCCTGCTGTGTGTCTTACTGTTACTAGTAATGTGTTGTCTTGTGGCCAAACATACTTTAGTCGTCGTGCCAGTAACATGTCTGCTGGAACAATCTAATTGGATCTGGCAAAGTCCAAGGCCAGTTGAATTGCCCCCTCCCCAAACTAATTGTCCCTGAAATATGTCCCTGTGGATACAGTTGTTGTGTGTATCTTTCCATTTATTCTGAACGCAAAGGTTTATCGCCATATTATCTTAATGGCCCTATAAAATTGAGACACTGGCTGATTGAATAGTAAGCTCCTAGCAATAGAGGAAAGAGTAAGAACCGAGGAGGGCACCTTTTGGGATGAGCCCTGGGTGTTGTATGGAAACCAATTTGACAATAAATTTCATATATTGAAAAAAAAAAAGAGTAAGAATCAAACTTGATTATTAGAATTTGTATAAAGATAAATGTTAAGGTGTGTCCGTGTCTGAAAGGGTATCATTTCTATCATCAATGGGCTCAAACAAGAAGCTATGAACATAACACTATGAATGGTAAATATGAAATTCAGTTGACAAACTATAGGATTCTTAAACTCTTCATGAGCTTGGCGATTGAGTAAAGGTTCTGCCATAATTTTGTCCTTTCTGAATCCCTATTTTTAAGCTAATTATGAGACCAGGAAGCTGGAAGGCAGTGACCCCATCTCAACACACTCTGCTCTTCTATATGGATTCTCCAGCAACCCAGAAATGAGAAAATCAGAGTCGATTCTCACAGTTACATGGTCACCATAGTAACTGGAATTGCTAAAGCTAATTCAGGACACTAAGCTGATAGTTTCAGTTTTTATTTCAGTTTTCACAAATGAAAACCATCTTAAAGTTCTCACCAAAAAAGCACATAAATTATGTCGGTCATACTCCCGTGTACAAGTAAGATCAAAGAATTTTGTTGTCTTGTACACAAACAGGGTACCATGGTGCTCCTATGTTCTGAATCGCATTGCATATTTTTCATCTCATTTTCTCCCACTCTTTCTTTTTTTGTACATTTATTTATTTATTTTTGAGAGAAAGAGAGAAAGCGCACAAGCAGGGGAGGGGCAGAGAGACAGAGGGAGACACAGAGTCCAAAGCAGGCTCCAGGCTCTGAGTGTACTGTTCTTTGACCTTTGAGGTTGTCAGCGCAGAGCCCGACATAGGACTCAAACCCAGGAACTGTGAGATCATAACCTGAGCCAAAGTCAGACAGACGCTCAACCTACAGAGCCACCCAGGCACCCCGTCCCACTCTTTCTGAAGAGCATGTCAGGATATACAAATAAACTAGTATATGTTGCTTTAAAAGTCTGTTGCAAAAGTTGCTGCCCAGTTTTGATGGCATTAGTGTCCTGTGACTGGGTGCTGTGTTAACTCAGGATGCTTATGTGTGGAATCGTGCGGGCGATTCCTTGTCAATTAGGACTTGCGTACAGTGTTCTGTCCTTAGCACAGGTCACCGAGCTGCTCATGGGGCTCTCGTTCGTCCCTTAGGAGCCAGGCATTGTCTGCACAAAAGCACGTGTCCTTGGAAAAAACACTGAGGAGGTAAGACATACAGAGATACCATATGAATGTTCACACTTTTCTTCTTCCCTCTTGTCTCCAGAACCAAACTTCGTGTCATCTTATGACATCGGAAATTTCACCTACTTCTTTTTCCGAGAAAATGCCGTGGAGCACGACTGTGGGAAAACCGTGTTCTCCAGAGCTGCCCGGGTCTGCAAGAATGACATCGGGGGGCGGTTCCTACTGGAGGACACCTGGACCACGTTCATGAAGGCTCGCTTGAACTGCTCCCGGCCCGGGGAGGTCCCCTTTTACTACAACGAACTGCAGAGCACTTTCTTCCTGCCCGAGCTGGATCTGATCTATGGCATCTTTACCACCAATGTGTAAGTAACTGGAAGAAAATTCTTTCCCTGCTCCTCTGTCCATTGTGCATGCGTCTGCTGTTCTTTGACCTTTGAGAAGTTGGAAAGTTGCTTTAAAGGAAATCTTTCTTATTTTACTGGGCCAACGGCCAAATAAATGTTTGAGTATGAATTAAATATTATGCAAATACAGTGTGATTTCTGAGACTTGGTATTCGGGAAATAAAGTGAAGCAAAAAAAGTTTCAGTCTGTCCTTAGGTAATTGTAGCATCAAGTTACCTGACTGTAATTTTCTCCTTCCTGATTCACCGATGTGTTCTGGGCACTGTCTGAAATGCTGGTACATATTAGACGCATTTTTTTTCCACATGCAGTTACGCACTTGGGCACAATGAAGGCAGTGTTTTCTGAGTCTGATCTTTAAGTAGTATATTTCGTGCCCACACCTCCGGTCGTAAGTGAAACGCACATTGTCACTTTCCCGTAGCTGCATTTTCAACCGTTGTTCTAGGAGACGGCTAACCTGGGCAGGCTTTTCTAAAATGATGACTGTACTTTAAAAATATCCTTGAAAAAAACGATAACGTCTTTTTGTTTTTCTTGTGGGAGGTGATACTCCTAGCTCCAGAACTGATAAATTTTGGATAAGGGAAAGCATGTGAAGTTTCCTGATCTTTCATTCACTCTTACTCTGGTGGAGTTGTAGCGTGACCCACATCTATTTCCCATTCTTTGCTGGTGTGCAGTGAAAGATTCAACAGGATCACATCCCGCCCCCGGGGGTGACAGATCCCCTTTTCATACTCAGACTCTGGGCCCCCTTTCAGTGGTAATGGTGGTCCGCAGTGTGGACTCTGCTTTGGACCATCTTTGAGTCTCTATTCTGGCAACTTAACAATGCAGAAAAAATGGAATCAAGGCAGTTTGAAAGTGCTGATAAAGAGTGTGGGATGACCAGCCATTCCAGCTTGTCTGGGATCGTCTCAGCTTCAGCATCTAGACGAGTCCTGCATCCCAGGGAAACCCCGGGGTCCTGGGAGAATCGAGGATGCCTACCCAGGAATTGGTGTAGAACCCCTTGATCTGCTCCTTTCTTCCATGTTACTCTTTCCCTCTGTCCTCTCCCCTGCTGAGCTTAAGTGTTAACAGTCACTCGATAATAACATTTACTCCGTGAAGAGTCTTCTTTCTGACATGAAGTTAGAAGAAGGCTGAAATGGATGGCACCCCACCCACCCCACCCCACCATGACACCTTCATTGTAAATCTGGTTTTCAACCCCAGAGCTTATTTTCCCTCCTTGATACGTTTCTTTTAAAAAAATCAATTTATAGTTTCTGAAGCTGATTTGCTTTCCAAAACCCAGTTTAAGAAATCGCGTCGGCTGCACAAGATGAATGTTCAGTTGCTGACTTGACATCAATTTTACACACAATGGGAGCTGGGCTTACTTAGCTGTTCATTCCCCTGGCTCTGGGCAAAGACAATTTAAAAAGTTATGGAAATACTCCGTCTGGACTGTTCAATGGTCAATTTAGACACTCGCAAAAATAAGTTTCAGACTATTCCAGACGATTTGTTTAGTGTTGCAAGTGTCCATCATATTGGACATCACCCAGTATATAGCATCTATCTATATCTGTCTATCTATCTATCTATCTATCTATCTATCTATCTATCTATCTATCATCTACTATCTATCTATCTATCTATCTATCTATCTATCATCTATGTGTCTATCTATCTATCTATCTATCTATCTATCTATCATCTATGTGTCTATCTATCTATCTATCTATCATTTATCTATCTATATTAGAGGTAGAATTGCTAGATCTTTCCTCTCTGTCTCAAACACTTACTCTCACCAGGTCTTGGGAAGAACTTTGGGATCCATCCATTTCTAGTTCCACCATACGCCCCGCCTCTCTTCGTTCTCATGTCTCAGCCTTGATCTTACCTTCTGGACAGATGACCACATTCTTGACAAGACTTGCTCCAAACCGAAAGAAAACGATGATGGGGGGCAGCCAGCAGTGGATGAGTACATCACGCTGTGGCTCAGCTCTCTGGTGTTGCTGCTCATCGTTTGCTTTGCCTCTGTATGTTCATCAAGGTCTCTTAGCACTGGGGAGTGGGGATGAAGGTCACTCCCCTCGCTCATTCTGCCCTAGGACTGGGTGGTTTTCTCACCCCCTGGCCATGAGCTGGGCTGCAGGAAATGGCCTACTTACTACCGCGTGGAGTCGCTGAAGGTTTTACCATCGTGTTCCCGGGTGTCTAAAAATGGTGGCTCACAGACAGCAAAAACCCGAGCTGTGCTCGAAAAAAGCAGATTTCTTTAACCAGACCATATTTTGCTGTTTCCACAGTTAGCAAAAGGGCGCCGGACTCCTGAGAGCCTCTCATTTACAGCTGTCTCGGCAGAGCCTGAACTCTGATTTGAGGTTTCGAGATTTCCTATGTCAGTGCCATGTCAAATTTTTCTCTCTGACCCTTCGGACTTAAAATGCTTTTCGAATTAAAAAAAATGTACATAAATGAAGGGTCTCTGACAGGGACTTTTTGCAAAATGCTTTCGGTTGATTATTTTTGAAAGGCTTGCAAACAGACACCGCTCTCTGGGGATCTAACAAAAAGAAGCAGCAGCCACAGTTTGCCCGCTGCCGTCTGAAAGAACCAGATGAACAGTTGGGACAAGAGCCACCAGGACCGTTGAGAGGCTCCAGCCCCCGGAGGAGAACGTCTTTTTCCTCCTGTTTTTAAAAGGCCTGACAAACGGCTCTTCACAACCCTCTGTCCTCTTGTTGCGGCTGAGTGAATTAATCCCATCCGGCAGGATTAGAAGTGTCATAACCGCTAAATAGTCTTGTTTCTGCACCTAAGTGTTTGTTCTCCCACAAGGAGACCACAGAGTGACATCAGTCACTGCTTCGGCTTCATCCCTGTGTGGGGGGGGACTTAGGACACTGTGATCCTGAGGTTCTCCGGAAGGTGCCTGCGCTAGGGGTCCCCGCAGGACTCTGACCTGCCCCCCTTCCTCTCTCTTCCCTCCCCCTCCCCCTCCCCCCAGGAACAGCATCGCTGCCTCGGCCGTGTGTGTCTTCAACCTGAGTGCCATCTCCCAGGCCTTCAACGGGCCCTTCAAGTACCAGGAGAACTCGCGCTCCGCCTGGCTGCCGTATCCCAACCCCAACCCCAACTTCCAGGTAATTTCAGGGGGGTGGGGAAGGCACTCATTCCTCTTGTGTAGACAGCCTGGGACAGTGTAAAGCTGGGTACGTGCACAACGCAGCTGGGCTCTCCCCTGACCCTCACGGACGTGCCCACGCTCAGCCTGGCTCATGGAATATGGCCGAGGCCTTTTGTCAGCTGAGGTGCCCCGGGCGAAAAGGGGCCGTTTGTCAGCTGGGACGCCGAGGCTGACCTGAAAAAGGCCAGAATAAAGCAGCAGGCTGGGAAGCCAAGCTTCAATTCGTGCTAATGATGGCGGACCCTGTGTCCCCAGAAGCTCTGATCCCTAATGAATGACGCCGTAGTGAATGGAGCCCAGGGCACAGAGCAGTGGAGACGCACAAACAGAATTAGAGCACTAATTGGTGGACGTGGGGAGATTTCCTGTCGGGGTGAGTGGGACGTGATGATGCAGCTGGGGGGAAGCAGAGCAGGTGGTGGCCATTAGCTCACGAATCACAAAACTGCAGGGTGTTTGAGCTATAAGGGGCTCTACGTCATTTTCTCTCATCTTCCGATGTTCAGAAGAAGCTGGGACCAAAAGAAATGTGATTTCCTCATGTCTGGTCCATCAGCAGGTGTATTAGTCTGCTCAGGTGGCCATCACAAAATACCACCGACTGGGCGGCGTGAATGACAGACGTATGTTTCGTCACAGTTCTGGAGGCTGGAAGTCCAAGATCAAGGTTCTGGTTGATTCAGTTTCTGGTGAATCGCTTCCTCTCTTAAAAATGGCCACCTTCTGACTGTGTCCTCACGTAGCCTTTCTACAGTGACTGGGGGGAGACCCTAATCCTGTGGGATCAAGGCCCCACCCTCGTGAACCCACTGAACCTTAATTACTCCCTTCCAGGCCCTATCTCCAAAGACAGCCACCTTAAGGGTTGGGGGTTCAACATATGCAATTGGGGGAGACACAAACATTCAGACCGCAGCAGCAGGCTTCCCTCGAGGGCCCCCCTTCTGACACAGATGCTCATACCATCATTGTCGTCGTCATTGTGCGTGTAATTTTTAGTACCGCCGCGTTCAAGACCCTGTGCTCGTCATGTTGCCCGCTGGCAACGGTGTTGGGATCAGTGACAAATTCTCCCGCAGACAGACAGGGGTGCCGAGCCTCCGTGCAGAGATTCAGTCAGGCCAAGGACACTGGCTGATCAGTCGCTGAGCTGAGATCTCAACGCCAGTCCTCAGATGCAAAGCCCCACCCTCTTCTGGCTAAAAGACCACTAGTTACCGTAACTAATCCGAGTTAGAACTGGGTTCTGTACCCAGGCGTCCACGTTCTGGTTGGTTGATCATCCCACCACCTAAAACTTTTGGCTTTTGAGAAAACTAGGAGTATAGAAAGGGTTCAATTATTTTATACTTTCCTTGGACTTTGGCAGGGACCGTTCAATTGTAACTGTTTTTTTTTTTTTTTTTTTTAAATTTTTTTTTTTCAACGTTTTTCATTTATTTTTGGGACAGACAGAGACAGAGCATGAATGGGGGAGGGGCAGAGAGAGAGGGAGACACAGAATCGGAAACAGGCTCCAGGCTCCGAGCCATCAGCCCAGAGCCTGACGCGGGGCTCGAACTCACGGACCGCGAGATCGTGACCTGGCTGAAGTCGGACGCTTAACCGACTGCGCCACCCAGGCGCCCCAATTGTAACTGTTTTGAAAGAATTTTTTTTAATTAAATTTTTGGTAATTTAAGAGCATGGGATTGGGGACAGATGGGTGGTTTTTACAACCTCTTTCCCATTTTGATGCTTTACTGGGGGCATTCTGTTAGCATCTTCTGTCTCTCGTTCTCATCAATAAGATGAGGAAAGTGGGATACGAAGGCACAGGAATATTTTAGGAATAAACTTTGGTAATATTGATTAATGTGCCTTGCTGACTGTAGAATGTAGTTGGAGAAGGTGACTCTTAGGGACCATTCACTGGGTGCCTTCTGGGGTCCCACATTGTGCCAATGCTTTATATACCTGCCCTGCTGTCTCCTCTCCCCAGCTCTGTAAGGTAGGCATCGTCATCCACACTTTAGAAGTCAGGAAACCGAGTGACCAATTTATATGTATCACCCTAGCCCCGCTACTCAGAAAATTCAGTACCGGTTCAGTACAAAGAGATTCATATCACAGGTCAAGCGGCTAACAGCTTAGTGGGAACCAAACCTGAAGTGACCACGGCTCCTCATGGCATAGACGGTTTATGTCATTATTAACTGAACACTGACGCTTCGCCCCTTTGTTGAGTCTCCATCTGAATTTCTCCCTGTCCTCAGATGATGGGGTACAGCGTAACTGTTTAAGAAGGCCCTCCATAAAATCCTGAAGGTGGAATATATCATTCCTCTTAAGAAGGTGCTTTGTAAAGTCCTGAAGGTGAAAAACAATTAACGAAGATGCTCCCTTTATTTACAGTGTACTCTTAATGCCTTGATGTTTCTATTGCAAAAGTCTTCATAATGAACAGTGACTTAATAAACCCCTGATGCCTTACCACCTCCAGGCAGTGGATAACTTTTAGCCCTTTTGTCTGAACATATTTGTAGCACACAGCAAAATCTCTCATTTCCTAAGGCCACGGGCCTCTGGTTTTATAATGCCAGTGTCACACGGAGAGGCTTACGTTTATGAGATGGGAGTAGGTTCATGCCATATAACAAATGAAGCTTGCACAAATGTGACATGCATTTCAGGCAGGAAGCTTGCTTAGCTGGGCTTAACTTGTTAGGGTAGAATTTTAAGATTTACAGGGAACTAAAATTTAAATTTTTTTTTTAATGTTTATTTATTTTTGAGACAGAGAGGGACAGAGCATGAACGGGGGAGGGTCAGAGAGAGAGGGAGACACAGAATCCGAAACAGGCTCCAGGCTCCGAGCTGTCAGCACAGAGCCCGACACGGGGCTCGAACTCGTCAACCGCGACATCGTGACCTGAGCCGAAGTCAGACGCTCAACCAACTGAGCCACCCAGGCGCCCCAGGGGAACTCAAATTTTAGATGATGACAATTCCTTGTATATTTTCTGGTACAAAAATGTACCAATGGTTTTCTTTTGGTTTATCGTATTTGGTAACCATGATAGCATTGGCATCCTTACTGATATTCATGAGACCATGTAGCTGGCACAGGGTGGGAATACATTTTGAATTAAGGATCCTTCCACTAGTCGTTATGTTTGCAGTAACCAACAGTGAGAAGTGGTTCAATTTTTTCCATTCTTGTTTGCCTAGTGACATTTGGAATTTTATGCAGCATTTATAATAAGAAGTAGCAAGTTAGTTGGAGGAACAGAAATGTGATTCAGGTTCAGGAAGAAGAATGGGTCGGGAAGGACAGTGCATCATTTTGCAAGATGTAATATAGAAACCTCAATTGAGAACAATAACAAAACAGCAAAAGATAGCGTTTTTATAGTTGCAATCTAGAAACCACCGTAAGTAGTTCTATGGAAGCCTACCCCGTTAGAGCCTGCGGTCCAAGTCATCTTGGCCCTGAACTTCACTAGGAAAACAGCATTGGTCGGTAACAGGAAACACCATCCAGACCCAGTGAACAGACTCCGCAATTTTCTGTGCGTTTTTGACAACCACCAATCAGAAATGATGGAGCTAAAATGGAAAACAGACCCTTAAGTGGTCAGACAGATGAGGAGGTCATTCTTGGGCCAAATGAAGGGGTGGACCAGGTCCTCGGGACCCTGTGATACACAGCGCACGTTTGCAGTAAGATGGGAAGAAGAGAGCCAATCAGATCGGGCACTCTGAGCACGAGGCCGGGTGATTGTGGAGCTGCGCAAAACTCCAGCAAACTGGAAAGAGGATGGGATCTATTGTCTCTGCAACAAACAAAAATGCGAGTATTATAGCATTAAAAAAATGAGTCGAATGACTGTCTTTATTACTTTCAGAAGTGTTAGCAAGACAACCATTGTGGTTTGTAACCCACTTGAGGACCGTGACATTTGTCTTGTTACCCTCTTGCACGGAGTCCCCAAGGTGTCACAGAGACACCTGCGGGAACCCAGTGTGTGAGGCACAGCTAGAGAATTTGCAGCGCATTAGAGAGCTAGATGGGTTACTTACGACCCAATAAATATATACTGTAAATCTAAATAGCTTTCAAAATATGAGAAAGAATCCTTGGGTGAGATATTTATTTATTTATTTTTTTAAATTTTTTTTTTTTTTAACCTTTGTTTATTTTTGAGACAGAGAGAGACAGAGCATGAATGGGGGAGGGTCAGAGAGAGGGAGACACAGAATCTGAAACAGGCTCCAGGCTCCGAGCTGTCAGCACAGAGCCCGACGCGGGGCTCGAACTCACGGACCGCGAGATCATGACCTGAGCCGAAGTCAGACGCTTAACCGACTGAGCCACCCAGGCGCCCCGGGTGAGATATTTATTAATAGGCTGGAAAAATAAACCAAGACGTCGTAGAGCAGAGTTCAAAATTAGTTCCTGGCCAACGATGTTGTTACCCAGTTCCGATGTGTGGTAGTTTTTCCCGTACCGTGAAGTAATTTCCCAGCACCGTCTGGGTGTCCTACCATTCGACTCAATTCGGACACTATTTACCTGGAGAGAGCATCGGATCTCACAGGTGCAAGGGTCAGCTCTACAAGCCTTCTGCCCCACCTCTTGCCACTTCAGGTGCTGATCTGAAGTCCAGTTCCTCACCTGTGCTTCGGAACCTCTGGTTACCAATGGAAAGTTCCAACGATCGCTGCCCTGGGTTCAATTACTTTGCTAGTGGGGTTCAACAGAACTCAGAGAAACATTTTATTGACTAGATTACTGGTTTGTTATGAAATGACCTAACTCTGGAGGCGATACACCAGGCAAGGTCTGGGGAAAGGCTCAGAGCTACTCCGTGCCCTCTCTGAGCCCTAAATCTCCACATGTTCACCAACCCAGAAACCATCTGAACCCTGTCCCTTTTGGGGTTTTATGGAGGCTTCGTTACATGGGCAAGATTGATTGAATCATTGGTTATTGGTGATTGAACTCCGTCTCCATCCCCTCTCCCCTCCCTGGAGGTCAGGGGTGGGCTGAAAGTTCCCTATCTTCTAATTATGTGATTGGGTCTCTAGCCAACTGGCCCAGAGGTGCCTCATTAACATGACAAAAGGCATCTTTACTGCTCTTGACACTTAAAAAATTCCCATGGTTTTAGAAGCTGTGTGTCAGAAAGAGGACAAAAACCAAATATGTATTTCTTACGAGTCACGATATCACAATGGCAGTTCAGGTTGATGACTTAAGATATGGGGTCCAGGGTAAAAAAAAAAAAATGATAAGGGGAGGTCAGTGGTCCTACTACCCAGCTCTAGTCCAAGGAGGCCCCCAGGCTCTCGCAGACCCCCAGATTCCTCGAGGGCAGCACAAGGTCCTCAGTTTTGTGTTATGACTCCTGATTTCTGCAATGCATTAAACAACAACAACAAAAACCACACACTGTGCCTAAGACACAAAACCTGTGTGTTAAACTTCACCCAACAAGTAGGTAACTAAGTGCCACCTATGCTTAAGCACCGTCATCGGTTTCAGGAAGAGCAATCTGGCAAACACAAAGTCTCTCTCAGAGCCAGAGCTCACCTGGGTAGACCTCAGACGGAGTCTGGGAGAGGACTTTCATTTTGTAACACATTTGTTAACAGGCAACGTCCCTGTCCCTTAAGTGCTACTGTTAAATATGATGACGATGTGAAATCTCCTAGCACAGCCCCCTGTCCCATGAGCAGCTGCCTGTGTATTCACCCATTGATTCCTTCCTTTACTTATTCATGCATTTCCCTCTGGCCACTGAAGCCCAGTGCACCGTAGAATTGCTGTCCTACTACAAGACAGATTTGCCATTGGTTGAATGGCTTCTCTGCCAGGCACACTGTTTTGTTCCTTGGCATCTACAGGCACTTTCAATTAATTTACAAATGCCTTCCACTGATGATCTCAGCTGGCCTCACAACTGCCCTGGGAAGTGAATAGAGCGAGTGTTTTTCTAGCTACTTTATAGGTAGAGACAGAGGCTGAGAAGCAGCGTCTTACTTGAGACCGCATGGCTCCTGGGGCAGCAGCACGGAGCCCTTCACCTGGCCGTGATCCCATCACCTGTGGACCCATCGCCTGGCATAGGGGCTGTCCCTGCAAGGAAATGGGACATTGCACATTGGACAAGACTCGGGATCCATTTCTCTCTGACACTCTCTAATTTTACAACCGGCTTATCATTTTACAGCATGTAGGGCATTTTTATCAAGTGCTACAAAAATCTATCACCTATTTTTATTTTATTTTTTCTTTTTCTTTCTTAAGACAGAGCATGGGTGGGGGAGGAGCAGAGAGAGGGAGACACAGAATCGGAAGCAGGCTCCAGGCGCTGAGCTGTCAGCGCAGAGCCCGACGCGGGGTGCGAACCCACGGACCAGGAGATCATGACCTGAGCTGAAGTCGGACACTTAACCGACTGAGCCACCCAGGCGCCCCTCATCTATTTTTAAAAAGCAGTTTCCATCTTACACTTTTCCCCCTGTAACCTGTGATAAAACCAAGTATTAGAAATGACGTGTTATAAACGGCAGTCTCAGATGATATGGGCAGGGAAATCTGTTTCTATCAAACTTGCTTATGGGAAGTTCTGCTGGGGGTTAGTCTTTGCTGGTCCCAGGATTCAAGCTTCGGAAAGAGTTGAGAAAGATCAGTGGGGATTCTCTGATTGTGTGCTCTGCCCCAGGAAAGCTTTTCTCCCTTTCCCACCCCGCTGTCTGCTTTATCCTTGCCCAAAACCATCCTGCACAGTGCCTGCCCGTCTCTCCACAGCCCAGCTCTGGATTCCCTTCTCAGCATTGCCGGGCCTGATTTTTTCCCCCTTTTATATACCAGATTCATGTTCATGGTGCCTTCTCTGTCTCAACATCTCTTTCCTTCCCCTCTTCTTCCTGGTTTCTTCCTTTACCCTCCTCTTTCCGCTTCTCCCTTCCTCCCTCCCTCTGGCTTAGAGAATGAGCACAAGGCAATAAAGCCACCAGTACCTTGTACCCATGTGAAATTTACTGGAATAATATTACTTAATTGACAGATTAAAATGGCCTAATTCTATCTCCGTGGAATCCGTATCTTGCTTATAGACCCACCGTTCCAGTAGGGATAGTAATAGATCTATATGATGTTCTCGACCGCTGCGTTTTCAATTTTGGCACCTGATTCACAGGCAGATACAGTAGTGTGCACTTGGCCAGACAGCTTCTATGTAACTTCAACACGTGATGGGGAGTTTTCATTCCTATGCGTTCAGATTAAAGTCAGCACTGATTTCTACCGGATTAATTTTTAACATCTGATCATATATTTCTGTAATGGAGTTGAGAGACCCCCCAGATGTGATGAGTTTAAATCTAGAATGGGAGGGACACTAGGGACGGGGAGCTTGGAGAGAGCAGAGAAGCACACATGTTTGCACACTGAAGTTCTTAACCTTCCGATTCCCCCTACCTCCAGGGTGGCCAGGATCAGCTGTGCGTGTCCAGGTGGCCGGTCCCCGTAACGGCCTGTTTTCCCTTGCAGTGTGGCACGGTGGACCAGGGCCTGTACATGAACCTGACCGAAAGGAATCTGCAGGATGCTCAGAAGTTCATCCTGATGCACGAGGTGGTCCAGCCTGTGACCTCGGTGCCCTCTTTCATGGAGGACAACAGCCGCTTTTCCCACGTGGCCGTCGACGTGGTGCAGGGCAGGGACATGCTCGTCCACATCATCTATCTGGCCACAGGTAGGAGTTGGCGCCTCCCCTGAAGAGTTTCCTAAGCATGAGATTTCTACGTCCAGCCGCAAGTCGGTCTTCTTTGTCACCCAACAAAACCCACGAACCAACCTTGTCTTCGTCATCCTCTGTGTTTCTCGTAGGAAACTTAATTTCACTCTTTTTACATTACATTGGCCATGATTTTAGTTGGGAAGACAGCGCCTGGTTTCTTAACTGTCATTTCTTAAGTGCTCATAAAATAAGGCTTTTCTTGGCAAGACCATTTTCATTTGTATAGTTTAAGACAATGCAATTGGAGGGCATTGTTGGGTGCAATATTATCCTGGGATTATCATAATGATTTTCAATGGATTCAAACAGTGCTCGCAAGATATTCCTGGTGTAGGATGTAGATAGAAGAATTTTGAAGAATATGTTTGGAGGCATAAACAACAAAATACTTTGAAGAGAAACCGGCAACACTATTTATCAAATTATAGATGACAGCTAGACATGTCTAGTTTCCAAGGTAACTGGGTACTGGAGGCAGGCGTCTGGCACAGAAAGGGTGCTTGAGACCAGCCTCAGTGACCGTGTCTCAGTCTGCACACCTGTTCAGCTTTTCCTTGCCTTCATGTCCTCCCGTGCAGAGTCCCCTCACCACGGAGCCCGCCCCCATCCTTACATCCTCTGTCCAGTGCCCTGTCTAATGACCCCTTTCTCACAGAACACAGTTTCTGTTGTCTTTGTTGTTTATAATATCTCATACCCACTACTGGTTGATTTTATTCGGGAAGTCACCAACATTTATTGAATTTTTACTATTTTGCGGTTCGTATGAGCACTGATGAGTCAGATGGTGAACAGACTGGCAACATCCTGCTCTCCTGGGGACAACCAAACATCAGCCAGCCGCTGAGGGGAAGGACCGAGAGAGTGACTGGCTTATGCCGTGAATATGAATAGAGCCACGGGCTAGCAAGAGGCGGGGGGGGCTCCCATCCTTGGCTGTTGAGGGTTGGTCTCTCCCAGGAGGTGACATTTAAGCTGACAGCTGACTAAGGAGAAAGACCTGGCCTTTCAGGACGAGGGAAACAGCGAAGGTACAGGAGTGGTCAGCTGGGGGCAGTGCCCCTGTGTTGTCAGGTAAGGACAGGGATGTCACTGTGGGATTGACAAAGGAGGCCATGAGTGCCTCTGTGGTCAGGAGCAGGAAGGAAGTTAGGTGGAACACCCATGATGAATAAGGCTTGGAAGAGAGAGGATTGATATGGTATCCTAAGGGATTGGGAGTTCAAGTTTGTGGTGTTTTTTAAGAGGAGACAGAATTACCATTGCAGTGTGTGTCTTGCTCGTTAGAGCATAAGAAGAAATCAGGTCTTGGTTTCTGCCATTTTTATCCTTAGTGCCCCACAGAGGGCTGGATGTGTGGCCGGTTGAGGAATGAGTGAACTGGACCTTTCCAGAAGTTTCCCTAGTGTTTCTTCATAAGTGTTCTGGTTGGTGCCACGGAGAATAGAGTCATCTTGGAACTCCAGGCGGCTGTTGAGTCCGTCATCCGTACCTGGGGGTGGGGGTGGCGAAGGGAGATGAGGCTGGTCTGTACAGAGCAGGGGCCTCAGCCTGAGCATTCCAACCTTTCCACAACCAAGGCCCTAACAAGGTGGGATTTGCTTCCTTGTGTTTCTAATGATTTGTAGCGAGCTTCTGAGGGTTTCTGATGGCACTCTCGTTGTCCTTTAATTGTGTCCGGTGTCTTAGTTCAGGCTGCCGCGACAAAATACCATAGATGGGGTGGGGGTGGAGGGCTTAAACCACAAATCTACTTCTCACCCTTCTGGAGGCTGGAGGTTCAAGATCAAGGTGCCAGCCAATTTGTTTTCTGGTGAGAGTCCTCGTCCTCATTCAGTCTCCGTAGATGACCAACTCCTTGCTGTGTCCTCACACGCTGGAAACAGATCATCTCTGTTGTGTCTCTTTAGAAGAGCGCTAATCCCATTTATGGAGGCTCCACCCTCACGGCCTAATGACCTCCCAAAAGCCCCACCTGGAAATAGCATTGCTTTGAAGATCAGGGCTTCAGTATGAATTTTGGGAGGACGCACACATTCAGTCGTTAGCAGTGAGCAACTTTTTCTACCACTTTTTAAAACTTGCCCACAGGAATAAAATACTTGAAGATCTTTTTTAAATTTTTGTAAGTTTACTTATTTATTTTGAGAGAGAGATGGAAGAGTGTGAGTGGAGGAGGCGCAGAGAGAGAGAGGGAGAGAGAGAGAGAGAGAGAAAGAGAGAATCCCAGGCAGTCTCAGCCCTGTCAGCACACAGAGCCCGATGTGGGGCGTGAACCTACGAAACCCTGAGATCACGACCTGAGCCGAAATCAAGGGTCGGACGCTGGACTGACTGAGCCACCCAGGTGCTCCTTGAAGATCTTTATTGCAGCCAATAAGCTTGCGCAGAATCTAAATCCGATCACAGCAGATCAATTTGGGCAAATTGTGAATTTAAGATGAAATTATGGTCAACGTCCGTGGCTTTTTAAAGAGTATACCTTTCTAGAAACTTGCTTGCCCCTATCTGTTTTGAGTGACCTCCTGATTGGGCTCCTGCTCTCCCCTGAACCCCCTCCCACCTCCTCCCACAAGGCAGCTAGGGGATTAGCTCCGGACTCAGTTGCTAGCTACCCAGGTTGTCTCCTCTCCAGGTTTGCAAGTCTGATGCTCATTAACAATGCACCATGTGCCATTCAGCGCGTGTGTCTTACAGAGGTTCCTTGTTGTTGTTGTTCTACACACCTGATTCAGATCTTAGTCTATAATTTACAAATTCAGTCATGGCATCCATCAAGATGTCGCTAACGGGAACCACAGGCTGAGGTTACAGGGGAAGAAGCCACACCACAGAACTCTCCTGCAGCCTCCACGTCTCACTAGTCCGGGTTGTGTTAAACTCAAAAGAAGAGGAATTTCCAGGGGGTGAAGGTCCCCTCCAACAGAGAAATAACCAGGGCTACGTGGGGTCCTAACATGAGCAGTCCTCAAACCATGTGCAGGGATTTGGAGCAGATGCTCGGAGAGTTCCAGTGGTGGCTAGTTGCGTAGATGGTATTTAAGTCTGTTTAGACTAGCCTGATAATTCTAACCGTAGGACTAATATCAATTACAAATTTCACGTCTCAGTCAAGTTCTGGATCTTTTCATGCAGCTCTTACAGCACTGACTAATCCCTTCTTTTGTACGATTTAATTTAGAATACAATTTAGTTTTAAATGGTATTATTTTTAATGATCCAACATACAGGTTTCTTTTGTTTTCCCAAGGAATTGAAATGTATAAGTGGAATATTAGACAAAATATTCCAAAATGCCAGTCTGTTTTTACTAAACCTGCCAAGAGCCGGTTTAGTAAGGTAGGGATGATAAAGATTAGAGATTTTGACTTAAAATTCTAACGGCTGATGTTGATGTGGTCTTTTATTTATGTCTTCCCAGTAGAGTCCCATCAAGGCAAACCAGGAACATCCCTCCTTTTTGATATTAAAGCTAATACTGAGCACACGTGGCTGGGGCCCTTCCAGGTCCACTGCAGCACCTTCTGGATCTTTACCCAGGAATTCATAAATGCTCACCTGGTAGACGATGACGGTAGCACTGACAACTAGCGAACACAGAGCAGAGTGCTTCCTAACTTGCTACTCGAGTCAACTTGATGTCTTGGGTTTGGGAATCCAGGTCTGGTGCTGAGTGTATTTTCTCCCCCTGCCCCTCCTTGATTTTACCTGAATTAACAGGCATTGGCGACAACCCGCCAATGGCCACTTGAAAGTTGGTTTATTGTATTTGTCAGCATTGTCTAAAAATCGATGCGAAATAGACCTTGGCCACACGGCGGTTCCTGGTACTTCTCGCAGCTTGAATGTCTCATCCCTGCCGCCCGCCGCCCCCCTGAGTCCACCGGCCTTTTCCAGACAAGCCCTGGTCTCTTAGCTACAGCTCGAGTCTCTGTCTTGTTGAAGATCCAGCCAGGCAGGGCTAGGCGCATTATCTGGGCCATGACTGTGCTGCCGTTTTATAAGTTACCTCTTGGAAGGGCTTCTCGGAGCAAGAGGCAAATTGGCATATGGCAACTCCTTTAGAAGTTGTACGTCCGGACTTGCTAAGTGACTGAGTCTCACGTGCACACAGCTGCTCACTTTCTCTCTGCAAAGATAAAATTAGAGCCCTGTTGACCACTCATGTGCTCCGCGGCTCTCCTCCTTACTTGACCCGCGAATGCCATCGTTTCTGGCACTTCTGCCTCCGTGACATTCCTTTGCTGGATTCCGTCTTTCCTGCTTGCCCCTCACGTGTGGCTATGACTCAGGCCCTGCCCATTGTCACGGTGGTTCTAGTCTCTGCTGCCTCCCTGCAAATACCATTCAGTTCCAGGGGTTCTACCCATCCCTTCCAGGACGAAGTACATTCCTTGTATTTTGACTTTGCCTCAGTTCCAGTGTGTCTGTACTTGAATGTGTATCTTTACTGCCCAGATCTGCTTCCGTTCCTGTATATTCTCTCTCGTTCTTGTTCAGGCAGCACATCCTGGAGTTTCAAACCCTCTGCCCCCTCTGTGAACCGTCCGTTTTACTTTTCCAAAACTTATTCCCTTAATTCAGACCCTTGTTATTTCTAGAGTACTGTATTTTTGTTGTTGTTTATTTACTTTGGGGGTGGGGGAGCAGAGAGAGACAATCCTCACGTGGAGCTTGAACCCATGAACCGTGAAATCATGACCTGAGCCGAAAGCAAGAGTTGGCTGCTTAACCGACTGAGCCACCCAGATGCCCCTAGAGTACTGTTTTAAATCAGCGTTTGTTCCACTTGAGAATGGGTAAGACCTTGATTCTGATTTAGTATAGCGAGCTGGGATTATTTGGACCGATAAGAGAACTAACATCAAATTACAAATTTTATTTCACTTTTAAAATTTTATTTTTATTATATTTTATTCAAGTACAGTTAACACACAATATTACATTAGTTTCAGGTATACAACATAGGGATTCCACAAGTTTCTACATTATGCAGAAAGCTGGGATTTCTAACAGGCTCCCAGGTGAACTTAACGCCGTCCATTTCTGGACCATATTCAAGCCGTGCAGTTCTGGATGAAATAATAATTTTGACCTAGAATCTCTCTATAACAGATGTATCTCACCTCTGTCTGTGGTTTGGCACTGACATCACTGTGACTGGTTTCTAATTGTTTGTGATGCAGATATAAAATCTGTGACCCAACATGAGCCTAACGGATACGTTCACTGTTCCTTTCAGTAGCTACTGTTACGATTTGCTAACTCGTCTGAGAACATCTGGTACTTGCTTTGACAGAAAATGTTGAAGATGCAGCCAGCTAGTACAGAACGATTAACATTATCAGGCAAAAAAAAAAAAAAAGTCAGAAATCATCTGTAATAGAACTTGGTGGTCTAGACAAGGGGCCAGCAAAGTTACAAGGAACAATTTCTCCAAAAACAAAAAAAGGAAGATTGGGTCTGAAAATTTCAAAGCACAACAAGTTTCAGCAATATTGATTCAGAGTAAATGAGCACTGGATAGAGCCAGGTTAATTTTTAAATCCCAAAGATAAAGAATTATTGAGGAGAAAAAATAATGCCAGGGGTCTCTTTTACAAGCCCCAGACAAGACCCGTTCCTGCTTAGATTCCACCACACAGTTGATAGAGCAGCTTTGAGAAATAATGGAAAGTAAAACAGAGCAGTGGAAGTCTTAAGAGCAGATTGCAAGCACAGCAATGTATACAATAACTGGAGGAAAATTAAATGTGACTCGAGGATTTTATTCTAGGATAATCTTTCCTTCAAAAGTAAAGGAGAATTCACAGTATCCAGTGTCCGTGATTCCTACCTTGAAAACAGAAAACCTTGATTTCTAGCCAAAGGAAGAAACATCAGAAGAGAAACCTCAGGAAAGAAGTCATGGGGAAAGGATGGGTGTTGGGATGAGAATCCATTTTAATTTCGGATAAAGAGAAATGAAGATGCCCTATAGGACCTGACGGTAAGGGTAAGCAAGGGCTGTGAGAGTTGGTGGAGCACAGCATGCTGGGACAGCTGAGAAAAGGCCTGTGAATTGGACATCCCTTGGAGCGTGTGCTCAGCTTCTCTTGCCTTATTTTATCCTGGGCCCTCAGCCATTCGCTGTCTCAGCCACCACCATGGCTGATGGATTCCCGGCAGGACCGTGGGATTCTTCCAACTGATGCCTACTGGCTGGTGGCCAGGCGCCCCCTGCCACCTCCGGACCTGGATGAGACATCGTGCCACTCGCATGGGGTCCCGCTTCTCACGCAGGTGCAAAAGGGACGGGGAGATGCCCTCAGAAAGGCAGGGAGCTCAACTCCCTGTGAGGTGAGCTTCACCCAGTGAGATGCGGGGCATGGGAAGAAACGAGCTGATGAGTTTCGCTTCTCTTTTCCCCTCCGGTGGGCTGTCCGAGGCAAGTAGCCAAGCACATGTCTCTTCGTAGCTTGATGTAAGGGAGTGGCCCCAGGGTGACACCTCACAGGGCATTCCTTCCCATTCCTTCCTGCTTCCTTTTTTTTTTCTTTTAATATTAGTTCCTGGTGTACAATATACTCTTCTTTTCTTCCTTCACACACGCAGCCCTGGGGTTGTCCCCCTAATCATGCATTAGCTCTTAAGCCTGCTTCACGCTCTGTTTTCTAGGCAATCAGAGTCAGGGAGACTTCACTCAACCCCGTAGAGCTGCATGGCTACAAACATAGGCAGACATAGAAGAAGAGATGAGCTCTATAGACCATGTTGAGCTACTCAGATTTCAACCTATAATCACTCGAGAATAATAAAACTGAACATTTTGTTTTTGTTGTTTAATTTTTTTAATGTTTATTTTTTGAGAGAGAGAGAGAGAGAGAGGCAGACAGAGTATGAGCAGGGGAGGGGCAGAGAGAGAGGGAGACACAGAATCCGAAGCAGGCTCCAGGCTCCGAGCTGTCAGCACAGAGCCCGACACGGACGCTTAACCGACTGAGCCATTCAGGCACCCCTAACACTGAACGTTTTGTAAAGAAAGGAAGTAACATGAAGCAATCAGTATTTCCAGCTATCACTGTCCATAATTCCTGGAGAATGAATTGGAGGGTAGCCCCGAGGATAGAAATGGGAGAATTTGGGTCTAGAGCATCAGTATAATTTTGCTGCAAGATTTGCCAGTTATGCGAAAGCAATCGTTATAGGGATATGTCATTTCACTGCAGTTGTGTATTGAAGACTGGTCTGTGCTCAAGGCTACTTAATTCAAAATCCACATCCAGGAGGAGATGGGTGTGGCAGGAGTGGCTAACAGACTGGCAGCGGTGGGGTAGACTGAGGCATGCACTGGTAACCGGGGTGATATTGCCCCTAAGGAGGCAGACGTTGATTCCTGAGTGACAAAAATATCTTACCTTTATCCACAAAGCACAGATATACGTGCACTGCATAAGCAAAAACATATATATATATATATAACTATATATTTATGTTTTATTTTATATTTATATTTTTATATATTATATATAATTAATTACAGATTATATATAATATATTATATAATTATATTATATATATTTATATTTATATATATTATATTATATTTATATATTTATATTTATATATTTATATTTATATTAATTTTATATTTATATAATAATTTTATATTTATATATATACAATAGCATATATATACATATAGTGTATATATAGTCTTTATATATATGGTGTATATATAGTCTATATATATATGGTGTATATATAGTCTCTCTCTATATATATATATATAGTATATAATACATATAGTGTATATATAGTCTTTAGTATTAAAATTTCCTGTGCTGGAGGACAAGTACAGAAAAAAAAAAAAAAGTGTGAAGAGTCTCCTTGTCAGAGAGATAAAGGAAAAAACATTTGAGAAACACTGTTCTTGGGGATTTTTGTGGAGAAAAGTTAACAGATTTAGTATATGTTCTGGAAGTATGTAAGGATGAGGAAATGGATAAGATCACTAGTAACTCCTGATTTGTTTTCTGTGGGCAGGGCAGTGATTGCTGACAACCTTTTCTAAGAAGGAAGAACTGGAAATGTGGGGCCCCGATTCCCTGGAGAGGGTTGAGCTGTGAACACAGTAGACTCCCAGCCAGGAAGAAGCTCGTATTTCAGAGAGAGGTACAAACCACAAAACGGTTAGGTTAAATGTCGGTTGGGGGAAAAGTACAGCACAAAGAAGGAAGGAGGGAGGCCAGGTTTCAGCGTTAACAAGTCATTTGTAAGGGAAACAAGTGGGATCCATTGTGTTTAATGGTTTTTAGGAAGTAGGAGGTAGAGACTAGAATTCCACTTCCAAGGACTTCCATGTTTTAGAAAGTGCCATTTTGAGTCTTTTTGGTAGAAATTAGACTCCATGAATCTGACTTTAGAAAGTTTGCAGCTACTGATGGGAATCGTCTCACTGAGAAGGCCCACTGTGCAGGAGAAAGGGTCACTGAATGGGTGACATTCTGAGGGCCACCAGAGGTTGGGGTCAGATAATAACCCCAGGGAGGAGAAAGGAGACGCCTCAATGCAGATGGGACCCCAGCACTCATGCTTCCTGTGGCTTTTCCATGAGTACCGTGGAGAAAATATAGCCAGTGAGTGGCTGTATCCTACCCTCCCTTTCTTCTCTTTCAAATATATTTTCAATATAGAATAGAATATAGAATATGTATTTATTGTTACTTGCTACCAACCATTATTAAAATTCAGAAATCAGTAATGATAAAATAATTGCAGGGAATAATAGCAGTGTAGGAAAATCCCAATTGAGCTTGTAGAAAAAACAGAGAAAGAAACAATGTTCTGCGTACTCTAGAAATTTCTCCTGTAAGAGTAACGATTGGGGACTAGCTTATTAGCAAATGCAAAAATCCCATTCCAGACGTTATCTCCCTGGGTGCAGTTCCTTCCAGTACCTTCTCTTAAGCCCTGCAGTTCCCCTTTTGTAGAGAGGAACATGATGCTGCTGAGTGAAGGACAGGCCCCAACAGTCCCTAGGACTGAAGTACACAAGACTTGAGAGGCTCTAGGGAGATCCCTGTGGGCACTAAAAATTAAGTCGTTCATTTCTGTGGCCATTATCACCCACTGTCTCCCTCACGATTTACAGTCGGTGTCACAAGCAAGCGTGAAGTTGTGCACATCTTTTGTTGGGAAGATTTTGCAATAGTCACCCCTAATTCTGTCCTTCTCGCTGGACATCAAAAATCCAAACTTAATCTGAACATGCTCTATGCGTATCTGTTTGTGTAAGGTGTTCCCATAGGCTAGAAGGAAGCATTCTGTAGTTTGAGTGTTCCTCAGATAGAATTTAACAAATTTTGAGTTTAATGATAAAATAATTGCAGGGAGCAATAGCCGTGTAGGAAAATCCCAACCACCCGGCGTTATGGGTTAAATTGTGTCCTCCCAAAAGACACGGTGAAGTCCCAACCCACCCAACTCACCATTATCTCAGACTGTGAGCTTACTGGGAGATAGGGTCTTTGCAGGTACAAGTAGTTAAGATTAAGCCCCAGAGGAGTCAGGTGGACCCTTTATCAGATATGCCTGGTATCCCTATAAGAGGAAGAGAAAGACCCGCATAGGGAGAATGATGTGACCACACAGACGGAGACCGGAATGAACAGCCACAAGCCAAGGAGCACCAATGATGGACAGCCACCACCAGAAGCTGGGAAGAGACAAGGAAGGATTTTGCCCAGAATCTCAGGGAGTACAGACTTCTAGCCTTCAGGACTGCGAGTCAACACGTTTCTGTACCTTAAGCCATCCAGAATGTGGTATTCTATCTCAGCAGCCCCCGGGACACTAATCCACCTGAGGGTACTTGGCCACTTTGCATCTGACCTTGCAGCCAAACGTCAGGTGTGTAGCCTGGCCTTCTCCTGTTCCGCTGACATTTCTCAATGACCAGAACTCAATGAACAAAATTTGCATTTTTGTATTAGTTTATGTGAAGCCCAATTAAAATGGAAAGTGTACTGTTGAAAACAATTTAAAAACGCCAAGCCACTTAAAATGGCATAAGAACAACTAATTGTTTTGCTTTACTAAACACAGGAGCGTTCGTTCTTGTATTTTAAGACGTGTTGTTTTTAAACATGTTTTCCGAATAATTTTAGTTGTTTATGCCCAGCTCCCCGCTCACAAAATAATAAGTTCAATGCTACCACTTAGTGGCTGTCCCGGTTTCCTCTAAATGTGATGCAGTCCGCCCCGGCGTCTACGGAGTGGCCCATTTTCCTGCTCTTTTCTTCTCTGCCTTCTCTCCCCCCACCTGTCGTGTCAGAGACCCTGCTGAGTCTTTTACTCTTCCTCTTGCTTGTTGCACATGATCAGCATTGATTCCAAGTTGCCTCAAGTAGTAAAGTGCTGTGGTCTGTGGGCGGAAGAAATACACACCATTTCTCTTCACCCCATGTCTTCACATAAATCCCATCTGATGCTCACATTTGACGTATCTCGTTAAGGTTTCGTGGTCGTTACTAGAGTTGAAGTACGATAGCCTCCCGTTCCCAGACCTACTGTCCTCCTGTTTCTACAGATATCTGGGTAGTATGCCTAGATCGTTTCTGTGGGAGAGGATGTCAAACCCCAAAGAGGTTTTACTGGTGTCTGCCCAATGCCCCACGTCTCCACTGCTGCAGAGGAACAGAGGAACCCTTTCTCCCTGGAGACTTTGCGAGGCGATGATGTCAACAACGTACCGTATCTCTTCGCTCTTTCCTCCTTCCTCTCTTTGTACCGTGACCTAGATACATGTTGTTTTCCTGACATGAGGGACAAACACACATGTCAGGAGAATCCTCCAGCCACCCTACAGGTGGTGAGGTGGCTGTGTCTCTCCCCCAGGGGGTGCCACCTCTGACTCAGTTGTTCCAGACCCCAGGGGAGCCTTCAGGAGTCCCTCCAGAAGCAATTGACGCGGACCTCTGAGCACAGAGGATCGGGATGAGGTTTTGTGTTTCCTTTGAGAAGGCAAGGGACAGAAGTTTAGAATGCCGGTGTGCATCCACGCTGCAGGCGGGCATTAGAGAAACATGTGAAATTGCTGTCAACGGGCCTAATACGGCCATTGTCTCCGCTGTTCAATCAGAAAAAATAAATTGTCGTCAGTACTATAAAATCTGGAATGGTTGGCTTCTGTTACGTTAGCAAATTGAATCTGTGCGCTAGGAAAACTCGGGTTCCACTCAGATGGCCAGGGTGCCGTCGGTCGTCTTTTGTCCCTTGAAAGGAATGTTGTCTTCAGAGTAAATCTTTCTGTAATGATTTCATCTAACACAATGGCCGTGGTCACGGGGGCTTTGCAGAGGCGGCAGGTCGTGTGGGCCACAGCGGAGGCCCGTCAGATTCCTTGTAGGGTTGTCTACGCCTTGGTTTTAAAAACCTCCCTTTTTCAGTCTTTGCGCAAGCATCTCCTTGCTAACCTGTAGAGACAATGTTTGCCCGGCAGCGATGGCCAGCCGCTGCCGAGCAGATTTAAGCCTTGGCCTCTAGGTCATTAAATTCTAGAAGCAGATAGCAGGCCCTCAGAAGGACTAGGAAGGACTAGGTACAGTCTCCACTGCATGAGAAAATGTCATTAACAGTGACATTATATACAGGCTTTCATTCAGAAGCGGTCACACAGCAGAGGGACCGGAAGAAAAAACGCCCCATCGTTTCTTCGCACGTTAGCCTTCCGAAGAGGAAGTGTGGATAGAAGAATCCCTTGGTGTGAAAGGGATCTGACAGACCCAGGCGTGAGAGAACGCCCAGGTAGGGGGAGCCAGGCACACCTATTAGTGTCCCCGCTGGAAGCCATTAGAAAAAGTGGGCTGTCCCCAGATCATCATGGCGGATTAACGCAGCGTACTCCCTTTCACCAGGAAGTCTGCAGCCAACTGTGATTTGAGTGAACAGCCTGATACGGTGGCGCAATTACTGACAGTGCACGTGTCTGCAAACAAACCTGTGGTGGATGGAAGGAAACAGTATTTGTCATTTGCAGAGATGTCAACAGAAGAATTTCTTTTAATTTTTGTCCTCCAAGAAATAGCATAGTTTCACAGTGAGATGAAAAATCTGTTCACTTATCGGTTGGCTTATAGAATTTTCATCCCTCTTTCCTTTTGAAACACGAGAGATGGGCACACGGTTGCTTTTTAAATAAGGTATTTTGCGGTCTTTAAATAGAATTGCCCGTACAAAAAGATGGTGCAGCGTTCTTATCAAGGAACCACATAATTCTCATGGTGTTAAGGAGGGGGTGGTGTTCCAAGCTGATGTCCTCAGGGGCCAGTGCTTCCCTGACTTGACTTACCTGTTCAATAAATAAGTATGGGGGAGAGGAAGGGGGGAAAAAAGTTACAGAGAGGGAGGAAGGCAAACCATAAGAGACTCTTAAATACTGAGAATGAACTGAGGGTTTATGGGGGGAGAGGGGAAAGTGGGTGATGGGCATTGAGGAGGGCACCTGCTGGGATGAGCACTGGGTGTTGTAGGGAAACTAAGTTGACAATAAATTATATTTAATATAAAAAATTAAACAAAATAAAACTTAAAAAAATAAGTATTTGCTCAGAGAAGCTGAGGACGTGACTGTTACTAATGGAACCTTGTAGGAAGAATGGAGACAGCTGAACCGACCCAACCCTAAGTCGAGAAAACCTGAAATGATAATTACATAGGCAGTTACACATCTAGACCAAAGAAAAATCAAGTGTGGAATAAAAGTTCCTTCCCTCGTTTTGGCTTGGATGGCCTTAGGAAATGATAATAATTGCCAAATGTGCAGGTAGGTGGAAAGTGAGAACCTGTCTGTCCATCTGTCCATCCAGCCATCCTTCTCATCACCCAGCCCTCCCCCCCACTGTCATTACTTTACCCCAAATATGAAAAAAACAAACAAAAAACAACCTCTTCTTTTGGTTTTGTGTCACTCTTTAAGAGCATTCAATGCAAATTAGTTAAATTTCTGACCGATCACTTTGTGGATTTCTAAAGACTACACAAGCTTAACTCAGTGTGAAATTAAAAAAGAAAAATTAATGTTTATTTTTGAGAGAGAGCAGAGAGCACGTGCAAGCAGGGGAGGGGCAGGGAGAGACACACACCCATAATCTGAAGCAGGCTCCCAGCTCTGAACTGTCAGCACAGAGCTGACATGGGGCTCAAACCCACAAACTGTGAGATCATGACCTGACCCAAGCCGAAGTCAGATGTTTAGCCAACTGAGCCCCCCAGGCACCCCTTCAGTTTGAAACTTTTAAAGCATTTTGAGATTAAAACAATGTCCAGGAGGGCGGTTCTTGTCATCTGTTTTTAGTCTAACTGTTTTTAAAAAAATGTTTATTTATTTTGAGAGGAAGAGTGAGCAGGGGAGGGGCAGACTGAGAGGGAGAGAGAGAACCCCAAGCAGGCTCCACACTGTCAGCACAGAGCCCAGTGTGGGGCTCAATCCCACGGACCGTGAGATCATGACATGAGCCAAAATCAAGAGTCAGACACTTAACCAACTGAGCCACACACGCACCCCATGTTTTTAGTCTAACTATTGTGCTCCCAACTGGGTATGATGAAACTGATTGAATATATGATCTTTTTTATTTGAGGAATGAAACTTGAGTTGGAAAAAAGGAAAGGAGAATTTGCTCAAGGAAAATTTGTTTCTTCAACTAGAAAGTACGCGAGAAGCATTGTTACCATGTGAGGCTAAAATACTGAAGAGTTGTCTGCAGTCAGTAAGAGTCCCTTAGAATGACCCTGACCTAAGGCCAGTAGAAGTTGGTTTTCACACTCTCAGAACAGATAGGAGGTTTTAGAGGCCTCAGTTTCCACCTATTTGTACCAAAAAGTAAATATTCCACTAATTAACTGTCTGAATACTCAAATACATTTATGGGATTTTGGAAAAATAATTTAAAAATTCACCGTCAGTATTGAAAGAGATTAATTATCAAGGTAGAAGCCTCATTGATATGGTCCTCACTGATATCATCACTTAATTAATTTTTAAAATCTGATCTTCAGCAAAAGATCACTGGTTCAATGTGAAAAATAGTGGTCCTGACTTGTCCTTGATAAATTGGGTCTTTAAAGGCAATCTTCACAATGAATTGCTGCTCCTTGAGTTAAACAATAATTTTTTTCTTTCCTTTAGAAATTTTATAGATTGCACAATGTTGGTATTTTTTTAAATACTGGTGTTCAGCATTAGTTTATTTCTGCGTGGACTGGATAAGAGCCACTTGTCTTGGTGTTTCCTGAATTGCTGTCCTGTGGTGATCCGCCTGGCAGTTTGTCTTCAGGAATCTCTAACTTTTGAAGGTGGGTCCTTAACCCGCACCTCCGGGTTCCTCAGATTCCTTCCGGGCCTTGGGCACCGAGCATGCTGGGAGCAAGAAGACGCAGGCTCAGTGCCGGCTCATCTCACCCTGGCTCTGGACTCTCTCCTAGTTTTAGTGACAGAGCCTTTGACATCTCTCCCGAGCGGTGATCCAGTCTTTTCTCCAGTGTCTGGGTTTTGTCCTGTGTCCTCTGACACATGGCCCTCCCAGGAATCAGGGGACTGCTCGTGGACCCTGAGGCTGGCCCTGCCCCATCTCCAGACAAGAACCTGTTGTCCCTCGCCCCCGGTCCCGTGTTTCCTGCTGTCTGATTGGGACCCTCACCATGGCCTTCAATGTATAACTGGTTTCAGGCTTTGACTGTCTCTCAAATAGTCAAGTCTTAGTTATGGAAAAACAGTGTATTTTGTTAGGACTCATAATTTGCCTTCTTCGTGATTGAGAACTGGGCTGGGATGCCACGTAGATCACAAACTAAACCCATGGAAGATTCGGAGAGCCACACTGGAAAGTCAGTGTGGAAGCCAGAAAGCTGAAGGGCTCTGGAATCTGCCCGTTAGTGTGGGGCCTATGATCTCAGAAGTGTCACGGGGAGAGCCCATTTCCCTACGCGGGGACATTTGAGAATACATGTCACACCTGCCCGTTGGATCCAGCTAGGGCTTTCCTGCCCCTCAGATATTTGGTTCCTTATCTCACATCCCTGTTTCATGCTTTTGGAGGTCCACACTTGTCCCCATAACTTCTGTTAAGAAATCCCTGCTCTTCCTTTCACAGAGTCCCATCTATGCTCAGGTGGAATATGTTTCTCGAGCTGTCAGCGCATCTCGAAAGATAAGATGGCTGCCTGGTGGGGAAGGATGGGTGGGTCGTCCTAAGAGAAGGCACAGAATATGGAAAACTGAAAGCTATAGAAAGATATGGGGGCATTTGAAAGGTGAGAAATTTAATTTCGCTGGAGTTGTGGGTGGAGAGACAGGAGATAAAGCTGAAAGATAGGATGTGCCACATTGAACTTCTTATCCTAACAAATGAATTCAGGGTTTCACATGCATGAACAGATTAGAGCCAAAGGGGAAGAGACATGATGGGGTTTTGAATATGGCGAGTTCCAATTGCATGGGGGCGGTCTGGTAGTTGGAAATCCTTTTTTTGAAGCGAAAGAGAAAAGTTTGGGTCAGTAATAGAGACCTCAGCTCAGCTCTGAAGCCATAGGAATGGATAAGCTCATGCCTGAAGAAAGTGCATGAAAATTGTAGCTACCAAATAGCTTGACGCATCAGCTACGAGTTCGTAATTAGTATAATGTAGCAATTCAGAAAAATGACAATTTTTATTCCATTGAGTAGCGAGCTCTCTTTTTTTTCCCCTTTTAAATTAATGTTGCAAAAGTACAAAAGTGCTTAGCATAGATTTTTCTCAACCATCCCGGCTCACACTAATGGGACCAGACGCAGTGTAAATTTCACCACTGGGGTGACAGGGTGATTTAGACTCTGTGTTCCTGCCTGGTGACTGTCAGAGAAGGGCGGCCGACACTGCCAGCCGGGTGGCTGTTTTGTAATTTAGATACAATAAATCTAAGGCGAGTAATTTCCTTCTGGAAACTTGAATTGCCTCCTTAGCGGGAAGATGAGAGTTAGATTTAAGTGGTGTGGTCAGAGGGGAGTTTTGAGAGGACACCCAGAGGGCTGGATTGATCGCTCTCATTTTAAATGTAATACTGTTTTTATTCACGAGAAACTCCAGTGATAAACTTCCTATAAGCATCGGCCTATGATTTTGCATACTTTAAAGGAGTATGTGGTCTGGTGTGGTTTTCTGTAAGGCGGTAGATGCTGTTGGCTCAGAGGTAGGATCTCCCCTCCAGCTTTGGGTGTGGTGAGGACGGACAGAGGCAGGAGCCTGTTCAGTTTAGACGACACTTGAGTAGGGCTTATAATCCACGAGCTGGAAGTGGCAAGACAATAATTCTAGCGGATTCTTACGTAATGTGCCCCGCGTGCCAGGCACCGTTCAAGCCCTCTGTACAGAGAAGCTCACCGCGTGGTCCCCAACCTGTGAGCTGGACCCCAGGGTGAAGGAGACGCAGAGGGTGACTGGCCTGCTCTTGGCCAGGTGGCCTGTAAGTGTTGGAGTCGGGAGTCTAACCCGGGCCGTGGGGCCCCAGGGTCCACACTCTGAACCCTGTGCTCTGCTCGAACACCTACCGTGTGCCAGGCACCGTTGCAGATGCCAGCGAGATCACAGTGACGAAGACCAGCTACGTCCTCCAGGACCACCGTCCCTGGAACTTATCAACCCAGGGCTAGATGTGGGAATATGGTTTAAAATAATACTTAGGGTTAGAAGAATGTCGCATACAATTTATGACTAAGAGGCTTCAACTGGCTAGCGTATTCTTGGGAAAAATAAAATAATGCATTAGTTGAATCTGATAAAATGAGTTAATCAAAAGCTCCATTTTAAGCGTATAGTAACCACGAAGCCCTGTTTTCCTCTTTAAATTCCCTTGTACTATATAAATGCAATGCTGAGCTCCCACTGCCAAAACCAGTTTAATTCATTTACCCAATTACAAGTTAAAAGAAAGAACTTTCATAACATATTAGCTGTCTGCTACTTTGGGATAATGAGCAGCTGAATTGATGAACTTTATGTAATGATCTGTTGCTATGGCAACATGCTGCCCAGTGAGTGGAAGAGGGCATTTCATCATTACTTCACTGATAATGGTTGGAACAGTAATGGATGCAAATACAAAAGGTTTTCTTTTACTCCACGGCAACTCTGGGTCGATGAGACAAAACAGTAAAACGTCTCTTGGAAACAGTGGCAGAGAATCAAATAGAGTCAAATGCACAATTGGAAAGACAGTAATTTAGCTTTCCAGGTTCGTGGTCTTAGTGTCCACAGCGAATCTCCAGCCCGGTCGCAGGTAACCATTGTCAGAAGTGCCCTGTGTCCATTTCGTGG
This sequence comes from Neofelis nebulosa, assembly GCF_028018385.1. Classification (NCBI taxonomy): domain Eukaryota; kingdom Metazoa; phylum Chordata; class Mammalia; order Carnivora; family Felidae; genus Neofelis; species Neofelis nebulosa. The sequence continues at coordinate 7,168,759 of NC_080782.1, read as the reverse complement.
GTTTCATTTCTGTACTGGATTCAGCACACAGCAAGCTCACTAATGAACATTCCCTTAAAATACAATAACACGTTGAGATGTCACAAGAGGAGAATGGAGTCAGGCTTACATTTAACCATCCAATGGTTTGCAATAAATAATCTCTGCATCTTTATTCCACATTTGTCTGAACCAGCCCTTTCTTTGCTTTTTATGACTTTTTTTTTTTTTACAAAACACAAAATTATGTATAACTCCACCCTTTAAGTTTTTTTGTACCTTAGAGGAAAGATGTATTTATTGTGTGTTTTGGAAGTGCTTCAGACTGCTGTTCTTTTTTTTTTTTAATTGTTTTTGAATGTTTGTTTTTGAGAGAGAGAGAGAGAGAGAGAGAGAGAGAGAGAGGTGGAACACGAGTCGGGAGGGGCAGAGAGAGAGGGAGACACAGAATCCGAGCTGTCAGCACAGAGCCCAATGCGGGGCTCAAACTCACGAACCTCGAGATCATGACCTGAGCCGAACCAGGCGCTTAACTGACTGAGCCTGGCTGGTACCTCCAGGCTGCTGTTCTTAAGAAGAATCCATTTCTCTGACACTTTTTTCAGTGTTCAGTGTTCTCAAATTCATCGAATTAAAGCCGCTCTACACGTAGAGCATAAGGCATTTTACTTTAAGCTTAATTGTTTCATTGTTCAGGCTTTAGTGAATTGCAGAAGGTTGTCTGATCGTATGCAAGCATGAAAATTTAAAAATGATCATTTTTATTTACAGCAGCCGTAACTGTTCTGAGCTGACCACGTTTTTTTCTTTTCCTTCCCTCTCTCCCTCCCTTCTTCCTTCCTGCCTTCTTTCCTTAAAAAAAAAAAAAAAAAAGGTGTATTTTCATAAACTTTTGAAATTTTGGTGAGACTAAAGTTCTAGAAATCCTTCAAAAAGAAATTCATTATAATCAGCGCCCTTTTCCTCAGGTACCTGAAAGTTCATTCTTGAGTGCTCATTCCCTTCTCTCTGATGTTCCCCCAAAGAGCAGGAGAGCCTCTAGCATAAAGGTCGTGAGTAACAGCACCGTCTGTGTGAATTATTTTATAATGCTTATCAAAATGCATCCATTTTTCACAATGTTCCATGTCCTATATCATCTCTTGGGGGATTAAGTGAAATAAATGGAAATATTTGAAAATACTAGGCTGTAACTAATATGAATCTTACATTGTGATCATACAAGTCAGACCTATAATTTATAGTGCCTTTGCATTTCAATTTCAATCATGACCTCTTAAGGGAATGTGGAAAAATAACTCATGGTCTAGTTTTGAAATTGCTTTAAACAAATTATCTGAAGGGCGAAAGTCTGGGTTTTTTTGTTATTTTTTATTTTTGTATATCCTACTCTTGACATGGAGTCCCTGTGCCAGCTTGCATCATAACGAAGATAAGTTCCACAGATTGGGTGGACTAAACAAACAGAAACTTCTTTCCTCTTTCTTTCTTTCTTTCTTTCTTTCTTTCTTTCTTTCTTTCTTTCTTTCTTTCTTAATGTTTATTTTTGTCTTTAAGAGAGAGAGAGAGAGCGTGAGCAGGGGAGGGGCAGAGAGAGAGGGAGACACAGATTCTGAAACAGGCTTCAGGCTCCAAGCTGTCAGCACAGAGCCCGATGCGGGGCTCGAACCCACGGACCGTGAGATCATGTCCTGAACCAAAGTCGGATGCTTAACTGACTGAGCCACCCAGGTGCCCCCCCCCACCAGCCCTACCCACTTATTTCTGGAGGTGGAAGTCCAAGGTCAAGGTGTTGACAAAGTTGTTTTATTCAGAGACTCCTCTCCTTGGGATGCAGACGGCCGTCTTCCTGATTCGTCCTCATATGTGGATGCACATGTCTGCATCCTAATTTTTCTCTTCTTGCAAGGACACCAGTCATCCTGGAGAAGGGACCTCCCCCTATACAACCTGTTGTGTGTTAATTACCTTTTTAAAGGCCCTGTCTCCAAATATAGTCAAGTTCTGAGGTGTTAGGAATTAGGACTTCAACATGAACGTTGGGGGGACACAATTTAGCCCATAATACTCCCTATCTTCTTATAAGACCCATTTTCATAGCAAAGGAGAGATGGTTATGCTTTTCCATCTCTATCAAGACGCAAAATTGAATCTCATTAAAACTATTCAGTCCTTATTAGTGAGAAAAGTGAACATTGACAATTACAAAAACATCCGTTATTTTCCCCCAAAGTTAAAAATATGATCAATTCTCAACCAGCATAGCTGAGTGATGTGTAGTAGGGCTTACACTGCACAGAGCGAACGTGACCTACAGCAAACAGTGGTTTCAGGGTCTTATTTTTACTGTGAGATTTTTTTGGCTTAAATATCTCTTGTCACCTTAAGCCCCCCCTTTTTTGAAGATAACCCTTTTCGTCAGAGTATTCTCTTGTTTGCGTCCTGAGCTCTTGGAAGTGAGAGCCCAAAGCCTGATGGAGAAGTCAGATCAGTTCCGGGCTTGGCACCACTTATACATCAGTTATCTGTGGACTGAATTCTAGGATAAGATAAGCACAGACCCCTAAATCATAGCTTAATCTTTGTCTTGATTAACTGCTCTCGCTTCACACACCGCTTATCAGCCCCCCTGATCTTTTAGGAGCTCATCAGCCATGCTGATACTGATGCACCGTTACAGCCATTGCATATTATCACTTCCACACTTTTAGGACAAAACTGACCAGCACTTGATTGGTATGAAGAGGCTCTAAACTCTGGCCCAAGAGTGAACTTTGGCACTCACTTAGCCTGTCTGGGCTTTGATTTCCTCGCCTGCAAAATTCGCAGTGTTGTTGTAGGTTCCTTCCATCTCTAACATCCTGTGACCATTTGGAATTTTAATTCAGAAAACATGATGGTAGAAGGCCAATTGCAATGAGAGGTGGCCCTATCAATGGGGTCTCTCGCATTCTCCCACATGGACTTGTCTGAATCCACGTGGATTCAGAAAATGGACCGAATTAGGAAAGTGAAGGTGGCCAGCATTTCCCTATTTACACATGAAGCTATACACTTGTGCTTCTCATTCCTTGCTAGTTTAATTTTGGTTAGTTTCTTTTTTTCCTCTGTGCATTAGCTGTAACATTGATTATTCGAACTGCGGATCCTAAAAGATGATGTCACCCATACTCTTTCTGTTTGGAAGGTCTTCAGGGTCCTTCATTTTCTCAGAAGAGTGATACAAAAACTACACTCCAAAGAAGAACAGGGACGAGCTTGACCCCTAGTTGAAAGGAAAACCCTACCAAGCAAACGAAGAGCAGGGAGAACCTTCCCTAATGGTTTGATTGCTTTGTGGCAATCCATAGGTTTTCCGACCTGACCCGACAGTGATTGCATACTCTCTCACAGGACATCTGTCACTTGCCTGTGGTAAGTTGTCAGCTGAGCGATGCCAAATGGGGAGATGAGGAGTTAAGGGCCAGGTTTAGTCCCAGAGCCGTTAGTTAACCTTTAGGGACCTGGGTTATCTTACCACAATAGGAAACGATTGCTCCAGTGCAGGGATTTTTTTAGACATTTGTGGATGGGAGCCCTTTATTCAAGGGAAATCATATGGCAAGATTCAAAGTGTATAATGCAGCCCAACAGAGCTTGTCATACTGTGGATGAAGTGAACCCTCATGAACTTACTGACTATCTTGGGGGGGCAGGCAGACACCTGCCTCTCCAGGACAGCACCAGGAGAGCCTTGTGCATCCCCAGGCTGCCCAAGGCTATAGCTACAGTGCCAAATGGCTACCGGGCACCTGAACGGTGACTGGTCCCAGTTGAACTTGGATTTTGAAGACTTAGTATAAAAAATTGCAAAATAGGGTGCCAGAGTGGCTCAGTTGGTCGGGCGTCCGACTTCAGCTCAGGTCATGATAATCACAGTTCACGAGTTCAAGCCCCGTATCGGGCTCTGTGCTGACAGCTCAGGGGCTGGAGCCTGCTTTGGATTCTGTGTCTCCCTCTCACTCTGCACCAGCACCCCCCCCACCCGCCTCACTCATGCTCTCTCTCTCTCTCTCTCTCTCTCTCTCTTTCTCAGAAATAAATAAACATTAAAAAAGTTTTAATGCAAAATATCTCAATAATATATTAATTACATATTATAATTTTATATACTATCATAATTTGGATACATTGGGTTAAATACAAATAAGTAATAAAAATTCATTCATCTGTTTTCCTGTCGGTTTTCCTTTTTTTAGGTAGATACCAGAAAAACTTCAAAGTACTTATGTGGACTGTAATATATTGCCATTGGATGGCGTTGGTCGAGACAAACTCTGTCAGCTCCCACTCGCAGGCGTCAGTGTTGGAAGGTTTTGGGGATTGAAATCATTTCGGCTGCCTCCCCATGTCCCATGAATAGGTCATCTTGTCCCCAGGAAATGTGCTAGGAATTTGTCCTGGAAACTTCCTTTACTGCCACACTCCACTCTAAGGATATATATTTTTTTCTTTGAAACCAAAATACTTGTTTATTTCCTGCTTAAAACACACACACACACACACACACACACACACATTTATTTTTGTTTGTTTTTGTTCTTGTTTCATTTACTTTTCCCGTGGACTGCTCCATAGCTGGTTTGCTGTAGAGCACACACCCCAGTTCCTGTGGGGTGAAGGCTGAGGGAGCGAGATTCAGGCTTTCATGGATCATTTCTTTTTTTTTTTTTTTTTAAGTTTATTTATTTAGTTTGAGAGAGATAGGGAGGGAGAGAGAGAGAGAGAGAGAGAGAGAGAGAGAGAGAATGCATGAAAGTGGGGCAGGGGTAGAGAGAGAAGGAGAGAGAATCCCAAGCAGCCTCTGGGCTCTCAGCCCAGAGGCTGACATGGGACTCGAACTCCCTAACCATGAGATCATGACCTGAGCCGAAATCCAGAGCCGGGCGCTTAACTGACAGAGCCACCCAGATGCCCCTCATGGATCATCTCTTGTGCCTGTTATTCTTTGGGGCAATTTCTTTATATCTTTTTCAAGTTACACTCCTGTTTTTTGATAAGTATTGGATAAATATTTTCTCCCAGCTACCCTCGTTCATTTTAAAATTGAATTTATTATTCCTTCCTGTGATGATGTTCCAACTTTACCTCACCAAGCCATTTTATTTACAATCTTTGCTTTTTCCTTTGGTCATTTTCCTAATGGCCCAGAATATGGAGGTCGAAATGAATATCTCTGTTATTACAGTAATCCAATTTCACCCCTGCATTTTCTACCCGCCATCAGACTCACTTCTGGTCTTCCGTGGCTTCATTAGTCACCGGCAAGAATCAATATTAGGGATTGTTTGGATGCACATTCTGATGATTTATGCCCTGGAGCGTTATCGTTACCTCTGGCAAGCATGTCAGTGAAGCCCTTTGTTTGTGCGAGGTCTGGTCTGGTGACAGTACCTTGCGTGGTCCTTGTTTCTTGGGGTAGTTTTCCCTTTCTCGTGTTGCCAGAAATACCACCTTTTAAGTGTATCTACAGCTTCTGCTCATCTGTAGGCACGTACTTGAATTTGGCTCCGCGTGCCTCCCTAGACAGATCGCGCATAAAGGGTTGGGCGTGTCAGTCATTGTGTTTGCTCCCCTGCGCCCACGTCAGCATGTGCATATGGGAGGTTGGCGTGGTGGTCCTGGTGCCCAGGGGAACACGTGCCTTCTGAAGCAGCTGCCACCTGTGCGTGTCCCCCCAGTGGGCATCAGGCAGCAGCTCCCATGGGATCAGAATGTTGACTCTCTTCTTGTTACCTCCCAACTGGTCAGGTTCCTATGACTTGCAGACAAGGTCATGGAATAAAAAGAGAAGGCAGACACTCTACGTAAAACTACCTTCTCCTCCTCTTCCTTCTTCTTCTTCTTCTTCTTCTTCTTCTTCTTCTTCTTCTTCTTCTTCTAATATGATTTATTGTTGGCTCACATACAGTGTATACAGCATGCCCTTGGTTTTGGGGATAGAGTCCTGTGATTCATTGCTTACATACTACACCCAGTGCTCATCCCAACAAGTGCCCTCCTCAATGGCCATCTTCTTCTGCATGACACTGCTTCTTTAGCAGTAGCTTTTTAATTAATGTTTACTTTGGAATTATTTGTTGCCATCTTTGATCTCATTCATCAGCATTGAAGTGAAAGCTTACTTCATGTCTGAATCCCTTAGAGGACTTGGAAAATACATCTTATCAAAAATACATACTAATTCTTCTCCTCTCTGAAACTCCCATTTTCTCATCTAGAAAGTAAGAATAATCGCGTGTATATGCTGGATCCTTGAATAACAGGGGGCTGGGGGCGCCCACACCCTGCACATTCAAAAGCCTAGTGTGACTCTGACTTCCCAAAAAGTTAACTACTTCTGACCTGCCACTGGCTGGAAACCTTACCGATGACACAAACAGTCCTTAACACACATTCTGTATGTTATGTGTAATGTATGTTTTATTCTTACAATATGGGAAGCCAGAAGAAAGAACATGTTACTATGAAAAACCATAAGGGCGGTCCCTAGGGGCCTCGGTCGGCTAAGTGTCAAACTCTTGATTTCGGCTCTGGTCATGATCTCGCAGTCTGTGAGTTTAAGCCCCGCATCGGGCTCCATGTGGACAGTGTGGAGCCTGCTTGGATTCTCTCTCTCTCCTTCTCTGCCTCTCCCACATGCTATTGCTTTCTCTCTCTCTCTCTCTCTTTCTGTCTCAAAATAAACTTTAAAAAGTATCATAAGGAAGAGAAAATACAATATTTATTATATTCATTGTACTGTTCTTTACTGGAAGAAATCCACACACAAGTACACCTAGTCAGTTCAAACCTGTGCTATTCAGGAGTCACGTGCATCAGCTACATCTTAACTATCTTGCTGAGATGATCAGACGAAATGTGGGTGTAACAGGGTTGCCAGAGTTAGCAAATGAAAACACAGGATGCCCACTTAAATTTCAATTTCAGGTAAAGTATGAATACTATTGAAGAGGACATACCAATACGAAAAAAAAAATTATTCACGGTTTATCTAAAATTTAAATTTAAGTGGGCATCCTTTATTTAATCTGGTAACCCCCTAGGGTGTACGCATGCTGTCTGTTGTGCTGAAAGGAGGCAAATGTAAGTTACTTGGTGCCATGTTTAATGAAATTTTCATGTGATTACGACTATTCATGTCTTGCAAATAACAGCCATACTATCAGCTTTGATCCGACCTTCAAAATCCTGCAGGAGCTCTGTCTCTCACCGTGTGCACAGTTTTCCATTTGAGAGTAAACTACAAAACTGTGACTTTCAAATTGGGGTCCATGACAGAATGAGTAGCTGACACTTGCCAGAAGCAGCAGCTATTAGGAGAGTTTGTGGCAAGGCAGTGCCAGTCGTGTGTGTGTGTGTGTGTGTGTGTGTGTGTGTGTGTGTGTGTGTGCTGTTAGCTCCCTGGGGACCTGAGCCACAGCTGGCTGAAAGTGCCAGATTTTTCTTTTCTTGCTGATTGTCGAATTTCCAAGAATGATCGAGAAAGTTGTATGTATTTCTTGTGTTAAAATAAAAGACAAATGGAAACTAATCTTGAAAAGTCCCCAAGCAGACAAAACCAGTTCAGTCATACAAACAAAACTTAACTTGCTTGTTTTGCAAAGCTAACTTGACCTGGGTCACTTCTTGCTTACGCCTCTGAAAATCCTAAGGAAACTTGAACTGTTTCCTGAGGTTGATATAAGGTGACTGCTAACTAATGGCTTATTATTTAAGAAAATTCTAATGTAATAACCAATCACTGTGAGGAAGAAAGTCATTACCTTCCCACTACATAAGCTGCTTTATAACAAGACCGTGTAATGGTCCGAGTGCCCTGGTTTGCACACTGTCCTTTTGGTGTGTGCACAGTAAATTTTTACTAATTTCTACTTCAGTGAGTCATTGGTTTTACTTCTGTTATTTCTGAACTTTTGACACTGGCATCTGTTTTGTTTGTTTGTTTGTTTTTGTCCCCCCCCTCCCGTAACTCACTTTGAGTAGCATATTGAATTTTCAGTGTGTCGAAGGTATATATGGTTTTAGTTTTAATGGCAAATCTTCAGAGTTAATATTTTATCAGATGAAACCAATTAAAATGGTTTTCTTCGTTCCCATTTAGTTTATGACACTTTCAGCTAAAATCTATGCCTATTGGGGAAATAATGTTTCTTGTTTGGCCTTCACCCTGACTGATAACATAACTCTCATTAACGGCCACAATGGAAAAAATATTAATCAGGATTTTTTCCAGCAGATGCACGGATGATGACATTCTCATCCCTTCTTTCTCCCATTCTGTCCCTCACCCATCAGTGGGCCTCTCGCCCGGTGTGTGTTTATTCTTCTGCACAGGCCATATCAATGGCCACTCTGCACACGTCAGAGGACAGAACTGACATAGTATCTTCTCCCCGTGGTGCTCAAGGTCAAGCGTACAAACCCACAAAACAAGGAGATGAGTCAGTACACCGTAATAAATGTTGTAAAGCAGAAACCGCAACAAAAAATTAAGCACTCTCTGGGACCGACCAGGGTCTTCCTGTTTTTTGAACAAAATAGTTGTTTGCCCAGTGGTCTCTCTCATGGGCCAGGCTCTGCCTTTCTGCCTCGGAAAGAGACCAATGGCTTTGCCACATCCTTGTACCCGTGCTTCAGCCAGTGTGTCCAGTAACTGGGAGAGAACATTCGTCTGGACCGTGAGGCGGCGTCGAGGGTCTGTTCGCCGCCTACCACTCCAGTGGCAGCTCCTGATTAAATCTGCCGAAACTAGCGGGGTCACATCAGTGTCGTGGGATTTAGAGACGTCGCTCCTTCGGCCCGTCCCTTCTCTTTTCTGAGATGCAGGATGACCCAGGTTTTCTTTTTCTTTGTTCTAATGTGCTCGAAGGAGAGACAGATTCCTTGGAATTGCAGGGTCATTTCATATTTCGAAACGTATCTGTTTGGGATGACATCACGTGTCATGATAGAGGTGTTAGCGGACGCTGTGCTATGGGGTAATCATGTTGCCCCGTAACATGATTATATAAGTGCCTCAAATCAACATGTGTACACCTTAGACTTACACAGTGTGTTCTTCGTCCCCATAAAAATGTTTCGGCACACGATGATATTCAGCCATTCATTTAAAAAAGGAAAAGAAAAGAACGTGGCCTTGAAGATGGGAAGAACGAGATCCGATCATGCCCCCAAGAGAGGGCTTCCCCTGGTGGGGGGAGGGGATGGGCAGAGAAAAACAGGCAGAAAGACGAATGGTGACAGAACGCCTTGACCCGGGCCTCCTAGACACCCCAGGAGGAGGGGTCTGCCTGGCTGTGTGTGGAGGGGAGAGAGAAGACTCCCAGCTTTCTGAGCAAAGACACAAAGAGGAAGCCGGCCGGGAAGCCATGTTAAGTGGAGAACCTGTATGTGCGGGGCTGGGGTGCTCCTGGGCCCCCAGACCCCAGGTGCCCCTCGTGACTCGGGCGCAGAGAGGTGGAGGTGCGAGGGAGCCCGAGATGAGGGCTCAGGCCATGCACGGCCCACGGCGACTCACTGCCCTGGTGGCCCCTTGTGCAGAGCATCCAAGGCACACGCACACGCATCCTGATGCTCCCTCCAGACGTAGGAGAGGAGGGTGAGTGTTCTGGGTTAGGAAGGCGTTCCGCACCAAGGTAACAGGTGTGTGAGCCCGGAGCGAGAACAAGGCGCAGGCCAGGGAAAGAAGAGCTTCACAGAAGCAGAGGTTCCTGGGGTGCTGGCGTGGCTCCGTGGGTTAAGTGTCCAGCTTCAGCTCAGGTCACGATCTCACGGTTTGTGAGTTCAAGCCCCGCATCGCCGCATCGGGCTGTCTGCTGTCAGCACAGAGCTGGCTTCAGACCCTCTGTCCCTCTCTGTCTCTGTCCCTCCCCTACTCTCTCTCTTTCTCTCTCTCTCAAAATAAATAAAAACATTTAAAAAATTAAAAAAAAAAAAGCAACTCAGCATGCATGTGAGCATGTTGACATTTGAACTATTATTCTTTTGGGTGGGTTTCTCAGACTAGCAATTTATCAACAGCAGAAATAATAAACAGCAGGAGCCTTTGTTCAACTGTTGAATAGCATTTTTGTTTTGTAATCCACATTTCCCGTGACTATACTGTGACAACGGTCCAAAGATGGTGATTTTTCTGCTGGACTCCCATCTCCTTTGCCCCCTCCCCACCCCCACCCCCTCCCTCCATTGCTATAAACTATTCTTGTTCCATCCCAAGGGTCTCTCACTGAAGCCCTCCTACCCGCCTTGCTGCCCGCTGGGGGGTGGCAGTCCCTGGCACCCCCTCCTGGCCTCTGGCTCGGACGATATCTTCTGTTGTCATGACGTCCCAAAGGATGGCTCATGCCTGTCACTGCTCCACGGGAAGGCTGACACTTCCATCTGCTGGCGAGGACTTCCTCTCAGGGTATTGTGGCTGAGACATCTCTGTACTGAAGTCACCTTCCCTGAAGCTCCCATCCCGTCCCCAGCGTGCCTCGGTGCTGTGCATGGTTGTTGACGCTTTTCTCTATGTGGGCCAGGAAGACCCCAGAGTCACTGACGTTGAATTTCCCACCAGCTGGGGACTGCGGTCACCGGGTCCAAATTAGGTTGACTTTTGCAGTAAAGACATACTAGTTTTCTTGCACACTTAAGTCTGTGAGATGTTCCTTCGTTAGAATGTCTGTGGCCCTGTTGTGTAGGCTTGTGCCCTCTCTCTCTCTCTCTCTCTTCCCTCAAAAACAGGCACTGTGTTTTTCATCTTCCCAATGTATAGCGTAATTCCATTTATGCTTGAACTTTTTCGGAAGTAACACATTTATCCAGATAGCTCAAAATAAAATTAAGCCCTGGTTTACTAAGGCTGCATATGTTATTATGAAGTCAGTTCGTAATCAGTAAGTATTCACTGGAGATGTTTCAGATAGACTTGTAAAAATAAATTCAGGGTAACATATGTCTGTGCATATCTTTTCTCTTTAAAAGAAATATTCTGAGTCTCTGAGCACTTCCATAGGAATGGAAACCTGAAAATATTCCTGTCCAAATTGTTCTTGAGATTCATGGATTGATAGGAAGCCTCAAAGCCGAAGATTTAATCCTGGTTTTGGAATAACTTCTTAGCCTCATTTTCTGTATTTTCAGGGTGATAATTATAATGTTTTGAGACTCAGGATGATGATGGGTTGATGTGAGGAGCTTAATGATGGCTTTAGGGAGTACTTCTAGTGGGTTTGGTGTCTCGCCCCCTGATTTGCAGGCTGGCACCAGGGCCTTCGCCAAAGCACAGCGGGGACATTAGCACACATTTCAGGTCTGCGTCCTGATGCGTGGTATTGGCCGTGCTGTGACTCTCGCCGGCTAAGAGGCCTCCTCTCTGCTCTTTGCAGCCGGTCTGGGGAGATGCCTGATTCACAGGCAGTGCTTACAGCCAAGCTTAGGTGTAGGTGAGCACAAACACGCAGTGACCGGAAAACCTGGGGCAGGGAAGAGACCGGGCCAGAAACAGACCTTCCACTGTCCAGGAGAGGAGAAATCAGGACTGCGAGACAGAAAAGGGCATCCAAAGGGCACGCTTTAGACGGAAAGAGGAAGCAGGTGTTCCGGGTAGAGGAGGAAGAGAGACAGAGAAGGATGTACTTCCCAGGCAGGAAGGAGAGGAGGTATCCTTTGCTGTTGCCCTGGGTGTGTTGTGTCTGCCCTGCAGGGGTGGGGGGGGCGCAGAGGGGGTGCAGGTCAGCACCTCTTTCGGACACTAGGAATCCGAGATAGTCTCCTGAGGATTCCTCTCATCTGACGGTTTCCATGGGACGGAGCAGAGCTGGCGACCGGGAGCCACAGGTAGCTGTACTGCACGCTGGGTGTCTGGACTTGGACGTGGACGAGGCTGAGGGGGCTGAGCGGTCGTCACCGCTGGCTGCCCAGTAGCTGAGAGCCGGGGCACAGAGGGCGTGCCTGCCCCGCACCCGGCACTGGCGATTGAAGAGGTCCGGGGTGGGATTCGGGTGTCAGCATTGTTTTAAAAAGTTTTTAATGTTTTATTTACTTTTGACAGAGAGAGAGAGAGAGAGAGAGAGAGAGAGAGAGAGAGAGAGAGGGAGAGAATGAGACAGAGCAGGAGCAGGGGAGGGGCAGAGAGAGAGGGAGACACAGAATCCACGCAGCGGGCTCCGGGCTCTGAGCTGTCGGCACAGTGCCCGGCCTGGGGCTCCAACCCGTGAACTGGGAGATCAGGATCTGAGCCAGAATCGGACGCGGGCCGGACCGAGCGCGCCCGTCAGCGCTTTGGAACGCCGTGCGAGCGGCCGGGCTGGAGACGCGTGGCGGCTTCGCTGCTGGGTGGCCGGCGAGGCCCGCTGACCTTCTGTCCCTTTGCCTCCTTCCCTGTTGCCCTCACAGATTACGGCACCATAAAGAAAGTGCGGGCGCCCCTGGCCCCGGCTGCCGGCAGCTGCCTGCTGGAGGAGATCGAGCTCTTCCCCGAGCGGCGGGGGGAGCCCATCAGGAGCCTGCAGCTCCTCCACAGCCGCAGCGCCCTGTTCGTGGGCCTGCAGGAGCACGTGGCCAAGATCCCGCTGAAGAGGTGCCAGTTCCACCGAACCCGCAGGTAGGCCAGCCCCGGGCTGGGCCCCGGCCCTCGGCATCCTAGCGAGCCCCGCGCCGTCCCAGGACGCGGGGTGCTGGTGCGAACCGCTTTGGGGGCATGAGAACGACCCCCTGGTGCCTCCGGACGGAGAGCCGATTGGTGACACCTGTAGGCATCAGCCAGGGTTAAGAGAAATTCCCCCGTGATAACCCAGATCTTTGGTGTTCCTGCATCGGGCCGGTGCAAGTTTGCTTTGATCGGGATACGTGTAGTGTAATATATGTACAGAGCAGGCAGCGCACAGTAGCAAGTGCATCCTGTCGGCCCAGAGCTAATCCCCTGAGGAGGAGCGATGTGGGACCCCGCCCCGGTGGCCGTTCTCCCTGTGTCGGCTCTCTCCTGAGGCTCCAGGACCCTCCAGGCTGGGAGGAGGGAAGGAGAAGGAAGTCCTGCGGACGCAGGGGACCACGAGTGCCGTCACATCTTTCCTTGCTCCTACTCAACTCTCATTGGCCATGGGGTGCCCACGGGGACCACAGTGGCCTTTGACGCTCAGTTTGGAAAAGTGCTCAAGAGACCGTCAGGTACTGTGCACACTACACGCTTGACCAGCACTTTAATGTTGGAGTGTTGCGTAACTGCTCTGCCCCCCAACAAAAGATCGCCCTTGGGGAAATCACAATCTCATACGTTCTTAGGGATCCGCGATCTCAGTAACTCCGTCCCCCAACGTAGCACGTAATGGCAGATCTGGCGTAGAAATGGACTGTTTGCGTATATCGCTCACAGGTACCATACACAGGTCATTCTCTCCCCAACAGGTGCCCTGTGGCATGAGCTTTGGAGCTCAGAGACTGGGAGTCACAATGCAGGCTGCCTGTGCTATTTCTTGACCTGGTCACTGAAGTATCTTGGGCCTCACTTTCACATTCAACACAGGCAAATTGCTATAGATTTAAACGGTATAATGTATACCATTTAAAATTCAGGGCCCTTTACAAAATGGACAAAGAAGATTGGGCATATGTATTACAACGGGATATTACTCGGCGATCAAAAAGAATGAAATCTTGCATTTGCGGCAACATGGATGGAACTGGAGTGTATTATTCTGGGTGGAATAAGTCAGAGAAAGGCAAATACCGTGTGATTTCACTCCTATGTGGAATTTGAGAAACGAAGCAGATGAACGTAGGGGAAGGGATGGAAGGATAAGATAAAAACAGAAGGAGACAAACCATAAGAGACTCTTAAATACAGAGAACAAACTGAGGGTTGCTGGAGGGGAGGTGGGTGGGAGGATGGGCTAGCTGGGTGATGGGCGTTAAGGAGGGCACTTGTTGGGATGAGCCCTGGGTGTTACATGGAAGTAATGAGTCACTAAATTCTGTTCCTGAAACCATTGCTACACTGTATGTTAACTATCTTGGATTTAAATTTAAACAAATAAACATACACGGTGGGTATCCCCTTGTAGAAAGAGAGTTTTTATGTTATAATAAAAATCACCACAAGATTCCTTTCTAGAAGATTCTAGACAACGAAGTATATTACATGGTGCCTCTTTTGGTATCAGAGTGTTGAGGAATAATATTAAAGGGTTTTCTACCCAACAACGATGCTATGGTGAGCGATAATAACAAATAGTGATATTTATTAGCAGCTATCTTTTTATAACGTTAACCACTGGCCGCTTGAAATTTGTTGATTTGTGTTTCCTGCAAGACTAACCTGGCGCAGGAATGATTCTGCCCAGTTGCTGATGGTCAGTGGGTGACGGGAAGGGTTGGCGTCTTGCCAACGGGCACATCACAACTTGGGATGCCCTGGAAGGGTGCCAGTCTTCCAACCAGGAAGCCCTGAGCTGTAACGGCCTTCCGTGGGCGTGACACAGGGTAACACACAGGAAGACACGGGCCTGTGCTGTCTGTAGGGTGTTTGGGGGACCAGAATGAGACTTCATGGCTTGCGATGCAGGAGGCACCACACCCTTTCCGTGGTGCTTTGCCTCATCGAGCGGGGATTACAATAGCCCGGCTCCTCGTATAAGTGCGACATCGGAAGCTAAGTTCCGCATCAAGTCAGGGAAGCGAGGCCTCATCATGCCCACCTCGTCTCCTGCGTGGCTGCCTGTGGAGCCCAATCAGGAAACCAAAGGAGCTGGCCACCACTGCGCACAGCAGCCCTGGGGGCGTTCCCGGCTCCCTCGACAAGGCCACTTGTCTATGTTCATCACTTTCCTGGGAGGAGAAGATTATACAGTTATATCCAGAGCAGAATCTTCCTGCTGTGTACTTGTCCACCCTCTCAGAGAAGAGCCACGAGAGATTAGAGCTTTATCCTAAACTGATAGATTGTGCTTTTCTGTGTCCCCACACTCAGAATGGGTTAGACTGTGATTGACCCTTAAGTATTCCATCTGAGAGAAGAAAATCTGAAGACTTAAACCCAAGCGTTTCTGTGGATTCTTTCCAGTGTGTTCTTTGCCACCCCCTTCCCACAGAAAGACAAGAAAACCTCCATTTTTTGTCCACTTTTCAGACACTAGTATCTACGTGACTAGTTTCTTTTTTGGTGAATTAGGGGGAAGGTTGTTTTGTTTTGTTTTGTTTTTTGACGAGCAATTTTAATTTTCTAGACATATGCCCAAAGAAGTACATTGAGTAGGAACAGGCGACCAGTGGAGTAACGATTGAGTATTTCTTTGTTAAATATATTTTCCATAGTAGAATATAAGTAATTTCATTTGTTATTAGAAAAATCAATTCCATAAATGAGTTTTATAGTGTTTGGCAAGAGAAACGGAGCTTAACTAAATTACCTGTCTCCTTCCAAATCATATTCACATTAAGAAATTTTTTAATGTCTATTTTTCAAAGGCAGTGCACAGTTTCACGTCTGCTAAAATGTTTATAATTGATATTGATACACTTCCACGCTTTGGCACTGTCCTAGATCTCCTCATCATTTCTCTTAGCCATTACACCCCGAGAGTTAAGTCACCCATCATCTCCATTTCTCAGTGGAGGAAACGGTGGCTCCGATTTTTGGATCCTGCCCAAAGGCCACATACATCGTGTGATATGAAGCCCAGGTTCAGGGCTGGGACTTGGCCTCGAAGGCTCAGGCTTTCTCTTGGGTTCACTGTGCTGCCCTGGGACAATGAGGACTTCAGCTCAAGGATCAGATTTCAGTGGGAACCAGTTACGCCATGGCACCGATCACGTGTGTCTCTGAGCGCTGGAGCTAATGAGAAGGGCATGAACTCAGACATGTCCACTGATGACAGTTTAGCCCTGGCCCCTTCCCATTCTTTCTTCTCTATTATACTTGTTACCAGGCAACACCCAGCATCCCAGAAGTTTGATACCCCCTTGCTTTTTCTACAGTGAATTTCCACCTCCACTTCTAGAGATGACCCCAGAGCCTCAGGGAGGCTGAAAAAAGAGCTTGCCTGTGTGTTCCTTTTTCATTTTAAAAAATTTTTTTTAAATATTTATTTCTGAGAGAGACAGAGCATGAGCAGGGGAAGGGCAGGGAAAGAGGGAGACACAGAATCTGAAGCAGGCTCTAGGCTCTGAGCTGTTAGCACAGAGCCCGATGCGGGGCTCGAACTCACGGGCAGTTGAGATCATGACCGGAGCCGAAATCGAACGCCCAACCAACTGAGCCACGCAGGCACCCCATTTGCCCATGTGTTCCAAGCTCTGCACCCATTGTAACTTGGAACAAACAGCACTGTGTTTTTAACGAGATGTCACTGTTTTCCTCGGAAGGTTATTTTGGTAGAACAATATTTAAAAAATACATTTTAGTCAAGTTCAACCTCAAAAAAATGACCGAAAAGATTTTGTTTGATTTTAACTTTTTTTTTGCATAACCATTTAGTGAATAGCATGGGAAAATGATGTGAATGACACAGTCAACTTATCAGAAAGGGTGGTTCCCTCTGCACATGTGAAGTGCAAGAGAAATTTTTTCCTTTTCTTGTGTAGCCTTTTGTACTCCAGGATTTATTTATCATATATATGCATGTGGTTGCTAAAGTGAATCACCACTGACTGACTTTTGAAGAATGTGGGGACCTTGACGGGCCCGGATGTGGGTACTGCGGGTGACAGTGGAAGGTAGGTAAGCCGATGCCATCCCGTGGGCCACGTCCTATGCACTTGGCACAAGGTCAGGTCCCCCCAAAGCAGCGTGAGGTCTTTGAAGTCGGGAAAGGTCTCTATAGGGTACAAAGGATGGAACAGCTAAGACCTGCACTACCTTAATCTCATGTAAATACGAGCGTAAAGTCATGACCCGCCACCTGAAGGGGGACAGACTGTGGCGGACAGCTGAGGGAGTCCGCATCTCAGTACTTCAGGAAGGAACGGGTGATCACAGGACCTGGGCCGTTAGCCTTCCCCAGGGAATACTGTGGCCTTCCACTTGGCCCAGCTCATTGACACCCTTCAGCCTCAGGAAAGGCGAGTTGTGATGGGAAGGCCTTTGATTCAGACTTGAAAGTCAGTTTAAGGATTGTGCAGCCATTCGATCAGTGGGGCAGCAAACTGTAAAGAACCAGAGAGAAGATGCTTTAGGCTTCACAGGCTGCACGGTCTCTCTTGCAGCTACTCAACCCTGCCCTTGTAGCACGGAAGCAGCCACAGACCATATGGCGTGAGCGTGGCCGTGTGTCAGCAAGGCTAGCGGATTCGTCAGGCAAAGGAAGGATTCGCTTTTTGGTGCCGTTTGTTACAAGGAAAATAAGAGCGGAGAAGGTGTTAGCTACCCATGCCCCTTGTCCCACTGGATGGTGCCGCAGCAGAGGGACGGATCGGCACGCAACATCGAAGCGGGGCGCCATGTTGCAGAGCAACCAGCTGTGCTACAGCTTAGCGGTTTCAGAACCTGTACCTGTACCTCAGTGGGGGTGAGGGTGGGGGGCACGAGGCCTTCACCCTCACTAGAACCTGGGAGACAATGAGAAGCAGTCTCGTGACAGCCTCCCTGACAGAAGGCAGTGAGAGGCAAGTGGCCTTGTAACAGCTCCTCCCCATCCTCCCGTGTGCCACGATGGGGGCGATCACTCAGCGTCCCGCCAAAGTTAGGTCAGCTGTGCTTAGGTCCTCAGGGTGCCGGGGCACAGCGTTGCCCTGCACTGTGTTTCAGGAAAACTGTAGGTGCCAGGCTGGACTTGGCCCATGGGCTATCACTTGCTGACTCCTGGTTTCGGATTTTCTCATATGTGCCTTTTGAATGAATCAACGTACCTTCAATCATCATATACTGTGGTTTATAAAATTACCTGTAAAATTTACTAAATTATTAAATTGCATGAATTGAGTCTATACCTTAATATTTTCTGGATAACATGGCGCTCTCTTCTCTTCAGACACGTATTGTTTATTTTTTTATTTGACACCCACCACAATTGTGGGGTAAGACGAACCTGTCAAGTAGGGTTGACGTTTGTCAACCTGTTGTAGGGTTAACGTTTTATAGATGAGGACTGGTCCGAATCACAGAGGGAATAGCGTGAGAATCGTCAAGGGTAGAACAGAGACTAGACGTCTGAGCACTGCATGGCAGTCCAGGCTTCATTCAGCCCATCGCACCCGGTGCCAAAAGCTGGGCATTGTCTTTCCGGGTCTGTGCAGCTTCCAGCATGGTGCCCAGCCCAACACAGGCTCAGGAAACACTTACCCGATTTACAAATGGACGCTGCCTCTCCCCCTCCTCCCTCTTTTACTTTGTCATCTCTAAAGTAAACCTAAATTCTTGTGAAACACTAAAACTCCTTTAACGGGAAGGTGTAGTGACGCAAGACATTAGCTAAAGGATGGAAAGCCTTGGGCCTTAGGTGTTTATTGTTTCACTTTTGCTTTAGTGTAAGAACTTACTGGGGAGCAAAGAAAAGGTGGAAGCCGGGAGAATCCTAGTCTGCATGTAAAACAGAAGAGAGGTGCCTTTGACGTTTTGCTTTGTAAAACTGGAGGGAAAGATGGAACCATTAGGAAAGAGATTGGCTCCATTTGTGAATGGGTATCCAGCCATTCTTAATTCATTTAGTTTGTAGTGATGTCATTTAGTTAAAGAAATTAACACTCATTAAGAAAATTAGTATGGAGATTAGGTTACTGCAGGACATTCATTGCTTGGAAGGGCAAAGTTTCGAGACATGGAGTTAATATGTTGGCACCTTTATTAATTAAATATTTCTGCAGACAGCGTCTGCTTGGTGAGAGACATACAATGTATAGAGAGAAATTTCAGGATTCCCCTGAGGGCTCCCAGCCCGACAACTTTAGCCGTTCAGTTGTGAATCACATAAGCAAGCGGGAGGAATTTTGACATGTGCTCATTGTACAAAGTAAATATCCTCCCTTCAAAATGAATTTAGTATCTTCCAAATCTCAACGCCTTGAGTTTTGGTTTGCATTGACTTCGGATTAGCTTCTAAAGACTGTACTTTCCTTCATTAATTCGTTCAGAGTCTATTTATTGATCTCAGTAGGTGCCAAGCACCAAGCAAGCCCCTGAGCGTGGGATGACAGATGAAGAAGTATCCCTGACCCTGTCTTCATGGGGCTCAGAGTCTAAAGAGTAACTCTGGCATAAATAAAAGCTCCCGAAGATCTGTTGTGGCTTTGAGCCACAGGGCCTCAGTGTTACCTGAGACTTTGTCCCCAGATCAGTTTATCGTTCAAGTCTGATCCTGTATTATATTAGGACCTGATCTTCGAGCCTGCCCTCCCTGTCCAATTATTTTTTAAGCTATTTTTGAATGACAACCAGTGTTCCAATCCTAACTTTCTAACACTAACAGAATTAATCACCAAATTATAATCTACTTATTCAACCCTCACGCTGTGGGTTATTCTGAAGCTATTAAATGATGTCTGTGAAGACATATGCGTGATATGATAGTAACTGAAAGAAACAAAGCAGCAGTATGTGTCTGCCTTCGTTATAGCTTTAAAAAATAGTTGGAAAAGACGAAGTACATTCGCCAACATCTAATTATCATTCTGAAGAGCACCCCATCAGAGGGGCTTGAGCCGAAACACTGTTTTTTTTTTTAAGTGAAATCACAAGTTAACACCCCCAGGTCCAAGGCAGGTTGGAAAACAAACAGTTGAGACATGCTACGTAGAACAAGAGCATACGGTAACTTGACTAGTAATTTACAAAACATAAACCATACTACGGTTTGTTCTGTAATAATCAAGGAGAAATGTAGTTTTGTGAGGTCTGAAGCTTACATGGGTTGGTAGTGGTCCTCACTAAGGAAAAGGATATCGAATTATGAAGAATGATTAAGACCGATCTCAGGTCCTTAGGGAATTTCACGAAGTGAAGAAGTTTAAGTTTCCTTAGCTTTAGGAAAAAAGCCTACCTTCGGCAATGATATAAACACACATTTTGGTTCAGGTCCACCACAAAAGCAAAGAACGTAGGTGAACGCCATCTTGCAGAGATGTACTCATACTCTTAATGGTTGCAGAGGCCGTGGGCTGCCTCCACAACCATAAGAGTATGAGTACATTTTCTTTCTTCTCTTTCTTGGTCAAATATTTTAATGTGATCGTATTATTGTAACCCAGGGGAGAACAGTTTCTAAACAGCTGATGTCCCAAGTTGATCACAACTGCTAGATTCCAGAAGCACTTTCGGCTTGCTTATTTCAGAATACCCTCTACTCTTGCAACTATTTCTTTTTTACTGTCAATTTTCCCAAAATGCTTCACTGTAAAATGTGTATCAATCTTATTCAATTTTTTTTAATTTTAAAATAATGTTTATTTATTTTTCAGAGAGAAAGAGACAGAGTGCAATCAGGGGAGGAGAAGAGAGACAGGGAGATACAGAATCTGAAGCAGGTTCCAGGCTCTGAGCTGTCAGCACAGAGCCCGTGATGGGGCTCTAACTCATGAACCGCGAGATCATGACCTGAGCCGAAGTTGGACACTTAACTGATTGAGCCACCCAGGCGCTCCCAATCTTGTTCAGTTTTAAAACAGATTTTTCAGGAAAATCTGAGTGTTCTATGCATCTAATACTTTAATTAAAAACCATCCACTTAGTATTATTGGCAATACATATTGGTTATTCTAATTTCATATTAAAAGCAAATTTAAATGTAAAAAAATCATCTTTGTGTTGAATCAATGTCATTTAGTGATAAGTCGATAGGGAATGGTTTTCGATGTATTAGAAGTTTGTAACTAATTGAAATTCTAGGCCACTAATTTCATTTACAAATCATAACATGCAACATGAATTCCTATTAAATGCCTTTAGTAAGTGATACATAATGAGTATAAACGTGTATTTTTACTAGTAATTATATCTTTGTTTACTTGGCATGTGTCCTAAATTTAAAAATGCCATTACAGTGTGGTTCCGTCTTAGTTCTTCTTGGGAATTAGAAATTAATCTTCTAGTAGATTTTTTGGTACTTGACACACGCTATACAGTACAACCACATTTTTCTTGCCTAAGCAAAACCCCAACACTTTATTCACATCCGTATACTTTCTGGGAGCCTTAAGGAAACCGTGGCCCAGCCATGCTGCTCTGCTTATCTTCCCGATCATGCCACATGCACATGACTGTCATCCTTCCTGGGGCCATCATAACCAGGGAAGCTGTTCTCACTCGTCTAAATTCCAACTCCATTCAAGAGCCAGCCTACACATGACATCTCCCTGGAACTCTCCTGGCCGACCTCTCCCTCCTCTGATTCCCATAGCGCCCACCGTCTGAGCTTCTGACTTAATAGTTAACCCTCCTTATGTTGTTACGCAACGTTCACGAACCGGTTCTTCCTCCCTCACGAGACCCCAGGTTCCTTCCTGGTCTTTGGGTCTTCGACACATGGCATTATGCCAGGTAGTCAAAAAAATCGTTGTGAATCTATCCAAATGTGTATTTAAAATACTTTGTACCAGGCCGCCTGGGTGGCCCAGTTGGTCGAGCATCCGACTTCGGCTCAGGTCATGATCTCGTAGTGTATGGGTTCGAGCCCCACGTTGGGCTCTGTGCTGACAGCTCCGAGCCTGGAGCCTGCTTCGGATTCTGTCTCCCTTTCTCTGTGCCCCTCCCCTGCTCACACTCTGTTTCTGTCTCTCTCAAAAATAAACATTAAAAAATAAAATAAAATGAAATAAAATAAAATAATACTTTGTACCACTTAGTACAATACACTGTGGTGTGCCACATTGCCTGGTTAAATAAAGAGCCCACGGCATTTACACGTTTAGTATTTTTGGGATAGAGTGTTTTCAAACACCCCAGAAGTCGATATCATATAATATGCAATGATGTCTAGGGATTAATTGGAATAACTATATGTATTCCACCCCCAGAATAACTTTCTGTTATTTACTATGTGATGTAACTTAATCCTCAAAACATTTCCTGTGAGGTGATTATTATCATTCCAATTTCACAGAGGTACTCATTGGAGAAAAGATGTGTTCCAGCTGGATTTACCAACTGAAGGACGTGTCGGTGTCTTACAATGCATTCCTCAAGCAGTTTATTGTCTAATTAGAATTTTTTTTCAGTCTTATTTCTAGTAAGACAGTATTTTTCATGCCAACCTTAAAAGCAGATTCTGAAGTATATAATGACATCGGTCATTAGGAATAAGATACTTCAGATTGTTTTAGAAATTAAGGTAAAGATCATTCATGAACAGAGAAATCCACCTATCCCACTACTATCATGATGATCGTAGAAATAAGTACTGTTATTTGACACATGGTTTTTGCCCAGTATTTTAAAGTTTGCAGCACTTACTGGGAAATGCTGTCTTGAACGGGGCTCTGGGCTCTGCCCATTCCACTCCTCAAGCTCCAGTCAAAGTCTAGCCTCCATTTATCTTCCTATAAATTCTCCATTGCCCTCCCACCAAAGTGTCCATCCACCTCGCTGTCAAATGTCCTGTTTTTCCAAAGCTATGTGAAATGGATCACTTCTATCCGTCTCAGTTTAAATGCCACCGAGGTCAAGTATTTCCTGACCCCAGACCCCTCCATCCAAACAGGGCTTCTCCTTTGGGATTTTACTTTGCTGATGGTTCTTGCTATGTCAGTGTAGTCGATTAGTGTTTGTTGCCTTTGCCGAATGATAAATTCTGTGGGTACAGTGACTGCGTCTGCTTTGCTGACCCTGGCACCCCCACCATTTTCAGTCTGGCTCATGGCAGGTGCTCCTAAGTATGTACCAAATGAAGAAATGATTGGGACACTTTTAAAAGCCCGTGTTTAATGAATGCATTTTGTTAATATGGCCAAAATTCTTACGATCAAAAATAAGCTGATCTAATGACAATTAGTGTAACAGTAACAAGTCAGATAAAGTCATTGATACTTAGATAATCTAACATGCAAGAGATGATACTCAGTAATTAGCTCCCACTCTCTAGAAATACAGTGAGAAGATTTTAATGAATACACCTCTTTTCCCTATTACTCAAATTAGCAAATAGCATAACTGCACACTTTAAAATTTAAAGGAAGAGTTTAGAGGAAACAACAGATGTTGGCAAGGATGTGGAGAAAGAGGAACCCTCTTGCACTGTTGGTGGGAATGCAAACTGGTGCAGCCACTCTGGAAAACAGTGTGGAGGTTCCTCATAAATTTAAAAATAGAATTACCCTATGACCCAGCAATTGCACGACTAGGAATTTATCCAGAGGATACAAGAGTGCTGATTCATAGGGGCACATGTACCCCAAAGTTTATAGCAGCGTTATCAACAGTAGCCAAATTATGGAAAGAGCCCCAATGCTCATCAACTGATGAATGGATAAAGAAGATGTGTGTGTGTTTGTGTGTGTGTGTGTTTACACACACACACACACACACACACACACACACACACACACTGGAATACGACTCAGCAATGAAAAAGAACAAAATCTTGCCATTTGCAACAACGTGAATAGAACTGGAAGGTATTTTGCCAAGTGAAGTAAGTCAGTCAGAGAAAGGCAGATACCATATGTTTTCACTCATGTGTGGAACTTGAGAAACTTAACAGAAGACCATGGAGGAAGGGAAGGGGAAAAAATAGTTACAAACAGAGAGGGAGGGAGACAAACCATAAGAGACTCTTAAATACAAAGAACAAACTGAGGGTTGATGGAGGGGCAGGGAAGGGGAACGTGGGAGATGGGCATTGAGGAGGGCACTTGTTGGGATGAGCGCTGGGTGTTGTATGTAAGTGATGAATCATGGGAATCTACCCCCAAAGCTAAGAGCACACTGTATATACTATATGTTAGCTAATTTGATAAAAAATTATATAATAGAATGAATCAATAAATAAAGGAAGAGTTTAGTTAAATATTAATATCACTGTCTTAGAAAAGAGAGTAGTTTATCCTTCTCCAAGAACTAAGGCCTGTCTGTGAATATACATTTAGCTCTATATGTACGTTTCCATAAATGTGTTTTTAAATTAAACCTTAAGATTCTGACCAACATATTTTCTGAAATCAGAGACTTTCTAACACCAAGGAAATATATCAAATGAGGATAATCTAAGGTTATTAACCAAGTAAGGAAAATTTGTTATTAAAAAGACTCATCATCCACACACAAAAAAACATTTCAAAGTGAAGAAAAGCCACCTTCAGATGGCCACATTAATAAGACATCTGTGGGGCGCCTGGGTGGCGCTGTCGGTTAAGCGTCCGACTTCAGCCAGGTCACGATCTCGCGGTCCGTGAGTTCGAGCCCCGCGTCAGGCTCTGGGCCGATGGCTCGGAGCCTGGAGCCTGTTTCCGATTCTGTGTCTCCCTCTCTCTCTGCCCCTCCCCCGTTCATGCTCTGTCTCTCTCTGTCCCAAAAATAAATAAAAAACGTTGAAAAAAAATTAAAAAAAAAAAAAAAAATAAGACATCTGTGATCCTGCATGCGGTGTCTTTGAAAGACCTACCTTCCCAAAGTAATAAGTTACGATGATTGGTTTTTCTGGAAGTACACTTTAGCGGAAAGGTAGAGCTCATCAGAATTTTGCCGCGGTATGAAATATTTCGACTGAGGAAAACATTTATATATAAATGGAATTTTTAATGAAGGGGCATTTGTGCTTGTAGAGAAGTTTTAATAGTTTAAAGGATAAGTGGCATGTTAAGAATGCGGCAAGCCGTCAACATTATCGGGAGAAAGATGTTTTTACAAGCGGCTTTTCATTTAAAACAGCTTAAAGTATCCTGTGTAACCTTGTGGCCTTGTTTCACTTCTGCAGGCAGATTTGCAAAGAGAGGCCAGAGGGCCAAGTTAGGGAGTTGGTGGAATTTTCCTGTTTTCAGAATTTGAATTTTGTCTAATGGTCCCGTTGCTTTAGTAAGAAACATGAAAGGGGTGTCTGGGTGCCTTAGTCGGTTGAGTGTCCGACTTCGGCTCAGGTCATGATCTTGCGGTCCGTGGGTTCGAGCCCCGTGTCGGGCTCTGTGCTGACGGCTCAGAGCCTGGAGCCTGCTTCGGATCCTGTGTCTGCCTCCCTCTCCACCCCTCTCCTGCTCGCACTCTGTGTCTCTCCATCTCAAAAATGAATATACATTAAATTAAAAAAAAAAAAGAAACATGAAAGGGCATTCAGGCCCTTTGAATAATTGTGTAAGTGTAGCTCCCTCCTGTTTGCTCACCACTGTGAAAATGGGATCGTGCCCAGACAGAATTCTGACGTGTGATATATACTATGGCATTCTGGCAAAATGGCTGGTTCAGTAAGACTAGGACACTGTGGGTCAGAACACGCCTTCACAGCCAGGAGGTCGCAGCACGAAGCAGGAAGGTTCTTAATTCTCACCTGTGTCCAGGTCTGTCTCACAGTTGAGGGGTCTTCAGATTTCCAGAAACTTCCCACAAAACATCTGCCCAGGCAATGTTACTGAGGGCTGATTTGCTTACACTGAGCTTAGTGACAATATGTGAAATATCTTACCTTGTAGATACAAAAATGCACTTTCTTGTGTTTTACACAGTCTTTGGTTTATTCTCATCTTTCTTATTCCCTGAAAAAACAAGTTATTAAATCAATTGTGTGTCTTTAAAATAAGTTCTTAAAATTGAGAAATTTGGGATAGGCTTTATATACAGGGCAAATTCTACTCTATGGAACTGATCATTGAAATGACTTTTTAGTTTTAAAAAGTAAGTTATTAAAAGATTATATTCCCGGACCTCAAGAACTAGAGATTTCAAAAAGCTGGTGCTCACACTTAGTGTTGTAAACTTGTGTTTAAAAAAGAGGTTGTCTGAATTTGATAGAAAAAGGAAAACAAAACGAAACAAAACATCCCCAGCTTCCTTGTTGTTACTTCTCAGCCCTGGGCCTGTTTGTGTTGGTATGAGATTGAGAAGTTTAGCTTAAAAAAATATGTGGTTTTTTGTCATTGTTACTTGTTTTGATTTTTAGGAGGGGGAAAAGGAGATTTACCAGAAATACATTTCTGGAGGATCACAGATAGGGAGTCAAATGAAATGATTGATCAAATATGAAAGGACCAGAAGGAATCCTGCATAAATGTTTTTATGATTTTTAAGCATGGAAGTTCTTTGAAAGTATGCACAAAATCCAGATGCTGTGAAGAAAAAGACTCATATAAACTTTACTGCATACAATTTTAAAACATCTGTATCTTGAGAAAAAAAATACTAATGACAAGTAGGAAAAGTATGTGAAGCATTATGGACAGAGGGTTAATTTTCTAATACAGAAATTATCATTTGCAATGACTGCATAAAAATAGTGAAGCCAGTTAGTCAATCAAAAAGAAGCATAAAGGAGAAATTGGTTACAAATGGGAAATTTACATGAACAGAAATACAATAATCCATAAATGCACACACACACACACACACACACACACACACACACACACACAATCTTAATCTCACAACTGAGTAAATAGAACAGATGAGTAGAAAAGTGTTTTGATCTATCAGAAAGGGCTAAGTAAAAAAAAAAATAGCATCCAGTATGAAATAGGGAGAGGATAAAGAGTTACCCTTCAAATTGTTGACTGGTACAAAATTATTAATACCCATAACTTCTATCTCATAGCTCCACGTATAGAAGCTTATCATGTAGAAAATACATACAGGGGCACCTGGGTGGCTCAGTCCGTTGAACGTCCGACTTCGGCTCAGGTCATGATCTCGTGGTTCATGGCTTCTAGCCCCACGTTGGGCTCTGTGCTGATGGCTCAGAGCCTGGAGCCTGCTTCGGATTCTGCGTCTCTTTCTCTCTCGGCTCTTCCCCTGCTTGCACTCTGTCTGTCTGTCTCTCTCTCTCTCTCAAAAAATAAATAAACATAAAAAAATATTATAAAAATGCATATGAAGATGTGCATTACAGCCTTGCTTTTAAAGGACTTAAATAAATATTCGTTCCTCTGGGTAACAGAATATTACACAGCCATATAAGGAATAAGGTAGAGCTATATATACTGACAAAAGAAAATGTCAAAGTATATTTTTTAATTTCTAATTTTAGAGAGAGAGAGTATGATGGGTGGAGAGGGGTGGAAGGAGAAGGGGAGAGAGAATCTCAGAGCGGAGCCCGACGCAGAGCTCGATCCTGCAGCCCTGGGATCGTGACCTGAGCTAAAGTCCAGAGTCGGCTGCTTAACTGAGACACCCAGGCGCCCTGTCACAGTGTATTTTTACGTGTAAAAAGCAGACAGGAGGCTGTGTGTATACTCCCCTTTGTGTGTGTTATATATTAATCATACATATAAAAACAAAATATATATGAATATGTAGACATATCCATACGTGAATACGTATTTGTGCGGAGAAAATGTCCCCCAAATATATGAAAGTGTGCATAGTGCCTATTTCTGGGGAAAGAAAGCGTCTATTTTGTCCTTGATAACTGTTCTGTTGGAGTTTTCACATGAAAGTACTATGTGCTTGTTAAGGTAATTAAGTAAGAAGGGCCCTTAGACTGAAGTCGCCTTAAAACCTTGGCAGCTGACCTAAGCAAACCAAAACCGATGCCAGGGTCAACTGCGCTTGAATCTGAGAAAGTGAGACTTCGGAACAAACGATCTCAGTCAACCAGGCTTTTCCAAATAAGACCACCACTTAAGCTATAGCCGATCAAATGATTTCCTTGGTTTGCTGCTGAGTCTCCTCTAGAGGATTCTCTCCCCTAGCTCCTGTCAGGGGAACCTCCTAGCCTGGTGCAGTCAGATTCACAATTTTGACGTACCTCGGTTTACTTTTTAACACGGGCACGGACACTTAGGATCGTGTTCCAAGGAGGCTATGGCGACAGGCACTTGTTTCAGTCCCGTTTCCATGCAACCTAGTCCTGCTGTGAGGAGGACCAGTTTTAACCACTTGTCTCTGAACTTCTTTGGCTGGTAAATATATATTACATAGCAACAATAAATAATAGCTTTATACCATTATTGTTTGATTTGTCTTTAGAGATATCTTCCCCTGCTGCGGGACTTATGCTTCATCTTTCCCTGCTTTGGTTTCCTCCTTTTAAAGTGATTACATTTATTTCATTTAAAATAAATGCGGTAGCTAATTGAGGTGTTGTATTTGTAAGGTCCTCTGAGGTCGGAATGAGCTAATAGAGGTCACGTTCTTGGAGCAGTGCTTCATATGTGGTTAATGTATTTGATGTGTTAATCACGCTTCTTTTGTATCATTAATATTAGCAATTTACTATTACTTACAGCACCTCCTTGGCCCACATTTGATAGTTATGCTATGATTTCTGGTCCTACTCCTGATTAATTGGTAATCCTCTAACAGATTCTTCCTGCTGTAAGGGGCCCCTTACCTCTAAGAAGACATTAACACTTCCCTGCTGCACTACCTTGCCTTTCTGTGCTTCCATTTCCTGCACACCTGACCTGTTGGTCCCTTAAGAGACAGGATTCTCCAGTGTTCGATGCCCTGCTTGCCTCTGGGGTCATCTTTTGTATAATTTTGGCTCTATCACTGTCACTCTGCTTCCCTCCGCCTCTGAACACCCTCTCTTGTATTTATAACATATGGGCCAAAATCTTTATCTCATGATGCCCCAGTACCTGGTACTGTATGAACTCTCTCATCGAGACAAAGCTAAAATAAAATATCCACGATGTATATAATAGTTCTGATATAACTTATTGAATATTGTAGTTGGAGCTACATTAAACAACTATTGATTGACAAAATTTTTAATTCATTTTTAAGCTACGGTACCCAAAAGGAAGACTTCCCTAACTTATTAAATTCAAACTAACCATGTTGAAGGGTTTCAGGTGTATTTGCTTGTCCTTGGGCCAATTTCTTAAATCTTCTGTGCCTCAGTTTTCTCCTCCGTAGGTAAAAATAATACTACCTCCCTCATTAGAGTTAAATGTCGAAATGATATAATTTGGTATTTTATAGTAAGTGTTCCGCAAATAACATCTGTAACTAAGGTGAGGATGATGTTGGTGATGGTGGTGGTGATGGTGGTGGTGGTGATGGTGATGATGATGATGGTGATGTTGATGATGGTGATGGTGGTGGTGGTGATGATAGTGGTCATGATGATGGTGGTGTTAATGGTGATGGTGCTGCTAGTGATGGTGGTGATGATGGTGATGATGATGATGGTGATGGTGGTGATGATGGTAGTGGTGACAATGATGGTGATGATGGTGGATGATGACAGTGATGATGGTGGTGGTGATGATGGTGATGGTGGTGGTGATGATGGTGATGATGATGATGGTGGTGGTGATGGTGGTGGTGGTGATGGTGATGATGATGGTGGTGTTGATGATGGTGATGGTGGTAGTGATGGTGATGGTGGTGGTGGTGATGATGATGATGATGATGATGGTGATGATGATGATGGTGGTGGTGACAATGATGGTGATGATGGTGGATGATGACAGTGATGATGGTGGTGGTGATGATGGTGATGGTGGTGGTGATGATGGTGATGATGATGATGGTGATGGTGGTGGTGATGGTGATGATGATGATGGTGGTGTTGATGATGGTGATGGTGGTAGTGATGATGATGGTGATGGTGGTGGTGGTGATGATGATGATGGTGATGGTGGTGATGATGGTGGTGTTGATGGTGGTGGTGGTGACGATGACGGTGATGATGGTGGATGATGACAGTGATGATGGTGGTGGTGATGATGATGATGATGATGATGGTGATGGTGATGGTAGTGATGATGATGGTGCTGCTAGTGATGGTGGTGATGATGGTGGTGATGATGGTGGTTATGATGGTGATGATCATGATGGTGGTGGTGGTGGTGCTGGTGATGGTGATCGTGATGATGATGATGATGATGGTGGTGATGATGGTGATGATGATGATGGTGATGGTAGTGATGATGGTGGTGTTGATGATGGTGATGGTGGTGTTGATGATGGTGATGATGATAATGATGGTGGTGGTGGTGGTGATGATTATGATTATGGTGATGGTGGTGGTGATACCATCATACCATATCATCATACCATGATGATAATGGCGATGATGGTGATGGTGGTGATGATGGTGACGGTGGTAACAACATCTCGTACTTTTGAACATTGCAGAATTCTGACTAGCTTTATTCATGACCCCAAAAAGCTCACAGCGGCACATTTAGTTGTTTCCCCTGTATCTTAGGATAAGTATACATATTTCAACCAAAATTAATCACTTGATTTAATTAGATACTTGCTGATGTATGTTGATGGCTTGTTTTCTCGTGTGCAGGCTAAAATCGAGTTTCTTGCAACTAGTTCCCATGTCAATCCCTAAGGGCCGGACTCGCCTAAGCTTATGTCTCTTGTAGTGGGTAAGGCTGCCTCTCTGCTGACCTTTGGGTGTGTGTTTGCAGTGCCTGCATTGGGGCCCAGGACCCTTACTGTGGCTGGGACATGGTGATGAAGAAATGCACGAGCCTGGAGGAGAGCCTAAGCATGACACAATGGGAGCAGAGCACCTCCACCTGTCCCGTAAGTGCGCGTGTTCCCCCGCCTCAGAAAGCCCACCCGTGGGCACTCAGCTGTCTTAAATCCTAACCCACACATCGGTGGTGGCCATGCATTTGGGACCTTTCTCGCACACCCAGTGCTCTCTCAACTCATTCAGCTCTTAGTTTCCACCAGAGCCATGTGGGATGTTGCCATAAGCTTTTTGTCTGCTTTGCAGAGAAATACTTGAAGAGAAAACACTGTTGATTTGGAAATGGGATGTAGTATCTCTGTCTCATTCTTGGATTTTCTCTCCAGAGATTGGTGTGGACTATTTTGCCCTTTTTAGCATGAGTAAAATAGTGACTTCCACACCCATCAATTTCCCTTGGGAGCTATAATTCTAGAAACTGAGATAAGTAGAGCTTTTGAAAAAATAAAGTAAAGGATGTTACTATTGGACTCCAGGCGGGACAGTCTTCTGGATCCTGCCCAGGGTCCCGGGAAGGTCTGGGAGAAACAGCACGATGGCCCTTCCTGCTGTGAACCCACAGAAGGAAGAGAAACTCATTTCCATTTGGAGCTAGGTTTTCTGAATCTAGGGAGGAAAACACTTTTCTTTGCCAATTTATCTCTTTGAGGCCTCACTTGTAAGAACCAGCTTAATTTTTTTTTCCCTTTGTCTTTACAACCCTAAATGCAGTGATCTCAGATTCTTTTTTCTGTCCTCAGAGAATATGAGCAGGAACTGTTAGCCTCCATATATTTAAAATGATGAAGTCACTGTGCTGTCACATAGCTGCTGATCTCTCTGACTGTCAGTTCGGGTGCACCTCTGCAAGGCAGAGGTGAGAAGAGAAGAGGCACATTCTGGTGTCGGGAAGCCCACGCTGTTTTTCCGATGCAGATGTCCGACACATCTGGACACGCTGTTTCCTATGAAGGGACCTACCCTTTCCATCACCTAAACCACATATTCATGCAGCCTCTCCTTCCAGGGAAAGGGGAAAACCAGGCAGTGATATGGGGAAGGCTAGGATTAGTAAAACCAGCATCCTGTCCCAAATGTGGGCACGAAATAGAAGCCTTTTACTGCAAAGGTGTGATCACCACATCCAGGCTCTGAGCAGAGCTTGACAGATCAATTCGCCGCTAGTCCTTTGGGCTGTTTAGCCTCAAATTTTCTGTTTCTTGAAATCGATTACAAAAATGCCATTGTTTGTGCTGAGTTCTTTCTCGTTTCTGAATAACACTTTCAAAGCACAGAGATGCTCACCTTGAATCTTTGCAGCTGGAGAAAACAGAAATATCTGAACTGTCGTTCTCAATTATGGGCGTGTACTCCCCAAGAATCGGTGCATCTTCTCATAGATGTATGAGCCAGCATTTTAATGGCAAAAAGGGCAGAAGAATGGAGTAACAGTTCTTACAGGAACAGTTCTTCTCAAGCGGTAAGGCCTCCACTCCAAAACACATGGTTTCGTGGAGATCTGAGACATGCTTAATTATGTAATGGAAAATCGTGACACAGTCACCCACTAGGTTCACAACAAATACATGCGTTGTCTATTTCTACAGGAAAAAAAATGGAGATGACCTAACATTTAAAAAGTGGCCAGCGGGTTGTTACAAAAGTTGTCACTGCTGCTGAGAGCGCAGTTTCTATTTCCAATTCAAAGAAGGTCACAGGGTGATACAGACTTGCCCTGATGGGAGGGCTGTCCCTTCACATCTCCACTTTACAGAACCATCCCTGTTCTCTGTCTCCATCTGTCTGTCTCTCTCTATATATACATACATATATGTCTATATATAATATATAATACATACACTTTTGATAAGAATATGCAAAGCCTCCAACAACAGACAGCAAGTTATGTCCCCTGGAGCAAAAGGCAGGACGGGAAGCTATGCAGTTGTCTGATTTAGATAGGCTGCCATACAGAATGGGAACTCCCGTACACCCAACTACTTGTCAAAAGATAAACTGAGGCATATGAGTTTTAAGAGTTTGTTGAACAGAACTCAATTCAAATCAGGCAGCATCCAACCCAGCAGATAGAAAGGAGCTCTGAGGAGTCGTACAAAATAAAAGACTTTTACAGACAGAAATAAGTGGGAACAAGGAAGTTATTCTAGGCAAAAAAGCCGGTTGCTTATTGCAAAGTTACTTTTCCTTAGTAGATGGCATGGGTCTATCAGTCAGATGAGCTGGCTCGTGCTGCTCAGGCATTTCCTGATTGGTTGAAGATTCCTTTTCTGGGAGAGCCAGCACTGTATGTAATTAGGCCAAATCTCAGTTTGGTGACATGGGGCTTAGCATAAGAAATTCCATTTTAGGTCTATAGTTTTGGTTTTTAACAACTATAGTCCTCGTACATCTCTTTCTAAAAACCTCTCTTAGAAAGAAATGAACTAGGGAATCCTGGGTGGCTTAGTCGGTTAAAGCATCTGACTTTGGCTCAGGTCATGATCTCACGGTTTGTGGGTTCGAGCCCCATGTCGGGCACTGTGCTGACAGCTCAGAGACTGGAGCCTGCTTTGGATTCTGTCTCCCTCTCTCTCCGTCCATCCCTCACTTGTGCTCAGTCTCTCTCAAAAATAAACAAACATTAAAAAATTAAAAAAAAAAGACATGAGCTAGATGAAAAGTATTAGCATTATGACAGAGAAGTCTTAGGTATTTTTAAAAGCTATTAAAATGTAATTTTGCTCCTATTTTGTTTGTAAATTTTTGACTAAAATAGAAGGAAGGTTTAATTTTATTGGCTAAATCCGTATTTCATCATTTCTGATACACCATTGGTTGTTTTTATTAAGAAAATAAATATTGCCATGGACTGCAAGATACAAACTGATTTCAGAGATATTTGTATATCTTTATATTTTATATATTTATATATCTTTATATTTATATCTCTTTATAGATATATAAATATCTATATATAAATATTTGTATAGATATTTATATATTTATATATATATCAGTATATATATAGTGTATAGATACATATATATATGTATACATATACAGCAGTGTATGTATATATATATATATATATATATATATATATAGTATAGATAGATACTCACACGTATACTAAAAAATCTTATAATCAGTGAAACAGCTTTTTTTATCTACATGTCTATATCCAAAAGAAATTAAGGTTTATAAGCTGAGTGGTTTTCAAATGAGACCAGAGCATCTTATATCCAATGTAAAAACCCAAAATGAACACTAAAAATGGAGACGGTTTTATGGGGAGCTCACATAATGTGGACGACAATGAGGGTAATGCCAGTCTCTGTGGGAAACTACCCAGTCAGTCTTCACAGATTTCAGACCAATGATGTAGCAGAGCTGAGTTCCCCAGTCAGTGTTGCATTCAGAACACGGACAGATCGTCTGCTCTCTAGAGAGTTCCACTTGGTGATGGACCCCTGGAAACCCTCCCAGGGTTTCCCCAGGGACTTAGTGCCAGAAAAGACCTATTTTCTATTGAAAGCTCCCTATTTTAAAACATTTATGGATCTCTGTGGTATGGGAGACAAGGCAATAGTGACTGACATATCGATTAATTTCTGGTGGCTTATGTAATTATAATTGAAAACATTATTCTCAGTTTAAGAGATTTGAACTGCTTGAGCAAGATCTAAATTTACAGGTCTGGAGTGATTTGAACATTATTTATGTCCTGCATAACTTGCAGTGTTGCTTGATGAGGATAGTGTAGTCTTAAGAATCGCCCTGAGCTTTATTTATGCCCAAACACCGTCCACATTCTTTGTGGATACATCGTTACTGGTATACATCATACAATGAGTCCCCATTCCAAAATACATCGTGCAATAACCAGCAAAATATGTATACTAAATAAGCACCTCGATGGCTTGCAATAACTAGCTTCTTCCCAGGACACTGTGTAAATAGCACCTTTAGAGCAAAAAGATCCTTTAGCACGGACTGAACCCAGAGCCTTCCGTTTACATAGCAGCACCGTGGACCAGAGTCTAAGGGGTTGATAGAAGATTCTAAAACTACATTGGGAAAGAAAACAGGACTCGAATCCGGTGCTTCTGACATTATCCTCAATCTACAAGACAATGACATTCCCAGCTGTCAATGGCTCCCCAGAGCAGTGGCTGATGGGTTCACCCAATGACAGGTGACCCGGTGGTCACCTTGCATCTTATGCTCAGATAGCCGGTAAGGCATTGTTTCTGAATTTTGTAGTGAAATCTACTGTAAAAGAAGGAAAAGGGAGCTAAGGTTAATTATTTGTCTACACCATGTGCTAAGTGGTGTGTTAGGCCATTTCAGTGGATTATCTCATTGGATATGCATGATCACCCCAGGGGTAAGCATCACCGCTTCCGTTTCACGAGTGGAAGACCTGTGGCTCCGAGGCAATAAAGACTGTCCCTATTTGTCTATGTGACTAAGAGGTCACATGCCGTTCCCACTTAGTCCTCTTCAAAGGTGCTCTCCTTCCCTCGTGTAATTCACTCATGGGGAGAGACTTAGGGAAATTAAGTTGATGTTGTAACGTGGAGACAGTCTGTTCCAAGGGGCAGATTCAATATCCTGTTTTGTTACCATCCCTGACCAAAGGTGCGTGAAACTTTGGAAATGCACGAAGGAAGATCTTTTGACTTCTGAAAAAACATCCCAGTAGAAAACAGAAGAGTTCACTTGAGTTATAAGAGAATAATGGTTGGAGTACAGTAAGATCTTAAAGGCACACTCCATGGATTTCTGTACCCATCAAATGCATCTACATGCTTGGTTCCTTGGGAATGGATGAGTTGAACATGAGGGATTTAAACGTGGGATTACAGGTTATGCTTGTTAGCAAAAATTGAATCTTACTTAGCTAGCACTTAGAAATCCATTATTTCCAAGGTAAAGGGAAATTTGCTATTATACAGTTATGGATAAAAGTGTAAGTGCTGGTTTCCACAAGACTCCCATCAGGGAAGGATCTAGAATCACAGAATGAAGGGGCTAAGATCGCAGGCTCTTGATTAGTTTGTTTACACCGATTCTTGGGTCCCTTACAACCAGTACTCTGAATAAATTGAGCCTAAACTGAACCTCAGTTCCCCTGTCTATAAAATGGGATGTAGATACAAAGGACCTTGTGAAGATTCCAGAGTTAACACATAGAAATCACTCGTCACATGCCTGGCATCCACTGAAGTACCTACGGGTGGTATATGCTTTACTATGGTTTAGTCATTAATATCTTATCAAACGAAGCACATACTTCAAAGAGAAAGTCGCTAGGCAGAAACCTGGAGATAGCACAACCACAGATAATATATTCTAGATAGCTTTATTTCTGATTTCTGAAGAAAAGTAACAAAATACAAAAAGACGTGCTCGTATGGAGAAGGGAAGCAGCAGAGCCCATCCCGTTATTCATGGATCTGTTCCTTAGGCAGATCCTCAAAGTAATGTACTGAGCGTCAAAAGGAGTGTGTGGCTGAAGTGGGTGAGAGAGCCACCCACTGCCCACGTGCTTTTCTGCGTGTTGCAAGTTCTTCTTGTCCAGAAGTTAATGGAACCAACTGCAGGGGTCCTGGATTGAAAATCTGCCCTTCAGCATCTGCAGCTACCCCCACTCTTCCCCTGCGAAGCCATCACCGTTTACTCTTACTAATGACTGGCTAGGGCCGTTCCTTTTGCTTTCCAGTGTATATTTACTGCAATAACTCTTCTAATTTTTTCTCCCTCATTCCACTCCATTCTTTCATTTACTGTCGCTCGTGTCCAATTCTTCCTCTTTTTCTCTGTCGTCTTAGCTCAACTTTTACTCACATACATTTGGAAAGAGAATGTGTGTGGCACCTCTTTGCCTAAAGACTGTTATCTTATGCCAGCGCCCAAACAGGGAAACGAAAGGATGTCTAGTGTGGTGGGTTCTTTCTTTCCCTTTGAGTTTTACTGAGATATAATTGATACAGCTTTACACGGCACCGTGTGAGGTTAAAGTGTTCAACACAGTGACTTGGCTTGCATATATTGTGTAATGATCGCCACAGAAAGTTTAGTTAACACCCATCATCTCATGTAGATATCCCCCCAATTTTTTTTTCCCTTGTGAAAAAAAGGAGCTCCTCCCTTAGCAACTTTCAAATGTCCCATCTAGCGGTGTGAACTCTATCCATCATGTCGTACATGACCTGTCCAAGACATATTTATCTTAAAACTGGAACTTTGTACCTTTTAAAAAAAAAGTTTATTTATTTATTTGGAGAGAGAGGATACGCAGAGGTGGGGAGGGACAGAGAGAGAGAGAGAGAGAGAGAGAGAGAGAGAGAGAGAATCCAAAGCAGGCTCTGCACCAGTAACACGGAGCCCAATACCAGGCTTCAACTCAGAAACCATGAGATCATGACCTGCACCTAAACCAAGAGCTGTATGCTTAACTGTGCCACCCAGACACCCCAAAGTTCATACCTTTTGACCTTCTTTCCCCTAGTTCCTCTCTCCCCCACTCGACGCATCTGACAGCCACAAATCTTACCCCTTTTTCTATGAATATGGGTTCTTTTTAGATTTCACTTGTATCGGATATCGTAGAGTATCTATCTTTCTCTGTCTTATTGCATTTAACATAATGCCCTCAAGGTCCATTTATGTTTTTCCACATGGAAAGA
Organism: Neofelis nebulosa; assembly: GCF_028018385.1. Classification (NCBI taxonomy): domain Eukaryota; kingdom Metazoa; phylum Chordata; class Mammalia; order Carnivora; family Felidae; genus Neofelis; species Neofelis nebulosa. Next base: position 7,131,582 of record NC_080782.1, on the reverse strand, counting down.
TTTCCTTCTCTTTGATGGCTGAATAGTATTCATGTATTTTATATACATATGATATGTATATATATGTGTGTGTGTGTGTGTGATATACATGTGAGATATATATATATATGAGATATATATGAATTATATATTATACATATATGAGGTATATGAGATACCTCCTATATATTTTTAAATATACTATATAAAAGAGTGGTATATACAGCACATTTTCTTTACGTACTCATCCTTCAGTGGACACATAGGTCGTTTCCGTGTCTTGGCTGTCATAAGTCATGCTACAGTGACTGTGGGGGTGCCACTAACTCTTCAGCGTAGGGATTTGGTTTCCTTCAGCTCTAAACCCAGAAGTAGAATTGCCGGGCCATGTGGTAGTTCACTTTTAGCTCCTTGAGAAATAGTGGTTCTTAACTGGGGGAGATTTTGCCCCCAGGGACATCCAGCAAAGTCCGTAGAAACTTTGGTTGTCACAACCAGGGCTGGGGGGGCTACTGGCATCTATAGTGGGTGGACAAGGGAGATCACAAATGCACAGGGCAGCCCCCACGACAAAGAATCCTCTAGCCCAAATGTCAATAGTGCTGAGGTTTTACAACCCTGGTCTCATGGACAGAAAAATGCTGACCAGTATTTCCAATTATACCCTCCAAATTGTGAGTCGGGCAATCTTTGGCATGTTATAAAATTTTCTTACATCTACGTTTGCTTTTTCTGTAAAACTCGTAGGCCTAACCAGAATTAAATTCCTTGTGAACAGGGTCTTACAAAGGACCAGTTCTATCCTCCAGCGATGGGGAAGCAGCAGTTTCAGGAATGATTCTGATGCCCAGTTTGGGGGGGCTGTGGGTGAGCAGCCCTCTTATTTCCTGGCCTGCTTCTCCACAGGGGCACCAAGCAGCGAATTCTCACATAACAGTGTCCGAAGCAGAGAAAGAGAGAGAATATTCTGCTTTTATCTGCAGGAAAGTCATTTCTGGACTCCTCTTTCACTGTCCTCTTGAGTCTCCTTGACCAGAATCTGGTCACATGTTCTTTCGTGGGCCCAACACTGGCCCAGGTGAGTGGGGTTCCCATGACCGCCTTAGACCCTCCTGCTAAGGGCACGGCTGGTGATGCCAACCCAGCCCTCCCACAGTTACCTACTGTCTCCCCGGAATGGTAAGGAATGATCCCCATGATGAATGCAAAACCCCTTTTATTCAAAGTGATTCTTTCATAAAAAACCTTCCACCCTGGTTGATGTTCTTGCCCTTTGGGCTGAAGAAACAGATTCTCAGATTCCCTCCAGGGCTGGAAATTAATTTCAAGAGAGCGCATGAATTGGACAGGAACCTCAAAGTTGTCAGGAAACAGGCAGTGACTCTGACTCCTCCTCTCCGTGTCTGTCTGTCTGTCTGCCTGCCTGTTTCTGTCTCACTTGTATCTGCCCTGTATTGATTTCACTTCTAATCACCCTACTGATGAATTTAGCTCGCATGACGTTTACCTTGGTTGTGGGTTTGACTCATGACCGTGAAGTCTAAATATGTTTCCATCACAATCTGCCCTCTTTCAACATTCTGGATGATTTCTGTCTCCAGGATCATTCCTTTGTCATGATCACAGTGGATTTCTCCTGGCCTCACCAGTCTTCAGTTTCTCCATATTCTGTGGGTTCCAGGTTTCCTCAAAACCTCCTGTAGCTAGAGAGACCCTAAAGTCTCCATGCCTATTTCCGTCATATGTTAGCGAAACATAGATGAGGTTTAGAAACATAGACGTTTAGAAGAGAGGCAAAAGGAAGGGACCAGATGGCTCACAGAGGGTCAAGTCTCCTGACAGTGCTCCGTGCTGGCCTTCATCCCCTTCCCCAGCCACTCTCTGCCCCATGGGCCTGTCCTTCCCCACTTCCAGCTTGCCCCCCACCCAGGCTTGGGTTTAGATAGTGGGAGACTTGGGCAGGAGCAGAGACACTGGGGTATGTCTTCCTTGCTGTCTTCCAGCCTAGGTTGCAGCCCTGTCAGGCTGCCCTTCCCCAGGCTCTGCCTCACCCAGTCCCCATAACCCCATTCTTCTCTCTCTCTCTGAAAGGCTGAGGACAGTTACAGGTTTGGATTAAAAGGCACATGAGGATTTGTTTGGATTTAATGGCCCATGAGGGGATTTGTTAGCTTGGGTTCCATGTTAAATCAAGTGAAGGCAATGACTGATCCCTTCCTACCTACATGAGAGCCCTTTGGGGCCGAGGCAAGAGGGTGAGCTGGTCAGTGGTAGTGGAGGGACGTGGGAACTCCCAAGTGGCAGGGCCTTTGCTGCTTTAAGAACATTTTGGTGTGAGTGATTAGTGGCTTCAATCAGCTTGTCATATGGGGCTCGGTTCTCTGAGAAAACACTGAAGGCTCCAGGGAAACTTACGGTCAGAGTACGAGCTGCATTTTTATCCTGACCGAAGCTGGTCATGGACCTTGGAAATGGGGACTTTTTCCTCTTGGGAAAAATCTGCCTTTGAGTGTTCACTGTCACTGTCACTCTGGGTCAGGTCCAGTGAGTCACCTCGAATCCAGCTCGATTCCCTCCTCTTTGCTTCTTCTGGAAAGAGCCCGGCATGGTAGGGAATTCTGGATTTTCATCCACCTAGTGGATATAAAAGGTTAGAGTGCTGACAAGAAAGCGGGAGGCAGAAAGTGAAACTGTGGCAGTTGGAGGTGACGCACCAGCCACGTCAGCGCATGCGGACACGTTTCATGTGGACTCCGTCCTGCTGTACTTGGAGAAGTGACGGAACAAAAGTAAAGCTCACCTGTGCTTTTCACGCGCAAAATACGGCACTGGCACTTTTCTGAAATGGGGAGGTACAGGGACAGTTCGTGGCCTGGAAAGAACGACCTGCCTCGTCCGTGGAGTCCTGTCTTGCGTGGATGATGAGGCTTCAAACGCGTCACAACTAGGGTAGGGCAGGAAGGAGCAGCTGGGAGCAGCAGAGGGGGAAGTGAAAGAACGCAGCCACGTTCCATCTTCTTCGTGTGTCGTGCTAAGAAATACCGACGTTGCCATATTAAAGTTAGGAGGTCTGGACTGTAGGCCTCCTTCCGGCCGTTCAGGGTCAGGCTGCTTTTTCCTGCAGGGTGACTGAGGACTCGGTCCCTGGACTCACGGACCACCCTGGGCTCTATTGTCAGAGGTGACCTGATGTCGTCCAGTCGTCCGTGTCCGTGGGGAGCCCCATGCAGCCAAGCCAGGCGGCAGCGGGCACAGTCCCCAGCGGCCTTCCCAGGTCGGGCGTGCTGGTTGGACGGCCCCTTCTAGGCCCACACACCCCTCTCAGTGCTCAGAGCCCCTTCCTTGCCCCGACCCGCGGGAGCGGGTTCCTGCCAGGCCCTTCCTTGCCAGCAGGTTACCGTGTGGCTGTGACCGGGATATGCCTACCGGCTACTACAGTCCCGGCTACTTCAATAGGCCAAAAATTCAATGTTGGCAGTTTGCGCTGGCTGACATTTGAGCTGGGCCAGGTCTTAAATGAAACGAATTGGCCAATCTTTCTTCTACGGGACATAAAAATTCAACAGTTGCACATCTGTGATTTCTCACTCCAGTTCTGCTCGTTCTTTGGGTTTCTCGCATTAGTGGACAATTCTGTGGTCGGCTGATGGCCAAGCCCTTGACATCCTTCACTCCCCTCCCCCGTTGCCCTTCCACCCCTCCCTTCTTCTCCATCATGGCCCCCACCAATGACCTCAGCGGCCTTACTTTGAAATCCCTCCCTGTTCATCCCTCTTGAACTTCAACATCAAAATATTCTCAACGTGCTCTGATTGTACTGTGAGAGACCTTTCAGTTTTTCTCTCTGTTAACAGCCCTAACTCTTCCTGACCTCCTCTCTTGTGTCTGCTTCCTAGACGAGGAATCTCACCGTGGACGGGCACTTCGGCGCGTGGTCTCCGTGGACGCCCTGTACGCACTCCGATGGCAGCGCCGTGGGATCCTGTCTGTGTCGCACCCGCTCCTGCGACAGCCCAGCCCCGCAGTGCGGAGGCTGGGAGTGCGAGGGCCCCCGCATGGAGATCGCCAACTGCTCCAGGTGTGTCCCTCCCGACACTGGTGCCCTCCCCCGTGTGCGGGCGGACCGTAGAGCAGGGGGACGTCGTCTTCGGTGTGCATCTCCCTTTTTCGGGAGGGAGGTGGCAAGGGACAGGTGCACTTACCACTTAAAAGTTATGTGATCTACTGAAGGAGGTGTGGTTTTAGTTTTTTACTTATTTTATTTATTTATTTTTATTTTTTTAATGTTTATTTTTGAGAGACGGAGGGTGAATGGGGGAGGGGCAAGGAAGACCCGGAATCGGAAGCAGGCTCCAGGCTCTGAGCTGTCAGCACAGAGCCCGACGCGGGGCTCGAACCCAGGAACCGTGAGATCATGACCTGAGCCAAGGTTGAACGCTTAACTGAGCCACCCGAGCGCCCCTGGGAGGAGATTTTAAATTATAAGTGAGATTGTAAATGTAAACGTGTTTAATGTGTTCATCATGAGATCAGGAAACATATTTGCAGTGTGCACAATGTTATTGTCTTGTTTGAGGGAAACGTCCATGGCAATCAAAGTCCTTTTCTGGAACACGTAGGGCAATAGCCCCTACCGGTAGAACACGATACATTCGTTGTGAACTGGCCTAATCCAGGCGGCTGTTCGCGGGCCTCCATTTCCTTTGCCAGCATCAGGGACCCCAGTGGCTAGGGGCACATGAGTGCCATAGGCCCTCCACCCCGCCCTGGCCACTAGGTGCCTCCTGAGGATGAAAGCAAGTCTGAAGTCAGATTTGGCCACACCCAGAAAACTGTGACACAGCCAGTCCTTGCAAATGATGGAGTCGCAGCTCCCTGTCCCTCAGGCACGCTGACATGGACACACGCCGAGGTGCTCATGAAGCAGATGTGATGCTTCTGGCGATGTTTAGTCGGGCCGGAGAAATGCAGCCTCTGCTATCAAGGCAGAAGCTACAGGCAAGAGAGCCCCCGGCCTCGCTCCCAGGCCGTGTGAGGTCAGAGGTGCATACACAGCGTCAGCTCGCCCAATCCTGACCTCACTTCCCGCATCAAACGCAAATTATCCCCAGTAGCCCACGTCCTAAGCATCCCCTCGTGCAGATGCAGGAAACGACATGTGCTGTTTTGCAGCAGCCTCCTCCGAGGCATGAGCACGAGGGGGACGGTTCTGGTAGTTTCGGAGGCTGCCCGTGGGGTTGATATTCCTGGAGCTGGAAAGGAAGATCTGGGGTCGCAGCCAGAGCTCACGTGCCCACGCGTGTGCATGGCACGTTCACCGTGTATGTATGTCTTTGGACAGTTCGAGTTTCCTGAAGCAGTGGTCTTCATGAGCAGCCGCTCATCAGCCCCCCTCAAATAACGTTGATACACTAGATTGCCCCTCAAATACTCGTAGATCGGCATCTAATTGTTTTTCATCAAAAGTTTTAGTACTCGTGGGGTGCTTGGGTGGCTCAGTGGGTTGAGCATCCAACTCTTGATTGCGGCTCAGGTCCATGATCACGTTTGTGAGATCGAGCCCCGTCCGCATCTGGCTCTGTGCTGACAGTGTGGAGTCTGCTTGGGATTCTTCCCCTCTCTCTGCTCCTCTCTCCTTCTCTCGCAAAATACATAAATATTTAAAAAGTTTTAGTAGTTGCAAAGATGTGATTTCTGTTACGTCCCTGTTTAAATGTGTTATGGGCTCTAAACGCTTTAGTGATTTGATAGCCACCTGCCCCTTTAAGAAATTGATGAACAGGTCTAACTTAACATTCAGAGAATTTACAGTTTTCCTTCTTTAATTTCCTATTTTTATTCTCTTTCCCTTATAGAATCGTATCCTAACATATTACGTTTTTATGTTGAAAAGTCTTACACTGGTCACCATATCATGCTTCTCTGCAACTACCAGAATAACAAATTACATGCATGGAATTCAAAAACAAAATTTGTATTTCTGATAACCATAGGCTTTATGATGAAATATTTTGAATATATGTTTTGAAAATTGCCATACGATGAATCTCAAATACATGAATATTACACATTTTGACAAATATTTTTTTCACACTTAAAATGTGAGATCTCACTGGAAATTCTTACGTTCAGGCAATTTTTTTAAAACTCCCACCTACTTTTCCTCTTTAGGCATGAGTGCAATTTCTTGCCCGATTTGGGGAAGGCTTAGCATCGATTCCATTCTTACATTTTTATTTTTCTGTCTACAAGTACGGACAGGTATGACTCCTGTAAGTAGATGGAAATATAAGATCATAGCATTTCCACGCAGTTCTCTGGATTCTTTCGAAGTTACCTGCCGAAAGCATGGTGATCTCATGCCAAAGATTGCTGTTATTGCCCTTTATCAGTTGATAACCTGTTTATGTTGGCCTTCAATTTTGTTCGAAGCGAAATATAGCCAAGCACCTAACCTGCAGACCCCCATTTTTGCTTACTCACTACTGTCCAGTACTTCCTCAGTGTGTGCAGAGTGCATCAGAAAGCCTTTAAGAAGGCTGATCAGAGGCTTCCAATTAAACCTGTTATTCTTTATAGGCACCTTGTTTCACTCAGTGGAAGTGTTGGGAAATTCAAAATATTGCTAGTTCAATACATTTTGCAAGTATGTCTTTGATTAAATGCTGTTATCACATCACATCATTTAAATATTTTTTTTCTTAACACCTTGGAGCTACAGATTGAGGTCATTCAACGTATGAAATGAAAGCCACGATATAAAGGAATTAGCTAAGCCAGACTTTCAAAGCAGGGCCGAGTCAGACTGACAATGGATCTGGAAAATAGGGTTTCATTTTACAATTAAAGTAAACGTTTGAATGTGCATCCTCATGACACCGTGTCACTTCTGAATTCTAATTCTTAGGGAAGGAGAGAGGGAGCCATGGAGAGAGGGAGGAGAGAGAGAAACAAAACTAGCCAGTAGGAAGGCAGAAGGTCCAGGGAAGGTCTGGATCCTTGACAGGAGTTTGTCATCTAAATGAAATAGGTTTCTACAGCCTTCCATTTTTCTTACCTATACCTCCCTTTATGGAACTTTTTCGCTAAGAGCAAACACAGCCTGTGCCTGACCTGGGTTGGTCAGGACACAGAGACTCGTGTGCAGGATGGAGACTGGGGAATGTCCCAAGCGCCTACACCTGTGAGGGCAGGCAGGAAGGAAAGAGGGCCAAGGGAGGACTGCTGTGGGCTGCAGCCCTGAAAAAGGACTCAGCTGAATGCACGGGGAGCCCCGTAGCTGGGACAGCCCTTGATGGTGGTTAGATCCTCTCAGCTGCAGTTCTGAGCCCCTAGCACCCTGAGCAGCTGGAGAGGCTAGGGCCGCAGTCCGGGGGGGCTTTGACGGTAGCTGGGGGATGGAAGAAGCCAAGTCCTTGCCAGACAGCTCTGTTCTGCTCTCTAGTCGACCTGAGCCCAGAACACCCCAACTGAGTTAACATCCCAGTACCGAATAACCAGGAGAACGATTTCATCAATGATTCACTGGGTTGATTTCCTGTTTCCCCTGCCTATTAATTTGTTGTTGCCAGATTGTTTATTTCACTATAGTCAGTTTGCTCCCCTCCCCTGCACCTTCAGTGCCGTGACCACAGCAGCATCTTATATTTTAAAACAAACATCAGGAAGGCTTCTCAAATCAGTCTCCAAGCTCCCTCCTCACTTGCTTGTTAATTTACAGTATTTCTAAGAAGCATCATGTTGTTTCCACGAGGGTATCTGGAACGCGGAAACCTCTGGGCAAGTCCTCTATGTCATCCCTGACACTGCAGATCTGCGATCGCTCACTAGGAGAGCCCAGAGCGCCAGGGCGCTTCCTGCCCAAGAGGAGAAGCTGTTGGGGGAGGAAGGGAGAGGTGCAAGGGTGCGTTCTGCCCTCCGCTCCCCTTCTCAGGCCAGCCCAGGTCACTCCACGAGGTTGGTAGGAGACCGCAGGGCTACACAGATTAGACTATTTGTGTTGTTACGGAAAACAGAGGCGTGTCCACATGGCATTACACGGGGCGCTCTTTCCACCAAACTCAGGTGGTTTCCATCGAGGCATGGCAGACGCTGTCTAAAAGTTACAGAGCTGTTACCGTTTGAAGATTATGATCGGTGATGGATATTCTTTTTTACACTGTTCAGTGGGAAAGAAAGGACCATCAAGTGCATGACCGCAGCTTGTTTGTGGCTATCTCTTTGGCATTGGTTCCAGTTGACCCTCATCCTCTAAACAGACCTGTAATGTAATTAGCCGTGATTTTCCGCTTAGTAATTGAAGAATGGAACCCGTTTTAGTGGTGCTTTCAATGCACGAGTGGGTCGTTTTGGACTGATTCCACCCTCGAAATGGCTCATCAGCTGATCCATGCTTACTTGGTGCTGGTTAGGGGCTGTGTACCACAACGTGTGCTTCGGAGCAACATTGACCAGGACTGCAAAGCCGGGTGCACGTAGACGGTTGCTCTCATGTATTTCCTGACTCGCTATGTTTCTGTTATTTATATCCACTTCCATTTAACCCACTTCTCTGTATACCACGCGCCCCCTGTATCGTAAGTAGAGTATATCACAAAATGTCATGTTTGTTAACAGGTTTAGGAAATGGAGAATTTCCGAACAATTTCGGAAGAAATGTTTTCCTTCACTGACAATTTTGCTAACATATGAAGAAACTTTGGAAGTAAAAAGATCCTTTTATTTATGTTAAAATGGCCATTTTTGTATAGAATCCAATGAATTATTTGGATCTTTAAAAAAAATTGTGTAGGTAACAGGGTATAAGATTCTAATTACCTTTATGGGCAACTTGGAAGGATCTGTCTTTTTTTGTGATTACTTGGTTACATTATCATAAAGCCGATTTCTTATAATATTATGCAGTAAAGCATCACTGTTTTATTTATATCATGAAGAAGTTGCAGAAAATAGAGAACCATGAAATATACCAAGAGTTTTCTCAGAGGGATTGTCACTTGAAATTATTTTAGAAATTATATACTCAGATTATCGTTTATATCTTGAGCTTCAGTGGCACAGGGGTGGACCCGCATGTTTTTAAAAGAATGTATAAAGAAAAATAACAATTAACATCAGTCGTTTTCAGTGGAAATAAAAATCCGATGAGGATAACATATCTATAGAATGCATATGTCATTAGAGAAATATATTCCACATGCAGTAGACTATTCACATGGGAGTTTGGATTCTGGATTTAACAGATATTTTAACAAATATTTAAGGATTTAATAAATCCTTAAAAATGTTTTAATAAATCCTTAAAAATGCCTACAATTTGTTCTTTAATAATAGGAACTAACTACTAAGGGAGATATTTAAATTACAAACATGCTGAGCACAGGCATTTCAAAGGAAAAGTACAATATTAAACAAAAAAGAAAAATCCCTTTAGCTGTCAGTGGCAATTAACTTTATAAACCACTTTTATACAAGCTGTTTATTTTATTTTAATTTTATATTTTATAAGCCTATCATATTATATATGTAATAACATAAATAGAGTTATGTGCAATTTGCACTCCTTGTTTCTACTCTCTATATCTTTGTCAAATTGTAAGAAAATAGCCAAGAATCTGAATTTAAAGTATACTTCCTTCAGGATTAAAAAAAAATTATTATATTTATGTATTTATTTTGAGGGAGAGAGAGTGTGTGTGTGCAAGCAGGGGAGAGGCAAAGAGAGAGGGAGAGGGAGAGAGAGAGAGAGAGAGAGAGCGAATCCCAAGCGGGCTCCATGCACTGTCAGTGCAGAACTCGACATGGGGCTCGATGTCATGAACCGTGAGATCATGACCTGAACCAAAATCAAGACTCAGACACTTAACCGACCGAGCCACCCAGATGTTCCTGGCTTCCTTCATTTTTAATAGTTTGTTTTAAAGCTTTGGATATTACAGGGTTCTTTATCAATGCGAATGCTATCAAGAGAATTACTGATTTTCATTATTAATAGATTTTAAAAGTAAGCATGATAGGTAGTTTTAGATGATATTTTGTTCAAATGTGCACTTGTTGTAGATTATAAATTATATAGTATAAGTCAAAGAAGTATAAAACCTAGAGGTTCAGGAATTCATCTCTAATTGCTTTTCAATAAAATAAACTTATTTTTCATTAGTTTAACGTCTTCCTAACTAAAACTTATTAGTAGTTTCTAATACAGCCCATTTTAAATGATTTACAGCACACTTTAAGCTTCACTCTCAAAAAGAAAACAAAACAAACCTTGACCCTGAAATCAGATCCCAAGGAGAAGGTCTCCCAGGGACCCAGATTTCCTGGGACCCAGCCCATCCGGTTGGGTCCTATGGCTCCCGTTCCCTTTCCCTTCCCAGCCGCAACCCAGCGGTCCACGGCGGGGGTGAGGGGGGGCGGACACGGGAAGTCAGTTGGAGGTGGGTGCACGCAGGGATGGACTGCGCCAGTTCGACCCCGTGACCCCGCTGCTGCTTCCTCTCCCCAGGAACGGAGGCTGGACCCCCTGGACCTCGTGGTCTCCCTGCAGCACCACCTGTGGGATCGGCTTCCAGGTGCGCCAGCGATCCTGCAGCAACCCCACCCCCCGGCACGGGGGCCGGGTGTGCGTGGGACAGAACCGCGAGGAGAGGTAGGCACCGCCCTGCCCCCACACCGCCATCCCCACGCTGCCTGCCATTCCAGTGCGGCCCAACCCCCTGCGGCTTTAGTCGGGGACGGAGCTCAGCTTGTATGTGGCATCCCTTTCTGTCGAGCCCGATCGTCCTGTTCCTTTCCCGACATCGTTTACTTTTGATCAAAGCCCCGTGTCGACCGCCTCACTACCACCCTGGTGCCTGCACAGTTGACTGGCTGAGCAGTCCCCAAGGGAGCGGAGGTGTGGGGACAGCGGGCACCTCGGTGCTGGTCTCCCTGGGGACTCAGAAAGAGAGTGCGCTGGGGAAAATCCGTTCTTGTTAAAATCCAACCAGACCCAGTCTCCAAACCCGCGGTTCCAGGTAGGACCTAAGACGGCCCCGGGTCCGGATGGCAGTGGTCAGATGCAGTAGGGTTTTGCATCAGAACGAAGTCAAGCAGCCGGAGCGGGGTGAGGACGTCTTCAGGATCTGGGTACATTTATAACCTCATGCCCCTCTACTAACCGATCCTCTCAGGGAGGCGGCTCTATAGCCCAGAGCGGCATCCTTTTCCAGGGTGGACTCTAAGCCTTCAGCTCCTCGGGGAGCTTTTCGTAGCAACAGACATTTGGCTTTGGCTTCACATAATCTACAGTTGTGATGGTTGGCTCTTTCTTGCGTATTTAATGTACGTTCTAGTTCATGATTGTTGGGGAAAATCCAAGCAGGTGAATTTCACATCAGTCACACTAACAGAAGCGTGTTACATTGACCCCTGTGAAACAAAATGGCTTGCGATACCTTTTAATGAAAATGCAGTGAGGACTGTATCTGGCGATATGGGTTCACTGTGAGCCTTTCATAAAAATACTGCATGCGGTTATTTGCTACGCAATCAATATTTATGTAGACAAAACCAACAGGTTTACTTGTACAGATAGTTCCCTGCGAGGCGTTCATTACCACCTCAAAACAACCTGGGAGAATCGTTCCTTTCTTTCGTCGCTGTGTGCCGAAATCACCAATTAAGTTTTCATCCCTTTTGACCCAGAGGAAAAGGAAAGATGATTTTCACAAAGCGAGGTTGGTTGTTTCTGAAGTAGTCCCGAGATAGTCTTACACAAACCTACTTTTTCCCATCCGGCACCAGTTGATAAGCGGGAGGACCGATTATGGTCCGCGTTGTCTCCCTGCTATCTCTAACCTCACAAGATTTAAAACTGGTCAGAAGTTTTAAAATGCCATACACCGTCACATAATACAGCCCTTCCAGGCAATGCCACCTTTATCAGTGTGAAGCTGCCCCCCAGTCGTAGCACCCCTGCAAATCTTATTCCCGTTGGCACCTTTCCTAGGCTGAGCGCACAGGAAGGAAGCTGCCATTTAACTCTGTGGCTAACATGTATGCGTGTTCTGTATGCGTTTCACGATTGTTGGTAAAGCGATGTTTTCAGGGAAGACTGTGTTTGGGGGACTGCCGCTTAAAATGTTCCCTTTTTACGGAAAAAAAATAACCTGCTCATTTGGGCAAAAGACATATTTGGTTAATGGAAGACTATTTGAATTTGCCTAGTCAATGTGTGGATGGTGAGAACAGGGACTCTGTAAAATTGAAGCTTCCCTGTTGAACAGCCCTTCTTAGGGGCTAATCAAGCCATCAAGAGACTAATGAAATCTAGAAAAACGAGTACATACGATGTCAGTTTCTTTGTTTTCACCGGCAAACAGCTCTGAGATTTTTTGGTTGTTGTCTTCGGTGGGAGGCCTCTCCACCTGTGAGAACACCATCCCTTACGCATATTTGAGAACTAAACTCAAAACTTGGGGAGACTCTGGTCTCCATGAAAGACACATGACTAGGCATGTACCGGGTTACACCGTTGCACCCTTCTGCTTTCAACACCATCGACCCTAAAGAACCCCTGAGTGGCCTCGAGTGAATATATTGATTCCCCCAGAAAAGTCCCTAAGTTAAGGCCAGGATTAGGGTTGATGACTTCATTGGATCAGAATGTCTGGGATGTGGATGGAAGCTTTATGGCAACATAAGTCTCAGAAATATTCGCATCATTTTTTCTGAAGTACTGGGTAAAGAAAATAACCGACCTTATCTTTTACATGTACCTTGGAAGGTGTGGACACTGTTTCTCTTTTCTAAAATTTACTGGAAAATGATGTTCTTGAGTACCAAGAACCAAGTGGAAAGCACCAACAAGGATGAAGCAGTGGACCTCTACGTAAATACTATCAAAATGCAGGTGTCCTTTTCTGCATTAGTTTCCTCTTCCTGGGTAACCATAGTTCCAAAAACCGAGCGTGGCTTAAAACAACACACATTTATTCCTTCACAGTCTTACTGGGTCAGGAGTTTCAGTATAACTTACCTGGGTTCTCTGCTTAGCCAGAGCTGTGGTCTCATCTGGGCACCGACTGGGGAAAGAGCTACTTGTACGCTCATAGGCTTGGTTGTCAGCATTTAGCCCTGTGTGGACTGTCAAATGGAGACCCTGTTCCTTGCCAAACGAGTTTTCCCAACACAGCCGCTGTCTTCCTCGAATCCAGCAAGGAAGAAAGTCTCCTGGCAGGATGATCAGGATGGTCTTACGCAGTGCGATTGCAAAGTGACATGCCGTCATCTTGCCATATTCCGTTGGTTAGAAGTAAGTCACAGACCTTGTCTATACTCAAGAGGGGACATTACACGGGGCATGAATACCAGGAGGCAAGGATCATTGGGGTCACCTAGGAGTATCTGCCACAGTCAGTTATATGTCCCTCAGTCATCCGTGGCCCTTCCACATGCAAAATGTATTTCACCAATTCCCAAGGTCCCTAAAAGTTTTATACCATTAAATCATCTCCGAATATTCCAGAACCTTATCGTTTAAGTCAGCCTCAGATATGAATGAGGCGCCCTGGCAGTTGTTCCTCTAAACTCAGAGACGAGATATCTGCGCCACCAGCCCACCCAATGTGTGATGGGGGGACAGGGGAAAGGTAGCAGCTATAGACATTTCTGTTCAAAGGGGAGGGCGAATGAGAGTGCAGAAGCATCACTGCTCCATAGAGATTCTGAAATGTAGCCAAACATGTGTTGGGAGTTGCTCGATTAAGTTTCAAGGCCCGTGCATAATTCTGCACGGTTCTTGGCTTTGCCTTCTGGGCTCTCGTTGCTGCTTCCTGAATCATCTTTCCGTTCTCATGAAGGTTAGCATGTGCTTGCGGCTGGGGAGTTTTATCAACCTGTTTCCTGCCAGTAGAATTCTGGATTCCAGTATTCATTTCATTTGGACTTTGCTCTGTACGTTTCCGCGCAAGCTGGTATTTCTGCGGAAATATCCCTTATGGGTCTTCTGTGGATTTCTCTGAGGTTTACTCTCATAAACAAATCTACACCCACAGATCGTTTTGAGATAGCCCTTCTCCAGCTGGGGATCCTCCTAATGGCTGAGGGACCACACCCTGGGGCCTGCTTATGATCGAGACCATCTGTGAGGCACACCCTTGCTCCTGACCGCCTCAGAGCATCCCCCGTGTAACTGAAACCACTCTGATCCTTTGGCCTTTCTGAGGTTTTAGCAGAAGGTTGTACCGTCACACGTGCGGATTTTCCCTCTCTGCCAACCATTCCTGACAGTGCTCAGAAGCTATTTCTTAATTTTAGCATTCGTTGTCATCGGGAGAGACTCAGAATTTCCAAAGTTATTCTGCCCTGGCCCTTCTTGTTTGTTATTCCTTCCCTCATTTTTTTTTTTTTCATTCCTCATACGTTTTGCCATAAGCAACAAGAAGAAACCAGGCAGCACCTCCAACACTTTGCCTGGAAATTTCTTTGGCTGTGTAACTCACTTCACGCTGACGTGTCCCGCTTTCCATAGAAACCGCAGCGACAGCCTGGGTAGCTTTCTGCCTTGCCTCACAAGGTCCTCCCTCCCCCCAGTTTGCAACCACAGGCTCCTATTTTCTTTCCAACTTTGGTTGTGGTGAAATATAGTTAACGTGAAATTTTCCATTTAGCCCTTTTTAAAGTGTTCGATTCAGTGGCATTAATTGCATTTACTGTAATGTGTAACTAAAACACTATTTCCAAAGCTTTTTCGTCATCCTAATACTGGGACCTTTAAGCAGTGACTCCCCCTTTTCCCCTCGTCTCAGCCCCCGGTAACCTCTAATCTATGTTCTTTCGCTATGAATTTGCCTCTTTGAGATATTTCACGTAAGGAGAATCATCTCCTATTTGCACCCTTGTGTCTGGCTGATTTCACTTAGCATCATGTTTTCAAGGTTCAGGCATGCTGGACCGTGTGTCAGACCTTCATTCCCCTCGGCAAGCTGAGTAACACCCGACCGTATGGCTGTATCCTAATGTGTTTATCTCTTTACCCATCAATTGCCAGGTGGGTTATTTCCACCTTTTGGCTACTGTGAATAATGCTGCAGTGAACGCTGGCGGGTGGGTATCTGTTCACATCTCGGTTTCAGTTCTTTTGTGTATAATCTGGAAGTGGAGTTTTGGGGTCATATGGTACTTCTGTCTAGTTTTTTAAGGAGCTGTTTTCCATAGTGGCTTCACCACGTACATCCCCACCAGCAGAGTGTGAGGGTTCCAGGTTCTCCACATCATCGTCAGCACTTGTTACTTTCTTTTTTCTTTCTTTTTCTTTCGTGATGGCCATCCTGGTAGGTATGAAGTAATTATTACCTCCTTGTGCTTTTGGTTTGCATTTCCCTAAGGACTATGACGTTGACCGTCTTCTCCTGTGCTTATCGGCCATTTGTCTACTCTTTTGGAAATGTCTCTTCAAGTTTCTTGTCCATTTGCTAATTGGGTTGGTTTTGCTACTGCGTTTTAGTGCTTTGTCCTGTTTTCCTTCTTTTTTTTTTTAATTTTTTTAAACGTTTATTTATTTTTGAGACAGAGAGAGACAGAGCATGAGGGGGGAGGGGCAGAGAGAGAGGGAGACACAGAATCGGAAACAGGCTCCAGGATCCGAGCCGTGAGCACAGAGCCCGACGCGGGGCTCGAACTCACGGACCGCGAGATCATGACCTGAGCCGAAGTCGGCTGCTTAACCGACTGAGCCACCGAGGCGCCCCGTCCTGTTTTCCTTCTAAAGCCTCACTGGTAGCATCCTCCAAGTCTCTTTACCATGCTCTTCAAAATTCTTGCTTCTCCCCATTCCCTGGTCCCAAAGCCATGTTCATATTTTTCAGGTGTTTTCAACAGTAGCATTGCATGTCTGGGTATGAACGTCTGCTTAGGGGTCATTACGTAGCAGTGTTCGCACTCACTCAGTGCCCGAAGCACTCTGTGTTTATTGTCTCACAGTTTCTGGGTTTGTAGCCTGGACAACGTTGACATGGGTCCTTCGCTTCAGGATCTCGCAAGGCTGCGATGTGCCGCGGACCGTGGCTGTGGTCTCATCTGAGGCTTGACTGGAGAAGATGTGCTTCCCAAATCCCATGGTTGTTGGCAGCATTCAGTTCCTTGGATGCTGTCAGCCGAGGCCATGAGCCAGAAGCTCCCTGAATCCCTCGCCATCTAAGCCATTCAGGCCCAACCGCTTAATTCCTCAAAGCAGGGTGGGGGAGTTTTCTTGAAAACAGGGACATTGCAGGCTTATGTTGCCCCATCATGGAAGTCATATCCTGTCATTTTTGCCATATTCTGTTGGTTAGGAGCAAGTCACAGATCCCCCCATCCCCGACGTACACGCACAGGCACGCACACACACACACACACGCGCACACACACACTGAGTGGGAGTGGATCACACAAGCTGTGATTTCCAGGAGGTGAGACCATGGGGACCACAGTAGACTCTGCCCACCGCATTATCAAAATTAAGAATCCCAGGAACCAATGGGAGCTTATTATATGGCTTTTATTATTATTTTTTTACCATAAGATTTTTATTGATCACATTTGTCTTCATCTCCGCGGGTGTGTTTGCTTAGTCCTGTGATGAGCCAAAGTACTGCCTCTGTAAAAGTCATCCCCCTCCCCTAATGGGTTCTCTTGGCTCTTTCCTGGAGTAAAAGTTAATAGTATGGGGGCGGGGGCCCAGTGTATGTGCAGTTTTTCTTGTGCCAAGAGATTTGATTATTCCAGTATGGCCCAGCAAAGGGACGGTCACTTAGAGCAAAGCGGGGAGAACATGGTTGGGACAGGGTTCTGACTGGTTCAGGCTGTGAGAGGTTGCAGGGAGAAACTACCACAGACCAAACCAGAACAGAATGTACTTGTACCATGAAAAGATACGACAAGAACCAATACAGTGTTGAGAATCTAGTCTATGTGGGGCTATGAAAGGCAATTCTTTTCACAGAGACTTAGGTCTGTGGAAAAATCGATCATTTATAGAGAAATATTGCCGGGTTATTAATTTAGTTTTAAATGCAAAATGAGAGTGAGCAGTCATGGGAAAAATTAAAGTCTTAATTTTTAATGCATCATGAAATGCATCTGTGACTTTCAATGCTTTATGATACTAGAGATCCAGGGAGCCAGTAAAACCTCAGAAATGTTCAGCTGTTATTTGGCAAAAGCTAGCTGTGTGTAGGGGACTAGAGAAATTAGGAACCACTGGCTGGTCCGTTGTGAGATATTTTATCCATAAATTAATAAAATTTTTTGAACAAACAGAGTCATCCAAGCAACTAACTTCTGATCCCCGTTGCTGTTTGTGAGCAGGAAAGACACTGGAAACCCAGTGGGTGGTTTAACAAGAGTCACTTCTGTCCGGAGCACATCTTAGTTGGGGTCAGAGGGACCCTACTTCTTTGATGTTGCAGAGAATCCAGTGCTTGGGGCTTCTCAGGGCTTTGCCTCTGAGCAGACTCCCTTCGGGTGGATCTGTGAGTGAAAACTCAGACAAAAAGGGACAGAGCTGGCTAGCTTAGCAATCTCTATTTCCCTTCTGACCTCCCTTGCAGTGGGTGACACGGTCACCTATCCCGCTATAGCTATTTTCTCGGGACTGCCGTAACAAGAGAGAAAAAAGGAAGGCTCCTGGTAGACCACTTTAAAATGCACCAAATTCATCACGTGTTGACACGGGTCAGAAGTTCTATGCTACGTGGAGTTTTCAGGCTCTCCTGCGGTACATCTTCAGCTCTGCTAACATGCTGAGTGTTTTCAGCGGTGGCCCGCTCTAGGCAAATATGAGAAAGTATTTGTGCACGCTGGTGGATTTCGCCGTGGGGAGATGGTAACTCCCTTGCTGTTCTTCTTATGAAAAGTCAAGTGTTTCATAAGCATATTTAGCAAGATTTTCCTTTGCTCTCCCTATCTGTTTATTGCTCGTTTTGTGTTTGAAAGCGAAAAAGAAGGTAAGGAGCCCGGGTAGTCCATACCTTTTAAAGGCTGATGAATTGGCTTGGAAACGGGAGGTGGAATTCTACGTCTCAATCTGTGCACAGTGAGAGAAGGTACACGTGGCTGTTTTGAATCCAGGGCTGAGGGTTCTGAGGTGGTGAGTTTTCTTTTCTTCCAGACGTGTTCTGGAATGGCTCCCCACTCTTGGAACATTCCAGGTACCAACACTTATGTTAATGATCACTGAGTAGCCGTGATGCTTTACTTGCTGCAAGGCTGTGTGTTTGTTTGCACATGCCTCCTGAGGCCAGATTCTTCTCATCTGTTGTATCTTTTAATCTGTTGCGCCCTCAATTTTGTTTTGGTGCTCCTACCTAGAGGTCCCACTCTCTTACTTAGAAGATTGCTTTCCTTTCTCCCCTGCACATAAGAGAGTCCATGACTTTGGAAGAGGGAAACCTAACGAAAATTGAGAAGAGGAGAAAGAGTGAGGGCTGTTTAGGTCCACTGACTACTCTTCTATGTGAAGAGTTTCTCTTTAGAGAAGCTAAAGCATGTACCTCATTGGTTCTTGCCTCCAGAGGCTTCTCCTGCCACGACTTACCAGCTCTCTCTGGCCGGAAGTAAGCATGCCTCCATGTTCCCACAAATGAGAGGCTGACACGTGACCGTGCTGTTTGTCTGTTTCTCTCTGTGCTCACACAGCTGCCACACCTTCACCCCACTATACCAAGCCCAAGTGTGCCCCGTCCCTTTCTGTTTCCACCACCATCTTGTTTGTCCGGCTTGGAACATGTCTCCCTTGCGCTGTTGCAATCCAGACTCTCCTGGTTGGCATTTGCTCCCACTGCTCTTCCTGCTGGTGGGCTCCTTGGAGATGAGACCCCACACTCACGCATGGAAAGCTCCTTAAATCTCAGGGAGCTCCAGGCCACCAATGGGATGAGACACCGACCCCTGGAGACCAGTCTTCACCCTCTAACTCTGACGGTGCTGTTTTGTCTCTCAAGCTCTGTGGAACTTTTTTGATTCCTTGTAAGTAAATTTTCAAGTTCTTCCTCCCCACCCATGAAGGTAGGTGCTGCTACGTCCTGTCACCTTCTTCTGTTGTCTTCTCCCCAGTGACCTTTCTTACTTAACTCTTCCCATTTCTATATTCCGTTCTTTCCCAGGATGTCAGCCATTGCTCACTTTGCCTCATCCTGTGGACTCCCGTCCGCTTGGCCTGGCTTTTACCTTTCGTCTGTACCTGCTTCTGAAGCCTTTACATTCTCCATAGAGTTCTCCTGGTTTGGTGGGAAACCAGTTGAATATCGTCAGCATCTGCTGTCAGGAAACTACACTCCCCAAATGACTCTTCCTGGTTTCTGGAAACCAGCTACAACTTGTCTTTATTTCCTACTCACGAAGACCGTATTTTCTATTGTGGCCTTGTGTTCATTTCCCTGTATTCATCTTAGGTTGTAAACACCTGTCATGTGGAAACGCTCTTTGTAATGCCCTCTGCGTGGTGTCCTGCAGGATTAAGCATTTATTCAAAACGATGGCATCACAGGTGACTGACTTAGCCTCGCAGGTGGGAGTGTCTGCCTTGCGTCTGAATCCAGATGGGGTGGGGAGAGGGAGGTCAGAAGAGGACGTGCACGCTACTGTCCTCTAGAAGCTAAATTTCTGCTCCGCAGACGGAGTACTGAATTGAAATAGTCTTTTAAATTGCCAGATATGTGTGTGTCACAAGTTTGACCGTGTTTAAAGCAATCCCTTCCACCCTGGAGGCCGTAACCTGTAGAATGCCAGGCCGTTACCTTCTTGTTTTTCATTTGTTCATTTCTTTCCCTCGCTTTGCTTCATTTCACTTGCAGAATTGAGGATTTAGGAGAAATCTGACTCATCTAAGGCTAAAGAAGGCCTTGTACAATTGGCTGATAACTGACAATATGAATGTGTATGTGAAGTAGGGAATATATAAACAGGATTTGTAAATAATAATTCAAGTATCCTGGGATAACTGGTGGTTTTTTTTTAAAGTAAGGTCGTCTGGCATCATTTTGAGAGTCTACAAATAAATTTAAAAGTAGAATGACCTAAGGCATGGAGGGCATGAAGCTTCATACTAAACTCAGGCTTTAACTTTTCTTTTACTTATATTAATAGGATTAGGAACCTTATTCGATTCCAGAATGAGAACTGAATTCCAAACACAGTGTTGCTGACTTTGTATCCGTAGCCTCCTTTATCTTTCCGTATTTGTGCGTAGAAGATAAATGCCCTACCTAGATATTTTCTATGTGTTCTCATTTTTTGGGTGTCTATTTGAAGGGTTTTGTTTTGTTTGTTTTTCCTTTAATTGGCTGCACAGGAAGATCCATCCTGCATTGTGAGTTTAGCATCTTCTTCATTGTCTCCCGTGCATCCCATCGTCTGTGTGCACACAGCATGGCCAGCCCACATCTGCCCCCTTTATCGTGCGACCACTCCGCACACAGAAACCCCCCCACGCGGAGCATGCCCATGTGTCCGACCCCCCGGTGCAGGGACGGACAGCGGAGAGACCCGTGGCTTCAGGTTGCGCTGAACGGTTTCCTTCTCCTCTTGGTTTCCCCCCCACAGATACTGCAATGAGCATTTGCTGTGCCCCCCACACATGTTCTGGACAGGCTGGGGTCCTTGGGAACGGTGCACAGCCCAGTGCGGGGGCGGCATTCAGGCTCGCCGCAGGACCTGCGAGAACGGACCTGACTGCGCAGGCTGCAATGTGGTGAGTACGGTCCCCCTCGTTCCCAGCCCCTGACGTAGCGCTGGGAGTCCAGAGCCAGCACCCGCTAGGTGCTCTGCACACACTCGAAGCGCTGCAAACATTAAGTGTTCTGCAAACCACATGCTCTGTAAACGTCATGTCTAGGCACTGGATGGCTTGGGCACATTACATGTTCCACAGGTATAACATCCTCTCACGTACCAGATAGTCTGCAAACAGTCGATTTTCAACAGACACTAGAAGATCTGCAAACAGGAAACACTCTGCGAACACGACGTGCTCAGGCACTAGATACTCTGCACATACTAGGTGCCGTGAATGGTGTTAAGTTTCTCTGGTTGATGTTTGGCGGAAATACTGGAAAGTCGTAGCAGCTGGGAGGCTTCTTGAATTAAAGCTTCACTTATGGGATGAACTGCCCTGGGGTGTTTTCAGTTCTGATTTCTGAGTTGTGACAAAAGCTTCCGTCTGCTTGACTCTGCCCACGATATTTCGTTGGGGAAAATGGCATAAGGTCTCCACACCGACGTGTAGGATGCAGGATCAACCTGAGGCACTCTGAGGGCTGGGAAACTTTGTGCAGCTGTTGTCAGAGCACAATGGTGCCGATTCAGAGGGAATACAAGACGACCTATGGTTTTGATTTTCTTCGGCCTTAGCAGGTCATATTTCCTTTAGCACTGTACATTCTCTAATAAAATTCCACTCGCGCGGGCACCTTTCCAAAGACCCATCATTGCTTTCTCTTGCGCCATGTGTAAGAATGACTGAGTGCTCAGAGCTGCTGGTTTTCCACCTCGTTCGCCCTCCCCCGGTGCTGGCACCACGGAGGGCACGTGGTGGGTGGGGATGTTCTGGGGGAGAAGTTCGGCCCCAGAAGGTCCGGTTTGGCTGATCTTTCCAGTCGTTCTTTGCATTGCTTTCCTAACCTTGGTTCATGAGGCTGAGGGATGTTATATTGTGCTGCGGTACAACTTGTTTTGTGGCGTGCAAAATCCACACCCTGCAGACAGCCTTGGAAAATTCAGGGAGAGCAAGAGGGTATGAGCATCTTCTCAGATATGCCCAACCCAGGGAGATTTCCATTACTGGGATTTGGGGTTAGACGCCTTCCCCTTCACACTGGCAAATATTGCAGTAACTTTGATAGGAGCGGTTACTGATTAGAGAAGCACTTCTTTCCAGGTTGGCCTGAACTAAATATTGGCCAGGAAGAATCTCAGTGCCAGTTGAAAAGGATGCATTTATTGATATTGCAAACGCTGGAACTTAAAAAATTATGTGTTAAAATGTCAAAGGAAAATCTGTGGACACTCCCTCATTTTAGGAAAACAATTTAAATGAGGTAGCTTTATTCTTTGCTGAAATACATCATTTCCTGTTTCTGCTGCCTCAGTTTCTGAGGCCGGGATCTCTGCTCACAAATCAGGGTTTATCTTATCAGCTGGGAAACCACAGGGAGGGATGGCCTGGAGTCCATCTTGCTCTTTACATTCCACAGCTTTTCAATATAATGAGCTCAGTAAACATTTCAATTCATTATCATATTGCAAATTGACTTCAGTAATCACATTTATAAAGAGCTTAAGCGGGGTGCCTGGGTGGCTCAGTCGGTGGAGCGTCCGACTTCGGCTCAGGCCATGATCTCACGGTTCGTGGGTTGGAGCCCTGCATCGGGCTCTGTGCTGACAGCCCAGAGCCTGGAGCCTGCTTGGGATTCTGTGTCTCCCTCTCTCTCTGCCCCTCCCCCTCTCACGCTCTGTCTCTCTCTCTTAAAAAATAAATAAACACTAAAGAAAACACTATAGAGAGTTTAAGGAAAGAAATAATTATATTAAGGAAAGTGTAGCAAACTTCTTATGGAGTCACTGGAGTGTGTGTGTGTGTGTGTGTGTGTGTGTGTGTGTGTGTGTGTGATACGTCTGATTATAAATGTAAAAACTGAATGTCTTCCTCGAGTGTTCATGTGTTTATTGCTATGCGTCCAAATTTACAGAATTAAGGTTTATGAGGCAAATATAACATCAATTTTCAAATCCAGAAAAATGCCATGCGTGTCTCTGGTGAGCCTAACATCAGTTCTTATGTATTTTGAGTTTTGGGTTGTTTTTTTGCTGTTTGTTTTTTCTTCTTGGCATGTGCTTCCAGGAGAGGGTCATTGTGGCACAGTGGTTCAGTCTGCCCTTTTATGATAGAAGCACACCATTTATTTTTCTTTTCATGTGGCTTTTCCCACTTATTCTAGTTCTTGACTCTTCGAGGGCAGTAATGGCAGTCCGTGGCCACCTGAGAAGCAGGCAGCATGGAGGAGGGGCTGGGTTTTGTTGGATTGCTTAGAAAATACATCCCATCAGCGAGATCTCTAAGAAATTTATTTAAAAGGGATGGTCACTGAAAGTAACATGTTGATCTTATTCTTGGTATAGTTTATAAATCTTGAGCCACAGAGTATGTTCATTTTTTATGGAGGTCTTTCATAGAATAATAGCAGTTAAGCACAGGTATCGTTTTCTTTTTTATAGTTTATTTATGTATTTTGAGAGAGAGAGAGAGAGAGAGAGAGAGAGAGCGAGCACGCAGGGGAGGGGCAGGGATAGGGGGAGAGAGAGAGAGTATCCCAAACAGGGGTAGGGCTCAAACCCATGAGCCGTGAGATCATGACTTGAGCCCAAATCAAGAGTCAGACGCTTTAAAAAAAGAATTTAAAAAAGGGGGGGCACCTGGGTGGCTTAGTTGGTTAAGCGTCCGACTTCAGCTCAGGTCATGATCTCACACTTCATGAGTTCGAGCCCCGCATTGGGCTCTGTGCTGACAGCTCAGAGCCTGGAGCCTGCTTCAGATTGATTCTGTGTCTCCCTCTCTCTCTGCCCCTCCCATGCTCCTGCTCTTTCTCTCTCTCTATCAAAAATAAATAAAAACATTAAAAAAATGTTTTAAAGAGTCAGACACTTAACCCCTATAATGTTATTATCTTATACTAATTATATCTGGCATGGCTATCTTTTATTTCTAACCTGTTTAGATACTATCTAGGAACCATAATGGTAATTATTAGATCAAGTCTTACAAATTTTAACTTACCAGTTAACTTCAAGTGAATTATTGACAGGAAGCTATAATTAAACATACTGGAGTTATTATTTAGGCATGTTATGGTAGACTGAAATCTTGTAAAATGCTCGCAGGAACCCTGGATGGTGGTGCAGAGAAAGGAGAACCAGTGATATTTATTGCATACCCGCTGACAGCCAGATGCTTTCTGTTTGTCTCTGGTTCTTTTACGATAGCCCTGCCGATGTGACTTTACTACAGTCATGTTTATGGGCGAGGGACATGAGACTACATAGGTAGGGGACCTGCCCGAGGGTACTGAGCCTGTCTACAGAGAGGCGGGGACCCCAGGAGAAATTGTCACCTTTATGGTGGCTTCTCCCATCCCACCCGTGAGAAGTAGGCTGAGGGGTGACAGTGTCTGGGCAGTTATACCACCAGGATTTAAGCCTACATACATCACGTCAGTGCCCTGACAATTCAGAGTTGTAATTATTTAATTGAAAATAGTTAGCCAGACCATTTTAGAGTACCCATTTTGGGGCTAATTATCTTTGGCCTATTTTCATTTCATTTTTTGCCTTTTTTTGGATAATAACTAGGAACTGTAATAATTGTTAGATCGAGTCCTCATAAATCCTAATTTCAGGGGCGCCTGCGTGGCTCAGTCGGTGAAGCGTCCGACTTCAGCTCGGGTCATGATCTCACGGTTCATGGGTTCGAGCCCCGCGTCGGTCTCTGTGCCGACAGCTCCGAGCCTGGAGCCTGCTTCGGATTCTGTGTCTCCCTCTCTCTCTGCCCCTTCCCGCTTCAGCTCTCTCTAAAATAAATACGTAAATATTTAAAAACGAATGCTAACTTCGTCATGTCAAATAAAGTACTGAAATGACAGTATGAGCGAGCATAGCGGAGTTGTTATTTAGGTATGTTGTGATCAGCTGACGTCCTGTGTTACATAATAAAATAAGGAACTCTTGTTGAATGCCTACTGCGTGCCATAAACGACACTAAGAGCGATGAAAATGTATTGTGTGTATCCTCCCTGTATTCCTGCAGGGCAGCTTTCGTTAGTACCTCACTTGGAGGTGGGTGACTCAACTTGAGAAAGATGAGTGAACTTGGCCAGTAGCGCGTGGCTGGTGGGTTCCTGTAGCAGCATTTGAGAACGGGCCCGCTGACACACACAGAACGACAGGACTCCGTGTGCCTGATTTCTTTGCCGGATGTTAGACAATAAATGATAGGACCTTGTTTTTCTTTACTTTTATTTAGTACAAAGCCTATCTTCAAAGAAAGAGGACCTTTTGTCCTTACGTGTCTGTTGTATCTGTCTCTGTTGATCAGCCGTGATCAGGTTCTCTCACCCAACCGTGAGAGCATCCATAGGAGATTCCGATGACCATGGACGTTACCTGAAGCTAAACATCTAACGCACGTCTTAATTCTATGCTGGGGCCGAAGATTACAACACACAGAAGGAAGAAAGACATGCGACGTTATGTCCTATGAATAGAATTGCTTCTCAAGTTAATGTAACTCAAAATTTCCTCAAAGGTTTTAGCAGAGGTGTGAAAGATTAGAGCTGAAGACGGGGTCAGGTGCAACAAAGATAATTCAAAGACGGGAGCAGACTTAGCGCCTGCCAGCGCTGTATTTATTACCGAAATATCATAGAAAGTGTAAAACAATGGACCAAAAGCTGTGATTTATACTCTCCGCAGGGAGCAGAGGAGAGCATGTATTTCCTAGATACAAAAGAGCCGGCCGAAGGAGGACCCTGAAGGTCAAGAAGAAAGGCATGAAGATCAATACACCCTGTCAAAGGGATTCTGTGAAGGTTAATCAAAGTTGATAGAACATACTGGAAATTGTTTGTGTCAAATAATGGCACTATAGATAAATTAAGGAGCAGGTGAAACCTGGCAATTGGAAGTTTAAATAGGTTGCGATCTAGGAAAATAATGGCAGTAATACCTCAGTTTTGTGTGGCACACAGGAGTTAAGAAACTGTTTTGAAAACTGTCATCTCACACTTTGGTGATTTTCCAAATGAGAACATCGGGCCCCGATAAAGCGATTTACGTACCAGAAGCCCTGCCTTTGGCCAAGCAAAGACCCCAGTCCAGGTCGTCTCAGCACTAAGGTGCTGGAAAGGTCCGGTTGCTGTGGCCTCCTCAGAAAACCGTGGGTCAAGAACTGTGAGATTAATTGGCAGAAGCTTATCTCACCCCCCACCCGGAAAACGAGGTAGATTGAAACAGACTTATTGGAAAGACTCCTCTCCTTTCCTCCTAAATCAATAAAATCCCCTCTAGTGCCCTGTTTATTTTTTAGTACTAGAACATCTTCACGAGAATCAGCACCTCCTTGCAAGGGCACCTGCTTCTGTTCGAATGGACAGCTCGCATGTCCTCTCTGCCTACAACGGACAAGAAACGTGAAGCAGAGGAAACTAACTTGTGAACAGGCGCGAGTAGTTTTAAGTTTCTCCTTGTTGGTTGGTGCTTGTTAGTGTCCTTTGGGCTCGTGTTTAGTGTGTCCCCATTTCTGAACGGTGGTTATGCGGATTCTGCCGTGGAAGACAGGCACGTTTCTATGAGGAGGTGCATGAGAGGTTTTCCCCTCGTTCCGTCATTTTTCCTTGGTTTTGGCCCCTGTGTGCTGTGTGTGCCCCGTGTGGGCGAGTCTGCAGGTGTTCGGACGTTGCCAGTTTACACTGTTATGTGTGTTAAGCGGTTCCTTCACTTTGGGCCCAGATCCATTCCCGCATGTTTATTTGCTGACACTGACCGTATCCTACAACCTCGCGCCTGGGCTCCCTGCGTGGGCTGCTTATCGAGGAGTCTGGAATCTTTGCTTCCTTCCCCAAGCCCGTTGGCCCGTCTAAGGGATACCACGAGTTTTAGCTAGTTATATCAACCGGTTTTATATACAACTATATACAACTCGTGCACATACACCTAGTTTTGCCCATTGTTTATGAACATGCCATTTTATAATTCTAAAAAAAAACAATTTTCTTATATAAAATTTAATCGATAAAATTAAGTAAAATAGTTGATTTCAGCTCAACGGAAAGCATATAGAACTTTCATAAAGAAAAACAGTATTTCCTATCCTCGTCATCTTCGTCATGACCGTGATCGTTTCTACAGGCCAGGCATCGTTTGAACAACTTCTTAGGGATTTTATTATTTACTCCTGCCAGTGAACCAGAGATGTGGCATGATTGTTAGAATAACCATTTTATAGGTATGGAGATACGACAGACACCAAGGGACGTGATGGCCCAGCTCCTACGAGGGGCGGCCAGATTCCCGGCCAGGCTTTCGTATCAATGACCCGCATGTGTCCCAGCGGCATTCTGTAGCCTTATCTGATATTTGAAAAATAATCTGGAAGGGTAAAGTTTAAAAGCAGTTTTCCTGATGTTACCATAAACACCCATGTGCTTATAGAAATCTGTTTTGCCCGACTGAATTTGATAAAGTGAATCATTCAAGCTAAAGCTCAAAGAAGCCCTCCTCTATCACTTACTGAAAACAACAGATGACCCTTGGTGGCTTCTTGAGAGTGCATATAGTCCAGAGGGACTAGATTCTTGGGGGAGGACTAGATATCCAGATGCTTGGGGGAGGTGCATGCTCCAATACCTATCCTCCGAAACCACTGTATACAGTTGTGCAGGTTGTATACTGCATAATTTTAAGGGGGTGTTAAAGATCATCTAAAAATGTGAGTAGTGCCCCTGTAGAAGGACAGTGCAAAGCCTGGGTGCCAAATGTGGGACTGCAGGGCACCCCGAGCCCTGACCTGAGTGCATGAAAACGACAAAGTTCTTCAAAGCCTCTGAAATACGTGGGGTGACTGCCACCCGTCACTTTGATTTGTGTTCCGCACCATGGAGGTGGGAGCTGAGGGGGGCAAGCCTGAGCTCTGTTTAAAATAGAGCTCGATCACATAGTTTATTCTGGAGACGAATCTACAGCAACAGGTGAGATGAAGGAGGGGGGCTTAGAGGGAAGAAGAGAAAAGCTGTACGAGGGTTTGTTTTCAAGGTCGCTGCTGAGAAGAGCGGGCGGAGTCCCTCCAGGATGGCTGAGAAGACTGCACAATGGCTCTCAGAAGCGGCAGGGCTCCTGAGCTCCCCTTGGCAGAGAGATGATCCGGGCTGCACACCCCCAAGCCCGGTAGTCCCCGGAGACCTCCGAGAAGACCTTAATGGGGAAAGAAAGTCACGGGAAGTGAGGCCACGCCCTCGGTGGATGCCGCCACCATGCCTGCAGCTGGGATCACGGAGTGGGGGCTACAATGTGGGCCCCAAAAGTACCCGCTACGGCTGACTTTGCGAAACCAAATCCTGAGCATACCAGGCTAGCGGGCATGGGAATTCGGATGTGGCTGCCCACTAATTGGGGTTCAGCCCTGCCTTCCAGGGTCCTGTGGACTCTGGAACTTTCCAGACCTCAGATGGCTGTGGATGCTACTGATGAGGCAGATTCCACTTTGTTTTCCAGCAGGTGTTTTTTATCTAGCTCAGCGGTTCCCATCGTGTGGACCAGTTCTTCCCTTGGGGAAAGCTGTTAGGGGGTCCTGGGAAAGGTCTCTATATTCCGTCAATACAAGATGCAGGAAGGGAGGCTCCTTTCCTCCTCTGGAGACTCGTGTGGGAGGAGGTGGAAGGTTTCTCCCCAGTTGCTGGCAGCCAGAGGGGGGTCACCAGGTCGGAGCAGAGGGACTGCAGTAGCATGGCAGAGAGGCAGAGCTGGGGGCACCAATGTGCCCGCCTGCCTTGCCCCCCCCCCACCGCCACCCCCTTGCTGGGGGCTGTCTGATATGTGAGATCCAAGTGCCCTATGACTTTAGCTGGTTTGAGTCACAATCATCTTAACTGGTGTGCCTGCTCCCGCCTCTCCTCCTCCTCCTCCTGGGAAGCCCCTCAAATCCCAGATCCTCAAGGGTGGAGAGGGAGGGAGGCTTCCTCCTTCTTATCCTGTTCTTAAGACCACTTCACAATATTAACAGGCATGCTCAGAGTGCCTGGGTGGCTCAGTCAGTTCAGTGTCCGACTTCAGCTCAGGTCATGATCTCTCAGTTCGTGAGTTCAAGCCCCACATCGGGCTCTGTGCTGACACATCAGAACCTGGAACCTGCTTTTGATTCTGTGTCTCCCTCTCTCTGCCTCTCCCCCACTCGTGCTCTCCCTCTTTCTCTCTCTCTCTTTCTCTCTCTCTCTCAAAAATCTAAAATGTTCATGTGATCCACAAAGGCTCAACAAAGGACCTTGACCTTCTTCATGAAGAAGGTCACAGCATGAAATCTTGCTGTGCTCCTAAAATGCATTCACTTGTATTTCCAAACATCCTTCCCCAGAGAAATGATTGATCTCCCTAGCTGAAATTTGATATTACACCTTCATTAGCATGGGAATGCAAAAATTGCTTTCTTTTGTTATGAGATAGCTCCGTGAAAGGCTTGCAAATATGAAAGATTGTCAGAGCAAAAATGCCATATTTTGTTCCAAGAGAGTTGAGCATTTTGACGAAGTTAGTATCAGTGCACAAAATCAGGTGGTTTGGCGGGTGGCCACAGAAGTGTAAGTTTTCTGAAATTTAGCGCTGGAAGTTCAGTGATCGAGTTTAAGAATGGTGCATGATGCAGATGGGGAGAAAAGAAAAATGATGGATTATAGGAATTAATCCATCAAGTCTGTTTCTAGGACGTATAAATTATCATCTACAACCTCTGGAAATGGCAATTGGTATGGAGATCTGGAGTATTTTACAAAAATGTTTTATTTATAGTGTTGGGAGAGTCTGTTGCACAGATTTCTTTGACTTTCCAAAAAAATCGGGTTTGTCTCTGCCTATAATAATTCAAATGCAGTGATTGCAAAGTTAATTGGAAGAAGAAGCTTTAGGAATAGAGATTTTGTGCTGTAGAAGGGATTTAGATAAAGGAGACACGCACATACATATTTTTTTTTCTTTAGAGTTTGCCAGTGAATTCCGTGATAAAGATTTTCCAATGCCTGACATTAAGATACTTAGTTTACATATGGAAACAACGTCCTGGTCCCAGTCCTAAGAATTTCCATTAAATGGCCATGGGTCCAAAGGTCTTTTGTAGGTCTGTGTGAATACTCACTCCATCCAGAACAGACATTAAAAGGCGTAGCAATTCTCAGCTATAGGAAACCCAGGTCTCCGTTGTAAATGATGCCAGATTTGTAACTGCTGCCAAACGAGTAATTAAATGTGACTGTAGAGACGCCTGGGTCGCTCAGTGGGTTAAATGTCTGACTTCAGCTCAGGTCACGATCTCTCGGTTCATGGGTCGGAACCCCGTGTCGGGGTCTGTGCTGACAGCTCAGAGCCTGGAGCCTGCTTTGGATTCTGTGTCTCCCTCTGTCTCTGGCCCTCCCCCACTCGAGCTCTGTCTGTCTGTCTCTCTCTCTGTCTCTCACTCTCAAAAATAAATAAGCATTAAAAAAAAATTTAGATGTGACTATGTAACATAAAGTCTTAATAGAAGTTCCTCTAAAACAGTCAGCGAGCTGTTTGATGCATCCTATCCAAATGCATCTCCAGTCTTTGACTATAGCCCTGCTGATGCTTTCGGGCTAATCATGGATTATCCAGAGAGAAAGCTTCCGGGGTCGATGAGTCAGTGTGGTGTCCTTCCGTGCGGTCAATTTCTGTAGCTCGCCTTGTCTGTGTCTACTTGCATTAAGCGTTTGTCCTGCAATTGAAGAGAATGTTCTCTTGGAATATGAGCAAGCATTGCTTGTTCGTGGTTTTTAAAAAGCAACTAACTGCATTGTCCAGCCAAGTTGGCCTCTAAATGATGTGCTCTGATGCTGTCCCTCTGATTGGGAGCTGAGGGCTTCCTGGCCAGTGTGGGCGGGGGGGGGGGGGGGGTACAGATTTGGTAGCATTGGGGATGGACTCTTGCATTTATTTGCATCTTTGGATATTCCGTCTGCCTCCACCTCCACTTTGGAAAGTTTGTATTTCAGTGCAGACCTTACTGCACAGGCCGGGGCTGTGTTTCCGGGGCTGTGTTTCTGTGGCTGCACGAGTAGAACATTCTATCCACCCCACCATCCCAATCTGAGCCTGTGGGTCTACTCAGCTGACTTACGGAAGAGCTGGAGAGAAGCAGAGATCCGGCCCATTGCAGGTTCCACTTTACAGGTGGACATGCTGCCTCAGCTGACTCATTTCTAAAAGGCTCTACAATCAAGTTCATGAACAAGCTAACAAAAACCTGGGGAGAAATTCCTTTGCTCAAAGGCTTTCGCCATTTACTTAATTGATTGTGTCTCTTGCCGTGCGTTCTTCTTTGGGTTTACTCAGGTTGTGGCAAGACCCGCGTACGTCACGGTCTCAATAGATGTTTTCTCCAACTCACACTGTTGTAATTAGAATGTAAGCAGCTTGAGTTTTTTACCCATTTTCTTTTCTTTTTTTTCTTTTCCAGTTTATTTATTTATTTTGAGGGGGCGGGGGAGAGAGAGGGAGAGAATCCCAAGCAGACTCCACGCTGTCAGCACAGAGCCTAACACGGGGCCCCAACTCAGAAACTGTGAGATCATGGCCTGAGCTGAAATCAAGAGTCAGATGCTTAACTGACTGAGCCACCCAGATGCCCCTGCCCATTTTCATTCCACCGTGATTTAATGAATATTAAACTTCTACCCAGTGATGGCTTCTGGGGATAGCAGGGTGAATAAGGGAATCACAGTCCCTGGTCAAGGCTTAGGAATAAGGCTTCACTTGTGAAGCTTAACCCCAAATGGTCTCCGTACCGGTTTGCTCGTTGCCTTATTCTCGTGTGTGGACGTAGTTGTTCACAGTGTACTTTGATTCCAGTTTCCACTAGCAGGGAGGGGGTGTGTTGCAGGAGTAGTCACGGGCCCACAAATGCAGCCAGAGGATTTTAAACTGAGTTTTGATCACACCGGCCTTGTCGTTTGGTCTGGCTCACAGCAGGCAGCCCTTCCTTTTGGAGAAGTAACGGACATGTTTAATTATACCAACAATATGTTTTAATTTGTGTTTTGCCTCAGATTTGCATTTCCCACTTTTGTGTCACTTGTATCTGAGCGCCCTCAATGGAATTATTAAATGTATAATTTTGGCTGTTAAAACAATTCACATACATAATAATTTTCAAAGCGACTTGTAATTAAGTAAGTGAGGGAAGGAAGCAACAGGCATTGGAACATGAAAAAATGGTTTGAAAGCATTGACTTTGTCACAGATGCCATGGGATCCTTCCTCCCCAAGTGTTGTCCCTTTGGCCATCCTAAAATGTTGAAGGACTAGATCCCATGTCAGAACCCTTGTATGTGACTACAAGGAAGACTGTCAGGGGCTCCTGTGAACATTTAAATTTTTTCTTGAACAATTTTAAATAGAAATACCAGGACATGTGTGGGAGCCTCCAGAAGTTGTCAGGAAAGGGACGCCTGGGTGACTCAGTCAGCTGAGCGTCTGACTCTTGATGCTGGCTCAGGTTATGATGCCGGGGTCGTGGGATCGAGCCGCAGGTGAGGCTCCAGGCTCAGCCTGGAGCTTGCATGGGATTCTCTCTCCCTCCCTCTGCCTCCCTCCCCCACTCGTGCACTCTCTTGCTCTAAAATAAAATTTAAAAAAAAAGTTTTTAAGTTGTCAGGGGGGGAAAAAAAGCTTAAATGTTTTGCTCTGATAGAACTGGCTTGTACCGTGTCGCATTCTTGCATTATTTTCTAAGCCGTGCTGCGTGAGAAAGTAACATCCCACACACTGCCATTTGGCGTCGTGCTTCTGTCATGATGTGAAACATTTCCCACATCTGTTCCCACTCTATCCTGGTCCCGGGAAATTGGCCCCGTTTGAGACTATTCGGAAGTAGTCTTCGAAGGAACTCCAGGGTCATGGTATGGGAGGACGAAATGGCAATGGCGGAGAGAAGGAGGCTGGGGGATCTACCTTTTAAAATTACCCAAGCTCTGCGTCTGTGAAACCATAGCCTCTCAAAAGAGGAAGAGACAAAAATAGCAGGGCAAGCAGATGGGATCCAGACATCAAGAGGAACCCTCTGATGTTTGCCAGGCAGTTTCCGTTATGAGGCTTCTTTAATTGATTTCTCTCTCTTATCTCGCAACTGCTAATGGCTTTTAGTGATAAGGCCTTGCCATCTGCGCCTGTTCCGTGAGTCTCCTTTGATAATTAATTTCTCTAATGCTTGGTGTAATCTGCTGTGATATTGTTAATTTCTAAATAGTTTCACACGTGGCAGAAAAGAAAACTCCCAGCGACTTCAGTCACCGATTCATGTCCTCCATCCCATCCTTTGTAGAACTTTCGGAGCTTTTCATCTGTAGATCTGACTGGCAAAAAAGATTATCTACCGGGTGTGAAGAAGCGCGTTAGGTACTAGGGAAGATACGCAGATAGGTGCAATAAAATTCCTAACCTCCAAGAGCTGACTTCCTAGCCCAGGAAGAAGACTATAAATCCCATGGCTGGAACATAAGGACCAAGTCAGACATGCCAATGGAACAATGACGAAGAACCAAAGGGTGGAGAGGAGGCGAGAGGATGGTTCAAGGGCCCCACAAGGGGTGGCCAGGATCTGGCCCGGTTGACATGGAGTGGGAGCTTAGCTTGGCGATGGACTGACTTTCGTGGGTTGGTATTTCCACAGCACAACTCCATCAGTGACTTCAGACATTTCAGCTACATCACGTTTCCAGTTATGTTTCCTTGCAGTGAAAAAGAAAGTCGTGTTGGTTTTACTATCTGAAAGATAGAAGCTGTCTAATTGCAACGCATACATAATGTTATGGATGCAAATATGTGAGGGCATGTTTGTGTGTGGTCCGTATCCTGAAGTACATTCTTGTCCCACGGCCATTGGTTCAACCTGAGTAGATGCTTGTTCCTCAGCCTAAAAGTTTAAATTTAAGGTCAGCATTGCCCCAAAATATGTTATATAAACTTGGGTTTAGTCTTATTTCGGAGAGGAAAGTCCCATCCCACTAATGTGAGATGAACTAATTTGTTTTTGAACTAACTAATACCAAAAAAGAGGATATTTTAAGACTTTAAAGTCAGGCACAATATGTGTTTTATTCATGATTGTATCCTCAGTATCTAGCAGAGTGTAGGATCAGGGGGTAGATAAAGCTAGTTATTAAATTCGTGTATTAATTTTTTTTAAGGTGGTGGCAACTTGGGGAAATATTGTCAGCGTCTTTTCAAATGAAGTGATTATTCTTGTGGATCTGATCGCCCTTGTCTGCTCTGTGGTTTCCCCTCGGTCATTCACAGCAGAACATATTTTGTGGCTGGTCTTCTCTTTCGTAGAGATTCTTCACAGCTCAGTGGGACTGCCTTTACTTCACATTTAATTTTTCCTCCCATGATGTTTGCTGATGAACATTTTAC
Organism: Neofelis nebulosa; assembly: GCF_028018385.1. Classification (NCBI taxonomy): domain Eukaryota; kingdom Metazoa; phylum Chordata; class Mammalia; order Carnivora; family Felidae; genus Neofelis; species Neofelis nebulosa. The sequence goes on along the minus strand of NC_080782.1, from coordinate 7,097,406 downwards.
TTCTTGTTCTTATGCTTAAATTATTTCAAATTCTTTCTAATTAGCTTTACAAGGCTGCTCTAAATGAGTCAAGTTGAGCACTGAAAACCAGTTTGCCTGCAGTAATAGTGTATGAAGTTCATTAAAATTGGTTTTGATATTAGATTATACTTGGCAGTGACCTTCCAAGACCTTATCAGATCCCCACAGGCAAGACGTGAGTACATATAACTAATGCAGAGCAACTAATTGGAAAAGAAAATCTGAATTTCCTAAAGTGGCATAGATTCCAATATTTGAGCTCCCTTCTGTAAATAGGAATTCAATGTAGTAGTGACCCTAGGTCCTTTCCAGACCATCAACCTTCCCGCTAATCAGATGTTGTCTGATTTCCCTCGGTGCACTTCATACACACCAACCCAAGTCTGGTCCAGCTCTGTCCCCTTAACAAACAAGTCTCGCGTGACTGTGGGTTTGAGCCAGCACTTGGGAGGTGGGCTGGGTGAAGTGTGAATCTGGGTACGTTGCTGTCCTGGAACCCAAGAGCTCTCAGCCTGGGAGAAGAAAGAGGCTAGCAACCAAATGGCATTGACTTCAGGTAGAAAGTGCCAGAGATGAATCCAAGCTACAGGTGTCCAGAGAATGGAAGGAACCAGTAAGTCCTCTGTATATGGGATGGCTTTCTCTGGGAAAAGCCCCACATCACTGTTTTAGCAGAAGTCATTTGAGTGTTACTAAGACTTAGGAAGACCGGGGTTCAAGGGGACTTTGAGTACAAATAGGGTCCCCAGCGGTTTCCTCCAACAAGAGAATCTGGCTCTGCATTGGCTGAGCATCTGGTGTTTTCGGGGGAATGGGGCTCTGGGGGGTGATATGAGGGTGGCTTGCCTCTGGTCCAGAGGACTAGGAGAGTGCCCCCCACCATGTCCACTGAGGAGCCCTCAGGGTTTACACTACAGGATAGAGATTTGCCTGTGGACCCAACACCTTTGCCACTTGAATCTCATGGAAACAGATGACTCATTTCGCCTGCCATCCAGTAAGCTGCCAGTGGAAATATTTCTGGCCCATGGGGCTTGATCTCCTATTTTGTAAACCACAGTTTCTGAGGATGTTCCGGAGATGTTGATTCCATGTGTGTGCCTTCGTGAAGGAGTTTGGCAAGCTTTTACTTGGGTGCACATATTTTATATTATCTTCTCAGGCTTCTGGGCTCCCACTCTCTTGCCACCCTGGGCACTCATAGATCACCTTGTTCTTAGATGTGCCCCATAAGCCACTGCATAATGAGAGGAGCCTGGTCAAGTGAAACCTATTTCATCTTGATACAAATTGTTAATTTTTTAAAATTCTGCCATTTTACTTGTACCTATTCCCTGAGTCTTTGCAAAAAAAAAAGAAAAAAAAAAAAGGTAACTAATAGAAGTTATAACTTTTTTCCCAGCAGACATTTCTGCTTGTTCCTTAGCAAAATACGTAACCCCCCCTGTTTGTTGCTTTTATGCTGACATTTGCATAGGGAGGCCCCGCCAAGTACAGCTGCGAGTTTACTGTAAATGTACTGCATTTGCCTCATTTGTTTGCAAGGAATCTGAATTAATCTCCAGCATAAGTACTCACGTTAAAAAAGACAAGATTTCCGCATACATATTTATAGCAAGACCTAGTGTTACAAAAGAAAGTTTTATAATCCTGGCACTTTGCTGGCATTTTATTTGCATTTCAGGGGAGGAGAGATATTTGCTTGGCATGGTTTGTGTATGTGTATATATATGTGTGTGTGTATATATATATATATATATATATATATGTATATATGAAATGTATTGTCACATTGAGCACCCAGTGCTCATCCCAACAGGTGGCTGGGCATGGCTTTTAATTGTAAGTCACGTCCTGTAAGGATCTCAGGATGAAATCACTGGTGAGCCTGCAGGTAAAGAAGAGCAGACTGATGCTTGTTGACTGGGGTCTGTCCACCGGCTGACACGGGGCTGCATTGTGGAGGGCGCTGTGAGATTCCAGGCTCCCGCTTGCAAATGGCCCATCTCTGTGGCTCTCCGCTGTATCCTCAGCACCTTCTCAGTGCCCGGTGCAGAGTAGCTGCTCAGTGAATGATGTGAAATGCATTGGCGGCCTTCAGGTCAAGGGAGAGCCGTTACATTTTGTACCAGTAAGCAGAGACGATCCGATCTCTCAAGAGGCCCGAAACTGTCCTCATATTCGTTGGTGTGCATGCAGAGAAGAGTCATTTCTTCAATATCTTATCCGTGTCTCTCACCCTCACTTAAACATTTGGGCACCCTTTCTCAGGCCCCCCCCCGCCCCGAGAGGAGGAAAGGCATTGGAGGTTACATAGCTAGTGGTTACATAGCTCGCATGTAGCGGGGAGTCTGAGCGTAGACAGAGACGCATGGGTGTTTCAAAGCAAGGACTTCTGTCCCGACTTCTCTCAGGCTGACCCGTCCAGTGGTTGAGCTGCTTGGTAAATGGTGTCGGCTCTGAGGATTGGAAATGGTTGAGAGCCTGGGTGGCTCAGTCAGTTAAGCATCCGACCTCAGGTCAGGTCATGATCTCGCGGTCCCTTATCAATACATGAGTTCGAGCCCCGCATCGGGCTGTGTGCTGGCATCTCGGAGCCTGGAGCCTGCTTCGGATCCTGTGTCTCCCTGTCTCTCTGCCCTTCCCCCACCCATGCTCTGTGTCTCTCTGTGTCTCAAAAACAAAGAAATGTTAAGAAAAGGAAAAAAAAGGACGAAATGGTTGAGAGCCAGGATCACCGCTCACTTGGAAGGTGCCTTTGTGTGAATCTGAGCACGTTTCCCCTTCTGGGGGTCATGGCGCCACAGCCCAGGTTTTGGCCGGCAGCCAGTACGTTTTTATGGAAAGAACCATGCCTCTTCCTCTAAGTATAGACGGCTCTGGGCCAAAGCTCATGGCTTAGGAGAGGATGTGGGTGGAATTTCAGCCCTCACCCACCCCCTTGGCCAGGATCTGCGTGTGACCTGCCTACTGTACCTTCTTGCCCAATGTCAGTTCGTCAGGCTTTAAGTATAAATATAAATTATACCTGTGTAAATATTTACATTTCACTTAAACGCATATGTGCGTCTTCAGGATATGACAGTGATCAAGTGGGGAATCTAGTAAATAAGACATTTTATGTTATGAAGATTAACGGACAATGTTACAACCATTTCTCTAGATGCAGAAGAAATGTTTGATGAAATCCAGCATTCACTCATAATAGTTAAAATAAAAGTCAACACAGCGTGGATGAGAGCTGCTTTAACCTTCCAGGAGAACCATAACCTGAAGAATACCTATTAAAATGTTATAGCAAATATCATCATACTCTGTGGTGAGAGATTAGAAGCTTTTCCATTAAAGTCAAGAAAAAGCTAAGAACTCCTGTCAGCCCTGCCAGTGTTCACTATTCTACTGGAGATCAGAGGCGATTCGGTGTAACAAGGCAAAAAGATTAAAAGTTGTAAGGTCAGGGATAGAAATAATTAATCCCAAGTATTCTTGCCGGCTCTCTTACTTGTGTCTCGAAGGTCAGACACTAGGAGTTAATGACTGGTCATTAGACGGAGGGTGACATTCACTCATTGCTGTGTTTGGCAAATGGCACCATACTGAGCCCCAGCAGGTGGCAATGGGGTAGGGGTGCTTGGCTGGGTGGGCTCCTGGCCCCTGTCTCACTGGAACCATAGCCACTCGATCATTACCTGTCTGTATATTATTGATTGGTTGGAAGGTTCACCAGTATTTCTAAAGATTTTGGACACCAGTGAGGAAAAGTTATCAAAAAGAATCCCAGGTACTGTCCTGTTTCCTGATGTGTAGAGCCCGTTAGTGCCATGTGTGACTGAGGGGGTGCTGGGAGGTCCGATGCTGGCTGAGCACCTGCCGTGTGACAAATGACAGGTGTCCTCGCGGGGCGAGGAAGGGGAAAACGAGAAATAGGTAGCCCCCTCTTCACAAATCTCACAGTCTATTAGAGAGCCCCCTGTGCTGACACACAGGTCATTGTGTTCTGCGTCCTTCGTCCGTCACTTTCCAAGGCAGGGTGTAGTGGTTGCACCAAGGAAAGAGTAGTATTTTCAGGCAAATTTAGGAGAATAGCATCTTACAGGGAAGGCAGCAGCAGCAATGGCATAGGGGTCTGAAGCCACAGCGTATGCTGCTGGGTCCTCAAGACAGATCACAGGGCCGAGGGGTTGGGACAAGGCGGTTGGCCTGAGTTTCTGAGTACCTGGAAAGCTGGGGACTTTGGCTTTTAACTTTGGGTAACGTGGAACCACAGAAATGCAATTAACACCGATGATTCCGTGTCCTGGGTGGGCAGTTCCAATCACTGGATAAAATCTCTTACACTAGAATCCCCTTGCATACTAATTTGGTTGCAGTTTTATGGAATTATAGATATTATATCTGTAGCTCTATCTTAATTATAATAATATTTCGGCTTCCACCTGCTGATGTCATTCTTGCCTGTCCATGTGTGTGGACAAGCCTCACATCTCTCTCCCCTGCTCACATGTTCTGTCGAAACATGGATCAGGACATTTCATCGAGCAGTAAAGCCAGCTAACCTTTAATACTGAGGAATGTTCAAAAAGAAGAAAACTAAAGTTATTCCTGTGGCAGTAAAAGAAAACTCAGATGTCTACATTTACCCTAACAGATCACTTATTTTCATTTTCTGTATACTTATATTTGTAAGAAAATTCAGCAACTTAGAGATACTTTAGTCATGTTTAGGGAGAGCAGACATTTCTATTCTGCCAACCTATAGAATTTTTTGCCTAAATGAACAGAAATTGAAGCACAGAGAAGTCAATATTCTTGCTTAAATTTTGCAATGTCTCCTAGAATAGAAAAATGAATTTTAAAGTTATCCACAGTACAGAATTCTAAATATTTTAACTGGGGCATTCTCCATAGGCATGAAAGATGGCTTTGAATAAGAAACACTCGTTATTAAAGAAGCAACCTTCTAGAATGAGACAGTTGTAACTGCATTTGTTGGTTCAGATAACTTTCAAGTAGCTTCCAAATAAGTGACCTCCCATCATGAGTTTTTATATTTTCATATAAAATATATTTATGCCCCGTAAAAGTCTTTATATTTTATATAGTGTCAAAAAAAGGGAAAGGTTTGTATGGCTAAAAACTAGGAAATGGATACGCGGCATGCATTAGGATACTTGTGGTTAGAAATATTTGTGGTTAGAAATATGGATTTGGGAGTCTACCCACTCCACGATCCAATCAGCATTTTATATTTTAGGAATTTACAGCAGAATAATTTTCTCATCATATTTAAGTAGATGAAAATCCACAGTGCTGTTTAATCTTCAAACATTGATTTGGACAGCTATTTTTTATAGGAAACTTCCAGATTAATAAAGTTTTATATCATTGCCATGTGTTAAGTATATTCGAGTCTAGAAATGTTTAAGTTTACCTTGTAAGTTTGGTTTCAACATCTTGAATATTTAATCCCACTGAAGTCCTCGTTTGTGGGAAAATAGGCCACATTAGACCTAGTGGCCAAGATCAAGGCCAGGTTTAGGAAGCAGGAGAAACACAGGGATTTTGCCGTCCAGCCTTGTGGCAAAGACTCTGTCCTTGGAATGTCTTTTTTTTTTTTTTTTAATTTTTTAAATCAATTTATTTATTTTGAAAGAGACAGAGAGAGTGAGTGGGGACGGGCAGGGAGAGAGAGAGACTCCGAAGCAGGCTCCACACTGTCAGCACACAACCTGATGTGGGGCTCGAAGTCACACGCTGTGAGATCATGACCTGAGCCGAAACCAAGAGTCGGTCACTTAATTGACTGAGCCGCCCAGGCGCCCCAACAAAGTGTTAATATTCTCTTGATCCCTGCTCAAATAGGCTTGATCTTCTCTTGTCCACACTGTCACAGAGATAGAATTAGAGAGAAACTCATGAGAAGTGGGGCATAAAGTAGCAGAATTGTGGCCTAAAACTTAGGTTATAGACAATAACACCAACAAAAAAGTAGATGCAAGAAATGTTTTTTGGCTGTGGTTAAAAAGAAAGAAAGAGAGAGAGAGAGAGAGAGAGAGAGAGAATGTACTCCATCAGTGGTATTGTCAGTAATAAGTAGATTTAATTATAGCCCCTAAGAAATCACTAAGTCATTAAATTAAGATCTGAGAGACAAAGTTATAAATCTTAGAAATGAATCTATCAAACAGCGGCCATAGACAAATGATTGTCTTATGATGTTGTCACTTCATTTAGACAGAATATTCACTTTTGTGACAGTTTAGTTGGGAAAGATCATATTAAAGCCACTGTATATTTATATTACTGAACTAGGATGGTGATTCTGGCAGGAAAGGACAAGGCTTTTATCCTCAGATTGGAAATGCATCTCTTTCGCTGGGACACTGGCAGGCTTCTTGTTAATACCGCTCCCAGCTTTGAGAGGAAAAGCAATAGAACAATGATGGAGGACAGAGAACCCACCCAGGCCTTGGGTCTTGGAATGGAAGCAGGTCTTGGTAGGAAAGCGGCCATCAATTGTGGCCACATGTCCTGGACAGGCCCTCCTAGCACTTTACTCTTTTCATTAGGATTACTGTAGGGACCCTGTGCATATATTTTGAACATTTATAAAACTGGGGCACAAAAACTTTTAACCGTATTAAGAAAAAAAATAAGGACAAATACCCAATATTTTGACAACTTTTTCAACTAGTGGATCTTTTTATTTTCTCTGATCAAGACTTGAAACTTTTCTTCGAGTAGCTAAGATTGCATTTGAGTTTTCATTTTGTTTTGTATCAGTAGTGACATTCTAGCATGAAGGCATGGGTAATTTAGCCAGAATTGGTTGCTCAAGGCAACTAGAGCGTTGAGTGCATCCCTCGTCTGGTGCTGTGGTTGCGAGGCCGGCACCCTTAGGATGAGACTAGTCGGTCCGACGCAGAATCCCACGCAGCATCTCACGCTGAGTGGCCCGTGGGACTGACCACACTGCCTTTAGTTACTAGATGCTTGTGTGATTTCTGGTTAGTTTCTGCTGCATGTAAACTCCCGTGACCCGTAGTTGGTGTGGGTGTATAATCCTACATGTCTCCTTTGGACCTCCTCTGTTTATTTTCACTGCTAACATCTGAAATCCTGAAGACGTAGCTTAGCATGTGGTGTAACTAACTGCTCCGACAGTGATTTTTGAGAGATGGATGAATGGATGAGCAGATGGATGGATGGATGAATAACATGATACTTCTATTTTCTTAACTATGTTCTTAGTTGAAAATGTCATTTGGGCAATATTGCTGTGACCCTTCATTTCAAAAATATAAATGTTATAAATGTTTGGTGTAAGATATTTAGGTCATTAACCATAAGTTCTGGCAGGAAATAGTCAGGAGGTAACAGGAATCTAATTAAACCATCTGAATTATAAAATGAAAGTCATTTAAGGATCTTTATTTGAGGAATTAATTATCCTCCCACAGTAAATTGGCCAAAAGAAGAGAAAAAAAAAATGCAGTCCCTTGTGATTTAAATTATCAGCAAAAGATGCTGATAAAACATGTTTTCTGTTTCCCGGACCCATTAATGATGAGATCCCAGGTTGGAAAGCCGCAACACCCAAGAGTTCTAACTGTTCCCATACTGGTGAGATAAAATGACAGAAGGGCTTTGGCCATAGCAGTGAATGTTCCAAATATATCATTCATGATGTGAGGGTTTTAGATTAAACGAGTGTTCTCATTACTAGTTTTTAGAGCATGAAATCTTAGCTGATTATTTAAGGAACACGAACTGATTAAAAGCCAGCTTTATGTAAACGCAGATAAGAGCAAATTTGGAAGAAACTTTTCCACTAGATGATCACATTACAGAGGGAGTGAAATGATACATATGCATGGAAAGTTGGATGGAAGTTAGATTTAAACTTGTTTTACCAGTTAGAGAAATCCATTCCCCTGAGCGTGACTTGGCTGGGACAGTCATGGGTTATTGTGGCCACGTCTGCTCTGAGAAAGGATGACTTCTCAAGATGGCTAGTGACCAACTTTGGAGCTCCTCTAATATTTTCATGTTCTGTATTCTGACCAACGGAGCCTGAGGCCGGGCACCATCTCACATACCGTGAGATCGTGACCTGACCCGAAATCAAGAGCCCGGTGCTTAACCAGCTGAGCCACCCAGGTGCCCCTGGAGATCCCCTGCTATTTTCATGTTCTGCTTTCCGTCTTCATTCCCAGGCCTCTGTGCAGACTAAAGATGCCCCCCGTGCCAGGCTCACTGATAACCGCTGTAAACACATTACCTCTTTAACATTCCCAAATCATGACAATATGTTTCTAGCTGAAGTGCTAGTTTAAGGGACTGAAGGGAATAGGCCCGCTGGATGGAGCTGGTGGCCTCTCCTGATTATCACACAGGAAACTTGGGAGTGAAGAGACTTTCCCGGTAAGAACTGACCAGCCCACGTATGAATAAACTCAGAAAAGAAATTGCTTGAGAAGCATGACTACTGACGTGCCAGCTCCCTCTACATCATGAGCTCACTGGAAAGCCACCCACCAATAGTCTTGAAGGAAGGGGATATTTTAGACGGCTTTCCCTATTCAAACATGGAGTCAAATGGGCTAAGGGTTTAATGAACATAAGACTCCATCCTCAATCTTTCCAATCCTCGTTACGTTTGGCAGGAGAGGGGTGACTCATATAAGTCGTATGATACACCCTATTTTCAGTTTTGAATGAGTGATGTCGATTGTAGAATCAGTCATAAACAATGAAATTGCTCTCACCTTTGAGAACTTTTGTGATTCCAGCTAGCTTCCTCCCCGACAGCGTTTGCCAATGTGCTGTCTCGTTCAGTTCCCTAAAACGAGCTCTGATCACTCCTGGTTTGAAGAAACCCCATTTAACTATGTTGAACCCATGGCTTCTCTCTTTCCTGGCAACAGATGCCTGTCTCGGTGGCACCTGTCCGCATCCCACTGAGACACACTCGAGGGAAAGCTCGTTTGTGGAATGAATACAATGCCATTTTGAATTCTGCTTGTGTCCTTAAAGAAAAAGGCATTAACCCAATATATTTCAGTCAAGCATAGTGGATTTCCATTAAATCTACAGCTTTAGTGAAACTGGTGAAGTTGAAGTACAATTTGATTGTCAACACGTGTATATTGTCACTATTCTGTAAAACTAAATTTTAAAAATTGACTCTGGGTGGTCTTGGGCATCTTTAATAAGACATGAATTGTAACAGCCAACCTCAACCTTAGTAGATAATCTGTAGGTCTCTCATTAATACCTTGACTTTCCTAGGTGTTATTAATAATAAGTAGTGGTCACTTTTTTAAAATTTTTAGCCAAAACTTTCTCATTAGAAAGAATTGGAAGATCATGGGAGGAAGATAATGAGTTTCCCATGAAGGAATCCAATCCTTTCATCTTTTTGCCCAAGGGAGACCAGATTAAGAGGCTGGAGATAAGAAGTCAACTTCATTTGAATTGTCTATTACATTGAATCCTTGGCATATTAGAAAAAAGGCAGGTCATGGAATAGATTCCCTCTTATGTACAAATAACAAACGTATAATTACATAAGGGTGTGTTAGTTTTCTGTTGCTGTGTAACAAATGAGCACCAATTTAGTGGCTCAAATCAGCACAATTAATTATGCCACAGTTCCTTGGGAGAGAAGTCTGGGCCCAGTTTAACCAGCTCCACTGCTCAGAGTTGCAGGTTGAAATCAAGAGCTGCAAACATTTTCAAGGCTTGGGGGCCTCTTTCAGACTCCCTGGTTGTTTGTAGAATTTAGTTCCTTGCAGTTTGGAGACTGAGATCCTCATTTTCGTTCTGGCTTTTGGCTGGAGGACATTGTTAAGTCCCAGCCACATTCCCCCTCACAGCAAGGCAGCTACCTTCTTCAAAGCCAGCAGGACAATCTCTCTACTGTCCCCTACAAGGAAGTCTTAGATTAGGAGGAATCTCATCAAGAGAGCCACGAAGCTATCATCTTCCCAAGACCCAGCCACGTTCATGGGGAGGGCATTGCACAGGGCATGACACCCAGGTGATGGAAATTTGGGGTGCTTGCTGTCACAGTACTCTTAAGATCATAGCTGTACCATAATCAAGGTGTCAGGGTACAGGTGACTAATGGAAAACAGACCAACTGTTCCTAAGCCTTCAAGTAGGACAACTCTCCTCAGGGGCCCGAAGATACAATCCTACATGTCTGATGAAATGCACAGGAGAACCGAGTGCTCGGGATCTTTGTAAGGTATCTTTAGGAATTTTTGCCAAGTGAATAAGCAGATAGCAGGTGTTACAGCAAAAGCAGAGGGATGGAAGGAAAGGGTGGGCTCCTTTGCTCAAGGTCACCCATTTCAGTTGTCGAGTTGGGAAGGAAACATTTCCCCCGATGATAGGTTTTCACTTCTAGCTAAAAGTAGTTTTTCCTCTCATTGCACAGTATTTGCCAAAAAAAAAAAAAAAAGCTGTCTGAATTTTTGATGTTCACTCTCAGAGACTACGAATTTAAAGGCATTCTAGTGAGAGAATAAAATAAATAAATGGATCTTCTCATTTGAGATGTAAGTTTATAGAGTGCCCACAAATCACAGCCTCTATAATAAAGATTTCCAACGACAGCGCTGGTTTTCTTATTCTCTTGGGCTTTCTACTGTGTTATAAAAAAGAATGCCTAAAATAATAAGTAAGGGGGAAAGCCAGCTCCATTTTTATATATGTACACACATATATAATCTAACACGTACACAAACACTTATCTTTTTTAGTAAGACAGCAGAGGAATATTTGCTTGCTTTTCCGTGCTTAAAAAAAGAAAAGAGAAGAAAAGAAAAAAACACTTGGGATGACCATTTGTTGAAAGTGAATGCACCCATTTGAAAGCCCCTGAGATGTTCAGCCCAGTCCTCTCCCCCGTTAGAGCCAATGATGGTGCCAGTCACCCAGTGAGGGTGAAAGTTACATCGACCCCAGGCTTTACCCTTGAGAAACGTACGGGCTGGGGAGACCCCATGCCAACAGCTGGTACAGTAAAGGTTTATAGAACTGTGGCTAACTCAGAGGAAGCCCACTGACATGCAAGCAGGTACTTGGAACAGTGGAATTTCCTACTTTAAAATACTCACATTATCATGTCACTTGCACATTTAAAAAAAAGTTTCCATTTCATTTCAATGAGCCTGTAATGACTAGTAATGATAATGGAAAGAAATCAGGAATATTCATACACATCTCTAATTCCTCAGCCTTTTCAGAGTAGCTGGTGTAGACATGTAGCTTTGAGTATCAGATCTTGTCACCTTCTGTGAAACAGATTTAGGTGTATGTGCTGAATATTATTTTGGGTCAGTGAGCTAATCCAAAGCAAGACGATGGATTCCAAAATGTGTTTAGGATTTTGACATCATCTTCGTAACCCCTGATTTGGTACTCGTTGGGATATGTTTTACAGGTTGACTGTTTGGGTCCCACACCCCCACCTCCCTCCGAATTCGTGCGTTGAAAACCTAATACCCAAGTGATGGTATTAGGAGGTGAGGCCATTGGGGGTGATTAGGTCATGAAGGTGGAACCCTCATGGATGGGAGTAGTGTCCTTATAAAATTGTACCCAGTTAGCTCACCCCTTCCACCATGTGAGAACACAAAGAGAAGTTTGTGACCCAGAAGAAGGCCCTCGCCCAACCATGCTAACCCTCTAACATTAGGCTCCCGGGCTCCAGAACTGGGGGAAATACATTTCTGTTGAACCGGTCTGTGGTGTTTTGTTATAGCAGCCCAAATGCACTAAGACATTTTCCAAGTGTTTACAGATTTGCGGAAGGTTGGACAATAAGAAGCTGACCTTGGGGCTGAGTTCGTCTTCCACCAAGCCATCCTGTGATTCAAAAACTTCTCTCAATGCCATGGAGGATGACTTGAACTCCTTCATGTCCAAAAGCCCATACCAGCATGAAAATGCACTGCAGTTAAAGAAACTTATTATAAGGAAAATAAGGTGATAATAACATGCAGTTGATACGTGTGCATATATAGGCTTTAACAGGTGGTGGCCACATTGGCTATGGATAGAAAGTAGCATTTCGCAGGCATATACGATGGGCAATTGGGGCTTAATAGTGCACATTCTGCATTTATAAAGCATTTCAGTCGCCAGTGCTCCAGCATGAATGTTATGAAAAAAATAGAGCTGTAATTTTAATGTGTGCAAGTATGTCTAAGCGCAGTGGGTTTTGAATATCTCTTCTCACCGGCAAGGTAACCACCATTTATTAGAAAGAGATTTGTTTTTCCGTGGACGTATCATTTTTAATTGTTTTCTTGAGGCACGGTTGGCATATGATACACTGCACGTTTGAGTATAAAATTTGACAAGTTTTGGTAACTGTGCACATCCGTGAGACCATTGACACCGTCAAGATAATGAACATGTCTGTCAACCTCCAAGTTTCTTCCTTCCCTTTCTGCAGCCCTGCCTTCCTACACGTCGCCCATCCCAGGTAACCACTGGTCTTTCTGACTCCACAGTTTTCATTTTCCATCATTTTATGTGAATGGAATTATACAGTGTCACTCATCCTGCTGGCTTCTGTCACTGGGCACTATTTTCAGATCCCTCTATGCCATATACGTCAACAGTCCGTTTCTTCTTACTGCTGAGGAACAGTCCATTGTCTGGATAGAAGACGATCTGTTTCGATAGTCACCTGCTGACAGACATGTGGGTTGTTTCTCTTTTGGGCTATCACCAAGAAAGCTTTTAAGAATATTTGTGTACCAGCATTTGTGTGGACATCTACTTTCTTTTCTCTTGGGTAAATGTCTGGGAAGAAGATGGCAAGGTCACACGGTAAGTGTATGTTTAATCTTTTAGGAAGGCGTCAGATGGTTTCAAAGGGAGGGTGCCATTTTACATTTCTAGCAGCAGGGTAAGAGAGGGGGTCCTGGTGCTCTGTGAGCTCACCAGCGTTGATGTCAGGTTTGGGGTTTGTGATTAATTTAGCCATTCTAATGGTGTGTGGTGGTTTCCTTATGGTTTTAATGTTCCTTTTTTCCAACAAATGGTGTCGAGCATCTTTATATATGCTCTTTTGGTCATCTATCTATCTAATCTTGTGAGATGTCTATTTCTATCACTTGGCAATTTTTATATTAACTTTTCTTTTAATGTTGAATTTTCACTTTTTAAATATGTAATGGGTATGAATCTTTGATTTGATTTGCAAATATTCTCTCTCAGTGTGTGGCTCGCGTCTCTTTCTCTTCACGGTGTCTGTTCCAGAACAGAAGTTCTTGATTTTGAATAATTCAAATTGTCATTGTTTTTCTTACAGGAGTGATGCTTTTGGCATTGTAGCTAGGAAATCTTTGCTTAACCGAAGCTCACAGAGGGATTCTTCTAGGTTTTCTTGTAGAAGTTTTATGGTCTTAGATGATTGGTCTATGAGCCATTGGACTTTATTATCAAAGGGGGAGCAAGTTATTGGTTAAAGGTCTTCTTATCACATATGGAAGTTTAATTGCTTTTTCTCCCTTATCAAAACTGAATAATTTAGGGGCACCTGGGTGGCGCAGTTGGTTAAGCGTCCGACTTCAGCCAGGTCACGATCTCACGGTCCGTGAGTTCGAGCCCCGCGTCCAGCTCTGGGCTGACGGCTCAGAGCCTGGAGCCTGTTTCCGATTCTGTGTCTCCCTCTCTCTCTCTGTCCCAAAAATAAATAAACGTTGAAAAAAAAATTAAAAACTGAATAATTTATACACATGCAAGTCTATTTCTGGACTTTCCGGTGCCGAATTCCTTTGCTTAGTGTTCTATCTTGATCCTTACACCATGGCACGTTGATTATTGTAGTTCTATGAGGCTTCAAGTCAAGTTGACGTCCTCCAGCTTTGTTCTTCCTTCCCAAAGTGTTTTCAATATTCTGATACTTTTTATTTCTGTATGAATTTTAGAACCAGCTTGTCAATTTTTACCTCCCCCCGCCAAAGCCTTCTAGAATTGTGATTAAGATTGCATTGATTCGGTGCATCATTTAGGGGATTTGGTTTCCTTTAGTGTACAAGTCACGGACATAATTTGTGAGCTGTATTCCAAGTGTTTCATGTTTTTGATGCTACTGTAAATGGCATTCTTTTTTTTAAATTTCTTTAATGTTTATTTTTGAGAGAGAGAGAGAGAGAGAGAGAGAGAGAGAGAAGCAGAGAGAAAAGGAGACACAGAATCTGAAGCAGGTTCCAGGCTCTGAGCTGTCAGCACAGAGCCTGACGTGGGGCTGGAACCCACGAACCGTAAGATCGTGACCTGAGTCGAAGTCTGACGTTTAACCAACTGAACCACCCAGTGCACCTGTAAATGGCGTTCTTTTAATTTCTGATTGCCCATTGCTAGTACATAGGAATGAAATTAATATTTTATATTGATCCTGTATTCTGAAGCCTTGATAAGTTAATGTTACTTCTGGTAGCTTCATGGTAGATTCTGCAGTATTTTTTACATACACAATCACAATGTTTGTGTACAAAGAGAAAGTTACTTCTTTTTTTCCGTTATAGATGAATTGTAATTCTTTTTGTTTCCTAGCTGTACAAAGTAGAATTGTCAGTATAAAATTGACTAGAAGTGGTAGAGGCAAATATCCTTGCCTTGTTTCTGATCTTAGTAAGAAAGCACGCAGGCTTTAACCATTAAGTAAGGTGTCACTTTTGTATATTTTTAATACATGTCCTTTATCAGATGTGGGCAATTTATTTATTTTCATAGTTGTTGGAGAGTTCCTATATGGCATGAATGTTGGATCTTATTAAGTGATATATTTGCATCTTTTGACATGATCTTGTAGGTTTACTTTCTAGACTGTTAATAAATGGTGAATTACAGTGATCACATGTCAAATGTTAATGCAACCTTGCATGCCTGACATCATTACCACTTAATCCTGAGAAATAACCTTTTTATGCAGTTTAGAGTTTTTTTTATTAAAATATCATCAAGAATTTTTGCATCTAAGTTCATGTGACATATTCACATGTAGTTTTCATTTCTTGTAATGTCTTTGTCTGGTTCTGATATCAGATTAAAGTCAACCTGAGAATGACTTGAGATGTGATCCCTCCTTTTCATGTTCCTGGAAATGGTGTGTGTAGTTGAGTTTATTTCTTCTTTTTATATTCCGTGTCTCTGCTTCACATGTTCAGTCTTGCTTCTAGCTTCTTGAACACATGAAATACAGTTATCATAACTGTTTTAATGTTCTTGACTACAAATTCTGTCATCTGTGTCATTTCTGTGCCAATGTCCATTGACTGGTCTTTCGCCTCATAATAGCTTGTGTTTTTCAGCAGCTTCCTTGTGTATCTGATCATTATAAATTAGGTGCGAGGCATTGTGATTTTTTTTTCCTTGTTGTGTATGGGACACTTCTGTGTTCCTGAAATTATGCTCTCCTCTAGGACATGATCAAGTTACTTGAAACCAACATGATCATTTGGCTTTTTCTTGGCTTCGTTTGTTGAGATCAGAACAGAGTTTGGGGTGATTTTTCCCACTGTGGAGGCAAGACCCTGCTTGCTACTCTAACGGATGCCCAGGGAATCGTAAGGTTGTCCACTGTTGCTCTGAGGAGCGAACACTATGTCTGGCCCTGTGTGAGTGATGGGCCACTCACACAGGATCCCTTCGATCCTTGCAGGTGGGTCTTTCCCCACCCGTGTGGTTTCCTCACGTGCGTTCACTGATTTGTACCCACCTGAGTACTTGAGGTGGGATCTCTGCAAAATACTGGAGTTTTCATTGTGCATCTCTCTCCTTCTGAGAACCCCAGCCTTTTGGCTTCCTCCACCTCTCAGCTTTGTCTCCTCAATCCCTCATCTGTGTGCCTGGGCTTCTCCTTCCTCCACCACGGCCTGGAGACCTCATCAAGGTTGTAGGCTGGGCCAGTAGGGGGGCTTCCCTCATGTTTCCCATCACTTGGCAATCACTGTCCTTCACTACCTGGTGTCCAGTGTTTTAAGCACTGTTGTTTCATACATTTTTCAGTTATTTTTTGGTGAGAATGTTAATCCCACTTCTGTTACTCCATCTTGGTTGGAAGCAGAAGTCATCCTGTGGCCACAGACTTTTGACTCCATCATCTCGTTTTTACTTCTCTTCCTTACTGGGTACCATAGAGCTCATTTCCAGGACTTCCCATCAGTCTATGTTCTCTTTGCCCCAGGTGTCGGGGATCACAGACCTCCTGCTGTGAACAAGCTTGGGTGCTTTGGCCCTTTGCAGGCCAGACTGCATCTCTTCCTTATTTGTTTTGTGCAGAATGGCTTTCTGTCTCAGCAAGACACCCTTCGTTGCTGGAAGAGAACTTGATAAATGCATATGAAAACCGTGCGTATTCCAGACGAGAATAAATTTAGTTCATATCTTCAGCTATTCATAAAATGACTTTAAGGGTAATTTTCTTACTTTGGGCTGAGCATATGCTATCAAAATTTTGCTTGAATTGTCACCATCTATTTTGCTTTCAACCTATGGAATATAGATATTGTAGTGTTTTTCAAAGGAAAAATGAACAGCAATACACAGAGCCCCTCTTAACCACCGAAAGGTGTTCCCCAAACTTATGCATAGTCCCTCAGAATGGACTTATTTGTGAATTGATCAATATGGTGTATCCACTCACCAATAAATAAATAAATAAATAAATAAATAAATAAATAAATAAGATCGGTAATATAAAGTAAACACGACAAACTTCCCGTGTGTTGGTGGAAGCAGGCATAGAAATAGACAAACTTCCATGACATTCATGCTTTGATTCTTTGAACCAAGGCTGAGGTGATGGTGGCCTGAATGACCAAAAAGCCGATTCAGGTGGGAGGGCCCATTTCTGTTGGTGCCTCCTAGACATTAAGTGAATGGTTCTTTCTGTGTTGACTGGGATAGAGAGTACGTGGGGGAACATATCTAGAGAATTGTGTAATATTGCTTTAGTAAGCATTCTTGATTTATTTTTCTTAGTTGTGCTTGACCATTTCTTTACGTTTTTTCCTTGCATCAACTGTTTCCTTTATTGATTTTTATGTTTTTCCAGCTTTTTTTTTTTTTCCGGAAGTAACTAACATAACTTTGTATAAGTTTAACAGGCACCTCATGTTGATGGGATACGTTTATTATTGAAAAATAATACTATTAAACTACCGCTTCCATCCCATCACATAGCTACCACTTCTGTCTTGAGGTGAGAACATCTAAGATCTACTTTCTTAGCCACCTTCAGTTATGTGATACAATGTGATTAGCTATAATCGCCATGTTATCCATTAGATCCCCAGACTTGTTAACCTCATAACTGGAAGTTGGCACCCTTGCGTATCTCCCCATTTTACCCATCTCTCCAATCACCACAATATCTATGTTGCTCTTTTGTATTTTTGTATTTTTTTAATAATTTTTAAAAATAATGTATTTATTTTGAGAGAGGCAGAGAGAGCATGAACAGGGGAGGGGGAGAGAGAGAGAGAGAGAGAGAGAGAGAGAGAGAGAGAGAATCCCAAGCAGACTCTGCAGGATCAGTGCAGAGCCCGATGTGGGGCTCCAACCCACGAAACTGTGAGATCCTGACCTGAGCTGAAATCAGGAGTTGGACACTTAACTGTCTGAGTCACCCAGGCACCCTGAGTCTGTACTTTTTAGATTCAACATAGAAGTGATATCATGCAGAATTTGTCTTTCTCTGTACAACTCATTTCACTTAGTATAATGTCCTCAGGTCCATCTTTCAAGTTGTTGAAAATGGTGGATTTTGGGGCACCTGGGTGGCTCAGTCGGTTAAGCGTCTGACTTCAGCTCAGGTCATGATCTCACAGTCCATGAGTTCAAACCCTGCATCGGGCTCTGTGCCGACAGTTCAGAGCCTGGAGCCTGCTTTGGATTCTGTGTCTCCCTCTCTCTCTAACTCTCCCCCGTTCATGCTCTGTCTCTCTCTGTCTTAAAAATAAATAAACATTAAAAAAGAAAATGGTGGATTTTGTTTTCAGAAGATCATTGTTGCCCAGGAGTTTTGACTCCAAACAAGGCTCTTATGCACTGTTTCCTTCTCCACAAGGCTTCAGAATATCGATTCAGTCACGACCGACCATTTGCTTCTGTGGTCCAGCTTGTTCTGCGGTCCAGCTTGCTCTCTCTGGCTTCTTCTCTCAGAGGTGCCGAAAGCTAGGTGCCGGGTAGAGCAACTTTCTCCCCAAACATACTTGCTGTTATTCGATGAGGCTTTGCTGACATTACCGCCCTTAAAGTTTATGGTATTGCTGTGAACACTGGCCGACGGTAGTGGAATTAAAGGAGCTACATCAACAAATATTTTCTGAGGTCCTAAGCTAAACTGTGGCAAGAGAGAGTCCCCTCTGAATATTCGCATCTGCTCTTTCTTCTCTTTGTACAGAAAATATCATTTGCTCTTTCTTTAGCCTTATTGCAGGGAGTTTTCAGGGACCAAATAAGAGATCTCCGTTCTAAGTGGTAATATTGGGCCAAACCATTTGGTGAGATAAAGAGAAAGCAACACTCGGGTTTTGGATCAGTTCTTTGCTTGAGGACTTTCTCAGTGGCTTGGAGTCAAGAAAAGTGAAATGGGACAGAATATCCATGTTAGACTTTGGCTTCCCCATAGAGTAATAACAATATCTTACATTCGTATAGCTCCCCATGGTTTACAGGGCGTTTGCATGATGGTTTCAGTTGACCCTCATGACCACCTTGTGACATACACATGAAAGGTTTGTCATGGGAGAATGTGGAGAAGACCTTCAAGCTTCGGATCTATGTTCCTTCACATGTTGCCTGGAGTATCATGACACTGCCTGTGTATGTCTATAGAAGAATTAGATTTAAATATAGGATGGCTGACAACCTAGTAACTGTGTTCCTCCTTTGTTCTTAATAAAGGCCATAGAATGTTCTAGGATGAAGTCTATCCAGTGATAACTTTTATCACTGGCCATAAGCCTTGAGAACCTCATAAGACCCAAATAATCTAACCTGAGGCATAAAAGCCTGGCTATATGGGGACAGTCCCTTCCGTTTTATGTCTACATAATAGTATATATTATAGTATATATTGTGTATTATCCATTGTATTGTATATTACATATTCTGTTCACCCAGCATACCACATCTTACGTATCCATCCATCTTTGCTGCACACTTAGTTTGTCTCCATATCTTGGCTACTTTGAGTAATGCTGCAATAGACATGGGAGTGTAGACATCACTCTAAGACCCTGATTTCAGTTTCTTCAGATATATACCCAGAAGCAGGATTGATTTTAGTAACCATTGTTACCTGATGATTTCCACCAGAATATCAGGAATCCTATGTGGCAAGTAATAGTCATTAGCTCCCTGAAACGTCTTGGAAAACAGTTTCTATTTTTAGCATCAAATGTAAGGCTGTTCACATCCCGTTCAGGGTCGGGTAGTTACTGTCGGGGTTCCTCAGCCAATCATAGTGCGCATATTCAGCTGAACCATAGAACTACTCCCCCTTGAATCCAATCACTTTATAATTTTGGCCATTAATATAAAACTGATTGGTCATACTATTTCTTGGCATGTCGTAATTCTATATGTTAAATGAGTGCATCATAATCAAACCTCAAAAAGCAGGTGGAAAGAGAAGTTCTGAGTCTCATGGTAGACTGTGTACGATGAAGAGACAACGAACAGAAGAACAAACTTGGTTATCAGAGATCAGGTCTAAGAAGCTCGAATTGATCTTTATTCTGGAGCTGGGGCCACCTCTGGCGCACGTGACCCCCTGCCCCGCTCAATATGTCACCAGCACACAGAGACCAACTCAGCTACTTGGCCCAGCTTTTGAATATATTTGCTAGTCACATATTTCAAAAAGGAAACTTCACCTCCATAGGAAATATAAAATATCTAGTGTACAGAAGCTAAGAGTTATTGGGAGCCTCCTGTATATTTGTTTATTAAGATGTGGGATCTTACTTTTTTTTTTTTTTTTTAGCGTTTATTTATTTTTGAGACAGAGAGAGACAAAGCATGAACGAGGGAGGGTCAGAGAGAGGGAGACACAGAATCCGAAACAGGCTCCAGGCTCTGAGCTGTTAGCACAGAGCCCGACGTGGGGCTCAAACTCACGGACCGCGAGATCATGACCTGGGCTGAAGTCGGCCGCTTAACCGACTGAGCCACCCAGGTGCCCCGGGATCTTACTGTTTTATAGGTGACGTCGAACTTACTAAGGCTTAATGACCTGCATTTTTTTAAGCAGGGGTCCATAAACCACATATGTGCTGAGTCCGTTTCAGCAAGGAGCCCCGGACACTTGCCCAGCCAGACTGGCACAGAGTGATGAAGGGGACGACAGTGGCGTGTGGCATTTTCAATTTGGGGATGGCAATGCTGTCACACTGTCAGCCTGGAAGACCCCAGACAAGGGTTTATTGTATTCCTCTCCTATGGCCTCCATTTCGAGAGAAAACGAGAGGGCTCACGCATGTCCCATCTAGTCTCTCACATGGCTGGGTTGATGGCATTCGTTGGGGCTATTTTTTCATTTTGGAGCAGCATCCAAATAATACCGTAATAAAAGATGCTATAAACAAAGGGAAATGAAGTCATCTGTCTTCCCGTGTGTTGGTGTGGAGATGAGAAGGACCAGCATTGGGGGGGCGGTGGGGGGGGATGGCCAGAAGGTATTAAATCAGAGAAGCACTTTCCAGATTCTCTGCTGAAGGCCTATGATGTCACAGACACGAAGAACTCCTGAGTATCACTTCTAAACTTCTTTAAAAAATGGGTTATGAGTAAAGAAAAGCAGTGAGAACAATTCGAGTCATGACGAAATAGGTGTTTTAATAGGCTTCCAGAGCGAGCTGGCCTTGTGGACACACGTGGCCAGTCTCTCTCCTGTCGGAAACTCTCTGATGTTGTATTAAAGGAGTATTCTTTCAAAGCCTGAAGCAACAAAGACAGGTCTTCCTGGGCCGGAATCCCTGATTGGAGGGGGGAATGAATTAATGGTGGATTCCTAGAAGCTAAACAACCGCCCCCAACACACTTGGTGTGTGAGGGACCTGGATGAGAAGCAACAACCCGTCAGTGTACCACCCCCCTCGGTTGTGGGTGGTATTCGCCAAGTTGGAAGGGAAGACACTGGATTTTGATCTAACCAAAATTACAGCCTAGCTGCATTCAGATAACAGGAGACAGGGATGTTCCAGGCACCAGGGTGGGGTAGGGAGTAAAGGGCCAGAGCCTCTTTTTTCAGTAGCACACAGTGAATGAGTAATGCCTAATCCTGGAATATTCTAGTTGTCAGATCTGTGGGATAAATATGGAAATACTCAACTAAAAGGTATGGGGGAGGGGCACCTGGGTGGCTCAGTTGGTTAAGTGTCCGACTTCGGCCCAGGTCACGATCTCTCGGTTCATGAGTTCGAACCCTGCGTCGGGCTCAGTGCTGACATCTCGGAGCCCGGAGCCTGCTTCGGATTCTGTGTCTCCCTCTCTCTCTGCCCCACCCCTACTCTCTCTCTCTCAAAAACAAACAAACATTAAAAAAAAAGATACAGGGAAAAGATAGAGTGATTCTCTTTTTCATAAGAAAGCTTCGAGGGCTATTTAACACTTACTTTATGTATATGTTTAACATTGATAAAAATGATTTTTAAAGTATGGTCATAACTGGGTGCATTAAGTATCGTTAAATGAAACTTGCTTTATCGTGAAATGGAAGAACATTGAGGTAGTGCCGTGTCCAAGGTCAAACCCTGTACCCCTCCTATGTGGCGCTTCTTCTGTTTAGAATTCTTGACAAATAAATCTTTAAGAATTTTAATAATTGGAGTCCTGAATTCCACCCCCCACCACCCCACCCCATGCCCCATTTGCCAGACCTTCATCTGTACCCTACTCAATGACTGGGACGCCCCGCCTGTGCTTACAAGGGAGATGTCTGGTAGTGAGGGAAGGGAGGAGAAGCAGAAATACCATGGTTGTATCAACGAGGGAAATGCTGTGAAACTTACACAGTGGAAGTTATTACAGGGGCGCCTGGGTGGCTCAGTTGGTTAAGCGTCCAACTTTTGCTCAGGTCATGATCTCACAGTTCATGAGTTGGAGCCCCACGTAGGGCTCTGTGCTGTCATTGCAGAGCCTGCTTAAGATCCTCTGTCCCCGTCTCTCTCTGCCACTCCGCCACTTGTGCTCTCTCTCAATAAGTAAGTAAATAAATAAATAACATATTTTTGCAAAGAAGTTATTACGTATTGTGTATTTTATTTGGATAAATAAATACTCCACTACTCTTATGCTTAGAATCTGTGATCCCAGAGCTTAAAATACTCATTAAATCTCATTGAGCATTATGTTGTCCAAAAACGAAAAGTTTTGGTTCCATCATTTGAACTTCAAGCTTTTTTTTTTTTTTAAAAAGCTAAGCTCTGGGCGCCTGGGTGGCTCAGTCGGTTAAGCGGCTGACTTCGGCTCAGGTCATGATCTCGTGGTCCGTGAGTTCAAGCCCTGCGTCGGGCTCTGTGCTGACAGCTCAGAGCCTGGATCCTGTTTCAGATTCTGTGTCTCCCTCTCTCTGACCCTCCCCCATTCATGCTCTGTCTCTCTCTGTCTCAAAAATAAATAAACGTTAAAAAAAAATTAAAAAAAAAAAAAAGCTAAGCTTAACAT
Source organism: Neofelis nebulosa (assembly GCF_028018385.1). Taxonomy (NCBI): domain Eukaryota; kingdom Metazoa; phylum Chordata; class Mammalia; order Carnivora; family Felidae; genus Neofelis; species Neofelis nebulosa. Next base: position 7,074,684 of record NC_080782.1, on the reverse strand, counting down.
TGGAATAGTCAGCAGTTTTGGTTATTTATCAGGTGAAAGACGGAAGATGGTTTTTATGGGATCACCATTCTTATTCACGTACGGTTACACTTACTGTCTCATTCTCCTTGTTGACACAGGATAAACTGTGCAGATTCCTTCTCTTGTTTTAAAGTTTATTTATTTTGAGAGAGAGAGAGAGAACATGAGCAGAGGAGGAGCAGAGAGAGAGAGAGAACACAAGAAGGCTCCGTGCTGTTAGCGCAGAGCCGGGTGTGGGGCTCCATTAGGCAATCTGAGATTGTGACCTAAGCCGAGATCAAGAGTGGGACGCTTAACCGACTGAGCCACCCAGGCGCCCCTGTGCAGATTCCTTCTGTGGTTGACCTGAACCCTGATCATCCTCTTAAATGTCCAATTTAACAAAAATGTGTTTTCCACTTTGTAGAGTAGCCGGTGGGTGTCAGGATGTGACGTGTTAGAGAGCCCTGTCTCTCAGTAAGGGAAGGAAGCCCTGGACCCAGTTTATGCCCTACGATAAGCACCTGCCACACCCTTTCTCTCCCAGGAGTACCAGCCCTGCAATATCAACCCGTGCCCCGAGCTGAAGAAGACCACACCCTGGACGCCCTGGACGCCCGTCAACATCTCGGACAACGGGGGCCACTATGAGCAGCGATTTCGCTACACGTGCAAAGCCCGCCTGCCTGATCCAAATCTGCTGGAAGTGGGAAGACAGAGAATCGAGATGCGATACTGTTCTAGCGACGGAACCAGCGGCTGCTCTACAGACGGTGAGCAGCCAACCCCCCAGGACCGACCCAACTTGCACAGACCCGCGTGCGACCCCATCTCTCAGGTCACAGGCGAGCAAGGGGCTCTTTTCCTTTTGATTATTTTCCCCTTAGCAATCTACGACAGTGATCCCACAAGTGCACAAATGCCTTTTGTAGCAAACTGATGGGAAAGAGTTCTATACTGAGGTGGTCCTGTGAACTCAGCCCTCAAAATAACACTGCCTTCTTAATACATCCAGAAGAGTTTCGGGGGGGGATTTATTTAATATCAGAAAATATATCAAGGAAGGCTCAGTCGTCTTCCATGAATCTTCTGGCACTAAAATGTAAGCTGCAGATAAGCTTTTCCTTTGATTATCCCCAAACTGGACAAAGACAAAGAAAGACCATCTCTGTGTTTCTGTCTATAGAAGGATCTTTCTGCGAAAAAGTTCGGCCTGTGGGGATCCTTTAATAGTCTCTGAAATTGCTCTGCCCTTTTAATCCCTTCAATACCATATTAATAGCGGAAGGGAAAGCTCTAAGAGAGACCACAAGATGCACCCTCCGCCTGGCCCCGCTGCTCAGTGGGCTACTCTCCTCTGACAACTCACTTGCTCCCCCTGGAGCTCAGCTGTCTCCACTGCAGGAAAGGGGGTGAGCCTGGCCTTCCCAAAGAGCTTCATTTCCGCTTCCTTATTCATCACTTCTGTCTTTCTCATCTACTTTCACAAAATTTGTCCAATTCTAGAAAGGAAATAGGTGTTCACAGATGGTTCTCAGAACATGATGTGATGAGGACGGTGATAGTAATGTCGTGCACCTGGAACATTTCTCAGCACTTTTGTGTTTATGATTCCACCTCATTCTCCCAACATGAATGTAACATAGAAAGCATAGTCACCGTCAGTGACACTTTTAGAGAAGGATCCTTAGACCCAGGGTGGGCGGCCTTGATGAACCACTGAGGCAGTCACCATGTTGGACTGACATAGATGGGATAAATTCATGGGGGTGTGATAAACGTCCTCCTTCATGACCAGAGGGAAATGGCTCCGGAGTGGCTCCACGTGAGGACCACTGGTGGCACACTGGCCACAAATGTCCCTGTCTCCTCCAGGAGCCTCTGAACAGCAGGGGCATCTTGGATCTGCCAGCCTTCATGACTGGAGGCTTGGCAGTTGCCACTGAGAGCCACACCTAATTGTACGTTCTGACATTAACTATTTCCTGACCTCAAACCATCCTGCTCACTGTAGTTCACCAACTAAATATAAGCCTGTTCATTGTTTCTTGAAAAAAAAAGTCCGCTTTAGTGAAAAATGTTGTGTGAATAAGTCTACAATTTACATAAAGAAAACACCCATACATGTAGAAAATGAAGCAAAATGATATTCACTCTTATTAATTGTGTAAAAACCCTGCTGTAAGAAGAAAAGATATATGATAGAATATCAAGAGAAAACAGAGGACCCATTTGAAAGATCTGCATTCCACAAGGGATCATCCTGTGATGTCATGTTAGCATTGTGACATAAAATACAAAATCCCCAGTTAAAGATGAATTTCAGATATTTTTCAGAATTTTTAAAAATATGAGTATGCCCCATGAATCTTTTCTGGATAAGTATGACCCATGCAATATTTGGGACATACTTACCCTAAAATATTGCTAAAATTTGAATATCCAAATTCATCTGAAACCTGGATTTAACAGGGGTTCTTCTATTTTATTTGCAAAATCTGGCAACGCTGTCTCTGAGTCATCCACTTATTTTCTCATTTCAGAGCAGGCAGTGAATTTTCTTATTTCTTATTTCATCTAAGTAAAAAAGAGACAGTGAATAGCAGTGTGTCCCTACAGGAATGTCATTGTCTTTTCTGAACATACATTTTTTTAACCCTTTCATTCTCAGATGCGTATAAAACCATAGCTGATATTTGTTTTCAATGATAGTAATATAAACTAAGAACAAGTTTGATACACATTTATAAAAAATATCCCATATTTCCTCCAAAAGTATATCTTGAGCAAGCCTTAAAATGTACTTCCTCTGCCTTGTGTCTTAGGGGCTTCTGGTTCTAATGACCATCCACACGTTTTGGTATGGACATCTTGAAAATACAGAATCGGGCTTCTTTGCCTCTGATTGCCCAAAATGAGGTTTGCCTGTGCATTGTTGTTTCTGTATTGATTAAGCACAGAGTACCGGTTCATTACAGAAAGACATTTCTAATCCATTTTCTCAAAAGAGCATCCTTCCTAGGTTTCTGAGCCAGAGTTTTTAACAACAGAGGAGCTTAGCAACAGGGCTGTGAGTGTATTTGCCTTGTCACACCTCCCGGGAACTGCGTGGCATCCTCAGAGTTTTTTGTTAAAACCCGCATCATATCGCCAGCGTTTGAGAGAATTACTGAATATCTGTAATCTTGTAAGCGAGCAGCCATTTTCACCAAAGCAAGCAGGAATGTTGACTGTGGCTAATTAAATGGCTTCCCAAGTGTAGACTGCTCAGAGCAGACTGGACCCCAGTACATAGGCAGAGCCTGTTCTTAACAAGACATTTCCTCGCTGCTGTGCTCTTACCGCCGCATGTGTACCTGGGGAAACACACCTGCTGGTAAGTGTGCTGTGAACTGCTTGGGAGCGGGTGCCACTGGGCAGGTTCATTCACAGGTGTGTTCAGTTCCGGGTCAGGAGCTCCACCCCTTGCCTGGTTCTTGGACAGACACCTGTCGCCCTGGCCTGTGATTCCGAAGCAGTTAACTCTGAATTATTTCCGAGACTTTCACCACCATTAATTCACTTTGGAAAGGCTCACGGATAGAGGAACGGGTTTAGAAAAATGTCTGAATCATGCTTCCGTTTGTCCAGACGGATGTCCCCAATGGTGAGCATGGCCTGGTCCTGGACAGCCCGGTTTTGTTGCAGGATTCCCAAGGGAAGGGAGAAAGTTGTGTTTTCTTTGTAAGAAGTTTCTCAGGAAAATAAGTGACCTACAAACCCAAGGAAGTTACCACATTTACAAATCTAGTCCTCAGCTGCATCCTATGCAATAGCAAACGCAGAGAAAGAAGCTTCAGCGATTGGAGATTATCATTCGCCGCCAGTTGTTTGGTTTTTGAAGCATCAGAAGTATTCAACCGATGTTGAGAGTGTAGTTCTAGAAACGAAGCAGGCAGCCGAGGCAGAGTGAAGGTTTGCACTGTGTTTCCTCCAAGGACTTCTAATAGAATCACACTTGGGCCGTTTCCTTGGCAGGCCTTTCTGGCGATTTCCTGCGTGCCGGGAGATACTCCGCCCACACCGTCAACGGGGCGTGGTCGGCCTGGACGTCGTGGTCACAGTGCAGCCGCGACTGCAGCAGGGGCATCCGGAACCGGAAGCGGGTTTGCAACAACCCCGAGCCCAAGTATGGGGGCTTGCCTTGCCTGGGCCCCTCCCTGGAATACCAGGAATGCAACATTCTGCCCTGCCCAGGTGAGTGGATTGAGTAATCTGGAAAACTTCTGAAAAATCAAGGGCCTTAGAAGACCTTCTGATTTAGGGAGGCTCGTTTAGCTTCCCCAGCCTTAGGCTTGAGATTATATGTATGTAAAGACTCACAGACTATATTTTCTAACTGCGTTGGTGTAAAGACACATATAACCTAGGCTGGATTATATTCATTTATTTCTTCTGATATTTTTAAATGTTTATTTATTTTGAGAGAGAGAAAGAATGAGTGTGGGAGGGGCAGAGAGAGAGGAAGAGGGAATCCTAAGCAGGCCCCGAGCTGTCAGTGCAGAGCTGACCATGGGATCATGACCTGAGCCGAAACCAAAAGTTGGATGCTTAACTGAGCCACCCAGGCGCCCCTATGTCTCCTGATTTTAAAAGCAACTACAACATTCTTGTGAATCCCTATAAAAATCCTGGGCCCTAGGCATCATGCCTGATGGAGAAGTCGGCCCTGCCGTCATGGCCTGGAGAGATGTGTTGTGTCCTTGAAGCTGGAGGTTGACCTCCTCCCAAACTGATAGACCCAGCCGTCCCGGGTCCGCCCTCCCCCCCATACCACAGGCTCCTCTTCCAGAATGACAGGTATCGAGAATGACCCACCAGGTGCCAGCCAAACCAGCCAAATCAGTCAGTCAGCAGGCCTCCACTCTGTGCTGAGTTCAGTCCTCTAAACACACACTCTTCTCCCCTGGAGGCTGACGGAAGCTGTGTTGTCTGTGTCCTGAGACCTGGCATCTCATTTCACGAACTCCCAGAAAATCACAGGGTTAATAAATGAGCCTGAAGAGCCTCCTTCCTCCAGGACAGGACGCTGTGTGCACTGTCTGTCCTAGTCAGCGCTCCAGTCTCTCTGTGTCCCCACTGCCACAGCTCTGGATGTGGCTCTGGCACCTGACTCGCTTCCACCTGATGCTCCCGTGGTCAGAGTCTGCCATCGATGCCGCATGGCCGCCCGAACCCTGTTGATGGCTGTGCGTGTTGTCTTTGGCTCTGTCAAGTGAAGGCTCCAGGACAGCCAGGAACTCTGTGACCGACCCACTCCCTGCAGTGTCCCCGGCTCCCAGCATCAGCCTGGCACCCACGAAAGAGCTCTCAGTGATCGTTCACAGAACGATGAGAAAACAAGCCCGTGGTTACTTGACCTCCCTCCCTTCCTTCTTTGCTTCAATTCTGTCAGCAAACATTTCTGGATAGCCCACTGTGCACCATTCACAGGGAATACGTGGGCATGGTGATATGGTCCCGGGCAGAAAAGAACCTAGAGTTTGGTGAGGAGGCATCCTGGGAATGATGTCAACCCAGGATGGTCACTGGCTATTGGGCTGATGACCAGATGTAGTGACTATATCAGCCGAGGACCCATTGAGCTGGAATTATGGCAGCTACCCCGATCAGGTGGCCCCTGAACTGGGTCCTGAGGGACAGACAGGAGTTGACCAAATAGACAAGCAGGGATGGTGAGTGAGGGAGGGTGATTCCAAACACCAGGTACAGTGATTTTAAAGATACAGAAGCCTGCAAGCATAGCATCTTTTTCAGTGGGTACAAATAAGTTTCTTAGTTCCTTAAGCAAGAAACTCTCTTGCAGCAGACCTCAGTGAACATTTATTTGTTGGATGGGTGAATGGACGAAAGGTGGATGGATAGATGACGGATGGGTGCTGGGTGAATTGGTGGATGGATAGATAGGTGGATGGATGGACAGATGAATTGGATATTTGATGGATGGATGGATAGGTGGGGGATGAATGGATGATGGGTGGATTGGTAGATGAATAGATGGGTGAGTGGATAATAGATGGATGGGTGCTGGGTGAATTGGCAGATGGATGGATAAGTGGATGGATGGACATGAATAATGGGTAGATGAGGGATGGATGGATAGGTAGGGGATGAATGGGTGATGGGTGGATTGGTAGATGAATAGATGGATGAATGGATAATGGATGCGTGGTAGACGAATAGATGGATGGATAGATGATGGATGGGTGCTGGGCGAATTGGTGGATGGATAGGTGGATGGATTGACAGATGAATTGAATATTTGATGGATGGATGGATAGGTGGGGGATGAATGGATGATGGGTGGATTGGTAGGTGAATAGATGGGTGAATGGATAATAGATGGATGGGTGGTGGACGAATAGGTGGATGGATAGATGATGGATGGGTGCTGGGTGAATTGGTGGATGGGTGGTGAGTGAATTGGTGGATGGATAGATAAGTGAATGGATGGACAGATGAATAATGGGTAGATGATGGATGGATGGATAGGTGGGGGATGAATGGGTGATGGGTGGATTGGTAGATGAATAAATAGTTGGATGGCTGGATGGCTGGATGAATAAATGTACATTAAACTGAAAATAACATAGCTCTCAGCTTTGTAGCCGAGAATCCCAATAATGCCCTTGTTCCTATGGCTGCTCAGCCCCTTTTAGGCTGTCTCTTCCTGTATTTCTCCAGCCTCAGGGGACTTTTCCCTTCAGCCACTCAGTTCTCCCAACCAAGTGATGTTGAGGGGGTGGGAAAGGTCACAAAGCCAGTTCTTTCCCACAGCCCCAGCACGGAGAGTAAGATTCCTCCCTGGAGCTGGGACACAGTTTGTTGGTGACATCATCAGATTAGGGTACGTGTTATAAACTGAATAGGGAGGGCGACAGGGGAATGTCAGGATCCCTCCATCCACCCACGCCTCCCCAGGATCCAGACATGAGTCCTCATCACTGTCAACGAGCTTCAAGTCTCCTCCAAATATTTGGATGCCGCTCTGGTCCTTGCATGTAAGGCTCAGGCCCATCTCAGACTCATCCCTTAACATGACTCGGGGGCTATTTGTATTTCAGTTGATTTGATGGCCAAGCCAGTATCATGTGCACATAACCCTAATGTCTTGAAATAGCTCTGTCCTCATTTTCTTTCTGAAAGCCAACATTCCAGAGGGTTGTGGAAATATTCAGACGGGTCCCCGTCACTTTCCACTTGGGAATGAGCAAGTTCAGGCGACTGAGTTGGGTAAATGTCTATCCTCTCTCCCACCTTCTAGAAAATTCCTGAACACACGACGGGATGTAACTTGGCAAGGGGGGATTGGAAGCGATCAGGGATGTGGGTGCCAAGCTGCAAATCCAGCAATAGGGCTATTTTTTACCCCATTTAGGATTCTCTCCTCCCTGTGAATTTACTCATCCTTAGTCCTATTGGGCCCATAAAGAACAGCCACAAATGGACACTGTATCTTATTTAAAAACAAGTTTGTTCATTATGATGAAATTTGAAAATCAAAGGCTAGATGAATGGAAAATCCTTTAAATCAGTCAATGAAAAATTTGATCTCCAATTCCAATTTGTATACTAAACTGCAATAAGGTTGTAAAGTCGTGATCATGTTGAAATGATCCTTTCTCCCCTCCTGTGGGTTGGTCTGGTAGTAACTTCACCTATGTAATTTTCCTCCAACACTGAGCAGTAGCTTGGTCTTTCTTCACTCCCTTTGTCAATCCACGTTTATTTCAGAACTGAGGGTTCCAGATCTTGACCTACAAAGGTAGAATCAACAGGTAGTTCCTTGTTACTAAGTACTATTCAAATTCAAATAAGAGTCTGTGTATATTTATGAAAACCTTAAGTATGAGGGAGGAGGATCCTGAGTGGGATGAGTTGGCGCAGATGTATGTTCTCTAGATAACATGTTAGACACCTGTGTTGAGCTTAGAACACTCTGCCTTTCTCTTCGTGAATTCCTTGAGTCCACGCTTTGTTCTGTAAACCACAGGCGACAAAAATGGCTCATGAGACATAGCTTCTGTCCAGAAGGAGCACTGAGGATTGGAGTAGGGGCAGCTGTTGCAGGAAACTTCTGCCCAGGGGTCCTTGGAGGAGTCTAGAGCACAGCTGTCCTACAGTGACGACCTGTGTGGCCCAGGCCTCCGGACGCTGGGGAATCCACGTCAAACACGCCCACGTCCTGGAGAACTGTAAATGTCGGGCTTTGTATCTCTGACAGCACATAGGATGCCTGACACTCAGACGTTAATCATTCCATCTTGCTTTGCTCTTTAGATCACTAGTAACTGTACTTCCCGTGGCCACCATTCTTCTGTTACTGTAGTAGGTAGATGCCAACACGAATTGGCATCTTCTTCTATGAAGTTGACCTAATCCATACATTCCATTGGCCCAAAAATAATTCCCTACAATTGATTGCTTTGCTCCTTGCAAAAAACCCGGGATCTGAGCTTTCGTATTATCTGTCCGATCTTCCTACGAGCTGGTCTTTCTTGGCCAGGAGGAGATTCCCGCAGGAGTTTTAGCGACGGGACAGAAGTTACGTGAAACCCCACACTGTGCCGAGTCCTGGGCTCAGCCTGCCAGGCCTGCTCCCCACGCGTTCCCTCTGTGCCCTAACCCTTCTGCATTTCAGTCCCACATTTCTAGAATACAACCCCCCCCCCCCACCAAGGCTGGCGGTGAGGACGGGGGGGGGGGGCAATACTGAGCGAGTTATTATTTCCACTCGTGTAGTTATTTTGTTAGTCCAACCTAGTTTATGTAGCGGAAAAGGAAGATTTCATGTGCTCAGCCCCGCTCAGTTCCCCTGGTGTGCATGGCTAGCACGGATTCTACATTTATATGGTTTTCTTGGCTTCCAAGTTCCTGTTTTCCGACCAGGTTCTGCATGCTCCCTGGCAGTGAAGGCTACGTCACGGAGCTTTTTAATAGGCTGTTATTTCTGTTTTGGAAACACGTTAGCCTTCCTAATGTGAAATGGCGTTTCCATACTCAATGTCATTTTTCACCCGGTGTAAAGCACCATCCCCCTTCTCCCCAGTGTCACTGCCCCCAGAGGAAGGTTGAGATTTGAAACGTAAGCACGAGGATGACGTGGTGGGGGGCGAGGAGCAGGGTAGAATCGGTCTGGGGGCATCGGACAATTACAGACCAGGGCGACTGCCTGATGGAATGAAGTGGCTGGAATTGTCCTTTGATTTCCTTTTGTACAGGGAGCATCTATTTCCCCAACTCTTCAATTATCCCTTGGAGCAAAGCAATTGCCGTGGCAATTGGTAGAGGTACGATGTGATCTTGTGGTTTAAACTGACAAGTGGGAACGTTTCGCAACTGGGTTCGGTTACAGATGTGCCCCCAAACTGCTCACACTTTGAGCGAGAATGACACTCTCTCTGTCAAACAACCGACAGTCCTGGGCCGGGGGATGTTTTTCACGATCCCCACTGGACAGTCGGTGTGGGGGGGCGGGGGCGGGCAGCCTTTATTAGACGAGATGAGATGATACTCAGCGTACTGGTTGAAATGTGGATAGGAGCGAACACTGTTTGAAAGACCGCAAGGTGGGTTGTACATAGGAGCTTATTGGCTCCCTGCTGTGTGTGACCGTTAGATCCTGCGTGATCATAGAATGATTGTGAAGGAAAGCACTCGCTCGATGTTTGGTTTGTTTTTTAAAGTGTTTACCCTTTTTTGTGTTTGAGTAAGAATATTTAACGTGAGAGCCACCCACGTGAGATAACAAAGACTTAACAAACCTTTATTAAAAGACGGTACTGTTCGGACAACACCAGACGGTACCGTTAACTACAGACGCGGTGCCGCACAGGCACATAGTGTTGGCGTCTGTGAACGATGGTGCAGTGGACATAGGAATGGAGGTGTCTTTTAGAAATCTTGATTTCAGTTCTTTCGGATGTCTATACCCAGAAGCGGGACTGCTGGATCACACAGTAGCTCTGGTTTTCATTTTTTGGGGAACCTCCGTAGTGCTTTCCCCAGCGGCCGCCCCAGGTTTCATTTGCACCGGCAGCGTGCAAGGGTTCCAGTTTCACCACATCCTCACCAGCGTTATTATCTGTCTGTCATTCTTTTTATAATCTCCATCCTGGCAGGGGTGGGGGGATGCCTTATGGTGGTTTTGAATTGGCATTTCCCCGATAATGAGTGATGTTGCGCATTGTTTCATATACCTGTTGGCCATTGGTCAGCAGGTCTATCATTAGCCACAAGGGGCGCCTGGGTGGCTCAGCTGGTTAAGCGTCCGACTTTGACTCAGGTCATGATCTCACAGTTCATGAGTTTGAGCCCATGTCAGGCTCTGTGCCGACAGCTCAGAGCCTGGAGCCTCCTTCGGATTCTGTGTCTCGGGTCAGATATGACAGTAGCAGAGACCGAAGCCAGATGAGGTGTCTGTTTTAGCAACTTCAGCTACCGCGAGGCAAGGCCTGAGGTCCCAGAGCCAGGCGGGCCGCTGATCCCAGCGTTCAGGAGGCCCGTGGGCAGGTATCAGGGGCCCGGCCTGGGGAGAACGGGAGTCATGCTCTGGGTCACCAGCAGTCATGGAAGCAGTTATGCCTCACGCCCTTAGTGTAAAACTCACCTGCATTAGCATCCTGAAGTCTGGCCGCAGATCTTGGGGATTCCTGCCTTTGGTCTCCTGTCAGCGCACTGCCAAGGCAGCGTGGTTTATGCTTAGTTGGGTTGTTTGATGCCCCCATCTAGAAGCATCCTTCACAGTTCCTGCCGGGACCCGTTAGCTCTTTTCTATCCCGCTCTCGTGGAGCACATCGTGATGCAATTAGTAAGGAAGCCTGTGTCCACAACTGCTGATCCTTGGCTGCAGGTCCACTCTGTGGTTAGCAAAGGTGAGCGCTCCCTGGCCTTCCCAGTAATGGCCACGGGATCTGGTTAATGGTCCTTCCCAGAACTGGGACTTTGTTATGGGTACATAGCATTCCTCGGCTATCTTCTTGCTTGCTTGTTATATGCTTGGAAACATTTGCTGAAAGAGCAAGTAAGAGGAACCGAGAAAGCAGAGGGAGAAATACACAAAACTGGTTTCGCCACCAGGAGGAAGAGGCCAGACAGCCCTAGGAGCGGTCAGGGGCGTGTGCAGGTGTCCTCCCACAATGCACGTTCTATCTGCGGCTGCATCAGGCTGGTCACATGAGGAGTTCAGAAGTCATATGCCTTTGTGTCCCTTCCCAGTGGATGGCGTGTGGTCTTGCTGGTCTCCCTGGTCAAAATGCTCGGCGACCTGTGGCGGTGGACACTACATGAGGACCCGCTCGTGCACAAACCCGGCCCCAGCCTACGGAGGAGACATCTGCCTGGGGCTACATACGGAGGAAGCTCTCTGCAACACGCAGCCCTGCCCCGGTGAGCAGCCAGGAGGCTTGCGCGATTCTGGGCAGACTCGCCTCTTCCCTTGATTGATGTAGAAACGGTGAAATTGATGGTAGCCCACGACAGCAAATCCTGAAAGAGAGGAGCACCTCATCCCTCACAGTTATCCTTGACTATATCCCACTGTTCTGCATTAAAATAGCTGCCACCACGTCAAGAGTGTCACAACGAGTAACAGAAACTCGTTATCACAATGTCTCAGTAGAAGGTTTAACCTGGTAGTGGGATCTGAAAATCAGAGTGGGGAGCAAGGAGAGCCCTTGGAAGGACTCGGCCTCAGGTCTGGGGGCAGGGGTGGGCAAGCTCCGAGGCTGGCTAGCACAGGTGCCCAGCGGGTGCACTGTAACAGCCTCCCCACCCAACAGGGCCCGCTAGGAATGAATGAGGTGCCCTCTTCTGAGTCTAACTTTGACATTGAAATGCTCATCTTTTTTTGTTTTTAACTTGCTCCTCCAGATCTTTCTGGAAGGTTCCATTTATACAGAACAGTGCCTAGAAACCAGATTCTCAGTCATCCTCAAACCTGGCACTTGACACATTTTTGAGGAAAAATGTCATGTCTTTACAGTGAGTCAAGGCACACGTCTGATTTCCAAACTTCCCCTGTAACGCAAAGATGATGCTTAAATCTAAAAAGAAGAAAAAAGCAACCCGCATAGAAACATGGCTTTTTAATGTATTTAATAGTTTCAAAAAATACAGAGAGTTCTTTTTTATTTATTTTTTTAAAAACCCTTACTTAAAATATAAGGGTTGCTCTCTCTTTTCACACATCCGTAAGCCTGGGCGAATTTAACAAATCCTAGCAAATTTTCCACTTTGGGGTGAAGTGACCTTTTATCACTCAGCTTGGGGCCTTAACTCAAGACTCGTGCACCGATCTTACGCACATAGGCAACGGTAAACACGGGATAAAATAAATTCTTCCTCAAGTACAGCCTGACTTTGGTATATTGACTCTGCACAGTTGTTTTTGTAACAGAAGCGAAAGTATTCGACACCCCTTTCAGCAACCAGGGCTTTCTCATTCACACATTGTCATTTCTCTTGCTCGAGCTCTGAGGCCTGTAGGAATTTTGCGGGAAAATCTTTGAGGGCTGGCCTTCATTGGGGAGCATTGCCAGGTGGAAAATGGTGTCCTCACTGCTGATTTCTCTCCCCCGACCACTGCCCATGTCTACACTGCTGGACCTCACGAATTAGCTTATTGAGTGTCTAGTACAGTGAGTTGAAAGCAGTAAAATAACATGGGTTCTAGAAAATGTGTTTTAAGCACATTTGATTTTTGATCAAAGGCATACCAGCTCTTTTACCCATGCCCGTGTGTAATTTATTTACTGGAGCGGTCAGAGGCTACCTGTCCATCTTATTTATACACAGACCCGTTAAAATTGTAGTATGAAAATTTAATGTAACGTATGTGACCTGTGGTGCTTCCAGGTCGATCGATCTCAGTGGGCAGTGTTGTCCCGTCCCCTTCTGGTCATTGCAGAGAGCTGGTCGGAGTGGTCAGACTGGTCTGAGTGTGACGTGTCTGGAGTCCAGATCCGTGCCCGCCAGTGCATCCTTCTGTTCCCTGTGGGCAGCCAGTGTTCTGGAAACACCACGGAGAGCCGGCCATGTGTGTTTGATTCCAATTTCATCCCAGGTAAGAGCAGAGATGCTTATCGGGGTGAACAAAATCATTTCCATTGTTTAGAGAGGAGATGAGTCATAGGTGGGAGTGTTAGCTGTCCTTGGAGGTCACTTTTGGTGAAACAGAGATGATCCTATCAATTCTTGTCCTTTCAAGGTAATTAGACGATAGATTTACAGATAACTGTGGGTTGCATTTAGGCCATGAGTTTTAAGATTTTTTTTTTTTTTTTAGCACAGTGTCTTTTACAATTTACTGACTATAACACAGCGAGAAGATTCTGCTCAAAAAAATTAAAATAGATTATTTTGGTATTTTAACAGGTTAAATGCTTCTGTAATGTTGTGTGCAGGTGTTTGTACAGAGAAAAGGGGACAATTCTTTTGCAACTTTGATATAGTTGGGAAAATGGAAATGTACCAGGGGGCTCATCTTGGAGAAGAGATTAGCTGGCCCTTTGCCAATAGGCTTTTCCATGTGAAATTGATGTTTACTTATCGATGGTAACAAATCATCTGTCGCATGTTCACTGTAAGCACGGTGTTAGATACTTGTAAGTCATTTTGTACATGTCCACTGTGGGCCTTAGGACTGATGTAGACCAAAGCAGAGAGCAACCTGTTTCAAGATAATAATAGGTAACTACCTTGTTTTCTTCCAGTTACGGAAAAAGGTAATCATATGTTACAGAAAATTAGTAATGTTAGTCTTGTATGGCACTTCCATCATGAATGGTATAGAACTGAAAGCATTGTGTCATTTTCCTTCTTAACCAGAGACACGTTGCTAATTCTTGTTACGCAGAGAAAAATTCTCGTTCCAGGAAAGAATCATGTCTCCGGTCTTCTGACGTGGTGTTTGATCCTTGATCCTTGTGGGTTAAAACGTTTTTGGGATCTGTTCCCTCATTGGCATCTTATTTGTGTATTTGTATGTGTCATGGCAAAGAGCATGAGTGAGCTCTGAATGGGGACTTTATTTGTCATGGCAAATTTCTTCGAGCTCCAGTGGATCAGCCCCCCTCTCTGCAGGGAATTTGACAACACTGGCTTTGATGCAACCAGAGATCGGAGGTGGGAAGACTGAGGCAGATGCTGTGGGGTTCACAGCTGGCAGAATATATGGTAGCGGAAAACCAACGCCTACTTGGCTTTATTTTGAAGTTAGTGCCTTGGTTTCGAGCCAAAGGACCATAGCCTTTTCTTTCTGTGGTAATGAACCTCACTCGTTCCCCATCTAGATGACCTTGACCAAGTACAGCTCAGGTTGGTTAGAACAAAGAAACACATGTGATTTGTTTTTTTTTTTAACAATTAGTCAAGCTTTTGGAACTTGGACTCACATAAAACTCGAAATCATTGGATATTTTGTAAATGAACCATTGATGTTTGCTTCCTTCCCAACACCCGACGTCATGATTTAATTTTTTCCAGAAGTATCTGTGGCGAGATCCAGTAGTGTAGAAGAGAAAAGGTGTGGGGGTAAGTTCCTCTTTTTAACTGATGTTTTTTAACTTTTTTTTTAAACTAGTGTTTCGTTGATTTCCGTTATTTTCTAATCATTTCTCTTCCCATACGTTTCATATGATGTTTGGGCCAAGAAAAACAGACGGGAGAAACTCTTGATCCAAACCCCTTCCACTTTGGTAGTGTAACTACAAATAGTCAATATTTGACATCTGGATCAGTGGTTCTCAGGTGCAGTAGCTAGACTGGGATCATCACAAATCCATGGCAGCCAGCTTCAAACCTCCAGGCCGCTGGAGCGACAAAATTATAATGGGGCGTAAGGTTATACCTACACCTCTAGGGGTATTTTTTAAACTTTCTGCAGACCCAAATGATATAAATCACAATCTCTTGTTCCAGTTCATGATAAATTTAGACTTTACTGTCTATGTTTATCTTGTCTGAGCAGGATGGGTTGACGGTCCATTGATCAAAGCCCACCCTCTGTCCGTCCACCTTTGCTAAACCGACCCGATATCCACACCGACATGGCATATTCATACATGTGGCTGGCGACCTACAAATACCCATTCCTTCCAGAATCCATTCCATCATGGGAGTCCCAGACAGCTCAGCCACAGGCTTTCGTCTCTGTGTTCATATGGAATCAGGAGCTTCGTGGGTGTGTTTTAGGAATGTACTTACTGTGATTAGCTACGTTAATTAAGAGTCCACCATCGCAGTTTTTCTGTTTAGGTAGCTGTCAATCTGTTCATTCAATAATCTTTGCTGACCACCCACTCTTGGAGTTTTGTGAGGGACATCGAGTTTATCATGGAGACACAGATAGCCCCAGCCCTTCTGGAACCAACAGTCGTATCATAAAAGACCCCAGTGCCTGAGAAATGCAGGGTCTGGTGTCTGACCTACACGAGTTCAGTGGGTTCACAGACTGACAGTTACTCACTTGGGATCCAGCTGGAAGATAAATATATACCAGCTCCTATAAAAATAATCATAGCTGTAAGATCAGTCACTACATGTCACTGAATTAAGTGGCAAGAAGCGTCCCATTTGATCCTCAAAGAGAGTGTTCATGGAGGTGCCACAGCCCACAGTTCCTTAATGTAAACCTTCGCAGATAGGAAAGGGTTTCGGAATCCAGCCTTCACCAGATTTCAGATGGGTAATACAGGGCACGCAATGTCTATTACATAACACGCTGCAGTGCCCGGGGCCACATTCTGTAACCAGTCTCTTTAATGATGCTGTTGTGAGATGCGCGCAAAGTGAAAATGCTAACACTCCCCCTGCAGCTCTAGTCCGTTCTGCAGCAGACTGGGTCAGGTCAAGTCATGCTTTGCTGCCAGCTGAGCGGGGAAAAATCAGGTTCCAGAGATTTGGGTTTTGCAAATTCTAGGAAAGGGATAGCAGCTAGGCACTGTCGTCTGCATTAGGGTTGCTGAGAGTCAGAGACAGGAGGCCACGGGTGAAGGTCACCAGGAAGTCAGCAACGGAGCCGGAGTGTGGACCCAGGCAGTGGGATCTGAGTGTGAGCTTTAAGGCCAGAGCGCCACAGGAAGAGTAATCTGGCAGTGAGTGTCTGGGAGGATTGTGTCCAGGGGCTGGAGCCACAGCAGCTCCAAATACTCTTGGACACTCTGGACCCGGAGCCTGGGGGCGCCTGCTGCCCTCAGAGGCAGCGTAGGTCAAGATTCCGTGAACCAGAATTCTTGAGGAGTATTCTTGTCCTCTGGGAAGGCCAAGGCAGAACCTGGAGTCAACCAGAAGTTGCCTCTGCAGAGTTGATTGGCCCTCCACGCCTGCCACAGGTTTAGAAACCGTTTTCCCTGACCAGCCCTCTCTGGGTTAGGATACAGGAGACCTTCAAGGGCCTTGAGCACTTGGGAGAACATGATGCAAAGCCCACTCCCAATCCTAAAATGCTGCTTCTGTGTGTCTGGGTCAGCTGGGCTAACTGGCTCCTCAACCCAAGATCAAACCTTGACATGCGGTTGATTAAGTCACAGAGATCTTACAATATTCAGAACTGAGTTTTTAGATCTTTAGGCTGCTAACATTGACCCACCAGGTTAGGCAAGTAAGAGGTTGTATGGATCTGAGTGTAGGGCTGAGAGGTAAAAGGAATTACTTAGCAAAATGTTTTGGGATGTTTCAGGAGGCAACATAGATGTCTTTTTTCCATTTGAAGGAAGATCCATCAAATTTTGTACAGAAAAACAGCCAGTTGAGCCAACTGGGTAGTGGGTTTCTATTCCAACACTACTGACCAAAAACAACAGGAAAAAACATATTCAAAGGAAAGAGCCACGCTAAGCAAATTCAAAAGAGATTTAATAGGCACTATTTTTCCCAATGCGGAAAAGCATAGGCCTATTGAAAAATTTCAATTTAGCTATTTTTAGTTGCATGAGACACAAAGACTATATAATCCTCATAAAGATGTCAGCTGGCCCCAGCCCTCCCCAGGCACCTGCAAGCATGATTCATTGGACTGATGACAAAGCATCTGCATATGGAAAGCATCATACATCTTTCATATGTTACAATAAACTGTTATCAGTGCAGCAGACAGTACTTTTATCGGTAGGTGGCATTGACCCTGGGGAGTCCAATTGGCTAAAGCATAAAACAATGGCAACATATGTGAGATCCGCTCTTGCTTACCTTGAGCACAGCCTCAACGTTATAGTAGACATTTCGGGCGGTTGGTGGTGGAAAGCTCCCCGGATGCTCTGTCCACCCTTCCCAGGTTGGGGGTGTCCAGTTCTAGAGGCTCCAGACAAAATCGGGAAAGGCCAGGGATTTATGAATTTCTTCCATTTTGTTAAACCACTGACCAAAGAATCAAAAAGTGAAAAACAGGTGGGTGTTGGGGAGTAGATGATACTTGTAGAATATTCTAGTAACTTCCGCCTGGATTATCCAGGTCCTGGTGCCGAAGACACTGGACACCTGCATTAGGATTCAGGTAGGAGAGAGTGGGTTGTGGCTCGCAGCGAACCCAGGCTCTGTGCTCACTTGGGCAGGCAGCTCCCTCTCTCAGGGGTCCCCAGAATGCAGCATCTGGGAGCAGCAAAGGGCACAGCCTAGAGGGAGACGTCAGGATCTGGGGAAAGTGAGGGCACCTCAGTGAGTGGACCCAGCTGAGGTGAATGTTACTCTGAAAGTCCTCAGGGAGGAGCCAGGGTAGTTGAGGGACATACACCCCAGGGCCTGGGTGCAGGGGACAAACTTGCAGGTCTTCTCTCCCTGAGAGCCTGGGGGCCTCTTGCTATCACCCTGGGACTCACCTGGTGTCTGCAGTGTGCCTAGCAGGCATTCTCATGGTTCTATTTGGGTGCAGGATGGACAGATCTGGGAAGAGCGTGGATGACACTGCGCCCCCTGGTGGTGGATGGAGGGGACACCGTGGCTGAAAGGCAGTCCTAGGGATGTGCCCTGTGCAGGTGACAGAGACCAATAACCCACAGGCAACAGGTTGGCCACACAGAGCCAACACAGCATAGAAAAACTAAGGTTGTGTTGTCCTTCACCTGATTTTCGCTAAGTCCAGCTTCATGAGCATTACTCAAATGTCTTTATTCCCTGAAAGTCTTGAAACTTTTTTTGTACCGCGTTTTACCAAGACATGATGAACATCTGTAATTTCTTTTGGTTGCTTCTCAGACATTACGAAGGTCTTAATTATGTTACCTTGATGTCCCTCGAGCCAATCACATATTAGAGACAGAAATCCACGTCCACTCATTTTTTCTACATCTTATATTTATAACTCAAGGAAAAGAACCCAAAGATGCTACTTAACACAAACAAAAGTATGTAAAAGAGGGCTATTTCATGACCATCAGAAGATCATATTTTATTCCTTTGGCACAAATCCTTTATTTCCTTGGTGTAAACCATTTTCTTTACAGGGTCTCCAAAGTATAGTAATTTTGAGCAGTAATTGGAAGCAGTAAATGCTTTCTCACTTTGTTCGTGGGACACAGCCAGGCCGTAGGCAGGGATCCTCCACCGGTTAAGGAGCATGGAAAACATGTTCTCAAGTAACCCCAGAGACCAGAAATCATGCCACACTTGAAACAGACAAGCAGACTTGTACAAGCCTTTAAAAAAAAAAATGCTTCTGCTGCTAGTGTATTCAGGTGATGTCCAAAAACCCGATTGTAATCCGTAAGAGCATTAGCGCAAAATAAGCTGTACTTCCTGGGGGGACGTGTCTTGGTGGCCGTGACATTTCAAAGGAAGGTCCCGTGATTTCTTGAAGTTTGGAACTGGTCAGGGGCCTTCCATTTTGCTTTTCTGTCCTCATCCGAGTGCGTTGGCCTGTTGAGTAGCGTGTTCTTTTCCAAAGTAGCGTCACTTCTGATGCTGTCTTCCCAGAGTTCAACGTGCTCCACATGATTGCCGTGGGGCTGAGCAGCTCCATCTTGGGCTGCCTCCTTACGCTACTCGTCTACACCTACTGCCAGCGGTACCAGCAGCAGTCCCACGACGCCACCGTCATCCACCCTGTTGCTCCCGCCCCTCTCAACACCAGCATAACCAACCATATTAACAAACTGGACAAGTACGACTCAGTGGAAGCCATCAAGGTAAGGGATCGGCAGACAGATGGCCGAGCAGCACCCCGGGGGCGGTGGCCTGAGTGAAGGAGGGGAGGGTAAGGTAATAGGTGTGCTTTATGATGAGCTGCCTTTTCAGCTTTCCTTTGCCTGCAAGAAAAGGTGGCATCTTATGTGGGGAAGTGGGTTAGAAACAGGACACAGAAGCGGCAACAAACGAAATGCTGGAAAATACTGAGTCATTGGCCACTGTCCAGTTCTGCCTCCACTGTGCCTTCCATGTTCAAAGAGAGGTCTTGTCAAAGAGAAGAGCTCCAGGCCGAGGGCCTGTACTTGCCAGACAGTGGTAATGAGGACCGGGGTTGGGTAATCCGATATACAGGTTCATTGCTGGAATCACCCCGATGGGATCCTGAGAAAAACTGTCACATTATTATAAAAGTTATCTTCAAATAATTTGTATGCATAATGAAGTCTCTTCAGCTTTGCATGATGCACAAGTGCTATGTGGCTGGTGTGGGGTGAAGTGTTCTGTTAGATTTTCCCAGCGGGTGATTAATTCAGTGATCCACCCAGAAATAGAGGCCAGTTCTAAGGAAGGAAGAAAGAGTGGAAAGGGTATCTGCTTTGGACCGGAAAGAGCTGAGTTCATGAGTCACCAACTGAGTAAACTTAATGCTAGTCATTCACAGTCACTGAGCCTCCATTTTCTCCTATGTCTTGACTAGTGCCTGACAAAATAAATGTGGTCTTTATTTGAGGCATCGTGCATCAGGTTTTGGAATACAAGTTAGTTACTTCTTTGAACCTCAGTTTCTTCGTCTTTAAAATGGGTATAGCGATAGGTGCTGTCGTATCTTTGTTGCATGGTTTAAATGAGATAACATACAGGAGGCCGGGGGTATAACCGGAAGGACATCAAGGACTCTTGTCTACTTCACCCAATGTGCCCTACCACCCATGTGAAGGAACGAAATTCTCATTTTGATATTCCTGTCAAGTTCGTGGCTCCCCTGAGCATTTTTAGGGAGCACGTGGAGACTCTTTCTCTGCTATGATTTCCTTTGAAATTCCTTTGATTTCCTTCCCATGTGGGAATATGGAACATCTTCAGCACTTACAACTTCAGGTGATTGAAAGGGCTTGTGTCCTGGGATTCACAGTGCCCTCTCTTATTTCCCTCCTACCACGAGGCCCCCTTCTCTAGCACTTGGACACAGCCAGAGCCAGCTGACTTTTACCCATGGGCCTTGCTTACCCCCAGGATCCAGAACCCTTCAGCACCTTATAGTAATCACGTGCTAGGGCTGGGGAATGAAGCACCAGGCACTCATAACACGCCCCTCACAATGTCTCAGAGCGGAGATCCCGGAGTATGAGAAGGAACATGAGCTCCTTTTATGAGCCAGAACCTTCCAAACAAGCCTTCAGAACCCCAGAAAGGGGGTCCTCTAAATGTGATTCCAACCTATCAACTTGTGTGTCACTCCAAGTGTCTCAAGGTAATTCAGCTGGTCTTCTGTTCTCACTTAAGATCCAGTAGCCACTCGAGATAATAAGAAATTTCATTTCTGCGAGGGCAGCAGGGTAGCGCTAAGGGTCCTTCTGGAACTTTCTTCTGATACCTTGCCCAGACCAGTCCTGGACAGTTGGCCTCTGCCGACCATCCTGCATCTTTATTTCAGTTTTTTCAATATTTGCACTCCACCTGGCATAGTTTAGCATTTTGGAAGTATAGGTGCCTTTAATGACTTAATAAGGAAGGGCATCTGTGTCAGAAGTGGCTACAGGAGCCTGTGTTAGGGGGCCCATAGCTGGTGTGTCAAATTAAGAATATGCGTACTCTGACCTGTGGAGTGAGGAGGCACAGGCCACCCCCATGGGATCGGCAGGCAGCTGCCTCTGCATCCAAGCTCCCACTTTGGGGAAGTGGAAACCCCAGGCTTGTTTTGACTGAAGGCACAGTTTCAATACACTCGCCCAAAAGAAGTCAAGTCCCATGGTTTATTACTTACACATCCCAGGAGCCTGGGGAAGGGCAGTCCCCCGTCCCAGGTCAGCAGTGAGCAGGAGACAGAGAGAGGGTAGCAGGCACCTGTTACTCACAGGTGGTTGGGGCAGACGTCACTGACTTTTTGCAGGCTCAGCTCAAAGCAGGAACTTATGGCAGGAGCTCTGGTCCTCTTGTAGGCGTGCAGACCCTGGCTGGGTCTGAGCAGGGTTGTCGTGCTGGCAAATGCCCAGAGGGTGACTCAGAATGGCTGTTTCCTCGTCTCATGCTCAACAAGTGTAGAGAATGACGAGCAACGAAGTCATTTGAAATTTCATGCATTTACTTCGAAATCTCTTTTCCACCTACGTATCCATGATAATTAGAATGCTGCTTAAAGAGTTACACAACATTCAAAGTGTTGATTTGAAGTCACTAGAGTTTAAGGTTTTTTGAAGGTTTGGAATGCTCCAAATCTATTTATCAAAAACCACAAGCTTCATTCTAGTTACGAGGCAGGTCTTCAGGAAGGCAAATAACGTGAGGAAGCAAATAAGTGAGAAAACACCTTTTAAGACAATGGAACCTTAGCAGGGAGTTCATATTCAGCATAATCGTGCCCTCATTATATTCTTTTTTATTTTTATGAAATACTGCCCATGGAGTATTCTTAAATCTTTTCCTTAATCATTTTCCTTTTTACAGGCATTTAACAAAAACAACTTGATCCTAGAGGAAAGAAACAAATACTTCAACCCGCATCTCACTGGGAAAACCTATTCTAATGCCTACTTTACAGATCTCAACAATTACGACGAGTACTAATAGTTGTTATATTTTTGGCTTCTTGTAATTCCCCAGTTCCTCAAGGCCTGTGCTCCATGACTGCCCATGTTTCCAAGACTTCAGAGTTGAAGTTTGGATACATTTCAAGTGCATTTCAAGCCATGAGTTTCCCATTGCTACCAAAAACAGACATCCTTAAAAGCAACACAGATCTAAATATGATGTCGTGAAAATCTGGTCTCAATGCTTGATCATTGTTGAGTGAGCCATGGTGTGAGGCTTTGTTTTGTTTTGTTTTACTGTGTTCAGTCCATTTTTTTTTCTAACAAGTCACTTGTTTTCTTGAGTTTTTTACTAAATGTACCACCCACATGGGAAGGAGTCTTTAGAAATAGGAATGTCTTCCTGCTCTGGGGCATAAATCTTTATGATGTTTTAATCCAACAAAAGAGACACTTCAGCCGAGAGTCCCCATTCTCCATAAGGCATGTTAGGTCTGTAAGTATTTGATGAAACGAAGAATACAAATGTGGCCATAGAGTTCTGCACCCTGGATCCCCTGTCTTCCCAACCTGAATAATTCTGTGGAATCCGTGGAAGCGACTTGCGTGTTTGGACTTGGAACGGTTCTTGCCTGGGGGAAGGGCAGGGATTCACCCCGGCTTGTATCTGCGGAGGTGATGGTGTGAGGTATGACACATGCTTCCCCTGGTCTTAATGCAGTTACTGTGTTATCCCTGGTGGAGGCGCACTCACAGACCAGAGCCACAAACACAAGGAAGGGTCCAGCGTTCCGTGCGATGCTACGAGGCTAGCCATAGTCTCCCTCCTGGATTTCACAGCATTCCAGGGAGCTCCTTGCCATGCGGTTGGTCTGGAAGCCCCGCCCCTGTCCAGTCCATAGTAGCATCCTGAAGAGACGACCCGTAAAACCAGCACTTGCTCAACATTTGGATAGACGCCACACCTTCTGTGTCCCCGCAAAGAAAAAATCTTAAACATTCATGACACCAATGGGGGAAAGCATTAAAAATACTGGAATGTAATGGGAACCGACTTTTTTTTTTTTTTTTTTTATCTTCCGTGTTATGGAAAGGATTGAAAGAACTGACCTTTAACGAAAGACAACTTTCTAATTTCTATCTCCCGATAGAACTAGTGTATGGCCATCATCCCCTTCCCAGAGCATTACTGATGTGTAAAGCTGGCTTTCTTCACTCCCGCGCTGTAAATAGCAAAGTGCCCCCCAAACTGTCATTTGCTGCCTCCGGGTCAGGTGAGGAGGAGACGTCCAGTTCTGGTGCCTTTGGTTTCTGTCTCAGTGCTGCCTTCCTACCTGCCCCCTCCCGCTTCTCCCTGCATGGAGGCAACAGCATTTCAAGATGTACCTTGAGAAAGCAGGGATGTGAGGTTTTTAATGATCCCTGTGGTTCTGAGCATTGATCACTGCTAAGCATTTCAGAGTGTTATAATACTATTCATAGAGACCTCCAGAAAGGAAAAAAAAAAAGGCGGGATAAATTACTCATAAGCAACTGATAAATAATACATGGCAGTTGACTGACTAGTCTTCGAAAGTAAGAACAAGATTGAAACTGTTCATCTGATGCCTAAGTGGTCAGTAAAATGTGTTCTTTTTGCTCAATGAACCTTCCGGTTTCCGAAGATGTATAGCACAGGCGTTGAGGAACACAGACTTATTAGCACACATGTTTTTATCCTACCCCATGTAAAGAAACAATCTCAGAAAGTGTTGGGGGAAAAAAATCCCATGTTTACTAATGAATATTGTTGCATTGAAAATACTCCCATGTACCCAGGCTTCCAGAAGCTACTGTACTAAAATTCAATTTTAAATGGCAGGTGGTCTCAGAGAGGCCTGGTAGATTGCAAGTGAATGGTATTCTGGGTCTTTCTGGTGGGGAGTTCATGTGGCCTCTCCTGCATTGTTGTCTGCTGTTTGAGACGACTCTGTCTGGACGCACAGAGCCAAAGTCCATACTCAGGAGGTGAAATTCAGTCCAATGGTTTCCTCTTTGTTCCAGAGCTAGATTTTCAACTGGTGTTAGCACTTTTCTATAAGAAAAACGCCTTCACTATGAAGCATGTTATAGTTGTTTTTTGAATCCCTCCCCCGAGTGTTTTCTAAGCTTAAAAGGTCATTTTATTTCCCTAAGGAAAGAGGATACTAATTTCAAGAAAGCATCAGTGGACCTGATTGGAAATGCTTTCTCAATGCTGTCGAGGCTGGACTTCAGTCAGTGTCATGCTGTGGCCCGTGACAGCATCCACCTTCCACACCGAACTGTCATGTTGGCGATTGCCTACATCCTGGATTTATCACTGCAAAGAAAGGCCCTCATTTTTGTTCCCGGACACTCCCCTCAAAGACAGATTATTCTGGCTTCTCTTTCTCTCTGTCTCTCTCCTCTCTCTCGCATTCTCCTTATTTCACAGAGTTTCAATTGGTTTAGAATAATTTCAAATATAGTCGAAGTATTGTCATCAGCTATGGAGTAACTTGATTTTCTAGCTTTCATGTGTCTGTGCCTCCCCTCACACCTCCTGTGTTGCGTGAGCCCAGGTGGGTTTTTACAGTGGTGTTTACCACTTCCCCTGGGACCTCCTCCCTAAGGAGCCTCCCTGGGGGCTGAGTGTGGGATTCCCCTCTCTGTGGGTCCTGTTGTAAGTTTCTGAATGACCGTTTCCTTCTGTCTTTTTCTTTTCCTTCTTTTCCTTTCTTCTGTTTTTTTCCTTCTTTCCTTCCTCCTTCCTTCCTTCCTTCCTTCCTTCCTTCCTTCCTTCCTTCCTTCCTTCTTTCCTTCCAAGCAGCACAGATAGAGACTAATAATTTAAAGCTGCACCCCCTCTGAACCTAACCTCAAATGACACTAATCCCAGTTTAATCTCTAGGATTATTTCTGGATACAGTTGAAGTTTGGCTGGTTTTCGTTAGGACACTGGCTTTTAGTCTCACATTCAAATTCTTTGGAAGGGAGTCCCAGGGGCGGTGCTGCTCAGGGTCCTTTCTCCAGAGGGGACTGTCACCAGGGGGCTGTATCCTCCCGCAGGAAGGATGCACAGCAGGGCCCTTCCCCAGGCCGCTCGGGTTGGGGGGGGGGGCGGTGGAGGTGAGGAGCCCCGGGCCTGTGTCACCCTGAGCCACAGGACTGGGACTTCGGAGGAGTCTGGGGCCGGGTGGGCTCTGTCCCACGGAGGCCCCGCGGTCACCGGACTGGGTGCTGCCCCGCACGTTTGCCCCCCCTCGCCGGGGACCCGTTTCCGTGGGGGCCCCTGAGCCCCCTCCTCCAGGGATGCCCCGAGCCTGCTCACCCCCGGCGCTGCCTCGTGTGCAGGGCAGGTGCAGGGGCCGCCGGGGGCACCGGGATGTCCCTGCTCCGGGGGGAGCCCGGTCCCCGGGAAGGGGCCGCCCGCGTTCCCCGGGGGGACCGGGGTCTGGCCCCACTGCCTCGCGGGCCGATGCCAAAGAGAAGAGGAGGTGGGAAAGGGCAGGAAGTAGGGGGGTGTGGGAAGATGGGGACCCGGCGGCTCCGGGCCGAGTGGGAGGGACGTCCCGGGTGGGGAGCCCGGACCCGCCAGCTCTGTGGGTCTGAAGCCAGGACCCTGGGGGGATCCACTGCGCAGACCGCAGGGGGTTCCGCCCCGGGCGCCCTCGTGTCCTGCTCTGTCCGCACAAGGGTGAGGCCGTGGGGGCCCCCGGCCCAGGAGGGTGCGCGTTTGCACCCCAGGCTGCGGTGGCACTGGCAGGGCAGAGCCTTCCAAGCTGTGACAGAGTCCCAACGGGGCATGCCGCGTCCCCAGGGCCACCTGCCGGGGTACACGCGGGTGAAACTGAAGATCAGAGACTTTATTTGAAGTCTGTAGGAGCCTGCACTCAGCTAGTCATGTTGTCCAAATACCTGTTTGATGCACAAAGTGCAGCTTTGCTAGTGCTTGAATTCACACGTATCTTTATGTTTCTCTGTGATAATTACTTGCTCTCTGAATAAACCGCGACCATTTCCCCAGCACCGTCACCACCTCCGGCAGGAAGTCTTTTGCACTCCAGTGGGGTTTTCTTGTGTGGCATTTGGGGGCAGCTCCAAATTTCACATTTCTGTCTCAAAAGAGGGCTCTGGGGCACCTCCCCAGGGGCAGCGGGCACCAGCGGTGGATCCAGTGAACTGCTTCTGCCTCAGAGCAGCCCTGCTCCACAGAACAGGATTGTCCCTAAGCCTCCAGCTCCAATAATCAATGTTCATGAAGGCGGGGACTAAAATGATTACCTTGAATCAACTCATAGGCAAACTCTCTGCTGTGCTTTCCAGGATAGGATGGGGCAAAGTGGAATTCTCAGACCGCGTTGGCTTACCCCATACATCCATCCCTTCTAATGTCTCCATTATGTCATGATAATTCTTGTTGACCTGGTGATAATACGTTGACACAATATTGCAAGTTTGATTACCTACGATTATCAGAAACTAGAAAGCCATTCTGAGCCCTTGCTTCTCTCGATGGGAATGAAATGGAAAAACATAAAGTAACAGTCACTTTGGCCTGAGAAATGCACAAAAAGAAATGCCAGTCATTGCATGGTGTATCCCCGTGTGAGAGAAAAGATTTGGAGGCCAGGAGCCATGATGGAATTTATTTCGGCTGCTCTCCCCTATTGAGGTCATGAATAAGAACTGATTTAAAGATGCTTTGCGACTCTACAAATGCCGACTCGAGGTATTCATGTTATCTGTTTCGATAGCCTGATAAAACACAGGGAAATACCTTGTTGGAATCCTTGCTTTTCTCTTTTGGAAACTGACAAGCAATGAACAAGATGCATTGTTGAATTATTGGCAGGAATTTCTGTAATGACTAGTCTATACTCCTTTTTTATGGACTATATTAAGGGTGGGTTATACATGTTTTGGGAAGTAGATGAATCAAGGTTTTTTCATATGTCATATGCCATATGTCACATTATCAAAAATTTGGTCTATATTACGAAAGCATCAGGAGCACGGATTGTTTTCTCTTGAAAATATAGCTTATGCCGCACGGGGACTTAGAACATCATCAAAACCAAAAGCAGAGCCTGACAGCATGTTCATTTCCTAGCGGAAGCTGTCTCATAGTATTTGCAAAAGATCGTATTAGTTCTGCCACAGAAAGCAATCAAGCTTATTACCCATGACCAGAGTCAGAATCCATTTTTGTTCAAGCAAACAGGTTTTACTGTATTGACATGATGAGGATAACTAGTCAAGGGCATTTAAAAACCTGAAAGAAACAAAGGAGAGGGAGAAAACCATGCTGTGGCGTTTCTTAAACCACCATGTTGGGCTGGCAATACCATCCACTCCATCGCTTCATATTCAGTAAGAAATGTGAGGCCAGTAGTTTGACCACGACCCTATTATTTTTTAGCTTTGGTTGAAAGGCCAAGTAGCCCAAATGTTAGGTGAACGGTGGTTCAAATGCTAGACAAATACAGGCTGGGAGTCCAATCTGGATTCTGGAAAATCCAAACAGTCCTTCTGTCATGTCACTAAGAAGAGAGCGTTGTTAGCCATGCTCCGTAAGTGCAGAGAGTTTCATTTTCTATATACAAAGTTGCCAGTGCCTTGTTTAAGATGGTGATTTGTCCTCCCATCTGGATATTGTTGGTTCCAATTCAAAGCAGAGGACTGACTGGCTACACTCTGAAGAAAATCATTCTTACCTGTCTCTTTGAACTCAGGAATAGAAAATGACCAAGGAGCACATCCTAGTCGGGTGTCATGTCTGCCCCCACTGGGTAGGGCATGCAGCACCGGAACAGGGGCAGAAGTGTGCTCAGAGTTCAGGTTAATCTGGTCTCAGCCTTCCAGAAACTGACATCACCTTAATTTTACATCTTCTGTGAAAACACCTTAGTGTCTGGTCTGTAGTGGGGATGCCGATGTGGTGTCTATAGAAGTTAGAGTTTTTGTTCCTGACCCCTTTCAGGCAAGTCCAAGGTACAGGAAAATCAGGCTCGTGGCAGCTGGCACAGATACAGTGAGTGGAGTGAGAACCACCTAGAACATTGTGTGTGTGTGTTTTAAGGCAATTTCAAAACTGCTTCACAAGTTCACAAAGTTGTCACCCTTAATTTGGGTTAAGTAAGTTAGCAGTGTTTTCTCTGCTGAAGGTGTTTTCTCTTATACCATGACTGTTGGCCAAAATCAAACTTTAACTTCTGCACTTTGAAGGAAAGCACAGTGTGAACCTTCAACCCAGGCACCTACAGTCACCACTGAAACTCTACATCATCTGCAAAGAAAATGCACAAACTTGCTCCCTTGTAGGATTCTTCAAAAGCGTATAACGAAGCTTGTGTGTTACGCCCCTTGATGTGACTTTTGAAGACGTTATGAAATGTTAAATGCCTCATTCTGTGTGAATTTGCTGTTGCTGTTTTGTGATACAAAATAAACTTCCTTGGGATTGTTTCGCTTTTTTTCACTGAACCTTCTCCAGCCAAAGCCAACTTCAGCCCTTGGTAAACGGTAAACTTGCAGATAGTTACTGACCTTAAAATTAGTTTTTAAAAGACCATATGTATGAATCATAATGGAGCTTTGTAGATGAGACAGTGTTGCCTTTCCCTTCCCTTGAATGAGAAAACGGAGTTTTGATTGCCCAGTTGGAATCCTCATGGATTGCAGATCTGTCTTCAGTTTCTTGGGTGCCACCTCCCCCCCTTTTTTAGTCCTTACATTTGGTTTTTCAAGGTTTCTTTTGAAACCTGTCGTTAGAAATGTGGAATACAAATTTCCAATAGTCTTCACTTCTATGTTTTCTGTTCATCAGTTTGTTGGTCTTAAATGCTCACTGGAGAGAGAGCTGTCCGGCACTGTATCCAAGAATGTTGTTTAATGACACCTGACAGGTGCATTGCGTTCAAGAGTCAGTTTGAGACACCGATTGTGGCACCCCAGGCCAGGAGCTCATCCGTTGCTGCATTTGGGTCAACTATGGAAAATGTTGAGAAGGGGCAGTCGGGGGGGGGGGCAGGTGTTACCCACCAATCAGTAGAAACCAACTCACACCTCCTCCAAGTCCCAACGCTGAGGAAAGCAAACATATTTATAAGAAAATGAGCTGTTATTCCAGAAGGGAGAATGCCGTGCTCACTCACTGCTCTCGGTGAGTTGCCAGTTTCTACCATCCAGACCAATTCATTTTATTTTTTCAAACAAATTCAGGAAGAATGACCCTGGGTGTTGCTCAGAGTGTCATCTTCCTTCCATAGCATCCCCTCCCTCCTATCTCTACCTGCCAACACTCTGGGGGACAAAATAAGAGAATCCTGATTATGTACAGTATAAATTGTATTATATTTTTTGTACTTATGTTTTATGTAAATAGTTTGTCTCATGCAATTGTATGTGAGCATTGAAATAAATCCTACCATTTAGGAAACAGTTTAGTGCAATTCTTCTTCGCATAGCCGCAAAGTCTCCGTGCTCCCAGATGTGCTAAGGCGTGACAGCTCCTTGGAGGGTTCCATCAGAGTGAGACTGGACAGCCTTCTGCACAAATCCCCTATCAAGCTCCTGTTTGTTCTGCAGATCCTCAGGCGTCTTGAGTGGTGGCCGAGACTGGCCCCACCAGCCTCACGATGGTTCTGTGATACAGTCAAGAAGCGTTAGCAATGTTTCTATGGGTAATGGGACATATGTGACAAGGAAAGCCAATCAGGGTTTTGATTTATTAGGAGTTGGTGTCAGATCCTGTGGAAGGTTAATTTGTTAAGTTATATTCATCTCTCCAGCACACCATATTCCGTTATTTCTTGCATAAAATAAGACTTTTCTAGAATGAACTGCTGACTGTCAGTTAGCATGAGCACAGAAGATGCATGGCCCAGGAAGCCCACTCTGTTGAGTGAAAGCCGCATTTCATATTTCAGTATTCATGATCCTGTTACCTCTTTCTTTCTCAACTTTTCAATACACAGTTGAACAACACAGGGGTCGGGGACACTGACGTCAGCAGTTGAAAATCCGCATATGACTTTTGACCCTCCTCCCCCCCCCGCAAAAAACAACTAATAGCTTACTGTTGACCTTACCAATAGCAGAAAGTCGACTAACACAGGTATTTTTTATGTTGTATGCATTATATACTTTATTCTTATCATAAAGTAAGCTCGAGATAAGAAAGTGTTATTAAGAAAATCATAAGAGAAAATTTACATTTACAGTCCTTTTCCATATTAATAAAAATAAAAATGCATACATTGTTCAACAGCCAACTGTTTGTATGCGTGTATATATATGCATGCACATACATAATAAACACACGTATAGACAAAATATGTATAATTTCATATGTATATATAATTTTTAATTGACTAAAATGCTGAAAAAGCCCATTTAATATGGAGGCCAAAATTAACATAATAAAATAAAAATATATAGTGAAGCATGTTATAATGATTAAGCTGTTCTTAACCACAGGTAATGAAAGAATTACTGTTTAAGTTTTTTAAATCTGTATTTGCCCTGATCACTCAGGCTCTCCGCACACTTAAAAGACCTCGCTCCTATTGCAAGGTTGGACGCCTGTTAGTGCTAAAAGAGTCCCAGAAGAAGAATTTCTTAAAGCTTCTCTGGGAGGTGTCTGTTCTCCCCCCGCTGAGCTCGTTGACAAAGTGGTTATCAGCTCTGGCTGCACGTTATCTGGGGAGTTTTTTTGTTTTGGGCTTTGTTTCTGTTTTTAACAAATATCACCCAGACTCCATCCCCGACCAATTCAGTTGGATTCTAAGCATCTCTATTCTATGAACTATTAACATTTTAAAGCATCCCTTAAAGAACCTACATTTGGCGGTCAGTTTAGAAAGCGAGGGAAATAAGTGCTGTGCCACAATTTTCTTTCTTGTGATTGTTTTCTAGAATCTTCGTGTTTATAGAGATCCATTCTACACAATCTCACACGTGCTTATGTGTCCAGCTTTTCTTTTTAGGGTCTACTTCATTCTTTTTTCTTTTTTTTTTTTTTTTTAATTTTTTTAACGTTTATTTATTTTTGGGACAGAGAGAGACAGCATGAATGGGGAGGGACAGAGAGAGAGGGAGACACAGAATCTGAAGCGGGCTCCAGGCTCTGAGCCATCAGCCCAGAGCCCGACGCGGGGCTCGAACTCACGGACCGCGAGATCGTGACCTGGCTGAAGTCAGACGCTTAACCGACTGAGCCACCCAGGCGCCCGGGTCTACTTCATTCTTAACAAAATAAGATTGAAACACGATTTAAAGTACTGTTTTGGATCCATTTGAAATATATAATGTAAATTTCCATTTAAAGTGTCTCCTGGCACCCAGCTTGTCAAGAATAAGCAGAAATGATTGAACTTCCTGACTACACGACTATAGCTATTTAATGTAAAAGGAAATTATCTTTTAAACAATACCCACAATAGTATTATTTTCCTGGAATTACACTTGGTTTATCTTTACAGCAGGTATGATTTTGTTTATAAAATGAATAGCTAACATGGCTATTCTCTCATTAATCAGCTTGGCATAAGTTTTCTTAGGAAGCATTTGAAGCTCTCACCTCACCCCTGCAATCACAGAGCCAGAACCGAAACAAGACGGCATTTGATAAACAATTGTGTGTTTTGGTTGGTTCAGAGTTCATAAGGCCAGCCACCAAAGGCATAACAGAATAAGTAAAGTCCAAAAGTCACCCTTGTAAAATCATTCCTCACACAGTACACAGTGGTCATCTCTAGTTTGAAAAGCTTCTATTAATGTTTTGAAAATGAGTCTCACTGTAGAGACAGAGAAGGCTTTGCTGAATTACTGTTTTCCAATCGTGATGGATAAGGGCTGAATTTGGGATTGTGGAAGAGTCAATTGTTCATCACGGTAGTGGTTTCAGGAGCCATCTTTCCTCAGAAAAGTTAGGAGTGGTGAGGACAGTAAATGCCCAACCACAGTTCTCTTCCCCTTCAATTTCCTCCCAGGCCTTCACCTCACGATTGCTGTCACTCCCTGTTTCCTGCTAACAGATGCTCCTTACAGGATCTGTGTGCCCTCTGAGATCATGTGTCCCCTGGTCGACATGCCTCGCCGTTCCCTGAGAGAAGGAAGGTGGCGGCCACATCAAGTCACGAGGAAATTCCTGTCAGGAAGGTATCCAGGCAGCGATGCCCAAACAGCCCTTCAGAAAGTGGATTCAAGGCAACCCTACAGCTCACAGGACCCCTTCACCCAGCACCTCAAAACACACCATTCTCCTTTGTGACTTCCTCGATAATTTTATCCCCCTTCCTCTGTTTCTTTCCTCGCTAGAAGTTCCAAGAATCTAAGTTTTGTGAAAGAGTGGAGTTTTTGAGTGTGAAGTTAACTTTAGGAGAAAGTGGTGAAGTCCCCTCATTTGACAGAGAGGAAAGGGTGCCCTGAGGACCCCAGCAGGTGCAGCAGAGACACAGGTTCAAACCTGGCTTGGCAACTCCCCACCAGGAGTGCTTTCCACCCCAGCCTCAATCTCTTCAGACTTCCCTTCACCTGGAAAAAAACTAAGTGAATTTCTTACTCCTGCTGAGAATCGCAGTCATCACCTTTAATAACTACGAGCTCTTTAAGAGAATGTTTCATGGTGTACATTTATCCAACTCCCTCTCCTCAACAGTGTCCTGATTCTGCATGTAGGGGGCCTTCCCATTCTTATTCTAGAATCTAGACATAATCTAAAGATAAACAAGACAGAACAAGACATTAGCAAGTTTGCACACAATTGGGAATCACACGATACTCCACCATTGGTCCCAAAGAGGGGGATGAAATGACGGATGGTGTACATGTCAAGATCTGTTCCCTCAAGTGCCTTGTGTCTTCTGTGGAGACAGAAGTATAAGGAGGTAAATGCACGAGGTCAGGGAGGACACAGCACATACACCCTTTCAAAGAGGTCATCATCGACTTGTGTTGAAGATTTGGTGGCCCCAAATCTGCTTAGAAAATGGAGGAGGGGGAGACACGCATATAGGCTTTGCTTCCTACCTTCCTTCTCCTCGCCCAGCTTCCTAGATCTTCAACCTGCCCCCAAGGAAATAACAATCTGTTTCTGGTTCGTCCCTTTCCTGAGACCAGAATACATTATGAGGTCCAGGCCTGGTGGGCCTTTCTCAGAAGAAAAAGAAGGTGTCCTCCCACAAATCTTGGCAGTTATAATTCAACAACATAATTAATTGACACATGTTCCATCCCTTCTGAGTTTGGATAAACGAGACCTGGTGTTTTAAGCCAGTGAGTCCCATAAATAGGGAAAATGCTCATTCTGCTTGAAGACAGCCAAACAGCCTCTTTTTAGCAATGGTTAGCCTGCTGATGGGGAACCATCCCACCACAACTGAACATTACTGTGCTGAGTAACTAATAAGATTTGTGTAAAAGTGATACAGTTTGGGTTTATCATTCTCCTCTTTTTGTAAGGCGTGTTGTTGCCCATACCTGCAACGAATTAAGCCATAATTCTTTGGAAATAGTCATTAAATCAGACACTTAACAAAGATTGAAAAGTAAGGGTAAATTACAAATATTTTGCTGGAACATCTGGTATACTCGGAAAGGAGGTAACCTGGATAGAGGAGAAAATTGGAAAAGGTGACTGTGAAGATTCTAAATGAATCTTTTGTTTGTTTTTCCTCCTAAGGTAGGCAGGTAGGGAACAAACAAAGGACAGAAACCAGCCCAAGGATCACTCTTTCATCTCATTCGGTGCATACAGACTTTTAGTTGCTCTGCTTTTCTTTCTGGAAAATCTAATACCTGCTTCTGAATGCTTTTCGAGAAACCAATAAATTGTTTTGTTTTTCTAATTTATGTCAATGGTACAAACCATTTGACTGTAACCAGTCAAATGTAACCAGTTTCAGTTATAAACCAAAACATGGAAATGAACAATGGAGATTGTACCTGTGTTCCCAAAGTAAGAATTCTACATCTTTTAGGTAATTTTTCTAAAGGTTTTTAAAGTGTTGAGTTATTACACCTTAATGATAATAAAAAAGGGGGGGTTGAGATTATTTAGGTCTATTTTCCTCAAAATACACGAACGGCTGACAACAAGATAAAGTACTATCCAGTGCAGGCTGGCATGATGGATTTCTGTAGGGTCTGTAGTTATTTTGCTTTTAAAGGAGGTTGTTGTGTTTAAAGACTCTGAGCACAAATATCTAAATCATAAAGATGATATGAACTCTGCTGATTTTCATACTTGTTAAAAAAAATCAGTATTCAGAAATTAGATGATGCTGTACATTTATCACCAATTGATTAGCTAAGTCCAAAAACACAGCCCATACTTCAGAATCTAAGTACCTCTCATCTTGATTTCCACTTTGGTCATCAAATCAAACTGTGGAAAACACAATTCACTATTTTTATCTAACATTTCAAATACCATCAATTCATCATAGAAAATTGCTAAAGAAATTTAGTCTGTCAGTTCCAGAAAAACGTGAAAATAGATATTGGTCTTTTCCCATTATATAAACAGTAGTTCTAAGTCATTTATATACCTTCTAGTCTTTAAAAAAATTTTTTTAACGTTTATTTATTTCTGAGAGACAGAGACAGAGCACGAGTGGGGGAGGGGCAGAGAGAGACAGAGACACAGAATCCAAAGCAGGCCCCAGCCTCTGAGCTGTCAGCACAGAGCTTGACATCGGGCTTGAACTCACAAACTGCAGGATTGTGACCTGAGCTGAAGTCGGACCTTTAACCAACTGAGCCACCCAGGCGCCCTGGTTTTTTTCTTTTTTTTCCCCCCCATTGAATAGTATGTTCTTTAGAATTTAAGAAAGCTTGCTGTTTATCTCCCTTGGAGTTTTGATCAGTTGAGAAGGAAGGGCACTAAGGCAGGATAGTGCTGATCCTGGTGGGCAATGGAAGGGATGGGCCAAGATATCTGAGCTGCACAGGGAAGGACCTATCAACAGGCATAAGCTGATAGGAATAAAAGAAATGTTGGATGAATGCCCAGAACTGAGGCTCCCAGATATCACTGAGTGTATTGCCACTCCTCAGGATTCCCCAGTGACCACTGAGGGATTGTCCACTCCTTAAACCTCACAGTCCTTCCCTCTCTTGTCCCCCATCCTCGCCCTCCTCCCCCTCTGGCTTCCTCCCCTTTCCTGCCCCCTCACCTCTGTATTCCCCCACGTTGAAATAAACAAATGTTCTTGTAGTAGGTCGGTTCAGTCAGGGAGCTGTGTTATGATCAATCGTAAGATCTGGGATGACAGTGAGGTGGCACCACCCTCACCAGAAGGTTCTCCAGTTTGCCGGGGTCATGAGATACAGTCTAAATTAGGCCTCGTCCTCTCTGGGGTGCCCTCCCTCAGAAACCTTCCAAGCGGATCGGCTTCCTTCTGTCTCTCCTCGATGTGCTTTCCTGGTCAGCCCTAAGCTGCGACCGTCACTCGGGGCCTGGTGCCAGTGCTTTTGTTGGCAAGGTTAGAAGCAGAAATCCAAACTGGGAGAAGGGGAGGAGCGGGCCCGACTGAGGATTCACCTTTACCCCTCAGAACTTGTGAGACCTGTGTCCAAATGCTGTCAGCTCAGGCGGTGTGGGCAGCAGCTCCTTCTTGAGCAGTCCAGCATGCTGTATGTGTGGTCCTCCGTCTCCTCCAGTTGTGCTGGCACAGTGTGACAGAGAATGACATCGCCGTGGGGGATGGGTACTGCATGATCCCACAGCTGTCCTAAGGCAGCTCCACATGGGAATTCCGGTCTACTGGATACATCTTCAAGACACATGGACCACAGAGAAAGCAATTGGAGCTTTGCTTATGGATATTTCCCAATCTAACAGCCTCTAATACTTCAGTTTGCAGAGTGAAATGGGAATGTCATGTCTTGGGTAAGAAATCGAAAGGGCCTTCTTTAGCTTCACTCCAGGACAAGTTCCCATCATTACGGCCATGACTCAGCTTAACAGCAGGGTTGTTACACACCAGCTGTGTGTATGTTGGGTGACCAGATGTCCATCTAGCGTACACGTTCTTTGATGAACAAACTCTAAAGACCAACATGCATGCCCTGGGAGTTGTTCTACAAATCTCGAAAACGGGCATCCAAAGGTGTTGCTGTTTGTTTGAGAATTGCCAATTCAGCGAGGAATGGAACACTGGAAGAAAAGAGAGTCTGAAATGAGCGTGAGTCCAGTGGACGGGTTAGTTTTGACCTCTAATGCCAGGGGGAGCAAGAGAAAACTAACAAGAAAGAAAACCAAGTAAAATCTTAGCCAACACAGATTTAATAAAGTGGAAACATTGAGAATGCTGATTTTTCTAAAATTAATATGTCACTGAACTTCTGACGCTGACGTAGTGGCTGAGGGAAGCTCAGGAGACATAATGTTTTTGGGAACACACCATTTTCTAGATTTAAAAGATTTTTGTGAACTCCCTCACAAGAGACTAAGGAAGATGCAATCCACATAGTGATAGACAAGAAAACTGTTTATTTTAAACAGGTCTGTGAGGAAGAAACCATGTCTGACTGGATGGCCAGTTCCTAGAACACATAGTTAACAGTGACAGGTTACAGGTGTCAGCACGACAGGCAGTATCATTGCATTCTCCGATGACCTGAGAGGGGACAAGTTTCAGGTGGTCAAACCTGCTGAGGGCACCAAGTGTTTAAGCCTGAAAGGACCAAGGGAGAAGAAGAAAATGGCTCCCTGAAACCCAGTAGGTCATAATCCAGGGAACCCGTAGGCGATTGCAAAATAACCATATGTGTTATTGCTCTTGGAAGGCATCTTCTAAGCTGTGTGCCAGGCTGGGGAGTCTCCCATCAGTTCAACCTCCCCGAAGAAGCTGTCGGCTTCAACCTCACCAAGGCTGACATATGGTGGCACCTGGGAATGTGTGTCTGCGGTTAGAGACCGGAAGAGGACTAGGGTTGTACTGGAAAAGAATGATATAGAAAAAATGTCAAATGTTGGGAGCAAGACCACCCCCGTCCGTGATGAGGTCCATGTCTGGCTCTGCCTCTGAGTGGTTTTTGGCCCTGAGTAAAACTGGGGGAATTTGAAAAACAACTTGTACCAGCAAAGTCCCGGGAGCGGTAGAGGTGGAGACACATCGCAAGTCTCAGCTTGATGTGAAAATACAACCTTGTGTCTGATTCTGCCAACTTAGCTGTTATGGACCGAAGGCTTCTTTCTCCCCCACCCAAATTCATTTATTGAAGCCATCACCTCCAGTGAGACTGTATCAGGAGATGGTTCCTGGAAGGAAATAATTAACGAGTTCATAACTGTGGGGCTCTAATCCCACAGAATTCGGGTTCCTATTAGAAGAGACACCAGAGAACTCTCTCGCTCTCTGCACATTCACTGAGGAGAGGCCATGAGAGGACACGGTGACAAGGTGGCCAGGCAGCCAGGAAGAGAGTCCTCACCAGAAGCCAAATTTGCTGGCACCTTGATCTTGGACTTCTGGCCTCCAGACCTTAAGAATGTCTTTTGTTTAACCCCCCACCCCCACCCCCCAGCCTATGCTATTTTGTTATGGCAGCCAGAGCAAGATAATTGACCAGACTGGAAAAAGACGCTGGAAAGCTCCTAGGTTGAGGTATGTTAAGAGAGGCCACTGAGTCCATTCAAATATGCAGACTTTTATTAGTTCAGGAGTAACAGTGATGAAACATAGGGAAAAGCATTCAGTTTTCTGCCCTCCGAAAGTTCACGATGCAAGGGGAGAGAGGGACTCTGTGCATGAAACATAATACAACATGGCTAAAATCACACCGCTGTGGGAAGCTCAGGTCAGGAGCGATGGGGTTGCCCAACACCTATGGTTAATTTCCCCAACAGTTTGTTCTTTGGTGTGAGTTCAGGCCTTTGGAATACTTCACATTTTAATAGCTTGAGAGTATTAAGTTCATGTGTTCTGAAACATTTTTTCCAAACTTTTGTGAAACATATTAATTTTCTCAAACTAGTTTACCATCCTTTGTTTAAATTATTTGAGAAGAAAAAAACAAAAAATTATTTGCATGTCCTTGATAACACTAAATATAATAATTATAGCTAGATGTTAAGTAGATGGATGGATGGATGGATGGATGGATAGATGATAGATAATGGATGGATGGATAGATAGATGATAAATAGATGATAGATTTTTAAATCTTTCAAAGTGCATACGCATATCTTTTAAGGAATGGAATCTTCAGAGTATGGTTCATGGAAGGAGGTGTGATTGTCCCTTTAGGAGTGAAGATTATTTGGTGACATTCCTAAGGTCACACAGCAAAGCCAAGGTTGCCCATGGCTAGATCAAAACTTTCCTACAACTGTCTGAGCACTTGAACCCCAAACAGGCCTGGTGTTTAAAAACATGTGAAGTGCTTTCAAAGGTCAGCCTGAGAGGAAGAAAACAGGAAGAGGTAGCGGGAGACAGTACAAAGAGTACAGAGAGAAAGAGACAGTGCCTGATAGACAGACAGACTGATGGAGAATCAGACAGTCTGGGCTCCAGGAATTAGAAACTTCCTCCAGAACAAGAGAGAAAGGCAGTGTGGGAATGCACGGGAACAAAGAGGAAGGGGCAGGTCCCCTCAGCACTGGCTCCTCTCTTCCCCAGGATCCTCGTGGCTGCCATAGCTTTCTCTGTGTGATCCTGAAATTCACGGCCCCTCTACACCAGGAGCCCCCACGGGACTACCACCTACCTTTTTCTTGTTTCTACCTGGTGGCCCGCTGCACACCAGCACTAGAAGGTGCCCAGGCGATGTCTTCTGGGTAGACGGGTTGAGGAGAGAAGACTAGTGGGTGTTTACACACACCCGCAGATATGCATGACAGCTGGAAAGTCTCTGTTCTGAATCTAGAACGTGCTCCTGTTTCCTGAAGGGACAAAGGGAACACACACTCGCTCACGTAAGCATGACAGCGAGAAGGGCTCCTCTATGAATTTGGAGAAACGTATTTCATGGACTTGTAGTCACTTAAGCTTAACTCACCGTAAAATACAACATTTTTTTAAATTTTTTTAACGTTTTATTTATTTATTTTTTTTTTTTTATTTTTTTTTTTTAAATTTTTTTTTCAACATTTTTTATTTATTTTTGGGACAGAGAGAGACAGAGCATGAACGGGGGAGGGGCAGAGACAGAGGGAGACACAGAATCGGAAACAGGCTCCAGGCTCCGAGCCATCAGCCCAGAGCCTGACGCGGGGCTCGAACTCACGGACCGCGAGATCGTGACCTGGCTGAAGTCGGACGCTTAACCGACTGCGCCACCCAGGCGCCCCACGTTTTATTTATTTTTGAGACAGAGAGAGACAGAGCATGAACGGGGCAGGGGCAGAGAGAGAGGGAGACACAGAATCGGAAGCAGGCTCCAGGCTCTGAGCCATCAGCCCAGAGCCCGACGCAGGGCTCGAACTCAGGGACCGCGAGATCGTGACCTGAGCCGAAGTCAGATGCTTAACCGACTGAGCCACCCAGGCGCCCCTAAAATACAACATTTTTAAGCACATACCTAAACCCAGATCCCACGTTTAGAGCATCTGAAGCTTATATAACTTAGGGGGGACTTTTGAAAGGAAAGGAGGACAAAATTCCCAGTGCAAAATCAAATGTGAAAATAAGT
The DNA here is from genome assembly GCF_028018385.1 of Neofelis nebulosa. Lineage (NCBI taxonomy): Eukaryota > Metazoa > Chordata > Mammalia > Carnivora > Felidae > Neofelis > Neofelis nebulosa. The sequence goes on along the minus strand of NC_080782.1, from coordinate 7,035,136 downwards.
ATTTATTTAGATTTTAGAAAGCGTGACAAATTTCAAATTAAAAAAAAATAGAAACTGCTTATCTGATCAAGTCAAGAAAAACAACAACAGAGCGCTTGTGTTAATCACCTGGCAACCCATTCTAGAATAATTTCCCATATGTCTTGCTTGCATGCCTTTGGACCCAGCATACAATAACACTTGGAATATCTTTCTCCATCGTGAGAATAGAAAATAATTGTTAAGCCAAGTTGATTTGTCTTTATCAGTAACGTGTGTTATGTGGAATCACAGGTGAAATTTTAGGATTTGATTTCTAAAATTTTCTAACATTTCTAAAATTTCTCAAGGGTTCCAAATTTGGAACACTTCTGTCCACTTTCATTTCTGTGCGAGCTGAGACAGCAGATGATTACTTACACAGACAGGATCTTTCTCCTCCACTACTGGCAGACTTCAGGGGCTGTGCCCAGGACAGCCCTCTCACCCCTCACCTTTGCATCAGGCACGTGGAGGACACGAGAGAGGGAGGTGACACGGAGGTGACTGCCAGCCTCGTGCACACGTGTCTCCAAGCCCAAGCTGAATGTATCCCCATCTCAGTCGCCCGACAGAACCCCCTTCCAGAAATGCCGCCAGCCACTTCAGCACCTCCTGATACAAGCAGACATGTGATGGAGAGAGAGGGAACCAGAACGGAATGGGGGAGGGATCTCCACGGCAGTGGAGTCGTTGACCACATTTTCGAAGACCACACGGCCACGTGCAGGTGAGGCTCCGGGAGCCCCCGCTTGTACGCCCCTAGGTGTGAGGTCCGGGCTGGATGTTGAGAAGTCGGAGTTGGTGAGGACAACGAAATGTACATGCAGTTCTCTTCCAGGAGACCTGGACCCCTGATGGCAGGGAGGTGATGTTGGGCTGGGTTCCCCCAGAAGCTCTGCCCTTTAGTGGCTGGTGACTTCGGAGCTGTTGACTTCTTCGTGCCTCAAGTTCTCACCTGTAAATGGAGATAATAAGAGCACCTACAACATAACGTTCCCTTGACGATTCATTGAGCAAATCCAAGGAAAGCATGTAGCATAAGGCCTGGACACATACAAATTGCTCAACAAATATGTCATTGCTATCATTGCTTTTATTATGAGTGAGAGAATCGTGTGGATAATACAGGAAGAATTTCACGAAACACTCTGGCACCTGGGGCTGTTGTACGGTTAATTTTTTTAAGTTTATTTATTTATTTTGAAGGAGAGGGAGAGAAGGAGAGCATGAGCGGGGGAGGACAGAGAGAGGGAGAGAGAGAGAATCCCAAGCAGGCTCCATGCCATCAGTGGAGAGCCGGACGCCGGGCTCGAACTCACGAACCACAGGCTGACACTTAACCAACTGAGCCACCCAGGCACCCCGGTTACAGTGAAATTGTACAGCACAGTTAAAAATTTTTTTTTTAATCCCATGGCGGTGGAAGAGGGGAAATGTGCTTTTGTACGCATCCATGATGGGGAAATAGTGAACCAGTTTGGTCAGATGCATATCTGGGGGACTGTTTAAGAGTTCCACAACACGTAAATAAGTTATGATTATCTAGTAGAGAGGTGCCCGTGGGAAGGGAAACGTTTAGACTCTCGATTGTTCTGTGGAAGAGAGAATAACCTGTTCGAAGAAAGCTGTCCCCTGTCTTCGCATTGTGACAGAAAGACCTGTTCAAACACGTACCATTCTTACAGCTCTTAGGAAGGAAGGCTTTCTTTATACCTAAGGTAACATTCTCCTTTAGCATGAATTATTTAAACAAAGAGTGTGTGGTACTTTAACTTGTTCAAGAATTACAGAACAGATGGAGTTTCTGTGGTCAGAAGCTAAGGTTGCTAATTAGCTTGGGCTGTCAGCCCTTGAGATAACCAGAGAAAGAAGGTTTTTTTTGAAGACAGGTGGTTTGAGTGTTCATTTCTATTCTCCTTTTCTATCGTCAAAAGAAATGGCGATGGAAAGTCCCTCGGGGTGAAAAAAAAAAAAAAAGCCTGAAATCCAGCCTCCGAACTTCCCTTCAGAACATGGGGACTAAGGTCCTCATCACTTCACCTAACTGCTCCGAAAAAGGAGAGGAAAATCCGCCAATGAAACCATATTTTATAGTCAGGATGTACGAATTCTCACTTGACCTTTTTACTTTGCGTTTTCACCGTTTCTTATGTTCCAAAGTTTTCCAGTAACCACGCTTGGGAAAATTTGCAAAGTATTCCCAGATTCAGACCGCACGGGTCGTGGCATTTACCAGAAGGGTGTTACTGGGATGAAGGGGGCCGCGAGTAAGAGACAAGATGTGAAAACACAAAGTCAGCTGCAGAGGAAAGGAGCACGTCTCACCCACAGCCAGACCAAAGCATCGGCGGGATTCTCCTTGCACACGCTAGCATACGCATAAAGTAGCCTTTGCCAAATGCTGGTGTTCAAGGGCGGCGGAAAAAGAATTTCTTAGAAAATAAAAATAAACGTAAACATGCGTTTTTAGTTGTTGTGATACAGTCCAAAGGAGAGGCACCAACAGAAGAATCAAAAGTCTGGATACCTGTGGCCAGCCAAGACGGAAGCATGTGGACCCTCACTGCGCTGAGGCCATTCTGCCCCCGGGGACGGAACCGGATCCAGAACCAGCCTGAAGACGGATAGCGGCATTGGCTTCGAGCTGCACGGCCGATGCCACTCAGCCTTTGGCAAGTTTCTGGAACCTGGGAGATGAGGTTTCTTTAGGAGAATGAGAGCATCCACCGTACCAGTTGTGGGGTAAAGTGTGGGAATGTGGGTAAGACACCGAATCCTGGGTCTAGAAAGGGGTTCAGTGACTTCTCTGAAAGGGACAATGGAACCTGGATAATACTTCTGCAATAATTTAGTTTCCATTTTTCTCTTCCAGTTATTCTGTTGTGGTTCCCCTCCCCCCCTTGTCACCTGTGCCCTTTGAACTAAGGGCTCACAGCCACGTGCAAGCAGGGAGAGGCCAGAGGAGGCCAAGTCCTTCCCGTGTCCAGTCTGTCCAGGGCCACAGAGGCCCCCCCTGCTGGCTCCTGCTGTGGAAAGTGGTGGAGGCCCCAGGGACCTGGGCCCACTGTGGTGAGAAACCAGGTGGCCCCGAGATGGCACAAGACAAGCCAGGACAGAGTCCAAGGGGCTGTGCAGGTGGGAGGGATCCAGGTAGGGGTGGCCAGGTAGAGAACGGGTTGGATGGAATGTTGACCTTGAATCTCCATGAGATCAGAGGCCTCGGTGGCAGATAAACACGTGGTTCTTGTGTGTAACTGTTCCCTGTGCGGCTTTATACGTTTTTTTGAGTAGTTTAAGGGAAAGGTGGAGGTGCATTGGAGTCTTGGCCGTGTGTCAGGGAGGCTGGATGGGGATGCTGGCAGGAGAGGGTGGGAAGCAGGGAGACGGGACATAGGGTACATGTGGCCTTTCCCCAGTCCTGGAACCGAGACCCCTGCTGGGGTGCTGCTTCAAGGAGCCCTTCTGCGTGAGAGCTGTGTGAGCCTCAGCGGAAATTCAGCGCAGGCTCGCTGTCGCAGTGCGGAGTGACATGAGCGGCGCAGGAAGCTGTCTCCGCTTGTATGTGGGACCCAGAGCTCTCTGTCCGCCGAGCCCTGGGGCCCAGGGAACAAGCGTCAGCACCCTCGCTGACACCGCTGGATTTCCCAGAGGGGTGTGTGCGGCGGCCCAACTCCCGGCAGGTGGAGGGGCAGACGTTACCGGATTGAGGGAGGGAGGCGGACCCGGGTGAGGAGAACGGGCCCTTCCTGTGATGTGGCTGCGGGTTGGCTCCGCCCGTGAACACGGCCCCGGGGCTCCGGCTGTCCTGGGCGACACGTGGCAGCGGGGCGGGAGCGCCTGGGCAGGCCCCTTGCAGCCCTGTGGAGCACCCACGGAGCACCTGTGCAGGTCGGAGGAGCACCCCGGGAGCACCCTCCGTACCTGCGGAGCACCTGCAGAGCACGTGTGCAGATCAGAGGAGCACCTGCGGAGCACCCACAGAGCACTCACGGAGCACCCCAAGTACCTGCAGAGCAGCTGTGCAGATCCGAGGAGCACCCCGGAGCACCCCGGGAGCACCCCCGGAGCACCCGTGGAGCACCCCGAGTACCTGCAGAGCACCTGTGCAGATCAGAGGAGCACCCTGGAGCACCCCGAGTCCCTGCGGAGCACCCGAGGAGCCCCTTGCACATCGTAGGAGCACCCATGGAGCACGTGTGCAGCACCTGTGGAGCACCCCGGGAGCACCCGGCAGCATCTTCCGAGCGGGCGGGGTGTGAATGGTGAACCCACGGGTGGCCCTCAGCTGCACGCGCACCCGCTCCCGCCCACCTGCTGCCCACCTCCCCGCGGAAGGGCCCGGGTCAGAGAACGTGCACCTGTCAGCCGCACGTGAGTGTGAACGCGCGTGAACCCCGGAGTCACGGGAGAACCGCACCTGCTCGCCAGGTGCAGTCGAGGAATCGGAGGGTCTGTCCGGAAGTGGACGACCCATCACTGCACGGGGGGGGGGGGGGGGGGTCCCGAGAGCCCCTTCCTGGAAGTGACAGGTGGGTGAGGCCGGCACGACACCCCTGTCCCCGGGTTTGGCGCCGTCTGTGCGGAGATGGGGCCCCCGCGCGTCACGGAGCACCTGAGGGCAGAGCTGCTCCTTCTCCGTGTTCCGCCCCGTGTTCGCGTCTTCACACACTGGGGGCCACTCGCTGCATCGGCCACCGACCTCGTCCAGCTGCCCCCCGCTCCGAGGAGCCACCTGCACCCACTTGAACCAACAGAATTTAGCGCAAACCGACGTTTTCACAGCAGCCGGGTCTAAACCCGATCTCCTGTGTGGTGGGAGCAGCCCCTAGGAAGACGCCTTTCTGAAAATCCGCGTCTTTCCCGAAAGGTACGTGGAACCGAGGCTGCGAGGCCGGAGTCAGCTGCGGGTTGGGCATTCGTTACTGGGCGGCATCCACCTGCCGCGTGTGCTCAGGGGGGCTGAGGGGGACCCCGGGTGAGGAGGCCTCTGTGCCGGCCTCGGGGACCGCGAGGGCGGGGGGGGGGGGGTCAGGGCGCAGGGGGATCCCCGAGATGGGAATGGGCTGCTGACCTGAAAAGTCAGCCATGGTGCAGATGAAGGGCGGGTGCGGGGAGGGGGGCTACAAACCAGTGGTTGGACTTTTCTGGCAAAGCAGGAGCAGGTGGGTGGGAGGAAGCGAGGGCGCCTGGGGCCCCAGGCGGAGCAGTGAGGCTGGGGGCCGGGTGTGTGTGTGTGTGGGGGGGGGGGGGGGTCTGAGGGAGCAGCGAGTGTGTGGGCAGGGGGCGAGGAGCCAGGAGGAGTCAGATCAGGAGGAGCCCCTAAGGGGGCAGTTGGGGGGGGGGAGCAGCTTTGTCAAATCACAAAAACGACTCTTACACCCTGTGGACCAGCAGCTTTATCCCTTGTCAGCTGTGCAGCTCGTTTCTTTTTAAGCTAAAACAACCACGGGTGCAGGGCAGTGAAGGGGCGGGTATGGCTGAGGCGCGGGGACACCTGCTGTTGGTGCGCTGTTACCAGGGCCAAGGTGACCCTCCCGGTCAGCTCTGGGGGGACCCCGCACACTAGGAGGCCCTGCTGGGAAGGGTGGTGCAGCGTAGACCCCGAGGCGCCCTCGGAGTTAAGAGGATTTGCAATTACAGAGAGAGAGAGAGAGAGAGAGAGAGAGAAGGGGAGAGGGGAGGTGGGGAGGGAATGAAGGGCTCTGGGCAGGGCTGGGGCATTCCCTAAGGAGGGGCCCTCCGTCCCTGGCAGTCAGCAGCTGTTCCCCTGATAACCTGGAGAGCCGGATGTGGGGTGAGCTCAGTGCCTAGAAAATTAGCCAACTGTCTTGTGTATCTTCCAACCCATCACTTTAGCCTCCCAATGCAGTCAGACTATTTTCTGGAAGCTCTTCAGAAAACAAGTTTCAACAGTGCAGTAAAATATAAAATGGGGCCTAGGTAACACTAATTCCTATTGTTGGACTGTATAAAAAGTTTCTGGGGCTTGTAAAGGTTACTCTTGGTGAGACAATGAGACAGTGCCCTTTGAATCTGTTTCTAGTACCCTGAGGGGTGACAGCTCACCGCCTTGCCAAGTTCAATGTGGCTAATGAAGAGAAAAGGATTAGATGCTTGGAAACAATGGAGAGGAAGGGATTTAGGGGGGGAATCCAGGTATGTCTCACTCCTACATCCATACTTCAGTAACTGGGCATTGTTATTTGCAAAATTTTGACAGCCTTAAGCAGGTTAACACAGGAAACTCACAAATGATTCATTAGAGGGAATATTGCCAATATTCAGTCTTCTTTGAAACGATAATTATCATGTTTGTTACATTACATTGGAAAAAGCTGTTCTGTGTTGCTCGTACAATACCTGAATGGCGTGACCTGTATGTCCCAAATCCCCCATTTTCATGCTGCCCACTCTGGACATACTCAAAGAGTATTTCTGAGGAAATTCAATGAATTTACAGAAGAGGTTGTCATACTTAAGACTTTACCATCCAGAGAGTGCTACCCAAATCCCTAATGTCCCTTAAATTAAGTGTTTTGTTAAAATGGAAGATTGTGCATGTTCTAATTGAGGGGGTAGATACCCTTGGGGAGAGGTGGAGGGGCACACTCGGAACAAGACGGGGTTTTTGCAAGGACTGTATTTTTGTGTTGGAAGCAACTGGAAATGAACCTCTTGTACAGAGTCAAGAGCTGGGAAGGCAGCCTTATCCACGACGTAAAGAGGAACAGCCTGTGCTCACACATAGGAACCTCATGCCTGTGTGGGGTTGTCCATGAGAAAGACGAACCCATTCCCTGTGAGGTCTAATACAGAACTAAATGCCTAGAGCCAGCCTGTAATGATAAGATCTTCTCTGTACGCACCCTCACAACATTTTAAAAGCAAATTCTAAAATGATTAAGCCAACCTAAAATAATACAATTGATCAGGACTAGTCCCACTACTCTATACAGGACCAAAATAAAATTCAAAATTAGACAACACGGATTCACAAATTTCAACACCCATTAGCAAAATGCCAAGCATGCAAAAAAGCAAGACAGCATGACTTAGAGCAAGGAGAATGATAAATTAATTAACAGTCACCCTGCAAATTACAGAGATAGGTAATAAAATTAGCAGATAAGAAAAGTAAAGCAGCAGCTACAAATAACCCTTAATGCTCAAGAATGTAAAGGGAAGCACATACTTGATGGGGAAAGTAATGCAAGCTATAATTATAAGCATATGAAAAAGAAATGAAACTTCTAGATATGAAAAATACAATACCTGGAATAAAAAATGTGTCAGAAGAAAAGATTAGTGAATAGAAGGCATGAGGAAAAGAGAGAAACAAGACTAGAAAAATAAACAAAGCATCAGAGTGGCTTGTGCATCATATCAAATAGTCTCACTTATACATAATCATTGTCTGAAAAGAATAGAAGAAAAGAAGGGGAAGAAATAATGACCAAAAATGTACCACCTTTAGGGAAATTACAAACCCACATAGTTGGGAAGATCAACAAACCTCTTGAAGTAGAAAGTTGAGGAAAATGACAAGGAGCATTGTAACCAAATTTCTGAAAGCCACGAATAAAGACAACACCTTAAAAGCACCTAGAGAAAAATAAGACATTGGATAGAGGAGGCAAACTAAGAGAACAGCAGACTTCTGGACAGAAACTATACAAACAAGGGGAATGGAGTGGCCCATCTGAACTACTGGTAAGAAATTTTGTCAACTGAAAATTCTAGCATGGGGAAAATATGTTTTAAAAACAGGCAAAAAACCACTTTTTCATGCAAGTGAAAGATGAGGAAATCCCTTGCCAATAAGCCTTCACTACAGGAACTGTTAAAGAAAGTTCCTCAAAAAGAAGAAAAGAGGATACCGGCTGGGGGAAATGGTTCTAAACAAAGCAATGTTGAGGGCTGGAAATGATTAATGTATGGGTAATAGGAAAGATATTTTTCGTATTGGTTATTTCTCTAAAAGATAAATGGCCGCTTAAAGTAAAAATAGGAACAATATGTTACATGTTGATTACATGTGTAAAAATAGTATATAGTGGTGGGGCAGCAGAGTGGAAGGGAGGAGGGGACATGGAAATCTATTATTTAGGTCCAGAATTAGACTCCTAGTTAAGGTCTTCTATGAAACAAACTTGTATAGTCCTTTCCAAAAAATGACTGAGGGACAATTGGACATATCCGTATAGAAAAATAAGCCACAATACTTAATTATACTTTATACATGAACCGACTCAAAACATATCAGATCTAAAGGCAAACGCTAAAAGTACAGACCTTCTAGGCTAAAATTTTTTGTGGCATTGAATTAGGCAAAAGATTTCTGGGATTAAAAAGCAGAGCCTGTGAAAGAAAACTGTAATCAATGACACTTTGTCAAAATTTAAAACTTACTATTTCAAAGACGGTCAATGAAATGAAAGAGGCAAGCCATATTGCGGAAGAAAAGATGTGCTAAAAACATCTAAGGAGTCACTTGTATCTAGAATATTTAAAGCCAAGATACAACAACAAATAGGTCACAGAATTTGCACATGCACTTCACAAGAGACATTTTTTTTCACAAAAATAGTGGAAAAATAGTCGACATCTTAGTGACCAGGACATGCAAATTAAGACCACACGGAGATCCTCCTGCACAGCCACTGCCATGTCTAAAATTTAAAACACTGGCAATATGTATTGGTTGGAATGCGGAGCAAGGAAAACTGTTTCATAACTGGTGAAAATGCAAAATGGAAGAGCCATATTGGAAAATAGTTTGGCAGTTATTTTTTATGCAACTAAACATATGTTTATTATGAAGCCCAAAAATCCATCCTAGATATTTACTCAAGAAGAAATGAGAACATCTGTCGATACAAAGATTTGTGGGCATTTGTTCATAGTAGCAAATCAGTGAAAACAGCCCAAATGTCCAGCATCTAACTAGCAAATGTTAAACAAATTGTGGTATATCTATAAAATGAAATATGGCTCAGGAATAGAAACTACGGATACGTACGACTACATTAAATGAATTTCAAGAGCATTATACTAAGTGAAACAAACAAGACACACACAGGGACTTTACACAATCTATTATTCCCTTTACATGAAATTCTAGAAAAGGCAAAATAATAGTGACAGAAAGCAGATTTGGGGTTGCCGGGGGCCTGGCGTTAGGGTAGGGAGCACATCATCTCCAAGGAAAATTTCAGGGGTAATAGAAATGACTTTTATGGTTACATTAATGTATCTATTTGTCAAAGATTATCAAAGTTTACCCTGGAAGTTCATTTTGTATTATTTATATATCTCAGTATTGCTGCTGGGAAAAAAATATTAGTCCAGAACTGATAAAATGTCGTGGGCCAGGCAGAGATAAATGTAAAACTTTCTCACTACAAGGTTTCCAAAACTAGAGACGAAGTGTTATCTCCCTGAAACAGCTCCCCCCCCCCAACCCATAAGGTAAAGAAAGAACATAAGCACACAGAGAACATCCCTCCATGAGGAATGCGGCCTTCGGTTGGTGAACATTTGGGTTATTTCTAGTTTGCAGCTATTTTAAATCTCAAGGAAGGATTTAAAAAGAAGTATGCTTAATATACTCGAAAAGTTAATAGATAGGGTAGAATCTGTAAGTCAAGAATGGGGCGTGATCGACAAAGAAGAGGGAAATTCAGAGAAATCATCAAATTAAAAAAAATCTGTAATTTTGGGGAAAAAAATCTCCAAGGGTAAATGGTAAATTGGATATTACTGGCAGGAAGTCTGTAATTAGAGGATAGAACTGAGGACATACAGCAAACAGAATCAGAGTTAATGAGAGTTAAGAGTCATCGCATAAAGATAGAGAGGATTTAATGTTCACCTAAGGCTGAAGATGGGAATAGAGAAAGACAGTAAGGGATCTCTTTTAGCGAGATCTAAAAACACTGTCAGGTACCAGCTTATACTATCTTGCCTAGATTGCTTACGGTTAATAAAAATGAAACCATTAGACGTTTGGAAAAAATAGAGAAGAAAAGATTTAGGGGCAAAAAATCCAAGACCTGTCTTGATGGCCCCGTATATTCTAGAAATCAACCAAACAAATGACAAATTCTTCGAACAGTGAGTAATTTGTCCAACAGGGATTACTGTCTGTCCATCAAAGACTGCCATTCCCCAAGCATAGTCATCCCCAGACAGTGGCTACCCAGGGAGGGGCCTTATTTCCCTATCCTAGTGCCTTTAAATGGCCAGGAATGTGAACAGTGGAAAATGGTAGGTGTTGGGTGCCTGGGTGGCTCAGTCGGGTGAGCGTCCCACTTCGGCTCAGGTCATGATCTCACAGTTCGTGGGTTTGAGCCCGGTGTCGGGCTCTGTGCTGACAGCTCGGAGCCTAAAACCTGCTTCGGATTCTGTATCTCCCTCTCTGTCTGCCCCTCCCCTGCTCGTGCTTCGTTAAAAAATTCTAAAAAGAAAAGAAAATGATTATGTGTCTCTACTGCTGAGTCTCTCCCAGCCTTGCTCATGTACCATTTGAAGGTACGCTGTGAGTCCTTAGAAGGTCACATGTTGGCTGAGGCATTGGTGTTGCCACCAGGAGCCCTAAAAGACCCAGCATGATCAGTTTGAGGGTCATTCGTGTTGTTGACATATCAACGGTTCCTTTCCCACCCCCGCAGCCCAACACCCGCATGTTTACCTGAAAGGGTATATGTGCACAACAACTAAACTTTCATGGTGTTTGAACCATTGTGCAGTGTGAGGTCTATTTGTTAAACAAATCAGCTTATCCTAAATGTGACCAAAGCATCATTTAATGTTTCTATAGTTCTATAGAAACATGTTTAAAAAAAAAAAAGAAGCATGGTTTCTCTATTAGGAATTTACCCCTTTGAACTTCTTAGAAGATAATTGTAGCCTTTTTCAAGGCTGTTGTTTGCTCAGTAAGTTCTGCCTGCTGTATCAACAGGGATAAATGAGGGGGAAAATGGCTCCTATTCAGAAACAGAACTTGATCTTGTGCATTGTATGTTTTTCCAAATGTTTGCCCAAAGTAATCAAAGTACCTTATTAGAAAAAGAAAAAAGTTGTTATTTTCTTGAAGGCACTGAGATTTTATGTTATGGTTTTGAAATGCCCAAGGTCACAGAACCTATTCCAGTACCTAGAATGTCAAGCACCTGTGAAAGATCACTGCTGGGCTCATGGGAATTATGAATTGATGAGAAATGGAATAGAGGAATTTTCAGCATCTACTAAGAAGATACTTTAAGGACTTTTAGGAGAAAAATATATTTTTTTAATGTTTATTTATTTTTGAGAGAGAGAGAGCGTGCTTGCGTGGAGAGGGGAATATAGAGAGGAAGAAAGAGAGAATCCCAAGCAGGCTGCCCCAGCAGAGCCGAACCCGATGTGGGGCTCGAACCCACGAACCTATGAGATCATGACCTGAACTGAAATGAAGACTTGGGAGCTCAACTGACTGAGCCACCCAGGAGCCCAAAGGAGAAAAATCTTCTAAAGATTGAAGCCGTGAGTTGAGGTTTTAGGAACATTAATTACCAACTCTCACAGAAGCTGCTAGATCTCGCCACGTTTGCTTGCCACTGACTGCAAAGCCGCCATGGCATCCACCTGCTTGCCTCACTGCATTTCTCCAACGTGGACAAGATAGAAATGTTGTTGAGTCACTGATGTAGGAGATGAGAAGGTGCGGGTGCCTCCACGTGGAAATATACTAAAATAACAACAAACGTCGGTCATTTTATGGCATTCACACAGTAGAGTTATGTGAAAATGTTGGATTACAGGACATACGAATATCCTGAAAAGTAAATTTAGGAGAGGGTCATTTTGAAGAAAGATCTTTGGACTAGCCACCAGCAGATTCGGCCCCAGTCCTTCATCAACGGGTGCGGTATGGGAAGGCAAAATGGTACAGCTTCTGGGGAGAATGATTTATCCTTTTCTTATAATTTCTCGTTACGTGTACATTTTCCACTTCAGCCAGAGACCACATTCCCAGAGAAATGAAGGTTGATGTGCACACAAGTACCTGTGCACGAATGTTTGCAGCACTGGCGTCTGAAATGTTTCTGCTCTTCTTGGCAAGTGGTCTTTTCCCTCCGGCAACTCAAGTGCTGTCTCTACTCCAGACAGGAAGCGGTGAGGGGGTGAGGATGAAAAGATTCCCGAGAACCACCGCCGCACTGCCTCGTCGTCCCCTGTGGTGAAACGTCCAGGTGCGAGAGAGGTTGGAGAATGTCTTTACCTGGCACCTTGCAATTCCAAACAAAGGAAGGATTCTTTGGGGGAATAAACCTGCCATCCAGAGGTGACTGCTAACATGTAATGCCCATTTTATTAGGAGTCAACAAATATTTTTATAAATATGGATACGAGTACTTTTCACATCCACTTTTCTTCTCTTAACATTGAGCATGAATATGGCCCAGGCAGCAAGCTGTTTGCGTCTCCATCGTGGTAATTGGCTTCCAGTTCCCCCGTCAGAAATGTAGGATCTCTGTTTGGGGGAACTTAGGCGGTGTCCAAGTGTTGTTAGAAACCAGGCTGTGATGAGTATCTTTGTAAGTATGGCTGAGGATATTTCTTGTAAATGAAGTTACGGGGTCAGAGTTAGGCACGTATTGAAGGCTTCTGATTTGATTGCTAAATTGCCCTTTAAATTTTTTTTTAATGTTTCTTTATTTTTGACAGAGAGAGAGAGACAGACAGAGCATGAGCGGGGAAGGGGCAGAGAGAGAGGGAGACACAGAATCCGAAGCAGGCTCCGGGCTCCGAGCCGTCAGCACAGAGCCCGACGCGGGGCTCGAACTCACAGACCACGAGATCATGACCTGAGCCGAAGTGGGACGCTCAACCGATCGAGCCACCCAGGTGCCCCGCTAAATTGCCCTGCAGAAAATTTACCCTGATTTATATTTCCATCCTGTTTCCAAGTACCTTCACTAGTGCTGGGGTCGGGGGATCATTTAAAGCAAATCTCCTTGGTGAAATCCTTCTAAAATTGTGGGGGCCGCTAAAAAGAAACAGATACTTAAATGGGAGAAGCTGAGGCCCAGTGCATGACTGGTGTAAACCATCTCGATTGAAAGATTACAGGCACTGCTCGTGGGGCAGTGCAAGCAGATGGAATATTTATCTAGTTGGCAGGCTTTGAATTGCAGAATCCCTGCTATATTAGTGATGGTGCATCACTCCTTTGCTCCAAAGACCCTTCCCATCCCGGTGATTTCTGGAAGTCCTCCAAGGACTTCCACGTGTCCCCCAAATAAATGAGCCTATCCCTTTGTCCTCCTCTCAGGACAACCCCCCGCTGTCCTTTGCTCTCTTCCTGCAAAGCCCCCGGAGGGCTGTCCTTGCGGTCTGTCTCCATCTCATGAGAACACTGAAGATTCCCAGCAGGTCTCAGAGCTGTAGGAGCTCCAGGCTGCAGTCTGCGGCAGGGCAGGGGCTGGGAGGGGCAAGGGGCCTCTTCTGTCCTGGCGCTTCACTCTGCAACTCTGGGCAGAAGGTTAGCTGCTCGGCAGCCCGAGCAAGAAAATCCTTCAGACACGTCAGCGATCTGGAGCATCTGAAGCTCTCTTGTTTGTAGGCTTAAACCAGCAGAGGAGACCCCAGGGTGAGCAGATGTCCCTCACTCCTCAGAGTTCTCTTCCCATTTTATTTCTCCCTCATCAGAACCTCCCCCCACCTCCTATTTTTCCACATCGAGCACCATGAATGCAAATGGAAAAGAAAGGATCCTACTGAGGGCTCGCGTGGGCCACTGATGCTCGAGAACACCTGGAGCCAAGTGCGCTCTCATGCGTAGCTGCCCGCAGCCTGATTTCTCTTCTGGCTTGCAAATTCCTCAGATGCCCTCGGCAAGTGCTCTCTCCCAGGATTCGCCTGGCAAAGGAGCAAAGTAAAATATGGTGAACCCACGATAAATGGAGTGGGTTTTAAATGAAAGAAGAGACGTGACTAGTGTTGTCCTTTCACTTTGGAGCTACCTGGAGGTATAAGAAAGGCCACCGCGTAGCAGGGAGCCACGGTGGGGCACACAGTGCAGCAGAACCATTAGAAGATGGAGCTGCCCTCTTTTACTTTTTCTTTCTTTTTTTCCTCTTTTTCTCCTTCCTTCCTTCCTTCCTTCCTTCCTTCCTTCCTTCCTCCCTCCCTCCCTCCCTCCCTTCCTTCCTTCCTCTTTTTACTACCCCTATAATTTTGACAAATTTTCCTAACACCTAAAATTTTTCAAATTTTCCTTATTGAAAGGGATAAAACTATAAGCTGCATCATAACATCTTTTGGGAGGATTCAATGAGCTAATGCCTGTAAACCTCCAAGAAGAGTTTGAAACCTAGAAATGCTCAGTTACTATTAGAAGTTATTATTTTTAGCTGATTCATTATTGAAAAAAACCCCAGTAAAACCCCAATTTTTCTAGCCCCTCTGTTTCCTGGCTCATTTAGCACATGCCTCAGACCTTCTCACACTGGGTCCCCAAACTTTCCTCTCCTAAGGTCCCTGTGTCCTTCAAAACCCAGGTGGGCAATCCCCACTGTTTCTTCAACAGTTGCCTACAAGCTGCACCCGGGCTTGCTCCCCTCTTTTTACCTCCTTCCTCCCTTCTATAGGGAGGCTGTGGATGGAGCCCCCTCTCTTTGGACTGTTTTGGGATATTAGCCCAGAATAAGGTGGATTAGCCCAGGTGTGAACATCTACCTACCTTGGCCGTTAAGTGGGCTGGGTATAAAAGGAGCAGGACCAAAGCTGAGTAGCATTTTCCCATCACCTGGGGGCACTGCTCTTCGGCTTCTGCGTGTTGTCATCTTGCAGGAAAACAGACCAGTGTTGCCAGACAACTATCACATGACGTTTATTTGCAAAGAGCCTGGGATTCCTGATTTTTCAGTATGAACTGATTTAAAATTTTGAAAAAAAAAAAGATAAAAATCACTCACGAGAAAGAGAACATCTCTACATGTCTTCAGTGCTGAAATGGCTGGTGGGACACTAGTTTTCAATCTCTGGCCTAGAGATGGACCCAAGGAAACCAATACACCAGATGTTACTCCCATCTTGTCCTGTATCTAGTACTTGAAGTTTCTGATCCTTTGGAACTGTTACTTTTTTATGTATGTATGTCTGTCTGTATGTATGTATGTATGTATTTATTTATTTTAAGCAAAGATTTTTTAAAATTTATTTTGAGACAGAGATAGCATGAGTAGGGGAGGCGCAGAGAGAGAGAGAAGAGAGAGAATCCCAAGCAGGCTCCGTGCTGCCAGCACAGAGCCCTATGCAGGACTCGAACCCATGAGGCCATGAGATCATGACCTGAGCTGCAGCCAAGAGTCCGACGCTTAACCAGCTGAGCCACCCAGGAGCCCCAGTTTTCTTATCTTTAAAATGGGAATCATTTCTAGTTCCTGGCTTGTAAGAGTAGGAAATGAGGTTATGTAACAGGAGAGAATTTGCTAAAGACTTTCAAGTTTGTTTATAGCATGAAAATGTACTCTCCTGACCTATCTTCCACTTGGCTGACAAAGACCCTCATTTGCGATTTTTTTTCCTTTCTGTGAGAAATACTAGAGACTCTTAAAATGTGAAAGTTTGAGAAGCTTTATTGCTAGCCTGAAGCTATATCTCCACTTTAGCATTTAACAAACGGAGACAATAAATGTTATGTATGTGCATGGTAAATAAAATTGAATTGGGAATTACACAGTACCAGGCGATACGTTGTTTGTCAATATTAACTCACATATGCTAATTTAATTCTTACATCACGCTTACTGAGGTATGTCGCATTATAATCCTCACTTTCAGATGAAAAACATTGAAGCTCCAAGACGTTAAATAACTTTACTGAAGTCACATGGTTAGTAAGTGAGGCGACCAGGATCTGTACCCAGGCAGACCTGCCCCACAGTCGGTTCCTAGCCACAGCACTCTGATACTTGTAAATGAGATGTTTTTGTTCGTTCCTCGGCATTAATTACATTGCACTCCTACCCAGTTGCAGAGTGGGTTTCCTGACCAGGCAGCTGGAGTGGGTCCTGATTAGGACCAACGTTCATGGTCACCCATTCATTCCTCTTGCTGGGTATTGATTCAGGCTGGGCCAAGCCAATGTGGGCCATTGTGATGGAATTCACTGATTATGTGCAGTTTCTCATCTCAAAAAATGGAGTTAATAGTTGCATCTATTGGATAGGGTGGCTGATGAGTATTAGATGAGTTAACTGGAAAAAAGAAGCTGGCACTAGATAAATGTAAGCTATTATTTCATCTGCAAATTAAATAGCCATTGGCAGTTACATCAGACTGAGCTTCATGCTATGTCTGTTTGGAAGAAATATGTTGATAAAAAAGCCACTTCAAGTAGCCAGTGGCACTCTGGAAACATGCTCGGGTAGGGGGATAAAAGAGAGAGGGCTTCAGAATTCTCTGGGAGAAACCCACAAAGGAACAGAGGAGCCCTGAGGCCCAGGAGTAGGAGACCCCAGCTTAGCTGGAAAAACTACTAGAGTTGAGTGTGCAGACAATGGACTTGGATCTTTCAATCGTTCACTTAGGGCATTTGCTTGAAAATTCCCTTAATGTTAGTTTGATTCGAAGAGACTGGTCAAAAATGAATCTGATGACCATTGAAGGAGTATACTCTGTGTTTAGTGATGAGTCGGGGGGGCACAGCACCAGACCAGGATCAAAGGACAAACAGGGTCTTGGACGGGATTTAGGAGAAAATAGGAATCTTGGAGCTTCTTCATCATGGATAAATTTTATGAGGATATTCTCTCTGATTGAGGATGTGTAATAGTAATGGATGACAGGGAAACACAATATCCTGAAAGCCCTGTGAAATGGATCTTAGGAAAAAACTGTGATTGTCACCTGAAGTAAACACAGCGCTAGTCACATATCTGGAAGAACCAAGTTCCACGATGTGCATTTTTTCCCCACTTAATGAGAAATTCTTTTATAAAATTAATGTTGAAAACTATGATTATGCCAGGGTCTCAGTTGGTGGAGCATGCAGCTCTTGGTCTCAGGGTTGTGAGTTCAAGTCCCACATCGAGCGTGGAGCCTACCTAAACAACAACAACAACAATAACAAAAAACTAACACACCCAAAAAACAACCAAAAAATGGTTATGCCAATAGATTATACATCTGTTCAATCAACAAACATTCATTGTACACCCTTGACACCAGGTATTCTGCCAGATGTTAGGAAGACACGGATAATGAGATAGTGTTCTGTTCACGGTGACTCACACTGAGCAAGTGAGAAACAACACAGTGTGGTCAGTACAAAGGCTGGGAGAGCAGCTGGTCTTTCAGAGAAGACAGCTTCAGTGGAAAGGCGGCTTTCTTGCTGTCCCTTTAAGCGTAGCAAAGCTAGTGTGCTGGGAATCCCCCATATGCTCCCCCAAACCTGGTTTCCCCACTGTGCTTTGCCTTCTTGGGCTGACATTTATGGACTATTTGAATGGGCTCCCTTGTCCTCAAGCTCCCAACTGAACTTGTGCAATGGAGCAAATGATAATCTGGGAGAAGATTTGAATAGTTGCTCCTAGGGTTCCCTACCTGCCAGTCCCTGTGGAGACAGTGACTTTGATCCTTCACCAAAGGTCACTGCTTCATTTAGGTGTCCCTCTTTAAGTTCTGGAAGCAGCTTTCTCCCCATGGCTAATACCTATGTCTGGTCTTAGGTCCTTGCAGTTGTTAAACTCAGGGTGCTAAAGCATCTCTTTTGGCTTTACTTAACCTTGCACACATCATTATAAATATCCCATCTCATTGTGATATCTGATTCATCCCAGGACACCAACTGATACAGAAAGTACACACCATCTTTCTGAAATACACAACTTACACACAATGGTAATTTGTTTATTTCCTCAGAAAGATGTGTCCTCTGTTTCTATCAATTTTAAAGGCTCTATCATGCATAGTCTTGTACTCAATGCCAACCAGGACTTGGGGTCTCAAAGCAGGTCAACCTGCAATAAACAAGGAATATGTAGTATCTTTGTATTTCCATTCAAGCTGCATATTTCCTATTCCATCTACAGTTTTAGGAATAGCTTATGCTCTAGTTTTAATTGAGCAAACTGTTATAGAGTTTGGAGGGAAAAACTATACTGAAGCATATTCTCTAAGGAGTAATGCAATTTAAAAGGAAGAATGTTAACCAGGATTTAAGGAAACCTTTGAAATTATTAAATGTATTTACTATCTCTTAAATTATGCTAATACAGAGAGAGCCGACTCATTGGTTCCCATATCACATAATCAGTAATTATGAATCACTTAGAGGTCAGGGGAAAATGGCCGGTATTAAAACTTAAATTACATTTGAATAACATTTAAGGAAATGTTTTATGACTATATTACTTTTAACTTACAAGAAATAGCATATTAATGGGTCTTCATTTGTGGATCATGTGAATGATTCTCAATTCTTACCCCACCATGGGAAGAATCAAGTGCTTTGTACTTTGTTATTATAAGATCATCTCTTCTTTTGCTTTTGGTGTTTCACATTTTATAGAAGCAGGTATGAGTCTATAAACAACAAATAGATTAAGGTCCAGGAGTATTTAACACAAGTTACTAGATGATCCTCTGTTGCTCCCTTGATACCTTTCCTTCAAAAGGAGTCTAAATGTCATATGTTTTTTTCTGTTCTGTAAGAGTTTGAATGAGTTACCTGTCTATAATTTGTGTGTTGGGAAAATGGAGGGGAAGGCAAGGTGTTGTGTGTTCTCAGATCTAAAAAGCAGTGGTTATTCTAGGAAAAAATATCTGGGACATATGATATCATATAATATATAATCATCTTCTTGCATGTTAAGGTTTACTGTTTGCCTTTCCCTCATGTAAACTCAGGCCAAGGTGTAAAGGAAGACAGATAAACTCTGAGCTCAAAGCTCAGGTGTAGAAAGCCATGTAAGACAAGACCTCAAAAAGGACTAAGGGTGGTCAGCATGTTAACCTGAAATACCCTGAAGGTAGGGCTGTTCTGAGAAATGTCTGCTTTCTTGTTTCTCTTAACAGAAATCCAGGCAAGTGCTTCTGAACCTTCTATAATAAAATCATCACCTTTGTATTGCTTTTTCCCCCTTCCCTTAAATAAGAGAATGGTTTTTCCTTGGGGAAATTCAAAACACTCGAGGGATCTATCCACCAGTTTGTAGACATGTTCTCTACCATTCCTTGTCTTGCATTAACTGTCTGCACATTTAAAAGAAGGCAGGATGGGGCGCCTGGGTGGCTCAGTCAGTAAAGCAGCCGACTTCGGCTCAGGTCACGATCTTGCGGTCCGTGAGTTCGAGCCCCGTGTCGGGCTCTGTGCTGACCGCTCGGAGCCTGGAGCCTGTTTCGGATTCTGTGTCTCCCTCTCTCTCTGACCCTCCCCCATTCATGCTCTGTCTCAAAAATAAATAAACATTAAAAAAAATTTAAAAAAAAATAAAAAATAAAAGAAGGCAGGAGCGCAACATCCTCCATATAAAAAGCTAAATCAATCTATGAGATCTTTAAATGCGATTGACGAAGAAGGAGGGCCACATTCAATGAAGTCAAACTTTTACATTCTGAAGTCAAAGAAGACTACGCTTGTGGGAACAATCACTCCAGGTAGAGCAAGGAGTTAATCTCCTATAGGATTCAGAGAAGAGTGTAAGTTAAGAGATTGGTAGCTTTTGAAAGGTGGAGCCCAAAGCCATTTATTTGGTTTTATGATCCCGGTAATTCGTGTTACTTAGTGGTGTGTATATGGGGCTGACAAGGGGCTTTCACGAGGGTGGCTCCTGACAGATTTGTGCTGCCAGTGGGTGGACTTTCAGAAATGTATCCTGTGCCTGGTTGACTGGCTTTAAAAAGTGACATCATGACCCTGAGTTGGCACTGACCCTGAAATGCATGTGAAACTGGTTCTGGTGGGGGCACTTGGGTGGCTCAGTTGGTTAAGCGACTGATTTTGGCTCAGGTCACAATCTCATAGTTTGTGGGATGGAGCCCCGTGTTGGGGTCTGCACTGAGCATGGAAGGTGCTTGGGATTCTCTCGCTCTCTCCCTCCCCTATGCTATCTCTCTGTCTCTCTCAAAATAAATGCTTAAACTTAAAAAAAAAAAAAACTAAAAAAATTAAAACTTCTCTGGTGATTACTTGTCATCATAGTTGCAGGATACTCCATGTTTTCCCCAGGGCAAGAGGATTTTCATTCAGAATCTGCCTTTTAGGTCATCTCTTGTCCTAAATTATAACCAGAGGTGCTGATTGTCCTCAGCGTTAAGGTTTCATTTCTAGATGTCTGATTTATACTTTGTGGGCCAACATTTCACCCCGCATTTGCCTTTGAATCATTACTGGATCATTTGGTGTGGCAGACACATTTTTATGTCATTATCTAGTTTCCCATAGGCCTGAATACATTGTTATATTTCTGTCATTTTATGGCAAAAGACGTGGCTGCAAATGTTGGAGTCTTTTGGGAGTTTGGTTTGTAATTTTATTACAAGAAAAACACCATGAATAACCATCAAAGTATGGTAAGGAATAGGTAAAATTGCACAATCAGGTTGAGTTATGGTTTTTATATAAGTAAAATTATAGCCACCCTGTCCTGAGTGTTAATCAGTCTACCATTTGTTAAGAATAATTAATCATTAGAATATCCTTGATGAATATGTACTCTGATAGCCTTTCCTGAAACTATGGCCGTTATGTGAATTTTCCTAAGAATTGGCAAGGAATGATGTGGCTGACAATTCTTAAGAGTGTGCTAGCAATAACTTGTGAAATCGGGATTTCAGAGTTAGGGTAGTGATTGTCTGTAGTAAAACACAGCCTTCGGTAAGTTGCTGTCATCTAAGTCAAACGTGTGTAACATAAACGGTTTCAAGTTTATGTCCAAAGGAAGTACACAAAAGGAGAAGGTGACAGTGGCTCTAGGAACGTGAGAGGATCTGCTCTGATAGTCTTAGGCAGAAATTGCGGACTTCATACAGTTGTCTGCTTGTTCTGAAGATCTTATGTCATTATTAAACTCCCATGGACCATCTGCTTCCAGCCTTTCTTGGAGAACCTCAGTTCAAGATCTCTAATTGCTGTAATCTTCTCACTTTTGTCATTTGAGAATGGGGGATATTGGTTTAATTGGGAAACGTGCATTTAAAGATTAATTCCTTGCAAATTTAATTACTATTATGCTAGGCATGATTATAGGGTGTGGTCCTTACCAGTGGGATCAGAAGATAGCCCTTCTCTGATGTCTTTTTCAGAACATCAAATCATCTACTTTCAGATCGCCTAGGGGCTAATTAAATGATTGGTGAAGAAAAACATGCGGTGAAAGTCCACGAGAAGACTCAATATACAGGGTGTTCCTTTGCAGCATTCAGCTACATCAGCGGTGAAATATAGGAACGGAGTGTCAGGGGAGGTGATTTTAGGCGTGGGCCTGCCAATGATCAGTTCAAAGAGGGAAACTATATAAATTCCTGAGGGGGAATGATGCAGGGCCATGAAAGCTAAGGGTAGTATTTTGGGTAATGAGATTTCAAAGGTGCCTGAGAGTTTAAGTAATTTTAGTTTCAAGAATCTATTTGCTCATTCCACTTTTGCAGAGGCTCTCGGGTTATAAGGGCAAGGGATTTTCTGATAAGTGGAGGGAGCCTTGACTAAATCACAGATCAGTTTCCTAGAAAATGTTTCGGTCTATCGCTGTATGGTGATAGTATAAGTTTTTTTTTTTTTTCTTTTTAAAATTTCATTGATTGATTGAGAGAGAGAGAGAGAGAGAGAGAGAGAGAGAGAACACACACCTGAGTGGGGGAGGGACAAAGACAGAGGGAGAGAGAGAATCCCAAGGTAACAGCACAGAGCCCCAATGTGGGGCTCAGTCTCATGAACCACAAGATCATGACCTGAGCTGAAACCAAGAGTTGGATGCTCAACAGACTGAGCCGCCCAGGCACCTAGACTCCCTAAATAGAAGACACCATATATTATCATTTTTAAACGACTGTGAGTGCTAGGGCTTTTCTTTTTTTTTTTAAACAGGAGATTGTTTCAACCTATCTAAGAAAATAAATATATTATGACTAGTCTGTATCCACAGCCCATGGAAGGAGGCAATTGTTATGAAATCCATTTGGAAGTATTTGCTGAGATGATCCCTTAAATTATGATTATAGACAGTATCTCACTTTTACAGTTTTTCCATGAATGTCTCTTTCTTTTCTGTAAAAAGCTTTTTAGTCCAAAGGGCATGTTTGGCATGGAGGTCTGCTAAATTATTTCCTCGTCCTTTTTTTTTTTTTTTTCATTGTGGACGTCTAGTTTATGAGCGTAAGTTTTGGGGCTATTATTGAAACATCAATTAATTCTTACTTTTTTTGGCCGTTTTCACTGGGGTGCCTAAGGAAGTTAAGAACACTGTTTCTGCAGGATTCTGAAGCCATGGACTATTCCCAAAGCACATAGACTATGTGTATATATTTACCGTTTTTATTCTTAACAATTTAATACACCCCAGAGAAGGCCATAGGCTCAGCCATGTGAAATGATCTGTAATCTCATAAAGGCCTGATTCCACAAGGGAATTGGGAGTGTTATTGCAGAATAAGTCTGATATTATCTCTTTTCATTTTAAAATACACAACCAATATTAAGTTAGAATTTTGTATGGAAGTATCCCATGTATCTGTTATGGGAGTGGGCATGTATCAGATTTCAGAACCATAATAACAATTATGAGATTTCCGTGTTGTTGAGCTCACACCCCCTAGAGCAGAGTATAATATTTCATGTGCTATGCAGTGAGAATGGTCATGATTATCTGGGAAAAAATCAGTCTGGTGTTATAAGGACTTTTAGAAATCATTCTGCCTAGTTCTGAGAAGTCTTGCTTATAGGGTTTCTGGGACTATCACTTATTCTTTGTTTATATTTTGAATCATATATAATGTCATTATATTGATATCTAGATTGGCTATAATTTGACCAGGTGTAGGAGAGCTTTCTGGCACATTCTAAAATGAGTCCTTCTGCGGTACATTTTGTTGGTTGTTTCCTTTGCAGATTAGATCTCTACTCATTAAATTTTATAGAGGCTGTACTTCAGGAGACCCTGTGTTCATCTGATAATGAGCCCAAAATAACAGTTACAGTTTGTGTCAAGAAGAAAGACAGGACTGTTAGAAATTTCCACTCCTCGAGTGATTTTAGAATTCTAAGGAATCTGACTGTGCTAATCATGTGTCTTGTTTTCTATATGATATGATGTTTGGAAATCTCTGGGGGGCCATCTGGGTGGAGAGTCGCTGACCGCCCCCCCAGGGCTACCTAATTCCTAGAGACAGCAAACAACATGGAAGTAAGCCTGCCTTTCATATGTGGACCCCCCATTTCCAAGTCCACACCCCCAACCACCTCCCACATGGGACACTCATACACCAAGCCAGTATTGTCCCTGCCCTGAATCCACCCAGTGCCGGTACTAGGCAACTAAAAACAGCCCCTATGATCTACAGCCAGTTGCAATCACTAAAATTAGCAAATCCTAAACTGTTTACTCTTCTCCGCCTTGCCTTTCTCATGGAAACTCCAATAGAGGCTCTGGTCTATGCTTCCTTCCCCTCTCTTCTCTCTGTCTCCGGGTGCTTCCCATGGTGGCCCTGCATGGCAAGCACGCTTCTCCCTTCTAGGGGAACTGTGGGTAACACTAAACTTTTCTCTCAATGGCTTTGACCTCTGCGTATCCTCATTAAGCCATTTTTATAAATTAAGGACTAGGCACAAATCAGTGATGCTTTAAGTCATCACCGATCAAGATAGATGGTAGATATAGAGGCACTCATACCAACAGAAAGTCATGTTATTTTACACTTATGTTTATAAACAATTCAACGTGAGGTTGTGGGATTGTAGACATGGAATCTGGGGGTGCCGATGTTTTCTTTGGCATAGAATCTCTGTGTCCTCTCTTTCTTAGACAATGTGGGACATGAGTCCTTCCTGTAGTCCTTGTGATGATCATATCCATGAGTACCCTGATTCACAGCCTCCTAATTCTTAAAGAGCAGAGGACCTTCTGGTCTTGTTTTTATTTTGGCATCCAGGTTTATATATATAACATATAGATAATGTTTATATACATAACATATATATTATGTATATATATCAACCTAGAAAAGAAAACAAACATAAAGCTTTATGTTTGTTTTGTTTCCTAGCTTGCTTATTTTCTAGGGCTGTTTTAAAAAAGTCTTTTTTAAGAGATTGTGGTAAAGTATACACGACATAAAATTTACCCAGTTAATCCCTTCTGAGTGTTCAATTCGGTGTCATTAGGTACATTCACATGATTGTAAGAACTAAGGGGAGAAACAAATGGTCAATTGATAAAGATCGCAGGCATGCAGAACATGACACTCCACTACAGTTTGTAACCATCTTAAAGATTTACAAGAAAAACACAATTTCAATAATAGTCAGACCTCCAGGAACCTATAGACTCAATTTCCTGGAGCCCTAACATCACCTTCACTTCCATAAGAGAGAAAACTCCATATAATCAGTCATTCCTCACAATCACAATGCAGCTTTTTTGGCCCACAGGTCCTGTCTCCAAGCTATAATAAAAGCACCTTTTTGCTCCATAAAACGTCTCAAGAATTCTTTCTTGACCTTTGAGCTCAATGATCTCGCATCGGTGTCCACTGTTCTATTTTCTCTCTATATAAATTTGACTATTCTAGATACCTAATATAAGTCAAGTCGTGTAATATTCATCCTTCTGTGTCTGGCTTATTTCACTGATGTTTTCAAGTTCTATCTGTTTTGTGCCATACGTCATAACTCCATTCCTTTTTGAGATTGAATAATGTTCTATTTTATGTATATACATTTTGCTTATCCATTCACCTGTCAACGGACATTTGGTTGTTTCTACCTTTTCATCATTGCACATAATACTGGTGAACACTGGTGCACGATATTCTGCTTGAGTCTCTGGTTTCAATTCTTTTGGACATGTGGCTAGAAGAATTATTGCTGGATCATGTGATAATGCTGTTTAATTTTTTCGGGAAGATGCCATACTGTCTTCCACAGTGACCGCCCCATTTTATATTTCCAGCAGTACGCCATCAGTGTCCCGATTTCTCCATATCTACACCAATACTTAATTTCTGTATTTTGGATAATGGCTATCCCGATACGTGTGGGGTGGTATCTTACTGCAGTTTTGATTTCTATTTCCCGCATAGTGATGCAGAATAACTTTCCATGTCCTTATTAGCTATTTGTATGTTTTCCTTGGAGAAATGTCTATTAAAGTCCCCGGCCCATTTGTGACTTGGGTTGTTTGTCATCTCATTGCTGAGATTTAGGAGTTTTTATATATTTTGAATACTAATGTGTTATCAGACAATGATTTGCTAATAATTTCTAAGACTTTTTGAAAATATTCATCCAAGTGTTCCAAGTCTTCTAGGTTGGCAATGTCAAATTCTATTTTTAAGCCTTATCAATATTTGAACACTTTTAAAAAGGAACTCATCTGTCTTTACTTCAGTTCTTTCTGTACCCCCAGAATATTGTTTGAAATATTTCTGAAGTCCATCTTAAAAGATATTCATCATTATTTTGTTTATAATTTTGTGTCTTTGCCCAATCTGAACTTAAGGGAAAGACTTCAGAAATGGCCTTACACAATACATTTCCTTTTTAATGCCATTTTTAGATGTATGCACATCCGGATTAAATCCTCTCCTGGCATGTCCCACTGTGCTGCTTCTAACCATTTTCCCTATCTCGGGGCCTAAGATGAGAGGAGCTAGTTGGTGCAATAATGACAATCGAGAACAATAGTTACCTAACAAAATCCTGAATTCTGTCACTGATTCGTCTGTCTTCATGAAACAGGCAGAGTTACTTTTTAAAGTTAGGAAAACACTTTTTAAAGCCCACAACTCCTCTCTCAACTAGCGTTTGAGTTCACCTTCTATAGATCTAGAAAGGTTAAGGGGAAATAATTCAATGTGATTTTTCCTGTTCAGAGGTGCAAACACACACAGAATCCTGAAGGGGAATGTCGACTTCAAGAAGGTCAAGAGGATGAGCAGGAGGGACCGAGATGCTGTGAGTAGGTGGCGAAGACACAGCTGGATATGGAGGGTAATTTCAGAGGGCTTGAATAGCAGTGAACTATTTCTCTTGGTTTTTTTTTTTCCCCTACAGAATCTTTGAGGGAGACTCTCCTGGCGTCTTTATTTCTTTTGAGCCTTCAGCATCTAATCAGAGAGAGCTTGCCATGCTGTTTCACATTTTGTCTTTTTTCCAGAGTTCCTTTTAAATGTACCCTTTGTATATCAAAATACCTCCCCAAGGGCGATGATAAGTGTAAGTCTTCCTTGGTGAACCACTGCCAGTTATCAGGGTAGTAAGTCACCAGGATTATTTTGAGAAGTCATATGGGAAATAGGAGTTCTGCTGTGGCTTGGATGTGGGCAAATACATGACGAACACAAATGAAGCTATACTCTGTCAAAGGTCTGATGGATGCTGTCTTGGTTCTTCAAAGAATACAGGCTAGGTAGAAGCCATAGGATAGGCGAGCCGGCAAACTGACCTCAGAATATGCAGTTAGCAAAGTTGTCTTTCACGATTTGATAAGACAAGGAATGTCCTCACATATATTTGGTTGGTGGTGGGGATGGGGACAGAGGGACCCAAACATTACTGACTGATCACCTTTGCACAAATTTGCTGCCATTCTTGCAGACCTCCAGCCATCAGTCCGTGGGATGCATTTGAATAGAGGCTTATTTGGCCAACACCTATATCTCTCTGTATGGATCATTCCCTTATATGCTCAACAGACCTAATACAGAACAAAATGGAAATGCAAGACAAGACTTGGTACAGAGGAACAATAAATGAAAATGAAGCAAGTGGTAGGGAAATACAAAGATTGATAGTGAAAATATTTACCAAATATTGCACCCCCCCAAAAAAAAAGGTCAGATTCCTCCTTTCAAAGACCTATTTTTTAAAGAAATCACAGAATAACAAAATAAATTCAGCAATGCCAGCACAGTGAAAAAGTCAGATCTTATCTGATACCATTGTTTAGAAAATTATGAGTACTTCGAGGCCTGTCAAAGTTTGGGGATCAAGAAAGCCCTCTTATATCTCCCACTACTTCAGGATTCTTGAAATGACACCAAATAAAGCTCTTTGAAGAATTCTGGTGGAACCCTCAGCTGTCAGAGGAAGAGGTAAAATCGAATATTCATCCAACATCTAAAAATACATGTAAAAATGGGTTTCTTATTTGTTTAAGCAGGAAAGGCAAATATTTGATAAACCCAGTTTCTCCAACTGGGACTGGCCAACTTTACCTCTGGAGTGGTTAAGACTTGGTGGACATCTGGATGTAAAAGTGGAGCTCGTGTTGGGTTGCTACTTGATCTCAGTTGAGTTTCTTACCCTGCATGCCTATTAATTCCCAATTCACTCCCCCTGTCTCCACCAGCTAGATTATTTCAAGGTGAATCTACAAGATGCAAGTTACGCTTCTACAAGTTATGCCTCCCAGATCACTCATTTGATTGCTCACTCGCTGAAATGTTTCCAGTGATCCTCAATCTCCATGGAATAAATCTGCATCTCCAATTCCACCTAACATTCCAGATCCAACACATGCTACCTTCCTTTCCATACTTCTTTGCCACTGTTCCTCGCCAGGTACCTCACAGGTACTTCACACATTGGTCAGTGGTTTTCTTGTAAATAACCTGAGGAGCCCCTTAAACTTTATCGTCTGTGTCCTTTTGCTCATGCTTCTTCCTCCATCTGGAATGTTCCATACCCTCCCCTCCATTAAGATAACTCACAACTCTTCCTTCTGACTCAAACCAAAAGCTTTCTCTGATTACTATAATCTTGACAGGGCATATAATAACCATCCTCACTTCGGAGCTGTTAAGTATGGCTTGGTGTCCTGGGAGCAAGTAAAACCCTGCATTTCTTAGTTGATGACTCTGCCCTCGGGCGACTAGAGTTTACATCTTCATTGGTAAATTTGGAACACTATCATCCACTCTTTTGTCGTCTACAGATTTGTAGAGAGATTCATAAAGTTAATGTTTAATAATAAACGATGTAGACCAGGAAACACCATTATCTGCAGTCTTCTCTCACTGCCCTGTTTTGTGGCTAGATGTGTGGTTATATGTGTGCGATATCTCTCACAGATTGTAATAATTCAGAAGAAAGACCGAGGTGGCAACAAGCATCCTTAAATCACCTCATTGAGCAATGTCTTGAACATCAAAGTGCCTTGTAAGAATCTACCGTATCTGTAATTGAATCATAGAATATTACAAAATAAATAGCTGCATCATATGCTTAATAGCACTTATATTTTAAACATAGTGTGTGTTAGGGATTTATATTTTTGTTTGTTTTTTTTTTAACATTTATTTATTTTTGAGACAGAGAGAGAGCATGAACAGGGGAGGGTCAGAGAAAGAGGGAGACACAGAATCTGAAACAGGCTCCAGGCTCTGAGCTGTCAGCACAGAGCCCGACGTGGGGCTCGAACTCACGGACCGCGAGATCATGACCTGAGCCGAAGTTGGCCGCTTAACCGACTGAGCCACCCAGGCGCCCAGGGATTTATATTTTTAAAGAAAACTGAATTCCACATTATAGGCTGTAAAATTTCATAATCATTAGGAAGAGTGACATCTGTAGCAAAATCAATGTTAACTCTTTCTATGCTTTAGAATGACCAAACATACAATAAATATATTTTGATAATGCTTCTTTGATTTCTGTCACCTTGGAGCTTTTCTCTTGGATTTTGAGGTGATGCCATTTAAGTGAACTAGAATCCTTTCATCTCATAAAAAAAAAAAAAAGCTTCCCCTAAATTAAACTCCCAACTTTATTTCAATAACTACTTGGTAGAACAGATTGTGCTGCTTTGGGAAACATCCCTCTCTTTTGTCTGATTTGAGAATAAAAGCTATGGGCCTTGGCTTCTGTTAAAATCTTTGGAGGAAAATAGAAATCCTGGGACATTATGCCTTTTGCTTCCTCACTGTCATGTGACCCTTTACTTTCATCTACGAGCTTCTCGGTCACATGAAACTGGCAGCCGTGGCCACACACATCTTGAGGTGGCTCTTTTCCTACGCAGAGGGACATCTTCTCCAGTCCTAAACCTCTTGGATTTAAGATGACCTTTGTTTGTCCCTAATGTTTGAATGAGCAAAGTACCAAAGCTGGCATTGCCTTTAGGGCTAATCTAGATACAGCCCACTCATTCCACTCTTGGGGAAACTGAGGCAGGAGTGGCAAAGTGACTTTCCAGGTCACAGACCTCACTGGGGCAGAGTCAGGGCTGGGACCCCACCTTCTAACATTCAGCGTCCTGGGATGAGGTCTTCTGAGTGTGTCTTTGTCCTAGCACGTGTGAGGATCCATGCGGCTGTCCCTTACTGGTGACATCCAGGTCCCCAAGAAGGTCCCCTCTCTGTTCAGCCAGGCCAAGGGCTTGAAGTGCCCCAAACCACATGAAGCCACAGATACTGATGCCCTGTACTCAGCCCTGTCTTTATTCTGACCCTAGTTGCCTGTAGACGAGGCTGATCTTCTGGCTGGATTATGGAGATGTATCAATACACCTGTCTCCTGGGGCCGTCACAAGTTCAAGGGGCTCTGCTGCACCTGACGTGGGTTTGCAGCATCACAGAGAACCAGGAGTGCTGAAATGGAGAGCGTGCCACCAATACAAGCTGGTAGATTGGGTAAAGTATATTTTATCAACAGAGCAGAGAGCAGAGCTTTACTGCACAATCGGGTATTATGACAAGTAAAAAAAAAAATTTTTTTTTTCATGTTTTGGAAAGATTTTATTAAATACAAGGGAACCGTTCCTAGGCTGCTATTGCTCTGGTGAGGGTACAGATGGGGATTAAAAGCATCTGTGAGGATCCTGGAACTAATCCTTTCACATTCAAGAAGCCACCGCGGGGAGTCAACTGCGGACAAAGCATTGCTACATTCATACAGGGGCTGTTTGGGATCCGAGATGAGCACAGACTCTGCTCTCCAGCAGCCACGATTCGTTACGTGCTTATGTAAGAATGCAAGAGAGACACTGACACGTTCCGAGAGAATGGCAAAAAGTGCTAGCTTGATGCAGAGGAGAGGCAGCCAGCTGACTTCCCACTGGGCCATGTAGAAGGAGAGAGAAGACCATTCCCTCACATCTCCTGATTTCAGAAAAATTGGTCAGAAGAGACTAACCACACCATGAGCTTTCCTGAGACTTCATGTAAGGAAGAGAGTTTCACCGCATGTTCCAGTGTCAAACACGGATGCTCCCCACAGTTCCAGAAAGTCATCACACGAATAGTCCCTCCTCACCTGGAAATGATCATCTCAATGGATGTCTTGGAGCAGATGGTGAATTAGAACACTTTGAGGGAAATACACATTGAATGCTTAAAAATAAGGGAGCATATTTGAATAGACTTAATGTTAAGATATTAAATTGGGTTTTAATACAATGCCTTTGGTTTGGCTTCTTTTATCTCCAGTGATAATCCTTTTCCCAAGCTCCTGTGATGACCTCCATCCCATTTCCATTACAGATGCCCATCACTTCAGATGCAAGACCAACACTGCTACAGAATTTAGGCAAATGAAAGAGCTGTCTGAAGCACGGGGGTGATATAAGGGAGCTTTGACCTGTCCATTATTAACTCTTTAGTTGACATCTACTTTTTTCTCTCTCAGACCCTGTTTGTATGAAAAGATTTTATCTTATTTTTATTTCCTTCACATCTAATGTGTCTAATACAAGACACAACAGGTCTTCCCAGAAAGCTGGATTAAAGATGAAATAAACTGGGGCGCCTGGGTGGCTCAGTCGGTTAAGCGTCCAACTTTGGCTCAGGTCATGATCTCACGGTTCATGGGTTCAAGCCCTGCGTCGGGCTCTGTGCTGACAGTTCAGAGCCTGGAGCCTGCCTCGGATTCTGTATCCCTCTCTCTCTCTCTCTCTCTCAAAAATAAATAAACATTTAAAAAATTAAAAAAAAAATAGAATAAATAGAGTAGGATTCCACTTTTAGTGATCTACCATTCAATGCTTTGGAATCATATTATAAGAGTCCCTGGCAACACACAGCTTGAGTTATACTCGCCTTGCAAGTTGACAGTTTGCTACAACTGGCCTTACCCAGCTCATTGTAGATTCGCCCCATGGAGTCGTCAGGGGTATTAACTGATGGTGGGCGGTGTCCTGCCTCTTCCTAGATAAGATGGCGTATAGTCATGTTGTTTGAAGTCTCCAGATGGTTTTTAATTGACGCAAAAGAAATATGGGAGTAGAAAACAGGTAGGAATACATAGAAGGTTGGAGACAATTTAGAACCCTTTTCAAGAGAGACACAACACTGACATGGGCAACTTGCAGGGAAAATGGATGTTTTTTCCCCACAGCGAAGACAATGGCATAACCAGTCACAACAGCAGAGATACTATTAGGCCTTAGAGAAAGACGTTCATCACCCGAACTGAGGAATTAAATGTCCAGGCTTCGTTAACACCAAGGGCAAGTTGACTCGCTCCATCTTTATCACCCTGATTAGACACCCCAGGTGTTCAACCAGATCTCATTTTATATCACTGTTTCTTGTAAAGTATGATGCCAGTAAAGCGAAATTGGTCTCAGCAGAACCCATAAGAACCATGATTTTAGCACAGCACTAAAATCGACCCCCTGAAGTCTATTCTGAAAGAGTCTGTGTCTCATGTTCTCATCTACAGAAATGCGTACTTGACAACTCAAATGAGGAAATCAAACGGACATTATGCGAAGTCAGTGAATTAGAGAGAAATCTGAGTCTAATGAAAATATGAAAAAGATACAGCCAGGAACAGCAGCTGACAAGTAACCACCGTCATGCACTTTGGGATGCCATTCGGGTGACTGAAATGCCTTCAGAATAAAGGGCATTATGACAAAAATGCCAAAGGACTCCAAAAATATTAATTTATTCATAGAAATAAGACTATCCAAAAAGCAGTCTGCAATGTCTTTATATGACTCTAGAATTCATAGAAAAGCCCACTTTCAAATAAATTAAAAAAAAAGATTATGTATTTCGACTTGACTTCACTTTCCACATACCTTATGATTTCTGGTTGATATGGAAATTACTTAGATTCAGTCTTAGATTTGAAGACAAGAGTTTATGCGTGGATGGAGGCAGAGCATCAGTGCAGTGAGGGCACATTTCTGTGTGCTTATACAGACACCAGAGTCCAATTAAACCTTGGACTTGTGGGGAAGACGGAGCAGGTGTGAGAAAAACATTCTCTCTGTCTCACCTGTATTTTATACATATAATATATCTTAAGGAAAAAATATTCTGAACATCCTGACTATGAAAACATGCCTGTAATTTACTTATCCAAAGTTAAGTAGCAAATACGTGTATATGTGCTTGCATGATTTTCTAATGAAAAGAAAATGGGGGCACCTGGGTGGCTCAGTCTGTTAAACATCTGACTCTTGATTTCAGCCCAGGTCATGATCTTCTGGTTTGGAGATCTTTGAGCTCCGTGTTGGGCTCTGCACTGACAGCATGGAGCCTGCTTGGGATTCTCTCTCTCTCTCTCTCTCTCTCTCTCTGCCCTGCCCCATCTCTTTCTCTCAAAATAAATAAGTAACCTTAAAAAAAAGAAAAGAAAATGTTGGGAGAAAAGTAGCAATTCATATTCTTGTCCTGAGTTGTGAAGGCCAAAATAATCAACACTAGGCGAATTATAAAGACATGAAATTGTGAATGGTCACTAAAATTTTGGAACAAGTACTCTGGAACTTAGCAGCGTAAAGCAAACATTTATTATGATGACATATTCTGTGGGTCTGGAATTTAAACAGTGAACACTAGGGACAACTGATCTCTTCTCCATGATATCCAGGTCCTCATATGGGAGGTCCAAAGGCTAGAGTCATTTGAGGATTAATTCACTCATATTGCCCCTATGGGTCAGACGTCCCATGAATAAGTGACTCACAGGTACAGCATAAATGGAGTAATGCCTAGAAGCAGGCCCAGTTACAGCTAAAGTTTAACAGGGACCTTTCTTTGCAATGTTTAGTTTTATCTAACTTCTTTTCTTTCTTTTCTTTTCTTTCCTTTCCTCTCCTCTCCTATTCTTTTATGTTTATGTGTTTATTTTTTGAGCGAGAGAGAGATGGCAGGCCGTGGAGGGGCAGAGAGAGAGGGAGAGAGAGAGAACCTTGCACTGTCAGTGCAGAGCCTGACATGGGGCTTGAACTCACAAAGTGTGAGATCATGACCTGAATCAACATCACGAGTCTGATGCTTAACGGACTGAGCCACCCAGATGCCCCTTATTTAACTTCTTTTAGATAAACAGAGGCAGCAGAATAACACATTAGGCATACCAACAAATGGAATTCCTTTATAGCAGGGGAAAATTATAATACTGTATTTATTCACTGATTAAATGAGACAGACAGCTTCCAAGTCGGCATACGTATAGCTTCTAAGACAGGGGCAAATGTAGATTGAGGACAGACCTCTATCACAATCATGAATGCACCTCTATCCGCCAGGACAGTTCTTGATTCCTAGTAGGCATGTGATAAACATTACATTCAATATATTAAGCAAGTGATTGGTTGGTGGGAGAGGC
Organism: Neofelis nebulosa; assembly: GCF_028018385.1. NCBI lineage: Eukaryota > Metazoa > Chordata > Mammalia > Carnivora > Felidae > Neofelis > Neofelis nebulosa. The sequence continues at coordinate 7,001,349 of NC_080782.1, read as the reverse complement.
CAAAGGGCAGAGAACATGGTACTGGGAATCAAGAGGTGGTGTCGTACCCCAGTACTGACACTACCTGGCTGTCTAACCTTGGAAATATATTGAACCTTCTGGGACTAATTTTTACAAGATGAGCAGAGATTAGATGATCCCCAGGGCCCTTTAGCTCTTACAAAGTGAAGTTAATGAAGCATCTAAATAATGTGGCCCAGAGGGGAACGGAGCAGTGCTCAGTCATTGCTGGGCACATAGTAGCCTCCTCTGCTCGGTCCCGCAGGGGTCCAGGAGATGAGCTCAGAGTTACCACAGCTCAGAAGCTGACCTCTGGCAGCTCCCACACATGGGCTGTGTCCTCCGACCCAAGAAGGTGAAGACAAATGTACCAGGTAGAAGAAAGGTTTTGCCCTCCTCCTCCCCACTCTTCCCCACAAGGGCTGTCCTTGTCTTTCACTGCAATGGCAAAGCATGATGTGTTAAATGACCAGGGGTACTTAAGGGCTTTTGAACCATGGCCCTCCCAAAGAGAAAGCAGGATGTCCCGGGCACTCAGAGCCTGAAGGCCCTGCTGAGCTGTTCCATGGCAGAGAGTTCCAGGGTTTTAGCTGAGGCTTTGCTTCCGGCCAATTTCTTTGCTGAAAGCAATAACGTCCCCGTGGGTTGCCTTTTCCCTTGAGCATGGGTTTCTCTGTACATCTGGAAATTCTGGATTGCATACTGGATATTATGACTGAGACATCATAACAACTATGAATTTTCATATGTTTCTCTCAAAACTGTTAATTTAATTTTCTTTGTTTTGACTAAATTCAAATTCCCTCCTGTCTCCCCAGAAATAGGCAGCATTTGAAATCTTTGGTCTGTTCTTTTATTCTTAGCTGAGCTGACTCAGTCTACACATAGAGCTACACGTGAGGAGGTCAGGCATCAACCAGGGATGTGGGCAGAGTTGATGCACAGAAATGTGGCACCTCCACTGTTCTCAGGATTTCCTTCCTCTCTTTCCTGTTGCCATGTTTGCTTTGGACTCTGTCTTCTCATTTCTCAAGCTCACAAGACCTTGTGTTTTTCTCTGAGTTTTAGATGCCCAGCATGGCCCTGGCAGAAGCTTGCCCTCACCTATAAGCTGTCAAAAATGGGAACTCAACCAGTCTTCTTCCCTTCATCTGAGTTTCAACTCACGGTTACTGGGTCTCTAGAGAGCTCGGCCACTCACAGGCAGGTGAACTGAACTAAGAATTGAAGCAACCAGTCTTCCTACACTTCAACTAAGTGTTTGTGGTCTATACCTGTCTTCCACCAAAGAGATTTAAAAAACTTACCCCTTCATACCAAGATGATGTTCACTTGATGTCTTAACTCTCCTTACACATCACTCACACACATTTAAGAAGGGGGGCACTTAAATTCAAGATTAATTGAAGCTGGCTAGATGCAAAGCATTGGATGAGTCTCTAATGCTTTCATCCAAGTTGGGTCACTTTTGAGAGTTAAGGAATGTTAGTAAAGACCGTATCAAGACAGCCAATGTCAAATGCGATGTTTTGGGCAATTGTATGGATTAGGTTCATTTGTACTTCCCCTCTGCTTTAGTTTCCCAGGATGCCACAACAAAGCACCACATCCTGGGTGGCTTAACACGACAGAAATGTATTGTCTTACAGTTCTGGAAGGTGAAAGTCTGAAATCAAGGTGTTGGCATGGCCATACTCCCTCCAAAAACTGTAAGGGAACCCTCCTTTGCTCCTTGCTACTTTGGGTGCTTTTCTGACAATAATACTCATTCTTTGAGTAAATACATTGGAATAAATACATCACTCCAATCCCTAAATTCGCATGGCGTTCTCCCCCATGTCTCTGTCTGCATTTGGACAACCTCTGATACAATCCTATCTCTTTTTATGTCTCCTTTTTCCATTTGCAGTAGAAAACTGGTATGAATTCAAGTAGCCAATATAATGTTTTCCTGAGGTAAGGTATAGACAAGAAGAAAAGGCTGAAGTCCAGATTTCAAATGCTATTCCTTCCAAAACAATGACTGGGGGAAATCATGATGGTACATCCCAATTGCAGGTCTACACTTGCACTGCACCTCAATATTGTCCAATGATGGTAAATATAATCCCTCATCATCTTTGACACATCGCCAGGTTATTGTACAATTTAAACAAAGATGAATTATGGAAGTGAACAATCGTGTTGTCCTCAGTAAACATGCCACAGAATAGAGTCAAATGCTCAAGGGGTTTGCATGAGTTGGGATATTCCATTTTGGCACAACTAGTGTTTCATTTTTAACAATTGTAGGTCATTCTCATCAGGTAAGAACAAAGGATTTTAACCTCTGAGAACTTAGAATTCTGGAGCAGTGACAGTATTAAAAAAAATTCATCTGATTAGAATATTCATATGACCCAATTTTTAGTTCATTACCCATCAGTGTTATGGCCCAGTTTTATTCTTCCATTCTAATACTTTTCCTTTTCAATCTTGTACAAGATTATCTATTCACATTGTACTTATTTGGAACATTCACAAACATACCTCAAAGTCTGAATCTTCTTCCTTATCTGTGCTTTGAGCAAAATTTTAACTGAGCCGTTTTACCAATTGATTTTACTGTAGACATCAGATCTAGGGTCACAAGTCCCTGCCCACAAGAACAACCTGGATTTCAGAAGGCTTCTCTTTGATTGCAGTAGTGATATCGAAGTGTGTTTGAATGCTTGGGAAGTGTGTGTGTGTGTGTGTGTGTGTGTGTGTGTTTGGATACTGACCTCTCCACTCTTCTATCTTCTTAGGTCCGGGGAACTCACACATGCTGGTTACCCACCTGACATTTAGTTTAGTTTGTGGACGTTTAGTTAACACATCATGCTTTGCCATTGCAGTGAAAGACAAGGACAGCCCTTGTGGGGAAGAGTGGGGAGGAGGAGGGCAAAACCTTTCTTCTACCTGGTACATTTGTCTTCACCTTCTTGGGTCGGAGGACACAGCCCATGTGTGGGAGCCGCCAGAGGTCAGCTTCTGAGCTGTGGTAACTCTGAGCTCATCTCCTGGACCCCTGCGGGACCGAGCAGAGGAGGCTACTATGTGCCCAGCAATGACTGAGCACTGCTCCGTTCCCCTCTGGGCCACATTATTTAGATGCTTCATTAACTTCACTTTGTAAGAGCTAAAGGGCCCTGGGGATCATCTAATCTCTGCTCATCTTGTAAAAATTAGTCCCAGAAGGTTCAATATATTCCCAAGGTTAGACAGCCAGGTAGTGTCAGCACTGGGGTATGACACCACCTCTTGATTCCCAGTACCATGTTCTCTGCCCTTTGGCCTCTCCCACCAACCAATCACTTGCTTAGTTTGAATCCCTGCTATAAAAGTTGATTCACACATCTTAAGAGGGGGACACTCTCAGAGGGCAGATTATCTACAACTATGCAGGTCCAATACCCAACAAGGGTAGAGTTAAAGAACTTGCTTTCAAGACACTGCCCAGTGCTTGAATCCCAGGAAATAGGCAATGGGGACTTGAGAGGCAGGGACAGACAGGTGTGCAGAGCCTGGATTGGGGTCAGCCCACCTGACTCTGATCCCTGCCACCACCCGCCATGTACATTTTGGACATTTTACAGGAACTAATGAGGTCTTGGATCCTTCATCTGTAAAATCAGAAATTGTGGCAGCATCATTACTGTGATTAAGTTGTATGTGAAATGGCAGATAGTAATATTGCTTCAATATTATTGATAATAATAAAAATGACAAAGTTATTGAATTATTGACTAAAATATAAGATGAATGAAGATGACTAAGTCATTGTTTCAACATATTTTTAAATGTTTATTTATTTTTGAGAAAGAGAGAGAGAGAGACAGAGTGCAAGTGGGGGAGGGGAAGAGAGAGAGGGAGACACAGAATTCAAAGCAGGCTCCAGGCTCTGAGCTGTCAGCACAGAGCCCAATGGGGGGCTTGAACACATGAACCGTGAGATCATGACCTGAGCTGAAATTGGACCCTTAACCAACTGAACCACTCAGGTGCCCCAAATTGACTAAGTCATTAAAATCTCAGAAGATGTCCCAATAGAGTTATATTAATACAATACAGTTTATGGGGTGTGTGTTTGTTTGATTTCATTGCAGACATTACTGCGAAACTCTTCTTAAATTAGTTGTATTTTGACAAATGTTGATGTTCCTAGTAAATAGTGGATGGGAATCATATCCAGTTTACATTCTCAACTTATTGGCTTTGCAGTATTGGTTACTTTTACAGTAGGTTTGTGTTTCTTTTCTAAGTCTTAAAGGTCAAACTTTGTAACTTTCAGCAGGACAGGGAGCCATAAGAGGAAACCATGACTTTCCTACGTGTCTGGGTCCTGTCTGCTGTTTCTTCTGGACAAACTTTCCCATATTTGTCCAGTGTGTTGGAGTAAATTGGTTTGGGCTTCTTGGACACATTCGTCACAAAGTTCCATAGATTTCTGAACTGAGTCCGCTATGATATTGAAAGTATAAATAGATTGGGTCTTTGACAATTCATTCCAGTATTTTTACGTGTGAATTTGAATATCTATGTGTAGATTTTTTGAAGATTTTCCTTCTAGCCATTTTTTCCTTTTATAAAAAAAATATGTATTTTTCTATGCTTTACCAATCTCTTGGATCCTACTTGTTTTTCCAAAGATTTTCCAAAGATAATTGCTGGAAATCCCACAACTATGTCTTTATAGTTTATAAAAAAATGTGTATTTTTCTATGCTTTACCAATCTCTTGGATCCTACTTGTTTTTCCAAAGATTTTCCAAAGATAATTGCTGGAAACCCCACAACTATGTCTTTATAGCCACATTCTTGGCAGACTCCCAAATAAAAGTTCACTTGGAGCTCACGGATTTCTCAAGCATCACGCAAACGAGACCTTGATACACACATTCCAGATGATTCCCCAAGTAGGACATTTCCACTCTGAATATGGCTGTCTTCACCTGTATCAGAGTGATGTCCCAGCTCAGAAACAATGTAGATGACCTCCGACTAGCTATATGACCTTCACACGGTGGGAAAGAAGATCAGAGAATGATCAACACACAAACCTTTCTACCTCTTGAAGCCCCAAAGAAAATAAGACAAATCGCCGACTTTGGTTTTAATAATTGGTTCCAATAGTGTCAGTTTAAGGTTGATGATTTTCAACAGTAATTTAGTTAAGTGGTTCTTAAAATCTGGTGCTAGAACTAGTTAGAAGCAGAAGCAACATGGCCTGTAAATTAGCTGTTGCTTTCGGATCCGAGGGGTGCTAAGTGCCAACAGAGAGGGAAGTTTGGTGAGAGTGTATAATGTTCTGGTCGGAAATAAATGCTCCAGGAGGTAGTGATACATTTGAGACGATTAACAGAAATTTAAACTTTCCCTGGTAGATACAGGTGCGGGAAGAAGGGCATAGGGGGCTCATTCCATCAGATTTAAAGTCCTGAGACACAAGGAAAATAATTTTGGAAAATTACTCAAGGCGTAAGAGAATTCAACATTTATTTCTAGATGTATAAATGTGCTTGTCCTTAACTGATGCTCCTAAATTACTTTCTGAAGAATAAGACTGGCAATTTATGTATGGGATATGGAATATATATATACATCATATAATCAGACGCTTTTCTTGTCAGCGTGAAACATGACCAACAAATTCCAAAAATTATAAAAGTTTTTAAAATGATGTTTTAAACATAGACTAAGTTGGTTATATTTGAAGTGACTACATGTAAGGACATAGTGAGAAAGCTGAGTTCTTTCTCAAAGGGGGATGGAAAATGAGGAGAAGACTTCACAGCAAGCCAGGTGGGAGAGAATGAGTTTCTTTCAAGATGTCATCTGTGTTGTGGTGCTGGCCTAGACAACAGCTGCTGTGTGACCTGTTCGTATCAGGACCAACGTGGGAAGCAAAGATCTTGTGTTTTACCAGAGATTGAAGCTCTGCTAATTTTCCTGATGCAAAATTATTTAATTGTGATCTGACAATATCAACTATCCGAAGAATCCTAATTTGTCTTCCGTTGACAAAGAACAACCGAAATGAGTAGGTCCAATAAAAGGAAAGTGAGCACATTTTCCAGATGCAAAGAGAATGAATCCATTTTTCCAAATCATGACTTCAAAATTAGCTACGCAGACACCTGCAGGGATAGTTCTCTGATGGCTGAGAACTGTGTGTTAGTGAATCGGTGCACATTTATTTTTTGTGTGAGCTGCTCTTGACTTGTTCTTTTTCCCTCCTTTGGGGGTGGGCCATGTATGCCGAAAGAAGGATCCCTCAAAGGGAAATGTGCACGGCTGGTTATCCATTTTGCAACTGGGGGAGAAGAGGTACCTGCTGAACGCAGTTTAAAATGGGAAGTGAGAGTTCAGTGGCTCCCAGAGCAGAAATAGCATCAGGCATCACTAAAATCAGGGGTTCTGGCCTTTTCAGTGGGTACCTCTGTCTCCCCATCTCCCCCTGCCCTGCTTCCTGGGTGGATATATACACCCATATACTGTACATCTCTCCCCTCCAGCTGGCAACTCTCATGCATCTTCTTTCTCAGTTCGCCCCTGCCACCTTCCTGCCATCTCCCCACCCACTCTTGCACCACAGTACCTAAGGAACACGGTCATCACAGCCCAGACGGAGAATCGAGGCCTTTCCCGGGGCCCACCTGCTGACTAGTCAGTCCCTGTTTGAGAGTTCCCTTCCAGATCACAGCTCCCCCTTCACAATACCCTAAATGTTGTGAATCTTAGCTTTCACTATGAAGTTAACTAGTGATTCATTCTTTTAATGTTTATTTATTTTGAGAGAGAGGAAGAGTGCATGTGCATGTGCAAGTGGGGGAGGGGCAGAGAGAGGGAGAGAGATGATCTTAAGCAAGCTCCATTCTCAGTGCGGGAGCCCGACATGGGGCTCGGTCCCACGCCCCTGGGATTGTGACCTGAGCCAAAACTAAGAGTCAGACGTTTAACTGACTGAGCCACCCAGGCACCCTGGAGAATTTATATATATATATATATATATATATATATATACACACACCCATATACTGTACATCTTCATATACTGTAATATATATATATATATATATATATATATATATATAATAGAGAGCACAAGTGGGGGAGAAGGGCAAAGGGGGAGAGGGAGGGAGAGAGAGAGAGAGAGAGAGAGAGAGGATCCCAAGCAGGCTCCACACTCAGTACGGAGCCTGATGTAGGGCTTGATCTCATGATCTTGGGATCATGATCTGAGCCAAAATCAAGAGTCAGCCACTTAATTCACTGAGCCACCCAGGTGCCCCAGTTATGCGTTATTAATCCATGTCCAGTATCAATTATTTAAGTAAACAATGAATATATAACTATACCCTAACCACAAAGGAAACTGTGGAAGACACTGATTGAATATTTACTACCATTCTTCCAGTTCTAAAGAAACTCCTATGCTACTTGAGCAGACTTGTGTTCAGCTAATAATCTCAATTTTCCAGACTCCCTTCTTCCCAGTGGTGACCATGTGATGTAGTGTCTCCAATAAGAAATAATCAGACTATTTTTGGGGGGTGGTGGGACTTCTGGGAAAGCCATTATTTTCTTTCATAGAAAGGGTCAGACTTAGCTATCACACTCTTTGGGCCCTTTCTTCCTTTCCTTTTTGCTGCTTGAAATACAGATGTGATGCATAGAAGCACAGCAGCCATTCTGTGAGCATGAGGATGAAAGTCAAACATTAAGGATCACAGATCAGAAACGTAGGAGGAACATGGTTCCCTAGTTCAGTTTGGAGATACTCTTTCCATCCAGAGTATATACCTCTACCCTTCTGTTGCCTGTGGAGAATACATAATTGGTTGAATCACTTCATTCAATTTATATTACTTGCAGTGGAAGGTAACTCAGATAAAATGTAAAAAATAATCTGAGGAAAAGTAGATTCTGGACATCTTAATAATCATCGTGAAAGAAAGCAACCAAATGTGACCATAGGTACTTCTTAGAAGCTAAGTCAGGGAGGAAACATAGAGCTAGATAGATGTAGGGTAATTGCTATCTACTCAATTTTTCTTTAAACTCCCTCTGGTTGCATTTAACTTTTTATAACACACACACACACACACACACACACACACACACACCCATCTTATCTTCTCTTGATATAATAGTCTCAATAGTCTCAGTGGTTATTACGATTGTAAGCTTGGTGAGACAGATGTTGGAGGAAAACAGCAAACCTTTTCCCCATTCTCTTTGAGGGAAATCAAAGAAGAAAGGACATGCCCAAATCAGAAAGAACTCAAATTCTTAGCAGTTGTCTTTATTGTCAAATGGTTAGACTGAATCATTTTCTGTTTTGTCCTCTTAAACACAAATTATAAAGACCAGTGAACATTGATAACTGAGGCCTGAAATGGAGGCCATCTTTACCTAAATTATCCATTTCGGCAATTACCCTCTTTGACAGTAACTGCATGATTACAGAATTTCTTCCTCAGTTTCATCTAATCAGCCTTCAGAAGAAGTCACTACGAATTGATCTGTATGTATAATAAACTGTTATAAATGTGTGATATCTTAACTCATAAGCCAAATATTGTACTCGTGTTCCATGTGCTAAAATTGTATAAGAATTAATCAGAGCACCTTCTGTATCTGAATGAGTTAAGCAATTTTCACCATGCTCAAAACAACATGAATCAGACATTGAACAACTCTCTGCCATTTGCTTTTTCCTTTGTACTCATACCCGCCTCCTCTTTGCTAAGAATCATGTGTGCGGCTTCAAGAGGTAGGATGTAGAGTAGCAAAGTGGGAATTTTGTTTCTCCTTTTTCTCTTGGAATCGCAATTCCACATCTGTTCATGAGAAATACATGAGCAAAATAAGAAGTTTAAGGGTTGAAAAAGATAAAGAGCTAGCGAACAACAGAAATGAAATACATGTCTTACCTTGGAAATGTTACATGTGTGAAGGGTCTAAAACAAAGAATATCGTTCTTTACATGGTGTCCATTGACTAAATATAAACTTGGAGGTTTGCCAAATTATCTGACACAGACACACACAAACAATGTAACAGTATTCATATTTTTAATATAGTGTCATAGGCAATATAAAATTTTACAACAGCACGAGTTCCATTTTTGTCAACTTGGTGGAAGAAAGTAAGCCCATTGTGGCAATCACTGCTTCTGCCTACCAGGTATTCATTATTCCCATCTTTGTTATTAACAAAACCCTCTTTTCCAGAGTGAGGGGTGTGTGTAACATGTTCCCAGCTAAAATACTCATCCATCTTACCTATGTGAGCCAGAGACACATATCCGGACAGTCAGGCACAATGCCCAAAGTGAGCCACCAAAGTTCAGGGGAAGAAAACTATCTGCACTTTTCCTTGCCCAGAATGTGAACTGGCTGTCCTGTCCCCCTACGCTGGAAGGCACATGCTGGAATGGACAGTCAGAAGGACCCTTGGTCTCTGAGCAACCAGACTGCACCCCTGGACTTCTTATTTGAGGAAGAGGAAAGCCTACAGTGTTCGCACCAATCTTAGGGATATTTAGAACTTATAGCAATGACAGCTTGCTTTTGCACACCCCTACTCAGGAAAGTGGTATTGTCTCACTGAAACAAGCCATCTTTGCTGGATCATAATCCTAAATAAGAGCTTAGATTTTCCAGTTGCTCAAATTGTTCTTTCTTATTATTCTTAAAAAAATTTTTTTTAAGTTTTTATTTTTGAGAGAGAGAGAGAGAGAGAGAGAGAGAGAGAATGCAACTGGAGGAGGGGAAGATAGAGAGGGAGGCAAAGAACCCAAGGCAGGCTCCAGGCTGCAAGCTGTCAGCACAGAGCCCAATGCCTGATGTGGGACTCGAATGCATGAGCTGTGACATCATGACCTGAGCTGAAGTCAGACACGCTTAACGTTAACCGACTGAGCCATCCAGGCGTTCCTCAGATTGTGTTTTCTAATTGTATTGTCATGTAGAGGAAGGAGCCTCAGAGAGAGGATGCTCCTATGATTTCAGCTTCTTCAAGCTACTGCCTTCTTCCACACACAGGAGGTGCTCAGTGAAGGCAGGCGGCCCCACCAAACCCCTTTAGCTCTAGGGCTCTCAGAAACCCTGTGGCTAGGGTCCCTGCCTCAGCGGGGGTGACCTAGATAAAGCTTGTGTTTACTCATCACCTGGAGAGCCATGAGCTCCAGGGTGGGTTCTTGGGTAGGTCAGGGTCACAAACGGCTGAGTCCAGACTAAGCCAGACTATGTAGGAAGATGGGATCCCACCTGGGGACCCAGGAGGGACGTGAGGGAATCCAAGTACGGGGTGGTCACCCAGGTGACCAAACTCCAGGTGAGACGAGGAGGCAGCTGTGTGACCTGTCATCCGTGAGGCTGAGGGACAGGGTTGGGGACCTAGTTTTGCATCTGTGACTGCTGCCCAGACCTGGAGCACCCAGGAACATAGGAAAAGAGGGGGCCTGCAGAGAGCTGCCCTTCTGGCAAGTAGTTAATAAAACACGGACAAGTGTTCTGTCACACATGGAGAGTGGCCGGGGGACATTGCTAGATTCTGATTTGGGGTCCCGGGTCACAGCTGTGCTGGGTGTGTGGGGTCATTGGGGATGGGGGTGCTCGAGGAAAAACAGCATTGGGCGTGTGAGGAAGGACACACAGGGTCTTCCTGGCTTGAGGCGTGAGGCCCTGGTCAGGCACCAGGACCCCTGGAAATGGTGAAGACAGAGCCAGCGAGGTCCTTTAGGAGTGGCGGGTGGGTGGGGACCGGGGGCCATGTCTGCGAAAGGAAGGCAATCACATCTCTGGTGACGGAAGGCCTTTTAATGGGGGCCTGAGATGCTTCAAAACTCATGTGTAAAAGAGAGGGTTCATGGAATTATTATCGTTAAAAGTTTGGGAAAGGAGCTAGTACTGTCTTTGTGGAATAACCACAACCATGGCACTACGTTTCCTACACCGATCCTTCTTGTTCTTTGGGGTATAAAGAGTGATAGCACCAAAGTCAGGGTTTAGGAAGACTTCCCAGATGACTTTGTAAGGGACTTGGAGGGAGTGTGGAGGCAGAGAGTCTGGAGGTCAGAGGCCTCTTCTAGACAGCCGGTGGAGGGAGCTGGGCTGAGGGCAGCCACCTGACAAGAGCTGAAAACTATCCCTTGTTTAGTGCAGATTTCTGCGTATCATTGCTTCTTAGCACTTAGATTACGTAACTGTAAAGGAAGCGTCAATGTTAGACGGTCCTGGGCACTGGGGGCTGATGCGACGGCCCTGCTGTTCGTTTCTGCAGCCTGCCCCCCACCATCCAATATTGTCCCCACCTGAGACCAGCAGGAGGCACAGAGGGACACTCATCAAAGGGACAGGTCCACCCGAGTGGGAGAGATTGGAAGCACCTCCCAGTTCACTGTAAAGTGAGACCACAATCTCCTTGCCTGGAAGACTGACTGAAATCAATACCCAATAACTCCGAGCTTCATTGAGAAGCAACGGAGTGTCTGTCCTAGAATGAACCAGTAAGACACTCAGTCTGAGAAAGACCATAATTCATGGCCCTACTTCTGCCTACCCGGCCCAAAAGCTGGGATTAAGGTAATGCTAATATTTTTTAAGGACAATATTATGAAGTTCTAGTATACACTGAGCTAATTTTATGTGTATATATATATATATATGTATATGCATATATATGTATATGTATATATTTATGTATATGTGTATATGTAAAAAATATATTTATTTATATAAATATAAATATATATTTTATATAGTTTTATGTTTATTTATATAAATATAAATATATATTTATATAGTTTTATGTATGTGTGTGTGTATATATATATATACTTAAAACTGTATAATTTGGGTATATTACAATGGTAAACAAAACATTCAAAAGATTCATATCAATTTTAGAGTGTTTACAAAACAATATGCAATTGACAGAATAATGAAGCAACCAAGGGTAAAAATGCAAACACCCAAACACAAAGGGCCAATAGCTATGTGGAAAAAGAATCAAGTTGTACTGTGATTCAAAAAAAGAAAAGAAGAGAGAAAGAAAAGAAAAGACAACAAAGAAAACCATTTCTCACACACCATGTTGATCAAGACAAAACAGAATTAAAATATCCCGATGTCAAATTTAGCCCTTTTGTACACTTCTAGGAGAATGATAAACTGACACAACATTTTCAGAGATAACTGGCAAAGTATTTTAAAAACCTTAAAAATGTGCTTGGCATTTACCCCATAGCAGAATTCCATGAGGAACAGGCACTCAAAGAGGGAGATGATAATTACTCCCATCTCAGTGGCACTCCTTGCTAGGTTTATGGCTTCAGCAGCTGGGTAGAGCCTGGTGAAACTGGGAAAGAAGGATCAAGTTCGGGGTGGGAGGTAATGTGACCATTCACTGGGGCTCCATAGAGTCACCAGGGCCTTACGTATGGTAGGGTGAACTGTGTGTTGGGAGAAAAGAGAGGTATGAGTGATTTGGGAGTAATGCTAAAGCAATGAAGGGGATCAACACTGCCAAGTTTTTGGTGGGAAATGAGAAGCATGTGGGTAACTGGAGGAATATATAGGACCAAGGGCATTTTTTTTTAAGGATAGGAGACTCCTGAGCATATTTATTTATTTATTTATTTATAATAACGTTTATTGTCAAGTTAGCTAACATAGTGTATACAATGTGCTTTTGGTTTCAGGAGTAGAATCCCATGATTCATCGCTTACACCCAACACCCAGTGCGCATCCCAACAAGTGCCCTCCTCAATGCCCATCTCATCTGCCCCCACCCCCACCACTCCAACCCTCAGTTTGTTCTCTGTATTTAAGAGTCTCTTATGGTTTGCCTCTCTCCCTCTCTGTTTGCAACTATTTTTCCCCTTCCCCTCCCTCATGGTCTTCTGTTAAGTTTTGCAAATTCCACATATGAGTGAAAACATATGATATCTGTCTTTCTCTGCCTGATTTATTTCATTTAGCATAACACCCTCCAGTTCCATCCACGTTGTTGCAAATGGCAAGATTTCGTTCTTTCTCGTTGGCAAGTAGTATTCCATTGTATATATAAACCACATCTTCTTTATCCACCCATCAGTTGATGGACATTTGGCTCTTTCCATAATTTTGGCTATTGTTGAAAGCACTGCTATAAACTTTGGGGTACATGTGCCCCTATGAATCAGCATTCCTGTATCCTTTGGATAAATTCCTAGTAGTGCTATTGCTGGTCTTAGAGTAGTTCTATCTTTAATTTTTTGAAGAATCTTCACACTGTTTTCTGGAGCCGCTGTACCAGTTTGCATTCTCACCAACAGTACAAGAGGGTTCCTGTTTCTCCACACCCTTGCCAACATCTGTTGTTTCCTCAGTTGTTCATTTTAGCCACTCTGACTGGTGTGAGGTGGTATCTTCATGTGATTTTGATTTGTATTTCCCTGATGCTGAACGATGTTGAACATCTTTTCATGTGCTTGTTGGCCACCTGGATGTCTTCTTTGGAAAAGTGTATATTCATGTCTTTTGCCCATTTCTTCACCAAATTAGTTGGTTTTTGGGTGTTGAGCTTGGTAAATTTTGGATACTAACTCTTTATAGATTTTGGATACTAACCCTTTCTCCGATATGTCATTTGCAAATATCTTTTCCCATTCCCTCGGTTGCCGTTTAGTTTTGTTGATTGTTTCCTTTGCAGTGCAGAAAATTTTTATCTTGATGAGGTCCCAATAGTTCATTTTTGCTTTTATTTCCCTTGCCTTTGGAGACATGTCGAGTAAGAAGTTGCCGCAACTGAGGTTAAAGAGGTTGTTGCCTGTTTTCTTCTCTACGGTTTTGATGGCTTCCTGTCTCACATTTAGGTCTTTCATCCGTTTTGAGTTTATTTTTTGTGTCTGGTGTAAGAAAGTGGTCCAGGTTCATTCTTCTGCATGTCTCTGTCCAGTACTCCCAGCACCATTTGCTAAAGAGACTGTTCCTCCCCCCACCCCCCCCCCCACCATTGGATACTCTTTCCTGCTTCACCAAAAATTAGTTGCCATATATTTGTGGGCCCAATTCTGGGTTCTCTATTCTATTCCATTGGTCTATGTGTCTGTTTTTGTGCCAATACCATACTGTCTTGATGATTACAGCTTTGTAGTAGAGGCTAAAGTCCGGGATTGCGATGCCTCCCGCTTTGGTTTTCTTTTTTCAACATTACTTTGGCTATTTGGGGTCTCTTGTGGTTCCATACAAATTTTAGGATTCTTTGTTCTAGCTCTGAGAAGAATGCTGGTGCAATTTTGACTGGGATTGCATTGGGTAGTATTGACATTTTAATGCTGATGAAGGGACACAGAGGGTGAGATTAAAGATAGGGCAGAAAGAAGATAATTGCTAGATCAAGGCTGTCAAGAACAGAGGGTGTGTCAGTGTAGATGGGTCTGCAGGATGGATACCTGGGGAGGAGTTTAGCTTAAGCCAGGAGCACCTGCTCCCAATCAATAGGAGAGAAGACGAAAATGGTGAAAACAAATGGAAGCAATTCTGTAATGGACTGCTGATAAAAATCTAACATAGATCCAATAATGGCTAAATTCCCAGTGATGGTAGAAAGAAGAGCTTCTGGAGAAATGGAGGTAGAGTTTTAGCGGAAGGAAAAATACTGAAAATAATCCAGAGAATGGAAAAATGAGTCTGTTATAGTTCAGAGACTCAAATGGCCTAGAAGGGAATAAAATTTCATTTTATTCTGGGATGTGTATTTTAATCTAAAAGGCGTCTTCTGCTAAATATTTGCCGTCTTTACTGTAAAAGACACCATTTATTTAAATTCACAATTTTAGTAATGATCTTGAACGAATATACAAAGAAACTGTCCTCTGAATATGATATGGCTTCTGTGTCGACCGGTTGTATATTTTCCCACGTACTATTTTTGTAAGAAACTGGTAGACTTTGATTTCTATTCTGACTCATACAGCCCAGGGGTTTCATAGGACAAATACAGAAGAGACCAAAAAAAAAAGAAAAAAAAAAAAAAGACGCAAAAGAACAAACGCACAATAATGTAGTTCAATCTTTACTTTTCATTTGGAGGAACAGCTTCAGTTATTGTGATCCCACATTTAAAGAGGGCAGAGAGAAGGATGTTTAAAAGGTTAAGGAAAAAACTAACTTTATAAAAGTATTACTCATAATATCCTGGTGAGAAGCACTGGAACCTGTATGTATTTTCTATTTTATATCTTCCTAGAAAAATCTCAGTGGTTGATTTCTCATCATTTAATTCAGTTGCTAATGAGTTGTAAAGTCATTTCCACTGACTTTTGCACTGTGGATGTTGTTCCCAGGGAAGTAAATTTATAAGTGAGTAATACCAATATTGCTTTAAGTATCAATAATATTATTCTAATTTATTTTATTTTTTTATGTTTATTTATTTTGAGAGAGACAGAGTGCTCGCGTGCACACACAAGCATGTGAGTGGGTAGGGGAGGGAGAGAGGGAGAGAGAGAATCTCAAGCAGGCTCTACACTCAGCAAGGAGCCTGACGTGGGGCTCAATCCCACAACCTTGAGATCACAACCTGAGCCAATAGCAAGAGTCCGACGCTCAACCTACTGGGCCACCCAGGTGCCCCAATACTGTTCTAATTTATAAGTTGAATTCTGAAGCACTTTATTTAACAGACACCAAAGTATTCTAATTAACTGCCTTATAAGCACAGCGCTAAGCCAGTCATGTGGGAAATTTCCACTACACGTTTCACACTCCAGGCAATCCCAGACGTATCCCTTTTCATTCCGCCTTTCCCTTCCTTCTTCCCTCAGCACCACGGGAAAGATAACGTATCAGTATGGGGGAAAACACAACCAAACTTTCCAGCAGGTGCAGCAGGATTTCCAGCATGGTACAAATGCTGTGCCTCTTGGAAAAGGACAACAGGTTCTCCTCTGGGAATCAGGGGCCTCAGATTTTCATTCCTTGCTAGTTTTCAAAGACATCTTTACTTGTTTTTATAATTGGAGTATACCATCTGTACAGAAAAGTGCAGAAACCACAGGTATTCCATGTAATGAATTGTCGTAAGGTGAACGCATCCGTGTGTCACCCACATTCAGAAATAGAGCGTTTGCAGCAAAGCAGAAACTGCCCTCTGCCCTTCCCTGGCACTGTGCCTTTTCTGTTCCCAGAGGTGGAAAACACTACCTTCACTTCTCATGTCGTAGCTAAGCTTTGATGGTTCTTGAAATCTTTATTAAAAAATAGTGAAGGATGTACTCTCTTGTGCTTTGCTTGTGTGTTAATCAGACTCATACCTGTTGCTTTCTGTCCATTCTCATCGCTGTGTAATTTTCTGCCGTGTGAATAAATAAACCATATTTACTTTGTTTAGACATTCTACTGCTGATGGCCACTTGGGTTATTTTCAGAGTTTTTTTTTCCCTTTCACATATAATGTTGCTAAAACATTCCTATATGCATCTCTTGGTGCACATAGGCACACATTACTGCTGGGTGTAAATCTAGGTATAAACTTGGCCAAGTGATAGCACATGCATATGATCAGGTTTTTTCTAATCAATCTTTAGTGGAAACTCTAGAGAGAGCAGGTCTCTCCGCCTCAGCACTATCGACATTTTGGGCTGAAAACTTTTTGTTTTAGGGGACTGTTATTTGCAATGTAGAATGTTTTGCAGTCTCCTTGGCTTCTACCCAGTAGATACCAGAAGCAACCACCTTCCTTCCAGCGGTGTGAACCAAAGACGCCTACAGCTATTTATATGTTCTGAGAGGCAAAAATCATCCCTGGTTGAGAACAACTATAGAGGTTGCAACGTGAATTTGTGATTTCAGCTTCTATACATCAAGGAATTCAGAATATTTTACTTCCATTTACTTTCCTTTTATATTTTGTACTATTGTTGCTATATATTTTAATACGTTAGATACTTAAAACTCAAAACGTTATCATTGTTTTAGAAAATTAATGTTCATTTAGCATTTTTCCCCACATATTTATTCTTTCTGTTGCTCTATTCTTACTGGTATCTCTGTGAAATATAGATTTTCTGGGCAATTTTATTCAGTATGAAGCTTACAAATTCCATCAGTTTTGTTTGTCTCTTTATTTTGCCTTTTAAAAATGAATGGCATTTTAGATGGATGTGGAATTCTAGTTTGGCATTTATTTAATTTCAACAAGTTGAAGATCTTATTATCGAGTTGTCTGGCTTGCATTGTTTCAGTTGGGAAGTCTTCTGTGAAAATTTTTGTCCTCGTTGAAGGTTTTATGCCCCCCACCCCTCCACTGGCAGCTCTTACAATTTCCTATTTGTCTTAAATTTTAAAAACGTTTATGCTGATGTGTGTTTTTCTTCGTAATTGTTTTCTTGGTAGGCATTTTATATTTATTTATTTATTTATTTATTTATTTATTTTAATGTTTATTTATTTTTGAAAGAGAAAGAGACAGAGTGTGAGCAGGGGGAGGGGCAGAGAAAGAGGGAGAGAGACACAGAATCTGAAGCAGGCTCCAGGCTCTGAGCTGTCTGCACAGAGCCTGACATGGGGCTCAAACTCACAAACCACGAGATCATGACTTAAGCCAAAGTCAGTTGCTTAACTGACTGAGCCACCCAGGCACCCCACTTGGTATGTATGTTATGTCATGAATCTGGAGTTTGATAGTGCCTCTCAGATTTTGAAAGTTCCTGTCATTTATTTCTTCCTATTACTGGTTTTCTCCATTATCCTTCTTCACTACTTCCTGGGACTCTAATGGAACATGCATTAGGGTTTTGTTTGTTTGTTTGTTTGTTTGTTTTTGTTTTGTTTGTTTTTATAAGGGACTATTATCCCCCTAACTTTGTTTTCCCCATTTTTAAAGCTATTTTTTTTACCTGTCTTCCAGTTTAATAACCCTCTTTTCAGCTCTCAATATCCTGTTGTCAAATCAATCTATGATGTTCTCAATTATATTTATAGGATTTAAATTTTGTTTAATGTTTATTTACTTTTGAGAGACAGAGTCCAAGCAGGGGTGGGGCAGAAAGAAAGGGAGACATAGAATCTGAGGCAGGCTCCAGGCTCTGAGCTGTCAGCACAGAGCCTGATGTGGGGCTTGAACTCACTAACTGTGAGTTCATGACCTGAGCCAAAGGTGGACGCTTAACCGACTGAGCCACCCAGGTGTGCCATATTTATAGTATTTTTAATTTTCTCTTTTCCCCTTGATTCATTTTTATGCCTTCAATTTCTCTGTTGATAATCTCCATTTTTGCCAGCTAATTTCTTGATCATATTAGTATGTGTATGTATATAAAGTTTGTGTCTGATAGTTTTAATATCAATATTTGAATTTCTTAAGAGTCTCTGTTTTCTTTTTTCTTCTCTTTGTTTTCTGTCATTTGGTCTTATCTTCTGGTTTCTGAAGTAATTTTTAATTTAATGCCATATATATTTTAAAATGTTATAAAGATAATTTGCTCACACCCTTAAAGAGGTTCTATTTTTACTTCTGATAAATCATCATTAAGCACCATTTTTCCCCTAGAGACATTTGTGAATTAAAAATTTAGAGCCTAGTAGTTCAGAAGCCAGTCAAAAATGAAATCTGATGAGGGATTGACAAATTAGAAGCTGGCCTTTATTATCCTGATATTTGGTCCATTTCAGTTTGTTCTTCCTCATGTATGTAGCCTTTCAAGGATTTCCACTGAACGCCTGGTTAACTGCCAGGCATTCTCTTCTCTGCTGAGACATGAACTCCATTTTTAGTCTCGTAATGCAAGGAGACCTCTGGAAGCTTTGTTCAACTTCTTCACCTCTCAGCTTTGGTGACCTGATTGGCTCCTGAACCAGGTGAAAATAATGCTTCATGGTGAATGTAATTATTTGTACTTTGTTTCTGGTTTTGGCTTCTGTTGTCTTGGTAGTTCTGGAAGCCTTCAAACACATATCTCCTTGTGTCTAGTTGTTCTCAGTGGGAGGGGTGCATTGCAACAAGTTCATCCACAATTATCAGAAGAGTGAAAACTCACTGGTAACTTGGAAACCTAGCCAAGTCAGCACAAAGTTGGATAATGAATATAGGCACGAATATCATTTAAATAAATCTGTGATTGTCATGTACCTTTATCCCTTAATCCAACAGAATTTATGTGAGTCCCCTACCCCAAAGCACTGGGAACCAATGGGGAGTAAGGGGTGGTGAGGAGGCTCACGTTTCTGTGGAAATAGAGCATAACTGGGAGTCGGACATCTAGGTATGAATCCATCTCTGCCTCTTCCGAGCTTCCAGCTCTTTAGGAGACCCCACAACTTTCCTGTCTGATCTTCCTCATCTGTGGAATAGAGCCAGCAACCAATCGACCTTCCTCACAGCACTGCTAGGTGGATAAAATAAAAATGAGAGACTGATAAGGTCTAGACCACCTTTCTAGAATTATGCAGAGAGTGTTTGTACTTTTAATTTGTATCTTGAGTAGAATTTTGTCTTTAGTGGAAGACAAACAACGTACAGTGTCTCCTTATACTTGTGTTGTTCCGCAGAGAGAATGAAAGAATGAGAAGAAGCAAATCTTTATTGGGGGTGGTAATTTTATATTATCTATAGAGCCAAGGCTACCCTACGTGCTCTATTTTACCCCCAGTATTTGAAGTTACATGAATTTAAAGGGCTCAGAGGGAAGATAAACGCGTTTGATGTCCCTGATCCTAAGCAGAGTGGCTTAAGGCTTTCTTGGTTCTGACCAGCCTGAAAACATCAAAGAGAGACCAAGATGATTCATTCTCTGGTTCTTCCTTCCTCAAGAGTGCCCCTCAGGGAGGGCTGAGTGTGCCAACAAAGTCAGGGACTAAAGCTCTTGGGAATCGGGAAGACTTATTGCTGGTACCTTAAGGGGGGGGTTCATGAAATTCTTGGTAAAAAGGAAACCACTGATCTCCACAGAGTTAAGTGATCCTTAATTATTTGCTGTTCTGGCCACAATTCAAGATCTTAAGACACATGAAACAGATATAAAACCTGTCTAGTTCTACTGCTATTATCAATGCATTTCATGCGAATCGGGTGACACGCAGCGTCTTCTGTGGCACCAAATAGAAGCAGTGGTCCTATTATTGATGCCATAGACTAAACTGTCAATTATTTTTATGT
Organism: Neofelis nebulosa; assembly: GCF_028018385.1. Classification (NCBI taxonomy): domain Eukaryota; kingdom Metazoa; phylum Chordata; class Mammalia; order Carnivora; family Felidae; genus Neofelis; species Neofelis nebulosa. Next base: position 6,981,180 of record NC_080782.1, on the reverse strand, counting down.
GTGCCTGGGTGAATGAAAGATACATTCCAGAAAGAATCAACCGCAGGATGAGTTGAAAAGGATGGAGTATATGGAAACATTTACTGGGAGAAAATCGCAAGAGAACGAGGAATTATGGGTGGCTTAAGCACCTCATATGAGAGACTAGGCATCGTTCCTCCCTGTCCAGCTCCCCAAAAGGGAGTACCATGCACAGAGATAAACCTGGAGGAGAGAAAATTGGGTTTATGTTAATAATGCAGAGGAGATAACAAGCTTAAATGCAATGACGACTAAAACCTGAAGACGTTTATCGCAGACGCTGTTAGCTGGTCAATTTACTTTAAAATCCTGCGTGATTTATGCATATGATTTATGTATCTATAGTGGAAAGTACTCTTTCCTCACTCCCTTCCTTGGCAAACTAGTCATAGATCTATTACTGTTTTATCAAAATTACATTGAAACATTGTCCTACAAACACCTACTTTAAAATGGTTATAAAAACCTGCCATCTCTTGTAATGTGTTTCCCTGAAAGCAAATAAAAAAAAAAAGAAAATAAGATAAAAACACCAACAGAAGTGTGGATCATATGACTACGGGATACTTCATATAAATACCTCTATAAAATATATGTAGGGAAATTGGAAAGAAAAGTATAAGTAGCAAATGAAAACATATGATAATGCAGCTGAAGTATAATCACAAAACCTGATACAATAAAAATGATTATGATAGAGTTATATGATTGTAATTCAATGTAGAATAAATGAAATGATAATATTGAGTACAATAATTACCAATAACCTCTCTTAGCATCGCCCAATACTCTGCTGATATTTGTTTTTGAAAAATTGCTAGGATTTTGTTATTTTTTCCTATGAGGAAAATGGAGAGTTACCCAATCATTTCAAAACATATTTGCAAACAATTTTCAAAGGCATTAGTCCAGCAAGACCTTTTCTTTGCAAAGATTCTTGTTATTTCCTCTTGTTTACACCATTTCTTTCTCCATATAGGAAGGTGACCCATGCTGCCTGTTTGTTACCGTTTAAGCAAACCAACCTGGCCATTCTACCTGCAAAATATATCCACACTCCACCTACTTCCTTCCCTCCCTCTGGGTCTGGTCTTCCCTCCTCCTATCCCAGTAGCCAGAATGCCATCCTCCCCTGACCCCTCCCAGCAGCGAGATGCTGTCCTTCTTCTCTCAAACCTGGTATTCGGGAAGCCATCTTCCCTGATTTGACCTTCAACCACCTGCTCCCCTCCTGTGTGCTCTGGGCAAAGCAGCCAGAGTGACCTTGTCAACCCGTGGCTGGATCCTGCCAGTCCCCTACTGTGAACTCTTCATGGATTCCAACTGCAAGTGTGCTAAAATAAATAATCCCTCATGTGCCCTTCAAGGCCATGCACGGCTGAGCCCAGCCCTCTCACTGCCCCCACATCTTGACACCCCCTCTTCCTCTGTTCCTCCTCCCTATATCACCCCTTCCCCCTCCTGCTTCCCTCCCATCCATCCTGTCCGGCTCAGTGTGAATATGGTCCTGGCTGAAACAGTCCTGACCCCCGTCTAAAATCAGGGCCCCGACACCAGGTATTACTTTTCATAACTGCCTGTTTATAAGACTTACCACAACGTACTGAGAAAAATGTTTCTCTTCTTTGGTTAACTTCCTCTTTTCTGCCTGTCTCTGAAGGCAGAGTAATGGCGGATATCCTGCCTCTCACTGAGTCCAGTGTAGAGTGGGCTAAACAGTTGGTTGATGGAATGCGTGATATGAGCGCTCAATAATGATATTCTAGACTCCTCAAGAGAGCCCATAGAAAATTATGAAAAGTTATTTTTTATAGTTTGTTGCATAGTTTTTGTTTACATTATAATATAATTTGTCTTTGATTTTTAGAATAAAATCAATATCTTTCATGTGCATACGTATGTGTGTGTGTGTATTTAAAAGTGCCTTTGCTTCTCGCGTCTTCCAAATATCCGTGAAGAAAAAATGGGCAATTACACCCATTTTACAGAAGTCCCAAATGCAGCTTGTTTGTGTGCATGCCCAGTAGTTTTCTTTACAGCAATGACTGCAAATGAGTAAATGCTGGTCATTCTTTGATTCTTCCTTTACCTCCAATGTCAGCACCATATTCTAAATGTATCAATAAGGAAGGAAGTGGGATCACCCGTTCGGGCTCTACAATGTCTGAGATCCCACAAGTCCGTGACATTCAAAAAACAGAAAAAACAAAGAATAAAAAGCAATGATTGCTCTGCTGGGCCCTTTGAATATTATATCACGTTTAGTTCCCTCAACAAGGCAAGAAGTAAGCATCTCCAGTTAGAGATGAGGAAAACTGGGGTGCCTGGGTGGCTCAGTTGGTTAAGCGTCCGACTTCAGCTCAGGTCACGATCTCACGGTCTGCGAGTTCGAGCCCCGCGTCGGGCTCTGGGCTGACGGCTCAGAGCCTGGAGCCTGCTTCTGATTCTGTGTCTCCCTCTCTCTCTGCCCCTCCCCCATTCATGCTCTGTCTCTTTCTGTCTCAAAAATAAATAAACGTTAAAAAAAATTAAAAAAAAAAAGATTTTAGAGATGAGGAAAACCAAGTCAGAGGAATGACTGGAATTGCGAGTGGTTGTACATGTTAGGGTTAGAATGTGAAGACAGGTGTCCGTGACTTCATCCAAAGCCCATATTTACTCCTTTTAAAAAGATTTAATGTTGTATTTTACTTATTTATTTATTTATATTTATTTAACCCAATATATCCAAAGATAATCACTTCAACATGTGTTCAGTATAAAAAGTATATGGGATATTATACACTCTTTTTTTCATATTTGGTCTTTAAATCTCATGTGTCTTTTATGCTTATAAGCACGTTTCGGTTTGAACTGGGACATCTCAAATGTTCAAAAGCCATGTAGGGGTAGTGACTTCCTTCTAGGACAGTGTGGTTTGTTGTGCAAAAGAATCCATACAAATTTCTAAATGTCATAAGCAACATAATGTCAGGCCTGTGAGAATAAGCTTTCATGTGTCTGAATCGTTCAGCTGAACCAAATGCATTTACGGTGAATCAGAGAATGATCCCATAAAACAGTTGATTTCTACATGTCCCCTAGATATGCCCCTGGATTTTTCAGCAGCGTCTACTGGTTTACCTGCATATTAAACAAGATAAATCATATTTTACTTGATTGAGAATAATTGGGGTTTTTAAAAATGTTTTATTATTTATTTTTGAGAAAGAGAGAGCAGGGGAGGGGCAGAGAGAGAGGGAGATACAGAATCCAAAGCGGGCTCCAGGCTCCGAGCTGTCAGCACAGAGCCCGACATGGGGCTCGAACTCACCAACGGTGAGATCATGACCTGAGCCGAATTGAATGCTTAACCCATCGAGCCACCCAGGCACCCCAAGAATGATTGGTTTTGATGTGAAGTAAAACAAGGTTGAATTAAGGCAACCACATCACATCTTCGGTTGACTTGTTTTTATCTTTTTATACATACAAAACCTGGCCTCCAAAGAACTGCTGGTATTTCAGGGACTGGACATAATGCAATAGTTTTGTAAGTTACCAAAATTCAGAAAATGCTTTTTTAAAGTGTACATAAACATAAATATTATTGCTCATTTAATGTGTGTGTGTGTGTGTGTGTGTGTGTGTGTTTAATTTGAGAGAGAGAGAGAAAGAGTGGGGGAGAGGAACAGAGGGAGGGAGAGAGAGAATCTCAAGCAGGCTACATGCTCAGTGTAGAGCCCGACACAAGGCTCGATCCCATGACTTTGGAATCATGACCTGAGCTGAAATCAAGAGTCAGACACTCAACCGACTGAGCCACCCGGGCGCCCGGGCTCGTTTAATGTTTTAAGAGTCTATTTGTTCCTTGTTTCTTCCATCATTACATGGGACTTGCATCAAAAGAGTGAAATGTCTCTGCATTCAAATATTTTCCTGTATTAATCAAAAAAAGCAATACAGTTTGTTGCAATGTCTTGTGGCTTGGCATGGCACCTTTAAATAGCAATGACACTGTTATCAAGACATGATCTTGTTTCTCTCTTCTCTGATAATATACCAGTTTATTGAGAAAACGTTCTCAATGCGGTGCAAGGATAGTTCTAGAATGTCATGTGTGTGTCAAGTACCATGTCGGCCATGTTCGGGTATAATAACGGCACATGTTATAACAATTATGTAACCAAGGAATCACAGGGGGCAGTGATGGATTATAAGATGGGGCACTGATTCTGGCTGTAAGTGAGGCTCCTGATGAACTAATACAGCTGCTCCATTTTAACTGGAGGGAACCGGGGAGGAGGGGAAGGGCATGAGCTGGGGAGCGGGAACAGCCAGACAGAGGATTCGCCAAGTCTGTTTATACCATAGTATGGTGGGAGCGAAGGCTCAAAGAGAGCTGGGCACCAGATTATGAGGTGCCTGGTGTGTCCTGTTGAGGGTGCCAAAACATTCAAGTTTGACAACCACACTGTAAGGAAGATGGATTCTGCTTCGGTTCACTCTGGCCACTAAAATGCTGCCAACAGAGAGCATTGATGGTGTTTCGCTCTATTTTAGGTACTCTTGTCAGAGCATTGCATTTCATTGTCCCACAACCCCAGGAATTAAGTACGGATATTATCCTATAATAAAGGCAGAAAACTGGTGTTGGCACAGCTCGTCTAAATCACAGAATGGCTATCGGCAGAGTCAGGACGCCAGCATCGGTACCTCCTATCCTGACATTTGTGCTTCCGTTTGCCAGGTCACCTACGCCCCTGGTCAGTGTGGCTCCCCCAGACCAGACTGAGCCCATGTCACCCGCTGAGGACGCCTTCCCTCGGGCACAGGTAACACTGATTCAATAGTATTCATATAAAAAATGGCTCCATATGAAAAAGATACTGTTGGTGATGATATGCCTTTCTAGTTCTTCCTCACTACAGTGCTGATGAAAACCCTTAGCCAAACTGAATTCAAACTGAAAATTGTTGCTCTTCTGGTTGGTCTGATCAAAGCTTAGTTTCCAGCGACCCTCTTCTGTCTTCCTGTGAGAGCGTACTACCCAAATTTTCCAATGTTTGGATTTCAGGACCTCTTCGTGCTCCTAACAAGTTAACAAATCTTCTCAAACAGCTTTTGTTAATGAGTGTGATATCCATTGATAGTTGCCATGTTACGAACACAGCACAAACAATCACGTTTGTTAATACGACTGTCCATCTCCTAAGAACACGTTTTAAACATTGGGAAATTATCAAGCTTACCATGGCAGACACAATTTTTCCAAAATTCGAATATTCACTTGAAAGCTCAAATCCTATCCCGGGAAACAAATATTGTCAGCTGTTTCCCTTGAAGCTAATGTCTCACTTTATGTTGAAGAAAATAACTGCCAAATATCTATGTTTGAATAAGCACGGTTGGTCTGTCAGTTATTTTCCCAAACACAAAAGGTGCTGTGGAAAAAATAGCTGCTATGTGATTTACTTTGTAACTCACATAATCACACAAGTGATTTTTCTTGGGTAAGCCATTACATTTCTCATTTTAACACCCAAAATATTTTTTTAGAGGATATATATATTCTAAAGGGTCAAGATTTGGTAATATTAATAATTTTTAGGACCCTCTTAAGTGTAACCTTTCGCATCCCGTGGGAGCAGGCAGCAGGGAGAAATGCAGCATCTGCTAGCACAGTGTGATGTGTGTGCCAAGGGTTTTATACATCAGTGCATCATATCCTCAGTGAAAATCCCAACACATTTTTTCCTGGGATAAGCTATGAGATTAAAAAAGTCATCCGATACTTTGAATATTTTAGCACTATGTAAATTTCACGTTGAGAATTCACATACCGGGGAATCCCGCAGTACAGACTCTCCTTAGGCGTGCACACAAGACCTACGTTCGGTTTACCTGTCTCCCCAAACAACCTCCATCTGCCACGCACCCAAACGTCGGATGACCGAAACTTAAAATACAGGTACGGGGCTGGGGGTGCCTGAGTGGCTCGGTCAGTAAAGCGTCTGACTCTTGGTTTCGGCTGAGGCCACGATCTCACAGTTTTGCGAGTTTGAGCCTCATATTGGGCTCTGTGCTGACAGCACGGAGCCTGCTTGGGACTCTCTCTCTTCCTCCCTCTCTGCCCCTCCTCCCCTCGTGCTGTCTCTCAAAATAAATAAATAAACTTAAAAAAATACATATCCTCAGCTTCGGCTCCAATTAACCATTGACCCAACCGAACATATGACACCATAACGAGATAGAATTTCATGTGTTTGGTCTACACTTGACATTTGCTGGGGTGTAGTCAAGGGAGTCCTCAACTTTGTTTTATGATCCAGTGTTATTGAATTCTATCTCCTCCTGAGTGCTTTTTCTGTTTATTCATTATGCCCATGCCTCACTAATTCGCAGGTTGCTCAGAATAACTGAAACTTTTTGGCACATAGATACGCTGTCCAGCGAGAAACTCTTTCTTTTCTTCCTGGATGGCAGGGAATCATGTCTGATACCATTTCACTGAGCCAAGTCTCTGGTTGCCTTCTCCTACTGTTGCTGATGTCTGCCTTTGTTTCACTGAGAAATCCTGGAGATTAAATGCAACATGCCTTAGCGCCGTGCCGGGCATATGCTCCGCATGTAATTTTTATGTGCCATTACTGCCTCTTTTTCCTGAAAATACAAAGACTGTTGCTCTCATCTCTCCAGGTAGTTAGCACAGTCTCCCTGTGACTTCTACGGAAGGGGTCTCATGTTTTGTGTATCATGGCTTTGCAGCCCTGGACGTATCAGGTATTTGCTCTTCCTGTTTACTTGGTATCATGCAACTTAGATTAATATTTAAGTATACAAACTCCGAAGCCGTACATCTTATTTTATTATACTCAGAATTTATGTTAAGCTATAAATGTCACCTCTGCAAATTCACAGTGTTCCAAAAACCTATTAAAACACGTATGCCATAAGATCCAAATTGTCTAGTGTTTTTCTCCATTTACGAGAAGTGTTCCTCAATGCATGTAACTGAAAGGCATTTAAATCAAGAATTCAATTATAAATGTTTAATAGTAATAATATATGGATGAGACAATCGCTTGTCAGTTTGATTTGTAAACCATTCTGAGGCTCAGTTTCTAACCACATCGAGACTGATTGCATCTCACTAAAGCAGGACTTCGGAATTTGGCGAAGTTACAAATCACTATATTCTTGGTTTGAAAGACTTTCATTGCGGCCAACAAATGCATTCTATGTAGAAGGTAGTTTCAACTAGAAAATAAATTTTCCTATAATAGTATCCTCTTGCAATATCCAGAATAAATTTAGTTGTTTTGTGATAAATGTGCAAGTAAATTTGATTAAATTGGCCAATTTTCTGTCCCATTTTCTGTAGTTTCAAATTCACTAAATGAATATTTCTTTCATTCTTTTCCAACAATGAGGAAGAATCTCTCACATAAAGGCATGTTCTTGTTTTGGCCAAGAGATGTTTTGGCAAACTGAGGCCTGACATATGGTGAAGGAGGCAACATTTTACCAGGTGAGTGGTCTGACTGAGACACATTTCATCAAAACCCTTCCCTCCGACGCGCCACCTGTCAATTCATTCTGAGCTACACGGGCTGGGCAACCTTCTCTTGGCTCCAAGCTACTGATGACAATGATAAAGACCTTGACAGGAAGAAAGGAAGACAGACATCCTTTGCCCATGCCAACAAAGGAGATAGTCTCCCCAAGCCAAAACTTTGTGCTCCACAGAGTAACCAGCTCCCCACGCCCACCTTCATCTCACCCACGTGACCAGGTGCCTGGAGGTGGGCCAGTCCCCTCTTTCTCCAGGGAGATGCAGGTTCTTCCAAAAGATCTAGTCTGAGGCCAGCCAACCAGGAGTAGCATATACTGTCTATGTGACTCTGGGAAAGTCATTTATCCATTCCAATTTCTTCTTTCCAGGAGGAACCATAATCCCACTTGGAATGACCGTTGGGGAGGTTTTAATGGAAGAAGGAAGTGTCTGGGGATTATAATTCTTTCCATTTCCCTCTTGATTCTCTCCTGTACTCTCTATCTCCTGCTGTGGGGACAGACGGAACTGCTCCCTGTTCTGTTTTACTCTGGACAAAACCCCAGGAAGGCACTTCTGCCCAGTGCTTTACATGCTCTGCAATACTTAAAAGAAAGAAGCCCTGATGGAAAACACAGATCCAGACAGCACGTTTTTTTTCATGGCGGATGCACCTTCTGGTGCCTCCTATCCGGGCATCCTGTCTAGACCAGGTACCTGCAGTCAGACAGTGCGTGTCCAGGGAGGTGCAGAGGAAAGAGAACCCAGACATGCGATTCCCATGACACCGTGTGTTCTCCCTTAGTCCTTACAGCAGTGCTGTGAAGGATGGTCCCATCATGCCCATGTCATAGATGAGGCAACAGAGGTCAGGATTGTTAAACAGGTCTTCATCAGCATGGTGACTCTTCTCGACTTCTGCCAACACGGACAGAGCATGAGCAGCAGAAAGACACAGATCAACACCGCTTCTCTTTGGGTTCTTGTCACCTCCTGCCTCTTGGCCCCTGCTCACAGCAGGTAAGGAGAACCAACTACACCACCATAACACTGGCTACTCTGGTGTGCTGTGAAGGGAAACCCTGCTGGGCACGGGAAGCTGGAAGAGTGGAAGATCCCGAATCGTGTGCATTCTTTTTTTTTTTTTTTTTTGCTTTTTAAACAATTGTTGGATCACTCTTCATGTGCTTTCAAAGAAGCATATGTCGTTTTTTTCCCATGGGTTTTCAGGAGAGCCATGACATGCACATATATGGCTGTGCATCTTATTTGTACATAAAACCACCCAAATCAAAATTGATTCATTAATAACCAACTTAAGGAGACTTGAAAGGGAAAAGCCATATTTCATCCTACTATCTGGTTTGATTTGAATGTGAATTCCAAAAAGCCAGCATCATAACTGGACTAAAGTAATAACACTTTGCTCTGTTTAAAACTTTGAGCAGTTGATCTAGTGAAAATCTGTTGCCAGGAACATTTTAATTTAAATGCATTGCTGTAAATTCAGCTTCCTGATAGACCTATTGTAGTTCAAAGTTCTCACACATCTTTCATGTAAAGTATTCCAATCCAAACTCTCAATAAATACACGGGGGTGGTAAAGGCATCTGCTTAATTTGTGTTGTGTTCAATAAAGACAATGAGCTTCTTGATGGGAAATTCCTTTTTTAAGGTCGTGTGTTCAGTTAGTTTTCAAGGTAGATTCAGAGTCCAGGTTAATATTTTCCTACTAAACTATGTTGTATAGGCTAGATAATACAATTAACAGGGAAAGTTGGCAGTTTGTTTTTTCATTCGTTATAAGTTTCTGAGTTTTCTGGAGGAATAATGTTGCTAATTAAAAATATATACTGATTTTTCTAGATTCCACATGCAAATGAAACCATGTGGTATTTGGTTTTCCTTGACTTATTTCACTTACCCTTTAAGTCCATCCAAGCCACACACAAAACATAACAAACAAAAACTGGAAACAGACCCATAAGTACAGAGAACAAAGTGATGGTTGCTGGGGGTGGTGGGCAAAATGAGTGAAGGGGAGTGGGAGGTACAGGCTTCCGGTTATGGAATGAATACATCATGGGAACAGAGGAACAGCATAGGAAGTATAGTCAATAATAGAGTAACAGTGTTGCATGAGGTAACTGCACTTGTGGTGGACAGAGCATGATGTATAGATGTGGGAGTCACTAGGTCATACAAGGTAATGTAACGTTTTATTATTTTATTATTTTCCATCTGCGTTGTTCTAGAAACCTATTTGCTGTCGTTGGTGGATAGCTGCGGCATTTTGCATATATCAGGAGGTGCGCACTTTCAGATCTTTCCATCCTGTTTCCTTGAGAGCCTTGGGGTAGGCCATCTGTCACTTGGCCCCTAGTGGAGGTTCCGTGTCATTGCACAGCATTGGGCGCTGACATCACTGAGCACCTGCTACCTGCAGGGCTGTTTCTGAGGGTTTCAGGTGGGTTCACTCATTTGATTCTTGCCCACAGCAAACCCAGGAGATACATATTATAATCACCACAGTTTGGAGCTAAGGGCATGAGACTCATCAGCATTAAGGAACTTGCCCAAATCACACAATTAGAGCTTAGTTTAAAACCAGATGCTTTAGATCCCCAGCCTACCCTGTTTACCCCATTTACCCGGGCTTGCCATCGCAGTGAAATGATTATGCCCACAAAATACCAGGGATCACAAAAAACTCAGTTTCTTTTATCATTTTGAAAATACTTTCAAAATGAAACTATATATTCTGAAGCCAATTATCAATTTTGATCTTAGAAATTTATTTTGTGGTTCTTAAATATAGAGGTCCAAGTTAAGAAAAATGTTGTCTTCTTCAATTCTGCCAGGTTTAATAAAGAATGTCCTGCTCAATTAATAAAGCAGAGAGAGAGAGGGAGAGAGAGAGAGAGAGAGAGGGAATGAATTACTTTGTCTGGTGTCCTATTGGGGAATAGCTGAGGAATGAAAACATTAATGAGTAGAGAGAAACACTGTAAGGTCCTGTGGTAACTGTGAGAGAGAGAATATTACATTGTTCTTTCCTGCTGTGAAGAAACCTAGTGTGTAGTCATTGAGAAAACAGACCTCCAAAGTTGAGCCACAGGGTGGGACCACAGGAAGGAGTACGGACAACCGAGGAGGAAGGACTCACAGTGAGTGATCAACAATGAAGAAAGGCCCAATGGACTGCTGCATGGGAGGGAAGAGCCTTCATGAAGAAGCAGGCTGGTAACTGGTTTGTCAAGGTCCATGAGCCTGAGAAGGAGGGAGGGCTTGCCAGGGAGGGAGAATGGTGAGAACAGAAGCTTGGCTGGAGGTGGAAAAGGAGGGGAAAATGGTACAGAGTTGGTTCTGGAGACAGCAGGGACTTAGCAGGAGAAAAGTTGAAGGTGAAGTTAAAGGCCTGCACTGGAGCCAAGCTGAGGACCTTCTTGGGTACTAGACTGAGCAGATGCTAGTTTTGAAAGTTTGTGAGTAGCAGAGAAGGTGAATGCACATAGCAATTACACAGCTACTGTGAGACAGCCACGGTGCCTGTATTATAAATATGATCCCGTGAATCTTGAAATTGATCATTTTTTCCCGTTATAGGGTAGAGGCACGTGAGCCTGAAGGATGATCATCAGCTTGCCCCTGGCTCTTGCCAACCAGTAAGAGCTGTGTATTTTGAGCTGCATGGTGACTTGACGTTTTTCTGCTGAAGGTTGAGAGGTTTCATCCATGAATTTGGGAAGACATGTGCCAGTTCAAGAAATTTGTCAGAAACATGACCGGACAAGGATCAACCGATTGGGAAGCTGAGTTTTAGCCACATTAAAAAAAAAAGAGAAAGAGAGAGAGAGAGAGAGAGAGAGAGAGATGTTGCTGATATACAATGTGAAAGAGGCCTAAGAAAATGCCAGGTTATTTCACTTCCTCTTGGTCCTGTCGGGGAGCTCCTCTAGCTGGCTTCCCAATGAAATGCATTTTAAATCTCAGCCGCTGGCTCACTGTTACTAGTGCTTTAAGGGAAGGAGCTGGAAACCAAAATTCTATTCTAGAATTAATTCAGAGTTGTGTAAAAACTTACCATAATGAATCAGACCAAGCATGATAAATTTAATTATAATTGACTTTGTGGCGGTATTGACATTCATTTGCACGTTCACCAAGACCGTGGAATTTTTCTTCCCTATGAATGTGAACACTGAGGAAGGGTCAAAGCACAGACAGGGGAAATAATGAATTTTCCTGTAATGAAAAGGCAAGCTGGTCAGGAAGCAGGTCTCCTATTTAGAGAAAACTTCCTAGACTTAGTCCATTGGGCCCTTCTGTTTATCAAAGTACATTGTCCCTTTAATTAGAACACCCTGATTCTCTCAGCTCAGAGGCCTGTGACACAAATGGGGTGGGTGGGTATCAACCATTAGAAGGAGAAAGCCACCTCTAACTGCTTAGCAAGGAAATCAGGAAGCCCCCAGGCTCACTCCTGGGAAGGCCAGGTCTTCTGTCTCTCCAGTCCCTGGACCACAGTCCAGCTCCTGCCAGCGTTGGTTCCCTGAAGGTAGAATCATTAGGACCCGAGGACCCAGGGTTCCTCATTCATACCTGTGAACCTGTGAATGGAAAGAGCTCCTTCTGGGCATTCCCCAAGAGAGAAACAGGAGTCGCCTCTGAAGCAAGCAGCAAACATTCCTTGCGCTTCACTGGTCCAGGGCGGCCATGCTTCCACTCCAGCTCCAAGCAGTGACAACGGGGATGGGCTGAACCTACTTGACTTGGCTTAGTCAGGACTATGGAAAGAGTTGTTAAAGGAGTGGATGATGAATGAATAGGTGATGGATAGAATCACATTTTGATGAATCACCTGAACATAATGACTGCCTGAATAAAAGTAACGTTCTGGTAATGAGGACTAGCTGAAGAAATAGATGCTGGGCATGAGGTAAATGAAATGCGTCTACATGCAGCCATCTCTATATGCATGTGACTGAGTGAAGTATCAAAAAGAAAGAATACCAACTAGTGCTATTTAATCACTGGTGGTGGTGGTATCGGGAGAGCTGGGGCTTCTCCTGGGAATAATAAAGCAGTACTATCCCTGACTCGTGTCTTATGATTTAAAGGCTTCCATTTGGTTCTAAAGGTCTGAGGTGTGGAGGGTGGGCAGTGGGGAACAGCTTCGGTGGTTCAGGTCCATTAAAGGCCATCCTGGATTTTTCTAGAAGCAAGATGCATGCTTAGCATTGAGGCAGCAGAAGTGGCCCTGATTCGGGATGTGGAACGTGGCCATCCTGAACTTGGGACATGAACTAAGTGTGCTGGTGTGCACTGAGGTGACAGGTGCTGTGATGTGTGGGAGGAGTTCACATACTCAGGGGCCATGAAAAAAGCCAATGGTTGGTGCAGAGGAGTGAAGTTCTTGATTGTAATGGAACAGACTCCGTCTGTGTCCATATCTTCAAGAAACAATGGTGGATTTAGAATCTGTCAGCAAGCTTATGGTAACACATACCAGGGTTTCTGTAGAACCTGTACAGGGAAGGATCGGGGCAAAGAACATGAATAGTGAATTGGCTGAACTTCACAAGCAGGTGAAGGGCTGAGCAGATTTAACTTCAGTGAAATAGAGAAATGTGACTTTTCTGCCACTGCATGTTTTGCAAGGCAACATGCACATGGGATTAATTTTGTTCTTGGTCTAACAGACTGATACCCAGGCACTGGAAAGAGAGAAAGGCAGGTGTTCAGTGATTAGGTGGGTGCACTCTCAACACTTGTCTTCTGACCGTTGGCCATCATTTGTTCCAATATCCTCTCCACCCCTTTCTCCTGCCCTTTCTGCAGCTCCTATTGTGCGTATGTTGCTCTGCTTGATGATGTCCCATAGGTGTCTGAAGTTTGATGGCGTCTAAAGTTCTGTTTATTTCAATTAATTTTTTTTTTAAATTTCTGTTTCTCAAGTTAACTATCTTCAAACGTGCCAATTCTTTCTTCTGCCTGCTCATATCTTCTGTTCGGCCCTTCTAGTGGCTTTTTAAAATCTCAGTTCTTGTTGAATTTCAGCTCAAGAATTTCCATTTGAATTTTCCATCTCATTATTGACCTTCTGTATTTGGCGAGACATATCCCCATTCTTTCCTTTATTTCTTTAGACACAATTTAAGTCCTTTAAAAAATGTTTACAATGGCTACTTTAAAGTGTTTGTCAAGAAAGGTCAATACCTGGGCTTGCTCAGGGATGGTGTCTATTGGCTGCTGGTTTTCTTGTTTGTGGGCAATACTTTCTTGTTTCTGTCCATGTCATTTTTGTTTAAAATAGAACATTTCAAATAATATAATTTGGCAACTCTGGAAATCAGTTTGTCACTCCTTTTCAAGGTTTGTTGGTGTTGCTGGCATTGTTTGTGGTGGCATTGTTTATTGACTTTCAAATCTATTTCTGTAAAGTCTGTATCTTTCTTCAAGTCTTCATTCCATTATCTCAGCGGTCAGCTAAGGATTGCAAAAAGATTCCCATAATTGCCTGGAACCTCTGGTTCTTCTAGTGCAACACCACTCAGATCAGGTAATGGTGCCCATTTTGAGTGAGGCTCTGAAAGATTCCCAGCCCCACTCTGCTCCCTCTGGTACGGGGAGCTGGGATTTTATCTTCCAAGGCTGTTGTGGATCTGGGCAGCAGGGGTGGGAGCAGGTACGAAGTGCCACAAAGTGCACTGTTCTTCCTGAGATTTGGCTATTTTTCTGGCCCAAACACTCACAGGGTTACTGCAAGCTGTTAGTTAATTTCCAACTCTTGAAATAGTTGATTTTGACACATTTTTCTGGATTTTTCCCTGCTTTTCTAGAAAGGAAAACTTTTGGAAGCCCTTACTGTGGCATTTTTGCTGACATAACCCTAACGCTGCTTTTATGTCTCTATCTCTTTGTGCATGCTGTGCTCTTGTATCCATCCACGAGGAATGGTGAAATTGGATTGACTTCTAAATTTTTGTTAACATTTATTTATTTTTGAGAGACAGAGAGAGGCAGAGTATGAGCAGGGGAGGGGCAGAGAGAGAGGCAGACAGAATTTGAAGCTGGCTTCAGGCTCCAAGCTGTCAGCACAGAGCCCGACGCGGGGCTCAAACTCACAAACTGCGACATCATGACCCGAGCCGAAGTCAGACACTCAACCAACTGAGCCACCCAGGTGCCCCTGGATTGACTTCTAAGAGAGGTAAAGAGAACCTTAAGCCATATAAGAATAAGAGATGTGAATTGCAACCACTAACTCTGGGGCTGAGGGAAGGAAGGAACTTGGAAGACCCTCAGTGCCCCACCCCCAAGGCTAAGACTGAAACTTTGAGTATATCTGTGGTCAATTATCTCCTCTTTCAGGATGACAACTAAAGACAGTAAAGTTACCTCCAAGAACTGATCCATAAAAATAAAAAATAAAAATGGACAAAAATGGAAAGAAGAAAGAAAAAGCAAACACATATATTATGATAAAATATAGAAATATATGATAATCCTAATTTTTAAAATTGATCATGAAACTGTTGTTGATTATTTCTGGCTTTTTCCTTCCATTGATAATTTTACATTTATCTTGCCCTCAGCTATAATCGGAGCTTGTCTGGGTTCCCTATCTAGGGAAGTGGTCCAAACTTTCTTTAAAAAAAAAAAATTTATTTATTTTGATGGGGGAGGGGTCAGAAGGAGAGAGAGAGAGAGAGAGAGAGAGAGAGGGAGGGAATGTCAAGCAGGCTCCACATTGTCAGCGTGGAGCCCGATAAATGGCTCGAATTCACAGACCATGAGATCAGGAGTCGGATGCTTGCTTACCCAACTGAGCTATTCAGGCACCTTGAACTTTCATCCCTGTATAGTACTGATACTGAAAAGTTCGACCATATTGATTAATGCAGTTTTCTATTAATTTTTACAGTTGAGTATGGTGGTATTAGATGTTAACCCAGAGAATCCCTATGGGTTCTAGACACAGTCTTCCCTGTCTGCCATTGTGTAGCAGGGATAATGAGAATCAATTATTTCACCCAGTAGAGTAACTCCTTTTATCTCTGTTGGTTCAATGGCATAAAAGGACTAAAATGTCCAGATGGCAGGCTCATTTTCCAATTCAATGAACCATTGTTGTTTCTCTTGGTGTAACCAGCGTCCTTTGGGAAATAAGACATCAAAACTAGCAGAACTCAATGTCTCTGGGACAGAAAGTAAAACTTTTGTGAGTTATTAGGAATAACATTGGCAGGAGACATAATCTACCCCTGGCTTCCCAGACTCATGTATTCTGACTGTGGGGGAGAAAGTATCATATAGTGGTCTCCGATTCAAAGAAAATACTGCGTCCTGTAAGACAGACACAGTTCTCTTAGTGTATTGTGTTCAAATTGCTGCCATAACAGGAGCCCCAGCTAACCACTCCACCGTTGAATTAGTCCAATTGCTCCCAAGTCCTGGGATATAGGACAAGACCAGTTCATTCCATGGATGTAAGCCCACTGCTGTACTTACTGCAGTGAAGTGAGTTCCTGATTGGATGTGTCACCGTGCAGAACATCATGATGATAAATTAGTCTATGGTTGGTGGTACGGTCAAGGTAAATTCATATCTAGAATGTGTCTGTTCCAGTGAGGAATGTGTATATTATTGGAGATATATCCACATTTTATAAATAGGGAGCTCTTTAACCTGCTTTTCATCTCTTAACACTCTGTGAAAATGTTTCACGCAGTAAGTTGTTAGGTATTCTTCCCCATCATGTCAAGGGGCCTCATTCATGTCACATTCATGCCAAGAATGTGAAATCCTTGCTTGTGGGAAGTGAGGTGGTTTCCCAGTGTCATTAGTACAAACAAGGCTGAGATTAATAGCTGTGAAAGTATGTCTTAAGACATTTCCTATGAGTGGAGTTATGGGTTCGCACCCAGTCACTTATTTGAGGCTTTTGATTGCATTTTTAAATTGCTTTTTAGAAAGGTTATGCCAATTTGTGTTTCCACCCTTTCTCCAAGTGAGGAGAAAGTGAAGCCCAGCTGTATGAATGGTGCTAACCATCTCAACTGAGGTCACAGGAACCACTCTTGGAACAGTGACATGGTTGTGTGAAATAAGGGTATAGTCAGTAGCCTTTGCATTAATAAATCCCTTCTGTGTTAATGATTGAGTAGCAGTCCTTCCTCCCAGGTGTCCCCAGTTATTTCTGGAAGTTCTTTGGGGATGCCCTATGTGTCCTTCTCTCTGAGAAGGTTTCCACTGACTAGAACACTGACTGCACAGCACCCCAAGGACTCTCCTCCTGCCTCAGTTCGTAAGAAAACACACAGAAGTTCTCAAAGCTGCTGGATATCTAGGTAGGTTGTTGCTGGGCAGAGGTGAGAGTGAGAGGGGGCCTCCCACAAAACTTAAAGGTGACCTTGAAAGACAGTGGTAGAAGAAAATTCTCCAAGTGGGACTGTAATACTGAAGCTTTGATTTCCAAGTGTTATCAGTTACAATACTGTGCAGCTCCCTTTGTAAACCAGGCTTGAGTCTTCACTTTATCCATCCACTGGTTGTAAGAAATTCCCCAGGAAGCTGCAAGAATGAATTGAAGGAAAAGAAGCAAGTCAACAGAGTTAATAATGGAGGATTCTGAGCCACTTGCTTACGGGACAAAACTATTGTAAAGATTTCTTACAGAAAGTCATAGCAATTCATTTAAGAAAATGATGCAGATTAGTCTGCAGTCTTAAAAAGGAACAAATGAAGACTCTTCAGGTCAATTAAAAATCAAGTTAAAATAGTGTATACAAAACCAGTTCTTTTCTTTGAAAACTAATTACCCAAAAAACTCAATTACTAAGATGAAAAATATCATACTTATTAATAGAAGAAAAGAAATGCACACCTTTTCAATTATATAATACTGGTTATTATACAAAAACAGACACATCGATCAATGGAACAGAATAGAAAACCCAGAAATGGACCTGCAACTATATGGTCAATTAATCTTCAGCAAAGCAGGGAAGAGTATCCAATGGGAAAAAGACAGTCTTTCCAACAAATGGTGTTGGGAAAACTGGACGGTGATATGCAGAAGAATGAAACTGGACCACTTTCTTACATCATACACAAAAATAAATTCAAAATGGATGAAAGATCTAAATATGAGACAGGAAACCATCAAAATCCTAGAGGAGAACATAGGCATCAATCTCTTTGACATTGGCCATAACAATTTCTACTACACATGACTCCAAAGGCAAGGGAAACAAAAGAAAAAATGAACTATCAGGACTTGTCAATATAAAAAACTTCTGCACAGTGAAGGAAACAATTAACAAAGCTAAAAGGCAGCCTATAGAATGGAAGAAAACATTTGCAAATGACAACTCTGATAAAGGATTAGTATCCAAAATTTATAAAGCTCTTATGAAACTTAACACTCAAAAACCAGATAATCCAGTGAAGAAATGGGCAGAAAGCATGAATAGACATTTTTCCAAAGAAGACATCCAGATGGCTAATAGACACATGAAAAGATGGTTAACGTCACTCATCATCAGGGAAATACAAATCAAAACCACAGTGAGATACCACCTCACACCTGTCAGGATGGCTAAAATTAACAACAAAAGAAACAACAGGTGTTGGCAAAGATGTCATCCTGGCGGATGAGTGTCCAAGCATAGGATTAGGAAGAAAATGAGACTTAGTTGAAATAGTAGTGGAAGACAACACTATGCAGGGAGACAAAATGTACAGTTGCTCAGGCTGAAGAATTTTTCTCTGTACTTCTTTTCAGAGCAGTACATTTTTGTTGAAGAAACAAGGTGATATGATCAAGCTCTATCCTTCGTAACATAGGCTACAGAGAGGCTGAATGCTTGGTATCTATAGCTCAAGACTTGAATTCTTGGCAAAAATCTAGTTTTATGTGTTCTGATGGTTTCCAGGCAAGGAACGTTCACATCCTACTTGGATAAGATTTCAAGGTCTTGTGACTCAGCCTGGTTTTCTTTCTCTCCTGGTTGGTGTACAAACTACATCTAAATTCTCCTGGGGTTGAGTCTCTGCTTTTGTAGATTGCCTGGGATGTACCCAGCTATTGGCTGTTCCTTATATACATTCCTCCATCAGTCTTAGCAAGAATATTCAGATGGTTTTCTCATGAACCTGATTTAATTGACTATCATTGCTTTTGTTCTTTTTATTACTGTTTTCTCTTCACTGGATTTCATTGTACTTGTCATAGGTTTCTCCATCTTGATGAAGTGGATAGCTAAGGACTTAAAGTACACAAAATTATATTTAACACTGCCATTACCAATGCCATTATTTATCTATAGATTAAGTTACTGCTTATTTCAAGCGATTCACTTGACTTGAATTTTCAATTTCAAATGCTGTGTGTGTGCTTTTGATACGTCAGTCATCTTGTTTCAGGGTAGAAAGTACTTTAATGTCCTAAAATCTCATTCAGAAACCATTAGCTCAGAGTTCACAGTAGTCAGGCATCTTGTGCTGATTGTTACCTTACAGCCTTTATGAGGAAAAAGGGACCCTAAAAAAATAATGCAAATAAAGAACATTTTCTTCAAGTTAATAATGACATCATACAAATTTTCTTGGCTTTGCTTTAGAAGCATCTTAAATTCCAATACGAAAACTTAACACAAAATAGAAGTGCCAAATGTATACAAAGAATTTGTAATATTCTTTTCACTATTCTAAGCACTGAGAATACAATGGTAAATAATATGGTGTCCTTAATTTTGAAGAGATCATATTCTAGAAGGTGAAACAGATATGTATATGTGTCATTGTTTACAGTAAGGATGTTAATAAAGTGCTACAGTTCTACAAAAAATGACAGATAAAAAGGCATCACAGGTGATATCTGAGTTGCGTCTTTAAAAATTTCTTGAGATTTAGGGGTGCCTGGTCGGCTTAGTCAGTTAAGCGTCTGACTTCAGCTCGGGTCATGATCTTGCAGCTCGTGAGTTCAAGAACTGTGTCGGGCTCTGTGCTGACAGCTCAGAGCCTGGATCCTGATTCGGATTCTGTGTCCCCCTCTCTCTCTGCTCCTCCCATGTTCATGCTCTGTCTCTCTTTCTCTCTCTCTCTCAAAAATAAATAAACATTAAGAAAAAATTTTTGGAGACTTAAAAGGAACACCAGAGACATTTTTTGGAGGGTTTTAGACAGAAGGATATATGAGAATGCTCATGGTGAGCTCAGATGAAGGTAAAATACTGTGATGGCCTCTGGGGTAGAACACACAAGGTGAGCAGAGCAGGGAATCATTCAAATACAGGGCTCAAATACTGGTATTGTTACTTAGTTGGATGCCCCCAAACTACTCTAAGATTCGCCATATTTACCCTGCATTCAATAGAGAGCCAACAGAACACTGTAGACAGAATGGTGAAGTCCCCAGCTTCAAATCAGAAAGGTGTTTCTGGCAGCCATTTGGGAGTTGAAGGGAAACAAAAGTAGTAGTCTGGGAGACAGGTGATCTGGGCAGAGACTCATGTGGTGAAGAATGGAGGCAGAGGCGGAAGGACAAGAGAGATGTGAGACATAGAGGAATGTGGGGGAGGGGAGGAGGAAGAAGGTTAAAGGCTTAAGTGTTAGGGCTTGAAAAGCTGAGTGGAAGGTGGAGGACATTGGCAGGTAGACAAGGTGGGTTTCGTTTGAGATCTGATGAGTTTCGGCACCTGGGCAGATGCAGGTGGTGGCTGGAGCCCAGCGGAGGGCTGCAGTACCCATTTTCTATGACGCAGGTGCTGTTTGACCCACAGACATGACACCTAGAGAGTCAGGGACAGGGCATGAGAGAGAGTCTTTGTTGGGGGCCAGCCACGGAAGCGAAGCCTCAGCAAGCATCCCGAGCCGACGCAGAGAGGGCTCAGTTGTTGCGGCTGGAATTGAGCTCAGGGTGGAATTAAAGTCTTCCATGACACGGATGAAAGAGATGATGTATGGTGAGGACTACAGGCAGTTTAAAATGTTTATGTTAGGAAATCAAAGGAAATGTTTGGGCATGGAAGAGACAGGGAAGCCAGGTTGCTGTGAACTGAAGTATTAATGAAGAAAGATGGAACCTCATATTTGGGATGGTGGCTTAAATAGCTTGGGTGTGAATCCAAAGCAAAGTGGAGCTGGATGGGACTCCGGGATCAGAAATGCTGGGAAAAGGGAACATGCCAAGGAAAAGAGTACGAAGGAAGAGAGAGAAAGAGAGGGAGGGAGGGAGGGAGGGAAGAAGGGAGGAAGAGAGAGATCCTTTAAAAATAAGAAGCAGGGGCACCCGGGTGGCTCAGTCAGTTAAGCACCTAAGTCTTGGTTTCGTCTCATGTCATAATCTCACGGTTCGTGGAGTCGAGCCCCACGTTGGGTTCCACGCTCTCAGTGCGGAGCCTGCTTGGGATTCTCTCTCTCCCTTTCTCTCTGTCCCTCCCTTGCCCTCTCTCAAAAGAAATAAATCAACTTAAAGCAATAAAATAGGAAGCAAAAAAATTAAAAATAAGGCAGGAAGCAGATGATTTGAATACCACTGACTTCCTTCTAAGGAAAGGAGATCATGGTAATGGGTAGCTCTGAGTAGATTACCCAGAAGTTCACAACATGATGCCTACTGTGCCCGGCAGAGAACACAGAATAAGGAAAGCCTCCAGGAAATGCACATCATGAGGCATCCGACAAAGTCCATTAGCCCTGAGGAGTCACAGGATGCGGTAGGGGGTTAGGCATGGGGGAAGGTGGGTGAAAAGTGTAAACCGACAACCTTGGAGAATAATCATAGATCATAAAAAGCCCTGTATACTCAGCCTTTGTTTTGGAAATTGAGGGCCACTGAGGGTCTCTGAAGTTTGTCTTGATTTATGTTTCTGATTATAGGAAGAATATTCTGATAGACAGTGTGATGGTTAATTTTACGTGTCAAATGACTGGGCTAAGGGATGTCCAGTCAGCTGATAGAACTTTCTTCATGGGTGTGGCTGTGAGGATGATTCAGGAAGAGATTGGCATTTGAATCAGCAGACCCAGTGAAGATGTGTCCTCACTATTGTGGGTGGATCTCATTCGATCTGTTGAGAGTCCGGATAGAATAAAATGGCTGACGAAGGGACAATTCTCTCTTTCTTGAGCTGGCATATCCATTTTCTCTTGCTCTCAGAATCAGGGCTCCTGGATCTTAGAACTTCAGACTTTGGGTCCTGCACCAGGGATCCCTCTTTCTTCCTTTGCTCTCAGCCTAAATTATACCACAGGCTTTCCTGATTCTCTGGCTATGCAGGTGGCATATCTTAGTCTCTATAATCACAGAAGCCAGTTCTCATAATAAATATCCTCTTATGTGTCCATATATATCCCATTGGCTCTGTTTCTCTGGAGGACCCTGACTGATACAGCGAGCAATCAGAGAGCAGAAATACCAAGGAGGTTCAGATGAGAGATGTTAAGGACTCACATTAGGCAATGGGGACGAGGGGCAAGAGAAGGAGATGGGCACAAGAGATACTCGGGGGTAAGAATCCACAAAAATGGGGAGTGGCTAACCCCGGGGGGCTGGTGGCTCCGGGCTGACTTCCAGGTGTGTGGGTGGATTTGATACAGAGTGAACTGAAATAGATTAAGGTGAGGAAGGAGAAACAGGTTCAATTCTGGACCTGCCAAACTTGAGGAGCCTTTGAAACCTACAGGGGAGATGTCAGGGGGTGGCGGGTATGCTCGTTAAGGTGACCCTCACTGCTGGAGCAAACGAAAGCACACAGATATAGCTCAAGCATGAATTAAAAAGCTACTTCTCATTCATGTGAATCCCATATCTGGTATTCCCGATTGGCAGAAGGCTCTCCTTCAACAGGTGGTTCAGAAACCTTAGCCTCCTTTTATCTTGTGCTTCTGCCGTCTCGAACGTGCGATTTCCGAGATCCACCTGCTTAGTGATGGGGGGAAAGGGCCCGAAGGATCAAATGAGAGAGGTTCCTATGGGAAACTATACATTCAGACCTAAGACACACATCCCATTGGCTGACACCCAGTTATATGGCCACACCTAACTGCAGAGCGGCCTGGGGCACGTAGCAGATAGAGCCAAGAGAGCCGTTAACTTTATTTGCCACTGTGATTTGTGTGGGGCAGAAGACGGCTTAGGCTGCGGGAAGGGGGCGCTGGCCATGTGCTTTATCTTGATGGGTGCTGGTTGCGGGGGGCCTTCCTGTTGTGAAAATCCATTGATGTGCACCCTTACGATTCGCGCAGTTTCTGTATATTACATTTCAATAAAACAGCCACTTGAAAATAAATTTTGTACATATTTTAGAATTTCTGCTCAGACATCCTAATAAAGAAATTCGTTAACCACATCTGAACTCAGAACTCTCCCTGATTAGGAAATATTGGCATCTGCTCCCTCTTTTCTGTCTCTATTCACATCCTATTACATTTCACTTATTTCCCTTCCCTAAAAGTGGAGAGTATCTTATCCCCCAAATGACTCCCTCTGGCAGATTGTTTTGTGCAATCTGATCTAATGATGACTCTGGATTTTTTTGATGTTCAGCGTGAGCATTTTCTGGTTCGGATCCCTGAAAGGTCTTCAGTTGCATTGCGAGTCTTGTGAAGAATTTCACACAGTACTTGAAGGTCTCTGGTGGGGACGGCTCTCTGGCCACCAAACACTCATGCACCTTGTCCGTAACGTAGCTATTTTTGCTGGCCCCTTTTTATTCAAATGGGGACACTGACTTCTAACAAACTGAAGGTGGGCGGATGTAATTTATGCTTCTTCCAGTTCTGATCCTTAAAAGCTCTCGGACGGGCGATCCACTCCTTCTCTTTCTCCGTCAGCCGGGAGGTTGCCACTGCAGTGTGACCCGGGGACGCTTGCGGGTGGCAAAGCTTCCAGTGGCATGGGCCTCTGAACAACCGCAAGAGGTTGAATGCATCCATCGTACTCTACGGGAGCAAGCAACGACTTCCTATTATGCTGAGTCACTGACATGTCAGTTTCCTCTGTTCTTTAAGTATTTTGCTTGTCTTGAAATAGCAGTTTATTGCTCACTCGGAACTGTTAACCACATGTCCTTGTAGGACCACTGGTTCCCACAGCTCAGGATCTCCCTACTCTAGGGTATACCAGTGAGGCGGGCTCTCCCTGAGTCAGTCATCATAATCCGCAGTCCCATTCGGATCTGCCAAATTCACTAGTTCTATTGTTCATTGGCTTCGTAATACAGGAGAACAGACAAACCTATCTGTGTGGAGAGAGCCTCGCAGTGATGTGGATTTTGGTCTTCCTTAATTTGCTGCTGCTTTGAGTATTTCTTTTGAATGCAGCATCAGTTAAAGGTGAAAGACTGATTCTCAGAGAGAGAACTGGCATCCAATGATCCCTAGTGATCCTGGCGATTAAAAATCTGCCGGCGCATACAACCTGCATGCGGGATGCCTGTGTTAAGATAGTGGGTAGCTGTCATAAATAAAGACAGACACAGCATGCTCATTGGGCACACTGCTGCCTTTCAGCCGAGCTCCAGGCCTGGGTGGGGGGGGGGGGAGGCTTTCATTGATGAGAGATGACTTTATTTCTCTTCTCATTAAATTGGATCCCGCATGACCACCGAGCAGTGTGACGAACCAAAGCCTGCCTGCTCCTTACCCCAGGTTTAGATCTATTTAAGAGAGGAAAGATTCCTCCAGGAAAAGAAAATATTTCCAAATTTAATTTTGTATTTCCTCTCAACCCGCATACCCAGCAAGATAAATGCCACCAAACGTTTGCTTTCGCTCTCTTATTGAGGAAGACATGTGTAGGGTGAAGTACACTAATCGTCAAGATGCAACTCAACAAACTCTATGTATTTTCACGGACTTGTGCCCTGAGAACATGCCTATCACCCTGGAGGCTCCTGGGTGCTCCCTCCTGCTCAGTACCTTCCTGAAGGCAACTACTATTTTGACTTTTATCGCTACAGCTAAGTCCAAACCGGTTTCTAAATAGTCATCGAACATTTGTCTCCCATGTGCATATATCTCTACTCATGGTTTTGGAAGAATATTACGGAGTTTGTTCTTATTTTTCAGTAACCAAATCCTACTTTCTTCCTTTATGGGTTTTTTGTTTGTTTGTTTGTTTGTTTTATATGCAGAAAACACGCCTCTGCAATTTTTAAAGGAAACTCTTTAGAAGTCAGAAAATTTTGGGAAGACCCAAGGTATGAGAGATTAGTAAGGACGTTTAGGTGCATGAAAGCCCACGGGTGTCCAGGGCCAGGGCCTCTGCGTTTCCACCCCCGACCATACTTGGCGCGGCCTGGAGCCCAGTGAGCACAGGTGAGCCACAGCCATCATGTCAATCCGTTACGATTCCCAGTCTATCGTTGGCTGCGTCCTGAATTCTAGAATCCTGATTTTCAACGTTCATAATTTCTGCTGCCTCATCGCTAACATGCAACTTCATGTGGGTTCACCCACCTCGTTCCTGATCCCTCGCCAGTGCCTTTTAGGTCTATCATAAGTCTCGAAACAAAGTCGTGCAAGTTGTCCAGCTTGGTAGTCCTTTTTGAAAAATTGTTTGGGCTATTGTAATTTATATGCATTTCCACATACATTTAGAAATGGTTTATCTGGGGCACCTGAGTGGCTCAGTCACTTAAGCATCTGAATCTTGGTTTTGGCTCAGGTCATGATCTCACGGTTCATGAGTTCAAGACCGTGTCTCTGTCCCTCTCCCCCCTCAAAAATATGTAGATAAACATTTTTAAAAAATGAAGTCAAACAAGGATAAGATTTTTATCTACCTTCTGTGTGAGAACATATGAATTGCCCATTTAATGCTTAGAAAGACTGGAATATGCTTACAGATCGATAAAATACAGTAGCATACCATTTGAGGCCAAATAAAATGACTGCTTGGAAACAGAATCCTGACTATATACACCTTTACAAAATCTTATTCCCCAGTTTTAATCATTGGGCTGTGCACTGAAAGCAAGTGAGCCTGCTTGGGATTCTCTCTCCCCTTCTCTCTGCCCCTCCCCCATGCGTTCTCTATAAAGAAACAAACAGATGAACTTAAACAAAGAAATAGTTTATCAAATATCCTTAGCAACCTGTCAGAATTTGATTTGGAATTACCTTGACTCCATGGATCACTTCATGGAACATCGATATTTTGACTATATTGAGCGGTCCAATCCAGTGAGAAAATACTATCTTTTCATTTACATAGTTCTTTAATTTCTCTCACCAATGATTTATAGTGATCAGTGTATAGATCTTTAATACTTTCATTATAGGTGTCCTTGTTTCATGTTTCTCACGTAATTCTGAATGACTTCTTTCTTTTTTCAAACACTTTCTTGTATCTCTCTATATACAATGTCTTTTTGTGTATACTATCATTATTGTGTGTGTTGACTGGATCCTGTGACTGTGCAAACATCACCCATGAGTTCTGCCGGCTTTTAAGTGAGTCTTTAGGCTGTTCTAGGTGAAGAGTCCGTGTCATTTCTGAATAAGGGCAACTTTACTTCTTTTGCATTCTATATTTTAAAAAGGTCTTCTGCCTGCATTATTTCAATGGTTGAGGTCTTCAATATAATGTGTAATAAGCCTGGTGAGAGCAGTCCCAATTGACTTATTCCCAAAATTAGAGAGGAAGTATTTCTTTTTCCACAATTCTGTATTATGTTAGGTATAAGGTGTTTGTGTGTGTGTGTGTGTGTGTGCGTGTGCGTGTGTGTGTTTGCTTTTTGTTTTTTGTAAGTGACCTTTATTGAGGTGAGATAGTTCACCTCTAGCTCCAGTTTGGGGAGGGATTTTTAAAATTGTAAACATGATCATATAGTTTTCCTTCTATATACCCCTCATACAGAGAATTTAATTAATTGGTTTTTGATTGGTAAATCAACTTCACATTCCTGGGGATAACTTCATTTGGCCATGAGGTATTAAGTTTTTTCTGTATTTCTGTATTTGTTTCACTGTACAATAATATTTTGTAAAGGGATTTTGTGTTCTTAAGAATGGTAGCTTTATTTATATTGATCTATTCTATTTATATTTATTTATATTATCTGGTTTGGGTAATAACACCAGTCTTATAAAAGGATTTGTAGATGTTTTGTTAGTTTATTTTTTTAATATTGAGTAAGATTGGTATTATTTTTTGTAAACTGTTTGGAGGGATTCACCAGTAAGGCCATCTGGGACTGCTGTGTCTTTGTAAAAATGTTCTTAGTTACAAATTCAATGTATTTAATAGATACAGGGCAAATCAAATGTTCTTTTTTTGGGTCAATCTTATTTTTATCTTTTGAGGAACATACCTACCTATTTAGATGGTCTATTTAAATAAGTAAATCTGGGGGCACCTGGGTGGCTCAGTCAGTTAGGAGTCTGACTTTGGATCAGGTCATGATCTCATGATTTGTGAGTTCAAGCCCCGTGTCAGGCTCTGTGCTGACAGTTCAGAGCCTGGATCCTGCTTGGGATTCTCTGTCTCCTCTCTCTGCCCCTCCCTGACTTGTGCTCTGTCTCTCTCTGTCTCTCAAAAATAAATAAATGTAAAAAAAAAGAAAAAATTAAAAAAAATAAGCAAATCTGTTCATAGTATTACCTTGTATCTTCCTACTGTCTGCAGGGTCTCTGAGAGCTTCTTTTATTTTTCATGGTGATTGCTATCGACTGAATTGTGTATTTCCAAAATTCCTGTCGAAACCATAGCCCCAATGTGACTATAGTTGGAAATGGGGCCTATGTGTACACAATGAAACAAAGTCATAGGTATGGGACCTGAATCCCATAGAACTGGTGTCCTTATAAGGAGAGGAGGAGACATCAGAGATGTCACTGTCTGCACACCCACAGAGGAAAGGTCCTGTGAGCACCCGGAGAGGAGGTGGCTGCCTGCAGGTCAGGAAGGGAGGTCTTGCCAGAAACCCAACCTGATGTGACCCTGAACCTCGACTTCTAGCCTCCAGAACTGGGAGGAAATACGTTTCTGTCGGTTCATCCCTCTGCCTGTGTCGTTTTGTGATGGCGGCCTGAGCAGAAGAAGACAGCACTCAGCCTTGTGTTTGCTCTCTTTCTTCCTTCTCTAGTATAGCGAGAGTTTTATACATTATATTCATATATTCTAAGATCCAGCTTCTGGTTTCTTTATTTTTCTCTACTGTCTCTGCCTCATTGTTTGTACTCTTTATTGTGTCCTTCCGCATACTTATTTTGGCCACACTTGCTTTTTTCTAGCTTCTCAAGGTGGAAGCTCTTATTACTGACCGTGAACCTTCTACATGTAATACACTCTGATGTTGTTGGGCTTACGTGTGTCTTCTTACTACGTGGCGTCCATTCGTGCCGCGTGTCCGTGCTTCCTTCTTCCTTTTTCTCCTGTCTCCTTTGAGAATAAGCGAGTCCGAGGTAATATTCTATTTTTTTTCCTCCACTTTTGGACAATTTGCTAAATCCGTTTCATGTATTTACTTTTCATAATAGCTCTAGTGGTTGTGCTGTATATACTGTCATTGTCACGGGCTAGTTCTTAATTATATTTGACCATTTCAAACGTAGTGTGTGAGCCATGCATTGACCTGCGCTTCCTGCTTCCAGTGAACCTGCCAGTGCTTTTGGGCGTTTCCCCTCTACATGTTATAACCTTCCAGCTGGTTGTCACAAGGTTTCGTTTAACCAAGTGGTTCCAAAAGTGCAGCCTGGGGTCCCCTGCGGTCCACCAGGTCCTGTTAGGATATCCACCAGATTGAAACTATTTTCATAGCTATAAATCAGCGCTTGCTGTTTTCACTTTCATATTTTCATAAGGAGAATTTTCCAGAGGCTGTATTATGTTGCATTGCAACAGAATGAATGTGAAAGCAGTTCTGATACCTTAGCTGCCTTTCGTTAAGGGAGGCATTGAAAAGATTTGCAAAAATATAAAACAAAGCCACCCTGCTCACTATCTTTTTTTTTCTTTTTTGGAAGATGCAGTTATTTTTATTAAAAAAGATATTATTTTTGTTAACATAGCACAGGTTTATCATCAGTACTTTAAAACAAATTAATAAACATTTTCATTAATGTGTATTAACATGCATGTCCGTTGGGATTTCTACTATGGCAAATTTGATGGATATAATCCACATTAACAATTCTTAGTAATTTTTGAGACGGTAAAGGTGTCCTGAGACATAAGTTTTTCAGAATTGTTTTTTAACTGTTAATTGTATTTTAAATACATTAAAATAAATCTCTTAATTTTCTCATATGTTTACTATTTCTAAGGCTCTACATTCCTTTATGTAGACAAGTTTCCATGTGGCATGATTTCCCTTCTACTTGAAGGAATTTCTTTAACATATCTTCCAGAGAAGATGTGTTTGCAAAAACTTGTCTGTTCTTGTTTGACTAACCATGTCTTCATTTTGCCTTCCGGATGGAAATGTAGCTGGATGGGAACTTCTGGTGGGCACCCCCTCCTTATGCTTTGTAGATCCACTGTGTCATGTTCCCTGGAACCTCGTCCAGCTGCTGGGAACAGTTTTTTGAGAAAGTCAATGGGAACTGCGTGTCAAGAAAAGAAAGCAGTTGGATAGAGGATAGATAATAAGCATTAACTCCACATTTAATTCGATGTGAAAACTGCCCTTTTTACCAATTCATGTTCCCATCAGCAGAAGCTAGGGCATTTCGAGTTGAGTTGCATTATTAAGTTTATAATGTTCACCTAACCTCAAACCTTTAAAACCTTTGCTCAACAGTCCAAAGAGATTTTTAGTTAAATTAAAAATTCTACCTGACTCAATGGTATTGCACGTTTTTGAGCAGAATATATACAGAAGCAGTTGGATGACCTTTCTAGTTTTTTTCCCCCCAGATTTTATTCTGCTGAAGTGATATTAGTAAGCCTTGCTAGAACATGACAATTCTTTGCAGAATGTCACATTATTATTATTATATAGTTGGCATTTGAACACATATAGCTGGCGTTTAAATTTTCTTAGAAAATTTAAAGACACCTCATCTTTTCTTCTTTGGCACTGGCAACTTTGAACCTGTTCTCTGCAAGCTCCGGAACTTCCAGAAGAAAAAGCACAAAACCATGTGCTGCAGGAGAAGAAGGGACACCCAGCCATTAACATCAAAGGCCAACCAAAATTTATGAGAAATGTTTCATCAAATGTGGTCTTTTAAAAGAAATGAATGCTTGGGGCGCCTGGGTGGCTCTGTGGGTTATGCGTTGGACTCTGGGTTTCCTCTCAGGTCAGGATCTCATGGTTCGTGAGTTTGAGCCCCACATTGGGCTCTGCACTGGCAGCACAAAGCCTGCTTGGGATTCTCTGTCTCCTCTCTCTGCCCCTCCCCTGATCCTTCTTTCTCTCTTGCTCAAAAATAAAGAAATACACATTAAAAAATAATTAAGCAAAAATAAATGAGTGCTTAATACTGTTTGTAAGGGTGCTGTACTTAGGAGCTGAACACTGTCCCCTTTAGAGGAAGCAGAGTGTTGGGGGAGAGGTGGAAAACCACCCCGAAGCCAAAGTCCTATCCCAACGGGTCTTTGTCCACCTCGGCTCCACGTTCTGGGACTGCCTAGCGACCACTGTCCTCCCGCCGTGGGTATTCCCAGGAGGGCCGTGGCATCACCTGATTCAGGTGTCCTTCACTCCGGGAGCCCTTCGCCATCTGGGCAGATGTGACCCGTTGAGAGCACCGACCTCCAAACCCTGCGGGGCTTCTCAGCACCCAGACACCCCGCACTCTCCCTGCGCCCCCGCCTTCGTCCCGGACTCCTTCTCCCGGATCTGTGCGAATCCTGCTCGGCCTTCAGGGCCCCAGCGAACCACCACGCCCTCCGTGAAGCCATCCGGAGGCCGCAGGGGAAGTTAGCGCTCTTTTCCCTGCAGAGCGACACAATGCTGCCTGGGGTGGTGGTTTACTTCTGTGCCCCTCCTGGGCCTTGCTGGGGTGGGGGTTGCTTTCCAACAGCACGGGCACGTGGTGCAGGGGGAACTTGAGGTTTGCAGGGAGACCTTAGGTGCCCGGAACAAGAACACACACAACTGAATTGTCCCTGCCGCGCCCTGGTCTCCCCCCGCCCAATCTCCTGGTGCACAGTGTCAGTTCCTCCGATGCTCCCCGTGTTCATAGGGTCAGGGAGCAGGGGACACCTGCGTGTGACATCCCCAGCAGATGTTCCCAGGGTTCGACAAGCTGCCTTGTCAGGAAGGGTGAGCAGTGGCTGGCTTCCGTGTGTTCAGTCCAAATAACCCGGTCCAGCTATGTTATCTCAGTGCTGGGCTCCCAAAGCAAGGAGAACAGGGCCACCCAGATTTATCTCTTAAAAAAAAAAAAAAAAAAGGCCTTGACCTTGTTTGCTTTTTAGCCTCAGTTCTAGCACATAGGCACACAGCGAATGCCCATGATGAACTGGGCGAACATCCGTACCCAAAATGGCACTGACCTTCGGCTGGGGCGGACGGGAGAACTCTGCACGCGCAACAAATGAGCCGACGTTTGAGGTGTAGGAAAAAAACCTTTGACGGAAACTTTCAGGAAGTTGCACCCCATTCCTGTTTGAATAACAGCCCGGTGTGTGAGTGGCATCAGACCACCCTGTAAAGGTGTGCGAGTCCACAATCGGCTGCCCTTGGGCTGAGCATAGTTCCTGACACTTGTGCCTTCCCTACGGGACCAGTCTCTCCGCATTGGCTCAGGTGGCCTGTCTGTGGTGTGCATTTCTGCCTCAAATAGAACAGCCCCAGTGATTGCCATTTTTGTTACTTTTTTATGTTGTACTTATTCTTGAAAGGTCCCTTGGGATATCAAAAATAGATTCTTGTTTTTCTCCTCTATTTTTCTCCGTGTTTCTATAACACAGCTCCATCCCACTGAGTGTGTTGAAAGTAAAAAGACGCACGTTCAGCCACCAGACAAGTTATAGGCTCTGCTTCCACTCGGGCAGGTGACAGTATTCTAGCATCTTCCGCACAAGAAAGAGAACAGTTTTGCTGAATGTGTTCACTGCCGTCCCAGCTGTTTTTCTGAAGTTTAAGCACTATTTGGCATTTCGATGCCCTATTTTGGAATGCATCAACAAAGAGGAGAGACAGAAGGAAACACATTTTAAAATGACAGAAACACTGGGCAAAGTACACTGGCAATTTCAAATTCAAGTTAGTCCAGAATGGTATCAGCCGGGGGCAGGGGGGCTCAGTTCTCCTCTTCAACCTTTGAACTTGCCATGCGGTATCTGGGGTTCAGCAAATGCCTCACTGATGTTTAATTGGGGGTAATTCCTCCCGTTTCTGTTTGAGTTGACTCATCTTTTCTGGATTTTTGCAGGCTCAGGTGGAAGTTCCTGTTAGAGAATAAATCTCTTCATTAGTAATGTGTCTTCATTAGCAAGCAGCTGTGCTAAATGAACCTTGATATTCCGATTTTTCATGTAATTCTGTGCATATGATCTCAGCTGAATGCCATCTACCCAGTTCATTGCCACAAATATAAGCTAATAACAAATCTCAGGTATGGAATTCAGTGAAACCTATTAACATTAAATCTCAGAGGGAGAAATTAACTTCCTCTGAAGCTGCTCATACAAGGTCTGTGGTCTCGGATGTCCAAATCGTTGGCCACTAAATTGCAGAGGGAGCTCACGCTGTATCCTTAACAGCTGTCACTTGGATCAAAATCCGTAAAGGTCATCATTGTAAATTTAGCTTCAGAATCAGAAATCTCTGGATCACATTAGCCTCTGTAGATCACACTGGCCAAATCCCAGAAATTGCCAAATGAAGTAATAAACAGTTTTGTAGTTGTCACGCGTGAAAGACAATCTTCATTTTTGTAAGTCAAACAGGCTGCTGTATCAGGAGCAGGATGGTCACACACTTGACTAAGTCATTCTCAATAGATCACAAAGCATTTAAAAAGCCCTCATGGAAGGGGGCCTGGAGGGCTCAGTCGGTTAAGCGTCTGACTTCTGTTCAGGTAACGATCTCGCAGTTCACGAGTTCAGGCCCCATGTCGGGCTCTGTGCTGACAGCTGGGAGCCTGGATCCTGCTTCGGATTCTGGTCTCCCTCTCTCTCTCTGCCCCTCCCCCACTCACACTCTGTCTCTCTCTCTCTCTCTCTCTCTCTCTCTCTTAAAAATAAAGAAAACACTAAAGAAATACATAAAAAACAAAAAGCCCCCATGGAATTTTCAGAAGTTGGGATCTATTGTTTCAGTCAGAAAAGCTATGCGGTGCTCTGACAAGAAATAAATCCAAAACCTCAGTGGTCGGAAACAGTTAAGGTTTCTTTGTGGCTTATGCAGTGTGGATTGGCAAGGACCCTGTGCCCAGAGTAATCCTCTGATGTTCGCACCAACTGAAGACTCCCCTCAGCACAGGTTATCACGATTCTACAGCAGGTGTGCTGGGATGTGTTCACACAGTGGTTCTTACAGCTTCCACCCTGCAGTCTTGCTATTTCGCTTCCATTGGTATGCCAGTGGCCAGACCGAGCTCCTTGCCAGCCCCCTTTAAGGAAATTCAGATGTGAAATGTGCTGGGAGAAGGCAGGCAAGGCAATATCTGGAATGACTATGACATCGTTAGACTGTTGGCAGAAACGCAGATTGGGAAGGAACTTCATGGTGGTGCAGTTTCCAAGTTGAGTTTCCAAGTTGAGAAACCATGAGCTCTGGACAACACAGCTCTGTGGCCAGGCCTCAGATGGCCTCACGGGTCCTGGAGACATCATTCACTTCTCAGGGTTGGTGGCTTTCCTCAGGGTCCCGTTTCTTGGCAAGGAGTAAGGGCGTTCCTGGGCCAAAGAAAGGTGCTAAGACAGAGAACATCATCCCACTGCACCCAGAGAACTTTGCGTTTATCCAAAGCTAATTGGACACCTGGAGAGTACGTGGGAACAGAATTGCCTTACTATTTTTAAAATCAGTCTTCAAACCAAGTCCCAGAAGAGAAAAAGAACGTTGGGAACGACCGCCTGACGCTCAACACCCACCTTGCCTGATCATCAGGGCTATATAATCCTGACTACGCTTCTATCGTCCCGATGTCCAGGCTGATCACAGAGCAAGTAAGTAAACCGAAATTTCTGGGGGTGGGGCCCGGATGTGGGAATACCGCAGCCCACTATGGATTTGAACTGTGTAAATTCCCTCACACAAATTCTCTGTGATGTCTATTCAAGGACCAAAAGTACAATAGCAATAGTTAATCTTAATTGTCACAGGTGCACCACTGGAGAGAAGTGGACGGTCTCCATGGTAACGGAGCCTCAAGCTCTGTGACTCCAGGGGTTGAATGGATTTGTGTTCTTGGCTCCTGTGCCTTCCAGCCCAGAACAGACTCGCTACCTTCCTCAGTTGACCACCTAATGAGAAAGCGTTGCTTTTCAAAAACGTGTTTTTCCTAGAATGTAATTTAGCCTCTTGCAAGCAAAAGGCTTGAACTATTCAAATAGATGGGGATCCTCTAAAGGAGGTCCCTGAGAATACGGATGGTTCCCAGGGATCACAGGGTTCCCAGGGACCTCTTGCAGGCTAAAGTCTATATGAGAAAATGTAAGTCAGAGCCACTGTCCCGGCATGACTGGCCAGCGAGGCTTGCTGACCTCAATTATTGTCCAGCCACGCCATGATCTCTAACAAATGGGTAGGGGCCCGGATCCAGGCAGACCAGAGCAGGCACGCCAACGTTTGCTTTCACATCTATCAACAGATGTACCGGGCGTCACGAAATAGCCGTGGCTAGAAACGCCAGGAAGGGATCAGCATCTGGACACCAGTGTCACTGGGATGGGGACCTTTCGCACCAGATGGAAGTGGGGTTCACAGCCATTGCCCAGACAGGAACCGGTGGCCCTCAGGCAGCAGGGGAAAATGCAG
Organism: Neofelis nebulosa; assembly: GCF_028018385.1. Taxonomy (NCBI): domain Eukaryota; kingdom Metazoa; phylum Chordata; class Mammalia; order Carnivora; family Felidae; genus Neofelis; species Neofelis nebulosa. The sequence goes on along the minus strand of NC_080782.1, from coordinate 6,946,733 downwards.
ATGAACTGGCTGTCAGCAGCCAATGTCTGCTCTGGGGACAAATCGCCACACACAGGTGTCCTATGCCCCACAGCAAGCTGGGGCAGTGCTTGTAACCTGTCCCCCCAGCACCAACACCTGTAACCACAGGGAGCCTTCCCAACCTCACATGGGCCCCCTGGTTCTCCTACTAGTTCTGACCTGTGTCACAGGGCATTCTAGACCCCTTCCCGGCAGCCCCAGTGCACATTTCAACTGGCACGGCCTTTGTTGGATGCCAGTGTGGCAACTTCACTTCCAGGATCAGAGACTCGCGTTGGCTCCCCGCTTCCTCTAACACCGCAGAGGCCAAGGGTGCGTGAGTGTTGGTGAGCAGTCAGCCATCTCTTGCAGGTAAGAGAGGGACCCATAATGAATAAATGGCCCTGCTTCTTATCCCTGGCCAGACAAGAAGGCACAATGTGATAGCATAGGATGAAGAAAATAAATTTGTAACTTACTTAATAATTTGAAAAATGATCCACCGTCAGACTCATAGCCAGGAAGATTATAGAAGTGAGAGAACAGTTTCTGTTATTTTGAAAATCATTTTTGACAGGTGTGTGTCAAAAATGCGCCCGTCTATGTGCATCTGCGTGGGTGCGTGTGTGTGTGTGTGTGTGTGTGTGTGTGTGCCTGTGAATCTAATTCATCTCTCACCCTCTGAGCTCTCGGGGGCGTACAGGGACACACCTGCTGTAGCTCACACTTGGTTATGAGCAGAGATAAGGGAACGTGGCACCCGAGAAGTGTGGACAGTCATTATCCCTGGCAGCTTTGTGAACTTTTTCTGTAGTGGAAGCAACAAAACTCTTCCTGGAACATTCTTGGCCCCTGGGATGGCAAAGGGCATTCTAATTTTTTTTTTTACTTTTGTTTTTTTTTTTTGAGAGAGAGAGAGAAAGAGAGAGACAGAGCTCAAGAGGGGAAGGGCCAGAGAGAGAGGGAGACACAATCCAAAGCAGGCTCCAGGCTCCGAACTGTCAGCACAGAGCCCGACGCGGGGCTCGAACTCATGAACCACGAGATCATGACTTGAGCCGAAGTTGGATGCTTAACCAACCGAGCCTCCCAGGCGCCCTGGCAAAAAGCATTCTAGACTCAGACTTTGATGTGGACTTCTGGGAATGGGGATGGATTATTGGGCAAATCCACCACTGTGAGTTTTGAGTTCCATTTCCGGAAAGGTGGGTAAAGACCATTCCCCATAGACTTGAGGCAGTGCCCTTTCTCCAAGAGCCATGGGTATGTGAAGAGGAAGAAAGTCACGGTTAGGAATTGGGGTGTGCCCTGACCCCCTGGGAGCCTTCGGTAGGGTCCTGTTTTAGGGCATAAAGGGGGAGAAGTCAAGACAGGTGAGGGCCCCTCCCTTTACACATGCAGGGGAGTAGCCTCCTGCACCACCTCTATCCTTGTGGGGAAGTTGCCGTTGACGGGGCGGGGAAGTATAGGGACAGATCGGCAGGTGCAGGGAGGTCATAGAGAGGTGGGATGAGATCAGGCTGGGAAGAGTGAGAAGCTTAGCAAGGGGCCAGAAAGGGATCTGGTGGAGAGGGAATGGGTGGAGAGAGGCTGGGTGGGAAAAGTGAGGGGTAGGGACAGGTTAGGAGGTGCAGAGAGAGAGCAAGTGGGCCTGAAAGCAAGCCCAGAGCCCCATACTGGTAGTCTGTGAGAGAAACACTGTCCTCTTTCTATTTATGACCCGGAAATATTGACTTCTGAAAAAAGGAGAGGAGAACAGTTAGATCTTGTGTCTATTGAACAGTGGGTCTTTCTAGAAAGGCTGTTAAGACCAATTTGGTTAAGACCAAATTGACCATTTGTCAATTTGTGCATTTAGCCCCCACGACTCTCCTACGCATTTCCAGCTGAGTTAAGAACGGGTGATTTGTGTTTTAATGATGAAAATCCCAAACACAGACCACACCAAAAGCTATCAAGGATGTGAAGCAACTGAAACTCTCATCCACAGATGGTGAGAATGAACATGGCCCGGCCACTTTGAAAGACAGCTTGGTGGTTTCTTACAAAACTAAACATACTTTTACTTTAGGATCCGGCAATATCATCCTCGGTATTTACCCAGATGAAATCCTATGTGCATGCAAAAACCCACACACAGATGTTTATAGCAGCTTTATATATAAGGCCAAAAACCCGGTCCATAAAAAAAGATGCCCTTGAATAGGTGAATGGATAGACAGTGGAATTTTATTCAGCACTTTAAAGAAATGAGCTATCAAGCCATGAAAAGACACAGAGAAAACCTAAATGCATATTACTCAGTGAAAAAGCTACACACTGTCTGATTACAACCATATGACATTCTAGAAAAGGCAATAAAAAGATCAGTGAATGGGGCACCTTGGTGATTCAGTCTGTTAAGCATCTGACTCTTGATTTTGGCTCAGGTCATGATCTCATGGTTCATGAGATCAAGCCCCACACTGAGCTCTGTGTTGACAGCATGGAGCCTGCTTGGGACTCTCTCTCTCCCTCTGTCTCTGCCCCTCCTCTGCTCATGCTCTCCCTCTCTCTCTCTCTCTCCCCCTTTCTCTATCTTTCTCTCTCTGAATAAATAAATAAACATTAAAAAAAGAAGATTTACTGAAGATAGTAAAAAGCTCAGTGGTCGTCAGGGATTGGGTTGGGGGAGGAATGAATAAGCAGAATACAGAGGGCCTTTAGGGCAGTGGAATTATTCTGTATGACACTATAATGATGGACACCTGTCAGTATACATTTGTTAAAACCTTTAGAATGTACAACACCAAAAGTAAATCCTAATGTAACCTATAGATTCTGGAAGATTAAGATGTATCCGTGTAGGTTCATCAGTTTTAGCAAAAGTGGCTACCCTGGTTGGGGGTGTTGATGATGGGCAAGGCTGTTTGTGTGGGAGGACAGGAATCTATGGAACTCTGTACTTTCTGCCTCAGTTTGCTATGGACTTAAAACTGTTCTAAGAAATAAAGTCTATTAAAAAAATTGCTGTTTTCCCAAATGTGTCATGAGCTTTCTTCCACTACAACTTTATATTGTCTAGCCCTATCCATCTATTATGCTGTTATCGTCCACACGTGGTTACTAAACATATCCACATCCTTTAAAGAAGCTCCATGTTCCTTTCTTCATGAACACAGTTCCAGGCTGAACTTTTTAAAAAAAATTTTTTAATGTTTTTATTATTTTTGAGACAGAGAGAGACAGAGCATGAGCAGGGGAGGGGCAGAGAGAGAGGGAGATACAGAATCCGAAGCAGGCTCCAGGCTCCGAGCTGTCAGCACAGAGCCCGACGCGGGGCTCGAACTCACGGACTGTGAGATCATGACCTGAGCCGAAGTCAGACGCTTAGCCGACTGAGCCACCTGGGCGTCCCTGAACTTTTGAATAGGGTTCTTAGTATCAACCTTGTGAGATATACTCAGGTGACCTTGTGTTTGCCTCAGTCATTCCTATCAGGTTCCTATCAGATCACTTCTTGTTTTAGGTAGGGAAAGTGTTTTTTTATTGCCAGTTGTGCTTAGGAATGTGATCTGTATGATTACAAGAACGATTGCTGTTGAAGTTGTTAAAATTGCCTTACTTTGACAGGAAGCCCAGATCTCCATCCTGAGTGCTAATTCCTAAAATAGCAATTGAACACGTGTTGTTTCATGTTCGTTTGGTGGTTCTCCTGTTGGCTTCATATCATTGTCTTCATTCCGTGTGACACATCCTCAAAACCGCACTGTCTTTTCTCGTCTGCTAACACTCTCCTAGGAAAGATCTATCAAACTCATTTACACTAAGCTGGAAGTGACTGATAACCCGTGCCATGATCTTCCAAGTAAGGGGTATTCCCAAGAAAGAAAAACTAAGACCATGCGCTTTTAATTTTAGGAACGGGACCCACATATGTCAGGGAGAACAGGAAGCTATAAAGATAGTGAATTTTCAAGTAGAATTTACTTTGCTTGAAGAGGGTTCCACAAAATGAGTATATAACAGCTCATGGTACAAAATTCACAAGGCATTTACAAGTGAAGCATGAGGGTTCAACTAGAAATTTCAGTTTCTCTGATATTCCCAATATTTACCCCGGTACCTCTCTCTGCCCTGAGATTAGGGTCTGGAAGCTTTTGAAAAGTATTACTTAAGGTGAAGAAATTGATCTCTTGAACAAACTGACTAGACACAGGGTAAATGCTTATTTTTTTAATAGATGGGATGAAAGTTGAGACTCTGGGCTATACCGCAGTCACTCCGTATGGTTAACAGCCAACTGTGCTCTCCAGGGGAACAGGGAAATACGCAAGAGTCACCTCACTCTGGAAAGGTCATGAAGGGGGAGATGCCAAGGAGGGAAAGATTTCATTTTTCCAAACCCTCAAAGACATGAAGGACTGCTCTCCAGAAGCATTCTAGTTTAGGGCACAAGATGTCTCCTTATGGCTGATACCCTCTAACGATAATCCTGCTGCAGGGAAACAGGTGTTCAAAGGAGAAGTCTTGATTAATGATGGCAGCTTGGAAAGTCATCCATTGTATCTGTTCAAAGTGGAGCCGAGATGTCTTAAATAACAACCAGTGGCTAAAACCAGAAAGCAGGAGAACACTAGTTCACTTCTTGTGGTGTCTTCAGCAAATGCCCAGGTGAGCCATAAATCCACCTGGGTCAGAAGACAGCTTCCCTCTCCTGTATGTTGCTACTCTTATCGGGCCTTCTGGAAGATGTACTGGGAGGAAACAGAAGGTCTGAATGTTTGGCCGACCTTCTTGCAGCTGCTTTATTGCAACATTCCAGCCTGAGTGCACCGGTTACCTTTATCCCTCACCCCTCGTCCAAAGCTCATGTGTGGGGTCCTTGAGATGCCCGTGCTGCCGTCCCAGCTGATAAAAGGGCACCCTGGTCCTGAGAAGGGATTTGGGCAGTGAGGTCCTGAAGGGTGGTAGGTTTACACTCTAGCTTTGAATCATCTTCGGTCCCTGAATTCTTTTTCTTTTCTTCAACCTGTAATATTCTGCCTGATTGTCTGACTCTTCAGGAAGCTGGCTCCATGAGAACATGGTTGCCTCATGATAAGAGAAAAGGAAGGCATGGATTTTTCTCTACTTAGGACCGAGCATCCACTCCTGGCCCAATACTGGCTGAAGGGAATATAGACTCCACCTTGAACATAGCATTTTGCCAATAGGGACGCAATGGTCTCTGTGCCCCCCGGTGACTTTGGGTTGTAAATTCAGAGGTCAGTAGCCCCCAGGAGTCTGCACGGCTGCTATGTGTAGCATCCACAAGGGGGGGGGGAGGGTTTTTTTGTGCTGCCTGGGTGCTGGGAAGCGTGGGGGAATGCTGGGAAAACCAGACTTGAGGTTACAGGGCTGTCTTCACCGTCCTCCCCCACAGCAGCCCTGCAGTGAAAGTTGTGGGGAAGCAAGGACTGACTGTGACCTGGGGCCTCAGCCCCTGGGAGAAGAGCAGAGTGGGAATTCATAAATCCTGATTCTCTTCCAGGTGGCTGGCATCCCCTGGAGAGGTGTGATCGTCAGAGGCGTTCGCATGAAGGAGCGGGGACTGGTTGGCTGGGGTGGGGAAGGGCTTCCAGCAGCTGATATGTCTGAACCCAGTAAGATGGTATTTCTGGGATTCCCGAAGAAGGGAGAACTGCATCCTGAGTAGGAAAAGGACGTGAGGGGACCAGAAGGGAAAGCACACAGCTCAGAGAAGGTTGAGTAAGCTGACAGCATGGTGTGCTCGGCTAGCTGCTTACAACTGGGGTTAGTCTATCATAGAGGCTCAGGACGTTCCCACCTTCCCAGAGGAAGAGGGCGTAAGAGTGGTGGTTTCCGGGGCAATGAAAGTAGGAAGGGACATTTTGCATGTGGTTAGGGATTGGGGGCTTGATAAAGAGTGAAGACCTCCATTTCCGAAGACCTCCTGCACGAGGGGACAGAAATCAACTTCAACATTTCGTTATGGCTTGAAAAAGAACACCTACAATTTTCATAAAGTTTTATAATCCAAATAGCCATTTCGTGTGGTGTAAGTAAAACAGGGAATACGTCCTCCTGCTAAGGTAAGAGTAAGGAAAGGGCACAAGTGAGCAAGCTCCGGAAATCATAATGAATAGAAAGCCGGCTGCGGGGCACGAGGGGATAGCCCCTTAGAGAGGCTGGGACACGGTGCTGGGACACGGTGGGCCAAGGAGCGAGGAAAGGCAACTTCAGTCCAGCTGAAGAAAGCGGAGGTCTGAAGGGAGGAGCCACTGAAGGATGTTCACAGGGAGATCCTGCAAGAGGAACAATGAAACATAAGCTTCTCTTACTTTTCTGTTCTTTATGCATATGCATGTAATATAAATTACACAGTTTAGGGAAAGAGTTTATATATTTTTTTAGTTTCAGAAATGGGCTAAGGATTGAATTATCACTTATAAAATGATAAGACTAATGAGGATGACATGTATCCACATAAAGAACAGGTCAAAGATGGGCTTTAATAAAACCATTATAATCTGCGATATTACATTGGCTAAGCCCTGTGCTCCGGGCTTTACCTTCGTATCTCATTTAATGTTTAAAACGTTATTTGGGGCAGAAATTGTCACTCTAGGGGTGGCTCAGTTGGGTAAGCATCTGACTCCTGATTTCAGCTCAGACCATGATCCCAAGGTTGTGAGATTGAGCCCACATCACAGAGTGGGATTCTCTCTCTCTCCCTCTCTCTTTCTGCCCTTTCCCCACTCATGTGCACTCTCTCTCTCTCTCAAAATAAATAAATAAGCATTTATTAAAAAAAGAAGGAAGTTGTCGCTCTATATTGCACAGATAGGGATATTTTAAAAGGTAGAAAATGATATCAAAGATGTTAAAACAATGAAATGAAAGAAACACTGAAAACGAAGTGTGAATTGAAAATAATATTGACAGAGATTAATATTTTTGAACAAATAAATCACTGGTTAATTTAAGATAACAAAAATTAAAGTATGGATTAAATTTGTAACAAGATGATATCATAGGAAACAGCTATGTAGATTTCTATGCTGATAGAATTAAGAGATTCAATGGATAAATGGGTAGCAGTATGAATAGACGTCTCTTGGATAAAAATATTACCATATTTGGCTCAAGAAGAGGAAGACCTTAAAATACCAGCACTCATAAAAGAATTCCTGAAAATTGCCAAAGAATTCATTAAAAAATGTAGTAAGAACCTTCTCTTCTAAATGGTATGTAGTAAATGGTGACAACCTCCCCCTCCCAACTGCATAAACCAGAGAAAAGTCAAATTTTTTAAGATGAAAGAGGTTCAGAGAGAAGAGTAGTTAAACTAACATTCTCTATGGAGAAGACACCCCCCCCGCCCCCACTTAGTGGACTGAGATACTGGACATTATCTTCCTGGGGGCATTTGACAATTTCTGGAGGGATTCATCATGGCGCTTGGCTCAGAGCACAGGATTCTGCGAGAAAAAGAAACCGGCAGAGTCGGCAAGGCTGTGCGGGCTGCTGGGGTCTTCGAGGAGGCTGCTTTGCTCCAGGGAGCATGTGCTGAGTGTTGGGCTGGTGAGGGAAGGTAGGGGGAAGGGTTGCATTGTTTCCAGGACCAGGAGACAAAGTCCCTCCAGAGGGAGGCTCCTGCAGCAAACGTGAGAGCAGAGCTCACGGTAGGGATAGTAGAAACCAGACAAGGACTGAGTATTTCTAAAGCTACTACTGGCTCAGACCAACTTCAGGTCTTGACTGAATTGAGGTCAGCCTCTCATCATAGCTGCCTAATAGGAGAGGAATAATCTTCTCTGGGGACAAAGCAAAACCAAAACAGAACACATAAATCCTAGCGTCTACTGTCTTCTGATACAGAACTAATGATGTCTAGTGAAGTCACCAAACATCCCGAATTGTTATTAATTACCATTGATTCCCCCCACATAGATCTATGGACTCAAAATCACAGTGGGAATTGTCGATGTTGCTGCTGCTATTTTTGTTGTTGAAACTCTCAAGTCCGTTCTAAATTTTCCGTGGAAATGGAAAGGATCTAGAAGACAAAACCACCTTGAATAAGAACCACCAGATTCCAAGTCTTATGATACAGCTGTAAGGGATGTTTGATGAAATTTAGCCTCATTCTTGATTTAAAAATCTTAGCAAATAAGGTAGAAATAAAAATGAAATTCTATTGCTTGACAAATTCAGCCATTAAAGACCTACAGCAAACGTAGTACTGTGTAGAGATACTTTACTCGCCGTTCCATTAAGCAGAGAAGCAAGCCATGACACCTGCTATCCCCTCATTATCCAGTGGATGTTCAGTGCATATGTGGTAATGCACAAGAGGCTCTTTTCAATAGAAGGAGACGGGGGGGGGAGGGGGGAAGTATAAGTGTTATAGGGGATGCAAAAAAAGAAACAAAATTTTACTATAGATATGATAGTGTACATCGACAATCTACTAGGAAGGTACTGGATCAATCAGCTTAAAATAAATTAGGGCGCAGAATGCTCAGATCTCAGAACTTTAATACCAGAAGGCTTCTTTCGTGCTGATTCAGTGTCCATTGTCAAGTCTGATTTTGTCTCCAGGCCAACTACCCCTTTTATTACCAACGTTCCAAGCTGGAGAATGGAGAATCCACTCCCAGTAGCTGCCATGTGTAACATGAGACATCCTCAGTTGCTGTGAGTTTGTTGTAGGATCGTGGGAAAAGGGATACTGGTTCTTAAATGCTGCCATCTAGAAATGACACACATCACTTTCACTTACACCTCAGTGATCCAATCAAGACGTATATCCACAGCTAACTTCCAGGCGGGGTAGTTTAATCCTTCCACGGTTCTGGAGAAGAAAATGAGAGTATGGGTAAGAAGTAGAAATGTCTATGGCAGTCACTGAGGAATAAGAAAATTTGAAAAGGTAGAAATAACATCTGGAGAAAATTGTGAAATGTTATTTTTTAAAAAACGAGAGAAGAGTAATGCAATGGAGAGATGTGGGAATAATCCAAATAAGACATTAATTTTATCTGACATAATATATAAATTTAATAAGTTCCTAGGGAAAAATAAAAGTGATTTTGAGAAAAGTACTATCCAGGTGGGGAAATATTCTAAATGCATTTTAGACAGGCTAAAGACTTAAATGTGAAAGCAACATTTTAAAATGCTAAAAATATACATAAACTATCTTTATGACCTTGTAATATGGAATATTTTTTGTACAGGAAACAAAAGGCATGAACCATAAAGGAAAAAATTGCATTAAAATGTGGAAAATGACTTCTATATGATATTAAACTTTAGCAAAAGTCAAACAAAGATTAGAAAAAAAATATTTGTAATACTTATTGCAAAGGATTTGTATTCAGAATATATAGAGGTACCTTACAAATTAATAAAAGAAAACAAATCTTAGAAAACAGTGGCAAAGGATCTAAACAATCGAAGCAGAACACAAAAACATTAATAAACACATGAGATGATTCTCAGTTGCGTTAATAATTAGCGAAAGCAGAATCAGCATTATAGCTAAATTTTAGGATGATTATAGCTAGATTTTAGAAATAAGAATGATCATTTCCTATTAGCAGTTTGATAAATACGTATAAACACCTTGGAGAATTATGTAGCACCATCAAAAATAAATGAAATAAAAGGAGAGAATGCATTTGTTCCATGGCCCCACAATTCCACTTTTATCTGGAGAATGAAGATAAACTACATCATACACCTACAAGGATTTATGCACAGGCATGCTAATTGCCTTATTTCCACTAAGGAAGTATTATAATTTTGTCGATGGCAATAACGATATGCATTCTTTTCTGTTAGAGAGTCCACTGTGGAGAATTTAAGGGTAAAATGTTATCATGTTCGGGGTTTTTTATTAAAATACTCCAAAAGACTACAGAGTATGGCAAGTTAGAGGGTACCGATAAAACAAGAGGGTCTAAATAATAATTTCTAGCTCAGGAATAGTCAAAACCTGTATGTGTGTGCATGCATATGTGTATGTGAATATATGTATGAGAGCATGTCTGTGTATTTCACTCTTTTGGTTAAAATATATGTGTGTAACTATGTGTGTGTGTACATATGTATATATGCATGCATTTTTAAATTTATTTGTGGGTGTCTTCACCAACATTCACAATGCATGTATGTTATCTGTCTATCTGTCATCCATCTGAATGTTTTACTGAAGAAAAGATAAAATGTATTAGTGGCAGGATTGCATTACATTACCATTACAAATATATTGCTAGTGGGAGAGTAAATTCCTGTAATTTTTCTAAGATATTATTTGACAGTAATTAAGAGTTTAAAGACCATTATTATCTTCAATTTACTAGTCCTACTTTATGCATTTGTGACGTGGGATTAATTAAGTCATGTCAAATATTTATGCAAAATACTTCATTATACTACTATTAATAGATTAAAGATAAAATAGGTTACTCTTCATTAGAACAAGGTTGACATTAATTATGCTATAGTAGACACTGAAATGCCTCTTTGGTGGCATAAGAAGATTTACATAAATAGAAAGACACATTATGCTCTTGAAAAGGACACTTCAATAATCTGAATATGTCTATCGCTCTGAATGATATCATATGATTAATACAATTTCCCCCCAAAGCTAAGAGAATATCGTTAAAAGGGACTATTCTAAAATTGTAATGCATACATACATATACTATCTGCGGTATCGGTCGGGATAAACCAATTTTGCGACAGTAACGAGTGACACCCACACCTCATTGATTGAAATATCAAATGTTTATTTTCCCTCAGATCCTCATAGATCTTTGCTTCTCATGGTTGTCATTTTCATGCCAAACTCAGCCTGATGACACTTGTGCTTTCTGGAACACTGATGGACGTCAAGGCAGAGAGAGAACAGAGCACATGATGAAGGATGCATCGCCTCATAGAGCGATGCCTGGAAGTGTAACTTGTCGCTTTCACATTTCATTGGCCAAAGACAGTCAGGTTGCCGTGTGTGAGTTCAGGAAATCGGGGAAATAAAATTCTACTGAGGGAGGACAGTGACAACTGTTTTATTCTGCCAAAAGATAGAGGAACTGAGTCTTCTAGATAGAAAAATATAGATCAATTTATGATATTTAAGCAAAAATTGAGTCACCTGGGTGGCTGAGGCAGTTAAGTGACCAACTCTTGATTGCGGCTCAGGTCACGATCTCACGGTTTGTGGGTTTGAGCCCTGCAAGGAGCTCCATGATGAGCATGGAGCCTGCTTGGGATTCTCTCTCCCTCTCTCTGCCCCTTCCCTGCTTGCATACACTCTCTCTCTCCCTCTCTCAATATAAATAAGTAAACTCAAAAAAAGAGTCAGCTTCTGACCCTCAGTTAAAGAAAAAAGCAAAATATCCCAGAAATACGTGCATGCATACTGTTCCCTAACAACATCTCTATTTATATAGGTATAAAATAAATATAAATAATTATATACATCAAATATAGAAAATATTAAATATATAAGATATATAGATATCATACATTCATGTTTTATTTCTAATACGTATCTTATGTGTCACATCAACTATGTACAATACAATGTGCCTATGTACCTATGTACAATGTACCTATGTACAATACAATACAATAATGTACACATTATGTACAACACATAACAAGTATATGTTATAATATGTAATACATGGTATATATATTATATTAATTTATATGTATACACCATATATTATATACTGCATCTATAAATATGTATTGTCTATACACTTACATATTTTAAAAGTAATTGAATATATAAAATATGATATTTATATATTTTATATTTATATATGCAATATAATATATATCTATTACATATTATAGTATCTATGTAGCATATAGTTGGCTCTTGAATGATGCAGGGGTCAGGGATGCCAACCCCTGTGCAGCAGAAAATACATGTATACCTTTTGGTTCCCTAAAAACGTAACTATTAATAGCCTACTGTTGACTGAAGGCTCTACTGATAATGTAAGCAGTCTGTTAACACGTATTTTGTAGGTTACATGTATTATGTATTGTATTCTTACAATAAAGTAGGCTAGAAAGAAATGATTGAGAAAATCAAAGAAAATACATTTATAGTATTGTACTGTATTTATTTTAAAAATCCATGTATAAGTGGATCTATGCAGTTAAAACTCCCATTGCTCAAGGGTCACCTGTATATATAATATATAAATAATGTATATAAAGTAATATATATATAATATTTATATATGTGATACGTAATTTTTATGTTAAATATTTGTTATAATATTTAATACATTGAATTAAATAAACTTTTAGATATAAAATATTAAAATAAATATAAATGTATAAATATAATATATATTTATATATATATAAATATATAAATATAAATATATAAATATATAAATATGTATATTTATAAATATAAATATATAAATATAAATATAAATATAAATATAGACAATAAATTTAAATACAGACATTTTCCAGTTTGAAGAAAAAAGAGAAGTAGATTGAAAAAGAGTGATCAGATCCTCAGGAAGTTGTAGATGCTATCCATATAATTGTCCCTCAGAAGAGCATAAAATTGGAACACAAAAAATATTTGAAGAAATCATAGTTAAAACGTTTCAAGATTTGATGAAAAAATTTACTTATGTGGGCAAGAATCTCAGCGAGTCTCAAGCAAAATAAATATCAGAAGGACTGGACCGAGATGCACCATAACCCAAATGCTTTAAACCAAAGGTAAAGAAAAAAAACACAAAAAAACAAAAAAACAAAAAAACAAAAAAACAAAGAAAGACCTTGAGTGCTGCCAGAGAAGAAAAGCCACATTATGCACAGGCGTGCAAGGATAAAAATAACTGCTGATTTCACAGATGATAACAGAAATACACTTTTTTTAGTACTAGATGTTAAAAACTAAGTTTGTCTGCCAAAAATATCCTCTGAAAATGAGGAAGAAATCGAGATCTGTTCAGGTTAACAAAGGGGGGAACAATTTGCTGCCAGCAGGTCTGCCCCAGGAAATGCTAATGGCAGACACTGGGCTGCAGGACCGGAGGCCAGTTGGAAGGATGGATCTAGAGGCAGCTGTGAGGAGCGCCATAAATGGGGAATGATGATTAACTGTAAAAGGTGTGCCCTTTCTTCTTGGATTTAACTAAAAAAATCTGACTTTAAAAAGAATAAATAACACTAGAAAGTAGGTTTTCAGACATTTATAGGTAAAGGGTCCTATGAGGCGGATACTGGATTACCCCTCAGTTGCAGAAGAACGGAACAATGCACCTCAAGGATTAAATGGCTCACCTAAAATCCCACAGCAAGTAAGTAGACTCAAGACCAGAATCTGACCTGCCATCTTATACTATCTCTTCCTGTTATCACCACTCTGTCAGCAATGATTTAGAGCAAATGTGTAATTTATAGCAATTGTAGAATTAAATCCTCACATCCTGTTCATGTGATGAGCATAGAACTGTCAAAATATTGAATACCATTAAAGGCATTTAGTATAGTATTTGGTTATATTTTACACAGCATTCATTATCCAAGGAAATACAAACTAGTCATTTTTTTTTTTTTTAATTTTTTTTTTTTTCAATGTTTTTTATTTATTTTTGGGACAGAGAGAGACAAAGCATGAACGGGGGAGGGGCAGAGAGAGAGGGAGACACAGAATCCGAAACAGGCTCCAGGCTCCGAGCTGTCAGCACAGAGCCCGATGCGGGGCTCGAACTCACGGACCGCGAGATCGTGACCTGGCTGAAGTCGGCCGCTTAACCGACTGCGCCACCCAGGCGCCCCCAAACTAGTCATTTTTAATTAAGTGCTAGAAGAAAGAGCACACCTTCTTTTACAGTTAATCATTTCCCATTCATGGTGCTCCTCACGGCTGCCTCTAGATCCAACCTGCCAATGGGCCTCCCGTCCTTCCTTCAGCCCAAATGTCTGCCATTAACATTTCCTGGGGCATTTTTCTTCTGTTTCACTAACCGTTTTCAATCCTTCGGAACGCTTCAAAATTCACTCAGATTTCACTATAATATCTGTTCCAACTTGAATTTCATCCTTAGAAACCACTCAAGCACAGAAAATTCTATAAGCCATGGAAGACTTTGATGTGAAATATTTATCTACTTTTGTAAATCGTATTCAGTGACTTCTCACAATAACTCATTTGGACCAAAGGAGCAGTAAAGGGAACATTTGCTCTCTTATAAATATATAATCAGCAGTTTTATGGCAGAAGGTGACCAATTTATATTATAATAAAAATAGAAAACGATCCTTCAATTTATAATATCTATATCCAAAGAAGAGCTTAAATGTATTACATAAATCCAAGTCCTTAGACATTTTTTTTTCTAAGTATAGTTTTGGAAATGGAACCTCTTTAGATCGAAGGCACAATGTGGAAGATTGGACACAGAGTTCCAATATGCCTCACACCATTTCCCTTGTCATTAACTTCTTACATTATCGTGGTGCATTTGTTGCAATTAACAGACAAAGTGCCATTTTCATCACATCCTATCACAGGTGTAGACTATCGCCATGACTAATCAGTATTGGTGTGAATTTTGATCGACTGGCTGGGGTAGTGCTTGTTAGCTCTCTACACTCTGAAGTTACTCTTTTTTCGTTTTTCAAAATTGTACTCCTAAGAAGGCAGACGCTACATGGAGCCCACAGTGAAAGCATGTGAGGTGCCTGGGTGGCTCAGTTGGTTAAGTGTCTGATTTCGGCTCAGGTCCTGATCTCACAGCTCGTGAATTCGAGCCTGTCATAGGCTCTGTGCTGACCGTGCAGAGCCTGGAGCCTGCTTCAGATTCTGTGTTGCCCTCTGTCTCTCTGCCCCTCCCCAGCTCATGCTCTGTCTCTCTCCCTCTCAAAAAAAAAAATAAATAAAGCACTGCATACAGTAGAGTTTGTCTTCTGGGGTGCGTGGTTGGCTCAGTCAGTCAAGCCTCTGACTCTTGACTTTGGCTCAGGTCACGATCTCATGGTTCATGAGTTTGAGCCCCGCGTTGGGCTCTGTGCTGACAGCTCAGACGGAGCCTGGAGCCTGCTTTCAATTCTGTATCTCCTTCTCTCTCTCTGCCCCTCCCCTGTTAGTGCTCTCCCTCTTCTCTCTCTCTCTCTCTCTCTCTCTCTCTCAAAAATAAATATTTAAAAAATTAAAAAAAATGCATGCAAAAATACACTCCACCTCCTCAAGAGGAGGAGATTGGTCTTTTGCGATCTTAAGCATTCCTGGAGACTGAGGAAGATGTCAGGTAAAATCGAATAAACAACAACTATATATATACACATATATATGTATGTTTGTATGTATATATATTTACTCTTTCATATGTATATAAAAGGATAAGATTACTTCACCCAATTTAAGAACTTTTGGTTTTTGAAAGGCAATATTAAAAGAATGAAGACAGACACTGCAGATTGAAAAGAAGTATTTGCAGGACACATATTTGATACAGTGCTTGTATCCAGAATATATAAAGAACTCTCGAAACTCAATAGTAAGGAAACAAACAACCAATGAAATGGGCAAAGGAATTCAAAAGATACGTCACAAAGGAAGATAGATAAATGGATAGCCAGTATGCATTTGAAAAATTCTCAACCTCATTAGTGATTAGGGAAATGAAAATTGAAACCATAGTGAAATACACTACGTACCCATTTGAATGGCTAAAAGTAAAAAGATGCCCTATCAAAAATGTAGTTGATGATGCAGAGTAACTGGAACTCTCATGCACTCCTGAGGAGCACATAAAATGCCACAATCACTTTGGAGGACAGTTTAGCAATGTCTTACCTGTTAAACATTCCCCAGTCATAGGACCTAGCCATTGCACTCCTAAGTATTTAGACAACGTAAGTGAAAGCTTACGTTCAGGCAGAGACTTCTATCCTATGCTCATCAAAGCTATATTTTCAATAGTTAAAAACTGGAAACAATCCAGATGTTTGGATGAACAGGTGAACGGATAAACAAACTTTGGAATATCCATATCATGAAATATTTTCTCCACGGTCAAAAAGAATGAACTACTGTATTGATACAACAACATTGATAAGTAATAAAATACGCTGAGTGAAAGAAGTGTGTCCTCTGTGTGTGTGTCTGTCTGTCTATCAATCCATCCATCCATCCATCCATCCATCACTATCTATCTACATATAATTTCAGAAAATTCAAAACCTAGGTCAGTGTTTGCCTGGTTATCAGAGTGCTGAAGAGAGGAAGGAGTTACAGAAGGGCATGAGGACTGTTAAACGTTGGTGTATATCTTCACTCTCTTGATTGTGGTGATAGTTTTATGTTTACGCACCTGTTTCAGTTTCGATATATGTGGTCTATGGTATATCAGTTATACCTCGATAACATTTAAAAAAACACATATAGTTCATAATGCATAAATAAGTCATCTTTATTTGTTTACTGTAATTTAACTTTGGTATATCAAAATGTCTCTGTGATGAGTTCCTAATCCAACCCATAGTTGGAGCATCAATGCTTGAGTTGCTTGCAAATATTTTTGTTGGTTTTCCCCTTTCTCTCTAGTGTTTAACCTTTAATTAAGCTTAATTTATAATGGGTAACTAATTGTTCAAAGTAGTATCCTGCTGAGTAAAACATGATGTTTAATCCAGTGGAGCTTGCAGATGTTACACTTTGCTTTGTCATCACTCTTGATAATTGCATATTGTTAGCGGTTATTTATTAAAGAACAAGCCTTTATCTAGAGCCTTTGGTTACAACGGCTTGTTTAGTGGCCACTCAAAGCTTAAATTCCCACCCTATTCAGAAAGGAAATCCAAATCCATACATGAAATTCCATGAAAGAACCTGCCCATTTTGTAATATTTCATACATTCCATAACAAATATTTCTACTCCCATACCTTAACATTGGTCATGAGCAATGGAAAACCCAGTAAATGAAAATGATTTGGGGATTGAAAGCATGATAATGACTGATTCTTAAAACTTTCTTTTAAAAAAATTTTTTAATGTTTATTTATTTTTGAGAGAGAGAGAGAGAGAGAGAGAGAGAGAGAAGGGGAGGGGAAGAGAGAGAGGGGGCGGGACACAGAATCTGAAGCAGGCTCCAGGGTCTGAACTGTCAGCACAGAGCCTGACACGGGGCTCGAACCCACAAACTGTGAGATTATGACCTGAGCTGAAGTCTGATGCTTAACCAACTGGGCCACCCAGGCGCTCCAATTCTTAACTCTATCTTAAATAGATTGAAGACTACTGTGAATTAATTGTCTGTATAGCATGAGCTAAGCTCACTTTATTTGTATTTCCCAACTCACAGATTTAGATTTGAATGTGATATACTATATCTGATCTGATATACCTTTGCCTATGTTCTTGCCTGAATATTCCCAGGGAAGGAGAAAAAAATTAAAACTTACATTCTTTCAGCCATTTGCATTTTTAAAGAGCATTAATTTTTTTAAATAAACACTAATTTTACAATAATTTTAGATTTAAAAAGAATGTTACAGTGTTAGTTTGGAGAATTCCTGAATACTTACACTCTATCCACTATTGTTAACATGTTGCATTCTGTGGAATATTTGTCCCAACTAAGGAACCAATATGATATATTGTTAATTTAAATTCATACTTTATTTGATTTTTTTACTTTTTTCATAATGTCCTTTCTGTTTCAGGACCTCATCTAGGATAAAACATTAGATTTATTCATCATGCTTTTTTAAAATAAGCAAGTTCTCTTTAGTGTTGAGAGACAACCTTCTTCCCTGAATTCCAAACACTGTCCTGGTTTTGTTTTGGGAAAACGCTAGTCGGGAGATTTGCAGCGCAAATATCTGGTTACTTTATTATCTCAGTATAGTAATTATAGCTGAGCAGAATCATAAAATTTTGGAGACATTTAAGACCAGAAATCACCCAGTCTAACACCAACCCTAAATCATGCATTTAAAATATTTTGAATATATTAATACATTAAATGTTAAAGGTATATTTTTTTCTCCATCGACACTCAAGGGCCAATGTTTGTATTCCAGAACATCCTAAAACAGACCACCCTGCCCTTCAAGCCACACATTCTTTTAAGTGCATGCTATAGGCTATAAAATCCGTATTAGATCTCTGCTACGAGTTGACCATCTCTTGTTGTAACTGGAACTTCCTGACCCAGTCCCCAGGTGATGTCCTGCCCACCCTCCCGAGGAATTAGAGTTGTTCACTATTCTCTTTTCTATGACACAGTGGTCCTCCAGGCACACGGATTTTAGCTCATAGCTTTTGTCCCCATCAGAACCTACATTTCTGCTTAGCCCAAATGGCATCGGCCTTGGTAGGGACTCTCTTACAGCGGTTTTATGGATTTCTTGGATGCACTGAGGTTTAGAATTAAAACTCTTGACACGCAGTTTCCGAACCTGGCTCAGAAGTGGCTTGGTGAAGCTCCAACGATTAGTCTGGTTCTAGAAACCCGAGTGCATTGTTTGTCACAGTGATGCTTCACGTAGCCAACTAAATGCACGTGGAATAAACACGTGGAATAAATGCACATGGAATAAAAGCAGACTAATTATAGGTGGAGATAAAGATCAACCTAATGAGAAAAGCAAAGGCTGTCTCTTCAGTGCTTACTGTAGCCAAGGAGTCGGCCACTATCACTTGTCTTTTAGCAGAGACCTGGCAGGCAGAGGAGTGGGCAGTTGCACAGTGGGGAAAAAGGGGAAAAGCCCACCTGGAGGTGGGCTAAGCAGACACAGACATCCTCTATGATTGGTTAGGGTACCTATTTGGCTTTATCTTGTTGGTCTTAAGTTAGAAGCAGGAACAAAAATCAGGGAAGCTGTCAGGTATTAACTAAGTTCTGGCCCCATTTGGCCAATCGTTATGGGGGTTATTGATTGGTTTGGGGGACCAGTCCCTGGAGATAGTGGACTGGCTTCTTACAAGCCTGACTCATAGAGAGCAGGCTGGCTTCCTGGCCTGGTTCTGTAGATGAGTTGATTTGCTGGCTGGTTGCTGCAGATTGTGGGTCAGAGTTCCATTTTCCTATATGGTCTGGAATTGTCCATTTGTATATCCAATCTTCCACATAATTGATTTCTAAAAATGTTTCTGTGCCCCTTCTTTTAAATTCTGCTCAGAGCTGCGGATCATGGAGATTTCTCTGGCTCTCCCGTGACACTCCAGATGCTGAGGTGATCCACACGACATCACTCACAATCTGCGATCCGTTAAGGTTTGCTTTACGCCGTAACATTTCATAAAAGATGTGGGTTACAATGTAGACGGCAGTTGGCTTTTAAATTAAATGAAGTATTGTTTGGGGTAGTACATGGGTAAGTCTATGGAATATCAAATTTAAATGTATCTCTGCTTTGGGAAATATGCAGTGAATTGGAAAGAAGAAACATATAATGTAGTCGATTTTAAAACAGGTCTTGCTGTCTTGCTGCTCCGCTATTTTTGGCAGAGTACGTTTTTATTTCCTGTACGATCAATCAAATTAACACAAAAACATGGCTGCCAGTCCCCCAGTAGCTGTGAGAAGGCAAGGCTTGCATCAAACCCAGCATCGAGCAAGCTAACGAAAAGTCAAGCAGAAGAAGGATAAAACAGATTTTCAGTTAAGAATAAACTCATGGGAGATAAGGACTTATTCAAAAATAACATTTCTGTGTTTTTAATGAGAAATGACTGTGGGGTCCTTCCTTCTTCAGCTGACATAGATGTATATGACGTTGTAGAAGCTGGTTGGAGTTACAGTAATTATTTGTTTACCCTCTTCTCCTGCAATTGAATCTGAGCTCCTCAGAGGCAGAAGCCGGGTTTGTTGCTTATGGCTTTCTATCCCCATCCTCACTCACTTCTAATTCCTCCTCTATAGAAAAAAAGAGAACATCTGATTCATGGAACATGCCAGTGAATGTCTGTCAAATGAATGGGTACGTGCGGAAATGAACGGATGAATGATTTTTTTTTTTTTGCCTTTCCCTGGTTTGTTCAAAGTGTTAACAAGCCGTTTTATATTCTATAGCTATTTTATCCTTGGCGTACCCTTGTTTAGAATTGATTATGCACTTAATATTTTAGATGCCCTTCTAATATTAAAATCAAGGAATGTTATCAGCTGAATGAAATACAACATCCAAAATGAAACCCTAGTGTATATTTCTCATTAGGGCTCATTGGGGATGTTTGGCCACATGTTCTCATGTAATTTATCAGTGAGGGTCTAATAAAAAACAACAACAACAAAATGAAAACTATTTTGTGTGTTTAAAGCAGAGACCATTAAAACGATGCTGCTTAACATATTCTGGAAACATTGAGAACCCAAAGGAGTCGGTAAAGCTGTCCAGAGATGAATCACACAGGATGCTACTCTTGCCCAGGTTGGAGGCTCAGGGACAGGGTTGGGGTCACCCGAAGGCAGAGGAAAGCACACAATTCTGTCTGGATACACAGATGAGATACAGCTACTGCCAAAGGATCCATGAAAGATTGAGTGGGCAAGAAACTTTCTGGTTTCTCCCTTTCCGTTACCCTCCCACATCCTGTTGGAGCCTCCTACTGTCAAGATCCTGCCAGAACAAAGCTGTCATGGGATAATGGGAAATACATCTTTCAGGGGGACCCGATGATGGAGAGTAGGGGGCAGGAAGGGGAAGAATGGATGAGAACCAACAAGTCCAGGAGCAATCCAAGGTGAGGGAGAGGGAGAAATTCATGATGATTATCCCAGAGTCTAATGTGGTTCAGACGGCTGATCATGATCAAGTTATTAACGCAGTTGAGGAAATTCACTGTTGGAGGAATTTTCCTGACCTCCTAATCAGAAGGGGAAAAAAATGATTCCAACCCTCTTTCCAACAACTGTGTAATTCTGACTTCCCATATCTCTCCAAACTTACCTCAGGGTCTACATTCGCCCCATGTTTGTTGTCAATATATTATTACTTCTGTGAATTCGATTGTCTTTTATATTTTAAGATGGTCCTTCTATCGTTGTCCTCGTATCATTCCAGACCCAAGAAACAATTGCTTACACTTTATTCACCCATCTAAGGCTATTGATAAATGTGGGTAGAAGATGCTTTACTGGAGAGCTGGGTGGGCTCACCTTGCCCACTGCATGCGATAGAACTTATGATGCCCTGTGTCTCCTTTTAGCTCCCCTGACGCTCACAATCTTTTACTAACTTATTTTCACCAGTGTAGACCCTACTTCATTGTTCTAACTGCTCTTTTCTCTCCCTCCTCACTCCTGCATTCATGCCTCACTGTCTTGCTCTGGGATAGGACCTGGAGACTTGCAATTCTTGTTATGCCAAGCATTTAAGTCACCTCAGCTTTCATTGGTAAACTAAGCTTTGCGCCCATCTAAAGTGTTTTGTAGATCAATGAGAACTCCCCCGTTATAGTATCTTCTCTATAGAAAATGGTAGTGGATTTAAACAATTAATAAATCATTACCCAGACCATCTTGGTCCCATAAAGGATACAAGGTGAGTGTGTTTAGAGATAGATAATGAGATCAGGTTTTAGAAGTTTAAATTTCAATCACCTTAGGATGTTTTCATCAAATTGTTCTGTATATAGTTTGGAAATGTGGATGTAAGTCCCAGAAAAAAGTCAAAGCATTGAAGGACATTTAAAAGTTGTCATTGGCAGCTAAAGACACAGGAACGAATAGTAGTGTCTGCAGACAACGTGGGGACTGAGAAATTGGGCCTCTTGTCAGACTTTTGAGTTAACAGCAGATAATGGGAGAGAGTGGGGAGGAGAAGAAGATATAGACTATGGAGAGCTGAATTGTGAAGAAGTGTTACCAGGAAAAGGTGTCAGAGACTTGGTGATAATTGTGAAAGGGCAAGGGGCTCCCAAAACATACTTTAACAGCTGACTTTAAAATGTCTCTTGGAAGGAAAACAGTTTCATTGGATATGGCAAATTACAGGCCACTGTTAGCTTAGCAAATGCAATTTCTGGAAAATAACAAAGAAACCAATTTGGTGACTTGGCAACTTGGCCAATGAATGGGAGGTAAGGAATTAGATTGAGCGGCTCTAGACGGCTCTATATAGGCATTTGGAAGTAAAGGGAAGAGCAGGGATAAGTCAACTACATGAGAGGGAGAATTGATGGGAATATTTGGACAGATTTCTTTCAGAGATGATGATGGATTGAGCTTACCTTCAAGCAGGAGAAAGAAGACACAAGCAATCGAAGTCATGCTTACTGGTGTAAGATAAGATAAAGTCACACGTACTAGAGAGGGATTGGCCTTGGTCCGGAAGCAATGCTATTGTCTACCTGGAACTATATGAAAAAAAAATGGTGGGGTGTGAGATTCTTAAAATATCTGCTAGTTGTCTGCCTCCAACTTCTACAAGGATCTGAAGGAAACCAGCAGAGAAGATGGAACAAATAGTTAATTAACGTATGGCATTTGTCTCAGATAAAGAAGCCCAGCACGGATGACTTGGGCCTGATGGGCCAGTCTAGACTGGATGTGAGGTGCACAAATGTTGTCAACTGGACAGAATGCTCCATGAATGAAAACCACTCATCTTTCCCTTCTTTCACACACGTAGGCACACCTGTTCTTTCTGTCCTCCATATTTTTCTCACTTTAGTGGGGAGAAGGAAAACAAATTTCTCATGGGAGTGAGATGCTGGTCAAAGCCTTAGATTTGTTTCCTTTTTTCCTCTGGATTCTGCCCGTCCCTTCTAGAGTGCCAGATGTTGGTTTTGTGCAGAGGGAGTCAGCTTTACCTGAGAACTCAATATAGAAGAGCCAAGGGGATGTTGAAGTTAGCAGGGCCAAAAGAGAGGGGTGAGTATGATGTCATAAGGAATGAGAACAAACATAAGATCGCAAAGAAAAGAATCAAAGAAGAAGAAACCCTAAGAAAAAAGGTTCTCAAAGGGACTCCCCAAGTGGATTCTACAAGTCTTAGTCTTTACACTGAGAATCTACTAATTGCACACACCATCGTGTCTCATAGTGACCTTGATTTTGAGTGTTATCCTGGTCATTCCAGATAAAGAAGTGAGTGCCACTAATTAAAAGGAGGTGTGGAATGAATGTAAAGGATTGTAGTGGCTCATCTGGGGCATGGGAAAGGCAGGGATTAGGATGATAGGAATACTGAATATGAGCAGAGGAGAGTCACTGACACAATGTCATGTACTTTCATCTCATCTCATTCATTCATTCATTCATTCATTCATTGAGTCAATTGGAGAAATGTTTATTTGAGACACAATAAATGCCTTGGGCTTTGCAGTGAGAATACTCGAGAAGTAATTTGCTCTGTGTTCTGGAGGAGTATCCAGTCCAGTAGGAGAGGCAGCTAAAAATTGAGTTATAACATTATGTGAAATCTGAGGTTATGGCCTGAAATGTGCTTATTCTAGCCTTGGGAGATCAAAGAAGGCTTTCCTGGGAAGGTCACGTCTAATCTGAGGGCTGATGATACTCACTTATGTGAAAAACTAGTAAAAGTCAGGCCAGAAAACGAGTGTAGTGCGTAGATGAGAGGCTGCAAAGGTCCAGAGGGTGGGCACAGTGGGAAAACCCACCCAGCCTAAAGGCAAGGATAGTTGGAGCCCAGGATTCCAGGAGGTGACTATGTTTGACAAAGTTGCAATCCAAAGCAGAGCCTGGATTTTGTATTGAGGCAAAAGGGAGTCCTTGAATTGATGTGCATTTTTAGAAGAACTGCTCTCAATTAGCTGGGGTAGAAATTAAAGGAAATAGATCAGTGACCGGGAGCTTATTTCAGAGGACACCTGAGAAGTGCCTGCACCAACATTGTATGTGGGAAAATGGAAAGAGGTAAACGAATCTGAGCCATATGAAGACAGTGAAGTTGACAGAAGGATTTTTTTTTAATCTGGTATCTTAGTCCATGTAGGCTGCTGTAACAAAAATACCATAAACTGGGTAGACTATAAACAACAGAAATTCATTTCTCACAGTGTGAAGGTCTGAAGTCCAAGACGAAGACACTGGTGGAGACCACTTCCTGGTTCAGAGATGGCCATCTTTTCGCTGTGTCTTCACCTTGGGAGAGGAGTGAGGGGGCTCCCTGGGGTCTCTTTTATGATGGTATTAATCCCATTCAAGGGGCCCCACCCTCAGGACCTAATCACTTCCTGAACACCCCACCTCCTAATACCTTTCCATTAGGAATCTGATGTCGACATATGAATTTGGGGGTGGGAAAACATCTGGTCTTTGCATCTGGTTGTATCCTGGTTTCACCTTGCTCACATCTGATCAAATATATTCCACTATTCTTGTCCAGGATGTTTTGATTTCTTTCAGAATAACTACAGACAGAGGGAGTGGACTGGCTGTGTGCTGTAACTCTAACCAGTCAATGTTAATATATGAATAACTATCAATGAAACATGACTGACCAAATACGCATTTGGCTCAAAATGACAATATTTATATTAGTTTCTGTTACTTGAGAATGTGCCAGGTATTGATCTCATCTTACATAATACACATGCTTAACTGCATCTACATTTGTGTATGAGGAACAGCACAACATGAGAATTAGGCAGCTTGCCCACCATATATGGCTGGTAAGTCTGGGGGCCAGAGTCAAGGCCAGAGGTGTCCCACTCTAAAACCTTGTCCTTGGGCAGAGCCTTGGCCAACTGGGATTCTTCCATCCTGGGAAAGGAGCTCCCTTTGTGTGACTACTGGCTTCTCTTCACTCTCCTCACTGTGCCCAGGAAAGAGCTGGGTCTAAACTCTAGGAAGAATGATCTGAGTGGCTCAGTGCCATCCTGTTCTCTGTCCCCTTTCGGAGCACCTGTCTGCCCCAGTGTGTCTGTCCCGCAGGTCTTGTCCTTGTCCTGGGCCACAGAGGGAGAGTTGCTGGTTTCTTTCCTAGAAGCCAATGTCCCCCACTCATCCTTTGTCAGGAATGGGTGTGACGATCGGGATCAGGCATCTGCCCATTACTCCTCAGTTGATGCAGATCCCAGGCAGGGGAACAGGTGCAGTGTGCTCGGGCCCCATCTGACACCAACCCCTGGGTCTCCCCATCACCCCACTGCCTGTCACGGTGATATAGAACAGTGTGGACCGCGACCACACTGATTTGTGTGCCCTCGGTTCTGGGAGCGAGGTTGAAGCCCAAGCCCCGCCCTCACCCTGCCCTGAGTGGCGTCACTTGCCTGTGGCTGCAGCTTGCTAATGTCACGCCCGTGTGTGTGTCCGAGGAGAGGACCCTTGGCCGGGCAGAGACTCAGAACCTGAGGCCATGATGTGGATTCTGGTGCCAGCACCGAGTGCCATGGCTTCTGCTGGTGGGTGGTCTCTCAACTTTGCCTCAATCTATTGAATTCCTTTGAAAATATTAAAGGCAATTTGTAGAACATCTTTACAAATGATACTGAAATGCTAAAAAATCAAGACATCAAGGTACAGTATTTGCTCAGGGCAGGTTTTCTCATGTTTAATATTTCCTCTCAGATTCTTTTCATGGTTCTTTTTCACATAACATTTTGTGCTGTAATTTTCTCTTTTTAGGTCTTCATCTTTGCTAAGCCATGTGTTAGAAGAAATAAAACAAATTTATTTTGTTCTAAATTTATCTTACACTAGAAACATTCCTCAGCAAATTAGTTAAAGTCAGCCTTTTATTTTGAAAAGAAATTGCAAGCTGTTGTTTAACAACAAGGTTACTTTTTATAAAAGAAGAAAGGAACATAATCAGTATTGGTAATGTGGTGACCTGAATTTCACTGCTTCGAAACGAGGACTAGGGTCACCTGGGTGGTTCAGTTGGTTAAGCGTCTGACTCTTGGTTTTGGCTCTCAGGTCATGATCTCAAGGTTCATGGGTTTGAGCCCCAAATAGGGCTCTGTGATGGTGGTGTGGAGCCTGCTTGGGATTCTCTCTCTCCCTCTCTCTGTCCCTTCCGCACTCGTGCTATCCCTATTAAATAAACTTAAAAAGCAAAAAGAAACGAGGACTAACGTGAGCAAAGTTTTCTCCTCTCTGATGTTAACCGTGACAAATTATTAGAGGAATGAAAACCACTTCAGAGTTTGAGAGGTTGGGTATATTTTCTGTGTTGCCTGAGAAAAGTGCTTACTCTCTTAGTTATTGATTTGGAATGAAGCTTTCTGAAGCACTGTGGATTTGCACCTGGTCCGGGTTTTACAACCACCTATCCTCAAGGGACCGTATCAGAACATGTTTCTTAGAAATCAACCTAGCTTGCAAATTGAAAGTTAAATATTTGATTCTGGTATATATGAATGCAAAAGGTTAATGCCCTTAAAAATGAGGTGATTCGCTGTAAAGATAGATGAAATGCAAACCATAATCATTTTAGTTTCCACTGGTAACTTTAATTTCCCCTATTCATAATTGTAGTGTTGGGGTTGAGATGTACGTTACATTTTGGAAAAGCCCTCAAATCGTTCACTATATTATAGGGGGAAATATATAGAGTAAGAGAGCCAGATCTGCTTTATATTTATTGAGCAAATTATTCTTCCCCCAGTGAAGCTGCCTTTAAAAGTTTTACTAGTGACTTAGATAATAACTGCCAATCATTAAAACAAAAAACAGCAAAGAAACATCCAAGAGCAGTAGAAAGAAGAAAGTAACGAATCAGCAAAAATTGAAATAATCAATACAGATAAGAGAAATGGATTTCATACCTTTAAAATGCATACATTAATCTATTCACACGCCATATATATATATATATATATATATACACACACACACAGTATTTTATATGTAATGCAGACATAAAAATATGCATATGCATAGAGTAAAAAGCATAAGCAAATGAACCAATATGGGACATATATTGTGACCAAAATATTTAAACAATGTAATTCAGTATCAACTAACTCCAAATAATTTAAGCTCAAAATTCTAATATTTAGTTCTCAAATGGCTGATACTTATATTATGACAACTCTTAAACTTTCTGTATTATTTGAAAACTTGCTGAAATAAAAAGAGTATTGACCCCACGAAGAAGTCTATGCCTCAATCTCTGAAACCTGTAAATTTGTTATATCACGTCTTGTTCAGATGGCTCAGGATTATATTTGTTTTGCTTACCCTGTCCTCTTGGGCTCTGTAATATCCCTATAATTATGCAACAAGAATAGTATTGCACTGTAATCTATCATGTAAAACTATATATATGGAAAACTTGACCAGTTTTTAAAGAAATGTATCATGATCACAAAGGCACAATAAAGCTGTATCCTAAGGACTCCTAGCAACAAAGCTAACAATAAACTTAGTGAACGCAAACCATATTCATATTCTCGGTTCATTTATTTTTGGAAAAGTGTAGCATATCCAGTAGTTTCAGAGATTTCATTTTAACTTTAAAATTCTAATCTATTTAATTGGTAAATAGCAGCCTGTTATAATAAGTTTTAGAAAACCATAAGAAATGCTTTGTTAATGTGTATAATTCCTATGTAAAGACGTAGCTTCTCCATTTTTTTTTAATGAAGAAATGCACTTTTCCCCCCCCAAAAACGATTTACCAGATGTACTTAAATTTATGGACCTTGAGATGGGGTGGTTACCCTGGGTCATCCAGTTAGGCCCAATCATATCACATGAGCCCTGAAAATCAGAGAACTTTCTCCAGCTGAGGTAGACAGGAATGCCAGAGAGATTTCAAGCCCGGCAGGAACTTGACTTTGGCTTTGAAAATGAAGGTGGTCATGAGCCAGGGAATTCAAGTATCTTCTAGAGCCTCTGGCCAGAAGCCAATGAGCAAATGGGGACCACAATGCCACATCCACCTGGAACCGAACTCTGCCATCAACCAGCATGAGTCCCAAAGTGGATGCTTTTCGGCCTCCAGCAGGAACAGCTGTGCTGGCATCTTGTGAGGACAGGAGCAAAGGAATCAGCCAAACCATGTGGATTTCTGACCAGAAATTTCTGGTCAGAATTGTGAGACAATACATTTTCTGTTTTAAGCCTCTAAATCTGTGGTAATCTGTCATGGCAGCAACACTAAAGTGAATACAATACCCATATTGTTTTTATTTTTCATTTATCCCAAACCAATAGAAATATCTAAGCAGTGTGGTCCATCTTCCACCGAGCAATCTTCGATTCGTGGCTAAAAAGTGCAGCAGCATGAAGGTGTGTTTGGGAGTAGCGAATTCGCCATGGCGGCACTTTTCTGAGTGTAGGAAGGACGCGGTATGCAACCACGGGTTTTAAGTTCAGCTACTTGTTTCAGAATACAGAGAGCCAGTATTAAGTCATCCAAAATAATAAGGAGGCAGAGAACAAAAAACTAAAACGGTTGCCGTAATTCAGAGTAATATAAGAGATATTCTTTTTTAAAATATTTGTTTATTTTTGAGAAAGAGTGGGACAGTGTGCAAGCAGGGAGGGGCAGAGAGAGAAGGAGACACAGAATCCGAAGCAGGCTCCAGGCTCCGAGCTGTCAGTGCAGAGCCCGACACGGGGCTCCAACCCACAGACCTTGAGATCATGACCTGAGCGGAAGTCAGATCTTAACCGACTGAGCCACCCAGGTGCCCCACAAGAAATATTATTTTTTGTTCTACCTAAAAAGCGTGCCTCTGTTTACATGGGAGTTTAATTTATGGCTAATTAGCTGGCAGTTAGGTGGCTTTGTTTCACTTCATGTGTCTTCTCTCCTAATATTTCAATCTGAAAGCGATCTTTCCTCTTTTTCCTCATTTTTCCGGCCCCTGTGTTAGTATGCTGACATAATGCTGTGCTTACATTTTCCATCTACCCCCCCCCCCCCAAATAAGATCTTTTCAACCGAGTCAGGATGCACACTTTTAAATTTGGCCCTAGTTTTCACCAAAAGCCCTTTGCTTCCTCTAAATTCTGTGAATCCTAAATACACCATTTTGGAAGTCTGACTTTTTTTTTTTTTAATCTAAACTTGACATTGATTGATCAATATCAGCATTTTCTCAGAACTGGCAACTTGGTTTCTCTTCACTGAGTAATAAATCAAAGCAGCTTACACGGAAACACTTTGATTCAGACTCATTGAAGGAGATGCATTTCTCATTGGACTTGATCAAAGGCTGATCATCATTAAGAAATATAGGAATTTTCACCATGTGACTATATTGACCTAATAATTAAAAATACTATAATGTTCCATGTGAATTCTTGCTTCTGTCTTCCTTCTTTCCTTCTCAATTCTTTGTGGCACATGCCGAGCAGAGAAGATTATCGGGTTGCTTCTCTGATGCTGGAGGAAAACCAGCTCCTGTCCGTGGGTGTTCCTGTAGAAAGACTAAGACAGGCCCTCCACGGTGACCCAGATAATTGTCTGGAGGTGTCATTAATATGGGGAACTTCACTCTCCCTCCACATTCTTCAATCAAGCGGTGGTAAAATCCTGCCAGGTCTCTATTTTAAGTCAGTAGGAAAATCTCACAGGCAAGAGTCCCCGCCGCAGGGGCTGTTCTTGGAAATGAAAATGTCTTGGCTTCTTAAAGTGTTAGAAATGACAGCGAAATATCTTTTACACTATTACCAGGTATTTTCCCTTTGCTTTGTGTTTACTCTTAAAACCATGCAGGTCACGGGGCGCCTGGGTGGCGCAGTCGGTTAAGCGTCCGACTTCAGCCGGGTCACGATCTCACGGTCCGTGAGTTCGAGCCCCGCGTCGGGCTCTGGGCTGATGGCTCGGAGCCTGGAGCCTGTTTCCGATTCTGTGTCTCGCTCTCTCTCTGCCCCTCCCCCGTTCATGCTCTGTCTCTCTGTCCCAAAAATAAATAAAAAACGTTGAAAAAAAATTAAAAAAAAAAACATGCAGGTCACATAAATGAAAATCCATAAAAGAAAACAAATCAGGAGGAATATCCTTCCAGTTGGATCAACCATATCAATAGATAGGACACATGTACTGGTATGAATAAAAGGCATTACTTGCATTTTTCAGGAAAGAAAATTCAGCCAACACCCTGTAGTAAGAGTGTAGGGTCACAGCTTCTGGAACTGGTAAGACCCTTGATTTGGTTCTGTCTCTTCTCTTTGTAGGGTTATCCCCCAACACCATGGCAGCAGGGCCACCTCATGGAGCTGCAGAAAGGACCAGAGACAATGTCTCCATCCCCGTTTGCCTGGGGCTGTAGCTCAACATCCCTGACCCAGGAGCTCATGCACCTGAGGTGTTACCACGGACAGCTCTTAGTCTGGGTCTCAAGTGGGTAGTAAACAAGCTTCCCAATGTCATCGTTGACGCTCATGGAATAAGACAATCTTCTCAAATAATTCTTGCATGTATCTATACGGGATTTCCTTATTTTTTAACGTGAACATTTGCAGCTGAGAGCCTGAAGACAAGGACTTGGATCTTGACTCCCTGCCCCAGCTTCTCATCCATGGAATGGTCCAGCCATCTGTCCTCTTTCCTTGTCACGGCATCGTTGGCTTCTCTCGGTGAGCGAATGCCTACTTCTCCTGTTGGAAGAAACTGACTTGGGACCTGTGAGCTGACATCGCTCATTTTCTCTAGAGATTTGGCAGAATAGGGCTCTGATGGCCGTCCTCCCCTGCTCCACGGCGGCCCTTCCAAGTGCCCCGTGCAAGGCAGACCTTCCCCTGCGGAGGAGGAATGTTCTGCCTGCCAGGGAAAATGGTACAGCGGGGCTGCCTGGTTAGGACTTTCAAACCAGCGCTCAGCGCCCAATTACGGAGGTGCCTTCAGGGCAAAGCAGGAACGGCAAATTCAGAAATCCTTCTGGGCTCTTCTGCTGATTCTGTTATGTAAGTTGCTTTAACAGGTGTATGGAAGCAGATCTAAAATTAGCCAACAGACTTTTTCCAAATCATTTCTCTTGGAAAGTTATTGGCCTGGAGTGATCAGCCTCACGTGTTCCGAGAGTCGGGGAGGGGGGCTAAGGATGGGCTGAAGAAAGAAGTGACAGGGAGGAGAGATCTCCCTGCACAAAGGTCTCTGGCTGACCGTCCGGCCCCTGAGGCGGCAAACCCACGCGGAAGGCAGAGCGGCCGCCAAGACGAAGGCGCTGAAGGGCAAGGGCAGGATAGACGATGGGCACGCTGTGTTCGCACGGGACCGTGTGGTCCGTTTTGAAGGGCCAGGGCTGCGTGTAACTGTTCCCGCTCGCGGGGCGCTGTGACGGGTCGGCAAGACACGCGTGTGCAGGGACGGGGTGGCGGAGGGCCAGCGCCCCTGCTTTCCTGGGAAAGCGCTTCAGACACGCCAGCCATGTCCCTCCTAGCGCCAGTCCCCGAGCTCCCGTGTCATCATTCGCTGAGCAAAGCCCAGGGAGGGGTCGGCATCCTTTGTCTCGACAGTCAGGACAGGACATTCACGGGCGCCGTTGACCAGCTGAGAAGACTGGAGACGATGAGCTGAACCCCGGGAACCTCCGCTGTCCTCCTCTGCGCACCGCACACATCCAGGAGGTGACCGAGTGCAGGGCCGCGCGAGGCAGTGTCTGGGGACGTGCTGCGTGTCGCTTGGGGCGTCTGCCGTGCTTGTGTGCAAGTCTCCGTCTGGGGGCGCCCCGCGGACGTCTCGGCGTCTGGCCGGGACCCCGGGGCCGGTGCGCGGCGGGCGGAGGAGGTGACACGCGAGCCTGGCCGCCCGGCGGGGGAGCTGATTGGCGGCCTCCCGTCGCGACGGGGCTGTGGGTGTGGACGCTGAGCCCCGGGAACCCGGCGATGTGGCCCCGTGACTGTCGCGTCCGCGCTCGTTGCGTTTTCCCGTGAACGGCGAGCCTCGGCCGCCCTTAACGGGTCACGTCATGCAAGGTGGTCGCGCACCCGTTTCCTCGCGTGGTGGGGGCGGCTCGAGGCCCGGGGCTGCACCGTGTCACCTCTGTCACCCGGCGTGGCCTAAGGGAACGAGGAGTGAACGAAGCGGACACTCGTCTGGTGACGCTGCGCGATCGACCGCGGTCTCAGCCAAATGCACGGAAGGTCGCGGACGCCCGAACCCCGCGCTTTGCTCTGCGGAGGATGCAGCCAGGCGGACGGAGTCCCCCCCACCCCGAACCCCCCCAAGGGCTCTCAGTCGCCAAGAGTCTGCAACCGGGTCCTGAGGCCCCGAGTCTTGTCCCTGAAGCCCGCTCACCCGGGAGGGCACCTCGGGTGGTTTTACCTGCTGCGACATTTGTCACACTGCCCCGGTCCCGGTGCTTATGCCGCCTCCCAGGGGCCTCAGGGGACGGGCGACACCTGCGTCCCCTCCAGGGCCCCGACGGTGGTGGGGACGGGGCCTCCAGGGCCGAGCTCCCCCCGGGGCCTCTAACCCCTGCTCCTCTCGGGGCCTCCAGCAGGGGGCCTCCTGCTCCTCTCGGGGCCTCCGGGCTCCTTGGCCCTTCCCCAGGGTCTGACCCTGTTCCTGCTGCCCACGAGGTTCTCCTGCCTGTGATTCCTTCACAGGGACGTGTTTCTTTCCTGGTTAAAACTGTGGCCTGGGGACACTTTTTGCTCCTCAACAGCGGCCACACTGCCCTGAAATGCTTTTGCTGGACACGAACTGGTTTGCCCGGCAGCCAAGTTAACAGGGAGGCGCTTTTAGACCATTTTCGGAATCATTCTTTTGCTCTTGGCGTTCAGCTTCATAATCATAAGGGTTTAGATGCCCTTGGGATTTAGTACAAGGCCACGGGGCTTTTGAAGTTGCTGGAGCAATTCCTGCGTCCAGTTGTATCAAGAACAAGGTCAAAGGGAAGAAACAGGTCTGTTCATTACGGATAATTTATATCAGGCAGCACATTTTACGATTTCTCAAATAGACACCTTTCTTATCTGTGATGGAGGCAAAGTGATATTTCTGGTTTCCAAATAAATCAGTCAGTAGTTTCCCTGATTTCTGGGACTATGCAGAGGTCTAATAGGTCCTAAGCACTGGTCTGGTCCTTCATTTCCTGGCAATAAATAACTTCCTGAAATTTCTATCTAGTAAATTTAACCTACTGACTCCAAGAGACATTTCAGTTATTGAATCTTTTTCTGGGAGCAAGAAATAACAATGCTCAGTGCCCATGCTCCTCTCTGTCCTGCTTCCTCTCCAAAAGTCAACAAATAATGATAATATGTGAATTCTCTCCTTAATTAAGTTGGCTTCCTGTATAGTGTCTGCTCAATGAGCCATCACAGCACTGATCTGCTGTGTAACACACAGCCCTCTTATTCAAAGGAATTGGGCTGAAAATCCTAAAGTCCCTTATTGTCACATACTTGTCTCTCCATTACTACCCCCAGTACATCAATGTAACCTCCTGGTAACTAGTCTCCCAGTTGGCCCCATGAACCCTACCTCCTGGTATGCACACGCTTAGGTAGCCCCCTCCCACATTGAATCTGGCTGGCCTGTGTAACCAGGAGAATATGAGATTCGTGATGCTGTGTGATTTTTGAGACTTATGTATAAGGAACATAAATGACACTCTTGAACTTTGGCTATGATTTCTCAGACCACTTGCTTTAGGGAAATCCAGGTGCCAGGTAAGAAATCTGTTTACCTTGAGACTACTAAGCCAAGGTGTTTTGTCACATGGAGACGGGGGGGCCTGGTCTACCCCAGCTTTTCCAGCCATCCCAGGTCCAGATCTGATGCCAGGCATGTGAGTGAAGAGGGCTCCAGCTGTCTCTAAGTCTCAGCCTTGACCTGCCTCAAGTGATGGAGACACCAAGAAGGAGATGACCAGATGAACCATCAAGTGCCAGAACCATGAGAGACGTGAATACGTCGTTTTAATTCTGTAAGTTCGGGGATGATTTGTTACATGGCAGTAAATAACCAGAACACCACATCATAATTGATTGACCGAAAGGAATGTACATCTGACGATTAACACACTCACCTTGAGTTTGGTCCAGTGAAAGTAGTAACTTTGTTCATGCACTCTTTTTAATAAATGGTTTAATAAACTCATTCTTTTTAATAAATGACCTTTACTAAAATTCTTAGTTTTGGCAGATGACCTCTATAGATCACCTGGTCGTGGAGTTCCTAAGGTGACTACAATGCAATATAGTCATTGCAATTGTCCCATAAACTTTCTGGAAATCTCGGCATCCTGAAAGACATTCAAAACAGAATAAAAATACCCTGTTGGATGCAGAATTTGTCGAATACACCCTGACTGAATTTGTTGTTGGTCTCCTGGAATTTCTGATATCTTACCAACTCAGAGCTGTTCCTTGTATCTTTGGAAAATTTAATACCACTCTTTGAAGGATTTTCACATAATGTAACTTTTGGTCAACTTCATGTGACTAATGTAGAAGAAAAAAAGATTGAGACTCCCACATTAGAATTAATATTAACATAGAATATTTAATGCCAAAGAGAAACATGAAAATGGTCTCATCTAATAACATATGCATTCTTGACCCTCTAATCCACTTTCTGTACTCTCTGGGGGATAGTATTGTAGGTTTAGGAGTAAATTTAATCAGGTCTCTCTTCTAATAAAATATTTCAATGAATTTTTTTAGTGCTTATAGGATAAAAATATTTAATACATATATTATGAAGATCTCATAATGTATCTATTATTCAATAAAAATATTGGACCAATTCCATATTCCAATGGGAAAATATCTACCTAACATCATACAAAAATAATTATGTATAAATCAAAAATCTAAACATTATTGTATTCTCTCCTATCTCCCCTTTTTTTCTCATGTTTACTTTGTTTTCTACCCAGTAATTTCAGAGGAAAATTATGGGCTTTTATTGATGGGCTCTATTCTTGCAAGGGCACTGGCACAAGTTTTGTTACATGTAGAATGATGCCTTCTGTTAATACAAACTATGCTTAATTAGATGCCTTTTATGTTATGTTATATGACTTTTGCATAAAAAACTGAAAAATAGATGTGCAAGTCAATAGTATTCCCAGCCATTGTCCAGGAGCTAGCCACTCACATTCATGGAAGGCTGGTCACTGCTTTGATATTAAATCTTTGCTCACATCGGTTTGGACAAGGGTCCATGGGGACACCAATGCAGAAAAGGGATAGTCTTGTGATTCACCTCACCTGGAAACAAATGAAAGCAAGTCCTGGATATGTCGGAAGACGATGCAACTATGAGTGACCCGGCTTCCCTCCTGTGAGTCTCATAAAGCCATAAGATGTAGACTTCCTGCTCACAGATTTTACTGGAGGAACAGTAGTGCAACAATACAGGTGCAACTGCACCCTGGTTGTTTATATTTGACACTTTTAATCATCCTTTACCCCTTGTCAATGTCTGTTTCTTTTTTCTAATGTTTGTTTGTTTGTTTGTTTGTTTGTTTATTTTGAGAGAGAGACAGAGACAGAGACAGAGAGAATGCAAGCAAGGGAGGGGCAGAGAGAGGGCTCCACACTGTCAGCCCAGAGACTGGCATGGGGCTTGGTCTCACAAACTGTGAGATCATATCCTGAGCCAAAATCAAGAGTGGGATGCTTAACTGACTGAGCCACTCAGGTGCCCCTCAATGTCCATTTCTCCACTTGATCTTAGCCAAAAGGCCGAGAAGCAACTCAATGGCCATTTCTCATACTAGCCTTGGTTCAAACACGCTAGGGGCTTCCTGCAGATGTCTTTCTCAGGTGGCTCTCTGGACCAGGATACCTCACTCATTCTCACCATCACTGCATAGTATTCAATGCAGACCTGCCTGAACCCCTCTCCCCAGATTCTGCTGTAAAATGTGGGGCCAGCTTACATACCACACTCTCATAGAGGGTGATGAGCACATGCACCACAAGAGAATTGTGTGTTAAGTACTCAGGTTTTACAAGACTGAGTTATTATGGGGGATGCCATCAGTACTGACCTCCATGAAAAAGTCCATGTTTAAAAATCCATCACAAGGGGGTGTCTGGGCGGCTCAGTTGGTTAAGCATCTGACTCTTGGTTTTGGCTCAGGTCTTGATCTCATGGTTCATTAGTTCAGGTCCCACATCGGGCTGTATGCTGACAATGTGAAGCCTGCTTGGGATTCTCTCTCTCTCCCTCTCTCTCTCTCTCTCTGCCCCTCCCCTGCTCTCTCCCTCTCTCTCACACACAATAAACAAATAAACTTAAAAAAATCTATCACAACATAAAGCATTTTGTTTCAAAAGGCATCATCTCTCTCTCTCTTTGCCAGCATTTCTTCTAACCCCCTGCATTGGGATCTGGCTTTTTCTTAGGATGTCAACACCTTCCAGTTGGTGCTCTTTGTACACACTCAACACCCAGGAGACAACTCGGCACAGGATGGATCCTTGCACATGTGTGTTCATTTGGTGCACTCAAAGGAAAATGTAAAAATTTCACTTGAATAACCATGGTACAAAGATGTAATGTTGCTTCTTTTAATTTTTATTTGTTTATTAAAATTTTTTTTAATGTTTATTTTTGAGACAGAAAGAGACAGAGCATGAGGTTGGGAGGGGCAGAGAGAGGAGGAGATACAGAATCTGTAGCAGGCTCCAGGCTCTGAGCTGTCAGCACAGAGCCCGACGCGGGGCTCAAACACATGAACTGCAAGAT
Source organism: Neofelis nebulosa (assembly GCF_028018385.1). NCBI lineage: Eukaryota > Metazoa > Chordata > Mammalia > Carnivora > Felidae > Neofelis > Neofelis nebulosa. Next base: position 6,910,170 of record NC_080782.1, on the reverse strand, counting down.
CATGACCTAAGCCAAAGTCAGATGCTCAACTGACTGAGCCACCCAGGCGCCCCTAATGTTTCTTTTTAACTTGGATTTAATCTGGTAAAATTTCTCTTGATGTTAATTCTTCACGTTATTTTACTCAGCTTCTACTGTAGCTCTGTGAACTAGGACTGTAATCTGTGTTTACAATGTAAGTAAAGAGTGCTAGCTTTCTAATTCAGCAGGAAAACAGGGCAGATGTGGCTGTCAAATAATTCGGACCCTTATTTGATGGTAGCAGTAAGTGGTTCTTTAATTTATTATACCTTTTCCCTTTCTGATACTTAGCCTCCCTTCAAGGGGGTCTGCATATATCTGCTTTAGTTGGATGCTCTTGCCTTACTGTAACATTTAACTTGGGTTTCTTCTCTCACCCCTTCTAGCTATCCCTGTGTTTAACATGGACGATGTTGGGAAACATCGGGTTTCAGTGATACCGTAGCTGTTAGTCATTCACGTGAGCCCAGGTTATGTTCCTGTCTTCATGTGTTTTGAGGACATATCTTTTCTACAGAACATTCTTCCTCCTGATCCATGGGTGCCGGTTAATCAACTCCAGATTGGGACAATACTTGTAAATTATAATCTGGCATGAGATGCTTTCTAGGCCACTTGCTACTAGTTAGAATCATCCAGTAACACCCCTTGGTTTATTATACATTGCAGTGTATTGAGTGTGATCCTTAGAACGTGACACTCCCTCACTCCAATTCTGATATTTTCTCCTGAGTGGATAATAAAAGGTTGCTATGGAAGCCAGCATATGCCCTGATGGTGGCAGAGAACAGGGAGGGCTGGAGTTTCATTGACTAAAGTCTTCTCCAAACATCAATTGGAGATCCATTTTGCTCCAGGATATGTGTTCTGTGCCAGGGAGATAAAAATGGAAGTCTCAGCTTCTGTGTTCTAGGAGCTCACCACTCGGAAGCAGAGAAGAATAAGAAGACAATGAAGACACAACCTAACAGTTGCCATGATAGCACTTGAGCAGGGTCTCACACAGGAGGCTCCCTAACCCGCTCCAGTAAGGGTCAGCAGAGGTGTCTTGCAAGACGTATACTTGAACGTGATGTTAGGAAACAAGTAGGAATGAACCAAGCCAACCAAACAAAAAGGGGTTGAGCCAAGTTTGGCCGAGGAGAGAGGAACAGACAGAGAGGACAGTGTGTGCATGGATGCCATTTAACACCTTAGCAAGGGCCTGGGAAGGACAGAAGTATTGTGCCCTGGAAATGATGGAATTTAACATTGGGGATTTGTGTGTCTGGGGTAAAAGATACATTTTCATTCAACCCCAGCTTACCAGGGTAATCCTACTCAGGAAAGCCATCTCTGCACACACGCCCTCCCTCCTGTCCTCTGCTTCTAGGTACCCAGGAAGCAAATTTTTATGTCCTTAAAGGCAAAAGGAAATCTCTGGCTTTTAAAGGACAATTCTGATACATCTCTGAATCCTCATCATGTAACTACTTGCCCATTCTATTTAGAACACTCTTGGTAAGTGGCCAGCATGAGAATCAGACCGTCCAATTCTAACTGTGTTCTCAGCATAATTGTCTTTGTGTGCGTCCTGGTGTCTGAGAGATTTTTTTTTAAAAAGCCTTTCTTATCTGAAGAGTTCAAAGATCCATTGAACCCAATGCGCGACAAGAGAGTCTCCGTCCCATGGCATTTAGAGACCTGTCACAAGTGGGAATGCCATGGAGGGTAAAAATTTTGAGGATAACTAACTTAGATGATCCTTCTGTATCTAGGCTGAGATTTATGAGATTTTTATAAACAAGTTAGTGCCTCTTTACAATGTGCAACAGTTGATAATAAGTAATTCTTCCTGCTTTCCAACACAGGCAGAAAACTAAAAATAAAAAAGAAGTGAGTTATAGGAGAGAAAAATAAGCAAAAGTATCCTTCTAGAATGTACATTATGCCAGCTTGGTCTATTCTCTTGACTTTCTTTGATGGTTTTCAAATAAATTCGCCACTTGGATTCTGACAGAAGAGTCTATACAGAGAGGTCACATTGCCATAGAAAGCGCATTGATCCAGCACTCCGTTCCATTCTTGACTCTAGCCAGGCCATGCTGCTAACTCACTGAGGGCATTCGGTACAAAACAAGTACTTTCTTCCTTGTTTCAGAAAATGAGGAATTTAGATCACATAGTACCCAAGGCTCTTTCTGTCCCTAAGTGGTGTGCATCTAAATCAATGCCTTTTAATTGGCTGCTTATGTTTTTCTTCCAGAGTTTTCCCTTCGAGATACTTGTCGGGAGCTGTGATTACCAGGAGAAAAACGGAAATGGCAACACTGGTCGACTGGTCCTAACTCTATGCCCACTATTATTCTGATACTATTCTAATATCAGCTGGTTTAATTCTTATGGTAAAAATAGAAGGGAGACACTACCTATTATGCCCACCTTAGAGCTGACAAAGGTAAGGCCCAGAGAGGTTCTATAAACGGCTCCCACCCTCGCCAGGGTCCCCAGGAGCCACCCAGTCATGGGTAACAGACTGGCTCTTGACTATTTATTAGTGAGGGAAGGAGAGTTTTGTGCCATTCAGGGCTCCTCCTGCTGCATATACATTAACAGCTCTGGGCAGGTGCGGACCTAACGACGAGGAATAGGCCAACAGGTAAAGGTCTTTCATGACGAACCAAATCTTCCACAGATTCTCTTAATCCGGAGGAGCCTGACCTCTTCTTAGGGCTTTTTCCCACAAACTGTAAAGTAGGTTCAAACCCTCATCATGTGCCTGAGAGGACTCTTCCTACTTGTCACCTTCAATAAAGTTTGCCTTTCAGGGACTGAGTCACGCTGTCCCCATCACCTTTAACATCTCCACAACCCAGGTGACAAGTGTTATCCATCTTAACCAGCATCATTGGTATGGTGGCCCCACAAGGTCCATTGTATTATAATTTGTAAAATTCCATATTTTCTTGCTGCCCCAGTATCGCCACAAACAGACTATGAATTCTCCTCCCAGGTGACCAGCGCTCCCAGGTGGTAAGAGTGGCTCCTGCCTCAAATTCTCTTTTGCCTTCTCCTGTGACCTGGTGACTGTTCCCAGACACCAGGAAACCCTCTCATGCTTGGTGTACTTCACGCTGACCCCAGTGAAGGCACTTGCCTAAGGGTCCTTACTCTGGGATCCCCATCAGTTGGGTGAGTCTGTTTCCTTGGTACTCCCTGCACGTGGCCCCTAACAGAGCTCAGTGACTCTGTCTCTCCAGGATCTGTGAGTGGAACAAACTTTGTTTTCCTGCATCTTCCCGTGTCCCCTCTTTTGGGGACCTGACTGACTGCCTCATGAAAAAAATACAAAATGCCGTCTCTCTGTCTTCAAAGCCTACAACACCGTATCTTCATGACCTGTTTCCTATGGTCACATATTTCTCCAACCACAGCCATGAAAGGCTCTCTGTTTTCACGGACTCATTGGATTAGATGGGGTCCAGTTGGGAAATCCAGGATTATATCCCCATCTCAAGGTCCTTAACATAATCACATCTGCTAAGTCCCCAGTTTGCCACGTAAGGGGACATTCTCGGGATCCAGGCATCAGGACATGGACATCTTTGAGGGCCATTATGCCTTCTATAACACAAACTCATGGTAACAATATAACCACCACCAGTGGTGGGGGTAAGTGTATATCACACTTAAAATTTCAGGACAAGTTATGAGTAACAGCAGAACTGATGACCCTAGATCACCTGTGATTCGAAGCCACACTGTGGCTTATCCTCAGTTACCAATAATATATCTTCATCCATAGAGCAGTATCTCGGGAATGGCCCCAGGCCATGTGTTGTTTGGTTTGTTATACTGGCATTGGACGTGACAATGGTCTTTGGACTGCTTCCCATCATAGTCTGGCTTGTGATGCTCCTGTGTCATTGACAGGAGGAAGTTGGGCTGAAGTCTTTTCAGCATATCTCCTGCATTAGGTGAACTCATGTATGGGGTTCTCTGAGGCATCACCTTAGAAAAGACTTAAAAGGTAAAATGGGTCCTGGGTCAGACTCCGTGAATTCTTCCAGAATAGAGACAAACAGCAGGTTGGAGCATGCGTGGAGGTAACAAGTGCACTGTAAATGCAGATAAAAGGGAGGTAAACCGACTGTTGATATTTGTTCACTCCTACTGCCCCGGATCCCAGGTTTCACAGCCACAGTGTGAGGGAAGGAGTCAGAGGCTGCCAGCCCAGAATCATAGAAGTCACTTTTTCTTGAACCCTTGAGATCTCCCTCTGGCTTCCTTCTCTTTTGGGGAACACCCAGCCCAGCCTGGAGCCCAACCTGCAAGGGGCTTGTGTGGCTCACTCCACACCACGGCTCCCACTCTTGTATTCTCTGTCTCAGAGATATTTACTGCTTTTATGACACACATCATAGTTTCTAACTATTTCCCTATTTATTTATTTACTTCCTTGTTCATCCCTGATGGACCTGGAGGTCCATGAGCACCTACTTCTGGTTGGGTACTGGTAGGTTTTATGGCTTGGGGGCAGCACTGGTCTAGCACATTCTAAGCACCTGGTAACCATTGACTGGTGGGTCTACAAGCATGAAGTATCAGAACAGAATGTGGGGAAAACCCAGAGGTCTAACGAAGGATTCTGGGCTCCACTCATGTTATCAGCTTTAGAAAAAGGAAAGGGCAGCCACTGATTTGTTAAGATGGACAATGTGTAGCCTGTGAAAATTTTCATTGTGTCTCTTTTGAGATCTGGCATAAAACTACACACTCAGGAAGCAAGTAAGTTTGCCGAAGTAACAGAAACTTTTATTTAAAACACACACACACACACACACACACACACACAATTTCTGATTATAATTTCATTGATTCTATGCTATCAAATAGGATAAATCAAGGAGTTGTATGTAGCCATAAATTACCCTAGATTAAGCCCCATTTGAATCTCTGTGAGAGAGTGAATAACCTAGTGGGCTGGCCCCAAGCTGTGGGCTTTCTCCTGTGTTGTTTACAGTGTTTATGGGCACTTATCGTGGAGGCCCAGCACGCGCTTGTCTGACACCAGAGAATTTTTCAGCATGTCTGTTGGCATTTTTCAAGCCCCCACAATAATAGTATCACAGATGACATTTCTTTTGTCTTCTCTGTGAGCTTGTGATGAGGAAGACAGCATCTTCACTTTCAAAAGCAATGCCACAGTCTATAAAGAGTTCTACCAAAAGAATGGTTAGGAGGTCACATGTGGAACGTCTGCCAGATGCAAAGCTGCCCCCAGTGCAGACCCACAGGTGGTCATTATGCCCACAATTGAAATTCCAGAACATTCAGCACGATGTAGCTAGATAGATTGGATGATTGGGTTCACTTCAATAAATCTTTTTTTTTTTTTTTTTTTTAATCCTCAAAGAGTATGGGTGTTTAACTAATACTGTGTGACTGAGGAACTCATGAGGATACACAAGTGATAGAACAGCCTGCTGCCTAGATCCAGCTGAGTTTTTTTCTTTTTTTTAAAGTTTATTTATTTATTTATAGAGGGCACACATGTGAGTGGGGAGGAGGGGCAGAAGGAGAGAGAGAGAGAGAGAGAGAGAGAGAGAGAGAGAATCTCAAACAGACTCTACACTCAGTGCGGAGCCCCAAGTGGAACTCAATCCCATGACCTTGGGATCTTGACCTGAGCCAAAATCAAGAGTCAGACGCTCAACTGACTAAGCCACCCAGGTGCCCCTCAATCATACTTTAACCTTACTACACCGTGTATCTTGTGTGAACTTCCTCAAAGCCTTTCTGAAGACACATACTTTGTGTGTCAATCAATCAACCAAGCTATCAACGATGAGCAGCTCAGTGTGTCCTGTTTGAATTTGAATTTTGTGATACGAGCTATTTAAATGAATGATTACACTGTAAGTATCGGTAAGCTACCCTTGGGGAAAAATATGGAAGCAGGAAATATTCCAACTGCATCAGCATTTAGCTCTGTAATTAATTAGTGAGGAAAAAGTCACTAAGGAGAAATTTTCTGGATGTGTTCCCCAGTGATAAATAATAACTCATCAACAAGTCCACATCATGAACCTAAAGAAGTATTCGGTTTAGTAATATATGCATTTCCACAGAAACTTTTCTTAGTTATTAAATGCTCGTGCTCTAACAATTGTTATTTTATGGTGTGTTTCTTTTTAAGTGGTATTACAACTGACTTTATAGCCCAAAATGAAATCAAAATATAGCTAAATACAAAAATAGTCTGAGATAAAAATGTTGATATATGTAAGTGAACAAATATTCTATTTTTTGTTTTGCATATTAAATTGCATTTACAGAGTTTGTGGCATATTCATTAAAGGGTAGCATCAACCAGAAAGATAATTTAACCTTTAATATATTTTAGTGAAATATTTTTGTGATATAAAATTTTGTAATTTGAATAAATATAAAGAATTTCACCCTAAACTTCCTATAGTCACATATATTTCAATATTGTTATTAAAAATTAAAACATTAAAAAATTAAAAATGTCTGAATTTTTTTGGATGATGCAAGCCTAAATATTTTAAAAGTCATATTTCATATGTATTCACCATATGAAGGATCAAATTAAGGACTTCAGGTGATCAATGCATTGCATTCGTCTTGTATAGTCAATTATACAGTGACACAAAATAATTAAATCAGATTATTAAATAAATTTAATTAAATTTAACACAATATAATTAGAAAATATTTATTTTTATCTAAATAACTCAGTGATCACCACATAAACTTTTTTTACCGCTTTTGAACAATTAATATAAGATGTACAAGGAGATGAATTTGATTAGATTTTCGTGTGTGTGTGTGTGTGTGTGTGAGAGAGAGAGAGAGAGAGAGAGGAGAAAATCAAGGAAAAGAGATAGCAAAGTGAGGTGGTTGAAAATGAGAACATTGATTTGCATCTTGTCTTTAAAGTACAAAGATGTTTTAGGGGAGGTCAACAATTATGTACCCACATATGGCCATCACTTTTAAGAGGCTCTAAATAAACCATTATTCTGATTTCTTTATATATTGTACCAAAGGTTTTCTTTTTTAAACCATTTGTGTTTTGGATACATTACTTCAACTCAGGTTGTGGTTAAATGTGCCAAAAACTTTTAAAGAGACAGTACAATTGGGAACTTCCTTTTCAGAGAAGTTCTTTTGACTTGAATTAAATCCACAGTTGAGAGTGGCCCGGTATGGAAAATTCTCCCCTTTTCTTGGACACCGGGCTCTACCGTGGCACTATCCATAAAGATATAATATTTCCCTAAAGAAATGCCCTCCTTTGCTAAGCCTCTTTCTAAAATTAACATAGAGTTATTCAGATCAGATCAATATATCTGATTATTAACTTGGTGCCTCATTTGAAGAAAGTCTGCATTTTAAAGAGAATCAAGTTTCAAAACGGACCCAGATTTAAAATTTTTTTTATGTTTATTCATTTTTGAAAGACAGAGAGAGACAGAGCACAAGCAGGGGTGGGGCGGAGAGAGAGGGGGACACAGAATCTGAAGCAGGCTCCAGGCTCCAAGCTGTCAGCACAGAGCCTGACGTGGGGCTCGAATTCATGAACTGCGAGATCATGACCTGAGCTGAAGTCTGACACTCAAACAACTGAGCCACCCAGTTGCCCCAAGGGACCCTGATTTTATACCTTCCAAGTCTGCTATGGGACTCTAGGTATATAAAGACTCTAAAAAAGATAAAGGTAATTTATATATTTTTTATAATATGATACTGGATACAGTCCTATGAGTTACTCTTCAGTGTCAGCTATAAGCATAATACAGGGCTCAACAGAACATATATTCAATACCAAGACTGATAAATACTAAATTGCATAGTTTTTTTTAATCATATACAAGATACTAGAAAATAAAATAAAAACAACCAAGAAACCTGTATATGCATCTCATGGCTCTTTAATAACAATATTCAAAAACACAATGAGTCCATATAATAAATTGCCTTCCTTTACTTATACAAAGGTGAGTCTATGACGTAGCATACAAGTCAAAGCCGAATAGGAGATTTTTGGTCTCTAGTCTGGTATGTAATGCAATTGAAAGTCACTACTCCTTAACAATAAGTGAGAAGCTGACCAATCTGAAAGATTAACAACTCTTCTTAGATTCCTCAGAGAAGTGAGGTCACTGGGGCAAAATGCAGCCTCCAAATCAGACAGACACAGAGCTCTCAAGAAGGCAATCTGACACCTGATGAGGGAGTTCAGTGGGGAGGTGTGAACTCAGGTTTCATCTCTAGGGTTCAGTATGCAGAAGGCCTTCCCAGGCCAACTTTGCTAAAGCTCTCCTTCGTCTTCATGAATCTCTAACACAATTTCCATTTTATTTCCATTATGCTCACTAATCGTGTCAGTTACACTTTGTCCGTGTTTTATCTCTCCCAACCAGGACGTGAGCTCCTTGAGTAGGATCTGTGTTTGAAGAGCTTATACTCATGGCCGGAAATGGTGCTAGCAGAAGAGTAGATGTGTGATAAATACTGTGGAATAAAAACAGTATATAGAATATGACAGAAGTATGTGAGCTACAGTTAATGATTTTGGAACAATCAATATAAAGATGGCAATTTAAGATCTGGAAAAAACGATGGGGTGCCTGGGTGGTTCAGTTGGTTAAGCATCCGACTTCCAACTTTGGCTCAGGTCATGATCTCACAGTTTGTGAGTTTGAGCCCCGCATAGGGCTCTGTGCTGATAGCTTGGGGCCTGGACCCTGCTTTGGATTCTGTGTTTCCTCTCTCTCTGACCCTCCCTGCTCATGCTCTGTCTCTCTCTGTCTCTCAAAAATAAATAAAAATATTTTTTAAAAAGATCTGGAAAAGATGAGATCCTCTGGAAGTGAGATGAGAGTAGGATCCATGCAGCATCCTGAGAATACCATTCTCTAAGTGATGAGCAGAGGACGTGGATCTTCCTTAGGAGGTGGAGAAAAAAACAAAAAGGAGCCTGAGGAGAGAGGTTGAAGAATGCCCTATCATCCTCTTGGTTTGAGTTTTCCCAAGAGATGACCCTGAATCAAGAATTTGGTGCATGCAATTTATCTGGAGGTGATCCAAGGAAACACAAAAAGGAATAGGGAAAATATGCTGGAAAGGGAGGTTAGCCAGTAAGGGGGGAGTTAATGAGTGGCTGATGACTACTGGCCACAGAACAGATGGATATCATTGGGCAACATCTGAGAGAGCCTATAACACACAACCCAAACTATCCCACTGAGGAGCAAGGACATTGGGGTCCTTATCTACTTTTCTGCATCACTTGATGGCAAGGAATTGCTTTATGGAACATATGCTACCTATCACTTCTCACCCATCTTTTATGCACATCTAGATGCTCCCGTGCCCATGGAATGCCCTCAGGCAGAAGATATGGGTCCATGAGGAATGACACCAGAGTGTATTTAGAAACTCCAAGTACTCCTCCAAAGCTGTAGGTATGTTCTGGGGGGACTGAGGGAACATAGGTGGGGACCTGAAGCATTTACCACATTCACGTTGGCCAAGAGTAGAAAGTGTTTCAAGGAGCTCTTGGTGAACCGTGTGCACGTGGTAGATAGGTAAAGACTATAATATAGAAATGAGAAGAACCATGACTTTAGGGACACTGTCTTTGAGGAAAAAAAGTAAAAACTTTTCCTCTTGGTTTCCTTAAAAGGTAGGGATAGAAAACAGCTCAGGAGTCATGAGGCTCAGAGAGAAGAGAGGTATCTTTGGAATGGATGTTCCAGGAAGATTATTTTTCACTGAAAAATGTTGCTATAAGTATAGAAAAGCATAGATGTAAGTGTAGGAGCAGGGATTCTGAAGCCAGACTGTCTGTGTTCATTTTCAGCTCCTTCTTATCCTGTGGCTTTGGGCAACTTACTTTACTACTTGGTGCCTTGGTTTTCTCGCCTGTAAAATGGCAATAATAATGTCATTCACTTCATAATGTTATTGGAAGGATTCAACGAGATCACATTTATTCCCTTGTAGATCTTCCGGAATTCTAGTTTTACCCCATTATTCTATATTAAATCTTGAATTTTGAATGTTATTTTCTTAATTCTGTCAAACAAATAAGTTTCAAATACAAACTTTTTCAGAGTGAGTTGGGAGTACATTTCTGATGAATAGTTGCTATGTACATCATATGAAGATTATCAGAAAAAACACCTTAACAATCAAGGTATAATACACATCTCTATTTGTTGAACTTTTTCGGTAATTATCAGTCTTGTCTGCATATCACCCTCATGGAAAAATGGAAAAATATTTATTGTCTGAGCCCCATTTTCGGTAGATCTTATTTAATTGAGACCCTGAGGGAACTGGCACGTTGAGAAACACTGACTTACCCAAGAGTCAAGGTTTTGCAGGGCCTTACAAACATCACTGTGAATACAAAATGCCATGATGTAGCCCCTGATTTGTTTAAAAAAGAATTTTGCATAAATAGAAATTGACTACAATATACCACATACATTATTTCTCTGAGATAAAATGCATGCCCTAACCATGATTTTATATTTTGGTAAGTCAAAAGAATTTGTCATCCTCCCAAAAGAAATGGTAATTTTTTCTGCTTTATAAATTTAAATATTTCCAAGTATTAATCGAACAGGGGGAATCTGGAAGTTATTACATTTAAATTCCATTGACTAAACTTAAAACTTATGTCACAGGAGAGAAGAATAATTACTGTCATATCAAGGCAGACACACTTTGACAATGTACAGGCATATTTCTCATAACTGCCTTAGGTGGATTAGGAATACAGTATGCAATTTCTGGATAGCACAAAAAACCCCACCTATTTTCATCTTATGCATAGTAATGATACTTATAACCATGAATTTTATTATCGTAAAGCACTTAAGGAGTCAGTGAAGAACAAAACAATTAGAAACATTTCAAAATTTTAATCATGTATTAAATTAATTTTCTATGTGATTGCTTATGCAAAATGAGAAATTCAATGGAGGGCTGAAATAAATAAAATTGTTTTCTTTAATTCTCTTTTCTTGAATTTATTGAAGAACTTACCTTCATTCCTATTCCAGTCGCTGTACATTTCCCAGCATTAGCCCCTCACTTTATATACTTTTAAGAAGTACAGACCCATTTTCCAACCCCCCCCCAAAAAAAAAACCCCAAAACACACTTGGAATATTCATGAGTCATGTTTCACAGAAGTAAATTTAGATGAACGAAAAGTCGATTCTGTTTACAAAATTATCATTGCAATCTACTGCTACATTATTTGTCCCTGGGAAATCATCAGTTTGCTCTTCCTTTACTATCTTTCTTGAAACAAACTATTTTAATGCACTTGGTAGTAGAATATTCTTCCATAAAAAATAAAATGCCATGAAGATTTTTGTCTCAGATAATAACAGAGTAGCTGATATTTGACTAACTCACCCTCAAACAAAATGATAAACTCTTAAGGGAGAAAAGTGAAAAAAATCTAAAGGAAGAACAATGTGAAGCAAGTAGGAAGGAAGCTGACATTTCAAAGAAGATGATAACTCTGGGTAAGTTTCCAGTTTGTAGCGTATTGCCTGAAGGAAGACCAGAGTGGTTCCCATGTGGAGTGTTAAAGTCCTAGTAAAAACCTACATACGGTTTTACTGGTTAAGAAATCAGAGCACAGAGTAAGAGGAGACCACAACATTTGGAAAGTGAGAAGATAAATTCTACACAGAAGCTAGCCAAAGAGGGGGTTAATAACAAATTCTAATATCTGACCAAGTCATCGGTTGTCCCCTTAATTGAACTTGTAGAGAATAGACTCCAAGTAACCCAGAAAATGCTAAAGGAACTTAGTAGATATTAGTTTCTGACAATTATAGGGGAGACAGAAGTGAGTTTGAGTCCAGCTGAGGTAAAATCTTGTTAAGGAGAAAATAAAATCAATAATCTTCAGAGGAATATAACAGAACCCAATCTCCCCAAGCTATCATTCACAATATCTGGGGTCTGATTCAAAACTAATACACACGTAATAAAAGAAAAAAAGTAATTCATAGGAAAGAGAAAAGCCAGTCGATGGAGAATAAACTAGACATGGCCCAGACATTGAAATTGATGAATTCAATTTTTTTTAAATTTTAGATTTATTTATTTTTGGGGAGAGAGAGAGAGAGATCATGACCTGAACTGAAATTAAGAGTTGGATGCTTAACCGACTGAGCCACCCAGGGGCCCCTCAACGAATACAAATTTTAAGACATATATTATAACTACACTCAAGGACATAAAGAAAATGTATTTTAATGAGTGAACATATAGGAAATCAATGTGGAGACACTGAAAGTTTATTATGGTTATTTCCATTGTGTTCAAAGAATTAAAGGAAAATATTCAAAGAACTGAAGAAAAATATACTCTCGATAAGGAAACAAATATGAAATTTCAGTAGGGAAAGATAAAGCGTGAAAAATCTAATGAAATTCGAGAAGCAAATAATACCAAAAACTGAAGTAAAGTCACTAGATGGGCTTAACAACAGATTGGGAGGAGAATTAATAAAAAGTCCGTTAACTTTGAGATGGATCAATAGAAATCATTCAACTTGAAGACAGAAAGATGGATAAAAGTTTGAACAAAAATAAATAAATAAAGCCACAGTGATCCATGTGACAATGGCAAGCAGTCCAAGGTAGATAACATTGCAGCTCCAGAAAGAGAAGAACTGAAGTAGAAAATAAAATCGGGGAAGTAATAACTTATTTTTGTGAAATACAAAATTTATACTTTCAAGATGCAAAGCCGTCCCCAAGCAGAATAAATAAAAGTAAACTAATCACCTTGGAGGCAAAATAGGTAAACTGATGAAGATCAAAGTAAACTATAGAAAGTAGACAGAAAAAAATTATACATACCATGCAGAGGAGTGAAGATACGAAAAGCGGCTTATATCTCATTCAAAATGATGAACAGGAGAACCACATTCTAAGAAATGTGAAAGGGAATTTCATCAGGCTAAAGAAAAGCAAAACCAGATAAAAACCTGAATGTTCCAGAAAACATAAATAACACTGAACATGGGAACATGACACATGTAAAATTATCAATTTTTCACTCTACTTCTTTAAAACACATAACTATAAAAGCAACAACTATGACATTGTATTTGAAGTTTATCTGATATGAACATCTAATGTATATGGCAACTGAAGCATAAAAATTCAGGCATGCTAAAATGAAAGTCTATTGTTCCCAGATTATTATATTTACAAAAAGTGAAGGTATTATTTGTGAGGGTCCTTTGAGTAGGACTCTAAGTAGTCTTTGAAGAATCAAGGATGCATATTGTAATCTCAAAAACAATCACTGCAAAATATGATGCCAACAGTATGGCTAAAGAATCAGTGGGTATTCATGCCTTACACTACATAAAAATGAACTAAAATTGGATCAGGGGCCTCAATGTAAAACCTGAAATTATAAAATTTATTAAAATATGGAATAGAATTTTGATGACTCGAGGCGCCTGGGTGGCTCAGTCGGTTAAGCGTCTGACTTTAGCTCAGGTCATGATCTCACGGTTCACGGACTCGAGCCCCACAGCTCAGAGCCTGGAATCTGCTTCGGATTCTGTGCCTCCCTCTCTGACTTGGGGTCTGTCTCAAAAATAAATAAACCTAAAAAAATTTTTTTTAAGAATTTTGATGACTTTGGGTTAAAGATTTCTTCTCAGGAACACTATATGGATGAGCCATTAAAGGAACAAAATTGGTTCAACCAACTAAACACGTCTGGTCTCTGAGTTTTATGAAATAAAAAGCACAAAGGGCCACGGACTGGGAGAAAATATTTCCAAAATGTATTCCTGATCAACGACTGGTAACAGAATATGGAAAGAACTCCCCAATTGCAGCAAACAAACAAATAAATAAAACAGACACAAGAAAACAAGAGAAACAAAAATGAAAGCGAAAAAGGGATACAGGTGATGAATTTGCTTTATGTTAAAATTCATACAGTATAAACGGATATACATTGAACTGTGATTTTGTTACCTTTATGTTTTATGGATATAATCTGTTTACTTAAGCAGTCCTGCTGAGACTATGTAGGTTGGCTCTCACATTGTGCCATAACAAGCAAATCAATGCTTTATTGAGAACCTTCGTACATACATTGTTTTACATGTGTGCAAGAATATTAAGAGAATGCTCTATGGAATTGGGAGATCGAAGGGCTTACGCATTTGCAGTTGTGACACATGTATTTCCAAATTACCCTTCGGAGAAGTTGTACCAATTCATATTCTCATCAGCAGTCTCCTAGAGGCTGGCTGAATTTCGAAAAGTAAGCTCTGGTTCTCCATAGCAAGAATCTCTGTTATTCTTCATTCCCAGCAGATCACAGCCAACTCGGTCCAGTGAGGACAACTTCCAGCTCCCGTGGTACATACAAGACATGGTGTGAGGCTACACGGCCCCAACTTTCAGGTGAGTTTTAAAATTCTTAAATATGCCGTTATGAGACGTGATGCCCCCCGTGGCACGGTCTTGGGACGTTTTCCCTGGCCTGTGACCATCTCAGCCGTGAGGGGAAACCCACACCTTTTTGCAGGGAACCCATCCCCACTGAAGTGTGAGCGGAGGACGAGCAAAATGAGGTCAAGGAGATTGTTCTAGGGCTGTAGTCTCAGTGGATGAGATCTGAAGGCAGTTGGGTCGGCACAGCTCTAGAAAGAGCATGCTGCTATGTCTCCAGGGTAGAGGCCATGGTGTTGCCAAACATCCCACAAGACAGCAGTCCAGAGCAAAGAATGATCCAGCCCCAAATATCGACAGCGTGAGGTTGTGAAGTCCCGATGTATATTTATACGCAACACACACACACACACACACACACACCAGAAATTGTTAAGTGTGGGTTTTGGTTTGTTTGCTTTTTTTCTTTTCTTAGACAAGGGGCTTGAGTCACTACAGTAGTTGGATATTAAGAGTAACAAGGGGGCGCCTGGGTGGCTCAGTCGGTTGGGCCTCTGACTTCTGCTCAGGTCATGATCTCATCCCGCGTGGGTTCGAGCCCCGCGTCAGGCTCCGTGCTGACAGCTCAGAGCCTGGAGCCTGCTTTGAATTTCTGTGTCTCCCTCTCC
Organism: Neofelis nebulosa; assembly: GCF_028018385.1. Classification (NCBI taxonomy): domain Eukaryota; kingdom Metazoa; phylum Chordata; class Mammalia; order Carnivora; family Felidae; genus Neofelis; species Neofelis nebulosa. The sequence goes on along the minus strand of NC_080782.1, from coordinate 6,895,013 downwards.
CTCTGCCCTTTCCTACTCATGCTGTGTCTCTCAAAAATAAATAAACACTGAAAAAAAAAATTTAAAAAAAGAGTAACAAGAGTGAATGTGGACTTTTCCTTGGTTACAACCTACTCATCTATATCTTTCTTTTGTTTTTTAAGTTTGTTTATTTGTTTGTTTGTAGAGAGAGCATGAGTGGGGACGGGGCAGAGAGAGAGAGAATCCCAAGCAAGTTCCGTACTATCAGCATGGAGGTCAACACGGGGCCCGAACTCACGAACCAGTGAGCTGAACTCGAGAGTCAGATACTTAACCAACTGAGCCACCCAGCTTCCCATGTCTGTATCTTTCAACAGATTAATTAATGGCATACTGACCTCTTACTTTTGTAAATAAAAAATGTGCCACATCCCGAACCTCAGACAATATTTTTGAGTTGAGTAAAAACATTTTATTAATTCATATTGTGGTTGACAAGCATTTATTTTTGTGGCATTAACTTAGTGAGTCCTTGAACAACTAAGTCTTATTAATACGTTTCCCTAATGCGGCAAGTTGCCCGACTGTTTTTATTTCTTTTGGCTGCTGGCTTGGTATCTACTTTTCTTTTCTTTGGACTTTTCAGGATTTATCTCCCAATTCCAGTAGGTGAAGGTGCTCTCCTGATTAGTTTTTAATTATCATCAAATTTGTGGGCTAAGTTGCCGTGGTAACAACAAAAAACTCCAAAGGGGGAAAGGTGAAGATAGAACCAGTCTTGCTTTGTTATCCATATACTGACAGCTGAATTAACCTTGGAGAATAAAGCTGCTTTTCAACAGGCGATTCATTCTGGGTTTCATTTACATATTGACACAAGCACCGTGAAAAGAATGATTGGTGATGTCTGCTCCTATGTTGTAGGATGTTTTCTAGAATTGTGTTTCCCACACCTCAACACAGAGATGGTGGCCACTTCGTAAGCTCTTCCAGATTTTCTCTCACAGTTGTCTCCCGAGGTCAGCAACCCAGATATCTGGGGTGGTTTCAGCATCCTCAGCGCCAAACGCCTGCCACCACCCCCCCCCCCCCAACATCCTAGTCCAGGCACCTATTGATGAGGGAGTAGAAGACAAGCTTACAGGCCTCAAACACCCCCTGCCCCAGGTGGGATATGTGTGATATTCCTCAAGCACTCTGGGCTGCCCAAGAACAAAGGAAAGGGGAAAAACAAATGGCTAACTGATTGAGATCATAGTCCCGACGGCCTAAAAGTCTCCTTTTTTGGACAAACAAAAGGCAGGATTTGGGGGGAAACAAAGGCAGAAGGAAATGGCAGATAAAAGTAAATGTCCTTATAACCTGTCAGCCCTGCAACCTGACAAATACTTGAGGCCGGCAGAGTAAAACTTTTCTCCAGGAACTCCCTACTGTCTTAATGTTAATGCTTTGTTAGAGGGAAAACCACCTTAGCTTGACAATAGCTAGGCCTCCACTAGCATATGAAAATCTCACTGGACACTTCCCCTGGACTTGACCTCCCCCAACTCCATAGTATAATACCAGTTTCTCATGGTCCCTGGGCAGCTCTTTGTGCTCAAGGTTCCTGTCTCTGGGCTTTAATAAAATCACCTTTTTGCACCAAAGACGTCTTCAAGAATTCTTTCTTGGTCATCGGCTCCAGACTCCACGAATCCTGCAGTCTCTCCCCCAAACCTCATCACCTGGGAATAGTACCGTGACTCTGCCCAATGCAGAAGGGCCACCCCGCTGCCCCTCATCCCCACCCATTATGTGCCCACCCGGCTCTGAGTGTGAGACCAGAGGTCGAATCACAGGCTTGACCGGGAGCCCAGCCAATAGACAAATGCATGAGTGGGCTTAGCACCTCCCTCTCACACTACCTGGACCTTCAGCTTCACAGTGAGCACATAGGGAGAAGAAAAGCCCACGCATGTTGAGCAAGGGAACCCTGAGGTTTCCGGGATCATGACTGCCATAGGCCCCGAGGGTCAAGGGCGTTCCCTGCCGGCATTGTTTCCACCACCCCAGAGCCTAAGGCAGCCCTCTACCTTTGCCCCAGTCCTTGCCTTGGCTCTAGTCCCCAGTCTGTTGGTTCCAAAGGGCTCTCCCTGCAAGACGTAGAGGCAGGCCTTACGTGGCTCCATCAGCCACTGCTTCCCAACCTGGCCTACAGATTCCATGTTATTCCAACCAAGCTCCCAGACATATTATTTTGTGAGTACTGACAAACTGATTCTAAGTTTTTTTTTTTTTAAATTTTTTTTTAACGTTTATTTATTTTTGAGACAGAGAGAGACACAGCATGAACGGGGGAGGGGCAGAGAGAGAGGGAGACACAGAATCGGAAGCAGGCTCCAGGCTCCGAGCCATCAGCCCAGAGCCCGACGCGGGGCTCGAACTTGCGGACCGCGAGATCGTGACCTGATCTGAAGTCGGACGCTCAACCGACTGAGCCACCCAGGCGCCCCTGATTCTAAGTTTATATGGAGAGACAAAAGACCCGGAATAGCCCAGACAATACTAAAAGAGAAGAACATATTTGGAAGACTGATGACACCTGACTTCAAGATTTACTATAAAGTTACAGTAATCAAGATAAAGACAAATAGGCCAGATAGAGAAATAGACAAAGAGACAAATCAAGAATTGACAAATAGATCAGTGGCACAGAACAGAGAGCCTAGAAATAGACCCTCATAAATACAGTCAACTAGTCTTTGACAAAGGAGCAAAGACAACACAATGGACACAAAATGGACAACAAATGGAACAAGTGGACATCCACAGGCAAAAAAATGAATCTAGACCCAGACCTTACACCCTTCACAAAAACGAACTCAAAATGAATCACAGACTTAAATGTAAAATGCAAATCTATAAAACTAGAATATAACATAGAAGAAAACTTGATGACCTTGGGTAGGGTGATGGCCTTTTTATTTATTTATTTTTTAGCTTTTAAAAATGTTTAAATTTATTTTTGAGAGAGAGAGAGAGATTGAGAGCATGAGCAGGGGAGGGGCAGAGAGAGAGGGAGATAGAGAGAATCCCAAGGAGGCTCTGCACTGTCAGCACGGAGCCTGATGTGGGACTTGAACTCACTAACCGCGAGGTCATGACCTGAGCAGAAACCAAGAGTCAGACTCTTAACTGACTGAGCCACCCACGTGCTCCGGGGTGATGGCCTTTTAGACATGGCACCAACAGCATTTCATTTAGCCAAATGAAAGACATAACTGATAAGCTGGTCTTCATTAAAATGAAAAACTTCTGGCCTGTGAAAGATACTGTTAAGACAATGAGAAGACAAACCACAGACTTGGAGGAAAATATTTACAAAAGACACATCTGATAAAGGGCTATTATCCAAAATATACAAAAAAAAAAAAAAGAGACTCTTTTAAAACCCAACAGTAAGTAAGCAAACAACGCAATTTAAAAGTGAGCCAGAGACCTTAACAGATATCTCACCCAATGAGATATAGGGATAGAAAATAAGCATATGAAAAGATGCTCCACATAATAGTTCATTAGGAAAATTAATATTAAAACAATGAGAACCACTATACGCCTATTACGTGGCCAAAACCAGAACCCTGACAACACCAAATGGTGGCAGAGATGGAGGGCAACAGAACACTCATTCACTGGTGGTGGAAACGCAAAATGGTACAACGACTTGGGAGACAGCTGGGTGGTTTCTTCCAAAACGACACATACTCTTACCATACAATCCAGAAATTGAGCTCCTGGGTACCTACCCAAATTTGTTGCAAATTTATATGCACACAAAAACCTGGACACAGATGTTTATAGCTGCCTTTTTCATAATTGGTAAAACTTGGAAGCTAACAAGATCTCCTTCGGTAGGTGCATGGATAAAAGAAATGGTTGTACATCTGGATAAGGGAAGATTATTTAGCACTAAAAAGAAATGACTACCAAGGCATGAAAAGACATGGCGGAATCTTAACAGCATTTACCAGTAAAGAAACCAGTCCGAAAATGCTACATCGGGTATGCCTTATATAAAATTCTGGGAAAGTCAAAACTACGGAGATGGTAGGAAGATGAGTGTGTTTTAGAGGCTAGAGGTTGGGGATGAGGGATGAATATACAGAATGCAGAGGATTTTTCGGGTGGCAGAAATACCCTGTATGATAGTATGATGACGGATAATGTCATTTTACACTTGTCTATACCCAGAGAATGCAAAACACTGAGAGGGAACTGTAAAATCAAATAGGGACTTTGGGTGATAATGATGTGTCACCATAGATTAATCCATTGTAACAAATACACCATTCTGGTGGGGGATATTAATAATGGGAGGGGCTCCATAGGTGTGAGGGCAAGGTGCATACGGAAAAGCTCTATTCCCTCCCTTCAATTTTGCTTTGAATTTTATACCGCTCTAAAAAAATAAAGCCTTAAGGAACAAATAAATCATAATATAACTGAGTCCAAATGAAGACTTTATAAATAGAGTAAGGAATGGTGAAAATCAATTGATAAAGAAAACCAGAGAAAGAAAATGGTGACTGACTTAGGTGATGGGTATGTTCATGAGCTTGATTGTGTTGATCCCTTCGTAGTGTATACATATATCAACACATCAAGCTGTATGCCTTGAATGCATGTAATTCCCTCGGGTCAACTATACCTTAATAAAGCTGAAAATTTACGGAAAAATTTCCTTTAAAACTTTTTATCAAGATTGACAAGTGGTGATTTTTTTTTCAGGTTTTGATAATCTGAAATATATTTCACCTTCATTAATAAAAGGCAGTGTTGGGGCGCCTGGGTGGCTCAGTCAGTTAAGCGGCTGACTTCGGCTCAGGTCATGATCTCACGGTCTGTGAGTTCGAGCCCTGCGTCAGGCTCTGTGCTGACAGCTCAGAGCTTGGAGCCTGTTTCAGATTCTGTGTCTCCCTCTCTCTCTGCCCCTTCCCTGTTCACGCTCTGTCTCTCTCTGTCTCAAAAATAAATAAACGTTAAAAAAATTTTTTTTTAAATAAAATAAAATAAAAGGCAGTGTTAACTGTATAGACAGTTCCAGGATGAGGTTTATCTTCTCTCAGCACTTTGGTGACATAGTTCTCTGTTTTTTGGCTTCTGTTTTTGCGCCCAAGGTGTCATTCTTTGCATTGTTTCGTTAGGTGATCCTTCTATCCTCTTTTATTTTCAAGTTCCAAGAAAGCTTTATTACAGAGGGGAGGGGGCTCAGTCCTTCTTGGTTGCCGCTTTCCTCATGGCTTCCTCTCTCTTCCTCTTGGCATGGATTTGTGTTCCCACCATTTTCTTGAACTTGAAGGCACATTTGTCTTTCGACACCTTGAGCAGCTCCGTGGCATGCTGATCCGTTGCTTAATATTTGATTTCATATTTTAGTTTTTAGACATTTTACACATAGCACTTTACATTATGGTTGTAATTTTGATATCTGAAGGCTCTAAATAGAGTTTATTTATTTTGGAATGTTCCTACTGACTATGGCTCGCTGGCAGCTTGTTTCTTTTTGCAGTTGGTGGTATAAAAATTTCCCGCTGTTGATTAAACTTAAGTCACAGAAGCACCGAGGGGCCACAGTGTGCTGCTGTGTCTGACAGAAAGAGTATGAGGTTTAGTTCTAGACCTTTCACAGGTACTGGCTTGATTTCCTAAAACCAGACCTGGGGTCAACATATTTTCAGGGCAAACCCAGCCTGAATGTGTTTTCCTAAAATTTAAAGTATCTTCTTGCTCTTTAAATATATTTGCCTTATGTCTAGGAGCTCCAGAATACATTCAAATTGGGTATTTATTTCAATTTATCCAAGACCTAATTGTGTTATGGTTGGTGTGCCATATTTCTGGAAGCAGAAGTCCAGGGAAATCGCTGAATACAGATGCAGATATAGGTATAGACACCGATTAGTTATCGAGAGATACATTTAATTCAGAACGTTTCAAAGCGGATGTTCACATGGCTCACATCTGTGCATCAACGCGAAACTGGTAGAAGGATTTGCAGATGTATTTAGCAATGACAAATTGCAGCTCAATGGCTTGTCCATACGGATTAGTGAAGAATACAAGTTTTGATCAATAAAAAGGGCAGAAGGTTAAAAGTTTGAAAGTCTGTAAATTAGAAGTTAGGTATCAGCTTTATTCTATAATGGTGTCTGATTCCATTCTCATAATTTTCTAATTGTACTTTGAGGAGCACTTGAATTGGATAATAAAAAATGGATTATAAAAGTCACTTCAGATGTTCTTCTAGTTCATGGTTTAAAACAAGTACCTGGGAGCTAGGAAGTTACCAATGATTATCTTCCCCATGCACAGGCCTTAAATAATTCTCTTTTAGTTTCTATTTTCATTTTATAGGTTTGCTTTAACTATGCATCTTATAATGTAAGAGATTAAGTGATTTTTTTTTCATTTAACCTTTCCAATATCATAGGAACTGCTGCTCTGGGATATGTTTTGTCTGTTATTATAGTAAATACTGTTCTGTGTATTGTGTACAGTTCTGCAGAATTTAATTTGTTTTCCACCTAAAATAATAAGGAATAACCTGTGGCAGTCATAGTTAGATGTTCTTTGCTCGTTTCAGTCTTTCAGAGCTACTTGCAAAGGAGTTACTTTGCACTCATCTTAAAGATTATATACAGCTTCAAGGATAAATTGGAAGATGGAATTCAAGCTCTTAGAACTTGGGTGCTGATCTCAGCCTATCGACAACCATGGTTGTGGCTGGACAGTCCTTGTGGTTTTTACCATGGTGAGATGCTCTCAGCAACAACCATCAGGAGATGCTGGGGGAAGAAATAGTTTAATACTCACGGGGCCCAGAAATTACACAACACACCTGGGGCAACACAGTGAGGGGGAGGGTAGAGAGTAGGAGAGACACAGAGTGTAGGTCTGGGGGTTTGCTTTGATCGGTGTGGAAGGTGGAAGTCTAGGGTTTCTGCAGACTCATGTTGTTTTTTAAATTTTTAATGTTTATTTATTTATTTATTAAAAATTTTTTAAATTTTATTTATTTTTGAGACAGAGAGAGACAGAGCATGAACGAGGGAGGGTCAGAGAGAGAGAGGGAGGCACAGAATCGGAAGCAGGCTCCAGGCTCTGAGCCATCAGCCCAGAGCCCGACGCGGGGCTCGAACTCACGGACAGCGAGATCGTGACCTGAGCTGAAGTCAGACGCTTAACCGACTGAGCCACCCAGGTGCCCCGTAATGTTTATTTATTTTTGAGAGAGAGGGGAGGGGCAGATAGCGGGGGAAACACAGAACCAGAAGCAGGGTCCAGGCTCTGAGCTGTCAGCACAGAGCCCGTCACGGAGCTCGAACTCACAAACTGCGAGATCATGACGTGAGCCGAAATCGGATGCTTAACCGACTGAGCCACCCAGGTGCCTCCAGACTCATGTTTTATTGGTGAATTTAAATCATAAGAGAGAAGATTAAAGCATGGGAAGACAAAAAAAACAAGTGGCCAAAATTTCAGTTATGGAAATCAGCCAAGATGTCTAAAACAGAGGAGCCTGGGGGATCAAGGTGGTGGGGAGGGGGACTGCCCTGATCTTTATCTAGTCCTGTGCCTGGCAGTGTGTTTGTTCCAGACAGCCCTCTCTGAGGTCAATGCCTGGCAATCAAAGCTTCAGTCAGGCACTAACATTTCATTAAAGAAAAACCTGACTGTCTGGGTTTACACTCCAGAATTAAATCAGCTCCTTCCAGAAATCACTACTAGAAGTAGTTTTATTTATCTTTATATATGTATGCATTTATGTATTTATGTATTTATGTATTTATTTATTTTAGAGAGAGAGAATGGGGGGGGGTGTTGAGAGGCAGAGGGAGGGAGAGACAGAAAGAGAGAGAGAGAGAAAGAGAATCTCGAGCAGGCTCCATACTTAGCCCTAAGCCCCACATGGGGCTCTGTCCCACGACGCTGGGGTCATGACCTGAGCAGAAATCAAGAGTCAGAACGTTTAACTGATTGACTTCAGTAGAAATCTTTCCTTATGAAAAGTCATTTTTTTATGTTTGCTCTTAATTATTTTTTCCTAAATTTCTTTTAATATTTATTTATTTCTGAGAGAGAGTGACAGAGCATGAGCATGAGCAGGGAGGGACAGAGAGAGAGGAAAACACAGAATCCAAAGCAGGGTCCAGGCTCTGAGCTGTCAGCACAGAGCCCAACATGGGGCTCAAACCCACAAACCATGAGATCATGACCTGAGCCGAAGTCAGATGCTTAACCGACTGAGCCACCCAGACGCCCCTTTAGGTTTGTCTTTAATTATGGCAGCAGACCAGTGAGGCATTTCCTATATTTTTATATAATGTTCTCCTCTCCCTCTCTCTCCCCTTCCTTCTCACCTTCCTTCTCTCTCTCTCCCCGCCCCCTCTCCTTCCCTGTCTCTCTTTCCCCCTGCCCCCTTCTCTCTTCTTTCAGTTGGGCAGCATTCACTTTTCCTCTTGAAATTGGTTCCATGAGGAGACTGTGTGGATCCACATGGAATTTGATGTTTATACGAAAGGCCACAAAGGCACGAGGCCCTTATGCAAAGGCAGCTACTCACTTGACTCACCTGGATGTGGGTACGAATAGAGAAAATGTTAAAAAAAAAAAAAAATTCCAACGGCAGCCATGCCAACTTGAGGGCAATTCAATGGAAACCTTTTCAGATTACCCATAAACAAAAAGTGTTTGAATGTTCTTTTTCTCTCTCAGTGCATTAAGAACTACATTGCTTTTGGGGCGCCTGGGTGGCGCAGTCGGTTAAGTGTCCGACTTCAGCCAGGTCACGATCTCGCGGTCTGTGAGTTCGAGCCCCGCGTCAGGCTCTGGGCTGATGGCTCGGAGCCTGGAGCCTGTTTCCAATTCTGTGTGTCTCCCTCTCTCTCTGCCCCTTCCCCGTTCATGCTCTGTCTCTCTCTGTCCCAAAAATAAATAAAAAACGTTGAAAAAAAAATTAAAAAAAAAACAAAACTACATTGCTTTAAATATTAATAATTGAAAGGAGCTGAGTGTTTTCCCCCTTAAGCTTTCCAAATAAAATTCATCGTTGGCTTGAAAACAGAGAAATTTTAGGCCGATGGCTATCTTTCCCCCACGAAGTTATAAGGGGGTAAGAACAAGAGTTTAGTATAAAAGTAACTCCTCAAACATAGCTAATTGTATTTCATAGACTTTTCATGCACCTTAGCAACAGAAAGCAGGCAGAAAATGAAACTACAAAGCACTCTAAGGGAGAAAATGGAGAATTTTTATTATAAGATGAAAGTTTTCTCACTCAAACCCAGAAGTTAAATTTATTTGCTGATACATCTAAACGGAGGTCTACCTCTTTGTTCCAGAAATTACATATTTATACAATCTTATAAATTATAAATTATGTAAATGTAATTATATGGTATTTATATGTATTTCTGATGACAAAAAATAAAATGCCAATCGACACAGAGATAGTAACAGTCTCTTGTAAGCCATGTTCCCAGGTGCTTAGACTCCCTCTGTCTTCATGATCTTCAATAAGATAATTTTTCTCTTAGTGCTGTCATTACATATGGACCTAGCAGGGGCCTAGGATTATCTTTCATTGCATAAGTGTACAAAATATTTTTTAATCAGTCTTTTCTGGAAAGATATTTAGGTTATTTCCAATTTTTGCTGTGAGGGAATATGTTGCAATGAAATCATTTTGGAGTTACTATTAAGTGACTAGAAGTGCAATTTTGGAGTCCAAGTGTGAATGCATTTTTATCTTGGATGACTCTTCACCTTTCAGTTTCCTTCCCATCTCCCCCCTCAACCTTACCAACCGCCCTCCCATCCCGGGCACCAGCCTTACAGTGATCTCAGTGGGGTCGGATGAAATGACAAAAAAGGAATCGATCAGAAGCCCCAAAACTCTGTCTCCAAAGAAAGTGTCCTACACTTAGATAATTGGGGCAATTTCAGAGTGGGCGAAGATCAGGGGAAGCGAGGGAAGCTGTGGTCGGGAGTGAGATTGGAAGAGACCACAGGCATGAGCAGAAGGTAGGTTCTTCCGTGCTACGCCACCATATTGGACTTGACTCTGGGGTTTAAGGGGAGACTTTGTGGGAGTCTGTACTGCCAGGGACACGATCAAATCTGTGCAGTAGAGATATCACCATGGCAACAGTGTGGCCCAACATTTGGGTGGGAGAAGATGAAGGGCAGCAAGATGGAAGGAGTCTGGTGCCATGAGAATTCCTGAGGGATGTAAATCGCCTTGAGGAGGTAGGAACTGAGAGGTGAGGAGACTAAGAGGTCTCGGGGGGAACACCTGTTGGCACCAGCCCACACCACTTAGAGGAGAAGACTGGCCTATGAGCCCACAGAACAGACTGAATATAAAGTGAGGTAGTTTTAAGGCTCTAAGCTTTGGCTGTTGCACAGAAGTGGTACCTGAAATAGCATCCACCGCGTTGCCGTATGATGGTTCAGGCTGGCTCAGGTGTCCCCTCCCGTTGTCATGGAGGGCAGAGCACCCATGTTAACAGTCCCACCAGCAACCACAGAGGGGGAAGAAAGGCGTTCCCTTTGTGGAGATGGTCATGCTCTTCATCAAAGATGGAGGGAGGAGATGCTGGGCGCACCCCACTGTTAAGCACTCAGTGGAGTGCAAAGCAGATCAGGTCTCGCACCACACGGATGCTTAGGCGGCAGAGACCGAACAAGCACCGCAACAAAATAGAGAACGTACAATGGGGGAGCTCAGAGGACACAAACCTTGAAAGAGAAAATATCAGCTCCTTACATTGTGTATGGCAGTAGAGCTTCATCGGGACAGGGTCTGGGACTCATTTCCTTGTCTATCTATTAATCCACAGTAACAATTTATTACAGTGACACGCGGGAAGGTGGAGGCATTACCCATACGTGAAGATGGCCAGGCATTTTGCACGCGTTCTCAGTAGATGGGTGGACTGAGTTGAATCACAACTTGCTTTCTGAAGACAGATGTGTCCTTAAAGACTGAAAACATAGATTAATATAGACACATCATCTAGGACATCATCAATATGAAAAATTACCTATTGTTCCAGACTTTATGGACACCCTGAGATGCACTAAATAAACCATAACGAAAATGACCTTAATACATTAGCTAGCTTAAAAGCAAGGGAAATACCACGGTCAGGAAGTGTTAGGGAACTCAGGCAAGGTGGTGTAGGAACTGGATACAGGCACACCAAGGATAAGATCCTAAATCTCATGGGGGGGAAATGGGTTTTGTGGGCTTGAGTCCACCCAAGAAAGGGAACGAAAGCTGACTCACTGGCATACATCTGGGATCTTTCAATGCTATCCATCTAATTGTACAGTGAAAACCACCTCCCCAAAAGAGCTTGCTCTCTTCCTGTGCCTCCACGATAAGCAACCCACTCCCCTCTGGAAATTTAAACACCCTGAGAACAGGGTTGTTGACTCTGTTCCACTGCTGTATCCAGCACCTAAAGCAGTGTCTCACACATTGTAGGTGCTCAGTAAATAGTTGAATTCTGAAAAACTCTCTTTCGAGCCCTTGCCATACAGAGCTGTAGAGTCTGAATTTGCATTGCCTGCATGGGTCAAGAATCAGCCTGAGACAGTACCATAAAAAGCGGTCCTGGACCGATGAAAACAGTAACTCTCGCAGAATCACGGTAAAAGCCCTCTGACTTGTTCACTTCTATGGAGCACACCTTTGTAAAAAATATCACTGCTAAATCCACATAAAGAATGAGATGTTAAGAGAGGAAGCATGGTTTGGGACAAAAGCCCCAAACCAGAAGGGGAGCACTGTTTGGGTTTTGTATTATGTACCTGGCTTAAAAGCCAGTAAGCAGGAAGTAAGGGACAGTGGAAGGTAAAGATACAATAGACCTTTGGCTGAGGAAATGGGGTCAATGAAAGGAAGATGGGCAGGAAATTTACATCATATGGGGGCAGGAACAATCTGCAACATGACAGAAGGGAGGAAAAGGTGAGTAATTACTAACTGGTCATCAAGGAGCTCACAGTCTGCTAGAAGAGTGGATCCTGAAGGTTAGTGGGATAGACAAGTCTCAGAGGCTCATAACACAGGGGACAGACACCTTACATAGGTGCCATCTGGGAAGATTTCCCTGAAGGAGTGTTTTTCAGCAGGCCACGGAGGAGTCACTTGCGTCTTGCCATGATAGGGAAGAAAGAACAGCCTGGAAAATGGATCATGTGTATTGGGACTTGGGTGGGGACACTAGGAAGGTGGTCTTATTCATCCTGGGTCTTCTCAAAATTTTCTGCCCAAATCCCTGATAGCAGTGGCACCTGAATGGCAGTGGGGACACTCCAAGGTCCTGATGATATAACCTAAGCTGTCCTCATGCCTAAAGGATCTCTCTTTCCAGTTCCATCTTTTGTCACATCAGTTTGTGTACACATGCTTTCTGCTTGTTAGCATCCTGGTATCATTTTAATTTTAAAGGATGATGCTCTTAATACTTGTAAGTTTAATTGCCTAACATTTTTTTTAATGGTTATTCATTATTGAGAGATAGAGAGAGACTGAGCATGAGCAGGGGAGGGGCAGAGAGAGGGGGAGACACAGAATCCAAAGCAGGCTCCAGGCTCTGAGCCGTCGCACAGAGCCCAATGCGGGGCTCAAACTCACAGACCATGAGATCATGACCTGAGCCGAAGTCGGTCACCCAACTGACTGAGCCACCCAGGCGCCCCAAGTGCCTAACATTTTATCCAAAACTTTGAGAGCCATCAGTGCTCCAGCATAATAAACCATGCTTACCCTGAGACTGCTGGCCACCTCACTGCACTCTTGGACTCAGATGCCCCAGTTGGGTGATGACATTTTCAGCACCGTTTCCTTTCTCCTCCATCAGCCCCCAAACTGTGGCAACATATTAAAGTCAGGCTGATTGTATGTGGACCAACTGGGGCATGAGTGCAACAGAGACAATTGAAGAAAGGGTTGGTTTAGTGAGAACCAGTTCTGTTATTCAGACCAAACTACCATTTTGTCTTCCTTGGGGGGGGGGGGGGGTAAAGGAAGGTTACCTACCTCGTTTATGTACTTATTCTGAAATGGATTGATATTACGGCCCATCTACAAAAAGGCTGCTATCTTTTTAATGAGACTCCATCTTTTAGCGTGAAACGTTCCCCGGCAGAGAAGGAAATGCCTCCGGTAGATGAGAAGTCTAAGCTTCTTGTGATGATGACAGGTGCACTCGTCTCTATTCGGAGGCAAACGGGACAAATGGTTTTGATTTGTGGGGAATGATACACTTAGCGACTATTTTTAACAATACGTGACAAATCGGGTTTGAAAACCCTGAGATAATGCCTTTGAATTCAAAACTTAAGGAAAACATTAGGTATATCCGAGTACCCAGCCGACAGTCATCACAGCGGTATTTTGATTGAAAGATTAAGAAAATTACTTGTTACTGCCTACGCAAGCGATACAGTGAAGAGACATGAGACACTCGGATGATTCTGGAGTCCCATTTGGTCTCTTGCTTCCTGCCTTCATTTATTACAAAATAACCCCCAAGCCTTCAAAACCTCCACCGAACATCTGCTTTACGCCAAGGGCAACTGCAAGGTGGAAACAGCAATTAATCCCTTCAAATACGTTTTGAGTTTCTGGGCGTCAGACACTGTCCAACTGCATCAAAGAGAACGGAGCCATTTTTCACGTACTCTAATTTCACTTGGGAGAGGTGGCCCAGAAGTAGCGAATTCTCAATAATCATGCCGGTAATGGTGACAAGAATGAGAATTCCCATCGGGTCATATGACGCCGTGGCCCCTTTACAGCGTGTGGACAGAGAAAATTTCTCCGAAGAATAATATTTCAATTGGGACGTGAGTAACAAACAGGAAGGGGCCAGCTATGTAGAGATCAGGCAGAGGCAACAGTTATTTCCGAAGCCCTAAGAATGGGCTCTTTGAGAAGAAAAAGAAGGTTCCTGTGGCGGATGGCCGTGGGAGAGGGGCGGGTGCTAGGGCTGCAGATGGAGTGCAGAACCAGACGTGCGGGTCCTTGATAAGCCAGGGAGTGGCATTGGCCCAAACTGGGCTCGATATTCGGTGGAGGGTTTTAAGGGGCAACACGATAGGATCCGATTTGCATTTTCAAAAGATCCCGCTGCTGCGTGAAACATGGGATGCGGAACAGGAGGCCCAGAGTGGATGCTCGGGCGGGGGGAAGACTACGCCCCCCTACGTGGGAAGTGGCTGCCGAAGCGGGGCAGTGTGGCAGGGTCCAGGGGGTGTATCAGAGCGGTGTCCATCAGCCGTCCTCGTGGAGGAATGCAGGCCGTGAATAGGGAAGGAAGCTACTTTCCCTCCTGCTTTCCTACAGCACTTCAGCTTTCTTTTCCCTCCTCCCCCAGCCCCACCTGGCACACATTCAAGTCTGCTCCCCGCAGACCTTCCCATCTCAGCTGCGAACACCAAAAGTCCAGTTGCTCTGGCCTGACACCCCAGCGGTCCTTGGTTCTTTCCGGCGCCCCATCACATCTGCTTCGGCCGCACCTCTAGTTGGCTCTGCATTTGGAATGTGTCCATCATGCATCCACTTGTCACACTGCAAATGCTCATGACTTGGTCCAGGCCAGCAGCCTGTGGGGCCTGGGTCTCTTCCAGCATCCTAAAGTCTCCGTGCAACTCCAGTCTTGCCTCCCTGAGACCCACTGTCAGTCCAGAAGGAAGCATTACCTCCCTAAACTGCAAATGGAAACTGACGCACCGCTATGATCCCACCCTGCCAGTTGAACAGGAGGCAGACTTTTTTTGCACCGTCTAACAGGACTCACGCGGGCTTGCCTCCGTCTCCCTTCCTGATGCTTTGGATGCCACCCTGCCTTCACCACCAGTGCTGCCGGCTTCCTTTCTGCCTTAAATCATGCCAAATTCCTTCCCGTCTAAGGGCTTTGGCACTCACCGTTCCTTGCAAACAAATGCTTTTCCTCCAAGTATGCCCCAAATATCCACAGTGGTGACTTGTCTCATGATTCATGTCGCGGCTCAAGTGCCCCGCTTTCTCATGGGTTTGCCTGAATCACCCTGCGGAAACGTTTCCTTGTGCCATTACATAATTTTGGTTGCTGAAGTGAGTGCATCTTTGGGACTCCTATTCTTCGCTGTAGCAGGGAGCTGCCTCTATTAACTTTCCCACGAGAACGTTGTAGAATCGCAATACAGACAGTAGCTCTTGAATGATTATAAGGGATTTACTCAGAATCATCCAAGATGCCTCTAATGCGTAGCTTGTCTCTTCTTCTAGAGTAATAGTCCAAGGACAGATACTTGAGAAGACCAGGGGTTCAGAGCGGTCAAATTAAAGCCTGGTTAAAGCAGTCAAGTTAAAGTCTGGTGCTTAACTTGCAAAACATAATTTTCTGATTTTCTTTAACCTTGGGTTGATGAACTGAGTATTTTAACGCAGGTTCTGTCCCTCATAGACAATGTCGTCACCCCCTGCCTGACTGTGCTTTATTCTATTTTTTCTCGGTAACGTGACTGTCTGGTGTGCTGGACGGGAAGGGATTGAGTGAGGTTGTCCACAGGTGGAGAGTGTCTGCTTCTAGAGAAATGGGGAAAAGTCTCGGTGGGGGCTGGGGTGGGGAGTAGGGTTCCCCAGAGCAGCAGGGTTTTCAGCAGGGTTTTCCAGACGACGACACGAGGCAGTAGAAGGGCCCGGACTTTGGGATCAGATGCATCTTGATGGGGGTCCCGCCGGCTGTGGGTTCTGAGCTGAATGACCCTGGACAAGCTGGTCCAAGAATCTCTTTTCCTTTATGGTCAGAGGCAGGTAAAAAAGTTCAGGTCTCAGGGGGCGGAGGGGGGCGGGTAGAGGCGGAATCATACCCAGTGTCTTTCACTTTCTGGAACCTGGTAGAACTAAGGTAACGCTAACTGTCTTTTCTTTCCTGCGGGGCAGACCGGTCGCCTGGCTTGTGCGGAGCAGGAACTGCCGGAGGCTGGCCCACGGGTCCGCAGTCAGGGTGCAGCTGTCACAACTGCGGTGCAGAAAGCCAGGGTGGCTCCCTTGGGAAGGCAGGCCCCCGACACGGGGACCCCGGGGGCGGTGCGGAGACTGTGGCCCGGTGGGCTCCGACCCTGCACCGCCTCTTCCCACGATCCTCGGGTGGATCCCAGCGGCCGGGGCTGACCTTAGGTCACGGGAGGCTGGAGTCCAGGCCTGGTTGTCAGGCCCTCGCCGCTGGTCACTGCGCAGACCCAGCGCAAAGAGCGCCCCGAGGCTCGTGCTGGTGCGTGTCAGGGACGGGGCAGGTTGTCAGCGCTGCCGCGATCCCTGCGACTCTCTGCAGGTGGGAGACGCCAAGGCCTTGGCTCAGGGATCCGGCAGGTGCCTGGAGGGGGTGTGGCTGCGTCCTGGGTCCCTGCGTGGGCGGGGCCGCCCGGGGACCCTCCTCCCGCCCCCGCCCCTCAGCCTGGGGACCGTGAGCCCCGCTTGCCCTTCGTGCCTGCACCTGCCTTGTGTTTCTAAGATTCCTGATCCCAGTTGGAATGTGACAGCTGTCCCCTTTTTTAAAATACAGAATTTTAGCTGAAGCTCTCAAAGGATCCTTTTTTTTTGTGGGGTGGGGGGAGGGTTATTATCTGTTGATGGCTTCTAGTGGTTTGGGCTCTGGCAGTTTGCAGAATGATTACTGGGATGTTTGTAATAGGTTTTCATCACATATGATTTATTTTTCACGCTGTCGTGAAACCTCTGCTCATTAAACTTCTGCAGATTAGCCCAGATAGCACATCAGTCCCATAGAGAGAAAAATCGTGAACTTAACTATCAGTCACAACAATGGCTAATTAACTCCCTGTTAATGTTCTCCACCGAAGTTGTGAAACTGTGGGTCTTAGGAGACTCAGCTAACAGTTGTGTTTTGTGGCATTATCACTTTGTACTTTTTCTATTTCTAAGTTGTTGGGCCAACGGTCGCTCAGGCAGCAGCTGCTGAAAAAAAGGAAAACCCCCAGGACTTCACTGCGGCCGCTCTCCATGCAGGCCTGTAGCTGTCCCTCCAGGAAAGCTCTGGGGGCGGCGCATTGGGACCCACGATCTCCTGAACAGATGCTCAATGTCAGAGAACGATGGCGACGAGAATCAGTGATAAATGAGGGAGAGGAGCTCACGTTTCACAGCCCTCTGATTTTCATGTTCTGTTCGGAACCTCTGTAGCGTGCAGCATTTCCAAATTAAGCACGGGGAAGTCTCCCCACCCCCAAAGTAAACGCAACGCATTTTCTGGAGTCTGGTTTCTAGATAGTGTCTGATCGAAGGGCCACGAGACACGCAGACATAATTCTGTAGAAGGAAAATACTTTAAGTCATTTCTTTCCCTTGCACCTAAACCTTGATACTAACAAATTGAATTGATTGGGGTGACTTTATTCTTTTTCCTTAAGTGAGAATATTTCCTTTCTATTGCTTCACAGGCCAGATTGTTATAAAAGAAAACAAAATGATAATAAAACTTTACCTGTATTTAATTAAATTTCCTAAAGACTAGCAACATGGATACTGATTTTATAGGGAAAATGGACTATCATGGTAGGAACGGAATCTATAGAAAATGCACAAAGAAGACTTTTTGGAACCTTCCTAAAGCAATAGCATGAAAGTGACTTAATAGCAATGCAGATTCATTCCCAAGGTCAGTAATTTCATTTTCCATCACTGCACAGCATCACCACCTGGAGGGTTCACAGTCAAAGTCAGAGCCCATCCCACTCCCACTGAATCATTAACAGAACTTCTTTGCCTACAGATCAGAAAAAAAAAATATGATGTTCACAACCCACTCATAGCCAACTTTTCCAGGAATAAGTTATTCAAATCTAAGATAATTTAATATGATAGATACAGAAGGAGAGTGACTTCTGATTAAATTTAATGTATAGAAGTAAAACTCTGGCTGAACCTTGTGGCAGCCTAATGGGTCACCTCCTGCTGTTGTCAATCACCCTACCGGGAAAATCGAGGGGAAGCCACTGTCTGGGTGATGGCATCAGAACACACGAACTTCAAAGTCACTGAGGATGAGAGCTAGAAATCTCCATTGCCTTTCACCCCTTCAGACTTCTCATCCCAGCCCTAGAACCTGTCAAAAGCCTCTCGGCACATCTGCCTTTAGGAGAATCACAGAGACACCAGACCTCACACAAAAGACACAAGATGAGAATACTCACATTCCCAAATCGTGCTTTGTTTTCTTATTTCCAATGGGCAGCTACAATCGTGGAATTAAACACTGAGTTGAGTCACAGATAGTGGTATTTCCAGACCCCATTGGTAGAATCCTATGCTTAACAGAGGAGTGGACTCTTGTTGGTTTCCACAAAGGTTGTGAAATTTATCCTGCATCTGAGTGAGTTTCAGAGTCAATTTAAATGGAGCTGAGGAAAGTGGAGACACGTGTGACAAACTGCATCTGGTTGAGGAGGTGAGTTTTTGAGATGCCCAGTGTTCAAACCTCACTCCTGCCCATTAGTTGGTTAAATGCTCGCGCACATAATAAATCTATTGTATTCCTCTGTTTAAAAAAAAAAAAAGATGAAAATAACATAGTATTCAGTATTAAGTTTCTTGTGAAGATTAAGAGTCACGATACACATGAGGCATTTTGCATGGTGCCTGGTAAATACCAAGACTTATTTAATGTAACATTTTCATAATTTCTCTTTACAGTGATTCCTGGAAATAAAGGTGTTATTCTGGATCGAGTAAAGATGCCATAGTTCTACAAATTCCTAGGGAAGATGTTTCAACTCAGTAAGTGACATCATTCCTTTAAAAGCCAATTTCATAACTATTTGGGATTTGAAACCCTTAGCCCACGATAATATGGCACAGACTTCTCTCAATATTAATAAGATCTCCTGTGTAGGTTGGGGTCATACCAAAGACAAACCCTTAAATGCATTTTCCATTAAAATGTAGGAATTTCTGGGAAGTGAAAACTCTTCCTTTAAATAAAGATTATTAGAACTGGGAGAAATTTTGGGGGGCGACTGGGTGGCTCAGTTGGTTAAGTGCCAGACTTCAGCTCATGTCATGATCTCACGGTTTGTGAGTTCAGGCCTTGCATCGGGCTCTGTGCTGAGAGCTTGGAGCCTGGAGCCTGCTTTGGATTCTGTGTCTCCCTTCCTCTCTCTCTCTCTCTCTCTCTCTCTCTCTTTCAAAAATGAGTAAGTATTAAAAAAAATAACTGGGAGAAATTTTAGAAGACAGCCTTTAAACATTTTATGTGTTAATTAACATATAGTAAAATTTACTTTTCTCATATATTTCTGACAAATGCATTGAGTTGTACAACCATAAGGACAATCCCCGATAGAGAATCACAGATCAATGGCATATGACACGTTTCATTGAGTGACCTTCCTCTCAATACAAATATGTTTCCGATTATATATCTAGAAGAGAGGGAAAGAAAGATTATTAGTGATGATTTTGTGAAAAGTGACATGAAAGGAACACAGGCACATTACTAGCATCCTTAAAACAGCGAGTCCTTGTAGTGTTTTCAGTGGCTGAATGTGCTTTAATATGGGATATGCAGAGCAGACTGGTCTGAGCACTGAGACTTTAGACTCCCAAATTCTTAATAGCCTGGTCATCCAACCACAGAATAAAGGAGTATAAGGAGGCCTCTTGGGACTCGCTGACCCAATGCCACTAGAGGCAGAGATCCCATCCTTTCACATGGTCATGTAGCCTCTGCTTAAAGACTGGAAGGCATATCTCCTCAAGAAGTAGGAAATTCAATGCCAGTCAACTGAAAATTTCTAAAAACTATGACCTTCCTGAAAGACTCTTTAGTTGCTTATCTTTGGAATCATAGTATAACTGCATTAGCTGAATTCCTTAGCTATATACTCTTTTAAAATTTTTCCAGTTCCTTTATTTTTTTTAATATGAAATAACCTCAAGCGTGTATTTTTCACTTGCAACGGGAAGATGTAAGGAGGGTCAGATGGTGTCTTCACAGTCATGGGTTGCATCAAAGGAGAGGAATCCCGGACTTAGGGAACCTGAGTCTTTTATAATAGGCAGTGAACATGCCTCTCTATGTTTGTAGGAAGATGCTCGCTTTATTTTTGTAGTTGGTAAGTAACTTCCACTATCTTCCCAAGTTGTTTGCTACACAAACAGTCTTGGGAAGATAGTCCAGAATGAAGTAATTTATTGTTTCTGTTCACAGACTTGCAGAAACTTGAGAAACACGTGGAAAATAGTCTCCCAATGCTTCGGTTTAATTCTAACGCTGAAACGGATTTCCAACTAATCAACAGACATCTGTTTATTCATTCACCTCCTAATCGCTTTGTTTTGCTTTAGTCATATCCTTTTTTCTCTGTTCATACTGATGAACACTGAAAGTGAAAATCAGAAATACTGTTTCTTTTTGCATTTATACACATAAAGATTGATACTTACCCAACAGTAGTCAGATTTTACTGTTAGATTTTAGTTTTAGTCTTTTGTGACTAAATTTTAGCAACTGTTGATTTTAGTATTTAGGAGTATGGCCAAATGAAAGACTGTTAGATTGAACTCCTAGAAATATACTGGCTAACATTACTAGGCAAGCTGCTTAGTATTACTGAGTTATATGCCAAAGTTCTGGGAACAAGGGGTGACACAGATGTGTACAGAATTCCCCACACTTGAGGAATATTTCGTTTAAAGGGAAAATAAA
This sequence comes from Neofelis nebulosa, assembly GCF_028018385.1. Taxonomy (NCBI): domain Eukaryota; kingdom Metazoa; phylum Chordata; class Mammalia; order Carnivora; family Felidae; genus Neofelis; species Neofelis nebulosa. The sequence goes on along the minus strand of NC_080782.1, from coordinate 6,874,290 downwards.
ATAGCAAGGCCATATAATCTCACTTTGCAAGAGACTAACCAAAGAATCTAAGGGCCTATTTTACAAAAAGATCTTTCAACACATATTATCAATTTAAAAAGAACAGTTTTTTTTTTTCTTTATATACAGGGGTCGGGGGGAAGACTCTCAATGAGCTAAAAACACAACCTGATAAAGAAGGATTTGATGGAATTCTGGCACCTAAGAATATGCGATGCACCAACGGAAACATATAAGCCATGGTGATGTTGTGATTTACAATAAAAAAAAAAAAAATGCATTGGTCTTTGTCCCCATTCCCGGCACAAAACTCCTAAAACCCTTGGATTTTATACTCGTAATGAATGCCTTTCAACCACACCTGAATTTATGTTAATGAGGTGACTTTTGAAAGCACCTAGGGGTGGGGGTCTGGTGGCTGGGAGAATTAACCATGTGACTGGAGGGGTAGGAGCACTCAGTCTTACCCACTGATCTCTGGCAAGTGGGGAGGGGCTGGAGATTGAGCTCAACCACCAGGGGTCCATGATTTAATTAATCGTGCTTAGGTAACAAAGCCTCCATAAACCCAAAAAGAACAGGGTTCAGAAAGCTTCTGGGTTGTCCAGCCTGTGATTTGGAGACAGTTGCATGTTTATGGCGCACGGAAGCTCCACAGCCTTTCACCATCCCCTGTTCTACGCCTCTCTTGCATCTGATTATTCCTGAGTTCTTTCATAATAAGCCAGTAATCTTGGAGGCGCCTGGGTGGCTCATGATCTCACTAATCATGATTTCGAGCCCCAAGCCAGGCTGTATGCTGACAGCTCAGAGCCTGGAGCCTGCTTTGGATTCTGAGCCCCCTCCCACTCCTCCCTGCTTGTGGTCTCTCTCTCCCTCTCAAAAATAAATAAACATTTGAAAAAGATAAGCCGGTAATCAAGCAAGTAAGGTGTTTCTCTGAGTTATATGAGCCACTCTAGCAAATTAATGGAATCCATAGAGGGGGGCATTGGAACCTCCAATCTATAGTTAGTAGGTCAGAGCACAGGTGACGACCTGGATGAGGGATTGGCATCTGAAAAGGAGGGGGGAGGGGCATAAGACATGTAGAATCTGGTGCTAGCCACAGGCAGATAGTGTCAGAAGTGAGTTGAATTGCAGGACCCCCAAGTAGTCCAAGAATTTCTCAATGTGTGGGAAAACCCCACATTTCAGAACGGTGTGCAGAATCGTAGCCACAGTTTGAGAAGGTCTAGAAAAACGAATTTCAAAAGCATTTTTTTAAGGGACTGTGAAGTAATCCTGACCGGGCCTAAAACTGGTTCATGTAACCTTCAACAGGCAGGTTGCCACTTTGGTGGCAGTTGTAATAGAAAAATAGAGAAATTGTAATAGAAGGAAGGTCGCAGAGCACAGTGGAGTTTCAATCCCCATGTGGTTTATTCTGATCGTGGCCACTTGTGTTTACACACGTCCAGATCTGAGGGGTTTTTTTGTGTTTATTTATTTATTTTGAGAGAGAGAGTGCAAGAGGGGGAGGGGCAGAGAGAGGTAGAGAGAGAGAGGGCCCCAAGTCGGCCTCTGTGCTGACAGTGCAGAGCCTGCTTGGGACTCGATCTCACGAACTGTGAGACCATGACCCGAGCCAAAGTCAAGTCAGACACTTAACCGACTGAGCACCCAGGCGCCCCCGGAATTTTTTTTTTATTTTTTATTTTTTATTTTTAATGTGTTTATACCACTTGAAAATAAGAACCAAAGAACTGACAGAAGGGAAAAACCTTCTGTCACACACATCCTTTTGTTCCTAAGATCACATGATGGGTAAATCATGAAAGCTTTTAGGATTTCAAAAATACCTCTCCTATTATAATAGTAAATAACGCACCTTCTATGTGAGAGTTATCCGAAAGTGTTTTCTTTTCAAATATCTGGACGTCGGTTTCTTAATTTTTGCTTCCCGGCAGCATTTGGTAGAACTTCCCATCGGTGCTTTTTATACAGCGTGTGATTTGCCAGGTTTCGCCCAGCGAGGGCAGGAAAAGACACTGCTTGAATTAGGGTCTCCCTCGGCGCCCCCCTACCCCTGGACCTGCTCAATAGCCTCCGTTCAATAGCGGTCACGTTCTCCGGGGTGTCACGCATGGAGTTAGGGAAGTGGATGATCCCTTTCTACCTCAGCCTCTGCATTCTGAGCTCAGGAGGAAAACCTGTTGTGATCCACTTACCCTCAGGAATGATTTTTCCTCCCACCCTGGCCCGGTTGTCATGGTTTGCGGAGCTCACAGAAGCATCCAGACCTGCAATATTCTGGTCTGTTGTCCCCAGCTGCTTCACTTTGGACGAAGTAATAGCTTATTTCCTGACTGACACCTGAAAACCTATTTATGATTTATTCTCCCACAACTCATCTTCTGAAAGAGCCGGGGCATTATTGACAGGGTGGTATTTGCCTTACATTCTTCAAATAACTAACTCTGGCAGGCATCCTCCCATGGGGCCCCCTGGGGCCCAGGTTATTACATGCTGTTTTTCTTTGAGGGCCTTTTAACCCCGACTATATTGGAAATGTAAATAATCCTCTCGAGGACACTGACATCTCCCTCTGAGAGCTTCCTCTCAATTCAGGACCTGGAGTGTGGAGGAATCTTCCGGCAAAAAGAAAATATTACCTGTGGAATTGATTTTTAGTTCAAGGTCTCCGTCCACAGGTTCTGCCGATTATTCAGCATTTAGTGAGCTTTTACCGTTGAATAAAACAAACAAGGAGACCTGTAATCACTCAGAGTCTTTCACGAGTCATTGGCTGTATAGCCTATATTTATATGAGGTCAGCTGGCATTTCACTCAAGATAAGCATATCAGTATACAGATATTTGGATCATCCTGGGAGAAAACATTACATTTTACCTATTTTAAACAAAATACGTTATTTTACTTCATTTATTTTCATCACTGAGTCATATTTAAAAAGGAATGCAACTATTGAAGTAAAGATTTCTCCATTTTCCCCTAAATAACTAACCGGTAGAACGAATTACCGAATGAGTCCCAGGACCAATGAGTCCAACACCCTCTACCCCCCAAGTGTCTTGACCCTCTTTTCTCCGACCCCCCTGTCTTATACTTTGGACACTCTTTATTCCACACTGTACATAATCCGACAAATGCCCAAATACCGATTCAGAGGCAGCCTTTCTTGGGACGGGTGTAGAAGTTCCATTTATTGCACAGATTATGGCAACTCTTACCGTCCTTCAGCACATTTTCAGAGGATTCCAAGCCTGGCTCTTGTTTGGCTAAAGAATCTCTGGCTAACGTGGTGAGCTTATGTCAATAACTGTGGCATTGAGTCCGCTAGGTGAGGTTAGAGCCGTCTTTCATTCTCTTCACCCATGGCAGGCGATAATAACTATGAAGATAATGCCCTGGTATTATCAATGAAGAATGATCTGGGTTAAGTCACAATCACAAATGGACAGGGAGGTGATTCTCGGTATATGTGAAACAGAGAGTTTCATGATCACTGGTTTTATGAGAGTAAAATGTTACAGTTTTGAATTTGTAAAAATGATTTATGATGTCATTCATGTTATGAAAAATTTTCTGAGAGATTTACTTTACAATAATGAGTTCCGCAGTGCGATATAGAACTTTATGCCTCGTGATTATAACCAGTTTCCTATAGCCAGATTGGGTTTGTTTCTATTCCTTGTTCCTAAAAAGCCTGTGCTTTACAAACACTGTTAAAATGTCTATACTACCCAAACAATCTACACATTGGATGCAATCCCTATCAGAATACCAGCAGCATTTTTCACAGAACTAGGAAAAGCAATTCTAAATTTGTATGTAATCACAAAAGGCCTGAAATAGCCAAAGTAATCTTGGGGAAAAAAAAAAAAAGCAAAGTTGGAGGCATCAAAATTCCAGACTTCAAGTCATATTACAAAGCTGTAGTATTCAAAACCGGCACAGAAATAGACACAAAGATCAATGGAACAGAATAGAAAATCCAGAAATAAACCCACAGCCATATGGTCAATTAATCTTCAACAAAACAAGAAAGATTATCCAATGGGAAAAGGACAGTCTCTTCAACAAATGGTGCTGGGAAAACTGGGCAGCAACATGCAAAAGAAAGAATGGGAACCACGTTCTTACATTATACAGAAAAATAAATTCAAAATGTATTAAATACCTAAGTGTAAGAGAAGAACACAGACAGTAACTTCTTTGACATCAGCCATAGCAACTTTTTTCTAGATATATCTAGATAAGTATAGAATAGATTTCTAGATATGTAGATAAATTCAAGTTCAATTGAATTCAATAAGGGATTAGTATTCAAAATCTGTAAGGAACTTATCAAGCTCAATATCCAAAAAGGAAATAATTCAATTAAAAATGGGAAGAAATCATGAACAGACATTTCTCCAAAGGCATGGAGTTGGCTAACAGACAAATGAAAAGGTGCTCATTATCACTTACTATCAGGAAAATACAAATCAAAACAACAATGAGCTATTACCTCACACTTGTCCGAATGACTAAAACCAACAACACAAGAAACAACAGATGCTGGCAAGGATGTGGAGGAAGGGGAAACTTCTTGCTTTGTTGGTGGGAATGCAGACTGGTGCAGCCACTCTGGAAAACAGTATGGAGGTTTCTCAAAAAGTTGAAAATAGAAATACTCTATGATCCAACAATTGCACTACTGGGTATTTACCCGAAGAATACAAGAACATGAATACAAAGAGATACACACACCTCGATGTTGATGGTAGCATTATTTACAATAGTAAAATATGGAAGTATCTCAAGTGTCCATCAATTGATGGACATGAGTGGATTAAGAAGGTGTTGTATATATACTATGGATCATTATTCATCCATAAAAAGAATGAAATCTTGCCATTTACAATGACATGGATGGAGCTAGAAAGTATAACACTAAGCAAAATAAGTCAGACAGAGAAAGACAAATGCCATATGATTTCATTCATATGTGGAACTTAAGAAACAATTCAAATGAGCAAAGGGAAAGAGAGAGAGAGAGAGAAAGAGAGAGCTAGAGACCAAGAAACAGACTCTGAAGTATGGACTCCTAAGTATGCTTGCTCCAAGACTATGAAAGATACACCTGTAGTATACACAATAGTGTTGACCTTCTAGCAAGTTTGTTACCACCCTAGGAATACGACCATCAATCCCTCTCTGCCTGTCCACTATGACCAGCTCTTATGGGTGCTGACATCTGGGCTGAATCCTTACCTGCTCCAACAGGGTCCAAATGGGCAGTGGGGAGGGGACAGATGAGAGAGAAAGAGAGAACCTGAGAGGTATTCAGGCAGGAAATTTGTGGTCAATAGGAGGTTGGTCTAGGAGCTGGTTTGGTCATGAACTTGTGAGTTCGGATTTAAGTATGTTGAACTCATGTGATGGCAAGATCTTCTGGAGACCTGACTGTTGTGAGTGATGCTGCAATGAACATGAAAGTTCAGATGATCTCTCTGCAATCCTGATTTGAATTATTTTAGGGATATCCCTGGAAGTGGGATTCTGGATCATGGTGGTAGTTCTAATTTTTTGAGGAACCTCCATACTATTTTCCATACTGACTGCACCATTTTACATTCACACCAATAGCATACAAGGACTTTAATTTCTCTACATTTTTACCAACACTTAACTTTTTTTTTTATTATAGGCATTCTAACAGGTGTGAAGCAATATTACATTGTGGTTTTGATTTCCATCTCCTTGATAATTAGTGATGGTGAGAACCTTTTCCTATACCTGTTAGCCAACTGTATGTCTTCTTTGGAGAAATGTCTACTAAAGTCCTTTGCCCATTTTTTGATTGGGTTAATTGATTGTTTTTGTTTTGTTTTGTTATTTTTTTTCCCCTTGAGTTGTAGTAGCTCCTTGTATATTTTGGATATTACTCCCTTATCATATAGATGGTTTGCAAATATTTTCTCCCATTCCATAGGTGGCCTTTTCAATCCACTCATTGTTCCCTTTGCTGCATGGAACTTTTTAGTTTGACACAGTCCTGCTTGTTTATTTATTTATTTATTTATTTATTTATTTATTTATTTAGTCACCTGTGCCTTTGGTGTCGTATTTAAGAAATCAACCTAAATGGATATCTGTGGGTTAAGAGATAAAGAGACGCGGTATGTACATACAATGAAATATTATTCAGCCCTTAAAAAGAGGAGCGCCTGCCATATATGACAACAAGGGTGACCCTGGATGGCATTATGCTAAGTGAAGTAAACCAGTCACAGACCAATCCTGCATGATTGCACCTGTATGAGGTACCTGGGACATCCAAGTTCATAGAAACAAAGAATGAAATGGTGGTTGCCAGGGGCTAAGGGGAAGGTGAATGGGGGATTCTACTCATGGGAGCAAAGTTTCTAGCATGTAAGATAAATAAAGTCTAAAGATCTGATGTACGATGTTGTGTACATTAGCACAAAGATCTGATGTACAATGTTGTGTACAATAACAAACAAGATTTTGTTAAAAGAGTAGATCTCATGTTAATAAGTCACAAAAAATAAATCAGAAAGCAAAATGAAAACAAACACAAAGGAGCATGAGGAAAATTTTGGAGGTGATGAATATGTTTACTGACTGGTTATGGTTCATTTTGGAGGTGCATATGTATGTTGGGTTAACTGGGTTGTATACTTTAAATATGTGCAGTTTCTTGTATATCAATTATACCCCAGCAAAGTTAATTATGAAAAAATGACCTCTCAGAACATAAAATACAAAAACACAAGGTTGACCTCTAAAATGATTTAGGGTTTAACATTACCTAATTTAAGTTCAAAATTCCATGGAGCATGTTAAATATGAATACTTACAATAAAGGGTCCTACTTTAACAAATTAAATGTAATTCTATTGGCTTGGAGGCCTTTTGGTCCAAATCATTTTTAACCATATGGTCAAAATGTTACCTGAACAAATTCTGATATTAAATAGCTTGTGGCATTTTCTAAGTGATTATTTCATATTATTTTCTCAAATATTTTTATACATCAAGAGAAATGGACAAGCCACAGCACATTACCGGTAATGCTGGCAGATCACTAGATTAGTGAGTGGTATTACTTCTGTTATTTCAACCCATTGTTGAATATATTAAACAAATTGTCATAGTGACTTAGTTAATGCTGTCTTATGTCAGGAACCAGGAACTGCTAGGTCACCAACTGAAGGCAGTGTAAAATGGAAGTCAAATGGAGGCTGATAATTTGAAGAAATCCATTTGATATTAGCTGATAATTAGAGTCAATCTCTGTCTCCCTCTCTATCTTTCTTACACACACACACACACACACACACACACACACACACACACACAAGAATCTCGTCATTTGGGTTTGGAAGATAGTCCCAAGGCTTGTCTATCAGTGGGCACAGGGCAAGCTGTCCCAAGTGGCCCAGCAGAGGGTACGCACATACCATGACACTAGACCTCTAAATGGGGGCGTGCCCGAAGTTATGTCCCCTGTCCATTTCTGCCATGGCACCCAGATCAGCTGGAGAAAACTCTTACTGTTTTGACACTGTTTTTTTTAATGTTTATTTATTTTTGAGACAGAGAGAGACAGAGCATGAACAGGGGAGGGTCAGAGAGAGGGAGACACAGAATCTGAAACAGGCTCCAGGCTCCGCTGTCAGCACAGAGCCCGACGCGGGGCTCGAACTCACGGACCGCGAGATTATAACCTGAGCCGAAGTCGGATGCTTAACCGACTGAGCCACCCAGGCGCCCCTGTTTTGACACTGTTAATGAAGGAACAGTTCACAGGTCTGCAGTCTGGAAATGGCTGTCAATCATTGTCATATACTCCCAGAACTTTAATTCAAAATCAAGGTCACACACTGCTATATTCAAAGGGGTGAACTGAAACATACCAGTTTTGCAAGTAGTAGGAAACAATAACAAAAGAAGAAGAAGAAGAAGAAGAAGAAGAAGAAGAAGAAAGGAAAGGAAAGGAAAGGAAAGGAAAGGAAAGGAAAGGAAAAGAAAAAAGAAAACTAACTGAAATCACTCCAGCATCCATTGTTTTTGGAAAACATGTCCACAAATATAAATTTCCTATTTCCTATTTCTGTGAAGTTTTATTTTCATTTCTCTTTTCCTGCCTTGCTCCCCAATCCGCTGATTTGCTTTTTTTTTTTTTTTTTTTTTTCCATTTGGAGACTCACTTCTTTCTACGTGAACAATTAGCAACTTCACAGAAGTAGTGAATTAAACCTTAATGTCTACCACAGGGTTTTCACTCTCTGGTGCCTTGTGACAGAGTCTCTTCTGAAGTCATTCAGGCAGCCAGCCCATTAATCTCCCTTCTGCCCTCTGCGTCAAGACCCTCGTCTCATCTTCAAACAGCAGGTGCAAGAATAGCCCTTGAGGAGAGAGTGTTTCCCCTCAACGTCTGGGGCTCCTCCTCATCATCCAAGGATACTGCCTGATTCAGAGCATGAGTTCCTCTTCCTGTTTTCTGTGCAGATAAACTACCTGGGACTACAGCTCTCGTCCTCCATAAACCATGTGCCACCACAGTAACATTCCCAAATGGTATTAGGTGTTTTCTCTGATGTTCTGCATCTGCCACTCGTGGCTACATATCCTACAGCCTCACTCAATATTCCCATTTGATAGCGTGGCTTTTTCAGCAACATTATTTCCTAACTGATTCTCGGAGTTTGGCACTGGAGCCTGAAACATGCATACCCACGCAGACCTACGCCGACATCATGTATGGGCAGTCCCAGGTGTTAGGGGCCTCGAACTGGGTTATGGCCTCTTCCGGGTACAGATCCCCATTACCCCACTTCTCGACAGGTCCTCCAGTAGAAACTCCTGGAAAAATGGAGGGTATAGCAACAGGTTGAAAGCACATAGAACATTATTTCAGAGAGCAAATACTCAACAACATAGGGAAGACACCAATGAAAGGTCAAGACAAACGCATGCTATTTCGATATTAAAATGCACTATTGAGTGGGTATGTTGACTTTAGAAGAGCAGCTCTCCATAGAAACACTGACTCAGACTCAGAAAATGCCCTGGGTCTGCCGTGGCTTTATGGTTTCGGTGATACAAGTTGTGCAGCCGCATCATCTACACTGCTGTCCTCTCCTGGGGAGCAGGCAACCCTGGCCTCACATGTCTCCCTCCTGCCCCTGCCCCCTGCGTGCTCTGCTCTGGGGTCTTCACACTCTCTCAGGGCAAGTTACCAACCCTCGCTGGGTCTCCTCCCTCATCTGTAAAACAATACCAACCTAGAGGGGGTTTTGTGAGAATTTAATAAGAAAGTATATTGAAAATATGCATGGCCAGTGGGTAATCACAAAGCTGGTGATGGAGCATTTATTTTGTTTTCTTTGCTTTTTCCGCTCATCTTCTTCTTCTCTGTCTCACTCTTTAAAACTTATCTTCACTCCTTCAAGCTCCCCATTGGCCCCCCTCCACTTTCATCCTGGCCAGAATCATTCTCTCCCTCCCTGCGTCTCTTTTTATAATGAGACACTACTAGCCATTTGAAATTTGCATGCCGCTGAGTTATTTGCTGCTAAATTTGAATTTCTTGACCCCAGATCTTGAGATCATTATCCCAACTGCTGGAGTAGAAACCAGGAAGCTGTATGTTTAACAAGCTTCTCTCGAGATGCTGATATAATTGGTCAGCTATTTGCATTTTGAGGGGGGAAACAGAGCTAACATCTGCCATATTAAATATTAAACAAAAAGGTTTCCCAACTTTGGACACACAATCGAAATCACCGAGGAGTGTTTAAAAATCCTGTTGTCCAGCAGCACAGCGGAGCAAATAAATTAGAAACTCTCAGTGAGGGATCCAGATATAGGTGGTATTGGAGGAAAGCCAACATACAGCAAGATTCTCAACTGTTTGTAAGAATCTAATAGACGTAGGTGACTTTCACACAGATTAGAGTTTGGGAACCACTGATTTAAAGAGACAGATCATATAACACCTCCAATAAATTATAAGGGGATTTAATATACTCAATTATGAAATAAACTGTTGATTTTTTTTTATAACAAACTTTTTATTTTAAGATAGTTTTAGACTAACCAAAAGGGGCAAGGATAGTATCGAGGGTTTCTGTATAACCCAACCTCATTTTGCCTATTGCTAATACCTTCTATTGATCCATCACCACTGATGAACCAGCATTAATAGAGTCTTCCTCACTGAAGTGATTTCATGCAGATTTTACAATTGTTTAAAATTTTCCTTATTTTGCATCCAATGTCTTTTTCTCTCCCAAGGCCCTATCTACGATCCCATATTTAGCTGTCATGACTCTTTAGGCTTTTTTTTTTTTTTTTTGGTCTGTGACAGTCTCTTAGGCTTTCTTTGTTTTTTGATGACCTTGATAGTTTTAAGGAGTACTGGTCAGGTAATTTGCACAATAAGCCTCAGTGTGGGTTTGTCTGATATTTTCCTCATGGTTATAGAGGAGTTATGAATTATTAGAACAAAGACCACAGAGGTAAAGTACCGTCTTAATCCCATCATATCAAGGGTATATAATACCAAAATTACTTATGGCTGTTTGGCCTAATTCAACTGATAGAGTTTGTCAGATTCTCTACTGTTAAGTAACTCTTGCACCGCCTCTTTCTAGACTGTACTCTTTGGAAGGAAGTCACTATGTGAAACCCTCACCTAAGGAGTCAGGAGTTATGTGCCATCTCAAATAGGGCAGACGATCAACATAATTTATTTAGGCAGAGGATCAACAAATTTTTCTACATGGGAGACTTGTCTCTTTTCTCTCATTTAGTTATTTACTCAATCATTTATTTACCTTAAAGCATACTTGTGGATATTTATTTTATACTTTGGGTTATGTTCCATTACTTTCTTCTTTTGTTGCTCAAATTATTCCAGCTTTGGCCATTAGGAGCTCTTTTCATTGGTTCCTATGTTCCTTTGGCAATGAGTGTTGTTGTTGTTGTTGTTGTTGTTGTTGTTTCACTTTTGAGTACCTTCTTACTTTCTAGAAATACACGGTACTCTCAGCCCTCTTCTGATAGGCTAGATCTAACTTACTTCCTTCCTGTACTTTTAGTTTGCTCATGTGGCTTCCCAGAACAGAACTGGTATACCATTGAGAGATCCCTCAACAGGCAAATATGCTTGACATCAGGAAATGTCAGTGGAGAGAAGAAGGAGGAGGAAGAGGAGGGGGATGGGGAGGAGAAGAAAAACTAAAGAGCAAATGTAATAACTCAAGGAGCATCATCATATGGCATGCTTCAGCATGGGACCAACAGCCCCTGAGACTGTTTTTGCATTGTGGAACCATTCAATATTTGACATGTGTCTTGACATCCTTGACCTTTCAAAGGCTAGAGTGACCAATTCTACTAAGAATGCATTCATACAAGCAATCATTTACATAAAAAAAGGAGGGGGAATACCTGGGTGGCTCAGTTGGTTGAGTCTCCAATTCTTGACATTGGCTCAGGTCATGATCTCATGGTTTGTAAGATCGAGCCTTGAATAGGGCTCTGGACTGACAGCATGGAGCCTGCTTGGGTTTCTTTCTCTCCTTCTCTTTCTGCCTCTCCCCAAGTCATGCTCTCTCTCTCCCTCTCTCAAAATAAATAAATAAGCTTTAGAAAACTATTAAAAACTTTTGAAAGGTACAATTAGAAATCTTAAGTGGAAAAGTAATTTTGTTTTTGAGAAAAATAATATTCCTTATGTTAACAGCCTATTGAATCCAAAGCCTACAGATATCCAACAGACACATGAAAAGATGTTCGAGATCGCCAGCCACCAGAGAAATGCAAACTAAAACCACAATGAGATATCACTTACACCTGTCAGAATGGCTAAAATCAAAAAGATAAGAAATAACAAGGATGCAGAGAAGGAAGGTTGGCAAGGATGCAGAGAAAAAGGAACCCTCCTGCACTCTTAATGGGAATGCAAACTAGTACATCCACTGTGGAAAACAGTGCAGAGTTTCCTCAAAAAACTAAAAGTAGAATTATATATGATCCAGTAATTCTACTACTGGGTATTTATTCAAAGAAAATGGAGACACGAATTCAAAAAGATGTGCACCTGTATATTTATTGAAGAATTATTTGCAATAGCCAGGACATGGGAGCAACCCAAGTGTTTACAGATAGATGAATGGGTAAAGAATATGTGATAGATATAATGGAATATTACTCAGTCATAAAAAAGAACGAAATCTTGCCATTTGCAACAACATGAATGGACTCAGAGGGCATAATGCTAAGTGAAATAAGCCAGAGAAAGGCAAATACCATATGATTTCATTCCTATGTGGGATTTAAGAAACAAAACAAATGAACAAACAATGGAAAAAAGAGACAAAAACAGACTCTTAAATGCAGACTATAAACTGATGGTGGTGGAGATTAATAATACTCTTATCTTTTTTTTCAAGTTTGTTTATTTATTTTGACGGGGAGAGGGGCAGAGAGAGAGAGGGAGAGAAAGAATCCCAAGCAGGCTCTGCACTGTCAGCCCGGAGCCTGATGTGGGCTCAGACTCACAAACGGTGAGATCACGAACACATGACCCCAAATCAAGAGCCAGACACTGAACTGACTGAGCCATCCAGGCCCCCAAACAGTACGCTTATCTTGATGAGCACCGAGAAATGTATAGAATTGGTGAATCATTATATTGTACATCGGATACAAATACAACGCCATATGGCAATTATACTTGAATACAAACAAAACAAAAACCAATCAGTAGAAGCATAAACTTCATAGCCAAAACAAAGACATCAATAGAAGTAGAAAACAAATAGCTTGTTGCATGTGAATGCCGGAGTTAAAAATTCCTACCAGATAATATGAAAATGCCTGAAGGCTGAGCCATTTTACACATAATCGTCACTGGGTACAAGTATAACACAAGTTCCAATGTCTACTTACATCTTAAGATACGCTTTTTTAAATTAACCATTAACTGATGGTGATATCAGATATGAGAACCCAGCATGCTCAAGCCAAGCTCAATGTCCTTGAAGATTGAATAGTGTTCACCATTCTCAAGGTCTCTCTGTATGAGTTAAACATCTCACAGTTCATGAGTTCAAGCCCTGCATTGGGCTCTGTGCTGAGAGGTCAGAGCCTGAAGCCTGCTTCAGATTCTGTGTCTCCCTCTCTCTCTGCTCCTCCCCTGCTCACACTCTGTCTCTCTCAAAAATAAATAAAGATTAAAAAAAATTAAAAAAACATGCTACATAAAGCAAAGTCCTAGGATGATGAGAGAAATGTAAATGGGAACTGGATGTGATACATTGTAAATATATCAGTTGCAGCCTATGATATGTATTCTGTAATTTACAAAAAAATTATGTGCTTATGCAAATGTCACATACCCTTATTTGTAAAATGTTAAATATCAAACTCATAAACATATGTTTATAAACTCACTATACTTCATTTTGTGCATATTATACAAGACTTTTATACTGTAAGCACAAGGATTCTTAGGTTGATGATGTGATTAATGTGGGGAACCTGGGAGGCTCAGTTGGTGGGGTGCCAGACTCTTGATTTGGGCTCGGGTCATGATCCCAGGGTCGTGGAATTGAGCCCTGTGTTGGGCTCTGCGCCGAGCATGGAACCTGCTTAGGATTCTCTCTCTCTCTCTCTCTCTCTCTCTCTCTCTCTCTATCTCTCTTTCTATCTCTCCCTCTGCCCCTCCCCCATTCGTGTCCCCCCCCCCAAATAATAACATGATTCGTGCATAATAGTCAAGAAATAGTATGATAAATAAACATTTTTATATTAATAAAGAAAATAATTGCTTTTGACTCTTCTTCCTGAATAAATTGACTCTCTTTGATCTGTGTTTTAACCTTGGGGGAAGTTAAAAAGTTGTGCTTTATTTTTTGGGGATCTTGTTGCCTGAAGACAGTGTAAGGTGACTACTTTTGGTTCTAACCTTGGGGTAGACTGGTGTTCACCGTTCTGCAGAGAGATAAGCAACTGCCAAATCTGACTAGGCTCATAGGCAGGGCATCATTCTTTTCTGTACCCTATTGCCCAACTTGCTCTTTTCTCTGTCCTCTCAGAGAACCTTCTGTCTTTTGTCCTTTGGAGTGGATTTATTCCCTTATTCCTAATCTGGGAAAGCTTCATGCCCAAGAGCAGTGCTATGGTTAAGAGCACTGGTTGGAGAAGCATTTGGAAGGTCAGAATAAGTAGAGAAAGAGGACAGAGACAGGGGTGGAGAAACATAGTCACAGAGAGGGAAGAAGACAGAGGAGAGGCCTTAGATTTACATGACATATATTCTTAATCATGAAGCAAAGAAGTCCACGCACTAGTGAATAATAAAGCACAGATTTCCCAGTGAAAAGCACCAATAGTTTTTACGAAACTGGACCTCTCGTGGGGTGCCTGGGTGGCTCAGTCGGTTGGGAATCTGACTTAGGCTCAGGTCATGATCTCAGCTTGTAAGTTCGAGCCCCGCGTCAGGCTCTGTGCTGACAGCTCAGAGCCTGAAGCCTGATTCGGATTCTGTGTCTCCCTCTCTCTCTCTCCCCTCCTCTGCTCATGCTCTTTCTCTGTCTCAAAAATAAATAAACATTAAAGAAAATTTTAAACAAAACTGGACCTCTCGAGGCACACAAAATAGGAGCTACAACTTTAATAACAATCATTACAACTAGAAGTCAGTGACAATACTCATTAAGGAAATAAATTGTTTCTATGATTAGCATCACAAGTGAATTATCCTTTGCAAAGCTGTTACCCAGGAACAGAAATAAGATTTGCAAATTTTTAGTATTTCTGTTCGTGTGGGCCTTCCTCCCTGATCACTCTCACTCTGAGTAACCAAAGGACAAAACATCTGTAAGTTAGGAATATAATTGAGTCTTGTGTCCGAGAGGAAGGTGATTAGAAGAAACGTGTCCTTCGAAAGTAGGGCCCATGAGTCTACGTATTAGATTAAATACGCTGTGAACCGGGGGATCATGCGGCTGTTGAGCAGAAGAGACCAGGGAGTCTATAACACCACTTACCTTCCTGGTACATTCCCCAACATGGCGGACGCGGCCAAGGGGCCCAAGATGAACTGTGTAGAGATGGCAATTGCAGTTTCAATGGAACATAAACAGTTATAAGAAAAATTAAAGATGAATGAAATATTTGATGGAGAAATAGAAAACAGTACCTATGAAATGATTACATACACCCATATATACGCAAGAATAACATCCTCTAGGGTTCCTGTACGTTTGTACATGTGTGTGCACATCTAGAATTATGCTGTGTTATCAGGTAGAAAACACATCATGATTGCATGATACTTCTATGGTGTACAACTGAGGTAGGCATTGCTTCCTTATCTTTCATTCCATCCATCCATCCATCCATCCATCCATCCATCCATTCATTCTTAACTTCAGACACATAGATGACAGTACCATCCAAATATGAACTAGGAAACATGGCTGATTATCTAAGGTTAACATTGAAATGAGAAATGGGACATCCTTTCCCATCAAGGATGATTACTCCTCTTTGATTATGATGGCCTATGCTATTTGGCTTTACGATATAATGATAATCATTGCAAAGCTAAAAGTAAGCTGGGTGGAAATTATAATACATTCAATCAGAGCAAACACATATCACAGCATTAGTTCTGACTTTGAGAAGGCACTCTAACAATATGCTATGGACAACAAAGCGTTTTTCAGAGTAGGCAGATTGAGCCAAATCTTCCATGCAAATGGACGCAAATGGACGAGGGTGATTGGCACCTTACCCATGATAATGTTTATTTTTTGGTCAGTTAAATGTCAAAGTACAAACATCCCACACACCTGGAAAGTCGAATTGTTTCTTCCATTCATGAAAAGTGACTTTGGAATCCAATCTCTTATAATGAAATTAAAATGAGAGTTTAAATGAAGACAAGGCTTTAAAAAAATTCAGACAATTATGGGGTGCACTGTTGTAAAACTAATTTAGCCCCCTACTTAGGGTCTCACATTAAAAATATAACCCAAATAGGGGCCCCTGGGTGGCTCAGTCAGTTGAGTTCCGACTTCAGCTCAGGTCATGATCTTGCAGTTTGTGAGTTCGAGCTCCATGTTGGACTCTGTGCTGACAGCTGGAGCCTGCTTGGGACTCTGTGCCTGACTCTGAGCCTGGAGCCTGCTTGGGACTCTGTGTCTCCCTCTCTGTCTGTGCACCTCCTTCCCTCTCTCTCACTCTCTCTTTCTCTTTCTCTTTCTCTCTCTCTCAGAAATAAATAAACACTAAAAAAAATGATAATAATAAAATTACCCAAGTGGATTTTGGCTGTGAAATGACAGAAGATATAACAACAAAAACTCATTGTTCTTTGTTAAATTAAAAAAAAATAATGTTTTTAATTTATTTTTGAGAGAGAGAAATGGAGTGTGAGCAGGAGGGGGAGGTGCAGAGAGAGGGAGACACAGAATCCGAAGCAGGCACAGAGCCTGACACGGGGCTCGAACCCACAAACCATGAGATCGTGACCTGAGCTGAAGTCTGAGGCTGAACCGACCAGGCTACCCAGGGGACACACAACAAAAACTCATTTGTAAGAGTGTCAAATTAGTATTTACCAAGATAACTTTTCCTATGTCTGAAATGGATCATATTAACTGGTAAAAAAAAAAAAAATTAAGTCTAGGTGCTGCACAAGACAACTCTCTGTGATCTTTGTCTGTGAGTATATACCTCTTTTACAGATTTCTAAGAATAACTTCAAGTTAATGTGAACAACGTTTATGCAGCTCTTCCCAGTTTTCCTCCTAATTTTTCTCAATATTATCAGGGTGCTCAGATCTAAATTGCAGATGTGATATCTTAAACACCCCTAAATGCATACTATTAGGGTAAAATAAAATGAGGGGTGCAAGAGCTTTTTGCTTTTGGTTTTGGGGTTTGTTTGCTTTTTTGTCATTTGGCTAGCTTAATGTAGTCTTCATGTTTTCTGGAATCTACACCCGGTGACCAGAGCCTAAGGTTTGAATGAACTTAAATTTCTGTCTTCACTCTAGGCATGTACTTATGACCCAGATCCTCATCCTCTGTAACCTAAGTTTCTTTATTTGTGGGATGGGTGTAACAGAAGAGGGTCCACAGCATAGGTTAAGGAAGCCAGTTTGTGACAAACTGAAAGTGTTCAATAAATAAATGGTGTTGTTGGGCCTGAGGGGCTCAGTCAGTTAAGCATCCAATTTGGGCTCGAGTCATGATCTCACAGTTCATGAGTTCGAGCCCCGCATCAGGCTCTGTGTTGACAGCTTGGAGTCTGTTTGGGATTCTCTCTCTCTCTCTCTCTCTCTGCCCCCTCCACTTCTCCCCCGCACTTGTGCTCTCTTGCTGTCTCTCAAAATAAATAAATAAACTTAAGAAATGGCGTTGTTACTCTGAGGCAGTCAGTTTATTCCCATGTTTTAATTATTTGGGGGAAGTCAGAGAAGTTTAAGCATTCCTGGAAAGGAGGGCTGCATTTATCCTAGTATCTGTCATCCCAGAGTTGGGTGCATCCTGTTTAATCAATTTGTATAAGCACAGAAATATAAATGCTAAACTAAAATATTGAGAGTTGGAGGGTACAGAAACTAAGACATAGTGTACAGAAGAGAGGAGACAAAGAGGCAAACTACTTTCCATAAATATTTGACAGGGTTATAGGAGATTATGAGGAAGGGTGGATCTGGTCAGAGGAATGTACTATACTGACTTATCTAGAAACATACCAGTGTAGTTATTATTCTAGTAACTTGGAAACGTGTTAGGACAGGGATGTTTATTGAGCGATAACTGAATGCTCTTTTACCTTTTTTTTTTAATATTCATTTATTTTTGAGAGACAGACAGAGCATGAGTGGGGGAGGGGCAGAGAGAGAGGGAGACACAGAATTGGAAACAGGCTCCAGGCTCCGAGCTGTCAGCACACAGCCCGGCACAGGACTCAAACCCAGGAACCATGGGATCATGGACTTGAGTCAAAGTCAGACGCTTAAACGACTGGGCCACCCAGGCGCCCCTAACTGAACACCCTTTTAGACCTGTCACCAAAATATCTGCTTTAGACCACATTCAAACACTTCAGGTGGATGTAGTTTCCCCTATTCTACAGGCAAGAGAACAGGACAAGAGAGCAGCCTGGCACGTGTCAGGTGGCCCAGAAGAGATCAAGTAGACGGAGAACCTGATCTATGACTGACATCCAAGGACGTTCCTTCTGTCTCACACCGTGGGGATGCAACCCAAGCCCCTCGATGCAATCAGTGACCGACCAAGTGAGTCTCATCTCTTCCCTTGTCCCATTATGCCACCTCCATCCATCCCAACGATCATTTACACTCTTTCTTTGGCTTTTGCTGAATATCACCTGACTGCGTGTCAACGCGGGCTCTTTTTCACACAGCCTGATGGCGTTGAGATGGTGTGGACAACAATAAATACTTTCTAGACTTGGCCTCTAGCCTCTGAAATATATTAGGAAAACTTACAACTAACATTTTCTGAAAATACGTCTGAGGGATAGGTTTATAATCATGTAAATTAATGAGAAGAAGAGTATACAATATTTTATAATATAATAGTAGGTATTTTCATTGTGTGTGTCTACAGTCACACAGAATAACAATGCCTACAGGAGAATGATTTCACTTTTTCTGGCTTAAAACCCTCTTTAGTCCCTCCCAGCAGGACCCCCCGCAAAGGTGAGCAGACCTCAACGGGGAGAGGCTGTGTGGAATGGAGACAGGACAGCAGAGCAGTGTGAGAAGCAGGGCCACTGTCCACACTATAGAGCACAAGGTGGAGGGCTTTGTGGGAGCTTGGCAAGAACCCAGGGAAGCTCTTGAAGGACACCGGTTGACTTAAGACAGGGTCGGTCACCAGATAGATGAGAGCTGTAGAAGTGAACACAATTGGCTGTTTTTCCTCAAACATCAAAGGCACAATGTCGGGGCACCTGGGTGGCTCAGTTGGTTGGGCGTCCAACTCTTGGTTTCGTCTCTGGTCACAGTCTCATGGTTCTGAGATGAGCCCCATGTTGGGCTCTGTGCTGACAATATGGAGCCTGTTTGGGATTCTCAGTCCTTCTCTCTCTCAAAATAAATAAATAAATAAACATGTTTTTTTTTAAGAAGGCACAATTTCATTTAGAGCACAGTAGGCCTTTTAAAAATATTTTTAAATGCTTATTTATTTTTGAGAGAGAGAAACAGAGCACAGGGAGGGGAGGGACAGAGAGAGAGGGAGACACAGAATCTGAAACAGGCTCCAGGCTGCGAGCTGTCAGCACAGAGCCGGACATGGGGCTTGAAGCCATGAACCATGAGATCACAACCTGAACCAAAGTCGGATGCTCAACCAAGTGAACCACCCAGGCACCCCAGAGTAGACTTTTTTTTTTTTTTTAATATTTATAGGGGCACATGGGTGGCTCAGTTGGTTAAGCATCCGACTTCAGCTCAGGCCATGATGTCAAAGTTCTTGAGTTTGAGCCCCACATCCAGCTCTGTGCTGACAGCTCACAGCCTGGATCCTTCCTCAGATTCTGTGTCTCCCTCTCTCTCTGACCCTCCCTACCTCACTCCTGTCTCTCTCTCTCTCTCTCTCTCTCTCTCTCCCAAAAATAAACATTAAACAACATTTTTAAAACATGATTTGAGAGAGCAAGCATGTCGGGGAGGGGCAGAGGGAGAGAGAGACAATCCCGAGCAGGCTCTTCACTGTCAGCCCAGAGCCCAACCTCACAAACCATGGAATCATGACCTGAGCCGAAATCAAGAGTCAGACGCTTAACCGTCTGAGCCACCCAGGCGCCCCAGAGTAGACCTTCTCAGAGGCAGCATGTTGATAAGAAAAAGCAGGTGGCAAAGGCATAAGCACTACCTTTCCTCTCATTTCTTATGTTTGCCTTTTTTCTCTAACTGGGAGGAGGGTTGTATGGTGAGGCACCAATTGCCTTCGTGTCATCTTCTACCTCCTAGCACGTCACCTTTATTGTTGGCAACGTAAACATCTGGATAGATGAGCTTCTAAAAGGTGTCCCTTGGTGCACTGGAATGCCATAGGCGTGCCAAGCAGGTGACCTCCTCAGGCTTCAGGATGGCATCCGCTTACCCAGCGTGCTGTGCACAGAGGTGTCTTTCTTCTAGGTGTGCCATGATGTGGGAAGGTTTGGGAGGCCTCCAAAACCCCAATGTCTTTCTTCCTCTTCTCAAATCCAACCTTCTTTCCCAATGTTTCCATCTCAGCAAATTTGTAACCATTGTCCTCATTAGAAACTGCACATGATGACACTTTCTCACCCACCTCCTGTCCTCCCAGCTCACATACCCAAGAGCTGCTGCCTCAAACTGCACAGGCATTACCATGGTCGTTGCTGTCTGGCACCCCCTCGTATCCCAAGCTCCTCCTTGGCCAGCCCAGATGATCTGGTCTGGTGCCACAATGAGCACTTCAAAAATGTCTGCAGCAACTTCTCATTTTTCTCATTCTGTGATAGTCATGTAGCAAATTCTCAGTAATCACCAGTGTGGATTGGACCAAGCCATCTACCTTCTCAGCAGATGCGTGTGAATAGAAAGAGAAAGGTCACAAAATCCCACTGACTGATTTCACTTTACATGTAAAACCACGCGTCTCAAAGGCACCATCCACATAGCCCGCCAGTTCAACACTTTCCTTGTGAAGGGACTTTCTTGTGTACTGTGTCCTATGTCCTTTACTCCTTTCACACTTCTGACACTGTCTCCCTCCCTCCAGTCCTGGCAGATGGCTGTGCTTCCTGCTTTATGGATCATGAAGATACGGCCAGGTAAGAAGCACCTCATTTTCCCAATCTCCTCTGTATAAAACTACCAGCACCAATTCTCACACATGGCACCCCAAACCTGTTAGAATGGAGGTTTTCTAGAAGCTTCTGTTCTCTTGTGGATCTGATTCCCTCTTCTACTCAGACTTGCTTTCTATATTTTTTCCTCTCTACCACATTTTCAATATTTCTCTCTCTAACACCTCGTATAAATATCATCTTCAAAATAAGCCCATAAACATTGTCTTAGTCAACTCTGGCTGCAATAACAAAACACCATAGACTGGGTGGCTTAAGCACTAGATACTTATTCTCACAGTTCTGGAGCCTGGAAAGTCTAGGGTTAAGATGCCAGCTGATTCAGTTCTGGGTGAGGGTCCCTCCTGGCTTCCAGATGGCCACCCTGTCACTATATCTCCACACAGGGGAGAGAAGAGTTGTGGCATATCTGTTTCTTCTTATAAGGGCACTAATCACATCGTGTGGACTCCACCTTCATGACTTCACATAATTACTTCACTAATTCCCTCCCAGAGGCTCCACCTCCTAATACCATCATATTGTTGATTAAGTCTTCAGAATACAGATTTTCAGGGGACATATTCAGTCCGTAGCACATTCCTTGCCACAATGACATCCTGCAGCCACTGTTCTTTTTCTGTGCTGTCAGCCATCACCAACATGAAGTAGGCTTGTCTACCTTGCTATTCTGAACTATCTAAACCTCCTACTTCTCATTAGCTCGTCAGCAAATCCCAAGTAGATTTTCTTCCTCCCTTTCAAGGTCTCCATTGATCACCATCTTACCAAACCCAATGGTCAGTGTCTTCAACATTTGACTTCATTTTCTCTCCTGAACCACTTCTTCTTTCGGCTTGCTTGAGACCTCTTCTCTTGGTTTTCCCTGTTTTCACTGGCCAGATGCTAAGAGGCTTTTCTGCTTACTCCAACTCCTCAGAAAACCACTACATGGTTGTGTCACCTGGGGTTCAGACCTGCCCTTCTTCTCTTATAGGAAATCACATTTTATCTGTTCTGGACTGGATGTGTCCTTCTGGAATCCGTGTGTTGAAATCCTAATTCCCAATGTGATGCTATTATTAGGAAGCGGGTCTCTGGGGAGGTGATTGTGTCATGAGGGTGGAGTCCCCATGGTGGGATTAGTATCCATTTAAGAGAAGACATGACAGTCTGCTCTTTTTCTGCTCTCCTTATCCAAGGGAAGATAGAATGAGAAGTCAGCTGTCTGTGAACCAGGAGGGGGCCGTTACCAGCTCCAGGCCAGCACAGCCTTCCAGCCTCCAGAACTGTGAGAAACAAATGCTTGTTGTTTCAGCCATTCATTCCATGGTATTCTGTTACAGTAGCCTGAACTAAGACACTCTCCAATGACTTGAATGCTTTCTGTGTGGGCATCAAATACTGTCTCTCTATTGGTAACTTCTCCAGCCTTGACCTCTTCTGTGAGTCCTGGACCAAAGCATCAAACTTCCCCCTGATGTCTCCACTGTAATGTCCTCCTGACATCTGGAATGGCCACAGGCAGCAGTCACATGATATCAGAATAAAACAAACATACGCCGCTGTATAATTATACCACTGAGATTGATTATATCAACTTACATTCGATAAGGTCATGCCCAGTGGGATGATGTGGGAAGCAAGTCCACAATAACTAGATGATTCAATTTGGTGGTGGGGAGGTTGAGAATATGGGCTGAGGTAGCTCAAGAGCAGAGGTAAATACAGGCTAATGAGAACTGGGGCATATTTGAAAGGCCTACAGCTCTCAAGACGTCGCCAAACCTAAGTTCCATAGCAACATCTTCGAGTCATTAAGGAAGGGGAGAATTATGTTTGCTCTGTTTAATTTAAGCAATTAACCTGGCAATGTTTTTGACACTGGTAATGCAAAGAGGGTATGTTTTCACTATATTTAAAATTATCTAGCGCATCTTAGTGTATAAAAATCAAGATAATGCAAACATTCCTGCTTTTGACCGACTTTCATTTAGCAACAGATTTATTAATCATGAAAACTTTATTAGAAATTGAGTCAGATTGTCTTCCCCACCAGCTGGAAAGAACAGATATCTTTCTAAACGTGTTCCTTAATAAATCATCTTTTTGGAGGTCGGACTGGGTTTCTCTACCATTCCTCTCTCACTGCCTCCCTTTTTGATTTCCTGGGATATGGTGACATAAAGTGACAAACTAATGTAGTTTCATTAGCTGCCCAAAAGCAAACCTAAGTAAATATTAAGGAGAAAGTTTATAGTGAGATATTTGAGTGTAGCTTTTGATAGGATCAGTTAATGCACATTTTGGGGGGTGAACACATGGGGGGTATAAACATTACATTGAGCCCTCAAATGTTCTCCAAGCACTTAGATGTAGCAGTGGCTTCAAAGAGCACAAAGCAATAGCATTTCACTTTTGAATGCCTGCACCTATCACCATGAAATCTATAAAATAGTCCTCTAATATAGATGCATAAACACCGACTGCCCATTCTACACTAGTCAGAAACACAATAGGTGGCTGAGGGTGTTACAAGCCTCGGGACACCAGGTGTCAGTTCTAGCAAAGAAGAGGAATTTAGACTTGGTTAGTGGCACATGGACACCCAAGAACCCAAATCATTGACATCACACAAAGAAACACGATGGGAAATGCGGTCTCATTACAAAGTGTCTCTGCAGTCTGACAACTGAGCGGCAGTGACTCATCTGGTCACTTGGACTTCCTGGATGGCCCAGAGTCGGTGGCTGTAATGTGAATGAACCTAGCATTACTGCCTCTCACTGTCAGTGAAAGACAAATGAGCTGTTCCCCCTCTCACTTGGGATGCCCATGTACCTGTCCTTCTATGCAGGCACGTTACCCCAGCAAAGAGTACCATCCCTTTGATGACAATGCCTGAGACATCGCACACTTGGAATGAAGGAGGGTTGCATCTAACGTGGGGATTTCAGGCAAAGACCTAATTTTATAAATTAGATTGTGAAGCGACATTCATTACATTTGATTTAAAAAACAGGATTTTTTAAATTGGAAGTATAAGCAGAGCAGAGAATCGACTCATTTATCGATATTTTTGTGTCAAAGTTGTTATTTTTGTTCTGTTGACAACCATATGTAGAGACACTCCAAATAGCCCCAGAAAGACATTTTATCTTAAAAATAGTTAACATTGTCTCAAGTAGGCTGGATAACATTTATGAAATACAGACAATGTAAGGAAATTAGCGTTCATCAGGAAAACTTTTTAACTTCAGTGAATCTCCATTGGGATAGCAGTTAAGTTGGATGTCTGAAAACATGTGTATCACCAAACAGTAACGTTAAAATAGCACCTCTGCAGTCTATAATAATGGGAGAGCAGCTTTAAAAAGCTCCCAGAACTTTAACATAAAGTATCTGTCTTCAAAATACATGTTATTGTCATATTTGATTTAAGATCGTAAGTCACCTGCTTAAAATGTGACACTGAAACCCAGTAGAAAATTCAAAAACCCCTCATTCTTGACTTCTCATTCTTTGTAGTTTTGTTCTAGATGCCACTGTTTCAAAATATGGAAGATTTCCAAGAAAATATCCTTTTGAAAGTACTTTGTCTTTTTAATTTTATAAACAAGTTTTGTAATAGGAAACTGGCTGCAACGGATATATTAAACAAAGGAATACTTTTGATGTGTAATTTTCAGCTGGTGACTTATAAAGCCTCGGCACAGGAAATTAGAAGAAGGAAGTATCCGGGTTTAAAAAAAAAACAGACTTATATAGACCATATGTATCCACTGACCGCACCAAGCAAAGGATTACTTTCTTCTGTTTGTGTTTATCACCATGTTTAATGAGTTCTTAACTGGAAGAACCAAATGAACACTTACCAATTGAAGTAGAGAAACCATTTTATATTTAGAAGGATTTAAGAATATCTTATATACCAGTGGAGAAAATGTGGAATAAGACCAGGAACCATGTAAAAATCTAATGTATATATGAGAGATATATTCAGATTTCAAAAATATTCTATACACTTCCTCAAAAAATTAAAAATAGAATTAGCATATGATCCTACAATTCCCTATGAAGGATTCTATATCTGAAGGAAATGGAATCACTATCTTGGAAAAATGTCTGTACTCCTATGTTCCTTGCAACATTATTCATAAAGCCTAGACGTGGAGATAACCTAATTGCTTATGGATAGATGAACTGATAAAGAAAATGTGGTGTGTGTGTGTGTGTGTGTGTGTATTATTATTTTGGAAGTAATATTATTCGGCCATAAAAAAAGGAAATCTTGCCATTTGCAACAACTTAGACGGACCTTGAGGGCATTCTGCTGAGCAAAATAAGCCAGATGGAGAAAAATAAATACTATATAATCTGATTTTATATGGAATCTAAAAAAGCAGAACTGGTAGAAACAGAGACTAGAATGGTATTTGCCAGGGTGAAGGGTTGGGGAGATGGGGAGCCATTGGTCAAACAGTACAAACTTGCAGTTGTAAGATGGATAAGTTCTGGGGATCTAATGTACATTATGGTGCCTATAGGCAACAGTTCTTTGTACCTGAGAGTTGCTAAGAAAGTGGATCTTAAATGTTCTCACTGCAGGCAAAAATGGCAATTCTGTAATGTGACAGAGGTGTTAACCGGCCATATAATGGTAATCACTTTGCATTATGTATATGTGTCAAATCATCACACTGTGTAGTTTAAACTTATATAATGTTATACGTCAGATATTTATCAATAAATGTGGAGGGAAAAATTGAGTGCTTCACAGTTTCCCAGCTACTTTATCAAATATTTGAAATAAACACTTGAAAACTCTGTCCCCTCTCAGTGTTTGGCATTGTTTATCTACCTTACCTATCAACTGCTAGAGAGAGAGAGGGAGAGAGAGAGAGAGAGAGAGAACAACAGAAGGTGAAGGACATCACAGAGGAATATAAACAGATCTTAAGTGAAGAAAAAAAATCTTAGAATTATCTCATGCAATCATCACTAAAAGATCTTTTCAATGCCCCCACAGATAAAATGATGACATTTTCTTTTGGTAATTTACATACAGATAATATCAGAGTTGAAACTTAATCTTTTCCTGGGGCTCTCACTCTTCAAATAGACCCTCCTAGGTGATATGAGCCTCTTTGGTATTTGTGTTACATAACCAAGACAATAAAAAACGGTGACAAGGGAAACATCAAAAAGCCAAAATAGCATAATTCATTCACATGTGGATTTTTAGATCCATTTTCTTAACCACCAATGTATTTGCACTAGTATACAAAATGACCTTTTTGCTTCTTTCTGTCTGGTTTTGTTTTAAGACATATCCTTTCCTAAAAAGACTTAAGGAGCCTGTGGCAGATTGTGAAATTGGCCAGAATTCTTCATGTCTCTCTGCATTCGTGCCCTCCGCCATGTAGCTTTCCACACCCCCTTCTTCAAGAGGTGGACTGTACTGCTCTACCCCTCAAATCTGCCCTGGTCTCATGGCATACTTTGGCTAACAGGATTGGGTACAATGAAGGTGAGCTGGTTCCAAACCCAGCCCTCAAGAGATCTTGCACACTGTGCTCACTCTCTTGGAAATCACCCCTTCCACCTAATCAGCCTCTGACTACATGGCTGGATGATAAGAATATTTGCCCCGGTCACTTCTTATTGGTCAGCCGACAGCTAACTCCCAAGCGTACAAATGAGATCATCTGGCCCGGCCCGTACCTGACCACCTCTGTAGCTCAACACAGATGTGTGTGTGAGCCAGTCCAGCCAAGACCAGCAGAGTTATTAGAATGAGCCAGGTCTAAATTGCTCACTCACAGAATCACGAGCCAAACCAACGATGGTTCTTGTTTTAAGTGGTTCTTATGACGTGTGTGTGTGTGTGTGTGTGTGTGTGTGGTTTGTTACACACAGGTAGCCAGTTGGCTTATCGGTTTACAAAGATACATGTGGTGCAATGAGATTAAATACTTTAAAAATAAGTAGTAAAGATGAACAGTAAAGAAAACTAGTACATAGAATCTGTAAAATTAAAGCTTGTGTCAGTTTTCTAATGAGGAGAGATGATCAGAATTACTTTAAAATGTGACCCAACAGAGGCGCCCGAGTGGCTCAGTCAGTTAAGCTTCTGACTTCAGCGCAGGTCACGATCTCATGGTTCATGAGTTTGAGCCCTGCATGGGGCTTCATGCTGACAGTGTGGAGCCTGCTTGGGAGTCTCTGTCTCTCTGTCTCTCTGTCTCTCTGTCTCTCTCTCTCTGCTTCTAGATTGCTTGTGGGCACACAAGCTCTCTCTCTCAAAATAAACAAGTGAACTTTAAAAAAAACATAAAATAGGGGCGCCTGGGAGGCTCAGTCGGTTGAGCGTCCGACTTCGGCTCAGGTCATGATCTCATGGTCTGTGATTTTGAGTCCCACGTTGGGCTCTGTGCTGACAGCTTGGAGCCTGGAGCCTGCTTCAGATTCTGTGTCTCCCTCTCTCTCTGCACCTCTCCTGCTCACTCTCATGCTCTGTCTCTGTCTCTCTCTCTCAAAAATAAACATTAAAAAATTAAAAAAAATAAATAAAAAAACATAAAATAATTAAAATGTGACCCAACATAAATTAACCAAGATTTCTCGTCACCTGAATCATGTGCAAACAAATCTCGCCTCTTATTAGTAGGGTTCTTTTTGTGGTTGGACAGATACAATGATTCTGTAATTATTTTGTGTATATTGTGGAATTGAGTAAATGAGCAAATGTGAAAGAGTTATTACAATCCAGGCTTCTTGCTGTGGAAATAGTGAGGGGAAAATAGTAAATATACGCTGGAGAACAAAAAGAAGATCTCAGCCAGATGGACAAAATTCGGATTACCAGTGCGAACGTGGGCATATCATCACATCTGATCCAGCTGGTCATACAAGTCACAAAGACATATCAGACAAACTCAAATTGAGAATTTTTTTTGTATATTTACTTTGAGAGAAAGAGAAAGTGTGAGTGGGGGAGGGCCTGAGAGACAGGGAGGGAGAGAGAATCCCAAGCAGGATTCGTACTATAAGCATAGAGCCCGATGCGGGGCTTGAACCCACAAACCGTGAGATCAGGACCTGAGCAAAAGTTGGACGCTTAACTGACGGGACCACTCAGGTCCCCCTCAAATTGAGAAAAAAATTTATAAACTACCTGGCCTGTATTCCAAATATCAGTCAAGAGACAATAAGAATCTGAAAAATGAAAAGAGTCGAAAGAGAGATGACAAAAAGCAATTTATAATCCTAGACTGGATCTTTCCCAGAGAAAAACAGAATCCTAAAAATGATGCTTTGGGGGCAAATGAAGGAATTAGAACATGGAATGAAGAGTAGATGAAATTAAGTCAATATGATCTTTTTTGAAGTTGATAACGATACTGTGGTTACGGATGAGAACATTATGTTCTTAGAAAACGCACACTGAAGTAATCAGAGAGAAGGACACGATATTAAAAATATTTTCAAATGGTTCATAAAAGTAAAAGACACACAACAGTATAAATATATTAGTAATAGATGAAGTAACACGAAAAATGAATGAAATGTTCTTTATAGATCAATTCTAGTTGTCCATGATTACTGATGCACTGACACTTCCTACTAAAAATCATTTGTATAGTAAGGTGTGTATATCGTACGTAACTGAAATTAATCAAAGAAAATGTTATCTACTCATATAAAAGTAACAGATCTCAGTCATTTGGACAGCCATGCTCAGCTTCTCAGAAAATACATCAATATTCTCAGTAACATTTTTTATACACTACAATGTCCCGATTTCTTTTACTTCTTTTTATTCTGTATACTGTGTACAGCTCACAGCTTGGCATTTAACAAGTTCCAAAAATATTTTTACTAAAGGTGCCCCATTTTACTTTTTAACCTGGTGTGGAGCTTTGCAGTGGTAACTAAATTTTACCTGGTTTAGCAAAGGTGTAAACAGTGACCGAGTCATTGAGGCAGAAGCCATCGGCCCCCAACATGGTTACGTTAGTTATTTGCAAGGGATCATCCCTTAAGGCTGGCCGCTGTTTGATCATCTGCAAAATGCCTATATTTCAGGAGACTCTTTATCCCTTGGAACATTCAGTCGTTGAGAATTTTAAAGAGTTTTGGTTTGATAAAAAAAGGGAAGTTGAAGCCCTTTAAAATTATGACGGTCACAAGAATATTAAATGCAGTAACTTGAAAGTTTCAAGGGATGTCATTTTGATGAATAGTTTCCTGCATACTTTGGGCTCCGTTGCTCTGTAGAGCGTACTTATAACTACTTCTTCAGACCACCAGACTCCACCGCAGGGGGCATGCATGGTCTGTGTCCTTGTGTCTACACTTTATAAATCCTGGTAACACCACGGCATAAATCATGAGAGTGCCAGAGCTTCTGAGTCTGAGATGTAATATTGTAAAAATAACAATTCCTCCTTTCTTGGATATTAGGTGCACTAGCAGGATATTCTGAAACTGAAATATGGAAGAGAGTGTATTTAACAAGATCATTGAGATAATGAATTGCAGGGCTTTCTTTAATCGGGGTTGACCTGAGTTGACTGGTCCAGGCAGCCCGGTGCCTTAGAGGCACAGAGGAATTGTTTTGACAACAGAAGAGGCTCCTATTTGCTCCTCTCCAAAGACATGGAGTCATAGTTTACGTTAAAGACTTTTTTTTGGGGGGGGGGGTGTTGCTCCAAACTTCAGGAAATACGCATTCAACACACTTTCGTTAAGTCTCCACAGTGAATCAAGTGACGTTACACGTAAACAGCAAGCGGAGTGATAGAGTCCCATACCTCAACTCACTTCGAGTCTATTAAGATGCGTAAACTAGTATCTACGCCTTGATAGAAAAGTACCCACAAATTGGGAGAAAGAAAGGCAAAGACTTATCTCTTCTCACCGTTGAGTGAAGTTATCAATTCTCTGTGACATTAATCTCTGATATGCCGTCTCATGGAAATTTATAGTCATCTGTATAAAATGTTCAGAGTTCACCAAGGAAGAGCCATTAGTTTATTTTCTCTCATTAAGCTCAAGAGAATTCTCTGCCACTACAGTTCCCCTCCTACTTATGGAAGAATTCTCTTACAGATAAAACCACTTCTTCAATTTTGCTTGTCTTCATTTATTGCCTATCTTGGTGCAAGACACTCTAGTAAATAATCACTTCCCAAGTAAATGCACTTTATGTCACACCCTCTGGTAGGAGAGTGAATGGATTCAATCTTTGTGAAGGGCAGTTTGGCAACATGTGTCAAAGTCTCATTAGCGTGAAGGCTTTCTCCTCAAGAATTGCTCTTTCAGGATTTTAT
Organism: Neofelis nebulosa; assembly: GCF_028018385.1. Classification (NCBI taxonomy): domain Eukaryota; kingdom Metazoa; phylum Chordata; class Mammalia; order Carnivora; family Felidae; genus Neofelis; species Neofelis nebulosa. The sequence continues at coordinate 6,844,065 of NC_080782.1, read as the reverse complement.
GCCAAAGGCATCATGAGAACCAAAATGGTAGACAATTTAGGTTCGAGAGGACAGAACCCTAGAGAAAAACGTGTGGAGTGATAAGCTTGCACTTTGCTTGATGTGCCCCCACCCCCACCCCACTAAGCACCTGCAAAATTCTTACCCCACACAGGTGGGGTGTGTGAGGAGCTTTAGGTAGACCAAAGCCCAACATTCAGGAGTCGCTTTTGGTAGGTTTCCAACATGGAGGAGATGGCAATCGGAGCTGTGTGCCTGAGGTGTGTCTGGAACTCTGGCTACATCGTGGCCTCCAAGCTCGGCATTCGGAAGCTGTGCAGCGGCTGCAGGGGAGAATTGGGGGGGGGGAGGGTGGGGGGTGGTAGGCGGGGGCTTCAGAATTGCAACCCGAGTTTGAGTCAGCTCAGAGCCAGCCTGGAATGAAATCGCACTCCTGAGACTACTATCCCCACTATCTCCAATGCTACCACCACGGCTGCTGCCACTGCTGCTATTTGTCCCCACCCCACTCCCCCCCCCCCCCAGCCCCGAGTGCTGTTACTACAACGATTGCTGTTGTCGCCAACGCTGTGACCTACTATTGCAGAGGCGACTATTGCAACTCTCTCAACCACTCTCACTACCACTAGGAGTACTACTAAATTCGTGTAATAATGATAAAAGCACACAGGTCATAGTACTCACCGTGTATCCAACCTTATTCGCTTTACCCATATTAACTTATTTGATCCTCACAGAAATCCCACAAGTGGGCCCTCCTGCTGTATCACGGCCCTACCAGAGCACGACAAATACAGACATGCATTAGCTGTTACTACGGTGTATTCTTATGCAATTCCGCACTGAGGCACGAGAAAGGTGACCCACGACAGCCTCTTGCTGAGCCACGTACCTAGTCTTGGCCAACGAGCTACAAGACATGATCTTTGGCTGCCTTGCCTGGCACGGCTTGAGCCAGGGGAAGATCTCCATGCTTTCTCTCTGCCTGGGTGATGGCAAAGGTCTCACGTTCTGGGCAACGTGGCCGGAAGATGGTGAATACGAGTGACCCTTCAGGTCCCCCAGTGATTTGGTGGAGCGGACCCCCCAGCTGAACAGCTCTGCAGGTGTTCCTCCAGCTAAAAACCCACCCCTCTTCGGTTAAGCTACTGAGACAGGGGCTTATTAGTTACTTCAACATAGTATAGCTTATCCAGACTAATGTAAGCCTGCATTAAAATCTGAACTTGTATCATGGGAAGGCATGCTCTAGACCCGTTTATGAATATAAACACAAGGATCCTTAAAAACCTTTAAAATGGACTCCAGGAAGATACTAAAAGGGTGGTGTGCAATGACAGAGTGACGTTAATTTCAGAAGCATGAAGGATCCCATGTTAATAAAGTCATTAATGGGAGGCAACAGTTCAGTTTACATTGCAAACTCCACGCCCATCCTTGCACATAACACACAGTAAGAGAAAACAACCTTTCTCGCTAAAGCCAAGGATCCGAAGGAAATAAGGCTGCCACGCTGAAATCTATCTAGCCTGCCTCTCCTCTTTAAAGACCTTTAGACACAGATTAGAAGCTCAGGTACACAGAGCCGGGCTAGAGCAGAAACCTGTTAGTATCTATTCTCAGCCACTACCGGAATTGAACTGCACACCAAATATGAATATAAAGGCACAAATCTGCATCGGTCCTGCATTAATAAAAAAACAGTAATTTACCTAAACTAATTAGGAATGACAACTGGCCAATCAGTTAAAATCAGGCATATAAATATACTGTGTGGCAGTAACTCTGTCTTTATTTGTTCTGTATGGGTGGGTTGCTTTTTCATACTCCAAATATTATGCTAAATTTTGGAGAGGTAAATATGAATATATAATAATCCCTCAAAAAATAACACGATAACCCTGGTTGGGAGACAGATGCCAAACAAGATGATCCCATAGCAGGATACCCCACCAGGAGTCTGGTAAGGATGCCACGAAAGCACAGATGGACCAGGAAGGTCTCGTGGAGGACATTGTTAAAAATGGCTTGAAGAAAACATGTAATTTCGTTTCTTCTATTTTCTGTGAAATGAACGATCTTTCAGCACCCTTGTGCTGAAATGACAATGAAGTCCCTTTTAACAATTTCCTAAAGGAACTAGGATTTGAATGGGCAGCACTAGAAAGATGAACTGATCTCATGGATTTTCTTAGTGCCATTTCACCTGCTGAAGTGCTTGGCTGTTTCCAACGAGAGGAGTTACAGATCACAAAAGTATAATTAATGTCAAGTGTCTTCATTCAACATGACAAGTGCCAAAGACAAAGTTGGGTGAGAAGTCAGGGAAAATGGCAAGTTATTGTCCAGCACTTAAAATCTGTTTTCTCCTCCCTCTACCCAAGAGTATGTTGGGCTTGTCGGAAGACTTGGTCTTTGGTGAGTAGAAACGTCTAAAGCACAGACATGACAAGCATCAGTTTGTGTGTAATATTATGTTATACGAAGACCCTGAGAACCCCATGAATTAAGGAATACAATCCATTTTATAAATTATTATAATAATTTTCAGAACTTCAAACTTTACATATGAATTTATGCCCTCACGATAGCAAATGTAATATATAGTTGGATAAACGTGATTCAGAGTAATTTAAGACAACTGTGGCATCATGGCAGTTTCTGGATGGCTATGTTGCGAGGTATGGAGGTTTCTGGGTGAGGGATACCCCAATGTTGCCCTAGAGGTGTGTGTAAGTCATTAGGGAGTAAATGTTTAGATCGGCCTGGATGTGGGGCTTATCATGACAATTCAGACCAATACTGAAGATGCTGTGTAGATGCGGACGTTGTCCCTCCCATGAGGCAGATATCAAGTCAATACATGTTAACTGACTGCATGGCCCAATTAACATTAAAAGCACTTAAGCATGCATCTTATGAAATAGAATTTGCTTATAGGCAAGACAACCCAAGAGCAGAATTCTTTGGACTTGACGGCTTCACTACGATCCCTTTTCAAAGCAGTAAAATCTCGAGCTACATTCAGAAGGCAATTCCCAGATCTTTTTTCAGTTAATTCATGAAGGAAATACTGAGAAGGGTTGTGGATTTCCAATGGCTCAACGAAGCCATTGGCAGCTCAAACCTTCAGAGAATCCAAGATTTACACCATACATAAAACACACACTTTATATCATGGCGTTTTTACTATAATACATGAAAAACCATTGGGGGCATGGTTTCCATGAGTTTCAGAGTGTTAATTTAACTTTCCTCTTGGTACAAAATAGTCAGTGGGATGAATAACTGAAGGGATCGTACTGTTTGGGGTGATTTAGTCACTTTATTTTAATAGCAGATTTAATGCATTAATAAAGTATTTGTGGCAGAAGCATGTGGGGAGAAACATGCTTACAAATCACAAGTAATTTACAACGCTGCTGCTGAGAACATCATTACCTCTACTACAAAAATATCCATTTTAACAGTTACATATTTCACCAAGACGCTGAAGTGCATCATAAGCCTTTATTGGGAAATCAACGGCCATTAAAGACAATTAATTTCTATGAGTTGTTGACGCTTTATAGCAATTTAATAGTCCAATCACTATAAGCTTTATACCCTGCATATAGATGGGTGTAAAGTTCTTAATAAATCTTATAAATAAATATGTAACTTTAGGAATAAATCAGTTTGCTAGGGCTGTAGGTATGCTCCGCTCTTAATGGTGCCAATGTACCATCAATCAGTAATGGTGAACTTTCTTATTGCTGAGTGGAATCAATGGATCGTTAACGAAAGAGTGCGCATACTACTCATCGGTGCCGTAGGCCATCCTTAGTTCGTTATCATTTTTGGTAGTACTGACATAGGAGGTCTGACGTTTCATAAATAAAAGGGGGGGGGTGTTCAAAACACCACAGGGACGGTTTGTTAAACCACTATTCTCTATACCAGGTTTACAAACCTAAATCTGGAAAGCTATCTGCCTCTAATAAAGTGAAATCATTTTCTCAGGAACCTCTACCTTTAATCTAATTACTCCTTTAAGAACCTTAGCGGATGAAACCTGTTTTCAACTAATATTATGTTCATTTTCACTATAAATATTTGTCTTTATCTAATTCACCTCCGTGTCCACATGGAGGAATATGCTGATGACAGAGTTCTTCCTGCCAGGAATGTTGATGTGAGGGCAAGATGGCTGCTGTTCTGGCTGCCGTTTTGGTACGTGAGGTGTTCTAGGACTTCGTGCTACAGGCTGAAGTACAGAAGGAAGATTCAAGTACCTTGGAGCCTGGTCAACTTCGTGGAGCTGTTCTCTGAGCCCCGGACACCTGACTTCATGTCCCCTTATTGCGAGAGAATAAATCCTCACGAGTACAGGCCTCTGAAGTCAGGTTTTGTTACTAAGAGTGGATGCAGAACCTGATGTAGAAAGATCAGAGCACTACACATAGACTACATATAAACTGTGATTGTAACTAAGATGACTTAAAAATATCTTTATCTAGGAAAAAGAGAAAAATTGGAAGCTAACCAAGTAAGTCTTTGTAAGTCACTAGCAAATGTGACTTCATGTCTCTGAACTCATCACAGTAAAATACTACCTTGGGGAACATAACACGTCATGACCAGAAAATCGTAAATAAGTATTCCTAAAAATCATCTTTACTCTGAATTTATAGAGCGTAATGATTGTATAATGTATTTGGCAGTTAGATGGTTTCCTGACCTTATTTTGGAAAACCATAAAATACCTGTCTAAAAAAGCATCATTCTTTACTAGCGAGAACTTAAAATATTACTTCCTGAGAAAAATGGATGGCGAGAGACTTACACATTAATAATCATTTGAAAACATCAACTGTATTGGATGTTTATCTTCTTACCCGAACATATAGTCTAATTACCACTCCTCTTGAGACCCTACAGCTCTAAACAACATCCCAGTGTGGAAGGGAGGTTGTCCTCATGTGTGCCTTGAAAAATGAATCAGTGAGGCAAGTCGTGTTTTGACATTGTCCCAGATTTCAAAAATATGTAGACCGAAGAAAGTGTTTCCTTCGGGTCCGAGAGAGACAAATTATTTATGCCTCTCTCATTTTGCCACTAAGGTGTCGGGGGCAGGGAGGGTAGTTAAAAGAAAGAACAAACAAGGGGCGCTTGGGTGGCTCATTCGGTTAAAAGTCCGACTTCGGCTCGGGTCATGATCTCAACGGGTCATGGGCCCAAGCCCCGTGTCGGGCTCTGGGCTGACAGCTCGGAGCCTGGAGCCTGCTTCGGATCCTGTGTCTCCCTCTCTCTCTGCCCCTCCCCGTCTCATGCTCTGTCTCTCTTTCTCTCTCAAAAATCAATAAACATTAAAGAAAAAAGAAAGAAAGAGCAAACTCTCATGACAGCGCATAGAGCATGAAATATCACGCATGTCATGTAACAACCCCCAGCCCCACTTGGGGATGGAAGGTTAAAGTACAAAATGCCGCTAATGAGACACCAATTGAAAAATTTATATTCCAACCATTTATTCCAATGTCAGTCACTTTTGCATATTTATATCACTTTTACTTAAATAATTTGAAGCAGTTTATAGCTAATGGCCCCCAAACAACACTATTCACAGAGACTTTTTTAAAAAGCTGTTTGACAAAATGAAGAAAGGACAAAATGTAAGAGAATTTTATGAAAGGACACATCTTTATCTGAACATAAAAACCTGGGTCAGCATGAAATTTACATCGGGGCAGTATGAAATTTAGCTGTTTTTTCTTCTCCACTGATCCTTCTACATCAACTATTTGCTAAATTCCATTCTAAATAATTGTTAAATAATATGGCCGATTTAGGAGAAAATATTGAAAAACCTGCAATTCCAAAAACACGTGAAACATAGCAAACATTTCAGTGTATTTGTTGATAAGGAAAACAAATAGAAAATAATGGCCTAATTCACCAGTGTGTTTGGGTTTGAATTTAAACATCTTCAAGGTGGTTCAGTAAATACATTTATTTTACTGTTACAATGGCAAGATTGGTCTCTGAAGAGATGATTTTGAAAATAGAACTAAATTTTAGCTCTGTTAGCAAATAATATGGAGTAGGCATCCCTTTAGATAAGAGCCATTTGAGAGATATTGTTTCAAATGTCTCTAAGAGGCAAAACTTGTCTCACAGAAATCACACTTCTAAAGGGTCGGAATAATAATCTAATTGGGTATTACAAGAAAACAGTTAACTTTCTGGAGGAAAAAGAAAACAACCACCAACCCTGTCATTTGATGCAGGTGTTGGAAGAGAAAAACCACATTTTTAGATGTTTTAAAAGCAAGCAGCAATCAGAACACGGACAGAGTGCTCTCCGGAAGGGATGGTTATCATCCAAGTTAATAAAAGTGAAGGCACAATGCCGCCATGTCGTCTCCTGGCTCCTTGTATCTCTCTTCTCTCTCCTTCTCTTACCCAGCATCCCTGCCTTTTGGCTTTACCAGTAGTGTGGTAATAAAGATGGGTCTCAATCCCAAGTCAGTGTGGGTCCCTTCTTTGTAAAAAAGAATGTAAATTCTGCCATCCATAAGTGCATGACATCGTCAACTGACAAAAACATATGGAATTAATATGGAAAACGCAAACATTTGAAATGCAAAGAAACACAAATAGTGTTTTTGAAAGTTAACTCCCACCAGTATCCATAAAAATTTTAGCATCAGGCAAAATTGGAGAGTTGTCTGAAATCTCCATTGTTCCCGCAGGTTGAACCCTTCTATTGCCAGGTATTAACACGGCTCTGATGTTTTTTAACATAATGTCCCTAAGGAATTTTACATTTGCCTTAATTCCTGAAAAAAAAAGGGTTCTTATGCAAATACACTAAGGAACTGACAACAATATACTTCGGAAAGTAAAATGCACACAAAAGGAGGAAGTAAACACTGAATAGCTCATCTATTTGCATATGAGGTTTTTGTCAAGTTTAGTTAGTAGTGCTTTGATGCAGACTGGAAATGATACTGATATTGTGTCTGCTGGAGTACTTACAATCTGAGTTGCACATTCTATCTAGATTTTTCTGTTGACTTTCAGTCATTTGAATTGATGGCTTAAAAAAATTTTTTTTAACGTTTACTTATTTTTGAGTGAGAGAGAGAGACAGAGCACAAGTCAGGGTCGGGGGAGAGAGAGAGGGAGACACAGAATCCGAAGCGGGCTCCAGGCTCTGAGCTGTCAGCACAGAGCCCAACTCGGGGCTCAAACCCAGGAACCATGAGATCATGACCTGAGCCAAAGCCAGATGCTCAACCGACTGAGCCACCCGGGTGCCCCTGCATTGGAGGCTTTTGAAGTAAGAAACTTCACCAGTTTGTTTTACTGCCGTAGGAAATGTAGGACTATAATAAATGCTATGCTATTATTTCATTAGTCTAAAAACCTACCAAAGAACAGAAAGTTGGCCTACTATGTTTTGCATAATAACAGTGAAGCATAACTATCATTGATGTTTTAAATATTATCAAATGTAAATAAAAAGTAGGCCAGCGATTTGAAGTATAAAAACATCAACTTTCATTGATTCATCAAGACATTATTGTTTTCTGTGTGATGTTCCATGGCTGCATAAAGCAAGATATTTCCCAGGTGGACAAATACCAAATTCCTGTGTTTGATTAACAGGTACAACGATCTGGTATAGCATACCTTTCAATAATATCTGTATTTTCTTCATTAATATGTAATTGAGTCTTCAAAATGTTTAGTCCTCTGTGAGATAAAATGACAAGACTTAATTATTCCTGCATACCTTGCATAACAATTTTTTCTGCCGTAGTTAATTAGAGAAAAAGTGTAGATATCTCACATAGCAGGGAACTGACCTCCTCCCTTGTCATGGAGACCTAGTGCCAAATTAACATGTGTGCCAGTGACAGAAAACATTATCAGCTATATTTTAGATTAAAATAACAACATTAATCCCACTCAATTATATATATATATATATATATATATATATATATATATATATAGTTTACTTCGTATGTGGTATTGATTTTAAGATGCAGAATTTGTTCCTTGACCAAAACGAATGCAGCTGTTATAAAAAGAGCTGATTAGCACCATTTTCAGTCACGCCAAAGATGCTACCACTTATCCCGAGAAAATGCCTCTGTACCTGCCAGTCTCAATGGAAAGTGCCCTAGGGAATCCATTCTGTTTTTTTTTAATGTATATTTATTCTTGAGAGAGACAGACAGACAGAGCATGAGCGGGGAGGAGCAGAGAGAGGGAGACACAGAATCCGAAGATGTCAGCACAGAGCCTGTCGTGCGGCTCGAACCCACGAACCACGAGATCATGACCCGAGCTGAAGTTGGACGCTCAACCCACTGAGCCACTCAGGCATCCCTATTCTTCTTCTTCTTCTTTTTTAAAAAAATACTTTCATTCCTTTTTTTAAAACAATTTTTAAGTTTATTGTATTTATTTTGAGAGAGGGAGGGCCAGAGAGAGGGGGAGAGAGCAGAGGAGGGCCAGAGAGAGAGAGGGAGAGAGAGAGAACCCCAAGCAGGCTCTGCACTGTCAGCACAGTGCCTGATGCGGGGCTTGAACTCGCAGACTGTGAGGTCATGCCCTGAGCCAAAATCAGAGTCAGATGCTTCACCGACTGAGCCACCCAGGAGCCCTATTCTATTCTAACAGCAGTACGATTCTGAGAAGGCTGAAGAGGGCACCTGCTCTCAAAGTCTATACACAACACACATCTCATGCTCCTTTGAATTCTGCTCAATTTCTATTTTATCTTTCATTGTCGGTTTCCTATACAAAAACCAAGTGTCAGTGCCCAGTGCTTCCCAATTTCCTATAAGCGAAGATAGTCCTTGACAGGAGTATTCACAAATTCTGCACCTGCCTCTTCCACTGGCCATTGCAAACTGCATTATACTTGAAAACCCCATGCATGAAAAGTTGCTTTGCCCAAATTAAAAGGCCACTCTAAACCTTAGATTATACAGAAATACGCCTTTTATTCTCTTGCGGTTTCATTTACTTTTAAATACACTTTGCCTACAATTTTTAGGTGATGCATCTACAAGTTGAGACCTTTTGTGCTGAGCTTATTTTAGAGCACAAAAAGTGATTGAAAATACATGATCTGTAAAAAATCTTTGTCGGAGCCATAACTATTGCCTAGAATAGTACGGTGTTTCTGTTAATTGTTCTCAAATTTTAAACAAATTGCAGATAACCCGCGAAGAACATAATCCAGGCAGCTAATAATGGTTAAATCTATTTGGGTGAGAACTCAGCTGACCTGGAGATATTTACAATGAAACTCTTCTTGTGCCTTTAAAACAGTAATGCCTCTTTGGGGGAAACACAGCATTTCTATCTTTGTAACTTTCTTTTTCTGTAGTAAAAATGCATGTGACGTTGCCAACAGAAGAGAGAGTAGGGGACTGGGTAATATACATGATGTGAATTTCATTAGAGCTTCAATAGCGTAAGGGGGCTAGGGTGCAAGGGAAGAGAATTGCTATGATATGCATGCCCAATTAAGATCCTTCTGCACGGAGAATTAGCATTTTTATTTTAGAAGAAAAGGGCTGATCAAGCACACGTGACAGCAATTTCCACTTTTACTCATTCACAAAAATGAATGTGGTAGATACTGTTAGGTGCCTGTAGTGAAAATAGCTGATTTTAAGAGCCTGGTGTTGAGTAAGAGAAGTAAACACGTGGCATAAACAATTCACTTCATTCGTTCACTCAGAGGTTATTCAGAGAGATTTATTTAGATGAGCAAAACGTACAATGTGCTCCTACTTTAATGAATTCCTCAAATCACCTTCCAGACTGAACTTAATACAAAGTGCTTCAGAAAACATAAATGTGTTTGTTTTCTCGTTGCATATTACAAGTTTCCTGTAGAGATTCAGGTAACCTCTAGTTTTTTTTTTCACAATCCTGAGTGCAAGGCTATTTTTTTTTTTTTGTTTTGTTTATTTCTTTATTTTGAGGGAGAGAGAGCGCGTCAGCAGGAGAGGGGCAGAGAGAGAGGGAGAGAGAATACCAAGCAGGCTCTCAGCCATCGGCGTGGACCCAGACTTGGGGCTTGAACTCACAAACCCTGAGATCATGACCTGAGCCGAAGTCAAGAGTTGGAGGTTTCACTGACTGCACCACCAGGCGCCCCAAACCAAGACTATTTTTTAGCCCAAACAAGGTTATAAAATGCATATATTTGTAAACCTACATAAGCATGCTATGTGTGACTGAGTAAAACTCAAAAGCGTCTTCTCTATGTTCATATAAAAATTACTCTCCCAGAAAACTTCGGATCCCTCATCATATTTTAGTAGATGCAGATTTTCTGCCAATTCCCAGTGATGTGACCATTTACTTCAGGACAAGGATCAGTGTGACCATCAGTAGAGAAAAGTTAATACATTAGTTCAGTGCTTTCATACAATAAAATTAGGAATTATTTTACCACTGATATTTGTATCCTAGGAAAAACCTAGCATGCTTCAAAGGTATTGACAAGTAATCACTCAGTAAATAAGAAAATCTAAGTTGTCAGCACTACACCTTATGTTGATAAGCTATGATTTCATGGGGCACCTGGGCAGCTCAGTCGGTTAAGTATCTGACTTCGGTTCAGGTCACGATCTCACGGTTTGTGGGTTTGAGCCCCGCATCAGGCTCTGTACTGACAGTTTGGAGCCTGGAGCCTGCTTCGGACTCTGTATCTCCTTCTCTCTCTGCCCCTCCTCTGCTCATGCTCTGTCTGTCTGTCTGTGTCTCTCTCAAAAATGAATAAACATTAAAATTTTTTTTAATAAAATAAAAAATAAAAATAAATAAACAAATAAGAAGATCTAAGCTGTCAACACCATGCCTTCTGTCGATAAACTCTGATTTCGTGTTACATTCCAGATCCAACATTATTTTTTTTTTCAGTTGTGAAGGTTAATTGAATCTTTCCTGTGACTAATTTATTTGTGAGGCTGACTTTTCCTCCATATTAATGTTCTTCCTTGCATACCAGGGGGGGCCTCGGAAAGGCAGCTTCTGTTGCCGCCGGGTGGGCCACGTGACCCTGTCTCCGTCAATGGAACGTGAATGGGGAGGCGGCGCAGAGCATCATCTCCATTCTCCCAAGGACAAAACCACACACCCACCAGAACGGCTCACACCCCCCTTGCGCTGTTAGGTGGGTTTGCATTCTTGTCTGTTGCCTGCCATCCATTTATGTGTTGCTGAGGTACAGCATTCCCTTCCTTGCCCGGGTCCAGGTTAGAGTTTGCCATCAAAACAACATGCCCACGATTTGGGAAGACAGTATTGGAGGAGAAGCGGTGACCCCCAGAGCTGGCTGCAGTCAGACTCTGGGCAGATGCAGGGTTCATTGCGACTCCCTGGGGAGCTTCCGGAGAGCCCCTCCTCACTGTGACCGAACGGGACGGTTGACAGGAGCTTCTCAGAGATTCCTGAGAACTTCTGCAGCTTCCAGGTGAGTCTGAGAAACACCCACTTGGGGGCATCAGGCTGCCTGAGATGCCTGTGGTGGCTTCCCTGGTCTTCAGAAGTCATGTAAGATGCCAGTTCTTACACTAAACCTCTTCTACCCAAAATGCGTAGCATGGCCTCCATTATCCAGATCGGACCCTGAAATGCATGAACAACTTCTATGGAGAGCTGCTAACATTTTAGGTGCATCGGTTATCCCCTGTAGCATTAACCTAATTAAAAGACAACACAATGTTTTTAGAAAATTTCAAAGCAGTTTTCGAAGTAAAATAAAAATGTTCACTCTCCTAATATCCAGCACATCTGCTGACTTTTAATTGTGTCCTTTTTCAAGACCAATACATATTTGAATGTGAATATTTCTCTAAGCTATGTACTTAAACAACTTCTCCTAATTTCAGTGGTTCATAGCCCGAACCTTTAACTCACGCACACGTAGTTTAAATTCTTTGCACACACAAGCCCACTTACCGTTCTTATTTTAGCCTGTCTTAGTTTTGAATGTTTATAAGGTAAAGCACTATGCTATATCCTAATACTTAGGTGAAATCTCTTTCTTGAACAGTCTTAATTATTTTAAGAGAATTACCTTACAAATTCAGAGAATACTCCTTTGAAGTAAAAAAAAAGAACTGGGAAAGAGTGAAGAGGAACTCTCAATGAGACTTTCTCAAATCACATTTTTAATTGACGTGGCAAAAATAATAGATAGAACCAGAATCCAGTGAGTTTATAAGAAAACAATGGTTGTCCAAAAGCAAAGGGGCCTATGCTACCTGCCTATTGAAAAATAACAGATAATGAATCATTTGCAAATAAGTGCCTATGAAAGATAAAACTATAGATGAGATAGCAAAAAAATTCACATAAAAACTGTTGACTAAATAATAAAATTCTGGATTTTGAATTAATGTGCCAAAATTAGTGACTTTCCCAAGTAGAAACAGTTCATAAATACAATGAAATAATAGAATCTATTTTCAAAGCCAACAAAAGCAGGTAAGTAGGAATACACCTTATAAGATATACACACAATCTATAAAATAAGATGTGTGTTCATATAAAATATGCCTCTGTGATAAAGTAAAAGGCAATTTTGCCTTCTCTTTTCCATATGTGCTACCCCAATGAACTTTCACTACAACCGGACCAGCCAGCTGTTTCAGCCTGAGTGTTGCTTCACGGCCTCTAAGCGATGGTGGAAGGTGTTCATGATTCTTAGGGTGTTGTGACTGTTGAATGAGATTTATTTATAGCCCTTTGTGCAAGGGCAGAAAAATTATCAAAGACCTTTTGGACAATAGTAATTGTTTGGCTTTTAGAAGTTGCTTATGTCTGGAGAGACTGTATTTCTGAGAAATTTCAAATAAAGTTACTTTTTGGCCCTAATGTAGCAACTAATGGCATTAGTGACATATTTATACAGATAATAGTAGAAAACACTTTTAAAACTTGTAATCATTTATGTATTTTTTAGTTTATTCCTGAAGGGTGACTCCTCCTACATTAGTTAGAAGAACTCATGACAATAAGATATAATTATTTTTTTTTGACTTTATTCATTTATTATTTCTGAGAGAGAGAGAGACAGAGAGAGAGAGAGAGAGAGCACATGCACACACCAGAGGGGGAGGGGAAGAGAGAGCGAGGGGGGGACAGAGAATCTAAAGCAGGTTGCCTGTCAACACAGAGCCCAACGTGGCACTCGAACCCACGAAACACGAGATTATCACCTGAGCGAATGTCGGATGCTTAACCAACTGAGCCACCCAGGCACCCCAAGATATAATTCTAATTGAAAGAAAACATATTATAAGAAGTGACATAATACATAGGCTACCTGTAATCAAATACCATGATTTGGTATATCTAACATACTTAAAAGAATCTAATTCTGATTAGATGCCAGTTACCCAAGTGGTTATAATAAAGTTTATCATATTGATCTTTCCTGAAATTTCACTTGCTTTTGATGCCTCAGCATGAGTAATCTACTAGAACAAATTTCATCTTGTCTGCTTGGTAACATTCACCTAGGAAATCTAGATGAACCAATGATTCCCACTACAGGTAGATTTTTAATAAGCAAGGGAGGTTAAAACATGTGTTCTTACCCAAGAGGAGGAGAGCCTACCAACAGAAGAGGGCACTAAGGGACTAAGGTGCATACCCAGCACCTACTCAGGCCGATGAAAACCACATCATATAATCTGGTTTTGCCTAGAGACATCCCTGAATGAAGCCAACACAGATTGAGGACTATGGGAAGAATAAATCAGCTGTAAAGTTAGAAGCCATCATCTTTGTAGAAGTTCAAGGAAATGAGAAGCCAGCGGGAGCTGAGGTTTCAAAGAAAGCCTGCAAGATAGAAGGGAGGCATAAAATTGAAGCAATGAAGTTGTTAAGGATGCCCGGAAAAGGCAGGAGCAAAACACATTGTTGGGTGGGGGGAGGGACAGGGAGCGCTCGATGATAGGCAACGACATACAGGTAGAAGTCAGTTCTTTGCACGCACAGACTCATTTCATCTTCTCAGCCACCTCAAGACACTGGGATTATCGTCTCCTTCAGACACAGTTTGATTAACTACTTTGTCCAAGGCCACACGAAGAGGGACTGGACCAGCCCCTACATCTGTACGAAAAAGTAGACCGTGATCATCAGATCAACAATTTTCACAGTTGGGCAAAGGTGGAGGGGGAGTGGTGGTTAATGAGGACAACAGGGGGCACGGCTGGGGCTGGTGTGAGGAAACACAAGCCCCACATCAACCGTGATGAGGCCAGGGGACAGAGAGTTGGAAGAGGAATGACCAAAACTGGAAGATAAACAATTTGATGAGCTGCCTGCTTTAACACCATTTTAAGTGGTTGTGTGTTTCTTTCCTACACAGGATGGGAGCTCAGTGGCATGCCTAGGAGTGCCAGCTGTGAAAATGTTGAAGGGATGAAGCAAAAAAAGGGGGTGCCCCGGACGCATGACAGGAACAGGCAACTGAGTATTAGTGAGGCGGTAAAATTGGGATAATCCGCCTGGTTGACTACCTTCCTCTCAGCTTATTCCAGAGAATGGAGAGTATCAAGATGAGCCCAGTAGCTCATTAACTCTGTTTTTCACTAGAAAATTTCTCTCGGCAGTGAAACAGAATCACCGGTGAGAAGCGCTTATAACCATTATTCTGCTTACCTGGTTTATTTATTTACCCCAGCTGACCACCATGGGGCAGCGCTCCAAATTAATAGGGCGTTCTAAATACAATCTTTCTAGCAAAGTCAGAAGTGTAAGAGTGATATTGTGCATTTAGCCTCATTCTAAGTTTGATTAGGAATTAGTGCTCCCAGTTTCTCATAGGCAATTGCTCCCCAGATCAAGATTAACATGCAAAGGGTAAATCACATAATTTGATTTCACTCAGTGGGTTCATGTGTCTCTGGTTCTCTTGACTGGAATTTGGTCTTACAAAGTAAAATAGGGGGCATTCAGTGTTTCATTGTCCTTCCTGCCTCGTGCTGCGCTCCTTATTTATTTGCTTTCCAAGATCATACCCAATAAGGAAGTGACCTTTCTGAGTGTACAGAGATGAAATTTAGACTTGCCCAACGCCAGAGCTTGGCAGGAATAGTCAGCACCGTTAACTTCATCAGGAAGGGTCAGCATGCTCTGGGTCCTTCCCGCTTGCTCTGGATGATGGGGCTCATTTCCGGACTGATTCTGCTGCATCGTCAGAGTGGTCAGGAAGACCCTGGACTCAGGGGCAGGTCAGGATGGAAAGGTGTGCTGGGAGAAGCTCAGCTCTGGGCGCGCCCAGCCCTGGGAAATATATCATCTAGAGTTCCAGTTCCGAGGGGCTGGCCCTGGACGATGCTGTGGTGCTGGGGAGTAACGGACTGGTATGACAAGCGTCCTCTGTGGGTCTGCCACCCTCCACACCTTCCGCAAGTTGCCAGGAAGAGAAAATGACAGGATTCAGGACTTGAAGACCTCCCCGACCATCTGCCTCCTGCATCTTCTCGTTCCCAGCCACAGAGTGTTCACCTGCCAGGGGAGGTGCCGCGGGATGAAGTTGAATTCACGTGTCACCCAGCTAGGGCTCCCTTCCTAGGATCACGTTGCCTAAAAGTCCTAAGGCATAACCGGAAGGCCCGAACAAATCCTTATGGGTAGAGTCAGCATTCATAGGTCCATGGTCAGTTCTGAAAATTCCCTATTCCCTGGGTCCTTTAATTTCAGGAGGCCAAGGATATCAATTTTTTTTTTTAACTTACAGATATTTAAGCCTTTCATTGATTAGATTTGAAGACAAGAAAGTGACCAAATAAAATGCCAAATAAAGTAAGTTCCTAAAGATTATCCAGAGCAGAACCGAAACTCTATCCTCCGGCAACTTTGCTTGAAAACAGAGTTTTAATGAACTATTCACTCTTGTTCATAGAAAAGTAGTGAAGTCAGAATGCTGATAGCTTATCAGGGCCTTTACCTTGTTGTCTAGGCCCCTTTTTATCTTTTTTTTTTAATGTTTATTTATTTTTGAGAGAGAGAGCATGAGCGGGGGTGGGGAGTGAGGGGAGGACAGAGAGATAGGGGGACAAAAGATCCCGAAGCAGGCTCTGTGCCGACAGCAGCGAGCCCAATGCGAGGCTCAAACTCACAAACCGGGAGATCACGACCCGAGCTGAAGTCAGACGCTCAAATGACCGAGCCACGAGGCGCCCCATCGGCCCCTTTTATCTTGTGTGTGATGTTCACGTGTTTCTTATCTTTTCAGAGTTGCTTTTAATATGTTATAGAAGAATATTTGATAAGGAAAGTTTAAATGTAGACTATGGCACCCAAAACACTAAACATTCATCAACAAGGCTGCATGAGTCACCAGCCAGTATCTCATTTGTGAGCCATAATTCAAAAGTTTAAAATTAATCATTGAATTACTTTTTGATCATTTGTTATAATAGCCATAGTAGAGAAAGCTATGAGAAATAGTGGCGTATGGTAACATTTTTAACATCTCTGGGGGACTTATCTAAAGGTATCCGTATTTAGATATAATTAATTACCTGAATAAGCTAAGAAAATTCCATTTTCTTCATATAAGCATGAAAAAAAAAATGAGTAAGAGACATGGAAATTGGCTCTACGTTTCTACTTTTAAATGAAGATTAATTTTGATAATATTTTATTCAATCACAGAGCTTGAGCTGACATTCACTGCATGTCTATGGCTTTTTTTGCAGTAACCCTGGGGGAGGTGGGGACGTGAACCTTTTTGTAAGTGACAGACAGCTGATGTAATTTACTTTCAGTTACTTCAATAATGAGTACAAATAGTTGAATTCCTATGCATTTTCAAGTATTAGTCTTTATTACTCTGTCGCTTCTGTGGATAATTTTACCCACACATAGTTTTACAGTTTAAAATAGATACAAATGAAAGAGATTGATTTGAATCAGCTTGAATCTCTTCTAAGTCCCAGAAGGTACTATTGGTAATGGATGATGATGTTTATTCGAAAGGATACAGGTATATTTGTATCTAAAATAGTTCAGTCCAGTCTATTGGCATATGTCATCTTTTCGTAGGAGAATTATGAGAAACACCAAAGATACTGTACTAGTAAATCAAGATAATTCCAGGCTGTTCATGCATCAGTTCAAATGACTTGAAGGGAAAGAATAACTTGTTTAAATGTCTCTGCTTGTTTACTAGTCCATGACTGTACTGATCAAACACAAAACAAAGAAACAAAAGGAATGGAAATCTGGGCAAAGGATCATCTTTTTTTTTTTTTTTTTCTCTCATAAAGCAGGACTTAGAAATACCCACCACTAGTGAGAAGAAAGAGAGGATTTAGGTTGCAGAAAAGTCCTAACAGGAAGAGAATTCTGTATGCTTACAAAATAATAGATAGATAAAAGCAGGTGAGCAGTGATGGTATCCATAATGTACTTATACATATACTAACGTTCTACGTAAGGTGGTATTTCTACATACAGTGAAAGATAAATATAAAAGAAATAAAGGTGTTGATAAATTCTTCTAATTACAGAGGTCTGATGTTGTGAAAGGCCAGCCTATGATCAGCAGTATGGCAATTATTACATTTGTCTAAATGTAAACATCCTATCATACTTTGGCCTAATAGTTGCATTGCTATGTGAGATGTCAGCTCTTACACTCAGTTCAAAGGAAATTATGAACTTCGGAACTCGCAGGGCCATCAGACTTGGGGAAAAGTTCATAATCCTTGCAGAAATTAACGAACAGCAGCTCTTGCTTTTATTATAGTCTTGGTATATTAGCTTCTTAGTCTTTCTAGTATCCGTTCCAACAGTGTCTTTGTCCAATTGGCCTTGTTGATGAGAGATCATGCTGGATCCTTCTACTCCTTTGTATTGGTTATCCACCCAAGAGCACAGACATTACCTTTGTTTATTAGCCTCTGACTCTTTATCTGGCTCAGTCTAGGCCCAGAAAATATTTGGTAAACAAGTGAGCCTTCTTACCTGGAATACCTATATTTTCTCCAATTACTATTAAACCTTAGCAGTTGCTCTGAGGCAGCAATTGTAACACTATTTTTTTTTTTTTAATTTTTTTTGACATTTATTTATTTTTGAGACAGTGAGAGAGAGAGCATGAACAGGGGAGGGTCAGAGACAGAGGGAGACACAGAATCTGAAACAGACTCCAGGCTCTGAGCTGTCAGCACAGAGCCCGACGCGGGGCTCGAACTCACGGACCGCGAGATCATGACCTGAGCCAAAGTCAGACACTTAACCGACTGAGCCACCCAGGCGCCCCTATTTTCTTTTTTTTAAGAAGCCTCCAGAAATCATCTTGACAGAGATCTTATCTGGTTTTTTTTTTTTTTTTTTAATCACATTTTGGCTGCAGAACACATTAAGTTACCATCCACGTATCATCAAATTTTGTGTTATTGCCTTAGACTTGGGGTAGGCACACCATGGCCCATGGGCCAAATCTAGCCACACCCCTCCATTTCACATTGTCTGAAGGGGCCATCATGCTGCTATGACACTGTATGGACTCCCAGAGTCGAAAATAATTACTACATAGCTCTTTTCGGAAGAAGTTGGGCAAACCCAGCCATAGACTGGCATTGAATTATAACATTGCTATCTATTACTACCGCCACTGCTACCATTTCACAGTGAGGGCGAGGGGGAGGGAGTGCTTAGTCTTTGTGTCGCACATGTTAGAAGGTCAGTAGATATTTCTGACTTACTCCCACACGCACGTGCGTAGAAGTTAGTTGATCACTAAGTCATGAGCTTTATGGCATATGGTTTACGGTATATGGTGGGCAAACTATGATAGACAATCAGAAATGAGCTGATCTAGCAAGAGCTGGTAAGAGAGAGTAAATGAAGATAAAAATACAGAAAAACAGGGTATGTCAAAATTTTAAAGCCTCTGATTTTTTTCCAGGCCAAGTTCTAAATTGTTACTTCGCCTTTTGGGAATAAACATCTGAGTTTTCTGATGCATTCCACGACAGCATATGAGTCAATATTGAACAAAAAATTGAGATTTTAACTAATACTCTAAAAATAGCATTTTTGCCCTTCTTACAATCACATTTATTAGCCAACTCTTTTAGATTCACAATATGTTTGAAATTTGTGCCGTCAGCTTATTTTCTTTAATAATCTTAATGTGGTTTCCACTGGATAAGATTAAAAGTGATTTCGTGGTGCAAAGTCACCGAAGTTGTGTGTTGGGATGTGGAGGAATTTAATGCATTTTAAAACTTTAAAGAAGTAGGGAAGAGAATAAGAACTCAAGGAACGGCATTTTGCTTTAAAATAAAAAAGCAGGGTCGTTCCATTCTTAACTTTTTGAGGAACCAGGTATTTTCCCAAAGGATACAAAAACACTAATCCAAAGAGGTACATGCACCCCAACGTTTATAGCAGCAGTGTCAACATTGGCCAAATTCTGGAAAAAGCTGAAGTATCCATCATCTGATGAATGGATAAATAAGATGTGAGATTTATATAAACATATATGATGGAATATATATATATATATATATACACACACACACATATACATATATATATATATATATATATATATATATAATGGAGTATATATATATATATATATCATGGAATATATATAATGGAGTATAAACACACATTATATATATGTATATATATAATATATATATAATGGGATATCACTCCAGTCGTTAAAAACAATTAAATTTTGCCGTTTGCAAGGACATGGGTGCAAGTAGAGTGTACTATGCTAAAGCAAAATAAGTCAGAAAAGACAAATACTATATGATTTCACTCATATATGGAATTTAAGAAATAAAAGAGGTGAACATGGGGGAAAAAAAGAGAGGGAGGCAAACCAGAAAACAGACTCTTCACTGTATAGAGAACAAACTGATGGTGTCCAGAGGGGAGGTGGGGGAGGGGTGGGTGAAACAAGTGATGGGATGAAGGGGCACACTTGTCATGACGAGCACTGGGTTTTGTATGGAAGTGCTGAGTCGTTATATTGTACACCTACAACTAATATTATATTGTATGTTAACTAACTGGAATTTAAGCAAAAACTTTAAGAAAAGGAGTAAAAAGACAGATTGAATTTTTAAGAATTCAACTTTTCACTGATTAGAAGTGATTCATTTAGTAAAATAAGGCATAAAATTAGAAGATAAAGGAAGGTATAAAGATATAATTGTTAAATATAAGTAAGTTAGATATATTTGTTAAAAATAAGTAAGTAAATATATTTGTTAAATATAAGTAAGTTAAATATGAGTAAGTAAATATAAGTGAGTTAAATATAAGTAAGTAAATATAAGTAAATATAAGTAAGTAAATATAAGTAAATAAGTAAATATAAGTAAATATAAGTAAGATATATAAGTAAGTTAGTTAAATATAAGTAAATATAAGTAAGTAAAGTTATGATAAAATTCTAAAGCATTCAATGTTAATATATTTTATTTATATTTAATATTCCTATATATTTAATGGATATATTAATATACAATATTTATTGAAAGATAGCCTAAAACAAGATATTGTGTTTAAAAAATAAAAGTCAAAAGTAATTTCCCAGAAAAAAAAAACAAGAAAAAGAATACAATTAGAATAGAATTTTTGTTGTTGTTGTTTATTTATCTATTTTGAGAGAGAGAGAAGGGGAGGGGCAGAGAGACAGAGAGACATAATCCCAAGAAGGCTTCTTGCCATCAGTGCAGAGCCCCATGAGGGGCTCGAACTCACAAACTGTGAAATCATGACCTGAACCGAGATTAAGAGAGGATTAACTGACTGAGCCATCCAGGCGCCCCAAGGATACACTTTTAAAAACATATGTGCAATTTGTTGAGGAAATAACGATGTTCTTTTTGCCATAGAATGAAGTACTTGACATGATATATTAAAATTTACAAAGACCTCTCCCTACCTCTCGTGTGTATCCCCAGTTCCACCTTGAAGAGTTTATCGGTTGTGGCTGGAAGTCGAGTTCTTCTCGAGCCGCATCTCAGAGAAAAGCTTTACATCGTTTAGCCATTCATCACAGTCTTAGTGTTGCGTTTTCTGCCTCTCATTGGTTCTGACCAATTCATCATTTTACTAAATGACCACTGCAATTTGTTTCCCTCTAATTACCATACCCAGGGCTGTAATACTTTGGGGAAAGTCATTTATTATATGTGTATTCGAAAGTACGTCAGAAAGTCTGAGAAAGACATTCAAGTTTGAAGAAAGAGGTGCAGTTCTGAAGGTCTTATGTAGACTTTGTCTTAGCTCTCCTGTGGCAGCAAGACTAATGTCGGTACATGCCCAAATAAATCACGTGCTCCAGTCCTGCCATATGCATGTTAATTTCCCCTTCCTTCTACAAAAACTTAAGATTTACTTTGAAGCGACTGCAGGCTATCAGAAGATGCCACATGTTCCCACTGCCTTTGGACATTTATTTCAGTAATTCCTTTTTATTTCTCATTGCTACGTTCTTCTCTCTACCTGAATAAAAAACCTTATGTCATTTTGTTTTTGTTTAACAAAGCAAAATTTCAAATTAGCAGGTGCACACGAAGGCAGTTTTAAAATTTTTCTCTTCATTCCATATTTCCGATCTCCTTGAATTGCTTATGTAGACAGATGTCTACTCCTACCTTTTTAGAGTTTTAATTTTAATTGTACAGTGTTAAGAATCGAAGCTTATTCTGATGTGCTTCTTACCTACCGTCAGAGTAATTTGACAAAATCTTGTGAGGATTGTTCATAGATGAGGGCACCAGTGGGTTTTCTTCCAAGATCTTGAAATGATGGCATATTCCATTTTGCTGAAACGTAGAAGTACCTTGTAAGGTATGCCAGATCTGTGCTAGATTTCCACAGGGAAGAATGGATGAACCAAGTAAACCGTGTCTCTGCATAAGGCACTGACCTTATCACCTCCAGACTGAAAGCTGTGTCATTCTTAAGCTGGTCACCCTCCAGCAAAATCCATCTGGCTCCACGTGTCAGCCGCCTGGGACGCTCAGCTACAAGCTGTGGCTCATGTAGTTATTGGTGAGCCCGGGCTATTTTGCCTGTGCATCTCTGGGGTAGAGCACGGAGTGCTGGTTACAGACACCTTCCTTCTGCTGAGTCACTTTGATCAACGAGGACATCATCAGCAAAGGTAGAAGTGCCAGAAGGAAAGAGAAAACCCAAGAACGTCGCAGGCCTCCTGTGAGGAGTCAGGGTTCCGACCCTGTTGAGGTCTCCTCGTGGGGAGAATGAACAGAAAACCCAGAAGACACA
Organism: Neofelis nebulosa; assembly: GCF_028018385.1. Lineage (NCBI taxonomy): Eukaryota > Metazoa > Chordata > Mammalia > Carnivora > Felidae > Neofelis > Neofelis nebulosa. The sequence continues at coordinate 6,821,757 of NC_080782.1, read as the reverse complement.
TCTCCACTCTGACTCAGTGCCTAGTACTGTTCCACTCGGAGCCCTTCCCTGCCTCAGGGCCCGTGAAGTTTCTGGAGCCTTTTGTTTGGGATTTTTCAGAAGTAAAACGACCCCGCGTCTCACTGACGCACCTGAATAGGGACTGATGTGCATTTGCATCGGGGAAGTGGAGGCTTGCCTTGCTCATTTTGGGCTTCCTGCTGGAATCAGCCACTCCCACACCTGACAGCTTGGTTCTCTCCCTCTCCGCTCAGCCGAACTACTGACACCATGCCTGCATCCCACTCTCTTTCCCTTTGCCTCTCTGTCCTCTTCTTGCTGCATATTTTAAATTCAAACCACAGATCATGTGTGTATCATTTATCCATCAGCGGCCCCTTGTTTCCACGTCTGAACCTGGAGGACGTTCGGCTGAGTGAAATAAGCCAGACACAGAAAGACAAATATTGCAGGATTCCACTTAGGTGCGGAATATAAAAAAGTTTAGTTCATAAAAGCAGAGATAAAATTATGGTTGCCAGAAGTTGAGGGTGGGGAAAATGGGGAGATGTTGGCCAAAGAATACAATAGTTTGGTTACGAGGGAGGAGTAAATTATAGAGATTATAGGCACTGCGTGGGGACTAACTATAGTTAATACTGTATTGTACATTTGAAATTTCCTAAAGGAGTACATCTTCAGTGTTCTCACCATAATATATAAATGCTTATACCACATGTGTTTCTTCTAGATTAATAGAGACGTGCCTTTGCGGTCTATGGTCCCCGGGGGGAGCCTGGCTGTCATACATGGTGGGGGCTGCCACTGCATCAAGGAAATGTCTCGCTATGACAGAGACAGGAAGCAAACAAAAACGAAAGATAGTTTGCTGGAAGCCGAGCTATCCCAGCCCGAGTGGCAGGGCCCCGGGCTGTGGACGGATTGGTGACTGCAGGGCGGCCCCCGACAGTGAAGCTTCTTGTCCTCTGGCTTTTAGGTAATTTGGCCTTAAAAGTACCTGGGGTATCATCTGTCTGTCGGGGAATGGCCCTCGGCAGGCCCCCTGGGAAAAGAACCGTTAGGGAAGAAAATAAGGTTCCGCAAGAAATTGTGCGGCCTACGTTTAGCCCTTGCCATCCCCTATGGAGACTCTTCTTTCTTGCAGGAAGGATAGCCTCATGCATTTGCCAGCAAAGAGGGCCTGTAAAGGAGAGACATATGGATTTGAAAGCCCCACTCTGGCAACTAAGGAGTGTATCTCTGGGCACAGGTGACTTCAACCCCTAGGCCCACCTGGCCCCCCGGAGGCATTCCAGATGATGACTGAACCTACAGAATTGTTAAGCTACAGAATTGTTCATTAGTTCCTCGGTGCATTGTCTCTCTGAGAATGGATGAGGCATGGGTTTCTAAGGCCTTTTCGGCCCCTTTCTGGCACCTCGGACCGAGGCAGACACATTGTTCTTCTGGCCTCATGTGGTTAGGAGGTCGTGTCCCTGTCACTCTTCCACTTGAGGTGTTGAGAAATGGAGGGCTTTTCACGAGAACAGCAAAGCAAATGTTTTATAGACTAATAATTATAGGTAAGTGCAGATGCATAATGGAATAATGTAAGAAATTAATCTATAATCAAAGGGTATGAGGGAAAGTTAGGGGAAAATCACCATGTTATTTATTTATTTATTTTTTTTAACGTTTATTTATTTTTGAGACAGAGAGAGACAGAGCATGAGCAGGGGAGGGTCAGAGAGAGAGGGAGACACAGAATCTGAAACGGGCTCCAGGCTCTGAGCTGTCAGCACAGAGCCCGACGCGGGGCTCGAACTCACGGACCATGAGATCATGACCTGAGCCGAAGTCGGACGCTTAACCGACCAAGCCACCCAGGCGCCCCCACCATGTTATTTCTTAAAGGTTGTTTACACATAGGAACATTGTCAAAATCAGGTAATGTTAGAAAAACATAGATGTCGTATGCCGCAAGCAAATCACTAGCATAAATAATGCCACGTTTGCTACAATAAATCGGCCAGTTCAACCCACTGCGTTGTCTGTGTCCATTTTTATTTTTTGTTTTTATTTTAGTTTTTTTATTTTAGTTTTAGTTTTTTACTTTAGTTTTTTATTTTCTAGTTTTTTATTTCAGTTTTGTTTTATTTTCACCGACGCAGTTCTTCCTTCGGGAACCCCTTGTTGTTGGAGCTGGTCTCCAGCAACAGTCGCTCTATTTAAAATAAAGACAGGGAAAAAATCAATCAATCAATCAATCAATCAATCAATAAAATAAAATAAAGACAGGAATCCCAATCATTCTTGGGTTACAAAAATCTGAGAAAGAATTGTCAAAGAACAAGTGGTAGATGAGAGAAAAGACAAAAGTTTAAGGGGCGACTGATGACTACAGGACTGTAACTGATTAAAACTTCCTGGCTTCTACAATAAAACAGGAGGAAATTGATTGTATCTCAGAACAGGCAAGGACTTTTTAGATGTGGCCCTATAAGCCGTTATCTATAAAATGATACTGATAACTGCGCTTCATCAAATTAGAAGAAAATATTTGTGACTCATTCACCTGGTAAAGAATGCATAGCCAGAATATATAAAGACCTGTTACGATTCAATAACTGTAATTCAAAAAATTTGTCAAGTTAAAAAATAAGTAAAATAATTTCACAAAGGACGGTATGAGAATAGCTAATAAGCACATGAAAATACGTACACCAACATTAGTCAGTTGGGAAATGCAAGTTGAAGTCACAATGAAATACTCCTATATACACACTAGGGAGGCTATAATAATAATAATAATAATAATAAAAGATGGAGTTTACGAAGTGCTAACAAGGACTTATATTACAAAAAAACACAACTAGACCTGTTTTTTATTGCTGTTAAGAATGTAGAATGACACTTTGGAAGACAGTTTGGCAGCTTTTTACAGTATTAAACATACACTTATCAAGTGGCCCAACGATTCCATCCCGAGTCTAACCCACAAGAAATGCAAGCCTATGTTCACACAGAGACTTGCAGGTGGACTCTGACAGTGGCATTATTCATGACAGTCAAAATCACGTGCATCCATCGGTAAATAGAGAAACAATATGAAGAATAGCCACATATTGCAAATATTACTCATCAACAAAACAGAACAAACTAGTGATACGTGCAACAACACAGAAGTGCCTCCACACGACTATGCTAAGGGAAAGAAGCCAGTCACAAAGACTGTCCACTGTAGAATTCTACTAATATGAAATGTCTAGACACAGCACAATTATAGAGACAGCCACCAGATTCGTGGTTATCCGGGCGAAGGGTTTGGTTAGCAATAGGGATTAGCTGAAAAACAGACACAAGAAACCTAAAACTGAGTTGTGCTATAAAGATTGCGTGACTCCCTCAATTTTCTAAAACTCACTGAATGGTACATTTTCAGTGGGTGGAATTTTGGTATGTAAATGACAACTTAAGGCAGTGATTTAAAACCACAGCTTGGACAGTGTAATTCAGGAGAATTAATTGCTTGATGGCAGGGATCGTGTCTTAATCACCTTTGGATCCTCAAAGCACTGTCATCATGGGGAAATGGCCGGCATTACACTTACCCTTAGGCTTGTGCTCAGACCACATCACTTATCCAGTGATTCAGGCACGTGGTGGTTTTGAGCTCGTTTTTTTTGTGCCAGGCACTGTCCTCAATGCCAGAAATGTGTCAGTGGATCAGAGACAAATTCACTTATTCCTTCCTTCCTTCAATGATTTGTTTGGAAATCCCAAATGATGCAAATAATATTTCTCTTCCGATTATTTTGTATTTCTTTCCTGTGTATAGGTGGAGAATTATGAATGATAAAAATGGCATCCTGAGAAGAGCAGGGTGTGAAAAACATGTCCCCTGTGAATGTGGACAGCGTTTCTAGGTGCGGGCTGGCACTCAGCTCTCCCGTAAAGCGTCTGTGCTGTGTAGACAAATGAGAGAGTTGGGAATCAGACTTTTCACCCCAAGTTGTCCTTGGCTCCCAGGAAGTCCTAAGGCCAAGCCCAGGAGGAGGTCACCTGGGCTGGCAGAGGGCGAGAACCACCACCAACATGTCAACCCCGGTGTAGTCATCGAGCACTTTTCTACCCCACTGAGACCAGGGTCACCCTTCCAGGAGGTGCAGGGGTGGGTGGCTTCTGGTGCCTTTCTGAAAACTAGGGAACTTTGAAATGTGACTATCAATCAAAAGCTGAGTTAAATGAACCTTAGATTTTACTGACAATTCACCATCACATGACAGTGATAGTTTATCATGTACTTCGGCCAGAGAAAAGCACGCTTCATCCGAGCCATGAAGTCCACTAACCAGGCACTGTTGAACGATCCCCGCTCTATGTGGACTGGCAAGAAGGGATACATTTACACACACATAGCCAGTTGAGAAGGTATTGAAGGTTCTTCCTCTGGTCAGGAATTGGCTCGTCATAAGAGCAAACATTTATTGAACATTGACTTTGAGCAGTGATTAGTTCTGCATATTTTTACACTCGTATTTTGTTTCATTAGTCTTATGGCAACCTCATCAGGAGGCATCATCATTATCTCTGTCTCCTAGATGAAGGACCGATGCTCGGAGAAGTGAAATAATGGGCCTAATAATGAAGCTGTATTACCCCAGGCATGAATCCAGTGCCTTAACCTTTCCCATATATCGGTTTCTGGGAATTGGGACTTTCTGTCTTCCTTTTATTTTAAGTGTATTGATTTATTTTGAGAGCAAGAGAGAGAGAGAGCTTGAGCAGGGGAGGAGCAGAGACAGGGGGAGAGAGAATTCTAAGCAGGTTCTGTGCAATTAGCACAGAGCCCCACGTGGGCTCAATGCCACAACCCATGGAAATCAGGACCTGAGAGGAGATCAAGAGTTGGACATGTAACCGACTTAGCCACCCAGATACCCCTTGTCTGGCCAGTTTCTAAACTTCATTTGTACATTTCAGATTCAGGAAAGTTGTATTGTCCATAACTAGTCCCAATTCCCCAATGGATGATGGGTTTTGAATTTGAAGAGTTTTTCAAGACTTCTCTAAGTTACTAGTAGCTCTTACTTATTTTACCCTTTATTCTGAGGCTATTCCATCTCAGGGGGCATTTCACTGCTGGCAACACACCCATTCCCATTTTCCCCTGGCAGCTCCCCACATGTTGCCCTGAATGACTCAAGGATCCTGTAGCTCAGTGAATACTACTGACTTTAGAAAAGAGCCCCACTGTTCCTCAGAAAATTCCCATTTAAAGAAGGTAGCATACTTTAATTCATACTCAGTGTGCCCTAACATGCTGGTTTGCATTTTAATTCTCTCCAAACATTTCCGGGTAGATTTTCTCCATGCTGAAGCAAATTTGGGCAATTGCAAATGATTTTTTTTTTTTTTTAATCTGTGTGACAGATTGTTAAAGTCCGGGCATATGGAAAGCTGTAAAGAAAACTCAAACCCTGTAAGTAAAGGCTCTAAGGGCTTCCTTCGGCTAAATGTAAATTTCCTTCAAATGACCCTATGAGTCATTGTAGGCATATGTGTGGAAATCCTAGCGTAATAAATGTATAAACCTATATATTGTGGTTCTCGAAACTATAACCAGAAAACATCTGACCAGACAAATGGCAAATTATTCAATGTCACCAGTGGTATGCCTTACCTTTGAGATTTCCTATAGTGAGCATAGAAAGCAGTACATTTTATAGGAATTTTATTTTAAATTAAAAAAAGTTAAATTAAATTTCTTTCTCATAGTACTCACTTCCGGAAAAAGGCAAATCTAACGTGTTTAATGATGAAAAATCTTTGTCTTTGCTGAAATTTTGTCTCCCACCTGGGACAGATGTGAATGCCACCAGACCTAAATTGCATGGTTTGGGAAAGTCCAAAGCTTCCTAAATTATCTTAAACTCTCAGGCACCCCCATTGTGATGGCCAACACTGACCACGTTCTTGCACGCGGGCCTCGTCTCAGCATCACCATGGTGACTCAGACTTGAAACTGAAAACTTTTCTGAACTGAGCAAAAAGATGCTATTTGAACAGGGAGCACTGACATAAAAGCAGACTTTAATGTAGATTTGAGGAGCAATATGGGAAATATTTATGCCATACATCCACAGATAATACCCGTTCCATCTTTGATATTTCGGCTCTGCAAGGTCCCATTTTGGCCACCCTGCCACTGGACAACCTCTTCATCCCAACTCTCAGGAGAGCCCTCCCCATTATGCTGACTCCTCCACCTGCCCTCAGGACTTCCCCCAGAAACTTAAATTGCTTCTCCATAATCATCAATTTTTTTCTATGAACTCAAGGAATTCAACAGGAAAAAAAACAACAACAAACAAACAAACAAACCAAAAACAAGAGAGAACACCTTCTTTTTAAATATGCTGAACTTCAGTCAAGGGCAACTGAGATAATAGGTTTCTGTTCACTTTTTCTGATTACCTTCAGGTGTCTAATCATGAAGATGACTCAATAATTTATGCATCCATACACCCAATTTCAGGGCCATAGAAAGGAGAGAAACACATACACAATTATAGTAAAGACTTCAACACCCATCCCCCAGTAACTGATAGACCAGGGAGGCCGAAAATCAAGGACCAAACTTGCAGCAAATTTGAACTGACTGACATTTCTAGAACATTACATACATTAGAATACAGTCTTAGTGAACACAGAATACTTACCAATATAAATCATGTGGTAAGCCAATATCAAGCATCAATAAATTTGTAAGGATTTCAATGATACAAAGTATGCTTTAGAACTCAAACGAAAATAAATTGTAAAATACTAACAGAAAAGCATCAGAAAAAATATCACCAAACATTTGGAACCTAAATATATTTCTGAAAAACCCACCAGGCAAAAAGGAACCAAAAGGGAAATTAAAGATTACTTTGTACTGAAAGAAAATAAAAACACAGCTAAAGCAGTATACATAGGGAATTTTACACTAACAAATTCTTGATTGAAAAAGAGAAAGGCCTAAAATCTGTGACTTCAGCTTTTACCTTAAGAAACTAGGAAAACATCACATCAAACAAATCAAACTTGACTAAGTAGAAAAAAATAATAAAGATAAAAAGCAAAAGTAATGAATTGGATAACAGGAAAACAAAAGAAATCATCTATGAAATAAGCAATCTGGTCCTTTAAGAATATCAATAAAATTGATAAACTTCTAGCTAGACAGTGTAGGCAGAAAAGAGAAGATAAGAATTATCAAAATACTCAAAAACGGGATATCACTATAAAATCTTTAAGTATCAAAAGAATTTTAAGGAAATAATACAATTAATTTTGCAACAATAAATTTTTTAGCTTAGATAAAATTGAACAATTACTTAAATAAATAACTAAACATATATGAGAAGAAATAAAAAATTGAGTGGAACTTTACATATCAGAGGAGTTGAATTTGTGGTTAAAATCCTTCCCATAAGCACCAGGTCCAGATGGCTTCAATGAAAATTCTAAGAAACACCTAAGGAAGATGTAATACTAAATCCATGCAAACTATCCTAGAAAATTGGAAAGGAGGGAGTGCTTCTCAACTCATTCTATGATACTAAATCTTCTGGTATCCAAACCAGAAAAAGAAATTTCGCACAAAGAAATCCACTGACCAATATCCCTTATAAACAGAGGCAAATGTTCTAAAAATTTTAGTAAGTCAAATATATATACATGTAAATGGGTTTATATATATTAGAAGCTCCTAAAATATCTAATCAATCCCTGGCATTCTGTAGATACAGAAACTAAGCTTCAAAGAGTTGAGTGAATTGCTGATTGTAACAACAAATTATTTGAAAAGCCAATGGCTCTTCCAATGGTGCCACCTTCTAATGGTAGGTGAGCCTTATCTATCCTGCACCCTGTAGGTGGATTGGCTACCTTTGCACACACGGGTAATAGTCCTTACCTCTCAAATAATAGCTACTACACCTGTTCTGATGTTTTTCCACCTTGCCTTTACGAGACCATGCGCGTCCACGGGACTCCTGAATTTCTGGTATTACCTCATCCTTTTACTTGAGTTCATTTTTCGACAGTTTTCTACACCTTATCTTTGTTTTATTCCTCGAATATTGTGTGTGTGTGTGTGTGTGTGTGTCAGGGGTAACATGGGGGGAGTACGGATAAATGCTGCTAACTACAGTTCTACTTCACAAAGTACTTATACTTGGGAATTTTGGTATGGACCATGGCCTAGATCTTCAGTAGACTCCTGTCATTCATGCAGAAAAACATTAAGAAATAAAATGTATGGGAATGCAAGCTGGTGCAGCCACTCTGGAAAACAGTATGGAGGTTCCTCACAAAACTAAAAATGGAACTACCCGACGACCCAGCAATTGCACTACTAGGCATTTATCCACAGGATGCAGGTGTGCTGTTTCGAAGGGACACATGCACCCCCATGTTTATAGCAGCACTATCAACAATAGCCAAAGTATGGAAAGAGCCCAAATGTCCATCGAGGGATGAATGGATAAAGAAGATGTGGTATATATATACAATGGAGTATTACTCGGCAATCAAAAAGAATGAAATCTTGCCATTTGCAGCTACGTGGATGGAACTGGAGGGTATTATGCTAAGTGAAATTAGTCAGAGAAAGACAAGTATCATATTATTTCACTCATATGAGGACTTTAAGAGACAAAACAGATGAACTTAAGGGAAGGGAAACAAAAATAATACAAAAACAGGGAGGAGGACAAAACAGAAGAGACTCATAAATATGGAGAACAAACAGAGGGTTCCTGGAGGGGTGGTGGGAGGGGGGATGAGCTAAATGGGTAAGGGGCGCTAAGGAGTCTACTCCTGAAATCACTGTTGCACTATATGTTAACTAATTTGGATGTAAATTTAATTTATTTATTTATTTTTGACAGAGACAGAGTATGAGCATGAGCTGGGGGAAGGGCAGAGAGAGAGAGGGAGACACAGAATCCGAAGCAGGCTCCAGGCTCCAAGCTGTCAGCACAGAGCCTGACGCAGGGCTCGAACTCACGAATTGTGAGATCATGACCTGGGCTGAAGTCAGACGCTTAACTGACTGAGCCACCCAGGCGCCCCAATTTGGATGTAAATTTCATAAATAAATAAATAAATAAATAACAAAAACAAACAAAAAAAGAAATAAAATGTAATATTAATAAAGACCACCAGAAAAAAAATTACTAACATTATTTACTTTATGCTTGAAAAATAATGACTATCTAGATAACAAATACTTCTTTAGATACTAATGTCCAAATAATGTTTGGTGGAGGTGGACAGTCTTCTGTGGCACAATGCAAGCTGGGAAAACTGAGTATTTCCAAACCAGAGCCTCATAAATGCTGATAGTCTCAAGTGTGAAATTTTCATGATTTGGCTTCTCTGTTAGTGTTGGAGCTTTTAATCAACGCTGGTAACAATTTAACACAGAGCGAAGACAATAAAAAGACGTTTTGAACCTCATGTTTTCCATCATATTTTTGAGATGAGGTAAACCCAGTTAGAAAATAGATACTGCAGGAATTTGTATGCGCCGTAGGAACAGCTTTGAAAGGTCACTCTATTATTGTACTTGTTCACTCCCCACAGACTCTCTTGGAACGTTAAACTAACCCATTAGCTTTACTTGTCAAAGCAATTGAATGCAAGTGAAAATATTACATTTATGTTTTACTTATACTCATAGATTTGTGGGTTCACTCACAGAATGTACATTACGTAGCTATAAAATGGATGATGTAAGGTGGACGATCTTTATATATGCCCTGACAAAAAGTGGCCAATGTGACTGCATTAAGAAGATTTATCTATTTGCATTGTGTCAAAGAAGTATGAGGCGTGTCGAGAAGGTAGGACTATATTCTTGGAATAGAGGGGCTTTGAATTCATTAAAGGTATGCCAACATCCTTTTGCTTCTTTCATCGGGAGAAAAGAAAGAAGGACATCTGAGGGGATGCAGAAAGAAGGCCTTTCTGCAGCAAGGCCTCCTGGTGAGCCATGGAGTGCTGTGCTTCCTACATATTTCTATTTCTTTGTATTTGTCTTCTCTTGGAAGAGCAAGAGATAGGAATTGTTCCCATCTTATTCCTTACTTTTCTAGTGCAGGTCCTCCAATTTGGTAAACATTCTCTACATTGTCCTTTATTTCCTTTCATTTTGTCAATACTTTAAGATTCATATTTTTGCCAAGTTAGGTTTAATGTTCTATTTGATATTTACTCTCAAATACTATTTACTCTCATTTCCTATTATAACGAAAGGGATGCCCTTTCTGGTGTCTAGACCAAACCCTTCAATAGGAAGTTCATTTACCCTTAGTCAAGGGACCTTGATCTCTTTTCTGTCTTTACTACATCCTATATTGCCAACCTCTGTCTCTACTGAGTCCTACAATAAAAACTGTAAATATCCTCAAGGACCCGTCATCTTAAGAAAGAGCAAAATGAAAAATCAGTGCTTTCTTTTGGTTCCCTGTTTGCTTAAAATTGTGGTTTTACCTCTCAGCCTCACGGCTAAAATCTTGATGTAGCTCTGCTCCCTCCCTTAATTTTCCCTATCTTATTAATCCTTCAATCCACTGGTTCTCTGGAAATTCCATTTAAGGGTGCCTCACCAAGGCTACCACCAGCCATGTCAAATGGTCTGCAGTCTCTGCCATTCCTCACCTTTGTAAACATCCAACAGCACTTGGTACTCATTGCTGAACATTCACCTATCTGGATAATGAGTGAAGGATAAACTTAGAAAGGAGGATTTGCTTATAAAATTTGTCTCAGGAGACACTTAAGGACTTTATCCCATCACAATCATTGACTAAAAAGGAAAAGGAAATAATTATTTTTTAAATGTAAGCAAAAGTTATATTTCATTGGAATTAAACACGTTGAAAGCGTAGGAAAAAAATCCATAACTTCACACTTAGCTTCTAAAATAGGAGTTATTTTAATGTTCACATATGTGCTTTAATATGCCATTATTGATTACAAAATTGATTTATTTTCCTTTTTAAAGTTTATTTATTTATTTTGAGAAGAGAGAGAGAGAGAGAGAGAGAGAGAGAGGAGGGGTAGAGACAGAGAGAATCCCAAACAGGCTTCACACGATCAGCATGGAGCCCAATGCGGGCCTGAACCCAGGAACCGTGAGTTCATGACCTGGGCCAAAACCAAGATTCGGGCATTTGACCAACTAAGCTACCCAGGGGCCAGCAAATTGATTTAAAATAAGATATGGGAGAAAGAGTGCGCAAAGGGACCTGTGGTATCCATGGACTGGTAAGGTTTCTAAGAACCTATGTTAGAGGAATTTCCATTTCTACGACTGCAAAACAAATTAACACTTACTGGCATATAATGATCATCTCTTACGCTTACAGATTCTGTAGGTCAGGAATTTGGACAGGGAAGAGAGGATAGTGTCATCTCTGCTAAAGTTGCAGTAATTATGGCAGCCTTGAATCCCGGGGCTGGAAGGAGCTAAAGACAGTTGATACTCAGACAATCAGCAGGGCACTGATGAACTTGGGGCATCTCTTGTACATGTCCTCCTTGTGGGGCCTCTCATGCATGGTGGCATTAGGGCAGGCCGAGTGCTTCCATGTTGGCCTAATTAAGCACATATCTGAAGAAGGAGAGAGTGCTTTGCAAAAGCAGTATTATTTTTTCTCACCTATCTTTAGAAGTAATGCAATTTTAATTTTGCTTCATTGTTTTCATTACAAGTGTCCACATTCAAGGAAAGAGAAATTAGACTCTGCTGTTGATGGAAGGAGCTCCAAAGACTTCACAGCCATGCTTAAAGCTATCACAGTAAAAGAACTTCTGGAATTCTAAGACGGGAGCCTTCCCGGGACAAAGGACAATGAGCAAGGTGACCGGCAACAAAACACCAGGTGTTGCATATTCAAACTATTGCTGCTGGGAAAGACTAATTTGGATACTAAAGATATTCTAAACAAGAATCTCGTAATGATGATGGCAACAGGGGTAACAGTCTAGCATCTCCTGTCTCTTCTGTTTCTGCAGTTGAATACTGACACATCAGTGCAGGGTAGAATTTTTTCAGATACAATTAACGGTTGTCATAAAAATTTTATAATTTTCTGAATAGCCACTGAATATATTGGTACATACCAAAGTATTTAATTCTAACGAAGCAAGGAGTTTTCTCCTATGCCTTTGTTAAAGGTCAGAAAAATGCAATTTTACTTCACTTATCAGCATGGATAGAGACTAATGTACTAATTAAAGAAACTTAGTTATAGTGTTGATTTTAGTATGATTCCCTTTGAGTTGTTCTAATGGAAAGGTCATTTCTTTCTAATACCAAAAAAACTCTCCAATTCCAAAGGAGGTAAAATTAAAAATGAAAGCTATTAACTCATGGAATGAAAAAGAATGTTCATGCCACTGGCATATGAACACATGCCAGTGTTCATAGATCATAATGGCACAATGACCTGGAAAATAGTGATAGAAACCATAACCACAACCACAGAACAACAACAACAAGGATGAACACCATAAAAAGAAAAGGTAATATGTCATTAATGTCTATAAGTAACAGTATTTTTTTTTCCTTTTTGTGTTAAGTAGGCTCTATCCCCAGCACAGATGTTGAACTCAGGACCCTGAGATCGAGACCTGAGCTGAGATCAATAGTCAGATGTTTAACTGACTGAGCCACCCAAGAACACCCCGTAAGTAATGGCTTTATTAACTATGAGAACAAATACTACCCAGCCATAACTGATACAAATGTAAGGCTACCTAATTCAGAGCTGTTAATATGGTGGATATTGACTTTATATACCTACTGTAGGAAAAAATTCAATGTTCAGATAATGAATAAAAATTAAACTATTTCAAATGGTGAAATAATATGATATATATGTATATATGTATATATATATGTATACATATATATATGACTAATCATAAGCTGAAATTAATGCCAACAGGCTTACTTCTTGCATGTGTTTTTTTTTTTTTTTGGAGGTGGGGGCTGGGGCGGGGGACAAAAAGTCCAAGAGCTGTAGGCAGGCAGAATAAAATCAGTTTGTAGAAAATGAAGTCATAGAAGTATCTACATATCCAGTAAAGTAAAAAGTGGTATTTATGATTTTAACTGAAAACACGATGATAGTTTAGCTTTTTCTGAACATTGGAACAAAAAGCACAACAGTAGCATGCTCAATGAATTATATCTATTTATATATTTCCAGAGAAAATGAGGACTAACAAAGTGAATAAGGGTTAAACAAATCGTGGGAAACAGCTGTGTTAGAGCTGTGTTTCAAGCATGGAGAAGCCCATTGGTTTATTTCCTGCAAAAGACCTGCTCAAATACAAGGTTCCTGTTATCCCATAAATGGACTTAATAAACTTCTTCTCTGATAGGCAATGCCACTAACTGGATTGATCGGGCAATTGAAAACATGCAGAGCCCAATCTTGGTTATCGTTCATGGGTCGTTGTTGCTAGTCATGTGGAAAATGTTGGGGTTCAAAGCTGATGGCAGAAAAACAATTCTTGAGACATCTTCGGTGCAAAAAGGTGGTTTTATTAAAGCAGGAGGACAGAACCCAGGGGCAGAAAGAGCTGCCCTGGGATTGTGAACAGTGACTGATCATATACCTGGGAGTTGGGGGAGGTAAAGGCAAGGGGAAGTTTCCAAAAGGAATATCATATGCTAAAAAAGACTCTCCGGATCCTGGAGGCCTAGTTATTGTCAAGCTAAGGTTGGTTTTCCTTCTAGCAACGTATTAACCTGAAGACAGTTGGGAGTTCCTGGAGGAATGTTATACTCTGCCAACATCAAGTATTTGGCGATGGGCTGCAGGTTTTAAGGACATGTAATTGTATCCACATTTCCCTTTTTCCTGTTATGAGAAGTAAGTGAGAGGATTCATTTTCAGAAATACCAAATAAAAGCTGTGCTGTCTAGTTAACAATAGGTGTACAACCTATTGGAAATAGGTAGACTGCCCTCCCCCACGATGGAATCCCAAACCCTTAAGACACTTCACTTCTGGTTCTTCTTCCCCTCTCGATTTCGCGGGCTTATTTTTTGCGGGCTTTGCAATGAGCATGCGCCAAAGAACTGACGTCTGTGTCACCTCAAGGAGTGTGCAGACTACTTTTTGCCTCCCTGGGCATAGGCGACTTCTGGGCAAGGCTGTAAGCTCTGTAGTTCTCAGCCAATGGGGAATTAGGGGAGGGGCTTGCACAATAGGAGGTAAATTGTCTGCTGTAACTTCCCGGAGTGTGTCTGTCCATCAGACACCTGCTCTTGCGAGAATGTTGGTTAAAGCCTCCCTTCACTGTGTTCCAAGTCTCCACATCCCTCCTTTGATCGGTGGAATTATTTCTTACTTCTGTGTTCTCCCCGTCATTAGGACTTATGTCATACAGGCTCTTACTGCCTCTTAAGTGCCCTTTCACGAAGCCAGCTCTCCCTGTTTTACTTAAATATTGAACTGCAGTGTGTTTCTAACCCATAAATCCGTAGCCTCTGATCATGGTAAGCAATCAAACATCTAGACTTACAGGTTCTCATTTGGAAGGACAGTGGTCATACTTCTTGACTAATAACTTCCCTTTCAGCTCTAAGACTGCAGATGCCTCCACGAATAGAGTTCTAAATAAATTCGGGAATAGAAAACTCCATAAAGGGTTTCCGTGGCAAGACACGCATGTTGAAATTTTGTTTGCAGATTAGAAAAGGAAAATATCATAATCCCTACCTAAGGTCAAAAATAGGAACTGAGATTTTTTTTTATAACACACAGTAGACTCTGAACACCCCTTGCTAACATTGCCTCCATGGCGAATGCTCTGGCTGTTTGCCCCAGACACTACCAAAGAAACTCAGGTGGTGATCCAGTTAACACCTAGTTCTGTCCACCAGTTTCATTCATGCCTTTAATCCTTCCAAAGTTCTGTACTTCTGAAAATTTGGCAATACAGCTTGTACCTTGTATATATTTCTAGTTTAGCAGTTTTATCAAGGGAAAATATGCATCACACTGATTATCAGGGAAATGCACCCCCAAACCACAATGAGACAACATCTCACACCCATATTTTGTGCTAGTCCTAGCCTATCGATAACTCACGTAGTCGATGGGCCGTCCTTTGTGGTTCTTAGAACAACAAAATGCCCTCAACAATGATCATCAAGAAACTTTGGGAGAAAATAAGTAATATGCCTTATTTTTCAGGTAATTACATATTTTTCAGGTAATAATATGCCTTATTTTTCAAGAAATTACTCAGCCCGCCTGGGGCCACACAGGGAGAGCCCCCAGACAGGGAGAGAGAGCACAGACCTTGGATTCTGTTTTCACCCAGGTCAAGGGTAGGGGCCTAGGGTTTTGCAGGCTATTTATTGGTGAATTTAAAGCAGAAGGGCAGGAATCAAAGTGCAAGAAGAGAAAAAACAAATGGCACAAATGGCCAGTTATCAGAGTTAACCAAGATCTCTAAACCAAAGGAACCTCAGAGTGGCGGGGGGGGGGGGGGTGGCCTGGCTCTCTATCTTGCTGGTGGCTGGCGGTGTTTATTTAAGATGGCCTCTCTGAAGTGGTCGCCTCCGCGATCAGGCACTTGCTTTATACAACAGAACAGCCAAGTGTCACAAGGCACGTACTATATCCTGTGAGGAATGGCTCTTATAAAAAGAAAGGAAAGATGTTGATGAGGATGTGGAGAAACTGGAACGCTGACACGCTATTGGTGGGAAAGCTAGACCGTGCAGCCAGTATAGAACACAGTATGAAGAGTCCTCAAAAACCTAAAAATACAGCACCTGCACTATCCGGCAATCCCACTTCTGAGTCTTTATCCACGAAAAGGAGTTTGAAACACAGAGCACAATTTAGAATGCGATCAATCCTTTCTTTGAGAATCTATGTCGAAGATAAGCTTACGGAAAATGAAAGATGTATACATAAAGCTGTTTATTGCAGCACTATTCATAATAGCAAAAACTGTGAGAAGGAGGTGCATGTGTGACATGAACAACAGTATATTCTTCCAGTGGAGAACTCAGAAGGCATGACAATGACTGAAAACAACTGTCTGTCTTGTGGTGTAATCATCTGTGTGTACTTAGTGCAAAAAGGCAAGGTGAACAAAGAGTCCACGTAGGAAAATGTGAATATAGGAGATACATTTTCAGCTGTCTCACTTATTAATGAAAGGTAAGGACCACATCATTTTGAAAGCCTTGAAGCATTGTGATTCAATAAAGCCATTCTCACTGGATTTCCAAGCTTACGTTACAAAATGCCTGAAACATGGCTTTTATTGAGTTATCTAATTGGATGATGCGAATTTACTTAATTAAGTGAATTTTACTAGACAAAAACTTTTAGAAAACTGAGAGCAGTTGTCGTGGCAGATTCAGAAGTGAGTTAATGTGCATTCATTCAACCAAATATTATATTTGAGTGAATGTTCCTGTTGATAGAAAATTGTTATTCATGGTGGTAAACACTGGAGATGGAAAGATCTTCAAGGAATGAACCTAACCTCAATGAATAATCAAGGGCAGTAACACGTATATGAACTGTAATAACATGTTATGGCATATGGTATACACAGTAATAAAATAGAGATGAAGAGAGATCAGCCCAGGTAACTTTTGACTCTACCCAGTTGAAAAGAAGCAGTGCTACGTCAGTTTTATTTGGATAATTAGTTTTGAAAAGATAAGTGGTCTTTAGACACTTCCGATGTCCACATGAATTTTAATCTCCAGTAAAGATGTCATACCAGAAGTGATAAATTTTTCCTTCATAAAAAATATTTTATTGGAGCACCTGGGTAGCTCAGTCGGTTAAGCATCTGACTTCGACTCAGATCATGGTCTCACAGTTCGTGAGTTCAAGCCCCATGTTGGGCTCTGTGCTGACAGCTCAGAGCCTGGAGCCTGCTTGGGATTCTGTGTCTCCCTCTCTCTCTGACCCTCCCCTGCTCTCACTCTGTCTCTGTCTCTCTCTCTCAATAATAAATAAACTTAAAAAATTTTTTTAAATAAAAAAATATTTTATTGCTTTCAGTTAGGCTTCGATGTAATCAGTGTGCCTAATTATAATAGTTTTGTTGTTGCTGTTGTTGTTCACTTATTACCCTTTACATTTTAATAAGCCAATTGCAGGTACAATCCTACTATTTTATTCGGTACCCTGAAGGGCAATTTAATCTCAATAAATATATTTTTGTCATCTATTTTATCAGATAAATCAGATTTTGGCAATAAAGTTAATTGCATGCATATCTTCACTTGATCTACAAAATTTTTCCAAAAGGGGAAGGGAGTTTTATTTGGTAAAAACTAGATAGCACAGTAGGATTCTGTATGTTTCCAGAGATCCAATGTGTGTTACATATTTCTAAAATTCTATGTCGTACACTAAAAAGTACAAGCTAAGCAAAGCAAATTGCTCTCAGCAGACACCCCTGTGTACTCAAATTCTTCATGCATATGGACGTGGAAGTTGGCAAACACATGTTGTAACAGGATGGTGAATATTTTTCTTATAATAGATTTTTTGACATATCATCAATTCAGAGACTATAGAAAATATTACAAAATATCACATATCTTAATAATATAAGTTCCCTCTTAATAATATAATTACATATTTACATGAGATTTGTATCTTAATATATAATGACATATATATGATATATATGTATATATATATATCATATGCATATTACATATATATTCTAGCATATATAAATATATATTTATAAGTATATATTTGCATACTTATATTTATTTATAAATATTTATAAATATATTTCATATATTTATAAATATATGTTATATTTATAAATATATACTATTTATATATTTATATTTCTAAATATATATTTTATATTTATAAATATATTATATTTATATATATTTATATATTTATAAATATTTTTATATATTTATATATTTATATATATTTATAAATGGTGATCACACCATTTATTTTTACATTTATAAATATATAAAATATATATATATATATTTATAAATTCTAGCATGCTAGTTTCATTTCACTTTAAAAGCTATCTCACCACTTTTTGTCTGGAACTAAGATCCTTGGCCATGAATTTCATCTCCAGTGCTACAACTTTGCTCTAAATGTGTTGTTGACCTGCTCAAGAAAGGTGTTGTCAGGGCATAACTCATTATGGATCTTCTTATAAATACTTCAGAAGATATGCCAAGTATATGTCAAGTAGCATGTAGCAGCCTCAGAGGGATCACGGCAGAGAGCAGCACACTTGTGCTATATTCATAGGCATGGTTTGA
Organism: Neofelis nebulosa; assembly: GCF_028018385.1. NCBI lineage: Eukaryota > Metazoa > Chordata > Mammalia > Carnivora > Felidae > Neofelis > Neofelis nebulosa. Next base: position 6,803,414 of record NC_080782.1, on the reverse strand, counting down.
TACGTGGTGTTTCAGCGTGTTCTGTATACGTGTGACCACACAGCGTGTTCTGTATACACGTGACCACAGACACCGGGAGGTGAAAGCAAATGGTAAAAATGTTCGAGTGCTGTAGATGGTATTTTCCGAGCGGCTGCAACATTGTTGCCCTTCCCACATCCTCTTGTACCTGGTGACCTTGTCGCTTTTCGCAGCAAGAGGTGGAGTTATGTCTGTTTCCCTTGAATCTGGAGTGGGCTTCTGTCTGCTGTGACCATCAGAGTGTGATGGATGGAATCGAACCTGTGAATTCTGAGTCCAGGTCAGAAAACGTCATGGAGCCTCTACTTGGTGCCACTGGGAAGCTCTTTCCTGAGGCCCCACCTCAACATGCTCTTTCCCAGAGTCCAGAGTCCAGTTATTATGTTGGGAGAAGCCCAAATCATGAGGAAAGGCTGCATTTGTTTGTTTTTTGTTTTTGTTTTTAAGGGAACTCTATCCCCAATGTGGGGCTTGAACTCATGACCCTGAAATCAAGAGTCACATGTTCTACCAACGGAGCCAGACAGGTGCTCTGGAGAGGCCACGATTGTATGCTCAGACAAACGTCCCCAGTTGTGCCGGCCTTCGTTCAGGTCATGCTAGTCCCAGGTGTCAGAACTCTGGGTGTAGAGGCCATCCTGCAAGTGAGCTCCCTCTCCAGGTGTCCCATCTCCCAGCCACGAGGGTCTTCTCGGCTGTGCCCCCAGCCCACAGATATTCAGGACAGAGACTGTCCTCCCTACTGTGGACTTCCTGAATCTCTGGGCAATGGAATCCCTGAGAATAACAAAGGAGCATTTTTGTGCAACAACATTCGGAGAAATTTGTTAAACAGGAAAGAATGAGAAGAACAAGTAAATCTAATTGGACCTAATTTTTATCATCAAAAAAACCTGGAGAAACCGGCTAGAAGGACATGATCACACCATTGTATCGCAGGCATGTTTCTTATTTAGTTTTGGTAGTCATGAGGGATCAGATGTGATTTTGAACAGTACGTATCATTTTGTTTCATGTTCATTTGTGTGGTCTTAACTTGAACTTATGAAGATTAAATCTTTGACGTTAGCTTCTTGAGATTCTTGCGTATCGAGGTCTTGGTCGTGTTTAGTATTCACTTCAGATGCTCACACTCAAGGGAGTCAGAGCCCCTGACTTCAAAGTTATAAACCCAGAGACTGAGAGGAACAAAGAAGCAGGAGAAACTTTTTTTCAAAGCAAGAGCTAAGAAACAGGCAGGAAAACTAGCAAAAAACAAACACATGTGAAATTCCTTTTAAAAAAGTTCAAGTCCAGTTGATCTTCAAGTTTACTCATCATTTGGAAAGTCTATTCTTCAAGTGAAAACTAAAAATAATTTAAAATTTTATGCAACAGAACATTGAAATAAATGTGCAGACTGTTTTCCTCTTTTAATTGTAATGAGTTTTCATTATAATTAAGTTTTAATTATAGCTTCATTATGTTCATTGTGTCTGGATATAATGCGCCAATTAAACATTCAGTCTCAAAATTTAAAATTACTAGACAAGAATTTAAACCAAGTGGTACCTACACAGGCTCAAAATCCTGTTGGCTTTTCCATAGTGATCTTGCCAAAACATCCTCATTTTACTGCAAAATTATGTTACACAATGAAACACCATGCACACTGCAGCCAAATGATCAGATGTCCAGAAGACTTGGGAAGAAATAATTGCTATCATTATATTCTGAGACTCATTGATTTGGCAAGAGCAACAACAAAAAAATAGAATAAATATTCTCACTCAAGGCAATAAGGTTGAAAAGAATGATTCATAATTTGAAAAATAAAAGTGGCATCCCACATAATAGGAAGACATTATTCAGTATTTGGGAAAGAATGATAAATGAGCATATGCTTACTCAGTGAAAGAGTAAGAGAGGATTCAAGAGTACTTCTGACTATGAAAGCAGCAAGAGGACATCTGCCAAGCACATTATCTCTGGCCAAGAGCTGAGAAGTTGGCCCCAAAGCGGCGATCTGCGGTCAGCATAGACCACAGGGGGTGGTACCAACTTAAAGGTTTGGTATTGTGAATCTAATTATAGACAAAAAATATTATAGAATGGTTGTAGAGATAGTGTGATTATCAACAGAGCAAAAAGAAAATCTCTCCTCTGTCATACAGGAGCTTTCTGACCAGGTAACAGGGTGGTTTAACGCCTCTGACTGGTGCTTCTTACCCTTGGAAACAGGAACAGTGATTTAAAAGCAATATCAAAAGGACCCAGGGACTATTAGACATAACAACTACTACCATTAATGTATGTGAAAAAAAATTGGTAATAAGAATGGGGAGCCGTGATTATGCATCTGGCTCTCTGTAGCTGTGGATTGAAGAGAATCTAGCTATCAACCATGTATCAGGACAGATCCAAGGTGCATTGTGATAATACCTACCAAGTTTGGTCAGAGACATCATGCCTTATTTTAAGTTAGCTGAAGAAAATGAGGAAAAATAATTTACTGAGAAAATAGAGAAGACTAACACAAAAATAAAATCTTCACAAATAAACTCTCAGAGAGGACAGTCTCTTTCCTAGAGCTGCTTGGCATCTCTAAAAGAACAGTATGCCACTCTGAAAGGACCAAAAGATTGAAGGGAAAGAAATAAAACAAGGGATGATATTAAACATATAATGGTAAACCAGGACAGTAGAATTCTATTCTTTTTTTTTTTCTTTAATTTTTTTTTTAATGTTTATTTATTTTTGAGACAGAGAATGAATGAGGGAGAGTCAGAGTGAGGGAGACACAGAATCCGAAACAGGCTCCAGGCTCTGAGCTGTCAGCACAGAGCCCGACGCGGGGCTCGAACTCACGGACCGCGAGATCATGACCCGAGCCGAAGTCGGACACCTAACCGACTGAGCCACCCAGGCGCCCCTAGAATTCTATTCTTAATGCGTCATGCAACTTGTTCATTCTTGCTCCTTTCTTGCTTTGCTCGGTGCTCTGTTGGCAACTTCCTCCCTGCTCTGCTCTGCAACGGCACCCATGCAATTGATCAGGGCTGGATAAAAAGGCAAGAGAACACCTGGCTGGTGTTCTCTCTCGTTCATGATCGTCAACATCAGCTGGGTCCTCAGAGCTATCTGGTGATCAGATTACACGTCCTTTTCTGCTTACTTTCCCACACTCATGTGACCATTCCATGCCTTATGCCCAATGCCCCACTTCTTTCCCACATTGACTCACCAGATGACCATGACTCTTTGCTGATAGAAAGAGAAACTTCACAGACACCCATGGCAATTGCACCCACATCAACCATCGTCTGCACCCACATACCCCAGCCTCCTATGACAGATATAAACCATACAGCTCCTATTTAGCTCCCATGAACCATGAGATCATGACCTGGCTGAAATCAAGAGTTGGAACACTTAACTTACTGAGCCACCCAGGTGCTCCTCGCCCCCTTTATCACATCAAAGTTTCTCTTTCTACTGGATCATTCACATTATTACACAAACATGGTGTCCTGTCTCCCATCTTAATAAATGTTCTCTCTACTCTACTTCCCCACCAACATTTGCCCCTTTCCTTGCTCCTCGTGATAACAAAATTCCTCCAAAGAATTTTCCATACATGCTGCCTTGGATTCTCATGCTCTTATTGTCTTTTTAATGCCCTCCAAGTAAGCTTTGCCTGACCACTCTACCAGAACTGTTCTCCAAAATCAGCCATAATCCCTATTTGTGAACTCCAAGGATCAATTCTCAGTCCTCACACTATTTGGCGACTTTTGACTTAGCTGATAATTCCTTCATCCTTAATGCATCATGTTAAGGGCATCACATCCTTAGTTTTCTCATTCAGTATCTCTTAATGCTTTATCCTTTCTCCTTGATTTTTTTAATGTTTTGTGTATTTTTGGGAGAGAGACAGATAGAGTATGAACAGGGGAGGTGCAGACAGAGAGGGGGAGACACAGAATCTGAGGCAGTTTCCAGGTTCTGAGTGGTCAGCACAGAGCCCGACACAGGGTTCGAACTCGTGAACCACAAGATCATGACCCAAGCCAGAGTTGGACGCTCAACTGACTGAGCCACCCAGGTGCCCCTCTCCTTGATGTTTAATTTGGAGCAACTCCAGGTTCCAAGTCTTTGGTTCTCTTTGCTTTTCTATCAATAGACCCTCCCTACATTTTCTCTACTCTCCTGACTTTAAAAACCATCTGTGTACTGGGTCACATCCCTCTCAACTCCCAGGGTCACATCACTGACTCTGTGCTCAACATTTCCATTGGAACATCTTCTATACATTTTAACCTTAAGTGTATAAAATGGAACTCCATCATACCCCATGTCTTCCCTGCCTTCCCCATTTCTGTTGGTGGTAACGCCATCCATTTGACCAAGAAAACAAGTCTGATGTTTATCTTCAGCTCCTCTCTTTCTCTAGCACTCCACATCCGATCTTTCAGGAAATATTCCTTGGCAGATCGATCTTCACAACACACCCACAATATGACCACTTCTCAGCACATTCCCTGCTATCATTCAAGGTCAAGCCACGATTACTACATACGTGAATTACTGAAATGGCTCATGTAACAATAATAATGGTCTTTGTTTCCAACTGCCGGAGCCTCCTGGCAGCTCAGTAGCTAGAGTGATCTTCCAGGGACCTAATGACATCATGCAAGTCCTCTGTTCAAAACCTTCCAGATGTCTTTGAGTTTTGCTTATATTAAAAGCAAAATTCCTAGCTACAAGATACTATTTAATTGACCTGTGTTCAGTATTTTCTAACCTCATTTTTCCAGTTTTTTCATATCTGTACCTATATGCTCACTTTAAGAAATGAGAGCGATTCTGAATATTACCAACTATTATCATATGATGGTTTCACTTTAAATATCTATTAAATCGATCACCCTTGTAGGTTAAATGTCAATTAAATAAAGAAAACTAAACCTAATTTACATTCTTGTTTTCTCGATTTGTTATAGAATGACTTGCCTATTTTTTTTTGTACCCTTCGAAATATATGGCAATCTAAGATATTGATATCAAAATACTCAGGTTTTCCTGGTCAAAGCTTTATGGTAGAATTATGAGTTGGCTATAATCCCTTGTTCAGTAAGCTCCAGTTTCTTTAATGGTTATGAGAGATCTTATACACAGCCAGAAAAATCCCTCTTACTTAAGTTTTGATTTTTAAAAATATTTTATTCATCATTCTGCAGATGTCTGCTGTTCAAATCCTTGTTTCATACGCTATACTTGATATTATGTGATCTCATACATGTTTCATAAGGCAGTTTTTTAAAAAAATACATAGTTTTGGACTAATACATAAAAATAACACTAGAAATGACCTAGAACACAGATGGCAAATACTTAGTTCTTAGCGGTTTCCAGCGCCTTCCACATCCTCCTTTCTACGTGTTAGGTAAATCCCATTCTGATCCTGAAAGTAACCACAGAATCCTACTCAACCACAAACAGGACAGCCCAGCCAACCCAATGGGATCAAGAGTGTTCTGGAGAAACTGGTTGGTAGGCCTCATTCTAGTGCTTTAGCTGAAATCTATGGAGTCAGGCTACTTTGCTAACACCGATCACAGACTGCAATTTAATTCAATAATCAGAACACAAGGACTCTGTATGTGTTAAAGAAGATTGCGTGGGGCCTGTGGATTGTACTGTTTTTTGAATATCATCACATTCCTGAACACCAACAGCTGTCAGATTTTACTCTATTTTCAAAACGTGAAACCTTCTTTCAGATGCTTACTTTATGAACTCAAGGCTTTTGTAAGCCCTCATATTTACCTGCATTTACCTATAGTGAACTCAGTGAGGACACCTCACATGCTGCCTAATCACATACATTAGGTTCAGTTTCACCAACCACCCAGTTCCCTTTTGCCTGGAGACTGAATATAAGTTTCAGCCTTTTATGTTTACTTAACAAAATTCTAAATTTTTTCATTCTTCTCTTATTTCCATGTTTCATATCTTTGTGGCTAAAAGCGCCTCTTTGTCTTTTCTGGTGTGTGTGTGTGTGTGTGTGTGTGTATATATATATATATATATCCAAAAGTGTACCTTCTTATTCTTTTTAAATTAAAAATATATTACTTTACCTTATGAAATGTGTGAGGTCACACAAGTGAAAACATTAGCTCATTCATGCCCTTATATTTTTTATCACTCTCGATATACTGTAGATGTATTCCAATTCAAATGCAGAAATTAATTATTGTATTTATTTTAGCATCCAGCTCTGAACAATGAAAAAAATAAAAACATTATAGATGGCTTCATCTGAAACAGATACAAATCATTTTACCTTATTTACCTGACTAGTGAAAATAGCCCCACAATATTTTTCTGGATATATCTATATCAAAAAAGGAGGGGTGCCTGGGTGGCCCAGTTGGTTAAACGTCCGACTTTGGCTCAGGTCATGACCTCGTGGTTTGTGAATTCGAGCCCCACTTGGGGCTCTGTGCTGATGGCTTAGAGCCTGGAGACTGCTTGGGACTCTGTGTCTCCCCCTCTGCCTCCAGCCCCCCATTCATGCTCTCTCTCTCTCTCTCAAAAATAAAACATTAAAAAATAAAAAAAAATTAAGGAATTAAAACAACATCTTGTCTACACATGTTTTATTTCACAGTTATTTTGTCTTTAATTTCTGCTGAAAATAGCTGGCATGTTTCTTTTTCCTGAGTAGTAATGAATGTTTATGATAAAGAGGGCTCAGATAATTATCCAGTCTTCGGTGACGCTATGTGCCTACTCGCAGACAGCAGCCGGACTGGCATGAGTGGCTCAGGATGAGCAAGATCTGGGGCATCTGGTCTACTTAGGACAAAGGCTGTATGTGTGCATTCCCGTGCACACACACACACAGGTCTAGCACCAGCAGTGGATGTATGGAACACCAAAAGCGGTCAATCCTTCCCGAGGATAATGAGACCCTAGGAAGTCCCCTTAGAGGAAGAAGCTCTCGGAGCTTTAGAAATTCAGCTGCTGCTGCATGGGGAAGACCCATGGGGAGACAGGAAGCAATTAAACTGTCTGGCATATCCAGGGAACACGGAGAAGTTTGACAGGACTGGTATCTGTGGGTGAGTCACAGGGATGGGCTCAGACTCCGTAAGCAATAAGGTTAGAGAAAAGAGACCTTCTGAGACATATCGGAAGACTGTCCTTCAGGGAGCTTCCGGTAGGCTCGGTGGGGGAGACTCCATGATTATATTTGTGTCTTCTAAGGATTATTTTAGAAAAAATGTGAAGAACTTATTAGGCATAAGACTAGAGCCAGATGGTCGCAGATGCAGATTCTTACAACCACAGCAGGGGGAAAATTAGGACCAAGCTGAGATCATAGGAAAGGAGTAGCAAAGACCGAAATGGACTACATTTAAGAATGAGACCAACCTCGGGCGCCTGGGTGGCTCATTCACTTGAGCATCCAGCTCTTGATTTCAGCTCAGGTCATGATCCCAGGGTTGTGGGATCAAGCCCTGCATCGGGCGCTGCACTGAGCGTGGAGGCTGCTTAAGATCCTCTCTCTGTCTTTCACTCTGCTCCTCTCCAATCTGTGGGGGAGAAAAACTAATTAGACTAATCTACAGAGTTATTTTGAGGATGGAAAGAGTCAGGGAAGCAAGCAATTATTGTCTCCAAAAATAGAAATATAGGAGGTAAAATAAAGATTTTTTAAAAAATGTTTAATGTTTAATTATTTTTGAGAGACAGAGAGAGAGACAGAGCACAGGCAGGGGAGGGGGAGAGAGAGAGAGGGAGACACAGAATCCAAAGCAGGTTCCAGGCTCCTGGCTGTCAGCAGAGAGCCTGACATGGGGCTCTAACTCACAAACCACAAGATCATGACCTGAGCCCAAGTGGGACGCTTAACCCACTGAGCTTCCCAGGCGCCCCAAGATTTTTTTTAACCCATGTTACTTTCTCATGTCAGCAACTTAAGCTAACAGTGATGACAAAGAAAGAGAAAAATAGAATAATGCGTAGTTGCTTTTCCTTTCAGTCCTTCCTTATTCTTTAATGAACCAAAAGTAGAGAATGGTGGTAAAATGTACACACAGGAAGTAAAAACAAAAGCAAAAGGCAGGTGATTTGATGTTGTGCAGGGTCTCTCCTCTTCTGTAAGATCAAAACACACATGTGTGTACGAGCCATGTAGTGTGAATTCTATAAAGTTGGTGACTTTACAAACGAATTAAATGCTTTTGTATTTACATTAAACACTGGTATTACATAATATGAAAATGAATAATAAAATTCCTAACAATTTAAAATTTTATTTTCATTACTTAGAATGACATTGCACTAAAAAAAACGACATTTTAGTGCTTTACATATTTTTCCCTGCTTCTTGAATAAGAAGCCTGCTTTTTTATCTCGTACTAGGTCCTACAAATTATGTAGCCAGCCGTGCCTAGATATGTTTTTATACCTTTTCTCTGAAATGCCAGAACTCAGATAGTGGATAGGTATTGAATATATATGCATATATATTCAAGATATATATATATATATATATATATATATATATATATATATATTTTCAAGATATATATATATATATGCAAGATATATGTATATATATATATATATATACTCAAGATATATATATATATATATATAGATAGATAGATATCTTGAATCAAAATGAGTCCTCATTTCATTATTGCACATTCTTTATTCTAATACACACTTTCTAAAAGTACTTAATATATTTTTTTTCATTTAGGATGGTATCTTATAATTGATATATTGTTTGTAGTATATTTCTTCTCCCAGCCAACAGTTGATTAAATTAATGGTGGATCCTAAAACCAGTCTTACACAGAAGAAAATCCACAACATTGCCTAAATTATCTCCCTAAATTAGACAAAGCAGTGGAGTCCATGATACACATGTGATATCTCTATGCATCAGGCACAAGGCTCCTCACCAGCTCATTTCCCAATCTTCCCCCATCCCACCACAGCACTGATATAATAAGCAGAATTAGAGAAGAATCAGAGGGGAATCAAATCCTGTTCCAATTAACTGGACCCTTGCTTTGAAATGGAGGAAGAAAGGAGTGTGTCCAGTGAGAAGCAGCCCCAACCTGGAAAGCCACGTGGGACTCATAAGGGAATGCTTCCTGGTCATTCAGGCAACGTGTTAAGGCCAAATTTCCCTTCAAATCTCACTTCCTGAACGAGCAGCATCAGCAACTAAAAATTGTGATACAAGGTGGCCAGGTCTTGTTCCAAGAGGAGTCATTTAAGATCATATCTGCCATTGCTCATACCATCATTGCTAGGAAAAGCCCACGAGTCATGAAATCATTTGGCCTTATGTCCATCTCTGTGCCCAACCACGTATACTTGTTGGTAAAGAGGGTATACTTTGTTGAAAGGTAAAAAATAGGCAGCTGACAATGAGTAGAAAATATCGCTAAATATCGGAGAATAGTCCAGAAGGAACCATACAAGAGCCACCAGACAGAATCATCCAATGCCGACACGCGGTTTTGAAGTCTTGAAACTGATAATCTGGGTGTTTCTAGGTCACAAACAGTAAGTAATTTTTAAAAAGTTGTATATGAAAAGGACACGAAGGGGGCACCTGGGTGGCTCAGTTTGTTGAGTGACCGACTTGGGCTCAGGTCATGATTGCACAGTTTGGGAGTTCGAGCCCCACGTTGGGCTCTGCACTGACAGCTTGGAGCCTGGAGCCTGCTGCAGCTTCTGTGTCTCCCTCTCTCTGTGTCCCTCCCCTGCTTGCATGCTCTCTCTCTCCCTCTTTCAAAATACATAAATAAATAAATAAATAAATAAAACGAAAGGACATGCAACTAATTCTGGTCAATCTGATATGAGCGGCAACGACCCATGTGCCTTCTGAGCCTGAACACATAACACCTGCTGAGTGACACTCTGTCTTCCTTCAAAGCCATATGTTGAGGTATTGGCATCACAAGATGGAGAATGCCTGCATCATTGGGCCAACAAATGCCCTGGGGAGTTGTTCCGACCAGGGGTGAGACTTGACGGTGCTAAGCCTTGAGGTTCTGTGTTAATTATCACAGCAAAATCTGTTCATACTTGTCCTCGGCACCTCCTCCTTCAGTGAGTGCCTGCTTCCTGCCATCCCTTCTGATACCCTGGATCCTCCTCATGCTGCCCTCTGGTGAGTCACGTGAAATCCCCTTCGGGCTTTTGAGAAGACAGTGTCCCTCTGCTCCCTTAGTTCCCTCCCACAAAGTCTCGGGTGGTAACATCACAGAAATGTGAACATTAGTTTTAGTGGGACCAACGTGTGCATTCTCCCTAAGGCTCAGCCTTCACCAAAAGTCCTGCCTAATGTGAGTGAATGCAGAGGAGGGGCTGGTAAGAACCCCCTTTTAGTAAAAGAGGCGAATGGGGCCAGTGATTGTCATCCTACCCCCAAAACCAGCCTTGCCTTTCTGTCGACTGTGGGAGTACTTGCATTTGGAGAACAAATGCAGACATTTGGATTCGTGAAGACGTCCAGATGGTACGAAACACTGCGAGAATGAATATGTCCCTCTCAACTGAGAGGCACTCTTCAGGAATAATGTGCCTTTGACTGACATTGATTAGTATGCTTTAGGAGGCTTTCATACATTGTATTGCATGCTTAATTTAAGGAAAAAAATCTAGGATCATATGTATGCAAAGGTAGCATACATATTATGTCATATATGGTACATACAGAAACATCTTGCCTCCTTGATTCTGTTACTTAAATATGAGTAGATTTTGTTGAGAATATCAAACACTTCTAACACAGGGAATGAAAAATTACCTTAGATTCAATTTTAGGAGGAGGGAAAATCCTACTGTTTCCTGTCAATTAGAAGCAATTATTATGGGTTGTAGAGCCATGAACAGACTCTGTCAGGTGATGAGGGCCAAGAGAAAAAGGCTTTGCATTCATATGCAAAATTTCACAGTAATGATGCTGACATTTCGTGGAGTTGGAGAGTAGCCCTGCAAAAAAATGCATAAGAAAGCCAGAATGTAAAAATAAGGAATGAGCAATTTTCCCAATAATTAGGCAATAACAAATGCATCACCTTATCCACTAATTATTTACAATGAGTTTTCTTATGCACTAGCATTAAATAGTCTCACTTCTTTCAAACTTGGCCACCTCACGTATCAAAACAAAATTTCATAGGCACTGCAGGAGAAAAATAAAGAACAGAACGGGCCAGTTTCTATGAAATAAAAATAATTTACTGGCCAATATGGCGTCTCTGAGGGCTTGGAAGGAAATCTCGGATTCTATTATTCCATCCGCCACATACTAAGGTGCTTTTTGTAAGGGTCTTTAACATCAACTGAAGAAATTTTGTATCTCAAGAGAAGTTTGTATCTCTTCACACTAATGAAGAGTAAGACTTTGTGACCTGATTGTGATAGGAAAGGATGCCAGCACATTAGCATGACAGGTGGTGCTTCAGGTGACTGAAATGCCAAACGCAGACGTGTTGGATGCTTCCCAGCTAATGGACCCTCAGGTGGATGTACCAACACAGACACTGAAAATGAACCATAAGGAAGACCCTCAAGTTCCCTGGGCTGATTGAATACAGCAGCTTTGTGATAAATGATGAAGGCATACATTTGAGAGAGCAAGAGTTATTGCAAAATCTTCCGGAAAAAGAAAAATGGCTTGAAAAAACAAACATGTAATCTCACAGTGTTTAATTATACAGAATTACTGCTTTGGGACCTGCGATCAATAACAAATTAGATACAGTTTCATCAATTCTGATGTGGAAATTCCTTGTGAATTATCTCACAGGAGAAATCACAGGTTATTCAAAATTACTTTTTTTCAAAAGTTTTGTATACACTGTTGTCATAAAATAATCTGTAAAGCTTTCCCAACTACTTTTCATTGGAAACACTCTTTCCCTGGCTAATTCCTTGAGAGGATAAATACAATATTTATAATCTCCCTTCCTTTAATTAACTATTGAAAATATTCTAATAGTAGTTTCTAATCATAAAATTGTTTGATTTCTATTTTTAACTCATTTTTGCTGTTTCCTGAAATATTGTAAGAATTTCAGTAACTAAAATCACTAACTAAATGTCGTAAAATCCCAATGACATTACTTAGCTCTGGAACAATCTTATTTTATTTTATTTTATTTTTTAATTTACATCCAAATTAGTTAGCATATAGTGCAATAATGATTTCAGGAGTAGATTCCTTAATGCCCTTTACCCATTTAGCCCATCCCCCCTCCCACCACCCCTCCAGGAACCCTCTGTTTGTTCTCCATATTTAAGAGTCTCTTATGTTTTGTCCCCCTCCCTGTTTTTATATTATTATGCTTCCCTTCCCTTAAGTTCATCTGTTTTGTCTCTTAAAGTCCTCATATGAGTGAAATCATATGTCTTTTGAAATCAATTAGTCTTTCTCTGACTAATTTCACTTAGCATAATACCCTCTAGTTCCATCCACGTAGTTATGAATGACAAGATTTCATTCTTTTTGATTGCCAAGTAATACTCTCTATGTATATCACGTCTTCTTTATCCATTCATCCATTGATGGAAATTTGGGCTCTTTCCCTACTTTGGCTATTGTTGATAGTGCTGCTATAAACATTGGGGTGCATGTGTCCCTTCGAAACAGCACACCTATATCCCTTGGGTAAATACCTAGTAGTACAATTGCAGGGTCATAGAGTAGTTCTATTTTTAATTTTTTGAGGAAGCTTCATACTCTTTTCCAGAGTGGCTGCACCAGTTTGCATTCCCACCAGCAATGCAAAAGAGATCCTCTTGGAACAATCTTTTTAAAAACTTTATTTTGCAATAGTTTAAGACTCATACAAGTTTACCAAAAGAGTACAGAGCGTTCCTGCATACCCTCACCCAGATTTCCACAACAGTATCTCTTATATAACCACAGTGCATTGTCAAAACCACAATGATGAGGTTGGTATGATACTATCAAACCCTGTGTGGACGTTACTGAGATTTTACCAGTTTTTTGTTGTTGTTTTGTTTTGTTTTGTTTCGTTTTGTTTTGTTTTTAACATGCCCTCACATTCAGGGGGAGGTGAGGCGGGAAGGAAAAGGCAAAGATATATAGCTCTAAGATTTTAGCATACGTATGTATTTGAATAGTGGTCACCAGAATCAAGAGAGAGAAAGAGACCTAGTGCATCACCTCAAAGAAACTTCCTTGTATTATCTTTTAACAACAATATGCTTCCTACAGCTCCAACCCCCTGACAGTCGCTCTTCTGTCATCCATCTCTGTAATTTTGTCATTTTTTAAAGTGATACATCAATAGAATCACACAGCATATGAACCGTTGATAGTAGATTTTTTTTTCCTCTTGGCAAACTCCCTTGCTATGCATCTGAGTTACTGCCTCAGTATTTATGTGGTTCAACATTCCCATTTCCCTGAAACGTTGACATCTGTTTTTAAGTGCTCATAAACTTATAGCGAGAAGGAACCAGGTCTTGATTTCTTTTTTTTTTTTTTTTTTTTTTCAACGTTTATTTTATTTTTTGGGACAGAGAGAGACAGAGCATGAACGGGGGAGGGACAGAGAGAGAGGGAGACACAGAATCGGAAACAGGCTCCAGGCTCTGAGCCATCAGCCCAGAGCCTGACGCGGGGCTCGAACTCACGGACCGTGAGATCGTGACCTGGCTGAAGTCGGACGCTTAACCGACTGCGCCACCCAGGCGCCCCCAGGTCTTGATTTCATAGAAGAGAATTATATACAAAGAATGACGTGCATTTAGGGGAATCAGCCCTTGCCTAGAACACACGCAGATAGAGACGATATGGTTGAGAATCATAGAAACTGTTTAAGCAGGTGACCATCATCATCAGCTTTGCACATTAGGATCTCTGATAGTCTGTGGAGAATAGTCTGGAGGGACATCAGGTAGGTGTATCTCTCCTTCCTGATGCAGGTAGGTAGGTTTCGTCCTCCCTGACAAAGCTCACCGTGGTGAAGAATACCCAGCACCCTCCTGGCCTGGGAAGACTGTGTGAGTGGTGATGTTTGCCAAGTGTTCACACATTAACCATCTGTTATTCCTGAATGAGGAGAACCCATCCTGCTCATCATGGTTTCGATTGAGTTCCAGTCAATGTTGAGGGGATGAAAGAATAAATATGTTAAGATCTCATTTTCTCAAGAATATGATGCTTTTAGTTATGCCTTATGACAAGTAGGAATGGTTTCTATTTTTTAAGAGTTTATTTATTTATTTGTTTGTTTTTGAGAGAGAGAGAGAGAGAGAGAGAGAGAGAGAGAAACACAAATGGGGCTCGAGCTCATGAACTGTGAGACCATGACCTGAGCCAAAATCAAGAGTCAGATGCTTAACTAACTGAGCCACCCAGGTGTCCCAGAAATAGTTCCTATTAAACAGGAGAAAAAGCTTATGTGACTAGAATACTGTAAGATAAATTTAGTGTCTAAACCCTTATTACTGTTAAACTCAGTTGCTATTTGTTTTTTGTTTTGTTTTTAATTTTCATGTTGGACGCTTTTGAGAATTTGATTAAAACCATTCCTCTTCAGTGGAAAGTGCCTACACACCCGTGGCTTTGGGTGGAATTGAACTTAGACCCCTATATGTCCATTCATGAACACCTTTCGGTTTCCCATGGACCCAAGGTTGAGAATCCCCATATTATATAACTGGAATTTTTCTTTTTTTTTTTTCTTTTTTTTTTTTTTAATTTTTTTTTCAACGTTTTTTATTTATTTTTGGGACAGAGAGAGACAGAGCATGAACGGGGGAGGGGCAGAGAGAGAGGGAGACACAGAATCGGAAACAGGCTCCAGGCTCCGAGCCATCAGCCCAGAGCCCGACGCGGGGCTCGAACTCACGGACCGCGAGATCGTGACCTGGCTGAAGTCGGACGCTCAACCGACTGCGCCACCCAGGCGCCCTAACTGGAATTTTTCTAAGGAGATTTTTAGGCTGACATGCTCGTTATAAACACTTTGCATTTTTTTTATTTCCTCAAAAGATACTCTTAATTCTCAAAATCTTTAGAGAAGTGGTTTATACACTGAGTGAAACTGAACAGAGATTAATAGACCAATCTAGATTTTCTCAATGCACAATACAGAGAGAAGGGGGATAATTACAATTGTAAAATCCAAGCAGCAAAAACAACCATGAAGACAAAGAAATTGATTCTCAAATTTTAGCCCGTTTCATGATAAAAGAACAACATAGGAAGCTATCCTTTTTTGGCAGGCGCTTAACACATACAAATATATTTGTATTTCTACGTCTACTTTTTAAAAAGTTTTTAATAAAGTTGTTAATAAAAGTGTGCATTGGCTTTGATAAGTATGTTTAAGTTTCATGTTTTTGCATTTCATAACAGTTCCTTGAGCTACAATAATGTGTTCGTTGTTTAGAACTAACCAGGGCTTATGGATGGGAGAAGAGAATATTATTTAAGACTAAGCTAAGTGAATATCTTTGCTTTAAACATGACACAGTGCAGTCATCCTTGCCAGGGGTGAAGGTGCATCTTCGTGTAGGAGACAGGAGGACGTTCCCTTCCAGGGAATCTTTAACAAAGTCCAGAGATACTTTAGGTTGTCACCACTGGGGATAAGGGGATACTACTCTCATCTACTGGGTAGAAGCCAGGAATAGTGAAATACTCTGCAATGTAGCCCCCTAACAAAGATGTATTGACCCAAAATGCCAATAGTGCCCAAACCCCCAACCTAGAGTGACATAACAAATCCCTATAGCCTAATTTAGGGTTCAGATTATCTACAGGATTCACAATTGTATCACTCTGTTCAAGCTCTCATAACAAAATACCATAGACCGGGTGGCTTCAACAGAGGATTATCTCCCATAGTTCTGGGAGCCAGAAGCCCCATATCAGGGTGCCAACATGGCTGGCTTCTGGTGAGAACTCTTCCAGATGGTGTCTTCTAGCAAAGGAGAGTAAGCTCTCCAGTGTCTCTTCCTATATAGGGGCACTAATATGGCCCGATGGCCTCATCCACACCTGATTACTCCCCCAAAGCCCCATCTCTAGATACCATCGCAAAATTAAATGTATGCATTGGGAGTAGTAGAGGGATACCACTCAGTCCACAGCAGTAATTTAAAAAATATTTAAATACTTAAATCAGTAATAATGATACATTCAAGTGAATCTAGAATACCTTGTAAAGAATAACATAATAGGGAATACCTAATATGTGCACCTTAGTTCAAGTGTAAATGTGCAAAACACATAACCCTCAGTAAGACTACATTAGATTTTCAGACCTTGAATAATTAAGACAACAGAAAGGTTAATTTACCTGTGAAGGATGTGTTGCAAGTTTGTTAAAGCAATGAACCTGAAAAATACAGGTTATCAATCTCAGATTTTTTGTAGCATTTAAGAGATTTTAGAGTGAGCTGTAAACTTGGATTTTGAAAATTCTCTCCTAAATATTTTCAACATGGACTTCTGCCTGCCAGGCTAGGGGTGGATATCAGGAAGGCTTTCTTTTACGAATCCAGCTACTGCTTTGAACTTCAGCTTCAAGATTTCTATAACTAATTTGGCACAGGATTCATATTCCTTTCCTACTTTATGTATGTATCACTATTTGATTTTCCTGTTACCACTAACATTAAAATTTTATAAGCCACCGAACAGGTAAATTGAAAAGGGAAAGAGAACTTTCTCTAGAAAGTGACAAAATAGTAATAGCATTAGGGAACATATAAATTTTCCAGATGTTTCCTGAAAATTTTCTTCCCTGAATATTTTTCTGTATCAGCTCACATCCTTTTGACTTGAGCTAGCTCAAGCAAAACAGAAGTGAGTAGTATGTGCGAGAACACACTCTTATGACGCAGAACGGCATACCTCTGCTTCGACGGGAAGCTAATTGCTTCCATTTTGCTTGCTTAACCTCCTGAAAGAATAGTACTCCTGCCTCACATTTTTAAAACTGCCCTTTACTCTTAACTTTCCCTCTGCTGCTGTCCTCGTGGCCCTAATGTCCTCAACAAAACCACAGGAAAGAGTGGTCTACACTTCCTGTCTCTACTTTGGTGTTTTTCACTCCACCCTCAAGGCATTGTGGCCTGGATTCTGCCCCTCTTCCCAATGAGGCCACTACTTTGCCCTTTCCTTCCTCTCTTCCACGGACCCTGTGTCGCTAGTCTTCGTGGTCTCTTAGGTCGTACCCCCAACTCTTCATTCTTTGCTTCTCCCTTAACAATAAATGTTGAAAGCCCGCAGATTCTTCAGACCGTCCGTACAACACACTCTCGAATCTCAGCAAACTCTCTTGCTTTCATCATCACCCAAACGCAGGATTTCTCAAACACCTTGTCACGCCATTGTCCTGAGGAGCAGACACACAAGTGCGAGTGACATCCATTCAGTCAAAGGTGAGCTGCTCACATTCGTCTCCTCATGCCCCCTCATCACTGCCACCGTGAGCCACTTGCCTATCAAAACTCTGGTTTTCCTCCTACGTCATAATAAATGGCACCAGGGTAGAGATCAAGACACTCTTGTCATTACTGGGTTCTCACATTCTACCGTATTGCGCAACTTCGTCAAGAGCCTTTTTTTTTTCTTTTTCTTTTTCTTTTTCTTTTTCTTTTTCTTTTTCAATTTGAGAGAGCAAGAGGGAGAGAGAGTGCACTAGTGGAGGACAGGGGCAGAGGAAGAGAGACAGAGAGAATCTCAAGCAGGCTCCACACTCCGCTCAGAGCCCGAGGTGGGACTTGATCCCATGACCCTGAGATCATGACCTGAGCCCAAATAAAGAGTCGGACGCTTGGGGCACCTGGGTGGCTCAGTTGGTTAAGCGACAGACTTCGGCTCAGGTCATGATCTCGGCGGTCCATGAGTTTGAGGCCTGCATCAGGTTCTGTGCTGACAGCTCGGAGCCTGATCCTGTTTCTGATTCTGTGTCCTCCTCTCTCTCTGCCCCTTCCCTGCTTGTGCTCTTTCTCTCTCTCTCTCTCAAAAATAAATAAACATTAAAAAAAAAAAAAAGGGAGTTGGAAGCTCAATCAACTGAGCTACCCAGGTGCCCTAAGAGCGTTTCTTATAGATGAGATAGCAGTGACACCCCCGAGTTTCTCAATACACAACCTGCACAGTGATACAGGGTATGCTGGTATTCTCCTTCTCTCTCACTGTCAAAGCTCAGACAATCACCAAATATAGTTGGCTCCACTTCTGGAATATCTCTTGCATCTATCCATCTTCCCCATCCAACTCCTAGGAGGACCTATAATCCTCTTTTTCCTGGCTATGGATCCAGCTCTGACTTATCTTGTGGTCTGCCTCTCTAAAATCTACAGCCACAGGGACTTTATGGGCGGGCGTAAGTATGGCACATAAGCTCTTTAATGGCCTCTCATCACTGCAGATTATGTACAAACCACCTGGCTCTAAGAGTGGCTGGGTGCCTCAGTCGGTCAAGCATCCAACTTTGGCACAGGTCATGGTCTCACAGTCCGTGGGTTTGAGCTCCCAGTGGGACTCTGTGCTGACAGGTCAGAGCCTGGAGCCCAGTTTGGATTCTGTGTCTCCCTCTCTCTCTGCCCCTTCCCCTCCCTCCCTTCCTTCCTTCCTCCCTCCTTCTCTCTCTCTCTCTCTCTCTCTCGCTGTCTCTCTCTCTTCCTCTCTCTCAAAAATAAACATTAAAAAATAGATACAAACAAACAAACAAGCAAACAAAAACCCACCTGGCTCTCAGGTTGTCCAGATCTGGCCCCTCCTCCCCCTCATAACCCTTATTCTTCCTCTCCAGGGTTCAAACTTGCTCACCTCCTTCATTTGTCCCAAAGCAAATGTCCCAAAGGCGCCATGTTCTCTCTCTCACCTTTGCCCCATCCTCCGCCTGGAACAATTTTCCCCACTTGCATCCTTCACCCCTGCTTCAGGTCTCAGCTTAAATGTCCCTGTATAAGGGTCCCCTCCTCTGACCCCAGACCAGGCTGAGTCGGCTCTCCTTGCATCCGTCATTTCCCTGTGCCTCTCCTGTTATGACAGGATGGATGGCGTGTTCGAGTGACTGCAGGTTTCGTTGTCTGTCACCCAGGAAGATGACAGATAGTGTTCACTAGCATGCAGCGTATCACTCGGCACACAGTAGGCACTTAACAAATCACTGCTGTGGATCAAATCCTATTGTGTCCTTAGAAACGGGTGAAAAACACAGAAATAAAAGCTCTAAAGATTTTAGGCGGCTGTAATTTCTAAGCTATTTTCGAAAACTTAAAATGTCTTTTCCTAAGAAAATTCTAGGATACCGTTTAAAAATTGAAAATCGTTTCTTTTTTAAAAGGGTAACATTCGCCACCTGCAAACTCAAGTCTGCACTAATGCAAGTTTTTTTTTTTTCCTACTGCAGAGAATCAAGTGACAGCTTTTCTGAGAAAGATAAAGTGGTGTCTTTTTTTATTTCCAAGTGTGTTTCCCATTCAAATCTGTGAGATTAAATTTCCCTGAGGGAGGAAAACCGAGACTAATAAGTGAAAAGACTCATCATTTACAAACGTTGCGAATTTTAACATTTTTACTGTAGACTATAGACACCTGACATTACCATGATACACATGGCATATCCCCCCCCCCCCGGGGGTTGTTTTGTTTCCTTTTCCTGGGGGGGGGGGATTGTTCATATTTTGTGACACCTTCCCTCCCTTCCTTCATAAACCATGCTCAGAATCTATAAACAAACACATATAAAATTGCATCCTTGCTGAGTACCAGATTCTAAAGGGGACGTGCGTGATGCACCTGCCTCCAAGATGTAATAGGACACCTCCCAAAGGAGAACGGGTTCTTGATTCAAGACCGTTGGGTCATTCTTTTGCGCTGCAAATTTGTGAACAAGGACTACAGACGATCACATGTTACCTAAAACAAGCGTCTACAATTGCGTGCTTTGTTTGGGTGCTAACATTTTATCTCCTGCATTTTTGATGAGAGCCTTGTTAGAGTCTCAGCGGGGTGGCAGCTGTTAGCTTGAAGTCCTGCCGATGTGAAGACCGGCTAGCGCCCAGACGGCCCCAGCAGTGCTCAGGGGTACAGGTACCCAGGAAGCACACGGTCCCCGGTCCTCCCCTCTGCTAGGTGTGGCCTCGCCGCTAAGACAGAAGCCACCGGAAGCAGCAGGAAATGGAAAGTAGCACGTGACCTAGAAGCGGGAGGCGCTAGGGCAACTCAGTGCTCCAGAAATTTACAAAAGGAAGAGGACTAAAACGGGATGAAAAGAACGGGGGAGAATCTTCAGTGTGTAATATTTGCTTTAGCTCGCCAAGAATGTCGGGAGCCCGTTTTCAGGTGACTGGGTCGGCGTACCATAGGCGGCAGCTAAGGCCTAGAAGCAACCCCAACCTCAGCTTGGAGACGGGATGCAGGGTCGCTGGAGAGAGCCGGAAAAAGAGGGGAGGACGGGAAAATAAAGCTGCCGGAGGTCGGTGCCTACTTGGTGTAGCTCTACTGAGCCCTCCCAGTAATACTTGAAGGTAGGCAACTTTGTGTAAAAGTTCTTTTTAACTGGTGGGAAGCAAAATTCCTTAAGTTTATCTCTGATTCACTCATTTCCCAGAATGGATTTAGGAAGGGAAAGCAAAACACGGTCTTTTTTTTTGTAACAGAAAACTGAGTTTTTGCAAAATATTTATACCTCAATAGATGCAAGGTGATTTAAACAAATTCAGTGGAAACTTAAAGACAGCAGTAGTTTTGAGGCTAGTGCTGGAAAGAACACCAGCCTTCCATCCACTGGGCTGGGCAGTGATGGTTTTAGATCCAAATGCTAGCTCTTGATGGAGGCCAATGTAACTAATGGCCCCTTAATTTGGTTTTGAGGCAATCCTACGGAGGTACCCAAGTCTTTCTTTCTTATTTATTTATTTATTTATTATTTTTATTAAATATTTTTATTTGTTTTTGAGACAGAGAGAGACAGAACAAGGGCAGGGGAGGGGCAGAGAGAAAGGGAGACACAGAATCCGAAGCAGGCTCCAGGCTCTGAGCTGTCAGGCCAGAGTCCAACGCGGGGCTCGAACTCAACGGACGGTGAGATCATGACCTAAGCTGAAGTCGGACGCTTAACTGACTGAGCCACCCAGGTGCCCCATGAGGTACCCAAGTTTTAAAACAAGTTCAATATTTCAACAGGTTCAGAAATGGGTTGCTATTAATGAAATAATGGATTCCGGTAAATATGTGGGCAATACATAAAAAAGTGTTAGTTTACTGTGGACTTCTGGAAATACTGTTCTCTTTCTTACTCACCAGACCATGAGTGGTCCTAATAGTGGCAATATTTGGCTACAGGATGCAGTTATTTTGGAAAACTCAGGGCCCTATGTGTTATTTTCATATCCCCCAAAGCATGGTAACAACCCTGACAAGGAACACAAAATAAATCAATAGAAACTGTGTAACGACATAGGATGCAAGGCTCACCCCCACGCTAATCAGGCAAATTTAACTGATTGGTTGCAAAGTTGAGAAAAAGTAGCTTTCACCTCTACATTCTACACAGACACGTGTCATTCATATACGCATGACCAAGCCTATATTTAAGGTCATTTATTCCTATAACCTGGCTATTTGTGATTTCCAATTGCTGTGAAGTTGTCACTGACTATTCCCTCCCTCCTGTTCTAAGAAATCTATATATTAACATCAGTTTTTATAAAGCTAAGTGACCTCCTGAAACTAACTAAATCTCTATTTCTCTTTTAGAAGTTAAATAGATGAGCATAAAGACTTATACTCCCAACATCTAGAATATTTTTGGCATGTTGGCTTCCATTTTCCTTTGTTTAATATAATCAATTATTGAAGTGATCTGTGATCACTGTTGAACAATCTCATTCCATAGCGATAATGTCTCTAGCTTCGTAAATGCTATATAATTTAGTGTTAATGTTAATTTTATTTTCTTTGTTTTTTAAGATATCATGTGAATATATTCTTTTTAAAAAAATTTTTAATCTTTATTTTTGAGAGAGAGAGAGAGACAGGGATAGAGTGGGAACTGGGGAGGAATACAGAGAGAGGGAGACACGAATCTGAAGCAGGCTCCAGGCTCTGAACTGTCAGCACAGAGCCCGACATGGGGCTTGAACTCACGAACTGTGAGTTCATGCCCTGAGCTGAAGTTGGACGCTTAACCAAGTGAGCCACCCAGGTGCCCGTATCATGTGAATATATTCTAATGCCATCTTGAAATGAATTTATAATCCATCCTTTTGTGATTTCTCCATCTCTGAAACATTTATTGTGCTTTATCCCTAACTGAATGGATTTCATTGTTAAGTTAGTGTTGCCTTTCCAAGGGTTTCTAGAATAACGCTTCCTGAGCTATTACAGGCTTGGCCATACAAAGTGTCCTCAAGTCACACACACTCAGGACTTTATAGATTTTGCCCCTAGACCAATGTTGAAGTCTAGACAATGAGACCAGCCTAATGGTCTCCCCAGATGCATCAATAATTTTTTCCTTGAACTTTAATCGCTTAACTTGAATATGTGCCAGTGTTTAGTGTGTTACATCAAGAAACCATGATGGTATTAACTGGCCTATTGATTCAGTATTTCAGAATTTCTAGAGAAAATTAATCTATCTTTAAGTATAGCTCTGTTTCATTTTCTGGGATTCATAATTTAGAAATAACAAATACCTTAGATCTTCCTTATTATTCACATTCTGCGTTTGTTTTCCTGTATGTTTATAGGAAATATGTTCCTATATTATCGCAAATCTTTCGTCTAGGTTAGTAATTTTATATTTCATAAGATTGTCCTTTTCCTTGATCTCATTCATTATTCGGCCTATCATCCTAGTGTTTGAAATCTAATTTTATTTTTCCCTCTGGAAATCTTCCTTTGCATTTCATTTTGCTATTATCTTATTTAAGCTCCTTTTAATATAAATAATTTTACTGAATTTCATATTTGGAAATGATTACGAGCATTTGTCTTCCAAGTCGGAGTTCAGTTTCCTTCTAAGTGGTTCCCTCTTATTCTCCATGATGTCCATTTTCCAGTGCCCTCTATTTGCAATTTCAGCAGTCTCTCCTGTTCATGATGATTGAAACTGGGCAGACCCAATCCTACTGGTTCTCTTGAGGTGTTGTGCTGACTTCACGACTCTTCCCATCCTACAGCGCACGTGTATGTAGCCTGGGGAGAGACTGGGGTACTGCAGATGAGGGAGCCCACTGTGATGGTCTCCTCTTCTCTTAGATCCCCCGGCCTTGGTCATGAGTTTGTTACATATCCTAGATTCGGGTCATCACCACACATTATGCTGTGTTTGTGACCGAATGTGTATGTGTCCATGGGTCATACCCTGATATTTCAGATCATTTCCCAATTCATCATGGAGCCTTGGAGTCTCAAATCGGACAGAGGAGAGCGGCCTTGTCCACTTTCCTCAATTTCACCCATTTCCTCCCCAGAACAGGAAAAGGTTAATCACAAACTTTCAATTTGATTATTCCCAAGTCTGAGTTATTGGTGAGCCCTGCAGGGATTAATAACCTCACAGTACAGGTCCATGGCACAAATGGGACACACCGTGTTGTATTATCTGCACCTCGCCAGAATGTTTTTCTTTCCTTAGTCATACTTTTAAAAAGTTATTATCATCGACATGAGGTTATGTCCCTTCGCTCGTTCAGCTGCTGCAGGTGATATTTTTTTTTCTCATTAACCTTATCTCACTTCAGAGACATCCTTCAGAAATAGCCCAACACAGAGAAAGAACCATAAACCTCGTCTTAAGGATTAATAATACACACTCGGAAATAAGGCAAGGCTCAGTAAAAGCAAACGCGTCTGCAGAGATAGATTTATGCCTAATAGAATCCCCTTTTTATACAACCACGGAAACTCATTGAAGAGAGCTTTCAAACTTCAATATTCCCAATATTCTTTAAGATGAAAATTGCTGTTTCAGTAAAGGTGAAGTCTTATGTCTCAGTCTCAAAGAGGTTCTGTAAACCTGGAGTGTCTTATTGTGATGATACATGTTATTAACTGGTGGCTAAAAAGAATGGAAACTTATGGCAATATAAGCAGCTGTACAGGGATTTTGTTACAGTTCAGGAGTCAGCAGGAATGCCATTTTGTCTGACTTCCACACCATTATGCACATAGCAAGGAAAACCCATGAAGCAGAGCAGAAAGGCCACAGGGGATCCACACGATATGCATCTTAATATGCAAGGCATAAATCATGGACTACAAGGTGCAAGTTGATATTCACGCATCCGCCTGTCGGAATTGTTTGTAATGACCGGTAACCATGAAAGGTACGTTGCTTGTGACCATAAGAAACATAAACACATGCCCCATTTTGGGTTCTGAGCTGATCTTACGAAAGGAAGAGGATAAGTTATGCCTTGGCTCACCACCCAACTAAGACACTGTCACCACTTGAAGCTTTGAAGACTATCTTTCATGAGACAACATAATCATGTCCAAAGAAAATCTATGCTCTGGACAATATTCCTAAAACACCTAGGCAGAGCATCTCAGGGCTCTGGGATCTTGGCTGATAAATTGAGAGACAGTGGGTATAAACCCACTGGACTCAATGTTTCTAATTTTTCATGGGAAAATTACTATACATAGTACTTTATCAATGGATTTTGTGGTTTGAGCTGATTATAAAATGTGTACCATTCCCAACTCCATTGGGTGCAGAATCTCCAACATTTAACATTGAGCGTACTCGGTAATCTGAGCTGAGTCTTAAAATAACACAATACAACAATATGAATAAGTTTTCTACTTGTTCTTTCACTCAACATAGGTCATTACACTTAAGAACAGTAACAGCGTACTATGAAGACTGTGGGCCCTGGGTGTAGATGTACTGGGTTCAAATTCCAGTCCTGCCTGTTATTAGTAGTACGATATCCACAGCAAGCCAGTGAACATGTCTGCTCTTAGCTCTCTCCTCTGTAGGTGATTTAATGTAACACTCTGATCCATGTCTGGTTCATAGTAACATTCAAATGTATCCACTTTTCCGTGTGTCTGCATGTGACAGGACCCATTGTGAGCAATGGGGTTCTATTAACAAAAACACAGTCCTTGTCGGACACTGAACTGGCTGAGCCACCTAGGCGCCCCTAGACCACAAATAATTTTTCAAAGTAAACAATATGACTGTGATTGGAAAAGAAGAAGAAGAAGAAGAAGAAGAAGAAGAAGAAGAAGAAAAAGAAAGAAAGAAAGAAAGAAAGAAAGAAAGAAAGAAAGAAAGAAAGAAAAGAAAAACATAAAAAAAAATTCAGGCAATGCAACAGCAACTTGGATGTAGAAACGTGGCTGTAAGGGTCCTGCCCTCAACTGGATTATTTAGAAGACCTCTCTTCAAGGCAATGATCGGCCGGAGAACTGAATGATGACCAGAGTCCCCTGTGTAGACCTGGAAGGGTAAATGCCCTCAGGCAGCAAGAATTAGAGGAGGGAACACCACCCAATGGTGCACTGATGGGCCATGTGTGCCCAGAACCTAACATCAGCGGAGACCTAAATGAACAAAGGTCAGAACATCAGACAGTGGCCAACTGATGCAGACCCATAACTTTCATGGTAGAGACTTTGTCTATCATTCTAAATGTGATCGGAAGCCCCGGGGGGCTTCGAAACTGGAGAATGATATAATCTGATGATCATTTTTGAAGGTCATTCTGGGCACTGCATGAAGGGGAGACCACAGAGGAGGCAGGTGTGGAAGCCTGACTACGAGTCAGGAGTCTGGGTTGGAGAGAACTGACCAGAGAGACAGCCGGGGAGAAGGCAGAAAGATGGATGGTTCAGGACATAATGGATGAGACAGGCTGCCCATGGGTTAGAAGTGGAGTCAGGAAAGAGGAACCAAGCTTGGAGTCTGAGAAATTCCCCCGATTCTAGTAGTTTAGATGGATGTAGCAAGAGCTGTGTATGGGAAATGTTAAATATGATGGTCTTATCTGACATCGGAGGAGAGCTATCAGGCACGCAGTTGTCTGTGAAACACCGGGGATCCAGAGAAAGTTGTGGCTGTAGATACTGATTTGTGAGTCACGGGCATAAGATGGATTTAAACCACGGCACTGAGAAAGCAACGAGAGAAGCGAAGACAGAAGAGAGAACAGGGGCCCCAGGCAGGTTTGGAAGAGGGACACAGCCAGCAGGTGAGACTGGGAGGACACAGATACGGACGTGGGGTTGGACCACACACGCATACCAGGAAAGTGTTATGTGGCAGAAATGCAAGAGAAGAAAACATTTTGGGAAGGAGGTCTGCCGTGTCAACAAAGAAACAAATAAAACAACCCCCCCCCCAAAAAAAAAAAAAAACACTGAAGATGAAAACAGGGAAGAAGCCATTGAATGTGAAAATATGGAGGTCATTTGAAATGCTGATAAGGACGGTCCTGGATGGAAGAAAGCGTGTGCCTCAGTCACAATGCCTGAATTGCCGTTCTCATTTTACCTACATTTTATCGTCATCGAGTCATTAACTGCTACAAATGTCACAAGTATTACTGGATTTGTCCTCATCTAAATGGGCCCAAATCTTGCATGTATGTAACCTGCTTGTCCTCATCGGTATAGAATTGAATGTACGCTATCGATTATTAACCTCAGGATAAGATACACTGTCGCCTATCAGTCCATCCATGGATAGCCTTATTTTATGTCCCTTCATCTGCAACTTAATTTTTTGAAGCTTATTTGTTTATTTTGAGAGAGAGAGTGCAGGGGAGAGGCAGAGAGAGAGAGGAGGAGAATCTGAAGCCGGCTCTATGTTATTATCACTGTCAGCAGGGGCTCAATCCCAGGATCCCAAGATCATGACCTGAGAGAATCAAGAGTCGGACACTCAACTGACTGAGCCACCCAGGCACCCCTGCATCTTAATTTTATTTTCCTTTCTACAGGGACAGCAACTCAAGTGTATTTAATCCTAATCTACTTTCCATTTACTATGTACTTATATATAAACAACCAGCATTCCTATAAAAGGTTTATATAAGAAGTCTTCATAAAAGAAAAATAAATGAATATAAATCTAATTTACTACATTCTATGGATGGAATTTTGTCCCCCCACCCAAATTCCTGCTTAGCCCCAACTCTCAATGTGATCATTGGTTTTCCTGAAGAAATCAAGGTGAAATGAAGTCATAATGGTGGGGTCCTAACCGTAGAGGGTTGGCCTTCTAAGAAGAGGAAGAGAGATCTTTCCTTCTTCACACTCATCCATGGAAGAAAGGCCATTTGAGCACACAGCAAGGCGACGGCCATCCACAAGCTAGGAAGAGAGCTCTCATCAGCACCTGACCTTGCGGGCAGCCTGATCTCAGACTTGCAGCCTTCAGAACAGCAAGAAATTAAATGTCTGTAGTTTAGAGCCACCCCATCTATGGTATTTTGTTAGGTCAACCCAAGCAGACTAAGATACTAATGTATATGTAAGTAATGAGCAAAATGTGCTGTTGTTCATGGATATTATATAATGTAGACTCTTACAGAATTTTTCATTCTAAATTTGCTTCTGAGATAAAGCTATATTGATATGTAGATAACATACCACTTTGGACTATTCCATGATCTCTCAAGATACTTATATACCACAATTTATTGGTTCATTACTCTGATAGGTCTAGACTTTTTTGTTTTTCATTATTAGACACAATGATGAGATTAGCATTCTTTAGAAGTCCTTTTGAACTTGTGTAAGATTTCCACTGGGAAGGTGAACAGGTAGGTGCCCAGCTTTGACTGGGGGAGTCACACTGCTATAGACCAGATATTCTTTATCACTCCTTTTCCTTCCACTCTGCTCATGAATTATTCACTGAGAGCTCCTCTTGAATATCACGTTGGTGGTAGAACCACTGGGCTCTGAGTTAAACATACCCCCCGTTGATTACATGCTTGAACTTTTCTTCAAGATTGCTGCATTACTTTAGGCCCCTGCTAAAACTTTGTTTTCCATGTTGCCAGTAAAGTTTGTATCTAAATTTTTTTCTTTTTGATTTTAGAGTTGTCTTTGTTTTTAAATTTTTTAAGATGAAATTTATTGTCAAGTTGGTTTCCATACAGCACCCAGTGCTCGTCCCAACAGGTGCCCTCCTCCATGCCCATCACCCACCCACCCCTCCCTCCCACCCCCCATCAACCCTTAGTTTATTCTCAGTTTTTAAGAGTCTTTTATGGTTTGGCTCCCTCCCTCTCTAACTTTTTTTTCCCTCCCCCCACCCACGGTCTTCTGTTAAAGTGTCTCAAGATCCACATAAGAGTGAAAACATATGGTATCTGTATTTCTCTGTATGACTTATTTCACTTAGCATAACACTCTCCATTTCCAGCCACGTGGCTACCAAAGGCCATATTTCATTATTTCTCATTGCCAATGTGTCGTGTCTAACTTTTTAAAACTTCAGCAACGGGAGACCTAACGGGCTATTTTTATCTTCTCATTAATAAGCGTATAAGCATACTTATCAAGTAAATCAGATTTTTCAAAACATGTGTCATGTTATCTTTTCAGATTCAACTGGATAATGTTGCTCTATCCCTGTTGATTTTAGGAGGTACTAAGACATTTTATATAACAGTTATTTGTCAGTTGTATAACACATATAAATCTCTGGTTGATCACTTGCCTCCTTTTGTCTTTAATTATACTGTTACTTTTCAGTTATCATATAGCTGAATCTATAAAGGTTTCCATTTTGTAGATATTTATACTTAATACCATTAGTGAGTAACATATAACATAAGGATGAGAACAAAACAGGCAAATATTGTGTCATTCTTTGCAGGAGATACTGAAATATGTGTATAAAACTCAGAAGAATCAATGGAAAGGTTCATGATAAAATATGAGTACAAGGTGACTGTGAAGATCAAAAATCTAAGATGATGAAGAAAACGTAATTAGAAAACACAAAAAAGTGGGGTGCCTGGGGGGGCTCAGTTGGCTGAGCGTCCGACTCGGCTCAGGTCATGATCTCGCGGTCCGCGAGTTCGAGCCCCGCGTCAGGCTCTGTGCTGACAGCTCAGAGCCTGGATCCTGTTTCAGCTTCTGTGTCTCCTTCTCTCTGTGACCCTCCCCCATTCATGCTCTGTCTCTCTCTGTCTCAAAAATAAATAAATGTTAAAAAAAATTAAAAAAAAAACACAAAAAAGATACTAGTTGCACAAACATTAGATTATCACATGGCCAGAAATTACCCGTGGTATACTGGCTCCCCAGAGAATATATTTTAAATCAATTAGTGAAATAAAAGAGGACATAAAAGGGGCAAGGGCAAACATTAAGATATCAATCCTTCCCAAACTAAACAAGAAAATTTAACATGACTCTGGATGAGTCACATTTGGGGATGGGGGAATGAGCAGCTTTTAAAACTTATGACAGTACAGATCTCTCTGTATTCATAGACCAATTCTGAAAAAGAAGAAGAAGACATATCCTTCTATATAAAAGATATTACAAAGCCAGGGGCTGGCACTCCCAAAGATATAGGTAAATAGGCCAATATGAAAGGCGAGGAGAATTGGACCTGGATTGTGACCCACGGCTGTCTAGAGCCTACACACCATGAATTGAGATCACCAGGTTGGGAAAACTTGCTCATCATATGAAGAAAATAAAATTAGATTAATCCTTCAATCTAAAGCTGTTAGAAAACCCTTCAGATAGAATATGTTGAATGAATATAAATGACAAAGTGTGGAATACTTGTGAAAAAATATAGGACTGTATTTTTAAAAATCTTTCCCCATCTGAAAGTCATAAACAAGTTACAAATCTCAGAACATAGAGAAATTGGCTGATAGTAAAAATGTTATTTATCTTGTCACTTCACTGAGAATAAAGCTTTAAATTTATCATATTTTCTACCAGATTAAGTAAAAAAAAAATTAGCCTATTCCTACTGAATGAACTAACGTCAAAACAAGCCATCAAGTCCACTCTGGACTCCTTGACCTTGTGTGGGGTCAGTCCACAGCGACTAGTAGATACCCTGTGCTCGCCCAGCATTTATCATATCTCATGGACCTTAACGAGTTCTCTCTCCTACCAGACGGTGCTTCTTAACCACGATTTGACCTCCCAGGGGATATTTGGCATACTCTGAAGACAAGTTTGGCTGTCACAACTGTGAGAGAAGATTCTACTGGCCTCCAGGGGGTGGAGGCTAGGGATGATGTTGAACATCCTACAATACACAGGACACACCCCACCACAGCAGAGAATTACCTGGTCCCAAATATCACCAGTGGTGAGTTTGAATAGTGCTGAACTAAGAGCTCCTTCTGGGCACAGATCGTGGTCTCCATATTTTTATACCCAGCAGTGAACACAACATATTTGAAACCCAACTACATTTCATTGAATAAAGTGCTAAATTAATTGATTTAGTACTGCTAATAAACCTAGTATTTCCCCCTGATCCTTCACAGACCTGCTGTTATCATCATTTACATAAACTTCTTCATCAGGTGTATGCATTGAAGTTTATTTCTACCTCTCCGTTATCGCGTCCTAGTGAGACTATCACACTATGAAGTTATTCATATGATCATTCTAAAAAATGACAAGGGAATTATTTTGAAATAAAGGTGATTTAAGGGTGCAACCTTGAGACAATATCCCACAAACACAACTTTAACAACTTTAAAAACACCTCATAAAAGAGATGAAATCAAGACATCCTTAAAGGAAGAGCCTTTAGCTATCCCCCAGATTTACTGACACATGAAGACCTTCTAATAATTCCTTTATCAGGAATTATTCTTCAGAGTTTCACTTATCTTCAATAGAAGAGATACAGAAGCAGATATTAAGTCACTTTTCTACTTAGATAGCTTATGTGGCAAGGTATCCATCCTTACAGAAGGATGACTTGTTTCAAGGTATATACTTTTGAAATACAACAGGCAGAACAGAAGTTGATTTTTACATCTAGAATCTCCGGGAATTTTTGTAAACAGAGGTGTTTTCCTACAAGATTTGGTCTTGCTGTGTGGGAAGAGGGGACAACTTTTTCGATGACCTAAAAGCAACCTCCGTGGCTCAATTATGCCATGATTGGTTTCCCTGGGATGAGGGTGAGTACTTCAAGGCTGCGGGTTAGCCATCAACTCTTGCCACGTTCAAGAGTGCCAGTTCGTTTCCGCAGTAGCCTGTTTAGAGACCAACAAGCATTTTATACTCTCATGAACCTCTGGGCACTTAAGTTTACCACTACAGACACCAGTCTCCTGTCTATGAAACAGAGGTGACAGATCGCGAGTCAGTTTTATTGGCGGGGACGGGGACGAGAAACACAGCCATGCCTCTAATCCCCTTGAAATACCAATTGCCTGTAGAAGTCCTCTCTCTCGCTCGTTTTTCAAGGTGCATGCCTTGGGCTGGTGAGAGATTCCAACAAAGTTTGTCCAGGCCATTTAGCGTGGATGATCTGTGGGGCCAGGCTGATGGATGGGAAGATCATTCTCGCAAATTTGGTTTCTGGGGACTTTCCTCAGCAAACTGTGTCAGCAGTTCAGCTGTCTCGCACAAAGGAGATTCATGGCCCAGGCGGGAAGAGGTGAAGAGTGCTCTGGGCAGGTGAGGAAAGATCTACAGAGCACATGGGGTGGGGGTGGGGTGACGCGGTCTTCAGCAAAAACATCCTGCAGCACAGCCTGAGGTCCATTGTGGAGCACAAACTACCCTGGTTCTACTTGTGAGACAAGGCCCCTCACGCCACTGACCAGAAGTCAGATGGCAGGCTGTTTTATTCGAGAGAATGTGTTTATGAAAAGCTACATAGGTCAAATTCCACACCTTTTTTTTTTTAATCTGGAAAGCTCAGTCCTAGGGTTAGTTGAGATAAAGCCTGACACATCTTATGGTGAATTTGTGTAATTGGAGGTCTGAGGAAAAGTGAATCCTTCCTGCCTTGTGGGGAGCTGGGAGACAGAACTAGAAAGTTCGCCTCCCTGCTCTGGGGAAGTAGGAGGCTACTGTTGCCTACGAGGGAGGTCTCAATTCTTGTGTGAACCATGAGTGGGGATCTGCATGTCTGCATTGGAGTCAAAGCACACCAGCCTCCCCTAGGGAGCCAGGCACTCCCTCACGGGCACAATCAGCCTGCACCCCCAGTCAGCAGGTGTGCTGACCATCGTCAGGAAGAAGCCTGTCCTGCAAGCCTGAGAGGAGACCCCTACTCACTTCGAGAACGGCAAACAATAGAAAATCAAGTATCATTTAAGCTGCAACCTCTCTACCAAGTAACCCCCCAGCTCAAAAGTCATTCCAAACCAAGTAATCCAGTGGACAGTTGGAATGAGGTTAACCTCACACATACTAACCAGCCGCCTCTCACGTAGGCAGTGCACTTACGTTGGACCTGGGACAGATCCAGACTCGGCCCTTGGAGAAAGCCACGGGCCCTCTGGTCTAGGCTCTGTCTTTCCTCTCACCTCCTACACATCCCACATCTAGGAGCACTTCTTTAAAACTCAAAATATGCCAAGCTGTCAGGGGAAAGTCTACACAACATGGCTGGCATAGTTAACCTTGTCGATGGTAGAATCACTCATATCAGCTAGTCCAATCTTCACGGGCAAAACAAATTTGAAACAATAACATCCCCACAAAAAAGAAAAAAAAAAGAACCCACATATTTGTTTCTTCTTCCCTATGGTCATCTCGATACAGGCGAGAGACAGAGACAGCAGTTGACTTCCAGATCAGGAGGGAATTCAGTTAAAGTTAGTGTCTGCACAGGCCAGGACAGAAGGATCTGAGAGGGCATCCAGGCAGACAAAATGGACTGCTCCTGCCTGGATGGAATGGCAGATTCCAGTAAAATATTTTTCAACTGACAAATTGCAGAGACACAGAAAACTTTGGAAAAGGTAAGTGCCAGATCGAAAGGGCCTTTGGGGATCTATTGCCTAGCTCCAGCCACCTGCAAAGACTCTATAGAAACTGCGTTAAAGTGGTGTCCAACCCGTGGTATACATTCCAATGAGTGGTCCAGGGAAGAAGATAAGCTTCTGACAAGAGTTCCCTTGCAGCTCCAGAGGAGCATAAAACAGCTTCATAAAAGTTCCCCAGGGTCTCAGAAGGGCTAGCATGTTAGAAAAGAAAAAAAAAGAACATACCTGCCCCTCACCATTGGGATGACAGGTGGCATTTAAAGGATGCTACTTGGAAGGAAAGGGTGTGTAGCTTGATGAACTGTGATCTGTGGAGGCTGACAAGCCCTAGGGCAATACTTAAGGTAGCACCAACAGGATGAGTCACCAAGCAAGAGGCTGAGGCCAAAGCGTCATGACCCCTGTGGGTCCCCAACTCCTCTGTGTGATCTCCGCTCCAGCCCTCCCTCTCAGCTTCCCTTTAAGAGATGACAGTGGGAACACCAGGGCTGTTACTATGACTCCTCCCCGTGGCCAGCAATGCCCCAACTTGAATGCGAACAGGGGTCAGCTGAGGATCTCATGCAACTCAGAGTCTGACTCTGTCATCAGAGAAACGCTCAGAACGTGTGCTATCTGTAAATGACAATGCAAAACCACTAGTGTGCGCTCAGGCTTAGGAATAAAAACGTTATCAGCTAGTGCCAAAAATGTGCCCCACAGATGGCACAGATGTGCCAAAAATGAAATGAATTGCCCATTGTCTAACTATAATAAAACAATTTCCGCTGAACAAGAGGCATGGTGGCCAAACTCTTTCTCTACTTTGAGCTGACACTTCCATACAGGGCAGAAGGTCATCCACACCCCTCTGCCATCGCACTTACCGGAAACGACTCTAACCACCTGATCACTTCCAGATGCAGCAGGTCCGAAGAGACCTAATCCTCTCCTCGTGAAAATCATCCACCGTGAAGTGCGATGTAAGGTAACGAGGTGCCCATTCTACCCCCACGCAACCCACCTGCATGGATAAGAAGCATTTGTTTACTGATGGGAGAATCCACAGAAAATATTCCCCACCCCACCCCCCCATCTCAGAAAGAATGCGCTCACGGAGGTCACGAAACTGAGCCTAGAAGCTTCATTTCCACATCCCGCCAGCTAGTTTTTTTTTTTATTCCCTGAGCCATATGCTCATTTCTTAGCTGAAATACCCTGTGAGTGGTTGTCAAGAACTAAGATTTGCTAAATTTGTGTATTTTTGCTTTTCTCTTAGCTCAGAATTAGAAACATATGTTCGTCACCTCTGCCTACGAATAGTTCAGCATGAACTATTTTTTTCTCATTTTACTCAGAGTAAATCAGTCGAACGGATACCGCTTCAAAGCTGACGCCAAAAAACGCGACACGCACAACTTACTTTATTCATTGCGTTTCTTGCAAACCAGCAAATGAAGTCCATTAACTGAAATATGGCCGTGCGTCCTCGTGCCTTAATTAGTGCTGCCTTCAGGTAGGAGATGCTAATGGCGTCATTAAGCTGCGGAAGCCCCAGGAAGAGCCTCCCAGACCCAGAGTTCACGTTTGAAGTAAGGACTGATAATGGGATCTGGGGCTTTTCATCTCCGGGGTCCTGGCTTTAGTGGGGCCGTGGCTGCAGCCGAGAATAATTGCCATCCGAAGACAGCTCCCAGCATGGTCCATGCGGGCCTGCAGGAGTTGGCACCAAAGTTGCTCCTGGGTCAGCCCAGTGGGCATTGAGGATCGGGCTTCGTGTGTAGTGTGGAAACAGGTGCTTCTCTGCAGGGGTGGGGATGGTGAGGAGTGACGGTTGTCAGCAGCTTAGATGTCATTTAAGGGCATTTAGGAAGGCAGATGGCCACATCCTGGCCCAGAAGTGATGCTATGCGTAGAGTAGTCTTTACAAAATCTGGGACTCATATGTCAGAAGAGTTAGAGAGCAGCTATCCCTGTCCAGGAGTTGTAAAGAAAATAAAGAAGATAGGCCAAATTTCTCTACCATAAACCAAGATCAGTCTCACGCCCTCTCTCCTTCTGTCTGCCACATGAGGTCACAGTGAGAAGATGGCCGTCTATGGACCAGGAAGAGAACCTTTACCAAATTCTGGACCTGCCAGCACCTTGTTATTGGACTTCTCAGAGTCCAGAACTGTGAGAATAATTGTTTATTGTTTAAGCCACCTGGTCCGTGCTTTTTTGTTACAGCAGCCCATGCGCATGAATCCACAATCATCTCAGTAGTTGAAGGGAAGTAGAGATACCTTTTTTTCTGGTTTAGGATCAGTACGCTCCCCTTCCCAAACACACCCCCAACCCATAGGAAGCCCCAGGCGCGCTTGTGGATCCCTGGATTTAGGCCCAGTTTAAGATCCAATACCCGTTCTTCAGAAGAAATGGTTGGGAACCACACATCAGAGCATCAACTTGAAATGTGAGTTTAGGTGTATTTGGTGTATTCTAATTAAACTTCATATTATTGTGTGCCTGGGTGGCTCGGTTGCTTAAGTGCCCAACGCCGTCGGCTCAGGTCATGTTCTCGAGGTTTGTGGGTTCGAGCCACACATCGGGCTCTGCGCTAATAATGTGGTGCCTGCTTCGCCTTCTCTCTCTCCCTCTCTTCCTGCCCCTCCCCCACTTGTGCGCGCGCTCTCTCTCTCTCTCTCTCTCAAAATAAATAAATAAACTTAAAAAAATTACATTATCACAGTGTGCAACCTTCTCTAAGATAAGGTCATTTTGACTAAACATCCTATTCAGTGAGACTAATCATTCCTGCCCATCGTGGAGAGAACAACGCTAGGAAAGTTCCAAGGGCTTCGTGAAGGGACTCGGTGAGAAAAGCGATTCTGGGATTACCTGTGCGTCTCATCTCTCGTTTCCCTTCTTCTACCAACAGAGGTCCCATCACACAGCCATGTATGTGTTCCTTGAAGTGTGTGCTGTGTACGTGTGTTCAATAAAGAGGTTTGCACACAAGAAGGTGCTGCAGAGAAGTTGTCCAGGTCAGGGATAGAGACGGAAAGAGATCTGGAGATTTCCCACTCTTGGATTTCCCAGAGCCTCTCCCATTGAGACATCATGGTAACTCCTTTCCCTCTTCACTCTGATGCTGTCTTGGGTTGTAAACTATTCAGGAGGTTGTTTCCTAGAAAAATCCACGAACCCAATGACAAATCTCTCTGCAGGGCTCATATAGGGCTCATATGTTGTTTAAATATTTTTCCCTTCCTTGGAATTACTAAAGCACTCTTCATATTTCTCCTGATCACTCAGGGATCTTGGAAACATACGCGGGATTTTAAAACTGACTGCTTCTCCAGGGTCCTAACTGAAACAGTCACAAAGATACTACTTAAAAAATAAGCATAACTGAAAATCACATATGAGGCATCTTGGCAAAGCAGGGAGAAGAAAGTGCCATTATCACTGCTGGAACAATGCCAATGTAGAATTATCTCGCCTCCATTTTATTTCTTTCTTTATGTCTTGATTGTCAATATTTATCATCTGGTGAAATAAAAGAGTAAATAGATTAAAATGAGTAAGTAAGTATGTTTTCTTCTTTGGCTGCAAGTTTATAGAACATCTTCATTAAAAATAACTATATTTGAGGGGCACCTGGGTGGCTCAGTTGGTTAAGCTTCTGACTTCAGCTCAGGTCATGATCTAGCGGTTCTTGAGTTGAAGCCCCGCATTGTTCTCTGCTGTCAGCACAGCACCGGCTTTGGATCCTCTGTCTCCCTCTCTGTCCCCGCCCCTCTTGTGTGCATGCACGTGCACGCATGCTCTCTCTCTCTCCTAAAAATAAAAAAAAATCATTAAAATATCATCATAAAATAACTAGATTTGTTATTTACAGAGGTAAGGCAAAATTTCCAATGAGGAGCTTAGCAACTAAACATACATGTGCGTGAACATAAGCATTTTGAGTCCATTTCAACTCTTTCCAGGTTAATCTGGGGTAAACCAATTAAGCCAGAGTCCTGCTGAGCAAAGTCCTTCCCTCATTACCCTGTTTTGCCTTTTCCTCTTCCGATTATCACCCAAAGACCTCTAGGCTTAAAATAGATAGTAATTATTTTCCACCTTTGCCCCCATTGTTCAAAGCAGCGTGTGATGTTTTGGCTGTGACAGTAACACAGAGCTCATTAAATCCACACAGAAGGAAGGAACTCACAAGAGCAAAGATTTTGTGCTCAGGGTTAAAGCAACATAAATAACCTTACCTCCACAAACTAAGAATTCCAGGGCCAATATAAATCTTAACACTAATATTAGTATAGGTAAAATCTAATGATGATATATACTAATAGTACTATGCCACAAATAAGCAACAGGCAAATAAATCGAATAGTAAATAAGCATAAGCCTCTGTTATATCATGAAGAATATACAAAAAGGTGGCTTTTACAATATGGCTGCTAATACTAGGAAGAACAGTGCTAGAAAAGAAACCCACGGGCCACTCTCTCTCTTGAAGGTGATTACAAAAATTCTGCACAGAATATCAACCAACTAAGTCAGCGAGTTAAAAAGAAACCAATTTGACAGTAAATTCTATTTAATATAAAAAAAGAACAAAAAGTAAAATGCACATGACCAATTTGGGTTCGTCTGGGGAATTCAAGTTCGGTTTATCATTTGAAAAATCGTCTACACGCACGCAAGCACACACACGTGCGTGTATCCATGTGAATTGGCACACACACACTCATACGCATATACACACAACATCATTCTCCTGTAGTCCGTTAGTCTCCTTAAGGTCAATTAGTAGTTTTCAAACCAAGATTAATACAAATAAGAAAAAATGGTATGGGTTATTAAGGAAATACCTCCACAACCTATTAATGACTAAAAATACAAATTATTAGACTATATAGTTAGCAATGTGTCTTGTGTTTCGAAAACCATATACAAAGCAAAATTATTATGTATATATAATCCTTTGTATATACATAAATGATTATATGCATACACTTATGTGGACACATATAAATTTGTATATATGCATATGTATATATAACTGCCAAAGAAAAAACTGGCAAAGTTCAAAGACAGAAACCACACGTGAGCAGGGTTGCCTTTGAGGGGTCTGGCACTGGAGTCGGGCTGCCCCATGAGGACAATGTGCTAAGTGAAGCTTCGCCATGTGATGCAGGGCAGGGTAACCATTCCCCAGAGGACCAATGTCAGGGTGCTCCTGCCCCTACCCCATCCCGTGTTTTAATAAGTGAAAAGGTACACAAGAAAAGGTTTGTGACCTTGTTGCTTTTTCCCATGTGAGTATGTTTTAAGATTTGATCCTGAGGGTGGCTCAGTCAGTTAAGCATCTGACTCTTGGTGTCGGCTCAGGTCATGATGTCACAGATTGTGAGTTCGAGCCCCGAGTCGAGTTCTGTGCTGACAGCGTGGAGCCTGCTTGGGATTCTCTCTCTCCCTTGCTCTCTCTGCCCCTTCCCTGCTCGCTCGCTCTCTCTCTCTCGAAATGAATCAATAAACTTAAAAAAAATTAAAAAGGATTTGATCCTGAGAAGTAACGATGTGTCAGGAGTGAAGCACATTGAGGATGTCAGGAAATACTGACAAGCTGTCCTTTGAAGACTGGACCTTTCCATGCCCCAGTGAAAAGACAGTAACTGTTGCCCTACATTGTCAACAAAATTAGATGGTGTCATTCTTTTATTTTTCAATCTTGAAAATCTTGTGGGAGAAAAATTATAGCCCAATGTGATTTTCACACATCCTTAGGATTTTCTCTTCTCTAAATTCCCTACGTCTAACCTTGGTGCCCTGGTAAATTGGGTTTTTATGTTTTTTGAGTATTTATAGATTTTTAAGTATAATCTAAATATTAATCCTTTATTGTTATGCATGCAGCAAATGCTTCTTAAGTGTTAAGCTTACATTTTAATTCTACAATGACTTTGTCACATTTAAGCATATTTTTATGGTGTCTACCTACCTTTTTTCCATGATGCTTTTTGCCATAAAGGGAAAAACTCTCATTTTGTGATTTGTTGGCAAGGTTATTTCCTATACCAATGTTAAAAAAATATATATTTAAAAAATTTTTCCTATAATACATTTTACAAGTTTGTTTTGTGTTTATCACTTGATTGTTTCTGAAATTTATTTTTGTGATTCCTTTATCCACCACTGATTTGAATATCACCTTTATGAGAAATTGTTTCATATCTATGTGATCACTTAATATTATCTATTGTGTCTCAGTGATTGGCTTATGTATTTTTACATCAATATTAAAATGTTCTAATTACCCTGGATTTATCCTGCACCTTGATACTTGGTAAGGCACACTCCCTTATTGTTTTACATGTCTTTGGTTTTTCTTGGAGATTTTTTTCCAGATGAATTTATAATTAGATTATCAAGATAAATAAAAGTGCTCCTGGGAAAGTTTTTATCAAAATTTGGTGATTTTGTATTATAATTAGGACAGGATTGCTCTTTGACTCTTGAGTCTGCCCAGATGGGAAGATTATACACCTCTCCATATATTCAGGGAATAGACAGATTTTCCATAGTTTAATATATATTTTTTTTTAAAAAAAAAAAGCTCTCAGGGGCGCCTGGGTGGCTCAGTCGGTTGAGCGCCGACTTCGGCTCAGGTCATGATCTCGCGGTCCGTGAGTTCGAGCCCCGCATCGGGCCCCTGTGCTGACAGCTCAGAGCCCGGAGCCTGTTTCGGATTCTGTGTCTCCCTCTCTCTGACCCTCCCCCATTCATGCTCTGTCTCTCTCTGTCTCAAAAATAAATAAACGTTAAAAAAAAATTAAAAAAAAAAAAAAAAAAAAAAAAAAAAAAAAGCTCTCAGCATGCTCAGCTGGGATTCCTTTTAGAAATTTTGTAAACTTTTTTGATAGTTATTGCTTGCAGAACTGTTTTCTTCTTCTTACACTATGTAAATGGTTATTCCTTTACAAGATCACGCCTTCCATTCCACTCCTAACCCATGCCAACCAACCCAAATTGAGTCTTAGGGGTCAATTATGAAACTCACAGCTATACGTCGCAGGGACTTGATTATACTAGGACCTACAGAGAAGCATACAGAAGGCTTCTTCTATTGTCCTCCTAAAAGACAGGGGGCTGTGTTCACACAGATCTGGCTACAACTAAAGCTGGACTGAGGGGGTACAATTGGGGCACCAAAGACGCTTCTCTTCTTCCAAGAGTAAACTTCAAAAACTCTGTTTTCTGGCCACACGTGTGTGTCTGCCTAAAGGAATATCGCTTAGTTGTGTTATAATTTAGTGTAATATCGTTACAAAGCTAACATACCATGTGTGGTCTTCCTATCCTTGCTTTTCTCGTTCCTTGACCTTGTTACAAAATTTAATTCACACTATGGCTTACAGCTACAGTAAATTCCTTTTCAGCACTGTTTAATATTCGGTGCTGTAAATCCATGACCCCGTTGCAGTCTGGATTATTTCCTATTATGAACAACCTCTTGAATATTCTTAACTCCTGGTAAGATTAGCTAAATTTTATATATGTATGTAATCACTGGGCCATAGGGTATGAAAATTTCAACCTTACAGAATATTGCCAAAATTTATTTAAAATACATTTTAAACTTCTTTTTACCAAATTCACAATAGCTATCAAATATAGATTACATTACAGCAAATTATCCTCAATGTTAGAGATTTTTAGACTTCCTAATAAAAAATACTTAAAATTATTTTTAAAATATTTGGTTCTTAGTGCTCAGTATTTTAAATAGTCAGCCCAAGTTTTAAAATACTCTATTTTTTTCCTGGGGCGCCTGGGTGGCTCAGTCGGTTTAGAGTCCAACATCAGCTCAGGTCATGGTCTCACGGTCTGTGAGTTCGAGTCCCACGTGGGGCTCTGTGCTGACAGCTCAGAGCTTGGAGCCTGCTTTGGATTCTCTGTCTCCCTCTCTCTCTGCCCTTCCCCTGCTCATGCTCTGTCTCTCTCTCTCTCTCTGTTAAAAATAAATAAACATTGCAAAATTTTTTTGAATATTCTATTTTTTCCTGTTTTAATCCTTAAGTAGAAATTTCTTGTTTGAATTGTATTACTATTTATTCTTGGATTTAAACATAGTAACATAGAGATCTTGAATTTGCCATATGAATCACATTTACTTGTTGAAAATATCAACAAGAAGCCCACCAATGTTATATTTGGTAGAAAACTCTGTACTGGGTTTCTTTGAGAAAGTTTATAATATTTGTGCTCATACTTAGCCTCAAAATTGCTAGGGGAATTCAATACAACACGCTAAATTTTTGAACTTATGACCGCGTTATTATGAATATCGCTGAAGTATCTTGAAATAAATGTCAGGTGTCAATAAAGTTGTGGCTTGTAGGGTAACGCTGTCACTTTTTAAAGATAGCTGGAACATATTTTAATTTTTACAACTTTAGTGTGAACTACCATTCTGACCACTTCCTGCATAAAACAGCCTTTATTTTTGCCAAAGCACATATTAAAATAATGAAACATGTCAGAGTTGGTTCTGCTATTCTATCTGGGTGAAGTGTTCTTATGAAAGCAATGCCTGCTACTTACATCTTTCTGCAGAAGACAGTTACGCTAAGACCAGCAAAATGAAGAGACTAGTGAGTTGTGAGATGTCTACATCATTTCATCCTTTGTTCCTGGTCATGCACAAACAGCCTTGGATTCTCTGGAGGGTCCTGGCAATGACATCAGCCTGTTCACCTCATATCTTTGTTATGATGGCAGCCACAGAACATTTCATACAATTTCTTTTCCCTTGCGTGTGTCCCTCCATTTGTGTTGTGTCAGTTTATTGTGAGAACTGAAAGCACATTTCAGGTTTTAATTCTGGTGACACGTGACAACCTTTCCCTTGATCTGATCAGTATCTTCCCCGTATCTCCTTGGTTTCTGCTTCCTCCACTGGCTCTTTTCACTTGAGAGCCCTTCAAGTGTTAGACTCCCTTTCTCATCCCCTCTCACTCTGTCTTCTGGTCCCACCTGCATACTGAAGACTCCGTATTTGTATTTTCTGTGTTCATCAATTCAGTTATGAAGAAAGCCCAACTTACCTGCAGGCAATGGGAGAGCAAAGGGGGATACACAATAGCCTGGATGAAATCATTAACCCTTGTCTATGTCAAGGTCTCAAGGTAGGATTATGGTCATTCTTGTTTCATCAGATCTTGAATATCTGTATCCTGCGTCCCATAAATGTTTGTTTTCGTGCATAAGCAAAGACAGTTTTTTAGGGCACCTGGGTGGCTCAGTCAGTTAAGCGACTGACTCTAGATTTCAGCTCAGGTCATGACCTTGTGATTTGTGAGTTCAAGCCTCCCATTGGGCTCCATGCTGGGAGTGTGGAGTCTGCCTGGGATTCTCTCTCTCCCTCTCTCTCTGCCCCTCTCTGGCTCGCTGTCACTCTCTCTCTCAAAGTAAATAAATAAACTTAAACACCTAAAAGAATAAGAGAAGACCGTTTTTAAAATGAGGGCAGCATATCATTACATTGCTTCTGGGAAGGAATAATGGGGTTTGACGTGAGGGGGCAAGTGAGGGTAGGAGACATTCCCTCCCATCTTCCCAGTGAATTTACCGTTTGCTTTTCACTTAGCAAAGAATAAGGAACGTCATCAGGAGTGAGGTAGTTGCGTAGAGGAACACCCTCAATATTTCAGGGCATCTTTCCTTGGCCATGGAGGTCCTGATGGAGGTGAACTCAGGAGGGACACTGTGGGAGCAGGGAGGGTTTGGTGACATCTGGGAAGTCCTGTTGTTGCCACAGCAAGGGTGCCTTTATTCGGGGCATCCATCCCCACTGGGCAGCTTACGCAAAACACCCATACACATCATTTAAGAGGTCTGCAAACGTGGGGAGCCCCTCGAGTTACCAAACAATAGCTCCATTTGGTGGAGAGAGCAGTCAGTGTCCAGGTGTCCTTAAACATAGCAGCTGAAACTCTTGGTATGGTCTTCCCAATTTATTCCTTAATTTAAAATGGAAGCAAATGATTTCAACTCTTTTGTAGGCCTTTGCAAGACAGAGAGAGAGGGAGAGAGAGGAAGGAGAAGAAGAAAAAGAGGAGGAGGAGGAAGAGGAAGAGGAGGAGGGGGAAGAGGAGGAGAAGAAGAGGGGAAAAGAGAGATTTTCAGGAATTGCTCCTGTTATTTTGGGGCTAACACGTTTGAAATCGGAGGCTACTAGGCTGCAGGGCATAGGGAGGAAAATCAGGTAGGGTTTCTACGTTGCAGTCTTGAGGTGGAGTCC
Source organism: Neofelis nebulosa (assembly GCF_028018385.1). Classification (NCBI taxonomy): domain Eukaryota; kingdom Metazoa; phylum Chordata; class Mammalia; order Carnivora; family Felidae; genus Neofelis; species Neofelis nebulosa. Next base: position 6,760,132 of record NC_080782.1, on the reverse strand, counting down.
CCTCTTCCTCAGGACACATCAGCCTTTGCCTTTAAAGACTTCAACTGATTGGACGAGGCCCACCCACATTGGGGACGGTCATCGGCACTATTCAGTGTAGTGACTTAAATGTGAATCACATCTTAAAATGACCTTCACAACAATATCTAGAATGGTGTCTAACCATACAACTTGGCATCACAGCCCAGCCAAGGTGAAGCATAAAATTAACCTTCGGTCACAGAGACATTAAGTAACTTTCTCAAGGTTGCACAGCTAGGAAGTCCAGGTCATATTTTGAAGCCAGTCAGTCTCTCGTGGGGCCCATCCATCCAGCTACTGCACTAAACTAGTCTGCCGTCATTAAATTTTGAATGAGTGGGTTTCCCTGTTTTCTGCCATTCAAGGAAATCAAATTCCAAATACCAAAGGGAAAATTTAAAGAGAAACGCTGACATGCATAAAAAGTGAGCTAATCGTGGACAGGTACAAGGTTAGAAGGAACCCAAACAATCCAAAAGGGGTGACTGACAGCTCCCAGCCCCTAATGAACAATAGGTGCTCGGAGTGTTGGTTTTCTTCAATTAAAGACCCAGGGGCAGGAGAAGCTCTGTGTCACAGAGGAGTGACAGATGTGTTGGCCACAGCAGGCAGCTAGGCTGCTGATAAGGCTGAAGATAATGTTTACTGCCTCCATTCATAAGATTCAGAGGGGATTTAATTACTAGGGCCTTTTCTCCCTCTTTGTACATTTCATGAATTAGACATTGGGTTTCGGCAACCATTTCCAAGTCATCTACAATTCTCTGGCCACAAAACCAGCTGAGAACATGTCTATGCTTATCATAAAATGAAATCTAGAAAACACTTAAGTCACCTGATGGCTTATTTATGGTAAATATTTAGGTATCTTTTAACACTATCGTATGTTTTAAATAAAGGCAGTGTAATTACGTTCCAAATCTTCCTGGGGGTCTGTGCACCCACATACTGAGGCCTGGAGAGACACCGGGGATCTTGGTAACTAAACCTCTGCTGAGTCATTGACGAGAAGTGACAGGAAGTTCTGCTGTTTCATATTGTAGAAAATGGAGGTACCGTTGTCAATTGGAAAAAATAAAGAAAAAAAAAGTTTCCCGCCTACAATGAGCAACATACACACACACACGCAGCAGATCCGGAGGTAAGCAGTCATCTTGGATCTAAACAATGTCCTCCTCTCACTGAATAAAGGACTTTGTCATTTTACGGTGGACAGCTGGGAACCCAGGAGTTGAAATCAGTGACCCAGGAGGTGAGGTGAGAGAGGCAGCTTTTTGTTGTTAGTTTGTTTTGTTTGTTCATTTTGGACTTTAATGACTGATTTTGTAAGAGCTTCACCAGCTCTATGTGTACAGAATTGTTCAGGACCCCAGGACGTGGAAAGGGCATCAGGGCGGTGTGCATGAGGCCACGCTTCGATGTTGTCTGATACACAAGAGCCCAGGACTTGGGAGACTTGGGGTCTGAGGCTTGGGGCGCCTCTGCCTTCCTGGGGGTCCCCCCAGCTCCCACGGCACAGCCAGCACACCCGTCCCAGAGCCTCAGCTCTGCTGGGCCACCCCCGGGAAGACCAAACGTCTGCAGGAGCAAACCCTTAGTGGGAGAGCTGCGTGCAGAAATCGGGCGTCCTGGTTGGGGGCCTCGGGACGCAGGTTGATGAGGGAGAGGGCAGAGGTCCTGTCGGAGCGGGGAGCACAGAGATGGGAGCCAGAGTGGGATGCCGCAGCCAAGGACGGGGGGCAGGGCAGGTGACTTCAAAGAAGGGACCCAGGCCCAGTAGAATAAACAGCTCCCCGCATGCAGCCCTCCCCTCTCCCTGATCTCAAATGAAGCTCAGGTGTCCTGGGACTCTGGTGCCCGATGTATCCCTTCTTCTTGCAAAGAGGGCGGCTCTGGTGAGGGTGTTCATGTTTGAGAGGAGGCTCCCTCCAAGCCTGGAACTCCAGGTCCTGGACCCCGCAGGGGTTGGGGGGCCTGGGCTGGGGCTGTGGACCAGTGGTGCCCAGACTGCGACCACCCGACACAGGGGTAGCAGCCACTCAGGGACCATCAGTTCAGGGCCAGGAGCCCGGGGCCCATCCTGCACATCTCCAAGGGACCATCGTTGGGGGCTTCCTGGCTGTTCTGTCCTGAGTGGGACTCCTGAGGCCAGGCCTCCAACTTGGAAGGTGAAAATATAATCTTGATCAGTAATGCAAAGTGTCTGGGGGTGCCTGGGTGGCTCAATTGGTTAAGCCACTTTGGCTCAGGTCATGATCTCAATAATTAGGCCTTTGAGCCCCTGGGTTGGCCGGTGGGAAGCCTGCTTGGGATTCTTAATCTGCCCTCTCTCCTGTGCCCCTCCCCCAGTCACCTTTCTCTCTCTCTCTCTCTCTCTCTGTCTGTCTCAAAATAAGTTAATAAACTTTGAAAGAAAGAAAGAAAGAAAGAAAGAAAGAAAGAAAGAAAGAAAGAAAAAGAGGAAGGAAGGAAGAAAAGAAAAGAAAAAAGAAAGAAAGAAAGAGAAAGAAAGAAAAGAAAGAAAGAAAGAAAGAGAAAAGAAAGGAAGGAAGAAAGAAAGGAAGAAAAATAAGAAAGAAAGAAAGAAAGAAAGAAAGAAAGAAAGAAAGAAAGAGAGAAAGAAAGAAAGAAAGAAAGAAAAAGAGGAAGGAAGGAAGAAAAGAAAAGAAAAAAGAAAGAAAGAGAAAGAAAGAAAAGAAAGAAAGAAAGAGAAAAGAAAGGAAGGAAGAAAGAAAGGAAGAAAAATAAGAAAGAAAGAAAGAAAGAAAGAAAGAAAGAAAGAAAGAAAGAAAGAAAGAAAGAAAGAAAGGGAGGAAGGGAGGGAGGGAGGAAGGAAGAAAGGAAAGGGTCCTGGCTTAGGCCATGTCTACCTGGGGGTGTGTGCAGGTGGGAAGCAGGAGAAGGGGGCTCATTTGTCTCTAACCACCCCAAGGCCAGGAGCCCACCACCCTCCTCCCCCTTCTAAGTGTGTCCTCCACCCTCCCCCTTTCCTCTGTCTTCTCTGGCAGCTTAGCTCTCGCTTTCTTCTTGTCCAACAAGAAGAAATCATGAAGGACAACTCAAGAAAGATTCCCAATGTCACAGGCAGCTTGGAGTTCCCAATCTCAAAGTCTGAGAGTCTTCAGGGGAAAATTCCTTTTCCCCACGTGTATCTCTCTCTCTCTCTCTCTCTCTCTCTCTCTCTCTCTCTGACACCATGCACACATCTCAGTACTCTATGACATTATTTAGAGACTACACTAGACTTCTGTTTATGTTCATCTAGGAGTTTCCAAAATACAATTTGTAAGCTTGAGTTTCATTCTTGTTTTTGTTTTACTGTTTTGCTTGAGTAGGACTTCAACAGATGTTGGTGGGAGGTAACGTCCTCCGGATGCCAGAAACCTCTCCAGCCCTTCCCAGCACATCTGTTGTACACACCCCGAAGTAAGTTTTGGGACAGGAAAACCCTATCTTACGCTATTCCAATAAAGTCCAATGAGTCGATACTTCTTAAACATTTTTATCTCCTCTTAAAGTCACCCCAAGCCTATTTGCAGTCAGTCCCTGGTTGCCCCTCCCCCAGTAACCTGCTATTGTCTCTTAACAGGGTTGCATTTTCTGGACATTCCATATAACTGGAATCAGACAGTATGTAATTTGTTGGATCTAGCCTCTTCGGTTTAGCATAACGTTTTAAAGGTTCATCCATGTCGTAGCATATGTCAGAATTTCACTGCTTTGTATGGCTGAATATTTCATTGTGTGTATAAACCACCTCTTGGTTATCCATTTATCAACTGATGGGCATTGGGGTTGCTCCCATTTGAAGCTATTATGAATCCTGTTGCTACGAACACTTGTGCACCTGCGTGGACCTGTGCCTTCAATTATCTTGCATATATAACTAACAATGGTATTTCTCAGTCGCGTGCTAACTGTATGTATAACTTTTGGCGGAATTGCCTGATGGTTTTCTAAATTTCTGGCGGCTATTGGCATGCTCTGGCTTGTGTCCACATCACTCCTGCCTCTGTCTTCACATGACCTTCTCTCTTTGTGTGTGTGTGTGTGTGTGTGTGTGTGTGTGTGCCTCTCTCTTATAAAGATATTTGTAATGGAACTTAAGGTTCATAGAGATTAATTAACTTAAATGCAACTTAAGCATTGTTGGAATACAGTTATTCAAAGTCCTTCTTTATAATCTTTTTAACAATTATTGAATGGTCATAAGCAAAGTCTCTTCTTTTACTCTTGAATTTGGAAATTTGGGTCTTTTTTTCCTTCATCAAGCTAGCAAAAGGTCTATCCATTTTGTTGATCTTTGCAAAAAATGAACTTCTGCTTACATTGATTTTTTTCCTGTTTTCCATTCTCTCGTTCATTTCTTTCTATTTTTTAGCTTTATTATTGCATTATTTGTATTTACTTCAATTTCCTTTTTTTGAGCTTTACCTTATATACTTTCTACTCCAGAATTCTATTTGGTTCTCCAACTACCACCCCTCCCCCCGATTTCTATTATTTTCATTTGCTCCTACCTTCCTTCAGTTCTTTCGACATAGTTTCATCTGGTTCTCTGAACACGAAATGGCAATAAAAGTCTTGGTCTAGTAAGTCCAACATCTGGGCATCCTCAGGGATAATTTCTAATTTCTTTTCATACCTCATAATCTATTGTTGAAAATTGGATGTTTTAAATAATATAATCTTGCAACTCTGAAAATCAGATCCTTCCCTTTCCCAAGAGTTTGTTGGTGCTGTTGTTACTGCTATTTTGTTTGTTTACTGACTTTCCTAAACTAATTCAAGAAGGTCCCTATTCTTTATTGTGTGTAACAACTTAAGTCTCTACTTAGTAAGCTTTGTGGCCACTCAATTATCCAGTAGAAATTTCCATACATGCTTGGAAACAGTGAGTCTCCCACCTTTGCTGCAAAGCTCTGTGCACCTGTTGGGGCATACGCCTTCAATCGCTCCAGCAGGCAGTTCCCAGCTCTGTCCCGCCCTTTAATTCCTACTTGTGCAGGGCCTCAAGAGAAGTTACAGATATGAGATCAGAGCCTTCTCGGGTCTTCCCTACGCACGCAGACAGCTGTTCCCATGTACGTGACTTCTAGTTCTCCAGAAATATGTGAGGCCTTCACGGGGTCCCTATGGACATCTCATTCTGCAATTTTTCCCTTTAAATTTTTGGCTAACAATTTCTTGTTTGCTCCAACTTAGGCAGTGGCAATGTTTAACAACTATTGTCAAAAAATCCCAGGGGAAAAACTGTTTATACTAACGGAACTCTCGGTCAGGAGTGGGTCTGTAAGTTGGAAGGATCCAGGGAAAAGACAGGTCAAATAGTCACAGTTGTATGGCATAGGATTTGGGGGAACTCCAAACTCGATCTGCCCCTTTGAGTGGCTTCCAGAATACTGTTGCTACTGTGCTTCCTGGGGCATTGGTTTTTAAGGCTATCCTGAAGTTTCGCGAACCTAAGACAAGGGTGAGAAGAACGCAGTGAGCTAGATCATTAGGAATATCACTGTCGATACCAATATCCAGCTATTTTCTAGAATAAAGCCTTTTCGATTTTAAAAGAGTTTGCTTAACATTTAGGGTTTTGAAAATGTGGCTTTGGGCAATTATTGTTAGTGCTTTGGCTGCTTACATGAAGGAGCAGATTTTGGAGAGTCACTGAATCGCCATTACAGAAGTGGATCTTACGACGGATTTTTAAAACGTGGGACGCAAAGGGGCGCCTGGGTGGTTCAGTCGGTTGAGCGTCAGCCTTCGGCTCAGGTCATGAGCTTGCGGTTCGTGAGTTCGAGCCCCGCGTCGGGCTCTGTGCTGACAGCTCGGAGCCTGGAGCCTGTTTTGGATTCTGTGTCTCCCTCTCTCTCTGCCCCTTCCCTGCTCACACTCTGTCTCTCTCTCTGTTTCTCAAAAAATAAATAAATGTTAAAAAGAATTTTTTTAAAACGTGGGATGCATGAAATCGTTTGAATGCTACCTTCCTTATGGATCTCCAGCCCAAGAGAAATCAAATACAGATGAAGAGAAAAGAAGAAGAATCGTCGCTGTGCAACTGTACATAATGTTTACCTTCCGAACAGCAGCAGGGGACGAATCTATGGCTGGCACTTGTAGGGGGACTTGAAGATTTGCAAAAGCATACAGCTCAATGGTCTTCTTCGGTTCTCTCTGCCAAAATAAAAGCTCCTGTAATCACTGCTCCAATGCTTTTTCTTTTCTCCTTGTTGGTGAAAAGAATTCTGTCAAAAATACTGTAAAACGTCTGAATTCTGGAGAAAGGAAGGTGGCCTGTAATATGTTTATAAAATTTACAGAAAGTAGAAGGAGCCTTTATATCTACAGAAACATAGCTGCATTCTCGTTGAGGAAATTTTTAAATTACACGAGCCATTATTCTTTCAAGTTCGGCAGTTAGAAACGGAATAGAGATGCTCTTTGTACTACGAAACATAAACTTTGTTTAGAATGCTTTATATATTTGTGTTTGATCAAAATTATAGGTATCTGTTTATTTTTTTTCCATGTAATGTATGACAATTCTTTGTGAGTAAAGCTGTTTCAGAAATAATGATTATAGGACTGTCAGATAGATCAACAGTCAAGTCAGCTTAGGAAAAATTCAGCTAATTACAGAGTTGAATCTAAAGTTAAAACCTGGTTTTATCTCACCTCATTTACTGATCAACCCAAAGAATGTCAGTCAGTTGGTGGTGGGGAGGTGGGGGGAGGGGGAAAGGGTATTTTATACCTTTATCTAAGTAAGTGCACACGATTCCTGTTTTCCCACCCAAATTTACAGGAAAGGGTGCAATCCCTTCTAAGGCAAAGTGTAGTTCATGCATGTTTCTGGCTGGGAACTTAGTATATTTTCTTTTTCCAGGAAGTTCAAAGAGCTTGCCTCCAAGGCTCTGAAACACAAAAACGTTAAATACATTGATGTTTGTTATTTTAACTGACTCTGCAGAGCACGCCAGAACATCTGCTATTTCTTATTTATATATCTGTCACAGCGGCTGTGAAGGAACTCGCCAAAGAGCAGGACCTCAGATGGGGCACCTTCTTGGCCACTGATACCACGAAAATGAGTGGGAGTGAGATGTTTCGGTCTTTGTTTTTGCTTGTTCGTTTCTTCGGTCTTCTTTGGAGAGGAAAGACGATCTGGCTGGGGGAGAAATGCCCAGAAGAGACTGAAGGCCAGTGGGCACGAGGGAGGAAAGTGCCTTGGCCGCCGGGAGGAAGCTTTTGAAAGTAAACCAGATTGCACACAGTGCAGCTTCCGCTGGCTGTGTGGCCATGCATGCTGACGCATCCTGACTTCAACACCGGCTGTCCTGTTCATAGGTCTCCATTGCGGAGTGGGTTGAGAGGCAGGACGTCCTGTTTTCTACTTGGTGCAGGTACTTCTGGGAGCAGTGGAGTCTGCAACCCCAGGAGAGCTTGGAAGGTGGGGGAAGGTCACCTGCTCTTAATGCAATACCTTTTTTTGGTTGGCAGATGGGAGGGTCGGCACATTTCCCCCGGGGAGAAGAGATGCTGGCAATGTCTCTCATGCTGAACACGTGTCAGGTCACATCATATCAACCGCAGTTTGCCACGCCGCTCGTCCCGTGAGATGTCCCAAACTGCTGTGTTTTGACACTTCATGTGTAATATAAATACCAGTGTTGTATCTTCGCTATTCCCACTGAAAGAAGTAAAGCTCCAACTCACCCATAACTTGGTGCTATTTTTGCTATAGTCGTCTTAACTTGGAACCTCTGTCTCCTCTGCGTGATTTATGAGAGGTGAACACTTAGCTCTGAATACGCACATCATAGTGCCCTCTTCGACAAACACTGATAGATCGCAGAGAGGTTAGTAGTTGGTAAAGTAGGAGAGAATATTCCAGAAGGAAGGCTTGTATGAGCAGGATAGGGATGGGGAGATCTGATAATATAGGTGGTTTGAGGAAGAGAGAGAACATGGTGCCCGATGTCATTGACATCACCTTTTGTCTGAATCGAGGAGTCTCCTGCCTTCTTCCTGAGTCAAGGTCGCATAAAATAACACTTTCCTATATGCAGAAAAAAGTGCACGTTAAGACACTTTCTCTCCTTTGCCGCAGGCATCTCCCTCCAACTCCTGAGCAGTGTCGCCCCACTGCTTGCTCCTGAGGTCCCCCTGCCTGCTCTCTGGCCCCAACCAGCCAGTGTCTCTGTGCTAAATCACAGCTCTCTCTGGCCTGCCACACCATGACAGGGATGACAGATCTTTGTCTTCAGGAAGGGCAAACTTTACTAAGACGAAGGAGCAGCTCTGTGAACAGGTCTCGCAGGGAAAGTGTAGGTGAAAAAGAAGAGGGAAGTATTGTTGCTAAAGACAGAGAATTCTCCAGTACACATGTTGCTTTCCAGTCTTTGGAAGAACAGTGACTCAGCCTTACAAGAAAAAAAGACGCCAGAAAGACTGATTTAAACACAAGGGGAACCATTGGTACCTAACAGATGCTTTTTTAAAATCTGGGATGAGATGCGCCTGGGTGGCTCAGTCGGTTGGGCGTCTGACTTCGGCTCAGGTCCTGATCTCACACTCCGTGAGTTCAAGCCCGGCTTCGGGCTCTGTGCTGTCAGTCCAGAGCCTGGAGCCTGCTTCGGATTCTGTGACTCCCTCTCTCTCTGCCCCTCCCCCACTCACTCTCTGTCTCTCTCTATCAAAAAATGACTAAACGTTAAAAAAAATTTTAAAAAATACAATCTGGGATGAAATGGAAGAAAGAACTTTCTAGAAAGTAAGAAGATGCAATGACAATTGAAGCCCTCCCGTGATCCGGCACTGACAGATGGAGGCACCTTCTCCATCTCCCACCAAATAATCCTGTTGTTCTCAGCTGTGGCTCAAACTAATCCAAGCATAATTTGTATTTGCCTTCTTAAGAGGTACTGGTGATCCCTGTTCTGTATACAGTTAGGGAAGATTAACAAAAGATAGGCTATGTGTCCACTGACCTACCATACCTGAGAGCCCCCTGTGAAGACAAAACACCACAGAGGTGTGCCGTTCTGCCCCACTGACCCTTGGGGCACAGGCTGCCTTCTAAGGGGAGCAGGTGACGAACTCCTGTCCCCTCCTGGTGACAATGTGTCTGCAGCAGTGTTTACAAATCTCAGGATATCCCCAGATGTCCCTAACGTGGAGAAAACCAAGGATGGCCTTCACGTGTCCCGGGTCTTCAGCAGGAATTCAAACTCCGATTTAGCAACTATTTGACTCATGATAATACTCCGTTTAATGAAACAAAAGATTTGCTGGTTCTTTATCTTAATACAGAAAACTCCACTTTCAAAAGATTCTTCATAGTTGCATTTCCCCACCTCCGACTCCCATCATATCAAAGGACACCTGGAAATCCAGTCAAAGGGGGGCTCACAGATGTGTCTTCCCACCAGCGTGACCTCTAGCCGAGCTCCACAGAGCGGATGTTCACTTCTAGCTTTCACTTTGATTACTACAATCCGCATGAGACGTGATTGAGACGTGGGTAACTAGGTACAGAAATGTCCTCATAATCGCCCGCAATATTGTTTAGCCTATTTTGATCTTGACTTTGCTTAACCAAGAAATACACAGGTGTCCAGTTCCTGAGAGAAATATCCCAGCGCAAATGAAAACTTGGCCAGGTTGATGCAGATGGTCACCACAGAGAGCAAAGTTTAAAAAGAGCATATCCCAAACTGATTGAATGCTACTGTTTTCCTTAAAGCCAATATGACACTGTATTGGGCAGAGTTTATATTTACGGACTTGTTAAAATATATATTGGCCTTTAAACATTGAGTTTACATCCAATGTATGGCCCAAACAAGAAAACACCTTCTATGGTGTGGTTGATGGAGGAAACTCTTTAACCCTGTAGTTCAGAATAGGCCACCGATGGGATTGGGGACACAACAGATTATGCGATCAAAATAGTGGTAATCCATTTTGTTTTTGTTTTTGTTTTTGTTTTGCAAAAAGAATGTTGAAACTCTTGTAATTAGACCATCTAACTGGTAACTAAAAATGCAAGTGTGTTTCCAACTAGAAGGTCTTGGGCACGCAGGGAAGGTCCAGTATAGCCTGCATCAGTGAGGCAGCGTTGGCCATCAGCATGTTCCCTCCAGTGGTGTCCTTCCAAAAGCCCTTCCCCACAGCCCTGCCTCCAATTGCCATGTCCCTCCCTGAGCCACACTTCCCTGGCCAAGAAGCCCGGTTGTGTTCTTTAGAATTCTTCAGTCCACGTCAGTCACAAAGAGATGACCAACCCCCATACCTTGTGGGGTTATCATGAGGAGTAAACAGGATAACTCATGAGCAGCTCTTTGTAAACCCAAAACTTCTCCCCCTGGACCATCAGGTTCCATGTTTGCCCCTCTGACTCAGCACCCACACTCTGGACCAATTTCAGGTCTCAGCAGTTTTAGCAGCCCTCTGACCTCTTCCTGACAGACATGTCTCTTTCTTCCACCAGAAACGTATGCACCCCTTAAGAAACTGTAGGTATTTCAGACAGAGATAAAAAGATAATTTAGTTAAAAGCAATTTTCATCTTTCCAACAGTATTGAATTTCAATTTGTCTAAAACACAACACGAGAAACAAAAGAGGTATTGAATATTGGGTAAAAAATTCATCACCTATTCTGATAACTTTTTTTTAAACATCTTCCTCCAAGAATTGGCATTGACCTCTGCTCTAGGATATATGGCCATAAAATGGTCCAATAGCTTTATCAGCACCTCGCGAACTTCATTGTGGAATCAAAAACCTCCATATAAACATTAAACTTCTGTAGTTTACCTGAAATTTACTATCCCAGGAAAGAATGAACACAGTAGGCTCTGAGGTCTACGATGAACATTCATGTGTCATGTTCCGTCTGCACTGTTGATGGGCTACCTGAACCTGGGCAGCATGTCTGACTTCTTTGTGATGTTTCCTCACCTGTAAGCTGAGGACAGCAAGGGTATTTGTTTCAGGGGCTATGTTCACATTGAACTTGTGATTGGACATGGAGCAGGGGAGACAGGGTAACCCACACAATGCACGGGGCACTTACTTAGTCTTGCAGGATGAGCCCATCCCAGAACTTGGGGTTCCTATTCACGTCCTTCATTAAATACCTAACTCACAGAACTTTGATTATTTATTCACCTTCCTGTCTCCGCATGACTCAGTTTCAAGCAGGCGGAAACTATGACTTTCTCCCCTTTGTTCCAGTGTGTAGCAGATAGTTGTCAAAGGAAGGAATGAGTGGATGGATGAATGAAGGTCTCCCAATAAAAACTTTCAGTGCTTCCATAACTGACAAAAACTCATGGACTTAACATGGAAAACCTTCCCCAATTTGTCTTGCAGCCACCTTTACAGGCCAGCCTTCTCCAGGGATACCTAATTTTACTTAGTCTTAAGACCAACAGAACTACTCTTGGCTCCCAAAACATGTCTTGAGTTCTTCTGTTTTTGACTATTCTTTCTTCTCCATGATCTCATATCTTCATCTAAAGCAGTCACTTAGTGGGGTGCCTGGGTGGCTCAGTCAGTTAGTGTCTGACTCTAGCTCAGGTCATGATCTCGCAATCTGTGAGTTTGAGCCCTGCGTGGAGCCCCGCGTGGAGCCCGCGTGGAGCCCGTAGTGGAGCCCCGCGTCGAGCTCTGTGCTGGCAGCTCGGAGCCTGGAGCCTGCTTGGAATTTTGTGTTTCCCTCGATCTCTCTCTGCCCTTCCCCCACTTGTGCTCTGCCTGTCTCTGTCTCTCAAAAATAAATAAATGTAATAAAAAAAAAATAAAGCAGTCACTTAGATATAGTAAAATACATCTCGACATTTCCCTTAGGAGTAATTAACTATATTTTGGAGATGAAAGAAAAGTCTACCTACAATTTTTTTTTAATGTCGATTGTTTCCTTCACTGTGCAGAAGCTTTTTAATCCGATCTAGTCCCAATTGTCTATTTTTGCTTTTGTTGCCTGTGTTTTGGTGTCTTATTCAGGAAACCATTACTGAGACCAATGTCATGAAAATCCATCCCCCCCCCCCCCCCCGTTTTCATCAGGAGTTTTGGTTTCAGGTCTTGAATGTCCAAAATCACAATGAGATATCACCTCACATAAGTTAGGATGGCTATTATAAAAAAAACAAAAACAAAAACAAAAACAAAAACCCCAAAAGACACGAATGTTGGCAAGGACATAAAGAAATTGGGATCCTTGTACACTGTTGGTGGGAATGCAAATGGTGCAGCCATTTTGGAAAATAGTGTGGAGGTTCCTCGAAAAGTTGGAAAGAGAACTACCACATGATCCCGCAACCCTACATCAAAGTACTTTTCCAAAAGAATTAAAATCAGAATCTCAGAAAGATATTAGCACTCCCATGTTCATTACAGCACTACTCATACTATCCAAGAATGGAAACAGCCTAAATGGCTTTCCATAGACGAAAAGATAAAGAAAATACAGTGTATGCATATGTGGGATAATAGAAAATACATGTATAGGTCTCTGCCCCCAGTTCCCTGGCACAGAGGTCCTAAAACCCCTGTGAGTTCTTAAGTGATCAAATTACAAAAAGCATCTTTTGGTTCAATGAGGTAACTCTGGGTGGGCTCTGGGATGGCTCCTTGGTCATCAGAAAGATTAAGCCATGATTAGAAGCTTGGAATTTTCAGTCTCACCCCCTGCTTCTTTAAAGAGGACAGAGGGGCTGATTTCCAGATTGGTGAACACATCCACACTGGGAGAGTGATGCACCCCAGTTCCATGGGGTCAGAAGTTCCTGTAACTGATAGCCTCCTAAACTCTCCCTATATATCCCTTCCTCTGGGTGTTCATCTGTATCCTTTAATAAACAGGTAAGAGAAAGTAAGTGAATTCCTTGAATTCGGTGAATGGCTCTAGCAGATTAATTAAACTTGAGGAGGGGGTCATGGGAACCTCCTATTTGTAGCCAAATTGTACAGAAGTTGTGGGTAACCTGGGGACCCGCTTCTAGCACATCTGAAGGACAATGAGGGCAGCCTCAAGGGATCGAATCTTAACCTATGGGATCTGACACTATCTCGACATAGATAGTGTTAGAATTGAGTTACATTGTATGACAACGAGCTGGTGTCACAGAGAATTACCTGGTCTGGGAAAAACCTGAACATATTTGGTATCCAGAGGTGAAGTATCTTGTGTGAGCAGGAAAGGAGACACACAGAAGGGGAAGACAAGAGGAAATAACTGGATTTTTTCCCCCTTAGATGGAGAGAATGTAGTTTTTTTCTAATACAACACACAACGGAATCATATCCAGCCTTTACAAAAAGAAATTCTGCATTATGTGATAACGTGGACGAACCTTGAGGACATTCTGCCGAGTGGAATAAGCCAGTTATAGAAAGACAAATAAGGCGTGATTCCACTTACATAAGGTATCTAAAATAGTCAAATTCATACAATCAAAGGGTGGAATAGCAGTTTCCAGAGACGGGAGGAAAGGAGAAAAGGGCAGCTGGTAATCAATGAACATAGAATTTCAATTAAAGCGAGTTGAATGTATTGCAGAGACCTGCAAAACAGCCTTGTGTCTTATAGCCAACAATAGCATGATATACACTTGGAACTTTGTTAAGAGGGAAGACTGCCAGTTATGTGTTCTTACCACAATAAAATAAAATAAAAAGTAAAATAAAACGCGGATTTAAAAAAGTGATTTGGAAGTCAACCCTGAATGCGAGGATGTCTTAAGAACGTCTCTATTTAATTTCATTTCTTTTCTCCTTTTTAATTACTGACAACAATAATATGTGGCAAACGATATAGAAATAAATATAATGTGTTTTTTTTTTAACAAAATGAAGATTTAAGTGAAAAAAAATGTTGTAAACAAATGCTTGGACCACATTTACTTTCTTCCTTCTTGGATTCTCCAATGGGATCCTTTATTTAAGTGCAGACACCGAGTCTATCTTGCTAATTCCACATGCATGCTAGGTTATGACCAGAAATGTCAACAGAGGAAAAAATAAATAAACATCAGCAATTAAATCTTTACTCTAAACACAGAACTAATCTCGATTTCCAGCTCTGCTTTCTCTGCCCAACTTTTCCTGATCTAATTATATACTTCTGTCTATGGAAATCAAATCTGTCTCTCTAATACTGTTGTCTGGTTGTTATTTTCCAGTCCTGAAGAGTTCACATGCATTTGGGTCTAAAAAGTCTCTTTCATTACCTAAGTCTTGGTGGTATCCTAAAAACAAGCAAACAAACAAACCACTTCACATTAGATACTGATTGAGACACTTTGCCATATCCTTACTGAATTAGAGTCCCTTCCTGTAATCTAAGATATTAATCTATAATCAATATTGGAGCTTTTCCATGACTCTGTCGGAAATGAAAAGAGGCAAATTGGCTGGGACATCAGCAAATCCATCAGGACAACTTAGAGAGTCTAATAAGTTTAGACAGATGATCAGATACTCCTCTTACTTCAATTTAAATTGTTCCCATTGGGAACTGGTACATTTTAAGGAAACTATGAGAACTTAGAAGACTATAGTAGGTGTTCAAAACAAATAATTGAATGAATGAATACAAGTTGAGAGCAAAATTGCAACTCAGAATTGCAAAAGACAACATTTAAAGACAAACATAGAACTTTCCAAGCATCCTACATCATCCTTCAGAGTTATATGCATCGGATTTCTTTTTGTTCATCGGAAAACTAAAACTAAATAAAAGCCTTTATTTCATTTCACATATTCACCTATAAATGTATTATTTTCGTCAGGATTGCCCACTTTTCCAATGCCATAGTCTATGGTAACAGCAGCCCTTCATAATACCAAAGAAACTACAGAATTAATTTTTGTCTGTCAAAAAAACTACTGGGAAAGGAATGGTACATGGCAGCCTTCTCATTTTAGAAATTCATGGAAACACATTAAAGGGAAAACAACTCACATTCACAGGCCTGATGACCAAACCAGAGTAACAATTTTAAAAAAAATTATGTTTATTTATGTTTGAGACAGGGAGAAACAGAGCATGAGTGGGAGAGGAGCAGAGAGAGAGGGAGACACAGAATCCAAAGCAGGCTCCAGGCTCTGAGCTGCTAGCACAGAGCCCAACACGGGGCTCAAACTCGTGACCTGTGAGATCATGACCTGAGCAGAAGTCAGACGCTTAACCGACTGAGACACCCAGGTGACCCGTGTGTGTGTGTGTGTGTGTATATGTATTTTTTTTAAACAATTCATTTATCCATGGGTCAGGGTAAAATGGCTAATTGACTGAACACTGAAGTTGTTATACACTAAATATTCAGGATTTTTAAAACTTCTAGGTAGCTATTGATTATAAATTACTCTAAAGGTCAGAAAAAGAGTATAACTCAGACGTGACTAAATTTAACAACCTACCTGAAGGAGGCAATCGATCGCACACTAACACTTACTACTCTTCTTCCCCATGGCCCAAAACAAGCAGATAAACGATCAACAAAATGGAAGCCAACAGTCAGTGAAATGTGTTTGCAGTGTTTGTAGCATATGTTATTTAACATTCAGTCTTGCCTCTATTTATTGTGTTTTTCCCCCTAAAAACATCTGTATGATTTAAAAACCGGTTGTTTTTGAGACAATGAACAACTGTTTAGAGAATCTTTCCCAATGTGTAAAAATAGCTACACGACCAAAATGTTCTAGGAATTTTGAAAAGAATGAAGAAATAAAAGATTCTAGGCTGATACTCCTCCAACCGACAATAAGAAAGCAACTTTTGAGAGTTATTGTCCGTTATTGGCTTAGTTTTGAAGTGCTTATGCCAAAGTACATGTACTTCCCTCAACTCCTGCCATT
Source organism: Neofelis nebulosa (assembly GCF_028018385.1). Classification (NCBI taxonomy): domain Eukaryota; kingdom Metazoa; phylum Chordata; class Mammalia; order Carnivora; family Felidae; genus Neofelis; species Neofelis nebulosa. The sequence continues at coordinate 6,744,245 of NC_080782.1, read as the reverse complement.
TTCCAATTTATTACTTTCTCTCATTTAATTTTCCAGTGATTTCTAGCGTCCTGTGGCAAATCTTATTATCTATATTTAGAAAAGGTAGAAAACATAGTCGAAGAAAAAATAAGTGTGGGAACTCTCCTCATCTATGTTACTTTAAGTTTTTTTTAGTGTTCATTCGTTTTTGAGAGAGAGAGAGAGAGAGAGAGAGAGGGCACAAACAGGGGAGGGGCAGAGAGAGGGAGACACAGAATCTGAAGTAGGCTCCGGGCTCTGTGGCCTGACGCAGGGCTCAAACCCACAAACTGTGACATCATGACCTGCGCTGAAGTCAGACGCTTAACCGGCTGAGCCACCCAGGCGCCCCTCATCTATTTTGCTTTAAATGAGAACTCCATAAACAGGTATGTAACACTTGCAAAGATACAGCTAATCGTGATTCTGGTTTCCCCAGATTATTCTTGCTGACGCATTTCTGAAATCCAAAGGTTGGACAAAAATGTAAACTTGAAATCTAAAAGATAAAGAAGCGATCCACCAAATTAAGAAAATGTAATACAGGAAAGGCAATGTAAAGGAAAACAGTGGTAAGCTACATTCATGTCAAATATATACATCTATAAGTTCTAATTAATTCTGAATGTATTTCAAGGATACATATATATATACACACACACATATATATAAAGTAACATTTTTATATATTTTATTTATATATATTATATTATTATATAATTATAATATAATATAATATATTATATAATAATAATTATATAATATATTTTATATTAATAATTATAACTATATTTTATTATATAATAATATATTATACATTATATAAATATATTTATATATTATATATGACATATATTATATAATACATATTATATTAATATAATATAACATATATTATATATAAATACATATTATATATAATACATATACATACATTATTATGTATATTATATATATGACATATATATATAATATATATAAAGTTTATTTATTTATTTTGAGAGAGAGAAGCAAAAATGTGCATGCTCATCCGAGTGGAAGAGGGGCAGAAAGAGAGAGAGAGAGAATCCCAAGCAGGCTCCGTGCTGTCAGCACAGAGCCCAACGCGGGGCTCAAACTCATGAACCATGATATCATAACCTGAGCAGACATCAAGAGTTGGATGCTTAAACAGCTGCAGCCACCCAGGGACCCCATTTCAAAGGTCTATTAATCGAAATATGAACGGGTAAGTTAAAAATTCTAAAAATGTTTTGGGACACAATTTGATACGCAGGTTGCAAAATCATTGTCTATGCTGCCAATGTTCTGAGCAAACTGCTTGGAAGAAACGGTAGTTATTGAGACTATAAATTTCATCCTCTGCTTCCTTTGGAGAAGCTCAGGTGCTGGTGTTTGAGGGCCAGATCCAGTGAGTTAGTGTCCCAGGGCTGCCCTCGCAAAGCACTAGAGACTGGGAGATTTGAACGACAGAACTGTGTTTTCTCGGCATTACAGAGGTCGGCACTCTGAGATGGAGGTGTCCACAGAGTTCTTTCCTCTGAGGCCTCTCCAGGAGGCAGGTAGACGACCATCTTCTCCCTCCTCGTGTTGTCTTCCTCCGCGAGTGGCTGTGTCCTAATCTCTTTTTTAAGAAGAGATTCATATTGGGTTAGGACCCACCCTCATGGCCTCACCTAACCCAACTGTCTCTTTAAAGCCCCTAATCCCCCAAACGGTCTGAGGATTGAAGGAGTTATGTCTTCAACATATGGGGTGCAGTGGAGGTGGGGACAGAATTCAGTCCATAAAGTCTAGTAACATATTGTGGTAGACTCTGGGTCTGGAGTTCTCTCTTGTCCAGCAAGAGAGTGGGATGCAGGATTGAAATGCGACGGAGGCTAATGCCCGGGTGGAGATGAGGGCCCCGAGTAAGGGTCCTTTTTTAAAGGACCTTTTAAAAAAAAGGTTCCGTTTTTATTAGGATCAGAAGGCTTACAAGCATGCTGGGCGTGCACAAAGAGATGATGAAACCATGAACATTAACTCATGGGCACAGGGAAAAGGGGGTTTGGGGGACATGCGGTGTTAGGGGTTTGGGTCAATACAAAATAAGGTTCTGGTGCTGGGTGGAAGGCTGTTTACAGCAAACATGAGGCACCACCTCTATTTACCTGAACTGCTCTAGGGGACAAGAAAGATAGAGCAGGCTACCTCAGGGTCAACAAGGCACCATTCTTTTGCTAATTAGGCAACTTCACCCTGCTGTAGTCTGTAGCCCTGTTTTCCTGTTTACCTCTTTTGGTCCTTCCTTCCTATGAAAGCAGCTTTCTGCTATTGTACTAAGTTGGGGGGCACTTCTGCCCTGAATACCTAATCTTGTTTACCTCATCTTGGATGCTTCCATTCTGAGATTTCCTATTCCTATACCTTTGTCTTATACTGGGGGACTTTGCCCCATTTACCTAATCTGTTTTACCTAATCTTGGATGTGTACATCCTGTGGTTTTTCTATTTCTTTATGCCTTGTTAACCCCCATTAGTGCAAGCTCAGGGAATTCCTAAGCTTATTCCCCACAACATACAAATTTCTAAAATCCTCGATACATTTATTTCCTTTATGTCACTGATCGTATGGATATCTGAAAAATGAATTCACTCATTTGTATATGATAAAAATAAAACTCAACATCCCAGTAAGTTACTATTAAAAAGATGTCCACACAGAACTACAATCTGCTGTGAAGGGGTTATACACGTTTCTCACTAATTTTCATAAGAATACTAGCAAGTGTTTAAGGACAAAACTTGTTTCTGGAAGATTTCAAAAAAAATTGTGTCATCAATCATGTTGTCTTTCATTAATATTCATAAATATAGTATCATATGACTCATTCATACTTTCTTAGCTCAATAAAGGATACTGTGTTGGGTAGCTGGGTGGTTCAGTTGATCAAGTGCCCGAATCTTGGTTTCCACTCAGGTCATGATCTTATGGTTGGTGAGTTCAAGCCCCATGTCGGGGTCTGAGCTGCCAGTGCAGAGTCTGCTTGGGATTCTCTCTTTCCCTCTCTCTGCCTTTGTCTTTCTCTCTCTCTCTCTCTCTCAAAATAAATAAACTTAAAAAAAATAAATAAAAGATACAGGGTAGGCAACAGCAGCATGCTGTCCTTGTCGTGCTCACTAAAAACAACACAAACACAGGCAGTGTTTCCAGAACATGGAATGCGTATGGAGCACTTCAAGAATAATTATTTTAAACAAACATAAAAAAATGCTAAATTTCTGTGAAACTATAAACAGAGTACACTATGGCAGGAGATATGGCAGGAGATATTTCCCACTGGTTTAATTCAACATAATGATTTAAAAGTGAGGGGATTACCGCTCTCTCTACGTAATCATATGTGTTTATTGCTTGAAGAAACAGTTGATTTATCACATATTTTAGGTTGCAAAGATGATTACATTGACTTGGTAAATTTCTTCAGGCTTTCTATTTAAATACGTGGGTTTGTTGTTGTTGTTGTTGTTTTATAAAGAGGGAAACACAGAAAAGGAGACTGAAGTTGTGTCTGTAGCTCTGTGTGTGGTTAGACAGGAAAAAACAGAAATCAAACACACACACACACACACCCAAAAAAAACCCAATTCCTTAAAGCTAAGAAGAAAGTACACTACAGATTTTGTCCTTATGTGCCTGATAAATCCACTGTGAAGTTTGTGCAATATATACACTCAGAGATTGATGGCCTGGCCCTGCGAAGAGGGAGCCACTCAGGAATGCCCAGACAAGGTATCTTAGAGCATCTGCACTCTCGGCTTTTAGGCTCCTGGTTTATTATAAACATACGCGGATGCCAAAACGAAATTTCAGAACATGCACCCATGCACACACACATACAAACACACAGACAGAAGGACTGTCTTGATATATATATATATATATATATATATATATATATATATATATATTCAAGAAGCAAATAAGGTCCAAAAGAAATAGATTACATGAAGTTATTGAACTTTGGTACACTGGGTGGGGTGGCTCAAAACCCGGGCAGATGGCAATAAAATTGATCCATGGTGAAATGGAGATGTGGGTCCATGGCATACAGAACAATTTCAACTCTGTCTCTGTCTCTGTCTCTGTCTCTGTCTCTCTCTCTGTGTGAGATCTGGTGTTACCCTTCAGGCACAGGACGAAGTATCAGGTTACATGGCAAATAGTATTCTCCAGGAAAAATAAAACACATAGGGATGGTGAGTAAACAGAGCAGGAACAGATAAGCCAGGAAGTTTCCCACAGACAACTACAGCCAGTCAAAATTAGTTCTACTGAGGTTTTCAAATCTTCCTTGATATCACAAGAAAATTAGGGCTCTAACAAGTAATACCAAAAATCAAAGTTCATGTGTTGCTATTCATTACAAAATAAAATTTCAAACAGTGGTATTTATTTCAGTAGGGAAAGGAAACACACGCTAATCATCCACTGATATCCTTATAAAAAGGAAACCGTGATAAACAAACTAAAACTTTGCAGTGAAAAACAAGGGCATTAATTCATTGTGAATAACTGTAGTGCTTTCCTTAAAACCCTATCTTTCTGAGTCACCATCTCTTCTATCTAGACCCCGAGGGCTGATGCTGGAGGTCCTGCTGCAGAAACCCTGCATCCCCACAACGTTGCCCTGAGGAAGGTAGCAATGGCTTGCTATTGGCCTGGGCTGGTCACAGCAGTGGGAGAAGGAACTCTTCCCAAGCCTGTTGAGGGCGTTTTCACACATGAAGTCAGACGTCTTGAGTTCCTTTGGACAGGCTCCCAAGTTCTCTGATCTATTTCCTCCCCTCAATGTTGGGATAATAATGAGACCTGCTCCCTGTCGGCCCCTGGAGTCAAAGGAGGCCAGGTACGTAGGAAAAGGTGTGAGACACTGTGTTAAGGTTTCCACAGAAATAAAACAAATTACATATATAAGTATATATTAACATACATATTAAAATATATATATTTACATGCACACATATAGGAGGCACTTTATTATTGGAATGGTTAACACGGTCATGGAGGCTGAGAAGTCCCACCCTGTGCCATGTGTAAGCTGGAGAATGAGCAAGAAGCTGGCAGTGTCATTCAGTTCAAGTCCAAAGGCCTGAGCACCAGGGGAACCAACAGCGCGACATTCAATCAGAGCCCGTAGGCCTGAGAATCAGGGGGGGGGGATGACGTAAGTCCTGATCAGAGTTCGAAGGCTGAAGAACCAAGAACACTGATGTCCAGGGGCAGGAGAAGATGGCCTTCCTAGACAGAGAGAGTGGAGTCACTGTTCTGCCCACCATTTTTTCCATCAGGCTCTCAACGGATCGGCTGATGCCCACCCTCATTGGTGACGGTGATCTCTACTCAGCCTGCTGATTCAAATGCTGGTCTCCTCCTGAAACCCCCTCACAGACACGCCCCAGAAAGAATGTTTCACTAGCTATCTGGGCATCTCTAAGCCCTGTCAAAATGACACATAATTATCTACCACAGATGCAGAGCCTTATACAAATGTTAGTGCTGATTTGAAAATGACACATACCTTCTAGTAGGTAATACAGTTTAGTAGGAGTGTCAGGGCTGCCTGCTACCTCATCATGAGGGTCCTCGTCGTGTAGAACACCAGACCCATTTCTTCATGCATCATAACTTTAGATGAGAAAGATTTTCCGTGAAAGGAAAGGATAGTTCCCACCCTTCAATTTCCATTCCCCCACAGGCACATGCTAAAGGCATCGATGGTCCCCTCATTACTGGAAAACCAACTGTCCATATTCTGGCCCTGTGGTAGCAAACCTGAAGAACAATGAGAGGAAATGAATATTTATAAACAAGAAGACCAGGGGCTCACTGTGCATTACAGCATCATTAAATATATTTGCTCTAAACATTAGATACTTTGCAGGTCATTAGTAGCTGTGAAAATGTGAAAAATGTTAGCACATACCCTACAGTACTAAAAAGAGAGTGAAAAGTCATGATTTCCAGGACCCAGCGTTAACCTATGGAAATAAATATGAGAATGTGGTTGTAATTATAAATCCAAGAATGCTTTATCCCCTCACAGTTCCCGAGCCACAAAATTGTGATTTATTCTTCATTTTTCTTGCTGCCTTAAATCTTTAAAAATGTAACCTCTGTTGTTTTTCAAAAAAATGGACGTCTTGGGCAGTGGATTGGGTTCAGGAAAATGGGTCCCTCATGTCTCCTGTTTATATTTTATTTACATCCAGGGTGTCACTGAGGCCTAGCCCTTTCAATAACTAATGAAAAGTAATTATTGGATCCCCCAAATCAGACGTTTGAGTTTATAGTCTGGGCCTCGAATAAATACTCTCCAATGATGCCCAGTGTATTGGGCAATGATGCTCCTTGAATTCCCATTGTATCCAAAGATAAGTGATTTCTTTATGATCTTCCTCTCATATCGCTCCAAAAGAGATGCCTTCAGAAATTAATCCAAACTTTTGTTCAGAGCCCATCACCAAAATAGCAAAAATGAAATTCTTTTGAGCTGCCCAATCAGTGGTTTGGGAATTAAAATAAAACAATATAATATAAAAACAAACCTAGGAGGAAGTTCTTCAAGGTTGGGACTAATTCTCTAGTTGGCATTAAATTTCCTTTGTTAAAGTTGTCATAGAATGTGTTTTCAAAACTTGCTATGCTCATATAGGAGCCTTAAGTTTCTGATTCCTTTGTCAACCATGACTTATCATTGGTCTCCCCTCCCCTTTGATGGGGAGTATAGGGTGAGGGGTGTGGGAGCGCCACTTGAAATGGTGTTTCCCAGAATGGGGCCCATCAAGTACCTGTCGAACTCAAGTGTTGGGGGGAGGGGGGCAGGGAAATCAGATGGGCAGATGGTGATGAAATCATTGCAACATGGGGAGAGATGTGCACCTCAGAAGACGATGACACCTTGGGTCTCTCTTCACAAGCAAAGCTGGCCTTACTCATGACTTTTCTCCCTCTCCACTATGGTCCATGTTCAGGCTGGTACAAGGGTGTATTACAAAGAAGGTAACTATCCAGCATCCATGATGCAAGAGACATTTTGCCATAATTCAGTGAATCATTGACAGGAAAACTGATGCCTTGTCTGTCATTGGTTCGTTTGTTCTCAAACACTTAGACAATCTTAGAACACATGCATTTTAAGTCAAAGTGGTGAAAGGGCCAGGATGACTCCAAATGTAATCCACATCTACAGCACAGTTTGCGACACAGCCCCAGAGAGGCTGTCTGGCAGCCTGGCTGGTCAGTGAGTCAAAGCTAGTAGCATGGAAGGTGGCTTAAAGCCCACAGATACAATTCATCTTTCCGTGTCAAAGACAGGATGTAGCTGCCCCCTCCCTCAAAAGAACAGGTCATTTGCCCAAAGCACTAGTGGCAAGAGCTGGTGGTGAAGTTGTTACAGATGAATGACGTAAGGGGATTTCACTGAATGTCCCACTTGAAAACTCCATGCGGCACATTTACGTTTCTGTCTTAGTTTGATTTCTTCAGAATGAGGAGCTTGGTTGAGGTTCGAGGTATAAATCAGAATTACAGCTTGACACCGACGACCGGAATGGAGAAGTCGCGGATTGGGTATAAAGGGATCAACAAAGCCCCGGTCAACCCGGTGAGGAATTCTGGCACAAGTAGTGTGCGTCAGGCCAAGATGGCGGGCCAGTATACCCTGCCCCGTTCAGTCTCCAGGGATACTACCCACAAAGACAGACACAGAGTGAGGTTGCTGCCTGTAGCCGAGGTGGGTTCTGAAGGATCTGACTCTAGCTCATTCTGCCACGTACAGTCTTTGCAGCGAGGCGGCAAACCCTTCTTTGAAGGGAGACCTAGGAAGTTATATATTAGTGTTCTCCAGACAACCATATTTACGTTAGGACTCACGCGTGCGCGCGCGCGCGCACACACACACACACACACACACACACTATCTGAAGTGTAGGTTGGCAGACTAGACACCCGGGAGAGCCCATGGTGCCGTTAAAGTCTGGAGCTTGCTTTTTTTTCTCCTAGTCAGGCCTTCAGCTGAGTGAGAGACACCTGAGATTATTAGGTTATGGAGAACAATCTTCTTTCTCCAAAGTTCACCTATTTATATGATAATCTCATCCCAAAACACCCTCCAAATGGACACATAAACTTAACCATCAAAAAGATGCCTCTCTCTGTTGATGACCTTCTCAAGGTCTCTTCCTGAGCACTCGTGTCTCGTTCTAAAATGTTTTCCACCAGAGGTCAATCCAGATCTCAGACAGGCTTTTTAGGTTATCTGCAATGACATCGCCCTCCTCCTCACGGCCCCAAGCACTATTTTGTCCCGACTCCAACCTAGTGGCTGGGCCACCGGGCACTTCTGGAGTTTATACACTAAAACCGATGAATGGCCTGAGAAAACAGTAAGAAATGCTGAGCCAAAGAACTCCTTAATTTTAGAAAAAACAAACGAAAGAGATAATGCGATCTCACACCATTCAAAGTGGCAGATAAATAATTAATAAATTCTATTATCTATAGAAGTTAACTTCAGGGCTACCGACTTAGGTCCGTATTCCACCTGAATATGTTCGTTTAGAGAAATCGAGAACCCGAGAAGTCAATCATAAATGAACGGAGACACTGAGCAAAGGTTTTAAAGCGTTCATCATTGAAAGAGACATATTCTGAGCGGCTCTGATGAAGGAAACAGTGAAAATCCTATGGAGGCGAAAGGATCATAAAAAGGGTTGAAGAAACCGAGCGTCTGCAACCAGATCCACGCTTGGTATGACAGTCGTTTGGGATGAAAGGTTTCAAAGATATTCAAGGGGAAAAGGTAAGTTTTCTTTTTAAAAAAAAAAAAAATTTTAACGTTTATTTATTTTTGAGACAGAGAGAGACAGAGCATGAATGGGGGAGGGTCACAGAGAGAGGGAGACACAGAATCTGAAACAGGCTCCAGGCTCTGAGCTGTCAACACAGACCCCGACACGGGGCTCGAACCCACGGACCATGAGATCATGACCTGAGCCGAAGTCGGACACTTAACCGACCAAGCCACCCAGGCTCCCCAAAGGTAAGTTTTCTTAACAAGCGGTATGAAAACAGTGGCCTAGGGAATCCTGCCTTGTTCAGAATTTCGCTTTCTGCTGCTCCAAGTACCTGCAGTCAACCGCCCCCCGGGTACAAATGCAGCTACCTCTGATGTACCGTCAGAAGGTCACCAGTAGCCTAATGCCACGTCACCGCACCTGCATCATTCGCCTCACTACGTCTCATCACATGGGCACTTGATCATCTCACATCATCACCAAAAGAAGGGAGGACAGCACGGTAAGATTTTTTCAGAGAGAGAGAGAGAGAGAGAGGCTGCATTCACAAGACTTTTATTATATTTGCTGTAACTGTTCTATTTTTAGGTATTGTTGATTATCTCTTAGTGTGCCTAATGTGCAAATTTAACTTTATCATTGATAGTATATGTAAGGAAGAAAACATTCTATCGATCTATCGACCTATCGATCTATCATCTATCTATCTAGCATTTAGTACTAACCATCGTTTCAGGCAGTCACTGGGGGTCCTGAAACACATCCCCCACAAATAAAGGAGGCACTGCTGTATCTATACGGACAAAATTTACCTCACATGATATATGTCTGAAAACTAACTCAAGATGGATCAGATACTTAAACGTAAGAGCTAAAAAGTAAAAACATTTTAAAGGGAACATAAAAGAGTGTCTTTGCCATGCGGGACTAGGCAAAAGTTTCTCAGAAAGTCTACAAAAAGCACCAATTATAAACATTTTTTAGAAGGCAAACTGTTGTTGGTCAAAACTAATCCCTTCTGCACTTGGTAAGTTACTTTTACGTAAAGAAAGGCCAGCCAGAGTTTAGGAGGAAAATACGTGAAGCACATAAGAGGTAAAAAAACTTGTATCCAGAAGGAATACACTGAAGGAATTTTCATTATTCAAAAATCAGAAGAAGGGCGCCTGGGTGGCTCAGTCGGTTAAGGGTCTGACTTCAGCTCAGGACATGGTCTCACAGTTCGTGGGTTCGAACCCCATGTCAGGCTCTGTGCTGACAGCTCACAGCCTGGAGCCCGCTTCGGATTCTGTGTCTCCTTCTCTCTCTGCCCCTCCCCTGCTCATGGTCTGTCTCTCTCTGTCTCTAAAAAATAAATAAACATTAAAAAAAAACTTAAAAATGTATCAGAAGGTAAACAACCAACTCAATTGCTACAAAACAGGCGAGATATTTGAGATGAGAATGGCCAACAAGCATATTGAAAGGTGCTCAGCATCATTAGTTGTGGGAAAACAGAAACTAAAACCACGATAAGGTAGCACAATCCACCTCTAATGTTAGAATAAGAACAATTAGAATTGATCTAGTCCATGTGTTGGTGAAGATAAGGAACAACTACAATTCTCGGGCATTGCCGGTGGCAATGCCCAGTGACACGGCCAGTGTGGCGAACCGTTTGGAAGTTTCTTACAAAGTTAAACATGTGTGTGAGATCCAAACACTTTGCCCTTCAACATTTACCAGGGAGAAATGAAAGCAGGTAGCCGCATTACATGTGTATATGTACATTTGCAATCTTTATAGACAACAACCAGAAATAACTCTCATGTCCGTCAACTGATAAGGGGATTAAAAAGCTGTGGTATATTGGGGCACCTGGGTGGCTCAGTCAGTTAAGCGTCTGACTCTTGATTTCGGCTCAGGTCATGGTCTCATGCTTCGTGAGATCGAGCCCCGCATCGGGTTCTGTGACGACAGTGTGGAGCCAGATTGGGGTGTCTCTCTCCCTCTCTCTCCCCTTCCCCCACTCATGCATTCTCTCTCTCTCTCTCTCTCTCTCTCTCTCTCTCTCGTGTGCGTGTGCTCAAAAATAAATTAATAAAGTAATTAATTTAAAAATGTTGTAGTGTTCTATACAATTCCACACTACTCATCGATAAAAATGAACTGATACAGATACACACAAAAACATGAACGAATCTCGCACTCTTTATACTAGTATTTGGAGAATATTCTGCAGAGTGCCTTGTATAGGAATGCCCATCAGCATTACTTATAATACCCCCCCAAACTGAGAACAACGCTAACACCCATCAGCAGGAGGGTTAGTAATTCATTGACTTGTTACTGAGTCCTTGAAAACAACACTTCTGGTACACAAAACCACACGCACACGTATCTCACAGACAAATGTTGAGTGAAACATGCAAGTCACGAAATGTCCACACGGTATGTTTACAGTCATACAGAACTAATCTAAGATGAAAAAGTAAGAATGGTGGTTGCCCCTGGTGGGGTTGACTGAGAGAGAACAGGAGGGAGAGTTCTAAGAAGACAGAAATGTTCTGTATCAGGGAAGATGCGTTTACCAATCTGCGAAGTTAAGATGTGCATTTCAACGTACGAAGTTTTGACCACAACAAAAAGAGTGTAAAATATAAAAGTCAAATAGTAAGGATTGGGATAAAAAAAAAAATAGCATGGCTTCAGTTGAGGTATGAAAGCTGTCCTGTGTGAATATTCTAATATTGGTGCCACGTAAATGTTTGACAGGTGAGAATCTTCCTGTACCCACACCCTACATATGACCTACAACGTGGCGATCTTGACCAGCTTTCACTTTTCTGACTCGGCGTCTGCTCATTCCATTCCTTGTCTTTCGAATGCTGGCTGTTCCCTTCCTCCTATCCTGTCCATTGAAATTCACCTCATCTTCAAGATCTGTCTCAAATATCACCTCTCCCAGGACCTTGTAGGATTCTTGACTTGGTGACTCCTAAAACAAGTCTTGCTACCCATTCTCCAACTTTTTTAACTTGGCTTTTAGAGAAGGTTTGGACCCAAGTTTCTCCTTCCCCCCCTTAAACCTTTGCACTTTCTTTATAATCAGCTAGTGTGTCTTTTCTGTGTATCCCTCACAGTGCCTAGACGTGCCCAACACATGGGTGATATTTGACATCTGAATGAATCACATGAATGGAATACTCAGTTCTGCTCATTTGCCCTGATGATTGATTTCATCACAGAATATTTCTATCCGCCTGTTGATTTTTATAGAATAACTTTGCACTCATTTCATGCCTTTTCTTTTGCTCACTCTGGTCCCTAAGCATGTAGACTGGGTCCTGCCCCATGTGAGTCTCTTCCATGAGGTTTCTTGCCCTCTTGCTTCACCTCTCATGTCACCTCTCGGAGCTGGTTCCTGGCTGAAGTTATTCAATAGATTAATATTCCGATCAGGGAAAAGTCCTTGGAAAGAGACTGACAATTGGTGTACATATCACAGATCAATGAATTTCCAACAATATATCTAAGGGGAAAATGTGAAATGTGACTTTGGATGGTTTCCCAGAGGAAGATATCAATACATCTCATTTAGCCACATCCCAAATACCGTGACTATTGCCTTGAGCCTCAGAAAACACAAATTGCACACAAATTACACAAACTGGCATGTGGATGTTACACTTACAGACACTGTGTCCTAGGAAGGATGGCAGTGTAGACACCAAACCATCATGCAGTTGAGTCAAGACTATGAAAATTATTCAGCAACTCATACGTGGTGTTTGATAGGAGTCTGGAATGCACGCAGCTGGCATGTTCTTTTTGATCACATTCCTGAAAGCAGGATCCCGGCCCAGAGGTGTCAACGTTAGGTCACTGCCAGATTGCACGCACAGGCTCACAAACTTCAGCCATGTTTCAATGCCTTCTGTCCAGGCATAGCTCACAGAAACCCAGACAAAACAAGCCAGTAATGAGCACCATCAAGAATGGGGTCAAACGTTTTGTCAGAATGCCACACTTGTGAGCTTCAGCATCTGTGATAGAGACAAAGCACATTGGTACGAGAACCCACGAGATGAGCCATGATCTACTCTTTCCGCAGTCTGGAGGAAAATCACTTAATCACATATGTAATGGGATTAAGAATTCAGGTGATGTGGGGGAATGTAAATCGGCACTCACAAACCAACTCATTTCATTTTGCTAGAAATGAGGTGAGCCTGCTCGGCTGAGAACTGAGATTTTGTTGTTGTTTTAAATGAAAACATGATCAGTAAACTCCTCAAAGGAAGGAGAGAATATTTGTGTGCCTTCCTTTCAATCTGTCAATAGATTCGGCATTTGAATAAACAGATCTCTCCTCAGAGACATATTTACTTCTCCAGGGCCAGGTTTCCAAGCTAGAGAGAGAGAGAAGTTCTGGGATCTCAGCTTATCAGTGTGATGAACCCCAAACATTGTGTGGAGAAGCCATTTCAAACAGAAGACAAAGTGATGACACCTGCAGGGTCTGACATACGTGCCCAACCCCAATCCTGTCCCTTGTGGAGTCTCCACTGACTTCATGCTCAGGGACTGAAGGCACTGAATGAGACTGAATGGCTGTGTAGCCAGACCATGTACAGAGATAGAACTCTGTTGGGGTGCCTGGGTGGCTCAGTCGGTTAAGCGGCCGACTTCGGCTCAGGTCATGATCTCACGGTCTGTGAGTTCGAGCCCCGCGTCGGGCTCTGTGCTGATAGCTCGGAGCCTGGACCCTGTTTCAGATTCTGTGTCTCCCTCTCTCTGACCCTCCCCTGTTCATGATCTGTCTCTCTCTGTCTCAAAAATAAATAAACGTTAAAAAAAATTAAAAAAAAAACTCTGAACCATAAACTCTTGTAACTGACCCAGGAAACCCACCCACTACGTGTGGAACCAGCCCAGGAAGCCAGCCCACTATTGCTAGTAATTATCTAGGAAGACAAATAATAACCACTGCAATAATAGATTCCAAGTGGCCAGGACCTGATGAATAGAGAACGGCCTCCCTGATTTTTGTCCCACTTCCAACTTTGGACCAACCACAGGAAGCCAAACGCGTACCCAGCACCAATCACACAGGATGCCCAGCTTCTGGTTAGCCCTTCTCCAGCTTCAGCCTCCAATCCAGGCAACCTTGCCTATTTTCCGTATAAAATCATGTGCTGAGTGGTTATTTGTAGATCTTCTTTGGAGAAACATCTATTTAAGTGCTTTGCCCTTTTTTAAATTTGGGTCATTTTTTTGTTGTTGAGTGTGTATATAATTTGTAAACGTTTTCTCCAAAATCTGTGGATTGCCATTTCACTCTGTTGATTATATCCTTTGATGCACAGAAGTGTTTAACTTCAATGAAGTCCAATTTATATAAAAACAAACAAACAACAACAACAAAACATCCCTGCCAAATGCAAGTGAGGGTGAGGACTCCCTTGCTCCAGGGAGCTCTGAATAAAGGACCCCTTGTTTCTTCTCATTAGGTGGTCTTTATTCCCACAACTTTATTCGGTGGCTTCCGAGAACTCCCTGCTTCATTCAGGAGAACCCGCCAAAGTCCAGTCATTTTGTAACCTGATGACCACCTCCGGCCACACACATGTCTGGTCCATTTAAGTTTGTCTGTCCTCTTGTCCAACTTCTTGGGACTTGAATGGGCACCAGCAGACTCAATTAAGGTAAATACGAGGTAGCTATCTCCCTAGAGAAACTGTGGGCCAATCAAAGAGCTGTGGGCCACCACCCAATCAAAGAGCTGTCAGTTGCATTGACCCCAGTGTGGATGCACTGATGGAGGGGACGTGAGAGAGCAGGTGCTCTCAGGTCAGCCCCTTCACCCACATCGGCCAATCGCTGCACACTCGACCTAAGCCACATCCAGACCTAGACGGTGTATTAGCTGTGCCTCCATGATCAACTCATTATTTTCCTTTGTCTCAACACTGAGAAAGCACAGTGTTTCCAAGACCGAATTAAATTCATCTAAATAATACAGCAATTACGAAATGGATGAGAAAATATTCAACGTCTGAAAATTAAAATGAGAGTTCTACTTAGAAACAGAGGAAATGTTAAAATTAAGATAATATTCACCACAGTGAAGGAGAGGAGAAATGCATATATACGGTTACAAAAAATTTTAATGTGATGGGGCAACATGGTTAGGTGCCTAAATTTTTTTCATATATATATGTTTTTTGGTCCAGTAATTTTGTTTGGGAAGCTAAATCTAAGAATCTGCTTTTGACAGATTTAAAATATTTCTGTGCAAAGATATTAACAGAAGGGTCATAGGTAGCAGTGATGAGGAAATGCATATGGTATGTTAATAAGTGAAAATTAGCGTGCAAACCTATTTATGTAAAACCTGCACACACTACACGCGCGCGCGCGCACACACACACACACACACACACACTTTGGTCAGTAGCAATACTAACCAGTACTGCTCCAGCAAATTGACTCATTTACCCCTCATAGTTATTCACCCCCATTTTACATATTAATAGATGTTAGGTAACTTACTGGAGAATACACTTTAACATATGTTCATTAATACTGTCTGTATTCATTCATGCCAATCTATTTAAGACTATAGTTTAAGATAAAAGTTAACACTAATGAATCAGAATCTCCTTAGAAATATTTCCCTCTATGACCCAGCAATTGTACTACTAGGTATTTACCCAAAGGGTACAGAAATATTGATTTGAAGGGGCACATGCACCCGATATTTAGAGCAGCATTGTCTACAATAGCCAAATTAGGGAAAGAGCCCAAATGTCCATAGACTGATGAATGGATAAAGATGATGTGGTTTATATGTACACCACATTATCTATATCTCTCTTTCTCTCTCTCTCATATATATATATATATATATATACACACACACATATATATATATACACAAATATACATATATATGTGTACATATACACACGCACATATATATGTATATATGTGTGTATATATATATATATTCCATATATAATGGAATATTACTCAGCTATAAAAAGAATGAAATCTTGCCATTTGCAACAGTGTGGATGGAGTTCGAGTGTATTAGGCTAAGCAAAATTAAATCAGTCAGAGAAAAACAAATACCATATGATTTCACTCATATGTGGAATCCAAGAAACAAAACAGATGAACCTAGGGGAACGAAAAAGAAAAGAGAGGGGGAGGCAAACCATAAGAGACTTTTAAATACAGCGAACAAACTGAGGGCTGCTGGAGGGGGAGCGGGTGGGGGGATGGGCTAAATGGGTGATGGGCATTCAGGAGGGCACATTTAGGGATGAGCACTGGGTGTTATATGTAAGTGATGAATCCCTAAATTCTAATCCTAAAAACTAATATTACACTGTATGTTAACTATCACTTAAATAAAAGCTGTAAACAAACCAAAAAAGAAATATTTCCTTTAATTATAGGTGCAATGAATTCAGACTGGATTTAGCCAGCAACAATTACGTAGTTATTTAATTTCATAATGAACACTATTGTTTCCTAGCAAGAGGTTTTAAGGGATCATATTAATAACAGAAATCCTCCAAAATAATTATTGACCTCTACATTATTGTGGTAAACTAGCAAATATATTATTTAAACACTGCTCTGATGTTCATTTCCAATTACCAGGTAAGCATATTGTATATTTTTTATGAAGTTAAATGCTTTTGTTTTGACTAAGATCCCAATTCTTCTTTCTTGTCTTCTTTTCACATCTGATTTGTATCTCATTTAGTTCAGTGGTTTATCAAACGGATAAAACAACTCAAAGCCAAGAAGAATGCTTCAAAATATCTATAACATTTGATAGATGTCAATGTTATATATTAGCGATACCAAAAAATATTTTACATAAGTTAAATGCTGCTGCAACCTTTTAAATTGATTTTGTAGTTATTCCAAAGGAGCATGTAATGATCCAACAATGTTGCCAGGGGTCATGCTGAACAGGAGACCTAGAAGGTTAAGGGTCGTGGCCCCTCCTCTGTGTTTCTGCAAAATGTGAAACTTGTTCTGAGCTTGAAAAGTCATGTTCAAGACTAGGAACAAACAAGCAGAAGCTGCTGAGTTCTGCATATGCTCTGATAGAAGTTGGTAACAAATTGATATTGTACCCTCATCACGTATTGAAAAAGTGAGAATTTAAATGACTCCTGTGACACCAGTCCCTGAGAAGGCCACCATCGTCAAATGCCACAGGAGACCAGAATTTAATGGAACCAGTCCTTGTGCTTGGGTCAGATGGTGTTTGACAATGGAGTTATGGGGCAGGGCAATGTTATCACCCTTTTTGGTAAATGTAGCTTGACAGCTTCCCCCTGCCCACTGGGGACCTCTGCCTTGTGCAGACATCGTCTGGATTCCATGTCTCCAGGATTCCATGTTCCATCGTCCTGGAATCCATGTCCCCAGGATTTTGTGTAGGAGTTGGCTATAATGATGCCACTGATTTGATACAATCTGGTCAACATTAAATACAATTTGCATTTTTATTTATTTATTTATTATTTATTTATTTGTATTTTTTAATGTTTAGTTTTGAAAGACAGAGACAGACAGAGAGAGAGAGAGAGAGAGAGAGAGAGAGAGCGTGAGTGGGGAAGGGGCAAAGAGAGAGGGAGACACAAATCGGAAGCAGGCTCCAGGCTCTGAGCCAACAGCACAGAGCCCGAGGCGGGGCCAGAACTCACGAGGCTAGAAATCTTTTTTTTTTTTTTTTTTAATTTTTTTTTTCAACGTTTTTTATTTATTTTTGGGACAGAGAGAGACAGAGCATGAACGGGGGAGGGGCAGAGACAGAGGGAGACACAGAATCGGAAACAGGCTCCAGGCTCCGAGCCATCAGCCCAGAGCCTGACGCGGGGCTCGAACTCACGGACCGCGAGATCGTGACCTGGCTGAAGTCGGATGCTTAACCGACTGCGCCACCCAGGCGCCCCATACGAGGCTAGAAATCTTGAGCTGTGAGATCATGACCTGAGCTGAAGTTGGACACTCAACTGACTGAGCCACCCAGGTGCCTCACAATTTTTTTTTTTTTTAAGTATAGCTTTAACTATAAACATGAAAGTATGCATTTAGCCGCAATTTAGTTTTCCTGCAGAATTCTCAGAATACATTTTCTTCTATTATAGGTCTCTAGAAAATTATATGTCACATTCTTAAATTTGAGTATACTGCATGTCATGAGTGACCCCAAATAAATCTCAGAGCGTATTTAAAAATGACACTGTCAGTTTAAATATATATACTGTTTTTATAATCATAAAAAGTCACTTTATTCTGGGCTTGATATTTCTCTTTTATAATAGAGGAGTGTAAGAGGATAATATCTCATTCCTTCTTTGAGGTTTTCTAGATCTGACTGTGAAAGAAAGAATGCAGGAGACAGAGAGAGGAAGAAAGGAAGGGAAAAATGAAGGAAGGAACGAAGGTAAGAAGGTAGTTCAATGCCCTGTAGTTACAGAGTATCTCTAATTTTTAAATTTTAATTTGCTCAGTGAATGACATAGAAGTTGATTAGCTATCCTTCCTAATTTTTTTCAGCATTTTTCATTTAATTCATTTGCATAAAATGAGGTAAGAAAAACTGGCTAACCTTTCTTATTCCTTAAG
The DNA here is from genome assembly GCF_028018385.1 of Neofelis nebulosa. Taxonomy (NCBI): domain Eukaryota; kingdom Metazoa; phylum Chordata; class Mammalia; order Carnivora; family Felidae; genus Neofelis; species Neofelis nebulosa. Next base: position 6,725,765 of record NC_080782.1, on the reverse strand, counting down.
GAAATTTTATGGTTAGTTTACAGGACCCCAGGGCAGATGTTAATATTAAGTAATGAGAGCATATGGTACAAAGACTGATTCATTGTGAACTACGTATCATAGCATCACTGGGAAATTTAAAAAAACAAAAGAATCCATGCAATAATTTTCAAGCCGTACTCTTAATAGTGCCAGAATCTCTTAAGCCTTACACTGTTTGATTTATCCTCAGATTCTCTTTCCAATTAAACATACTGATAGTTGGAATTTTAAAAAGCCTCAGAGAATAGGAAATGCTCTTGTCTTTAACATAATTTTAAATGCAGACATCCTGATTTACCAGTTACCACTAATGCCTTCCTAAGATCAAACACATTGCACTTTTGACTAAAAAAGGAGTCATTTCACAAAGCTGCTATGCAAAACTCAAGAACAATTACCACCAAGAAATATAGACTTGAGACCAGACAGCAGTAAAGTTCGCAGAAGATTTCTCTCCTTTGGAGACCTACAGGAGATTACAGAGGAGCAGGGACAGAAGCAATGATTTAGGATCCCCACCCTCAATCTACCCGCCTCCAGAAATGGTTCCTTAATAAATATGGAAGCTGAAACTACGGTTTGCATAACATTCCGTTGTTAGGACTTATCGTTATCAATCTGCATCTTTTTGAAATATCCTGCAGTCTGAAGAGGGTTACAATTCAGTCGTTATTTTACAGTGTACTACCACCGCAGGAAATCAAGGTTGCCTTTTAGGGGTTCCATCTGCTATCATATCATTTAGCTGTGCCAAAACACCCACATAGTTAGCGTATACGCTCTTCTCCAAGAAATCTGCCACATTGTGTTTGCGTTTGCATCCCTAGAAATAAACCCGGTGTCTAGTAAGGAGCTGGTGGCCGACAAATCTCTGCGTAATGGTGGTTTTTGAAGAGAAGGTGTATTAGATTCCTAGGCTGCCGGATGCCCTAAATGAGAGAAGTTTATTGTCTTACAGTTCTTGAAGCTAGACATCCAAAATCGAGATGTCAGCAGGACCACACTCCCTCTGAACCCTGTAGGGAAGAATCTTTCCTGGACTTTTTTTAGGTGCTGGTGGGTACTGTTAATGTCCTTAGCTTGTAGCTTTATCAGACCTAATCCCTGCCGCCTGTCATCCCAGGTCTGTGTGTGTGTGTGTGTGTGTGTGTGAGTGAGTTTCCCTCTGCTTATAAGGACACCAGTTGTATTGTATTAGGGCCCACCCTAAAAACCTCATCTTGATTACAACGGAAAGGATCCGGCTTCCAAATAAGGTCACATTCACAGGTTCTGGGGTTCAGGGCTTCAATTTCTTTTGGGGAGGACAACATTCCTCCCATAACATGAAGCACCGTGTCCCACATGTTTGTTGTATCTCCCTGGTACTGAGAGACTAAGAGAAAAATTACCAGGTGTACTCACAACTGCAAAGAAAAGACCTCCTCCCCCCCCCACCCCCCCCACCCCCCCACCATTCCCGAAACCAGCCAGGGCGTGCCCGGTTGTAGTCTGACATAAAGTCGGGAACCAATCAAGTTCTGCTGAGCGTTCAAATTTAAATGTCAACCAATAACAGCTCTGTAACCTCAAAAAATCCCTAACTTGTTTGTGCCTATCTATAAAAGAAGCTGTAAGATCCTTGTTCGGGGCCTCTTAGTGTCACCGGCAACGAGTGCGCGGAGGACCGGGTTCGAACTTGCAATAAACAACCCTTGCCGCTTGGCTTTGACTCTGGACTCAGGTGGTTTGTTTTTTTGGGGGGGTCTCTCGAATCGGGGCATATAAGTACCAAGTAATATCGTGAGCACCTACCTGCCTCCCAGAAACGTGCGGGCTAATTGCTGGATCTGTACACTCTTACTGTGTTATGAATCTTTGTTCGCTAAAATGCAAAGAAAAGAGTACGTCCTCCGTGCTACAGCTCATCATCAGGCCGGCTGTACCCACTTGCCGTTCAGGCAGAGCGATGGCTGTAGCTTCTGCCTCAGTTCCTTGGGAAGACACGTAGAGAAGACCATCGTTTTCTCCCAAGACAAAAGTTGGGACAATCGTCCCCGAAAACCCCAACTTCAACCATTTCTATTGCAAGAGGTTGTCCATGAGATGCGCCTCAAATGCTGAATGATGGGAACCGCTGGTTAATTTTGTTGATGCAGAAGATGATATAAATTGGGACATCCCCTACAAATGTGGAATGTGCCTGTCTTTAGGAATGAAAAATGTAAATATTTTCATCAACAACTAAGAAGCATCTGGACTCAGCTAAAAATGAATGAATTCCCGTAAGCCTAAAAGGAATCGCTAAGGATGTTTCCGTTCTTACGTTCCAAAATCTTCTTGGAGCAAGATAATTTATATAATTATGATACGTGGATATATATACTATACATAGTTTATACACGTGGATGGACCTGGAGGGTACTATGCTAGGTGAAATAAGTCAGTCAGAGAAAGACAAACACCATATGATTTCGTTCCTATGTGAAATTTAAGAAACAAAACAGGTGAACAAAAGGGGAAGAGAAAAGAGAGGGGCGAACCAGAAAACAGACTCTTAAAGATAGAGAACAAACTGAAGGTTGATGGAGAGAAGTGGGTGGGGGATGGGCTAGATGGGTGGTGGGTGTTAGGGAATGCACTTGTTATGATGAGCCCTTGCTGTTGTATGTAAGGGACGAATCACTAAATTTTACATTTGAAACTAATATTACACCATATGCTAACTAACTGGAATTTAAGTTAAAACTTGAAAAAGGAAAAAAAAAAACAACAAACCATAGAGGTGGCTTTTAAAAATGTGGCTTCATGAAAATAGCGCTCAGGGATTTAAGTATCCCCAATGTGGCTATTGCAATTGTACCTATTAGAATATAATTTTCTTTTTTTTTTTTTTTTTTTAAAGTTTTTAATTTATTTTTGGGACAGAGAGAGACAGAGCATGAACGGGGGAGGGTCAGAGAGAGAGGGAGACACAGAATCGGAAATAGGCTCCAGGTTCTGAGCCATCAGCCCAGAGCCCGACGCGGGGCTCGAACTCACGGACCGCGAGATCGTGACCTGGCTGAAGTCGGCCGCTTAACCGACTGCGCCACCCAGGCGCCCCTAGAATATAATTTTCTAATGAAATAGGAGATACACGTGAAATGGGCTTGGATGAAACGTGGAGTCGATGAAGCGTTCAACATTGGTCATGTATTAATCATGGTGTAGAAATACACTTAATTATGCAACAGACATATGGAGTGGTCCACATTCACAGACTACGCTAAGGAGAATGGGAGTTCTATAAAGTCCCCAGGAGAGGTGGCAGATTTTCAGCGACCCGTGGAAACTCTTTCCTCTGGACTCCTGAAGACTCAGTGGAGGGAGGTTTGCGGGGAGTGGGAGGTGCAGGCCGTGGCTGCGGAGAGAAGCAAAGTTAACTGACCCCAGAAGAAATGGCTTCCGTGACCTGAGCCACTCAACCACACGCCCCCAGAGGTGAGGTCTAGAGCTCGGCCATCTGTGCAGAGGCACGGGAATTTCCTGACTGAAAAGTGATTTATTTTAAAAGTCAACTTATTTAAAAAATATTTAAAATTATTTAAAATTTTATATTGAATAAATGCTAAACTAGAACTTGTATAGCCGGAATTCCATGGCAGAATAATGTGGTCAACATGCCACTTGTACATCCTGCCTTCCCAAACCCATGCTTCAGAAGAACATTGGTTTTGGAATCAGAAAAAAACATCATAGTGAAAGACCCCAGGGAAGAGGCCATAACAGTGCCGTGACATTCCCATGTAATTAATGAATCCCTTCCTTTAAAAGGACTCCAGGCTTCCTAGACAAGGATGGAAAACCAGATCCACATATTAGAGCTTTCATTCTCTCCCGTATTTCCTACTCTAGTGGCCCAGTAGAATCTAGAAACTCAAACTGAAATAAAAAAAGGGTTGATGTCAATACTCGCCATTTTTGGTTTGCCCAAGGTTGTCCATAGGTCTAGTAAAAACACCTAATTTATTCTGCCATGGCAGTGCAACGTTCACCCTGCCTTCTATAATAATGCCTCAGTCTTCCTAAGCCCTCCTTAGGGTGGACGACTTTCTCCACTTTTCATGAAACCGAAAGCTTTCTTAGGATATAGGGCTTTTAGGAATAAAAGGAGATAATTTTAAGACAAATCGGGAAGAACTGATAACCCCATTTCCCCCAAACCATATACAATGAGAATATCTATCGAACTGCCTTCTCCCTGACCCCTGGCCCCATCGAGGGAGCTAGCATGTGACCCACACTAAGCCCATCAGAATCTCTCTCTTTTGTAACTTGAATCTTGGCTGGGAGAGAGAATCAAGGATAAAATATTGGAAACTCTGCACCCCAAAGTTATTGTCCATGTGTCTCATTTCCCAGGGCGCCTGTGTTCCCTGGCTCTGGACCTTCTGAAAACTGATTACACAGCCACCCTGAGTCATAACAAATTTCCCCTTTGCATGAGTTAACCAGAGTGGGAGCACAGCACTGGTGACGAGGGAGCATAAGGCAAGCTGACAGGCTGCAAACACTCACTCCCCACCCCCAGGTGGGATGTATGTGATATTCCTTGGCACTCCTGGCTGCCCCAAAGCAAAGGAAAGGGGAAAAACAAATGGTTAACTGATTGAGATCATAGACCTGTAGGACCTAAGTCTCTGTCACCCCTCCATAGTGATGTGGGAACAAAGGCAGAAGGAAATGGCAGATAAAAGGAAATTTCCTTATAACCTGCAACCCATTGGTAGATACTTGAGGCCGGCAGAGTAAAACATTTCTCCAGGAACTCCCTATGTCTTAATGCTAATGCTTTGCTAGAGGGCAAACAACCCAGATTTGACAATAGCTAGGCCTCCAGTATCCTGGGAGTCTTAGCATATGAAAATCTCACTGGAAACTTCCCCTGGACTTTACCTCCCCCCAGCTCCATATTATAAAACCAGTCTCTCCTCATGGTCCCCGGGACAGCTCTTCCTGCCCATAGGTCCTGTTCCCTTGCTTCAATAAAATCACCTTTTTGCACCAAAGATGTCTTCGAGAATTCTTTCTTGGCTGTCAGCTCTAGACCCTTCGAACCCCACTGTCACCCCAAAAACCTTATCAACTGACACCAGAAAACTCTCACGGGGGCAGAAATTGTCCCATGGAGTTGAGGGGAGACAAGTAAGAGATGCCCACTGTGGGGTCGAGGAGGCAACAAAGTGGAGGAAGTGAGAGTTCTTTTCTTTCCCTGCTTATCCTGAGGACAGAACAGGAAATCCTGCTGTAAACACAGAATTTTGTTCAAGTGTTTCTGTTGTGTCTTGTGACTCACACCAATGCCTGCGGTGGATGAACTTCAAAGGACTTGATAGATGAATGTTAAGGCCTTGGAAATAGATCAGTGAAGGAGGAAGCCACAGTGTTGCCAACACAGGAGCTGTCTCTCTCGGGCCAGGACTCCAAGGATGACCCTTGGGACTGATGAACAGAGGCCTAGGGGCAGGAAGTACAGCCCGGGATCATAAGGGGACCTGGTCCCGGCCTGGTCCTCCCAGAACTCACCCCTGTGGGACAAATGTGGGATGGCACTTGGCCTCCCCTAGGGTTCTGCCTGCAGGCAAAGTGCAGGCTGTCCATTGTTTTGAATTATCCAAAGGTTGACATAAGGATACATATTAAACTGAACTTTGTGGATCTGGGCCCATCCTCAGATCCATTCTAAAAGGCAGAGTATCCCCGACTGGATGTCAATCCAGGAACAGTATCTCAACATTGGTCCCTAATTAATCAACTGGCCCAAATTCAAATCAACAGGAAGCCAGCTACACCTTCACAGGAGCTGTTTTGTTGTTGTTGTTGTTGTTGTTGTTGTTGTTGTTTGTTCGTTTGTTTGTTTCAGAGACACTGGGCTCCCCTGCAAAGAATTGGGGTTGCTTAGACCCTACAGGGACCCCGAGGCCCCAGGCCCAGGGCAAGAAGGTTTTTAGGTGGTGCTGTTCCAGCAAGGACAGCCTCCCAATGCATCTCTCAACTGAAAGGGTCCTTGGAGAACAGCAGACAAGAGAGGGACACCAGTGGGGGAGGCACCACCTTGGAGCCCGCCCTCTGCCAAGGCAGTGGGTCCCTCTCTTCTGACCCAGCAGGGTGTGGACATTGCTCAGGACCCATCCCTGTCACCTTGGTCTGCAGGCTGCCTCTCTTTCTCCTCTTGCCCAGTGACACTAGAAACAGTGCCCGGGTTCATGAGGGCTGTTGTCTCTGGGAAGGGTGGGAGAGGGGGAAACTGGGAAATGTTCCAAAGCACCCAACAAAATGGAGACTTTCTTCTATCTTCTAGAGGAGGTAATTTGACAACTTGGGACTAGGAGCCTGCCTAAATTAGGATCCTCCCCTCTCACAGAGGCTGTGAGAGAGGGGTCTGGGGCATGATCCTGCAGAACTATGTTTCAAGGATCTGGTCCCAGGTCCTTGAGAAAGGCATTCCGCATTGCAAAACTGGCAGAAGACTTTAAAAAAAGGTTTACATCTCAAAGAATCAGAGAAATAATTTGCAACTGCAAGTCTTTCAATGTAAATGCTTTAGGAAAACGGAAGTCAGACCTGGAATCAGGAAAAATCACACCTAACTTAGGTCAAGCTGAAAGAAAAAGGAAGTCAATCTTGGTCACCAGTATTGATGAAGGAAAACAAAACAAAACAAGCCCAAATTGGGCCGATTTCCACCCCCCACCGCCCAACAACAAATCTAGGCTTAATTATAGTTTCAGCCTATCCCAGAATATTATGTGACCTGATCTGAAACAATCCCTTATTTTCTTCTGCTAAGAGCTTGTTGCCTTCTATTAACATTAATCCAAGAATTTTCTGAACAAGAACTACAATAAAGAAAATTCAGGCTGCTTTTCCCGATCCTCCTCAAGGGTGACCGAGGTGAGATGGTGAGATTGGTGATGGTTTGCTTAGAAGCTTTTACCAGTAGAAGACAGTAATGTTCTTCTAGACTCTTTAAGCTTCAGAAGAGATTTTTGGTGTAGTTTCAGTGATAAGACTCAGACAGAAGTCAACTGGCAAACCATGCATATCAATGATAAAATAATACAAGATAATGCACTGCGTTTTGCGACTGATAGCAAAAGCCAAAGAAATTTAGGATAATCAAGAGCCAATGCAGGTGAGAACATCTGCAAGGCCACGCAAATCAAGCAAAGTCATGAATTTAATTAGTATAAAGAATCGAAGATTCATAAATGCATGGATTGCTGAAATGACCTATAGCATAATCACTGCCATGAAAATAGGAAGCATTTATTTATTCATACTGTTGGAAAGTCACAGCTAGTGCATCTTGTGTTCTAAGTGGCCACTGTTTTCTTTCAGTAAAAATTGCTCTGCTTACATGTAGACAGAATAGGAGAAAACTCTATCCAAGTGTCTGGCTCATTGTGTCATGGGGAAGGGGGGCAGCCTGTCTGAGTAGGATTCATCGTCCGATCCTTATACCTGCTCTTAAGGAGACTCAATCAAATCTGTCGCCAACATTTTATAAAAATGAAAAGAACCCTTGCTGGGAAAACGAATAAAGTTTTACACCATAAGATGGCCAACGGGACTAAAACAAGCTCTGGTCTCTAGGTTGGAGACCCCTCTTCTGGGTTCTTCTCGTCCTGTTTGCCATGAGCGCGAAAACCCCCATAGCTATGGAAGCTGGCAATTATAAATTACCCCCCCGCCCCCACCTTCGGGGCTCAGATCTTTGGAGAAATGGTCTCCTCTGAGCCTGCCGGTGTTAAATAAATCTCCGATCCACCAAGATCTCCCAGTGCCGCTTGGTTTTTCCACCAGCGTTCCAGCCTGGTTCCGTAACACCCTAAGGAGTACCAACTATGCTGTGTACCAAATATTCCACAAGAAGTCAGGGGCCAAGATAGCATGCTACAAAACCCCCAGGTTAGGAGAAGGAGGGTGAGGCTTCAGTCCCAGCTCTCCAAGTGAATCAGGCAGATTTCCATTCAGGGCTTTAGATGTTCACCTTTAAAGGGGAATTACGCATCTAACCAATATAGCTGTGTTAGGAACGCGTAGTTGTACTACCATCAAATAGTTGTGCTATCGTGCAAATATAGACACTGAGGCTCAGAATAATTAAAGGATTTTCAGGAGGCCCTGGGGCTAGAATCAGGTTGTTATCTCCTGGCAGGTGTGACGGCAAAGTAAGAGCAGAGCAAGGAGAGTGTTCTGCAGAGCTGGAGACCCTGAGCCAAAGCGCAGTGCTGTTGGATAGCTCCAGCCACTCACGTGACTCAAATATAAAATAAAACGTGTGGATCTACGCTGAGAGCTGCTCTGTGCTGGGTGAGGGAATACAATCCACAAGTAGTGGTAGTTAAGAGCATGTTCTAACCCTGTTTAGACTTCTGTGGCTGGTATCTGTACTCCAGTAGGTTGATCTCTTTTCAAGAGTTTTACTTGCTTTCAAATGGCTGTAGTAAGTTTATTGAAAAGCTTGAGCTAAAAATCTCTTTGAAGAAGACCATTTATGTCTAGAAAAAGAAACCTAGGAACACTATATAACCCCAGGAAGCTGTTGCAAGAATCCTAAAGATCACAATTCTCAAAAACGTAGCAGAACAGAGATTGTTCTCTTGGGCTGACTTCCCTGCAAAACTTCTAGGTGTTGAGTTCCCTAAATAGTATATGGTAGATTTGGTATGTCTTCCTTAATTCAGAACACCATAAAGAGGTAGAAAAGACCACCCCAATTCCATTTCCAATAGATGCACTCTATTAATATATTTCTAGGCAAATTCACACATATTTGTTTAAGTAGGACTACATTAAGCATGCTTGTTCTTTGCATCTAATGCTATCTTACATTAGCCCCAATTACTATAAAAGTATATTTCCATTCAGTTACTTCAATGTATTAATAGCCATTCCCGGTGCTAAAGTGATTGAATAATATGTAGAATGTCTCTGTATATAAGTGACTACCTTTAGGATATTTATGCTTTATTGAAACAAATAATTAATTATAGGCATAGACAGTAGAATGCAAACAATTAGTAGCTACTGACAAATAAAATTAGGCTTGTGTGTTATATATTTTGAAACACATAAAGTGTAGCAGTAACACAGGATGAAAATCCACATATCAGGTGCAGGACCACTGCTATACCTACATTATGTATTTTAACGCGTGGGCGACATATGTCAGACATAAAAGTTGCACAAAACAGAAATATAATGGGTTGTTGCCAGAGGACCTATGGGGATTCTGGCAGATTCAGGTTTTACATTTCATCCTGAAAAGCGGGAGTTCAAACTGCTTTCCCTAGACATCGAAATGGCAAGAGTGAAGCAGAAATTAGCAACGGAAGTATACAAAACATTTTGCACAAGCAAGCGTTCAAGAGACAGTGGATGAAACCAACGTTACTATTAGAGATTTCTATCAAACAAGACCGTAGAGATGGAAGAAACAGACGCCAGCTGTAAAATAAGGGAATTCTCATAGACATCCAATTTGATGGCCATGACCATGAATAACCTCCGTACTGACCATAATATTGCAAGTACAAAGGGCAAAATATGAAATATGGTATTTTCAAATGTCACAACAACTGAAAACACAACTCGGAAACAATTTCTGTGATTCCATTCAGTCTTACTCTTATTGACAAACAACTTAGCAAGCCTCTCAGTGCATTTTTTTTGTTAAGAATTTACTCTTTTGGATCAGTGTAAGCTTCACAGAAAAAGTGGGGAGAATATGTACAGATTTCCCCTATGCCCTTCCCTCTCACAAATGCATAAACTCCCCCATTCTCCCCCAGAGAAGTGCATTTGTTATAAATTAATGAATTTACACTAATAAATCATAATCAATCAAAGTCCATAGTTTACGTTGTGGTTCACTCCTGGTGTCGTGTATTCATGAGTTTGGATGAATGTATAGTGACATGTATCTACCGTGATGGTAACACACAGAGCATTTTCACTGTCCTGAAAATCCTCTGTGCTCTCCTTATACGTCCTTCCCACCCCCCTCAAACTCCTGGAAACCACTGATATCTTTCCTGTCACCATAGTTTTAACTTTTCCAGAGTGTCATATAGTTGGAATCATACACGAAGTAGCCTTTTCTGATTGCCTTCTCTCACATAATACTACGCATTTCAGGTTTCTTTCTGTCTTTTCATGACCCATTTCCTTTTAGCGCTGCCTTATATTCCATTGTCTGGACGAATTACAGTGTATTTATCCACTCACCTACTGAAGGACATCTTGGTTACTTCTGAGTTGGGCAATTATGAATAAAGCTACTATAAACATCCAAGTATAGGTATGTGTGTGTGGACACAAGTTTTCAAGTCCTTTGGGTAAATACCAAGAAGCGTGATTTCTGAATCATATAAGAGTATGTGTGGTTTTTTAAGACACTTTCAAAATGTTTTCCAAAGTTACGGTACCATTTTGCATGTCCACCAATAGCGAATGAGAGTTCTTGTTGTTCCACATCCTCACCAGCATTTGGTGCCGTCAGTGTTCTGGATTTGGGCCATTCTTTTTTTTCTAATGTTTATTTATTTTTGACAGAGACAGAGACAGAAAGCGAGTGGGTTGGGGCAGAGAGAGGGGGAGGCACAGAATCTGAAGCAGGCTTCAGGCTCCAAGCTGTCAGCGCAGAGCCTGACGTGGGGCTCGAACTCACAAGCTGTGAGATCGTGACCTGAGCCAAAGCCAGACGCTCAACCTACTGAGCCACCCAGGTGCCCCTGGATTTGGGCCATTCTAATAGGTGTGTGGTAGCATCTTATTGTTTTATTTTTCACTTCACTGATGACATAGAAGGTGGAGCAGTTTTTCAAATGCTTATTTGCCTTCTGTTTCTTTGGTGAAGTGTTTGTTAAGATCTTTGGCCCATTTTTCATCGATTTTTTTTCTTATTATGGAGTTTTAGGAGTTCTTTGTGTATTTTGGACAGCAGCCTTTTATCAGATACGTCTTTTGCCAGTGTTTTTTTTTTTTTCCTAATTGTGGTTTATCTTCTCATTTTCTTGACGTTATTTTTAATTTTAATAAAGTCCAGATTACCAAGTAAGTTTTTCATGGCTCATGCCTTTGGTGTTGTACCCATAAAGTCTTTGCCATACTCAAGATAATCTATGTCATACCCTGTGTGCTCTTCTGGGAGTTTTATTCTTTTGCATCACATTTAAGACTGTGATCTCTTTTGAGTTAGTTTTCCTTTGTCAAAGACAAGCTGACAACATTTACCTGGGTCTATTTCTGGGTTCTCTATTCTGTTCCAGGAATCTATCTGTCTATTCTTTCACCAATATCATGTGTCTTGATTATTGTAGCTCTATAGTAAGTCTTGAAATTGAGTAGCGTCAATTCTCCAAATCTGTTCTTCTCCTTCAACATTATATTATATATTCTGAGTCTTTTGCCTTTCCATATAAACCTTAGAATCCATTTGCCAAGGATATCCATTTGTTGCCGATATTTGGATTGAGATTGCCCTGAATCTATAGATCAAGTCATCATATCTTGACAATACTGAGCGTGAGCATGAGCTCTATCCATTAACATGGACTATCTCTGCATTTACTTAATTCTCCTTTGATTTCTTGCCTTGGAGTTTTGTAGTTTTCCTCACAGAGATCTTATACATATTTTGTTAGGTCTATACCAAAGTATTTCATTTGGGGGAATTGTAACAACATAATCCAGAAAAAAATATTTGAAATACCAGTTCAAAATTGCAAGCCTCCTAATTTGCTAGATGTGAGTATTTAGAGAATGATCACAATGTGAACTTGGTAAGTACTTCAAAATTCATTATAGCCCCTTTAAATCACAACCTATACAAGTGTAATTTTATGAAGCAAAGTTCTTTCTGCAAAAAATATTACTGGTGTATTAGTTTTTGAGGTACTACTGTCAACCGAGTGACTTAAACAATATAATTTTCTTGTCTCACAGTTCTGGAGACTAGAGGTCTAAATGTAAGATTTGGGCAGAAGAGATTCCTTCTGAGGGTTACGAGTGAGGGATCTATTCCAGGCCTCTCTCTCCCTGGCTAGCAGATGTTCATTGTCTTGTTCACCTGGGGTTCTCCCTGTATCAACTTTCCCCTTCTTCTTTTTAAAAAAATTTTTTTAATGTCTATTTTTATTTTTGAGAGAGAGAGAGACAGAGCGCAAGCAGGGGAGGGGCAGAGGGAGAGGGAGACACAGAATCCAAAGAAAGCTCCAGGCTGTGAGCTATCAGCACAGAGCCTGATGTGGGGCTCGAACCCAGGCACAACAAGATCATGACCTGAGCTGACGTCTAGCGCTTAACGGACTGAGCCACCCAGGTGCCCCAACTTTCCCCTTCTTCTAAGGAACAATTTCTAGATTAGGGCCTGTCCTAATGACTTCATTTTAACTTGATTCTGGAAAGACGCTATACCAAATAAGATCACATTCTGAGGTACTAAAGTTTAAGACTTCAAAATATAAATTTAAGGGGAAATGATTTAACCTTTAACAATTAGTATATTCAATTCAGCTCTTTGTTATTAAGACTCTCATAGTCTTCCCTTCTCTCTATGCCGTCACTCTTGACGAACCTGCCGTCATTCTTGACGAATGGGAAAAGAGGATGATAATTAATGTAGAGTCTTTTTCATTGTAAAGAAGTTTCTTTTTATCCAAATCTCTTTTGCACAGCTTCTTTGAGGTATACAGTTGAATACAAAAAAAAAAATGTGCACGTAGTTAATGTATACATTTTGGAGAGATTGGACACATGCATAGACCCATGATACATTTATTACCTTGATTGTGGTAATGGTGTACACATGTGTCCAAACTTATCATATTGTAGACATTAGCCAGTTTTATGACTGTCTATCCAATATCTGCTTTCTCATCCCGTACTCTTCTAAACTTGCCATTTTAAAAGCTCAGCCCTTTCTGTAGTGACCATTTCCATCCACCTTCTGCTCGTTTACCTGTTCAGTGACTTCAAAGCCCCAGGGCCAGCTGCTGTGCTCAGCCATGGCAACTCCTTCCATTTTGTCTGCCGAAAACATTTTGGGATGTCTATTTTGATTTATTTTAATGTCCTTTGTGGGAGTCCTTTGTGATTTCTCTTACCCCTGGTAGCTTCTGCTTCTTTCTCTCAAAGCTCTCATGGGTCATTCATTGGGTTAGCATCTGAACTGGAGGCTAAGCACGGGTGTGACTCAAGAGCTAGTGCTGACCCCTCTGAACCTGGTAGCAAAGAATCAGAAAGCATTCACACAAGGAAAATCAGTAGAAATGTATGGGAAAATATTGATAAGATAACTTGTGAGGAGGGTAGGCTCACTGTAGCAACATCTATAAAAATATACTGCTTGATATTTGGCCTCAGTGATAATGGTCATTGACCCTTTAGAAAGTTAGTGGTTATTGGGGTGTGTGGGTGGCTCTGTCAGTTGGGAACCTGACTCTTGGTTTCTGCTCAGGTCATGATCTCACAGTTCATGAGTCCAAGCCCCGTGTAGGGTTCCTTGCTGATAGTGTTGGGCCTGCTTGGAAGTCTCTTTCGCCCTCTCTCTCTCTGTCTCTGTCTTTCTCTCTCAAAATAAATAAATAAATAAACTAAAAAAAAAAAAAAAGAAAGTTAATAGAAAAATTACAGTTCTTCAGATGAAGAATATCAGAAACATCGTCCTTTACTCATAGGGGGAAGGTCAAGGGGAACCAGGGAATTCATTGCAACTTCAGCATCGATAATGTTTTTTTTTAAATCTCTGTGTTTGACAAGCACAGACTTGGGTTTTACTTGACTCCCTTGAGATATTCCCAGTGCCTAGAAAATCACTGAAGAGATTTTCATTCTGGTGTTTATCAGGTGCTAGATGCTATTTGAAGAGTTGGTTGTAGGAGAAGCTTCCTCTCGTGATGCCTACATCCAATGAGGGGTGGCAAGAAGAAACTAATCTAGTACATAAACATGAAAATATTGGATATGAGCTCTAGAGGATCAAGAGTTAGCACTCACTTTGCAGGTAATCTGAGATAGCCAGTTATTTATTTCTGAAAACTAAATTTTTGAAAGATATGAAAGCCTGTTAATACACTAATTGAATTCATTTTAACTAGAGCGGAGAAACCATTCTCTCCACTTAATTAGAAGGTTGGTGATCAAAATGAACTCAAAAGCAAAGCGGTTTATGCATTTAAGAGAACAAATACACTTTTCTGTGATAAAGGTTTTTGCAAAATTGCACCATAACCTTGATGTTACAAGTCAACGGTTCTAGTCTTCAACGCAGTTTTTAGAAATACTGAAACAAGGGGTGCCTGGATGGCTCAGTTGGTTAAGCCTCCTACTCTTGCTTTTGGCTCAGTCTGGATCTCCCAATTCTGGGGTTGGAGCCCCACATCGGGATCTGTGTCCACAGTGCAGAGCCTGCTTTGGATTCTCTCTCTCTCTGTCTCTGTCTCTCTGTCTCTGTCTCTCTCTACCCCTCCCCTGCTTTCTTTCCTCTCTAAAAATAAATCAGTAAACTTTAAAAAAATACTAAAACTAACACTACAATATTACAGGCAATTTCTTCACCTTTTTGGTAATAGATATAGAAAGAATTTCAACATTAATAAGAAGATACATGGATGAAAGATAAAGAAAATATAGTGTATATATTTAATGCAATATTATTCAGCCATAAGTTAATGGAATTTGCCATTTATGGCAACATGGATGGGCCTTGAGGACATTATGCTATGTGAAATAAGACAGAGAATGATAACTACCATATGATCTAAAACTTAAAAATTCTTTTTTTTTTTTAAAAAAAACTTAAAAATTCTAATAAAGAATCAGAGATAGAGCGAACAAGGTGGTGTCCAGAGGCAAGGGGGTAACAGGGTGGGTGAAGTGGGTGAAGGTACAAACTTCCAGTTATAACTAAGTCATGGCAGTATAATGTACAGTATGGTGACTACAGTTGATTATACTCTATTGCATATTTCAAAGTTGCTATGGGAGTAAATCTTACAAGGTCTCCACACAAGAAAAAAAATTTTAACTCTCTGTGGTGACGGATGTTAATTAGACTTACTGGGGTGATCAGATCGCAATGTGTACAAATAATGAATCATGTTCTACCCCTGAAGCTAATAAAGTATTCTATGTCAAAGATACCCCAATTTAAAAGAAAATATTGCTTTTACACCGAAAAGTTATAATAAAAACAGGATTTAAAAAAATAATCAAATAAGTTTTTAAAAATTAATCAATTAACAACATGAACCAAAGACCAGATATAGAGAAGCTAGAGATTTAATGTATTTTGTTATGAGAGCTGATACATGCAATCTCTGTATATCCTTATCTAGCTACACAAGTTTAAGGGTTAACTCAGCATTTTGTATTCTCGAAGCTCTTATACCGGTTTCCCTTTTTCCAGTTCCCATTTTCATTGTGAAATGTTTCCTAAATAAAAATAATTTCTATAAATTACATATGCAAATAATGCAATAACACAGCACAGGCTCACATACCATCCGCACGACACAATATGGAAGATGTGCCCTCTCTGTATACCTCCCCAATCTTATCCAGCTTCCTGCCTCCAGAGGGAGCCATCATCCTGAATTTTATGTGTGTGCATGTGTGTGTGTGTGTGTGTGTGTGTGTTTGTTGCTGTTTAATTTTCAGTACATGGTAGTCACATAAAATATGTATCTGTGTAGGTTTATATAGCTAAATACAATGTTTTGAAGGTTTTTGAATTTTACACACATATTCTTTTGGGATTTGCTTTATTCGTTCTGTACTGCATTTGTGACATTATTCACGTTGATGTGTATAGCTAGCTTTAACCAACTCCTCTATAGAATTTCGTACATGAAGAAATAAATGCTAAGGTTTTTTTCTATTTGATAATTTAGGTCACTTGCCATTTTTGTTTGGTTTTGCGTACCCAGTGCCCATATGAACTTGTGCGTGGGTCCTGTGCAGGGGTACAAAGTCTGCCAGGGTATCTACTTAGGAGAGTGGCTGGGTTGTAGGCTCTGCTCCCCTTCAACGTGACCGGATAACAACATCACCCTGTTTCTTTAATGGTTCTTAATGGTCCAAAAATAAATTATAAGATCTCGGTATCTTTAACCCAAACTTGGCTGAAATTCTAGTTTAAACTAGAACTAGATAAAAGTTCATTTTTTAATGTTTATTTATTTATTTTGAGAGAGAGAGAGAGAGAGAGAGAGAGAGATGGGGAGGAGCAGAGAGAGAGGGAGAGAGAGAATCGCAAGCAGGTTTCACACTGTCAGCACAGAGCCCCACATGGGGCTCTCTCTCTCTCACCAACCAAGAGATCATGACCTGAGCTGAAATCGAGAGTCTGGTGCACAACAGACTGAGCCACCAGGTGCCCCAAATAGTAGTTAATTTTTTAAAACAGCTTGACAGAAACTGGGAGTAGAAGCTATCAAGATTCGATCTCAAGGGGCACCTGGGTGGAGAAGCAAAGACCCAGCTCTCTGAGGAGATCACGTGGAACCTGAGAACCAAATTAGGAAGAACTGACCTTGAGATTTCTGGGGAGCACTGTGGAAATGAGAAACAGAGCAAAAGCCCTCCGGCAGCCATGACCTTGGGGATTTGAGGTTCTCCATGGAGGCCACTGTGGTAGGAGATTCATGAGCAAAAGTGAGAGTGGCTGGAGTTGGAGAAATTTCCACCAAATGCAGGGTCTTCTCCATCAGTCTTTCTTCCTCACCTTGACGGTTTCCTCCAGAAACGTACAACCCCTGCAATTATACTGTTATTTAATGACTAGTTTGTGACCTGCTGCCTCCACGCCCCTATGACAGAAGGACTGTCTGCCCCTTTCACCACCATGCCCATCCCCAGAGCCTAATCCAGTCCCGGCATACAGCAGTTGCTCAATAATTATTCTCTGAATGAAGAAATGGGATGAGAGCCTGTTGTGCCTGTGGCTCTCATTTGTTTAGTTGCGGAGAGTTTTGAAGGGGTTCCTTCGAGAAGCCTTGGTTTGCAAAAGATGGATGTAAGCCTGCAGCTGTGAGCAGGGGCCTCAGCAAGACGCTTGTGTGAGTGTCCCTTTGGGGGTGTCACTGGGGACGGTGACTGGCCAACAAGGCATGGGAACCGCTCCAGGTGGGCAGACGACAGAGCGAGCTGAGTCAGGGGCGTCGTGGGGAAGGTCAGCCCCAAGCCCTGGCTGCCGAGAGGTCCCCTGTGCCACTGGTCACCGCGCTCTGAGATCACAGAGGTCTTCCCCAAGGTAGGCAGCCCTCAGGTTGAAAGGTTTGCGCTGATTATCTATTCAGCAGGGACAATGGCAAAGGACAGGTAGAATGTGCTGGTCGGTGAAGCCATGAAGAGGAGGGCCAAGAAAGGAAATTATGCTAAATACTCAATACTGCTGTGTTTCCACACAGGAGCGAGTCTTTTACCGATTCTTGGTCTCCGTGTTCTTCTGTGGTAAATAAGACCGTGGACAGATTTTGTAAAAGTCTCTTTCCACGTGAGCATTCTAGAACTGAAGAGAAGTAGCCTGAATGGAAGTCTGGTATGTTGAAGAGCTGACTTACCTGCTTTCAGTACTGGTAAGGTATTGGGGTTTAATGGTCTCTGGGATGTTGGTGCTCATGGCAAAGAGAGGGGTAGGAGAAAGGGGCCCAAAGTCCAGCCCGATGTGATACAAAGAGGGAACAGCGTGGCCTGCTTTATTGGTTTCAATTCTAGAGATTTGTGGACAAATGGAGGACACACACTAGGGTCTAATCAATACAAGGGGGTGAATCTGATGAAACTGGCACCTTTTTTCTGCTTTTCAAGATAAAGAAAGTGTTATTGTGGTAGAGATTCGACATGTTTTGAGAGTGAAAATTCGGCTGCTTCTGACCAGGAAGATTATTTTCTATATAGTTAATGTGATCTTACATTCCCAGATAATGAATTTAAATTACAGATTACACTTCGCTGAGAAAGGAAATCTATTTGCCCGTCAGTGATATACATTCTTGGTATTTGCCAGACAGCTTCTTGTGGACAAATGATAATGGATTCAGACAGGCAAAATCACATTACATAATTCCACCACTTAATTGCAATGAATTTATAGTAGATTAGAATCAAGGAGCACATTAGCAGGAACATTAAATTATGATGCAAGCCCCATTTTACTTCATACTCATATTTTTAAAAACCTTCAGTTGTAGAGATCTCAAAATAACATCAGCCTAGCTGGTTTGGAGATAAATAGAAAGAATGAATGTGCCTGTTCTTATTCTTTCCACTTAAATGTGTATTAGATTAAATTTCCATTTGACCTACTCTCTCAATAAATGCATAAATCTAGAGATATCTCCCATGAGAAGCCATTAAGGCGGATTATTTTCTAACGTGAAATGTAGATTTGTGGTAAAGGGACAAGCAGGGAAAGGGCATATTTATGTTTTGTCTTCAAAGAAGCTTATAGATAAATGTGAGAGCTTCCCAGATGAACTTGGGCCTGCCAAGTTCATGTCCACTAGGATTAAAGCCAGGGCAGAGAGGTCCCACTGAACTCAGGTTTAGCCTGTTTTAGTATTGTTGTCCTACCTGAGGATTATCGTTAGTATTCTTTTTAGTTTCTCATAATAACTGTAATTTAGTGTTCCTTCACAGTGTAACAGCATGGGGTTTATGCATGTGAATACGTGCGTAAGAACCCAGCTGAGAGGCTGTGTGTGTGTGTCCGGGCAGGGTGGTGGGGGGGAGGCTGTGCGCCTGAAGTTATGTACACGAGACTGTATGTGTGTGCCTATTTGCGTTTACCACTTATTTAGAAGATTTAGATCTTCTATCCCCAAATCTATGCATTAATGTAAATTTTTGTTTTGAACCACAGACTATACCTCCAAATCCCTTGGTCTTTGCAGAAAATATACAACCCCAAAAAGCAGGTGGGACTCCGCCAATAGGAGGTCCCAGCCTTAGGCTGCCCCTGGTTGGACTCCATTCATTTGTACGCATCCATAGCCAGTGGAGTACAAACTGATTTCTGTTCAGATGCAGTTGTGAAAAATCATAATCAGTCTAACTCGTTGCTCAATGATAATTTAGTTCCAAATACGCAATCCAGTTAAAGACAGATGTAAGAGCTGGAGAGAAGCCACAGAGAATCCTTCATAAGATGAATAACAAATACCGATATATCTGATTTTTAAAAATATTCTCACAAAATCGTCTCATGGTCTTTGGCCATTCCAGACCAGAAAGACAGAGACAATTATAATTCATTTATTTCAAAGGCTGGTCTTGAGCAATGTAGGCATACGGGTTTTGCGTCACTTTGAAGAAGTAATGATTCTCTTGCCATCCACAGAGAGAGGGACTTTGTCCTGCAAGGTTCGAGTTTAGTAGCCCGGATGGAGAGACGTGCGGGCACCTGGCGACAAACAGGTGTCAGAGTAGAAGGATTAAAAGTAACATTTCTGGTTTTGTCGCTGACTCCCTATAGGTAGTGAGGTGAGTCTTTCCCTCAGTTTTATCATCTACTGAATGGAGATAGTTATGGCAATTTTTCTAGAATTTGCACTGATCATCTGAATACCAGCTATCAGCAAGCCAGGCGGAGCATGTGTGCGGTGGGGGGCGGAGGGGGGAGGCAGGCCGTGAAAGTTAAGAGCCTGTAGAGGGAATGGAGCCCAGCACAGCAGGTGTACAGATAGGGCAAGAGGTGGTAAGCCAAGGAGGATGCAGTCATAGACAAAACTAGGAAACTTCTGGGGGATAAAGAGTTACACAGATAGGATACCACTCTACCCCAGGCCCGCCCCGGCCATCGTGCACTCAGGCTATAGGTAATGCCACAGGTAGACCTGCCCAACAAGATGTGGTCAATACCTATGAGCACGTGGCCAGACAGTTGAAAGTTGCGATCAATTTGCAACCGGTTACATTTAACAAAATCGGCCTGCTTGATGATACATTTTGCTTGCAGATATTAAGAAATTTAAGGTGGCCGACTCACTTAAATTAAACATGTGTAACTGATATAAAAGCAACTTCAGACAGATTCAGATGAACCTCACTTAGCTCACAATTTCTTCTCATGCAAGAAGCTTGAAACTGGGTGAAGTCTGTCCCTCCCTGGTTGCAGAGACGGGCTGGGTTCTTCCAACCTGCAGGAGGTTTCTCCTCCTCTTTCCTGATGAAGTAGCCATTGCTCTCCCTGCGTTAAGGTTTCTGGGGCTCACAGGTGCCCTTGGAATTTCCTCAGTCTTTCCTTGTTTCCCAGCATGAGGGGCTCCGTTGCTACCATTTTTTTTCTCTTCTTATGTTTTTATATGCTTCTTCATTGATGAGATTTTTATTTATTTATTTATTCTGAGAGAGGTGGGGGCAGAGAGAGAGGGAGAGAGAGAATCCCAAGCAGGCTCCACGCTGTCGGCACAGAGCCCGACACGGGGCTCAAACCCACGAACCCGTGAGATCGTGACCTGAGCCTAAACCAAGAGTCAGATGCTCAACCAACTGAGCCACCCAGGCGCCCTGCTTTTGATGAAACACTTAATGAAGGTCTGTGAGATGCAGACATAGAGTAAGACTGTGCACATTTAAAGGCAAAGAAAATGGGATTTCTGCCTCTGGGGTGGTCACAGTCATTCAGCTAAGGCAGTTACGCCGGTAAACAGGCTTTCAGACCATGTGATCACAACAATGTGTGTTTGGGTGGGGGTAGTTGCTACAGCTGATGACCCCATCTAAGACTTGGGTGGACAGGACCTGAGGTCTGTGACGTCACAGCCAGCTTGCCAACCTCTTGGATATTGAACAATCAGCGCTGAGCTGTCATTGGTCAGCCCCGGCCCACCGCTGCCCCCCAGGACAACAGCCTCTCGCTCAGAGAGAGAAGCCTCCCCCTCAGAATCATGTTTCGGCATCTTCGTTTTGAAATATCCTTCAGATGCTGTCGCTTCAGTCCCTTGCGGTCCCCAGCTGCCAGGTGATTGTGTGCCGTGGAGGCTGCTGGGAGGCTCTGCGGAGCTGGTGACAACATAGAGAACACGGCTGTGACATTTGGAACCACACACCGAGAGACCTTCTCCCCAGCATCGACCACGGGGATGGCTATGCCAACTGGAGCAGTGAATGGTGAGGGTGCCAGGAAGAAGCGTGGACGCCAGACGGTAAAACACGGAGCACGGAGAGCAAACAGAAGAAAGTGGACGCTGCCTTTGTGCATCGGATTCTCTCCCAAACGTGCAGGAAACAGGAGGGGCTGGGAAGCAGCAGGGAAACGTTTCCTGGCACGGGCTGGGGAGTTTGCAGACAAACACGAGGCCAGCTTCCAAGAATTATCAGTTGGATTAATTAATCCCTAAGAACCTAATTACCATGAATCTTATTCCTGGGCACAAGGTATCTGAGCTGAGATTTGTGTGTCTGCAAAGAAACCAATATTAAGGGGGAGGCTTCGGGGATAATTAGGATCCCAAACTGGGAAAATGTCAGTGGGGGTTCCGTTATCGATGCCTGAAAGCCTCACCCGCCCCAGTCCTGAGATTGTGGCTGTAGAAAAGGCTCAGGCCGGGAAGAATGAGCAGGTCCAGGATCACCATGGGATTTGGCTGGGAAGTGTGTAAAATATAACTTGCTGCAAAGCAGAGCACGGAAATGTCATTTTATAGGCTTCCACGTGGAAACAGAGGAGCACCAGGGCCCTTACAGCCCACCGCCAAGGGCACGCTGGAGAAACAGGTTGGGAAACCACTCATGCAGCATGACTTTTTCAGAAGATTGTCATGGGGGAGGAGCATGAGGACCCAATGAGTGACTTACGAAGCAGGAGGTAGCTGGCACTAACCCCTAAGCAAGCAGGACGCAAGCAAAGTGGAAGAGCTCACAGCAAATACCTACCTGGGCTGGTTTCAGGTGGACCTAAATTGGTCCCGACCAGAATGAACTGAACTCCATGTGCCCCACACCAGGGACAGTACCTGGGGAGTGGAATAGATAAAGAACATAAGGGGCGCCTGGGTGGCGCAGTCGGTTAAGCGTCCGACTTCAGCCAGGTCACGATCTCGCGGTCCGTGAGTTTGAGCCCCGCGTCAGGCTCTGGGCTGACGGCTCGGAGCCTGGAGCCTGTTTCCGAGTCTGTGTCTCCCTCTCTCTCTGCCCCTCCCCTGTTCATGCTCTGTCTCTCTCTGTCCCAAAAATAAATAAATAAATTTAAAAAAAAAAAAAAAAGAACATAGATTCCAGGGGGCAGAAGTGGAGAGGGAAGCGCAGGAGAAGGAGTCAAGCTAGAGATGGGCAGGTGTCATGAAAAACAGCAGGGAGAAGCAGGTTCCTGGACAGGAATAGTGAACATGTGGCCTGGTTTCTGCAGCCTCCCAGGGAGACGGCATTTCCCAGGCTCTGAGAGAAAGTGAGGCATTAAAGGCTCAGAGATATTGAAGGAGATAGAGACAGGATAAACAGGGAGGAAAACACAATACATACGTGTATTCGTCAGGATTTCCCAGAGAAACAGGATGGGTAGATAGATAGATAGATGAATAGATAGTTAGATGATAGATAGATGATAGATAGATAGATAGATAGATAGTAGATAGATGATAGATATAGATAGATGATGATAGATAGATAGATAGAAGATAGATAGATAGTAGATAGATGATAGATAGATAGATAGATAGATAGATGATAGATATAGACAGATGATGATGATAGATAGATAGATAGATAGATAGATAGATAGACAATAGATAGTAGATGATAGATACATAGATAGATAGATAGATAGATAGATAGATAGATAGACAGACAATAGATAGTAGATGATAGATAGATAAATAGATAGATAGATAGATAGATAGATAGATAGATAGATAGATTTATTCTAGGAATTGGCTCACTCTGTCATGGAGAGTCCAAAATATATTTGGCAAGCCTGCAGGTTGGAGACTCTGAAAAAAGTTTCAGGTCAATTCCAAAGGCCTTATACTAATAGTATTCCTTCTTGGCTGGGAAAGTCAGTCTTTGTTCTCTTAAATTGTTCAACTGATTTGACAAAGCCCACCATTTCACTGAGAGTAACCTACTCTACTCAAAGCCCAGTGATTCAAATGTTAGTATCACGAAACAAAAACAAGAACAAAAAACTTCGCAGAAACATCCACAATACTTACTGTTGGGCCCAAAATCTGGGCACCAGGGCCCCGCCAGGTCGACACATTAACTGTCACAATATGGTTCCCATTGAGGCCTTCAGAGTTAAGAATCAGAAGGTAAAGGCAACTTAAGACCTGGGAAATAAAAGAGGAAAAATGAAAGAAAGGAAGTCATTTCAAGGGCAGAGGGAGGGATGATTCAGACCCAAGAAAATGTGTAAGAGTGGAACTTGGAGTAACCACTTATTATGGATGCAAGATTGCAGAAAACTAGAGAAAAGACTGTTGAGGTTTTGAAAGAAACATTTTTTAAAAATAATGTTTGTAATGAAGAAGCAGAAAGAAACGGAGTTTATGTATTTGCCATTTGGGGTAAATTTGGTACAAGTGGGGGGACTTTCATTACAAAATGAGTCCAAAAAGTGGTTACTTTTCAGGTATTTTAAGGAGGCCAATGTCAGCCACCTTCTTTCCCCTTCTAAGTGTGGCACCAAGACATGGTAATGGATGCCGACAGTCCCAGGAGCTGGAGAACGTTCTCTTGGGGAAGTTGTGCCCACTGTTCAACGTGGGGACCTGAGACACTGGGTTGACGGAGTGGCTGGTATCTTTTCAAGGGCTCACGCTAGGGAAAGCCAAATATAGAACGTGCACCACGCGAATGCACTCTTGAGAACCCAGTAGCGTTTCTTTGGAGTTGCTGTGTCCTGAGTTGCCCAGAATTATTTTCTTGCTGCACCTGACTTTTGCTCTGATTCACGCTTCAGAGGCCAGCCCTTTAATTTTTTATTAACCTCTCTAAAGGTGACATGACCACATACCATGAGAAATATTCATGGGAAATCCAGAATAGATAATTCAATTCACTCCATGCCTGCTTATTAAGAACACCTCTCATGCCCATCATTCAATTTGATTTAGACAAATAGGTTTTGTGGACTGGTGTCCATGGAAATACGAACATTTATGCCTGCACTAAATTCCTTCTCTTCATATCTAAAGTTTAGAAAAGATAGCTTGCGCCTGTCTATTAGAGATTTTTGTAATGTGGTCATTTTACTCTGCTTTGATTTTCATGAGAATGTATGACCCAATTGCTTTTGGATTAAAACCAGTAATTATAGGTTTTATCCACAAAGATAAATGTAGAGGAAGAGAGAGTTTCAAATTCAGAATAATAAGAAATCAGCATAGCTGTAGGCATTGTTTTAAATTAAATTAAGAGAGGATCAATTGTCCTGAGAAAAATTTGACTTTCTTTCATTGCCTTTTTATTTCTATCTGCACACTCTGCATTCAAATGCAGTCTTTATCTTGTCCACTGTAGTACTTTGTTCTCACAGTTAAGTAAAAAATAAACCGATAATGCCATTTGATCACCGATTGTGGTTGAAATGGCCGCCATGCTACAGGCATGAAAATCATAGGGTGAGCAGTACATCTTGTGCCTTACGGATTTTTTTCACTTCGCATGTTTTCAAAGTTCATCCGTGCTGGAAGATACATAGGACTTCATTTCTTTTTATTGCAGAGAGATATTCTTTTCTATGAATTTACCACATTTGAGTTTTACACTTAGCACTTGATGGGCAGTTGGGTTTCTTCCACTTCTTGGCACTTCTAAATAATCCTGCTGTTAACTTACACGTACACATTTTTGTGTGAACATATATTTCATTTCTCTTGGGTATGTATTTAGAAGTGAAACTTTGGGTCATATGGTAAGTCTATGTTTTTGAGGAACTTCCAGACTATATCCCTGAGTAGCTTCAACATTTTACATTTCCACCAGCCTTGTAGGAAAATCCCAGTTTTTCCACATCCTCATTAATACTCGATATTATCTGTGTTGTTTTGTTTTGTGTTGCTGCATCCAAGTGGGAGTGATAGAATACTCAATTGTGATTTGGTCCTATTTCTCGGTTGACTAATAACATCAAGCATTTTTTCATGTGCTTATTGGCCATCTGTATACATTCCTCGAAGAAATAACTATGTAGATCATTTGCCTATGTATACATGAGTCATTTGCCTCTTTTACTGAGTTGTAAGAGCTCTTTATATATTCTGTGTACAAGTCCTTATTAGATAGATATATGTTTTGCAAGTAATTCCCCCATTCTTTGTATTGTTTGTTCACTTTCTTAATGGTGTCATTTGTAGCACAAAGTTTTTTAATTTTGATGAAGTCTAACTTAGCTATTTTTTTTTTCTCTTGTTTCTTGTGGGTTTGATGTAATATCTAAGACTGCCTGGTGCAAGGTCACAACTATTTACTGTTATACTTTTGCTAGGGGTTTTATAGTTTTAGATTTTCCATTTAGGTCTTTGATTCATTTTATGTGTGGTGTGAGGTAGGGCTCCAACTTTGGGAACAATTATCTCTTTCCTTCTTATAACTTGTGTTCCCCTCAAATGGTGCATCAGTGCTCTTGGCCTTCAAATACATCAGGCTAGAAATAAAATATCAAGCAAAATATTAGAAAAGAGACAAATCATGATAGGATGACACGGGAACCTATTTTCTTACTTTAGGATTGCCAACAGAAGTTGTAAAATAAACATAAATACAACTCAGCACAGCATTCAGGTGCCCAAAGCACATATTCTCAGTAAATTTCTTCTTGTCGCCGCTTAAGGATTTACACATTTGACTTGACCTTGTGAGATGATGCAACCAGCCTCACTCCTGCCTTTGATGATTTTCCCATAAGCATCATGCTATTTTTCACCTCTGTCTGCCCGTGGAGTGATGGTACAAATTCCGGTAAGAAAAATATGTGCCAAAAAATGTTAATTTTTCTTTGTCCATAGCGTACTCTGTGGTCCCGTTAAGCCTCATACCCAAAAGACTTAATCTGTGACCAAAAGGCTTAAATCTTCATCTTATCAACAACTTAATTAGTTCATTAATTAGTTCAGACAGAAAGTGCTCAGTCTCTGAGGGCTGCCCCCACCCCCACCCCGCCCCGCCATTTCTCTGTCTTACAGAAGTCCAGGATCTAGGACATATATTTGACTCACATATTATGTAGCACTGGAGGAGGGGCTTCCCTGCCTGGTCTTTCCAGGTGTGAGAGAAACAGAACTGATACCCCTTTCTCTCCCTCTCCTTTCTACAACTCCTTGGCCAGAGAACCATAGACTTCTCTTTGACTTCTACTCTCATAAGAGGGAAGAGCGGTATGTTTTCAAACTAGAGGGAAGTTCTGTATATTGGATTATCCAAGTTTACTCCTTAATATTTCTAAGGGGAGTTTCACAGAGATTTGGAAAATTCCCTTCTTTTTTTTTTAAGTTTATTTATTTATTTTGAGAGAGACAGAGAGAGTGCAAGTGGAGGAGGGGCAGGGAGAGAGAGAGAGAGAGAGAGAGAGAGAGAATCCCAAGCAGGCTCTGCGTTGTCAGAGCTCTCACGAAACCGAGATCATGACCTGAGCCAAAATCAAGAGTCAGACACTCAACCAACTGAGCCCCCCAGATGCCCCAGCACACTGAATGTTCAGAAATTGGATTTTGATTCATCATTTTTTCTTTCTTATATTTTATATCAAATCCTTCCATCAAGCAACATTTTTTTTTTCAGAATTGCAATGGAGAAAAGCAGCGTACTTAAGTCTTCAAATCTTACCCTGTTGCCCTAATGGCTCCATCGTCACGTGGGAAACATCCCCTGCCTCCCTCCCAGACAGTTTCCCTGGTGTCTGGGCTGAGTTATAGTAACAATCTGGACCAGCTGTTGTGTTTGTACACAATGCCAGGTGCTGGGCTAAGATTATCACATTCATCCTCACAACCTTCCTATAATAGAGGTATTGTTAATTTCACCTTACAGAGGAAGGACCGGCACACAGATACTAAGTGAGGTAGAAATAATAAATGATCTCTGCTCAGAGATTTAAATGTAGATGTATCAGACCCAAGCCAGACCCACAGCACCTGGCTAAATTGTTTCCTCGCTGAGTTGTACCCTATTTTTATATGAGTGGTCATTACTACATTGTGAGTGTCCTGGGACCAGGACATTTGCTGTGTTTACTCTTAACTCCAGTACCTAGCAGAGTGACTATCCCACAATAAATGCCTAATAAATGTATGCTAAGCTAATGAAGCAGTATAAATCGGTGATGATGATGAGTGGAGACTAAGTTTCACAGCCCTGGATGGAAACAGGACAGTCTGAGACCACCCAATGATGCAGAACTCTCCTCTGCGGTTCTACACAAGCTACAAAAACACAGGGGCATGACTGAAAAGGCTGTTAATGGGGCAGACAATCATGTAGAGGTTAGAAGAGGACAACAATGGAGGGCTGGAAAATAAAGGTTATTCAAGATGGATAAACTTTTGAAGTGTGAACAAGATTAAGTTTAAAAATAATGGGAGGAGAAAGGCACCAAAGTCTAGAGAACAGACTGAAACACCTGGCATATTGTAAGGGCCACAGATTCATCAATGAGCCTGAAGCAGAGGTTTGGTGGAAGGAAGAGTGAGGAAAGGAAGATAAAAATAAGTGTTGGTGCCATGTTGTAAATGATCCTAAATCTGTTGACGTTAAACCTGATGATCAAAGGGGATCAAGTGGACTGCAGCACGTTGGATAGACTGATTAAGAAGTAAGGGGAGAGGGGTGGGCATGGGCAGGGAAGAGAGCTGGAGGAATAAGGATGAGTTGGGGGTAATTAAAGGATCCCTGCAATGATCCTGGTAGCAGGGTAAGTGTTGGGGTGATGGGAGGGGCCGAAATTACAGAAGGAAAAGAGAACATGAAGAATTCTCTGGATATAGAGAGCAGGAGTGCAGGGAAAAGCTGAATTACAGTTGATCTCCCATGAAGGAAAATCCTGGTCATATGTGAAATCCTAACACTGAGAGAGGAAATGACTACACAATTGGCAGATGGGGGCTGGTAGGAGCACCTGAGTTTGACTTCAGACACATGATGTAAGGAGGGGGTGAGGGTCTGGCCATTAGTCTTGTAGGGCTGAGCTGGTTCCCACTGGGGTCAGGAATGTGCTGGAACCTGTGATCCTGTGGGTCAAGGATAAACTACCCTACTGCCCAAAGATGTGCCACTACACAAGGCAGGTGTTCAAAAAAATATTTACAGAATGATTACATAAATGCAATTAGTTCCAAATTTGAAGTGTTTCAATGTATTAGGTCTGAATAAACAACAATGGTTGGGACTGGAGGGTTTCCTCCTTTTATATAGTTATAGAAATAAACACCATAAGCATCAGTCATTGTAATTTCTAATACACGATTTCCAAACGGTGACGGTTATCTCGGTGTGAGGTTAACACCTTCCACTTTTACGTTCTTCCATTCAGAGGCTCAGGGGTTAGCGCCAGGCCTGGCACATGGAAGGGTCAGACCCTTGCTGCTGTGTAAACACCTCACGTGGGGAAGTTCTTCTGGAACTTTCCTTTCCACGCAAGGCAGTTTTCCACAAGGTAAGAGGGAAAAACAACTAGGAGGCCATTAAAAAATCTATTTGAAAACCTTGAGCTGCAACAGAATTTGACGATTGAACTTTACAGGAAAATGAGTCAACTTTATCTGATAAAGTTATTACCTGTAAAGGTTGTTTGGCCGTGGTCCTTTATTGAAATGGCAGTAGGTAAGGTTGCAATATTAAAAATTAATTAGGTGAAGTGTGTGCTCTTTGAAAGGACACAGCAGAGACAAAGCCCTGAGAGCCTGAGGTGGCGCAGGGCCTGGCTGAACTCTTGACCTTCTCCCAAAGCTTCTACCTTCAAGGAGGGAGCTCCCCCTGCAGGGCTGATGGGCTGAGAACCAGGAGGGCTGGGGACTGGGACGCTACAGGCCGGGGACACTGCGGACTGGGGGCAGTGTAGGCCAGGGTCCTTGGAGGCTGTGGGCACCTCAGGGTCCAGAGAAGTGGGTTCAGACGGACTCAGGGACTGAACCACGGGAGTCAAGACACACGTCCCACCCTGGGCGACTTTCTCCCTGTTACTAAAATTCAGGGCCTGGACAGCCATTCCCACAGCTGAGATCCCTGCTAATCCCCTTCCCACCCCAGTTCTGGGGACACATTTGCAAGGCGAGGTGATGCAGCCACAGCCGAGGCGGAAGGAGACTGGCCTTCTCCAAGGCCACACCCAGCCCTGGGAAAGAAGGAACTGCCCAGGTGATGGGATCTTGACTGTTAACTCTGCAAGTGGCAAAACTCATGCTATCTACAAAGATTTCAGTCACCCTTTGGTATGTCTGCTCTCCTATTAGCCAGTCAGGGCCCAGTGTATCTCTTAAAAATGTTTATTTATTTTGAGAGAGAGAGAGGGAGAGAGAGAGGCAGAGGGAGAGAGAGAATCCCAAGCAGGCTCCACGTCATCAGCGCACTCCCTGAGGCAGAGCTCTATCCCACCAAGTGGGAGATCGCAACCTGGGCCGAAGTCAGGAGTCGGGCACTTAAGCGACTGAGCCACGCAGGCGCCCAAGGCCCAGAGTATTGCAAACCAATAAAGAAAGTTCTGGTTATACTCAGAGCTGGAGGTCTGTGTCCACGCCTGCCAGCAGACTGCCCAGAGCAGACCATCTGCTGGTTTTTAGCAAAGTGCCATAACCCAGTGTTCCCCAAGGGGGCACAGTTTCTGGAGCAACGCTAAGATTCCACAACAGGGCAGCCTGGTCTGTTCTATAGATACATTTATGTAAACCTTAGACACCATATTGCCTATTTGGTCCCATCAAAAAAGAAGAAGAAGAAGAAGAAGAAGAAGAAGAAAAAATTGTGTTGAATGACTATAACGTTCACAGAAATCGCATGGAGATTTTTAATTTGGCCAGTGAGATGAGTCATACCAAGGATGACAAGAAAATAGATGCTGGCTGGCCATGACACGTGAAAGTCGGTACCATTCTTAACATTGACTTGTTGATTCATGAGACAAAAGGAGATTTAGTATAAATTAACTTGGAAAAGCAAGTAGTGGTCAGTATGGGGGCCAATTATACGCACACTGGGGAAACCTGATAAGAGGAAAAATGTCAGCTATGCTCGTTATTACTATATTGATAAGACAATAGAATAAAAACACTAAGCACAATGCCTGGAACATAATTAACCCAGAATAATTGTTAATGTCTGGTTTCTAATATGCTTCAACCTCTTATCGTTGCCAGTGTGGAACTTTAAGAAAGTGTTCTAGGAGAGGAGAGGGGGCAAAGATTGTAAGAGGCAGAAGAGAAAAAGTCAATGAAGGTCAATAAGTCCTTGGAAAAAGTGAACCCCTGGTAAACTGTTACAAATTCTAAACAATGAAAGATCAGTTCCTCCTTATTGAGCAGGCATTTTTTTTTTAATTGCAACACACATAGTGAATTAGGGAGCATATAAGGACACAGCCAGAGTGGGGTAAACTGAATTACCTGTAAGCCATTTGCCAAAACATACTCAAATTCTCAAAAAGTATGCATCTCTCATCCTGCTGTTCAAGTACTAATCATTTACTCTAATAGCATTATTAGGAAGTTTTAAAGTTAAATAAGTCTGGACCAATTATGGGCTCTAGTCCCAAAGGAGGGATTGGTTGTAGAGGGCAGGAGACACGTGTGATCTATGTAACTGAAGGGAGAGACACAGGCAAGGTTGGGGAAAGGGCAACTGCACGTGTTCACTTTGGATGGTTTCTGCTTTCTCTGTGGGCCGAGAGTGAAGGGAACAGAAGAATCAAGGATTTGATGATATTGGAAATGTTTGGACATAGATTCCCTGTGAAGGAGAAGAGAGAAACTGAACAGCTATGCAGAGTAGGTTATATGCAGTGGTGGTGATGGAGTTGGTGAGTAAGCATAGTGGGGGGCATCTCAGGGGTTAGGGGTTTCCTTATGGAACACCTCTTAACTCAGGGGCCCCTGGGTGGCTCAGGCAGTTAAGCCTTGGACGTTGGCTCAGGTCATGATCTCACAGTTCGTGGGTTCGAGCCCTGCATCAGTCTCTGTGCTGCCAGCTCAGAGCCTGGAGCCTGCTTCAGATTCTGTGTCTCCTTCTCGCTCTGTCCCTCTTCTGCTCATGCTCTCTCTCTCTCTCTCTCAAAAATAAACATTAATTTTTTTTTAAAGAAAGACAACTTGAAGCAGAATTGCTTGTTTCACATGTTTCCAAATCCTTTGTGAGATTGAAAAAAAAAAGCAGAGGACTTTTATTCATTTCTACAGACAAAACGGTAGGCACCATTTTTAACGTGTGTTCATTTAATGGCGGCCCATCCTGCCAAGTCTTTCTGCCCGTGCAATATGATGTTCCCACACTGGAAGTGAGGGGAAGCCTGGACCAGGCTGTAGGATTCTGTCTAATTTGTGTTTCTGGAGGAACATTATGAGGAGCAGTAGGTTAACAAGCTTGTATTTGTCTATTGGTCTCAGATCACCTGAGTTGTACAAGGACTGACTAGGAAGGTAATAGCCTGAGATGAGGAAGAAAATTGCAAGTGTATGTCGAAACAAGTTTAAGTCATGGGCACATTTAGCTCCATGGGTCAGATCCTGGGACTAAGGAGGCTCTGAAATCGGGATCCCATATAGATCAATCCATTTCTCAGAACGCTCAGCAGTCCATGTGCCGAGAGAGAAAGGGGCTTCTCCAAGGTTGGAGTTTGTCAGGCAGACACCGCCAGTGGGAAGGAAATGAATCCAGCAAGGACTTGCAGAGAAGGGTAGAGGGACCCCAGGGCCTGAGCCCTCCATGATGGTAAAGGACCAGGTGATGGGGAGTAATGGAGCGTGTGGACAGTCTACCGTATTACGTGCAGCCTGTCTCGTATCTAGCGTAGAACTAAGCCCTGAGAGATGCCAGGTTGACCCCGAAGTCCCACTGGAACGCAGAACTAGAGACAAAGAGACAGCTGGATGCCACGTTTGTCTATGTGACAGATTTGTTCCATTGTAAAGGATCCAGTGGAATTTTCAACCGAAGAAAGATATGATGTTACTAATCTATCATTGCAAGGACGTATACCTCTGGTTTTTATTAAGGTAGTGTGATGGATCAGCTTCCACTAACTCAGTTGCTCTGAGAAGGTGTTTCTGAGAAGGACAGCTTCCATCTGTGCTGCCTTCTGGACACATGCACCAGAATTGGCATCTCTGAGAAGTTCATTGATCCATATGGGATTCCAATTTCAGAGCCCTGCTAATACCGGGCTCTGACCCACGTGCTATGACATGGCTAACTTGCTCAGAATTACTCTTGGAATTTATTTCTCTATCTCGTTTTATTACATTTCCTGTCAGCCCCTATACAACTCAGATCATCTGAGGCCGATAGAAAAATACAAGCTTGTTAATCTGCTACTTGGCATAATGTTCCTACATGAGCATGAATGGGAGTGAATCCCACAGCCTGACACAGCTCAGTGTGAGCCCATCATATCACACAAACAGAAAGGCCTTGGCATGAGGGGTATTATGGACTGAATTGTGCCCCCCCAAATTCATAGGTTGAAACCCAATCCCCATCCTGACTGTATTTGGAAATAGAGCCATTAGAGATGTAATTAAGGCTAAATAGGAACTAAGGGCCAGGCCAGTAAGGACTAATGTCATTATAAGAGGAGGAAGAGACACCAGGAGTGTGTGCCCACAGAGGAAGGGCCACATGAGGACACGACAAGAAGAGAAAACCAGGCAAACCAGGCCTGCTGGCACCTAGATCCTGGACTTCCAGACTCCAGAACTGAAAGAAAATGGATTTCTGTTGTCTAAGCTCCCCAGTCTGTGGGATTCTCTTATGGTTACCCTGAGCAGACTAAGACAAGGCACCACGATTAAATGGGGCATACATCCAAAATGATTTTCTCCTTGTGTTAATTTGTATACATTAGCAAAAACTCTCTGTGTCTTTTCCATTTCATAAAGGATTTGCGCACCTCTGAAATGAGCAATCCTCACTAGCATTTTCTTGTCTTAAAGGGATTTTCATAAGCTTCCCCTTGGGATGGCTCACCCACCCTGAGCCCCATGAAGCTTGTTCTTTGTGAAGACCGGAAATATCCATGCTTTCATTTTTTTTCCCCAAGGCAAAGGTTAAAGAATGCACCACCTGGAGGATGGTGAGAAAAAGGTCTTTGTTTCGGGAACACACTCTCATCATCTCAAAACTCCAATGGCACTAAACCCTCAGGGCCTGGTCTCAGTCCAGAACCTAGAAGTCTCCATGGGCCACTTGGGGTTTGTCTTTCCATGCCAGGGAAGATGATGCCTATTAGATCTGGGTGACTTTGATCAACAGGAAGTGTGTTTCAGAGCAGTCGTGTAGAGTGATCACTAGATCCCAACCTTGGTGGGATTCTGGAGGATTAGCCTATGAGACAACATGAGAAAACATTTTTAAAATTTTATTTAAAGTCAAGTTAGTTAATATATAGTGTAATAACGGTTTCCCAAGTAGAATTTAGTGATTCATCACTTACATATAATACCCAGTGCTCGTCCCAACAGGTGCCCTCCATAATGTCCATCACCCATTTACCCATCCCCCCTCCCAACACCCCTCCAGCAACCTTCAGTTTGTTCTCTGTATTTAAGAGTTGCTTATAGTTTGCCTCCCTCTTTGTTTATCTTATTATTCCTTCCCTTCCCCTAGGTTCATCTGTTGTGTTTTTTAAATTCCTCATATGAGTGAAATCATATATTTGTCTTTCTCTGACTTATTTTGCTTAGCATAATACACTCCAGTTCCATCCATATTGATGCAAATGGCAGAATTCCATCCTTTTTCACCACCGACTAATATTCCACTGACCATCTCTTCTTTATCCATTGGTTGATGGACATTTAAGCTCTTATTAGGAGCTGCCATAATTTGGCTATTGTCAATAATGCTTCTATAGACATTGCTGTAACTGAGGCTTGGAAATTATACTCTGGATTTTTTTTTAAACTATTCTTCTGTAGATTAGAAAGCAAACCCTTTGAATTGTGTTTCACAATTGCTAGTCTATAATAATAACTACTAATATCAGTAGGAAGAGGAAATACTGCATGCTGACTGATTATGAAAGCTAATACTATGAATCTCTATATATACATATATGTAGATTCATTTATCGTAATCTCTACACCCAACATGGAACTTGGACTCAGGACTGTAAGATCAAGAGCCGCATACTCTCCCAACTGAGCCAGCCAAGAACCCCTGTGAATATTTATACTCCTATTGTTAATATGGCCAAGACAATATGAGCAAGTGGGAAATTGGTGACAATTGATTGAAAGGGTCCCTTACATCTGTTCCAAGGCCAATTTAGGCACACACTGATCCCTATCCCTCTAGCAGCCCCAGACCAAACCAACTGTCCAGCTGTGTGACCGCCTTCCAGAAAATACATATCCTGCCATCAAATGGGGCATCATTCTTAGCTGGATCACAGGTAAAATTGATAATACTGTAGCCAAAGTCGTCTCAGAATAGCCTCAAACAATTCAGTGAAACAAAACTCTTTATTACCAAATTCCACAGCTATTCTCCCAAAACGTGATTTGGTCCTTCTGTGTACCTGGTATATAAGGACACAAATAAAGCAATATGAGCTCATGAAGTTTATATTTAACTCACATTGTAACTCTCTTTTATGTCTCATGTCAGACGTTATCTGTAGTCTTTGAAATCACTTTTATAAGGAAACAATTTAATATGAAACCATTGGCATTCTCTGCAAACTCTCATGCTTTCCTACATAATGACATTAGTTTAATTCCTTCCTCTGTGAAGCCACAATGTTCCCCGGAACATTTCTAGGAGTTTCGCTAGCCCTCAAAACCCAAGAGTTTTGGAGTACATTTTCGGTTAATTGAATGACACAGTATACGCAATTGTTTACGTGGATTAGAGAATGTGAATCTATAATAAGCACAGAGACTGGTGGAGCTTTGAGATCACGCCCAACCCTGCAGCCTTTCCCACCAAAGAGGACTCTTGCAGGGGTGGAGACTGAGCCCAGTTAGTTTATGGACTAACAGTAACTGTGTACAACTATCTATGCAGTCAGCGTGCTGCTGGACAGGGCAGGGATAGGAGCTGCTGGAGAATATGTCTTAGCTGGGATAGCAAAATGGGCCTTCTAATACTGAACTCCTGAATTAGGCAGAATTTCCCACCCAGTCACGAGCATTGCTGAGCTCTCCCATGGTGTGAGTTGGGGAAGAAGGGATTATCTCCTTAAGCATTTCAACCAAAAGGCCTTGTCTTAGGAGCA
Source organism: Neofelis nebulosa (assembly GCF_028018385.1). Taxonomy (NCBI): domain Eukaryota; kingdom Metazoa; phylum Chordata; class Mammalia; order Carnivora; family Felidae; genus Neofelis; species Neofelis nebulosa. The sequence continues at coordinate 6,690,358 of NC_080782.1, read as the reverse complement.
CCTGCTTACTAAGCCCTCTGGGGCCAACCAAAGTCTATTCAGGTTCCCCATGGGACAATGTTTTCCCCTTGAAGTTCAAAGTTAGGTGACAACCATTAAAGTTAGGCATTCCCACCATTGTTTATGGACACCCTCAAGATATTCCCAAGTGCCATTTTGGCTTCACTGAGAATGAGTAGTCTACGGTTGGCCCCACACCTTTATTACGGCCTGTGCTGACCCAAACACATTGAGCAAGAACCTGTAGAGACCATTTGAAATAAAATATCACGTAGCCCGTGGCTTCAGATGCCTTTCCCAGAGGTTCTAAACCAACATGGTCAAAAGGTCTACATGGCCTGGTCCTACCAAGAAGCTTAATCCCAAGCATGGTTCATACCGGTCCTCTGTGGGATATATGGAAATATGCAGAAGTATTTTGGTTGTTATAACGCCTGAATGGGACACAATGTGCTATTTTAAAAAGGGGGATAGGTTTACTAAAAGTCCTACAATATGAGGGACAGTAATCTGCCGTGAAGAATGTACCTCCCAAAATGTCAATAGCATTCCCGCTGATTCCCACTGTATCCTAACACACCTACAAATTGAAATCCTCCCTTCCCTGAACAAGTTACACTTCCTTTCCTTAGAACTAATGCCTTCTCCCTCTGGGAGTCATATAAGGGTAGCCTTTTCTGGATGGTAAGATAAAGCAAACAGTTCTCAAAAAATGCTGGCCCCTCAGGATAGAGAGTAAGGACCACTCAAGGCTGAGCATCTCATTATCACTGCAGTGTGCTATAATTTCCCAAAGAAGAAAATAACCAAATTGATTCCCTTCCCCTGTAATCTTAATGGATTTATGAAACCACCCACTCTAAATTAAGTACTATGGCAACAGAGACAATATTGCTTTGCGTTGAAATGAAAACAGATAGGAAATATCTGCTTAGGAAAGATTAAAGTACAGTTAAGTTTTTACAAAATCTCCAAATAACTGAAATCAGGAGTTCATGGTTGTATAATAAACCTATAAACCTTGTGACCTGATGGTCTCTAAGGCTTATAAAGGGTCTTTTCCCCCTCTTTCCTGCCTTCCTTCCTTCCTTCTTCCTTTTTTTTTTTTTTTTTTTTTTTAAATTCTACAGTTTGGGACAGGTCTTTTGCACCTTCTTAGATTAAAATCTCTTACTTAATTCATTGTTTGTTCCTTTTGGATTAGTGGCATTTGACATGGACCTTAATTACTATTGGTTCTCTGTTTCCTCTTACTTGATCTCAATGTCAACTCTGACCAAAGATTGTTAATACTTGCTGTACCAAATGTTCTCGTTAAGAATTATATCAAGTGTTAGTGTTAGCAGCATCAGAGGACAATACGACCAAATGAAGAGGGCATTTTCCCAATTGCGTTAAAGTCCAAATTATCCAAAGAAACCTCCAGTCCTTCTGATTCACAGCCCTGTTGGCAGGGTGGGAGCAACAGAGCAGTCAGTCCCAAATGGCCGGTGACCTCATCAAAAAAAAATGTGTGACCATAAGAAGTATCTGCCAAGTGGAGGGGCATCTGGGTGGCTCAACTGGTTAAGCATCTGACCCTTGGTTTCAGTTCAGGTCAGGATCTCACAGTTTGTGAGTTCGAGCCCTGCATCGGGCTCTGCGCAAACGGTGTGGAGCCTGCTTCAGATTCTGTGTCTCCCTCTCTCTCTCTCCCACTCCCCAGCTCTCTCTCAATAAATAAATAAATAAATAAATAAATAAATAAATAAATAAATAAATGTATTTTTTTAAATAGAAGTGTCTCCCAAGTGGACATGCTGACCAAAAGCATGGTTCCACTTTCCACAAGTGTAAGACTAAGAAGGAAGCCCAACTCCTTTTTCAGTCTGGTTAGAAGATGGCCTTTTAGACCAATTTATGAACTGAATTCATCTGTTTTTCCTCATAACATTCAAGAGACTGCGTAGAGCTAGCTTCTAGATAGACCTTCCAAAGGGGAAAAATTGTGTCCTGGTACTTTCACGTGTCCCTTCTTTCTTCCCTGACCCCCAACCCCCGCCATGCCCTCAGGGAAGGGTCTGGCTGTTCTCTAGCACTGGTCTTATTTATTAAAAACATCATTCAGAGGGATGGAGAATACCCAACCACAGTGACATTTGTTAAAAAGTCTCGGGTCCTACCCTAACCGTTGGAAATAATCCACACCACAATGGCCTTTTATAAATTATAAGATTACAGAGTTGAAACAGTAAGGATTCACACAATGGTAAAACAAGAGACTGGCAGGAGGGTGTCACAGCCTGCCGGGGCTGGGATCACACCCACAAGGCGGCTACTGGGCAGGAGGCCAACCCCGACACAGAAGTGTGACATGCACAGAAGCACAGACACCAGTTCCATCACCTCTACATCTGAGACAGGAAGTGGGACCAAGCAACAAATGGATTCCGTGTGCTTTCACCCAGAACGTGTTGGAAGTTTCTGTCTGACATTTTCTTTACTCCACGATAGTGTTGGCTGGTGGGGGTATAATTGTTGGCAACTATTTTTATGGAGGTAACAGCAACCCTGAATTTCTGCAAAATGCATCACAGCAGTTCAAGAAAAGATGAAGAAAAAAACACACATGATCATGTGGGGTACTTAAATTTGAATTTGAATTTCATATTGAATTTGTGTGTTTAGATTCCCTAACCTAGATTTGTTTTATATATATATATATATATATATATATATATATATATACACACATATATATGTATTATATATACATATATATGTATATATATGTACATATTATATGTACATATATATATTTGTTATATATGTGTATTATATAATATGTACATATTACATATATATTTGTACATATAATGTACATATCATAATATATATGCACATATTATAATACATATTGTGTATTATATGCACATATTATAATATGTACATATTATATATATTTGTTATATATATGTATTATATATATACATATATATGTATTTATATGTATTTATTTTTTTAATTCTCATCAAGCAGGAAGGCTGCAGTTTTTGTGTAACTTGATACTCGTCTCAGAACAGTAATGATACTTGTTTCGCTCCATGTAAAATTCCCAATTTGAGAAAGATTAGAGTCAATCTGAAGTGTAATTCATAATTTATTTGGTGTGTGTATTCAAGTAGACTGAGGGGATGTTCAAAATGCTGTAAATTATACACACATTTTGTATCTCTCTCTCTCTCTTCCTCATCCCATGTGAGAAACTGTTTATGTTCGAGGTAGAGAATGCGATATAAATACATAAGAATATATAAATATATCAGCTTGGAGCATACATTATTTTATGGCGATTACCATCATAATGACAGCGATCTGAAGAATCAAGACAGCGGACGCTGTATAAAGTGGTCACCAGCAGAGGGCGTGATGGGGGCCATTGGGATCAGGATGACTCTCCAGATGGTGAAACACACGTACAAATACTTTTTCATTAAGATTCCGAATTATGGTTGGAATTTCAATGTACTACACGTATGTTTTAAACATTGGCTTGTTTTTCCAAGGCTGTGATTTCTTGTGCAGCTAGTTTTGCAACTGTTGCTTTTGAACGTTTCTGAGTCATGTCAAAGTCCTAATTGAGTCAAGTTTTCTCTTACTTTAATTGCTTGTCAGTTTATGATTACTAAAGTCAGAAGATTGCCTGGGTTTGCATATCCACATCCAAGTGTCACGATTTGCCAGTTTCGTGACAGTCTCCGCTTGCCTTGATTACCTGGGACATGATCTTGTTGTCCATACCTTCCTGCCTTTTTAGAACATTACAGTTTATCAAAATCAATAGCACTCTTTAGCAAACCACCTCACACTTGGCCTAGAAATTTTACTCAGAGATAGAATTCTTTCATTGCCGACGAAATTCATCAGAGTAAGCCTGAGGCTTCTGCTGGAAAATTTTCAGTGTTTTGTATTTATCGTTGATGTAAAAACAGACCACTGAGGTTGGGCCAAGCATGGTACCACCTGCTGGGGAACGGGCTGTTTGCTGTCCTTCCTTGTCCGCCAGCTACCTGTGTGACCCCTGTTTCCTGCGTAGAATGTTCTACCTGACCTACCTTCATCTTGTTCAGTTAAGCATTTCCTGCGGCTTTCATCTATGGTGATAGCTCATTTCGTAGGGATCAAGAGAATCATCCTCACTCTACCTGGTTGTCTGACTTTGAGACAGTTGCACCATGAGATCTTTCACTGTTTGGGCTCAAGCACGCAGCAGAAAGGAGAATTTAAGTACAGAGGGGAACATGGGCTTCTATTCTGTCTGCAAAGTAACTATGTTTATAAGAGGCAGTGGCCGAATCTAGAAAGGTAAGGCTCAGCGATGAGGCTTTCAAGGTCTGTTGGGAGCAGAAGCAAATGCAATGCAGGTGAAGGGGCAAACCTTCCCCTGGGGAACCCACCTGAATCATGCCTGCTGGCCATGGGCCGTGGTTGAGGATCCTGTTCTAGGCTCCTTCCCTCTCCCCTACACTGTTGCTCACTAATGAAGTTCCGTCCATAAGATACTCACGTGAGTGGGGTGGACCCTGTCAGTCGCGCGAGGCCCGGGCATCCATTGCTTTCCCAACGGGAAGCCTCACTAGAGATTAGTCACCACCTCAGCTGTATATGAGTGGGGGTGGGGGGGGGGGGTAAAGTCATGTACCTCAAAGAAGCCTTTCCCTTATTACTCTACAGAAAACTATCTCCCAAGGTGCACCCCAAAGAAAAGAGTCTTGGGTCCAGAGAATATAGGTGACTGCCCTTCAGAAGTTGATGGAATCTTCTGACTGAACTCACAACAAATAATTTGTTTTAGTAATTTCCCAAATATGTGTAACATTTTTAAGGAGTGATCCTGCCTACGGATGCCCTGGTAAAGTAGGGCTTTTTATAGAACTGATGTGGGGAAATAGGTTGTAAATGGAAACTCCTGTAAATGGAATTAGAAAGCCAGTCTATTGGGTCAAATATAATCTAAAATATAATATGGAGAACTAGATATGGAGGAAATGTATTCATTCTTTTAACCTAGAGACTATCATAGATTACATTATAGGGACAACTCTATGCTTACTGGCATCTGATGTGCTTTAGAACTGAGTCAAGTGATCATTTCTTCTCCATTTTTTACCCCTGATAATCGTTCTGTAGTACATCTTTGCTCAAGGTCATGAGAACAGGGTTGGGTCATTAATCTGTGTTTTGGTGGAGCTTCAAAATCCACTGGTGATTTTTCACTACCCGTGGGTTGCCGATGGTTTACACTGAGCGGGTCCTTAAAACGTGAGAATCATGTTATTAGTACCTACTTCAGCAGAAGGTCAGGTAGCTGCCCAACACCATCTCACCAACCCCCCAATACATGTGTATACTTGTACACCCAGACACGTACAGGCCACATCAGAAACAAGCCACAGAAAATTAAATCGAAAAGATGAAATCCAATACCCTGAAAAGGGTAACACTACTGTGAAATGGTTGATGATTTGAGGAAACCAGGCACAGTACATATGTTGGAGGACCCCCGTCTAGCTGATAAAAGAGAGAATGCTTCAGATGAGTTGGGAGCTTCTAGACAAAGAATCCCAGATTCCTGCTCACTGCTCATTGATCACAGTGGTCGTTCAGAATCCAACCTCGTAACCATACTCTGACGTGGCAGATTCCCTGGTGTCTCTATTCTCTCCTGTCCCATCACAGTAGAATTGTTTGCGGAGGTAACACAGCTGTGCCTTTCTCTGTGGTGGAGTGTAGTTCTCCACCCAACGGACAGTAGGCTTGGCCAATGTGGCTTACAGAAGCCAAGGAGGCATTAGTGAATCTGACTGGATGAGGCTTTGAACACACCCGCGAAGTTTGACTTGGCTTTTGTCCACCTGTGTCTGCTACAGCAGCCCCTGCCCCATTCCACCTGTGTTCCAGAATGGAGACAGGGAAAGCATACCCGGAACGTTCCAGAAGTTGGGAGCACATGACACAGCTGAACTGAGCCCAGGTCGGTGTAACCACAGCTTACTTGCAGACCCATGACCCTTGTAAACTGTTGAAATTTTGAGCATGTTTCACATGGGCAAATAAAAATGATTAATACAATGGCTAACTTATTTTTGAGGCTTAAGGAAATACTTGAAACTTGATCGTAATTTAATAGCACCCTAAGAATGAAGATAAGTAGGGGCAGCTATTGACTTCCAGCAGGACAGTAGCTCCCTGAGATTTTGGATGCATGGGCGTGTCCCTGCCTGTCCACCACGGAGGACGGGCACCTCCCCTGCCTGGGCTTCCTCACTTCCCAAAGAAGATGCCCAGACCATTTCAAGCTCGAGTAACCATAAAGAGGCCCGAAATTAAAAGGACAACATCGACTATCTGCTCTCCACTGGGTACCGGAGAACATCACCTTGAACTCATTGCCCCGCGCGAGTCTACAAAACGGAGATACCCCTCATCATCATGACCATGAAGACCCTCCCCGCCACCGCCTCGCCGACAAGAGCTGCCACAGAGAAATACAGAACACAACACGCATGCGATGCAAACTTGCTGAGCCACCGCGCAAGGTAGCTATCGTTACCCCCAACAGATGAGTGGACCGAGACTCAGAGATATGAAGTGGCCTGTGCAGCTTGTCCCAGGGGCTGGCACACCTCTCGTCTGAAGAGATCTGAGGGGGAACCCCGGTTCTCTGAGACAACCAGAGCTTTGAGTCTCTAACGCATTGACTAGACCCTTGTCTGTGCCCCATACACGGAACTGCCCTGTGCCTTTATCCTGGAAGAAAGGGTCAGAGGAATCGTGTCAGCTGTTTGTAGTGTAAATCCTGACTGCTGGAGTTTCCTTTTAGGTAAAGCAACTCAAGGGCTTGACTTAAACTTTTGGCTGTCAAGACACCCACTTCAAAGAGGGCTGTCTGGAATAAACCCCGCCAGCCGCAGGCCTGGATAAAGAGCCAGGCCTCCCGTATCAGGCTCCTTTGTCTCAGGCATCATGGTTAATTTTAACAAATGACCGTGTGGGCCACTCATCCTTTCTCTTCCCTCCACTTTGAACTCCCCATTAAGTTTTAAATTCGCTAATGAAGAGCAAGCCCACGAAACCCTGGGCCCCCACCCGCAACCCTCCAGAAAAGCAGAACCCCAGGCCCTCTTCCCCCGCCTCCAACCCCTGCCATGACCTCACTGCATGGGGCCCCAGGTGTGTTGTGCAATTTCCAGGACTTGAAAGTAATAAACTTTTGTCCTCTTGCGGTCGTAAGAACCATAAGGGCCGGTATAGCCTCTACAGTGGTTAGAGACAGGCTGAGACGGGCACTCAGCAGGATTACCTGCGGAGATCTCCCTGAGCACTTTAGTCACTCCTTTGAGCCCCTGGGAGAAAAGGGTCGCAGGAATCTTAAGTACCAGAAGTAGACATGTTTCTGTTATGTAAACTATTTTTCTTTCTTAGTTAGGGCCGTTATAAAACAGCTCCCATTTCCTGCTCTGTTTAAGCTGCTAAGAATAATATTCTCAACCCACCTGCTCCGCTTAAGCTGTTAAAAATAATATTCTTAACCCACCTTTCATCAACTGTGTTTGTGTGTTAACTTTATATCAGGGCTTAACCCTGGCTTTACTTTTCTTATTTTGCATTTTTATTAAACAACAACAACAACAACAACAACAAACACCAGCACAAAGCTCTTCCTTTCATCTCTACCAGATTTCCTCAGGAATGGATTAGTAAGGTGTTAACAAAGGAAGTGAGAGAGAGAAAGAACGAGAACTTGGAAAGAATCTATGAGGGCTGTATCAGACCTCGGAGTGGTTACATCTGGAGCGATTTCTGATCAGTCATTCCCCTTCTCCTCCGCCTACACGTGAGTGAGAGTGACAATTCGGGTCTCCTCCAGGCAGGTTTGGATACTACACTTCAAAACCGTATACTGTCTCTGGGGCTCCTGCGGGGCTAAGTCTGTTAAGCCTCTGACTCGGGCTCGGGTCATGATCTCACGTTTCATGAGTTCGAGCCCGGCGCCAGGCTCTGTGCTGACAGCTCAGAGCCTGGAGCTTGCATCGGATTCTGGGTCTCCCTCTCTCTCTGCCCCTTTCCCGATCACGCTTTGTCTTTCTCTCTCTCAAACATAAATAAACATTAAAAAAACAACAACAAAAAAAACGATACTATCTGTATATAATGTGGTATATAATGCGGTTTCCTGGATTAAATCCTGGAACAGACAAAAGACATTAGTGAAAAAATTGGTGAGATCCAAATAAAGTCCGACTTGTAATCAATAGTAATGCACCCTGCTAGTTAATTCTTTAGTTGTGGCAAATGTGCCCCGGTTGTATAGGATGTTAACGTTAGGGAAGATTGGGTGAAACTTAATACTGGCACTCAGATTTCACATTAAAAAACAAACAAACAAAACTAAGAAACACAGGTGCACGAACACACCCATCTCAACCCAGTAACGTGACTGTGGATCACCCCTTATTTTCATGGCAGAGTCAGTCACCCACAAACTGCAGATCTGACCACACTCCTCTGAGCGACAGCGCCCCCTCCCCTCCCCCCCCCCCCCATGCAGGTTTGTTCCCACCACCTGCTCCTTCTTGGGTGGAACTCTTCTGAACTTCTAGAAGCACAACCTGCAGCCATAGAAAATCTCGCGTGTTCTTTAGGCCTTTCGTGCGGTCCTCATGCCTTCCCACAGTCCATGCCCAGCGGGCCTCACAGCCATCCCCGCATGGTCCGTAAGCTCTATGGAGGCAGTGAAGCCTTTTACACTGCTTGCCATCTTAAAGCACTCTCTCTGGGGGAAACCAGATGGTGTTCTGGAAGGACACTCAAGCAGCTCCCTGAGAGGCCTCTATGGAGAGCCAAGGAGGTCCCTGGCCAGTAGCACACAGCTATTTCATAGCGGTGTAAGGGACACATCTTGAAAGAGTGATCGCCAGCCCCAGTCACACCTTCAGACAACTTCAACCCCCAGCTGGCACCTGGCTGGAGCCTCGCAAGAGACTTCAAGGCGGATAAGTTCCCTACCAAGTTGCCCCTGAATTCCTGACCACCAGAGACGACAAGATTATGAATGATGAGAATTTGGGGCGGTTTGTGACACAAAAGTGGGTCACTGGTACAGATGTGGGTACAAACAAAGGAAGTGCTGTCATAAGGCAAGTTCTCCAACAAGCGGGGGTGGCAGTGTGGCTAGCAGGGAGTAAAAGCAGAAAGAACATTGGGAAGAGTGTTAATGAACTCGCTTTGAAGAGACTGTTAGCAAAGCCTGATTGCCTTCAAGAAGACTGCCAGCCGGTGTTTAACATGATTTGAGGAAAACATATGACTTTTCTGTACATTGAAATAAGTCAATTGCATGGTGCATGAGAGAGTTCCTGTCAAGAGAACATTATTTTTTTTTTTTACCATGAATTTGGTTATACACCCATAATATCATTAGCTTTTCCTGTTTTCTTTTATTACACCAATGATTTTCTGGCATTGTATTTTCTGTTAACAAACTTGAATCCATGAGACAATACAAATAAAATCAGGTCCTCTGCTTTATCCAATCTGAATCTCCTTAGCATACAATTTTGCTAAGTCACGATATTCTATCAATTCTAGAAGAACTGTGTGCCTACAGGAACTTGGGGAAACACAAGGTGTATCTTCAGCCAAGTTTTTGTTTTTCTTCGAAGTATTTGGAAGAAGTCATTTAAGCGTTCGATGTTTTACAGTGCCTGTCACATCCTCGGAAAGATCTGGTGAGGCATCAGAGTGGGTGGTTTACTTTCTTCTAGAATCAAGCCTATCATCCTCTGGCTGGTTTTCAGTTATAAAGCAACCTACTCACAGAGCAGCACGGGGCAGGATATTCAAACTGGTTAGCAGGGAGCAGTCCTGAGGATGAATGCAACCTTCCCATGAGGGGATGACGGCTATGTTTAATTGAATCGGAATTTTACAGACAATTTCCATCAATAATTGATATGTCATTGGGTCAATAAGGTAGCCACATTATGATCAATATTACATCATTAGAAAGTAATCGCTCAGCCTTCCAATACCATTTTAAAAAATCTGAGACAGATTATAATATTTTATTTCCCCAGGGAGCTAAGGCAGCAATTTGCCAGAGACACGAACTTGCATTTGGAAATACCTACTGCTTTGCTCAGGACCACAGAGGAAATCGAAAGCAAAATTGAGAATACAATCCGTATTGTCTGGAAGGTAAGTTAGGTGTTCAGTCAACAGTCACACTTTCCCGATTTAGATTCGGGATTCTATCAGCTTCTGGAGGGGCTGATGAAAGGCCTTAGAGGAAGTGATGAAACCAACAGAAAGTAGAAGCCTCCCCATGGTTTTGACGAGCCGGTGCTTCTAACAGCGCCAAAGAGTTTCCTTTCCCGGGGAACACTGCTGAGACTGCAATCCCACCCAGGTCTTCTCAAGTCTTCAGTCAACAAGACTGGCGTGGCCTCTCCTCTCACTCCTTCTTGTGCCGCGGTAGAACTTTCCATCTAAAAGCAAAATATGTGAAACACGTAGTCACACGATGTATTAACTAAGATGGGAATAAATTTTGTGAAGTAAAACTAGAAAAATTTATCAGAATCAATAATGGTCTGAGGGAATTCAGATGCGGGGAAATGAGGAAAGCGACATTAGTTGACTCACCAAGGACGAGTGGGAGTTGGCTGGGTGGAGCAGGGCAGAGGAGCAATCGGGTAGGGGGCAGGTGTGAAGGCACCGGGACATGGGAGGCCATGTTGGATTTCAGGAAATAGAAAATACACGTGGGGCAAAGTGAGCAAATAACTAAGTGGTAGGAGGTGAAGCAGTAGATAGATGTCATTAACAGTAGATAATGTCCGTGATTTGGGGTTTTATTTTCCGAAGAAGTCGCTTCGGAGAAATAGGAGAAGAACTGATCCATTTGATGAGATTACTTGTTTGTTGCTGACAATATCAAGAGCGCTTAATTAGAATATGAGAGGAAGAGAAAGCACGTTTTATCAACATAATCATATTAGTTTTAATTTTCCATATTGAAACTTGGAAATTGCAATTCCACATTGTGGTTAATAATTTTGAAATCGTTGACGACTTTAACTGACTCTTTTCTATAGACCATAAAGCTTATAATAGAGAAAATATGATTTCTCTAAGTGTTATCATACCTGTTCACCTGAAAGCCTAGTCCATTAAATGGAGAATATTCCCAACACTAAGATATTTTAAGGTGAAATGTATAAATATTTTCCATGTACTGATAGCTTCTTCAGTTCTCCAGAGTTCTAGGTTTAGTCTTTATGATTCTTTGGAAAGTTTTGTCAAATCTCGACGCTGAAAATTCACTGGTATTTTAATATTGTGCCGTTGTGACACAAAGTATAAATATATCAAATTAAAAATGAGAACACCACCAAAAGATTCTTCCCACAAGGTGAGATATTCCAAGGTGTGATTAAGAACATAAACATTAAGCTATGGACACTTGAATTCCTATTGTATGTTTTAGCTTTTCTCTTATTTTTGTGGGGATAAATGTTTTCTGAATGCAAGCTCCCCCTCCCCCCCCCCCAACTGGAACTCACTCAAAGCTTTAAAGGCTTATGTTTTTTTCAAAATATCATAGGGGAAGAAAAGAGAGAGACAAACCAAGAAACAGACTCTCAACTATAGAGAACACACTGATGGTTATCAGAGGGGAGGTGGGGAGAGGGGTGGGTGACATAGGTGATGGGGATGAAGGAGGGCACATGTGATGAGCACTGAGTAATGGATGAGTTGTTGAATCACTATATTGTACATATGAAACTAACATAAGACTGTATGTTAACTGAAACTTAAATAAAAACTTAAAAGAAAATTAAAAAAAAATAAAATTTTATGGTTTTTTTAGATCCACTATTTAATTGAATAGTTGATCAAATATTTCCAATTAGGTTTAAAAATTTTTTTAAAATATTTATTTATTTTTAAGAGAGAGACAGACAGAGCATGAGTGGGGGGGGGGGCAGAGAGAGAGAGAGGGAGACACAGAATCTGAGGCAGACTCCAGGCTCTGAGATGGGGCTTGAACCCACAAACCGTGAGATCATGACCTGAGCTGCAGTCAGGGGCTTAACTGACTGAGCCACCCAGGCACCCTTCTCATTAGGTTTTAATAAAAACAACCAACACCTGGGGCGCCTGGGTGGCTCAGTCGGTTGAGTGTCCGACTTCAGCTCAGGTCACAATCTCACGGTCCGTGAATTCGAGCCCCGCGTCGGGCTCTGGGCTGATGGCCCAGAGCCTGGAGCCTGCTTCCGATTCTGTGTCTCCCTCTCTCTCTGCTCCTCCCCCGTTCATGCTCTGTCTCTCTCTGTCTCAAAAATAAATAAACGTTAAAAAAAAAAATTAAAAAAAAAAAAAAGCAACCAACACCTATAGGACTTGTGTCTTAAAAATGTTTAGTGTCACTGTAGGACAAATAAGTTTACTGAGGCGTTTGGATGATGGCCAAAGGATGCTCTGGATGTACATTGTGGAAGTCTGGTTCAAACACCCCAACTTACTGTCATAGAACTACTAACAACACTTTAAAAAAAATAAGAAAAGAAAAATCCAAGGCAAAGCCAAAATTGGACAAGTTGGACATTAGGCAAAATAAGCCCGTACTGGGTACGTCAGGATGAAAGGCCACTCTGTTTTGACCCAAGAAAGAGAATGTGACATATCTACCTGCTCACTGTTGCCTTTCAGGTATGAAGTACGTATTAGCTAAGCACTTATCCTCACTTCCTGCTTCCTGTGCCGAACTACAGAACGTGGAGTAGACTAATCCCTGTAAGTTTTCCCTGAAATAAACACATTCCTAAAATCCAGGAGAGAATGTGAAGTTGCTTTTCTCCTCTTAATAACCTCAAATCCTTTCAGAAAATGAGAACCAAGAGTGACTCTTATACATTATGAATCTGGTATCACTGAAAACAAATCTAATACATCTCATCAACAGTTTCTAGTAAAGTAGCTCAGACAAGTGCTTTTGGCTTTAGACTTGGCAAAATAATACCAACCCTGCACAATTTATTCCAAAAAAAAAATAGAAGCAGGCAGAACACTTTCTAGCTAAGTACAGCGTTACTGTAATAAAGAAATTGGATGAAGACATTATGAAAAAAGAAAACTGCCAAATAATATCTCTCATGAATATGGATAAAATGGTCCTCAAAAGTATTAACAAATTTTATTCAGCAAATAATAAAGAACAATACTCACTTGTTATAACAACTATCAGCAAATATAGACTAAAGAGGAACGTCTTCAACTAGATAAAGAATGACTTAAAAAATGGATAATATCATACTTAATTATGAGAAACTGGATATATCCCTCTAAGACTGGCAATGAGATCTGAAAAAAAATCTACCAAAAGGAAAAAAAAAAAGAAAGAAAAAGAAACCTGGAACTAAAAAGTGAGTGTAGCAAGGTCACAGGATACAAAAGCCGATTGATTTCCAGCAATTAATAACTAGAATCTGAAATTTTTAAAAAGTAGTAGCACTTGTAAGTTTCCAAGAAAAGAAATACTTAGACATAATTCTTTCAAAAAATTTTTTTAGGTTTATTTATTTTGAGAGAGACAGAGACAGCACAAATGGGGGAGGGGAAGAGAGAGAGAGAGGGAGAGAGAGAATCCCAAGCCAGATCTGTGCTGCCAGTGCAGAGTCTGACCCGGGGCTCAAACTCATGGAGCCACGAGATAATTACCCGAGCCAAAAACAAGAGTCAGATGCTTAACCAACTGAGCTACCAACATGTCTCTACTTAGACATAATTCTAACAAAATATGTACATCATCTGTACACTAAAATCTAGGAAACACCAATAAAATAAATGAAAGAAGATCTAAATAAATGGAGATACATATTATCTTCACAGGTGAAAATATTTGATATTGTGAAGATGGCAATTGTTTCCAGCCTAAACTATAGATTCAATGTAATGCCAGATGAACTCCCAGAAAGCTGTTTTGTATATATTGTATATATTGGCTAGTTCTAAAACTTTATAAGGAAGGGTAAAAGACCTAGAATAGCCAAAAGGATACTGAAAGCGAAATATTGGAGGCCACACATTATCCTATTTTAAGACTTATTGTAAACCTACAGTAGTCAAGATAGCACCTTAGTATAAAGAATAGACATAGATCAAAGGAATAAATTAAGGCCCAGAAATAGATCCCACAAAAATCGTCAACTGCTTTTTGACAAAGGCATAAAAGCAATTTAGTGGAGAAAAGATCATCTTTTCAACTAACACGTGCAACAAACAAGCAAACAAACTAGCCACAGATCTTACCCCTTACACAAAAATTAGCTCATGATGGACCAAAGACCAAAAAGTAAAATACAAAGCTATAAAACTTCTAGAAGAAAATATAGGAGAAATTCTAGGCCACCTTGGTTTTGGTGATGAATTTTTAGATATGACACTAAAACACCAACTATGAAAGATAAATTTGATACGTTGAAAGTACTAGAGTTCAAAATTTCTCTCAGGGAAAATCACTGTTAGGAATAAAACAACAATCTAGAGACTGTGAAAAACATATTCATAAAAATCATACAAGAGAAAAAGATTTGCACCTCAAATATATAGAACTCCTAAAATTCAACAAGAGAACAACTAACCCAACCAAATATAGCAAAACCATGAGCAGACACCTTACCAAAGAAGTAAACTGATCTTGGGGCACCTGGGTGGCTCAGTTGGTTAAGCGTCCGACTTCAACTCAGGTCACGATCTCGCGGTCTGTGAGTTTGTGCCCCGCGTCGGGCTGATGGCTCGGAGCCTGGAGCCTGCTTCCGATTCTGTGTCTCCCTCTCTCTCTGCCCCTCCCCCGTTCATTCTCTGTCTCTCTCTGTCTCAAAAATAAATAAACGTTAAAAAAAAATTAAAAAAAAAAGAAGTAAACTGATCTTAATAATCATATGAAAAGATGCTAACATCATTTGTCATTAGGGAAATGCAAACTAAAACAATAGCGAGATAGTGCTATATACCTATTATAATGGCTGAAGTTAAAAAAAAAAAACCCACAATACCAATTATTGGCAAGAATAAAGAGAAACAGGAAATCTCATCAATTTCTGGTTAGAATGCAACACGGTGCTGCCATTTTGGGAGACAGTTTGCTAGTTTCTTACAAAACTAAGCATAATCACGTCATAGGATCTGTCAGGTATTTACCTAAAATATTTGAAAGTTTATGTCCTCACAAAACAAGCACATTAATATTCATAGTGGCTTTATTCATAAGTACCCCCAACTGGAAGAAACCAAGATGTCCTTCATCAGATAAATGGATAAACAGAATGTGGTACAAAAAAAAAACCAATGGAATAGTATCCAGTGATTTAAAAGAATGAGCTTCCACTCCATGCAATGCTGTGGGTGTGTCTTATGTATATTGCAAACAAAAAAACCCGGCTCATTTGAAATAGCTATATACTATATCATTCTATTATATGACATTCTAGATCATATGGTAAATGGATCGGTGGTTGCCAGGAGTTTGGGGCTGGGGAAGGGTTGATTAGGTGAAGCCCAAGGGACTTTAGTACTGTGAACAGTTCTGTTATATTTTAATGGTGGATGCATGACACTCTGCATTTGTCAAAAGTCAGAATGTTCTAGCACAGAGTAACCTTAATGTATATCAGTTTTTAAAAAGTCCCTTAGGAGGCGCGCCTGGGTGGCTCAGTCAGTTAAGCGTCTGACTTCAGCTCAGGTCATGATCTCGCGTTTGTGAGTTCGAGCCCCACATCGGGCTCTGTGCGGACAGCTCAGAGCCTGGAGCCTGCTTCCCATTCTGTGTCTCCCCCCTCTCTCTGCCCCTCCCCTGCTCATGCTCTGTCTCTCTCTGCCTCTCAGTAATAAATAAACATTAAAAAAATTATAAAAACTCCCTTAGGAGGTCAGGAGATCCAGGAGACAATGTAGACAGTGACAAAAGTATCTATTGTGTACAAATGTGTGATACAATCTCCCTGATAGGTGGGACGAAGCGGCGATGACCTTCATCATGTTGGGAATTAGTGGAGTCTGGCATGTAAATACTGTCCCTACAGGTTACAAAATGTGACACCATTCCCATATCTACTGGTTGATCAACCAGATCTTGCTTTCTACTATCATTCTCCGGTAAAAAGAATAAAGGATACTTGAAAACTTTCTGATTCTGGATAACTCTGGAGCATGTGATAATGCCAGTAAGGAAGGAAGGCCTTGAAAAGCCCCAGTGATGAGAACGTATCAGAGACACAGGAGGCAGCCGACATGACTCCCAACTGGTAAAAATGGAAAGATTTAAGCAACACAATTCATTAAGATGTATTACATTGTAACCCAAAATGTAAACTAAATATCCATGAGGCCATACTGATACAAATCAATGTATAAGAAAAAAATATTCGGATAATAGATAAATTTCCTTTCAGAAAAATGTCAAGTAATTTATGTCACCACGCAAGGAGGTAATGGCCTAACTCCCCACTTCCAGAGCGAGGATTGCGTATACTGACCTCCTTTCAAAGTGTATAGTGTGGAAATGGGAGAGAAGTAACTTTACCATACAGAACTAACAAACACGACTTCAGGGAGGCTATCAGGATTCACATCTACAGTGGTAGTACATAGTAAAGATATCAGTATGCCCCGTAGATATGACTTGATGGAAATGACTGAGGCATTGTCACAGCCAAGAAGAGCCTGAAGAGAAAGGACAAACAAATGTACTGTGGTATCCTGGACCAGAAAAAAGGACATTAGGTCAAAATGGACTTTAGCTCATATAAAATGATCAATACTGATTAATGGTGATAAGCGTACATTACTAACGTAAGATATTAACAGGAGAAACTGGGTATGGTGTATATGGGAACTCCGCTATCTCCACAAATTTTCCGTAAATCGAATTCTATTTTTAAAGTACAAATTTATTTCGGGGCACCTGGGTGGCTCAGTCGGTGAAGCGTCCAACTTCAGCTTGGGTCATGATCTCGTGGTTTGTGGGTTCGAGCCCTGCATCAGGCTCTGTGCTGACAGCTCAGAGCCTGGAACCTGCTTCGGATTCTGTGTCTCCCTCTCTCTCTGTCCCTCCCCCTCTCACGCTCTGTATCTCAAAAATAAATAAACGGTAAAAAAAATAAAATAAAATTTTATTTTAAAAAATAGGTTTAGAATTAGACTATTTCAGGGTGGCTGAATGGCTCAGTCAGTTAAGCGTTCGACTCTTGATTTCCGCTCAGGTCATGATCTCACGGTTTGTGAGTTCGAGACCCTCATAGGGCTTTGCATTGACATTGTGGAGCATGCTTGGGATTCTCTCTCTCCCTCTCTTTGCTCCTCCCCTCCCCTCTCTCTCTTAAATAAATAAATAAATAAATAAATAAATAAATTAATTAAAATTATATAAGGAAAAAGAATTAGATTATTTCTATTCAGCAATTCAAATAGACTTTTTAAAAAATGTTTATTTATTTTTGAGAGAGAGAGAAAGAGAGAGAGAGAATGAGCAGGGGAGGGGCAGAGAGAGAAGGAGACACAGAATTTGACGCAGGGTCCAGGCTCTGAGCTCTCAGCACAGATCCAAATTCAAGAACCATGAGATCATGACCTGAGCTGAAGTCTGACGCTCAACCCACTGAGCCACCCACGTGCCCCCAAACTGATGACTTTATTTATTTATTTTTTATTTTTTTTATTTTTTTAAAAATTTTTTTAAACATTTATTTATTTTTGAGACAGAGAGAGACAGAGCATGAACGGGGGAGGGTCAGAGAGAGGGAGACACAGAATCTGAAACAGGCTCCAGGCTCTGAGCTGTCAGCACAGAGCCCGACGCGGGGCTTGAACTCACGGACCGTGAGATCATGACCTGAGCCAAAGTCGGCCGCTTAGCTGACTGAGCCACCCAGGCGCCCCTTTTTTTTTATTTTTTTATTTTTTTAAAAAAAATTTTTTTTAACATTTATTTATTTTTGAGACAGAGAGAGACAGAGCATGAACGAGGGAGGGTCAGAGAGAGGGAGACACAGAATCTGAAACAAAAACTGATGACTTTAATTAGAACAAAGAAACATTCAAAAACAAAACAAAACAAAACAAAACAAAAAAACGAAAGTTGTGGACAGTTTCCAGACTGCATATAACTGTGCCTTTCCATCTCTGGCTTACTCTTAACCTCCATTTTGATCTTATCAACTTCCAAATTACATTGCTTAATGAGCTAGGGGCTGAAGCTTGTTTTCCTTCCATCAGCATTCGCATCGATTCCTGGAATGTCTGCTCTCTGCAAACTCTTAAGGCGGAATGCTGCAAGGAACCTCAGGAGAGCGGCAGGGAAGGCTGCCTCCCGAGTTTCACCTGCCTGGAGAGAGCGGTACACAGTATATAGGCTCTTACTGGACATTTTCTATGATCTTACAATTACAAAAAGTATTGCATATATTGGAGAAACACCTGGCGAAGTCAGCCCGCTTTAAAACTGCCACGAATCATGTCAGTCATTTAACCATCCAGAGCATTCATTTGATTATCGATTTATTGATTATTGACTATTCACCCAGTTGGGAGTCCGTTGTGGTTCAGCAGCTTTAGAGAATATAGAGAAAATGTCCTCCTCTGGAGATAGATGAGTTCTGATTTCCCAGTCTCTCCGAGGAACTGGACAGAGAGAGAAATTTTGCAGAAGGGAAGACACGGAACCAATCACTTCTACAAGTGTCGGTTTATAAACATTTCTGTTTGAATGCACGCGGTTCATCTTCAAGCTGCAGAATGTCAGCATTGGAAGGGACTTAATTCCATTCCCATTTTATTAAGTCATTGACAACCAACACAATGCCTAGACATATTTCTTAAAAAAAAAATGTAATGTTGTATCACTGGTTTTTCTTTTTTAAGAAACAAAATTATTATCCCTTATAGTAATTTATATCTTAGAGATTTCACATACTTCTTCCTTTCTCCAGCTGCTCTCCAAGCTTCATGTGGGCAGGAGGGCAGCACGCTCTTAAAGTAGCACAGGGAATAGAGCTCATCTGGTTGGACAAGAGCTGACCTCCACCCGTGTGCATTAACTGTGACATTTCTGGAATAGCCCACGGATGAAGGGAAAAGAGATTCATTCATTCTTGCAAGAACATTCCAGACACACTCTGGGTCTGCTTCTCAGATTCCAGGTTCTTCTCCGAGGTGTAGGTTTGACTTGTATAATTGGTGTCCTCACCTCCCATCAGAGAGCAGATTACCTTTGTGAAGTCATATTGTGTGGGGATCTTTATTTATAGGCTTATAGTTTTGTTATCTTTCTTATTTGCCTGCTGTAGCATGTGGTCTCCTAGATACAAATTATTTAGTATTTTGGTTATTTAGTAGCCCCCCAATAGTGGAGGGATGTGATAAATCCTAAATTTTCAATCACATATATATATAATGTCTAACCTGGCTATGATATCTGGTTAATTTACACTAACAACCCTCTTAAATTTCGCTTGTTAATGTAATATACATGGAAAGAAAGTTGAGAAAGTAATTTATTTTAACGTAGCGATAAGTTGAAACGCTAATGTATTCTAAGAGTAGCAGTTGAGAAAATGACTAAGGTTTCCAATGATAGTTTGCAACAGAGTCCACTGTGCTACAAGCTTTAGAAGGCAGCAGAAATGTTTTAATCTTATGTTGTCCAGCCTTTTATGTAGCAGATGTTGAACAAGCGTGTGTTGGATGGAATAGCTCACTAGAGTCATGCACATTTTTCCACTGTGATGCTATAAAACTACAAAGCATCTTTGAGGCTGGTCTCATTTTATAAAATAAAAATTAGGTGTGTTGAGACCAGGACTTCAGACCTCCTGGATTCTAGTACACAGTGAAGAGGCTGGTTTTTCAATAGCTTGACTACTGATCTAAACCAAGAGTCAACAATATTCTTGTAGGAATCTTTTTGTCCACTCTTTGAGATTTTGCTCTGTTTGGTTTCAGAGCATAATCCTAACATGTATGTGTGATAAGATTCTGGGCTGTATAAGCTGGTAGCTAAATCTTTAGGAGCTCAGAAAAATCCAGAATCATCTAGAAGCAGAACTGGTCTACACTTTTCAATCCTATCAGTTATAATACATCCTTTCTTTATGGGTTTTCTTTACCCAATTCTTAACATTTTGGATTCTTCATGGAAGAAAACAAATATACAGAAAAGTTCCCCAATCATATGGCATATGCAAGTTTGAAGTTGAGAATGACTACTCTGTTTCTGTTTCCTTGGTGAGATGGGGGGGGGGGGGTGCGATGGGGGAGGGGGCATGGTACTTCCTAGTTTCAATGGAATTGGTAAGGAATATTTCAACAGCTATTAAAGTTTTTTTTTGTTGTTTTTTTTTGTTTTTTTTTTTTGTTTTTTTTTTTTGCAAAGTAACAAACTATTCTAATCCATCAGTTAAAGGGCTCTGCTGGATTTAAGGATTGTTTGCCAAAGTTGTCGTTAAAAAATCGTTAATAAAAGTTTCCACAAAAATGTCATCTTGTAAATTATCAACATCATGGCATTAAGTTGGAGTTTGTTCCTCTGCAAAACTGAAAGACCAATTTCTCTCTGAATTTAACTCTATTCAAGTGGGATATTGTGCCTGCCTAATGAGAAAGAAATTTGACTGAGAACTGTCTGGATCAGCACCAAAGCTTTCTTTCCCAGAACCATTAACCAAGATCCAAAGTTTTATTTACAGCGCTCATCACTTTCACCTTGAAGGCAAGAGTAGAAAGAGATACCAGAATGCTGCAACCTTATTCTACTTTTTTCCAGAAGGCACCAATAATTATTTCTAATCTGAAAAGACTCCAGTGGGAAACAGGTTTACATTTTGCTTGGGTCCCTAAAACTCTTAAAAAGCCTTCGTTCTTTTTCATGTTTTAACTGTGTGTGTGTGATTTATTACTTGCCAGGAACTCCTAAGAGTGAATAATATTAAACTTGTTGATGATAAACAGCACCACTGAGAGCAAAACTCTTCAATACTAGACATTTCTAGAGAAGTCTGTATTTGCTGAAACTTGAACAGGATGAAAAGCTGACTACAAAGTGTGACCAATCTTAGGGGTATTGGTGGAATTATTTTAGATACGGTTTTTGCCAGGAAGATGAATTAAGAAACTATCCAAGGACTTTTATTTTGATGATTGAATTTGAAGGCAATTAGCCAGAGACTTATTTTCCCTTCTAAAAGTAATATTTACTAATTCTATCTTTCTATATACCTCAATGGTACTGTACATTTATTACCTTATTCATTTTCCCATATTATACATTAGCTATTATTTTCCCTTCTCTATAGTTGAGGAAAGTAACGTGTAAGGAGTATGACTCCCTTGTTCACTCTTAGACTTTTGGCAAATGACCTACAGTGAGCTCTGCCGTTGGTTGTATCTTCATTTTTTTTTCTTTTTAATCATTAATTCCAAAAAGTGAAAGTGTCCTAAAACAAAGAAAAAAAACATACTCACAGACATAAAAATTGCCCATTCTTATCCGGTTCAGTGGAAAGCCGTTTGTCTAGCAGATGTAAGTAACCTATGTTCCCTACCAAGACCATGGCTAGATAAACATTCTCCCAAGAATGAAACGATTCCATTTCAGCCTGAAAAAAAAAAAATAAATGAACCAGTTTATTCAAATCTATCTTTCCATTCTGATTCACCAAATTCTCTTCTTATTATCAGATAATCCCACTTGCCTTAATAACTCATACCAACTACCTGTCGATAATATCATCATAGTAATTAATATAATGAAATGCATTCTTGTTCATACATTATCCATGAAGATTTGGGTAAGTTTCCTCTGAGCCTTGCTTTTCTTATTTTTAAAAGAAGGCTGGTATTACCCAACTTGCAGTTTCCCCAATAATTTGGAAAGAACCCAGAAGAGTTCCTAACACCTAGAAGGAAAGTAATGAAGAGAGGTGGCCATTATTACACCATCTCTGGGATTATTTTTGCAATTACCATTATGTATGTCTTATCAATATACCTTATGTTCCCTTTGGAGCCATTAACACAATAGAAATGTAGCAGATATTTAATAATGGAAGCCCAATACATATTTATTGTCAAAAATCAATTGTCAAAAACAGAGTCTGAAGGACAAAATTCACCAGAAGCTTCTGGCAGACAGAGGCTCACTATTTGCTCCATCTAATAAATTCTTCTGTTCTGAGCTGGCATTCATGCTTCCTTGAACATGGCACATTGCTTGGTCGATTATGGACTCCTCTGCCAGACAACAGCAATCACAGAATCTTCTGCACCAGAGAATGCTTTAACCGTCAGACTCCAAAGCATAAAATAAAGCCTGAATTCAGATGATTACTTAGAGATATGTGGCATTTCAATTCTCATGCTAAGTGAGGTGAGAGTAAATTAAAACTATACCCAAACACAACCTATTTGGGGAACTAGTGCCTCAGGATTAGTGTCCCAAGAGTCGCCGAAGAGCTCCTGTGCAGTGAGAGTGCATGATGGTGTTTTCCTGGAAGTCTCCTGAACTTGGGCCAATCGTGTTTTCTTTCTTTCTGTCTTTCTTTCCATCTTTCTTTCTTCCTTCCTTTTCTTTCTTTCTTTCTTTCTTTCTTTCTTTCTTTCTTTCTTTCTTTCTTTCTTTCTTTCTTTCTTTCTTTTGTAAGCATCCAGAAGTGAGTATTCTGGAAGGGAATATTACAGAAGTGAATATTTCAATATAGGCAGTCATTGAATTTGGCTCTTCCCTTTGTTTCATGTAGTTTTCATTTAACTGTGATTGAGTGCAGAGGGAGAATTTCCAAATTTTTTTGTGATGGATGGGCTAAGACATTCTCTCATGTCATTTAATAAAATGAGAAAATAATACTTTCCGGAGGTAGCTCTGTGCCTACTTTCCCCTTTGACCTTCAAAAAAGTTATCTTGATTGAAATCAATATTGCATTATTTGAGTTGGGCATTTTGTCGTAGGGAGATCTTAGTTTTATCTCAAAACTCTTAGAAAATCCTTACTTTATAGAAATTTGTTCCTGGTGTTTTGGTTTTGACCGTTTATCTCATCTAGTCGTAGAAAATGAAATTTCTTTTTTCATTGTAAATGAACGTAGATGTTAAGAATCCTATGCATTCAGAAAGGCATCAATTGTCAGTATGGCATATTGCAGGATGTTTGATATTTTAATATGATGTCTTAGCAACATAGATGAAGGGCAAAAGTCAGTGAACACCTTCATGATATTCTTAAAGTCTTTAAAAAAAAAAAAAAACTTCTGAAAGAATCCTGCTTAATGCCTGTTCCTCCTGCATTGGGTACCATTGGAAGTATTTCCCTCGATGAGGGCAGGAAGAAATCCTAAACAAGAACTACGGCTAGAGAGATTTATCTTCAACACAAAGGAAATTTAATTAGTATGACTAAAAGGAGAAGATGAGAGGGGAAAGGATGACAGAAATTTTACCCGCAGACTGAAGCCCATGGATTGGAGAAGGAAAGGTCCTATCTGACATATCAGGCAGGCCGGGTTTCCAGAGCTTTTCCCACCCTGAGGAACGGAGATAGGACTGGATGGGAAAGTTATATAGTTTACTACTGATGAAGTTGCTTGGGCTGGGCTCTCAGAGGCCAAGGTGAAATGGAGCTGGTGAATTGGCATTAAAATGATTTGCATTTCTCACTCACAAATCTTAGGCCAGAGAACGATGTGGGTAGGTGGGGCAGAAACCAAGACTTCTGGGTCAAAAAAGCTGGAACCAGGCTCTTGCTAGTCAACCAGTGCCCTGTGCAGGATGTAGAGACTGAGCCCTTTCCACCAAACCTGAAATTGTCATGAATTCTAGAAGGAGCTTTTCCATGGAATGAACAGAGAAGCATTTGGAGCATTTCCAAACCTCACAAGTAAAGGCTACCATGACTCACAAGGGTGGCAACTCTGGGGTGGGGAGGGCACCCTTGTTCTTAGGGGAACAACAGAGCCGGATGGAGGAAAATAGTCCACTGGTGTCTTAATAATATGTAGGTCTCAAGCCAGACCCAGTCACTTTTCTCCTCCTTTGGGGGTGTCTGCCTTTATGCTGATCGATCTCCTTTATCAAAGCCTAGAAACAGTTCTATGACAGGAGATGTTTCCGTTGCTAAAGGGCCATGTTGGGAGACCCTTACCCTAACAGAAGAATATGGATTCAGAATCTGTGTTGACAGAAAAAAACAAAGGTAGTGTTAATGCACGAGGGAGTAGTGGGGACAGAGAGATGCTGAAGAGGAGAGCCCATGGGCCACTCCAGGCAGGGCCACACAACAAACCCACCTCATAAGGTTTCCATGGGAAAAAAAAAAAAAATGTTGGCTTACCCCAGCTGACCAAGAAGGAGGGAGTGAGTATCCCAACAAACTTTCAAGATGGAGAGAAACGAGTGTCGCTTTAGTCATTTACAACAGGATTAGGGCCAGTGGTATTATTAGTTTCCTCAGAGCACCTCCGTGTGTTAATTCAGGAGACCAAAAATATACATTCCAAGGTTATTTGGTGAGCAGAAACGGGTTGGAAGAAAATGACTCTCTGGAGGGATATATGTCCATTAATCCAGGAAAACTTAAGCAGTATTTATTTGTCCAGATAATCAGTAAAAGTGTCCTGTAGTCAAATCCCCATTTCTCTGGAATTGACTGGGTACATCTGAGAAGACCATAATTTTCTTTTTCTAAAATATATTGAATTCACTAGATAACAAATATGGTAAACTATTGAGAACTGTGACAGATACGGCGGTTCCGTCAGTTAAGGATCCGACTCTTGGTTTAGCGTAAGTCATGATCTCATGATTCATGAGTCTGAGCCCCTCATCCCGCTCTTCTGACAGCTTGGAGCCTGTTTAGGATTCTGTTTCTCCCTCTCTCTCTGCCCCTCCCCTGTTCTTGCTCTCTCTCTCTCTTTCTTTCCCAAAATAAATAAATAAACTTAAAAAAAAAAAAAGAATTGTGGTAGATATATTCTAAGGTGACACTCAAGGATTCATGCCCTTGGATAATTCCCTTCCCTTGAGTGTGGCAGAAACAGTGGCATGGTTTTGACCAACAGAATATGACGAATGTGATGGATGTCTCTTCTTCGATTAGACTGTGTGATTTGGCAAAACAAATAGATTTAAGTCGCTTGTTTAAGTCACACCTTAGGGCAGAAGTGGTGGGATTTTGCGGATGATTAGGATCACAGATTAGCTGACTTTTTGAGGTAAGCCAAAGGGAGATGACCTTGAGTGATTCTGACTTAATCTGGTGAAGGTGCTTAAAAAAAGGACTGGAGATCATGTGAGGAAATAGAAACCATCTCTCCGTTGTTGAAGGCGCAAACGGCGGTGTCTTGACTCTCCATGGAAAGGGCCATGAGGAAAAGAAACTGGGGGCAGCCTCCCTTCGACACCTGTTAGGAAGCCAGAGCCCTCACTCATACGGAGATGCACCCTTCCGACCTGAATGAGACGGGCAAGGACTCTTCCCCGGTCAGGCCTCCAGATAAGAGCGCAGGCAAACAGGCTTCCTCATCCTCCTCCGGGGAGACGCTGACCAGAGGGTCCGGATAAGTCATGGTAACGTTGTGGTAGTCAGTGACACGTCATTGGGAAATGAATGCAAGAATGCCATAGATTTTAAAAACCGCCTTGTGCTCCTGGCTGGATTAAAAGACACCTTAGTTTCATCAGCAGAAGTGAAAATCGCCTCTGGGAAATTTCTTCTGCCTATCGCTGGCTGAGCTCCTTCAAGTGTAGATCTCTATTTGCGTCAGTCCCAGAGGTGAGTTTTTCTACACCCACGAGTCCCCAAATTCTAAGAGCACCTTCTGAATACTCCATCCATGCCAACTTTAGGATCTGTCTCACTGGCAATGGATGGGCCGCATTTTCAGAGTAAAAACAAAGTAACAGGACGGCAGCAAGTGATTCATTAATCGTGACGTTACTGCTGAGACTGCTCTACAGTTTATCAAAAGCTTATCTCCATAACCCATCCTTTCTTAGGGTCGCTGTGGGTTTTTGGTTTTTTTTTCTTTTTTTTTCCCTCTTGGCTTCCTGCTCATTTGCAGTCCTATCTCCTATTTTGCATTTAGATGAGGCACGGATTAATTCTGAAATCCTGGGATGAACGAAATACAATAATGGCAATCTCCAAGTAGCAGAGCGTGTCCCTGTAGGGGTGATGTATGGGTCACCACACACACTTGAACCCAGAAATCACCAGTCCACAAATAGCGGTCTTCATCGTAAATTTCTGCCGGAAACCCCGAAGGTGGGAAAGACCCAGAAGCTACACAGCCAACACGAGCACATTCTTCACAACTGAATTGCCCAGAAATTGCCTAGAAATTTAACTAGCCTTAGAAGCATCCTCAGGGATTTCTCGAGATATAGGTAAACCATATTTCCCATGTAAACAATCCTGAGGAACACTAAGCAATTGGAAGTCAAATTAATCTTGACTCAAGAGACAATTATAGAGTTCAGCAGCAATGGGGGGTGGGGTTTGACTGACTGCATTAGCCAAAAAACCCTCGTTGGGCTAGCCCACAAATAGCATCCCTCTACGTGTCTCCCCTACATGAACAAGTTGAGAATTTTTTTTTTTTTTTTTTTTTTTTTTTTAGAAATTCAACACAGTGGGTAAATTATAAGCTGCATTATGAATAGGGGCCGAATCGGAGGACATTGGTTATGTGAGCGCTTGCTGAATTCCAGAATTAAACAGATGTTGCCATCTATTATCAGCATTGGGCTGGGGGAGCCCGGCTGGCCTGTTCTCAAGACAAAGAAGGGGTGGGGAGGAGAGGTTGAGCATGCGCAGTTACTCTCCCAAACTGACCAATCAGAGGCATAACTCCTTTACCTGGAGGCAGAATGCTGAAGAAACGGTTGGTCCGCTCTCTCGACGGGAAGAAAATGGATCGCCCAGCAATCCCTGTTTGTTTAGATCACATTTAATAAACTTTCTCTTAAGAAACCAAGACTTAACATTATTACTAAATGGGGAGACTGTCATCAGCTTAGAGAGTTGAGTAAAAGATATGGTTGTACATCTTATGTCATAAATCAAAGCCAAGCAAGATAATAAGAGATGATATGAGAGATTTGTTACAAATAAATTATGCATGGTATGTAGTCAAAGGAAAGGCATTGGCACTTCTTAGCTAAACATCTGAAGTTAATCATCCAGTGCAAGGAAAAGAGTGGCAGTTATGTCTTTGGAAAATACAGAAAACTGTGAGCCGATTGCCAAATCATGTCTGGGAGGAAGACCAGCCTCATGCTGAGCAAACATTGCATGATCCTGTCGAGACCTCCGTCTCTGTTGGACAGTGGAGGAGGTGCCAGTCTCCTCCCCCAGGCCTGGCCCCAGAACGTTCCACATCACAGAACACCAGGGAGCCATACTTGTGCGGAATAACACCATCTGCCCCCAACCTTCCTGCCAGTCCTCTTCCCCAGGACTGTTCTAGAATTTCTGTATAGAAGGGGCTTAGGACAGTAGTCTGCATGGAAGGACTACTGCATGGGCCAGGGATGCTCATCTGAAAACATCCTGTGCCTTTTAAATTTTTTCTATTGCAGGTTTATTTTTTCAGGACCATGGTTGGGAATGAGTGAGAGATTATGGAGACACTCAGATCCCTCAAGAGAAAGCACAGGAGGGGGAAGGAGAGAGAGAGAGAATCCCCAGCAGGCCCTGCTCTGCAGAGTCTGATGTGGGGCTCGAACCCACAAACCTTGAGATCATGACCTGGGCTGAAATCAAGAGTTTGACGCTCCACTGACTGAGAGACCCAGGTATCACCCTCAATCCACTCTTAGTACCACCCCTCTTCCTCCCCCAACAGTGCACTTTAGATTCCAAGATGGCCACTCATTCAAGAAATCCCTAAACCGTGGAGCAAAGCATCTATTCCCTTCTCTTAAAATAATAACAACCGCAATTAATCAGACTCTGTATTAACCCACACCCGGGAAGGTTGGTTGTGGAACCCTATCCATATACTTTCTTCCTGAGCCCCCTAAAAGAGCCATGTTGCTGACCCAGCCTGTGGTGGGGTCTCTCACAATCAGAAGGGACAAGGGCGTGTTCTAAAGATGGCGGAGGCCTATTGTGAACTAGAAGGCACATAACTAGCATCCGTTGCAGGCCAGAGAAGAGCTAACATCAAAGTGGCATTTAGAGAAATTCTCAGGTTCGGGGCCCACAGACTCCAGAGGAAAACCCATTTGGAGAGCCCAAGAGCCAGTCCTAGGGATGACCCAGCACCACCCCTCTACAAGTTCACCTTTAAACTGGGAATTAGGCCACACTCATGTCAGGGTGATGGGCTTCGAGCTCTTGTATTCACCGCGAGAGAGAGAAATGGTCACAAACATGAACCAGTAAATTAAATGGTGACAGTTTCCATTAGAGACAGTAAAGCACACAGAAGGCTGGGGGAAGTTTACAAATCATTAGGAGTGTTTATTCTACAAGCTTCTGCAATCGATTCTGAGTAATTAATCTGAAAGAGAATATTAGAAGTTATTAGTAATGTGAGGAAAGCTGAGAAGCTTAAAAGTGCCTCCTAAAGGAAAATAAAATACCTTTGAGATAAGCAGATAGATATATTCTGTGGATTTAGGACCCCTATAAAACAGAACCAGCTACATAGTTTGTGGGGCTCACACGAAAATGAAAATGTGGGCCACTGTTCAGAAAGCAGATAAAGAAGTCAAGTTAAAAGTACTAAGAAATAGACCCTTTTTACTTAGAAATATTACATTATTAGTGGAATACAATACGGGTAATTTTACACATGAGTAACGACCCAAACTCATAAATTGCAAAAACTCTCCCGGTGTAATAATTTTATATAATAAGTAATAATAATACCTCATTAATGTGATATCTTGATTGAGCACAGGATGTCTATGACTCGCTTGTCTGAAAATTCACATCCTGAATCACCGAAACGTGAGCCCACAGCAACTTCATCTTCTATCGATAAGATCAAAAGCCACATCACTTGCTCTTGGCAAAAGTAAGATCACAAGTAATTTCTGATACATTTTAATTTTGAGTAGAATCTTTACACTTTGTAATGAAGAGCATGATGTATATGCTGTGCCAACACTGGGATACATTTCTGCTAAATTTTGCTGAAGTATACATTTTACTACATGTAAAGGTGTCGATTCTTATCGAGTAATGTTTCTAAAAATATTTAATTCCTCATATAAATGAGCTGCATGCTTGAATGGAATTGTTTTGATATGTATTTCTTTAAATAGACATTATACATTGTATCAGTTTTAGCTTCACAGTAAAATTCAGCAGGATGTTCCCATACACCCCCAGACTCCGCACGTGCACAGCTTCCCTGCCACCAACGTCACCCACCAGAGGGGTGCGTTTATCACCATCAGTGAACCTGCACTGACACATCATAATCACTCAAAGTCCATACGTAACAATAGGGCTCATTATTGTATTTTCTGTGGGTCTGGGCAAATGTATAATGACATGTATCTGCCATGACAGTATCATACAGAATTGTTTCGCTGTCCCACATTTTCTATGCTCCAACTGTTTACCCGTTTCTTCTCCAAACCCCTGGAAACCACTGACCTTTTTACTGTAACTATAGTTTTTCCTTTCCCAGAATGTCATATAGATGAAATGATACAATGAGAGGCCTTTTCACACTGGAATATGCCTTCAAGGCTCCTCTTAGTAGTATGCGTTTAAGTCTCCTCCATGTTGTTCAGGGGTTGGTAGCTCATTTCTTTTTAGTGTCTACATTCCACCATCTGGATGAACCACAGCTCATTGATCGATTCTCCTGCTGAAGGACCTCTTGGTTACTTCTAAGTCTTGGCAGTTGTGAATAAAGCTGCCATAAGCATCCGTGTACAAGTTCTTGTGTTGACTGATGTAGTTTTAAAGGTAAATGTTCATGATGCTGTTTTAATGCCCCTCTTGCATTTCCTACAACCTGTAGATATAATACAATCGCTCAAACGTGGATCCATGATTTGTACACATAACAAAACAGCCGTTTTGGCGGTCAATTACTGTATCAGATAACGTGGCAATTAATTTTAAAATGATCTTCCTCATTAATAATAGATTAATAATGTAAAGCTTCATATGAATGTAGTGTTTTTTTTTTAACCATAAAATGTGACGATATTCAAATTTCATTTCTCTTTGTAAGCCTGTGGGTATTCCCTTTGCAGTTTTGCAGCAATTTCCAAAACAACAGACAGCAACTCTTTGAGGATTTGTAAGCACCCCCTGATATGCTTTTTCACAATGTCTCTACGAAGGCGGCTATTTTGTAATAATTTACTGACAACCTCTGCTGCCCAAGCCCCAGCAGTTTCTGTCTCAGGCTGCAGAGTTGATCCTTTTGTGTGGATGCTGCAGGCAGCACCCCCCCCCCCACAAGCCCCAGCCCTGCCCCTCCCTCGGGCCCCCGGCTCTCCCGCAGCCTCACCTCTGCCACCTCATAGGCACCTGCAGTATCTTGTCTGTTCTTGCTTCTTAAAAAATATATATATTTATATTATTTTATTATATTATTTATTTTATTATTATCATATTTATATTATATGTGATATATATTATTTATATATTTATTATATCATATATATTATATGTAAAAAATATATATATATATTTCTTTCTGGGAGAGTACAAGGTGGGGAGAGGCAGAGAGAGGGGGACACACAGCGGGCTCTGAGCAGTGAGCCCGATGTGGGGCTCAAACTAACAAACCTCGAGATCATGACCTGAGGCCAGTTAGGGCACTCAACCCACTGAGCTGCCCAGGTTCTTTGCTCTGCTGTCACTCTCTCCCTTCTCTTCTCTTCCAGGCACTGTGGATTCGGGGCAACCATGTCTGCATGCCTCCGCCCAAGGGCCCCCAAAGTGAATGCTGGGTTCTCATCCTCTCAGAGGGGGAATTAGGGGTCACTCCACTTTGCTGCTTTTGTCTCCAGGGGAAGGTCAGTCCGTTAGCCCAATTCCTTGCCTTCCCTTCTGAAATGCTAGCGGTCTGTGTCCCGCTGCTTAAGCCACGCTATTCTCGGTCTCTCTTCCCCAGGGTGATCAGCGATTCTGCCTAATGAAGACTGTCAGGTGTGTGAACCCCAGTTTCCCTTCCTCCGTCCCCAGTGTATGTACCTGAGGCTCCAGGCACACAAATTGGATAACCAAATGTATTTAAACTTTGAAAGAAGCAGGGAAGGCGCCTGGGTGGCTCAGTTGGTTAAGTGTCCAACTTCGGCTCAGGTCATGATCTCATGGTTGGTGGGTTCAAGCCCCACATCGGGCTCTGTGCTGACAGCGCAGAGCCTGGAGCCTGCTCTGGATTCTGTGGCTCCCTCTCTCTCTGCCCCTCCCCTGCTCATGCTCTGTCTCTTTCTGTCTCAAAATTGAACAAACATTAAAAAAAAAAATAATACTCTTTGAAAGAGGAGAGCAAAGGAAAACAAATGCATGCATATATGCTTGTGTGTCTTTGTGCGTGCATTTGTGTGCATGTGTAAAGTAACCAGATTGGCTCGCCAACGTAATAAAGATTACTTTCCAGGGCCTCTTTCCTCTCACTTCTTTTTCCTTTAACAATGAGAAGCCAGGCAAAGTGAAAACACCAGATCACCAGTTTCACGATGGGGCAAAGACTGGCTACAAAGAAGAAGCAAAACTATAGAATAAGAAAAAGTGTTGTCTCCATGGTGCGTGTTCACCATTTCTAAAACCTTCCACCCATTGTGGGTGGTCTTTCCTAAGAGACACAAGAAATCTTGACTCTTTTCATTTGCACACGATTTCACGTGTACAACAAGCCCGAGGTGAATTGTGGGGAATATTGTAGGGAGTTCAGCCGTTGGCAGGCACTGCTTCTTCCCTTCACCAAGTGAAAGAGGAGAAATAGAGGGTGCTGATAATGATCTTAAGAGTATAGTTGAGTTTCTTGGAAGTTTAGAAGCCTGGGGAAATTCGGGGCCAATTTGCAAGGCTATTCTAATTGAATAACAATCTCCCTCTCTCCCTCTCTCATTTGGTGGTTGACGTCTTTATTGCTTTGGCTGTGGGGGGGGGGCAGGTGCTCAGGAGCTCATGGTGGGGCGGGCCACTCGCTCTTCACCATTAGAGGCTCAACTGCCCTCAAGAATGCACGTGATGCCACATAACCCGTGTCTTTTCGGGAACTCGGACACCCCTTCCCCCCGCCGCCCCCTGGCCTGACCTAGGATTCAATGAGCGGTTACATATTAGGAAGACATAACCCCTCCTGATTAGAAAGATGGCTGAGGCATGAGTCACCAAAGGGCAATATTGTTGGCCTGCAGCAAAAGCTAGTAGAGAATGTAATGGAAGGATGAGGGAAGACAGAAAGCCCTGCGCTCAGACTTCCAAGTTACCATGACATTTACAAGTTAAGGTGAAACAAAGATGCAACTATGTCTACTTTTAAAAGTGGAGACCAAGTGTTGCTGAGCCCAGCAAGTGGGGTGTTGGAGGAGAGGGGGGGTGGGAAGAAGGCTCATGTGCCTCCGGAGAATTATAGCCGGAGAATAATTGTTGGTATCCTGGTTTAACCGGCTTGTCTGCAGCTCTGTATGTTTATATTATATATATTACATTTATATTATATATATATATATATATATATATATATATAATATATTACATATATATATATATATTTCTATGTTTATTTATCTTGAGAGAGTGCAAGCAGGGGAGGGGCAGAGAGACAGAGAGAGAGAGAGAGAGAGAGAGAGAGAGAGAGAATTCGAAGCAGCCTCCATGCTGCCAGCTCAGAGCCCCAAACTCATGAACGGTGAGCTCATGACCTGAGCTGCAATCGAGTCAGATGTCTAACTGACTGAGCCACCCAGGCGACCTGAGCATGGCAAATATATTAATGTATTAAAGCCTGACTTCCCCGACGTGGCAGATGGCATTAAAGGGGCCACAACGCTGTCTCCCCTCCTATATGTTCTTTTGCAAGTTTCTTGTCTCCTCAAAGGGTGGGAGTTTTTTCCCTTCCCTGGGAACCTGCCTTGCCCTCGAGGGCTCTCAACAACAGAACACGGCAGAGTGAGGTTCTGGGACTGGCACGAGTAGGCATTAAGAGTGTCTTGCAACTTTCACTCTTCCTGCTCCTGGGCAAGCCAGCTACCAGGTCAGACTTCCGCTTCCCCCAGGATGGCCATACTGTGTTGAGTAGGGAGAGGCACACAGAGGAAAAAACGAGTCCCCACCGGTATCAGAAGCCAAAAGCCAGAACCAACTTGCTGGCCACGTGAATAAGACCCTCTTGGGAGTAAATGCTAGAGACCAATCGAACCACGCAGGTGACACCATGAAACCAGAGAACGGTTCTCCCCTCTAAGCCCTGCCCACACTGCAGAACCATCTGTACATAATCGTATTTTAAGCCATTGAGTTTTAAGGGGATGTTCTAACAACAAGAGATAATCAAACCCGGCTCTCGTATACCCTACGGCTCCCTGCACACAAAGTCCCCAAATTCCACTGACTCTGACCTCCACCTGATTAGTGAGTGAGTGTTTGATAGAGTGTTCGAGCCACCGCCCAAGCCTTCGAGCAAGAAACACTCCAGTTATTCTAAATTCAGGGAGTTTTAAAACAGGATTCGTCGCTTAGGTGATGGAAAGGTCCACAGGCATATATTTACGTGTGGCGATTTAACTGCCATTAAATTGTGGCCACGGGAAGAGGTAGCGTTGGCAGTAACCCAAAACAAGGGACACCTTGATGAGCTGGAACACTAGACTGGAGCAGCCCAGCCGAATTCGGAACCATGGTGCTAAGGGCTTCCAGCAGGATCTAGAGCGGTAAGGCGGATGCGGCCAGGACTGGAAGCGTGACCTGGGGCAGAAACGGGGTTGGGGGAGGACAGAAATACTCTGGGGTCTCCATTTCTTCTCCTCTTCAGTCTCCTGGCAGTGCCTTCCATCGGTCAAACCGAAAGGGAAGCCAGACAACAAGGCAACCCGGGCAACAGAACCTGTTGTTGGCGCCCTGTGACACGTAGGACAAGAGAAAAATAGATCCGAAACCAACAAGCTATGCAACCAGCAAGGCCCCTGGGGCAGTCGTCTGTGTTCCTGGGGGAGCATAACCTATGGCCGGCGAGCCCGCTTCCTGGGCACTGTACTGTTCATCAAAGTGACACATTCTTGTCTCAAAAGTTTCAAGTATTTTGAGGAAAAGGACTTTGTTTTTTATGGGCGGGACTGTGTCTCTCTACCCCCAACCCCATTCAGATATTGAAGTCTTAATCGCTGGGAACGCAACTGATCTTGGAGATCGTGTCTTTAAAGAGATGATTACGTTCAAGTGAAGTCATGAGGACGGCCCTAATCCACTGTGATTGGTGATTTCATAAGAAGAGAGGATTTGGACACAGACACGCACAGAGGAAAGACGATGCCCACACACAAGGAGGAGACAGCCAAGGAGAGAGGCCTCGGAATAAACCAACCCACAAACACCTCGATCGCAGCCTTCTAGCCTCCAGAACGTTGGGAAAATACATTTCTGTGGTTGAAACCATTCGGTCGCCAATACTCTGTTACGACAACGTTGGCAAAACCGTAGACTTTTTTGGTTGCTTTAAATTGATTTCTTTTTCCTTACAGCCTCACTGCTCTCGGCAGGACTGAGACAGCTTCACA
Organism: Neofelis nebulosa; assembly: GCF_028018385.1. Taxonomy (NCBI): domain Eukaryota; kingdom Metazoa; phylum Chordata; class Mammalia; order Carnivora; family Felidae; genus Neofelis; species Neofelis nebulosa. The sequence goes on along the minus strand of NC_080782.1, from coordinate 6,655,566 downwards.
GCAGTTGTTAGGTCGACGGACACACAGCTGAGTGGCAAATGGTGCTATTGTCCACAGCATCGCACTTCCTAGAAATAAGCCAAAACCCAGCTACTCGGGGCCCATGCAAATGCGCCTCCTGAGGACATGCTCAGAAAAATCAGAAATGCGGATTAATTCCGCTAACCCTGTCAGGTTAGAGCGTCTGTGTGGGGCCAGGGTTAACATGACCTTGAGAGGGAGACCCCTGTTACTAGACCCTACAGTGAATGAGGAACATGCTGGGAGCAGACCTTGTAAACACCTTTGCTCCCCTGGCGGCCATGATTAAATGTATCTCCTCGTGGTAGATTATTGATGTGTGTATGTTCTAACCCCATATGCACATTGCACACAAAGACAGGTCAGTCAATGAAAAGAGCCTTCTTTTTTTATATATATAACTTTTTTAGTGTTTATTGTTGAGAGAGAGAATGAGAATGAGTGGGGGAGGGGAGGAGAAAGAGAGGGAGACAGAGAATGTGAAGCAGGCTCCAGGGTCTGAGCTGTCAGCACAGGGCCTGATGCAGGGCTGGAACCGTGGCATCATGACCTGAGCTGAAGTCAGATGCTTAACCGACAGAGCCACCCAGGTGCCTTCTAGACAATTCAGTTTACTAGCCTGAAGTGTCTTGGGATATCAGAGTCGTTAAGAGCACACATTTCATTGTTGGCTTGTGGCAGTGTGGAGAAATAAGGAAAGTTATGAATCTAAAATACAGAATTATAAAATGACAAACAATGAGCTCGGTGACCTTATTAAGATGGAGTGAGCTGATTTAAAGTGACTTCTGCATCGGCCTATTTTCTGTTTGGGTGGGAAAATGACACTGTGTAAAGAATTGTAATTTTCTCAGGAGTTTATTACGAATCTTTTCAAAACACAGAAAACTGAAAGACATTTACGATGAATACCCAAGTAGCCACCACCTAGATTTTACCAGTATCATTTTATTCTACTTGCTTTCTCACATGTCCACAAACCCGTCTCTGTATATTCATCACTTAATCTGTTTTCTGAAGCACTTCAAAGTCAGTTGCAGACATCAGCACACAATCTTTTAAATGCGTGTGTATGTAGCCATTAATCCGATTGAAACGTTTACAGGATCTATGCAAATTATATACACCACGAAAGGCACAGGTAAGAAGTGTACAATTGATGAGTTTTCCCAACTGTATACACTTGTAATCCCAACCCCTATCAAAATATGAAGTATTAATCTTCCGAGGGAAAGTTCCCCAACCCTTCCTCCACCCCAGAGAATATTCACTCCTACTTCACTCAGTTTGGCAACCGTTGTTCAAATTTGTTTACCAAGATTGGTCTGGCTTGTGTCGAATTTCATGTAAATGGAATGAAACTATATATTCTATTGTGTGTTAGGCTTTGTGCCCAGAGTGTTTTTGTGACTCATCCTTGTTTTGCATGTCTCACACATTTGTTCCTGTTTATTGTAGAGTGGTGTTTCACTGTAGGAATGAATATGCCCACGTTTGTTTGACCATTCATCTACTGAAGGACGCCAGGGATGTTTTCCAGTTTTCAGCTATTATAAATTAAGCTGCTCTGGGCATTCTTGGACAAGTCTTTTTGTGAACCTGTTTTTTATTTATCTTGAATAAATAAATAGGAGTAGAACTCTGGGTCATAGAAAAGGTATGTGTTTGGCTTTTAAAGAAACTGTCCGAATGCGTTCTATGTCAGAACACTTCAAAGTGATGGCACCGCATTGCATTTTTCCTGGCATCGCATGAGAATCCCAGCCGTCCCAATTCCTCACCAACATTTGGTGTCGGAAGTCTTTTAAAGGTTAGCCTTCTTGGTGGCCATTTTGGGGTGTGAGATTATATCAAATTATGGATTTAGTTTAGGCTTCCCTGATGACAATTGGAGTTGATAATTTTTTAATGTGTTTATTGACCATCCATATGGATTATTTTGTGAAATGTCTACTCAAATCTCTGGTCCATTTTTGTTGTTGTTGTTTATGTGTAATAGAAGTAAGAACTCTATTTTGTCTTGTGGCTGGTCGTGGTGGTGAGAAGGCATTCAATATTTGATTACTAAATGTAATGTTAGTTGTAGGGTTTTTTATATATGCCCTTTATCAGGTTGAGAAAGTTCTCTTCTGTTCCAATTTTGCTGAGAGGTTTTATCATAAATGGGTGTTGGATTTTGTCAAATTATTTTTAAGCATACAAGATATTTTATTCTCATGAAATGCATTAATTGATTTTTAAGTCAGCTGTAGTTTGGGGAACAGCTTTCTGTTTACCGGAAGTTTGAGAAGCTATTACAGAGAGCTCCCATATATCTTGCAGCCAGTTCCAGTTCCCGTATTATTAATACCTTAAATAAGTACCGTTTGTTGCGAGTAATTAATCAATATTGATATTTTATTTTTAGTTAAAGCCTATCTTTTATTTAGATTTTCTTAGTTTTTAACCTAATGCCCTTCTACTTTGTTCTTGAATTCCACCCCGGACAGTACACTTAGTTGCTGCTTCTCCTAAGGCTTTGCTTGGCTATAAAAGTTTCACAGATTTTCCTTGATTTTGATGACTTTGACCACTTTGAAGAGTATTGGTGAAGTATTTTTTAGAATGTCCCTGTGATTGAATGTTTCTGGTATTCTTCTCATGATTAAACTGGGGTTATGGATTTGGGGGAGGAAAACCATAGAGGCTGAGTGTCATTTTTATGCCATCATATCAACATGGGCACATATTACCAATATGACTTATCACTGTTGATTTTGACCTTGATCACTGTTGGAGATCATGTTTTTAGGTTTCTCCTCGGTAAAGTAACTCTACTCTTCACTTCCCATAATGTACTCTTTGGCAGGAAGTCACTGCACACGGCCCATATGTAAGGAATGGAGTTTATGTTCTCTCTTCTTGAGGGTGGAAAATCTATATAAATTATTTGGCATTCTTCTGCACGTAAAATCGGTCTCTTGTCTCTAATTTATTTATTCAATTATTCATATTAGTATGGACTCATGAATATTTATTTTGTACTTGGGGTTACAATTTGAAGTTTCTTTCTCTTCTTTCTTTCTTTCTTTCTTTCTTTCTTTCTTTCTTTCTTTCTTTCTCTTTCTTTCTTCTTTCTGCCACATCTATCCAGTGTTGACCATCCAGAGCTTTTTCCTTGTCACCTACACCCTAAAATATGCATGTGATATAAGCTGCCAGTTTTTTGTGGATGCTCTTTAACAGGGTGAGCAAATTCTTTTTCGCTTCTAGATTGTTGCTGAGATTTTTTTTTTTATCATGAATAGATATTGTAGTTTTCCAAATACTTTTTCTCCATCAACTCATATGGTCATGTGGTATTTCTCTTTTAGACTATTAATATGGTAAATTATATTGAGTATTTTTGTAAATATTGGCCTAGCCTTTGTCTCAGGAATAAACCCCTACTTGGTGCCAACAAGTTTTAGATTAGATAGATAGATAGACAATAGATTTAGATTTAGTTTGCTAATATTTTGTTGAAGATTTTTATGTGTATGTTCTTGAGGTATATTGTCTATAATTTTACTTCTTTTTAATAAAGTAATGTCTTTTCCTGGTTTTGGCATCAGGAAAATACTCTACTCAAAAAATAATTTTGGAAGTGTGTGTGTGTGTGTGTGTGTGTGTGTGTTTCTATTTTCAGGAAAAGATTACATAGAAGTGTTATTCCTTCCCTAAAGTTTGGTAGGCTCTACCAGTGAAATCATCTAACCTGTTAATTTCTTCTTTTTTTAAAAAAGGTTTTTAACCACTAATTAAATTTTTGTTATATTAACAGAGGACTATTCAGATAATCTGTTCTGTCTTGGGTGAGCTTGGGTAGTTTGTGCTGCTCGTGGGATTGGTCCATCTTGTTTCAGTTATCTAATTCGTGCACATAGAGCTGTTTATAGTATTATCTTGGTATCTTTTTAAAGTCTGTGAGATTAGGAGTGATAGTCCCTCTTCATTCCAAGTGTTTGTAACTTAGGTGCTCTCTCTCTTTCCTTGTCAGTTCTGCTAGCCATGTTATCAGTTTGACTGATCCTTTGAAAGGTCTGGTTTTGGTTCACTGATTTCTCTCCACTTCTCTGTTTTCACTTTCATTGATTTCTGCTCTTATTTTTTACTCACTTCCATCTTACTTTTGGCTTATTTTGTTCACATTCTGTTTTTCTAGTAAGATAGGTCACCAACTTCAGACTCCTCTCCATGTCCATGGGCATTAGTTTTCCCGTCCAGCACAACCAAATTTATTTTCCACATATTGGGATATTTTGTATTTTCATCTTCATTCAGTTCAATATGCTTTTCAAATTTCCTTGGAGACCTCCTCTTTGGCACAGAGATAATTAGATGCATGTTGTTTACTTTTCAAGCATCTGCTGGTTTTCCTCTCATCTTTCTGGTACTGATATCTGATCAAATCACATTATGGTTAGAGAACATATTTTTATGTTTTCTAATATTAAAACCCATTTAGATTTGTTTTATGACCCAAAATAAAGCATATCTTGGTGACTATCCCTTGGGCACATGGAAGAGATATGTGTTCTGCTTATGTTAATTGGAGGGTTCTATAAATATCAGTTTTATCCCATTTGTTGGTGCTGGTGTTAGTTCTTCTGTATACTTTCTGATATTCAGTCTGATAGTTACATACATCAGTTACAGACAGGAGAGTTATTCATGTGCACAAACATAATTGTGAGTTCATCTATTTCTTCTTTCATTTCTGTTAGTTTTTCCTTTGTGTGTTTTATGTCTCTGTTGTTTGGTGCATACCCTTTAGTATGGTTAGATCTTCTCAATGAAGAGCACTTTCACTGTCATGGAATGTCCTTTCCTTCCTGGAATATTTTTTTCTCTAAAGTCTAATGAGTCTGAACTTCAGCTTTTGTTTGATCTGTTTTTGTATAACATTTAAAAAAAAACTTTTTCTCTTTTTCTTACATGGATCTATTTGAAGTGAGCTTCTTATAGAAATCCTACAACTGGGTCATTTGTTCAATTCATTCTGACAATTTCTGTGTGTATAGATAATTTACTTTAAAAAGTTTATTTGGTTTTGAGAGAAAGAGGGAGAAAGAGCAGAGGGCATAGAGAGGGGGAGACAGAGAATCCCAGACAGAGCCTGCACTGCAAGCACAGAGCCTGATGTGGGGCTCAAACTCACGAACCATGAGATCGTGACCTGAGCTGAAATCAAGAGTCAGACACTTAACTGACTGAGCCATCCAGGTGCCCCTAGATAATTTACTTTTAATGTAATTATCAGTATGCTAGCATTTATGCCTTTCATTTTATTATTTGTTTGGATCATTGATTTTTAATGAGTTTTTGCTAGTGAATCTAGAACCTATACTAATAGAATTAATGAATAATATCTTATTTCATTGTTCTTAAAATAAATATTTTAATAATGGGACAAGTGATTACAGTAATGAGTACAATTTGAATGAAATATTAAGAGAACCTGGTAGACTGCTAATGAGTATAAGGCTTCTTTCAGGTTATTGAAATATTCTAAAGTTAGATGTTAGTGATAGTTACACAACACTGTGAATGCATTGAAACGTTTCATTGTATATTTTAAATGAGTGAATTGTATAGCACATGTAAATTATATCTCAATTATGCTATTAAAACACAAAGGTAAAAACAAACAGAAAAGCTGGTAAATCAATTTGGTGGTCCTGTTTTACAGGTTTTAATGTTGACAAAAGACCACCCCAAACAAGAAAAAAGTCTCACCCTGTATTTGAAGATAGATATGAAAGAAATTTAATAAAATGGCAAGTTCCCTTTCAACTTCTACAAATTAATTTCACAGTAATGTCTCAGGGGCAGCTTTCAGCATCAATAAAGTCTTCTTAGTGGTTGTTTAGTTTGGGGTATTGTAAAAACATCTCTGCCTGAATTTCTCTTCTATGTAGATACAAATTAAAGAGTAAAGAGAATTTAATAATACACAGAGAGAAGGATGCAAGAAATATACAAACTACTCCACAGCTGAGTCATAATGGACTCTCCTCTGAAATGTTCCATAGGCCACTTAGACTAAGTAAGTCCAAAACAGGCTCCACAGCCACGGCCATTTCTACAACTACTCCTTCCTTCATCTGTCAGTGGCACCCATTTGCTCAAGCCAAAACCTTGCATCATCCCTGAGTCCCTCCCTCTTTCACTCCAACAATAGACTGTGTTTCTGAATTATCTCTTGACCATAATCCAAGTCCATGATAATTCCACTTACCCTTAACTACTGACTGCCCTCTAGTTTGTAAAACCTTATGTCCTTCATGCTGAGATCCCCTCACACTGGCCACCCCTGCACTTCACACCGAGCCAAGCAGTCTCTTGATCACATAATGCATTTTTCACAGATGGCATTTTCTTCTTGGCATTTGTGCCCCTATCTTCCCTACAAATTTTATTCATGTTTATCAGTCCAGAAAAAAATCTTAGCTTCTCTCTGAAGCCCTAGTTGGCCAGCTTGGTTCATCCACAGTTTTGCCATTTACATGTTTAATATTATATTGCAATGAGCCCAGCTTGCCTTTTTCTTTTCTTTTCTTTTCTTTTCTTTTCTTTTCTTTTCTTTTCTTTTCTTTTCTTTTCTTTTCTTTCCTCTTCTCTTCTCTTTTCCTTCTCTCCTTCTCCTTCTTCCCTTTCTCTTCTGTCTTCTTCTTCTTCTTCTTCTTCTTCTTCTTCTTCCTCTATTTTCCATTTTCTATCTCTTCCATAAAATGGTGATCCTTGAGGACATACTTCATGTCTTGTCCATAGCTGAATCCCTAATTTTTAGTCCAGTTTCTAGGAGCTGTTGGCCCAAGTAAATGTGTGTCACATTTAGTTTAATTCCTTTTAGTATCCATCTGTCCTTCTCAGCCATAGAATCCTTCAGGGAGGGACTGTTCCTAAACATTGTGAATCTCCAAGACTGGTACACAGTATCTGCTAGACAACAGTTTCCTAAAAAAGTGTTTATGTGTATTACATGAATTGATTAATAAAAGTCAGAAAAGTATCTAACTAGGTAGAAGGAGCACTAGAATGGAATGGGGACACCTGGATTTGAGTACTGTGTCTGTGACATAAGTTTTTAACAAGCTACTTTTCCTCTTAGGTGGTCCACCACATGTTACGTTCCCAAATTCCAGAGTCCAAATGCCTGGGTTTAAATGCTGGCTCTGCCATTTAACAGACAGGTGACCTTAGAAAGTAGCTTAATAGAGGAGACATTACTACAGTTTGATGACTTCCAGTTCTTTCTATGTGGAGCACACTCAAGGCCAAAATCCTTAGCCTCATGCAATTAGATGGGGACTTGAGACAAGTTCTGGCCAATGGACTCTATAGAACTTTGTCTGTTTTGGCCCAAAACATGTAAGAATTGGTGCATGACATTCAGCTTTCTCTTTCTTTCCACGGTGATAAGAAAGACACGAAGGGAAAAAAATGTAGAAAAATTTACACAAACAATAAATGTTCAGGTTTCTGAATTATCACAAAATAAACACAACCATATAACTGCCAGGCAGATCAAGAAATATGATATTACCAGCATCAGAACAAACTCTTTATGCACATTTCCATTCTTAACCCCTTTCTCCTCTCTGAGTTAATGATTATCCCAGCTTCTAACACCATGGATTTGCTTTGCCTACTTGCTTCAACAGTCCATGTGTGCTCTTTCATATCTGGCTTTTTTTCACTCGGCATCACATCTGTGAGATGCACCCATGTTGTCATCCATGGAATTAATTCTCTCATTTCCATTGATGTGAGGTATGCTGTTGTATATAACATCAAAATTGTTATAGTCATTCAACCATTGGTGGGTATTTAGATATTTCTAATTTGAGAGATCCAGCCATCCTCCAAAGCTACTACTGTCTTCAGGCTGTTGATGTATTCAGGCCAGAGGCCACTCAGGTCTTCGTCAGGCCGTCCTCTCCACCCACACGACCCTGCACGAGCAACCAGAGACAGAGTGCCGGCAAGACAAAGTTCATAACCCTTATAACCTAATTTTGGAAGTGAGATCCAATAGCTTCGGCAGTGTTATATATACTCAGTCCAGCCCCGGCTCAAGGGGACTGGGCTACATAGTGTATGGCTACCAGGAGGTGGGGAATCATTGGGAACCATGCCAAAGGGTACTTACTGCATTATCTATAGACTGTTAGTCAAAGAATGGAAGAAGCCATAAAGTACGAGATATGCTGTTATTTTATGTAGCACCAAGAAAGCAAAATTGCCAATAACCATATTAAGATACAATTGGTTGTAGGATCACCTTAATTTTGCAATGTTAAATGTGAGAAAATACTCATTTTAGATTCAGTAAACTATGACACTGGGGGTTTTCAGTGATAATCTCGACACCTCACTGTGAAACGACGTTTAATTTCCTTACCCCCTCTATGTGACACTTGAATCATGTAAGCCAGGGGCCAATATGAAATCCCCGTGATATGGTGATAAGTTCAAAGGATTACTCATGAAGACACCATCTCATGCAATTGAACATTAGTGTTGATATTAATTTTTTTTTGAAATCACTTCGCAAGGAAACCAAGCTAGATTAACATGTTCTTGATTGATCACAAAATTGGCCAAACAAAGCATCCAGAGGTCTTGAGTATCTTGTCACACCAAACTTGATCCCATTGCCTAGGATATTAATCCTTCAACCAAAGGACCCAGAAAATGTGTGTGTGTGTGTGTGTGTGTGTGTGTGCGCATGTATGTGTCAACCTTGAAAAATAAGGCATAAAATTTTGTAATAATTTGAGAATGGGAAATAAAAATGGTATTTAGAGACTATTATAGAAGAAAGTAAGAATGAAAAAATATTCTAGACTAGGCACTCATGAGGGACTTTTACTATTGTTCTGTAGTTTTTCCAGTAAGGAATGAGGATATGACTTCTGTCTTTATTTCATGCTTCTGAGAGTGGTGATCCAAATGTGAGACATGTGTACAAAAAAGTGAGAACTATTTAAAGAAATTGCCCCACATCCACATAATGGAACACTCTACAGCCATTTAAATTGCTGTTGCAAAATAATGTTTGACAGGGTAGAAAAAGTTTTCATCCTGTTATATTGAGCAGAAACTGTGGCACGCTGGTCTGTACAAATATTCATATTTAAAATATAAGATGCTTATATTTACCTAAAGAGTAATGAAAATATCTATGAAACATTAATACTGATTTTCCTAGGTGGGAGATTATTATGAATTTTTCTTTTCTACTTTGAAGATAGAAAATTTTTCATATATATTTATGCTTATAACTTTCAAAATAAATTAGCTTGCTAACAAGACTTGTTAACAGTATCCCATGCAGGATGGAGACATGGTCAATAGATGAACATGTAAAAAGTAAATCCATGTGATGACTCGTTTGCCATTTTAATTTTAAAACAAGAAAGCATTCTCTCTTTGAAATAATTAAGTGACATAGAAATTTTTATGAACACATTTTATTTAAACGTATCACTGGAATCCGGATATTTCCTGTTAATTGCAAAATGCCATCATGCACAAATCACGTGTTTCCTGTGCAGTTCAGATTTGGTTCTGTTTTCATATTTTGAGGTATGCGTTTTGTCATATCCAGAAATTTAATTTCATTGAGAGCTCACGGGCAAATGGATAGGCAATTCATACATGAGGAAACTTGCGTGTCTGATAGATGGAAAGATCTCCAACTTTGATGGGTATTGAATACACACAAATTCAGTTGAGAAACAATGTCTCACCCATCATTTTGGCAACATTTCAGAGGTTCGACAATATATGGCATTGATGAGGTGTCAGGAAATGCAAATAGGGGTATAAATTGGAGCTGCCATGGAGCCAAACAGTCATGGCGTCTCATTTCAATGTGTGTTTTCTGTACCCCAGCTGTGGTCTACACTCCAGAAACTGCACATGGGCTCAAGAGCAGACTCACAAAAATATTCACTGCAGCACTGCTTCCAAAAACTCACAAGAGAAACAGTCTGAATGTCTGTTAATGTGTTATTAAATAAGACATATTTATGCAGTGCAATATTATACCGTAGTTAAGATACACTGGCCAGTTCTAAAGGTATCCCCAAATTAGATCTAAAGACATTATCAGGAGTGAAACAGAATTTTAGATTTTCAGTTAAAGATGGCTGAAGAAACAGAGAAAACAGGCAAGAACTATCAGTAAGACGACTAAGAAAAAACTGTGCAGACTTGAAAGATGAGAGTTTCTCAATTTCAATGCACCATGGCTTGCAAAGCACAATAGCCGAAAATAGAACCATACCAGGGATGACATTGTGAATTTTCAGAACTGGGAGTAGAACGAAAAGAAGCTCAACAAGCTTCAACAAAGAGGAAAACAGCATTGTTTTGCTTTGGTTTTGTAAAGAATGAAGCGAAAAACCCCTAAAAGGTACAGAAAAGAATGCTTTCCAGGTTCTGAGGAAACAGTATTAGCACCTTCGATTTCTGCAGCAAGGGAAACTGTGTGTCAGGTGCAAGAGAGGAATCGAGACACTTCAGACAGGCAGGTTCTCAAAGGTTTCACGCCCCTTGCACCTTGTCCCAGGAAGCTACTAGAAAACATGCTCTACAAAATCCAAGAAAATAGGAAGAATGGACGAGGAAGTTCAGGAAATAGGGTGTCCATCATTAGGGGGAGGGGAAGGGGGTCCCAGGACGGGGGCCTGGGCAGCACACCTAGAGAGGAAGCAGTCCAGATGATCAGGAGCCGGTCAGAGGGCTTGGAGCATGAAGTTGATAGTGGCTTGGAACATAGCAACACAGATTTATACAAGGGAAGAAGAGTCTGGGGTAGAAAAGTGATAAACACATAAGGGAGAGATGAAAATGAGATCATACGCAAGAAGAAAAAAATAATTGAAATGTACTATACAAAAACCTATGAATAGCAGGCATCTAATGTGACGGAAGTACTAATAAATATCGACCTAAGCAAAATTATGACACAAGCGTATTTGAAAGATTAAAGCAAGGAGAATATGTGTATGCAGGAAAGGCAAGGTCAGCGTGAGGACGTGTGCAGGAGAGCCCATTGCTTCTGTCACAGGGTGCGTCGGCAGATTGGGTTGAAAACCAAAGGATAAAGAGCAAGGATATAAGCATAATTCTTAGTGACCTGGAAATAAACACCAAAACAAAACAAAAAAAAACAAAACAAACTAACAAATAACAGCTAAAATTGTTGAATATACATGATTTGGGGGAGAAGGGTTTAGGGGGTACATTGTGGTGGGGAGCTCCCTATGTTTACAAAGTTACCAATCAACTTTGTAAGAATTATTGGACTCTTGGGGCATCTGGGTGGCTCAGTCAGTTAAGTATCCGACTTCAGCTCAGGTCGTGATCTCACAATCAATGAGTTCGAGCCCCGTGTCCGTCTCTGTGCTGACAGGTCAGAGCCTGGAGCCTGCTTCGGATTCCGTGTCTCCCTCTCGCTGCCCCTCCCCCACTCTCTCTCTCTCTCTCTCTCTCTCTCTCTCTGTCTCTGTCTCTCAAAAAATGAATAAATGTTAACAATTTTTTTTAAAAAGAGTTGGACTCAACCGACCAAGCTATCTGGGTGCCCGAAACACCCCCCTTTTTTTTTAAAAAAAAAAAACCAGGGATTTCTTCACCCAAACTTTAATATGAAAATGTATGAAAAATGTCCACAAACTACTTATGCATTCCTGTGAACAAGCCTCTATTACCTTTATAAATCGAGTATACTATATGTAGCCAAAATGTCAAAGTAATATCAGTGTTAAATATCCCCTTCTATACTTAGTTGATAACCACAGGCACCCAGAAGGTCCGTCCTTTCTTGGGACCTTTTCCAGAACTTCCCTCAGAGCCCTTGCACCTGCATTGCAGGGATAAGAATATTGGCTTTTATGGATTGAAATTCTTGGAATTTTTCACATTATTATTCCTATCAGAATAGTTACGTCTGCCAGCCCAGCCCCAATCAATAACATTCCTCATATTTATAGGTTCTAGACTACTTGCTGGGGATGTCGATATGGGTGGCTATGACTGAGTCATTGCTTTCCAAGATGATGGTGGTAAAATCTACTTTTTAACAAAATTTTGTTTGTATTTATTTTGAGAGAGAAAGAGCAGGGGAGGGGCAGAGAGAGAGGGAGGGACAGATTCCCAAGCAGGCTCTGCACCTGCCAGGCAAAGCCCAACGCGGGGCTCGATCCACACACTGTGAGATCGTGACCTGAGACAAAATCAAGAGTGAGGTGCTTAACTGAATGAGCCACCCAGGCACCCCTGAAATCTACTTTTTAGGAAAGAAAAAGAACTAGACTAGATGCCTTTTAATATCCATCATCCTAAACTTCTGACTCCGTTGTTTGCTGAAAGCTTTCAAGCTCCACCCTCTTGCTTTCCCTCTTGCGCCAAATCGTCGGTAAACGGACGAGAAACCCATGACACCCACGCTGGGCTTGCCAGGAAGTTCAAACACACGAGACTCAGCTGCCCTGTCCCCACCCCATAACCACTGTTCACCCCAAGGCCACTACCTTTCCTGCTTCCTCACCCTACTCCAGACCTGCCTGAGAGCCTGCGCTGCCCTCCCTGGAAAGCATCAGTAACTGTGAGTCCTAAGTCCTGGCATAACCTCCTAGTGCATGTGGATAGCATCATCGGTCTTGGCATCTGAACCCCCTTTTGTTAGGAAGAGGGACTTGATAGCCTTGACACAGGTGACCACAAAGTAATCTCCTTCACTGGATGAGACCACGGAAGACAGTTTCAGGAGAAAGCATTTCTTTGGAAGAACACCGAAGAACACTCGTGTGTGTCTGGATTGACAGAGCTCCAGTAAATAAAAACGGAGATGGTTTTTCCCCAGATTCCTACTCATCTGCTCTCCAGCAGGGCAGGAATGATGCCCTTCACCTCCACAGAGCCAGGACGTGGGCCATTCAGAGGTGAGGCGTGTCTCCCCCCGGTCACGTGAGGAGCCTCTAGGCCAGCACATCCACCACCGGACACGTCGTTTCTGGGGGGAGACAGGGTTCTCAGCGATTTGCAGTCGGTCCTCAGTCCGTTTGCACCTGAATTTTGGGAATAAAGGGACATCCAAGCACTAGGGGCTTTTTAAATGAGGGATCTCTATTCAACTAAGGACATCTGGGTTCCCTCATTTGCTGGCCACAAAAGAGCAATCAGACAGCAGATGTCCCGAGAAATTGCCACTCTGGATTGAATCAAACTGATGCCTTGGCGAGGTGCGATCCGTATCCCGTCACTAGCCTCCTGGGCCGAGTAGAATTTCTCAGCACTACTGTTGTTTTTCTTAAAGCACAAATTCAACTTGGAAGAGGCATGTTGCAGTTTTGCTGAAATCTAAGCAAGGGGCGTTCACTCTGGGGACACTTCGTCACCTTGGTGTTTTTATAAGCTTTTTGAATTTCCAGTTCAGGTTAAAGACAACTAGGACAGTATTTATAAGCAGCCACTTAACCTCAGCTTCTGCAGTTCATAAACATAGAGCCAGGCAAATCTCTGTATATACCTACATAAGAAAGTGCATTTCCTAAACCCAAAGAATTTCATCCCTGCGCGTACCCACGCGCGCGCGCGCACACACACACACACACACACACACGCCATAACCAAGAATACAAGTTAAAGTTCTGAAAAAATTCTGAAAAGTAGAACTACCTAGAGTAATTCCATTGTTTATCCAGGGAATATTACTGGCAAGTATAAATTCCAGGAAAGTGTTACCTACTTCTGTTCTGGGTGGGGTTTATGTCCATGGATAGGAGTTGGGTTTTCTGAATTGTGATGATGGCTTTATCTCCTTGACTTCACCCACTGGTGGTCAAGATTGACCAAAGATTGGTGTAATTATAGTGCCTCCTTACTTAGATGTCTAGAATGGTTACGTTTATATTTTGCCTTCAATTTAAATTACACTCTTCTATTTTGCCTGTATAAAACTTCCCTACCAATATCAATAAATTAAGCTTTCTGCTGGTCATAAAACAATAAGAAAGTATATAAAATAAAACTAGAATGAAACGCAGCACTTAAATAGTTTTCAACAATTAACAAAAAAAAAAAAACGTATTAAAAAGACAACGGGGCTCAACAAATGAAAAAAAAAATTTAAAAACCACCCACGCCGGGATCAGTATGATTGGAATTATATGATTTAACAAGCCAGGAAAGTTTAATTAAGTAAAAGATAAAAGTGATGGGATGCTGCATTCCTTTTAAATTCTATTTTTATTGCAGCTTATTAAAGAAACATATGGACAATCCAAATGTAGAATATGAATTTTTAAAATTTCATAATAAGGTTGCAAATCAAGATGATGTATTTAATAAAATTCCCCATTAAAATTTCAGTTTTCCAAAGAACTCCTTTCTTTTGTAATACAGTTATTGTCAGTTCAATTAATTAAACTTCAGCAGAAAATCAAAATAACGTTTTCGGGAATTGCGTTGAAATGCCATGACGTCCCCATAATATGTTGCATAGGGACGCAGACTTTCCATCCTGGTGTCCAACATGGGCACACTCCTGGCTGGCTGGACCATCAGTCCGACCTGCTGGGGTATTTCTGATGTTCAGTATATAAGTGAATTTCTCCAGCCCCCTCAAGCTTTTAATAGAGGCCTTCAATGGAGTCTCTGAGATTAATTTGTCAATAATCTTCCGCCGCAAAAAGGTTTTGTTATTTCCTCAATTTTAGTGGATTTTAAAACTTAAGAAACAAATCAGACTGAAAGCCCCTGAGGTATCAAATTCAAAACAGCACAGGACAGAGCAAAATATTCCAAAATAAATTATTTTACAATGCTCATAGCACACACATTAAATGAGACCAGCCCTGTGGAAAAGCTACTTTGTCCCAATAAAAATATTCTGAAGTCACTTGGGATGCCAAAGAGATCATCATTTTGGACTCGTTTTAAATCTATTAAAAATTGCATATATTTAAATATATATAATGTGTTTATAAATGTGTGATAAAATTTTAAAATCAGAATTATATATATTTAAGGGGTACAGCATGATAGTTTGGTACACATATACACAGTGAAACACACTACAGTTAAGCTCATTAATATGTCCACCTTCTCACATAGTTACTCTGTGTGTGTGTGTGTGTGTGTGTGTGTGTGTGTGTGTAGAAGGACTTGGGACCCAGGGGTGGCCTTGGGGTCTCTGAGCTGTGCAGATTAGCAAGCCCAGTCTGCTGTTCCCTCACGAGAGAAGCACAGGACATGATCCCGTGGTTCGGATGTCTCTAAGGCAGCAGCAGTCAGGCGCTCCGTGTGGTTTTGGAAAAAGGGTTTGGATGCGGAATGTCCTGGCCTTCCCTCAGAAGCCCTGGCCCTCTTTGATGTCCGGGGTGACCTTGCAGCTTGGTGGATTGATCACACAGCTTGAAGCAATTACTCTTACTTATCCTCTGAGACCAGATGGTGAGGCCGGCCATGGTTTGTATCTCTCTGTATTCGTTTATGCCGACATCCACACCCCCTCGCTCTGTGTTTTATCAAAATGGATCTCCCCCCTGTTTCAGTTTCTCAGGTGGACCCCTCGGACAGAGTCTGGCCGCCCAGCCTCCAGGAGGACTGGGAAAACTCTCAGAAGTCTGGACTTTGGGTGTAGGGCTCCCCCGAGAGGTTGCCTCATCTGGATTCAGAGAAGAGGTCCCGAACCAATTAGGCAGGATCAAAGCTCACAGCCATTTGGTCAGATGAGACTTGGCAGGGTCTTAACTCCAAGAGAGGGAAGCCGGGGTTCGCAGGGATCTGCAGCTCTGTGTTCCAGAAGGATGTGGGCCGTGCAGGGTGGGGGGGAGGGGGTCAGGAAGCGGAGAGATGCAATCTGTCTCCCTTCCCCTGCTGCAGACTCAGATCTCGTGGCCTCAGGGTAGTTCCCTTCCCCACATGCCTTTGTTTCTTGGTGGCCTTCTTGTCTGATAAGAGCTAAAATAACCAACATCTGGAAGAAGGTGGCAAGCGTGGGGGGTCTCTTCATCTTTCCTCTTGTGTCCGCGAAGCTTAGTTTAGCATTTCTCTGAATCTCTGAAGTTCTGTACCAAAAGAAGACCGAAACATCATGCCGAACAGTTGACAAAACGTTCCTGGAATTTCTACACTCAAGTACAGGAAACAAGAGGCCAAGTATAACTCGGGTTATTATCTAAGCGATGCTCCTGTGCTTTTCACATTAACTCACTGCTTCCAGTGAAGCGACACCCACGTGCTTTGGGGGTGGACCCGGCTTCACTCGACTCTCTGAGGCTCTCCCACGAGGACTCTAAAGAAGAGCCTCCTGATTCTCAGGAAAGAACGAGAAGGAAATCCATTCTACAGTTACGTGGTGGTGACGCTGGCACCGAATGGTACGCATTGGAAGGGCAACTTTGCGATACATGAACCACATCTCCGTTCTAAAAGGACGTTCAATTGAACCGCTCTCACAATGTGCAAAAAGCGTCCTTTTGAAAAATTCTTAAATAAACTGAAATATATTTTTATATATTTTATACATTCTGAAATAAACTGAAACATGATGGGGGGAGGGGAGAAGAGAGGAAAATCCCTAGAAATATCAGGCCCTTGACAGGTAGGAAATTAGGGGGGAACTAATTAAAATTACTAAACAAGGAAGAGTGTAGTGAATATACCATGAGAAACATTAGTCCGCCAGCCACTTTCCAATCCCAGTCCGGCCAAACAGAGGGCTCCGACCTGTGAATTCATCCTTTATCCTGTGTTGTATTAAACATGTCTCTTGTGCCCTCCTTCTCAGTGGAGACGTGACCCCCAGAGAAAAGCCCTCTAAAATCATCTCATTTCGTGGCAACGTGACAATTGTCAATGAAATACTCCCTCTTGCTCTTCATACATGGTTTCTTTTCGCCTTGAAATTCCCAGGGCTTGACTGTATAAGTACTGATATTCCTGGAGTGAAGAAGGTGTCAATGTGGCCCGGGGTTTTATAGTTCCGGACAAATTAGCAAAACGAACAAACAAACAACCCTTAGAAGTGTGAATGATAATGCATCCAGTCCTGTTCCATGATATTCCTCTTCTTACATAATCTTCAGAAAGACTTGAAAGCAGAAAATGGACATGATGTAGGGCCATGCTTCTCGGCCTTGAGCAGGTATCCGCAACACCCAGGGGCTTATTAACACAGATGGCTGAGAGACTCTCCTGAGCTTCTCATTCAAATGGCCTGGGGCAGAGGCACAGAGTTTGCCTTTGGGACAGGTTCCCGCGTAGTGATGTTGATCTGGGGACTGCACACTGGAACCACTAATTCAGGGAACGAGAGGTATAAAATTATACACGATTCCCTTGAAGAGATATGGAGAAAGAGGGCACGCTATTTATTAAATAAGGACAGGACTATGCTTCCCTCTATAGAATTGTTTCATCAGTTCAGAGTTCACAGAGATTACGAAAGCATCCCTAACGATAAGGGTACCATTTGCTTGCTAATCTGGACAGCAGCTAGGAAGAATGTAGCATTTAGGGAGCCCTGTCTCACTGCTATTTTGGACTTTTTTCATCTTTATCTTTCAGTGTAACTGCTAAATCACCATTTGGAGGTCGTATTATTCTTATTCTGTTACAATTACTGAAGAGGGAGAAATCGAGTCTCATTTTTTCTTTGCTTTTCAGTTTTTTCTGCAACCATTGGTTGTGTGCTCATCTCAACCTATCAGTAAACAGTGTTGTGGTTGGACCAGCCCCCGTGGTTCCTGTTATGATTGCAAGATGCCCTCAGCAACGACCAGCAGGAAACTGAAAAAAATAAACGTTTATCACTTACGAGATATACTGGAAATTATCTGGTATCCTTGGGGCCACATAGTGAGGTCACAGGTAGAAAGGAGGGTGGGTCTGGGGTTCTGCTTAATATTGGGGTCTAGAGTTGGGGCCAAGGCTCTCACGGGCTCAATCTTTATTCGTGAATTGAGAGCATAAGAGCGGAGGGGAGACTGGGGGGCTCAGTTAGTTAAGTGTCTGACTTTGGCTCAGGTCATGATCTCATGGTTCGTGAGTTGGAGCCCCGTGAGGCTCTGTGCTGACAGCTCGGAGCCTGGAGCCTGCTTCAGATTCTGTCTACATCTCTCTGCCCCTCCCCTGCTCGTCCTCTGTCTCTCTTTCTCTCAAATACAAAATAAAACATTAAAAAAATTTTTTTCTTAAAGAAAATATAAGGGCGGGGATGTAATGTGCAGGAAGAGAAAAAAGCAAGCAGTCCAAATGGTCAGTTATTAAAATCATCTAAAATCTCTAAAACCAAGTCACCCCAGTGGCAGAGGCAGCCTGGCTCTCTATCTAGTGTGTGGGGGGCGGTGTGTTTATTGGGGACAGCCCTCTTTGAAATGGTTGCATCAGGCAACAAAGCTTAAGTCAGGCACTGGCATCCTAAAAAGAAAAGAAAAACCAAACCAAAAAAACCCAAAAACTGTGAGGGCTTAACCTACAGCATCTAAGTATTGCTATTTTCTTAAGAGAATGGTTTCGTCTTCCTAAAATTCTTCCTCTATAATGCCCAGCAGGGCAGCATTCTGGGTTCCTTTTTAAGTGTTCAATTTGTTTATCTGTTCTCTCTACAGGGTAGTGCTTTTTCCCCCCAATTTTATTTGCTCTGAGCTGCTTTATCCAACTCACCAGGCCTTTTCCACAGGCAGACAGGAGTCTTTATTTAGTCCCAGAGCATAGCTTGGAACATGTTCAACTTCAGCTGTGGAAATGAATGCTTGCGGATTTATCTAGGCGTTTGGGGGAGGCTGCTCCTGGTGCTCGAGGAGATAATAGCACCTTATAAATGTGTGTACAGTATCCACTTCTGCATAAACCGCCGACTGCCTGCAAATACACAGTCATCCCCATTTATATCAGGCCAATAGTAGTTGGATGCCAATGAAAAATCTTGGACGGTTGTGATCGTTAGGGTCTGAGAAGGCTCCGTGAGCAAGACAGGGATGTGGAAATGAGACCGAAGTCTGCTCCCTGCTGGGCAGCCAGAGAAGAACACCCAGTGAAGGGCAAGCCTTCTGTACACCTTAACTAGGTTGCATTCTTCTATCCACTCATCTGTCAATGGGCACTTGGGCTGCTTCCAAGATTTGGCTATTGTAAATAATGCTGCTATAACATAACGATGCATGTATCCCTTTGAATTCATGTTTTTGTATTTTGGGGATAAGTACCCAGTAGTGCGATTACTGGATCATTTAGGTTCACAGCAAAATTGAGAGGAAGGCGCAGAAATTTCCCACATAGCCACTGCCCTCACACATACACAGCCACTGCCCTCACACATACACAGCCACCCCCATTACCAGCAGCCCACACCAGAGTGGGTACATTTGTTACAACTGATGAACCTACATCGACGCATCATAATCACCCAGAGTCCATGGTTTATTAGAATCCACTCTTGTGTTGTACATTCCATGGGTTTGGACAAATGTATAATGGCACGTCCCCATTATTATGATAGCAGATGGAGTAGCTTCACTGGCCTCAGAATCCTCTTGGGTATGACTATTCATCCCTAGTCCCCACCCCCAACCTCTGGCAAACCACTGGCATTTTTACTGTCTCCGTGGTTTTGCCTTTTCCAGAATGCCATATAGCTGGAATCATGTGATATGTAGCCTTTTCATATTGGCTTCTTTGAGTTAGTGATATGCATTCCCTCCATGTTCCTCATGGCTTACTGGCTTATTTCTCTTTGGTGCTGGATAACATCCCCTTGGACAGATATACTAGCTTATTCATTCAACTGCTAAAAGACATCTTGGCTCTTGGGACAATAATGAACTAAGCTCTTGGTAACATCCTGGTGCAGGTTCTTGTGTGGTGAATCCTACTACTCATGAGTGCCATATGCAGTTCCTTACGCTAGCAAAGATAACACACTTGCTTCTCAGATTTCCTGAAAATGTGACCTGAACTTTAAAAATTGCAGTCATTCCCATGGGTTTTGAGTAGTTTTCAACTTCACTGTGTGCTTGAAATTCCT
This sequence comes from Neofelis nebulosa, assembly GCF_028018385.1. NCBI lineage: Eukaryota > Metazoa > Chordata > Mammalia > Carnivora > Felidae > Neofelis > Neofelis nebulosa. The sequence goes on along the minus strand of NC_080782.1, from coordinate 6,635,480 downwards.
GGAAACCTGGTGAAAACATTCTTTTAAACTATAGATGCTGGGACTCTAAGCCCTGATAATTTGATTCTAAAGGTTTGGGGTGAGAAGTTCGCCTCCTGTTTATCATGAACTTTAGATATTTCCAATGCTGGTTTAAAGGCAACATCTCTGTCTCATTAAATTTAAAATCAAATAAAAGTAGCTCTCCTTTTTCTAAATAGACAGAAAAAAACCCTACCAAAACAGTAAAATTCATCATATCTATAAAACAATTTCTACATACAACAAATTTCCCATGGATTGTAGTAATAAGAAAACATGAAGATATCCCACTTCATTCTCTTTAAAAGACTGTATGGTCCAGGGGCACCTGGGTGGCTCAGTCAGTTGAGCACCTGACTTTAGCTAGGGTCATGATCTCATGGCTCGTGAGTTCGAGCCCTGCATCGGGCTCTGTGCTGACAGCTTAGAGCCTGGAGCCTCCTTCTGATTCTGTCTCCCTTTCTCTCTGCCCCTCCCCCTGTTGTGTTCTCTGTCTCTGTCTCTGTCTCTCTCTCAAAAATAAATACACGTTAAAAAACAAACAAACAAAAGGCTGTACGGTCCAGAAGGAAGAAAGCTGGGACATCAGAAGAATCAGACAATATTTAATAATTCCATCAAATGCAATAAAGCTAATTGGAAATGGAAAATCCAAGGAAAACAAATATAAAAATCTAAAAGAAACAACTACTTTTACTCACCAGAATTTCATCCACATGCACCTTCTGGTTGCCTTTTCAAAATCATTTCCAGGCTCAATGTTGCCCTCAATGTCTGCTTGTGACCGACCCTTAGTCGCTTGGGGAATGGAATCTAATTTGATAATATAGGAACAGTTTTCCAGATATACAGATAGAAGAAAGAACACGTTCTTATTTGTACCTCTCTTTTTCTTCTGAGTATGTTTTGCAGTCAGAAAACAGACTTGGAAGTTTTGTGGAAAAGTCAGCTTCACAGCCAAACCTTCCAGCCACCCCCACGCCAACATTTATTTCATTGACGCTTGCCCTGTACTTTCTCCAAACCCTCAAACGCAGGAAACATACTCTACTTCCTTGCGAATGGGATCACAGTGAAGGAATGGATGACAGTTTACAAATCCTATGCCTGGAATAAGAACGCCCACACAAGATGGCGGCCTGGCTGGGTCACCTCCTGTCCACCTTCTTCATCTCAGTACACTGGTGGGTTCTGTCCTTTTACCCTCCGTGTCTTCAGCATTCCTTACTCCCCACCTTTGGATGCTCTCTGCTGTTGGAAGAACTATGTCAAAAGTTCTCATCAATGGACTATATCCTGTCCAGGCTGAGATGTTTGAAAGCAGCCCGTTCTCTCTGTGTTCTCTTTCCCAACCCCTAGTTGGATGATAGTGTCCAGTGGGACCTTAGAAACCACATAATTAAGACTCAGAGCCTCAATCAGCCTGCATCCATAAACTCCCACTTCCAACTTCAAAGACTATTTATCATTCGATGGCTGAAGTGTGGGGACTACCTGTTACCACAGCTAGCACTACCTTATCCGACACGAATTTTAGCTCAAGTCCTTGGATGATCTGCCGAGTGACTTTAGGACTCACTGAGCAGATGAAAGAGGTGTTACAGGGGAGAGAATGGGAAAGGAGAGAGAAGGTCCATCCCACGTTTATTGACTTACCTCCACTCCTCTCACAGGAAACGTGGTGCTTGATGGATGGTTTTGCAGTTCCGTGTTTGGTCTTCATCCGGAAGTGGTGGGCAAGTTATCCAACTGACTCTTCCCTGTCTTTTCCTCCTATCCATGTGTATCCTGATGGATGGAAGGAAAGGGGCAGTTTGGCGGAGAAGTTTGGAAACGTGGAAGCAGAAGTCTGGGACTTTTAAGTCTTACTGGGGAGTATATTCTGGCCCAAATGATACAGAAGCACACTTCGTCTTTCACACATGACATCTGCCTCAAAGAAATGTATTTCCATCGCAAAGGCTCATAAAGTGAATTGTGTGGATGTAACATGGTAAAGAACCAAATTCTGAGATGGAGTCAAGGCAATCCGGGAAGATGTAATATATCTCCCAAGTTAGAAAGAAATACGACGTGTGTTATTTCTTTCTAACTTGCTACCCTCTCTTTACGGAGGCCTATGTCATCATTCATGGCAGCCTTGTAATAAAGTCATGGAAAATACAGTCTGTATCACCTACAGCATGTTCTGAGGATTCCCAAGGTCATATATCCAACTGGAATCTCTCCCCTTAGCCCCAGATTTGCAAGTCTACCCGCTTGCTTGGCTCCTCTCCTGGATGGCTGAGGCATAAAACATTCAAAATGGAAGTCTCAGTCTTCCTCAGAAAACCTGCCTCGCTCTAGCCCTCCCATACCTGTGAATGCCACTCGTCCAGGGGCTCGAGCATCCTGAACACTTGGTGTCATCCTAAACGCTCAGATTTTTCTCAGCTGTAGCACCCAAACTGTTATCCACTCCTGCCAGCCTTAGCTTCCAAATGGATTGAGAACCTGACCACCTACCACTGTCTCCACTGCTTCCACCCTGGCCCAAACCACCAGCATCTGCCATTGGATTATTGCCACACCTTTTCGAGCTGATTGGTGTCTCTTCTTCGGTTCCTCCTCCCCGTGGTCTATTCCCCAAAACTAAGACCCACCAATGGTCTCTACCTCGATCTGAATAAAAATAAGGCCTGACAATGGCATCTGAGGACCACTTCACCTTGGAGCCCTCAGTGACGTCGCTTCACTGAGCTGGATGCACTTCCAACTCATGTTCCTGGCCCTGGCCGCTCCCTGCCTCTGGAAGAAATGTTCCTCCTGACGCCTACACATCATTCCTTTTCCTCCTTCAAGTCTTTGCTCCAGTGCCGACTTCTCAAGTCATACCTTCCTGGCCTGTTCTTTGGGTTTTATCCTCCTACCCAAACACACGCAATCCTATCCCCTTCCCAATTTCATTTTCCTCTTTATAGCTACCACCCCCAATACAAGGTATTTCTTTGGTTTTAACTCCTGCACATAACCTGGCAAGGCAAGTGGCGTGCTGGCAAGAACTTTTATCTCTTTGGTTACTGCTCTATGTCTAGGGCCGGAAACAGTGCCTAGAACATGAAATATGCTCAGTTACTAATGAAATGAGTGTATATTTTACTCACGAAAGAGACGTTAGTGGTCTCAGTCTCAAGCTTAGGAGCCTTTCAATTAATAGTAGTAATATGAGAGTGAGCATTTTATACTTTCCATATAAAAATATAGATCTGGGGCGCCTGGGTGGCGCAGTCAGTTAAGCGTCCGACTTCAGCCAGGTCACAATCTCGCGGTCCGTGAGTTTGAGCCCCGCGTCAGGCTCTGGGCTGATGGCTCGGAGCCTGGAGCCTGTTTCTGATTCTGTGTCTCCCTCTCTCTGCACCTCCCCTGTTCATGCTCTGTCTCTCTCTGTCCCAAAAATAAATAAAAAACGTTGAAAAAATATAGATCTGTATTTCCCTTAGACCAAACGACAACTGTTTGCGTTTTTTGATGGGGACAGTGAGTATGTGTAAGGTTGTGGCCGCTCCAAGGTTTCAGTGAAAACTGAGGACCGCTTTTACCAATCAGCACCGATTACTGCTCTGCTCTCTTTTCTGAAGAAAGTCTGAAATCTCAGAAAACATATATTCTGAACCCTTATCTTTTTTTCCTGTTTCTCATCTTGGATTTGTTCGGTTCAGTCATTGGATTTGTGGCCATCTTTCCGTATCAGCCGCTGGGCGGGATCCAGATGGAAACATCACAGGACACTGATATGAAAACCCAAGGTAAGTGTTAGCTTTTATTTATTTACTTTGGAGGGATAAAAAAACAAGGTGAAAATCCTGGAGGGCAAGGAATTCCTAAAATGGAGATGGGGTCACCTACCCTCCAAGTTTCAGGAAGCAGCGAGGGGATGGCTTCAGTCAGAGAATAAGGTTACTTTAAAAGTAACTTACTCATGTGTCCCCACCCAGGCGATTTTCACGGCTACGTCTGAATGTAACTGTTATTTATTTTTTTTTAATGTTTATTTATTTATTTTGAGAGTGAGCAAGCAGGGAAGGGACAGAGAGAATCCCAAGCAGGCTCCACACTGTCAGGTCAGAGCCGGACACCGGGGCTGGATCTCATGCACTGTGAGATCATGACCTGAACCAAAATCAAGGGTCAGACACTTAACCAACTAAGCCACCCAGGTGCCCCTAAATGTAACTTAAAAAATAGAAAGCCTAGGGGCACCTGGGTGGCTCAGTTGGCTCAGTGTCCAACTTTGGCTCAGGTCATGATCTCATGATTTGTGAGTTGGAGTCCCGCGTCGGGCTCTGTGTTGACAGCTCAGAGCCTGGAGCCTGCTTTGTATTCTGTGTCTCCCTCGCTCTCTGCCCTTCCCCCACTTGCCCTTTGTCTGTCTCTCTGTCTGTCTCTCTCTCTCCAAATAAAAATAAGTAAATAAACAAACATTAAAAGAAAATAGAAAGCCTCACCCCTCCACCAGCATAGGGACTAATTTACAATTGCCCTCTGGTGTAATTCCCATCTCTGGGTTTCTCTTTTCGACTTTATTGTGGCATAATTGGCAAATAAAATTCCAAGATATTTAAAGTGCACACCATGATGATTATATATATGAATACGTCGTGCAAGAATCCCAAGTTCATTAGCACCCTCGTCACCTCGCATATTTACCGTGCAGTGCGTGAGGACATTTATGTTCTTTAGGAAATTTCAGTTATATAATACAGCAGCATCAACTACAGCCCCCAAGTTTTGCCTTAGATTTTCTGATCTTATGCATCTGATAACTGAAAATACATGCTCTTTTGCCAACCTCTCCCTAATTCCCCCAGCCGCACCTTCTAGCGACCACTTGTATACTCTGTTTCTATGCGTTAGACTTTGCCTTAGATTCCACATATGAGTGACTCCTTGCAGAATTTCTTTTTTAGTCTGGCTTACCTCACTCAGCACGTTGTGCCAGACCTCCGGGTCTGTCCACGTTGTCACAAATGGCAGGATTTTCTTCATTTTTGAGGCTGACTAGTATCTCATTACCTACATTCCACATTGTCTTGACCCATCCACCGTTTGAGACACTTCAGTGGCCTCCATATCTTGGCCATTGTGAGTAGAGCCGTTATGTTTGCCCTAAGACGGGAGAGATCACTTGGAAATGGTCAAGCCTAACTTGTCAACTGGCCGTTGTGTGGAGACAGAGGTCAAACACATAGCTTCGCCTCTGCTGCGACCGTTGCCCTCCACAGAAAGCAAACATTGAGGGTCCTCCCCACTGGGACAGCTCAGTGAGTACGACGTGCTCCCTGCTGAGGATGTGAAGCTTGAGAAAAACGGACGTGGTATTTCCTGAATGTCTCATGCACGTGAGGTTCTGCTAATGCACACAGAGCAATCAAAGGAAAACAGTGTGGCTGTCGTGTGACTTTAAAAAGTAAAGACCTGTGTCTCTGTTTTTCCCAATTTCAAACGATGGAATACTTAAAACCATCTCAACAAAGAATAAAGTGGATGAATCAATCTCCATGATTTGAAGACATTGCATAGATAGTGATCACCAGTAGTCCCTGGTGGGGGGGAACACCCGTAGGTCAACGGAGCTGCATAGACAACACAGGAATAGACCCACACAAGTATGCTAACTGGTCATTTTTTTTCTTTTTCTTTTTTTTTAAATCATGGTAAAAAAAAATCCACATAACATAAACTTACCATGTTATCCATTTCTAAGTGTAATGTTAAGGACGCTCAAGCTACTGTGCACCCAGCCTCCAGAACGTTTTCATCTTGCAAAACTGAAATTTTATACCCATTAAACAACGGCTGTGTATTTCCCCTTCCTCGGCTTCTGGCAACCACCATTTTGTTTTCTGTTTCTGTGAACCTGACTACTGCAGAGACCTCACAGAAGTGGAATCAGACAGTATTTGTCTTTCTTTGACTGGCTTATTTCACTTAACATGCTGCCCTCAAGGTTCAATTTTTGAACTGACAAACTTCTAGAAGCAGAAAATAGATCAGTGATTGCCACAGGTGAGGGATGGCAGAGTGGGGGTTGCTAAGGACAACCTGAGAGGTCCTCAGGATGATGGAACCGTTCAGAATGAAGTACAAATTGCACACGTGATTAAATTGTATAGAAATAAAATGAACACACACACACACACACACACACACATACGAGTACATATAAAATTGAGGAGATCCAAATAAGAACAGTGATTTATATCAGTGTTGATGGGGCTCCTGGGTGGCTCAGTCGGTTAAGCGTCCAACTTCGGCTCAGGTCACGATCTCACAGTCCGTGAGTTCGGGTCCTGTGTCAGGCTTGGAGCCAGCTTCAGACTCTATGTCTCTGTCTCTCTCTTCCTTTCCCCCATTCACACTCTGTCTCTCTCTCTCTCAAAACTAAATAAACCTAAAAATATTATTTTTTTTTAATATCTTGGTTGTGACAGTTTCCTCCGGTGGGAGGAACTAGGCCAAGGGTTCCCGGGATATTTATGTATTGCTTCTGTCAACCATATGCAAATCTACAATTATATACATAAAAATCCAATTAAAAAAGTAGCAATTCTCAAGACCCCTGGGTGTGTGGCCTACATCACATACATTTCCACACCTCTTTCTCAGGCCTACCGGTTCACACTATTACACTCCCCGATACTTTGTCTTTGTAAGACAATAAAGCTCTACTCATTTTTAATTCAGAAAGTACCGTTGTTACTGAACTTTTGATCATTTTTGGCCACTCTGCCTGGTAAATAGAAACACACAGGTGTCTACTGAAAATGAAAAGTGAACGGAGGGATTAAATATTAGAAACGACAGAACTCTAATCTTTTAAACTTCCCTGTGGTCGATTCACTGGGTTTCCAGATTGACTTTGTTCACGTGCGGCTCTAAAGATGGCCTCCGGGGCGTAAGCATGACAACGAGTGCAGCCGACCCCACACGTGGGCCCTTCGCAGTTCCACGTAGCCTTCTGGAAGCCGTCCGTTGCATTTGTTTCCTCCCTGGAAGGCAAGTCTTACACTCATTAGTATTGATCTCTCTGTCTAGAAAGGGCAGCCACTAATTTTAATCACTGCTTGACATAGGGCTTTTGCGACTCAGAGCTGTGCCTTTCTCTTGGGTCCAGTGCTCTGAGCGTTTCATTGCCATCATGCACCAGCACACCCTGACGTTTGTTATTTTACCTTATAGAGAAACAGGTGCTCCTTACTCTGAAGTCCCTGTTGGCTTATCTGCCTCATCTGCTATCATTTGAGGTTCTGCTGGTCTAGAGGTCTTAAGTCCAAAGGGAATAATTGATTTCACCAGGGGACGTAAAATATAAGTCCATTGAGGGACGCCTGGGTGACTCAGTTGGTTAAGCGCCCACTTCGACTCAGGTCATGATCTCATGGTTTGTTGATTCGAGCCCCGCATGGGACTCTGTGCTGACAGCTCAGAGCCTGGAACCTGCTTCGGATTCTGTGTCTCCCTCTTCCTCTGCCCCTCCCTTGCTCATGCTCGCTCTCTCTCTCTCTCTCTGTCAAAAAAATAAAGAAATAAACGTTAAAAAGAAAAAGTCCATTGAGTTGGGTTTGAGTCTGTCTCTTGGGCACTTTGAGACTCTTTTGCCTCTGAATCATGTGGCAGAGAGGGAGTCGCACCTTGCTCTCTGGGGCATGTCCTGGCTGTGAAGCAGAAGGTGGGTCCCTACCACATGAGGAGGGAGGGAGGAGGCTGTCTGGACTGCTGATCATCTCGGTATTGATTAGTACTCTCACAGACTGTGACAAAGGTCCATGGAAGGACCAGGGGGTCCAGCCAGGGGGTACTGTGCATGGCCAGGGGCCTTCAGGAATCAGGTCTGGATGACTCTGCCAGGCCGGGAATCAGGACGAGCGGAGGTGTTCAAGAAGGGAATATAGAATGTCCCCACATCACTCCCAGAGGGTTCCAAAAAACCTAGATGTATGTGTGTATATATGCGAGAGAGACAATAAGAGAGAGGGAAAGCAAATGGGGCAAAGGAAACAATTCCTGCATGCTGAGCAGAGTTTACAGAAGTTCCCTGCACTAATCTTGAAATGTTTCCGTAAATGTGAAATGACAGCGGAAGAAAAAGTTACACAAATAAAATGATAAAAACAGTGGCTTGAAAGGGGTTTGAAGAGCATTTCAGGCCCATAGAAACAAAGTTGTTTTCTGTGGGAAATTACTCGGTAATGTTTTCAGTGGCTATAAATGCATAACCGTAAAGCCTGACTGCTACTGTGCGCACACAAGTTTTTATTAAATCTAGGCTTCGCGGGACGGAATGGCTGTTACGGCCTTTCCCTCTTAATTACTGCAGAACTATTACTTCTGATAACATCGTTCACTTTATGCTTTGCACTTTAGCGATCTACCCAGATGCCACTCACCAGAAGCAGCTGTTAGGCCCCGAACGAGCCTCATTCCCTCCCATCAGCTAAAGGCACATCCTTCTGCAGAGTCCTGCCGTATCACCGACAGCATGACACCCGCCTGCCATCCTGCTCCTTCCCCGGCGGCTCTCGTCTTTGTTTTGTTTTGTGTTTTCCTTCACGTTGTGCCCGCACTGTCCGATTACACAGGGTCGGGTTCACGGAAAAGAAAAATCTTACTGGTAACTCTAGGACGAGATTCTAGATTCTAGGACGAGAGGTGTGCTAGGCATGAACTGTGGATGGTGACAACGCGGGGAAAGGAGGGTTTCGCAGAGTAGCCAGGATCCCGGAGGAGGAGATCCTCGAACCGGGAACTGAGGGTGGGGCCTCGGGCTGACTCGGGAGGAAGTTTCCAGCACAGGGAACTTCGCTGGGAGGTGGTGGGGTGGCCAGGCGGAGAAAGCGTGCATGCCCAGGGCATGAAAAGGATTCCAGGCGACTGAGATCACGCAGGTCCTGTGTCTTCTGTTCCGGGTAGAAGGGAGCCCCTGCTGGATTCTAAGAAGGGACTGAGGCCGTGGTGATACACGAACCACGTTCCTCAGTCCTCTGCGTTCTGTCTGCACAACTGGCCAGTGTCGCGGGGAAGCTGTTGGTGCACCATTGTGGAGGCTTTCTGATGGGTCTGGGCATGACATCAAGGTTTCCTGGTTCCTCCTACGTTGTTAGGATCACCACCACCGCTAACCCCCCACCCCATATCCTAACCTTCTTCTTCCATTGAAGGAATCCAAGGGACACCCAGTCCCTGGCAACACTCAGAATCTTTGCTCATTCTCTTTTTCTGTCCCTTAACTGGCTTCAATGTAAAATAGCCATATTTTATTAAATTTTTTTAATGTTTATTTATTTTTGAGAGACAGAGAGAGACAGAGCATGAGCGGGGGAGGGGCAGAGAGAGGAGGAGACACAGAATCCGAAGCGGGCTCCGGGCTCCGAAGTGTCAGCACAGAGCGGGACGCAGGGCTTGAACCCATGAACCGTGAGATCACGGCCTGAGTGAAAGTCAGTTGCCAAACTGCATGAGCCACCCAGGTGCCCAAAATAGACATATTTTTAAATTACAGCTTTTTGCGGGGTCGGGGGGGGGCGGGGTGCCTGGGTGGCTCAGTCAGTTGAGCTCTGGATTCTTGATTTCTGCTCAGGTCATGATCCCAGTGTGATGGGACTGAGCCCCACCTCACGCTCTGTGCTGGGCCTGCTCTCCTCTCTCTCTCTTTCTCTCTCTCTCCCTCTCTCTGCCCCTCCCCTGCTTGTGTTCTCTCTCTCTCTCTCTGAAATTAAAAAAAAATGACAGTCTTTTGATGCATAAAGTTTTATTATCTATAAAGTTCAATTGCAGGACTTTGTCATTTGCATTTTCTCATGATTCATAGTAAGTTGGCTGCGACTATGCCCGTCTGGGGCCCCGGTTATTTTCACCATCTACATCACGGCCGTGTGGCCTTGACACACTGCCACGCCCAACAACACGCGCTCTCAGAGAGACCTGAGCTGAGGGTCCCTACTCTGGTATATGCATGCTGTGCGAGACGCCCCTTCCTGCGTTCAGTCCACGGGGCCGGGGCAGTGATGGCCCCAAACTTCTGTCCCATTAGTGCTTCTGAGCCACGTCATGACGAGGAGACAGATGAGTTCTCTTTGTCCCACTCTGGGGATACTACGATTAATTAGCATGCGGCGGTCCTGTCTGGGACGTCCACTGCACAGACGACCAGCGGCGTAGCTACCGATGGAGAACCACCGATGAGCAGCTACGGTCAGCGGCTCGCTGCTGCTTTCGTGGGACTTTCAGAATGACGGCTTTCTGCTTCCAGCATCCTCCTGTGCTCGTGGAGCTCAGTGCCTTGGGTATCAGCCAGTGAAGTCTCCTGATAGGCATCTCTTACTCCAGCTGATAATCATTAGTTTCTCGGGGCGCCTGGGTGACTCAGTCCCTTAAGCGTCCGACTCTTGATTTTGGCTCAGGTCATGACCTCGCGGGTTGGTGAGATCGAGCCCCTCATCGGGCTCTGCACTGGCAGCGTGGAGCCTGCGTGAGGTTCTCTCTTTCTTTCTCCCTCTCTCTGCCCCTCCCCCCACTCCCCCTTTCTCTCAAAATAACTAAGTAAACTTAAAAAAATATATCATTGGTTTTTAAGTTGAGTTCATGACCATCATCACATTCAACTGCCCTCTAAAGTGTCTGAATTCTATTCAGCGCAAACCGCTGGAAAAGAAACATCCGGGGTGAGTGATCTACGTTAAATTTCAATTTTTTTTTTTCGTGATTGAAAATAAAACCCAATGGGGACACTTTCACTCTATAGGCTAAATCATTCTCTGTTATGTGTCATTTTGTTCTGAAAGCGAACATGAAAAAAAACTGTCCTGATCCTGTTAGAAATGCATGGCTGGAAAATCGTTATGATCCAGGACCCCTGGGCCAATCAATAACTAGATTTAATTGGGCTCAAATTTTTAAAAATGAGTGCGCACATAATGTCAGACATCTGTCAGGGTTTCTTTTCTCTACCTCCTTTGCTCCTCAGTGGAGTTAGGTGAAAAGTCCAGGAGAAAAGCAAGTATCTTAGACATATCTTGGAAGGCTGATTCCCACTCCCTTGACATTGAAAGCTTAAAAAAAAATAGAGGTTACTGGAGACATGAAGTCAATGAACTGGAGCTTTTATACCGTTGGCATTTGTTATCTGTATATGGATGCTGTCTTCAGAATACTCAGTAAACGTTTGGTTGATATGACTGCGATTTGATGATCAGAAATTTCCAGACTTAACTGCTTTGGCTGTATATAGGATTTCTTTAAACATTACCAGAGCCATTTATTTAACCCACTCCATCTTCTGTGAAGACTACTGTTATTATTGAGTACATTATGAGCTAGTATCTCATTATTACCATTTAATATGATACTGAGAGCAGCATGTAAGACTCGATACACAAAGGACATAATGTGACCTTCAGTGAAATCACTCTACATGGCATTAAGATGTTCTTCTGTTGGCAACCATCTGGCAGAGCTTTAGATATAGATAGACCTTTGTTGGCCAAAAAAAACCCAAACAAACAAAAACAGAAAAACAAACAAAAAAAAACTAAGTTAATTTGTATATTCTTCATCCTTTAAAATCTTGACAATTTTTTAAATGTAATTAGTGTCAAATTGGTTTCCATACAACACCCAGTGCTCATCCCAACAAGTGCCCTCCTCAGTGCCCATCACCCACTTTCCCCTCCCCCCCAACCCCTCCATCAACCCTCAGTGTGTTCTCGGTCCTTAGGAGTCTCTTATGGTTTGCCTCCTTCTCTCTCTGTAACTTTTTTCCCCCTTCCCCTCCCCCATGGTCTTCTGTTGAGTAAAGACAGAAAATCTTGAGAATTTCTATTTTGAAAGCTGTACTTGTTGGTGTTAGTATTGGAAGTCCTGCAGGAACATTTGGCTCCCGGGTGGCTCAGTCGGTCGAGCAACCGACTTCGGTTCAGGTCATGATCTCATGGTTTGTGAGTTTGAGCCCCACATCGTGCTCTGTGCTGACAGGTTAGAGCCTGGAGCCTGGTTCAGATTCTGTGTCTCCCTCTCTTTCTGCCCCTCCCCTGCTTGCCCTCTGTCTCTCTCTCTCTCTCTTAAAAATAAACATTAAAAAAAATTAAAAAAAAAAAGAAGTCCTACAGAAACACAGAGGTACAATTCTGAAATGAGCTTCACTAAATATCACAACAATTGTCTAGTTAAAGGCCAGGTTAATGTTTGACAATAGGAAATAGAGATAATATTTTTAAGCAGCTTGCACAAACATTATGGTAGTATGTACTTATATAAATGTATTTCCAGCTAGATAGGATGATATCACAGGGTTCTGGAAAATGGTAAATAAACAAAGAAGATGGTTGAAACTCCTGGGAATCTCCCTCAAAAGACAGCACATACAGACCAGTTTCTTTCTTATTAGTCTCTTTTCTTCTCCCTGCTTGTATGAAAGCCAACGTAACTACTCAAGTAACCAGCATATGGACTGTGCAGTCGAGGGCAACCCCTTAGGGCTAACAGAGCATAATAATGGAAGAAATCTTAGACTCTGATAGAATCATACAACTGTAAGAACATCCCTGCTCCCAACAACCTGATAAATTCTTTCCTGTGTATTTAAGCCAGTATGAAATTTAGTTTTTAGATGCATCCAGTTGAACCTAACCTCTATTAATATGCGGGTAGGGCATTGTAAGTAAATATCTTTTCATCCTACCTTTTAATGTCGTAGCATAAGAATGTGATCCCAAGAGAGGTGGCAGCTGTTTTGTAGCCATGAAGAGTCATACATGAAATGGAGATATCCTCACTGAACTAGGTAAACAGGACATAGAACCTGAAACACTTGCATAGCCATAAGCAGCAAAGGCCAGCTCTCAGAGGCCCTCCTGGGAAACATTTTTAAGGAATTTTTTAATGTTTTTATTTATTTTTGAGAGAGACAGAGCACTAGCAGGGGAGGGGCAGAGAGAGAGAGACACGGAATCCGAAGCAGGCTCCAGGCTCCGAGCTGTCAGTACAGAGTCTTATGTGGGGCTCGAACCCATAAACCATAAGATCATGACCTGAGCTGAAGTCAGATGCTTAACCGACTGAGCCACCCAGGCACCCCTCCTGGGAAACATTTTTATGCCATCTGTTGTAGTCTCAGAGACAATATCTATGTATCTGACATAGCGATGTCTCTAAAGGTGGAGGTTATTTAAAGGGCATTTATAATTCTCAGGCCTCCTTGCATTGGGTAGGGTCTTGGAAGGAGCACTGGCCAATGAAAGTTGAGCAGGAGGGTCGTGCTTCCTCACTTCTTCCTGGCTACATAGCAAAGAGTCCGTCTCGATCCCAGTCTCTGCTTTCTCCTTCTGCCACCAGGCTGAGAGGGTCACATGGTCTGCATAGCGGGATTTCCGTGATGAGGGCCGAGACCGCTTGCCAACCCACAGGGAATATGTTCTGGGATTGAGAAGTATACTTCTGTGATATCAAACCCTTGGAAATGTCGGGGCTATATCAGCATAACCTTGACCTGGATGCATACATTAAGTAGCCATATTGATGTTAATAAAAATGTTACCTGTGCTGACAATTGCAAGTCCAAATAGCTCAAAAAACTATAATGAATAAAAACTCCAAGTTAAATCTGTTCATAAAACTAACCACCACTTGGGTTTCTAATGTCTCCATTCAGAACAATATTTCCTGCCACTACAAATCTATGTGACTTTTTTTCTTTTCAAAATTGTTACAAACATAAAATCAAACTCCACACACTTCTGCCTTGTTCTTTTCTAAAATAGTCCTGGGGGCGTCTGGGTGGCTCAGTCAGTTAAGCGTCCGACTTTGGCTCAAGTCACGATCGCACAGTTCATGAGTTCCAGCCCCGTGTCGGGCTCTGTGCTGACAGCTCAGAGCCTGGAGCTGCTTCAAATTCTGTGTCTCCGTCTCTTTCTGTCTCTCTAAAATAAATAAAAACATTAGAAAATAAAATAAAATAGTCCTGTATCTTGGCCATGTAGTTCTATCTCACTCTTCAAAAAAAAAAAAAAAAAAAAAAATGTACTCTGCACAGGTAAAACATAGTTAACCAGGTAACTGTGGAAATTTTAAGGTAAGACACCAGTGACCTCCGCAGCATCCGAATGTAACAGACTTCTGGGCGCAGGATTTTATTGCCCTTTGAAGCACGTCTCACGGTGACGATCCACCCCAGGTGTTCAGGACTGAGCCACACCTCAGATCAGTGGCCGAATGTCTGCCTGATCTGGCTCTGATGTGTGTGTCTCTGCAGGCTTTTGAATCAATTATTTTCAATTATTTTTCTTAGCTCCTGGCAAGTGTTTAAACAGGTTCTTATATTAATCTTCAGCATTAAAAATTAATCACTATAAGTGAAGGACCCATTACTGGAGCTGAAATAGACTAGTGAGGTAGACAATGAGGGGCGCCTGGGTGGCTCAGTCGGTTGGGCATCCGACTTCAGCTCAGGTCATGATCTCACGGTTCATGAGTTCAGGCCCCGCATCGGGCTCTGTGCTGACAGCTCAGAGCCTGGAGCCTGTTTCAGATTCTGCGTCTCCCTCTCTCTGCCCCTTCCCTGCTTGCACTCTGTCTCTCTCTGTCTCTCAAAAATGAACAAATGTTAAAAAAAAAAAAAATTGAGATTATTCTGAGTACAAACTTCCCAGCTCATGCCACCCAAAGGAAATGGAAATCCTGAGAAAGCAAGAAATGAGTTCCAGAGGGAAAGCCACTGAGAAACTCGAAGATTCGTACAAAATCAGGGTGGAAGAAATGATTAGGACTCACTCTAAGGTTCGGGAGGTTGCCTAGATCTGGACTGCAGGCAGAGCCAGCTACAGAATCTGTGGGTCCCTGTGCACTGCTAAGGTCATGGCTCCTGAGGCCTGCCCCGACCCCAGGATGCCCAGGCAGGATTTAAGGGAGCTTGGGAGCTCTGTCCTGCCCCGGCAGGATTTAAGGGGGCTTGGGAGCTCACACAGGCATGGGCCAGATCTCCTTTGAAGAAACACAGAACCAAAACAAAGAAGTCCTCGCCAGTTGCTTTAATGCTCCCTCTAGATCTAGCAGAGGCAGATCTCCGCCCTCAACCCTACATTTCCTACCCTAATATGAAAGCCGACCGGGGGTATTAACCCCACGGAGGTGAGAGAACTTCTCCTTACAACCCAGGTAATCTGCAGGAGCAAAGTGCCTCATTAACCTGGTTGCTTAAGGATGCTAAGCTGTAGGAGCACTTAAGAAAAGGGGCAGGGGAAATAAGGAATTAAAAAAAGGATGGTTAATAGCATTTGGACTGAACCAAGCCACAGGGACACAGCCCTTTGAGGCTACATGCACAGGAGGCAAGGGGCCTCTAAATGAGCTGGACATTCCAAAGAACAAATGTGATCCCTGAAGAGTATTGAAAGGAAAAGCTGCACGACTGTGACAAATAACATAATTCACAAACGGGAAGAGATTCTACCCCTGCAAATGTTCTAGCTATGTGATTCAGTCATCAGGCTTCTCCAGGTTAACTGTGTGACCACCCCTCCACCCTCTGTGGGCTCCTCCAGCAAGTGGCTTCCACAATGATACAGTGTGTACATAATTCACCTGCTTGTATATAACAGAACTCAGGAAAATCCATCCTTAATTAGCACTTGGGTTGATTTCAGTCTTTTGTGTCTAAAAGGTAAGTTATCATCACCTCTTGGCATTATTTAGTCTCTTTAGCCTGACAACGTTCTGTATTTTCCAGTAACATTGGCAAAGATGGTTGGTAGAAACACACCCTCTTCATCGGAAGATCAGTAAGTTGGCAGTAAGCAAGCTTAAAGCTGAATCTTGAACGGACACCACTCGATTTTACTTTCTAAGGTTAGCATTGCTCCTTGTGACAGACACATGCTACTTTTTCAGGGGCTGCTGCTGCTGGTTTGTGTCCAGAAGGTCCATGGGGTAAGATCTGGAAGTGAAGGAAGTATAAGAAGACACTGCTTTGTCTACTGACAAGCCCTCATCTTGGGCGGGTGGGTCATCATGGGACTCTTGGGGAGAGGCTCTGTTTTGTTTTGTTTTGTTTTGTTTCGCCATGGTGAGCTCTCTTGCCCATAGAAAACATTTCTGTTTTACCACCAATGACCCTCTGGACACAGGCCCCAAATGGGTCATACCTGTTACTCTTACAAGCAAAAAGAATTCAGTGGGGCCTGATGTGTGCCCCCCTGGAAGGTCAGGGAGCATCCATGTCTGATTTCAAGAGATCACATCACACAAGGGACACTGAGCTCTGAAGATTGCATGACCTGTGTCACAAAGATGGTGTTGGCCATCTTTCAAAGAGGGTTGAGACTGGTCATGGAACAGATGCCCAAGATTCTGCAGACAACTTTCAGGCTTGAAAGCACGCAGGGGACACCCTCTTTCCCAAATACTATCACAAGTGTTAAGTCAGGACGGGAAGGCAGGTGCCTTGGAATAAAGGAGACAGAGCAGCCAACTGTGGACGGGAGTCAAGAAAACAAGAGTAAATCAGTGCAAGACAGAAGAGCAAAGAGATTTTGACTCATTCCATGGTAGAGGTTGCTGTATAAGGCAATCTTCTCAGGAGAGGTGTTAGGAGAATTGAAAACTCACACAGTCATTCATCCTTAAATATGGCTTGACCTTCTCTGGGTCCCTTGAGCTCCTACCATGTGTGCAGAGGGAAGTGGTAAATTGTCATCCAGAATGGGGCCCAAGTCTGGTAGAGAGAAGATTAAACACATATTCACATATGATTCGACCGTGATGGCCCAATATCCACTAGCCACTTAATTCCCCAACACCCCATTCTCACTTAGATGCTGTGACATATGGGGGGGGGGGGCGCATACTGACTTAGAATGTGCCTTTGCCAATTATGTCATCCTGTCTCCATCTGTAAAATGGATCTACTCATACTCACTTGGCTGATGAAAATAAAGCACATGGAAAGTGCCCGGAATGCTGTCTGACACAGGGTCCGCACTGAAAACTTTATAGCTGATATTTTGCAGAACCCTTTGTTTTATTCCCCATTGTTTTATCCACCAATGTCTGGCAAGCTTATGACGCTGGTTTTCACAGACAGACGTGAGGCTATAATGGGAAGAAAGGGACCAGATGTTGGGCGTATTTGCCTAAGTCACTTACCACAAGACACCCTACAAGCAAGGTCTGGAGACGCTCTCTGCTACTCCAGGGAGAACTTGAGAGGTTGCCTATTTTCTGTTTGTCAGTATTATCGTCAAGAGAATGGGTATTTCTTTGTATTGCATTGCTGTAAATGGAAACTTTAAGGGACTCAAGCCTAATAAGTCCCTCTAGATGTTTCTGGGATCAGGACACACATTCAGACCCTGCTCCTGGTGCTTCCTACCCAATAGTCAATGACACAGGAGAGAAGTGTCCGTCCCTGGACGTGCTAACTGTAACTCACCACTTGGAATGCATGCTTATTCACACTGTCCCCAACCACTTTGTTGGAAGAATGGTGCCTAAGGAAGCATGGCTTTACATCCTTTCATATGAACTCATGAAAGGAGCAAAGGATTGTTATGAAGTCTCCTCCCTAAGGAGAGAAAAAAAAAAGAGAGGGGAAAAAAAAAGAATGAAAACCTCAAGATAACTTGGCTATGCACATATGTGACAACATCCTTCATGACCTTGTAACATGAGACCACTTAATCGGACGACATTGCAGAGAACTTAAAATACAGTCTTATACAGTTATGCACCCACATCTTAAAAATTCATTTAAAAAATGCATTTTAAAAGCTTGCTTCATATAGATTAGTTTTGAGCAATGCATCTTGTGTTCCATCACAAGCATTGTCGATTATTATTATTTTTGAGATACACAAAGACACACACAAAAGTATTTTATACTTGCTGGTCATCGAGCCTGTACAGACCCACAAGCTATGGGAATTTTACCTGCAGGCCAAGCCCAAACCAAATGTGAACCAGCCCTGACCAAGGTTTTGGAAATCCTTGGGTTTCTGAACCAGGGACACTTGTCATGACGCAGGGGAAATCCTTGTGTCTCAGTGACCACTGAGCTATGCTGTCTGTCTTCATCTGTTGGTTTCCACGTTCCTTGGGAGCTTCCCAGGTGTAATCTGAAGTTGGACCCTGTACTCAAAGGGCAGGGAGACACATAAGACAGAAACAGACCCTCCAGGATGGCAGGGAACAGTTTAATAAGCAAAGGGAACTAATATTTTAGGCTTATCTTGGGCAGCCCCAAGCCCCAAACATTTATGAAGAGGTCTTAACTGGATTCAGTCACGTATGCTGTGCAGGGAGGTGTTCTCAAGGCCACATCATTATCTCAGGGCTGTGAACTTGGAGCAGATTCCGGGCGCAGAAAAGGCAAGCGGAACCCACATTCCAGGGCTAGGGGCGGGGGACGAAGAGCCTCCCAGTGCCCGGGGCCAGCTCACGGATCCATCAGAGTTTGTGTCTTTTCAGTGACCTTCCCCAAACTGTCTCTGCAATGTCATCCAGTTCGGCCAATGGGACGATTGGGGTTTGACTGAGTTTCTCCAAAGGACACACTATGCCCCTGCATTCATTAGCTGGGCCCCTTAATCTGCCTGGGCTGCTGTACCAAAATGCCATAGACTAATGGCTCGTAAACAACAGAAATTTACTTGCTATAGTTCTGGAGCCTGGAAGTCCAAGTTCAAGGTGCTCGCAGATTCAGTGTCTGGTGAAGACTTGACTCCTGGTTCAGGGATGGCTTATCTTTTCACTGTGTGCTGCCATGGCAGACAGGCAAGGGTGCTCTCTGGGGTCTGTCTATAAGGGCATTAATCCTATTCATGGTCTGATCACCTCCCAAAGGCCTCACCTCCAAATAACAGTACAGTGGATATTTGGTTTCAACATACGAATTTTGGGGGAGGACACAAACATTCAATGTGTAGCTCTAGGGCTGTCGTAACAGAGGATCAGAGACAGGGTGGCTCAAACAATAGGCATTTATGTCCTCACCAGTCTAGATGCAGGAAATCTGAGCGAGATCCCGGTGTGGGCAAGGCTGGCTTCTTCTGAAGCCTCTCTCCTCCGCTTGCAGTTAGATGAGTTCTCTCATGCTCGTCTTTCTTTGTGTGTCTGCCTCCTAATGTCCTCTTATGAGGACGCCAGACAAATGGGTCTACTCTAGTGACCTCCTTTTACCTCAATGGCCTCTTGAAAGGCTCCATCTCCAAATCGAGTCACATTCTGAGGTATTCAACAGAGGGATTTGAGGGGACACGGTTCAGCCAAACAGCCCCCACAGAGAGGGAAAGAGCCTGCCCAACGCCCGTCACTCACCCCTGCACTGCGGAACCCTAGGCAGCTCCTGACTGCAGTGTGAACATCATCTTCACAGCTGACTGTCCTTTCTCCTTTACCTCTCTCAGTCCTGGGTTTCTACCTCAGAAATTACTGGGTTCTGGACCGTGTCCTCTCTCCACATGAATGCCGTGGGGGCCCCGGTCCTCGTGTCTCTCACTTGTGCTACGGCACCAGCACCTCAGTCCCGTGACCAATGTGACCACCCCTCTTCTAAGGTGCCCAAAGTCATCGTCCCTGAATCATCTCATCAAGCTCTGATTCTGAGCCCATCGTGAAAATATTATTGGTAGTCCATTAAAAAAGAACTCTCCCAGATGACGAAAAAACACCTCACAGCTTAGTTCCTATTTCCTTCAATCACCCACCCACCTCTTCTAACCTATCCTCCATTACAGTGAGGATAAGGCTCCTCCTCTGGGAAGACAGAACCCAAATTAAATGGCTTTAAAAAGACAGCAATTTCTCTCACATATAAATGCCCTACAACAGGTGATCCCGGGCTGGTAGAGCACTTGCCATCATGTTCTTTCATGTTTGATGCCTTGTAGCCCAGGGGTTTGGTTCTAAGCCTCATGGTCCAAGATGGCGGCAATAACCCCAGCCTTAATGTCTGACTTCTGCACAACGGGGTGGTTGGGAACCCATTGTTGGGGACAGAATGGGTGGTCTTCCTGCCAGTAACATGAAAACCGCTTCTTACAATATGAATGGGTACACATGGGTTAGGCAACAGGATTACAAAATAAATAACAGGCTCTCTGCTCACAAGGGGCCTCACCTTGTTGACAGAGAATTTGATAATTTGCAGAACAGCAGGACAAGTACTGAAAACTCTTCAGAGAAGAAGTCACTCACATTGAAGCCATGTGGAGTGCTGGCTCCACGATCTCAGGCAACTTACACTCTTCGGAACTGAGTTTTGACATCTGTAAAATAATAATAGTGACAGCACTCACTTTATGGGAATGCCATGACAATGATACCAAGCTATTGTCAAAGGAGTATAAGTGGAGTGTGTGTGGCAGGTTCTAGGGGCCTGATTTTTGTTTCTGTCTGTGTTTCCCTGGATCCCAGACTCCCTCTCCTCCCCTGAATCCCTCTGGCCCTACTCCTCCACATGAGGTAGCTGAACGTTGGTCCCCAAAGATCACTAGGTCCTGTTCATCTCTGAACTTGTGAAGATGAACTTGCATGTTAAAAGGAGCCTGGCAGGTTGGATGAAGTGAAAGATCTTGAGATACGGAGATTAGTTTGGACTCTCCGGGTGGGTCCAACACAACCACAAGGCTCCTTGTCAAAGGGAGACTAGTAGGTCAGAATAGAAAGAAGGAGACTTAGTGACTGAGCAAGAGGTTGGAGTGAGGTGAAGAAGGGCTCGGGCAACAGAGAATACAGCCACGGAAGCTGAAGATTCAGGGAAATGATTTTCCCCTCGAGCTTCTAGAAGACACCAGCCTTCCTGGCACATTTCTTTTAGCCCAGTGAGGCTGATTTCTGACTCGTGACTTCAGCGCTGTATTGTGTGTTGTTTTAAGCCACAAAGTTTGTGGTAATCCATCGCAGCAGCCACGGACGTACTGACGTGTACTTTGTGAAGGCACCGCGCTTTCAGGAAATAAATGAGCTCATGAGGAAATGTATCAAAGCACGAGTCTTGGCAAAAGCTGTCCGTGTTCATCCTTCTGCCAGGAGCTCCGGAGCAGCGATGGTGGTAACCAGCTGCTGTGGATCAGAAGTGACTGAGATGTGGCTTCCATCTCTGACAAACGCACATCGATCACATCCTTGCCAGAAAACGACAATAAAGTGCACAAAGGAGGGCCACAATGAGGAAGTGGAAGGAGCCACACACAAATCATGCAGAGTGGGAAGGCATGTCTGTCCAGAACAGTAAGGAAAGTTCCCCGAGAACCCGCCTGGAGACAGGGGATCAGAACCTTCGCTTACATGAAACGAAAAGCCACTCTGGCTAATAAATGTGACAAAGACAAGCTGCTGTACAGGTGGAGGGGGAGGCAGCTCACAGAATAAACCACCAGCCCCGAAAGGTGGTGAGCCTGGAGGCGGCCAGGGGCTGGGCTCAGCCGCAGTGAAAGGAAAATCAACAGAGTCACATCGGGGCACCTGCCACTGGGGCGATTCACCTCAGTGGAGGAGCACAGTCTGTCCCTGGTGCCACCTGCTGAACAGACCCCTGGGAGAGTCCCCAAGTCCGCCTTGGGCCCCGCACTGCCTGTTGGCAGGGTAATGACTTCACTACGATCAATCATGATCCAAATGGTAGAGGGATGGGGTTGAGCATTCCCCAAACCAGAATTAGGATTCTATTCTCTGAAAAATGAAAATGCATGTTGGACCTAGAATATTATTCTCTGAAAATGAAAACGCATGTTGGATCTAGAAAAAAGGGCAGTTTCCCACTTGCGATGCGACGGAAAGGATTTTTTCCATCCGGCCATGGTGGCTATCATTCCAGGAACCAGGACGGAGGAACAGATGGACAATGACAGGTGACAGGAAGGGGATGGTGAGACCAGCTGGCCTGGAGTGTGATGGGAGCTAAGGCTGAAATTGCATGTTGGAGCCAGAGAGTGGAAAAGCATATCACTGCCAGAAAAGGAGGTTCGATTTAATCTTGTAGACATGGGAGGCCATTTAAGGTATCTGATAATCATCGGTCTTAAGTTATTTCAGTAGATGTTTGCAATATCCTGTGAAGGCAGGAAGGATGGGTGAGACTGACTGGTGAAGAGTCTGTGACAATTATCTTGGAAAGAGGTAATGAAGTCCTAAAAAGGGGTTGCGGAGCACTGAAAATCAATTTCCTCAGTCAAGAGGAACTTATGCATTTTCTCCTCCCAAATGATGCATCTAATCTGTTGCCCCAATTCAGGGCTGGTTAATCCTGCCACCTGGCCTTTGCACACCCAGAGCCACGCCTCTAGTGGCCTCCCCTGAGCTGGGTAGGTGGGTGGAAATGCAGCCTCTGTGACGGGAGACCTCATCCATGTAATATCCAAGCTTCTGCAACAAGCATTAAAAGCAGGAAATATTGGAGACAGAAAAAATTCATCAAACATCCTTCAAAAGGATTGTATACTCTGAGGGTGATGGAGTAGGACCTACCAACAGGAGGCAGAGCAGAGAAGAAAGAGGGAATCATGAAACATGTTTATTTTAACAGTTCTGGGGATCTACTTGCTGATTCCATTCACACTATAGTGGCATGCTCAATGTTTTCCAGAGCATGCTTCCTTCCAGAAGTCTCCATATGCACACATTGTAGGAACGGTGGACACCAGGTTTTCCCATGCCTTCCTGGCTGGCTGGCCACCAACCACAGAGGCCAGGGAGCCTCACGTTCCATCCTAGTCACCAGCAGAATCTCTTAGCACCCAACCATGCTGCTTCCTGCCACACATGTCCACATGAGAAATCATGCTTTGCTTCATGGCAGCCATCTTGGAATCATGACAGGGAGAGCCAAAGAATCATGGAGATGTTGACCACCAGTGACAGTCCTGCCACTGTGGAAGAGTTAATACCATGGGGACCACCTGTCTTTAGCTTTTGGAGAGATAAACAACGTATCCTTAGGATTCAGCCACCGTTTGTTGGGGTTCGTGTTGCCTGCCGTTGACTGCATCCTAATTGTTACAGTCCCAATCGAAGACTATTAAAAATGTATCGTTTACACACTTCCATCTGAACTGGCCCTCCTAAACAGCCTCTGGAGGTTGTAAAGGATTATTGAAATTGTAAAGGATTGTCATTGACTGTGTCCTTCTTCACCATTACTTCAAAGAGAAAGGGAGATCATTTATAGAAATAATAAATGAGTATTATACTTTAATTTCCAATATCTCCATCAAAATCCTCTTCTTACCTTTGATTTCAAATAGTTACTCAAATAAAATCAAATTTTTAACAAAACAACATGAAATGTATCAGTGGCTGGCTATCTCTTGATTTCAAATAGTTACTCAAATAAAATCGAATTTTTAACAAAACAACACGAAATGTTATCAGTGGCTGGTTATCTCTTGATTTCAAATAGTTACTCAAATAAAATCGAATTTTTAACAAAACAATGCGAAATGTTATCAGTGGCTGGTTATCTCTTGATTCCAAATAGTTACTCAAATAAAATAGAATTTTTAACAAAACAACACGAAATGTATCAGTGGCTGGTTATTTATTAGTTCGGTGTTCTTCCATCTTTAAAAAGCATGGTAAGCAATCTGCTCAGTAGCAGTGATACTGTCTTCCAGATTTTTTTTGTTCTTTTTAAAAAATTTTTGTTAATGTTTATTTATTTTTGAAGGAGAGAGAGACAGAGCACGAGTGGGGGAGGTGCAGAGAGAGAGGGAGACACAGGATCCGAAGCAGGCTCCAGGTTCCGAGCTGTCAGCACAGAGCCCGACGCGGGGCTCAAACTCATGGACTGTGAGGTCATGACCTGAGCCAAAGTCGGATGCTCAACCGACTGAGCCACCCAGGCGCCCCTAGACTTTTTTTTATTCTTGAAATGAATTAATGAATTTACTCAGAGTTAGCATGACCAAGATGATCTATTTTAAACAATCAGAAATAAGTAGTTATAATAAAGCTTTGGAAAGAGCTAGGTTTTTTAATTTTTTTTATTTTTTAATTATTTACAATCTCTATGCCTCCAAGTCATTTCAGACTATTCATTAAAGGCCACCTGAATGATGAGAGATGAAAAAAATATTTTTGGAGAGAGAGAGAGAGAGGCCACGAGCTGGGGAGAGGGGGAGAGAGAGAGAGAATTCCAAGCATGCTTCACCATGCTCCACACTGAGCCCAACACAGGGCTTGATCCCATGACCCTGGGACCTGAGTCAGAATCAAGAACTGAACACTTAACCAGCTGACCCACCCAGGCGCCACTCCAAGAGATGAAACATTTTATTTTTTTATTTAATTTTTTTTTAAGTTTATTTATTTGAGAGAGAGAGACAGAGACAGTATGAGTGGGGGAGGGACCAAGAGAGGGAGACAGAGAGAGAATCCCAAGCAGGATCTGCACCGTCTGCAAAGAGCCCTATGTGGGGTTCGAACTCATGAAATCGGGAGACCAGGACCTGAGCTGAAACCAAGAGTCGGACGTCTAACCAATTGAGCCGCCCAGGAGCCCTGAGATGAAAAATTTTAAAACAAGACATTGAGATGGATGAATCTTGTTTACCACAATGTGCTTTTGCAAGCTCAGTGTGAATTTGCTGTGAATTCCATTGATCCAGTACCCTATAGGTCAATACATAAGCTATTAGCTTCCATGCCTTTAAAAATTCCTTTTAGGTCTTAGTTTAAGTAAATCATAATTCAAAAACTCCATCTGCCAGCTTTCTAACAAAGACTTGATGCTACAGGTCAGAAATGATCAATGGTAGAGCTTGAGGTTACATTTGCTAACTGGTCTCCCCAAATTGCTGTATTTCTGTTCCCAGAACATCATTCTCAAAAAAAAGGAAAAAAAAAAAAAACTTTTAGTTTTTCTCTCTTGCTTTCGATGGGATATTAAAAGCCCCCCAGCTGGTTCAAATGGTCAGGACGGGACGTCACTGTCCGGTCCCGCGCAGGTGGGGTTGACCATCAGATATTGCCTAGGAAGGGCCCTGGGGTTGCCAGGGGAGCACAAATCAGGCTCAGAGACCTACTTGTCATCGTTTCACTCAAGTCTGGTTCGCTGCACCATCAAAGGGCAGTGGTTACGAAAGTGGACTTGAGACGAATCAGAAGCCCTCAGGTGAAATGAGTGGTGTTTCCAAATTAAGATTCAGCCGTAGAAGATGCTTTTCAAAAAAAGCAAAAGCAAAAAAAAAAAAAAAAAAAGAGTGTTGTGTTCCCAGATTTACAAACAGCAAGTGTCTTACGTCTAGTTTAAACAGAAAGGAAAAGGAAAAGAAATTCGTGTGGATTTAGTGTTTGTAATATCTCTATGCACAACGTAAGGGCGTATACACGTATACAGTGATTCTGCGTTACTATTAGCTGTGAGGGGTCAATTGTATGCACGTATAGTAAACACACATAGTGTCTTAAGGACTACAGACATTTTAAAAGATTGGTGTTATCACTATTCATTATCACCTATGAATAGGGCATATTGCTAAAGTTAATACACATACACTCTTATTTGCTAAACATCTAGAAAGCAAATCATCATCTGGACATAGGGGTTTGAATGTCACATAAAGCCCTTCTGGTCTGGCCTTTGCCTATTTCTGACTATTTAAAAAATGTTTTAATGTTTATTTATTTTTGAGAGAGAGAGAGACAGAGACAGAGCTGAGTGGGGGAGGGGCAGAGAGAGAGGGAGACACAGAATCCGAAGCGGGCTCCGGGCTCTGAGCTGTCAGCACAGAGCCCAATGTGGGGCTCGAACTCATGAACTGTGAGATCGTGACCTGAGCCGAACTTGGACTCCCAACTGACTGAGCCTCTGAGGCCCCCTAAGACTATTAACCCTTATGCAGCCTCTATTCCTTCCAAGGAGCCCTCTTGCTGTCTGCTGAATGTGACAAGTTCCTTCTCTATGGAATCCGTTGCTCCCGCCTCTCCCCCGTGCTCCCCTCTACTTGACAAGTGCCCTGTAGCTTTATTGCCTGTTTTTCTTCCCTGACCCTGTGCACCATCTCCCACGTACCCTTTCCCGGGCCCACACGCTGCTCTGCTTCTCTGGACTTCAAGGTCCCTAGACTATCAAGGTCAACAATGCATATACCATCGCTGTATCCTCACCCCCTGCACTAGTACAGACTTGGGACCCCCATCCCTAGCTGACTTGTGGAATGGACGAGTGAATTCACAACGGTTGATGAAGGGGCATGATGCTCTTCAAACAGAATGGGACTGCCATCCCACCAGCTCTGGCCCCTGGAAGAAAAAGTGACAGGTGTACCGGCACTTTATTCTCCCATCTTTTCATCAGAGCAGAATACAACCGAGAGCCTGGCAACAAAACCAATTTTAAGCCTCTTACTGCAGATCTAAATTAAACCTCATCTCTTTATCAGAAATGATCTCTGATAAATGTGCTCCAAAGCGAAATCGCAACACTAAAGCAGGGCTTCCGGAAGGACAGATTTGTATATCACGTTGCTGAGAGGTAGTTTGGAGCTGGAATGGGTTTGTAACCATTTTTCTATTATTTTTAAGGGGCCAAAGCCCTCGATAACATCTCTCAGAAGTTTGAGTGCAGAGTGGCTCAGAGTTGATACAGCATTCAGATTTCTTTTTCTGTTGAGGTTCTATGGGAAAATCAGAACCAGATGGTTCTATAAAGGTAAGAGAGTTCCAAACAGCCATATTCTTCTAAGAGTATATACACTAGGATTTATTAGGACCCAGGTATTTTGAAAGCCAAATGACAGATAATTGAATTCTCTGGATAAAGCATTTCTTCCTAAACGTTCCTAGCTGACTACGCATTTCAGAACAACCTCCTCTTTGAATTGATGATATGTGAAATTCAAACCTAAGAGAAACAGATGATTTTTATTTAGTATTTTAATAGTGCACATTAGGGGCTAGTGCCAGACATATTTCCAGAAATTTCCATCTCTGGAGGACTTAGGCTCACCATGGGGTGAGTAGTTTTTCCTTAAGTAGTTTCCATCTGACAGCCTCTGAGTGGTCAGCATCTGCTTTAATGATTGAGCCTGACTTAAGATGTTTAAAAGCGGACGCAAGTTCTTTAAAATTGAATCCAAAGAAGGAGCTATCAACCTATTCACTTCCGCGGAAAGAAACAGAAAGAAAACAAATCTGGTACAGAATAAAGGAAGATAGTCTCTCACTGTGCTCAATGACTGTGCTTGCTTTGCTAAGACTTCCTAAAATAATGACTTGTAAGATTTCTCTCCCTTCCATTCTGGGAGAGACAAACTCCCTGGCTAACACATCCTAACACGTCCAGGTTGCCTGTCAGGGAACATTGTCATTTCTGGTTCCAGATGAGGAATCGCCCTTATCCTGAAGGTGCACACAGACGACTTTCGTTGGGATTTCACGTGAAACAGAGAAGGGGGATACATTTGCCAAAACAAAACAAAACAAAACATTTGGGCTTCTTTGTTTTGTCTTTTTTTTTTAGTATTATTATTACCGCCACTGAGAACAAATGGGGACATTGTGTTACATGGAAGGAAAAAGTTAACAAATTAAAAAAAAAAAAGTACATAAAATCATTCATATTTAACTCATTCCGTGTGAGCGTCTCAGAAACAGAGAGAAGGAACACATCTTGCCACCAGTGGCCACTAGGTATCGGGACAAGTCATGGCCACATGTTCACAGTCTCAGGGTGGGATACACATGTTTACTGATCGTCACGCTCTTCGGCCCTGTCACATTAGCGTGAGGGATAACAAAGGTCACCACTCCAGGAGTCAGGGACCCAGTACTCGAACTCCTGCCTCCCTCATCACCCAGGTTTGTGGCAGGCGATTTCTGTGCGGATTGTGTAATTGTATGTGGTGGTGGGGGTGGGGGGGAATCATTATTGTTAATGTCGGGAAACCGTAATTAAAAACAAAATCTCCCGGACACCTGGGTGGCTCAGTTGGTTGAGCGCTTGACTTTGGCTCAGGTCATGATCTCACAGTTTGTGAGTTCGAGCCCTGCATCAGGCTCTGTGCTGACAGCTTGGAGCCTGGAGCCTGCTTCAGATTCTGTGTCTTCCTCTCTCTCTGCTCCTCCCCTGCTCACGCTCTGTCTCTGTCTCTCTCTCTCTCAAAAATAAATAAACATTAAAAAATAAATCTTCCAACTTATACAAAACCCGTCTTCTTAAAGGTCATAGAAGGAAAAGTTTTATTACTGAATTACTGTTAAACCACAATACGATGTACATCACAGGTAATCTGCTAAGAGGTTGCAAAGAAAGAATGTCACCCTTTCATATAACCAAGCAGACACAGGCAACGACATACTTGTTCTCAAGATAAACAACAGTCCTCAAGTACACAGTACTATTTTTCACACATAATTCATCCTAAATATACTCGGTACTGGGGCTGACCACAGCTGTTACTTAATTGGCTTCATCCAGAGGAAAAATCAAGTTTTCATTTCCTTATGACAGGAGGCGGTTTTGCAACTTGGGGTGAGGTGTTCAGCAATTTGGTTCCTACCCCAGCTCTGAATCTGGGAGGTAGACACATCTCTTCCTAGACAATTGCATCCAAGAGGTGGCTCCCAGGTCCTTGAGAAAGTCCAGGGTCAGAAAGCTGGTAAGAAACTTACTTAGATTCTCAAAAGATTTACGTGCCTTTCCAAGAGACAAAGATAGGACTTGCAGTTATATGATTTCTTAAGTAATTGATCTAAGAAAATAGGGGGAGACGTCTCCTTATTTCCAAGAAGGAGAATTAAACTTCTTAATTTTCATTTGGATCACCCTTACATTAAGGAAGGAGTAGGGACAATTTGACAAACATATTTCAAGGATGTTTCAAAGTTAGAATGGAATCAAAATTTTTTAATGTTTATTTTTTTTAATTTTTTTTAACGTTTATTTATTTTTGAGACAGAGAGAGACAGAGCATGAATGGGGGAGGGGCAGAGAGAGGGAGACACAGAATCTGAAACAAGCTCCAGGCTCTGAGCTGTCAGCACAGAGCCCGACGCGGGGCTTGAACTCACGGACCGTGAGATCATGACCTGAGCCGAAGTCGGACGCCCAACCGACTGAGCCACCCAGGCACCCCTTTAATGTTTATTTTTGAGAGAGAGAGAGAGAGAGAGAAAGCATGAGCTCGGGAGGGGCAGAGAGAGAGGGAGACACAGAATCTGAAGCAGGCTCCAGGCTCTGAGCTGTCAGCACAGAGCCTGACACGGGGGCACGGACTTGTGAACCTCAACATCATGACCTGAGCTCAAGTCAGACCCTTAACCAACTGAACCACTCAGGTGCCCCAGAATGAAATTTTTTATATATGTAATATGTGTAAGATACACTGTTTTCTCTTGTAGAAGTTTCAAAAATAAATACTGTATACTTTATTTGTTTCCAGAATCTAAAAATAACTATAATGGTTCATACCAAAGTAGAGTAGGAATCTAAATCGTCTCATGCCACATTTGTTGGGGCCATTCTTTGAAACAGCCATTTGTATATGACCAATAGAATATTATACTATAAAAAAAACACTTAAACCGTTCTTCTGTGAAGCAGATACAAAGCTAGCTATAATTCAAGCTCGAAACCATGCAGCAGAATTTAGTCTCAGGATAAGTTTGGGTTCGGATTAGGGGTTAGGCATTAGGGGTTAAGTGTTAGGGTAAGGGTCTGGGGTTGGGTTAGGGTTACATAAACTTCCAAGTTTAGGTGATCCATGAAAGTGTCTGAATAACAGAGAACTCGGTACATTTCATGCCTACTCTTCCATTTTTGTCGTGAATACGTATTCCCTCCTGGCCTTTTGAGATGAACCACTGGAAGGTTTGATTAATTATTCAGAAAGCCAGACATGCCCTTTGCCTGTTATCTTTATGAAATGCAAATTACAGATTCAGAAAAAATAAATGGTGACTGGACACAAAGTTTGGAACAATGGAGGGGCCTTAAAAGTCAGGACATCCAGGAAGAATGGAGATGGGGAGGAATTTTTCCTTTAAAATTAAACTTTCTCAATGCTAAGCCCCTTATGGAACTTTTTTTTTTTTGGTCTTCATTTGAAAGAGTAATTTCTTAATCAATAGCACTTGCATGAAAGCAGCTTTGAGCTTTCAGAAGAGAGCAGGACTGTTTCAAAGCAGGGCCCTGCTGCTCAGAAATACAATATTGCCTCATTAAAATGAGAATCTCCAGCTGGGCAGGGGTGATAGCCAAGGTCATAAAGAAAAGACAGCATTCATTAAGATTTTCTCACTAAATACTCATCTTCAAATCATACTTTAAAAATCTTATCTAAATTGTGAACCTAAGATCATCTACTCTTTAAAAGCTAAAGGTTCACTTTATCTTGTCTGGGTCTGAACTAGATGCCCATACTTTGTTCCTCTCCCAAAGGTGGGGTGGATTTGTGACTTTCAGAAAATAGTGGGAGGTATTGAGATCGCAGAGGGTCTGGGTGTAAACGTATGGAGTTCAATTTTTATGTCATAACAAAGCTTTTTGTTTTTTGAAGTTTAAATCTCAGTACACACGTAATTAAGAAAATTTCATGTAAGTGATGAATCATGGGAATCTACCCCCAAAACCAAGAGCACGCTGTATACGCAGTATGTTATCCAACTTGACAATAAATTACATAAAACATAATCATCATAATAAAATAAAGTAAGAACGTCAATGAAAACACTGGTAAAAGACAAATATTAATATTCAGGAATATTTTTACAATAGATATTCCTGTTATAAAATAAATAAGTCATGAGGATGAAAAGTACAGCAGAGGGAATACGGTGAATAATGTTGTACTAACTTTGTACGGTGAGAGACAATAACTACACGATATTTTGTAATATATACAAATGTTAAGTCGCCACGTTATGAATTGAAACTATTATAATATTGTACGTCAACTAAAAATTTCAAAGAAATACAAAAAGACAAAGACAAGAAAAAATTCATGGAGTAGAATTCACGTATTATAACTTTGGTACTCTTCGTATTTACATAAACATATGTTTAACCGTCCATAGCAAAAGATATTTTTTCCAGAATTAAAGTGCATTTTAAAATATGATTCTTCTATATTCACTTCTGTGAGTATCAGTACAGATTAATTAGCCTTAACAAAACAAAACATTTCCATGCCTCTGCGCCAGAATGAGTAATGACCAGAGTAGATACCGTGCACTCAATGCCACCATCTGTCAATTCCACAAAAGAGTGCGCAAACACCACTTTCCTCCAAAATACTTTGAAAAAAACAAACAAACACGATTACTTGTTGAAAACACACAAAATGCCTACAAATGTGTCTATTTCCTCAAAGCGATAAAAATGCTAGTGTTGCATTGGATTTTGCTTCCCAGGACCTGAAGACAAATTGTGTCATTTTATGCCTTAAATCTGAAAAAATAACTAACTGCTTTCAAGTGTCTTTACCAACGGGAGGTAGAACCGTGTCTGGCACAAAGTGACCGTCCAGTTAAGGCACAGTGACACCCGAGGAAGCGAAGGTTTTATGGAACGTCTTCGCGAAGTGTGTGCGAAATGTCAGCGTCTCAAGTGTTAGCTGTAGAGTTACCAGTGTTCTCAGCTGAAATACAAAATACAGATCAAGTAAATATTGAAAAGAGGCAAGTCTCCAATGCTGAGAGGCTTAATATGTATTATTCAACTTTTCTAGTCTCCTTCTGGCTATTGTGTTACTCATTAGCCTTTCTCCCTACTGGAGAGTAGTAAAGGGGAAAAAAATGAAAAATCTAATGATTTTTTTTCTTCCCTTAGGGCTTTGGTAAAGTGTTTTTCCAGTCACTGTAACCATAGAATGGAGCACAACGGAAGATTTTTTTTCCCCTCTCAGGTCACTTTTCCTTATTTATAATTTTGCTTTTTATTTATTTGCCATAACAGGTAGTGAATTTAGATGGACAAAATTGATAAGGTTTATGGGATGCGGTGAAAAATTGCCCGTCCACTCTTACCTCCCAGTCTTGACATTCCTCTCCCTGAAGACAACCTATGGTATTGGTTTCTCACCTACCTTTCAAAGGTGTCCTCGAATGATTTTTGGCAGGATGTGGGTATGATTGTAACAGGGCTGCTGAGTCATTGAGTGAGGCTTTCTTAGTGGTGCCAGAAAAAAAGCTGAGGATTTATTTCACAAACGAGAATGCTGAAACCTACAGACTTTTAAAAATATTCCTGTCCGATGCCCCAGAAGGGGTGAGCATTTATCAGCCAGGATATGAATACAGGTCATGTGATTCCGTGTGTGAGGCTCTCTCTTACCATTACATGAAACTGAATTAAGTTATTTCAAACTGATCCATATCTTAAACTTAATCACTATCGATACCTCTATCATTTGCTATTACCGTGAGTTATCAAGGTCAATTAGGTAAAGGGAGTGGAATTAAGTCTTTAATTTAAGTGTCGCAATTTACGGGGTAAGAAGGTTCTGTGACAGCACATATATCTACCTATCCATGCTAAATGAATTTGTTTCCTCAAACATCTCTAGGAAGTCAGCAAAGAGAATAAAACTCAAACCTGCGACATTGCATAAAGGAAGACACTGTTATTTATGGGGTTTGCCAGTTATATGTCTATGTGGCCACTTAATAATGGTCATGATGATAAAAAAAAAAGTATCCTCCCCAAATGCAAACATGGATAAGAAAGAAATATTTAAAAAAAAAAAAAAAACACTTTTTCTTTAGGATAAAAACAACCAGTGCTGTCACAAAACTAAATGAGACTATAACCGAAAGAAATAAAAGAAATTTGAGGAAAATTCTATGGCCTTAAGAAAATTTAGAAGAAAAATCTTAGCTCAGACGGTAATCCACAAGAGAACAAAATGCTGGTATTTTATCCCTGGATGTGATCTTCTGGAACACACCAACACCAGAAGGCTAACTTCCTGGGAAGGATGCTCTTTTCCTATGCCTCGTGTTCCGTAGAAAGACCTGGAAGGCTGTGTTTGCCCAGGCTTCCTTCCTGCTACCACCCTGCTCTTTGTAAGTTTGGCATTCTCAATACACGAATTCTTCTGGGCGGTTGCCATCCATCTACCCTGAGACCAGTGGAGGTAAGTACTAATTTTGCCAAAACACTGTCCTCCCAAACCCAAATCTTTCCTAAGCATGTCTGCTTCACATCATTCTAAAAAACATCCGTAATAAATGTGCCAGCCATCCCTAAAACCCATGGAGCAGTCATGAACACCGCAAGAAAAAAAGCCAAAGACAAGAGATGCCTTTTAGTCACTGCTGAATGGCTGGAGTCCTGTCTAATGGTGAGAGAAAAGAGCCAAATCTCAGAGTTTTCATACCAGATGCATCATAGGGTGTTTGTGAGGAATAAGGGAGATAATTCACAAAAACTGTTTAACAGAGGGCCTAGAATTTTAAGCAAAAATGTGTGTGAGTGTGCATTTTCTTTCTGGCATTAGTTTCGGACTTGGAATAAAAAGGACCGGAGAGTGTTCAAATCGTGCCTCAGACGGGAAGACAATCTTCTCCAAGAAGTCACGGTGGCTCACAAAACCTCGACCAGCAGTCACGGATGTACAGGAATCGGCAACGCGCTTAAAGAGAACTGTGTGCAATCACCAGCCGCATCAAAAAGTGATAGAGAAACAGAGTATACAGTAGTGGTATATGCAGGGTTCAAAGTCTCCATAATTATGAATATCATCCGATGCTAGGAAGCAAACAGCACAGAGTATCTCTATAATGTTTCACCTTAAAGTCTTGACAAGGCTCGCTCTCTTACTCTAACCTTCGCTCAAACGGCATCGACTCAGAGAACTCAGAAATCTCTCTTGACAATCCTATTGAAGACGAGCTCCAACTCATCACCCCCAGTTTCTCTCTCTCTGTCATCCATCTGTATATTATACGCACAACTTGTTTACTCATTAACATGCTTTTCTCTCTAAAATGTAAATTTCTGGGGCACCTGGGTGGCGCAGTCGGTTAAGCGTCCGACTTCAGCCAGGTCACGATCTCGCGGTCCGTGAGTTCGAGCCCCGCGTCAGGCTCTGGGCTGATGACTCGGAGCCTGGAGCCTGCTTCCAATTCTGTGTCTCCCTCTCTCTCTGCCCCTCCCCCGTTCATGCTCTGTCTCTCTCTGTCCCAAAAATAAAAAAAAAATAAAAAAAAAAAAAAAACGTTGATAAAATGTAAATTTCTGCATCGATTGACAGGATCGTACGGTTCTTATCTTTTCTTTTATTAATGTGATGTATCACGTTGATTGATTTGCGAATGTTGAACCAGCCCTGCATCCCAGGAATGAATCCCACTTGATCACGGTGAATAATTCTTTTTATATGCTGTTGAATTCGATTTACTAGTATCTTATTGAGAATTTTTGCATCCATATTCATCAGGGATATTGGCCTGTAGTTCTCTTTTTTTACTGGGTCTCTGTCTGGTTTAGGAATCAAAGTAATACTGGCTTCATAGAATGAGTCTGGAAGTTTTCCTTCCCTTTCTATTTCTTGGAATAGCTTGAGAAGGATAGGTATCATCTCTGCTTTAAACGTCTGGTAGAACTCCCCTGGGAAGCCATCTTGTCCTGGACTCTTATTTGTTGGGAGATTTTTGATAACTGATTCAATTTCTTCGCTGGTCATGGGTCTGTTCAAGCTTTCTATTTCCTCCTGAGTAAGTTTTGGAAGAGTGTGGGTGTTTAGGAATTTGTCCATTTCTTCCAGGTTGTCCAATTTGTTGGCATATAATTTTTCATAGTATTCTCTGATAATTGTTTGTATCTCTGAGGGATTGGTTGTAATAATTCCATTTTCATTCATGATTTTATCTATTTGGGTCATCTCCCTTTTCTTTCTGAGAAGCCTGGCTAGAGGTTTGTCAATTTTGTTTATTTTTTCAAAAAACCAACTCTTGGTTTCGTTGATCTGCTCTACAGTTTTTTTAGATTCTATATTGTTTATTTCTGCTCTGATCTTTATTATTTCTCTTCTTCTTTAGGCTGCCTTTGCTGTTCTGCTTCTATTTCCTTTAGGTGTGCTGTTAGATTTTGTATTTGGGATTTTTCTTGTTTCTTGAGATAGGCCTGGATTGCAATGTATTTTCCTCTCAGGACTGCCTTCGCTGCATCCCAAAGCGTTTGGATTGTTGTATTTTCATTTTCATTTGTTTCCATATATCTTTTGATTTCTTCTCTAATTGCCTGGTTGACCCACTCATTCTTTAGTAGGGTATTCTTTAACCTCCATGCTTTTGGAGGTTTTCCAGACTTTTTTCTGTGGTTGATTTCAAGCTTCATAGCATTGTGGTCTGAAAGTATGCATAGTATAATTTCAATTCTTGTATACTTATGAAGGGCTGTTTTGTGACCCAGTATATGATCTATCTTGGAGAATGTTCCATGTGCACTCGAAAAGTAAGTATATTCTGTTGCTTTGGGATGCAGAGTTCTAAATATATCTGTCAAGTCCATCTGATCCAATGTATCATTCAGGGCCCTTGTTTCTTTATTGACCGTGTGTCTAGATGATCTATCCATTTCTGTAAGTGGAGTGTTAAAGTCCCCTGCAATTACCACATTCTTATCAATAAGGTTGCTTATGTTTATGAGTAATTGTTTTATATATTTGGGGGCTCCAGTATTCGGCACATAGACATTTATAAAATTCAGCACCCTTTCTTAATAAAAATCCTTGAGAAAGTCGGGATAGAAGGAACATACTTAAACATCATAAAAGCCATTTATGAAAAGCCCACAGCTAACATCATCCTCAATGGGGAAAAACTGAGAGTTTTTTCCCTGAGATCAGGAACATGACAGGGATGCCCACTCTCACCGCTGTTGTTTAACATAGTGTTGGAAGTTCTAGCATCAGCAATCAGACAACAAAAGGAAATCAAAGGCATCAAAATTGGCAAAGATGAAGTCAAGCTTTCGCTTTTTGCAGATGACATGATACTATACATGGAAAATCCGATAGACTCCACCAAAAGTCTGCTAGAACTGATACATGAATTCAGCAAAGTTGCAGGATACAAAATCAATGTACAGAAATCAGTTGCATTCTTATACACTAACAATGAAGCAACAGAAAGACAAATAAAGAAATTGATCCCATTCACAATTGCACCAAGAAGCATAAAATACCTAGCAGTAAATCTAAACAAAGATGTAAAACTATATGCTGAAAACTATAGAAAGCTTATGAAGGAAATGTCGCTCCTTATCAGGGAAATACAAATCAAAACCACACTCAGAAATCACCTCACGCCAGTCAGAGTGGCCAAAATGAACAAATCAGGAGACTATAGATGCTGGAGAGGATGTGGAGAAACGGGAACCCTCTTGCACTGTTGGTGGGAATGCAAATTGGTGCAGCCGCTCTGGAAAACAGTGTG
This sequence comes from Neofelis nebulosa, assembly GCF_028018385.1. Lineage (NCBI taxonomy): Eukaryota > Metazoa > Chordata > Mammalia > Carnivora > Felidae > Neofelis > Neofelis nebulosa. The sequence continues at coordinate 6,599,057 of NC_080782.1, read as the reverse complement.
GAGGTTCCTCAGAAAATTAAAAATAGACCTACCCTATGACCCAGCAATAGCACTGCTAGGAATTTACCCAAGGGATACAGGAGTACTGATGCATAGGGGCACTTGTACCCCAATGTTTATAGCAGCACTCTCAACAATAGCCAAATGATGGAAAGAGCCTACATGTCCATCAACTGATGAACGGATAAAGAAATTGTGGTTTATATACACAACGGAGTACTACGTGGCAATGAGAAAGAATGAAATATGGCCCTTTGTAGCAACGTGGATGGAACTGGAGAGTGTGATGCTAAGTGAAATAAGCCAAACAGAGAAAGACAGATACCATATGGTTTCACTCTTATGTGGATCCTGAGAAACTTAACAGAAACCCATGGGGGAGGGGAAGGAAAAAAAAAAAGAGGTTAGAGTGGGAGAGAGCCAAAGCATAAGAGACTGTTAAAAACTGAGAACAAACTGAGGGTTGATGGGGGGGTGGGAGGGAGGGGAGGGTGGGGGATGGGTATTGAGGAGGGCACCTTTTGGGACGAGCACTGGGTGTTGTATGGAAACCAATTTGACAATAAATTTCATATATTGAAAAAAAATGATGAAGAGTGACAATAACCAAAACCGAAACAAAAAATAAAAATAAATAAATAAAAATAAAAACAAATAAAATGTAAATTTCAGGAAGTTGGGGACTTTGTGTTTTATTCTCCCCTCTATTTCCGTCGCACGTACGTTGGCAGGAAGCATCTTTATGGGTGTGTCCGCTGCCTGAGTGAATGAAGGAATGGGTAGAGCAAAAAAAGTTCACGATTACCGGGGCAGACCCTGAAAGTAACCCAGGTTTATTTCCTATCTCTGCCATTTACTGCTAAATAACCCAGGACAATGGTATAAGATTAGCGCCAATCTCAAAGAGTTGCTTTGGGAGGGAGGATAATCCATGAAACGTCTTTAGCACAGTGTCTGGTACGTGAGGATGTTCAGCAAATGTTCAGTTACTATGTCATAGGCAAGAACTAGGACAAATGCCCATTTCCAAACCAGTCTCTGGCAGGGATAGTTGGATTGCTAAAACTGACCCATACTAAGCAGAATGCACCCTGTCGTGAGAATCCTAGTCTTTTGCAGCACCTATACGGTGATTATTGTCACGACCTAAGACAGCATCTAACACCTGGTCAGGCTGCGCTTAGTTGGTGGTCAATACCAGAAGCATACTGCATTCGTGTTCTGTGTTATTTACAATTTTCTAGATATGTAATAATGCAAATTATTAATAAGCAGTTTATTACATAATTTGATGTGTAGGTGATGGCCTTTCCAGCCAACCCTGTTGTTATATTAATGAAGGAGCATACATCATTGCAGGAAAGCAGGATCAGGTACAGAAAGTCTCCTTCCTTGCCAAAAGATCTGTGCCCGAGATAAAATACAGTTTTAATGATTTGCTGGGTATATCAGCCAGGTACGTGCATAATGGCACTATTTAATAAACCACCCCAATTTCGGTGGCTTAAGAGACTTCTTTATTTTCATGTTCATGGATCCATGAGTTGTTCTCACCTTGGCCATGGAAGACTGGACTCCAGGTTCTTGGTCCTAAGATCTAGGCTGAGGTAAGTAAGGTTCAACTTCACTGCCCACATCTCTGGTCTTCCTTGGACCAGATTCTGCTCCTAGCCACCAGTCTGGGACATGACTCTCATTCTGGGGTCCAGGCTGAAGGGGCAATGACTACCTAGGGTGTGTGTATTTTTCTCATGACGGATCACTGGAACTCAAGAGGGCAAGGTTGACCACACAAGTATAATCCAACCTCCACTGCATCAGCACTACTCCCAAAGCGAGTCACGTGGCCGAGCCCAAAGTCAAGGAGTGTGGAAGTGCACTTGACCTATTGTGAGGCCATTCTCCAGAGTAAAGAACTGGGACCAAAAGTTCAATCTATCCCACTAAACTTGCCATAAGTAAAAGAGAAGTTCCCTGTCATGACCATTCCCATTTTTGGGGGGGGAAGGAAAAAAGTGAGCCTAAGCTTTAGAAGAGTGAGTATGTGGGCGAGTGAACAAATGTAAAATGCAGTGTTTTCCTGACGGCTAATCCAGTATCACTGATGTTCTCAGAGGATAATGTTCTGGACTCAAACTACATCTGTGTATACACACACACACACACACACACGCATACACACACCCCATTACAGAAGGAAATGGAATATGTATTTTAATACTTATAGGTTAAGTAGTCCAAAAACTAGACAAACTACACATTTCAAAAACATACTTAATCTTTGAGTTAATAGGTATATACAGAACCATCCCTTGACTAATAGTGAATGAATATTCATGAACACACTTAAAACTTAAAAAAAAGTTGACAGCTAGATTACATAAAATTTCAGAGAAGTGGTATTGTATATATGCTATATTGTATATAGTAGACACTAAAATATGCACTTCTAAATATTTACTGCATCCAGGAAAGAATACTAATGCAAATTTAATTAACTCAACAGTAATAAAAATATCACAAGTCAAAACTGGTGGAAAACACTACAAGGAAAACTTAGAGGCAAATGTATAGTTGAAAATATTCCTGCTAGAAAAGAAAAAGCTGATAATGAGTTAAGTGTAAGTCTCTAAGCTAGATGAAAAACAAAAACAAAAACAAAAACAAAAACAAAAACAAAAACACCCGGAAGAATAAATCCAAAGAAAAGGGAAGATAATGAGGATTTGAGCAAATAGCAATATAACAGTAAACAAAGACACCATAGAGAGGATCAACAAAGCCCAAAGAAGTTTCTTTAAAAAGACTAAGGAAATGAACAAACTGTTGTAGACTAATTAGGAACAAAATTTTTAAAGGCCCAAATAAATAACATTAACTGTGAAACATTTAATACAAAAGGAACACCATTTATGTACAAAAGAGGAATTAGAAAGATAGTATACAAGTGCCATGAATAGTGGTATAACCGGTAAACAAGAAACCGGATTGAATGGAAAAGTTTCTAGGAAGATTCTACTGTTCTGGGGGCCCCAAGACCCTCTCAGGTCTGACAATTTGCTACAAGGGCTCATAGGACTCAGCACCTAGCCATATTCCTGGCGAGGGTTTATTTCGGCAAACTCAGCAGAGGGCAGGGCACAAGCTTCCAAGAGTCCTCTCCCAGTGGAGTCACACCAGACACAGTCCATTACTCTAGGAATGGGCTGTGACAACTTGAGTCAAGTGCCGTCCACCGGGCGGGCTCAGGAGAGACCCCGTGCCCAGGGTTTGCAAAGGCCGCTTGTCATGTAAGCACTCTGCCCAGCGTGACCCAAATTCCGGCCTCCCAGAAGGAAAGCAGGTGTGCAACTGGAACCACACTGTTTCTACAAACAGCTGAGGCACAATGAGCCACTCCAAACGGTTTGGGGAATGAGGGAAACTCTTCCCAAATCCAGGTTCCCAGATGCAGGCCAAGGATCAGTCGGGCAAGCTAGCCTTTGTCGGGATAGCAATCTCAAGACTGCGATGGCAACTTTTCTGCACGATTACATACCACAGTTAACTTCAAAGACAAAACAAAACAGAGATCCTGAATGGCTACGTAATCATTAAAAAAAAAATAACATAAAAACTAGGTCAGCTGTTCCAAGTATTTCCATAAATAAAATAATAACCAGGCAGAGATCATTTTATGGTGAGTTGTACCAAAATTTCAGAGAACAGATCATTCAAATAGTGTACAAACCCCTCCACAAATTTAAATAACAGGTTGCACTCCCCAAGTCAGGTCGTATACTAGGCAATAAACTTGATAATTGGCAAGAATAGCATGATAAAAGAAAATCAGGTCCTTCTGGAATGAAGATACAAACATTCAATACAAAATTTATCAAAGTAAGTCCTAGAATCTGTTAAAAAAAAAAACATAAGAAATAAACTGAATTTTTTAGTTAGAATGCAAATTTATAAGTAGGAATATCTATAAACGTCATTCCCACATGAACTGATTAAAAGGAGAAAAAACTTGTTTATTTCAACAGATTAGTAAAATAGTATTCTATACCTATGCATAACGTGTTAAAATGTATAATTTTAGAAATCGAGGAATGGATTGCAATCTACTTACCTCATAAAATGTATCAAGTATTTATTGAAAACATCATTCTTCATGGTATAACATTAGAAACATTTCAAATCAGAAATAAGATCTGTAGGGGCACCTGGGTGGCTCAGTTGGTTAAGCGTCCCACTTCAGCTCAGGTCACGATCTCACGGCTCATCGGTTCGAGCCTCATGCTGTGCTCTGTTCTGACAGCGAGGAGCCTGCTTGGGATTGTCTCTCTTTGCCCTCGCAGACTCATGCTCTCTCTCTCAAAATAAATAAATAAACTTTAGAAAGCAAAACAAAACAACGCAAAATAAGACATGCATACCTACTATTACTATTTGGCATTCATTATCATCCTGGAGCTATACACAATGCTCTAAGATTACAAACAATTAAAGAAATACAATGTATGTCCATATTGGTAAGAAAGAAATATAATGCATATTTACATACAATGTTTTTCTATGGTCTAAGCCTAAATAATCTATAGATGAAGTACTAGAATTGATGAGCAAGTTTGCTAGATATACAAGATTAATTCAGAAAAGTCAATCATATTTATATACACCAGTAATTACATTTTAGAAAATGTAACTTTTCAAAAGACACAATTTTAAAAAGTGACGGGAGAGACTTTAAATCTAAACATAAATTAGCAAAGATGTGCAAAACCTATATGAAGAAAATATAAAACTGTACTGGGAGACCATAAGGCCCTGGATAAGTGGTGAGCTATAACCTGTTCAAGGACAGAAAGCTATAAAACGAGAAAGATTCAGTTCTCCAAAAATTGATTCATTGATTCGTATACTAACAATCAAGATCCCGAAAGCATTTTTGGAGAAACCTGACAAGATAATTCAAAACTGTGTATTGGATTCAAAGACCCAAGAAGAGCTGATACTCTTAAAAAAAAAAAAAAAAAAGTAAAGTTTTCCCACGATAATATTGAAAAGATACTTAGATTTGGATGTATTACCACCTTGGAATACGTACAGCAGTAAAAATGAATTAAATAACTGTAACAGGCAAGAGCACGGAAGAGCCTTGCGGCGAGGAACATGAACTTGCAGGGAAGCCTGTGTGAGGGATCCTTTCCCAGAAAGCATCCAAGGCTGCTGCAGAATGATGGAGCCCTAGTCGGGTGAGGAGAGTGCCCTTGACAGTAGCTTGGCTTGGTGTATCAAAACCCTAGGCGAGCAGAGACGTCCACGCAAGGAAGGGGTCAGCCTAACAAGAAGTGTGAAAGGTTGGGGAGAGAGGAGAAAGCTCATGTGCACAATCAGCTGGCTTGAGACACCAGGACCCAAGGCGGAAGTGGGCATAGATGGGTTTGGTATATCAGAGGCTGAACATCAGAAGAAGGGATATGGACCTGGGAACAGTGACAGGCCAATAGCAGGTTCTGGTTTAGAATATCATTATGCTTCGCTAAAAGGGACTGGGGCTCCCTGGAGAAATGGGAAGCACCTAGGCAGGGGTGGGGAGTTTGGAACATCCCGGTCCAAAAAGCAAAGAAGGGTGGAAAGAATGATGGTGATATATGCATAGTTTCAGAGAACCTCACCACAAAGTACTTATTGCAAGGGGGGAAATATAGTAACTTTGCAGTGGAAGCCTGATTACTTGATCTCCACCTTAATCAAGCCATCAAAGTGAAGATCATCGTTACTGGAACAAACTGAAATTGCTCACGACCTGATAGAATGCAGTGAGAATATGGTAATCACTTCGTGACATTTCTGCCGAGGATACGTAACTTGAATTTAACCTCAAGGAAACGTCCACCTGAAATTGAGGAAGGATCTACAAAATACCTGGTCTGCAGTCTTCCAAACTGTCATCATGAAAGTCATGGAAAGACCCTGGAAATATTTCAGACCAAGACAGACTAAAGAGTAATGACAATCGAGGGCAGTGTAACATTCTGAACTGATCCCTTTCACTAGAAAGGTCATTACTGGAACAATTTATAAAGATTGAATGGAGATTGAGCATTAGAAGGTAGCAATGCATCAACATTAAGTTCATGATTTTGATGGCTGCATTGCAGTGAGGCAGGAGAATGTTCTTGTTTGTAGGCAATACACAGGAATGGGGAGTCAGGTTGGTAACATTCTCAAATGATTCAGAAGAACCTTCTTTGAACTGTACCTGCAATTTTTCTGTAAATTTTAAATGCTTTCAAAATTAAGAAAGAGACAAATGAGGGGAAATCATGATAAACATAATTCTCAGGTTACTGGTTTCCTCTGGGGATGACAAAAGGGCATGAGATAAGAGCCTCAAAACAGTGATAGACCTAACAGTTCTCCCTGTTCGTAAGTTGGAGAGTGACTTCATGGGTGCTTATTTTATTTTGTACTATAATTTACATATATATTGTATTCCATAGTTTGCATGTATAAAATACTATGTATTGTAACGATTTTGAAATCTTACGTCTGAAAGACGATAGTATTAGGAGCACAGCAGACCTAACTGAAGTCTGACTGTGCCATTTACTATCCACATGAACTTGTTCAAGATTCTTAAGCATTCTGAGCTTAAGATTCCTCATCTGGAGAATAATAACCATTCACAGAACTGCTGTAAAGAGTTAGTAGACAATATACATCGTCAATGTCCTTTAGCCAAAACTCACTAGAAATACACCTGTATATAAACTGGTTCAATACATTACTCCTTGTAACGAGGCAGAATGTACATCATAGGGAGCTATGGGGATCTTTCAGTGAGAGGGTATAAGAAATAACTACTTACAGGATTGAGGCTTTGGTTGGGGCATTTGGTGGAACATCCAAGGAAGTAAGGTTTGCCCTCAACTGGATGGTGTCACAGAGCTGGGGTGATTCTACAGTTGGGTGTCCCCACAAATCTTATCGATAGGGATGATAAAATAAAATAAAATTAAATTAAATCAAACTGAATCAAATTAAATCAAATTAAATCAAATTAAATAAAAGCTATAAATAGCAGAGTCATCAGCACCCCTTGAGTAAGTGAGAGCAGTGTTTGGTGCTTCGTGTCGCGCAGTGACCTTGTTGATACTCTGTGATAGTCCACTTCCAGGGGAGAACACAACAATCTAGACTTGGACATCAGACTAGCTTGTGACAACACTGGGGTCTAATTGCGAACTTCAGATCAGTTCCCGACATCGGGGGCTGTTTTTGTTTGTTTTCAACATAAACTGTTGGCACAGTATTTTAACTCCTTTGATCAGAGGCGTTGGTGAACTGGGTAGACCAGACTAACAACAGCAGCTGCACCCCCTTCTAGAATCTGGGCTGGGTCTTTTCTTCTTTGGCTTTGCCGCTGATCACACTGATGCGATCACACTGATGGAATGCTAAGGATCGACTGCTCAGACATAAATGCGTCTACTTCGATGTTGTCTGGCTCTGGTAAATTCTTTGAAAATATTTCCTATCCTAAGAAAACCCATCAAATCCTCTAGCCATGAAGATCTAAGGACGTCAAAGACAACATTTGGGTAATGCTAGCATTAAGTAAATGCCAGATGAAAATCAGATTGATTTAACATCAGTATATATTCGTAATAGGACTTGTGTAAGTGTTTGTGTTAATGTTCCTATTCGAGTGGGGACCTTAACATATTAGTTGAAGTAATTCAAACACATTTTTGTTATTTGCTTTTATGGTTCTGGGGGAAGGAGCCAGTCTGAGGTGTCTGTCCACACCCTCTGCTCCAGAGCCTACGCTTTTTACCACCATGACTTGCTGCCTCTCCAAGGCGGGGCTCCTAAGTTTTCTGATCCAGACATCAAGATTTTCCCTGTAGATTGCGAACCTGTAGAAATGGGACCAAATGATCATATCTAACAATGTATATTCTTTCAGATTTAAAAATGTTCCTGAATCGGGGCCCCTGGGTGGCTCAGGTGGTTAAGCACCTGACTCTTGGTTTCGGCTCTGGTCATGTGCATGAGATCAAGCCCCACATCCAGCTGGGTGCTGACAGCACGGAGCCTGCCTGCCTCTCTCTCTCTCTCTCTCTCTCTCTCTCTCTCTCTCAAAATAAATCAATAAACCTAAAAATGTTAAAATTCTTGTATCTATACTTCTGTGTCCCTTTTCAAACATGCTTCCTGCTCATTTGTTTCATGTCTTCATCAATCATTTCAAAGAACATAGACTTGGGTGTTTTGATTAACCTCATTTTTTTTTTCTACTCTCCTCGTGTAATTTTTCCTCTTATTTCTTTCTTTGCATATTTTGTTATTCTTTGTGTATTTTGTTATTCTTTTATCAAGCTCTGTTTATTGACTTGCAGTGTTTTGAACTTGACTTCGTGTACTTGAGCCTACTGTATGTAGGTCAGGAACAGGGGACCCCCCATTCTTCCACTGCATCCCTTTTAGAACCACTCTACTGAGCTCTGTGCCCGCGAACCCATGGAAACTGCTTGTCAGCCCCTGTGACCTGCAGGTTGTTAACTCCCACAAACACTTCCCCGCATGCCTCCTACTTCAGCTATAGACAGTGATGGACCCACAGACCCTACATCCCCAGAAACACTCCATTGTTCTCCATTGTATCAGTCCTTCAATCTAACCCGCCATTCTCCTCAGGCTCACTCGCTTCCTCCTCCCCCATACTTCTTAACCAAAAATCTAGCATATCTGCTCCCTAGAGCATGTCACTTAACACCCCTTTCACTACACAAGACTATAACCATGGAATAATGGGTAATAATCATGTAATAAGCATTATTTTCTTGATTCATTCATTAGTGTTTAAAATAACGAAAAGGAAAGACAGTGTCAACTTAAAGTTTGTATTCCAATTCAGAAAAATAGGTCATGTTTGAACTAAAATTTGTATTTTCCAGGGGCGCCTGGGTGGCTCCGTCAATTAAGCCTCCAATTTCAGTTCAGGTCATGATCTCACTGCTCATAGGTTCGAGACCAGCGTTGGGCTCTGTGCTGACAGCTCAGAGCCTGGGGCCTGCTTCAGATTCTGTGTCTCCCTCTCTCTCTGCCCCTCCTCCACTTGCACTCTGTCTCTCTCTAAAAAAAAAAAAAAGAAAGAAAAGAAAAGAAAAGAAACATTAAAAAAATATTTAAATCTGTATTTTCCAAACAAAAATACGCAACTTCCAATTCATACTGTTTTAAAACGTAATAAAAAAAAAATTACGTTGTCACATAGAAGGGGAGAATCAAAGTCCTTGCTAGCTGTTTCCTTGACCACATTCACGGTTCCGACCACATTCACGGTTGAGTCAGTCACTTCCAATGAACCTTAGACCAGTGCAATCTGCAGAATCTTCAAATAGGATGCTGTTGGGATGGCCACAGGGAGCTACAGAAATTTAAGTGCCCAATTATCATTTAATATTGTTTACTTGGACATTTTCAGCTTAAAATGACTGTGAGTTTTGTCTTCGGTTCCTTCCCATGCATCCAGGTTTACACAAATCTCTTACGCTGAAAGTCCTTGTAGAAGGGAATAAAGGTAATTTCCAGGGTTAGGGGCAGGCACAAGGCAGGAGGTGGAGTCAGTAACGTCTGGAACAGCTCTTAACAGAAAGAGGAATCCCATGTTTCGCATCTCTGCATGAATCTCCCTTAAGGTCCTCAGTTCAGTTTGAGGAAGATTACATCTGGCCAGACGACTCTCCTGTACTACTCTTTCATATGTGTTGCTACATCCTTTCCACAAACTCGGGATTCGAATAAAGACATTTCTGCCAAATAATACTTTATGTTCATCATCTTAAAAAATACAAAGCTCTCAATACAAAACAAAAAAAGTTTTCAACAGTATAAACTATGTTGTGGTAACAAATATCATGTTGTAGTCACAAATAGCATAAACTATGTTGTGGTAACAAATTGACCCCTGAAACCCAGTAGCTTGGCATGACAGTTTATTTCTTATTCACAATATCTGTCTACGACAGGTTGGCACTGGGCTCTACTCTACCAAGTATTCAGGGACACAGATAAATCGTCCCGTCTGGGACGGGACATCTCCACAGTCACCCACAGCTGCTGCAGAGGTGAACACCAACTGGAGGGTCACGCGTGGCCCTTAAGTGTCCATATCCAATTGGCCAGGCCAGCATCACGGTCCCTCCTACCGTAAGAGGGCTGAGAAATCGAGGGGAGCTCACGGGTGTCCCATGAACAACCAACGTCTCCATCAGTGGTGTTCAAGAGTCTTCTCCGACACTGTGAAATCTGACTAGAAATTTAATAAAGCAAAGAAAGAAGCCACGTTGATATTTGGAGACAATGTTGATGACTCTGACATATGATGCCCTGCCTGCTCTGAGTTTCTAGGGAACAGCTACACCAATTTTTTAAGTAGATGTTCTCATGGGAATAACTATCTCAATCATCTGTCCCCTTTCTCCCTGTGTCCTTCCCCTCCCCTCTCCCCCATCGCTGCCTGGTTCAAACAGCAACATCTTCCCCTGGTTACTTTAGCAGCCCTACATATCATATAACATCATTGCTCTTACTTTACATCCTTCAGTAACTCATCACTATCAAGATTAGAATTTAGGGGGTGTCTTGGTGGCTCAGTCAGGGAAGCCTCAGCCTCTTGATCTCAGCTCAGGTCTTGATCTCATGGTCATGAGTTCAAGCCCCATGCTGGGCTCTGCACTGGGCAAGATTAGAATTTAGAATTAGAATAGAATCGTAATTCAAAAGGCTGATAAGCACATTCCTGATTGACACTAACCCACATCCCCACTCACTGCTTTTCCACATAGACTCTAACTGCTCTCTTATTACCTATTTAAAATTTAGCATTCAGGAAAAATGCACAGCGCTCTGAACATCACTCCAAGGACTCCTAGAATAAAGTTAACAAATAGAGTGAAATGATGGGGAAAAAAGAGTTCATTTAAAAAAAAAAGTGTTGGGGGGCGCCTGGGTGGCTCAGTCGGTTGAGCATCCAACTTCGGCTCAGGTCACGATCTCGCAGTCCGTGAGTTCGAGCCCCGTGTCAGGCTCTGGGCTGACAGCTCGGAGCCTGGAGCCTGCTTCCGATTCTGTGTCTCCCTCTCTCTCTGCCCCTCCCCCGTTCATGCTCTGTCTCTCTCTGTCTCAAAAATAAATAAATGTTAAAAAAAAAAAAAAAGTGTTGGGGCGCCTGCGTGGCTCAGTTGGTTAAGCATCTGACTCTTGATTTCGGCTCAGGTCATGACCTCATGGTCGTGAGTTCAAGCCCCCAGTCGTGCTTGAATGCAGAGCCTGCTTGGGATTCTCTCTCTCCCTCTCCTTCAGTCTCTCCCTCGCTCATTTTCTCACTCTCTCTCAAAATAAATAAAATAAACTTAAAAAAATTAATGCTTACAAAATTGCTCTTTGGAATAGATCTTATAAACATTTTATAAACACTATTATTTGTTACACTTATTGGTAAATTAGATACTATGTGTAATTGCTTTCATTTCAGGAAGAGATCAAGCAGAACTGTTTTGAATACCAACAGGCTTGGACACCATTTGTAACCCCGAGTATTTAAGTAGCAGAAATTCGCAGGTAAGTCTCTTCCCACAGGCAGCAGGGCACACTAGGGTTTAGACCCTAAATTTGTGTTTCCCCTTCTTCCAGAAACAGCGCTGTGCACCCAGACAAGTGCCTTCATTTTGTTATGCATTAGTTTCTTTGCTGAAATACAGGCATGAGACCCATCTCACCCACCATAAAGGTTGTTTTAAGTAATCAGTACGAGAAAACCCATTTATTATCAAGTATATACGTATTAGTTCACACCCGCCCTAAAACAGTATAAAGTGTGAATTTTGACAATGTCCGTTTCATCAACCGAAATCAATGTTAAGGGTGAATATTAAAAAAAGTCGCAATGAAATTTCAGACTACACTTTATATTTCCAGCCTCATAAAACACAAACTTTATAAGCGCTTTAAAATATTATCAGAAACATACCTTTGAAGGACACCTGGGTGGCTCAGTAGGTTGAGCGTCTGACTTCAGCTCAGGTCATGATCTTCACGAGTTCCAGCCCCGCGTCGGGCTCTGTGCTCACAGCTCGGAGCCTGGAGCCTGCTTTGGATTCTGTGTCTCCCTCTCTCTCTCTCTGCCCTTCCCCTGTTCATGCTGTCTCTCTCACTCTCAAAAATGAATAAATGTTAAAAAAAAATTAAAAAAAAAAAAAGAAACATAGCTTTGAAAATAACTGTTTGAAAAAGTTATATTAATATATAATCTGCTGTGCTGTACATGTGCCTTTAAATGCAGTAATCCCAAAATTCAATATATTATGAAGGGGACTCCTCATAAGAATTCTAACTTATTTTTAATTTAGAACTCAAGTTCTAACTCAAGTTCACATGAGTTAAATATCTACCGAGTCACCGTTAGTATCTATGCATATCAGGAAGTCTTTACACATATAGATACGGATTCCCTGTGAATTGGTCAAGAACACTGCAAGGTCCTCCAGGATGTACAGGCAGCCTGAGGAGGTGCTGACCGAGTAGTGAGAGCTGTCTCTCAGCTCAGGGGCCTACAGGCAGCAGGGCAGTTCAGAGAAGGTCAGAGGCACAGGAAGGGACATGGCAGACAGAGACCAGGTCATATCAAATCAGGAGGTTTTCTTTTCTGTGGTTCAGTGTTTACCCACCCTTGTTTCCAGACAAACACATAAAAGACCAAGTCTTAGCTTCAGAAAAATGGCTTTCTGGGGGCCCGGGTGGCTCAGTCAGTTAAGTGTCTGACTCTTGATTTCAGCTCAGGTCATGATCCCAAGGTTTGAGCCCCACGTCCACACTGTCAGTGCAGACTCAGCTTGGACTCTCTCTCTCCCTCTTTCCCTCTTCCCCTCACCCCCCAAAATAAATGGGTGAACGTTAAAAAAAGAAGAAAGGAAAAGAAGAAAAAAGAAAAGAAGAGAAAAAGAAAAGAAAAGAAGAGAAAAGAAGAGAAAAGAAAAGAGAAAAGAAAAGAAAAGAAAAGAAAAAAGAAAAAAGAAGTGGGGTTTCAGAGTTCTCAGCCTAAAAGGCCTCTTCCTGGTTCTATGACCTAATATCCTTGATGATACTGACTCCCTTTGCTTTCAATGAGTCTAGTTTTCCAGCTTCAACTATCCCTCATTTAAATCCTTGGCTATTTATCATCTCTAGAGAATTAAAGAAAAAAAAAAAGAATATGTGATGATGCAAGGATGTTTATAACCATTCTTTTACCAGATCCTCCTTAATTCACTAGACTCTCTCCCTTGCTCCGACACCAAGGTCACCACTGGAGTTCTTTCCAGAGCCTTCTTTGGAAAAAGGTCTGTTTCCTATCTGGAATCTCCAACTCCCCCTCCCCACACACCCTTAGCCCTTCAGCCACAGAGAAGATTCTAAAATGCAAATTTGATCTGGTCCTTCCACTACTTAAAGTCTTTCAAAGACTCCCCACCCACTGGCCCCAGGGTAAAACCTCATTTCTCTCAACAGAGACTTGCAGGCCTGGATCCTGTTAACCTGTCAGCTCCTCTCTGCCTCTCGTTTCCTTCTCTCATCTCTCAAGACACATTCCGGACCCACTCATCCTCCAAGTGCCAAGCTTTTTTTTTACACCTTTAATGCTTTTTTTTACTTGCCCCCCAGCTTGGAATATTTGCCAACTTTAGCTCTCAGCTCTGTACATGGAAACGCCGCTCCTGGTGACATTTGCACACGCTCTCTCCCAGGAAACAGGGAGGCCGAACTATTTAGCGGTTCCGTCACACAGAGCGAAACCTGGCTGCGCAGCTATCAGTAGGGGCTTGGCCACTTAAGAGTGGTGAGGCCTTTGGCACAATATTCTCTGTGCCTCAGTTTCTTCATCTGGAGATGTGAATGATATGCATCACTAGTGTAAAGATTAAATGCGTTAGATTGCGCTTAATGCATTGGACATGTTGTGCAAACGTTGCTATTACTATTAATAGGCAATTGAGGACTTACTACGTGCCTGGCCCTTTTCTTTGTGGTTTTACACGTCTTGACTCCTTTAATTCACAAGACGGGATGACCGTGCCCCTCCTGTGTGCTATGGGTTACTCCCGCAACCCCTTAAACAAACGCTGTCCTGAGTGTTTTTGTGACTTTCCCAACAGGTGGTTAAGCTCCCCGAGGTCAGGACACATGTCACGTGTATCCTTGTCTCCCACAGCATCCTGATAGTGCCTGCTGTTTTGTATGCAGTGACGAAATGGATTTGATTTTAACCTGGCTCCTCTTAGCAAAATACTTCGAAAAGCTTTTTGTGCTATTCACCTTCTCCTCAACCCGAGTTCTAACCTCCTCCACTAAAACCAGACTTCCCAAGGTCACCAGGGCCTTGAAGTTTACCATGATCACTGTGCTGGCAGCATTCAATCCAGCTGACCACTGTCCTCCTTTCTGAGACATTGTTCTCCTGGCATCCATGTCTCAGGGGTTTTGACAAGTTCTGAAGTACCAGGGGTGATAACTTACTGGCTGACAGATCACTGTGGTATACGAGCTTCTGCGACCTACTGTAGCCTGAAATGTCCGAAACAGTACAATGCAAATTCCAAAGACAAACAGCTCAATTTAGAACATGAACCCGATATAGGTCGTATGTGATCTTGGGGAGTAACTTTTGCTGAGGCTTGACTGAGAGGGAGGGGAGTAGTGACAGAGGGGGACCATCAGGACATCACAGGAGCACATGTACAACCACTTTTAAGACTGAAGGTACTGCCACTCCCTCCTTCAGGGCATTTTCCCACTAACTCCTCTGGTAACAACCTTGTACATTCATAAGCAATTTTAGGTCCCACTCCAAGGATCCCTCACGGGCCAAGTCTCTTGTTGATAATAACTTTACATGACTTGCAAAATTAAGCATGGATTCTAAGTCACATGATTAGCAAGGAAGAGCAGGAGGCAAATTCTTGCACCGACTTCCACCACTGATCCTCAGCCCCGAATCCTTATCAAAATAAAGGAAGGGGTTTGGTCCCCCAGTAAGGAACCGAATCAGACTCTCCAGGAAGGTAGGATTTAGACATGTATAAGCCGTAAAGGCTCCCATGGAGGTGTTGATGAGTTGCCTGTTTAAGAACCAGGCATCAGACGAAGGTGCCTGTATGAACACCAATCAAGATTTTACACTGAGCTAGGCGAGGCTTTCCAAAGACTGGAGAAAACTCCTCCTCAGCAGAGACATAAACCCAGGGGCACAAATGGCCTTTCCTTAACGTAAGGTTTAAAAATCGTCATAGCGTGTCAGGACCCTTTGATTGCTATAAGCTACACAGCCCTGAAAAAAAATTTTTTTAAGTTTTTTAAAAAGGTTATCACACAAAAACAGACTTGCAAGACATTAAGTCCCTCAAATTTTTAAGACTGCAACAGCCACATAAAAATACAAATAAAAATGTTTTAATAAAAATATAGTACATTTTTCTATTTTTTTTTCCCCTGAGATGCTTCTGGCCCTTCAAAGATTATACAATGCTCCCATCTGTTACATAGGAAAATGTCTCTTCATTTACAAAACCAGACAAGTAAGACATACTATAGCACAAAAATTATCAAGGATAAATCTGTACCTACTCTACTGGAGATACGCTAAACAATAATCACTCTGACCAGTGTGACTGCCTTAACTCTGAATGTACTTAAAATATAGAAAGAATATTTATCACTACACAGGGTTAATAGAGAAATGAATCCCTAATTTGCAGACAGAGTGATTCAAAGTCAGAATCTAGAGTCAGATTATATGGGCTTGAGTCCCAGAATGTGCCATTTATGACAGGTGTAACTTTGAGCAAACTACTAAACTGACCTGGTCTCAGATTCCTCACCTTTAAAGTGGGCATAATAACATCTACCTGATTAATGCAGTAAGAGGATGAAACACAGCACTTACAAAACAGGCTTTTGTTGTTGTTGCTGTTGTTGTTGATTTTTTGAAAAAGAAAAAAAATAATTCAATTAAAATGTATAGGTTTTTTGATGGATCTCCCATTCTACTGCTGAACCAAGAAATCATAATACGCTCCTTTACTCTCCAAGAATGAGTCTACCATCACCGAAAAACATTTCAATATGCTCTGATAATTCTGCTTTTCCACAGCAGTTCATCAAGAGCAAAATAAAACTCATTCATAGAATTTCCTTAGTATCTACATCTAGAGGAACTGTCAGCAAAAAGCTGTAAAGAAAGATTTCAGTTGGGGGCGCCTAGGTGGCTCAGTTGGTTAAGCTCCGGACTTTGGCTCAGGTCATGATCTTGCAGTTGGTGAGTTCGACCTCCACACCGTGGAGGCTGCTTGGGATTCTCTTTCTCTCCTCTCTCTCCCCCTCCCGGGCTTGTGTGTGCGTGCGCTCTTTCTCAGATAAATAAATAAACTTTAAAAAAACTAAAAAGACTTAAACCGAAACTTGTAACATAATTTAGGTTTTTGGACTGAGACTAAGAGTTAATACTAAGTTTACCCTCCTCTGGACAATTACACCTCACTAAAAGCAAATTAAGCCTTGAAGAAAGGAATTGGTAAAATAATTAAAAACAAAAAATCACTAAATGCATCTAATTCAGTTTTGTTCTTCGGCATCAGAAAAGAATCTACCAAACAGCAGACATATACTTGTTAAACGAATGAACGACACTTAAACTCTCAATACATAATATAGAAAGGGCAGTAAACAGTTAGTGACTACTCACTACTGTGAAAATTGGATGGTGGAAACATTCTTTCTTACATGGCTAATAATTTATATCACCTCCCGGGGGGGGGGGGGGGGCAGGCACAGCCCCAGGCACTTCAGAGGACAAACCCCTCCAGCGCACCACCACCTTACAAAAGCAGGTGCCAGCCAAAGCATAAGAGACTGTTAAAAACTGAGAACAAACTGAGGGTTGATGGGGGGTGGGGGATGGGTATTGAGGAGGGCACCTTTTGGGATGAGCACTGGGTGTTGTATGGAAACCAATTTGACAATAGATTTCATATACTGGGGGAAAAAAAAAAAAAAAAGAATGCAGGAAAAGAAAAAAAAAAAAAAAAAGCAGGTGCCACGGCCCCGCGTTTCTCGTTGGCGGTGCCCGGGCAACCGCAGGCACTGGTAGGTGCAGAAGCCTGGGGTCAGGACTCCCCGTGCCACCTGGGGCCGCGTTCCGAACATTCCCGAGTCCCCTCGCGCCACCCCCTTCCCCCACCCCGCGTCTAGGGGAGTGCTCAGAACAGATCCACCCGCGGAGGGGACCACAGCGCCCTGCGGGACCAGCGCCTCTCGTGCCAACGCCGCCGCGCGGCCCGGGCCCGCTCCCGGGAGGCGGCGGGAGGCCCCCGGGCACCGCGCCATCGGAACTCCGCCCTGCGGGGCCGCGCTCTAGACCGACCCGCGAGCGCCCAGCCCGGCCGGGGGAGGGACGTGGGGGCCGGCGCCCTCGCCCACCCTGGTCCTCAGCTGGACGCGCCCGGGGAAGCGACGGCTGGCCCCCCCTTAGAGCCGGACCCCGAGACCCGGGAGAGCAGCTTGGGGACCGCGGTCCCTGCTTCCGGGCCTGCGCACACACTCCAGGCGCACCTGCTCGGCGCCCCAGACCAATCAGAATCCGGGCCCGTGACCCGAAGCCAATCGCAGCGCGCTCCGCGTGTGGGCGGAGCTTGGCCGCAGCGAGGTGGGAACCGCGTCTGTCTGCGCCGGGCCCCGGAGGCTGGCGTCCGCTCGACCCGGGGCGCGAGCTCAGGTGCCCCTGGGTGCCGGGCCTTGGGTGGGAGGTCCTCCGCTCCCCGGGGAACTACCGCCTCCTCTCCGCGGCCCCCCAGCGGGGAGCTTCGGGCGGGAGCTGCAGCCTCTTCCCCAAGCGCTGCCCTTCTCTTCTCTTTTCCCTGTACTCTGAGGGGGGCCTGTTCTTCTGAAGCGCGACCCCTAATTTCTGGAGTGCCTCCGGGCACCACCCCTGCCTTGACCTATGCGAACTGTCACCATTCTACCCGAAAAATCATTGAAGATCCGCGGCTGCCTCTTTCCTTAAGTTTGATCTTGACCGACACCGCTGATTTGTTGAACACATAGAAAAGGCACGGGCCGTGGAGACACACAGCCAGAGCCTGACCCCATCTGATACCCCCTGCGTTGAGTGGCCAGACTTCTTCCCCTCTTGGTTCAGTTCTCATGTAGAAAATGCGGATGGCAGTGTGTGCTAGGGCGGTGTAGACGGATTGTTACCGCATGGACCGCATTACAGCTGTGCCTGGCACCTGGTAAATGCTCAAGTTAGTATCATTATTAGGTACCAGGCAACTTTCTTGCTTTAGGCTGGAGGGAATCGAGGTCCATGGTGTTCTGCCCTGGCGCTTAGAATTTAACGGGGATTCTGCTAATTTTTTAGGTACAGACCTTCATTTCATCAACACTGATAATTTTTGTTGAGTGAGGCATGTTCTCAAATTAGAATCTTTTCCAGTATTTAACCATACTGTGTGTGTGTGTGAATATATATGTATGTGCGTGTGTGTGTGTGTGTGTGTGTGTGTGTGTGTATGATACTGTTCAAGGGAAAAGGAGAACCGCATGATTTTGATAACACTGAGAGGAATCTCTTAAATTTATCTGGTCTTGCCACACGTAGATCTCTTGCTGCTCTGAAAAATTCACCTATGAATCACGTTTGCGGAAAACACCTATGTCCTTGATTCTTTTCTCCACACCCAGCATCTTCCAGGCTCAAATTTTTCACACCTGCTGTTGTAAATTCCAGGGCAGAACCCGGAAATGGGCTCCTCCGGTTGGTGTCTATTGCTTTTGCAAGCACACTACTGGGATAGAGCAAACGACAATGAACACAGGGCTGAATAGATGTTTTACAGTCGATTTTCAACAAGTCATTTCATCACAAAAAGTGCCTGACATTCGGCACCAGAGGTTTTGCTACACATTTCGGAAATGGAAGAAAAAGGAATCCTAGAGAATAACATCTGAAGTGTTTATAATCTCGTTTTGAATCCTAAAAACTGTCAAATACTGGTTTGGCGACTGCTTTGTAAGCCCTGATGGTTGCCTGTGGGTCCCTAAAGTAACTTGTTAGTAAGCCTGATGTTGGAATGCCAAAATTGGCTGAAGAAAATTGATGGACACTCACACTATTTGTATTGGAGAAAGTATGATTAAACTCCCAAAGTCCAGCTAGGGCAGCCCTGGGAAAATTAGAAGAATTTACCACAAAGGGTGTTGTGTCATTCTTTAGCATACGCTGGGCTGAAAAAAAGTGGATATACAGTCAACTGTTTATTTATTTATTTTTTTAATGTTTATTTATTTTTGAGACAGAGAGAGACAGAGCATGAACGGGGGAGGGGCAGAGAGAGAGGGAGACACAGAATCGGAAGCAGGCTCCAGGCTCTGAGCCATCAGCCCAGAGCCCGACGCGGGGCTCGAACTCACAGACTGCGAGATCGTGACCTGGGCTGAAGTCCGACGCTTAACCGACTGAGACACCCAGGTGCCCCTACAGTCAACTGTTTAAAGTGAGATGAGAAATAAGTAAGTAAGTAAATAAATAAATAAATATAAATAAAATGAGATGAGCAACATCTCTCAGTTGGTAGTTTCTAACCTGTAGTCCCATATTAATAAGCCTAAGTGCACCATGCTGGTGCTTCCTGATCAGACATTACCTCTGATTATAAAAATGTGGAAAGGTGCTATAAAACACACCCCTTCTTTTTCTTTCATTTTTGAAAAGTTTATTTTGAGAGTGAGAGAGGGCATGAGCAGGGGCAGAGAGAGAGGGAGAGAGAGAATCCCAAGCAGGCTCCACGCTGTCAGTGCAGAGCCCAAGGTGGGGCTCGATCTTACAAACCTCGAGATCATGACCTGAGTCGAAATCAAGAGTCAGAGGCTTGGCCAACTGAGCCACCCAGGCACCCTGCTATCGCTTAATTTTCTAATGAGAACCTAGATAAAGTCTCAGACGCATTCAGATACTTGGGGCACAATAATCATTTTCCCACAGAGTCCCAGCGTAACATGTTGCTGTACCTTGTGAGTGATCCTGTGATACTTCAGTGGCAAATGGATTCCTTCAAAACCCATTTTGGATGCAACAGCAGAAAGTTGTTTCTCCCACTTGCCAAAGAGAAACTGCCACCCAGTCCGGTTTCTGAGTTAATCAGTCCACTTACAGAAGTAACTTACTTGCTTTCAGGAGCCATACTTTATTGAGAAAACTAGAAAACATGCTATTCCCTCGGTTTGATGTTTTTTTTTTTTTTTTTACCACAATGCTATTGACATTCCTTAATTCAGTTTTTAAAAAATTTTAACGTTTATTTATTTTTGAGAGAGAGAGAGAGAGAGAGAGAGAGAGAGAACATGAGCAGGGGATGGGTAGAGAGAGAGGGAGACACAGAATCTGAAGCAGGCTCCAGGCTCTGAGCTGTCAGAACAGAGCCTGATGCAGGGCTCGAACTCATGAACCGTGAGATCATGACCTGAGCTGAAGTTAGACGCTTAACCAACTGAGCCACCCAGGGGCTCCCCACCTTGATTCATTTTATAAATATTTATTTATTTATTTATTTATTTATTTATTTATTTATTTAGAGAACACGAGTGGAGGAGGGGCAAAGAGAGAGAGAGGAAGAGAGAGAGAATTCCAAGCAGGCTCAGTGCTGTTAGCATCATGCTTGAACCCATGAACAGTGAGATCATGACCTGAGCTGAAATCAAGAGTCAGACGCTTAATTGACTGAGCCACCCGGGCACCCCAAAATTCCTTAATTTATATTTGCTGATTAAATGTCGTCTATTAGACTTTATGCTAAACATAGTATTTTCTTCATTAGTTTCAAGGTAAGCTGGTTATAACTTCTAAAGGGTAGAAAAACACTTGGAATTTTGATGTTTCAGAGTCTAGGAAGTTCTTAGGCTGAGCAGTGTTTTGCCCCTTTTCCACAATGATCTACAGAAGAGGTCGTGAAGAGGCAGAGTATTTGAATTATAAGAAAATGGTTAAGAGAGCAAAACCCTTTCATGGAAAGGGAAGCTGGAAGTTTCTGGAAGGGCAGGTTCCTTACTGACCTTGCTGAAATAGTGCAGTGTTCTTTTAGGGATGATGGTGGTGGTGATAGTAACCACAATCACAGGTGTTAGACTCTCTGATGAAAGAGCAAATGTTGCTTTTTTGTCATTGTCTTTGAGATTCATTTTTAAAATTTTTTTTCTCATATCAAGTCCACCTTGATATGTCAGGTGGCCGGATCTCAGTTAAAGGGAGTGTATAGTGAGAAATAAAATTAAAAAAAAAAAACGATAATAATTTTGAGAATTTATATAAATAGATATAAATTTATGAAAATATATAAATTAACATAATCATTGAAATGTGCAGAAAATTATTTTAACTGGTACCAAGATTTTATTAATGTAAAACTGGGGCAGGGATAACAATACAAAGAAGTAAAAGGGAACTGAATTCGGGTAAGCTGTTCTTATAGGGACGGATTCAAGGCAAGTGTCTGATTTTTAAGTCACAAAACGGAGTGAATTGCATTTAGTCAAATATAGGCAATTCATTGTCTAATGAAGGTAAGTTGAGGGACAAGGGAGGAGAAGGCAGGAAGGTGAAGGTGAGGGCTTGTGGGTAGGAAAGCCTCAAGGTAGGAAGATTGAGTTCTAGTCTCTCTGCCATCAAATAGTTCCATTGAGAAAGAACAAGAAAAGGAAAAAATAAACCCTGTTATTAATTATGCACTTAACTTCTATTTATGTGAGATCCTGTATCAAGAACTTCGATCACACACCAGCCATGTGATTTATGACAAGTTAATTTCCTTCCCAAGCCTTAGTTTCCTTGAAGGCGGTAATAGGGTCGTGTGAGAATTAAATGATTTAATACATATAAAATACTTACAAAAGTGTCTGCCACAAAGAAAGTTAAGTACAGTGTAAATATTAATGAAATTTTTATTTTTATGTCTGATTTTCTAACATGATTCACCTTGTCTTTTGGGTTTGCTTCTTCATCAATAAAACATAGGACAAGGGAAGTTATGTTAGTTCATCTCTAAGATCATTTAAAACATTTGATGGTTTTTAGTGACAGAGAGTGAACAATACAGAGAGACTAAAATAGATTGGGTGGGAAACAGACAGAATAGATTCTGATATGTTTAGTACCCTGCTAACCACACTGCTTACTTGGGGGCTAGGCCCCGAAGAATTTTAACTTCCCCTTGAAATCTTGTAATTAGTTGATTTCTAGCTGTTCACAGATCTATATTATTTAAACAAGAGATTTTCTTGACCTTCAGTCAAAGAAGTGTGTAGATTCAGTTAAATAGAAGGTTCATGAACCTCTAGAAATCACTACGTGCAGTGTATGAGTTTTTGAGAAAAACCGTATATAACATTAAGTTTTTAAAAGTATCTGTGACTGCCTCCCAAAACCTAAAAAGATTTAAACTTTTAAAAAAAATTTTTAAGTTATTTTTTTTATTTTAGAGAGAGAGGGAGAGACAGAGCACACATGAGGGAGGGGGAGAGATAGACAGAGACACAGAACCTGAAGCTGGCTTTAGGCTCTGAGCTGTCGGCACAGAGCCTGAGGCGCAGCGCGAACTCTTCAACCACCTTGATCATGACCTGAGCCAGAGTCAGACGCTTCACCGACGGAGCCACCCAGAAGCCCCAAGATTTAAACTTTTTAAAAGGCTCCATCCTGTCCTCCTGCATTTCTTTCTAGCATTTACAACAGCATGACAATGTCTCCCTGCTGTGACTGTTGAGAGAAGCCTGGCCACACACCTCCTCCCCAGACCTCTTTGTCACCCATCTTCCAGTTCTGGTCCCTTGAAGTTCATGATCACCCAGGCAATCTGTTAGCCACTGCTTAGGAGTCAGTATGGAGATGTCCCTCTGAAATCTCTCCCCCCCGCCCCCCGGAGGAAATAAACACCTGGGGCACTGCTTGAAGACCTGTCCATTGACAGAGTTTCCCTTTGTCATGTGCTGAATGGTCCTGGAAAGTGGGGCTGCCAGAGGGTCCCCCAGAGTGCGGATGGAGTGCTGTCTCCATCCACGCTCAGGTGATGCCAGCATATTATGCACAATTATCTATACACCTCACTTGAGTTTTTCCTTCCTTCATCAACACCTCACACGGAAATCCCCCCGCGGCCATGTTTGGGCTGAGAGAGGAGCCACGCGGGTCTTTGTCCCTCGTCTCACTTTACCTATAAGTCCTGTTGAGCCGAATCTCCTACGTAAAACTTCAACCCGACGATAGAGAGCTGCTAAGACGCTCAGCTTTATTACTCAGGGCCTCAGGCATCTCCCAGTGCTTGAGGGGCAGAGCAGGTGGAACCATAACTTAATGGCTCAGAATCCGATACTGGGTCTCTACCGGGGTGCAAGCCAGAGCTGTTAGAAGAAAACACCTCCGCCGCCGACGAAAGAGCGTTGCTGCACAATCCTGAAATTCCGCAACGTGACCCAGTAGAGACTCTGACTGGCATTTCCATCTGCAATAACTTGAAGCACTTTTGGATCTACTGGGACCTAAGGGCCCAGTGGCAGGTCCACTTGGAGGGCAGCCCAGACCTACTGCAGAGCAATATGTTGATCTGGTCCTCATTCCAAACTGATGGCCCTTGAGGTTTTTCAAATAAGTCAGAGTAGCACACGGCAAATCCAAAAAGGCCTGTGCCTTGGAAGAGATTATCGCAATATACCCGCAGAACATTGAGGCTCTAGATATTTTACCAAAGTAATAGGGCCTTACGTTTTGTGGTGTCCATTTCTCATCTCTGGCACGAACACGTCTAGACAAGGTATCTAGGGCATTGGCTGCTTTTTGCTCACTGGATCAGATCAGCAGGATATCACCAACGTAGAGGGCCAGCATAAATGTATTGTAGGATATGGAGGCCACCAAGATCCCTGTGAACTAGATTATTAGATAGGGCTAGAGAGTGACTACCTGATCTCGCCAGGTGAAAGCAAACTGCTTCTGATGCCCTTTATTTAAAGGTGTATCATAAAAGCTACTCAAGTAACAGGCCTCTGGGAAATGTGGTTCAAAACTTCAGCCAAGTCGAAACAGCACAACCCAGCAAAACGCAGACAAATGTACAGTTGGTTATAGTCTAACGTGACGTGCACACCCATACTGAGATCTGTGCAAAGCATTATGGCAGTACAGAAGAATTTAAGACTCCAGGGGAACCAGAAGCTAGCTAATGGGTGATTTATGATCTGAATTTTGGAAGGAGGAGAGGGAATGGGTGTGGGACGATGTGTCAGGCGGCATTCCAGCTGGACTCATTTGGCAGCCGAGACTGGTTTGCCACCCGTGGAGCACGGGATTCAACGCTCACGGAGTAGTTACAGGAAATGAGACTAGATGTGACTTCTTCCTTCACGGTGTATAAAACAACTTTTAGCCTAGAAATTGTGCGTGCATTTCATAAAGATAATGTAAGCTTATAAATAAATTAGACTGATACATATTAACCCGCATTCATCGAAACAGGAGACAAACATTGAGAATTTAATTGAACTTACGTATCGCATCCATATTGTCTGTTGACCACATTTATTGGAAGCACTTGACTGGAGACACTGTGACAGTTAAAGTAACAGTTGTTCTTTTCCTCAAACCATGATATAACATTATTTAATGGTCGAATACTATTGTACTATTTATTTGCATAAATGTATTAACCATTTCCCTTTGTTTCCTGATTAGACGCTGTTATATATTGTCAATATATATTTTGGGGGGTAGGATATAAAAACTAGATGTGGGTGGTGATCACTTATTAACCTGTGAAGCCAGCACTTTCGTTCCTGTCTGTATGAATCACAGAGCTTGGCTTTATCTTGAATCACAATAGAACTTAATAATACAGGATTATGATGGTTGATTTTATGCGTTTACATGGCTAGACAGCGTAACCAGTTTTCGGTCGAATGCCCCGGTCAAATATGGAAGTATTTTTTAGGTGGCATTAACATTTAAATCAAAAGATTTTAAATAAAACATTACCATTCATAACCGGTGGGCCTCGTTCAATCAGTTTGAAGGTGTCAAAAGAAAAAGATTAAAGTTCCCAAGGAAAAGGGAATTCTGCCTTTGGACTTAAGACTCTAACATCAGCGCTTCTGTGAGTCTCCAGAATATTAGTCTGCCATGTAGATTTCATGTTTGCCCAGCCCCTACGATTGTGTGAGTAAATTCTTTAAAAATATATCTCTACATGTACACATCCTGTTTCTTTGGAGAACATTGACAAATTCAAGGATAAACCAAACAGTGGTTTAAAACATCCAGTTTAAAAATGTATCTGTGCACAGAGGAGTTGCTGCTTAATTTAAAAAAGAACTTGTCAACTTGAATAAATATTTGATAATTTATAATCAAGGCTGGATTACAAATAATCTTCAGAACAACATTGGCATGAATAATTATGTTTAAACATGATTTTCAAACTCTATTTTTACTAGTAATTTTCAATCTATTTACTAAAGAATCAAGTGGGCCTAAAGTGGGTTGATTTTCTCCTATTTTACTTAGTTGGTGAGGTAATAATAAGTATTAATATAGCAAACAGTCAAATTCAAAAGAAGAAAATGTTTTCAAGTTGGATAAGCAGCCTATGAATGACAAATAAGTTGATATGGGGTGCACTTATTGGAAAAATAAGGTTGTACAAATTCATGGTTGTCACAGGTTAAGCTGTGTCTTGTAAAAATTTATATGTTGAAGCCCTAACGGAGATTACCTCAGAATATAAACTTATTTGGAGATTATTCCCCCATAAAGTTGGGGCGGGGGGTACTTGGAGACAGACAGGCCTCCAGGGAGAACTCCATGCTGAGATGGAGGCAGGGGTCAGGATGATGCTTCTGTAAGCCCAGGAGTACCAGGGATGGCCAACAAACTGCCAGAAGCTAGGAGAAAATCATGGAACAGACTCTTCCTCCTCACAGCCCTCAGAAGAAAGCAACACCGGAAACAACTCGATCTTGGAATCCTAGCTTCCGGAAATAGGAGGCAATGCATTGTGGTTGTTTAAGCCACTCAGTTCGTGGCACTTTGTTACAGCAGGGCCAACCTCAACTGTTATTTGTGAGCTAGTATTTCCTGTTCATTATTTTCAAGTTAATATTTAGTGATTAGAAATAAATAATTATAATAGGATAAGAGCTAAGTGTTTTGGGACATTTATTATTTTCCAAACATGGTTTCAAAGGCTTTAAGTGTACTGCCTCATAGATCATTCTAGTAGCCCCGTTTTACAAAAGAAACACAGGAGCGCAGGAACGTAAGTCGCTTCAGTGTAAGTGGTAGATCGAGGCACAAACTCAGAGAGTTTGGCTCTGACGTTTCCGATTCTGACCTCAATGCCGTGTTATCTATCGGTGACACGACTGGTAAACATTTCCCTGCCTCCCAAAAAGTGTTTTCCAAACTCAGTGACTGGTTGCATTTGGGATGCTGAATTCACAACAGATACCTACGTGATATCAGGCCGTCCGCCTGAAATGTTGAGGTCCCAACGGTGCTAAATGCCCTCATCCACTTTCACGTAGCACGCATTAGGGGAAGCTATCTACTATGTTTGAGATTTATTTTAAGAGAACAGACACCAGTCCTTTATCTGGGTCTTTATTTCTGTGAATTTAAGTCAGCTTCTTAAAGAAAAACCTACCTGATTGCTTAGGTGTATGTAAAAAATATACAATAATCTTATTTCCATGAATGGTATTAGCGTCATATTTTGTGAATGTTGTGCACTTTAGTGGCATGGATTCCAGTGACTGCAAAAGATGTGTATGTACACACACACACACACACACACACACACACACACAGAGGCTTGCTGTCTATCCAATACTACACACAGTTATGTCTGTCAAGGTCAGAGTACGCAATGTCTTTCATTGATTTCATGATCTCTGGAGAGCTTGTTGTAATTACTTCGGTCAAGAGGCTGGTAGATGTAGGGGCGCCTGGGGGGCTCAGTCGGTTAAGAGTCTGGCTCTCGATTCGGGCTCAGGTCAAGATCTCACAGTTCATGAGATCGAGCCCCATGTCGGGCTCTGTGCTGAAAGCAGATTCTTTGTCTCCCTCTCTCTCTGCCCCTCCCGTGAGCTCTCTCTCTCTCTCTCTCTCTTTCTCAAAAATAAAGAAAGAAACATTTTTTTTTTAAAAGATGCTGGTAGATGTAAATGATCGGCATCATTAAAGGGGTTTCCATGGAGGAATAATTTTTGGTCTCTCCTTCTATTCTGCGGTTGGATACGTTGACCGAGATGCCTTCTCCAAGCCCATGTCTCCCCTCACGTTGGGCAGGGAGTTCCATGCTTCGCAGGCCCTGGATTTCCTGGGACGTGCTCCTACTGGTTCCTGAAATCTGGATGCCTTACCACCGTGTGGTACAATTTCCAACGGCTCAATAGTAAGACACTTCCAGCCACCCATCTTATTTTTCTACCATGCCTGTTCTTTAGCGCCTAGAAGCATATGTTCACAGTTCTAAAGAACAAAAAATCTAAAGAGGTTAGAATGTTACATATTTACCACTGAGAAGTTACATACAGAAGGGCACCACACGGCTCCTTTGTATAAGGAATACTAACTGTACATCACAGAACGGAAGACACTAGAAATTACAACGGGTTAAACTTTAAATGTTAATTAATAATAGATATCAGTACTCTTTTTTGCTATATCTGTTTCATCCTTTAAACCCTTGTATACATATTGCTTTGAAGTGTGTAGTTTAATGTTGTGTCGAGGGTTCCTATCACCTGTTTCTGTCCCTCTCTTTTTTCTTCTTCATTAGATCTCAGGGAAGGAAGCTGAGCAATGTTTTTAATGAAATTTGCAGCTACTGTCATATCAGTTAAAATGCTTTGGGCTGTAGGGGACTCGAAGCTGCTTAAGCAGTAAGAACGTGATGCTTACCTCACATATCTGGACGTTTACAACACCGCTTATCTTACTGGCTCGAGAGGACAGAACCCCACGTCCTTCCCACTTCCCACTCTGCTGTCCTCAGCGTGGTCCTCGGGCTGGTTGCCTGGGTGGATGCGATCTCAGGGATCACATCTGTAGAAGCAGGAAGAACGCTGACTTCTGCGGGTCTCTTTTTTTTCACGAACAAACCTTCCCCAGTACCCCCGCCCGGCAGACCAAGCTGTGCATCTCCTTGGCCAGAAGCATCACAAGCCCATCCGTAAAAAAGTCACTGGCAAAGCAGGGGGATCCTCATAATTACTTAAACCTGAATTTACCCCAAAGCCATGTGATGCGGGGGTGGGGGGAATAGATGTCTGAGAAATCGGGGATCGCTCTGTCCCACCGGAAAGACGGGAGAGGCATTTTGGATCGCCTATGTTGGTCTCACCCTTCTAGGCTCTGCTATATAAGGACTTGCTACCTACATGGGGGAGAGGGGGGTAGTTCAGGAAGTTGGGGCGGGGATTAGACTCCCCTCATCCATCTTCAGTCTCAGCCTCTTTGCTTTTCAGCAGGCCTCTTGCCTCATATTTCCATAGAGACAGTTGAGGTCTCCCGGGTTCCCTCCAGCCGATACAAACGCCTGCCTTCATCTGTGACCTGGGCGTTTCTCCTCCCAGGGCAGATGAACAACGTCATTGGCCCACGGCTGACCTTTTCTCCCTTGTCTCCTACTCAAGCATCATGTGTTGCTTTGCCCAGCTCTTCAGCTGCACCTGCTTCCTCTCTGATGGCTACTTCCCGTCCATGTGCCGCAAACCACGCTCAGACCCCTTTTATCCTGAAGCAGCTCAGCCCACAGAGATAAACAAGCTGGACACAACTCACCCAGTTCTTGCTTTTGCGAAGCCAGTAAATAAAAACACATTCTCTTCATGCATTTTCAGCCAGTTCCGACCACAATTTGGTCCGATCTCAACCAAGACATGGAAGTCTGACAGATGAAGGGAAAAAGTTTGGGTCACGGGCACCCAGGGGGCTCATTCGGTTGAGAGTCCAACTTCAGCTCGGGTCATGATCTCCCGGTTCATGAGTTCAGGCCCCGTGTGGGATTTTGTTCTGACAGCTCAGAGCCTGGAGCCTGCTTCCGATTCTGTGTCTCCCTCTCTCTGTCCCTCCTCCATTTGCACCCCCTCTCCTTCTCTCAAAAAAAAAATTAAATAAATTAAATAAAAACGTTTTGCTCGCTGTGGAGCTGGCTTGGAGAAAGATGGCTCTTGGGGTGGAAGGAGAAACGGTAGG
Organism: Neofelis nebulosa; assembly: GCF_028018385.1. Taxonomy (NCBI): domain Eukaryota; kingdom Metazoa; phylum Chordata; class Mammalia; order Carnivora; family Felidae; genus Neofelis; species Neofelis nebulosa. Next base: position 6,569,734 of record NC_080782.1, on the reverse strand, counting down.
TTATTTTCATGCTCCCACTTGGTGACAGAATACATATTTTCTCTCTTCTAAATTTTTTTAATGTTTATTCATTTTTGAGAGACAGAGTGTGAGCAGGGAAGGGGCAGAGAGAGAGAAAAAGACACAGAATCCGAAGCAGGCTCCAGGCTCTGAGCTGTTAGCACAGAGCCAGACGCGGGGCCCGAACCCAGAAACTGTGAGATCATGACCTGAGCCGAAGTCGGATGCTTAACTGGCTGAGCCACCCAGGTGCCCCACATTTTCTCTCTTGTACAAAAACCTCAGGAGAGGGGAACAAGTACTCTCCCTTCACTTGTCTTCTGTTCGCAGCCAAGCTTCTTGAGGGCGATTAATCTTAATTGACTATCTTTCACAACTTCTGAACATCCCAGTTGCTGTCCATTTCGCTCACTCGGCTTCTGACCACCATCCCTCAAGTGAAGCAATCCCTAACCCTCTACCGGTGATGTCCAATCGCTACACCCAGGGAATGATTTTTCAGCCCCTTGGTGTAATTGGCTGCTTGGAAGGATTTGACATCGTTGACTGCTCTTTTCGCCTCTTCATCTATGCCCCTGGCTTGGCCTCTGCTCCTAGCCTTCATCTCCCAGGTGTAGCTCTGGGTCTCCATGTTTACTTCCAACTAAATTAATTCAGTTCCTAGTGGCACCTCAAGCTCAGTAGGTTCAATCCGCGCACCTCCCTCTGCGTGTTCTTATCTAAAACAGAGGCTCCGAGACTCTCCCATTCGTCAGAACCAGAACTGGAGGCAGCTTATCACATCACTCCTGCTCAAGAATGACTCTCCGTAATCATTCCACAACCATCTGCTGGCAAGCATGCCTTTAACATGCCTTTCAGGGGTGTGTGTGTGTGTGTGTGTGTGTGTGTGTATTTTCCATTCTCACTACTACTGTCTTTGCCCAGGCTTTCCTCCATCTGTTGCCTGAATCTACGCCCCAGCCTCCCTCTAACCCACTCTCTGCAAAGTGGCCAGGATGAGCTTTCAAAAAGTTAAACCCTTTTGGAAATGGATAGTGGAGATGCTTGTGCAACGCTGTGGATGTAGTTAATGCTGCTGCATTTTACAATTAAACATAGTTAAGTGGAAAATTGTATGTTCTTATTTTTTGCTACAATAAAAAAACACGTTACCATAAAAAATATCAGAAAGTATTGAACAGCTACAAATGTTAAAGGCAAGTCACGTTAATGTGATATTAAAGTCTCCTGACCTAACTTATAAAGAGCAAACACACGAAATTTCTCTCTTTCTGAGAGAAAAGTATGTCCACTCCCTTCCATGGCCCTTGGAGGCTCTGTGTGGCTTGTTCTGGGACCATATTTCCCTCCGCCCGGCCCCCCTCCCCATTCCTCACTCAACCAAGCAGCCTCCCATCTTCCTTTCATGACCCACATTGTCTCCTGTTGCCCAGGCTGTTGGCTCCACCTGAGACATCCTTCCCAGGGAGCTGCCCCCTCTTCCCTCTAGCACCTGCCCCTGGTTGTCCATGGACAAGCCTTCCCTGGTCACCCTGCCCAAGGAGCCTCCCGGGTTACTCCATCCCGTCAACCTTCCATTCTCCTCCTGGCAGAAATCCCTACTTGCGATCATGGCAATCATTACTTGTTTGGTGATCAATTGGCTGTCTCGCTTGCTGGAAATTAAGTTCTATGAGGAGTCTTTACTCTCTTGCTCAAGATTGTATCCAAAGTGCCTGTAGATATCCAGTAAACAGCCAGAGAATGAGCGACTAAATAAATATGTGGATAAGATGAATGAATGAATGAATGAATGAATGCAAGTGAATGAATGGGATCTCTATTGTAGGTACCTTCTTTCTCTCTGTGTACAACCACCTTGTTTGTTTGTTTATTTGTTTGTTTGTTTGTTTTTAAGTGCAAATTTGATCATACTTCCCCTCTTAAAATCTTCCAAAAGCCTTTCCTTATCTGCACAGGAATGAGAAACTCAGCAATGTCCAGGAGCCAGTTCGGGAAGCCGAATGAGTGGAAGAGGCCAAGGAGTGGTGAGGACCGTGGCAAACCAGATCACCAGGAAAGCACAGTCTTGGATGCTGTGTGGAGCCCGGGACCAGCCTTGCCTGATTATCTGGATTTCTCTAAACGGGTTGAGACCTTGATTTTGTGTGTGTGTGAACTCCTTCCGAAATATTGGAAAATATTTTTTCGAACATTTTGGGGCTGATCCTGTAGGGAGGAAATCAAATGTTTCCGCAGGCTGAATTCAGTTGCAGGCTGCCAGTCTCCAACCTCGGGGGTTTGGGATAAAGTCTAAACTTTCTGCCCATGTCTTTGTTTTGCGGCCTTTTCCACTCTGCAGCTGTCCATAATCCCCCTCTGTCCTTGTAATCCTTCACAGCCTGCAAAATGCACATGGAATCCTTCGAGAAACCTTCCTAAATCTCTTCAGGGTGGTCTTTGCTTCTAAGGGATTGCAGCGTTCATGCTACCTCTCTATCCCTTGAATGTCATGGACCGACTCTATGTCAGGGATTGAGCTCTCTTGGGGCACGCAGCTTGGAGGAGAGAAAAGAGCCTGGAGTTTAGTCACTCAAACTCAGCCACTTGGGTGAGCTGATTTCCTCCTGAGGCTCAGCGTCCTCCTGCTTTCTTTGGTGATAAAGACTCAAAGAATGGATATGCGGAGCCTGGCCCACACTAAGCACCCAGTAGATGAAATATATTAACTGCCTGATGCCTGATGTAATTTCCAACATGTAGTAGGCATTACTAAGCATTTGTTGAATGGCTGAGACATGACACTCGGAGTCTCCTTTCTATCTTGCCCCACTCTCTCGTCTGTGTGATTGGTTGCCTCGCTGGCAAACCAGCTATGGGAGCTGAGCTCTGCCGGCTCTCCTGGCCTGTCGTTACCTGCACCCAGGGCCCTCCCCCGACCCCGAAAGCACATTTCACACAATGCCCGTTACTGTTCACCCTTGTCTGGGCTTCAGCAGGATTCAGAGCCTCGGGGAGGCTATCACTCATCGTCATAACAGCTGTTCATAAATTGTGAGGAACAGAATCCTGGTACTGGGCATTATCCAGTGCCTGGGGCTAACTTTGTTCCCCTAAACTCATACGTGGAAGTCCCATTCCCAAGCACCTCAGGATGTGACTGTGTTTGGAGACAGGGCATTTAAAGAGATAATTAAGGTACAGATGAAGTCATTAGTGTGAGCTCTAATCTAATATGGTGTCCTTATAAGAGGAAGAAATTAGAACACAAATACACAAAGAGGGGGACTATGTGAAGACACAGGGAAAAAGTGGCCGAGAGGCCAGAGAGAGAGAGACCCCTCAGAAGAAACCAACCATGCTGACACTTTGGTCTCAGGCTTCTAACCTCCAAAATTGTGAGCAAACAACTTTCTGTTGTTTAAGGCGCACAGTCTATGTACTCTCTTAGGGTGGCCATGGTGTACTCATACAACAAATTCATCCCGCCCTTTCAGGTTGTACAAAGAAAAGTGTCTCAAGCCCCAGAAGATCTAGATCGAGCCTATTAACTATGGGGGAAAATAAAGAAACAAAACAAAACCAAAACCTTCTTTTTACATTCACTGCTTGTGATTAAGTTATCCGGGGGGCAATTTGTCAAACGATGAGGTGGCTCATAGTTCTTAGTTTGTCAGTTACTAACATTTAGTGAGTTCGCCTGTACCAGAAACACACCTGGCATTTTTCCTACCCAGTCATTCACTCTTCCATCATCCATTATCCATCCAATCACCCAGCCGTCCATCCAGGTCCATGCCACTCCCTTCTCACTTCTTGGCATAATGCCATCCAACATCTTAAACCACAATGTCTTGCTTTCTGACCAAGACTTGAAGTTTTCTTGGGTTGCAGGTGTGAAGTTCTTCAACTTTCTGTCTTAGCCCTATTATTCTTTTATCCGTTACATATAATTTCATTTTCCCAACAAGAAATGAAGATTCTTAGGTAAATTCAAGATAACTGTACCTCCTCCTTTGTTAGAAAACGGTCTTGTTTACGTGTAATTATTCACATCATCCCTCTCATTCTCCGAAGCATCCTGGTTTGGACAACAAATTGTATGTTACCTTGAATACAGACACATTCAAATCGTTCTCAATTGGAAATATCAATTCCCTAGTATCACACAATGCTGTATATCAGACAACAACAAGCTTCAGTGGTCTTTACCAACAATCAATCGTTACCACGGGTGTGTGGTGTTCACTGAATCCGGAGGTGAGGCGGAACGCCTGTGGCCTTCACAGGGGGGCTGAATGGGGACGAACTTGGTTGGGGTGACAGGGGAGACTCTTCTCTGTTCCATGCAGTGGTGTGGGTATGTCCTTTGGTGAAGACGGAGACATTAGGGAGGAAGTAAAAATAGGCACCTTTTCAAGCCTTTACTCGTGTTGTCTGCTGACGTCCCGTTCGCCAGATCCAATTCCACAGCCAAACCCGGAGTATGAGGGCACGGGAGACTGACAGGACAAAGGGTGTGGATATAGGGACAAAGGGAGACTTAGGCCATTAGTGTAACCGATGCACCACCCAATCTACTGACAACATTGCCTACGTTCACGGGCGCCTCTCTTCTTGCCCCAGAGCCTTAGAGGAAGGGGCCGCCCCTCACTCTACCTGAGGGCTGGTCTTGAATCCCTTCTTGCTTCTTAGATCCCTTGTTTCTCCAGGAAAATGTACCGCTGGGGATGGCATTCTGAAGGATCCCCTCAACATACGGAGTCGAAAGAGTGGCAAAAAGGGCTCCCTGAGGCCACAGTCTCGGAGAAGTTACAGTGACAGCTAGAGGCGCAGAGACTGCGTCTTCGGGAGACGTTAGCAATCGCTTCAGTGTGGGGGACATTCCAGGCCCCCTGGTTCCTCCGGGCAGATGCCCCAGGTTGGCAGGGGTATGATTTGGCCCGGCCAGCAGGAGGCTCTGCAGGTCGCAGGTCGCGGGAAGCCCTGAGTAGGGGTTTACTAAGCTCCTTGTAACCCCAGTCACATCGTTCTCAAACTCCAGCATGAGCGTATCTCATGGGTGCAGAAATCTCCCTTTTGGAAGCTGGTCCTTTGGATCTAGTTGAGCTTCGTATCCCCTGTTGCATTATAACGCAAGTGTCCCCCTGTGGCCTGGGCCACTGGGAGACATCGCTACGCTGCACAGCACACGGGCACCGGTGATCCCATTCGCGTTTGGGAGACCCGTCTGCCATCCTCACGGACCAGGGCGTGAGTGCGTCAGGCCCAGCCAGCACCCACCTTACTTCTTCACTTCTCTTTTCTTCTGCCTCTTCCCTGGGGTCAGCCTGCTCTCTCGGCTTCAGCTCCTACAAGCCCCCCAACACGTAGCCGCGTTTTCCTTTGAGGAGCAGCCCGCAGTCTCCCGAAGGCGACACACCCTCCCTGACTCCAGCTCCCTTACAAACGCTGTGGGTTTTCACTTTCATCCCTTCCTTTTCTCCCTCTTGGCCCCTTCCTGCTCCTCCTTCACTGCCCTGTGGAGTTCTCGGTCTTTCTGAGGCCATCAGTTCTCCCTCACTTTTATCAGATCCCTGAGTTGTGGTGCTTACTTCCACGGTCCGGGAGCTCTCGCTCCGTCCTCTGTCGACACCTGCAACAGGCAGGCCCCTCTTTCTGGTCTAGCGAACTCTGACGCCCTGCTCTCTGGCCCCCCACGTTCCCCCTGTCATCGTCCCCTCTCGCTATCTTGTTCGCACAGCACTGGCCACACTGGCCTCCTTAGTCTTTCTCTAAAATACCAGACATTTGGGGCGCCTGGGTGGCGCAGTCGGTTAAGCGTCCGACTTCAGCCAGGTCACGATCTCGCGGTCCGTGAGTTCGAGCCCCGCGTCAGGCTCTGGGCTGATGGCTCGGAGCCTGGAGCCTGTTTCCGATTCTGTGTCTCCCTCTCTCTCTGCCCCTCCCCCGTTCATGTTCTGTCTGTCTCTGTCCCAAAAACTAAATAAAAAACGTTGAAAAAAAAATTTAAAAAAAATAAAAAAATAAATAAATAAAATACCAGACATTTGTCCTTGGTTTTCCACCATATGAAATTCCAGTGGGCCAATTCCTTCAAATCTTTGCACAAATATCAGTCTCTGAGTCTTATCATGACCTCCTTCTCTGACGTTCCAACCCCTCCACTTAGAGCCCTGGCCCCTCTCATCTTCCTCCATTTATTTCCATAGCTCTGGCCGCTTTCTAACATACCACGAAAGAACGGCTTTTTATGATTATTTGTATTGTTTGCCTCCCGCTATTGGAGTGTGAGTCCCACAAAGCAGGCAAATGCCTATGTTTTGTTCACTGATGTCTCCTAAGTGCTTAGAGATACTTTTTTTTTTTTTTTAAACGAATGAATAAACAACAGCTTTACGGGCTCCTTTAGGTCCAGAGTGACATCTTATTCATTGAGAGCCCAGCATCGTACTCTGGACTCAGTCAACAGTTTGTGGATGTATAAGAGAGAAACAAATTATCTTGCAATTTAGCAGAAATATTAAAAATGTTAAACAAGAAGGGGAATACTCTCCACTACTTATGACCAAGAAGAAGACAATAGGTCAATCTTATTTTCAACAAACGGGGGGGGGGGCGGTAAAAATGGACAAATCTTACTTTCTCCATTGTTTGTACCCTGGTTCTCAACTCTCTTTATTGCCTTATTTATTTATTTATTTTTGAGAGAGAGAAAGATCAAGTGAACAAGCAGGGGAGGGGCAGAGGGAGAGAGAGAGAGGGAGTGAGAAACACAGAGTGCGAAGCAGGCTCCAGGCTCTGAGCTGTCAGCACAGAGCCCGACGCGGGGTTCGAACTCACGAACGTGGAGATCACGATCTGAGCCCAAATCCGATGCTTAACTGACTGGGCCAGCAAGGCACCCCTCGGCTGCTTTTAATCATCTATTTGGGCGGTGGACTCATCTAGATAAATCACTAAAGGAAACAGGAACACAAAGTTATGTGCGTCCTGAGAAATCGGAACCTCACGATTGGATTAAGTTCATTTTGCCAAAACAGCTCCTAAAATTAAATGTGTGTGCTAAGGGACATGCCTAAACTATCATAATGCCCTTGCAATCTTAATCGGTGGGTAACCCTCTTTCCACGATTCTGTAAGGCAGGATTACTGAAAACAAATAAACCCTGAACGAATAATACCCAAAATAGAGAGGCTGTAAAACTTTCCTCCAATAAATAGCCTCAGGAACGGCCCTTCCAAATTAGAATGTAAAGCTGGGCTCCTGAGCCCCCAGGGAGCTACCTGCCTGTCTGTGGATTGGAAAGTCAGCGGGAACTTAGAAAATCCGTCTCACAAATCTCCACTGCCTCAACATGGACTTCAGGTCGGCCTGCACTAAATGACCCTAATTTGTCTTCCTTTTGCACAAAAACAATTATTATTCTGTCCGCAGTAACCACAATGAATTCCACTGTTTCCTTCCTTCGTAGGGTCGTGACCTCATATTAAACGATCTTATATGAAATTCACTTACTTATTACTTATCTACAAGCCTCCTTAGTTCAACTCAGTCATTTTTATGAGCTATTATTTGTAATAAAGAAGACTCCTAAGCACACTTAATTGTTCTGGTTTGAAATGTTTTGACGACGTGAGCTAAGCATGAAATAGACTCTCTATGGTTTAAAAATAACAATCATTAACTTTCTAGTAATTAAAGGTAATTTAGTTGGAGGAAGAAAATCCGATCTGAGCTTAACTCAAGAAATCGTTTCCGATTATCGTCAAGACAGGTGCTTGGGGAGCCTGGAGCCCCTCCCTAGGAGCAGGCACACCCCTGAGCCACCCAGACATGGCCAGGCTGGGGTGGCTTTTTGGAGCTCTGTCCTGGGCCCAGGGAGGGCCCTGTTGGCAGAGTCCACACCAATCAGTGCCCGAAGGTACGGACTGTCGGTCGTAGGCTCCTCCTGGACCGGTGACATTTACTCACGCTGGGAATTTATAAGTGGAAAAGGAAGGTGGGAAACAGGCAAAGCAAAGACAAGTGGGAACTGGGAATAAAGTTTGTTGGTGAAGGAAAGTCTCGGAATTCAACACCGAGATGAGGAAGGGACTAGGTAGGCGCAGGCTGGGCATGGATTTTATCGTTGGAGAAATGCTTAAAAAGGGGCTCCTTTGTGAACAGTGGGCTCTCTTCAGAATGTGCAAGCACAAGCCAAAGCCTGACTTATGGCGCCCGCCTAGCCTGCCAGCCTAGCACACCGTGTTTATCCCACGTGCTGGAGGAAGTATTAGGACGTGTGAACCTCTCCTTCCTACCTTTCAGGCCCGATTTGGCTTCATAAGAAGCCATTGGGCAGATTTTCTACGTTGGGTAGGACCTGCAAGTCAATCATTTGATGTCACAGAGTCAGAGGTTATTTTAATGAAATAGCCTCCCTGCCTTCCTTTGATAACGTGCCAGGTATGAGAAGACGCCATTCACAGCTCATCTGTAGCCCTCTGCACGATTCTCCAGGCAGATAGGCCTGTCCTCGTGGTGTAGAGCTGAGGCTCGGGGTGATTAGACACTTCCCTGTTCTTCCCTCTTCACTTGCTCCTGGCCTCCCTTGGTTTGGTCTAAACATTTTAACAGACGCCAACATCGCGACCTTCCTTAGTCTCTCTCCCTGTTCTGAGGTTTTTGTTTTTGTTTTTTGTTTTTTGGTTTTTTTTAACATTTATTTATTTTTGAGACAGAGAGAGACAGAGCATGAACGGGGGAGGGGCAGAGAGAGAGGGAGACACAGAATCGGAAGCAGGCTCCAGGCTCCGGGCCATCAGCCCAGAGCCTGTGTTCTGAGGTTTTAAAAATACACCGGCTTAGTGTTACAAGGCTGACCCACAATAGATTTTGCCATTGTAAAGGGTTATGTAGAAATTGGAAAAGTTCAGTCTTTCTTTGATTACTGAAGGCTTGCCCAAGAGATGGATGACCTGGACCCTTCAACCCAAAACAGAAGACTCTCGGCCAATTTAATGAAGTTCTTCAGGTGTATATACGTGTGATAAGAGACACACAGGGATGGATGTCTTTGGTGCCTTCCAAATAGGGCAATAACTTGGGGTGCCTGGGTGGCTCAGTGGGTTAAGCTTCCGACTTCAGTTCAGGTCACGATTGCCCGTTTTGTGAGTTCGAGCCCCGCGTCGGGCTCTCTGCCGACAGCTCAGAGCCTGGAACCTGCTTTGGATTCCGTGTCTCCCTCTCTCTCTGCTGCTCCTCCACTCGCACTCCATCTCTCTTTCTCAAAAATAAAATAAAAACATTAAAAAACGCAGGGCAGTAGCCTGTCCCTTTTGTTCATTCGCCAAGCCCTAAATGCCTGAAAGTCGAGGAGCTGTGAAATCCCTTCCAGAGTTTGGAGGAAAGCTCTGCACTTGCGAGAGAAAGTCATTCAAAACATTTGAGTTTAATCTTGTCTGTTCAAGTTGGAATGGTTTAATGAATGCTTGCTATTTATTGGTTCCCTTCCTTCTCACCACAAAATCTCATGAGGGCAAAGGGGCAAACCCATTCACGTTCAGCCACAGCAAAACCTGTAGCACAAAATATGAAATCCGCACAAATACTGTGCAAATAAGATAAGCCTCGTTACACAAAACTGCAGTGTATTTCATGGAAATGTCCTATCCTATCCTGTCCTTGCTGGTATCAGCAAGGGGGTGAGATGTTGATTGTGCAAAGATTAACTCTAAGAAGGAGAGTAGGTCCTGATTTACACATTTCATTGTCCTGGCATAATAGCAGTATCTTGTTTCCCTCTTAGAAGTGTTCCAGCTTGGATCATAAATTCAATTGTCATCCCATCTATAAAATGCTCGGGTCTAGGTGTTTCAGTCAATTTGCTCTAATCATTTCAGCATTTTTTTCTCTAGTAAACATTATGAAACAATCATTCATCACTGCATTTTGGGAAAATATGTCTGGAGTCTCTACCTTCTCTTTGTCTTGGCCTGAATCAACCCCTTAATTTCTCAAAACCATTTTTTTTCCTTCTAAAATCTAGGCATCAAGAACCTATGTTCTTTCAGTTAAACTCTTTCAAAAAAAAAAAAAAGTAGACCTTTTAACTTTATTGATGTGTCTAAAATACAGAGTCTTCGAGTTCAAGTTAATATTGTTAAAATTATTTTTCTGAGTCGTTCACGTTTAAACGTTCCCCACAGTTCTAAGAGCTGTCGTTTCTGGTCCTGGAGGTTACGTTATAAACAACAACAGTATTCACCTGTGATTTTGAAATAAAATCAGGGAACCTAACAAGGCCAAACTAACTGGACCGTTCTTATAAAACATTCACAGAAGCGTGTCCTGAAGAAACGTACATATGTAACCAGACAGCCAGCCACACTGGACTCTCTTCCTCTCCTGCCGTGGTTGTTCATTTTTCTCAGCGCCAAGTGTTTCTGTAAATTTCAGATCTTTTCTGAGCAATCTCAGAGACCTTATTTTCACACGACCATTTTGGCAGCGAAACCCTAAAACAAAACTCTTAAATTACATGTAATTCCTTTCCTGCACACGAATTTTTTATAGGAAACCGTGTAATTCATGAGTGCGCATACTACCCAAGCGCGTGCGATAAAAGCCGTATCTGCACACGCGTATCCAGGCCTTGCTTCGTTAGCACATCTATTCACGTGCAGTCGTGAGAATTATGTACAAAGCCCTTTCAGATCCTCCTCACTTACATGCGCCGTAAATTAGACGCTGTCTGCTTTACGGTTTCTCTGATTGACTCAGAGGCCACACAAATTAGATTTGTGGCAAATTGCACTTTAGCAAGAAACAGACTTTAAATATTTAAGTGAAGGAGGGACAACGTGTATCCCCCCCATCCTCTGTGGCGAGACTGAAGCCCCCTTGCGTCCGTCTCCAACCAGACCGTATCGGTAACTGTGGGCCAGGGCAGGTGTTTGCCACCTAAAGGCTCCGTGATGCCGGGGTGGGCTCAAACCTTGTTCCTGTTCTCTGGTGTCTTTGAAAGAGAGAAGACGCTACTGGCTGAGGGTCAGGAAGCTTTCTCAGAAATGGAGCGTCTCCCTTCCCACCGCAGGCCACACCGAGGCCGGGCCGTGTCCTGCAAGGTCCCACGATGGGGCCTCGCACGTGTTCCCAGGTATCATTTGCCTCCATGACCATAGTGGCCCATCTCTGCTTAAACGTGCTCTCTTCCTGTTTACTTAGCAGGGCAACATTTGAGCATCTCTATCAAAAACGTGTGTTTCTTTTACAACTTCAGAAAAGTCCTCTCTGGAGACAGAAAGATGAGGGAGTTTGGGGGGCATCGGAAGAGGCTTTTACGGCGTGGGAGAAGCCTCCGTGAGAAATCGGGGCGGGAGGTCGTTTAGTGTGATGCACGACAACCACGTGCCGGATGCACAAAGCACTCATGACACTGGGGCCGCGTGGGCGTGGCCTGAAACGGCATGTCTGCAGCTGGGTCACACGCTCTCCAACAACGTTCTCATTTAGCAAGGTCTTGAGTTATCCCACTTCCTGCCCCTTGCTTCTTGGATGCATTCCCGGGAGACCTTGGGGCAGTGAGATTCAGTTCCACCTGGACGTAAGCAAAGAGGACAGCAATTGGGCCAACAATATCCAACAACAGAGTTTGGATTTCTCTACAGTGGCTTGAGATACCGGGGCGCCTAGGTAGTTCAGTGGGTTCAGCGTCCAACTCCGGATTTTGGCTCGGGTCCTGGTCTCACAGTTCAAATCCCACATAAGGCTCTATACTGACAGCGCAGAGCCTGTTTGGAATTCTCTCTCTTTCCCTCTCTCTCTGCCCTGCCCGCACTCACTCTCTTTCTCAAAATAAATAAATAACCTTAATCTTCTTCTTTTTTTTTTTTTTTTTTTTTTCATATTTTAGATGCAGGAGCTCAGGGTTAGATGCCGTGGTTTCTGACAATGGTGAATTCCAGTTTGTATTCAGTCTTTAGGAGAGTGCTCGTAACTCTCTTACTCTAACATTACCAGCCCTTTTTGCTGTCCAATGTGTTTTAACCGCTCTGTTAATTATATGTCAATTGGTACAATTCAGTTTAACCTACCGGAGCATACGACCGATTCAATTTCCCCCACCAGACATCTGATTATCCCTGAAAATGTGTTCTGAGAGATATAGTTGTTATCTGTACCTTCCCAGTCATTCTGAATACCGAAGGTTGTTTTGCTATAATTAGCCTATTTACACTGTAAAATTCAGTCACTTGCTTATTAATTGGAAAGTCTTCGAAATAGAAAAAAAATAATACGAATCAACTCTAGTTGTTAGAATTAAAACAAAAAAACTAAATCTAAGGGACAACTGTGTTTGTAAAGGCATAGAGAGGTCCAGTGGGTACACTATCCAACAAAACGTTATGCAAATAACATTTGAGAACAGGCCCAAAGGAAAAAAGAAAAAAAACCAGCTCCTAACATCTGGAAGCTGACTTGGTGCTCATGGCTGGGCCATGTTATTCTCCCATTACACAAAAACAATCTCAGTTAAAGCTGGTTGACTCTGAGGCTATTGTAAGATGAGGCAAAAACAAAGCCATTTCATGATTTGATCTAAGCACAGACAAGAAGAAGGTGACTGTTAAGGACGGAAGCTTTGTGTCTCTCCAGGTTCATATGCTGAAATCCTAGCCCCCAGTGTGATGGTTCAAGGAGGTGGGTCACCGGGAGATGATCAGGTCATGAGGGTTAAGTCCTCATGAATGGGATTAGTGCCCTGATGAAGAGACCCCGGAGACTCAATCTCTTTCCATCGTGTGAGGACACAAAGAGAGGTCGGTAGCCTTACCAGATCCTGACCATCCCGGCACCGTGATATTGGGCCTCCCGGTCTCCAGAACTGAGAGAAATAAATTTCTGTTGTTTGTAAGCCACCGTCTGTGGTATTCTGTCACAGAAGCCTGAAGTGGCTGAGTCAGTCACTAGGCCACCCACAGAATAGCCCAGAACGCTCCCCCTCTTGCTAAACAAGTGACCGTTACTTCTTTAATGATAGAATCGTCCCAGCTTCGTGATATCACCCAGTCTACAGCAGCCCCCTTAGACCTGGCCCTGGATTTCCTAGCTCAACTCCAAATACTATAATAGCTTCATTGTAACCCTTTCTCACTGAGACTCACTACTCAATACTCACTACTGGTACTCCCCTTGGAGCAGGTAAAAAACCCAAGTCAACCATCTACAGATGTGCTCTGAGGTCTTTGGCTCTCAAGTTAGAAATAAAACTTAATCGGAAGTGGGTACAATTCCCAAATTTCCCTTGAGTTTGCTCAAAGCTTTGTGCAATTTCGTCAGCTCTTTCTCCCCACTTTTTGGGGAGAAGCTTCTGGCAGCTTTCAAGAGCTTTCCTCTGCCTTTGGTTTTCAGAAGTGTTACTATGATAGGTCTCTGTGTAGGTTTCCTTGACTTCTTCCTGTTCGGAGTATCTCGACTTCTTGAATCTGTGATTGCGTATCTTTTGCCATATGTCAGAAGTTTTCAGCCATAATTTCTTTAAACACTCTTTTGGTCTTACCCTCTCTCTCCTTTCCTTCCGGGGTCCTGAGAATAAACGTGTTGGGTCTTTTGTTATTTTCCCACAAGCCCTAAGCTCGCTCCTTTTTATCCACTTATAGTTTTTCACTCTGTTTTCTCTCTGTTGTTTGGACTGGATGAATTCTATTGATCTGGCCTCAAGCTCATCCTCTGTCACCTCCAGTTTACCGTCGAACCCAGGCAGCGATTTAAAAATTTTTTCCCATTGTTGCATTTTTCAGTTCTACCGTTTCCATTTGCTCCCTTTTCGTGACTTTTTTTTTTTTTTTTGATGAAATTTTCTGTGTTTTCATTTGTCCCCAGAGAGGGGGTAACGGACTGTGGAAGTTGTGTTATGACGGCCGCTTTAAAATGCTTGTCGGATAGATCCAACCTGTGACTTATCTCAGTGTTGTTGTCAACAGATGGATTTTTGTTTTGTTTTGTTTTCAGTTCTAGCTGTGATTTTCTCAGCTTTTGTAGGATAGGTGAACTTTGACAGAACCTCAGACATCTTGCCTATTATGTTTAGAGATTCCAGTATTATTTAGATTTTTTATTTTACTACATACTCTGTTCAGGTTGAGCATGCAGGTCCTGTGCTGTTTTGAGGGCATTGGTTCCAATGAGGGTTTGCTTTGTTGTATCTCTTTATTTTGAGAGAGCGGGAGAGCACAAGCTGGAGAGGGGCAGAGAGAGAGGGAGAGAGAGAATCTCAAGCAGGCTCTGCACTGTCAGCATAGAGCGCAATGGAGGGCTCGAACTCGTGAGCTCGTGAGATCATGACCAGAGCTGAAACCAAGAGCTGGACACTTAACTGACTGAGCCACATAGACACCATAGGAGATTGCTTTTTATTGCATTAATGGTGTCACTTTGATCTGTTTGATGTATGCGATGCCACTTGAGCCTCCCATGTTTCCCCCCAAACCCCTGCTGGTGTTGTCCAGTAGAGCAAAAAGTGTTTTCCTAGACCAGATGTAGGAAACCAGATACAGCGTGGCTGTCTGGCGGGGAGAGGAATCTCAGACCTGCGGGACCAAGAGATTTCCCTGGGGCACTGGCTGTGGAAAGACCCCTCCCTGTCTCTGGGGATGGAGGAAGTTTCCCAAGATGGGTAGAGTTATTGTTGTGGGACTCCCGTACTGGTACACTTTGGCTCTCCTGGTGTCTCTGGGTGGGGGGGTGGAGTCTCAACTCAGTAGAGTCCAAAACTCTTCCTGGGCCAGGCTGCTTACTGTGGTGGAGTCCTTCTCCCCGGTTCTGCCTGCCCACCTCAGTATTTCTCGGCAGAGGAGGGAAAGCTCACTTGCAGGAAAAGAGGGCTTCCCCTGGTTGCTTCTTATTGGTGAGGGTCTTTAGGGCCCCCATTGTAGTGCTGCTCAGACCACCTGATGTCAGGGCGACTCCTATTCAACTGGGGGAGGAGGGGACCTTCCTTTGCCAGGTCAGAGGCAAGCGAGTGTCAGGCTTGAGTTCCCTTCTCTGTTGGATGCATGGTTGTAAGACCTCCCGGTGGCCCGAGTCAGTTCATCTCCCCGCCACCTTTCAGGGTGCTCCTTCAGATGCCTCTTGAATTACTGCCAGGGTTTACAGTTGTGTGTGGTATGCAGCAGGGAGAGATGGGTCCTTCCTGATTTGCCCAGCTGAATTTTGACAAAGGTATAACAGCAATTCGATAGACAAACGATACTTTTTTTAATGTTTAGTTATTTTCAACAGAGCGCAAGTGGGAGAGGGGCAGAGAGAGAGGGGGACGGAGGATCCCAGGCTGGCTCTTCACTGACAGCAGTGAGCCCGACATGGAGCTTGAACCCATGAACTGGGAGATCATGATGAAGATGGACCCTCAACCAACTGCATCACCCAGGCGCCCCAACAAAAGATACATTTTTCAACACATGTGGCTGAAGTGATTGGACATCCATAGCCAAAACCAAAAACAAACAAACAAACAAAACAAGCAAACAAACAAACCCTCAATCTTAACTTCACATCTTAAACTATAGGGCCTTTAGTTAAAAACAAATAGAAAAATTTCATGATCTAGGGCTAGGCAAAATGTTCTTAGACTTGACATTAAAAACATAATTCATAAAAAAATCAATAAATTTGTACATCATCAAAATTAAAAACATTGACTCTCCAAAGACTCTGTTAGGAGAATGAGAAAGAAAAAATAAGGAACACCCTGGGAGAAAATAGTTATGAACGATGCATCCAACAGAGGACTCATATCTAGAATATAAAAGGAAATGCCACTATGCGACGGTTAAAGAAAAAGAACATAACAGCGGAAAACAGCTCAATTTTCAGATGTCCAAAAGACACAAGGAGGCATTTTGCCATAGAAGATATGCCAACGGCAAATAGGCACATGAAAGGCCACCCAACACTTTCGCTATCAGTGAAATGCAAGTTGAAACCACGATGAGTTAATGCTGCTTATGGAAATGGCTGTAATGAGAAAGAGGGACAACATTACATGCTCACAGGGCTGCGAGGAACCCGGATCATCCTTGCATTGCTGGTGGGAAGGGAGGACGGTGTAGCCACCCTGGAAAATGGCTCAGCAGAATTGTGTGAAACGGTCATACAACACAGTGATTGCACGTCGGGCGTTCATCCCATGAACGCTACTCTGCAGGACAAAGGCACAGACTGCTGACACGTTCAACAACAGGGACCTGCAGGAAGTTACTCTGAAAAAGTGGAAAAAGTCCATCCCCAAAGGTTGCATAATACGTGATTCCTTCTATATAATGTCTTGAAATGACTAAATTATAGAAGTGAAAATAGGTTGGTGTTGCCAAGAACTGGGCTGGCGGGGGGAGAAGGAGGGAGGGAGGTGTGACTATAAAAGTCAACAGAAGTGGTCCATTTGGTAAGGAAACCTTTCTGTATCTGCACTGTATCAATGTCAATATTCTGATCGTGCTATTGGACTGTAGTTGGGTGAGATGTTACGATGGGGTAAAGGGTATATGGAATCTCTGTATTATTTTGTAGAACTGCGTATGCTGCAAAGATCCCAAAATGAAATTTTAATTAAAAAATCAAGGCCACGTGATCACCTCCTTTACTGGTAAGAGACAGATCAGTTATGGCCTGCATCTTGACAACCAGGCAGAACCAGGGGCAGGGCAGTGCCCGTCACCTGACCTCGTGAAGCCTCTTCAACTGACTGGTAGGCGCCATAGGAAGGTTTTGGCATTGAATCAGGTATTAGACCTGGCACGTAAAATCCCTTTGGCTCCAACATTCTAGAATCCTTCAGTGTTTCCTCTCCTCTTGTAGCATGCAGAACATGATATCAAATGCTTCCCACGTATTTCTACTTTTAAAAAGCATTGTATTTTTTACACCTCTAATCTATTATTAAAAGCAAAGATGGAAATGACATGTTATAAATGGTAGTTTCGTATTGTTACAGACAAGGAAATGTACTCCTATCAAGCCAACCCACATGAAATTCTGATCGTGATTTCCGTTTTCATTTCACAGGATTTAGAATATACAAATAAATTTTAAAAGGCTTATGGTTTCCTGACTCAGTCCTCTGCTTCGGGAAAGCTTCACTTTCTTTCCTAGATCTTTTTAGTTCGTCCTTGTTGGAGATCATCACACAGGATACAATTCCAGCCCCCCTGCAACAATTAAATTAAACTCCAAGAAACTTCCAGATCTTTCTTTCCCTTTTAGGCACAACTTTCCTACTCACGGTTTTCCTCTCCTTGAACATCTCTCTCTTCCTTTATTCCTTTTTTCTCCTCTGTTCCCTTTTCCTTCTCTCCCTTGCCCTGTTTCTTCCCATTATGCAAAATTTGGCATGTTTCTCAGATTTCTAGGAAGTTTATTATTTCTTATAACTTGGAGTAACAATCTAAGACAGTAAAGGCAGCATGGATTTTTATAGCATATATGAACGATGTTGTAACAACATTATACCGTCGCCAGATGAAACTAACATAACTCTCCCTTCATGGCCTTATATAGGCCCGTTGCTCCAATAGGGAAAGTAATAAATCTAAATGATGTTCTTGATTGCTGCATTTTCAATTTGGGTGCCTGATTTATCAGACGGATATAATAATATGCATTTAGACAGACAGCTCCCAAGTGACTTAAAATACGCTGAGGAGTTTTTACGCATATGCTGTTCAAATTAAAGTCAGCAATAACTTCCGCGTTCTATTTTTAACATCTGATCGTATGTTTCTGTAATGGAGTCGAGACACTCCCCAGATGTGATGGGTTCAAATCTAGAATGGGAGGGACCAGAGGGAGGGGGGAGCTTGGAGAGAGCAGAGAAGCACACATGTTTGCACACTGACGTTCTTAACCTTCCGAGTCCCATCCCGCCGGGGTGGCCAGGATCAGCTGTGCGTGTCCAGGTGGCCGGTCCCCGGAACGGCCTGTTTTCCCTTGCAGTGTGGCACGGTGGACCAGGGCCTGTACATGAACCTGACCGAAAGGAATCTGCAGGATACTCAGAAGTTCATCCTGATGTACGAGGTGGTCCAGCCTGTGACCTCGGCGGTGCCCTCTTTCATGGAGGACAACAGCCGCTTTTCCCACGTGGCCGTCGACGTGGTGCAGGGCAGGGACATGCTCGTCCGCATCATCTATCTGGCCACCGGTAGAAGCTGTCTCCTCATTGAGGAGTTTCCTACCATCTTCTAATTCCGTGGTTTGCCTTCAAATTATGCGATTTCAAGGTCAGGTCTTCTGTCGTTTTTCCTCATGGGGCCAAATCGCCCACATTCCCTTACCTTTGTCGTCCTCCGTGCGTATTGTGGGAGGTCCTAGTTTCTCTCTTTCTCATACTTTCTTCACTGCAATTGGAAAGACAATACACCGTACCTTACTATGACTTCTTCACTTGTCCTAATATAAGTCGTGTCTTGACAAAACCTTTTAATTTCAGTGATTTCAGACAATTGAACATTTTGTTAGATGACATTTCTGAATTAAAAAAAAAATTATTTGAAAGTGGGAGCAGACGGAGAGAGAGAACAAATCACAAACAGGCTTCATGCCCCGTGCAGAGCCCAAGGCGGGGCTCGATCCCACAATGCTGGGATCATGCCTTGAACCGAAATCGAGAGTCTGGTGCTCAACTGACTGAGCCACCCAGGTGCCCCACGTTAGATGACATTTTTACGTGAGGTGCAATCCTGCGTTTATCATAGCAATTTCCTAGTGGCTAAAAGATAATACAGCAGAATATTTTTGTGGTAGGATGGTATATGGAAGCGTTCTTGGAACCATGCCCTTGGGACAAGGGGCAAAGTATCTTATGAAAAATCTAGAGGAAAACACACATCAGGTACCACAAGTAGAATGTTGAGTTTCCAAAGCAGTGTCACGCTGCCGTGCAGTGAGTAAGGCAGGAATGTTCCATCCCTCTGTTAATCGTACGTGCCGCTCAGGGCACCTCAGGGGTCTCCTGCACTTCTGCATGTTCGTCCAGCGTCTCCCTGCATTCCGTCCCCATATTTTGGATTCCCTTGACCTGTGTTATACACACTCCCTCCCCACTTATAACAATTCTCCGTTCAGCGAATTTTTTCCTCACTCTTCAGGTTCAGTATAATCAGCACATCTCATCTTGTAATTATTCATTAGCTTGTTTAAGTTGTTCACTGACTCACTAAAATTTATTGAATTTTTACTAGTCTGTGCCTCGGGTGAGCACTGATGAGGAACATGGTGAACTTACTGGCGGCTTCCTGCCCTCTGGGAGCTTACATTCCAACGGGGGCCGCGGATGGTGAAGTAACCACAACTCTTTCCACGACACTGGCCATTTGAAGGCTGTGTTTGCTTCCATTGTGTTTATAAGGACAGGGTTTTAGAAGCTTCGGGTTTTTTTAATGTTTATTTTTTTTTTGAGAGTGAAAGGGGGGAGGGGCAGAGAGATGGGAGACAGAGCATCCCAAGCAGGCTCCACACTGTCAGTGCAGAGCCGATGCGGGGCTCAACCCAATGAACCATGAGATCATGACCTGAGCCGAAATCAAGGGTCGGAAGCTTAACCGACTGAGCCACCCATGTGCCCCTTAGAAGCTTCTGATGACTTTTAATGAAACTGGGTTTGCACGTTAATTCTGGAAGAGTCGGCTTGTTCCATCGTTATTCAGAACATGCCTACAAGGATGGGAGTACATACATGAAGATTTTCATGCTACATAGTATGTTTTGAACAAAATCTGAATCTGGTCAAACAGAACACTTGACCTAAATTACAGACTCCTAAATGAAATGACCTTTCACATCGGTTGTTTTTCAAACAGCACAGCCATCTAGAGACCTGAATGCTGAGTCTGTTTGGAACAATGTTCCTCCTGCACACTGCAGCGAGGGGATGAGCTCAGGCCTCAGCAGCAGTGAGATGTGGGCTGTCTGGTCATGTCTGGGGCTGCAGTGGACCCTGCCATACACTTGAAGTTTTTGCTCTTTTCTTTTGTTTGTTTGTTTGTTTTGTTTTGTTTTGTTTTTAACTCACAGCTATTTACAAATTGAAATTATGTAACATGCATAATCAAGATGTTGCTAATTCAACTCAGAGGTTTGTATTTTCCCTAAATATGCTCATACATACACAGAACTCTGCTGTTTCTATTTCTTGCTAGCAAGGTTGTTAAATTCAAGGGGAAGAGCCATTGACAGTGAGAGAAGGCACCTTCCAGGAAGACAAAACGGTGGATACACAGAGTTCTAAGGTTAGATGCCTGCTCCAAACCACAGTCAGTGACACAAGAGAGACACGTAAAAAGTTCTACTAGAAGCTGGATTCCCAGACAGCATGTAAGTTTGTTTAGACTAGCTTGACAATTCTTCATCACCTCCATAAATTAACTTCATCACCTCCATAAATTACCAGTTTTATGCCTCCACTAACTTCTGGATCTTTTCATTTGAACGATTGCAGCACGTTTAATGTATTTTGAAAGAAACGTCATCTCGTACAAGAATCTGTTTGAAATCTGGGGTTTGGACTCTAGAAAAAGAATCCAAGTTTGGAGATAAATTTCTTTCCTCACACTTTGGTTTTATTCGAACAGACATAAATTGGAGAAGAGGCGCCAATGGCCGTTTGAAAAGCTGGCTTGTTTTTATTTGTGGTTACCTAGCAATCGCAGTCAAACAGACTCTGGTGTAGACACAGGACATCTTGCTTTCTCCATGTGGCATTTCCCAGCTGCCTAACACTGAGCTGAGTCAAACAGCTTCCCTAGACACTTAGGGGGCCATATGTTTGCTGCGCCCATGTCTCTCCACTGTTGGAAACCCAGCCAAGATAAGGCACATTATCTGGGCCGTCTCTGGGCAGATATTTTTGTGACTTCTTTGAAGGTCTTCTTAGGGCAGGAGGCCAAATAGTAGATGGTAACTCCTTTAGGATGTTGGCGAGTTGAGCTCTATAAATGACCAAGTCCTATCCAGACCACTGCTCGGTTCCTCTCTACATGCATAAAATTAAAGTTGTGTTGACGGTCTGTGTATTTGGGGACTTGTTTTCTTACCTGATCTGCAGAACTCGGCCTCTTCGGCTTCTCTTCCACCTCTGTGGTTGTTCTTTTGCTCCTTCCATCTCATCTGCCTGCTTGGTGTTTACATGTGGCCATTTCTCAGGGCTCTGCCTGTGGCCACAGACCGGCTCTCACGAGTCTAGGGAGGGTGCCGGGTCAGTGAGGAGGCATCAAGTCTGGAATCCAGGAAAGCCATCTCAGCTTTGTCGGCCGATCAGAAAAGAGCGAGTAGAGAGACTCCAAGTTGCCTTTTGTTCCCACTCACCATCTATTGCCATTTTGTTCACATTAACATTTATTAGGGATATTAAGTGCAATTATGTGATTGCCCTGGGATAGGTGGTTTCAAGAACAGGGACAGGCTTTTTTTGTTTGAACTCATTACACTCAGTCCAAAAGGAAATGAATTAAGGTAGACTTCGCCTTGGATGCAGAGTTGTAACAGATAATAATGCAGTATTGTTTTACATTGACACGTGAAGTTCTGCCATCTTAAAACGTAATATAATTAAGTCCCTCAATTCCTTCATTCTGTGCTTTGGCTGCTGGGGACACTTTGCTCTAATACTATTTACTTTGCAGTAAAGTTTAGCCTAAGACGTAGTTGCCTTGAATTCCAGACAGGGAGCTTATTAATTAATAAAGTGAGACGGTCACAGTTATGCAGTAATTCTGAATACACATCCCTGCATTGTGTTGCATACTTTATACATTCAATAAATATTTGAAACAAAACTGTGTTGTGCTCAGAAGCTCCAGAGGTCCCTAAAGCAGGAACGTTTTTTGAGGATTGTCAGGAGCTGGGCTCCATTTTGTTATTTTAAAGTAATATGGTGCAGAGGGCAAATTACACCATATGGGAGGCAAAGCAAAACAAATAAAACAAAGCCACAAAGTGGGGAGTGAGGGGTGACATCCGTTCCCGGCTTAAATACAAACCCTCGGTGGGACTGTCTGTTGGCCAGTGGCCACACAGCCCTGGTTCTGGGGAGTTCTCAGAGATACAAACAGTCTTTGCTTAACATTTCACCAGTCTCTGCTTAGATTAAATAGGCTCGAGGACTTCCCAGGTGCTGCAGAATTGGGGAAGTCTGTTGGAAGGGCTCGGGGAAATATATGCACTGACTGTTACGTGAAGACCAAATTAGGTCCTTTTCACTGTAATGTATGCCAACCTCTCCACCATGACGCTGGTTGGCTCATTACTAAATTTGGCCCATTGAGAGTGTCAAACAAAGTCAGATGTGTTGATAAAAATATAGTGACATTAACTGTTTTTCAGGGAGTTAAAGTTCTAGACAGCCACCTCTGTTTCCTAAACAACGTGCCAACAGCTGACATGACTTGGAATAGAAATGACTCAAGAGCTGTATAATTGGTCACCTAAAGCATGTGCAGATAGATGTAGTATTGACAGGAGCCGTATCATAGTAAATGCAAAAATGATCGTTTTTGAAACTCGAGGTAATAAAAGGACACCGACCTTCATAGTTTTCAAAGTGGGAATCCACCTGATTTTAGTGATATCCTTGAGTTGGATGGGGCTGAGTTTTACCCGCAGAGATGCTAAGATACATGGAACATATACGCATACGTAAACGTGCAGTGGAGCTGAGAGTAGGATTCGTGTCCGCTCACCCTCCTGGGTCCCCATGAATTTAGACTAAACGGTACTACTGGGCCCTGGGGCGCCTGGGTGGCTCAGGCGGTTAAATGTCTGACTCTTGAGTTTGGCTCAGGTCATGATCTCACAGTTCATGAGTTTGATCCCAACATTGGCTCTGCGCTGGCTGCTTGGGATCCTCTGTCCCCATCTCTCTCTGCCCCTTGCCCGCTCACACTCTCTGTCCCTCTTTCAAAAATAAACAAACAAGCAAATAAATAAAGGCCACATAAGTTACCTCAATATTTTGTTTAGCTCTTTGCTCATACCTCGATGAATATTAAGACTAACTTAAATACAAATTAAAATCATATTGTAATAATAGATATATAAACAGATAAATAAACAAAAAAAATAAATACGTAAATATAATGCAGCTGTATTTCCTTAAATTAAGACACAGGATCTTAAGTGATAAATATTTTAATGCCATAGACCATTTTTGTCCTATCCTTTCACTTACATTGAATAATTTTTTAAAATATCACTCAGAACCTAGAAAGAATTACTTCTTCTTGCTAAGATCTACCTCCTTTGCAACTTTCAAAGATGCAATGTGGTGTTATTACCTACAGTTTGAGGATGACTTCTTAAAATAAGTCGGTAACAGAGGAACAACCATATTTAGAAGGGATGTGGGATCGAGCCCGTGATGAGCATGGTCAGTAGTCCACAAGCATGAAATAAAATATTTGGTGATCTATTTTCCACCAAGATGAAGTTAAAATAAATTTCACTTTTCCACTAAGTAGAATTTTTTTTCATAGTTACTAAGCACTCAGCTTGAGAATAGTAGTGCTTTGAATTGGGGCTAGAGAAAGAAAAGTCTGGCAAAAGAAAAAAAAAACAGTTAAATTGCTGTCTAAACAGAAATATGAGTGTTTTTCCTCCTAACTGTTTGAGTATATTTTCATGAGTCTTCCCTCTGTTTTCTAATCTAAACTATTTTTATTTATTTTTAATTTTTTTAAGTTTATTTATTTATTTTGAGAGAGACAGAGACATCGCTTGTGGGGGAAAGGCAGAGAGAGAGGGAGAGAGAGAATCTCAAGCAAGCTCCCAGCTGCCAGCACAGAGCCTGATGTGGGGCTTGAACTCATGAAACCATGAGATCAGGACCTGAGCTGAAACCAAGAGTCAGAAGCTTAACTAACTGAGCCACCCAGGTGCCCCTTTATCTATCTATCTATCTATCTATCTATCTATCTATCTATCTATCTATTTATCTATCTATCTATCCCAGGACAAATGTTGCTTTAATGAAAGAATAGTATACTTATTGGCACTATAATTATTTAACAAATTCTGAGTCTCTTTATTATATCCCCCCCCCCCGACAGCAAGCCAAGTATCTATGAAACACAAATAGGAACACTTACATATTTTATAATTACACATCATCCTGTGTTCTCAGAAAGGTTTCCATAATACAGTTTTACAGGTTATTTTTTTTTAATTTCAGCCTTTTTAAAATCTGAGTGTAACTTAACACTTAAATAACATCAAGTGCCAATTTTATTCCACACGCTTAAGAAAAGCTAATACAGATTTTAAAGAATAAATAAATATAGCAAAAAAGCCCAAATGATTGTCTCTGCAAATGTTAGCAGGCACCATGCAAGGAGGCTTATCAGCAGGCTGGGAACTGCCCTCCTGAGAAAGCGCTGGTGGTAAGTTCACACCTGGCGGGCATCCAGGAACTTGGCAGGTACATGGTGCCCTGAACTGATATAAAAGTCTTTCTCGATGATGTACCTACACTCTCGCTATGCCTATGCTGTTTGTATAAGCAACATAGTTCATGCAGAACACCTGCCTTCTTTCTGGGAGACTACGATGTTGGTGCATGCTGGTAGAGGGGGGCCTATATGAGTGCCCCCTGCCCCCATCAAACCCTGGTCACTAAGTCTCTAAGGAGCTTCCCTGGTAGGCGACACTTTACACAGATCGTCACAACTCATGGCTGGAGGAATTAACCTTGCCCCGTGTGGCTCCCCTGGGGGAGAACTCTTGGAATTTTATGCCTGGTTTCCTCCAGATCTCTTCCCCCTGTGACGTTTCCCTTTGTATCCTTCACTGTAATAAATCTGAGTTACCAGTGCAAGTACCTGCCGAGTCTTGTGAATGCTTTTAGCAAATCACTGAACCTGGGAATGGCCTCGGAGACCCCAAACACAGACACCGGAATGGAAAACGCTTGTGTTTTTTCTTACAGTAGAAATACTAACTAACACACGTCTGATCAATAATTTTGCATATTCCCATGTTATTATTGTTTAAAAGACTGCTCACATATATTACATATCACATCAAGGAAAGTATTAACATATCACTGAGACAGAGTCTTAGGCCCTGTGGAAAACAGGCTAACTATTGACGTCCTCAGTTACTGAGGAAGAAATTCCGTGGTCAAGGTAGGCAGTATAATTCGTACTTTGTCTATTTTTAAAATTGTGATCATGGTCGGTATTTAAAAACGACTCAAGGATAAAGCACTAGTTGATAATTGTGGCAAAAAAGGCAATCATTTGTCGGCTGACGTTTTGAGAGTAACGTTAACAGTGGTAAGAGCCACGCATGCTTGGTCTCATGTACTCTTTTTAGCCGTTTCCAAGTTATGCAAGATTATAATCTCCAAGTTACGGAATCAGTTACGGAATCAGTTAATCTCCAAGTTACGGAATGTCTCCTCAGCAGTAGATGGAAGGCCCACCTTTCACTGTTCAGGGTCTACGGGCTGCGTCTCTCACCTTGTGTGTTGGTGAGGCCTGTTATCGCAGTGAGTAAATGGGGCGAGGCTATTTGAGCTCCAATTTGGAGGAGTGGAGGCCTGTGGAAATACACAGGGTCTCTTCTGCCACCGTTAATTTCAGCTTCAGCGTCTCCAATGCAGGAATGTGTGAAATGCCAAGTCCCTATCACCTTTTTCTCTACTTCTCTCTCTCTCACCTCTTCCAGCCTCAGAAATGGCCGATGAGGGGTAATTTGGTGGGAAAAAAAAACAAAACAGAAAAACCCAAAAACCTGCTTCTTATCTCCTGAATCACGTTAAGTCATTTTGTTATTTTCCTTGCAAAGTATCTGCGACTTCTAAGAAAGAAGATTAACTTCTTTGTTTGTTTGTTTGTTTGTTTGTTTGTTTGTTTTTACCAAACTATTTTACCTTTCAGTTCCCTCAGGTAACGTCTATTTGATTTTGGAAAAAGTCATCTCAACATTCCTTTTCAAGGTCACCTTCAAGTGCCTCTGAAGATGGACCACTCACTGGCGAATGATGTAACAGACCTTAAAAGCGAGATACGTGAGTTTGCCTGACCATGCTATGTTTTCTCATCAGGTAATACTTCTTTTCACGTTTGATTTCTTTTCAGATGTTGTGAATACCTTTATTCCCCCAGCCTGATTGATGAATAATCAATATAACTATATATATTTAAAGTGTACATATTAAGTATGGATCTCAGATGAACACTTTCTGAGAAGGGCGGTAGGATCAAAACAGGTCTAGAAATAAGACACACGGGAATCTGAGTCTAGCCATGTCAGGTCCGTACCACTGTTTTCTTCCCTAGAAATCATTCACCTCTCCCAAAGTATTTTTGTGTCCAACACAGCGGGGGGCCCGAGGTCTGGACGGCAGACTGCATTGAAGTGTGCATGCACCCTCTGTTCTGTTTCGTCTCTGCGTCTAGGCATTTGACCAAATGGTGACTGACATATCAATCACATATTGGTGGGTCAAGTCAGCTGCTCCCCAGTAAAAACTAGTGAGTGAAGGAAAAATAAAACTATTTGTGTGTCAAAAAAAACCCAAAAACCACACACACACACACACACACACCCCCACACACACACCAAAACCTCTTGCTACGTTTTTAGCTGGAATTTATGGGCTCAGAAATGTTCCATCCTATAATCAATTCAGCTAGTGTGGAGTGAAGATTTGCCCATGAAATGGCCCATGTAAACATGGACCTGACTGTGACTGTCATTACCGCCTGTAGGCTGGTAGCAGGTGCCTGAACGGCCAGTGTTGTCAGAGACATTGAATGAAAAAAATAATAGACTCAGTGCTTGGAATCCGAGAGAGTCTATTCTTACAGATTATCCCATGGATGTTGGAAGGAACGGGGAAAGAGCAGGGTCAGCAACTTCAAAAAGAGATCTAGCAATGACACTATCATTATCATTATCATTATTATTATTATTATTATTATTATTATATCTAGAGATTGAGTACATCTATAAAAGGTTAGCACCTTAACACATTCAATACCCGTTTCTTAGCCTTGATATTTTACAAATTGCAAAGGCTATACTTAGTCTGTACCTTTCCTCTTACTAGATCTTTATCTTGGGCAAGTTACAGAAGCTCCCTGAACCTCGGTTTTCTCATTTATAAAAAGGAGCTTAGCAATAATATTATCTACATCTACTATCTAGAGGCACGGTGAGAATTTTATGAGTCAATACAAGCACTAGCATCCGTGGGATGACGTCAAACTAAAAGGCTTCTGCATGGCAAAGGAAACCATCAAGAAAACGAGAAGTCACCCCTACTGAATGGGAGAAAATATCTGCAAATCATATATCTGATAAGGGATTCATATCTGCAGTATATAAAGAATTCAAACAACCCAACAGCCAACAACAAACCAACAGCAACAACAACAAATGAAAAATGAGCAGAGGGTCTGAATAGATATTTTTCCGAAGAAGACCTGGCCAACAGGTACGTGAAAAGATGCCCCACATCATTAATCATCAGAGAAGCACAAATCAGGTGGGGCGCCTGGGTGGCTCAGTCCGTTAAGTGGCTGACTTCGGCCCCAGGTCATGATCTTGCCATTCCTGAGTTGGAGCCCCGTGTCCGACTCTGTGCTGACAGCTCGGAGCCTAGAGCCTGCTTCGGATTCTGGGTCTCTCCCTCTCTCTCTCTGTCTCTGCCCCTCCCTTGCTGCTTGGACTCTGTCTCTTTCTCTGTCTCTCAAAAGTAAATAAACATTAAAAAAATTAAAAAACAAATCAAGACCACAGTATCACCTTACATGTCTTAAACTGGCTAGTATAAAAAAGACAGAAAATAATGAGTGTGGTGAGGATGTGGCGAAAAGAGGGAAAAAGTGTTTATAACAGTGTCTGATAGAGAGTAAACACACACAGAGACACGCGCATGCACACACACACACACACACACAAACTGCTACAAAATTGTTAGCTACAAAATCAGCAGTCGCTGATTTTAAAAGCTTAAATGGAAGCATACATTTCGATGTTGTACTGAAGAATTTTCCACTTCCCAAACAACATACTCGAGGTGTTTGACAGTTATCACCAGCAGCAATGGCTCACTGATTGAAAGGCCAAGATGGCAACCCGTCTTCATTTCTTCTGGAATGATCATTGTTGTCCACTCTGGTGACTATCATATGCCATACGCTTTAAACAAAGAATAACGACTACGTTAAATATGAGCTTTCTTCTAGAAGATGGTACGCATCAAAAATCAGTGAAAAAAGAAAAAGAAAAATCCTATCACTTTTTAAAGCAGTTTCGTCGAAGTATAATTGAAACAAAATAAAATTCATCCATTTAAAGTGTATAATTCAATTTTTTTCGTATACCCACGAAATCAGCAAACATCACCATGTTCAATTTTAGAGTATTAGTGACCTCAAAAAGTCATCCCACAGGCTTTAGCAGCTGTCTGTATTTCTTCCCAGCTCCTCCTCCCTTGTTTTAAGCAACTGCTAATCTATTTTATGTCTCTATGGGTTTGCCCCTGTGGACATGTCTCATAAACGAAATCTAACAAGTCCTTTGGCAGGTGTACGATTTGCAAATATTTTCTTCCATTTGTGGGTTGCCTTTTGACTTTCTCGATGGTGCCCTGGAAAAGCAAATATTTTAATATCAATGACAGCTAATATACAGGTTTCCCCTTCCATCTGAAAGTGGACCCCTGCTTTCAAACCTTTCGTAAGCGGAAATGGCAGAAAGCTCGGAAGCAATTATCATGCTGTAAAAGCAAAATCTGTCTCGGATTTTTTTTTTTTTTTTTTTTTTTTTTTTTTTTTTTTGTAGCGGAAACAGATAGTAATGTAGGTCTTTGGTGAAAGTGAAGCAGTTCAAATGGAACCTTTGGATAATGGAGAAACTGGCACATATTTTTGTTTTGGTTGCTTGTGCTTCAGTGTGATAGCTAAAGAATCCACTGCCTAAACCAAAGTCGTGAAAATGGATACCTGCCTCCTTCTAAGAGTTTTACGGTTTTCGCTCATACATTTAGGTGGATGATCCATGTTGAGTTAATTGTTGAATATGACGCTGTAGTGATGCAACATCATTCTTTGTATGTGGGTGTCCAGGAGTTTCAGCACCATTTGTTGAAAAGATTATTCTTTCCTTCTTGAATTGTCTTGGCATCTTTATTGAAAATCAAATGATGGGGCGCCTGGGTGGCTGGGTCGGTTAAGCGTCCGACTTCGGCTCAGGTCATGATCTCACGGTCCATGGGTTCGAGCCCCGCGTGGGGCTCTGTGCTGACAGCTCGGAGCCTGGAGCCTGTTTCCGTTTCTGTGTCTCCCTCTCTCTGTGACCCTCCCCCATTCATGCTCTGTCTCTCTCTGTCTCAAAAATAAATAAACTTAAAAAAAATTTTTTTTAAAAAGAAAATCAAATGACTGTGAATGTGAACATTCATTTCTTTTTTTTATGTTTATTTATTTTTGAGAGAGAGAGAGAGAGAGAATGAGTAGGGGAGGGGCAGAGACAGAGGGAGACACCGAATCCGAAGCAGGCTCCAGATTCTGAGCTGTCAGCACAGAGTCCGATGCGGGACTCAAACTTACAAACCATGAGATCATGACCTGAGACGACCTCTGACGCTGAACCGACTGAGCCACCCAGGTGCCCCTGAGCATTTATTTCTAGACTCTCAACTCTACCCATTGATCTTTATATATCTTATGTCATTACCACTGTCTTGATGGCTATAGCTGTATAGTAAGTTTCTACACTGGAAAGCATGAATTCTCCCACTTGTTTTTTTTTTTTTTTTTCTCAAGATTGGTTATTCAAGATCCTTTGCACTTCCATATGAATTTTAAGATCTGTCAGTTTCTGCAGAAATGCCAGCAGGAATTTTGGTAAGGAGTGCTTTGAATCTGTAGGCCAATTTGGGTGGTCCTGGCGTCCTTGCATTATGTTTTCTGATCCATGAACATGAGATGTATTTTCATTGAAGTCTTCTTTGTTTTCTGTAAACAGTATTTTTTAGCTTTGAGAGGATAAGTTTTGCACCTGTTAATTTTGTTTCTAAGAATTGTATTCTATCTGATGCAATTATAATTGGAATTTTTTTCTCAGTTTCCTTTTCAGATTATTCTTTGCAAGTCATATAGAAATACAATTTTCAGCTTGCATCTTGCAAGCATGTGGCACTCTTTTGTTAAAGTTTTAATTTTTTAGGAATGTCCAGGGCACCTGGGTGGCTTAGTCAGTTAAACATCCAACTCTTGATTTCAGTTTAGGTCATGATCTTATGGGTCGTGGGATCAAGTCCCGTGTTGGGCTCTGCACTGACAGCATGGAACCTGCTTGAGATTCTATCTCTCTCTCTCTCTCTCTCTCTCACTCTCTCTGTCTTTATCTCTCTCTCTCAATAAATAAGTAAGCATTTAATTTTTTTTTAGTAAACTCCCTAGAATTCTCCATATACAAGATCCTGTATATGGAAATGAAATAGAGATCGTTTTTCTTTTTCCTTTTAATTTTCTTGCCTAATTGCCCTGTGAGACCTCCAATGGAGTGCTGAATAGAAGTAATGAACATGAACATCCTTGTGTTGTTCCTGACCGAGGGGGGAGAAACATCAGTTCTTTCACCATTCAGACTGATATTGATCTGTTATTTTCATAGATACTCTGTCACATTGAGAAGGTTTCCTTCTAGTTTGAGTTTGTTGAGCGTTATTATCATGAAAGGCTATGAATTATATAAAGTAACTTTTTGTATAAATCGATATGATCATGTTTCCTTTATCTTTATGTCTACTGACATAACATACTACATTAATTAATTTTTACATGTTACACCTGCCTTGCTTTCCTTGGGTAAAGTACACGTGGTCATGGTGTATATTGCATGTTGCTGTATTTGGTTTGCTAGCATTTTGTTGAGGATTTTGGTGTCTATATGCATAAGAGATATTTGTAGTTTTCTTCAGATGTCTTTGTCTGGTTTTGGTATGAGCCATCTCTTCTTTTTAAATAAACCTTCACCAAGGAAAATTTGACTTGAGGATTCCCTCAAATAATAAAAGAAAGAGATCTGACAGACCTGGGAATAAGAGAGTGATGTACAACTATTAATACCTGCTGTTCCGATTTGGAACCTATTAGCATAAGTGGACTTTGTCCAAATCATCATGGGTCACTTAGTACATTTCCAGCATCCTTTCCACCAGTGTGCCTGCAGTGACTTGGGAAAACAGCTTTACAGTGATGCAGTGCAGTGATTAACAGTGGCCAACTCTAAAAATAAATTCCTGGGATGTGCAAAACAATATTTTTTTCACTTGAATATATAGCACTGTAAGAAATCATATCTTTTTCTGTTTTCTTCTTCCCTCTCTCCCTGTCTCCATTCTCTTTCCTTCTTCCTTCATTGCCTTGTCCTGCCCTCTCTTCCTTCCTTCATTCCTTCCTACCTTCCTTCCTTCCTACCTTCCTTCCTTCCTTCCTTTCTACCTTCCTTTTTCCTTCCTTCCTTCCTTCCTTCCTTCCTTCCTTCCTTCCTTTTTCCTTCCTTCCTACCTTCCTTCCTTCCTTCCTTTCTTCCTTCCTACCTTCCTTCCTTCCTTCCTTCCTTCTTCCTTCCTTCCTTCTTTCCTTCCTTCCTTCCTTTCTAGTGAAAGATATAATTTCCAGTCTTCAAGAACAATTCCAATTAACTAAATAAATAATGGAAGTAAGTCTTTCTTTCTTTCTTTCTTTCTTTCTTTCTTTCTTTCTTCCTTCCTTTCTTTCTTTCCTTCTTCTTGATTAGTTCAAAAAATAGCTGCAGAATAATCCTACAGTGACCACTTTTTATGTTAAATCATAGCATTTTACCCATATTTTGGAAACATAACAATGAACCAAAATATATATTATACAATTTATATCCTGTCGTTTTTAAATGGAATTTTCCTTACTAAAGGACATTCCTGAGGATCATATTAGATAACCCCAAAATTGTCATAAACATTAATACTAGATTATTGTAATGCTTCATGTATAGAAATGATGTTTCTGGGAGTAGCTGAGCAATGAGAGGCGTTTTTTTGTGTGTGATTCAGATATACCTTTAGATTTAGTAATACCTCTTCAGAGAAGCTGAGAGCATGAACTTTGCTAATGAGATGTTTATGAGCAATCAATGCAGCCTTTACTTAACCAGCTACCTGGAGACAAGAGTACATGAAATTATAATTATGAAGGAACTGATCCTTGGAGACCGAATGAAAGTCAATACAAAGAAACAAGTATTTTTCGATTTCCTATGTTGGCCAACGCTAATTAGTGCTGAATAATTGCTGGATGGGGGAGGTGGATAGAAAGCAGCTAGCTGCTAACCCGCCTACTATCCATTGTTATCATTTATTTTAACTAGTCCAAACTTAAAAAAAATTATATTTAGGTGGAAAACCTAATGTACATATTTAAATATGTATTTAATGTATTTAACATGTAAGGGACACTTTTGAGATTAAAACAATATTCAGGTTATAGTTCTAATTACCTGATTTTCCTCCAAATCCTGAGCCAGAGAAGAATATAATAAATAATCTAGAGAAGAAATGGGCAGAAGACGTGATTAGACAATTTTCCAAAGAAGACATCCAGATGGCCAACCGACACATGAAAAAATGCCCAGCGTCACTCATCATCAGGGAAACACAAATCAAAACCACAACGAGATACCACCTCTCACTTGTCAGAATGGCTAAAACTAACAACTCAGGAAACAACAGATTTGGTGAGGATATGGAGAAAGGGGGACACTTTTACACTGTTAGTGGGAATGCAAACTGGTGCAGCCACTCTTGAGAACAGTGTGGGGGCTCCTCAAAAAATTAAAAATAGAACTCACTACGACCCAGCAATTACACTACTAGGTATTTATCCAAAGGATACAAAAACGCTGATTCAAAGGAGCATATGCACCCAAATGTTTATAGCAGCGTTATCAACAATAGCCAAATCGTGGGAAAAGCCCAAATGTCCATCCACTGATGAATGGATAAAGAAGATGTGGTATATACATACAATGGAATACTACACAGCGACCAAAAAGAATAAAATCTTGCCATTTGCAACAGCATGGAAGAAACTAGAGTGTATTACGCTAAGCAAAATAAGTCAGTTAGAGAAAGACAAATATTATATGATTTCACTCACATGTGGAATTTATTTATTTATTTTTATTTTTTAACATGTTTATTTATTATTGAGAGACAGAGAGACACAGAGCATGATCAGGGGAGGGGCTGAGAGATGGAGAGACACAGAATCTGAAACAGGCTCCAGGCTCTGAGCTGTCAGCACAGAGCCCGACGTGGGGCTCGAACTCACACACCCCAAGATCATGACCCGAGCCGAAGTCGGATCCTTAACCAACCGAGCCACCGAGGTGCCCCTCACATGTGGAATTTAAAAAATAAAACAGATGAACACAGGGGAAGGGAAGGAAAAATAAAATAAGATAAATACAGAAAGGGACGCAAACCATAAGAGACACTTAAATACAGAGAAGAAACTGAGGGTTGCCAGAGGGGAGGTGGGCAGGGGATGGGCCAGATGGGTGACGGGTATTAAGGAAGGCACCTGTTGAGCACTGGGTGTCACATGTAAGTGACGAATCACTGGGTTCTGCTCCTGAAACCAATACCACACTATATGTTAACTAATCTGAATTTACATTAAAAAAATAATAAAGTACTTAGGATATCACTCAAAAGGAAAAGAATATAATAAAACCAATGAAATACACAACACTTTCAGAATTAAAATTGATTTGAGAGAGAGGAAAAGAAAATTTGGGCAACAAAGAAGATTTATTTCTTAAACTAGTAAATATGTTTTCAAACATTGCCTATAATTAGTAAGACGCACTTAAAGTAATATTGGCTGGAGTCCAGTAGAAGTTGGTATAAATTATCACAAATTAGCCTAAATGCTTTTATGGACAACATTTTTTCATGTAATTTTGCCAACGTGAGAACTTTTACTAGTTAATTACCTGAATGCCTAAATATCTTTCTGGAATTTTGGAGAAAAACTCTGACCCTGAGTATTCTAATTATTCTCTAAGCTTAATTGCTGGGATTTAAAGCTTCATTTTGAGACTCATTGATACGAACACTTAATTAATTTTTAAAGTCTGACCTTGACTATACCAAAAGAACTCTGGCTCCACGTTAGAAATAGTGTCACCCCCCGTGGCCTTGACTTGTCCTTGGTAAATTGGGTCTTTAAAGGCAGTCTTCACAATGAACTGCTGCTCTTTGAGTTAAAGTATACATTTTTTCTTTCAATTGCATGGAATTGTATGGATTGTACATACAATTCATATTTGTGGGAAACATTGATGTATTTCTGTGTGGACTGGATAAGAGCCAGTTGTCTTGGTGTTTCCTGAATTGCTGTCCTGTGGTGATCCGCCTGGCAGTTTCTCTTCAGGAATCTCTAACTTTTGAAGGTGGGTCCTTAACCCGCACCTCCAGGTTCCTCAGATTCCTTCCGGGCCTTGGGCACCGAGCATGCTGGGAGCAAGAAGACGCAGGCTCAGTGCCGGCTCATCTCACCCTGGCTCTGGACTCTCTCCTAGTTTTAGTGACAGAGCCTTTGACATCTCTCCCGAGCGGTGATCCAGTCTTTTCTCCAGTGTCTGAGTTTTGTCCTGTATCCTCTGACACATGGCCCTTCCAGGAATCAGGGGGCTGTTTGTGGACCCTGAGGCTGGCCCTGCTCCATCTCCGGACAAGAACCTGTTGTCCCTCGCCCCCGGTCCCGTGTTTCTTGCTGTCTGATTGAGACCCTCACCATGGCCTTCAATGTATAACTGGTTTCAGGCTTTGACTTCTCTCAAATAGTCAAGTCTTAGTTATGAAAAAACAGTGTATTTTGTTAGGACTCATAATGTGCCTTCTTCGTGATTGAGAACTGGGCTGGGATGCCACGTAGATCACAAACTAAACCCATGGAAGATTCGGAGAGCCACACTGGAAAGTCAGCGTGGAAGCCAGAAGGCTGAAGGGGCCTGGAATCTGCTCATCAGTGTGGGGCCTATGATCTCAGAAGTGTCACGGGGAGAGCCCATTTCCTTACGCGGGGACATTTGAGAATACATGTCACACCTGCCCGTTGGATCCAGCTAGGGCTTTCCTGCCCCTTGGATATTTGGTTCCTTATCTCAGCTCTCCCCACAATTTCTGTTAAGGGATCTCCGGTCTTACATTCTTAGAGCCCTGTCTATGTTCAGGTGGGATGTGTTTCTCTCAGGGTCAAACAAACACAAACTCAGTCCCTTTATTCATTTCTGCATTTAAAAAATAAATTGCAGGGCTCCTGGGTGGCTCAGTCAGTTAAGCGTCCGACCTCGACTCAGGTCATGGTCTCATGGACTGTGGGTTTGCGCCCCGCATTGGGCTCTGTTCTGACAGCTCAGAGCCTGGAGCCTGCTTTGAGTTCTGTCTCCTTCTTTCTCTGCTCCTCCTCCGTTTACTCTCTCCCTCCCTCTCTCTCTCCCTCTCTCAGAAATAAATAAACATTAAAGAAAATGTAGAAAGTTAATTACAGGAAGCATCGCATGAGTATGAAAGTTGTTGAGGGTTCTGTGGTGGAATCTTTCTGACATCTCACTGGCTTCCTCTTTCTCTCAGTCACTCTTTTTTCACTCCCCCTGTTCCTTTCACCAGGAGGGTACCAAACTACTCCTCCGGCTCACGCAGAGTCTCTTCTCTCTTCTGACCCCCTGATCCAACCAACATTCACACCCTGGTTGGAAGGGTCCCAAGTCACATACAGTTCAAGGTGTCCTGTGAAAAGGGTAGTGCTCTTCTAAAGAGCTCTTCTGTGAATCGGTTTGTCTGCTCCCTCGGATCCCTCTGTCCCTCTGTTTGTCATCAACACGAACTCTTATCTGAATGTATTTACTTCTAAACGTAGCTTCCTATTTTGTGACCATGTGTATGTGTCTCTGAGTGTGTGCATGTTCACAGGACGTGATCCAAGTGATGCGGGTCTCGACTACATTAAACTGTAATTTGGCAAGGATCACGACTTTCATCTTATATGTATCTTTCCACTTTTAAGAAAGTTATCTGTATTAAATATTGGATACATAATAAATATTGAGTAAATAGATGTGTTGGCCAAGGGCAACAACGGTAAAATGAAAACTCCACATTACCCACTAACCAGCTTAAATTCTAGGCCCTCCCCCTGGACCTTTCACATGTGCCTTGAACCTTCTTGCACTTGTCCCGGGGAACCAGTCTCCCGTGATGTTTGCTATTCCCAAGCTGTCTTTTATCATTTTGCCAAATAAATCTGTAACTCCAGCAACTCTCAGTTCCACGTGGTGTGGCCTAGAGGCAGATGGAAAGGCGTGGTATTATGGTTTTGTTCTGTGACTTGGCATTCCCATTACTTCTGCGAGATTTATCATGTGTGCGCAGATAATTAAGGTTTCTTCGTCGTCACCGCTACAGAGCATACCTCTGTATTCCTGAATTCCACGTTCTCACGCCGAGTGGCATTAAGGTTGTTTACATTTGTGTGTGTGATTACAAATGGTGTTGCTATGACCATGTCTGTCTACATCTCCTGGGGCAGAGGTTTCTCCAGCTCAGGGCTTCCCCATCATGGCCACCATAGAAATGGGCATTACTGGTGTGAGTCAGTGGGAAGCAAATAAAGCCACCCGTGACAGTCTCAAGAATAGAAACCTTCTCCAAGAGTGGACGAGATCAATGTCTTGGTGTACTTGACTTCTACTTCTGGACGAGGGGTTGAGAACCTGAGCTCTTAGCGTGGAGATGCTCGTTCGTCGGGTACATGATTCTTCAGCTCTGCTACGGTATTCAAAATGATTGTCCAAAGTCTCTTTGCAAATCTCAGGACTTCCATTACACTTGACCCAACTAGTTACATCATGAAAACACACACAAGATGGGATGTTTCTGTGACTTTGAAGAGGCTGGAAGGGACAGATATGATGATTCCCTAGCTCCAACCCAATGCACCACCCTTCTAGGTAACGCTGAGCCCCACATGTCCACGAGACAAGGCCCCAGTCTTCCATATTTTGGCCACGGCTTCATCCATCCCTCATGTTTCCGTAGTTCCTTTCTCTGCCTGGCAAATGCCTCTTCGTCCTTCGAGGTCCAGTTTAAAAGTGCAGGCTCTCCCTTCTCCATCCTCCCCCCAAAGACTGGTTATGCATTTGCAGGCCCTGGAAGTGCTGTCTTCACTCCATTTTCCTAATGGTGCACAGAGTCCTGTGTGACCCTTCCCTCCTTCCTGCCAGGCTCAGGGCCAGCATAAGGGCGGGAGGAGGGTAGGACACTGAAGCAGCCAGAACCCCTTAGAAAGCCAGAGTCTGTTCGTACTTAGACTAGAAGAGCATGGAAACTAAAATTCCAGACTTACAAGTGAGTGCAATCATTCACCATAGCTCACATGTCCAGGTGAAAAGAAAGCCCTCCAGGTGACTCACTCCCTCCAACCAGAGGAAATGGCAGACGCTGTGCCCAGATCTAAATATCTTAGAAGTTTCTAAGTGTGATATTTTAGTAGCAAAAGCAGCTAAACCAGAGCGTGACCCAAAGTATGTGCTCAACAGATACTCACTAAATGAATGAACAAACTAATCAGTATTTGTGTCTAAGGGCCAATGGTTGGCAGTCCTGAGACAGGAGGTAATGGAAGGACGGTACCTCCTGAACAGCCTACCTGCAAATGTGAGCAACCTGTGTGCCACCCCCCCTTCCCATTGTCACAAAGCAGCCGTGTCCTTGACATGTGAGGAAACCAGAAGGGCTCTAGCCCTGGTCAGAGGCTGTTCCAGAGCTGCTCAGCGACGTTGCAGAGACTCCAGATGCCGGGGGGGGGGGGGAGAACATGGACATACAGGGGGTTCATTTGTGCAGGGACAGATGGGGAATGACGGAAGAGCAACGGCAGGTGAGCAGGACTGGCCAGGTCTGTGTGACGTTCCCATCACAGGCACATTACCTAGTTTGGCTTCTGCAGAGAGAATCCTGCTCACATACACGAAGCTGTCGGATGTCCCTTAACATTTCCACATGGTCACATGTCTTGGATGTCATCCCATTCTCTGAACATGGCCAAGCTCTTTACGTACCTGTTGCTTGCATGGTTAATAAACAAGCATGGACAGAAGACATATTATTGACCAGGTTAAGTTCAGAATACACTAGAAACATAAAACATGCTTCCTAACTTTAAGGCATTTGAAATTATGGTGTTGGAGGTGGATATATGTGACCATAAGAAGTCACTGCAGAATGGTGTAATTGTGTGTAAGGTGTAACTGTGTAGGTGACGGTTAGTGCACTAAGGAGTTCAGACGAGGAGAGAATTGTTATGAGCTGGAGGGATGGGAAAGAGTATGAAGTGCGGGGGAAAATGTAAACTTCAGTTCCAGAAAAAGCTGAGATCGTCTCCTTCCTCCACCTATTATACGCTATGTGACATTAGTAAGTTCCTAGATATTTATAAGTCTCAGTGGCAGTAGAGTCAAACAGTAATCACAATAACTCTTCTGCAACATTTTAAATGAAAATAAAAGAGGAGATGCATACAGAGTGCCTGTTACCTACAAGTTTAGGTTCAAACACCTTCCGTCACTGACCCACTGGCTTTCTCTGGATTTGTAAGTCTTTGCTGCATTTGCATTGCTGCTGTGCTTTCCCGGCTCTCCTCGTCTGAGCATCCTACTGGAGTCTGGGTTCTCCTGGATGTAGATACTGGGACAGGACATGAGAGGTTTTAGGTGGAGTAACATCTGTGGGAAATAAAAGAAGGAAGCAGGATTGGGCAGGAGAGTCTTCAGATCATGGCACAGACCTGTCAGAAGGCTCTCCTAGCACAGTGGATCTTCGAGCAAATTTTTCTCTTGTAGAAATTGAGTAGAAATGGCTGGGACCTTGACCTCCTGCCTTGCCCAGCTGTTGGATGTGGGCGTCTCTGAGAAGAACATGCCCGTGGCTACCACTACCTTCCTCAGGCTGTGGACTTCCCTGAGAACATGTTGACCTCATTGGAAAGGCAAGGCAGTCCCTGAAAGAGTAAATAGCTCAAGGCTGTCACTTGACCATAGTCTGTGAGGCTGGGAGAAGATTAGGAGTCCTGCCTGATATACTTCCATGCCTGCTCCTCGAATTTCAGAACAGGTAGAATCTCTCCAAAAGTACTGTATGGGACTTTCAATCTTCCAAAGTATATGGCTTATTACTTGGGACCAAATGAGATGTTGAAGAAAATGGGATTAACTATCTACTCATTAATTTTACATCACCCATAATTCTCTTAATATTGTCCCATGATGTAGACATCAGTAGTTCTCATCTATGGCTCCACATTACCCTCACCTTGACAGGTTTTAGAAAACACCAATGCCCTTGTTCTACCTGGACAAATTAAATCATGCCTGTGCAGATGAAAGCAAGACCCAGCCATTTATAATATTTAATAGCCCCATAAGTGAGTCTAATGTGTAGCCTGGTAGAAGGTCCATGACATCTACTAATGACTTATATGGAGCTACTTTTTAAAGTAGGGAAAGAAGAGGGGCGCCTGGGTGGCGCAGTCGGTTAAGCGTCCGACTTCAGCCAGGTCACGATCTCGCGGTCCGTGAGTTCGAGCCCCGCGTCAGGCTCTGGGCTGATGGCTCGGAGCCTGGAGCCTGTTTCCGATTCTGTGTCTCCCTCTCTCTCTGTCCCTCCCCCGTTCATGCTCTGTCTCTCTCTGTCCCAAAAATAAATAAATAAACGTTGAAAAAAAAATTTTAAAGTAGGGAAAGAAGAGCTTCTAGGATAGAAGGAGGGTGTTTGGCCATGACATCCTCTCCTTCTTCCTCACCAGCATCATGACAATGGCTCAAGGACAGTTAATGCTCCCTGTGGTCCAGGCACCATGCTAAGCCCTTTCCATATAGTAGCTCAAAGGGCTTAGGGAAGTTAACAGATAGGTCACCATGTCTCAAGGCTCATCTACCACTGACCTTACTGTTACCATCTTTGATGATGTGGACTGGAGTCAACAGCCCCTCACAGTTGGTCAGAGAATCATCCGAGGTCACTCGTGTTAGATTTATCTAGAGGTCTTTTTAACAATTTTGGTCCTCAAGCCCCATGACAAGCCTCCTGAATCCCATTGTCAGAGGTTGGACCTGGAATTTCCATGTCAGCAATCTTAGTAAGTAACCTGTGTAGTCATTGAAATTTGAGAACCAGTCTGCTATACCTATAGCTCTCCTGTCATGTCTGCCTTTTCACATGTCTGTCCTTGTCCCCACCTCACTTCTGCTTCTCACCTCCCAGGTAACTTTCAGTTGAATGGACAGAAAGAGGGGCACATAACAATTTAGGGGAAACCTGTGTACTCTGAACACTTAAAGTTGTCAAAATAAGTGATAACATTTTTAATGTGATCACTCTTCTTCTATTCTTTAGTAATAACCAGGAGGATTGAAAGATCAGAGTTCAACCCTTAGCTTAATGATTGACATTCTTCAGGTGAAATCTTCATGTATTCACTCCACCAGCCTTCACTGACAGCCTACCACAAAAATAAAGGTATCATGGGCAAGAATAAGACTCAGCACTTGACCTCCAGGAAAGCCCATATCGTACAAGGAAAGATAGACACGTTTTCTACAGATTGACTCAATGCACTGTCCTAATTGAAGTCAGACTAACCTTCCATGAGCACAGAGATTTGGGAGCACTGACCTGGCACAGGAGGGCCAAAAACACTTCTTCCTTCCAGAGGAGAAGCATGAGAGCTGGCTCTCATGGAGATGGTTGCCTGGTGGAGAAGGTATGGGAAGGCAGAGACTGTGCAAAATGTATAGCATAGCAAAGCACGGGATGTTCTGGAAAGGGTGAGACGTGTAAGTTAGCTGCTTTTGTGGGTGGACAGACAGGAGATGAGGCTAAAAGAAAGGATGGGCCAGACTAAAATATTTATAGTAACAAACTAATTCAAGATTTCAGGGGCATGGTCATGTTTGAGCCAATGGAAGGAAACACAGGTCAGTTTTGAAAATGGTGAGTTCCGGTTGCATGTGGTTGGTCTGACAGTCATTTGAAAATTTTTCTTTGAAACTGAAGAGAAAGGTTTGGGTCAGTAATAGAGACCTCAACACAGTTTTGAAGCCACAGGAATGGATAAGATCACACCCGAAGAGTGTACGTGGAAACCCTACCAGATAGCTTGGATCGTTCATAATTAGTATAACGTAGCAATTCAGAAAAATGACATTTTGATTTTCTTATTCCACCGAGTAGACAGCTCCCCTTTTTTCTTTTAAATTAATGTACTGTAAAAGTGCTTAGCATAGATTTTTCTCAACCATCCCGACTCACACTAATGGGACCAGACGTAGTGTAAATTTCACCAGTGGGGTGCGAGGCTGATTTAGAATCTGTGTTCCTGCCTGGTGACTGTCAGAGAAGGGCGGCCGACACTGCCAGCTGGGTGACTGTTTTGTAATTTAGATACGATAAATCTAAAGGCAAGTAATCTCCCTTCAGAACCTTGA
The DNA here is from genome assembly GCF_028018385.1 of Neofelis nebulosa. Classification (NCBI taxonomy): domain Eukaryota; kingdom Metazoa; phylum Chordata; class Mammalia; order Carnivora; family Felidae; genus Neofelis; species Neofelis nebulosa. The sequence continues at coordinate 6,528,177 of NC_080782.1, read as the reverse complement.
AATGCCTCCTTAGCAGAATAATTTTCCATCTAGTTGGAGTTACATTTAAGCTACAGAACTGGATGAGAGCTTGGAAACGACACTCAGAGGACTCGATTGTGCTCTTGTTTTAAGTAGAATTTGGTTTCCATTCACAGAAAATGTCGTGGCAAATTTCTCTGAAAGTTTCAGCCCATGATTTTGCGTACTCAAAGGAGTGTGCGGTCTGGTGTGGTTTTCTTTTTTTTTTATTTATTTTTTTATTTTTTTTTAAATTTTTTTTTCAACGTTTTTTATTTATTTTTGGGACAGAGAGAGACAGAGCATGAACGGGGGAGGGGCAGAGAGAGAGGGAGACACAGAATCGGAAACAGGCTCCAGGCTCCGAGCCATCAGCCCAGAGCCTGACGCGGGGCTCGAACTCACGGACCGCGAGATCGTGACCTGGCTGAAGTCGGACGCTTAACCGACTGCACCACCCAGGCGCCCCTGGTGTGGTTTTCTGTAAGGCAGTAGACGTTGCGGGGATTGAGGCAGGATATCCCCTCCAGCTTTGGGTGTGGTGAGGACGGACAGAGGCAGGAGCCTGTTCAGTTTAGATGACACTTGAGTAGGGCTTATAATCCATGAGCTGGAAGTGGCAAGACAATAATTCTAGCGGATTCTTACATAATGTACCTCGTGTGCCAGGCACCGTTCAAGCCCTCTGCACAGAGAAGCTCACCGCGTGGCCCCCAACCTGTGAGCTGGACCCCAGGGTGAAGGAGACGCAGAGGGTGACTGGCCTGCTCTTGGCCAGGTGGCCTGTAAGTGTTGGAGTCGGGATTCTAACCCGGGCCGTGGGGCCCCAGGGTCCACACTCTGAACCCTGTGCTCTGCTCGAACACCTACCGTGTGCCAGGCACCGTTGCAGATGCCAGCGAGATCACAGTGACGAAGACCAGCTACGTCCTCCAGGATCACCGTCCCTGGAACTTATCAACCCAGGGCGAGATGTGGGAATATGGTTTAAAATAATACTTAGGGGTAGAAGAATGTCGCATACAATTTATGACTAAGAGGCTTCAACTGGCTAACATATTCTTTGGGGGGGGGGGGGGAGAAATTAGCCAGTAGCTGAATCTGATAAACTGAGTTAATTAAAATTTCCTATTTAGGCATACACTAGCCAAAACCTGTTGTCTTTGAATCCTCCTTTATAAATTTAATGCTGAGCACCCAGCGCCAAGACCAAAGTAATTCCCTGGTTCAATTACAACTTAAGAGCAAGAACTTTCATAATCTGTTAGCTATCTGCTCCTTGGGGATAATGACCAGCTGAACTGATGAACTTCCAGAATGATGTGTTGCTATGGCAACATGCTGCCCGGTGAGTGGCAAAGGGCATTTCATCGTTACCTCACTGAAAATGCTTGCAAAGGTAACAAATGCAAACGCAAGAGGTTTCCCTTTGCTCTACAGCGACTCTGGGTCAATGAGACAAACACTCAAAATATCTGTCGGATACAGCAGCAAGGAACCAAATGGAAACACACATAATGCCTACACAGACCCTACACGATTTGAAATAAGGTAATCGAGCATTCTGTGTTAGCAGTCTTGGTGTCTACAATGAATCTCCATGCCTTGCCAAAAATGACCACTGTTGGGGGGGGGGCTGTGTCTTTCATACGCAGGTATAATTTCCTCACAACATCCAGTGCACAAAAAGCATAAATGTGCCCTTGAACTATACCAAAAGTTAAGAGGAAAAATGAAAAGAAGAAAAAGTTAAAAAAAAAAAAAGTTGATCTCCCATACATTGGTGGTGGGAATCTAAAATGATACAGCCACTGTGGATAATAATTTGGCACTCTCTAGCACAACTAAACCTACATTGGCCATATCGCCTGGTTATTTCACTCCTGGGCATGTATCCCAAAGAAATGAAGTCCTATTTCCATATAATACATGCACATGATTGTTCTTACCAGTTTCATCGGGAATAGTCCAAAGCTGAAAAGCAATAATAAACATCCCTCCGTAGGTGAATGATTGAGCACACCATGGTACCGCCATACCAGGGAATATCATTCAGCAACATGAAGGAATCAACTACTAAGGCAGACAACGGCTTGGATGGATGTCCAGGGCATTACACGCAGTGAAAAAGCCAATCTCCAAAGGTTCTATGCCATGTGATTCCATGCCTATAACGTTCTCAAAATCGCAACATCATAAAGAGGGAAACTAGATTAGTGGTTACCATCAGTTAGGGACGGTGGTAGAGAGGAAGGCGACACAAAGGAGATCTTCATGGTGACAAAATGAGTCTGGATCTTGACTACGGTCGCGGTTACACAAAATTTCACAAAGGATGATAATTATATGGAACTAGGCACGCACACTGTAGCGATGTCACTGTTCTGGTGTCTACCTTGTACCATAATCGTGTAACATGTAACCATTGGAGGGAAACTCGATGAAGGGTACTTGAGACCCCCCTATATCCTCTTTCCAACTTTCTGTAAACCTATAATTATTTCAATGAAAAGAAGTTCTAAAATAAAAGCAAGCAGGCCTTACTCTCATGTCGGAAGGTTAGTCAGGATCATTTTATTTCCCTCGCTGCATTTCAGAACCAGTGAGACAGAAGCTACGTGGCCAAAGAAAAGTAGCGACCAAAGAAAAGTTGTGACCTCTCGTTAAAATAAACTCTACAAAGCAAACAAACAAAAATCAGCAGGAGTCCTCTCTAATGATCGTGATTGCTTTGTGGCAACGCATCAGCTTCTGAAACAATCGGACAATGATCGATCGCGTACTCTCTCACAGGACATTGGTCACTTTCTTGTGGGCACGTAGTCAACAGGTGATGCCAGGTGATGAATTAGGAGCTGGCTTCAGGTCCAGGGCCGCATTCCCTGTCTGGATGACCGTGAGCCATTAGTTAACCTTTGGGGCCCTGGGTTGTCTTACCTGCAATAGAAGGTCTAGTGCAGGGATTTCCAAACATTTTTAGAGAGGGAAGATTTTTTTTTAAATTTTTAATGTTTATCTATTTTTGAGAGAGAGAGAGGTAGAGAGAAACAGAGAGACAGAGAGAGCGTGAGTGAGGGAGAGGCAGAGAGAGAGGGAGACACAGAATCAGAAGCAGGCTCCAGGCTCTGAGCCATCAGCATAGAGCCCGACGCGGGGCTCAAACTCATGAACAGTAAGATCGTGACCTGAGCTGGAGTTGGAGCCACGCTAGAGATGGAATCTTGTATTCAAAGAAATTTTAAAACACTTTTCAATGTGTGAAATGCACTCAAATGAAGCTTGCCTTGCTGTGAATCACTCCACTGTTTGGTTGTGAGTACCAGGTTCTCTGGGGCAGCAAGAGGGCACCTCTGTACCTCTCCAAGGTCTAGCCCTCTGTTGACCAAAGATGTAGCCACTGGCCACAAGGCTATAGGGCACTGTAAATGTGGCTGGTTCGACCTGAGATGTTCTGTACGTACAACGTGCCTCGGATTTCAAACAGTATGAAAGAAAGGAATGCAAACTGTGTCATTTATCATCCTTTTAGAATCGCTATACGTGTAAATCCTAATTTTTCCGTAAGTTGGGTTAAATAACGTTTATAATTAAAGTTAATGTCACCTTTTTTTCTTCTTTACTTTTCTAAAAGTGGCCACTCGACCACTCAAAACTACTTGTGAGGCTTGTATTCCCACTGGGCGGTGTTGGTCTAGAGAAACTCAGCTGCCACCTCCAGACATCAGCGTTCCGAGTTTTGGTGGGGAGTTTAATCATTGTCGCCGCACAGGTACCGTGAACAAGGCGCCTTGTTCCCATGAAGCACAGTAAGAACTCGTCCTGGCAGGTGTATTTACTACCACACTCTGCTCCAAGAATATCATGTCATTTATACCCAATACTTTTTTCTTTTTATTTTTTATTTCCTGCTAAAAACACTTTTTTCTTTCCGGTCACTCTTCCCACAGTGTAACTCATTTTCTGTAGGACCTGCGTGCATTTTCCTGTGGGCTGGAGGTCGGGGGAGCTGGTTTCGGTGTTTCACACGTGGCTGCTGTGGCTGGAATTCTTTGGGGGGATCTCTTCACGTCCCTGTCAAGTTATACTCCATTTTCGTGATAAGCCCCACGCAAATATTTCTTCTCCAGCGGTCCCTTTCAGAATTGACTTGATTACGGTTTCGGGTGAGGAGGTACAAGCTGTGCCTCAGTAAGCCAGTCTTATTTGTGGCCTTTGCCTGTTCCTTTGATCATTTTCCTGATGGTTCAGGTTATCGAGGTGGAAATGACTCTCTCTGCTATCACGGTAACCTAATGGCCCGCCGCATTTTGTACCCACCTTCCGACTGAGTCCTGCTCTCCTGGGACTTCATTAGTCACCAGCAAAAGTCAGTGTGATGAATTGTTTATACCCACAATCTGATGATTTTTGCCCAGGAGGGTTCACTTATCACAAGTAAGCATGCAGGGAAGTCCTTTAGTGGCTCTAGAGATAATGTCCTGTATCTTTGGGCAATCATCTCTTCCTCTGATTTCTAGAAATATTACTTGACTTATTTTTTGTTTGTTTACTTTCATGCCCTTGTCCATATTCTTTGTCTTAAAAAACAGGCATTATACTTTATAAAAACCATTAGAGATGTCTTAATTTATTGACTGATGATAAACATAGAAGTACAGATTATTGTGCTGGATATGACATTTTTTTTTTTAAATCATGTTTTTACGAGAGTTTGGCGGTTTCTTTCAAAATTAAGCATGCTCTTACCACACGACCCAGCACTGAGCTTCTTGGTAGTTGCCAGAGTTGAAAAGTTATGTCCACACAAAAATCCTGGTCACAGATGTTTATAAAAATGTATTCACAATCGGGGCGCCTGGGTGGTTCAGTCAGTTAAGCTTCTGACTTCAGCTCAAGTCATGATCTCACGGTTCACGGGTTCGAACCCCCCTTCGGGCTTTGTGCTGACGGCTCAGAGCCTGGAGCCTGTTTCAGATTCTGTGCCTCCCTCTCACTCTGCCCCTCCCCTGCTCATGTTCTGTGTGTCCCTGACTCTCACAAATAAAGGTAAAAAAAAAATTTTTAATGTATTCATAATCGCCAAAACTTGGAAGCAACTAAAACGTCCCTCAGGAAGTGAATGGACAAACAAACTGTAGTGCATGCAGACAATGGAATGTTACTCAGTGCTAAAAAGAAATTAGCTATCAGGCTGTGAAAAAACATGAAGGAACCTTAAATACATATTACTCCGTGAGATAAGCCACTCTGACAAGGCTACATATTGTATGATTCCAGCTATATGACATTTTGGAAAAGACAAAATGACGGAGAGAGGAAAAAGATCAGTGGTTGTCAGAGCTTTGGGGAGTGGAGATGAGTAAACAGAACACAGGATTTTCGGGGCAGTGAAGCTGTTCTGTGTGGTACTGTACCGATGGGCACCTGTCATCACACGTTTGTTCAAACCCAGAGAACGCACAACACCAAGAGTGAATCTTAAGGTACACCATGGACTCAGAGTGATTTTGAGATGTCAGTGCAACTTCATGAATCACAGATGCACAGCGCTGGTGAGGATACTGATGGGGGAGGCTTGTGAACGTGTTGGGGCAGGACACATAGGGGAAATCTCTGTACTTTTGTCCCGTTTTGCCATGAACCAAAGACTGCTCCAGAAAAATAGTCTTTAAAGAATAACATTTGAAACAAACAAAAAGATAGGTGAGTATTCATAGATACATAAGTGAGGAGCCTTATCCATTTCACTGAGACCCGTTTTAATAATGTATTATGTTCTATGTTTAATAATCATGAATTTTTTATATTCACGTTTTTGCCTCTTCACCCCGTGTTCTTGGGCGGAAACTGTGAATTACGAGATTGGGTGTAATGTGGTTTTATATTTAAAAAAATCATGTTAGGGGGCGCCTGGGTGGCTCAGTAGGTCAAGCATCTGACTTCTGCTTAGGTCATGATCTCACTCTCCTTGAGATCTAGCCCTGCGTCGGATTCTGTGTCTCCCTCTCTCTGTCCCTCCCCTGATTGTGCACTTTATGTCTCTCTCTCTCTCAAATATAAATCAAAACATTTAAAAAATAAAAAAACAGGCATGTAACTTAGTGAATGATTATGAATCGAATATCCTTACTTCTTTACTTTTCATTATAGGTTTGTTAAGTAACTGTGTATCCCTAAACACTGTAGTTTTTTGTTTTGTTTTGTTTTGTTTTTGTTTGTTTGTTTGTTTGTTTTAGTATTTCTTGTTGTTGTTTTTTAAATAGTTTTACCAGGTTATAACAGCCATTGCAATAAATTACATATATTTAACTTGGACCACTTGATATGTTTAGATACAGTCACATACTATGAAACCACCAATACCAATCATAACACTGAACATGTTTATTGGCCTACAAATTTTCTTGTTTGAAATCCTCAATGATAATTATTTCTTCCAGCTTTTTCTACCATTACTCATCCCTTCGCCTCTGGGCCCAGGCAACCACCATTCAGCTTTCTGACATTTCAGTTTGCATTTTATGTAAATGGAATCACACAATTTGCGACTCTCTTTTTTGACTTCTTTTACTCAAAACTTATTTTGATATCCATCTATATTGTTTGCATTGCTAATGGTCCATTCTTTTGTCTGCTGAATGACATCGGATTGTATGGATCTACCATAATCTACCCATTCACCTGCTGGTAGACTTGTGGGTTGTTCACATTTTTGCCCCGTGACCAGTACACCCGCTGTGAACGTTTGCGTGGAAGTTTTTTCTGTGAACGTAGGTTTTCATTTATTTGGGGTAAGTGCCTAGATGTGTAGCATCTGTGTCACGTGGTACAAATATCTTTGAATGTTCACAAACTGCCATACTGTTTTCCCTTGGGAAGCGACTTCCCAAGTCGTCAAGCAACTGCTTGACGTTCAAAACGTCCCATTGGGAGGGCATGAGAATTCTGATTGCCATTCATCTTCGCCAACAACGAAACCATCAGTGCTTTACTGAGAAGCATGTTGGTTTCCATACAGTTGGTGATTTTCCACATTTCTGTGATCGATTTCGTATTTAATTCCCTGTACTCAGAGCACACTTTGTGTATTTTGAAATGTTTTATTTATTGATATTACTTTTCTTCCTTTGTTCTTTCTTTCTTTCTCTTTCTTTCTTTCTCTCCTTCTTTCTTTCTTTCTCTCTTTCTTTCCTTCTTTCACCTAGATTCTAGTCTATCCTGGGAAAGATTTCATATGTATGTGACAAGAATGTGATTCAGCAGTTGTAGGACTGAGGACTTTATAACACAGTCAGGTAAACATGGGGGACACCACTTTTCAAGTCTAGCAATGTTCTTATTGATATTTTGTAATGTATTTCTAGAACAGTGTTCTATTAGTTGTTGAGAGGGCAGTGTGAAAATATCCAACTATAGTTGTAAATGTGTCTGTCTCTGTAGTTCTGTAAGTCTTTGCTCATGAATTCTGAAGTTCTGTTACCAGTTGCACACATGTTTAGTGTTACTATGTCTTATTAATGGAACATTCTCTCAATCCATGGTAAATGGATTTCTTGCCTTGAATTGCACTTTGGTATTAATTAAACCACTTCATCAATTTTTGGATTAATGTTAGCTTGTTTTATCTTTTTCCATCATTTTGTTTAACATAGTTGTGCCTTTATGTTGAAAGTGCAAAGGGGTTTTTGTTTGTTTGGTTTTTTGTTTTTTATAAACAGCTTATATTTGGGTCTTGCTTTTTTGAATCCAACCTAGCAATTTGTGCCTTTTTAATCGATGTATTTACACCATTCCTTGTAATCTGATTACTGACCCAGTTGTCTTTAACCCATTGTATTACACTTTGTTTTCTATTTGTTACACCTAGTTTTTGCTCCCTGTTTTCTTTTTGTCTGTCTTATTTTGGATTGAGCATTTTAATTTTTTAATGTTCATTTATTTGTTTACAGGGATCTGCAGAGAGAGAGGGAGAGAGAAAATCCCAGTCAGTCTCCACGTTGTCAGTGCTGAGCCCCACGTGGGGCTCAACCTCACACACCCTGAGATCTTGACCTGAGCCAAAAATCAAGAGTCGGACGCTTAACCAACCAAGCCACCCCACAAGTGAGTATTTTTTTAAATGACATTTACAGCTGTTGGCTATGTGGTCAGACGAGCCTGTAGAATGTGTAACTCTGTCCTTTACTAACTAGCCTTACTCACCCACTACTTCCTGTGAGTTTGGTTACATGCTCATTACGTGCTGCATTCCCTCAGCCTCTATGTCATCTTGTTTCCCACCTCACACTGTGAACTTTGAATAACATGGTATAAGGCGCTGTATAAGCTCTGGAACCAATGGCAGTTTCTTAATGACTTGGTTTTGCAGCCCCAGAACAGGTTGACTGAACCTGTACACAACTCCCTCACCAAGGTTCAGGCATGTGGTCACAGGTGTGTGTCAGAGGAAAAGAGGGAAACTAGCCAGTCTCAAAAAGAAGACACAAGATCAAGTGGCCAAGAAGACACAAGATCAAGTGGTCAAGAATAGCCGTGGTGTGAATCTAAGAGTATCATGAGTTGCTCCATGGATGGAAAACAAGCTCTGGTAGAGAGCCCTTCTCCCTTCATCAGGAAGAAAATCAGGATCCCAGAACTTGAATGTTTATGTCTGTAAGATAGGATGCTGTTTTCTCCCTAAGAAATTATTGAAGTCTTCCAACAGACAGCTCGTTGCCTCTCTTCAGTTTTAAAAAAGGGAAACCGTGAGGTCATGGGAGTGGGAGGATCTTATAGTTTTTAAATCATTTTAGATGTGTATTAATTAGCTTATATTTCAGTGGATAAATATGTCTTTAATTATATTACATGCTGATTTATAAAATGAGCTATTACATTTGTTAATTTGGTTATTAACTATTGAATTATACACACTAATAACTCCTGAACAGCATAGTGCCTTATATTTTTCAGATACTTACATATATATTTATTCTTCTGTTTTCTCACCTTAATTTATAAAATGAGATAAACAGGTCAGATTTTAGGGTCAATCTCTTATTGTTGTGGAATCTGAATCAGAGAGCATGAGCAACTTGTCCAAGGAATCATCGTCAGTTGGGTCAAAGAGAAAATCACACCACACAATGTTAAACAGGCAAGTAGACTTTATTTAAGGCTATTGCAAAAGGAGAAAGAGTCAGGAACTGAAAGTGGACTCAATTCTGCTGAACAAAGGTGATAAAGTTTTTTAACTGCTGGTGTGAACTAGTAGAAAAGTACCAGAAGACTTTATGGGTTTGTTGATCAATGGAATGTGTCTGACACTTTGAGTCATTCCTGACTTTGCAATGCTGTTCTCTGTTGATGAAGATATCTGTATTTGCTGGTAGGTAGGTACCCATCTAAAGTAGGTTCCCACCCTCCCACAGAGTCTGGGAGATAAGGACCCTAACTTCCTTGAAGATTACATTTCAAAGGGATGTCTCCCAGGCTTTTGAGAAAGACAATCCTGTGTTGTAAAAGTGACAAAAACTTTAAAAAGGTTTATATCTCAAAGGGGCAGAGAAATTATTTCCATTTTTCAAAACATTGAAAGTTTTCTTTTTTTTTATTAAAAAAATTGTTTGAATGTTTATTTGTTTTTGAGAGAGAGAGAGAGACAAAGACAGCATGAGCGGGGGAGGGGCAGAGAGGGAGACACAGAATCCAGAGCAGGCTCCAGGCTCTGAGCAGTCAGCACAGAGCCCGACGCGGGGCTCGAACCCACGAGCCATGAGATCATGACTTGAGCCAAAGTCTGACGCTTAACCTGAACCAGCCAGGCTGCCCCAAATTGAACGTTTTCTAAGTAAATGCTTTAAGCAAAGGGAGGTCAGGGGCATAGGTCAGGAAGAAGCCAGTCTAAATCATGGCCAAGGTGAGGGGAATTTTAAGGCCTCTGAGTCCGTTGTAAAGCACAGACTAGAATTCTGAGTTCTTCCTGTCACTTCCTGTCCTGAGCTGCCTTCAGCTCAGGGGAACATGAACTTCCCAAGGCTCAGGCTTGTTTTTTCCCAGGTTCCCTTCAGCCTCCAGCTTGGTTCCCCATGCAAGATGGGTACAATGAATACTTGTGGAATGAACAAATGACGCCCCTCGCCCCGATTCTTCCCTTCACTGTTATTTTACTGAGTACCCGGAAAGAACATCCAAATCCCTAGGAGAGCCTGAAACTCCCTCCGGTATTAAAAAGTGCGGCAATCTCAGACAGTAGCAAACCAACTGGAAACCTTTGGACCTTAGGCACTGTTTTTATTTTCATTTTATTAACCAGCTGGGGAGACAAGAAAAGTAGGAAATGGGAAGAACCTTAATCTGTACAAAAATGGAGTAGCCATGAAATTGACATCTTCCTTTATAAATCTGGTTTGGGGGGGGGGCGATAGTACCATTAAACAAATGACTACCTCTGCATTTGTGTAGGCTGGCATTAGGACACCATTAATCCCATCAGCCTCTGGTAGTGTCATTTAGACCACAAAATTAATACCTCGTTAAGAAAATTAGTATGGAAATTAGGTAACTGCAGAGCAATTATTGCTTGAAAGGGCGAAGTTTCAAGAGGTGGAGTGAAGAGGTTGGCACTTTTATTAATTAAATATTCTCTGAAGACAGCATCTGCCTGATGGGAGAAGCACACGATGTTTCCGTGTTTCGAGAGAAATTGCGGGATCCCTTGCAAGGTCCTTCATCACCCCAGCAACACATCATTAGTCATTCAGTGTGAAGCACGTAAAGATCCAGAAGGGTATTTTGGCATGCACCATGTTACAAAACACACCTTCTGCCTTCAAAATGAATTTCATGTTTTCCAAACTTCCATGTCGAGCTTTTGTTTGCATTGGCTCTGATTCAGCCTCTAAAGACTGTGGCCTTCCTTTCGTTAATTCACTCATCACATATTTACTGAACTTGCTATGTGCTACTCAGTGAGCCTGGTCCTGGATGTCTGGTGATGGAGGAGGCAGATCTGACCCTGCTTTCGTGGGGCAGAAAGTTTAAGGTGAAATTACAGCATAAACAAAAGCTCCTCAATATCTATTGAGGACTTGGGCTAAAGGGACTTGGCACTAACTGAGAGTTCGCTTTACCTTAAAATGTATTTACATTAACGTCAGATTCTGGAGTAGACTCAAAACCAACCTACTGGCCCAACATTCGTCTCCAACTTGTTTTTAAAGCTATAGTTGAGTAAGGACTTGAGTTTTCCCAACTTGAGTTTTCAATAAGAAGAGGATTATTAGTAAAATAATGGCACATTCACACAGTGGATTATTTTGATGACGTTAAATGATGATTATGAAGACATACTCATAGCATTAATTGGGGAAAATAAGACAGCATTATATGTATGCCATCATTATAATGATTTAAAAATAGGATAACGGTCAACATTAGATACATTAAACTACTAGTTATGATTATGTTACTACATTATTACAGGGACACTGAGTGAGAAGGGCTTGTGTTAGAAGGAACATGAGTAACTACCCAAAGTCCTGGGAGTTAGGCTATGTGCTTAAGGAGTCACTTAAAATGCAATAGGAGTAGAATATCGCAATGCATTAGCCCACCTAGTAAATTACGAAACAATCATTATGTTCGTGTTTGTCCTATAATAATCAAGGACAGATCTAGACTTGGGGCTGAACTTATAATTTATAAACTTGTGCAATTTACTCTTCTAAAAAAAGTAGATTTTATTTGTCTAGAGCAGTGAAGCTGAGTACAGAGAGTCCCCGGATGGCTTTTTCCCATACAAAAGCACAACCTCTCTCACTCTCAATGCCCCCCCCCCAACCCAGAAGTGGTACATTTGTTATAACCCATGGACCTACAATGACACGTCATTCAAAGTTCACAGTATACATTAGGGGTCCCTCTTGGTGTTCTACATTCTGTGGGTTTGGACAACTATATAATGGCCTGTACTATTTATGTTATTACACAGAATCATTTCCCTGCCCTGAAACTCCTCTGTGCTCTGCCTGTTCATCTAGCCCTCCCCTCATGCCTGGCAACCACTAATCTTTTGTTAAATTTTTTTGTAATGTTTATGTATTTGAGAGAGAGAGAGAGAGAGAGGAGAGAAAGCACATGCACAAGCAGGGGAAGGGGCAGAGAGAGAGAGAGAGAGAGAGAGAATCCCAAGCAGGCTCTGTGATGTCAGCACAGAGCCTGATGCGGGGCTTGAACTCACAAACTGTGAGATCATGATCAATAAAGACCAAATAAAGAGTCCAGATGCATAACCGACTGAGCCACCCAGGCATCCATCCACTAACCTTTTTAATGTCTCTATAGTTTTACCTTTTCTATGCTTTTTAATTAATTTTATTATTCAAGTATAGTTGAATACAATATATATAACAATGTATAATAACATATATATGTAATATATAACAATATATAACAGTATAACAATAATATAACATACAGTGTTATACTAGCTTCCGGTATACAATATAATGATTTAATCATTCTATACATTTCCTGGAGCTCATTGAGATAAGTGTGCTCTTAATCCCCCTTTATGTATTTTGCCCCTCCCCCCCACCTCCCCTCTGGCAACCACCATTTTGTTCTTTGTATTGAAGAGTCTGGTTTTTGGTCTCTTTTTCTCCTTTGTTTATTTGTTTTGTTTCTTAAATTCCCCCTTTAAGTGAAATCATATGGTAGTTGTCTTTCTCTGACTGATATTTCGTTTAACATTATTCCTTCTAGGTCCATCCATGCTGCAAATGACAATACAGTTTTGCATTTTCAAGGATGTCATATAGTTGGAAGCCTCCGTAAGCAGCCTTCTCAGAGTGCTTTCTTTCACCGAGTCATATGCATTTAAGTTTCCTTTATGTCTTTTCATGGCTTGGTGGCTCATTTCCTTTTGTGCTGGATAACATTCCATTGTGTGGGCATACCACAATTTATCTGTTCACCTACTAAAGGACATCTTGTTTGCTTCCTAGGTGTGGAAATTAAGAATAAATCTGTTTAAACATTTGTGGGCAGGTTTTTGTGTGGGCATACATTTGCAGTTCGTTTGGGGAAATACTAAGGAATGTGATCGCTGGATCACAGGTACGAGGATGTTTAGGCTTGTAAGAAATCGCCAAACCACGAAAGACATTGCAACGTGACTGTACCATTTTGTATTCCCAAGCACAATGAATGAGCGTTCCTGTGGCACTACGTCCTTGCCAGAATTTGGTGCTGTTAGTGTTTTGGATTTTGACCATTCTAATAAATCTGTAGTAGTAGCTCCTTATTATAATTTGCAATTCCCTAATGACATGTGATCGATCATGTAATACGCTTCTTTGCCATCTGTTCGTCTCCTTGGGCGAAGTGTCTTTCATTCAGGTTTTTTCCCCATTTTTAAACATAGGATTGTTTGTTTTCTCATTGTTGAGATGTAAGAGTTCTTCATACATTTTAGATAAAAGTCCTCTGTCAGCTGTCTTTTGCAAATACTTTTCTCTTTTCCTCATCTTTATTGATGTATCACTGACAAATAAAATCATATATATTTAATGTGTACAACTGGATATGTTTCCATATGTATACTCTGTGAATAATTGCCACAACCAGCAAAGGAGTTCATTCATATATTCTTATCTCCATCAAACAGGGTTCCATCATATGATTTCTATACTTCAGAGATCAGTATTTACTCAGAGATCAGTTACAGATTTACTTGTAAATCAGTAACTGCCCACCAGGGAGCTGAGGTCCATGATCAATAATTAATTTAATAAGTTCTGGCCTCTCCAGAAAGATTTTGTGTTTACGGTACAGGAAATTTCACACGATGACCATGATTATGACTCAGATGATTGAAACCCTTAGGGGAACCCTCATAAGCTCTGGCTTCTGGAGTATGGGGACGGGTGAATGCCGTGGATGGTAACTGCATCATAACAAAAACAAGAGCGTCAATTAATTATAATTACTAGATTTCAGGAAGTGTTCTTGGATTGGTTGTTTCAAGTGCCCTCTCTTCTTTCGGCTGCTTGTATCTTACCATTTTTTCCCCAAAAGACATCATGGTAAACTTTACATCAGACTCAGTCATTTTGAAAACATATCTTTCAGGAAAACTGGAGTGTTATAACCACCTATTAATATTTTAACTAAAAATTATTTGGTTAACATTACTGGTATTACATACAAGCTAATAAAATTTATAATTAAAAGCAAATTAGAAAGTGAAAAACTATCATTTGCATTTTATTATTTTAATTTATTTTTAAATTCAAATGTAATCAGCATAGAGTATTATATTAGTTTTCAGGGTGTACAATATAATGATTCAACAATTCAATGATTCAAACACTATTCAATGAATTTTAGACTAAGTATATAATAGATAAATAATTAGCAATTTTTAGTGTGTTAAAAGCAAGTCATTGCTTAAAATATTATTTATTAACATGGTTTACACATAACAGCATGTAATATGAATTACTGGGTATGTTTAGCAAGATATACAGGTATTCTTGAGTTAATATATGTTTGTTGGTTGGTTATATGCCCTTACTTAAAATTGCCTACTTGTTTTACTTGTTGTTGCAAAGACTGGAACACCTAGATTACTGTTCAAAATTAAATATTTTAAGTAAATTATTAATTCTTTAACGGTTTGAAAAAATAAATAAAATAAAATAAAATTGCCTACTTGTAATTATAGTTAAACCATTTATCATGCATTAGAGTCATTCATTAATATTCTAATGTCTTCACTGCCTTTTGTTGTGGCAAGCCCAATACATCATATACACTACAGGCAATGTTTATCTTCTTTTTAAAAATGTTAACTTATTTATTTTGACAGAGAGAGAGAGAGAGAGAGAGAGAGAGAGAGAGAGAGAGAGAGAGAATGCCAGGCAGGCTCTATGCTCAGCATGGAGCCCAACTTGGGGCATCATCTCACAACCACGATATCATGACCCGAGCGGATATCAAGATCCAGACGGTTAAATGACTGATCCACCCAGGCACCCCAATGTTTTTCTTCTTGAGATCCTCTACCCCAACATTTTCCCCATATCATACCTCTTTATACCTCCATGTACTGGAGAGGTCCTTCACACAGCTAACCTATCACCTTCATTCAAAAGCCAGCTGAGACCTTCCATTTTCCTGGGACCCTTTCCTATACTCTCTCCTCTGAGCTCCCCTCACCTCCTGCAGCAGCTACAGGCTGGGCTTCTCACTTCACACTTAGCCCTTGCCATGCTGTACCATGTAGGAATATTCGTGAATGTGTTCTTACTCCGTCACTAGGCAGCAAGTTCTTTTGTATTCTTCTTTGTGTCTTCAACAGGTGCGATGGGGCCTCAGACATACCAATGGTCAAACAAGAAACATGAGTTAGGCAAATTGATAGATTCAGATATGTAACTGAATTGCTTTGCACCACTTAATGGAAAACATCGTGACATCTCACATGCTTTGTCAGACAATGAACCTTTTTGCACATTTACGATTTTCACATTGGCCCATTTAGCACTTTTTGTATAAAATATTTACAAACATGCCTGAAGCGGCATAATACGTAGCAATTTTCAGTTATGTTGGGGCATAAATCAGAATAGCCATATGCATCCCATCTTTAAAAAAAACTTTGTTCTCATTTAATTCATAAATATTTAAGCCTCATAACAGCTCTGTGGGTTGGGTATTACTGTTCCAGTTACAGAAGAGGAAACTGAAGAACACAAATTCTCCAACTGGATGTGCAAACTTAATCACTTGTGAATAACTTGGGATATGTTCCTCTGCCATAGTGTTGATCTACGGTCTTGAGGCTTTGGATATTAGTTCTGGTAAAACAATGTCAGCAACATCGCTCTTCACTAATTGGAAATGTGTCTTTTGCACAGTATTTGGGAAGCACTGTGAAGTTCGCAAGCATTACTCCTTCGACATGTCTGCAACTTCCAGATCCAGTGCTCTGGTTCTGTTCCCATGGCAATCACCGTAGAGGGAACAGTACAACTCGGTGGTAATAATAATCACTTTTATTCAATAGGTTCACAGGGGGAAAGTGTATCATCACCGTCTCAACGAAACAAAATTGAAGAGTTTTTTTCAATTTTTTTTTTCCCTTGGATGTCTTTGACATTTAAGCTTGCTTTATTTTTTTTTTAATATACGAAATCTTTAAGTATAGTTAAGATAAAATTACATTAGTGAGAAAGTAACATTAAAACAGAAAATCAATTTCTACATGACGCCAAAAAAATTTTTTTTTTAATATTTAAGTACAAAGAAGTTCAAGGAGGAATATAAACAAAAGATGAAGTAAATAGATAAGGATAGAATATATTTAGGGGATAAGTTTTTTTTATTTTTCTTTTTTAAATTTTTTAAAAAAATTATTATTTTTTTTTCATTTAAACCCAAGTTAGCTAACATATAGTGTAATAATGATTTAAGGAATAGAATTTAGTGATTCATCACTTACGTATAACACCCAGTGTTCATCCCAACAAGTGCCCTCCTTAATGCCCATCCCTCATCTAGCCCATCCCCCCCACCCACCTCCCCTCTAACAACCCTCAGTTTGTTCTCTGTATTTAAGCGCCTCCTATGGTTTGTCCCTCTCCCTGTTTTTATATAATTTTTGCTTCCCTCACCTTATGTTCATCTGTTTTGTATCTTAAATTCCACATATGAGTGAAATTATATATTTGTCTTTCTCTGACTGATTTATTTCACGTAGCATAATACCCTCCAGTTCCAGCCACACTGCAAATGGCAAGATTTCATTCTTTTTGATCACCAAGTAATATTCCATTGCATATATAAACCACATCTTCTTTATCCATTCATCAGTCGATGGACATCTGGGCTCTCTCCATAATTTGGCTACTGTTGATAGTGCTGCTATAAACATGGGGGAGCATGTGCCCCTTTGAAACAGCACACCTGTATCCTTTGGATAAACACCTAGTAGTGTCATTGTTGGTTGGTAGGGTAGCTCTATTTTTAATTTTTTGATGAACCTTCATACTGTTTTCCATAGTGGCTGCCCCAGTTTGCATTCCGACTGGCAGTGAAGCTTGCTTTAAAATAAAAATTTTTATTGTGTTTACACTGGTTGATTTAACTGGTGCCCAAGTTCTTTCCCATGCAGATGGGCTAATTTGCTTTCCCCCTTGGGTGTAGACATTGGCATTTCATCCAGACACAGTATGGTAGATAGTCCTGGTCCATGAAGGGGGGTGTGGACATATAACCTTAATAAAGATGTGTGACCATAGATCATAAGAGCCATAACGAAGCTTAACACTTAAACTGACTTTGGGAATTTTTCCTAAGAAAATGACTCAATTGAATCAAATGACCCTTTGCATGAAAGTACATATTATTTCGTCTAGGACATGAAATAAATGAAGATACCTACAGTATCCAAAAGGATGGAAATGTTTAGCAAATTATGTAACCAAATGTAATGACTGGAAACATGAAGAGAAAGATGGAGTTTGTGCATAAACATTTGAAATATGTGTGTGGTTTTTTTTAATGTTTATTTAGTTTTGAGAGAGAGAGTACAAGCAGGGGAGGGGGAGGGAGAGAGGGACTGAGTATCTGAAGTGGGGTCTGTGCTGATGGCAGAGAGCCTGATGCAGGGCTTGAACTCACGAACCATGAGATCATGACCTGAGCCGAAGTCGGATGCTTAACCGACGGAGCCACCCGGGTGCCCCAAATAAATAAAGTTAAAAAAATGTTTTTAAAGAAATAAAACTTTCCGCTCTGTGAGAGACACTGTCAACAAAATGAAAAGGTAAGACACACAACGAGAGACACTATTTGCAGAAGACACGTCTGATAACAGACTGTTGCCCACAATATACAAAGAACTCTTAACAATAAGAAAACACACAGCTTGATAAAAGTGAGATGGTGTTTAATCACCGCGACTGCATTAATTCCTGTAGTGATGCACATCTACCTGTGGGACAGCTATGTTCTGACCTCTGCACCTCTTCAATATCACTCGAGGCGTTTTCTAGGTGGGCAATATTCTCATCTGTGTTGCATCGTGCTGTTTTTCTGGGGGTGTTTGTTTTTTTGTTTTTAAGCAGGGTCCATGCCCAGCACAGAGCCCAGAGCGAGGCCTGAACTCATGACCCTGAGATAAAGACCTGAACTGAGACCAAGAGTTGGACGCTTAACAAACTGAGCCACCCAGGAACCCCTGAATCATGCGTTTTTTAAACTTGTTTCCCTTGGGCCGGTTTAACCAATGTGTCTTTTGTGTATCACGTTTATTCTTAGAACGCCCAAACACAGATTCAATACGTGTTAGTTTTGTCATACAGCCCAAAGGCCCTATTTTCCAAAAAATCTGGGCCTTTGTAAATGAAAGGTACAGTCAGCGTCTTCAGCATTATTTTATAATGACTGTGTTTCCTCACCAAGGGCACTGTTGACATTTGGGTCAGGCAATTCTCAGCTCTGGAGGCTGTGCTGTGTTTGCAAAACGTTTAGCAACAACCCTGGGATCCACCCATGAATTACCAGCCATGTAGAACTAACCCAATAAAAGTCAGTTTGCACTTAGAGAATCTAATAGTTAAGAGGACCATAAAATTCCCAAGGATGCAGTGAAAAATTGTTGTTGTTGTTTTTTAAATTTAAACATTTATTTATTCATTTTGAGAGACAGCACGAGCAGGGAAAGGGCAGAGAGAGGGAGAGAGAGAATCCCAAGCAGGCTGTGTGCCATCAGCACAGAGCCCGACGTGGGGCTGGATCTCATGCACCATGAGATCATGACCTGAGCTGAAACCAAGAGTCACATGCTCAACCGACTGAGCCACCCAGGTGCCCCAAGTTTTTTAAAATTGATATCACCATTTTCTCTGCCATTCAAGTTGATAAAGTATAACTAGATATTTTCAAATAAGAATGAATATTACTGTTTTGTTTATAACACACACACACACACACACACACACAGGAAAGGAGAAACGTATCCTTCTTCTAGTGGCAAAACCTACCTCTAAATACATATTTAGTTCTAAAACATATTTTCAATAATTAAGTGTTAAATCTTAGGATTCCAACCAACAACCTTCTCTAAAGTGTGATTTTTCAAAACCAGGACAATATACAAAATGAAAATAGTCCAAGAAGTCCAACTTAAAACAGTAAGACAAGAACTTCAGTAACTATTTTATCACAGAAGGAAACACAAAGTGGGGTAAAAAAAACAAAAAAAAAAAACAAAAAAAAAAAAAAACAAAAAGCAAAAAACAAAAAACAAAAAAAACTCGGGCCCTTGACTTCATGATCCTTATTGTCACAGAATGTCTGTGAATTCCCACAGGTTACTCTAAGGAAGCCGTCTTCCCAAAATAGCACTTTTTGTTGGGGCATGGAAGTAATTGACCACTCTTTCTTAATGTAATTTAGAATAAAGGTTAAAGCAATCAAAGTTTTGCCCACAGCATAAAATATTCTGCACAAGGAAAAAAAAATACATATTATATTCTTCTATAGAATTGGATTTTGTCTCTGGATAGAAAAAAAAAATACACAGACTTAAAGTTTTGAGCAGAATTTTAAGAACATAAACCACCTTTGACGTTATCCGGAGAAAGAAATATTATTGCAGGCAGCTTTTTATTTGAAACAGCTTCAACTTTTTTCATGGAATATCATGCTGTTTTTTAGGGCTGCAGACAACTTTCCAAGAGGAAGCCTGGCAAAAATCCAGGGAATTCTGTGTTATACATCTATTGGAGAGGGCAAACTTTAAAAAATAAGCCCACATTAGGCATTAGTGAATGTGTCAGTAAGCACAGCCACGTTGTTGATTGGTACAAAATTAATAATAATACCTTGTATTTGTCAGCATTCTTGAGATAAAAGAACTAATAAAAAAAAAATATATATATAAGATCATATAAATATATATATGTATTTATATGTATACATATATGAGCTTATATAAATATATAAAAATATGTAAGCTCATAAATATAAATATAAATATAAATATAAATATAAATATAAATACTCATGCTTATGGAGGCCAAGAGGTCCCGCAAAGTCTTAACAAGCTGGAGACTCAGGAAAGCTGATGCTGGGACCACGCCTGAGAACCCTGGTTGCTGATGGATGTAGATTCCAGTCCAGATCTGAAGGCCTGAGCATCTAGGAGTGCTGAGGGCAGACGAATATTAGTGCCCGAGCTCAAACAATCTTCCTGCTCGCTCTAGTCCTAAGTAGATTGAAGGATGCTCACCCACACTGGGTCGGCGGCGGGTGGGGTGGGCACTGGGATTTGCACTCTACCAAGTCAAATGCTAATTTCATCTGGAAACACCCTCAGGGACACACTCAAAACTAACGTTTAGCCAAACATCTGGGCGGCCATGATCCTGTCAAGTTGACACATAAAATCAACCATCACAAAATTCTAACGGTCAGCTCAGAATTCCACTTGTCCTACAGTAACTTTTACGAAAACGATGTTCGTAGCAACCTGTTTGTAACAAACAAACAAACAAAAAATGAAAATAGCCTAAATTCCCTTCAACAGGAAATCATCTACATGAACTTAGGCTTATTCTTGTAATGGCATTTTCTGCAGCTTTTTTTTTTAATGTTTATTTATTTTTGAGAGAGAAAGAGACAGAGCCTGAGTGGGGGAGGGGTAGAGAGTCAGACACAGAATCCGAAGCAGGCTCCATGCTCTGAACTGTCAGTACAGAGCCTGATGTGGGGCTCAAACTCACTAACCGTGAGATCATGACCTGAGCTGAAGTCGGCACTTAACCGACTGAGCCACCCAGGAGCCCCTGAAGCTTTTATTTATTTATTTTTTTAATGTTTATTTATTTTTGAGAGAGACAGAGACAGAATGCGAATGGGTTAGGGGCAGAGAGAGAGGGAGACACAGAATCCAAAGCAGGCTCCAGGCTCTAAGCTGGCAGCACAGAGCCCCACACGGGGCTCAAACTCATGAACTGTGAGATCGTGACCCGAGCCGAAGTCGGATGCTCAACCGACTGAGCCACCCAGGCGCCCCTCTGGAGCCCCTGAAGCTTTTGTAAAAAGGGAAACAGATTCTTTACTGACTGACATGAAAATGTGTTAACAAGTAAAAAAGGCAGAAGTGAAGCAGTTTGTATAATCCTTGAGCCGCACCAATGTTATTTCTCAGTTGTGATGAATGTGTTTTGGTTATGATAGATGTCAACATTGGGGAAAGGCAGGGTGAAGCGGATACAGGACTCCTGTGCTCTCTGCAACTCTTCCGTAAATCTAAAACTATTCTAGAATAAAAATTCAAGTATACATCCCACAGTACATTTCTACTCTACTGCGAATAATATACTATATAATTGATTATTAACATGGAACTGGTTTATCAAAATAAAAGACAAATATGGGAGGAAACGATGCAGAGGAGCTAACAAGCGTCCTATACTACGTCATGTGAGGCTGGTGTGAAGACAGATATTAATTATCTCCTAATCCCTTAGCTCACACAAGAGACCTTTGGAGAAGACGCAAGAAGGAGGGCTGGAAAACAGGGAGAGGTTGAAAGTTGCAAATCTCAAGTGGCAGGGTCTTTCATACTTAATACTTAAAGATCTTTTAATACTTAAAAGATTTGGGTAAGCCGTTAGGGGTCTGGCTTATTCTGTCGTCCCAGACTCAGGTCTTTAGGGGGGCACTGAGGTCTCCGTGGGAAATTTATGGAGCGAGCAGGAGTTGTATTTTCACCTGACCAGACAGGGAGGTGACAGAAGCTATGGAAACTGATCTTTGGGGGGGAAAAATTCCTTTTCTAGGTTCACCCACACTGCAGCGCATCAACTTTGAATGCTTCCAGCCGAAGGTGGAATGCCATTCCCCCCCTTCTGCCACAGCTTCTTGCAGAAAGAGCCAAGCTCAGTAGGGAGTTGCCAGCTTCACCCGCCTTGGTGGGTACGAAACATGAGAGTACCCATGAGAAGGGAGGAAGGACAGATGCATCCCTGCCGCGGCTGAACCCGGGATGGACCAACGAGCCATGCCAGAAAAAGTGTAGATGTTTAAAGTCTCTGTCTTTCCTGTTGTTTTGGGAGAAATGGAGCAGAACAAGATTTTCCTGTAGTTTCATAAACAAAATGGTGTCCACGTCACTTTGGAATGGTGGAGTACAGGTATACTCTGAACCCCAGAAGGAAGAACTTGCTTCATCCGTGGAGCTCTCAGGCGAATGCCGAGTCATTTCAAATGTGATGAATGAATAGTTGAGGGCGGGAATCTTAGGCCCAGCGGATGGGGAGGCAGCAGGCACTGGATGGCAGAGGGAAAGCATCCATTACTTTTACGCACGTCTTCATTTGTCAACGGTGAGGGAAGTGGCAAAAAGCCAACGGCCTTCTGCTCGTTTCCCCGGGGCCAGCACCCATCACACCACCAAGGTGAAAGGGCCATCGCAGAGCCAATCAGAGCCACCAAGACGAAATCATTGGGTGTTACCCCCAAATACACCAATAAGAGAGATGTGTACCATCCTTCTAAGCTGTCTTCTAGTATTTCTTTAATTAGATGTTTTCTACTGACACCTGCTAGAGACTTTATGCACCACTATGTATTATTATTTGAAGACCACAAAAGTGAATCATACATTCATGTGCCTCATTTGATGGAGGAAAGGGCCATCAAGTGTAGCACTGGGACTTATTCTGTTTGTTGTTTTAGTTGAAATTCCTTTCTCTAACAAGGAGTGTTATACAAGTTAGAATTTTAAGATGAAAAATGAATGTGGCAAACCAGTTGTAGGAATTATTATTATAATTCAAATATAATATTAATACAAATATAATATAATAGAAATAATATTATACAATATATAATATAATACATATATTATATATTGTATATTATATATATTATATATGTTATATAATTTATATAATATATATAATAAAATATATATATAACAATTTCTATTATTTCTATTATTTCTATTAATATAATACAAATATAATATTTCTGTATTATTTCTCTATTATTTCACAGTCACAGGCAAACCTATGTCTGCCTCAAAGGAACATCTACAAGTATGTAAACCTAGGGATACGTGAGAAACCCTTCCATTTAAAACTGTGTATATAGATGGGGCACATGGCTGGCTCAGTCCCTGGAGTATGCAACTCTCGATCTCAGGATGGTGAGATCGAGCCCCACGTGGGGTATAGAGCTTACTTAAAAAAAATAAAATAGGGGCGCCTGGGTGGCTCAGTCGGTTAAGCGTCCGACTTCAGTTCAGGTTATGATCTCACAGCTCATGGGTTCGAGCCCAGCATTGGGCTCTGTGCTGATGGCTCGGAGCCTGGAGCCTGCTTTGGATTTTGTGTCTCCCTCTCTCTCTGCCCCTAACCCACTCGCATTCTGTCTCTGTCTCTCTCAAAAATAAATAAACATTTTTAAAAAATCATAAAAGTAAATAAATAAATAAATAAAATCTTAAAAAAAAACTGTGTGCAGAAATTTCCTTGTGTATTGTATCTTTCTTGTTTTTTATATATAAATAACATATAACCTATAGGACATATATGATAGTACATATACATGATAACATATAACAATATATGATAATATATCACATACAAAACAAATATTTTGTAAACCTACCTCTCTCTATGCTTGTCGCATATATAATAAACAAAATATTTTGTGATTTGGCATGTTGTTAAAAATGTTAGGTGAATTAAATACTCCACACTTGTTTGGAATTTTGATGGAAAACTTGCAGTGTCTTGTCGCATTAGGATCTTGGTCATATGTAGAGATTTCAAAATAAATAAATAAAATCATTTATTTATGTCGGAAACGTTTCGTTTTGTTTTTTGCGTTTTAATGAATGAACTGGATAGCTTTAAAATGGTAACAGCTAGCAGAGCAGAAGAAGCTAGCTAATTAACTTGGTGGGAAATTTGGAATTATCCAGATACATTTTGTGATTATTAGTGTAAATTAGGTGGTAACTGCACTTTATCACGTTATCATGTACAAAATAATTACAATATTTTGTCATAGCTAACTTCCAGAAAAGAAAGTGAATAAATGATATACGTACTTAGAAATGTCTTGGAAAAAAATTTCACATGAAATTCTTTTAGTAAGTGCATATTTAATTTATTGTTTATATTAGGAGTTTTAACTGTACAGGTAGAGATTTGCATATTTCTGAAGGAATATGTAAACGTAAACATGGAAATTAATGTCAGTTGATTTATTGTATCAACAAAGATCTGAATCCTATAAAGGAAGGTGACAGGTAATTATAGAAATGCATATATGATTCATAGGTAGAAAAATAATTTCTGCATGCATTAAGTGGACTGCAGAAAGGTTTGGACTCTTTATAGAACAGATGTTTTAATGCCTAAAATCCCTAAAATGATCCATATGTTTTTTAATATAAGGATAAGCAGATTTTAATAAAGCATTTCAACTGAAAAAAAGATTTTAAGTCCTAAAATAATCTAATATAAATACTGAAAACAAGAAATACAGTATAAACCAAATTTCAATAGCTGTCACTAACAATTTATTTTATATCAGTATATATTATATATTTTATAAGATCATTTATATTATGATGTCTATGTATATATCTATATATACAATTTGAATTCCTAATTCTATTCTTTGAGTTGTCATGGTTCATTGTTGGTTTCAAATGAAATCATTTCAGTTTAAATGTCCCTGCATTTTAATGTTTTATTTAGTCTTGAGGGTTGCAACACTACCTACACAAAAGTGTTCAAGAGAATTGCTGATTTGCACTGACGTTACAGATTTTAGGATTATGATTATATCTATGTTTGGATAATTTTTTTTGTTCAAATGCGATTTTGTCTCACATTATAAAAAGTGTGTGCAATTAGGGCAGCATCAGTACAATTTCTGGTGTTTGGGGGAGATTATCTCTAAATATATTTTAATTAAAACAATGTGATTTGCATCTTCAACATATTTGCATGATTCAACTTTCTTAATGGTTTCTAGTATACCTCTTTTGAATTATTAATGATGCATTTTAAAATATCTTGCTCAATTTTCCATCTTGACTCTACAATTTTTTTTAATGTTTATTTATTTTTGAGAGACAGAGTGTGAGCAGGGGAGGGGCAGAAAGAGAGAGGAAGACACAGGATCTGAAGCAGGCTCCAGGCTCCGAGCTGTGAGCCCAGAGCCCGATGGGGTGGGGCTTGAACTCACTAATTTTGAGATCAATACCTGAGCTAAGTCTGAGGCTTATCCTGAGCCTAAGTCCTACTCTAACTGACTGAGCCACCCAGGCGCCCCCTATCTTGACTCTGAAACCAGCTACTTCAAATAACCATTCAGGAACTGAGATGATGTGGCCTGTTACCACCCAACATTCAGGAACATATGAACTTGGGGTGAGTGCAGAGAGGGGGCAGACTGGGAGTCAGTCTGACTGTGTGATCCCATTGTTTCCCCCTCCCGCAGGAAAGGAGGCTGCCCCCCCGCCCCCGATCTTGTGATCTTCCTGCTGTCCCACCTGTGGGATGGGTTTTCAGAGGCGCCAGGTGTGGGGGGGGCAGAACCCCCAGGAAAGGTACTCAACCGCTCTGCTACAGGCACCGCCGTCCCCAGCGGGGGTTGGTTTGCCTGCAGTCAGAGGTGGGGAGCTGGCTCAGCCCACTAGCAGCATCCTTTTGTGTTACAGTGAGTGGCCTTCTCCCTTTCCTGCCACCCCCCTCTCCTAACCTCGAGTGGACAGCCCTCCTGAGCCTCAGTGGTGCCTTCTGCTTGCTGGGCTGAGCTCGTCTTCATCGGCCACCTCTGTTCCAGGGCCTCCATCTCGGGGCCCCCGGGGCATTCCCACGGTGAGTCTGCTGGAAAGCCGAGTGTCCCCCTTAGAATTCAACCCATCGTTCCGAGTAGGACCCAGTGAAGACCAAGGTTTATGATACTGTCAGACGAATAAAGCAACGTGAAATAAGCAAGCACACCACATCTGGGATCATTTTCAGGGTTTTTGGTTCTATTTTATAACCACCTATCACCATCGCCGAAAACACTCTCAGTGCAGCTGCGGTCTAAACGGTTCCGGGAGATTCTTTTCCATGTGTTTCCAGGTTCACCATGAAGACATCTCAGCTCGGTCCTGGATTCAACCGTGGGTTGTTTGGCATAGATTTAGGGATCGGCTTCAACCTCACAAAGTTGTGGGTTTGATCTTTCATTCTCTCGTGGGCCTTTAAAGTACCTTCTGGCTTACAGTTATTATGAATCAATGTAGGTAAATTTCACATCGTTTTTAAAATCCTATTCTGCTCTCCTGGCATACCCTTCTTTCTGTTTTCTTTCTGTTTAATGAAAAGGCACATGGCTCACAACGATCCTTTAATTAAGTTGTATTAACACTATTTCAGGTGATACCACTTCAAAGGGCACTTTGACTGAGGGAGTCTCTCACAAAAATATCCCAACCAGATATTTGATATTTGATTAATATTCCAAAGTACAACTACATGAGATTCACTGAAACCTTTATTAGGAGAACATTACAACTGATACGTAAGCCATCAGCCCTTTCTTTCTTAATCATGTTCCTCAGTTACCAATGAAGGTGTCATTCGTTTTTTAGGAAAGTGTAAAATGGGAGGATGATGTTGACAATGCAGAGTTTATGTGTGAAGCAATCCAGTGAGACAGTCCTACGCCAGACCTGTCACTGTGTGACCCCCCAATGGTAAGGGGAAAGCCAATCACAGATTGCGTCGACTCCCCATTGGTAAGGGGAAAGCCAATCACAGTTTGCACTGACTCCCATTGGTAAGGGGAAAGCCAATCACAGATTGCATCGACTCCCCATTGGTAAGGGGAAAGCCAATCACAGTTTGCGCTGACCCCCATTGGTAGGGGGAAAGCCAATCACAGATTGTGTCGACCCCCATTGGTAAGGGGAAAGCCAATCACAGATTGCGTCGACTCCCCATTGGTAAGGGGAAAGCCAATCACAGTTTGCACTGACTCCCATTGGTAAGGGGAAAGCCAATCACAGATTGCGTCGACTCCCCATTGGTAAGGGGAAAGCCAATCACAGTTTGTGCTGACCCCCATTGGTAGGGGGAAAGCCAATCACAGATTGTGTCGACCCCCATTGGTAAGGGGAAAGCCAATCACAGATTGCGTCGACCCCCATTGGTAAGAGGAAAGCCAATCACAGATTGCGTGGACTCCCCATTGGTAAGGGGAAAGCCAATCACAGATTGAGTTGTCTCTTTGCTGTTTCAGAACCGTGTACCTGCTAAGATTGGCTGAAAGTTTTGAAACCCTCTAAAACATCATCAGATGAGAAGGCAAGTGTTCTCCCACTTTGCTGGGCTTCCTCAAGAAGCACAAGAATCCGTCTGCAATCAACCACCCCTTGCCATGAACTTTCTCAGGCTGAGCATTCAGGCGTGCAGCGAGGACCCAGCTCTTTTATTTTGTTATGTGTGTTTATTGGGTGTCCACGTGCAACTCTGTATGAAGCAAGTCTTCAGGGAAAGCTGGGTGGCAAGGTTGGTTGGAGAGTGTATATATTTAAAATGCTACTCGGTTTATGAGATGGATAAGACCAGAACAGAATTCATAGCATAAAGGAATATAAAACCAAATGTGATGTCGTGTTGATAATTTACTTCACATGGGATTATGAAAGGAATTTCTTTAAGAGACCAAGATTATGTGGGGCGCCTGGGTGGCTCAGTCGGTTGAGCGACCGACTTCGGCTCAGGTCACGATCTCACGTTCCGTGAGTTGGAGCCCTGCATCCGGCTCTGTGCTGACAGCTCAGAGCCTGGAGCCTGTTTCGGATTCTGTGTCTCCCTCTCTCTGACCCTCCCCCGTTCATGCTCAGTCTCTCTCTGTCTCAAAAATAAATGTTAAAAAAAAATTTTTAAGAGACCACGATTATGTAAAATGGATAATTAATAGAGAAACAACAATTGCTTTAAGATGTAAAATGAAAATAAGTCATTGCATGACAAAATTAAGGTTTTCATTTTTAACACATTCTGAAATGCATCTGCGACTTTCAACACCTTAAGAGAGCCAATGAGATGCAAAACAACAAACAAACAAACAAAACTTGCTAGTTATTTGGTACAAGTCAATAGTGTGTAGAAGACAGTAGAATGGAAATCCCAAGAACCTATCCACTGTGTCGACATTTGTCCATCACGATGGACAAACAAAAAAATCCTGAAGCAAGCAGAGTCAGAATGACCAGAGTCACTAACTTCCTGTCCCCGCTGTTGCTGGTGATTAAGAATAACATGAGGCCACTCTCTCGGGAGCAGAAGTCGTTTGGGGTGGAAGGAAGGCGGTCTGAGAGGACTCCACAATTACAGGGAATCCAGAGTTCAGGGCCGGCAAGGGTCTCGCCTCTCAGCAATCACTCGTAGGTTGGATTCCTGAACGGAAGGCACAGAGCTAATCTAGCCATTTCTATTTTCCTTCTGACCTCCTTGTCAGGACCCTGCAGTTGCGGAGGGTGGCATTTTAACAGCTCTGTCTGTGGCTTGTCGTGGAGGACTACTGTGCCTCGATGGGTTCCAGGGGAAAAGTCTTAAAGGAGAAAGGTCAAAAAAAAAAAAAAAAAAAAAAAAAAAAGAGAGAGAGAGAGAGAACTGTACCTTTCAGTTATTCTGCAGTTTTTGTTTTGTTTCATTTTGTCTTTCTGTTTTCGGCTGTAAAACCATGCCTAGTGTTTCAGAGGCATCTTACTGTGGGCGGTAAGAAGGCACCTGAGCACTGTGGTTTGTGTCTGTGGGGAAAATGAGAGCTCAGCTGCCCTATTTTTATTAATAGTCAAGGCTTTGCTGAGAATTGTAAGGAAAGAGCTCCCCCCCCCCCCACTCTTCTTTTATTAAAGCTGGACTTAATGTCATGGCGCCTGGGCATGCAGCATCTTTTAAATGGCAGTAAGTCGAATGTTTTCCGTTTCCTGTTGGACAGTGAGAGGAGTTACCCAGGGATGTTTGGAATTAAATGCTGAGAGTTCTGATGCTAAATGGCTTTTCTGACTTTTTTCAAACAGATTTTCAGAATAAATCCCAGTTTCCTCTTGGAATTTCTCCATGCACCAACACATATGTTAATGTTTCCTGACTAGTTGGTGGGTTTCGCTTTTCCTGATTCTGCAGGCATATTTGTCTATGCTTCCTAAGATCACCTTCTTTCGATCGATTGTCTCTTCAATTTTATTTTCTCTCGTTTACATTTTTTTAATGTTTATTTTTGAGAGAGACAGAGACAGAATGCGAGTCGGTTAGGGACAGAGACAGAGGGAGAGACACAGAATCCGAAGCGGGTTCCAGGCTCCCAGCTGACTTTCCACACAGATCTGACACGGGGCTCAAACTCACGAGCTGCGAGATCAGGACCTGAGCTGAGGTCAGACACTTAACGAACTGAGCCCCCCAGACACACCTATTTACCCTCTTTTATAGCCTGGCTTCAAGATACCCAGAAACTACTGTCTCTTAGAAGACCACCCTCTTTCCCTGGTACACAAGGATATATGGGAAAACAAGAATGTCTAAGGTCTGATGAAGCTTGGAGAGTTGGGGCCATGGGAAACATGTGGGATCTTGAGACAGAAGTCTAAGATTCCTCTTTTATCTTAAAAATAAAAGATAAAGGAACACAAAGAATAGCTAGGCAGTATACATAGGTTATGCCTTCAAGTGCCCAGAGAAATGTACTCCCAATATGTAATGACTATTTGCCTGATTGATTTCCTGGTTCTCTCGATCCTCAATCATGAGATAGTCAACAGTCTTTCTCTGAAACTAGAAGCGACTCCCTCCTTCACGATGAGATCTTGGTTTTTGACACCGTTGCTGTTTGTGGGTTCGTTTTGCTCGGTGTATTCACGCACAAATGACAAATCTTTTTTCTGGTTTTATCAAACCCCATATACATGCTCTACCTCTCTTTCAAATGGCCACCATCGCATTTTTTCGAATTACTACTTATTTTTTTTTAATCTGCATCCAAGTTGGTTAGCATGCAGTGCGATAATGACTTCAGAAGTAGATTCCAGTGATTCATCCCCTATGTATAGCACCCAGCGCTCATCCCAAGTCTCTTCCTTAATGCCCATCACCCATTTAGCCCATCCCCCACCCACAACCCCTCTAGCCACCCTCAGTTTGTTCTCTATATTTAAGAGGCTCTGATGTTTTATCCCCCTCCTTGTTTGTATATTATTTTTGCTTCCTTTCCCTTATGTTCATCTGTGTTGTATCTTAAATTCCACGTATGAGTGAGGTCATATGGCATTTGTCTTTCTCTGACTGACTAATTTTGCTTAGCATAATACCCTCCAGTTCCACCCACATTGTTGCAAATGGCAAGATTCCATTCTTTCTGATTGCCAAGTAATATTCCATTGTGATTGTTTGTGTATATATACACACATATATCACAGCATGGCCAGCACCACATCTTCCCCTTTTATCGTGCGACCACTCTGCACACAGAAACCCTCCCATGCGGAGCATGCCCATGTGTCCGACCCCCTGGTGCAGGGAGGGACAGCGGAGAGACCCGTGGCTTCAGGTTGCACTGAACGGTTGGTTTCCTTCTCCTCTTGGTTTCCCCCCCACAGATACTGCAATGAGCATTTGCTGTGCCCCCCACACATGTTCTGGACAGGCTGGGGTCCTTGGGAACCGTGCACAGCCCAGTGCAGGGGCGGCATTCAAGCTCGCCGCAGGACCTGCGAGAACGGACCTGACTGTGTGGGCTGCAATGTGGTGACTTCAGTCTCCCTCATTTGAGCCCCTGATGTAGTGCTGGGAGTCCAGAGCCAGCACCCGCTAGGTGCTCTGCACACACTCGATACACTGCAAACATTAGGTGTTCTGCAAACTACACGCTCTGTACATACTTTTACACCAGATGCCGTGACTCACCCAGGTTTCTCTGGTTGATAAGAATGACCAGAGGAAATACTGCAAGGTCAGAGTAGCTTATAGGTTTCCTGAAGTTAAATATTAGCATATGAACGATCTATCTCAAAAATATTTCCGTTCTGATTTCTGTGTTATGACCAAAACTTTAGGCTGCTTAGTTTTGGTCAGTGTATTTGGTTGGAGGAAATGGAGGGAGCTCTCCGTACGAGTCCACACTAAGCTAGAGAACGCACAGCGAACTTGACACACTGAGGATAAGAAAACTCTGTGAAGTCAGAGCAAGTTGGTGCCAATTCAGAGGGAATAAATCACAACTTATGGCCTTGTTTTTCTCTGCCTTAGCAAGTCATATTTCTTTTAACACTTTAAACCCTTGAATTTTATTTGTGCCAGCACCTTTCCAAAGGTCCATACTCGCCATTCCTGCACCATTTGCCATCTGTAAGAATGACTGAGTGCTCGGGGCTGCTGGCTTCCCGGGCTTCCACATCATTCGCACCCCCGCCCTCCTCCCGGCCGGTGCTGCCACCACAGAGCTCAAGCGGTGGGTGGGGATGTTCTGGGGGAGGGTTTAACACGAGAAGGTCTGGCTCAGCATCCCTGCTGATCTTTCCAGTTGTTCCTTGCGTCGCTTTCGTTTCTCGGTCCCTGAGGCTGAGCAGTGTTTTTGTGCTGCAGTCGAGCTTGTTTTTTGTGAGATGCGAAAGGCTACATTCCCCAGATCGCCTTGGGAAACTGAGAGAGAGGAAGGAGGTTACAAGGGGCTTTGTTAGATAGGTCCACCCCAAGGAGGTTTCCGTTATTAGGATTTGTGGTTAGATTTCTTTTCCTGCAAACTGGCCGAGATATTGTAATAGCGTTGCTACCTTCTACTCAAGATTACAGAGATGGTCATTTCCGGGTTGGCCTGAACTACTTTTGGAGTCAACAAAATTCTCAGTCTCTATATATGCTGATATATTTATTGACTTGTCAGGTGCTCAAATTTAAAAGTATTTTTATAAAAGTGAAGGTAATTCCTGGTGATTACCAGCAACATCTCGCATGTTCTTGGAAAATAAATCAAATACGGCAACTATTCTTTGCTGGAACCTGTCACTTCCGGCACTGGGGGCCGAGTGTCCGGGACTGTGGTCATCTGTCTCGTCCCCTGGGAAACCACAGCCCAACTGAGTTGTCCTTGATCTCTCGCCCCTCAGTTTCTAGGGCTTTGTGGGTCTAAGAAACCTGAACACGTGTGGCATCATTTATTCGTTGTTGCTTATTGGCTTCATGATTATATCCATAAAGTGTTTTACTCCGACAAAAATTTATATTAAGGAAAGTG
The DNA here is from genome assembly GCF_028018385.1 of Neofelis nebulosa. Classification (NCBI taxonomy): domain Eukaryota; kingdom Metazoa; phylum Chordata; class Mammalia; order Carnivora; family Felidae; genus Neofelis; species Neofelis nebulosa. The sequence continues at coordinate 6,495,867 of NC_080782.1, read as the reverse complement.
TAACACATCTGCCACACGTAATATGTCTTGTGTAGCATAGACGTAAATGATTTAAGTTCTTCGAAATGGTGACAAATTTGTCTTTTGATACGTGTCTATATTTATTGCCTGATAACTTATAAAATGAATGCAGCACCAGCATCAGAATCTAGGAGAACTTGACGTGAGTCTCGAACAACTCTGGTTGTTCTGGGTTTTTTAGTTTTTTCTTTTTTCTCCCAACTACTTTCAACTGGAGTTTACTTTCTCAAGGGTGTAATTAGCATAATTAATCAACCTGTTTATTTACCGTCGAAGTACAAAAATGTTTTCTTGGTCACACAGCTCTTTTATTTATTCCAGCTCAGTCTCGCCCAAGGCAGGAACACTGGCTCAGGTAAACTGAGGAGAACAGACAGGTTCGAGCAGAAGCTACGTTTGTTTGAATTGCTTAGAAAATGTATCATCTCAATGAAATGCCCGAGAACGTTATTTAAAAAGGCAAGTCACACAGACTTCGTGACACAGGTGATCCGTACATCCTAGCTGCGGTCTTCAAATTTTCAGCCAAGAGGGTGATTGGAGGGTGTCTTTTGTAGAAACTAGCCGTAAGTCTAGGTGATACATTAATTTGACGTCGTGGATGTGATCGTCTGTTTCCCAGCATCTGGCTGGATGACTGGTCAGGTGATAACTTCAAAGTCTCACTCTTCCCTGAAAAGGAGATGATAATCCCTCCCTCCTAGAGTCACTGTAACTATCACAGACTGTGACCTTCTCTGAAGTTCTGGCAGAAAATGGCACATTTAGAGCACTTGAGAGCAAGCTTTGCTCCAACTCATATCATCTCAGTTGTTAAAAAAACAAAACAAACTCATTCCCTTAAATCCTCAGGTTTTATGATGTTATGAGCAGGTCTATTGAAAAATGGTAGGAGCATTAGGGAATTATCAATGGCAAGGGAGTAAAGATAAAGGTAAATTCATAAGGAACATGACTTTTTGCATTATTGTAAATAACAATACATTATTATAATAATATCAAGGTGTAATAATATCATTGTAATTATTATTATAAGTTAACTGTTGTGAGAGAATTAAAAACCACAACACAAAAAAGGAAGGAGAATCCAAGACATTGATGCTGAGTAAACAGAATTGCTTCTCAGTATAGTGTACATCAAATTCTCCCTCAAAAGTTTAACAGATGCATTAAAAAAAAAAAAAAGTTAATAGACACGTTAAAGAACGTAAACGTTGGGCTAGATACATCCGGGGCATTCCAAACACAGAATCAGCGTCAGTGTTCCAAAAGCTGTATCCTTCACTGAAATTTCACACGAAAGACAAAATAGTTGGCCAAAAGGCCCTGATCAAAGATACTGACTTTGAACACAGATTAAACATAAACCTTCCTGATGCAGGAGAAAGAACCACAGGAGACTCATAGAGGTCAAAAAGAAAGACCTTAAAAACCAATACATGCTGGCAAAGGGGTTCTTTGAAGGGTAATCAACATTGATACAAGGTAGAGTGTATTGTTTGTACCAAACAATGCTACTGAGGAAGCATTTAAAACTAAATGTGTCTGGCGAGTGGAAGGTTAACTAGATTTGTGATATGAATACTAAGGACAATATTACAAAGCGCCTTATTACCAAATGCTTTTGGAAGTATTCCCTCATGTGGTCCTAGATTTCCAGAGAGATCTCGTCATTTGTCTGAAAGCCCGCAGCCCACAAAGCTCGGCCTCCATTCAGATCTCATGCCACGGGCTCTCCTCCCCAGGACGCTGGGGTCGATTCGGAAGAAACAGAACAGGCCTTGAGCAATGAGGAGGTCAGTGCAAATATCACCCCCAAGCGGGTCTGTTCAAAAAGCCCAAAGACATAGGGACACCTGGGTGGCTCAGTCGGTTAAGCATCCAACTCTTGATTTTTGGCTCAGGTCATGGTCCCAGGTTCATGGGACTGAACCCTGTGTCGGGCTCCATGCTGAGCCTGAAGGTTGCTTACGATTCTGTCTCTCTTCCTCTGCCTTACTCTCTCTCTCTCTCTCTCTCTCAAATTAAAAAAGAAAGGCACCGAACGAACACTGTAATTAAACAGTTGTTGTTAAGTGCATTCGCTTGTATTTGCAAATATTCCTCTGCCAAGGGCGATCCCTGATTATAGCACGTGAAACGTGATAACCCATCTCCATAAGAAAGGAAATGCGGATTTTCTTTCAGCTTTTTGAAACATCTTGGTGAAGACCTTGCAGATACGAAGGATTGTCATGGTGAAGATGTCGGGTTTTGTTAAAAGAAGTTGGGGTGTCTTGAGATAGAAGTGATATCAGTGGGTGTGATCACGGGCTGCAACAGATGGCCACAACACTATACATTTTCTAGAATTCAGCATCTCAGAAGTTCCGCAATCAAGTGCAAAATTGATGCACGACACAGATGGGGAGAAAAGAAAAATGATGGATTATAGGAATTAATCCATCAAAAGTCTGCCTCTAGGACATATAAATAATCATCTGCAATCTCTAGAAATTACATATGGAAGCTGAGAACTAGAGAATTTTACAAAAAAAAAAAATGTTTATAGTATTGGGAGACTGTGGTATAAATTTCACTCACCTAAAAAAAAAAACAAAAAAAACAACGGGGATCTATTCTATTTTTTAAATATCTGCCTGCAGTCGTTCAATACCATGATTGCAAAGGTAATTGCAAAGACTTTCAAATATAGCAGAGGCTTCCTGTTGTAAACTTAAAGCGCGTCTGCGCGTATTTAATAAGTTCCGTGACAGAACATTCCCTGATGACCAAGTCCCCCAAATGTACTTAAGCAAATACACAAGTAGTGGCTTCTGTCATGAGCTTCAGCTAAATGACCACGAGTTTGCAATTTTGTTTTACAAGCTGATGTGAGATTACGCAGCATAACAAACAGTCCCTGGTTTTAAAGATTTGTAACCATTAGAGCATGAGTAATCAAATGCACTTTCTAAAACTAAAGCCTCGAGTGGAATTAAAGGGATCGGAGAATGCTCTTTCCCAAACTCACCTACGTGTCAACTTCTGTGCTTTACTGTAACATTTCTGAGAGTTCTGAGCTAATCACGGACTTCCCAGGGAACGTTCCATGTGCCATTTTGCTGATTCCGTGTCCCCCCCCCCCCCCAAATCGGGCACTTCTTTTTGGACAATTTCTGGAGCTCCCCTTGTTCACATCTGAATGAATCAGGTACTTGCCACTAATTAAAGAGCAGAGTCTCGGGGCGCCTGGGTGGCTCAGTTGGTTAAGCATCTGACTTTGGCTCAGGTCATGACCTCACGGCTCGTGGGTTCGAGCCCCGCGTCGGGCTCTGTGCTGACAGCTCGGAGCCTGGAGCCTGCTTCGGATTCTGTGTCTCCCTCTCTCTCTGCCCTCCCCCGCCCCCCACTCTCACTCTGCCTCTCTCTCTCTCTCTCTCAAGAATAAATAAACATTAAAAACAGAAGAAGAGCAGATTCTCTTGCAGTGGTGTTGCTAGATCCTATGTTTTAAAAAGCATCAATTGATTTATTCTGTTTTTATTATTGCCTTTCTCTGCTTGCTTTTGTATTAGTTCAGTCTTCCTCACTCTTAAAGCAGGAAATCTTAAATCATCCACTTGGAACCTTTCTTTCTTTCTAATGTAAGAATTTTATGCAATGAATTTTACCGTGTGTTAGCTACATTACACAGATTTTCATGTGTTATGATTTCATCTTTGTCCCAAGAATTACTGATAAGCATTCTGTTTAATGTCTAAATATTTGGACATTTGTCCAGATATCTTTCTGTTATTGAATTCTATTTTAATTGCTTAATTAAAAAGTACTCAACATTTTAATTAATATGAGCAATTACTTTACTTAATTGGAGCAGATAGGCAACTTGGTATGATTTTTATTCTCTTAAAATTATTCAGATATGCTTGATAGCCCAGAATATGGCTTATGGCATGTGAAAAAAAAAAATGTGTCTTCTGGGGCGCCTGGCTGACTCAGTCGGTTGAACGTCTGACTTCGGCTTAGGTCATGATCTCACGGTTCATGAGTTCGAGTTGTTGGGCTCTGTGCTGACATCTCGGAGCCTGGAGCCTGCTTCTCGTTCTGTGTCTCCCCCTCTCTCTTCCCCTCCCCTGCTCATGCTCTGTCTCTCTCTGTCTCTCAATAATAAGTAAACGTTAAAAAAATTTTTTTAATGTGTCTTCTGCTGTTGTTGGTTGGACTCTTCTTTAAATGTCACTGAGATCGAATTGCTTGATCGCACTGTTCACATTTTTTATGTCCTTACAGGTTTTCAGCTTGTTCTGTCAGTTACTGTCTGTTATGAAGTATGCACACATTCATTATTGTTACTATATCCTCTTACCCACTTAACTCCCGGAGCCTAGAGGTGTCTTTTCATCCTCGGTAATGGAATTCTTGTTCTAAAAGATACAGTGATGGTAACATAGCCTCTGATGCCCTGTTCCTTTTTTTTTTATTCTCATTTACTCTCTGTGTTTCCTTTTGGTTGATTTCTATCGCAACGTCCTTAAATTCACTAATCCTTTCTTTGATAATGTCTAATCTGTTATTAATTTTATCCAGTTTGTTTTTCACTTCAGACATTGTATTTTTTCAACTCTAAAAGTTCCTTTTGATTCTTTTGTGTGTTTTCCAGTTGTCTCCTCTTTGCCTTTATGTCTTCCTCTACTTGTCTTAAATACACAGAGGACACAGATGATGGATCTTCTAATGATATTCATCTTCTCCATCACTTCCGTGGGCATTTTTCCTATTAATTGGTTTTTTCCTGGTTGTTCATCTTATTTCCTTCTCTCTGTATAAGGACAACTGGATGCCTGCCACTGTGAGTTTTACTTTTTTGGGTGCTAGATTTTTTTGTGTGTGTTCTATGAAATATTATTGTTTTATACTGAAGATGATCGAATATCAGTTTACAATTCCCTAGGGAACAGTGGTTTATTAGCTGAAATAAGATGCTTTTTATAACTGACAATGAAGTACAGATATAATACTAATAAACAGCAATATATAATTCTCTTTATTTCCCCCATGGGGATTTGATTTGTTTATTTTGATAGTTAATCCTTAGTATGGCTTAAATATTTGTGTCCCCTTCCCCCCAGAATTCGTATGTTGAAAACCTAACCCTCCAGGTGATGGTATTTGGAGGTGGGAACTTGGGGGGCTGAGATTAGCTCTCTGCTCTCTACCACAGCATGGGGCAACAGGTGCCCACAAGCCCCAGAACAGGCCTTCACCAGCCACCAACCTGCTGGTGCCTTCATCTTGGACTTCTCGGCCTCCAGAACTGTAACAAATAGATACTTGTGGTCTAAGCGACCCCGTCTATGACCGTTTTGTCACAGCAGCCCAAGCAGACTAAGACAGATCTCACAGATGCTTATAGACCCTTTTTGGCAGGAAACAGACACTCAGCAAGCAAACACTCCCCACCGTTGCACAGCATCTTAATCTGTTTGGGCGGGTGTAACAGAATACCACACACTGGGTGGCTTATAAAAGAACAGAAATTTCTCACGGCGCCTGGGTGGCTCAGCATGTTGAGCGTTGACTCTTGACCAAGAGCGTTGACTCTTGGTTTCAGCTCAGATCATGATCTGTCGGTCTCGTGAGTTCCAGCTGCACTTCGGGTTCCGTGCTCGCAGCTGGATCTGCTTGGGATTCTCTGTCTCTTCCCCCACCCCTCTGCCCCTTCCCCACTTGTGCAGCCTCTGTTTCTCTCAAAATAAACGAATAAACTTCAAAATATATAAAAAGAACACAAGTTGCTCAGTTGGAGGCTGAAAGTCTGACATCGGGGTGCCGGCATTGGCCAACGTACAGCGAGAGCCCTCTTCCAGACTGTGGTCCCACAGGGTAGAGAACAATAGGAGAAGCAGGCCCTCTTGGGACCCCTCTAAGGGCACTAATCCCATCACGGGGCTCTACCCTCATGACGTCATCTGATCCCAACCACCTCCCCGAGCTCCCCCCCGCCTCCTAACACCATCACACGGGGGGAGAGGGTTCCCACACGTGAAGCTGGGGGGGTGGGGGACACAAACGAATGTCGGTTCACAGCACACAGCGGGTAAGAGAAGCTGGGGGATTGGTCTCCGTGGCCTTTCCACCCACTCATCTCCCCACCTCAGGCTACGCAAAGCACATATATTCAGGCCTTCAAACACCAGAAGCAAGCAGGATACAGAAGTGAGGTCTGTGAGGTTCCTGTCCTGTGATGCTTAGCGAACCTGGCGGTGAAACACCACATCCTTTCGTCTGTCCTAGAGGATGGCCCGGCAACGCGGGTCTTCTGTGTGGAGTCGACACCCGGAAGACCTTGGATGCAGAGAGGAATATCGCAGATCACACACACCGAAGAGGCATGAGGACGGGCTGTTCGTTTGATGTGAGCCAGAGGTGACAAACTTCCTCTTCGGATTCCAAAAGAGGTTTTACCCCCCTTTTTTTAAAAGCAGCAATTCAGGTCGGAGTCCAAAGTGCACCTTCATTTTCTCTGAGCATCTCCATCTTGGTACAGGCTGCATCAAACAGATGAGGCTCGCGGAATGAGCGCTCACGAGCCGGTGTTGTGTTTTTCTGGCTCATTCTATTACTCCCAGGTGACGGGCACTGCATCCCAGCGAGTGCTAGACCATGATGCTCAGCCGTGGCCACAGAGTGGAACCAGCAGAGGGGACTTTCCACTCCCAGCACGCTGGGCTTTGGAGAATCTCCCGGTGACTTCTAGTCCAGGTTGGGCACTGTATAATCTAAGCAGCATCAAAACTCAGGAAACTTTTACTATAAATTATGAATCAATGATCTAGTTTTGACAACAGAGTTGTCTTAAATAATAGACCTGCAGTTTATAGAATTCCGAGTCTCCTGGGATGGTAGTTATGCCTTTTCCTTTTTTTTCTGAACTGCCTCCACATTCAGTATTTTAAATCAGTTTTGAATTGCACCATTATGAGTGCTGGATCACATGCAAATTAGTTAGAACCAAGTAAGGAACTTCGTTTCAGGCACACACATTAGTGTTCTTCTGCTATTGCCTGTGAGAGACATAGAGGGTATTGTGGGTCTTAAAAATCTGGCATGTGAGGAGACAACTGAAGTAAAATTGTGCTTCAAAGTTTTGTTGTTGTTTTTTTTTAAGAACAACTTTCCAAGTGCAGACGTGTAGTAGAAAATTCAAGAGATCATTTAGCAAAAAAAAAAAAAAAATTTAAAAAAAAAAAAAAAAAGGGGCGCCTGGGTGGCGCAGTCGGTTAAGCGTCCGACTTCAGCCAGGTCACGATCTCGCGGTCCGTGAGTTCGAGCCCCGCGTCAGGCTCTGGGCTGATGGCTCGGAGCCTGGAGCCTGTTTCCGATTCTGTGTCTTCCTCTCTCTCTGCCCCTCCCCCATTCATGCTCTGTCTCTCTCTGTCCCAAAAATAAATAAAAAATGTTGAAAAAAAAAAATTAAAAAAAAAAAAAAAGAGATCATTTAGCAAATGTTACTTGAAGCTCTTCAATGTGTTAGTTCTGGTGGATGGAATTAACCTAATTTCCCAAAAACTGACGTGGATTTTTTTTTTTTTTAATGATCTGGTTATGCCAACACCTAAAAGAAACTTTTAAAACCCCCAGTAGGGAAAATCTTAATGTCTTGACCTGTAAGACAAGGTATTGATGGAATTCAAGGTAAATTCAGTTCACACTCTAGCTGCACACCCATGTCTGCTGCACGAGGTTCATCCATCCCCAATGCCTTGTTTAACATTTTTTAGTGATTTAATCCCTTGTTAGAGACTGCCTGCAAATGATGTGGGCTGAAACAATTCACAAGAATATACCAACATAGGGGCTCCTGGGTGACTCAGTAGGTTAAGCATCCAACTTCAGCTCAGGTCTTGATCTCACAGTTTGATGGGATCCAGCCCTGCATCAGGCTCTGTACTGATGGCTCAGAGCTTACTTGGGATTCTCTCTCTCTTTCCACCTCTCTCTCTCTGCCTCTCCCTGACTTGCACTTTCCCTCTCTCTCAAAATAAATAATTAAAAAAAAAAAGAATATAGCAACATAGAGACTTGTGGAAATTAAAAATTTGATCTTTTCAAAACTTAATTGTAATCAGTATACCTAATTGCTTAACATCAGAACATCTGTATCATGTCAGCCCCAAGTAACTTCAGGAATAAAGACAAAAAACAAAAAATGAGAAGAACATACCAGTTTCTGAAGCAGAAGGCTTGCCATACATTATGGAGATGGGGAACTTTTTGGTCGATAAGTAACCTGTCATTGAATTGTACATCATCAAGAAGTTCGTGTTTGTTTTATTAAAATAGAGATATTGTGTCCTGTCTGGAAACTGGGGAGAGAGAATGGATAATTTCAGTTGAGATGTTAAAAATAATTATTTATTATTATAATTATTCATCAGTTCTGTAGACGGGCCTCTTTTTTTTTCCAGGAGAAAAGGGTGCAGAAAGACCCAGTCAATAATACCCCATCACTGCCTGGGTATAGTGCACTCACCAGACAGCTAGGACCAGCTTACATCCAGGTACCATTGGGCCAGCCCCTTTACCTGGGCTGTATCATTTCAGGAGATGTTCAACTGCAGGAAATAGAAAGCCCAACCAGCAGCTGCTTAAACCATAGGAACATACTCTGTTTATTTATTTAACAAGAAGACAAGTGGTTCAAAGCCCTAATTCCAAGATGGCGGGACTTCCTCAGAGTCTCTAGAGTTCTCTTGCCATTTCTCTTAGGTCCGCAGAGTGGCTTCCATAATTGCAGGTGCCGCACGCTCACATAACAACATCCCAAGGCAGAAAGCGGGGCTGCCGGAGTGGTGAGAGAATTTCTTTATTTGACAAAGAAAGAAATGCGTTTCCCACAAGCCCCCAGCAGCCTGCCCCTCACCTCCCGTGGGGCCACTTGCAGCCACAGGGCAAGGGGACAGAGGGTGCCTGGCTCTCCAGCTCTGGGGCTGCAAGCAGGTACTGGAGACAAGGATTGGACTGGCTGGTGGGTAGCCATTCCCACAGAGATATCGTCAGGCCACGGGGACTTCTAAGAGGAAGCCATTTCCAGAGAGTAGCAAGGCCCAGCCCTGTGCTTGGATGCAGCCGGTGACTGGGGTTCCTGAACTGTTCAATTAAACATGCATAACCGATTTCCTCTTCCTGCCTCTGCCCGGCCTCCTGTCTGGGGCGCGAGATCCATCCTCCTCCGAGTGTAAAATCCTTATTATTTTATTTGTCCCTTGTTTGCTGGTCCCTCCTTGCTGTCTCCAATATTTTTTGTTTCCATTCCTTGCTTGGCTGGGACTTTTTGATTTATCCCATCGCTGGAGGTCTGTCTGAGAAGGCAGTGGAGATTTATTCCCCTCTGTATTTCAGACGCTCGGAGCAGGGGCCGCCTTGTCCCCTGACTTTAGGGGAGCCATCCATTACGGGGTGCCCCGCTCAGCCTGCCCGACTGGAGGAGGCGGACTGGATTCAGGCCACAGAGGAGTGGCTTCGTTGAGAAGACACAATTTTAAGTTCCTCTTCCGAAAAGAGATTTATCTGCAGCATCGGCTCCCATTTGCCACTGCCTTGTCTCAAGTCTTTATTACATGTCCCTTGAACGTTGCAGTGACCTCCTGATTGATGTTCCCATCACCGATCCTTCCTCCCTGCAAAGATATTTCAAGATACCCAGAACCAGTGCTCCTTGTGTACTTAAGTGGCTTCCCACTGTAAACAAAATAACACGCAAACGTGCTCGTGTGGCACTCGGGCTGGTTTTTGGCGGGGTTCTGGCACAATCACTACTCCAGCCTCATAGCCCCCTGGCTCCGGCCACGCTGGTCCACTCACCATCGCCTTCCTGTCACCTGTGATCTCTTACCCCGGCTTCTCTACTCATCCACTCCTGCTGCAGGAACAGTGTCCTGTCCACCTGTCGGTGGAAATTCTTCCCATCTCTAGCGGATGGAGGGCGTGTCCCCCTTGGCCAGCGCGCACACTTGACTCTTGGGGATGCAGCACCCCTACTTTGCAGACGGTTGTGTGCAGTGGGGGGGGGGGGGGGGTCACAGCGAGCTGTCCTTCCTTAGGAAGGGTGAGACCCCAGCCAGGCCAGCCCTTGGTGACAGCCGTGCCCTCAGTGCAGCCTGTCGTTCTTTATCATCTTCGTGGGCCTCTCCTGGCTGGGCTGTGACCCCGCTCCTCTCTGGGTCCCAGCACCTGCCGCAGAGGCCCAGAGGGAACAGGACTTGAATGCCCTGCTCCTCCCTCTGCCCCACTGGTTCCCCCCTGGGCTCTGACCCAGGGTGCCCTGCTGTGTTGCAATTCCTCTCACATCCCCCCGGCCGCCCTCGCCCCTCCACACACTGGCACACACACTGTAAGTTTGGGCTCCGGGCCCAGGGGCACCGGGGTGAAGTGTGGCCAAGTGCTGAGGCACCGGTGGGGAGGGTGTGACTAGCAGAGAAATCGTGAGGGGCGGCGGGCCAGGCACGGGCTCTGGGACATCGCACGTCGTTGGGAACCTCAACACAGGCCACGCTGCACGTTATCCGTCAAGGGGGCTGATGACAGGACGCAGTTTCCGCCGAAGCTATGGAAGTGGACAAATGCACGCGCCCTTCTCAGATCGGTGGCGGCATCCGGCAGGAGTTAACTAAAGAGAGGAAATGAGTTGACACGTCACAAGGGATCGATTGCCATTTTCTTCTCAGGCCGAGAAGGAGGAGAAGAAAATTCCAGAAAGAAAAGAAAGGGTGCTGACACACACGGGGTGCACGAAGGGTGTGGCCTTTTGGGGGGATGGTAAGAAGTTCACTGTGGTTGAAGGTTCATGGGTGCGGCCAAAATTGCTTGTGGCTGAAGTTTCTGGAAACGTTCTTAAAAGACAACTGTCCGGGATCCTTTACCCCTCCTTCATCCCTTCCTCCATCCTCCTGCCTGGAACACAGATGCAAAGGCTGGAGCTGTAGCCACCACCTGGGACCATGAGGTCTTGCAGAGCAGTGAGCTCGAAGGAGCCCGGGTCTCCAAGCATTTCATGGAATAGAGCCCTGGATTACCTGTCTGTGGGTCTTCTTACAAGGTGAAAATAAGCTCCCTCATTTGAGTCACTATTATTGTGGATTTCTGTTCTTGCAGAAGAATCTAATCATGGAGGTGATGGGATAGGGTAGTAGGCCATTGGAAGCAAACTGTGAGGGGAAAGGTATTTACAGGCCAACAAAGGAGTTTGGCCTCAGTGGACCAGCAACCAGAGTTCTCCAGCAGAGGAGCACGGTGTGATTCTGAAGGAAGGTGGCTTTGCCACAGGGAGGGCGGGCGCCCCGAGGGGAGACACGAGTGGCAGCAGACCAAGGAGGCTGTGTAGGGGAGAGGTGAGACCTGAAGCCAGGCCGCATTCCAGAGTGAGCCCAGATGCTCGCCGGGCTTTCTCAAAGTTAAGAGAAAAGGGATAAAGTCCTAAAGCAATGGTCCTGCTGAGACCGTTACTGGCTGTGGGAGCTGCAGGGAAGGTCCGGGGTGGGGGGAGGGCAGGCATGGGGACAAGAGGAGCCTCTTCTGATATCTCTCTCTCTAGCCTCACCTGCCTCTGCCAAGGCAGTGACTACTCCCACCCTCCACGCTGCTGCCCAGCATGATGCAGCTGCCTTGACTCTTTTAGGGACCTTCTTAGGGCCTTGCTTTTGTGACTGGGTCCAATGGCCTGACCTGTGTGGGCTTCCTCTGAGGATGCAGGGACCCAGCAGCGTGAGCTGGCAGAGAAGGGGGATCTGGGAAAGGGGCGTTCCCGGGCCAACAGGTTCCTGATGAGAAAAGGCAGGAATGAAATCAGCCAGCTGCAGAGTGTCTCAGGAAGATGTCCAGAGGCCATGTGGACAGCTCCAGGGGCGGGTGGGTTCCGGAATCTGGATCTGGAGCCCTGGGGGCAGGGACACCAAGAGCTGAGCAGGACAATGAGTGGGTGCTGCTTAGCATGGGCTGCTTCACATACGGGGTGGGTGGGGGTGTAATGTGCTCATCAGGACATCACAGCATAACCTTCATTGACCAAGTGGGTGAACTGGAAACTGATTCCAGGATAAGAGGGAAGGTGCAGCTTAGTGGCTCCATGGGGACCCAGCACTCTCTTCTGGGCCATGCTGAGCCATATGCTTAGGGCACCATGGCAATTTCCAGAGCCCTCCCCATGTGGGTAGCAGAGTCTTTGACTCAGGAACTGGCCAGACCTCAGCCCACCAGTTAGTCTTCTGGTTCTGCGGGTCTTGAGAAAGGTGTGGCCTGATGACTAGTAAGTCGTAGGAGAGCTTGATCTGTCTGCTTTGGGGGATATTCAGAGAGCATTTAATAACGTGCCAATGTCCATGGTGCAATGCTCAGCAAAAATAAAACACAGTACAGGCAACATGCTCAGAATTTTGAGACAAATATTTATGCATCTAGACATACAAAGCTGGTTTCAAAGGGCTTCACAAAGTCTCCTCCAAGTGTACCTGGGGCTCGTCTGGAAACTGTCACTGTGTTTCCATACCAATCCTCTGCAGGAACCACTGGGGTCTGAGGTTTACAAAATGATTTTAATAGACCATATTTTTTAAAAATTAGCGTAGGTAGCTGTGAAAGTATTAAGAAGGAAGCATTGCAGAGCGACAGAAAAGCCACATCAATAGGAAAAAAATAGAGTTTTCTATGTTCTGACTCTTACCTCTTCACGGCTTCCATAAAGTGAGACCTGACTCCTGGACTTTTTCTCATCAATTTTTTTATTTGTGCCTCATATATCATCCTTTGTTCCTTCCATGAGTTCATAAGAAAGCGTATAAAACCATGCTTCCTTAGGCACAATTTCTTCCAACAAGGTGGTTGGGGACAGTTTTAATAAAACATTCATTCAGGTCAGTGAGTTGCTCCTGGAACAGTCAGCACATCCAGGGATGGATGTTAAAGACCTTAAGTAAGGTCTTATCTTTGTGTTGTAATCTGGAAAATTCTCGGAAGACTTATCAGGCTCAGTTTTACAATCATGCAAGAAAATAAATACCCATTTTCCTCTTGCCGGTTTTAACCAACAAGAAAGAGGCAGTCTGCCCCAGTCCCCAAGAACTCCTTCCTGAAATAAGACCTTAATTAAAGCTCAAGTCCTCTTACCTGGACCGGACCTCAATCTTGGCTTAAGTCATGTGGACAGATAATCCCTCGATCTGATCCTGTTTTTATCCTCCCTCTGCTCTGTTGGTTGAAGGCTCACCGGACACTAAAGTGATGGGGAACATTGCTCTCACAAGCACTGGCAGCTATAATGTATTGAGTCACTCACATATTTCAGGAACGTGCAGTACAAGTCGCAAATGGCTTATTTTCACAATAGTTCTGCAAAGTAGATATTGCTTGACCCATTTTCAAGAACAGGAACGGGATGTTGAGAAAGTCGACTCGCCAAAAAGATGCAGCCCGTGCTGGGTGAGCCAGGCTACCTGGCGGGGTCTCTTGGCTTCTTCTCTTGGGTCCCCACTGTGTGATTCCATCTACAACCTCTGTGTGTCCTCTGGAGGAAAATGACGACATGTTGGGTCAGGAAGTCAGTGGCCGTTTCATGAGGACATATTGTGTCCTTGTAATTTTTGAATCATTTATTACTGAATATTCTATGAACTGCCTCTCATGAAGGCAGGGATTATGTATGCCTTCATACCACTGTATTCCTGACGTATAGCAGAGTACCTGGCATATAATAGTTGCTCAATAAATGCTGATGTCTCTTTTGAGTGTAACCTCTATCAAAGAAAACACCTAGTTAGGTGGCTTCTCTGTCCTGCATTGGCTTGTCTTTACTTCGGGCAATCAATCCATCCTTGCTTCCAGAAACACACTGAGCACAGATAGTCCTGCCGGGTTCTTTGCCCCAAAGCCCTTCCCACCCGTCTCTGCCTGGATCATGCTCATCTCCTTGTGAGGTATTGTCCTTGTCCCCTGAAGGACCCCTCCATCCGTGGTCTCTGTCTCCCAGCTGCTTTCAAACTATTCACATTGTCTTGCTTCTTTAGTTGTCTGTTCTGTATCCCATCCAAGCCCCCCTTTGGTGAGAAGCCACCAGCATCTCCATGATGCACGAGGAGGTGCAGACATGCAGTCAGCTGTTGTGAACTGGCTTTCCGGAAAAAAAAAAAAAAAAAAGTAACATAATAATAATAATAAAAGAAAGAAAGAAAGCAAAAGAAAGAAAGAAAGAAAGAAAGCAAAAGGAAGAAAGAAAGAAAGCGAAAGAAAGAAAGAAAGAAAGAAAGAAGAGAGAAAGCAAAAGAAAGAAAGAAAGCAAAAGAAAGAAAGAAAGCAAAAGAAAGAGAGAAAGCAAAAGAAAGAGAAAGAAAGAAAGCAAAAAAAAGAAAGAAAGCAAAAGAAAGAAAGAAAGAAAGCAAAAGAAAGAAAGTAAAAGAAAGAAAGCAAAAGAAAAAGAGAAAGAAAGCAAAAGAAAGAAAGAAAAAGAAAGGAAGAAAGAAAAAGAAAGAAAGAAAGCAAGAGAAAGAAAAAGCAAAAGAAAGAAAGCAAAAGAAAGAAAGAAAGAAAAAGAAAGGAAGAAAGAAAAAGAAAGAAAGAAAGCAAGAGAAAGAAAAAGCAAAAGAAAGAAAGAAAGCAAAAGGAAGAAAGAAAGCAAAAGAAAGAGATAAAGCAAAAGAAAGAAAGAAAGAAAGAAAGCAAAAGAAAAAAAAGAAAGAAAGCAAGAGAAAGAAAGAAAGCGAAAGAAAGAAAGCAAAAGAAAGAAAAAGAAAAAGAGAAAGAAAGCAAGCAAAAGAAAGAAAAGAAAGAAAGAAAGAAAGCAAGCAAGCAAAGGAAAGAGAGGCAGAGGCAGACAGGGGTGATTTTCAGTGTTTGCCTGTATCTTTTTTTTTTTTTTTTAAGTTTATTCATTTGATAGAGACAAAGAGAGCGAGCAAGGGAGGGGCAGAGAGAGAGAGAGAGAGGGAGAAAGAAAGAAACCAAAAGAGGCCCCGTGCTATCGCCACAGAGACCCACGTGGGGC
This sequence comes from Neofelis nebulosa, assembly GCF_028018385.1. Taxonomy (NCBI): domain Eukaryota; kingdom Metazoa; phylum Chordata; class Mammalia; order Carnivora; family Felidae; genus Neofelis; species Neofelis nebulosa. Next base: position 6,480,833 of record NC_080782.1, on the reverse strand, counting down.
TCAGACTCACCAACCGTGAGATCATGGCCTGGGTGGAAACCGAGTCCCACGCTCCGGGGCCGCAGCCTCCCAGGTGCCCCACGCCCATCTCGGTGCGTAAACCCCCGCCCTGGACTCAGTCTCAAGCTGTGAGAGTGACGCCTCGGAGCCCAGAGCTGCACGCAAAGGGATGGATACACGACATTAGCTCCGGTGCCCCAGCGGGCCTCCTTCATCGCACCACCGCATGCGAACCAAAGGGCGCGCCGCCCTTGTTAGGATCCTGAAATTCCCAACGTGGCTTCCGTGGAGGAGTTGCCGGGAACGCGGCCACGCCACACGCGGCGGGTCAGCCTGATCTCATTGGGAAGAGAGGGGTAAATTGCCACAAAGGAAGGAAGAAATCCCCGTCTGTTTGCTAAAGAGGTTCCCCGCCCCCCAAACCTCTCACAGGGGGCCCCTCCTGGGTGCCCTGGGGCTCCTGGCGGTGCACCCCCACGCCTTTCTGTCCCAGGGTTCAAGGTGGTATTTTTTAAGCTCCTCAGAGGCAACCCCCCCAACTTCCAGGAGGTGGCGCCAGCCACAAGATGCTGTCCTGCTGCCCCCGCCTCCAGACGCCAGCCCCTCATCAGAGGGGCTCCCTGGTCTGGAATAACGGTCTGTGGGCTACAGCGGGACAGTCCGGGGAGAGCACACACCAGGCTCCCCTGAGCTCTCCCAGCCCGCCGAGGGGCAGACACACCTCTCTGTTCTGCTCCCTATCCGGAGGTCATTGTGGGGTAAGCCACGCAGGGCATCCAGGGCGGCAGACTCGGGAGCCCAGCGAGAGAGCGGACCATGGCCCACAAGCCTCTCCCCCAGGGGTCCCCAGATGGGCTAGGTGGCCCAGGCGGAAAGGGCCGGGATTACTCAGAAGAGCACAAGGGTATTCTCTGATTCATTCTCCAATTCCAGGTCCTACGGCGTGGACCCTCCCCACCTCCCCAGGAAAACACCACCGGCCGCAGCCTCTGAAAACCAGTGTCTCCACCTGTCTGTCACCGCAAAGCACCAACTTCAGAGTCTAAAATCAAGGTGATATCAATTCAGGATTTGATTTAAGCTTGCTTCGTGCAGTTCTCATATTAAGTTGTGTTTAAAATTATGTCTCTGTCGGTATCACCAGAAAATATGGGAATCGCTTTCTCCAGGAGAGGAAATCGTGCCAAAAGGCGAAGAGAATTTTTGTTGTATTCCCCAAAGCAACCTGTAGCCGTGATTCAGTTGCCAGTTGTGGACTCCTTTGTCTACGGGTTGCTGTCATCTGTCAGTAAATGAATTGTAGCCCCTTGCAAAGGACTTGTCTGCAAAAGACTTCATATTTCAAACAGGGTTGTTTGGAGAGTTGGTTAGGCAGTTACACTGCCGGAAGCCCTAAGTGTTTCCATTGCATAATCGTAGCAATGTCGGTAGTCATTTGACTCTGTTTTCACGGGAAGATAACGTACTTGCTTCCATTTTACTCTTTCCCTTCAATATGTTTATTAGGCAATGAAATTTGTTCCTTAAGAGTTGGGCTTCCTTTGAATCCCTCACCTGCCCTCAACTGCAGCCTAAGAAGGAGATTGATTGTGTATCCATCCCTGTGGCGTCTTTAGGTTACAGGTGCTAATAGTTGTTGTTATTTAATCTCTTAATAATGTGCCCTTATATGTCCCCCTTCTTAAGCACTGTGTGGTTTGCTCCCCGTAATTAGAAGGTCAACGAGCTACTTTGCCCTGGGAGCTTATCCTCATTGTAAGAAACGACAGCCAAATTATGGGAAGAGCCTAAGTGTCCATCAACTGATGAGTGGATAAAGCAATCGTGGTTTACGTACACAATGGAATACTACGTGGCAATGAGAAAGAATGAAATCTGGCCTTTGGTGGCCACGCGGATGGAACTGGAGAGTGTGATGCTAAGTGAAATAAGTCATCCAGAGAAAGACAGGTACCATATGCGTTCACTCCTATGTGGATCCTGAGAAACTAAACAGAAGACCGTGGGGGAGGGGAAGGAAAAAAAAAAGAGAGGGAGGGAGCCAAATCACGAGAGACTCTTAAAAACTGAGAACAATCTGAGGGTTGATGGGGGGGTGGGAGGGAGGGGAGGGTGGGCGATGGGCATGGAGGAGGGCACCTGTTGGGAGGAGCACTGGGTGTCGTATGGAAACCAATTGGACAATACATTTCATATTGGAAAAAAAAAAAAAAAGAAGCAATTCTCCCGCCTTGGGGGGTTAACCTGAGTCAGCTGTCACATTAGGGTGGGAGGCAGAGCCCTCTCTGTGGGAGGCTCTGTGAAGTCCTCCTGGATGCACCGAGGGCGTTAGACCAGCTGGCTTGGTGTTTTCCCTCTGAGCTCCTCCCTTAGCTTGACCTCTGGGTCAGCAGCCCCGTCCTCAGAGTCACAGCCGTGGCAATGGTGCGACTCTGGTCCTGATCACCCCTTCACCTCCGATTTCCGCAGCTGCCCCCTGAGGTCTCGGGCGACTCGGTCATGGAGGGTGGCCTCTTACCCCTTCCACAGCACTGAGCCAACGGGACTTAAAACCGACGAAATCATCTCAGGGAATGAGCTCCCTGGTTATTGTGTTCTCCCTCTGACTCCACAGATCTTAGACCATAACCGGTGATAAATTCTGAGACTCCAGGTGGCGGCTGAATCGGGAGATTTTGTTTGTTTTTCACAAAGAAAAAAATGAGCCACTGTCATGGTGGCAGCCAGCCAGCCCCACAGGCAAACGTGGTTCATCTCTGTCATTCATTCTGGAAGTCCTTCTTTCTCCCCACCCCTTTCATCCCCAGGCTTCACCCCCAACCCAACATATATTTGGGGAGCCGCTGGATGACGTGAAGAACAGTAAAATAACAAAGCCTGGGGTCAGCGCATTTAGCAGTGCGGACAAGGAGCTCAAAGCAGGTGTATCTTGAAACCCTGTGCCATCAAGTTTCGTTCCCACCCAGGGGCTATCCTGTTCTGTTCTCTACCCCTCCCTCGTTTCCTTCTTTCCTTCCTCATTTCTCTCAGCCTCTTTCTTTCTGCGGGTTGCCTCTGTGGGTCCACTTGGGCAACAAGCTATCTTTTTTCATGTTTAGCAGGAGGAGAAAGAAACCTCATGTCTGTCTTCATCTATTAGCAAAATGTCTGACCCCCTTACCTTGGAGCTTTCATCTGCTTTGGGGACATCGTTTTAAATGTGCCTCGTAAGGGGCACCTGGGTGGCTCAGTTGGTCAAGTGTCTGACTTCGTCTCAGGACGGGATCTCACGGCTCGTGAGTTCGCATCCCCTGTCGGGCTCTGTGCTGACAGCTCAGAGCCTGGAGCCTGCTTCAGATTCTGTGTCTCTTTCTCTGTCTCTGTCTCTGTCTCTCTCTCTCTCTCCCTGCCCCTCCCTTGCTTGTGCTCTCTCTCTCTCTCTCTCAAAAATAAATACACATTAAAAATAATTTAACTGTGCCTCATCAAATGTGAATGTGGCTGCGGCATCTTGGCCAAGAAATGATTGCATTGTAGCACAAGCCTTGAGACATGCCTTACATTCTAGCTGGATCGGGGTAGTAACCACCCATTTATGTCAACAGTGGAGGAGAGAGCCTCTAATCCAGATTATGATGTAGTTTACTAAGAGATTTTTGAATCAAATAATCTGCATCTTCACAGTTTCTTATGAAAACGCTCACAGTGCAAAGGAATACCCCTATGTTCTCCCAATTTAAAGGAAAAAAGGAAAAAAACAAACAAAACATGTCTCCCTAAGAAACTCATGTTCTTTCGTTGAAGTCGGCCGACTGCGTAAAGTCACCTAACAAATGTTTTCTCCCTGGCTAAAGAGTGACCTCAGCTTCCGGAATGAGTCCTTTAGTTCTCTTGCCTTAGTTTTCTGTTGTGTAAAAAAATCAGCATAAATGTGATGGCTGCAAATCACACCAGTTCACTAGCTCTCTGTTCTACAGATCAGAAAAAGTCCAGCTTGGAGGGCGATGAAGACAAATAATGGGAACCGTAGTGTGATTGACGCATTGTAATCTCCTGCGGCAAATGGGGCCCAAACCTCAACAGACATTGCAAGTAACCTCAGAATTGCCTGTGGCCGGAAGCCCTCGTTGTCGTTATTTTCAGTGCCAAACTGGCTTCGCCCCTTGGAACTCTGAATCGTTTACTTCTCGAGCCAACGGGCCAAATACCAACTACTTCAAGTCTGTTAGAATCCAGTGAAGGAGATAACGAGGCACTTGAAATATATCAAATGGTAAACGATTTGGCACCAGGCACTTTGGCTTACTGTGCTTTCAACAGGGTACCCTCTCTGGGGCTGGCAAGGTGTTCTCTTTGAAGCTCCCTCTCGGCCTTTAGTCAAAAACCGTGGCAGGTGCCTGGGTGGCTCAGTCGGGCAAGCCTCCGGCTTCAGCTCAGGTCAAGATCTGAGTGAGTTCGAGCCCCACCCTGGGCTCTGTGCTGTCAGCTCAGAGCCTGCTTGGGATCCTCTGTCTCCTTCTCTCTCCGCCCCTCCCCTGCTCGTGCACGTGCGCTCGTGCTCTCAAAAAAATAAACATAAAACACACAAACACACACACACAAAACAGTGACGACTAGGGCTCTGGGATTACTCATCCTCACCTGGAACTCGTCAGAAATGCAAATTCTCCAGCCCCATCTGCTGACTCGGGAATCTTGGGGTGGGAACCCACAATCCATGGTTTGACCAGCCCAATAGGTCATTCTGATGCTGACGTAAGTTTGGGTGTGCAGGGACTCTCGGTCCTTCTACACCTAACACGCTGCATAAAGTTTTGCCTCCTTTAATGTGTAACGTCCGTAATGAGTCCTAGTCATGCACGTCAAATATGGGGCCTCCCTGAGGTCGGTGCGCACGCACTGAATGCAGTGTTCGTGGTGGGTGTAGACACTCTCCAGGTAAGCAGATCTGATGTCACACAATCCTGACATCTAACGTGGTGGAATGCGTGGGACCTGTCTTTCCACAAACTGCGCCTGAAAATTGATGGCGATAGGTTATTTGCTCTTGTGTTTGTTCTGTTTTGTGTTGTTTTTTTTAGTGATCATGTATACGCCTCTTCTAGGCTTTGGTCCTGTTAACTAAAACTTCATCTCCCCATCCTGTAGCTAAGAAAGCTCTAATTGTATGAGCCAAAGATGGCTTCAGTTTCTGCCACTTTCTAGCCACGTGTGGTTCTTAGGGACTCAAACTACTGAAATCCCCTGGTCCTCCCAGTTCAGGCACCCATCAGCTTTATGTCTACTTGGCTTTAATTAGCCTCTTTTATCTATCTTTTCCTGGGTATTCCTCTTGGGGGAAGCTGTTCAAGGACTCCCTGTAAGAGCTTTAAAATCTGCATTTTTCAGGTATTTTATATGTGTTGTTTATCAGGTTGATGGGCCGCCTGGGTGGCTCAGTTGGTTAAGTGTCAGACTTCAGCTCAGGTCATGATCTCACGGTTCGGGCTCTGTGCTGACAGCTCAGAGCCTGGAGCCTGCTTCGGATTCTGTCTCCCTCTCTCTCTCTCTCTCTCAAAAATAAATAAACATAAAAAAAGATATGTATCAAGTTGAGGAAGTTCCCAACTATTCCTGGTTTTCTGCGGGTTTTTAGTATGATTAGATGTTGTATTTAGTCAAATGCTTTTCCTGCATCAATTTATATGATCAGATGATATTTTTAAGGTTTATGTATGAGACAGAGGGGCGGGGAGCAGAGAGAGAGGGGGCGGAAGATCTGAAGTGGGCTCTCTGCTGAGAGCAAACAGCCCAATGCAGGGCTCGAACTCACGAACCCCGAGATCACGACCTGAGCCAAAATCAGACACTTAACCAACTGAGCCACCCAGGTGCCCTATGATCTGATGATTTTTATTCTTTATCCTGTTGATGTGGTTGGTTACACTGATTGATTTTTTTTAATGTTTAGCCAGCCTTTCGTACCTGGAATAAATCCCACTCTCTGCCCCTCCCCTGCTCACTCTCTGTCTCTCTCTCTCTCTGTCTCTCTTTCTCTCCAAAGTAAATAAACATTAAAAAATTAAAAAAAAAACATTTAAAAAATGTGGGGTTCAAATGGGTAATATTGTGTTGAGGATTTTTGCATCTGTGTTCAGAAAAGGTTTCCTTTCCTAGTTTCCTTTCTGTCATGTCTTTATCTGGTTTTTGGGACCAGGATAATCTATAAGAAAATGTGGAGAATCGGTATCATTTTTTTCTTAAATGTTTGGTAGAATCCACCAGTTAGGCCATTTGAGCCCAGTGGTCTCTGTTTTAAAATGTTATTAATTATGGGTTCAATGTCTTGAATAAGTATGGGCCACTCAGGTTATCTGTTTTTTGTTGTTTACGTTTTGGCAGTTTATGCTTTTCAAGAATTTGGTTCATTTAGTCTAAAATATCAAATTTATGGGGCGCCTGGGTGGCGCAGTCGGTTAAGCGTCCGACTTCAGCCAGGTCACGATCTCGCGGTCCGTGAGTTCGAGCCCCGCGTCAGGCTCTGGGCTGATGGCTCGGAGCCTGGAGCCTGTTTCCGATTCTGTGTCTCCCTCTCTCTCTGCCCCTCCCCCGTTCATTCTCTGTCTCTCTCTGTCCCAAAAATAAATAAAAAAATGTTGAAAAAAAATAAAATAAAATAAAATATCAAATTTGTTGGGGCGCCTGGGTGGCTCAGTCGGTTGGGCGTCCGACTTCTGCTCAGGTCGTGATCTCGCGGTCTGTGAGTTCGAGCCCCGCGTAGCGCTCTGTTCTGACAGCTCGGAGCCTGGAGCCTGTTTCGGATTCTGTGTCTCCCTCTCTCTCTGACCTTCCCCCATTCATGCTCTGTCTCTCTCTGTCTCAAAAATGAATAAACGTTTAAAAAAAATTTAAAAAAACATCAAATTTCTTGGCATACAGTTATTCATAGTACTCTTTTATTATTCTTTAATCCATGAGATCAGTATTAATGACCTCTGTCTCATTTCAGAAACTGGTCATTTGTGTCTTGCCTTAATTCACCATTGGACTGGCTAGAGGTTTATTCATTTAATTGACCTTTTCAAAAACTAACTTTTGGGGTTTTTTGGTTTCTTCATGGTTTTCCTGTTTTCAATTGCATGTGAATTTCTACTCTTTTTTTTTTTTTTAATAATTTCTTTTCTGATTCTCTTGGTCTCTTTCCTCTAGTTTCCTAAAGTGCAAGCTTAGCTCTTTCTTCTTTTGTAACATGTGCACGTAGTGCTATATATTGCCCTCTTGCGAACCGCTTTCCCTGCATCCCACAAAGTTTAATGCTATCTTTTCCTTCTCATTAAATTCAAAATATTTTAAAAATTTCTCCTGCCCCTTCTTCTTCTCCTGCACCTTCTTCTTCTTCGACTTTGGCTTACTTGGAAGCGTGCTGTTGAATTTCCAAACGTTTGAAGGGTTATCCAGCTATCTTTCTGTTACTGATTTTTTTCCTTTAGTTTAATGCCACTGTGGCCTGAGAGCAGACTGTGTATGTATTCTGCTCCTTTCATTTTGTCCTTGGGTGTGGCGTGGCCCAGAATGTGGTCTATCTTGGTGAATATTCCACGGCGGCATGAAAAGAATGCAATTTCTGCTGGACCGAGTGTTGTAGGACTACTATTAAGCTGGAGCCCTGTTCGTGTGGAGCGAAGGCGTAGGGGAGGGGAGGGCGTGCTATGATCTGTGATTAAGCATCAGCTTCCGTCGCCCTGTGTCTCAGGGCTGTGACCTTCACAAGTGTCTCTCTACAGTTCAGCTTTCCCGACTCCCTTCACTGACTGAAGTGTTCTCCATTTCCTTCCTTGAAGCCCTGATCCCAGTTGACTCTTTTCCCCACCCTTTATTAGGGGCAAAAAGTCTTCAAGAGGCTGGAAGGGGATAGATATCCTTCCCCAGTTGGAATGCAGCTTTGGAAAAATAGTTTCCTCTGGAGACTAATATGTGGATTTGGCTTTCGGATGTGCCTTTCGTAGGAATAGTGTAAGAAGAACCAAAAGGGCTTGTGCCTTAAGTCTCCAGCAGGTGTTGACGTGAAAGCTGTTTGTGCAGCACATCAACAGACTCTTACACAAAAGGATTGCCAATCCCCTTAAAATGCCGTGGATGAGGTGACTGTAGGAGGCTGGAGGCTTGGGTTAAACAGATGAGAGAGGAGGCCAGAAACCAACTATGCGGACTGGCCAGTGAGCTTGCCAGGGTTGAACATGATTAAAATGGTGGAGGGGCGCCTGGGGGGGCTCAGTCGGTTAAGCATCTGGCTTCAGCTCAGGTCATGATCTCGAAGTTGGTGAGTTCAAGCCCTGAGTCGGGCTCTGTGCCGACAGCTCAGAGCCTGGAGCCTGTTTCAGATTCTGTGTCTCCCTCTCTCTCTGCCTCTCCCCAACTTGCACTCCTTCTGTCTGTCTGTCTCTCTCTCAAATAAATAAATAAATAAATAAACACTTAAAAAAATTATAAAAGTAGAAACTCCAAAACTGTTTTGCTAACTTCTAGGCTAAAGGGAACCAAACTCTGTCCATCTTTCTGTTTGACATTCTAAGCCAGAGGCTGACATTCTCAAGTTTACCTCGGGGTCCGATGTGGCTGTTGGAGCTCTAGCCATCTCACTGCATTCCAAGCAGAGAGGAAGAGAGGAAGTACAAAAAGGCTTTAAACATATGTGCCCATTTTTAGTGTATTTTCATATTTTCCCAAAATAAATCACTGGCTAGAAATTAAAATCAAGGAAGGCTAGATTGTTTGGAAACTTTTAGCTGAGTACACCATTGCCCCAAACAAATTCAGGGCCCTGTGACCGTGGGAAAAGTGTAGAAAGACACTGGCTAGGCACCTAGTTGTGTCTCTACAGTGGCCTTCCCAGCACCCATCAAATCAACCAGGAGCAAAGCTGGCCTTGTCTCTAGGTGTCTTGTCCAGCCTGAAATCATGTGGTTTTGGGGGTGACTTAGGGAAACCTGCTTGTCTTTGTGACCAATTGTGGGGGAGTGGGGGTGGAGTGTGTAATATCCTTTATTCTGTCCTTATAAAATTACTAACTTTGGAACTGGCTAGTCTGACCTGCATCCTGGAAAGCTGAGATTTCCCGTACTTTTCCGTTACCCCCAGGCTGCTCCCTCCTGGGGCAGGACCAGTCCTTTGGAGATTCATTCCTATGGGTGAAGCAGGATGCGTTTCGAGCCTGGAAAATTGCCAGAGTGCAAAGCCTCCCGAGCAGAAGTCAGGCCAATAAACCAGGCAAATAAGGCTGTGTTGAAGGGGTACTTTTTCCTATGAAAGGTAAAATACTGTGTAAGGCAGAGTGTGCTGGGGCATGATGGTAATGAAGTTCTCAGAGCAGGGGAACCAGAGACGGGCAGGTCTGAATTGCAAAAAGCCACCTGTCAAACCGTGATTAAAATTAGTGGCTGCCATTTGTAGACAGAGAAGACTGATACCAATGCTGTAAGACTTGCCTTCCAGGAGAGAAACAAAGGTTCGGGCAGGGCAGTAGATGTCCCCCAGAGGAACGTGCTGAGCTGTAAGTGTGTGAGTCTGCTGTTTCCCCATAGAGAAAACCCCCGGAACTTTTTGGAAATGTTTTGCCCCAGAAATTACTGGAAATTAGGTCAGTCTGGGAACCCCTGAAGAACAGTGGGGATGGACAAATCTTTAGAGCTGAGGGCGTCGTTTGTTTGTAATAGTTAACGTTTCCATTCACTTTCTTCCTCTTATTATTTGTTTAACGTTTATTCATTTTTGAGAGACAGGGAGAGACACAGCATGAGTGAGGGAGGGGCAGAGAGAGAGGGAGACACGGAATCCGAAGCAGGCTCCAGGCTCTAACCGACTAAGCCACCCAGGCGCCCCTCCATTCACTTTCATTGGAAACAGAAATCCATATATCTCTACTCGAGTAAGCAAGCACTTTTTAAACAATATGGTGACAACATTCGTTTCTGGAAAAAAACAATGATTGAGTGAAGGTTTTTTGTTCTTTATGCAATAATAGTAATAATAATAATAATAATAATTAGGTATTAGGGAGTATGTTAGCACATTCTTGGAGCCCGAAAGGGAGGCAACAAATCATACCTTTTAGTAACACACCCCAGAGGTCTTTAAGGTATTACACATCACATTTTTCTAGATTTTTTTTTTTTTAGTTTATTTATTTGAGAGGGACAGTGACAGTGCAAATGGGGGTTGGACAGAGAGGGAGACAGAGAGAGACAGAGAGTCCCAAGCAGGCTCCGCAATGCCAGTGCAAAGCCCAATGCGGGGCTGAAACCCACGAAACCCTGAGATCACGACCTGAGTCGAAACCAAGAGTCAGACGCTCAACTGACTGAGCCACCAGGCTCCCCTTTTTAGATTGGTTTTAAGTTAAAAACTCTACTTTTTAACAGGCAAAGTGCTTAATCTCTATGTCCAGAAGTCAAAGGTCATCCATCTGTCTTTATTTTTTTTTAATTTTTTTTTAACGTTTATTTATTTTTGAGACAGAGAGAGACAGAGCATGAACAGGGGAGGGGCAGAGAGAGAGAGAGAGACAGAATCTGAAGCAGGCTCCAGGCTCTGAGCGGTCAGCACAGAGCCCAACGAGGGGCTCGAACTCACGGACCGCGAGATCGTGACCTGAGCCGAAGTCCGACGCTCAACCCACCAAGCCACCCAGGCGCCCCATCCATCTGTCTTTAGAGAAGCAGTAACAATAGCAACTCGTCTTTATTCTTCAGGGTGAATATTCACAGGGCTTGAACGACGCTGCTTCTCAACGCTTTCCCCTTGGGGCTCTCTGGACACGGTGACCTTGGGAGGAAGGCCTGAGCTCTCTGTGGTCACATTCCTTAACCCCCTTCACTCCTCTGGCGGCTGAGCGAGGCCACCGCGTGCTGGCGCGCCCCGGGAACGCGGTGTCCCCGTGTCAGACACACATCCCGCAGGAGCCCCGTGGGGGCGACCCCGGGGGCAACAATCAGGCGGGAGGCTTGACGCCCACCCGAGTTTCCGCACGGGCCCAGTGGGTAGAGTTGGTTTGATTTTCACTCCCTGTGGTGCCAACAGGAGGGAGATGGCCGCTGGGAGCACTCATCAACGGGGTCACCGAGGGCTGAGGTGTCTACACTCTGAAAGTAACACTGAGAGGTAGCAGGGAAAACCTCCTGGGCCGCCGCTCTTGGACAAAGCCACCGTTTCTGGGATCTAAGTCGTTCGTCTGTTCCAAGGCGGGGCAGCGCCCCCTCTGCTCAGCTCTTTGGGTTTGGGGGGCCTCCACCCACTGGCTTTTGGGCTTGAGTCTCTGTCTCTCTCTCTCTCGCCTTACCTTCTAGCTCAATTCCATTCGGCCCAAAGTATTTCATAAAGCTCCCGATGAATAATTCACGCGAATGTACTAACGGTGTATACATTTTAAAGGAGGAGCCTCCTGGAGTGAGTTCGGCTTTAATAATGTAACAATGTAATGATTCGATGTTGCCAGAAAAGCAGAATTTAATCACACATCTCTCCTCTCCCTCCTGACCCACCTGTCACAGACGGTTGGCTAATAAATGGGAAGGAAGATTTACTCGTGGAGAATTCTATCAGGGAAGAATCATCATTTGCTCTGTGTCCGCCTCCTCCTTCCTCGGGAGGCCCGATGCCAGAACTTCCTCCCCAATCAGGATGTTATTGATCATCCACGGCACAGCTTTTGTGTGGGAAGCAGGCCAGCAACGTGGCCTTTCAGCATGTTGGTGGCCGGGGCACCCCCACTGTCTCACTTCGGTCCCGCCCTGCCTGATGAATGTCACCTGGCGGCTGACTAAATTAAATTAAAAGCAAAGCAAAACACCATCACCACTATGCAGTGACAGAAAAGAAAAAAAAAAGACAAACAAAAAGCCCAAACCGACAGCCCAAGCATATCACACCTAATATTTCAAACTTCATAAAGCTTTCCAGGAGACTGACATGCCATTTTTCATAGGAGACAGAGAGAGGACAGTCTCACTCCTGTCCCCTCTCCTCACCTGCCTGTGAAACAAAACAAGCAAGAACACAACCTAAGGGAAATATGCAAACTGTTGTTATAGGATGTAAGTGGGCTACTTTCAAATTGCTGCTACTCACCTGACAGCATAGAGCAAGGATCGCCCTCCTCTTGCCGGTAAAACATGGGTCTGTGGACCACAGCCTTACGCGCCTGCAAAGAGCCAACTGTGAAAGCCTTCAATAGCTACCACGTAAAGTGTTTGGCCCTAAGGGAAAGATAAAGCACAGTGTGTGGATAGAGAGGGTTAAAGGACGGGTGGGAACAGGGTGTGGCTGATGCGGGAAAGAACATTCTGGACACAGATGGCAGCCAGGCCGGGATTGCAAGCTGGGAGTCCGGAGGGTACTGTGGACAGCAGAGGAGGTGAGTGGAACTATCAGGAGGGAGGGCAGCAGGAGGAGAGATCCCCAAGATTCAGGCCTCCCCCCGGGACAGGGCTTTGGAGCCCTTTTTAAGGACTTTGTCTTTACCCTGACTGAGATAGAAACCAATGTAGGAGGCTGGTCAGAGGAGAGATATTTCCTTAAATTTAAAGGCTCCTGGTTTTGTGGAGAATCGACTCTAGGAAGGTAGGCCTGAGGCACAGACCCCAGCAATTCCTAAAAGGCCATTGCAATAATCCAGGCAAGAGGTGCTGGTGCCTCGGACCAGACTAGTTGGGACGTGGGAGCATTGATCGGGGGGCTGGGAATGAGAAGGGGTCAGTTCAGGATATATCTGGGAGGTGATGTGCACAGGATTGGGTAACTGGTTGCACACAGGGTCTGAGAAAATTAAGAAGGTAAAGAATGACTCCACGGGGTTGGAATCTGGGCTACCTCAGGGCGTCACAGTCGAGGGCAGGTCCCGAAGCCCGTATTGTGGAAGCTGGAACGGGACCAAGGCAGAAGCAGCAAGGCATGAGGGGCGTGACAGGCCACTGCTTAATGTTAACGTCGTATTCCATCTTCAACGAACTGATCGCTGTTTGTTTCTTTCTCCCACCAAGGCTCCTGGGCCTTCTGTGATTGGCTTTCAGTCCCTGACCTTCTGGGGTTAGGTGTGCAGGCCGCAGAGGGTGGAAACCCCGCCCCACCAGAAATCCCTGGAGCCACAGGCCCCCTGCACCTGACGCGTTTCTCCGCAGAACTGCCCAGCCCCTTCTGCACCCACATGGGGACAGGGGGCGGGGCGGTGGGCGGGTCTCTTCCCAAGCCAAGAACAGGTGCTCACAGGGTAGCAGGGATGTCAGCGCTGATGCTTCTCTAAGAACGTGGCCTGTCCTGTGGGTGTCATTTAATGGAGGCGAATTACCTGTATAAATGAATTGTAATAACAGATCGAAATCATAAAAGCTTGACGCTTTAATTTACTCCCGGAAGAACTCCAGAAAAACAGAGATGTTTCCGAAATCTTTTTTTTTTTTTTTCTGAATTTGTTTTCTGATTCCATCTTCAGAAGCTGTGCCATGTGACATTCACAAAAGCAATCTATGTGCATCCGGGATAGAAATACGCTTCTCAGATGCAGGTGCGCCCTGTGAATCGGAAACTGTGTGACTCCCTATCATTTTGGCCACAATTCGTTTCTTGTTAGTAGTGAATTTATGAATCCCAGCTTTCTGCTTTCAAACCTCGCCCTCAGATTCCCCTTTTACTGCTCAGGATGCAGCAGGATAAAAGGAGAAAATGGAGTTGTGATTGCAGAGATTCCATTGTTTCTTGATTATGACCAAAAATGAGATCAAAAAACACATGTTTAGAGCTTCAAGTATCCTGCGAGACTAGATGTAATTCCAGAAAGCTGGGATGACCTCCCGCCTGGATTCCCAATCTCTCCCCTGGGAATCTTCTCCTGTCTGCTCAGTGAGGCTTCGTCATTTAATGGCGCATCAAACAGTGTAAACCGAAGAGTTAGGATTCAAATGCAAATCTGTTAGGTAAGGTTATGTTAGTATTGCAATAGATAACCCCCAAATTCCCATGCTGAACACAACAAAGCTCTATTTCAGCTCCTGTAACAGTCCCACACAGGGGTGATTAATTGCTGATGGGACAAGAGGGTTAGGGACCAGGCTGATGGAGGCAGCTGATCAGTCTGTTTCCTCCAACCCCACTGGACATTGCCATCTAGCCAGGCTGGGATGAGAGAACTTGGCGAACACAAGCCTGTTTTTAACCGTTTCAGTCTGGTAGGGATATGCTTCCTGGGTGGAAACTAATATTTATCCTAAATCCATGGGAGCATCCAAAGATGGGGGGAATCTCAGGGACATGGGAGAGAAGTCAAAATGGCATGGCTTATGTCAGCGAGATAAAGCAAACTGGCCAGAGGAGGACCTTGTAGTTACAATTTTGCCTGGTGATTTATTTACTCCCGTTGTCCTTACTCTTAATGAATTCTCATTAATTCTTTCATTCCAGATCTATTTGCAGGTGAGAAGATTATGTTACCTGTATTTCAGGGCTTGGGAGGAAAAAAGGTGTCAATGTTGCAACATAATGAAGTAAAGTCATAGCCCTAAATTCTAAGCCTGGTTGGGAGAGAGCTGTAACTCTCAGTGTGGTTTTTCCTCAAAATTTTTCCACCTGTGTTCTGAGTGTGAATGCCCATTTTCAGGGAAGAATGTGTCCTAGATCTACGTCCACTGATGGAACTACAAAATTTCTCCTTAATTTTTTCTTTTTTCTTTTTTTTTTTTTTTAATAGATAGAGAGCTATGCAGAAGAGGGGCAGAGGGAGAGAGAGAGAATCCCAAGCAGGTTCCATGCTCAGTGCAGAACCTGACCCAGGGCTTGATCCCATGACCCTAGGACCATGACCTGAGCCGAAACCAAGAGTCTGACACTTAACCGGCTGAGCCACCCAGGTGCTCCCAAGATTGATCTTTTACCTGATTTATAAATCAGTCGGGTGCAGGTTTGAAGAAAGAAAGACAGACTAGAGTGGGCATCTATTAAGAACAATTTTGAGCCTGGAGAGAATTGATAAAAAGAACAATCAAAGGTGAGTTTAGAGAATATGCTAGTAAGTGAAGCCTCTCTGTCGGAGCCCATCTCTCTGAGCTGTCGGCACAGAGCCCAAACGCGGGGCTCGAACTTACGAAC
The DNA here is from genome assembly GCF_028018385.1 of Neofelis nebulosa. Classification (NCBI taxonomy): domain Eukaryota; kingdom Metazoa; phylum Chordata; class Mammalia; order Carnivora; family Felidae; genus Neofelis; species Neofelis nebulosa. The sequence goes on along the minus strand of NC_080782.1, from coordinate 6,465,743 downwards.
CATGAGATCGTGACCTGAGCCAAAGTCGGATGCTCGACCGACGGAGCCACCCAGGCGCCCCTCGGTGTTATTTATGGCTTTTCTCTCCTCTGTCTTGACAGCCCTTTTATCACAGCTGAAGACTGATTCACCCTGAACGAGCAGGTCTTTACTTTTTCCCTCTCCAGCTTTGTTGAGAGTTCTGGGTAAAGAAAGACAATGAGTTGTAAGAATTTGCCTGGGGTAAAGAAATTCCTTCGTACGTATCTAACAATCCAGGTGGAAGTGGAATCCGACTTTGGTTTTGTCTGTGGAAGATGCATCACTTTTGTGCCCCGCGTACTAGGTTAAACTTGGAGGTTCACTTTTAACCCCACATGACCGCTTTTACACGGAATTCATTTACATAAACACAACTCAAAATATTATACATTTCATGGTTTTCAAAAAGCAGTCTGTACAGAAGATGCTTCCCTGTTAGTTCCCTGACACATCACGCCCCAAACCGGCCAGTCTTGATGTTATGTGTGAGTCTGTCCCTGTGTCAACCGGCCCAGGATGGTGTGCTTTTGGAGGTCTAGTTTTTCCTTTCCACAGGTTTCCACCTCTGCCGTTTCTGTTGGGGCCTTGAGTAGCAATGGGTTTCCCCAAATGGTGTCTTTCTTACTTTCCCTTTTCTTGCAGCCGCAGTGACCTTGTACATCACAGAATCAGGAGGATTAGGGTCAGAGCCGAATTAAAGCCCAAGGTTAATGCACAACATTGTCGGGTTCTATGGAAGGTTTTAACGACTTCTGATTGACAACTTAGAGGCCTTTTTTGCTTGTTTTTTTCTTTCTGAGTTTCAGTTACATAGTTTTACCATAAGACATGATATAAATGACTTATTTATGTACTGCTAAAGTTCTTTAAGTTTTGCAGTGTTTACAGAGACTCTTAACTTCTTATAAGAAAGTATTCGCGACTAAAAAATAAACCCAACCACCAATTTATATGGTGCGAAGCAAAAATATCTACTGACGGTTTTATTATTTATTTACTTATTCATTTATGTTTTAAATATAATCTGTTTTCAAGTTAGCTAACATACAGTGTATACAACGTGCTCTTGGCTTCAGGGGTGGCTTCCCATGATTCATTGCTTACCTACCACACCCAGTGCTCATCCCAACAAGCGCCACTGATGGTTTTAAACAAAGTTCTTGTGAAATTAGCCTCAAAGAGAAAAAGAAAAAACAAAACAAAAAAAAAACCCTAACCATTGATACAGATTAGAATTCTATCTTCAGTAGATCCTGATAGAGAAGCAGACATTTTTTCTAGACGGGGGGGTCTAACAACTGGTTTTCTGAATGTAGAAGCCCCCAGGCGGACCTAGGAACTCATGAGATAGGGTAAGAAGTTTCTGGAACAAATCAGAATCTAAAACCATATCTCTAGGAGGGATACAATTGGCTAAGGGTTCCTTTAAGCCTGTGCTCCAAGCCAGGGCCCCCCGGAAGGTAGACTGGAGTCGTTTCTATACCCCAGTTGCAACATACATCTTGACCTTTGGGCATTCAGTCCCCTGCCTTATTGAAACATGAAGTCAACAGACATAAGACTCTTACAGGTTTGATTACTTCTACAGTGTTTCCTTTTATAAAGTATTTCTGTTTTTCCAGCAGACATGACTTACTTGATTATGCTAGGGAATTGGCTAAAGAAGTTACTTAAATATTTAAAAGGGAAATGTTGATTCCTGTTGCTAAAGCACATTAACAATTAGCAGAACTACTAAGATAATATCTCTTAGGTAATACCAAATTAATAATTCATGGAGGTGAACCCTCAGAAGAGTACAAGACAAAGTGAGCAGAGAATCTGGGGTGGATCCAACTGTTTCTCAGCAAATTCAGACCTTTGTAGGGACCAGCCAGTTCCGGCCAGTGGGAAACTTTATCTCAGAGCATGACTTTTTTCAAAGAATTCTACCATGGTTTGAGGTTAATGGAGTCGCACAAAAACTTGACTGGATGGGGAATGACATTGCTCAGGTGAAGGAAGTAACAGTACTCCATACGTCACTCTACCTTCATAGCAAATGTGGATAAATTTTGAATTATGAAGACGTAAGCCAATACCATCGGAGTATTTTTAATTACTGGCTGAAGCTACATAAAATCTTAGCGATTGAAGAATTAAATACTTTTGTACGCCTATTGAAAATGCGCTGCTTCATTTAAAACAAAATAGGGATACAATACCATGAACTAATCTCCAGACCTTCTTATTCAATTATGATAGTCGTCTCACTAGTGCCCATTTTCTGGGCCAGGACCCTGTCTAAGATCAGCATTGCATTTCATTGACCTGTCTTCTTAGTCCACTCAGGCAATCTGAGATAGATCCTCAGTCTTTGGACACATTTAAAGAGTAATTTGGTTTTATTTCTTCTAGGAGATGCAGAATTAAGAACTTGGGTCTGTCACGTCAGGAAATCTGGGGCTCTGGTCACAGGTCTCTCCCCGTAGGGTATTCTGAATCTAAGCCATTTTATCTGTATGAACCCAAGTTTATATCACTTATCAAATAAGGGAGTTGGACAATATTAAAGGTTTTCCAACTTCTTACCACCAAGGATATTTTTTAAATACTATTTTTATCTTCCATATCATGAAAAGATTTGGCTTGTGACCAAAACTGAGCTACTTCGATCATTTTTGGCAGTCAAAATATAATAAGTCTCATAAAATAAGTAGGTTCTTTATCAGACATGCAAATAACAAACGAGCATTGGGTAGGTATCGTAGGTGTTCAGGGAAAGAGAAATTGATAACCAAAGGGAATGTGCCACAGTTTCATAACTTTCTAAAATATGAACTCAAAACTTGGTAAGTACTCAAATGGCCTATCCGTTGTTGGAGAGTTTTGAAGGGGGAGAAAGTGAATCATTTCTTTTTCTGACTGTTGTCTCTGGGCTTACGCAGCAGGCATATGTTAAGCTACAGGTAGTTACAAACAAATACATCAGGATTATGGGCTTTTCAGTGTCACAGTTTTCTTCTGCTCTGAGTGGATTTCTATGCCTAATGTGCTCCTAAGAACATGGCTTTGACAATTGGTAACAAAATTCGACTTTGACAATATCCTGTGTAAGATACATTAACGGTTCCATTACATTTCATCTTAAAAGCTACATTTTGACTGTGTAAGATATACTTTCAGATAACTTTAAGTTTCCTTGTTTTTTAAGGGAATTATGTAAGTGTAACAGAGAAACTGTGAAGACCCCAACTGATGTAGTCCAGCTTGAACATATCCAAACTCAAAATGCCTACTAAATATTAAATTAAATTAGTTAAATTAAATTAAATTAGATTAGATTAAATGTGATAGAGTCCAGGAAGCTTCTGGTTACAGTCCATGAATGGTAGGCTTGAAGCACATAAGGTAAATGTGGATTCACTTAAAATCTAGGTTGGCATTTTTTTTCCTGAAGTAGATTTTTGAGTCTTAGAAAGAAGCGTATTAAAACTTAAACTTAATAATTTTTAATATACAAGTTCCAGAAATAAGAACAATTTCAATATAACTTACTTTAAGTCAAATGGCCCTGGGGTGCCTGGGAGGCTCAGTCCTTTGAGCAGCCAGCTCTTGATTTTGGCTCAGGTCATGATCCCAGGATAGTGGGATCGAGTCCCACATCAGGCTCAGGGCTGAGCTCTCTCTCTCTCTCTCTCTCTCTCTCTCTCTATCTCTCTCCCACTCTCATTTTGTCTCCCTCTCTCACAAAATAAATAAATAAATAAACAAACCTTAAGTTAAATGGTTCTTAAGGTTATGTTATTGTATAACCTAGAGCTATTGTAAATTATAATGTATCCATTTATATAATTCATTATATTTATTTGTAATCACTCTAAATGTTACACAATAGACTTTTAAGAGATTGGGAGTCCCTAGACAGTCACCCCGTCACACCTAATTTTTCAAGTGGGGATCTGAATGAGTCCTGAGAGACGCAATGATGTGCTAACCATGGCAAAGTGGGCGTCACCCCTCAGGGGTTCTGCTGTCCCAGTTGGCAGAACTGGGGCTCTTCTGTACCACACCTAACACCGCCTTCTTCATGGGAAAGGACCCACGGGTATGGTTTTTCCCTTATTACCTTAAACAAACACCGTAGGCAGAATGTATTAATAAGTGGGAGGCTTTTTCAGAGAACTGAATGCTGCGCTCGTGGACATGATGGAAAAGTGTATTACAGGGACCAGACTAGTCTCTGGACCAACAAAAGGGAAAAACACAACGCATAAGTTGATTGCAGAAAAAAATAAAATAAAATAAAATAAAATAAAATAAAATAAAATAAAATAAAAGAAGGAAAGAAAGACAAGTCCTTGACTTCTTTGTCTCTCTGGGAACATATGGTAAGAATAGCGCGACCTCCTTGTGATGATTCAGTGGTTTTAGCACAAACTGATATCAAGCAGTTCTGAGAGGCGTGAGAAGGAGATCCCTACCCACTCTCGTCTTACCAGTTGGGATCCAGGACGAGCAAGAAAATGGTTGGCAGGGGAAAGACAGCCTCTCATGAGGGTTGGTTCCATAATTTCTGTAAACTCTTATGTAATCTTGTAACTCGTGATTCTGAAAGGAAAAGTTCTGAAGGGACAAGCAGAATACTGCTCCTCATGTAATGGAGAGAATACTGTCTTCTTTTGTGTCTCATGGAAGGAGTAGCCGGTAACTTAATGCCTGTTATTCCCGAAATCAGTGGTTCCAGTGTGTGAAGCCCAGAGAAGCAGCCCTACCATCATCTGGGAACTTGCTAGAATTCTTGCCACCCTCCCCCCAGGACTACCGGATCAGAAATTCAGGGGACAGTCCCAGCAACCCACGTTTTAACAAGCCCTCCGGGTGAGAGTGCCTGCTGAACTTTGAGAGCTACGGCCCTAAATCATGCCCATATGTCCACTTAAGCTTTCCTGAAGGCTGTAGCAGACGAAAATAATACCATGCAGCTGGATTTCATGCATTTAGAATCCACATTTTCTGCTTTCCTAATGTATATGGAACCGTAAAGAGAAAGTCATGCTGATAGCTCCCTCATCACGGGAATGGTGGTGTTTCTGCAATGCTTCCCTGAGAAAATGCGCAGGGCGCAAAGAAAATGGGGGCACGACACTAAAGGGGTTGTGCCATTGGAAATCGACCCGCTGTCTAGAACCAAGAAGATTTTCTGGGGCAATTCTGAGAGTGTCATCCTTTCCACCGAGAAGCGGTACATGAGAGAGATCAGTTCAATCCAACACAGACTTAGGTGATTTGATTTCAGAGATGATTGTAGCCTGATTGATAACAGACCTGGGATTTATGTGAAAAGAAGAACAGCTCATGCACTAACGTTTGTCTTGTGGTCCGATAGTTTCAGCCACCTATTCCTTGTTTAGGATTTGTAACAATTTTCCACTTGATCTCCTGGCTGCTGGGAGTTCATGGTCCCTGGAACTTTCCCTCTCCTTCCCTCCTGGGAAGCACGTTGGTTCACCTTAGCTTCCCTGAGATGGAGAGAGAAGCCAGTGCACGTGCGTCTTGGTGGGACCTCACATAGACACTCCCAGGATAGAGTGAATCAGCCTAGGAAGAGAAATCCCAAGTAAAAAAATGAGTTATAGATTGTCTCTTGATTCTTAAGGGAATATGAAGGTACAAATTCCAATCCACTTGCACAAAAATCTGCCCAAATACTATGTCCTTTTTGGTATAGATTCTCAAAATTTGGGGGAAAAATGGGATAGACTGCTCAGGTCCTTGACAGAACTAAGACAGAATGAATAGAAAGGCACCTAAACTTTCCTTCTTCTCTTGAATCTTAGTTGGCCAAATTCCCCATTGGGGAATAGTTGGTCATAATTAATGGATTATGAGCCAGACTAACCAAGGTGATGGAATAAATTTAAAGGAATCTTAGTTGGCCAAATTCCCCATTGGGCAATAGTTGGTCATAATTAATGGATTATGAGCCAGACTAACCAAGGTGATGGAATAAATTTAAAGGAAAAAGCAACAAAACTCAAAGTATATGTCAGCACCTATTAATGCTGCCAGTAAGAAGGTCAAGGCTGGAGATGGGCTAGAGGTGCTACCAGAGCACATGTCAAAATAAAGACCACTGGTGGTCAGGTGAGAAGGCCACCAGGAAGCAAGGCACTTTGGGAAAAAACCTCCTGGAGACCCAGAGTTGAGTCTGTAGGATAAGGAAGGGAGGTGAGCTGCCTCTCTCTTCTCCCTGCGTCCTGCACAGCTACATCCTTCTGGAAAGCAATTCTATGAATATAGACTTCCATTTCTTTGGATTCAGATCTGTGTTTCCCACCTCCACCCACAGCCCAAAGGCTCAGGCAACCAAGTTACTGGCAGTTTTCAGTCTTGCATCAGTAATTTGTGACCAAAAGAAAAGCACTTCTCTGAATTCAGATGGGGAGAACCACTGGAAGGGATCCTGGAAAAAGCAAAGTGTAAGTCTAAGCTCTTCAGAGAAACCAAACCAAGAGGAGATGATAGATGAGAAAGAGAGAGACAGAGAGACAGAGAGAGACAGAGATAGAGAGAGAGATACATAGAGAGATACATAGGTAAATAGGTAGGTAAGTAAGTAGATAGATAGATAGATAGATCATTGATTTGAAGTAATGAGCTCACATGATGGAACCAGCAGTCTGGAAACTAAGGCAAGAGCTGATGTTGCAGTCTTATGTCTGAAACCCACAGGGCAGGCTTGCACACTGGAAACACAGGTAGGTTTCCATGTTGCAGCTTTGAAGGTGAATCTTTCTTCAAGTTTTGCTCTTAAGGCCTTCAACTGATTGAGGAGGACCACCACATCATCAAGAATAATCTATCAAGAGTAATCATATCTACAAAATACCTTCAGAGCAACATCGGGACTAGTCTTTGACCAAACAACTGGGCACCACGGCCTGGCCAAGCTGACACATGAAGCTAACCATCAGACACAGTCAAATCTTCTGGCACTTTCCCCATCCTTCTGGAAGACATGCTGCAAAATTCTAATACATTCCCTGGTGTGGCTTCAGCAGAGAGGAGCCTCACTGTGTAAATACAGAGCACGACAGGGTTTGCGTCAACACTTATGCACACAGAGAGTCGGGCCTCGGTATCCTTCATCTGAAGGGCAGGTAATCAATTAATCAATTCAAGAATTTCGAATACATCAGCAGTTGCTAAAAATGATGCCACGTTCCATACAGTTGTGTGCCTTCATTTTGACACATTTGGTTTTTACTGAAGTGACTGGTTACCATCATGTTTTTTTCTTTTGACAGAAAAAGAAAATTGGCCTCAGCAAATCCCTTATATCTTTCAATTTCTTATACTTTTAATCCCATGTTTGGAATTATTTTAATTTTATTTTTTTTAATGTTTACTTATTTTGACAGAGAGAGAGAGAGAGAGAGAGAGAATCTGAAGCAGGCTCCACACTGTCAGCACAGAGCCCAGTACAGGGCTTGACCTGACCAACCAGGAGATCATGACGTGAGCTGAAATCAAGAGTCAGATGCTTAACCGACTGAGCCACCCAGGCACCCCTATTTTGATTTTCTTTGTAAAGTTTGTATTGTAGACGGGACTAGTTTATTCGTGTTGGAAATACAGGTTTCTTGAAAATATTTATGTTTTTCCATTGTTTATAATTTGTTTTCTCTTACAATGCAGTATTTGTCTTTACCATAAACTCATGGCTTCTCAACATTTTATTTTTTTAAATTTTTTTAATGTTTATTTATTTTTGAGAGAGAGAGAGAGCCGGGAGGTGGGGGCAGAGAGAGGGAGACACAGAATCTGAAGCAGGCTCCAGGCTCCGAGCTGTCAGCACAGAGCTGGATGTGGGGCTTGAACTCACAAACCATGAGACCATGACCTGAGCAGAAGTCAGACACTCAACCGACTGAGCCACCCAGGTGCCTCGGCTTCTCATTTTAATGGAACTGTCTTTACTAGTGGGCATCCCTCCTAGTTCTCATCCTCCCCCCAGCTTCTTGCCTTCAGTCTCCCGAGGGGTAAGAAATGGACTCTCATTGGTTGATTACTTTCTAGGCCAACTTCCCTTCTTTCATATTGCAACTTTCCTGCACTTCCATTTTTATCAAATCCAGCGTTTCCTGATTTTCCTTTATTTTTCTTTCAGGGATTACTCCCTTATTTTGTTGAGGTATAGCCTTACATAGCTTTGTAGGAAAAGAAACAGTTATTTCATATTTTAAAATGTTTCCATTCTTGGGGCGCCTGGGTGGCTCAGTCGGTTAAGCTTCCGACTTCGGCTCAGGTCATGATCTCGCACCCCGTGAGTTCGAGCCCCCCATCGGGCTCTGCGCTGACAGCTCAGAGCCTGGAGCCTGCTTCCGATTCTGTGTCTCCTTCTCTCTCTGGCCCTCTCCCCGTTCATGCTCTGTCTCTCTCTGTCTCAAAAATAAATAAACGTTAAAAAAAATTTTTTTTAATGTTTGTATTCTTGCCTCGTGTGGTAGTTCACCTACACTTAGAACTTTCAGATTCAAAACCTTGCCCCTCAGAACTTTGAGGGTGTTGATGACCTCTTGTCTTTTGACAGTGTTCCTATAAGGAAATATGGTGAACATTTTTTAAACATCGTTTTAATAAGCATGGAACTTTCAAGGCACGTATCTATCCTGAAATCCAGGGAAGATGATTCTATTCTGCTTGAAATTTTATCATTGTAGAAAATTCCAAAATCAAAGGCAAAGTAGGTAGAGTGTGTACATAGCAAAAACAATATACCTCTCCCAATGCTGCATTTACAGAGGATGGATTCACACTGTTTTGCATAGACGTGAGCCTCTGACTACCTCAGCTTTTTTTTACGTGTTTATTTATTTTTGAGAGAGAGAGAGAGAATGAATCCGAAGCAAGCTGCAGGCTCCAGGCTCTGACCTGTCAGCCCAGAGCCCAACACAAGACTCGAACTCACTAACCGTGAGATCATGACCTGAGCCGAAGTCAGACGCTTAACCGACTGAGCCACCCAGGTGCCCCATACATGTATTTTCTGCACAATAAAAGGAATACTACCAAATGTTTGTTAGGGTAAGAAGTTGTTAGGTCTGAGACGGTTGTACGTCATTTGTCGGACATGGACATACAGCCTTTACCACTTGTCATTCTGCAGCTTTCCTTGGCCTTGGCACTTGTCCCGTTCTTCTGTCTGCTTCAGTCTCCCATCCAGAATTCTTCATTATTTTGGATGTTTTAGAAGTGCCTTTACTACCACTTTAATGGAATCTTCAGAAGAAGACCCAAACAGGCGGGCTCGGTCTCACGTTTTGGACGGGAAGCGATGTGATACGACTGTGGTTCATTTCCCCAGCAACTGCCTCCCCGAAATACTGTATACGTGACCTCTATCTCTTTTCTTGTTTTGAGCCATTTAAATTACTTGAATTGTGACCAGTTTTAGACTCCTACCAAGAATTAAATGGGGGGAGTTAGGAGAGAATCAGGAAACTCATCTGATAAGTCAATAGTTTGAAGGTACATATGTTTTTAACTTTGAGATGTTAACTTCGGTGAAGTGTTCAATTCCTAAGCGTAATAATGGGATTAACTTGGCGGTTAACGTGATGAACACAAAGGAAGAAACCCCATCTCCTTAGTGGTGGGGATTCTGTTCGTTATTCTCCCCGTTCTCTTGGGAAGCCCTCTCGCGGAAATGGATTTCTAGGGAGGCATAGACATCTGGAGAGACTTCCCTAAGAAACTGAGGACACCAAGTTCAGAGTCAGCATTCACATGAGATGTGTTGGCAAGAAAGATATTTACCTGACACTGAGGATTTGCATATTTAAAATGCAAGGCATGCAGGTGCTTGCAAAGTAGAGCGAACACGTCCATGCACTGAACGTCACAAAAGACTCAGAGTGGCACAGACAGGTCCCCAGAGTTTAGTTTCTGTTTGTGTGACCCACCTAGTCAAAAGAAGATTGTCTTTGGCCATTATAGGCTTGATTAAAATTGTGGTCTTGGCACGTGTATGTAGCTAGACTAAATGTCAGACAAAACTCAAGATCTGTGCAGGGAGACGGGGGATCAGCCCAGCGCGCGTTCGTGTGAGAGCCATGGCCGGATGTTACAAAACTTGGCCGCGGTGAGCTTTGTTTTACAGGAGGACATGAACGCTGACTTCGAGGTGGTGTGCTAGACTTACTTCTGTTCTTGAAGTTTTGCCATTTACCCAATCCCAGGATGCATGGTTGCTTCAGGGAGTATCGCCATTTATAAAGCAGATTTTCTGCGCTCACCAGTTCCAGCAGGGGTAAAGAGACAACAAAATAGTGGCAAACACAAACTTTCCACAAGTGAATGTTCACTTGCCTTCTTAGAATCCCTTGCAGCCGTATTACTGGTGTTTAATCTTGAATTTCCCTTACTCTTCCGGATAGGACTAGTGATGAGAATCCCATGATAGCACAACAACCAAAGAAAATCAGAAACAGAGCTGCCTTCCTGGGATCCCACAGGTGACTTCAAAACGGAAGGATTCTAAGTTGCTGGTGGAAAAGCAGGACCGCTTGGATCTTACTACGAGGATCGATTCAGTATTCCACAACTCATCTGTTTTCCACAGGTGTGAAAATTAGAAAATCAGAAAATTATCACAAAATGTGATAATTTTAAGGGAAAATTTGCAAGAGATAGTAGCATGATAGCACATCAAATACTGAGGAAATCCGGGGCTCCTGGGTGGCTCAGTTGGTTAAGCTTCCGACCCCGGCTCGCGTCACGATCTCACAGTTCGTGAGTTTGAGCCCCATGTCGAGCTCTGTGCTGACTGCTCGGAGCCTGGAGCCTGCTTGGGATTCTACGTCTCCTTCTCTCTCTGCCCCTAACCCACTCGCATTCTGTCTCTGCCCTTCTCAAAAATAAATAAACATTTAAAAAAATAAGTAAACATTAAAAAAAAGTTTAAAGAAAGACATTCTGCATATCAAACAACTACTCACAACTACATTTGAGAGACTGGATTGTTTGAATATTGAAAAAAATGTTCATAACTTCCTGCTGCAAAACACCCCTTGTTAAGAGGCGTCGAGCGAGAATCCTGCACATTCTAGTGAAGTGTACCTTCCTCTCGCCCAAGGGCCGGGAGCAATGCAAACCAGAAAGCTGACTTCACTGTGTCCCCGGCATTTCCAACCTATTCGGGGAATATTGCATTTTCTTTCTTTCCTTATTGTTCCTGGCCAGAACGGTCTTACCAACTTTTATGGCTCCATAAATCTACTCATCCATTAAATCAGGCGCTCATCTATGATTTGAACACTGATTGAGTTACCATTGAAGACAGTTATCCTGAGGATTCCCAAATCTTTGCCTTATTCTTAAATGCTTTACTTACATCAAGACAGGTGTTCATGCAGCCTGCCTAGAACATTCTGTTTCAGACCTGTCAGACATCTGATCCAGCACGCCCCAGGCCGAAGGTGCCTTCCCAGCCAGCCCCGCTGTGTCCCCTGCCTTGGAGGGAGGCTTTCGGGGACATGACCAGGCCAGGAACTTCAGAGCCCGCCGGCCACATCCCAACGTGTCAGTTAAATTTGTCATCTCGATGGGCTTTTCCCTGGTGTTTCTGTCTCCCTGCTCTCCTCTCCCCTCCGTCTCCCCCACTCCTCGCTTTCCCTCTCCCTGCTTCTCCTCCTCTTCTCTATTTTCGATCCAGGATCCGGCCAGCTCTGTTAGGGCTTACTTCAGTCACGGCTCTGATGATGTGCCTGCCCTGGACTGGTCAGAAGCCCTGTGGAGAAAGGCACCTGTTACAGGCAAGGATCTTGAGCCTCTGTTTCCTCCACCCTTGCCACATGTCACGTGTCCCCTGCCCTCTCTCGCCTCCTGCCCTCCTCTGGCCTCACCCTTCCCAACTCTTACCCCTGTGCCATGTGCTTCAGTCACGCTGGATTATGCTACTAATTCTGAATATTCTTTATAGTTTCCTCCGGTGTGTTTGTGAATTCTCTCTCTCTCTCTCTCTCTCCCTCTCTCCACCCCCCCCCCCCGCCACCCCGACCCCAAAAATCACTTCCCAAGCTTCTCTGCCTGGCAAACGGGTCACTTTCTGTCCTTCCTGAGCTACCCCTTCCTCTTGCCACGGCAAATTCGGGTCTCTTCTCAATGCAGCTTTCGCACGTCGCACACACTGCGGTTGTAAATCATCCCGAGGGCTTTGGAGGGTCTGTATTTGGATTCAAACCCAGTTTCTGTCCTTACAGCTGTGAGACAGGTTCTGGAGCTCTTACTGGCTAGACGAGGAGGATGATGCCCACGTAGGATGGGGCCGTGGGCGTCACAGTCCTTGCATATGGAATGGATGACTTTGGGAGGACTTCACTGGAAAATGACACATTTTAACAAGTTTGTCCTGATTTGGTTCTTCAAAGAAAACAAACATTGGATTGCTAGGTTTCACTCTGGGCCCGTTTTAAATGTGCAAACAGAAGTAAAATTTGTATTCTAATATTTACATCAGTTTATCTTTTATTTATTTATTTAGTGAGAGAGAGAGATTGAGAGAGAAAAAATGTGAGTGAAGGAGGGGCAGAGGGATACACACAGAGAGAGAGAATTTTTTTTAATATTTATTTTGAGAGAGAGAGAGAAAGAGAGAGATTATGAATGGGGAAGGGGCAGAGGCAAAGAGAGAGAGAGAGAGAGAGAGAGAATCCCAAGCAGGTTCCGCACTCTCAGCACAGAGTCCAATGTGGTGCTCAAACCCACAAACGATGAGATCATGACCTGATCCGAAATCAAGAGTCGGAGGCTTAACCAACTGAGCCTCCCAGGTGCCATGAGAGAGAGAGAGAATCCCAAGTAGGCTCCTCGCTCAGTGTGGATCCCCACGTGGGGCTTGATCTCAGGAACTGTGATATCATGACTGAGCTGAAATCAAGAGTTGGGAAGCTCGACTGACTGAGCTACCCAGGCGCCCCATCAGTTTACCTTTTAAAGTAATTCTGTGAAGAATTTTAAAGTCAGACAAGTGGTTATGGGAATGAAATTTCTATTTATCTGGAATGAATACATGACCCTTCACATTAATAATGTTTATGTTAAGCCATAATTTCACCAATATGAATGGCATATCATTTGGGTATAAGTATATAATATTTACCATAACGGACATCCAGCAAATGAGAAAAGAAACAATTTTGAAAGCCTGATGGTCACAACTTTCTTCAGTATTTTCATTTCCAATCAAGTGATATGGAATTTTATAGTTTGTCACCATCAGACTCGTTCCTGGATTTTCTTTGTCTTATAAATCAGTATTCTACCTCGTATGGACATTGGCCGGGTACCATTTCTATCTCTTCCGTAACGTGGTCACTAAATATATTTGACTTCTGCTCTGAAGGCTGATTTGAATCTATGGCAATTGGTCATGGTTAGGAATATGTAGACAAAATATAAGAAACATCCCCTGCCATTATCATATCCTTCACCTAAGGCCACACGAACAATCTAAACACCTTCTTGTGTCCCCTTGCTTTTCAATATCTAATACTCTCCAAATACTTTTTGAGTACCAGGGACTAACTAGTTGCTTGAGTTGGTTAGAAAATGGCATGAATGAAATGTTGGGGCATAATAGAAGGGTCTCGCCCGTGTCTTATATTTGGTACAACGTCAGGCATGGATAGCTTGGCCCAGTGATCGTGTTCCGCAAAATATTCTCATTTATTCATTCATTTGACAAATACGTGGTTAATACCTACCACACGCTATTTTTGAGATCTGTGCTGGGAGAAAAAGAAAGTGATGATCACAAGTAAACACGGAAACACCCCTCCCCCACCATGCAGGTTCTGCAGTCGGGCAGAGAGACATCAGTATATGGTCACACAGATGCATGCTAAGTTACTAGCAACAATGAGAGGAGGAACTGGCATATGATGGCTTCAGAAATTGCAATATGAAGGTTGATACGGTCAGAAGTCTGGGAAGTCTTTCCGAGGAAGCCATGATTAGGATGAAGATAGGACAATGGGGGACAACGGAAGTGTTTCGGACAAGGTGTTTGGAGAACATGGCGGAGAGACTAAGAGCAAGCACTTTGTGGTGCAAATACACCTGGGCAGGTAGCTGTTCAGGTATGACCTTCAGCAGAGCATTTCACGGCCTTCAGCCTCTGTTTTCCCATTTATTTGTGTAATGACACCAATGGCACCCGATTCTTGCAGTTGGTCGTCAATGAAATAATCTGCGTGTAGTTCGAAAATAATGCTGATCGCATGATAAACACTTGATAAACACTTAGCAAATGATCATTTCCAAAAAAAACGGGGGGGGCATCACTAAATGCAGTGCTCACGTGGCGTGGACTTCAGGCTGCTTCCTGCGTAGACCCCCAAAAAGTTAAGAATCATTTCAAATCTCCCGCCAGTAGCTGGTGTAGAAATAGTTGATGGCGGACTACCTACCCCACCCCCATATTCTTCCTTGTAGATCAGAATTACAGTAGGTTTGTCACGTTGTGGTTTAGTAACCAACCTTATCCCTTGGGTTCACTGTAGCTGGCCGATTTTAAATCTTCAGGACAGAATCAAAACAAACACCAAGCAAAAACGCTTGTTCTGGGTGAGCTGCCGACACTTGAAGCAACATGTCAAGGTCCGCCTTGCAAAGTCACTGGTGCCTGAGAAAAGTCCCGTCACAGCCTGGGAACCGTGAGCTCTATAACTGGCAAAGATAAGCTGGTGTTTATTTATTTACTTGTTTATATTTTTTAGTTTTGTCACTCGAAAAACAATGCATGTGATATTTCAAGTATATAGGTATTTTAAGCATTAGGGGGCTATACAAATGTAGCTAATTTTGGTGACCTGGAGGAATTCGAATTTGAGCAAAATTACTACAGTATTTGTAAACCAATAGCAAGTGAGTCACTCCATCTCCAACTTCTGCCTTGGGTAATAACCCAAAGCACACTCAACCGTTCACGATTCGTTACATACATACTGAGTCGAAGTTTTAGGTTTTTAAAATACCGACCGATTGCTGAAAATGTTCCCCATTTTAAAGAGGGAACATTGCTGTTCTGTCTCTGCTCCACACTTTCCACTTGAATTCTGAGTTCGTTTCACTCTTTTAGGCCACTCTCCCCTGGACTGAGTTATAAAAAAATGGGTGTGATGCTTGTCTGTCATAGCTGGGAGTGGTTTTTTGTCCGTTTGTTTGTTTTTAAGGGCAAGTATAAAAAACAATTATAAACCTTTCTGTCTTGGGGTTTACTTGCAAAACAATCCTTAGGCTAACCCCCTTGTATTTTAAGTACAGAGTGTCCTGTCTTTGTCTTAAGTCTTTCCGTTGAGTATGGGACTCTGTTAAAATTAACAAGTCTGCAGAGGGATCTGTGGCTTTTATTCTAGAAGCATCTGCCTTGGACTTTCCTAGTTGCTCTTTTTACACAAGGCCACATTCTGTCATCTTGGCAAAGTCACAAACGGCTTCAGTCGAGGGCAAGGAATCTGCGTGGCCTGGGAAAGAACCAAAAAACTTCGAGTCTGGCCAATGGATCCTTTCAATGCCATCCAATAACAACTCTGAGCTAGAATCTACCTTTATTTTTAAAAGCTCCCTCCAGCAAATCTTTGTGGAAAGTAACCACAATGCGTAGGTCTATGGCATGAGCACAGGGCAGAAGGTCCTTAGGGGTCTGATGACCAAGAGGAATGGAGGGGCGGGGTGATGGAGCCCCACAGCAGGGAGGGAGAGGGGAGACGAGGAAGCAGCCAGGAGAGCGGCATTCTCGGTTCTGTAAGCAGAGCTGGGCGCAGGGATTTTCACAAAGCGAGGGGGGTGCGGGGAACAGCATCCCTCCATCCCTCATTCATTCATTAGTGATGGGCCCATTGATCCACTCCTCAAGCGCATGAAGGACGCGGCTACGGTGTCCTACACACCGGGCTTGCGTTGGGGAAACCAAATGGATGTGCAGTGACTCCAGCCCTCAAGTTGCAAATTCACTGGCTCAGGTGTTGCGCAGTCATTCCACTAATTACCCTGACTGTACCTGGGCCACACCTGTGCTGTGATTTGGCCGCTGGGCAGCGGGAGGGAACAGGAACGTCTTCAGCAGGAGGAGACAGGGAGTGGGCCGGCGTGTGTTCATGGCCCTGGTTCCCCCATCAGCCTGACGCCGTGTGCTTTCAAACCTTACTGAAAAAATGGATCAAAACTGCCCCACACCCGACAGCTTCATTTCTTGTTTCACCCAGTGTGGTTATGAAAGGCACACACACACACACACACACACACACACACGCCTCTCCTCATTTCAGTGGGATTTTGTGTAGGGGGAGGAAGAGCCCTGAACTATTGATTTTGCCATGTGTTTTCAAGCCATACATCTTACTCAGTTCGCTTCTTGTCTGCTACCGCATTTCACTAAAGCCTCGAGTATTCTAGATTAGCAAAATATCATCTGGGCACCCTGTTTCACTGCGTCCCTTCCAAGATAATACTTCCTAACTCATTTCTTATCTGGTCATGTTGGCTAACATTTCCACGATAACATATTGGTGACGTTGGTTTGAGAAATTTGAAATCATAGGAAGGAGATCTTATTCTATTTTACTTGGAAACAAACCAACAAACTGGGGCCCCTGGGTGGCTCTGTCCGTTAATCATCCAACTCTTGATTTTGGCTCAGGTCATGATCTCGCAGTTTGTGGGTTCAAGCCCCGCATTGGACTCTATGCTGACAGCTCGGAGCCTGGAGCCTCCTTCAGATTCTGTGTCTCCCTCCCTCTCTGCCCCTCCATTCTCTCTCTCTCTCTCTCTCTCTCTCTCTGTCAATATAAATCAATCAACTTTAAAAACAAACAAAAATAGAAACGGATATCAAATCTTTTCAAATGTATTGTGTAGATGATCTTTTCTTCTCACCTGATAATAAGACACTGTCCTATCATATACCTGGAATAAATACTAGTTAGATGCTGCATATTATTCCTTACTGGATTTTAGAAATTCATTTGCTAGTATTTTATTTAACATTTTTGTATCTATTAGTGAATGTAGTTGTTAGCAGGGTGCTTGGGTGGCTCAGTCAGGTAAACGTCTGACTTCAGCTCAGGTCATGATCTCATAGTTCATGGGTCTGAGCCACTCATCGGGCTCTGTGCTGACAGCTCAGAGCCTGGACCCTGTTTTGAATTCTGTGTCTCCCTCTCTCTCTGTTCCTCCCCTGCTCGTGCCCTCTCTCTCTCTCTCTCTCTCTCTCAAAAACAAATGAATAAACCTAAGAAATGAAGTTGTTCATGTTTTTATTATTTTTGTGTTATCTTTAATTTTGTTCAACTTCTCAACATGTTTATTGCATTTATTGTAGCTAAAAGAATTGACTTTTGTTACCGTTTGTGTTATAATGTCAGATATCTCCTTGCACATGAAACCCCAGTGATGTAGGCAGGCTGGGTCCGAGGACCCAGAGGGGAGTGTCCCAGAAGACCAGCCTAGCAGGTCCTTGACTTCACACATGGTGGAAATCAAACACAAGCAGAGAAAGTGAAAACAGTTTATAGAATAGTGTGAGAGGCAGAGAACAGCAGCTGGAGAGCCAGAAAGATTTAGAAAGGATGAAATGCATTATCATCATTGCTTGGGGCAAGAGGCTTATATCGGAAAGGGGTCCAGGGTCCGTGTCCCTTCAGAAATCCAGGATAGGGTCCAATCAAAGGCAAGTGTCAGGTGAAGAATAAGTATTGGTCCATAAATCACCGAAGGTAGGGGGTGTCGAGGCCAGAATCAGCAGGCATTTGTTGGAAGCTAATGTCCAGGAACATGTTTGGAATCTGACTCTTAAATGTTGTCAGGTGTTTTCCACCTGGGACAGAGCTCAGCGAGGGGTTAACGTTCTTGCTTTCCCCTTGAAGTGGGATCACAGCTTCTTTTGCCTCATTCAGAGATGAGGCCTAACAGAAACACAGAGACAGAGCTGTTCTGAAATGGGGTCCGTTACACTTCCCTGTCTCACCGGGAAGGATGGACAGGAAATCCACTCATAAGAGTCTCCAAGAACTTCATTCGTGGAGGCAATACCATGAACAGACCCATCAAACCACAGTTGCAACCACACACCCTTTGTAGAGAGAGAAGGATTATTCAGGAAGCAGAACCAGGAACATAAAAGGTGCTGCTCAGAATCACAGAGAATTAGTCCGGGGCCTTGAAACCTAATCAAGAAGCCCGACGCTCGCTTGGCTGGATTTCAGAACCGCTGTAGGCTAGTGGTTCCCTTCTACTGTCTAGCTCCCCTTGTTTGAATGGTCCCAACTTAGGGTAGGACCGTCACCCTATACCCATCCACCCACCCAGTATCTCCCTGGCTGCTATGGTCCCCAGGAGAGGAATTTTGCCCCAGGAACTATATTTAACAAATTGTAGGTTAATGAACATACATTATTTATTTTGAGAGAGAGAGACAGGCAGAGAGAAAGGAGGAGAGAGAATCCCAAGCAGGCTCCCGGAGCCTTCATCCACACCTTGACTTCGTTTTGGTGAGATTTTGGACTCTAGCTGATGCCTGAACGTTGCATTTGGGAGAGACTGGAATCACTGGGGTCCTGAGGCTGATTGCCATCACGCAGAAGATAAAGTCCTGTAGAAGCCCACCCTCTGGTGTTCAGACATTGTACACCCCTCCCCTTGAGAGTCAGTGGGACCTAACAGTTGCTTCTAGACCACAGACTATGTCAGAAGTGAGGGCGGGGAGGAGCCCACCTAAAAAGCGGCACACCTCCATTTTATTCTTCAATTTTAACATATTCCCTGGGGCACCTAAGTGGCTCAGTCAGTTAAGCATCTGACTCTGGATCTCGGCTCAGGTCATGATCTCACAGTTCATAAGTTCGAGCCCCATGACAGCTAACAGCAACGGATCCTGCCTGGGATTCTCTCTCTTCCTCTCTCTGCCCCTCCCCCGCTCTCTGTCTCTGTCTCAAAATAAATACACTTAAAAAAAATTTTTTTTTTAAAGAACTTGAGTAAAGTGCTTGCTGTAAACACTGCTCTGGTTTTCTTTAACCTGAACTGGAAATTCAAAAAGCTTATTAAAATAGCAAGGTGACTCGTGGCCCCACAGCGAATGCCCCTTGCCTAGATTTCAGCAAAACGGCACTAGGCGTCTTCTAAGTGAATTTGTGCTTTAAGAAAAAGGGAAAGGGGTAGCTCTGAGGGCTCCTACTCAGTCCGGGAGGCTAGTGACGGCACATGTTACAAAACAAAGTTCAACCAAGTAAATTTATAGATGCAACTGATTTTATTAGAGGATTTATAGAGAGGAGCTCTGAGGAGCTGTACAAAATGGAAGGTTTTTACAGGAAAGAAGGCACAGCATGGGAGTTACCAGCAAAAGTAAAGACTGGTTGCATCCAGATCACCTTGCCTTGTAGGGGAAGGGTGGGTAGGGGAAGAAGGGTGGGGCGACTTCTTAGGGGGATCATCTCACCTTCCTTGGTGGGGTAGAGAGGGCCCACATGACAGATTACCTCCAGGTGCTTATCAGAACATTCCTGATTGACAGGTTAAGACACATTTCGGGGGGGGGGGGGGGAAGGGAGGTTGAGACTACATTAGGGTAGGTGTTAAGCTGGTCTGGTGACTTGGCCTGGCCCAAAGGAAGCCATTTTGGGCCTGTGAGGTTGTTTGTTTCTTTGTTTGTTTGTTTGTATTTTAACAGATGCTAATTCCACCTTGCAAGTTATCCCTTTGATTCAGTCCAGGGTAGTAGTCTCTCAGAACGTTTGCTATCTGATTGCCCTTTTGTGGTCAGTACATCAGGGAATCCAGATGTGATTAGTTAAATAGTTGCGTAGCACAGAAAACTCCCCTCAGTGCCTTTATTCCCAAAGGTCTCCTTCAAATGGACTGCGGATCCTTGAGAATCCTTGTTCCCCAAGTATGGCTTGCCTGGTGGTAGACGTGTCAGCCTCATGCCTCCTCACCCGACCACGTGCCTCACCCCTGCATGGCCCGTGTTCTGACTCTGCGGAGGTGAGAAGCATCATCCCTGCCCTGCTGGAGAGCAGGGGAGTAGGGGTCTAGGAAATAAAGCTCTGTTTTTACTCATACTATAGCTCCATGAATCCACACACACACAACTATTTCCCCTTAATGCCAGTCACATCCAGGGAAAGAGGTTCATGGGAGTTTTTTTCTCATGGAAGTTCAGTTCCACACGGATGTTAAAATGCACTCGTCTAAAACTGTCATCTTTACAGTTGAGAGGCAGGTATTCTCACTGTGATCTGTATAAGTAAAATGCAGAAAAGGCAAATGATTTGGCCAGAGTCGCACAGGCACACGCTTCTAAGAAGTAGTCTAGGAAGTTTGAATATGAAAGAAATGGTGTCACTTTGGGGGTTTAGCTTTTAGACATACCGGTTCACGCAGGAATACCGTGATCAATTCTACACTTGTCAGTCTGTAAACACTGTTTTCTTGACCCTGTAATCAAGGAATAGGTAGCTCAGTGACGTTTTGTAAAACACGACTGGGAAAAAGATCATGGTTTTGGATAGCTATGACATTTAAGCAAATATACTCAATACTATTTTGATTTGGGGGGGGGGTGCTGAATATATTGTGTTGCTCATGATAAAAAAATATTTAGGGGATGGTTCATAGGCATTTGCAGCACCATGGGGCATTTTCCCATATCCAGTTATTCGAGAGCCAGCCACCCTTTGGCAGAAACTTGGTCCTTCAGAAGTTCTTTTCATAAATCAGGAGGGCAGCAGCCCAGGGAGAGCAAACGTCCATGCAGGTAATGACTGCACACAGCCCACTCTCATAAAACCTTGGCTAAAAGTCTGGATCAGGCCCTCATGGTTGAATTCTAAACTTTCCTGAGGATGCTGAGTTTCTCATAGCAAGAACCCAAAGCACCTATAGAAAAAGATGTGCCTTCCGTGGAAAGGCACACTTGTAATAGAACTCCTAGATGGTACAAAAAAAGATAATCCACATTCGGGGTGGAGACACCAAGGAGGCACTGATTCTTACAAAGGAAAAGTCTAGCCCGCTTCCTATCTTAGCTCTATTTTCACCCCTACCTAGAGAGGGAACAGCACCACACAGTCCAGTAGCTGTGGATAGTTGTATGGTGTAAATCGGGTTACTTTTTGGTTTGCCCCACTGTTGACTTAACATTTGGTTGTCTTGGGTCTTCTAAATGAGTTAATGAACACTGAGGGTTCCGCGAGCCCCCTGTCACAAAGCAGGGATAGGTTTTAAAGTCCATTGACTCAGTGGGCTCTCGGAGCACATTCGGGGAGATATAGCAACTATCAGAGTGAGCTAGGTTTGGGGGCCTGAAGCTCATTCAGTTTTAGAGAATCTCCTTAAGAAAGAGATAAAACATTAAAAATCAAAATTAGAGGGGCGCCTGGGTGGCGCAGTCGGTTAAGCGTCCGACTTCAGCCAGGTCACGATCTCGCGGTCCGTGAGTTCGAGCCCCGCGTCAGGCTCTGGGCTGATGGCTCGGAGCCTGGAGCCTGTTTCCGATTCTGTGTCTCCCTCTCTCTCTGCCCCTCCCCCGTTCATGCTCTGTCTCTCTCTGTCCCAAAAATAAATTAAAAACGTTGAAAAAAAAAATTTAAAAAAAAAAAAAAATCAAAATTAGATAATTTGGTATGGACCAGCCCTATGAGTCTCAAGAATTTTAGGGGTCTCAAATGACCATCTTCCTGGAATCAGGTCGATGAGAATATAAAACTAGATTTCTTTAGTACTAATGCACATGTGCGCACACACACACACACACACACACACACACACCCCTTAATCCACAGGGAGTTTTCACAATATTTGTTTATTACATGAAGCATCAGTACTCACAATTTACAGTTAGCTACTAAAATATATTAGGATTATAAAAACATTGCTTTAAAGCAGCTCATTCCCTCACTTTAGAGGTTTTCTGGCTTCAACATGGAAGCTTCTGGAAGTTCAACACACTTGGATTCTGCAGACCAGTGCTGAGTGCAAGTCTGAGGGTCTCAGATGTCAGAGCACTTTGTCTCTCCTGAGTAACCATGTCTTACCCTGGGCACAATTAACCGGAGCTTTGAAACAAAGGGACTTCGTGTTTTTACTTAAACTAGTATTCTGTTTCCTGCTGGTACAATTGAAGGTGAAGTCAGGAATGATGATAAGAATAGCATGGTGTGAAGAACAAGCAAAATATTTAGTGACATTAAAGCCTCGGGCGCAAAGCCACATTCTATGACATTTCAGGCTTATTAGGGTGTGAGAAGCCATCTGGAAAGAGGTCCCCTGTCCCTTGCTATTATTCAGTCACACAGCTTGACTATATCACCCGGAGAGGAAGGACCAGGTTTTTTTTATTAAAAAGTTCCTTTTCTCCAGCCACATATGCTCATTCCATTTGCTAAGAGAATGTGTCATCATAAAGATACTTCAAAAGGTGAACATTTGAATTGCAAATCCTTAGAGCAAAAAAGTATAGATTTTGTATGAAATTTCAAACACTTTAGTGACAGGCCAATGACTTAAACCACAAACGATTCCCAAAGGTTCCAAGAGTAATTTTTGAGAAAAAAAAAAAAAAACAATAAAGGTGTCCATTTTATTAGTTTTTAAGAGATATCCATTTTAAAATCAGATCACTTTATGCTCAAAAAAGATTCATGGGGAAAGAAATTAATTCTGCCTTAAGACAAGTGTTTTGGGGGCACCAGGGTGGCTCTATCGGTTACGCGTCCTGCTTCGGCTCAGGTCACGATCTCACAGTTCGTGAGTTTGAGCCCCGCGTCGGACTCTGTGCTGACAGCTCAGAGCCTGGAGCCTGCTTCGGATTCTGTGTCTCCCTCTTTCTCTGCCTCTCTCTCTCTCTCTCTCTTTCTCTCTGTCTGTCTCTCAAAAATAAATAAGCATTTAAAAAACATTTTTAAAAATACAAGTGCTTTTAGCAGCAAAATCTAAAGGTGGACAATGTGAATGACCTTGTTTATTCATTTCAGCTCAGATGATGAACACTTACTTAGCGGTCAATTTGTGTCAGCTGTTAGTTGTGGGGTTACCTTGCGGTTTACGTTTACTGACATTTATGTTACTTAAAATCTGACATGTGTACATATTTATATGATGTATAATAGCATGCTAGAGTACTGCGGTCCCACGTTAATTCTCTGTGGGAGCCATGGGGGTGCTCCGCTCAGATCTCACTCTAAGAAAACACCCCATGAGGAGCACGGTAGGCTGGCAGCTGAGTTTCTAGACCTTCACATTCACCACAGACTTCACGCCGAGGCCTCACTCCTAGAGGCTCCCACCAGATGACCGTCGTGAGTGTACTAAGAAACTCTTGCTTCCTAAATGCAAGACTCTTCTTGGGTAATTTTCCCCAAAATTTTTATTGTGATCAAATACACATCGCATAAAATTTATATATATATATACATATATATATACACATATATATACATATATATATTCAAATATATATTCAAATATTCAAATATATTCAAATATATATATAAATTTTATATATGAATAGTATATAAATATAAATGGAAATAGAGTCTCAAATTGCAGGTCCCATAGCGTATCCTGGAAGAGAAGTTTAAAAAAGAGAGAGAGAGAAAGTTGAATAATTCTCATTATTGAAAAAAAAAATCTTAATTCTATGGAGGGGTGGGAATCACAGCTTTTCCTAGACTTCACTTATTAACAGTCTCTCCCATGTTGCTTTTTCTTGGGGGGGGGGGGGTGGGTAGACATCAGTAATGTTCACCAGTATTCCAAATCCCCCTCCTTTGGAAAAGTTGCCCCCCTATTTCAGATTAGGAACCGCCTGTGACTTGCTTTTGTCAACAAAATGGGAACAGCAGTGGCCACGTGTGTGTCCAAGTGTTCAATTGTCGGGCGACTCTGCCCACTGTAGTGAGGACAGAGGGCACAATACAGAACCCACACTGGTCCACCCTGAACACAAGGTCAACCACTGTGGTTTGAAGGCCCCTAAATGTGGGCATTGTGGGCTACTGCAGTCCCTACTGTGTGTAGGGATCCCACAAATATTCCAGAGCAGTCCTGCCTATAGTAACATTTGTCTGAGATGACTCAGTCAGCAAGGACACTCACTGGTCCAGAGTGCCTCTTTCTGCCCTAAGATATTTTATTACAAATGCCCTAATGAATTTAGTGTGCTGTTTTTTTTTTTCATGTTTATTTATTTTTGAGAGAGAGAGAGAGCAGGGGAGGGGCAGAGAGAGAGAGAGGGAGACACAGAATCCGAAGCAGGCTCCAGGCTCTGAGCAGTCAGCACAGAACTGGACCAGGGGCTCAAACTCAGGAACTGTGAGATCGTGACCTGAGCTGAAGTTGGTGGCTTAACTGACTGAGCAACGCCCCCCCCCCCGCCCCCGCTCCGCCCCGGGTGCCCCTCGTGTGCTGTTTTTAAATAATATCCCTTGATAATAACTGAGGGCACAGTTTTGCTATGTCACTTAGGGAAAGAGACTTTTTAAGAAGATAAGGTAATTTAATTCAAGTACATATGACTCTGGTGTTCGTCTTGGTTGATTGGTAGAAAGCCAATATTTAAAGCAATTAGATAGATTGCTTATCCTATTTTCTAAAAATTATTTAATTTAGCCAATTTTCAGACGCGTTTAATAATGCATCAAGTTGGGGCGCCTGAGTGGCTCAGTCGGTTAAGTGGCCGACTTCGGCTCAGGTCATGATCTCGTGGTCCGTGAGTTTGAGCCCCGCGTCGGGCTCTGTGCTGACAGCTCAGAGCCTGGATCCTGTTTCAGATTCTGTGTCTCCCTCTTTCTGACCCTCCCTCGTTCATGCTCTGTCTCTCTCCGTCTCAAAAATAAATAAACGTTAAAAAAATTTTAAAAAAATAATGCATCAAGTCAAGATTGTCATAGACCAGAAATCCTCATTTTTTTTCTTTTAACAGTCTAAAGACAGTGCCTAATGCAATTTCTTTATGCGTACTCCTATTTGTTTCTTTAAGTGATGATGCCCAGAGATGGACAGAACCAGGAGCATGTCATATTACCCCTAAATTAACACTTATTTTTGTGGCGCTTGTCAAATACACACTTTGTAGCTTACATTTGGAACGGAATACTTAATCAGACAAAAGAAGGATGAAAGGGCATGTCTGCCGTGCATACTATGGAATAAGGTTTTAGACATTTGCAGGGAGGTCAGGAAACCAACCAATGAGAATGCTTACCTTGATACTGAAGTCATGCGATGCAGTGAATACACAGGATAACTCACAAATCACATAAACCACGCACATGTTAGCCTGGCAGAGCCATGATTTATTCCTGAGCGTTTGGAATTCCTTCCCAGGGTTGATCTGGTTCATGTTAGTGAATTACCCCAGGTTAACTGCAGGGGAAAGGTCCAGTTCTGAATTGTTTCATTCCTGCGCACATTACTTCTATATTTAACTCCATTCAATATGCATCCCAATCACTGTGTCAGGCTTTGAAAAATGGATCCCGTTTGTTTCAGAGTTATAACCAAGTACATTGTGTAACATCTGTTAACAAAACAAACGCATTCTTTAAGCAAAGCTCAGAGATGCCAAGATAACAGGATTACTCCTTGGTGACTTTGTTTGTTTCGTGTAACTTTCAACCTTCTTTGGTTTCTCACTGGTCGGGTCTCCATCAACCATTTCCTATGTGTATTTACAGAATATGAAAAACAAAGTAATCTCACTCGAAGTACTGCCAGAGAAACCTGGCTCAGTTTCCCAATTTTCAGTACAATAAGTGATCTGTTCCTAGCCAGAGTACTCGTGTGGGTTGATGCTAATGCACTTTTATACATGGTACTTTTCAGTTGATGAAAACACTACAGGAAATTTTCCCAGATTTTACATGCCATGAGTTTGCCGAATGTCTACACTTCTACACTTTGCAGAGCTTACAATCTGCGTGTTACGTAAGACCTCATATACTTCTGGTGAATCCTAAGGGGCAATACAAGATATGGGGCCTGAAAATGTATATAAATGTATGTGACACATTGGCGATTCTTGGAAGAAAAGCACTACATAAATCCCTGTTTAAAAAAAAAAAAAAACAACTGTCATATATGTATCCTTTAGTGGTTGGATCGGGTTATTTTAAGCATTTTTATGAAATAAAGTAAGTAAAAATGTAGGCTTATTTGAAATAAAGGAGATAGTATATAACCAGTACCCTTTTCCAATAGGCTTGAAAATCCCAGGCATAGTGTGCTCTTATAAAACTTGCCAAAGCATTTGGGATGCCTTGGTGGCTCAGTTGGTTAACTGTCCAACTCTTGATTTCCACTCAGGTCATGATCTCATGGTTCATGGGATCCATCCCTGAGTCGGGCTCTGCCTGCTTGGAATTCTCTCCTCCCTCACCCCAATCATGGTCTCTCTCTCTCTCTCTCTCTCTCTCACTGTTTCTCTCTCTCTCTCAAAATAAATAAACATAAAAAAACTTGCCAAAGTGTAGAGTCTATTTAAATATATTACTTTCCTGGAAAACAAGGCAAATAGGTACAGCAAACATTTATAAATAGAAACAAATATTGTATTGTGTCCTGTACTATGAGTTGGGGGAGAAAATGTTTTTCAAGCCGCTTGCAATAATATGTGGGTGAGCTGATCGACATTTATGGCACCCGCCCTCCATGCGTGAAGTATATCACTCTTTCAGGGATAGGACTAAAATCAGTCTCCCGGATCATTGGGAAGGTGAGGGCATGAATCTTTGAGTAGCATATAAGTGGATGTTTTTTTATTTCCTGAATTCTTATTCCTCTTTCAGTTAAAATCTGGCACCAGAGCCATGAACACTGCCGCATTTTTACATATTTACTTACTTCTGGCACAAAACAAAGCTGTACAGTTAAATTAGGACAAATAAAAATTAGCCGTGGATAAATTAATAACTTGATGTGCAGACTTACAGAGCTATTCAACTCTGACTTTTCACTTCTAACACAATTTTTTTTTTTTTTAAATATGCAATCAGCAGACATAGAGGGAAGGACCCAGAGCCTCACATGAATTCCAGGATGGTGACACTCAGACATAATTACGGTTTGAATGTGACCCTCTGAGGTCCCAGTCTGCCCGCCCTTGACATCTCCAGTGAAGGCAAGGAGGACCACGTGGGCCCCTGAAAGCATACATATAAGGAACGTTACAGTTGAAGATATTTTCGAGAACTTTACTCTTCTCATTTGGAAAAAAAAGTGGGGGGAGGGTCTCTAATCTTTCAGTAGCATCTAAGTGGATGGTTTTTTTGTTTCCTGAATTTTCCCACCTGCCTATGCATGCTTTTTTAGGAAACCAATCATATTTTAGTACAATACATATATTTCTCCCTCTCTCTTTGAGAAATGGCACGTTAAAAATGAACCGTCAGGGGCGCCTCGGTGGCTCAGTCGGTTGGGCATCTGACTTCGGCTCAGGTCGTGATCTCGAGGTTCATGGGTTTGAGCCCCGTGTCGGGCTCTGTGCTGATAGCTCAGAGCCTGGAGCCTGCTTCGGATTCTGTGTTTTCCCTCTCTCTGCCCCTCCCCCACTCACGATCTGTCCCTGTCTCTCGAAAATAAATAAACGTTAAAAAACTTTTAAAAAATGGAAAAACAGTCCAGACCTTGAAACTAGTTGTTCAGTGATATTGTTAATTCTCTGTCAGCCGATACCTCAATGATTAGAAAGCAAAGGGTAGCTCCAAAATGATTCCTTAGACAGTCAGGCTGTTGTTCTTAAATACTGCAAATTATTTTTCAATGGTGTTACTCTACTTTAGAATATTTGTAAATATTTGAACAACCAAGGTCCAGGTATTTTTAGAGAGGATTACCTTTTCATTCACTCTTTGGCAATGATTATTGCCAAATGAACACTTCTAGATCTTTTTTTATATTTGGCAAATGTATTTGCTTTTGGATTTTGTGTACATCACTTGCAACCGGGAATTAGCACAAGCTATTTTTGGAACCCACTCTTGGAAAGTGTGTCAGTTGCCAATTTTAAAGCCTCCGGACTTTTGATCTGATTGAGAACATCCTAATTTATACCATTATCCATTCTAGCAATTAGTGAGCCACTAACAGAAAAGAAAACCTATCTTTTAGACCCCGGGACGTTTACTATCGACTCTACCGAAAACAAATTGAGATCCAACCAGTTTCATTGTGATATAAGGAAGCTTAAGAGACTCGACAAACACAAAAGACGATTTATCTCGGAGCATGTAAGCGATATTTGCATTCTAACACTAAGAAGAGTAAAATCGACCATCCCTTTCGAGTTGATACTGATTTGACACTTTGAAGATTCTTAACTCTTTAATTTCAATTAAAATTCCTTAACTTTAAACACTTGCAATTGTTCCAGAAGGAGACCACAGGTCAATTGCTGGCCCTTTGGTCTTTCTGTGTCGGCTTTAGTCTCCGTTGTTGGTTTATTCCATTTTCTCCGTGGGCCCTGAGAGTGGTGAGCAGTGGGGGGCTTATGTGCCCACCGGCTGTGTCTTGTCCTCTCCCTGGAGTTCTGTCCTCGGACTGCCCAGCAGCAGAGCTGAGAGGTCACCTGCTCCAGGTGACCCCACATCTAAGTGCAGCCACTGTAGGCCCTTTATTCGAGCCCCTTACCCTTTAGGGCTCAGACTTGTCCTTCCGCCAGGTGTATGGGGATGATGACTCTCTGGCAAGTTGTTTATGTAACAAGTTGAAACTCGATGCCAGATTTTAATCCAGCGTCTGATGCAGACTAAGTCCTAGTCAATGGTGGCTCTTATTTCCATGGTTGGTGTCAGCTAAGTCAATGCTGCAGACCCCACTGAGAGTGCCCCTCCAGGCGAGTGGAGACAGGCCTTCAGTTCTCTCTGGAACAACTGGTTAGACCACGATGTCTGTGACTGGCTTCAAAGATTTGGCCAACAGTCTGTGTTTGTGGAAAATGTACATTTAGAATAGAAAAGTCTGTGGGTTTTCCCCCCTTCCGTATTTTTGGATTTGCTGTTTTGAGAATTTACATCATTTCAGGATTTAAGGACAGAGACAAATGATAGGAGATGCTTGTTTTGAGAATGAAGAGAAGCCTTCTGACGTATGAACAACAAAGACTAACCAAGGTTAATGGCTGCAATGTGCCATCGAATTTGTGGAAATATTATCACACATGGAAGGAAATACTCATCTTATGGAGTCGAAGAAATCCCGCCATTCCCAGACTGCACTGCCGAAATTTCTGCCTGCACTCCTGGAATTTGCAATCATGTCGTCTGTACTTGAGAGGACAAAGAGAAGTCAGGCGATGGGAGAAGGGGCAGCTGTGCCTAGGAGTTGCCCCACGGGGTGTCATCAGTGAGCAGACCCTCATTCTTCTCCAGGACAACGGGGTGGGGGGGGGGGGGGAGAGACGTCAAACCTCCCTTTTGTCATTCTTTGTTGTGACCATCTGGTTTGGGTTCCAAACAGGCCTTTGTAGCTGCACTTAATCGTGACACAGCCCCATTCATGATGAGGACGGTCCCTGTGTGTTCAGAAATAAAGGAGTCTGAAGCAGGAAGGGAAGTGACAGAATTGGGGTGAGGAAATGGCATGTGCATTTCATTCGGTGGGAAATGGGATCTGACACGATCAGTGGGTTCTTGGGTGACAGTCATGGGCTCAGTCCCCATGGGCCAGAGGCATCTCCTCCTACTTCTGATGGGAGTGTTCACACTGTCCTGGGTTCCCCATGGCCTTTCCTCCTCTTGACTGTCCTGATCTCCATAGAATGGTCAGTGATGGGTGCGAGTTTTCATTTTGAGATAAATGTGACAGTGGCTTTATTTTTTTTAAAAATGAGAATAATTTTTCTCCCAAGATTTTCTACAACGTTTTTTGATCCAAAGAAGGTTGGCTCTTAAAATCGGTTCCTCCCCAAAATGTAAAACTCAGAGCATGGAGAAGTTGCTTTAAATTCATCAAGCAGGTCTTAGCAAGGCAACTGTTTTCATTGTTTGCCATTTGTATTCTCATTCTTTTGGCTCACAGCCTTTTTATTTCCTTTTGCCACTGTGTTCCAATAATGAAATTGCTCATGTGTTCAGATAGATCCTGCTATCCCGAAAGACATCAGACTAGCGCATTTAATTGTTTGAAAAGGCTCTTCTTATCGACTGACCTGTATCTTTGTGTAAAGTGATTACTATATATGCGGAATGGCACATAAAGATATCAATAACCCAACTGTGAGGCACAGTTTAATGACCGCAATCAGGGAGTGAAGGGTTTACAAGGTTGCTTCCAGCCTGCTCCTCATTCATTCTGGGTCCTTGGCTAAGATTTTAAATCTCTGGTTCCTGGTTGCCCACCTGCCACTGCCCATCCAGTTTGGAAAAATGAAAAGGCTAATTCCTCACAAGGTGTTGTGATGTTGCTTATTAAGTAAGGCTGCTGTACAATCTTTTCTGGGGGTGTGCTTAAGGTATACAGCCTAGGAATCAAAGTCAAGAAAACATCTACCTCTTGGAGTCCAATTGATTGAAAAAGAACATATTTTTACAGTGGTCTTTTTTTTTGTTTTTTGTTTTGTTTTTTTTTGGGGGGGGGGAGAGTGAGTGGAAGAGAGGCAGAAAGAGAGGGAAAGAGAATCTCAAGCAGGCTCCACCCTGACAGTGCAGAGCCCGATGTGGGCTTGAATTCAGGAACCATGAGATCGTGACCTGAGCCGAAATGAAGAGTGGGGTGCTTAATTGGCTGAGACACCAAGGTTTCTCCAAAGAGAGCATTTTAAAGAGGGCAATCCAAGAAGAGATGGGAGGTTTATGGGAAGATCTCAGAAGAAACAGCTAGTGAGGAAAAGTTGAGACAATTAAGAATAAATAACCGGCTTTAAGAATCCTTATCCTTCAGATGTCCTCAGCTGTGATGGTACAACCTGGGGCTCCCACTTGTGAGAGCACCTCCAATCCCAACCCCAACAAGTCTCTCTGGCTTGCCGAGGTCAACACGTTTAAGATGCATTTCAGACGTGCTTGGGCAGGTTGTCCAGCAGTTAAGTCCAACACAAATGAATCCTTATGTGGACTGAGCTTCAGGGGTGAGAGGGTCTAACATGTGTTAAGGAACCTGTATCAGAACTTCACTTGTCTCAGGGGTGCCTGGGTGGCTCAGCCGGTTAAGCATCTGACTCTTGATTTCAGCTCAGGTCATGATCTCAGGGCTTGTGAGATCGGGCCCCAAGCCAGCCTCCTCGCTAAGGGTGCACGGAGCCTGCTTGGTATTCTCTCTTTCCCTTCCTTTCTTCCCCTCTCTTACTGACGTGCATGCACGCATGTGCTCTCTCTCTCTCTCTCTCTCAAAATAAATAAAAGAACTTCTCTTGTCTCAGGGATGGGTGATTCTGCATGATGGCAACTTGATGTGTGCCGTTCCGATCTGTGGTTCAACTCAGCAATCACTGCAGTCATGAGTCAGTGTAGTGAAAATGAGGGGTACTTAGAGAAAGAAGGGGAAGGATGTAAGACTGCTCCTTCCTGTGGCTCCAGGGCCTGCTGGTCGGCCTCACCCTCCATGGTCCCAACTTCCACGAGGTAGTCTCTATAAGATAGAAGGTTCTAGCTGCTGGGCTCTGGAAATGCTCCTTGTTCCCATTACTCCATCAGCCCCAGGAATGGGAAGAGCATACAAGTGTTTACCGTCACCGTGATTGCCTTTCATTTGACTTCTCATTCTCCCATGCCATGTATAAGTCCCTGTATTGAATTGTCCGTGTTTAAAGACCTCTGGAGTGCCTGCTCTTTTCTTGCCTGGTCTCTGACAGATACAGAGAAAGTCTACTGGGGCTCCCTTAAGTAAATCAAGGGAAAGAGGCAAGAGACCAGTGAAGTGGGCCAATTACTCTGAATAGACATCTCTGTACACATAGTCTGCTGAGGCTAGAAAACCTCAAGTTGCCCATTGTGAAACTTAGTGGCTGGAAACATCGATGTGCTCAAAATTTTGCAGTTTGGCCAGGGACGTCATCAGGGACAACTCCACTCCACTCCACATGGCATCAGGTGGGTGTCCAAAGTAGGGCTGGAAGTTCCATTTCCAAATGGCCTCCCTTCTATGGCTTTTTCCTGCCATACTGTTGGCTGCGTACTCGGCTGGGATTGTGGGTTCCACCCTCTGTATTGCCCCGCATGGTGTCTTCATGTGACCGTGTTGGTCTTCTCACAGTATGGCCATCTTGGATTAGTCAAACTCTTACATAGTTCGGCTTCCTTTTGAGTACAAAAGCAGAGGCTTCTAGGAATATTTAATTTCTGAGCTCAGAAGTCCCAGAATATTATTTACATCACCTTGTAGTGTTCAAATTCACCACAGATTAACTAGATTCCAAGGTAGGGGAACTTGCCTTCATCTCTACATGAAGATAACATTATACAAGAGCATGTGGGGATGGAGATGTGTTTCTGCCATCTTTGAAAATATGATCTCTCGTAGCTGGTTAGTTGGGTTTCATGCATTTACTTGTCCTACTCCACATCAGTTTTCTTACGGATAGGGTACCAATGCATCAAATTCATCAAATTCAGCTCAGCAAGGATACGGAAACTTATTCTCCAACTATACTCAGCTTCTCTTTGATTCTTTCTTCTTTGATGCATGTGAATATTTTGCTAACATGCCTCTCCTCTCCTTTTCTCTTGCAACCCACCACTTGTTGTGTTGAGCCATCACTGTCTTTTCTAACTGCAACTAAATGCCTTCTTTTTTTTAACTTACCGTGCATCTATAATATTACTTTTCCCCTCTCAGTTGTCGGTCTTCTCTCTTTTCTCATCCCTCTCAAATACCTTCTTTCTATCACCAACAATACTTTGCTAATTCTTGCCTCAGTTATTTCCCTTTCAAAAGAAGATTGCTTCTATATACTATAAAAATACCTCACTGGATCCCAAACCAAGGACACCTGGCTGGTTCACCGATACAGCATGCAACTCTTGATCTCAAAGTCATGACTTCAAGCCCCACATTGGGTGTGGATCCTACCAAAAAAAAAAAAAAAAAAAAAAAAGGAATCCCAAGCAAAAAATTGGGGCATAGGAGAGATTATGGACCACCATCTCTATAATATCGTGTGCATTATTTAGTGAAAATGAAAGAGATTGTCCATTACAGTCGTTTTACAAACACCATCAAAAGGTCCTCCGTCTCAATCATAATTCCAAGATTTGTCAACTCGTCTTCATATGAACTGGTAAAGAGAATCGTGGTACCTGCTTCCATCCAAGCTCCCGCAAATATTTCTCATAAAAACAATTGTGTTCAGGGTTTTATACCAATTATAATTTGAAAGAAAATATGTACCTACGGTGATTACTTACTCTATAGTAGGAAGAACCAAAACTTTCTGCGCTGGGGCAGATGTTCCGAACTCATTTGGTTCGTAGTATGTGTAGCATCTCAGCTACTTGTTCATTGGGACGGCTAGGCCAAAAGAAATGCCTACAATTCAGCTAATTATGTAGTTGAATCTAAACAACTTTGTAAGCTTTTAAGTCCTGATTAGTTAGCACCTACTGGGCATTGAACAAATTCTTAATCCTTGGAATTATATTGGATACCGCCATTCTAATTTCCTGTTCCACTTGATTTTTACTTAGAGCTTGCTTTTCGTTATAGCTATTCCCCAAATCCAGACTCACAAATGTGGGATGACATCAAAAGTAATATAACAATTTAATGTTAAAATTGCAAACTCCCACAGACTAGCAGGTCACATGGTGTCAGACAAATGTCACTGTGTTTCACTAGATAACTTAAAGATATGCCTTCAGGGGCGCCCGGGTGGCTCAGTCGGTTAAGCGTCCGACTTCAGCTCAGGTTGTGATCTTGCGGTCCGTGAGTTCGAGCCCCGCGTCGGGCTCTGTGCTGATAGCTCAGAGCCTGAAGCCTGTTTCGGATTCTGTGTCTCCCTCTCTCTGACCCTCCCCCGTTCATGCTCTGTCTCTCTCTATCTCAATAATAAATAAACATTAAAAAAAAAAAAAAAGATATGCCTTGGGAGCCCAAGAGTTGCTACAGAGTCCAAGGAACCACGGCACAGAGTTTGGGAATTGTGTTCTAGAATAGCAGTTCTCAAACAAGGGTGCTTTTGCGCCCCAGGGGACACATGATTGTCTCAACTTGGGTGCTACTGGCATCTAGAGGGTAGTGGCCCGTGACGCCGCTAAATATCCTCTAACACATGGGACAACCACACAACAGAGAATTATCCAGCCCAACTGTCAATAGTGCCAAAGTCAAGAAACCCTCTTCTAGATGTTTGGAAATGGCGACCACGTTAGGTCAAGGAAAGATTTTTGTTTCTCTGTTTTCTTTTTTTAAAACAATTTTAAAATATTTATTGATTTTGGGGGGGGGGCAATGGAGGGGCAGAGAGAGAGGGAGACGCGGAATCTGAATCAGGCTTCAAGCTCCACACTGTCAGCACAGAGCCCAATGCGGGGCTTAAACCCACGAACAGTGAGATCATGACTTGAGCCGAAGTCAGATGCTTAACCAACTGAGCCACCCAGGCACTCCTCTCTGTTTTCTAATCTTTGTAACCAGTCTCTGATCTTTCACAAAATCTTGGGATCTGATATCTGGTATAACCCCCTCTTTTGTAAAAGTGAAGCCTGAAGAAAGAAAGGATGGGGATACTGAAGACAGATTCCAAAAGTTCAGTGGAACTTTTTGTGACTTGTTCAGCTCGCATGGGGCTTCTGTCTCATCCAAAATTACTGTTGGTAAGAAATAAATTCTATGAGCTAACACACTAGAATATAAATAAACCCCTTCTCCCCTTTCAACTTTGAGTATCTTTTTATACCTGCTTTGCTGGCTCGGCTTTGGATTTGTAGGTCTCTTGTTTTCCAATTCACTTCTAAAATATATTACTTCGTGAGAGGAGAAAAAAAAAGGCTTCTTGGAAATCTGAGAAGAAATGACAAAACATCATGAAAATAAAATGAAAGAGAATAAAAGAAAACCGTTGAAATTTTGGATCGTCTGCGAGGGGGCGCTTAACAATAACAATAACAAATTATGAACAAGACGAGGTAGAAGGAAAACATCCACAAAATATCTGCTGTAGACGATTATGGGCAGAACATAGGTCAGTGAAATATTGAACCCTGTGTGTCTTCCAACCGACCCTGGAGAGTTTGTAACCAGTTTGGCAGAGACAGGTGTGTGAGTAAGTAATCACAGTATATGTGGCCGGTGCTCTCATAGAAACCCTTAGTGGCTCCAGGAGACAGAAGATGAGGAGCCTAAGAGCCTTCGGGAAGACTTCACAGAGCGGGTGGAATCAACCTGGGTCTTTGGGAGTTATTAGGGTGTTGTGAGAAGAAATGGCTAAGAGTCCCCCAGACCGCTGAAACAGTATGTACAAAGCAAAGAGGCACCAAGAGCATCGCCTTGTAAGGAAATGGTGGACATTATGGGTGCTAGGAGGATGGGATACATCCACCGGAGAGGTGGGAAAGGAGAGGAGAACTCACCCACCTGACCATCGCGAATAGGCTGGAACCCCCGGCCACCCTGGGAAAGAGAAATGCGAAAGCAACAGGGGATGGATCACCAGCAGTTGAGCTTGTATTGAGTGGAGGGCAATGCATGGAGGGGCCGAGCTGTCAGGAATACGCAACAGGTGCAGCCGGAAAGCTGAGAGATGTTGGGGGCAGATTCCTCCGACGTTTCACTCAAGAGACAAACAGATACTTTAGGGGCACCTAACGGTGGTGCAAAAGGCACATACAGACAACTGCCCCCAATCCAGAATATCTGGGGAGCGCTGGGGCTGGGGAGACAGAGAGAAAAACAAACAGAGTAAGACGTATGGGAGCGCATGATTGGACTTTCAAGATACAAAATTATAGGTGTGCCTAGTCGGTGGTTCTTGAGCATTTCAACTATCATTTTTCTCTTTTGGGTAATGATTTCAAGCTGAACATCACAGATAAATTCTCATAATGTTCCTTTTCAGATCAATTACTGTGAATTAATTGCGTATTTTTATACAGTAAACAAATCTGATGATTTGTAAACTTCCTGCAGCCTGCTGTGAGTCATGCTGCTTCTTGAAACCGTCACCATTTTATTTACTTGTGCTGGCAGACGTTTTCCCTCCCACAGAATGAAGCTATCAATCTGCAAGTATAGGCAGAGAGGAGCCTAATTTCTAACGTAAATACGAACTTTGCAGGCAGGGGGCAATGGTTCTCCAGCTGCCGTCTCTAGAGCTGGTTCTTGGGTACTTGAAATTGATGAGAAGCCCTTCCTTTGTGAGAAAGGATACTGAGGAAAACTTCCTTAAAGTCCACTTTCTCTCTAATGCCCTCCTGCCTTCAGGAGCCTAACATCTTGACTCCCAGTGTCTCCTCCTTCTTCTTCTTCTGTTGTTATTTGAGATGAAGAATGTCATGTCATATGGTATAATAATGTTCTTCAGAAGCCAAAAAGTAGAGTTCTCATGGGTAGTTTGTAGAGACTTTGGTCCTCCCATAATCACTATAAACTTGAGCAATTAAAAAGCATCTTGAAGCTGGTGTGTTTTTATCAGTGAACACAGGAGGCTCTCCTACTGAACATAAACAATCTCACAAAACACTGGCACCAGACAAGGTGCGTGACCATGGTGGAGCGAAAAGAATACAAGATGTTTCGGCAGTCGTGTCTCAACACACACACACACACACACACACACACACACACACACGAGAAAATAAGAATGCTGCCCAAACCACAGCAAATGACCAGACATTACCCTCTCCCACCTCACCTCCTAGGTAAGACACATTGAGAAACCCAATCATGGAATCACTGTTGCCTTCTGACTTCACTCATCCAGAGCAAAATTACATACCGTTCCTTAATTACATCTCCCAAGTCACATATGCAAAGCCAGAGCCTTTCACAAGCTCCTCTTACTGAGAAGCTCCAAGGTCCTTCGAGGGCTGCGATCTTCCTTGTCACAACAAACCAATACATTTAACTCTGATTAGCAGCCTATTTCTTGTGGTGTGTTCAGCTGGAGGGAATCAAGAAAGTGCTTCCTGATCAAAATATGCCAAGCCAGGGGCACCTGGGTGGCTCAGTCGGTTAAGTGTCCAACTCTTGATTTTTTGGCTCAGGTCATGATCTCATGGTTCATGCATCAAGCTCTGTGCTGAGAGCAATGGGCCTGATTGGGAGTCTCTCTCTGTCTCTCTCAAAATAAATAATGTTTTTTATAATATTTTTTTAAATTTTTTAAATGTTTATTTATTTTTGAGAGAGAGAGAGAGAGACAGAGTGTGAGCAGGGGAGGGACAGAGAGAGAGGGAGACGTAGAATCCCAAGCGGGATCCAGGCTCCGAGCTGTCAGCACCGAGCCCGACTTGGGGCTCGAACTCACGAACCGTGAGATCATGACCTGAGCCAAAGTCAGATGCTTAACCGACCAAGCCACCCAGGCACCCCACAATGTATAATTGTTTTTAATTTAAAAAATACCAAGCCAAATAAACTGACCATGTAGGGGGAGGGGCAACAAAAATATTTCAAGATGAGAACCCTAAACCACCCCTTTGTATCCAGACTGTTACCTCTAAGATCCTCCCGTACAAGTTCCAGAGTGTCACGTGGGGTCAAGGATGATAGGAAGGATGGGTGAGGGCGGGTTTTCCCCTAGAAAAGCTGAGGTCCCCCATGTCTGCCAGTGTGCAAGGGAGATGACTGGGGTGTGGGGAAAGCCAGCTGTTTCTGGCAAGGCAACCTGAGACCCTTTGGGGCCATCAGCTATTGTACAGGGCCAGCCTGCTCCCTCGGTCCCTCAAAAACAGGTCCACTCTAGCTGTTTTCAAGATGGTGTTTCTCTCCTATAATGCTCGCCCGGATTCTCCCCCAAATGAGGGGAGGTAGGTGCTTTCCTTCAGATATATTTGGCAGTCTGTTTACACTCTGCTTTTTACAGATAACACCGTCACTCTGTTCCTGGCCCCAGAATATACGTTTCAGATTTTAATTGGGAAGTGCCATCCCTTCTTTGGACTACTCTCAACCCATAATTTATCAAAAGGAAGGTTTTCATATCACTTCCTCATTATTCCAGCCTCCGTCACGTCATATGGCATGAGATACGACAACACCTCCCTTTATTTTCCTAATACAGTTGGAATCTCGCTGTTTGCCAACATGTTAAAGCTCAGGTATCTAAAGGAACATTGGTTGAATTGTATGTCTGTATATCTAGATCGTCAGGGACGGAATGTTTCCGCCTCCTGGTGTTCACCTTCTGTGAATGGAGCCTAGGGAGTGTCCCCATGATCCGACTTTGCTAGAGGTGAGCGGCTCTTCTGACTGGTCAGTTTGGGGCACGCTAGGCATACCGGGCTTGGGTCTGTCCTTTTCGGCCTGGGGAGTGGGTTTGTCCAGGGAGAGCACGAGGTCACCTCAGCTCTTCTATGCTGTAAGTCTTCTGGTGCAGACCCGCAGTGGGACACCCAATCCAATGCTTCTGGAACCGAATGGGGCAATTGGCCCAATTTTGGAATTCTGTGAACAGTCTCCTTTGACTCTCAGACTGAATGACACCTCCCACATAGCCGTTATTTGTAGTGGGGATTATGCAGAGCACTATTATTGTCTTTTAGAACAAGTTCATTTTGACCTCCAAGTGCTTAGTTGGTTGTTGGGTTGTTGTTTCCAAGATCAAGGGTGTAGGAAATATGCATATCCCAGAAATCCTCCTTGGGCTGATGTTAAGGCTAATTCCTGTTTAGAGCAAAGAGGAGGATAGCTATTCTTTCTAGAAGAATCAGTTCTGAGAAGTAAGTGCATCTCTGTCATGGTGTCTCTGGGACATTCCTGCTTTCAGAGCTTCTTACGGAGGTACCCCAGCACCAACTAAATAGATTGGTGATTGATGGGTTCACTGTGGGTCCCATGTGCCCTCACCAGCAAGGCTCCGGTCAATCTCTTTGTGATGGTAGACAGTGCGTTCTGTTTGCTCCGGTATTTCAGAATTAATCCCTGCCTCAGTTAATTTTTTTTAATGTTTATTTATTTTTTTGAGACAGAAAGAGACAGAGCATGAGTGGGGGAGGGGCAGAGCGAGAGGGAGACACAGAATCCAAAGCAGGCTCCAGGCTCCGAGCTGTCAGCATAGGGCCCGACGCAGGGCTCGAACTCACAAACCATGAGATCACGAATCTGAGCCGAAGTCGAAAGTTTAACCTACTGAGCCACCCAGGCGCCCCAATCCCTGCCTCATTTAAATGAAAACCAGGTGATAGCATCGCAAATGGGCAGAAAGCAAGAGGGGGGCAATATTAACGACCCTAAGAAAGGTGAGTGACAGCATAACCTTCTGATGAAGTGAAAGTCAATGTTAGCCACAATGGCGCTGTGACGACTTCCTTGTCTATTCACCGTGACACCATTTTAGCTGCAGAAGTCTTTTCACCAAGAAATTCGCGTGGACGGGGCTTCCATCGACGCTCGGGGAGCTTGCAGATTTCTGTGTGAGGTGTCGGGCTCACCTCTGAAGCGGGAACAGGTAGAAATGTGCACTCAGTGAGGGTCAATGGCAGTAGAAGGCACTTTCCTGAGGAGGTGTTTTTCACCGTGCTACCAACAGGGCTGGGAAATCTGCCGCGAGAAGGACACGATGGTTAGAACAACAAGACTGCAACACTCTTCATGGCACGATACATCGGAGCGATTGTTCTGTTGTCAGAAAGTCAGAATGGAGAAAATATAATAGATTCTAGGGCATAAGAGAGACAGCGCTGAAGAATCTGTGAGTGTGCCCAGTTTTGTCCAGGGAAAGGGTGCTTCGGTTCTAGGGCATTGGGCTGTTACTGGCTATCTGGACAGATGACCGTCTCTACTGCTTTTAAGGATTCATGGAAGTATCCCTTATGAAACTTTCAGAGTCCTCCTTTCTAACCGGTTACGCTCCCTGAGCAACCTTCTAGGTCACGTTGTGGTCATTTACATATAGCGGATGGGCATCTTCTAAGAAAATCCATGGTGCTGAGAACAGCACCACCATTAACCCCATTGTAAGTGACTCGATTGTCACTCTGATGTCTCTCCACACCTTGAGAAGGTATCAGGCTGAGATACTTCCTCTGGGCCTGGTCACTTTGGGGTAAGCTAGTGGAGCTGCTGTTTTCCATAGAGACCTACCACGTCCTGTGCCTTCGGGGAGTTCTGCCTGACTTGATGCTGGGCATCAGCACGGCCTTCTTGGGTTTTCCAGTTGACGTGATGTGCCTTTGTTATGGTGCTGGTCTTTCCATGTGGTGTTGGTGATGGAAACTGGGCCCCAACAGAGCAGTTTGCTTGGAGGCAGCCACCTGGAGAGAAGAAAGCAAGTGCGTCTGCTTTGGGAATTAAGGGCAAGCCAACACTCACGGAGGCATCAGTAGGGGTGTTTTCCTGCCCAGAAGGTGCTGCCCCTTTAAGAACAGGAGACACCCAGCACTACCACCGCCCCCCCCCCCCACACACACACACACACAAGACCCACCTGACCCATGAGCTGTGGTGATTGCAGCCAGTCTCCTTCCCGTGCCTTGTTTGGCTAAGGCATCTGGAGGCTGGATCCGTATCTGAGATTCACCTATGTGCCAGCTTCCAAGGCATGGAGTCTTGGCCTCTACGATCCTCCAAGGCTGATTCCTGACTCACTAACTTCCAGCCTTTTTGATCAGAAGTTTGGGGCTCAGCCCCATCCGTCTCCACCTCCACTTTCTTTTGGTTTGGATTTCCCAGTCAGGACAGTACATTCTGCCAGTGCAGATTTACTGGCTGGATTTAGCTTAGCCTCTTTCTGTGTAGACACTTCCTAGGCTGTGAAATTTCACCTCCTCTGCATCCCTCTGAGGCCATCTCCCAGGCACATGCTCAGGGTAATCAAACTCTGAAGTCTGGGTGAGCTCGAGGGGCCGGCTGTCTGCTTTTTTCTGTGCCCTCTGGGCTGACTGCTGACTCTGGCACCTCCCAGCACTTGTCAAAGTTCGTACTAATCAAAGGTTATGCCCCTTTGTCCCATAAAGAGAAACATGACTGAGAGTCCCCAGCCAGGAGGGATAGTCTTGAAGTCTTGAAGCTGTTTGGAATATCAGGAAGGTGCTTGCTGAGTTTCAGACTTTGCATATGTTCTCTAGACACGAAGTTAAAAGCTCAAATGTGCTTGATGTTTGTCCCGAACATATTCGAGACATAACCCCTCTCTAAATAAACTTGGGTGTTTATATTTGTCTATTTACAATAAAAAAATTAATATTTCTTTCTTATGGCAAGATGAAGAAACTATCAAAGCCAGAAAATCAGGAAATAATTTCTATAATACCTCACCTTTGTAGGATCTTAAAGGTAAAACGAAAACCTTATCAAACAAGACATCTAACCTTAATAATGCAATATAGATTTCAATGAGAAAAACTATTTAGAGGTCAAGGAAGCGAAGCAGGTTGGGGAATATTTTAAAGAGTGACAGCCAGAGAAGATGATTTTCTTATTTTATTAAATCACATAGTTAACTTCTTTTACTATTCTTTAACAGGAACTTGGGAAGTTCTCCACCTGCATTCCATGGCTTTTAAATGAAAACCGTAGGAAACAAAAATGGAAGAGCCAACTTCATCCACCAGCTACCCTAGAATACTGACCTCTGGACCTGCCCCCAAAACCGTGGCACAAGAGCAGGTGACTTCTCAGAAGATGTCCTTCTTTACCCCCAGTGTGCACGAACTCTCCTCTCTCTCCCTGGGTGTCTGATGAAACACGAATCCTGAGCCTGTAGACGCCCCAGGAGGTTGAGTGTAGGCATAGTGTTAATGTGGTCTCATATTTTTTTTGCATGATAACTGAAATGTATCTTCAGGGTTTTCTCATGCCTTTGGGATCTGAGAGCTGAGGCACTCTCTGGGGTACAAGATTCTGTGATTGCTTTTGGACAGCCCTTGGGCTGGGAAGTCCACAATCAATCATGCACTAAGGAGGTACGACTGTCAACTTGGGATGGACAGAAGGGTAGGAGATGGATTAGAGAGGGCCGCTTCTCCCCTAAGCTCTGCTGGTGATTTTTCTTTTCTGCCTCCGTTCTTTGACAATTAATTAATCAACTAACATGCATTTATTAAGCTCCATTATTAAATATCGATTATGCTTCTATCTGTGTGTGAAGTTCCATAGGGAATGGAAGACATATTGATAGGAGATACAATGGTGATTGTAAAATAATCACCAGGGTGCCGTGATAACGTCTGCCTCTTTTTATGAATTACCTCCCACGTGCTGTAAGGGACACTGGTGGTTCACCCATACCATCTGTAGGTCTCAGAGATGCTACAAGGGGGTCATGCTGGCCCCATTTTAAATATGAGGAAATCAAGGCTCAAAGTAGCGAGATTTTCCCAAAGCCCTTACATAAATATTCAACGAATAAGACAATATCATCATGATATTCATTATAGAGATGATATTCATTATCATTCAGTAAGTACAAAGGGCCTACTCTGTGCAAGGCAGACTCTATGCCATTGAGAGCCCAAAACGATTAAAGAAGAGTGAGATTTAGTCTCTGTCTTCCATGAAACCAAATTACTCATCAGTTGGGATCACAAAACACAGGCCCACCCTGGCTTTACTAGTGATCCCAACAATCTTCACCCCAACATGAAAACATAAGGAGACAGGAAGGACCCTAAAAAGGCAACTCTTGGAGAGTCGCATGGAATGGTTAAAAAAGGTCTGCCCAAACACAGAGGCCTCTGCTCCAGATCGTGTTTCTGAGTCTGGGACAGGATAGAGAGCCGTAAGCAAGTACCTTTACCTCTATGAACCTCAGCTTCCTTGTCTGTAAGCGGGGATGATGGAGGTTCTGCCTGCCCCTCAACCTTGAAAGACGCAATAATAGGGGATATGTTCTAGCACTGTAGATGTTAAGTCCTATTGTGCCTGCAGTATGTAGTAATCCTAGGAGCATTTAGTGTCCAGATGTGTCATTTGCAGGAGAGCTAGTTCGGTGAATCTTCTACTTTGTGAGCCGTCTCTCCCTGCTGTCCCAGGACATCAGGCTGTGAGGGACTAAGTCACGTGCACTAGACAGACACATCCTCAGTGGACAGCAGAATGCCTGTCCGTGCCTTTACAGTATCATAACCCTTGTGCAGACTGGGTTGTTATGGCTTCCTAATCTCTCAGCATTTTCTCTCTTTCTCTCATTAGACGGCATGGAAAATAAAATCCTGCTCATTGATACAATACAAAGGTCAAATATTTAAAGTTCATTAGATTTTTTTTTTAAATCTCTTATGTGGGCAGGCGTATTTGAGAATAAGAGATGTGTCTACTCTCAACAATAGCCAAATTATGGAAAGAGCCTAAATGTCCATCAACTGATGAATGGATAAAGAAATTGTGGTTTATATACACAATGGAATACTACGTGGCA
Source organism: Neofelis nebulosa (assembly GCF_028018385.1). Taxonomy (NCBI): domain Eukaryota; kingdom Metazoa; phylum Chordata; class Mammalia; order Carnivora; family Felidae; genus Neofelis; species Neofelis nebulosa. The sequence goes on along the minus strand of NC_080782.1, from coordinate 6,422,230 downwards.
ATGAGAAAGAATGAAATATGGCCTTTTGTAGCAACGTGGATGGAACTGGAGAGTGTGATGCTAAGTGAAATAAGCCATACAGAGAAAGACAGATACCATATGGTTTCACTCTTATGTGGATCCTGAGAAACTTAACAGGAACCCATGGGGGAGGGGAAGAAAAAAAAAAAGAGGTTAGAGTGGGAGAGAGCCAAAGCATAAGAGACTCTTAAAAACTGAGAACAAACTGAGGGTTGATGGGGGGTGGGAGGGAGGGGAGGGTGGGTGAGGGGCATTGAGGAGGGCACCTTTTGGGATGAGCACTGGGTGTTGTATGGAAACCAATTTGACAATAAACTTCATCCAAAAAAATAAAAATAAATAAATAAATAAATAAATAAATAAATAAATAGAATAAGAGATGTGTCTATTGACTTGGAATTAGACTAAGGAGGCTTAATTTTCTTGAATGGTTTCATTGTTCAGGCCAAAATGGTATGGTGTTACCACTGAGGCTAAAAATTCAATTTTTATCTAGCTATCCAATGACCTGGCTAGTGACATTGGATCCCTAAAAGTCTGATGGCTGTTTTTTCTACTAACGCTTAATGTGAATGTTCAATTTTTAGCTCTGGAATTCTGCCCCTTTTTTTTCCTGTCTTATTATGACCATTCCACTTTTTGGAGTTACTGATTGAAAAAGAAAAAAACAAACAAACAAAAAACTAAGGGAGAACCAAGGACAGCACTGTGTTTTAGGTCATCTACCAGAAGTATTAACTCAGGCAAGATACTTATCCTCTTAAAGCTCAATTTTCCCATTTGTAGAAAGGGGAAAAACACATCTAATTTATATGATTGTTCTGAAAAGAAATGAGATAATATCAAATCACTTTGGAACATAGAAAATGCAACACTTAGTAGATATTAGCTTGGAATGGAAAACTGAGTTCTTGGCTAATTCCCATCAAATACACCTTTAGCAATACAGGAACGTTTCTTCATTCTTTCTCTTGTAGGGAATTATCTCTACCTTAATTCCCCCAATTTCAACAAGGCTAACTGTACTACAATGTTACAATTTTTTTTTAATCCTGATCTACTTTCAGTGAGTCCAAATATTTTGGAAGTTCATGAGTTATAAACTATTGCTGGTTTTGAAGATTTTTTTAGATTAACTAACGGACTATTGTTCACTTTTAAGAGGTTTTGGCAAATAAATATGCCATGCACACAAAGCTAAAACATGGGGAAAAAAATAGACTTTTCATGAGGTTTAAGTCCTCAAAAAAATTTAAATCATGCTCTGCGTTTGACCTCACGTGGGGTTCTTTTCAGATTAGAAGGAGTTATCGCCCTCTTTAGGGAGAAAAAAAATTGAATGAAGTCTTTGAATTCCAGCGTCTCTTTCTATATCTACCTCGAGGATGAAAGCGACAAAGACTCCAATGGAAACTTGGGATTTCGGTTACAGCCTGGGGTTAGAAAATGTGAGCACGACACTGAGGCAGCCTTCAGTCACAGCTCGCTCACACACATTTACGCGGGCACAAGGCCCCAGTTGAATAGGATTACATTCAGCGCCTAAGTGGACTTTCCGGGCTCTTTGAGGATAAAATCCAACTTGATGGCACAACGGTACAAATGGACCTGATCACACTGATGCAAAACCTGCTACAAATGACTTTTCGCTGACATCTTTTTTTTTTTTTTTTGGTCTAAAATTTCTCTGTACCCCAGACTAATTCGCTAGCTGTGTGACTAAGTTGTTATGTGGAAAATTATTTTCAAGGGCATTGAAAGATTCTGTTTCTATTCTGGTCAAAGCGGGGAGGTCTTCCCTTTCTGTCATTCCTTGTGGTCCTACCCGGAGCAAAATTCTCTTCTTGTTGTCAGTGACAGCGCTGCTCCATTGTGAATGGGGAACATCAATGGGGATGTGTTTTTGCTATTTGTTATCCACAGTAGGAAACGCTAACTAACTAACATAACTAACTAAACGCTAACATACATAAATAAATAAATAAATAAATAAATAAATAAATAAATAAATGTTAGTTAGTTGCAATCTTTGCCCTCCAGAGCCTCAAACCATTCTGCAGTGATTATAAGACGCTTCTATTCCGTAGCCCCATCCTGGTACTGAAGGTGCAGTTGATGGTCTGGGTGGGTGATTTAGGGGACAGTTATGTGAGCTGACCTTCTCCTTCATGAGCCCCTGGCTTCTGTCTCTCTCCAGTGCTCAAGGAGCCCAGACTCTGAGAAACTGATTTAACCCAATAAATACACCCGAAAGGTGGCAGACAGTAATCTTAGCGTCCTTGCTACAGTGGATTTAGGGTTTACTTACTTTTATTCCTTGATAACACTCCTATTTGGCAATAGACTCCTCTGTTAGGAAAAAGCTTAGAAGTTAAAAGTGCGTGCTAAAGTAGATATTCAGTATTGAATTTCCATCTCTTTAAAAAAATTTTTTTTAATGTTTATTTATTTTTGAGAGAGAGAAACAGAGTGTGAGCGGGGGAAGGGCAGAGAGAGAGAGGGAAACACAGAATCTGAAGCAGGTTCCAGGCTCTGAGCTGTCAGCACAGAGCCCCGTGTGGGGCTCAAACCCATAAACCATGACATCATGACCTGAGCCAAAGTTGGACACTTAACCGACTGAGCCACCCAGGTGCCCCTTGAATTTCCATATCTTAAGAAAACTGATAGTGACCATGTAACTTGCATGAAATGTTTTTCCATCCACCACAGGAGCTTGGGGGGATATTCCTGACCGTTTAAAACCAAGAGGACGTAAATCTACCACTCCAGTATCTGTAAGTTATTTCAAGAAGAGTGTGCCCAGGGGCACCTGGGTGGCTCAGTCTGTTAAGCATCTGACTCTTGATTTCGCCTCAGGTCATGATCTCATGGTTTGTGAAATGGAACCGAGAGCGGGGCTCCTTGCTAACAGCATGGAGCCTGCTTGGGATTCTCTCTCCCTCTCTCTCTCTCTGCCCTCCCCCCAATTGCTCTCTCTCTCTCTCTCTCTCTCAAAATAAATAAACAAAAAACAAAAACAAAACAAAACAAGAAAGGTGTGTCCAAAATCACGAATGTGTAGCTGTTGATGGCTGGTTTTATAGACCTTTCTTCCTGTTATGACTTTGTGTTTAGGTCACATGATTGGCTCTCTAAAGTAGTTCACTCGATTGGGATTTCAGTTTTTCTTTTTTGCGAAGAAAAGGTGACACTGTTGTGAATGTGTTGGCCCCAAAAGTAGAAAATCATCCCCAAGTATTGATGATGCCACTTTAATACCAGTGTCTTCAGAGGTTTCAGATAAAAAGTCAGATGCTTCCAATAATAAATAATGGCTTTCCTCTACTACATAGATGCAAAGTAAAAGTTGCTAGACTCAATCATCTATTTGAACACAATGTAATTCCTGACTCTATGAATCAACCCTCCCAAACTGGCCCTCCTCACGCTCGTCAGTTAGTGGTTAGATGTGATAGAGGTTTATTTAAGAATTCTTATTACAGAACTATAAAAATCCTCTCAAATTCTCCAGATTTGTACATTACATCCCCATGACCTGTTTATTACTGGAAGTTTGTGCATTTTGACTTCCTTTATCCATATCACCCACATCTAACCCCCAACCTGTGGCATCTACCAATCTGTTCTCTATATCTATGAGCTTTTCTTTTCTTCTTTTTCTTTTCTTTTTTTTTTTTTTTTTACTTAGCATAATGTCCTTGAGGTCCTTCGTGTTCTTGCAAATAGAAAAGATGTCATTATTGTTTTACAGCTGAATAATATTCTAGAGAGAGGAGGAGAGAGAAGGAGGCATTTATCACATTTTCTTTATTTGTTTGTCCATCTACGAACACTTAGGTTGTTTTCATAGAGTGGCTATTGTAAACAATGCTGCAGTGAACAACATTGGGGCAAATACATCTTTTTGAGTTAATGGACTCATTTTCTTTAGATATATAGCCAGGAGTGGAATTGCTGAATCATATGTAGTTCTATTTTTAATTTTCTGAGGAACTTCCATACTGGTTTTCACGGTGGCTGTGCCAGTTTACATTCCCATCAGCAGTGTGCCAGGGTTCTTTTTTCTCCACCTGCTCACCAAGACTTGGCTAGTTCTTATCTTTTTGATACCAGCCGTTCTAATAGGGGTGAGATGATCTCATTGCAATTTGTTTTGACTTGCAAGTCCCTGATGACTAGTGATGTTGAGCATCTTTTCATGTGCCTGTTGGCCCTCTGTATGTCTTCTTTAGAAAAATGTCTGTTCAGACCTTAGATGATCTGCCTAGATTTTTTTAAAGTGCTAATAATGCTCTGATTATTTTTTAAAATATAAGTTATTGTCAAGTGAGCGAACACACAGAGTATACAGTGTGTTCTTGGCCTATATGTTTAATGAACCGTTTGGTTTTTGTTTAGTTTTGTTGTTTGGCTATTGAGTTGTATGAAGTCTCTATACATTGTGGAAATTAACGCCTTTATCAAAGGTGCACTATTTGCAAACATTTTCTCACATTCAGGAGTTTGCCTTTTCATTTTGTTGGTGGTTTTCTTCACTGGGTAAAAGTTTTTCTCTATTTTCTAAATTTATTTTTAAGTTATGACAATATGGAAAGCATACACTACAATGCAAAATTTCCCCTTTCCCCTGATACCCACACAATTATTTTCTCCTGAGCAAGCCATGCTTTTAAGCTTGATGAGTGCTTTCTAGATATGGATTTATGAAGACCTTATACATGGATGAATACATACATACAAATATATAGTTGGCTTGTTCATAACATTAATGGAATCACAGTGTACATTTTTTTCTTGCCATGCATTTATTACTGAAAATATCTCTTGGGACTATTTTAATATCAAAATATATGGATGTATTCTTTTTCTTTCTAATCACTGCCCCTACTCATTTTAATATTCTCTCACTGATGAGCAGTTAGGTTGTTTCCAACTATTCTGCTGTTACAAGTGAAACTTCCTTGTCTATCCTTGCATATGTCCTTTTTGCACACATGTGAACATGTCCCTGGGAGGGATGTGTGTTTATATTTAATAGGTACTGACAGGGTACCTTGTTAAAGAAATCTATACTAACTTTGGGGCGCCTGGGTGGCTTAGTCGGTTAAGTGTCCAACTTCAGCTCAAGTGATGATCTCACGGTCTGTGAGTTGGAGCCCTACGTCGGGCTCTGTGCTGACACCTCAGAGCCTGGAACCTGCTTTAGATTCTGTGTCTCCTTCTCTGTCTGCCCCTTCCACACTCAAGCTCTGTCTCTCTCTCTCTCCCTCTGACTCTGTCTAAAATAAGCAATACAAAATTTTAAATCTGTACTAACGTAGAATTCCACAAACGGAGCACAAGATTGCCATGTACACCACATTCTCAACAACACACTTGGATATGAACAGTTTCTGCCAATCTGAAAGGAAAATCACATGCCGTTGTTGAATTTACATTTTCCTAACGTTGCATATTAACCATTGCATACGCTTTGTGTATTTTTCTGTTGTTATCCTTTCTTATTTATTAATAAGAACTTTTTCTATATTATAGCTCGCCACTTTTCTTTTGATTGTTTTGTGGTATATTTTGCCACACAGAGGATTTTATAGGAGGCCATGGCCATCCATAATTTGTGCATGGTTTCTAAGCCACAGGGTTTGGGTAAGCATCAATTTCCTAAGCCAAATTTGGCAGTCCTTTATATTTCCTTCTATTAAATATGTACCTATATAAATCCACTTTGAATTTGTTTGGATTTTTAGGGTTTAGGTCTTAAGAAAACAATTCTAACTCACTAGGAAGTGAACTTCTATATTATTTTCCAATGCATTTATTAATTTATTTGTATTATTAATCCATATACATTTATTGTGTTTCTTGCCATGTAGCAGGTATATATACCTTTTTGTTTATCAGATTGGTAGGTTTTTCATAATTTCACTACTGATTTGAAATGATGTTTTTTATGTAATTGTAAACATATTTTATGTGGCTTTGCTGCTGACTTCTCTTCTGTTCCACTTTTTTATTCCTTTTGTTCTGAATTAACATAGTTTAGTTACTATAATATTAGACTATGTTTTGATACTTTGTAGGATATAGTCTCCCTCTGTTATCTTTCAAAACAAATTTTTGACAAGTCTCAAGCATTCTCTCTGCCCACATTTCATTTAAAATGTCTGTCTTCTTTAGTTAAGGAAACTGGTTAATTCTCATATCTCTTGTACCTGCAAGGAAGTTTGAGGAATCAGTAATCTAGGAGGACGGGGCATTTGTAGTCTAAAACTCCAGAATGCTCAATGCTCATGAATGGTGCGGTTGTAGGCAATACCCTGGCTGATGACTGCACAATGTTCCCGAGAATAAATCTCTCTCGTTATAGGTATATTGTAATTGACAACCCACTTCTGTGAAGACATCTCTATTTGTGTGAATATAAACTTTATTTCATTTTATTTTCATTTGAGGACCAGAGTGAGAGAGGAAGCTCAAGCAGCGGAGGGAGCAGAGGGAGAGAAAGAATCTTAAGCAGGCTCCGCACTGAGTGCAGGGCTCTATCCCTGGGATCATGACCCTGGGATCATGACCTGAGCTAGAATCAAGAGTTGGACGCTCAACCAACTGAACCACCCAGCCCCCTCCTCCACTTTCTTTATGTGAATATAAACTTTACATGAAAGAAAGGCAAGTCGCTTCAGAATACTGACTCCATGTGAATTTGGGGGCTCATAACCAATATTTGGGTAAAGCTTTTGTACCGTTGATGGGCTCTGGGAGACAGCAAGATGCAGCTCTCCTCTGGGCTTCCACCATATTTTGAAGTCAGAAAGTAAACATCAGGGACTATGAAAGGACCACTTATACCAAGAGGGAAGCCAGGTCAGAAGTCCATATTCTACAGCCTCATGTGGCCATGAAGACGTGAGAAGCTGAATAAGCCTCACTCGCTCTGGGATTGGAATCAGTCATCAATAGAGGGAGACCCCCACTAGCCTCCTGTCCCACCTAGATGCAGGTAGACACCTGAGTGGATTCCATCCCAGGCCTCATTGTGCAGAAGGCAGTAAGAGAGGGTAATGGTCCTAAAATATAATGAAATAGTCAACCAAAACAAAGATAAGATTTAATAACTGGGCTTGATGTAGAATAAAGCTGATGTGAGTAAGTATTAAGACACTGTTACCCTGTTGATTGAGAACTTTCTTCTCTCTGATGTCTAAAATGAGAGGTGAGCAGAGGTGAGATGAGAGTCAGATTTCATAAGGGAAAAGTTGGTGGTAGTTATTTGAACAAGACCTGTTCTGTGTTTGTTCCTCGCTGAACTAAGTCTCTACAATCACATGTTTACAAAGATTGATGGAACCACCATCCATCTGGTGTCTAATGCCAGAAAATTCAGAATTGCCCTTTACAGCTTCGTCTTCTTCATGTCACAAATCCCATTAATCTTGGAGTCCTATTGATTTTACTTCCTGTGTATTTTTTAGATGTGTTAAGCCCTCTCAAACCACCATCAGTTGATTCGAACCTCTATCACCTGGATCAATGTCATTGCCCCCTAACTGTTCTCTCCACTCCATCTTTGTTCCACCGCATATATTCTAAGCAGTAACCAAAATCACATCAAAAAGCAAACAAACAAACAGAAATATCTAACATCTAAACAATCTCCATCTTTATTATTGTTTACAGTCTTGGTGACAGAAATCTTGGAGTCTAACCTTCCCTGCTAACCTGGTATCCATAGGTCAATTCCATCTCTCACTGCTCACGTCTTGCTCATGAATCCTGATTTGCCTTTCTTATTCTGTTTCTTAAAACTCCCAGCATTTCTTCCCAGGACTTCCTTCCTTCAACACAACTGCCCTTTATCTGTGTCATTTCCCCTCTACACTTCCCCTGGCTAACACCTGTCTTAACCAAATGTCAACCCCTTGAATTACCCACAATTAAATTCCCCCATGATCTTATGGAGCCCAAGACACCTCGTTGTTTTTTTTTCCTGTAAAATCAGGAATTATGTGTTTGTCTGCCTTCCCTTCTAGAATGTAAGCTCTGGCCTGGATTCTTAGGCTCATTACCTGGAAACCCCAGTCTTTCTGAGTGGTGATGCCAAACTTGGCTAGATATAACCTCAGCTTCCTTCTCATCTGGTGTTTCCATTAGTTCTTATATCATTGGTTCTCAAATGTCAGCACGTATCACAAATACCAGGAAGGGCTGTTAAGACACAAGTTTGGGGGCCCAGGAAATAGGAAACGTATTCCCCATTTTGTCATGTTTTTCTCTGTGTCCTCGGCAAATCGCTAAGCATTTATAAAAACAACTTCCCCTCTCAGCAAAACGCTGACCTAAGTGCCTTGGGAAATAACATATTACAATCCACTTTGAAACTTCCAAATTGTATTGAGGTGCTCAGCAATTACTGCTTTATGATGTAATATTGATTACAACGCAGCTTTGTTATTGACCCAACAACATATTAATTATTGATGGAAATGGTCTGGCTGAGATTCTAATTCAATTGAATATTGTTGTCATCACCCTCACAGTAAATCTGCATTCATCATCAGGACTGTTTGCTACTAGACAGTTTAAACGTCCTGCCCAGTGTTGCTCTGTGCGTGGGTTGCTTCGGACCTAAAAGCCAGAGAATGATAAATATGATGTTTAACAGGAACTGAATTATGTGTCTCCTGCTTCCCTGGATTCATCCTATTGAATTGAAGTTCCAGATCCCAGAGTGGGACAGAGACAGCTAAATGTTTTATCTATGAGTGACTTTTCTCAACTATAGCAAGAAAAGTCCTTCTCAGTGAACGTAGATCTTTCCTTCCTAGGGTTGCTATGGACACATATGCCTTCTGCATGGAAGATAATATTATCATTTAACACGCTGAACTGTAGTTTCAACCTGGATGCCTGGACCACCTGATTCTATTTGTACCCAATAATGTTACGGAACCAAGTGTCATGATACTTTTGCCATAAGAAACCAAGAAAGCCTAGAGATTTTTGAGAACCCCAAACCCTCATATGTAAAGAAATCAGCTCATGTTGAAAAATTATCGTGTGTGCCATCACATACAGAATAAAACTATCTGTGCCTTTATATATACAAACCCGTATCCAACCACTGAGGTACTACATTCTCTTCCTGGAAAATTTTGAGTTGCTTGGCCAGTGGATTTAAGCTAAGGAGGAAAGGTAAACCATTGGAAGAAGTGATCACTAAAAAAATCCTCCTCCTAGTCTGAGAGCCACTGCTTCTCCTGACGGGTTCCTGATTTGGGTTATGGATCAGGATTCCATGTGGACCATGAGCGCAGAAGTAATACCTTCTAATGAGTTGCCCCTTCTTATAGATTCCAAGCCAGAATCTCATTGGAGGGCTTGTGTTACCCCACTGGGTCTTGGTCCCTGATGGCCTCCTGAACTTGGACCCCTGAGAACTTTGTGATGCTTGGGATCTAAGGTATGTACAGCAGATGCTTTGCATCAGAATAATGAACACTTACCCCAGGATCTATGACTTCCATGGTGAACTGGAGATCTGGGATAAACTGGAAAGAGAATGCCCAAGTGAGTTTCTCAGAATGTCATTGTGAAATCAAGGGTCGCCAGAAGTCTACACAAAGTCACTGAAGAGATTAATGTGACCCAATCTTATACAAATCACAAATATGCTTTCATCCACGAAGCGTAGCAAGATAACGTTCTTTTCAGAATTCTGTGTTCCTTTTAGACACCAGAAGCAGCAGCACCCATGATATTCCCATACATATTTCCCAACCTTTATAGAGTCAAGATTGGCCTCTTACTTTATAAATCCCAAGGTGCTTAATGTGTGTGTGTGTGTATGTGTGTGTGTTTGTGATGTGATGTGATATGATGTGATGTGATGTGATGTGATGTGATGTGATGTGATGATGTGATGTGATGTGATGATGTGATGTGATGTGATGTGATGTGATGTGATGTGATGTGTGGTATGGAAAGGTTGCTTCCTATCAGAGGCATATCAGGCAAGAAAGACAAATATTTGGGGAGAAAGGGAGTTTGCAGGTGTATCCTAAAAAGCTCTAAAGTCAGAGACAAAAAAATGAGAAGTTCGTATGCAGATGTCCAGAAATTTAAGTTCTTCTGTGTTGAATCTCTGACCATGTATCGGCAATGGGAAACTCTATTTTTCCTTTGGCTTACTTAGTTGTTTCCTTAATGTTTAAATATGCTCAGCTCTCAATTCATATTCATATTTCCTTGTCTTAATCAACCTTTCCTCAAACCCTTACCCCCAGGATTAAAACAATAGATCAATTATGATAGGTACGTGGACGCTAAATATATATGAACAAACACATCTATTCCCACACACATACAAACACAAATCCATGCATATGTAAAGGACTTGGTATACTGTAGGTATAGATCTTTTGTGGAGTGAATGACCAAAGAATAAGATTGAAAAGATCATAGAAAATACCAATTTTTGATGGGAATAGTCTTGAATCATTGATAATCACTTATGTCCTCCTAAGTGATCCATCCTATACCTGAGTCCCTTTGTCCTTGTTCTTTTGTGGACTTCCACCCCTGTTCCACTTCATCATGGCTCCCTGTTCCCCTGGCCATCCTGGGGCTCCATGTTACCCAGAATCTCTTCCCTTGGAGAGGCTGGTCTTCAGCAGCATTTCTCCAGCTGCAGGAGGCAGGGTGATTATCAGGTGTAAGTTAGACATCAGGTGGGTTCAGGGTGTAAGGTCTGGAGCATACTTATTTGGGGAGCTTTCTTAAAGAAAAACGGTACACGCCAAAGCATTCGAAATCAGAAACAAAAATAAATCTTTACGTGGAATGAAAAAAGAAACAAATTACCAATATTAAAACGCTAGTGGATACCCCAAATACTCAAGATCTATGACAATCATAATAACATAAAGTTTCATTGATAACTATCTAGCAGGCTTCCGTGATATTTCTCTTGTGATCTTTGTTCAGTTTTTGATCACCTCTTTCCATGACAACAATTTTGTGACATTCTTCTTAGAGTGTTTAGAATAATCCAGTCTTTCCTCTAGCACGGGTATCAAAATTTGGTTTTGTGTTATTGATAGCTTTAAATTTTTCCTTCAGCTTCACATCTTGGTTTTTTGTTTGTTTGTTTGTTTTGTTTTGTTTTGTTTTTTTAGGGCTTGGAGCCCAATGCAGGGCTTGAACTCACAACCCGGAGATCAAGACCCGAGCTGAATCAAGACTCAGATGCTTAACCAACTAAGCCACCCAGGCATCACCACATCTTAGTATTGGTAATGCCAGGTCAGTTTTGTGGTTTTGTCAAGTTTGGGGAAATCTCTACCGAGCCAACCTCTCATATATGAGCCTTTAAAGACATACTGGCTCTTTATAGTAAAGCTACATAGTTCTGTGCTACATACAAACAGAGATTCTGAGAAATTCTAGTTTGTGCAATTCCATTATAAAGGGGAAACATTTAGGGGCACCTGCATGGCTCAGTCGGTTAGGCATCTGACTCTTGTTTTCGGCTCAGGTCACGATCTCACGGTTCGTAAGTTCAAGCCCTGCCTCAGGCTTTGTGCTGTCAGCGAGGAGCCTGCTTGGGATTCTCTCTCGCCCTCTCTCTTTCTGCCCCTCCACTGCTCACTCTCCCAAAATAAATAAACTTTAAAAATTGTCTTAAAGGGAAAATATTTATAGTGTATCTACTATTTTATATGTTGTATCATTTATTGAATTTATTCCTGAGAGAGAAGACCTTCCCCCTTTGAATGGACTTTGGTGAGACCCAAATCTTCTGCTTAAAATATTTCACATCTGATGGTTGAAAGAATGTTCCTCAGACTAACTTCTGGTTCTGTCTGACTCAAGCCTCCTTTCCTCCTTAATACTCACACACTTTTGATCTTGGAGTCATCGAACTGGTCCCTATCATCATAAGGCCACTGGCCCTGTGTTTTCCCGTCACGGCTTCAGGTAAACACTTTCCTGGGTCCTTTCATACACAGCGATGCCTAATGATAATTTAACTGTACCCGGACCCAACAAGAATCACGTAAATACATCTCAACACAGCCAGACGAAATGTAACCCCTACTCTACACTCAAACCCTCTAAAGCCGATTCCATAATATCTACGACAAGGAGGCACGCAGTGAAATGGGTTGGAAGGAAGATGACTAGTAAGTGACTGTTGTTTTAACGAAGTATAGTAGCCATATCTTCACTTACAGATTTTGCTTAAACGTGTCACTGCACGAACACATCGCTAAGGCCTCAGGAATGGCCGTGCATGTGGGGGAGCCTGAGATTACAGCTTCCCGATAAATCTAACTCTTTCGGGCTGCATGGAGACTGGAGCTGGGATGGGGACTTCATCTATCTGCCTCTGGTGTAGACTCTTGTTTCCCATAGGTCCTGCTTCCCAGCACTTTCCCTTGATCGTCCTTTGTTTACTGTGGTGCTGACAACGCCACATAACCTTTCAGCTCAGCACCTGACACTGACTAACTGGGATCTGTGACTCTTACTCTTGGGAAGGGAATATGATTGAGGTCCTGATGCTAGTCCCTGGGCCAACCTGCACCTGGGGAGGCTGGAGTTATGTCACCGGCTGCCCACTATCCAGGACTGTGGACAGAGATGAATTCTCACAGCTGCATTTGGAGCTCACTGAAACATATCCAAGGAACTTTTTAACTCTATTAATTTTTAGACACACTTTTAAAATATGTTGAGCTTCCCTACTCCCTCTTCTCCACCAAGTTTTAAAAAATATTTTTTAATTTTTAAGTTATTTTTGAGAGAGACAGACAGACAGAGTGCGAGCAAGGGAGGGACAGAGGTAGAGACACACATAGAATACAAAGCAGGCTCCGGGTTCTGAGCCATCAGCACAGAGCCCGACGCGGGGCTCTAACTCACGAACCGCAAGATCGTGACTTGAGCTGAAGCCGGAGGCTTAACAGACTGAGCCACCCAGGCGCCCCTCTCCACCAATTTATTTCTAAATTTATTGAAATGCCCAAGTCCCTGTCTTCCTCCTTTCCTTCTTCAGTCTCCTCCTGTCTTTACTCATCCCCTCGTCCCTCTCTATCACATGCCTCACCCTGTCAGTCACTCTCGGTCACTACCTCAACTCTCTGACTTCCACCCTGCCAACAGGAGACCCCGACTCTCATTAGCCAGTCTCTCTGAATTTTCCCCCATAGTCTGAGGTCTGCAAGTACCATTGGAGAGTGTCACAAACACTTGCAGATTAGGGCTCCTAAACATTCATGGTCTCCAGCCTCCCTGCCACCTGGCAATCCTGCCGTGTGCTGGTGGCCTGCCTCCATGCCTTCCCATTAAAAATGATTCCAAAGTTGCAGGTCGTGATTCCTCCCTGTTATATACTCTACCCCACATCTGCTTCCGAAAGTTCCCTCCACGACAATTTCATAAAGGAAATAGAGGGTTTATTAAGAGCTTCCTGATCCTGGCCCTCCTTTCCCCTCACTCCCCATCAACTCCTCACTCACTGGCACCTGCTCTGGTCATTCCCTTACTCTCACTTGGCCAAGGAATCTCTCCTCCAGCCAAGGACCGACCTCCACCTTGTGCTCTGGTGCCCCCTCCTTCTGCCTCTTCAGGAACTGTCCCCACTCTGCACGGATCTCCAACCTCCCCTCTCTACTCACCGGTCTACTCCAGCCTATTCATTTCATGAATCCCTATGAATCCCCATCTCAGAGACCTTCCCGACAGGCCTTCTGCTCTGTCCTGCCTTTTGTCAAAGGCATTTGCTTCAGTTCTCAAGTGTTGTCATCGACAAGAGCCTCAGCCTCCTTCCTCATCCCTCCCACGGGGGTCTCCATGAGATCTGCTCCTTCTCAGATCCCCAGTGATCACTGGCTTGTCAAATGCTCCTGGACTCCATGATTTATCTCACGTGAAGCCACAGCAGGATTTGACCATCATGATCTACCCCTCCTTCTCAAATGTCAGTACCTTTGACAGCTCTTTTTCTTGGACCTCTCTCGTTTCCCTGACTCTTCTTCCCACCGCCTCTACCTTTAACATTGGGGTTCCTGAGGGCTCCATCGTAGATCCCTTCCTCTTTTCACTCACATTTGTAATGCATGATCCCATAACCCCTCCCTCCGTCAAACTACCACCCTGCTGGCTCCAGATTGAAGTGTCTTCCACATTATTTCACAGTTTCTACATGAGTGTCCTACAGCGGGTTGACATTAGACATGTCTAAAGTGAAGCTCACACCCCCTTTCCTGCATCTTTCATCCCCATACACCCTGTACTACATCCATATAAGGGCGCCTCCCATTCTTCTCCACCCACACGTAGTGACCCCTTCTCTGCATTGCCCCCGTCTTGGCATACGGCACCATCGGGTTACCCAGTCTAGGGCCATCACCCCTGACTTGCCCAACTTTTTTCACATCCCAGATCAGATCCGTCTCTAATCCTTGTTGACCTTACCTCCTACATACTGCTCGAAACTACCTCTTCCTCCCTATTTTCACCATCACAGCCTTGATTCTGTCCCTCACCGTATCTTCCACTTGCAACAGGAGCCCTTTTACTGGCTCAGTGCCTCTTTTTGTGACCCTGCTAAACCAACCCTATTGACTTTTTTTGACGACGTGAATAAGATCCTGCTTTTATGCACGGGAATCTACCCGCCAAACCAAGAGCACACTGTATACACTGTATGTCAGCCAACTTGGCAATAAATTCCCAGTTACAGCAAAGCCGCAACCTTCCCCACACGCCCAGACTTGCTCTTTTCTGCAGCCTCTAAACACTCTGTGCTTCGGCTTGCACAGCGCTTTCCTTGTCTACCGCTCCCCTCAATCCGTCCGGTGCTTTTCCAAAGCATCTCAAGTGTTACACCCTAAAGGAAGCCTGTCTTAGCCCTGTGGCTCAGAGCCTCTGTGTTTTGCAATCAGGAGTTTATTCGGTCCGGCAGGGATGCCACCATCAGGAGCACACCCCAGGATGCACAGCCTGGACCCTGCATGGTGACACCCAGCAGGTACGCAGCACGGTAAGGCTGCAGTCAGAGCCATATTGGTATTTCACGATTTGTTTTCTATTTCAACCCACCTCGACTTCCCTCTGTTTGCCTTCACAAAGACGTTTCTTACGACCTGACTTCTAGTTGACAGGAGAAGAATAATGAAGAAGACTTCATTATTCCCAAGTACAATTTACTGGCTTGCCTTTCTTGGTTCTAGTTATTTTTACAGCATTACTATTCATTTCTTTTGGAAGAGCTAGTCTTAAAAGCTTATTCTTTTTTAAGAAAACAAGTGTGAAACTAGTGGAAGATCTTATACCGAGAATCTTTTATGTCCTACCTACACATCATCGGAACTGGAATGACGCTTTCTTTATGTATGTACATATCTTCTGAAGACACGTAAGGGCTCGTTTCATCGTTTCATCGTTTCATCATTTCACGTTTTCTTGTTTTTGCCTTTTTCATTATCCCCTTATGGAAATTTCTGATTGTGCTCTCTCCAGGATTTTTGCAAATTCTGCCAGTATCATTAAAGCTACGTTTGAACCCCCCTTTTTTTTATATAGTTACTTATGTCATAGATTTTAGCATTCCCAGAACTGAATATTTTCACTATTTTCTGAATCATTTTGTTAATCTATATGAGGAATTTAAAAGAAATCCTGAATTTTTTCACTTTTTCACTCAGAGTTGGCTTAAAGAGATCCCCACAAATAGTCAACAAAGATGTAATATTTCTCAACTATCAAGGTAGGGAACAAAGAACTGAAGCCATTTTTCACAACAAAACAAAAAAAAAAAGAAAAAGTGGAAAATAAGTTTTGAGATGACACCATAGGAAGTGCAAGCATATCTACTTGTTTAAATTAATCCAACTGGAAATATTGTTTAAAGAAGAATTTTTCACACTACCTTATGGATCTGGAACAGAAACCCATGCATTTTGTTTTGAAATAAGACTATTTTCATGGCTTTTTCCCACATAACTCCATTTTTGCCCCGCCTTTGCCTTGGTGGAGGGAACTGGTGCATTCGTTAGTTTACATTAGTTTGGGGGTGATACAGTCACATGATATGACACATATGCACACAGACATATGCCTTAAAGTGGAAAATTCTTTCTTATAGCCCATGGTATTCCATTGCATGCTGAATTCGCTTGTTTAATCCTTGGTTGATGAACATTTATGTTTCAATCATTTTCCATTACAGACAGTGCTGTAGAAGATAATACTGTGTGTATGCCATTTCGCATGTATGTAAGAGTCCCTGTGGACTAGTCTCAGAACTGAAATTATTTGAGTGTATTGGTAAATTTAGTATATATTTCCAGATTGCTACCATCAAAATAGAACTATATGTCTATGTCTCTATTTACCTATCTATCTATCATCTATCATCTATCTGTCATCTATCTACCTATCATCTATTGCCATCAGCAATATAAGACAGGTTGGCTTTTTAAAAGGGGTTTTGAGCTTTCATAGTGAAAGGAATGGTTGGAAAATTTTCCCTTCCCAGGGCCTCTGTCAGGGTCTGTGGTCTAGGGGGAGAGGACAATGAGTGGAGAAGTGAGTGCGTGAAATCCCCTGTGCAGAAGTAAGACTTACAAAGTTTATTTAATTATTTTTTTGAAGATTTCATTTTTAAGTAATATCTACACCCAACATGGGGCTCAGACTCACAACCCCAAGATCAAGAGTCGCATGCTCTACCAACTGAGCCAGCCAGGCACCCCAAGAGTTACAAAGCTTAAAACATTATTTATTGGGGTGCCTGAGTGGCTCAATCAGTTAAGCATTCAGTTCTTGACTTCTGCTCAAGTCATGATCTCACGGTTCGTAAGTTTGAGCCCCACATCAGGCTCCATGCTGACAGTGTAGAGCCTGCTTGGGATTCTCTCTCCCTCTCTCTCTGCCTCTCTCTCTCTCTCTGGCCCTCCCCTGTCCTCTCACTTTCTCTCTATCTCAAAATAAAGAAATAAAGTTTTTTAAAAAATAATAAAATAAAATATAAAATGCTATTCATTGCCCAGTAATACTCCTGACTCTATTTAACTTGATTGTGTGCTGAGTTTGGTCTGTACATTAAAAGTTGCATGTTCTAAAATAACACCAAACATGTTTCTATGGGATATATATTGTGAATTCAACTTTTAATTTTAAAATAGTTTTAGGGTTCATGAGAAAGTTGCAATTTTACAAAAATTGCACAGAGAGTACACAGTTTCTATAAAGTCTGCATTGTTCCCCTATTATTAACATCTTTCATTCCTATTTGCATTTGTTAAAATTATTCAGCCAATATTGATACATTATTAATACCTAAAGTCCATACATATTAAAGACTTCTTTAGTTTTTACACTTTGTTTTTTGTTGTTATTTTTTTTTTCCTGTTCCAGATACTCCATCCAAGGTACCACATTCCCACCCACCTCCATACTTCTTTAAATAACTTGTCACCCTCCAGATTCCTCATTCTGAAGTCTCCTTTTCTGCCGATGACCCACTTCTCAGATGAAGGATTCTATGGTTTCTGAGTTTGTGTCCCACCAAATTCACATATTCACAAGCCCATGGTGACAGTACCAGAAAGTGGGCCTTTGGGAGGTGACTAGGTCACTAGAGCCTGGGCTTGGTGCCCTTATGAAAGTGTTCCTGGAGAGTTAGCCCCTTCTGCCATGTAAGGGCACAACCTGAAGCCTGTGACTCAGCAGAGGGCCCTCCCGTCTCTGTGCCGGTGTCTTGACCTTGGCTCTCCAGCCTCCAGAACTGTGAAGAATAATTGATGTTTCTTATAAACTACCCACCCTGTGGTAGTTTGTTCTAGCAGACCGACAGAGGAAGACAGAGGACTGTTTTTCCCCACAACCACCGTCCCTGAGGGTCAGGATAAGGCATTAAGCTCCCCTTTGCTTCCCTGTGCTGCCTCCAGACCATCACTCCATCTCCAGCTTTCACAAGCCCTGCTCCTGCGAGACTAACGCCATTGATCAGCCCTACCCCCTCCTCATTGCTGCCAGCACTCTTCTCCTGGCTACTTCATTCATTAAAAATTCTAGCTTCTGGATCACTGGCTTCGTCTATATTCCTACGTCTACATCATACGTCCTACTTACATCCCCGCATGATACTTGGATTTCAACAGCCACACAGATGTGCCACCCATGATCCACATGGATGTGCTGTTCATACCTTGACCTTGAAGCTCCATGCCTCCTCATGTTCCATGACCTTTCTTACAATGAGCTTTGGCAACTCTCTCCCAGAGTCTTCCATCAGAAAATAACCAGTTGGGGGGCACCTGGGTAGTTCAGTCTGTTGAGCATCCAACTTTGGCTCGTGTCATGGTCTCATGGTTCATGGGTTCGAGCCCCTGGCTTTGAACTGACAATGTGGAGCCTGCTTCTCTGGCTTTCTCTCTCTCTCTCTCTCTCTCTCTCTCTCTCTCTCTCTCTCAAAATCAACATTAAAAAAAAGAAAATTATCAATTCTGACATTTCACTCCCCAACCATCAGTTTCTAACCACAAACAAATTTTAGCTAACGATATTCCACTGGGAAAATTCTGGGCCTTAAGGTCATTTTTAGCTCACTCAACCTTTCATCTCCTCACTATCCCTTTGGCCTTCTGTGCCTTCATTACACAACTCAGGGTCATCATTAACATCCTTCATCTTCTATCAACGCCCGTCCCTCTCTTTTCCTGCCTGGTACTTGAGTGGCAACCCTCCAGCCTGGATGAACATTTCCATTTGGTACCTGCATCCTTCTTGGGAGCAGAGAAACATTGTGAGAGAAAAGGCCACAACCCGTCAGCTGGGTATCCCTGAATGTCTTCATCTCAAATGGCACATGGGCACGATTACCTTGTACATCTACCGTCATCTATTCTCCTTGGTTTTCCCTTCTTGTAGGTGGGATTTCACAAATTTTCCTTCCTCACACCCCTGGTGGATAACCTTACCTCATACTCTACAGAAGGAATAGAGGTCACCAGACGGGAGACCTGTTCCTCTTCCCTCCCAACCCATAAACCTGCCCACATTTGCAACCCTCTTCCTCTCTCCTCCCATAACAACCGATGAACTGGTTCTTCCTTTATCAGAAACCAATACTCCCGGGTGTGCCATAGGTCCCATCTCTTCTCAACATGGTACTTCCCCTTTGGCCGTCCTCTCTTTCCTGTGTCAGCAGTCTCCACACTTTTCCAGGTTATTCCTGATGGCTTTGTAAATGTGCTCTAGTACCGTCCTCTATAAACAAGATGAAACAAAGCCCCACATCTCCCCTGGCCATCTATCCCTTTGCAGGCCCATTTGCTCTACCCCCTCCTGGCTAAGTTTCTCTAAACAGTCGTCTCCACGGGTCTCCCATGCTTTTGCATCTTTCATTTGTTCCTCAACTGACCACAATCCGGTGTGTGCCTTTCCTGCTTCTTGAAAATTATTCTTTTCAAGACAGTCTCCACGTTGCTCTACAATGGTGGCTTTTTGGTTTTCACTTCACTGCAACTGACCCTGCTAACTCTCTTTTTCTCTTGGCCTCTGTGACATCACTTCCTCTTGGTTCTAGGATGGTTTTTTTTTTGGGGGGGGGGCTCCCTACTTACTGTTTAGGATCGTCTTCATCTACTCCGCCTTTAAATGGTGAAGTTGAAAGGCCCCGTCTTGGATCATTTGCTCTTCTCCCTTGAAAGTAATTCTTTTCCTAGAAGACAGCCTCCATTTCCAAGGACTCAGATCATACCTCTATGACTCTGGCTGCATTTTACCCTCACAGAAGTTTTTCCCCAGTAAATTTCTTGCACATCCAATCCCATCCTGGAACCTACTTCTTAAAGACCCTGAACAAACCCAAGAGGCAAGAGGGCTATTTATTTGTCCTCAACGAAGTTCCAATTACTCAGACCTTAAGAAACACCATTGGAATCTTAGTGAAAGGATGGATTTTAGGGACCTCTCATGGTGGGGGCTCGGGGAAGCAGGCTGCTACAGCTTGACTGAAACGACAGGGGCAATGTGAGTCACATTACGCTCACACACTCTTGTGTGAGGAACACAACACACACTGGTGAGCCACACAGGCTCCAGTGAGAGCAAGTACAGCCAAGGGAAAAATGCATTTGGAGGGAAGAAATAATTTTTCCACGTACTGGGTTCTAAGGCACCATTGGGAAGAACAACATATGTGTCTTTGAAAATGCAAAGGAGCTGAAATCTGGGTGCAACAGAGAGCACAGATCACCGTGAGCCTCTAAGTTTAAGATGTTGGTGCCACACCTGGATAGTCGGTGGGAGAGGGAATGGAAACACTTGTTTCTTCGTGGGAAAGTCACGACTCAAGATCTAGCATTTCAGGCTGCCGCCACAGCAATTTCCTAAATGTTCACCAAAGCAGCAACACGCCTGGATGTCAGACTGGGGAGAATTAGAATTGGAATTTGATTTCTTTGGACTTGTAACTTGCAAGTACAAAATGCTTGCAACTAATCTAAAGAAACTGACTTCTAGGGGCGCCCGGGTGGCTCAGTTGATTAAGTGCCGGACTCTTGGTTTTGGCTCAGGTCATGATCTCAGGGTTCCTGAGTTTGAGTCCTGGGTTAGACTCTGCCCTGAGAGGGCAGAGCCTGTGTGGGATTCTCTCTCTCCCTCTCTTTCTCTGCCCCTCCCCTACTCATTTGCATGCATTCTTGCTCTCTCTCTCTGTCTCTCAAAAATAAATAAATAAACTTAAAAAAATAAGAAATGAACTTGTAAGGGGATTTTAGCCTTAAACTCCAAGGTCTCTGTGAAAGTTGTAATAATAATGGGAGGGGCTGAATCCTGAAATTCAGGATTTAGATTAGAATTCAGGATTTCAGGATTAGAATTTTATCATGGAAAGGCCTCTAGGTTTACTGTTGCAGTGTCTTAATGTTGTCATTGGATATCTTTGCAGAACCACTGATGGACTATTTTGCACATGACATTTGGGACAGGAAGTTGAACATGGAGTGCTTCTTAGTTTTTGGATCAGAATAGCCTTGAAGTCATTTTAGTTCCTGGATTCAGTCCTACTTCAGGGAGTCAGAAGGGGCAAATCCGTGCTGCCCACCCGTGTTTCCATGGAACATCTAAAGGAGTTACATTAAGAGACAATGTTGATGTTAGGGCAGTGGGCTTGTGACATGGGAGTAGGGTTGTTTTGGTTGACTGTCCCTTCACCCACGATGGAGGGCCACACCTCAGTCGCCGCAGACATTTACACTGACTTCAACACTGTTGCGGGGAGGGATGTATAGACAGGGGGTGGGCAGTTCTTATCCACCCTTGGCGTTTGCTTTCACGTGAAGAGAAATTTCAGAGTAAGACTCACTCCCGGTTTCTCTCCATCACCTTCGTGAGTTCTCCTTCGCAGGAGAGTAGAAGTAACCTTTCTGAAGTGTGAGAAGGCAACCCCGTCAGATGTACCCTCTCCCCTTTCTCTCCGGGTCTGCCTGCCTGCAGAGAGCAGCCGCTCACCTCTGCTACCCCTCCAGAGAGGCCTGTGGTGCCCCGGGTCCGCCTGCACCAGGGTGGGAGGCCCAGGGGTCCTCTGAGAAATCCTGCTCCATCCCAGACGCACTCTCAGCACCTCGCTTCCTTGGGGGGAAGTGTGAAAGTGTGTGTTCACAGCCGTCTTGCTCCCTGTGCTAACCAGGCACAGTCCCGCCCTCTCTGGAGGGAAGGACTGGAGCCTGGGGGCCCCCAAAGTTTGCTTGCTCAGTAGAGATCTGTGCTCCCTAACTCTTATATTGCACATATCACCGAAGGGAATTAATCTAAGAGGAGGCCCCCATGCACCTGGGCTCGGAGAACTGGTAGAATTACTAGAAATGCTGAGTGAATTATTCTAAGGAGCTTTATGGCTTCATGGAGGAAGGATTTAAAACCAGTGTCATTATGTAGGAAAGAGTTCAGAACAAATATGGCAACGCCTTCTTATTACGTGTTACCTAAGTGACAGTGATTTGCAAGACCTTGCATAACATCTGACATGAGAAGTGAAAGGGATTTACTGTACTGGTTTAAAACAAGGCTTTATGTTGTTTTATTTATTTCCTTAAACAATGTACCGGAAAGGAACGAACCATGTTTTGGGAGAATTGCCGCGGGCTTTGGTCATAAAGGGGTTTTGTTTCACTGAATCGCTGGGAGACATTTTGAGACCTTTATTGCGGTAGCATTATCAGAAGTCACCTGTGATCCCACAGAGAGAATGAAGATCTCTGGAGCCCAGTTTGACGACAGTTCAAGGTGGTCACGACGCAGAGTGATTGCTCTGGTCTAAGGAGCAATAGGGACACAAATTAGTGGATAGCCTCAACTCGCCTCAGAAGGTAGATGCAAGATCATCTCAATAAATCACATCAACTGCCCACCGGCCCACATTTTCCTGGCTCTATTAGCCATAGCAATGTAACATTTCTACTCTCTTGGCTTTAGAAATCAACCAGGACGTAGCACTATTCCCACCTGTCGGTAATTCCAGAGTCGCAACTTGGATACAGAACTCATAACATCCCCAATTTTGTTTCCAATCTCCAGAAGGGTCGAAATTTGAATAACTTCACATAAAGCCAGGGTAACATCTCCCAGCTTCTCTCCTAAGCTGACCCTCTGGAATCCCACCAGAGATGGGACTCTTTCTTTATCAAACACGGCACAAGACGACTCTGGGATATTTGGAAGGTTCTTGACCTCACAGTATTCGAAACCACCGTGGATGTCGAGAGAGTGACCCCAACTGGGACCCGGGCTCCAGGAAGATAGCTGTGCTCTGAGGGTGGCCCAGGGCCCTTAAAAGTTTAACGGCAGTGACATTTTTAGATCAGGAGAGTGCTTCCTTGAAATGAAGAGCCCTTCTCTCCATCATTTTCCACACGGTGCTTTCTTGCTTCAGGATGAAATACACACCTTCTTCATCTTCATAAGCCACACACTTGGTATGAATAAGGATAACTTTAACATCCCAGAGGTTATGGTTTATGGCTCCTGAGTATAAAAAAAAATCTTTAAAGAAGGAAAATGCCAAGCAGAATTACAGGTTTCCCGTGTGCGCTATCATGAGAGAAGAAACTCCGCACACATTTTATTTTCTTTCATTTAAAAGTAACATATGGGGCGCCTGGGTGGCTTGGTCGGTTAAGCGTCCGACTTCGGCTCAAGTCACGATCCCGCGGTCCGTGAGTTTGAGCCCCGCGTCGGGCTCTATGCTGACAGCTCAGAGCTCAGAGCCTGGAGCCTGTTTCAGATTCTGTGTCTCCCTCTCTCTCTGCTCCTCCCCTGTTCATGCTCTCTCTCTGTCTCGAAAATAAATAAACGTTAAAAAATTTTTAAAAATAATAATAAATAAATAAAAATAACATACGATTTTACAGAAGGGAAATTGCAGAGGATTTTTTATTAGTTTCCGCAAGCTAACCAAATGAAATGGACCATTCTTAATGTATGTCCCGCTTAGCGCTTTTCCCCTCACGCGTCGGTCCCCCCCTCCCCAATGCCATATGATCCCACGCTCACCTTGGACTTCAGGCTAAGGTCGCATCAGGTTGTAGGATTCACTGGAGTATGCTCATGTAGAAATGTGCCTAATGGGCTTGTGTGTGTCTGTTAGTTTCAGATCCACTTCGAATAGTGCGGGAACTGGAAACCCAACAAAATGGGTAAGAGGACGAACTCAAGCACTTTCCTCCGCAGGTATCAGCCCATTTGTCAACATGTCTGGATGTGCTCAGTTACTCAGCTGGTTAGGGTACGGGAAGAAGGCACTGCAGCCTGGTTCCCATGCAGATCAGAGAACTTCCCACAAATGCCCGGGCTGGTGCTGGCCCCAGAAGGCAAGGCAGGGCAGCCCAGGTGGAGAGAGCGGATCCATCATTTTCCTCTAATAAGAGGCCCCTTCAGAGGAGATGTGAGAAAAGTTGAGAGCTCGGCTGGCCAGGCCCAGCCACACCTCCAGCTCTCAAGGTTTTGTCTCTGCTGCGTGGTTTCAGTAAAAGGGCACCCGATTCCTCCGATTTATTCTCAACATGGCAACCTTCCCCACCGCCATTTTGATTAAGAGTTCGGTCAAATCACCCTTTACAGGGAAGGACCTCCCTAGATAAAGCTGACTCAATGTTTTCCTATCATGTTCAATGTCAAATTCCAGAGCAGCCCCACTTTTCCCTGCGTGACCCCTCTCCCTGCCTCCCTAATGCGGTCACGACAAACCCAAACCTCCACGAGTTCAGAACTCACTTTGACCACCACACCAGCCCCGGGGTCCCACGCATTAGGGGCTCTTTATTTCCTCATAAAAGCCTGACATTCACAATCAGGCAATGAGGCTCCTCATGACATTATTTCCACTCTCATTCCCCCCTCTTGTTCCTACCTCCCCGTCTACCAGATCTCTGCTCCAGGCTCATGGGTCCTTTGGTGGCCCCTCAAGCACGTCCCCCCCCCCCACCACACTCCTCGGACAGGGGCAGAATCATGGCGGATGCGGTCGTGCCTTGACTCGTGTCACAAAGTTGACGTACATGTAGCTTTGAGCCTGGGGACACCTCTTCTCAGGCGAGACAATTCTTTCCTGGGGTGGGACTGTGACCCGTTCCTACAGGGGAGGCATCTCTGCATCTCTGAGGGTGACGGTCCCACAGGGCTGGCTGCTGGTGGGGCGTCACAGCGGGTGTCCACAGGCAGTTTCTGTGCTCTTGTGACGGGCACCACAGCCATCACCCTAAAAGCATATGTCCTATAGCCATCATTCTCAAAGCATAGCCCATAAGCTTGTGTTCAGGGACTTTTAGGCAGGAAGGACCAAAATGGATTTGCTATAAAGTGTCCTCCGTCTTCTCCTGTGAGTTTTTTTTTAATATTCTCAAAAGTTTAGGCCGTGGGCACAATACATGCCCAGTGATTTCTAGTTTTGTGTGCACGCACATGCATGTAGAAAGCCCAGCCTATGTTAAATGCTCAAACAATCTAAATCTCCAATTTAAATAGACCAGGTAATATTCAGATTCCATTCTCCACGCAAAGGCGAGATGAGCTCATCGGCATAAATCAAGCATCTTTATCTTTGAGGAGGGCCTCATCATTTTAGGAACAAAAGTTTTAGTGGATTAAAAGGTGATGTTACTTTTGGGGCGCCTGGGTGGCACAGTCAGTTAAGTGTCTGACTGGCTCAGGTCGTGATCCCTCAGTTCGTGGGTTTGAGCCCTGCGTCGGGCTCTGTGCTGACAGCTCAGAGCCTGGAGCCTGCTTTGGATTCTGTATCTCCCCCTCTCTCTACCCCTCCCCCACTCATGCTCTCTCTCTCTCTCTCTCTCTCTCTCTCTCAAACACATCTGAATTTTGTAAAGTACCAATCCACTCTTTATACTACTGATTCTGTATACTAGGCTATAAACTATGGATTATTAACACTTTTCACCCAAGGTGGCTGTGATTAATTAAAAATACAACATGCACAACGGCATTGTGGACACCAATCAGCTCTTTGTTCCCTCCTTCTCCATTTTGTTCTCCTTTTCTTTCTTCCATGCTTCCTGCCTTTCTGTAAAATAGTAGATACTGCAATACGGCTTACCGCCCCTCATCCGGAACGTTCCCTAAATGAACACAACCGCGTAACAGCAGGATCCGCTCTCCTTCCGCTAGGCTTGCCTCTGCTCCCCTTCCCTGGGGTCCCACCTCTACTCCGCCACTCACTTTCCTGCCCCCATTTCCTTCCCATTCCTCTGGTCAAGGGGTGGAGACCCGTTTGGCAGCCGGCGTGGATGTGTTTAACTCTTGCAACTGCCCTGTCCTGCACGCGCATGGGGGGGTGAACACCACGTGGCCAAGACCCCGGCAGCACCCCCACCCCGGCGCCCGATCAGCTGGTGTCCCACGGCATCAGGGGGATCAGACGCACACTACTGGGGCCCACCTGCAGGTGTTTTCAGCAGAAAAAGCTGAGAAATGCTGGAGAGGACAGGCTTGTGCGGAAGTTCTGCCGAGCCACCTTTGTCGTGAGATGATGCTCGTCCTTCCCCCCAAAGCCATACATAGGTTTTCCAGGTTCTACCTGTGACGTTAAAAGCAAAACAAATTTCCACAAACGTCTTGGTCTGATGGACAGATAGTTTTGAAAAGTGATTTAAAGGAAGTGCGTTCAGTGGTATGCTTCTTCCTCGTGGATCTACACGGCTGTTTCAGGGCTTTTTCTAGCTAAGGCCTCATTAAAACCAAATATCAAAACAAGCTGAACTGGAACCAAGATTTTAAAATGTAAGGAAGCAGGGACGCCTGGGAGGCTCAGTGGTTAAGTGACCGACTTTGGCTCAGGTCATGATCTCACTGTCTGTGAGTTCAAGCCCCTGTGGGCTCTGTGCTGATAGCTCAGAGCCTGGAGCCTGCTTTCAATTCTGTGTCTCCTTCTCTCTGCCCTTCCCCACATGCACTCTCTCTCTCTCTCTCTCTCCTCTCCCTTCTCCCCTCTCTTTCTCTCTCTCAAAAATGAATAAACGTTAAAAAAATTTTAATATAAGGAAGTATTTCAAGCATTTCAATCACACTGAAAATATCAGTATGCTTATAATGGAATGATCGTATTTTTCATGAGAGCCATCATTAATATAAATATAAAGTAACTTTAAGGAAAAGAAAAGCAGCGATGGAGGGGGTTCAAGGAGAGAAAGGGAGAGACATAGAACTAGGATTTCCAGTTTCTTTCCTTCCTTTTTGTACAGGCCATCGCTCCCTCGCCCTGCTCAGCCTCCGTCTTTCACCGGGACAAGCTGTCCTCAGCCTTAAGGTACATCAAGGTAGGGCTCAGAGAGGTGTCCCTGACCACTGCAGACTTAGTTGGGCACCCCCCCCCGCCATGTTTTTTCACAGTGCCACCTGCCTACGGCTGTCACCACATGGCCTCGGGAATGTGAAAACCCATTTAATGTCTCCCTCAGTAATGGTGACCGCCACCCCCACCCAGAGGAAACCTTGTTCTATTTACCTTTGAAATTGCAGAGCCTTTCTCTGGATCTGACAAATCATGAGCCTTTATTGATGTTTGATTGGTGAATCAGTGAGTACAAACTATAGAAAAAAGGTAGATAGAAAGGAGGGAAGGGTACGGTAATAAAATTAGGCTCCAGACGAGGAAACATGGCGTAGTGATGCCGGACGATTGAGAACACTCCAGTGAGGAATCTTCTCACTTCTTCTCTTGTGGTAATAATGGCCCCATCTCGAAGAAACCACAGGATGGAGCAGAAGAACCCACAGGCCTCCAAGATGAGCAGTGGCCAACTTCAGGGGCTGGTCAAGGTGAGAAAATGCTTTCCGGCTCCTTATGGGACAAAGATTTTGTGGTCTAACTGAAATCCACCTTCCTTTGTCTTTACCCAGTTCTCTTACAAGTAGTCACAAGTGTTTGGTTTAAATGACAAAGTTTATAAAAGCCTCAAGTGCAGAAAGTTGCCATCTGATAGTCTATTTTGTTATAATAGAATTCGTTGTGTTATCTGGGCTGGAATCGGTTGACCCCCATACCCCCACGGACCAAGACATTTCCACCTATCCAGGTAGCAGTTATTCCTTATTGCATCCACCTGTTCTGCATCCACTGTCCGGCTCAGTGCCCGGGAGTGTGGTGACCAGGGACTGAGGGGGATGGGGAGGGAGAGAGCAGGTGACGTATTCTTACACGTCTTCTTATTTCTGTTCCAAGCATTTCTTGGCTTCTGCCTGCCTCCTGCCCATTTTCAACCTCCTCCACCTCTTGCAATGTCTGTTCACCTGGCTGCCCTGGGATCCCATTCTTGTCTCCCATCTCCACCTTCCTCAGCCTAGCTCTCCTTTGCACAGGTCCACCCATCGCTAAAATCCACCTGATAATTGCTAATTCTAGGAAAACGGGAAAATGGACATACACCCTCTCTTTTAGCTTTCCTAAGATCACACAGTCTCTTGGTAATGGAACTGGAAACTTTATTTTTACCTCCGGACTAGAGATAGTCTATCTCCAGAGAAACCAAGGGGGTCTCCACCAAATCAGTGAACTCAGAGCCTGCCCTAATTCTTCAAAGTCAGTGAAGCACAATTCATTGCCCGGTATCATCCAGAAGTGGTCTTGCAAATAACATAACACTGAACTTCTGGTACAGAATGACCAATGCCTATCAAGAGATTAGATAGGAATATTAAACAGCACCAAATATCTTCACAGTGGGTGTCTAATACGCCCACTCCCCATTATAGTTCCTTTCCAGCTTTTTTGTCTATCTCTAAATTTCATTGAATCTACTGTTTAAAGTCTTTTGAATCCAAATATAGTCTTTTATTCATTCAGTAATGAATTTGCTATAAAATTTTGACTAGGGCCAGCTTTAAGCAGCCGGGGGGGCTAAGCCAGGAGCATCTGAGGATACGGGCGGTGACCCAAGATGGTATCCACCACAAAGACCAAGGAATGGGAGGGTGAAACTTAATATTTACCTGACGTCGAGAGCAGGACATCTCTGCTCCTGCCTTAACACCAGATAACATGGCACCATGGCCTTGACCGGCCCGTCTTTGGCTGGAAACCTCTTACTCTGCTATGCCTAACAGTCCCTTTGAGGAATAATTAGGGTTTGTCTTTTTTTTTCCCTTCTTGCCCTCTGTACCTTATTTCTACATATGCTTTACATTAGAAATAATCTAACCTATTGGCTGCCCATGGGAAATATCTCTGATTTATTCATTTATTGATAGAGCAGGTCAACTGGAAATTTAATCTAATATATATTTAAATGGAAATAATAAGAACAGAGACCTTTATTACCATATATCACAGGCCTTGTATCCCAGCCAAGCTCATTTATTTGGAGATCTCTGCTATTGCACACTTTAAAAAGTATTAGGTAAAATTGAATCAGCATAATAACAATATTTCTGCTCATATCCTTCTTCACTTCTAATCTACTACACAGCCCTTGCAATCATGTAATGGGATTATACGATACAATTTGGATTACCTGGATTTATTTTCATTCGCTTCCAAGAGGCTATCTGACAAATACTGAGTGTGGATTTCTGGAGAGCAAACAGACTTCCTTTCTCAGCGACGGGCATTTTGTCATTTAAATTCATTATCAGGGAATGTAAGATCCCATTAAATCCATAGAAAATAATCTTCCTGTTTAGGAACAGCTGAATTTCCTCTCTCAAAATATGTAAAATCCCTACTATATAATAGATTTGGTTTTTGTTGTTTTTGTTTTTTTTTTACCATAGAACATAGATGAACATTAATATTTCTACTAAAGCACACCCTTGTATTTATTAGATTCTAATATCAGTTCCAATTGTTTCCAAATAAGTTTGACTTTAAAACTAGTAAATGAGACCCTATGGTTTCCTCTTTCCATTCCATGGCCCTAGTCCGTCCTCCCTCTTCTCATGGGCACCCCAACATCCTGGAAACCATTTAAACTTGGACTTAACTAGTTGATTTTCTAGGCTGCCACGGTTCCATTTATGCCCTAGGCTTTAGTCACTGTAATTCTACAGTGGAAACAGATCTGTGAAATCCACCTAATCCTTGTTTATCCAAAAAAGCTGAAACTAAAGGTAGCAAATGGATTGCCCACATGCAGAAATACGGCCGCTTTGAAAGTTCAGCATACATCCTTTTCTCAAGTCTTTTCTTTATGACCTTTCCCTCTGTTAAGCAAATAACCAGCGCAGACCTTTCCACCTGAGGGCTTCCTACCTTGGGGAAGACCTCTGTGATCTCAGAGCGCGGTGACCAGTGGCACAGGGGACCTCTCAGCAGCCAGGGCTTGGGGCTGACCTTCCCCACGACACCCTGGACTCAGCTCGCTCTGTCATCTACCCACCTGGAGCAGTTCCCGTGCCTCACGTCCTTGTCGGCCAGTCACCCTCCCCAGTGACCCATCCAAAGGGACGCTCACACCAGCGTCTTGCTGAGGCCCCTGCTCACAGCTGCAGCCTTACATCCCTCTTCTGCAAACCAAGCCTCCTCAAAAGGAACTCACCCCAAACATGGCCTTCAAAGGTTTGGAAATGTCCTCCAAGGCCGAGGTACCATCAGTGACAATTCAGGGGTAATTCAGTGATAGTTACCAGCATGCAAAACATTTTTATTGCAACAGCAAGAAAAATACATGGTTTAGTTAATGTCTTAGTCAAATGATGGAAAGCTCTGAATCTTCAAAAAGACTACTGACAGGAATTTGAAAACCAGGAAGCATAAAAACAGCCCTGGTCTTGGAATCATAACGTGTGTTCCCCGCTGGGCTCCTGGCTCCTTGGCCTTGCCAGGACCTTGATGAGCAGTCGAGGGGGTGCACCTTTGATCAACAAGGTCTTCCCCTTGAGCTGACACCGTGTGTTTGGGGAGCCTCCAGGGAGACTCAGCTAGAATGAGCTCAGGACCCAAGGACGACCCACCGGAAGCACCCGAATAACTTGTCCCCTGAAGCCAATCTAGGCAGCCTGGGGACACGTCCACCCCAGAGAATTAAGCTGTTGAGCTTCTCCTTCATGTTTTTAGAAACACACAGCCAGGAAGCCTGGCCAAGGTGGGCAAGGACACCATTAAGCCACCTGGCTTTCCTGGAACCCTTCGTGTACCAACATGAATCCAGGCACATCTGTGACGGCTGCAGTTTGAGTAGATCGTTGCAAACTATTCCTGTTATCACCCCCTCTGGCCCCCCAGCCACTCACGGAAACTAACTTCAGTGCCTTGTCGCTACTTTACCATGTGAAGATTTTGCTACTTCAACGACACCGGCCTGAAAAATCACATCATCTCTGAAAACCACTGTTAGCAATGTCAAGATTTATTTGCTTTTCAGACCACCACCACGCCCCGCATGACTGGGAACATGTAATTGGCAAAAACCGTTTGAGAACCACCAAGTGATGAAGGTATTTATCCCAAATTACTTTTTACATATTTAATATGTCTGATTTGATGTGTTTTCAAACTGCCGACTTCTCGGTGTGTTATCGTTGGGGGAAGCACTTAATATCAATTTATTCCCAAATTGGTGATGGTAAGCTTTTTTTTTTCCTTTTTATTTTTATTGAGACTTTACTTTTCAGTAGTGGTTTTGGCTTCATAGCATGAATTAGGGAAGGTACAGAGATTTCCCCATATACTCCTGCCTCCACACAAGCACAACCCACCCTTTCACCCCCTTGTCAATAACCCCCACCAGAGGCGGGGATTTGTTACAGGGGTACATTTGCTGCAGTTGATGAACATGCATTGACACAATCCAAAGTTCACGTTACGGGTCCCTCTTGGTGCCATACATTCTATGGGCTTGGACAAATGTGTGATGACATGAATCCATAATATTGTGTCATACAGAATATTTTCACTTCCCTAAAATTTCTTGTGCCCTGCCTGTTCCTCCCATGCCTGGGTCCAAACCTCTGGCAACCCACTGACCTTTTTACCATCTGTGTAGCTTTACCTGTTCCCAAATGTCATAGAGTTGGAATCAAAAAGTATGTGGCCTTTTCAGAGTGGCTTCTTTCCCTAAGAAATATGCATTTAAGGTTTTTCCATGCCTTTTCATGGCTTAATAGCTCATTTCCTTTTAGCGATGAGTAGTGTTCCACTGTCTGGATGGACCCCAGCTAATTTATCCATCCACAGACTGAAGGACATCTCGGTTGCTCCCAAAGGTGACATTTTGATAACTTAGTTTAGTGCTGCCAGCCAAGACTCTCCACTGTAGAATCATAAGTTTCCCTTTGTAGGTAATTCATGGGTAGATACTTTGAGTAAAACTATGTTGTCCTTCATCAAATTTTGTCTGCTTACTACTTTCAATGTCCTATGATTGTATAACTCCATCACTCTGTAGTTATTAGCTGGCATCGCACTACAAATAAGAAATTTCCCTCCCCCTGTGTATGTGTTTGTTTACATCAGACTCAACTCATGTATTTTTATTTTATCCAGTGGGCCATTGTCTATGACAATAAATATCCATTTTGATGCACAGATTTTCACAGATTGGGCCAAGGCAACTCTTTTAGTTCTTGACTCCCTTTGATGGTTTCCTACGACTCCTTAAGGACCTGCTTATTTTCTGATAAATAAGATGTTCCAGACCCATCTTATCCTTTTCCTCCTCCAGCTCTGGAATTACCTACCTTTCCAAGGAGTCCTGGTTCTTCTCAGCAGAACATGTTATTTAGAAACCAAAATCTTGATGGTTGGCTCTATGGGTATTGGATTCTTCTCCAACTTCGCAGCATAAACCAGGAGCTCTAATCACTCTTTGAAGACGTCCAGGTCAGTAAGAAGAGAGGACATTGAAACTGAGCATTTCAGAGCACCTGGATTGCAATATTGTACTCATATTCTGCCTCCTTCTGGATTTCTGTGCAAAGTGAATGGGTTTGCCTTTTGTGTTTGAAATTTCATGATTTTAATGCCAGTGACTGATTTTTCTGCATCATTTGTCCCAAACTTAGGTGTGAGGAGAACTGATTAAACTGACCAAAGTAGTGCGTGTGCAGCATAGAAAAATCATACTGGGTGTTCTGTCACGAAATATCTTCCGCAGGCATTGTTTAAAGTCGCGCGTAACTCATTTCGCATAATGACATTTTATTGTTCTATTGCTATGACAACTTGAAAGAAAATTACTTCTATAGAAAGTATACTTTTTATTCTTTGCTCAGTGTTTCTGTTAAGATTAAAAATGTGCTTAGTGGCTTGCTGAATTCACTGTCAAAAAAATAGTAAAAGATTAAATAGAATCACAAGTATTTCCAAGTGAAGTTCTCAAGTCTTACTATATTTGAAAATGTACCTAACATATTTCATGCTTTTTCCTCTTCGGTTACAATGTCGTTGTCACTTCTGAGGTTGGTTGTTAGAGGTCATCACCAGCCAATGGGATTTCTGAAAATCCCTTATTTTATAGTGTGTATCTGTTCCCTTGCATCCTTACAATATTGCCTGGTGTGGACATTTCACTACAACGTCTACTAATAATCTAGGTTGTACCTACCACTTATGAAGTGTCTTGTGCATATACTTTGTCTCCATTAGTAGGTTATGTTTCACTCATTCCAATGTCTGGGGAAAGCAGCTGGAGCGCCAGTGTCTCAGGGCTGAGTTTAGAACCAGATCTGCAGATTCCCCTGCTGGCCCTCCAGGTCCACAGCCTACATCAACTTCATTTTATAGTACTGTTTAATATTCATGCTGGGGAAACATTACTCCCTTTCATTAAACCAGATAGCGTGCTCAAATCACAAATGGTGTGCTTGTACGTGAATTCCAATACAGTGTTGACCTCTTCCTTTGTGCGATTAGTGCCTTTCCAAATACGCCGTGTATCAGCCGAATTTTCAGTTGTCAGTGCATCTGCTCTCTGACATCGTATCTATTAAATAACGAATAGGTTTTCGACCAAAACATATATGTCCCTAGGAAGTTCATTTATTGAAAGGCATATCCTGCGAATTACTTAATCTGTTCACCAATGAGGAGGAGTATCCACGCCTCTAGCTTACGAAACATAGATGCAGATCTCCGCTAATTGGCATGGACACATTTGATGATGAGCTGAAAGGTACCAGCACAAGTCATTTTGTCCCCCTTGAAATACTGTGAGCATGACTGACGAGACACCACAGTAGGATCGCTCATTCCCAGGAGATGGAATTAGGGTAGTTTTTACTTTTCTCCTTATGACATTCTGAAATGAAGCAAGCATGCCAAATCAACCCTTTGGGGAACTCAGTTACCAGAGTTCTAATTGTCAGAGGACGCTCAAGTGTCGCCTTGGAAAACGGTCTGCAAGCAACTCCCATCTTGCAGAGGGCTGAGGCTGTGAGCAGACATGCATCTAAACATGTGTTAGTAACAAAATAAGCAACAAGCTCTCTGTAGATTGGATATTAAAATAACCTTGTACATAGCAACTATCCTTTTAAGGAAACATGGGGAGACCAGTAATTAGATGACTTGCATTCATGAATTTTTCAGATTGTGAAATATCTGTGCCTCAGAAACATATAATTCTCATTTATTTTATTATACTCTCAAATTAGATCCGGCAGTATGATATTTATCAATTGACGATCTATACTGCAAGTGATATCGATAATCTTTTTAATTCCTTCCATGCTTATTAAGAAGTCATTCAGGTTTTCATGCAATTGAATGAGTCTCTGTGTATGGGTACATGTGTGCTTATGTGTGGTTATAGATGTGTCTGTGTATGTAATTTAGTATATCTTTATATCCTTACGAAATGCATTTCATAGAGATTTTCAAATTCACTGAAAAAAGTACTACCTTTTATTCTCTTAAATTATGTTGTTATTCTGTTGTTTTTATGATTCTTCACAGTATTCTTTTCGGTCTTTTTTAATAGCCATTTGGCTCAGGGAAATCTATGTAATCTCTCTGACCCTCAACATCCTCCTTTGTAAAATGGAATTGGTAATACCTTCCCCATAAGGTGGATGAGATTGAGTGCACATAAAATGCTCACACCGTGCCCTGCCCATGACAAACTGGATGTAATTCCCAAGCCAATATGTACCCTTCTGGTCTCAGGCCAGTGCTCGTCCTTAGAGGTCTCTCTATACAGCACCTTGCCTTGACCATGACATAATTATTCAGATGCTGGCAGTGATGCGTATGTAGAGATCTCTCCCTTCTCTCTCCGGTGGAACAGGCTCTAGAACAATCAGGACATGGTTCCTCATATCTTCAAACACCACAACCAGGGGCCGGTTTGAGTCTGGGTGGTTTGTTCCATTGGGCACTGGGTGTGCCCAGGCAGATCACCTAAGTTCGGGCACCAACCCCTCCTGAAACACCCTGGGAGGGACAAAGAAGCTTTGCGAGGGAGTCAGCCTAAGAGAACGATTTCTGTTCTTTTAGGTTTTGAGAATTTCATCATTTGGCATTCCTGTAGCAGCTTACTGGAGTTATACAGTGTGTTCTTAGTCTCTTTTTCTAGATGTAAATGGTCTTCTTCAAAGAAATTTAGCGTACAGACTTCAATAATATTTACTATGGCTTTGAAAGCAAGTAAAACTCTTGAACATAGATCAGACCTGCAGGAGCAGAGAGGAGCCAGCCAAAGCAGTTTGAATGAGGTTAAAACCTCTTCTTAACTACAAATCTTTTTGAATTTTATTCGCTCACCTAGCACAGAGCACTCTCAGGATAGATCGACAAATTTTGTTTCATTTTTGAATTACATAAGTGTTCTATAAACTTTGGGTCCTTCTTAACACTGCGCTCTCCCTGCTGACCACACTGTCCAGTAGCATTGGGCACATTGGCTCGGGGCCTTCAGCTCTGCAGAAGCACCTTCCCTGCTCTGCTCATATCTGTGGTCATGGACCTTGGTGGGGAGAACACCCCGACTGCAGGAAGACCTGGTCCCCAGGCTGCCTCTTTCCAGTTTCAGGGCGTCCCCCCAATTTTTTCATTCCTTCCGGTTCCCATGTCTACGTTCACATAATAATACCAATTCTTGATAATCAGACAACTATTGATATCATCACTCTGTCCAACAGGCACTGCAATTCCCATCTCACAGGTGAGGGACCTAAGCTGGAGGTGGCAGAACTGGGCCTGAAACCAGGTCGTCCTCCTAGGCTGGGCATTTTGTAGGGGACAGTCATGGTGCTTTCTTAGACAGACTGGACTGCGAATCAGCCTTCAGCTTCTCGTAGGAAATTACGCGTGCTCAATGCAGTAGGCAGGCCGTGGGGGCATTGTCCATGTTTTATAAAAGAAGGGTGAAGAATCTCTTTCCTCTTGAGGGACTGCGTGCACAGGCGGATGATGGTCGTACCATATGCGAAAACAGAACTCTGACTCAGACCTCCTCAGCAACCCGCCCAGAATGAGCAGGACTCAAGAACTGACAGCTTCCCTAAATCGCTGAGTCGTCCTCGCAAGTCAGGAACAACCAGAGGAAGTCAAATCTATGCCCCAAACCAATTACCTGGGGCCCCACTTCTGGTTTGGCCACCTCCAGCTCCGCCATGCCAATCACGACACCCCTGAAGCCTTCCCTGTCTTCACCACAAAGTTTTTCCCCCCGCAACCCCCGTCTGCCTTGGCGTCTCTTCCGAACGCACGTGATGGTGGCCAGCTCTCTTGCCACAGCAAGCCTGTGCTCGTTCTTACTCGGGCCATCTTCCTTTGCTTCCATGCCCTCGAGGAACAAGGTGTGAGGTTGGAAGGATGGGCCTTCCTCAGTCGGGCTGCCCTCGACGACACAACAAAGCAGATACTTGGGTGGCTGTGTCCTCCTGCCATGTGTCCACACAAGCAGAACGAGTGTGTCCTCAAAGAATAACTGTAGTTACTAATGAGATCCCAGCTCAACTAGCTGAGGATGCTTTCCTATGATATAAATGAATACATGCTTTCCATTTTTGCTCACTTCGGGTGTCTCAGTGGTCCATGAACTGGAAACGCATTTTCAGACTCTTTAGATGCATCCTACTACCTAAATAATTCCTGGCCACCCTGTCTGTGTGGCTTTGCAAACATTTGCCTACACTCGGGTCATGGTCTGCTCTGATTCCTCCAGATTTCGCCGTCATTCCCACAGTTGAGCCGTGGGTTATCTTCTATTATTTTACAACTGATTTGCACAGTTTGTTAATTGATTTCTGTCTGAGTCTTATCACTAAAACCACACCAAAAATCTCTCTAGAAGCTTAAGGAGAGTGAGGGAAAATTACCATCTTCAATTAGGAAAAGATAAGAAGCAAATGATCGTCGACCTTGTCACCTTGCGAAGCCACCCTGCAAAGAAGAAGAGAGGACGGGATGGGACCAGAAAGAGTGGTTTGGGTTTTTTCTTTTATTATTATTTTTATTATTATTATTATCTTTATAATTCTTGGCCAGGATTTCTTGGACTAATGGCATGATATATTATATATAGTATATATATAATATATAATTCATAACTATATATACATATATATATGAAAGTGCAGGGAATAATAAACTAAACACTAAACTAAATAAGCTAAAAGGCGATTGACTCAATGGAAAAAGATACTTCCACATGACGTATCTGATAAAGGGTTAGTATCCAAAATCTATAAAGAACTTATCAAACTCAATACCTAAAATGACAAATAATCCAATGAAGAAATGGGCAGAAGACATTAATTGGCACTTCTCCAAAGAAGACATCCAGATGGCCAACCGACACATGAAAAAATGCTCAACTTCATTCCTCATCAGGGAAACACAAACCAAAACCACAATGAGATACCACCTCACACCTGTCAGCATGGCTAAAATTAACAACTCAGGAAATAATAGATGTTGGTGAGGATGTGGAGAAAGGGGAACCCTCTTGTGCTGTTGGTGGGAATGCAAAGTGGTGCAGCCATTCTGGTAAACAGTATGGCGGTTTCTCAAAAAATTAAAAATATAACTGCCCTATGACCCAGCAATTGCACTACTAGGTATTTATCCGAAGGATACAAAAATGTTGATTTGAAGGGGCACATGCACCCCAATGTTTATAGCAGCACTATTGACAATAGCCAAATTATGGGATGAGCCCAAATGTCTACCCCATCTTCTGATCCATTCATTGGTTGATGGACATTTGGGATCTTTCCATAATATATATACTCAGGAATCAAAAAGAATGTAATCTTACCACTTGAGACCACATGGACGGAACTAGAGTGTATTATGCTAAGTGAAATAAGTCAGTCAGAGAAAGATAGATACCATATGATTTTACTCATATGTGGAATTTAAGAAACACAATGGATGAACACAGGAGAAGGGAAGGGAAAACAGAGAGGGAGGCAAATTTAAGAGACTCTTATGTACACAACAAACTGAGTGTTGCTGGAGGGAGGTGGGCGGGTGGATGGGCTAGATGGGTGATGGGCATTGGGGAGGGCACTTGTTGGGATGAGCACTGGGTGTCATACGTAAGTGATGAATCACGTAAGTGATGAAGCCAATACTACACTGTATATTAACTAATTTGGATTTAAATAAATTAATCTAAAGAAAGAAAGTGCAGACAATAATATCCTCCCATCCCCATGCATCCACCACAAATAGTGAACAGATGATGACGTTTTGTCAACGAGCCTCAGTGCCTTTCTCGGTCTCCTCTCCACTTTGACATTCTCACCGGCAGCAGGTGCCGTAAACCCTTGTGTATAGTTGCAGTGTCACCGGGAAAGAGGAGAAAGAGAGGCAGCCTGCAGACCAAGGTGACAGGGATGGGTCCTGAGCAACGTCCACACCCTGCTGGGTCAGAAGAGCAGGACTCACTGCTCTGGCAGAGGACAGGCTCCAAGGTGGTGCCTCCCCCACTGGCGTCCGCTCCCTTGTCTGCTGTTCTCTGAGAACCTTCTGGAGAGATGCAGTGGGAGGCTGTCCCTTCTGGAGCAGCACCACCTAGAAACCTGATTCCCTTGGGTTTGGCACCTCGGGGTCCCCGTAGGGTCTAAGCAACCCCAATTCCTTACAGTGGAGCCCAGTGTCTCTGAGAAAACAGCTCCTGTGAAGGTCAGCTGACTTCCTGTTGATTTGTACTTGGGCGAGTTGATTAATTAAGGACCGATGTCGAGATACTTTTCCTGGATTGAGGTCCAGCCTGGCATACTCTGCCTCTTAGAACAGACTTGAATAGGGGTCCAATACTACAAAGGTCAGTTTAATTTGTATTCTCTGTCCGCCTTTGGGTAATTCAAACCAATGGACAGCCTGCACTTTGCCTGGAGGCAGAATCCTAGGGGAGGCCAAGTGCAATCCCACCTTTGTTCCACAGGGGCAGGTTCTGGAAGGACCAGGCCCAGCCCAGGTCCCCTTATGATCCCCTTATGACTTCCTGCCCCTAGGCCTCTGTTGATCGGCCCCGAGGGTCATCCTGGAGTCCTGGCCCGAGGGAGACAGCTCCTGTTTTGGCAACACGGTGGCTTCCTCCTTCACTGATCTATTTCCAAGGCCTTAACATTCATCTATCGAGTCCTTTGAAGTTCATCCACCGCAGGCATTGGTGTGAGTCACAAGACACAACAGAAACACTTGAACAAAATGCTGTGTTTACAGCAGGATTTCCCGTTCTGCACTCTGGATAAGCAGGGAAAGAAAAGAACTCTCACGCCCTCTACTTTGTTGCCTCCGCCGACCCCACAGTGGTCATCTCTCACTTGTCTCCCCTCAATTCCATGGGACATTCTCTGCACCAGTGGGAGTTTCAGGTACCAGTGACATACTCCCACTCTGGCTAATTCACCAAAGGGGAAATTTGTTGAAATGACTCAGGGTGATCGAACAATCAGTTTTCAGAAGGTCCAGAGCCAGGGAACACAGGCGTCCTGGGAAATGAGACACATGGACAATACCTTCGGAGTGCAGAGTTTCCAATATTTTATCCTTGATTCTCTCTCTCAGCCAAGATCCAAGTTCCAGAAGAGAGAGATTCCGATTGGCCTAGTGTGGGTCACATGCTACCCTCTGAACCTGGGAGGCGGGAGCAGTCTGATGAATGTTCTTGTTATACGTGATCTGGAGAAGCAGGGTTGCTGATTCTTCCTGATTGGCCTGGGGTTTCCCAGTGTTATCACTGAAAGTCCTGCATCCTGGGAACCCCCGCAGACCCATGAAATATGGAGAAAATGGTCCACGCTGGAAAGAGCTTGTTTCTTGCTTGAAGATTGAGGCATTATTACCAGACGAGGGCAGAAGGAAAATTGACCTAAGCGAAACAACAAACACCCATGATGTAGCTCTCTCAGGATTCAAGTGGTGGCAGATGAGCAAACCTGGAAGAAGAGGTGTCCACCGTCCATGGACTCGGTTTGTGTGGGAAGCGCTGGACTTCTGTGTGTGTGTGGGCGGGGGGGGGGGCGGGTGGGCATTAACTATGCAAGGATATCACCACACTGCCTTCTCCTCTGCTCTGTAAAGGAATGTACCCCCATACTCATAACAAGACACAGTGAGTCTCTTCCCTGTGATCTATTCTGGGGTCCTCCACTCTGATTTTCTCTGATTCCAAACCCAATGTCCTTCCAAAGCGTGGGCTTTGAGGACCGCATGCACATGTCCTGCGTCGACCACATTATATCGCTAACAAATTCAAGCTCTACAAGCTCTAACTGAGCATTTGTGCAATAACAGGTCCAGAAAATCCTCTGCCCCTGCACACACGACCAAGATCTAGACCGTACCTGCGAGGGGCAGGTAGTCGATTGGCCTCAGTCATGAGAGCAATTTCTCTTGGGGTCAGTTCACGTTCCTGCCTCCCACACCCACAGCCACCACCTCCCACTTCCTGTAAGCCTCCTTCCAGTGTGTCTTTAGTAGTCCAAGGGAAGTAATTTCCATGGGTCATTGAAAATCTGCCACCTCGGGGCACCTGGGTGGCTCAGTCGGTTGAGCGTCCGACTTCGGCTCAGGTCATGATCTCATGGTTCATGGGTTCCAGCCCTGCATCAGGCTCTGTGCTGACAGCTCAGAGCCTGGAGCCTGCTTCCGATTCTGTGTCTCCCTCTCTCTCTGTCCCTCCCCCTCTCACACTCTGTCCCTCTCTCAAAAATAAATAAACACTAAAAATCGGCCACCTCTTCTGTGATGTTACTGGACCATTCTCATTCTCCTTAGTGCAGTCTATGAAGGTGGAATGTTCCATACATATGTCGCATAATTAAATGGAATTTTTGCACCATGATTAAAATTAACAGTGACTAATGGGGTTGCCTGGCTGGCTCAGTCAGTTGAGCATCTCACTCTTGATTTCAGTTCAGGTCATAATCTCAGGGTTGAGGGATTGAGCTCAATGCATCTGGCCCTGCATTGAGCAGATCTCTCTCTCTCTCTCTCTCTCTCTCTCTCTGCCCTTCTCCACCACCCCTGTCTCTCAAATAAAAACAAAAAATTAGCAAGTGACCAACACAGTACCTAATAGTGTATCGGCTTCACATTTTATCAGAACCCTTTCTCATTTCTCTGTTCCGTTTCATTAGAAAATTTGTTTGATTATGTGCAGCCAGAGTAGACACAATGAGGACTTCTAGAAACTCACATTCTCCAAAGCCAAAGCGGATTTCTATCCGATGAACCCCGTGTTAGTGACACCACAGGAAAATGAACAAGCCTCTCTGGAAAGTTAACTTACACTCCTACTCTGAGGAGGTGGTTTGGAAATAGATGCGGAAGAACTTTTTTATTTGAAGCTTAAGTCTGGACTGTTTTTTTTGTTGTTGTTGATTTGGTTACTTGTTTTGTTTTGGTGTTGGTGGTGGTTTGGGGTTTTGGTTTGACCCAATCCGGAGACTTCACAATTGTTGCAAACAGATCTTTATATTTTAGGACAACATTATATTCTGAATCCTAATGCCAAGCCTATCCCAAAATTTCAGGAGATGTTCCAATGTACCTTACTGTCTCATTTTCTGTATCAATAAAATTAACCAGATATGACAGTGACCAGCATCCACAACACGCCTCACGGACGTCGTCTTGTGCCCGGATGTGGCACAACGTTGAGGAGCCATATGCTGTCGCCACTCTGGTTTCAGGAAATGTGCTGAGGCTTTGCCCACGTCACTCCTAGGAAACCAGGGCAGGAGCTCCGGACTTCTTTGGACCCGAATACGCAAATCGAGAGGATTGGACGAACAGCGGGAAGGGGAGTGACGTAGGCTGTGTTTTCACTGCATTTCAGTGAGCACAAACCATAATTTGAGAAACGTGTACATGTAGAGCAATTAGCTGTCACGTTTCCTAGGAGTCAAACAGGACCGCAGCGCATTACTGGGTGCAAAGGAGACACCACAAAAGTCTGAGTCACCATGCTTGATCTTCAAGGGCCGCCATTACAGAGATGGATGGATCACCCACCCAGCTCTGGGCCGGGCCCTGGGTTATTTCTGGGGATGTGAAGGCAAATAAAATGTGGCTGTTTTTCTGGAGATACAGCTGCCAATTTGCACGTTTTGGCAGAGCTAGACTTGAGAGTCGACGGAGCCCCTAAAAAGCACAGTCTTGCTAGCCTGCCAGGATAGGCTATGCGGCGAAATAGCGTTTGAATTGTAAATAAACCTCTTCTGGGGGCTGAGGAGTAGTTCATAAGGATGTAGATTTATAATGATAAAAGCTAGTAAGAGACTGTTAGGCAAACTGAAATTTTCAGCTCTCACAGTCATCCAAGAACTGTTTCTGTAGGCGGGAAGATTAAGGGAGGGCATCCCTAAATCACCGCTTCTGGCCCTGCTCCTCGGAAATCTTCTGTAGGTCTCCAAAGAGAGATCTTCTGTGTACTTTACTGCTGTCTGCTCTCAAGTCTGTATTTCTTGACGGTAATTGTTCTTTCTGTGCGCGTGGTGAAAATGCTTAAGATCCAGTCTCAGTAACCTTCAAGTACATAATACCGCATCATTAACTATCGTCCCCATGCCGTACGTACTCTTATTATTCAGAACGTATTCTTCTGATAACTAAAAATGTGTACCCTGTGACCTATATCACCTGATTTTCCCCTTCGCCAGCAACCTCCATTCTCTTCCCTGTTTCTATGAAACTGACTTCTTTTTTTCTTTCTTTTTTTTTTTAAGATTCCACATACAAGTGATATTAGGCAGTAATTGTCTTTGTCTGGCCTGCATTAGCTTGAAACTATCCTAATTCATCCATGTTGTCAAAAAGCAGCAGGATTTCCTCTTTTAATGACTTAGTAATAGTTCACTGTGTGTGTGTGTGTGTGTGTGTGTGCGCGCGCGTGTGTAATTACATTTTCTTTATCCATTCATCTAGTGAAGGACGTTTAAGTTGTTTCCATACCTGGCTACACAGAATGCCATCATAAACATGGGAGTACGGATATTTCTCTGAGATCTTGATTTCAGTTCTTTTCGGTATAGACCCAGAAGTAGAAACCTGCTACAAATAGAACCTGCT
This sequence comes from Neofelis nebulosa, assembly GCF_028018385.1. Classification (NCBI taxonomy): domain Eukaryota; kingdom Metazoa; phylum Chordata; class Mammalia; order Carnivora; family Felidae; genus Neofelis; species Neofelis nebulosa. The sequence continues at coordinate 6,379,221 of NC_080782.1, read as the reverse complement.
AGTTCTATTTGTAGTTTTTTGAGGAACCATCATTCTCTTCTTCCTAACGGCTGTCCCAGTGTACATTTCCACCAACAGTTTGTATGGGTTCCCTTTTCCCCACATCTCACCAACATATTTTACCTCTTGTCTTTTTGTTAATAGTTTGATGTTAACTGTCCTTGAGTCTTGCACAGGAGCTCTGTGGAATTATATCTCTTTCTTTTAAATCTGTGAAGATTTGATCTTAAGGAATCTTCAGTTGCCATTGGCAAATCTGAAGTGTCTGCATTTTAAATTAGGCTAAAAGCAAATGTACCGCCTACCATCTGAGGCTTTGATTTAATTCCGAGTATCAGTATGTTTAATCGGAAAGAGATTTTAAAGATAAATCAAATAGCGTAAGGCTTAAGAGACTCTGGCACTGTTAAGAATTGTTTTAAAATTACTGCATGAATTCTTTTTTTATTGTTTTTCACAAAGGGGTTAGGACCAGTAGACCACAAATGAATCAGTCCTTCTACTGTATGCTCTCATTATTTGTTATTAACATCTGCCCTGGGGTCTTGTAGACTAATCAAAAATTTCCTTAAGGCATATTACAACTAAAGGGACAGGAGCCAGCTTCCCCACCTCATTTTATGCAAATATATTAAATTATGAACTCTAAAAAAAATAGCAAAGACATGATATCAACTACTATCTCTTTCTTTGAGCAAATTAAAATGTATTAAGTAGAGATGTTCTATAACCATCTGGGATTAAACCCCCTTCCTCTTTTCATTTTTCCTTTTAATAAAACCAAGCCTGTAAGACCTAAATAAAATCTTTTTTTTTCATTTTTTTAAAGTTTATTTACTTTTGAGACAGAGAGAGAGACAGAGCATGAACGGGGGAGTGTCAGAGAGAGAGGGAGACACAGAATCCGAAACAGGCTCCAGGTTCTGAGCTGTCAGCACAGAGCCCGACGCGGGGCTCGAACTCACGGACCACGAGATCATGACCTGAGCCGAAGTCGGACGCTCAACTGACTGAGCCACCCAGGCATCCCAGACCTAAATAAAATCTTAAAGATCATCTCGTCCAACCAATTTGACTAAAACAAAACAAAGAAGAAGAAGAAGTCCAGAAGAGTTAAAGTCACTTTCTTCCAATGACAGAACCAGTGTGTGTGTGTGTGTGTGTGTGTGTACCACGTATGCATATAGACATATGCATATATCTGTAGACACATATATGTACACCATATATATGCATGTGTGTAAACTGAGAATATCATTTCTTCCTAAATAATCCTGTATTTATTTGGTGTGACACATGAAATCTAGAAAGTGATATGTAACTTTTTGAGAACTAATAGGAGAAAAGCTATTTTAATATTCCTATGAGAAAAAAATATTTCCGTGTCTTTAATTAAATGCACACTTTAAAAAGTGAATAGTATTTAACTTAATTAAACAGTGTCAAACGTATGGTGATATTATTCTCCTCAAAACCAAGCCAACCTCTGCACAAATTCCTAATGAGTTTAAAGACAGATGATCACTATAGAGTTCCAGTATGGGAGCTGAGGAAGGTGTCAGGTTGCATTTGCCAGATAGGGTGATGACATTGCCCTAATTCCACTGCCAAACGCCATCTGCCCCAAGCGCCAGGACTGTTAAATTCTGGCTTGTGCCCTGTGTCATTTGATGACTGGCATTCTGTCAGTGACTTTGGAGGAGCCATTGAAATTGTCACTTCTTCAAACGAGGACTAGGTCACAATAGCAATCTGTCAACAGACGCCTTTAGAATATGCAGAACTCAGAGTATTTGGTTTGCCCGGTCCCACCTCTGAACATGATTTTAGTTTTAATTCCAGTAGCAACGTTTAAAATGTCTTCAAGAAACCCCTGTGATTGTGTTCTTTCTCAACCCAGTCATTGAACTATTGTAATTCACGCATTTCCACAAAATGCACGCACAACACAAAAAGACGTGAAGACTTTGTGGTGTTAAAGAGATTTGTCAAAGGTCTGGTTGTTAAAAGAATGGCATTGGTGCTGCTTGACTTTCATTTGAGGACACGTAATACATCACTGTAGCCACTCAAAGAGTCAGGATCAGCCTGGTGTCCCCGAGGAATCATTCACATTGGGCAATTCCCAGGGAGCCAGGGAGGTCTAGCCACATCCCCCCGGTTTACCCTACCAAGCCTCTGCTGGTGGCACCAGCTTATTCAGTCCCCAGCCATGGCCCCTCTGTGGCAGACGTCCTTTGTTGGAAGCTGCAAGTAACAAAGAATTCTGCATTTCATCTGTGTGACTATCCTTGTGGTCTGTCCTACCGTTCAGAGAATAGATAATCCTATGTAACATATTAGAATTATAAAGCAATGATGCTGACTTCAATGGCTAATATCCCATTTCTCCAGGTTTCCTTGTTAGGCAGTACAAGCCTTTTTAAAACACAGAAACGTACACGCAAACGTTACTCAATACATACTGGCTGATTGGTTTAAAATTCACTGGGCTGAACATATAGCCAAGTTATCAAGAAAATGCCAAGTGTGTTTTATTTTGATTTTTGTTCGTGGAGTTATCAGACCATGATGCAGAGAACCCAGGGCTATTCCACCGAAAATTGCCTCCAGGGACTCGGCATATCGTGCATAATAATTTACGACATGGAGTCTTATTCTAGGTAATGGTTTCACAAACTCCCCTGGCAAGCATTTATTGGATGCCAGTTGTGGCCCAGGCAGTGTGTGTGTTGCAGGGACTAGAGAGGGAGGCAAAGATTGTCTGAGACGAAGGCGATGAGCCCCAATAAAACTGAGTCTGACTCCAGCAATGGAACCTCCTTGGAGTGAAGAAGTCAACAATACGACACCTCAGTGTAACGACCTCCCAGTGCTCTGAGCCACCGGCCGCCATCATGAACGGCAGCTCTCAGGGGAGCAGTCAGGTTGTTCTCCCCTCATTTTCTTCAGGTACAAGGTCAAAGTTGATACACAGAAGGTTCTAGAAACTTAAGTTTATGTAAAATAAAAATTGTACCGGCTGAATTTCTTTCCTAGTAGGTCAGTTTGTCTTTTTCCGCTTGAAAGGCAAGGCTTACGACAATCACACCATGCTATGAGAAAACATATTTCCTCGATAGAAACTGTGACCAAAACACTTGTGTGCATATTTGGAATCCAATACCTTTTGTTAAACTTAAATGCAACTAGTCTTTGACTTAAGTACTTATCTCAAAGGTTGCACCTGACAACATCTTTTCAAAACCCTGGGAATCTCTTGGAGACTAGGTTTCTAGCAGAGTCACCACAGGGCAGGGCTGGGCTCCAGGAATCTTGCCCTCTTCTCTCCATTCTGGAATGAGTTGACAGCTCCTTACCGGTCTTCCAGCTGTGGGGTGAACCGTGCCGCTGGAGAAAGCAGTTCTGCTCCCGGAAGGGCCACTGCGTGTTGTTATCAGATGTGTATTCTGCAGGTGGACTGTGGCCAAGAATTGTCTGTAGAAGTGTGTCTGTTGGGGGCTTAGATGTTTCAGACACTGATAGTTTAGGTTGCCTACTATGCTGTGTGGATATCGGCAACTATATTCTGCTACCAAGAGAAGGATGGCATGTCCCCATCCAAGAACAAAAGGAATGTTCCTTTGTTCTGCTCAGCCTCTTGGTGTGTTTGGACCAGCAAGGTTGTGAAGGAAAGGTGAGGAGAGATTAAAATGTTCAGGGTGTCCACTTGATAAGGGGAGATGAGTGTGGGTTTCCCCAGCAACCTGAGAGGGAAGGCGAATTCCCTCTACTTGAAATGAGATTCCACCACCACGTGCGGACCGGTGAGAGGGAAACCTTCGAGCGCTGAAGGGGGTTTTAGGCTCACCTGGATGTGGGCTGTTCCCAGCCTGCTCATGGAATCAGGCAGCACCCTTCTCTGGATGGAGGAACGTTTGTACTAGGTCTCGAGTGTTCCCCCGAGATAATTTTCAGAGACACTGATCGGTGACATGCGATCACCGGTGCCAGGAGGACACGTTTGGGCGGCAGAGGCCCCGCTTTGAATCTTCAGGGTCCTTGGATCTCTGCTCCACAAACATCTGTTCTTTCTTGTCTCCTCCCCTGTGCCGACACCCGACCCTTTACACAGAGTTTCTATACTCCCAAAGGGGTGATTGAGACGGACTCTTTGTCTAGTCCGCTGTTCGTTTGGTGGGAATTAAACAGTCTCAGAGTGGAAACTGAACACCTGAACTTCAGAGAAGTTCCCGAGAAGAGGTAGATAACATGGCAAGAGGCCGGCAGCCCAGCCCCCCACCGACGAGTGAGTTGCCTTAGGCCAGCACTTGACCTCACCCAACGGTGAGAGCAAGTCAGCAAACCCCCAGCCTCGCTACTTGTAAAACACCCTGAATGCCCATCAGAGGGAACTCAGGGAATGGGAACAGCCCATCCAGGTGACAAAAACACAGGCTGGGACTCTGCAGCAGGCTGGGAATCTAGAAACGGTGGCTTTGCCACCATATGACAGAAGTTTTGCTTTAATCTTGGTTGACGTGTGGTTGAATACGACTTGGGGGTAGATGGAGAGCATCGGCTTCAACAGACATACTGAACTTCTCCGAAACACGCGCATCTCCATCATTGCGTCAGGCCGAACTTTGAGATGATGTCTCTGGGAGTGAGTCCCCCAGACCGGCTTGATTTCCAGGGAGGGAGTCCTGAACCATGACCTTCGTCCTCACCTGTCATTCCCTGGAAAGCTGCACCGCAGGGAATGGTGTCTCTGAAGCTGGGGACACGTAGTGACAGCCCACAGGACTGGTGCCATCTGTCACACCGGTGACCGCAGCAAGCCAACAGGGCCAGCCTGAAGTCCTGTCCTGTAGATTTCCAAGGGAAGCTGTCCCAGGTACGTGCAGCCACAGAGTGACAGAGGCATGGATAGTGATGGAGGGCGAGGCACTGATTCTGGGACAGAATCCCCAGGGGCTCCCAGAGTGCAGCGGGGCCTCTGCTCAGGTTGTGGGGTTTCTTTGCTTTGAAGATCAATATAAGCTCAGACCTATGAGGCCAACAGTCCTGGACTTGGCCCGCGTCCTCAACGGGGTTACGTCTCTTCCGAGTCTCTGTTAACAGAATCGTAAAATTAAGCTACAGGGCTTACTTCGAATGCTCCTTGGGAGTTAAAAGGATAATTCGTAGGAAGTAGCTGGCCCTATGTTGGCACATGAGAACATTTTCGCAAATGTTCGTTTTCTTTCTTTCTGCCCCTTAAGGGATACAGAGAGGGCTACTGGAAACTTCAGGGGGGCGTGGATAAAGTTACCCTTCTGCACTGCATCCGACAAACCTTAACACCAGTCCCTTCCCTGGACTGTCTTAGAAGCAAAAACTTTACATCGCCAGGAAAACTCCCGAAAATTATCATCCTTGGCATTTCTCAGGATATAAAATGCTTTCCTAAATTTGAGCCCTGTTTTTCCCCCTTGTACTCGGGCTGTTGTGTTGGTTTCAGCCTGACTAGTAAACTTGCACCTCACCTCAGGGTTATGAGTCTGTCTTCTCTTGCCACTGAGTTCTTGAGTCAGGCTCTGCTGGGTGATCTTGAGGAGAAACTGCTCCCTCTCGCTGCCGCAGACTCAGGACCTCCGGGAAGCACCCGACTCCTGCCTTTACTGGACTCCGTTTCACAGCCGTCAGTGGGTTTTCTGTAACTGCCACTGTCTCCTCATCCCTCCATTTTCCATCTATTTGATTCCCATCTACTGGGACCTGTGGAGTCAGGGGAAACGATTTAGAGGCTTTCAACCAACCACTTGGTAGCTGAAGTTGCTACAATTGTGTTTTTCTCTGAGTTATATATGAAATCACTTCCCTTAATTTTCAAATGTCATTACCTACAGCATTAGGTGTTAATTTTACACAAAGATCGGTGTGTTTTAATTTGTAACTTTGGGAACCTTCAGCCCAGCCTAAGGGACTTTAAAATGACAATCAAATAGTCTAAAAATATCAAACAAATCTTATCATATGGGACCTAATTTTGTTCATTAATTAATGATAATAAGAAAACAGGAAATTCCTATATCTAGTTCCCTGAGTATGGAACACTGTAGGAATAATTCAGATGATCTTGCCTTTACCTTACTCAATAGTGAAGCATAAAAGGTTATTGACCTTAGATATTGAAGAATAATATCCTTTTTTTAAAAATGTTTTTCAACGTTTGTTTATTTCTGAGAGACAGAGAGTGTGCGGGGGAGGGGCAGAGAGAGAGGGAGACACAGAATCTGAAGCAGGCTCCGGGCTCTGAGCTGTGAGCACAGAGCCTGACGCAGGGCTTGAACTCACTAGCCTTGAGATTATGACCTGAGCCAAAGGCAGACACTTAGCCAGCTGAGCCATCCAGGCACCCCTTGAGAATAATATTCTAAAGAGATCTATTAATTCACATTCACCTTCAGGTACTAAAGATGCTTAGTGAGATCTTTAAAAATAATTAACTTTAAGGAAAAACACTCCCCAATAATTTCTAATACAATTACACTTTTATTGGTAAGAATGAACTCGACCTTGGTCTCTGACTGAAAATCCTGCCCTGATCCATTTTTTTTCGAACTCCTTGGGTGACGTTTTTATCATTTTCTTTATTTTAAAAAATGTTAATGTTTATTTATTTTTGAGAAACAGAGAGAGACAGGTCATGAGCAGGGGAGAGGCAGAGAGAGAGGGAGACACAGAATCCGAAGCAAGCTCCAGGCTCGGAGCTGTCAGCACAGAACCTGATGCAGGGCTTGAACCCATGAACTGTGAGACCATAACCTGAGCCAAAATCAGACACTCAACCGACTGAGCCATCCAGGTGCCCCTCCTTGGGTGACATTTTTAAAGGAGGACAAGCCCTTAAGAGTTACATTATGGGGTCCCTGGACAGCTCAGTTGGTTAAGCATCTGACTTTGGCACAGGTCATGATCTCAGGGTTCATGGGTTCAAGCCCTGCGTCGGGCTCTGTGCTGACGGCTCAGAGCCCGGAGTCTGCTTCGGATTCTGTGTCTCCCTCTCTCTCTCCCTTCCCCTGCTTGCACTCTGTCTCTCTTTCTTGCAAAAATAAATAAACATTAAAAAATTTTAAGAGTTACATTATAAAACAGTTATAGTTACTGTTTTGCAATAGTATTGCCTGGCAGATTTTAATGTTGCTTTTTTGAAATCATTCCCTTTAACAGATTAACAGAACAAAGATGTTTAATGAATCCAAGGTTATAAGCAGCCAATGTACAGGCATCATAATAGTTTGCATACCAATAGAGGCAGCTTCAAAGCAAGGGAGCAAACCAATTCTTTCTCCTTTTCACCTTCTTGGATCACTGGGCGCTCTCCCAGTTGATCTGCACACTTCCCTGCTCCCTGGCCCCCTTCCAGTGCTGTTATTTGGAAATGATGTTCCGAGTTTTCCTACTCCATCTAAGATAGAAATAGGAAGATGGTCCCACAAACAAGGTTGAAGACCTTCAAAACCATTCCTTTGTGGAACTTGACCCACCCGTGTGGTGTCTGTTCCGCTGATGAGTTTCTCTGCCTCAAGGCTGTGATTGATCATGTAGGTGGCATCACGGACCGCTAATTGACCACAGTGTTGCTTGAATGCAAGCTTTTGAAGCCCACGGATCATATCAATTTTTCAAAGCCCACTGAAGAAAGTCCTATTCCAGGCAAAGCATTCACCAGTTCTTTTTTTTCCTAGACATCTTATTCAGTTCTTTTGCAAGTTTTTGAAACACTCTCTATCATTTTAGACTTGCTTCAGCTGTTGTCAAGCTTTACTTTCACTTTGTTAACAAAGTAAGTAGCGTGTTTACACGCTGTGCTTGGTAAATCCGATACCCAAAGGCTCTGTAGGTCTCTCTTGTCTTGTTTCTTCTGGTTCTCACTCCTGGTGCTGTCTTTCCATGCACTGATCAATGTCTCTGACAATGTATTTGCGGGAAACACTGGAGACCTGGCAGGAACGTTCCTCCCTCCAGAGAAGGATGCTGCCTGATTCCATAAGCTAGCTGAGAGCAGCCCAAGTCAGGTGAACCTAAAATCAAGTCTAGTGCTCAAGGGTTTCTGGCGATGCAGGGACATATATCCCATTGTCAACACACATGACCAAACTACAGTCCCTGTTTCTCATGGATTTCTTTCCTCGTTCCATTTTTCTCTATTTTGATTTATGCTAAGATCTTATTCCAGAGGTGTTCTTGGAAGCATGATATTGCTTGAACTTCCATACTTCCATTAATCCATTCAGTATTTTCAAAAAATCCAGTAAAACCCAAGAAAGGATACAAAAAATTTCTGAACTATTTCCTTTATTCTGTTGTTTCTGAAGAAATAGTAACTTCACTAGGTGTAGAATTAGAAATTAGCATCATGTTTTACTTTCATTTCTTTTAAATTTTTTTAATGTTTATTTTTGAGAGAGAGAGAGAGAGAGAGAGGACAGAGCATGAGCGGGGGAGGGACAGAGAGAGAGGGAGACACCAGAATCCGAAGCAGGCTCCAGGTTCTGAGCTGTCAGCACAGAGTCCCACGCGGGTCTTGAATCGTGAGATCATGACCTGAGCCGAAGTCGGACGCTCAACCGACTGAGCCACCCAGGAGCCCCTATCAGTTTTAACTTGGTATATTTTGGTGCTGTTGCAAGATGCAGTCCATTATTATTTTATCTTTCTGGTGCATTCATCTTTTTATTATAAAATTCCCTCTTTATCTCCAGTAGCACATTTTGGTTTAAAGTCTATTTTGTCCGATATGAGCGTAGACACTCCAACTCTCCTGGGGATGCAGTTTGCTTGATATATCTTTGATCATCCTTTTACTTTCAATCTATTTGTAGTTTTGAATCTTAAGGGTCTCCTACAGACAGCCTATTAGTAGAATCTTGTTTAACATCCACCATCTGATAATTCTACCATTGATTAAATGGCTTTATCCATTCATATCTAACGGCCTTATTGATATAGTTGAATTTGATCTGCCATTTTTATTTTACAATTTACCTATTCAGTTCCTCTGATCTAGTTTCATATAGCCTTACACATGTAATCCATTGAAAAATAGAAGATATATTTTATAAGGTATATTATGCTTCATGCCTCCACGTTATTCTGAATGTTTTATGTATGGTTTACCCAAGAAAATGTCTCCTTCAACAATTAATGTTTTAAAATACATGATTGGGAGAGTACCTGGGTGGCTCAGTTGGTTGAGCGTCCGACTTCAGCTCAGGCCATGAACTTGCGGTCATGAGTTTGAGCCCCGTTTTGGACTCTGTGCTGAGGGTGCAAAGCCTGGGGCCTGCTTCAGATTCTCTCTCTCTCTCTCTCTCTCTCTCTCTCTGCCCTTCTCCCACTCACTCTGTCTCTCTGTCTCTCTCTCTCAAAAAATAAATACAAACATTAACAAAAAATTTTTAAATACACGATTGGTAATTCAACTTCTTTGTGATTATCTTTTTAAGTCCTTGAATTCTCCAAGAGGACATATTCAGGTGAAAAACATATCAAAGCCATCCCAATGTGAAACTGAAATTCAACTTTTATTTATAATAGAACCTGTTCATTCTTGATTTATCTGCCATTTTACATTATGTGAGATCATATTTTCCTTTGCATTTCCTTTTTCCAAAATTAAAGAGTTCTTTAATCCAGCATTTCTAACTGTTTTCTCAGAGCATTAATGTCTTCAGTGCACACACCTAAAAAAAAAAAAACAAAAGAAAAAGAAAAAGAAAAAAGAAAGTGCCCAGTGGCTGCAGCAGGTGCGTGGGGGCAAGGACAGAGTAGCACTCAGGACGGTGAGCAGCAGGACAGTGTCCTTGAAGGCAACATGAGGAGCCCTCCTGAGATTTGGGCTGGCCTCCGCTAAAAGGGACCTGAGATATGAAGAATTCTTTTTGATATTTAGGATCGCAGCAATCCTTTAATAATTTTTTTCTCAGCAGATCCTAGAAGTCATGTGACCGTTCAAGATGGCCGTTAAGAGTTATCAGCCCCTTGCTCCATTAACCTTCCAGACCCCCTCAGGGCGAAATGGGTTTCCTGCTGGACCCACTGGCTGAAACACATGCCCTGAAACTACAGGCCATTCTCAACACTGCCAGGTCACCCTGTCCCTTCACTGAGGCCCTTGTGACGGCTGTTGACTGCATTGTTGATCTTAGGCTTCCACTCATCCAGTGAAGGTCTTCATGTGTTCTGTTTACAGACATTTTTTATTACAGAGAACTGTAAGAAGTTGGGGAGTATTTCTCAGAACGTCCAGAGTAGTGTATCTGTTTGGAAGTGATGTCGATGAGCCAATGGATGTGGGAGTGAGATCCCCAAGGGATGTTCAAGTCCCCGCACTGCCTTCTTGGACGGGTGGGTCCCTCTGCTTGCTAACCACTGGGCATTGAGAAAGAGCCGTGTTTTCCCACACAGTAGAGCAGAGGGAAGGCCCTGTGCTTGTGTTGACCCTGTGAAGGCAAAGGCTGACAGACAGTCCGATAGGAGGCCATTGAAGAAGGCTGATTGTCTCTCAAGACCCCTTCGTGGAAAACCTGATGCCTGACAATGGGGCACGTGGGTAGCAGAAGGTTCCTAAGATGGAGACTTGAGGCCCTGCCATCTCACAGAGGGCACAGCCTTGCCAGAGCCTGCAGTCAGACACGCAGGGAGCCCGGTCCTGTCAGCCTGACCCAGGATACTCTGGTGGGCACGGCCCATTCCAGAGGCCCCTGCCAGGGAAGAAGAGGCCGTGCTTTGTCAGCCTGACACCGAAAATTCCACTTCCTACCCTGCCCATCTTGCTTCCTCCCTTCCCTCTTCCGGGTGTTGATCTCCGGGAAGCATCTTGCTGTCCAAACTCCAAGTCAGCCTCTGTTTCCTGAGAACACAATCTGTGAGAAGACAAACGTGTCTCCCAGGGGTTTTCAATGGAGTACACAGCAAAATGTCCCATGCTTTCTGCTGTCAGCCACAGGGGCCTTGCCACCATGGTTTCGAGTCAAGTGGATGCTTCTCTGGAGAAGGACATGAGGTGGCACTCAATCTTTGGTTTTTTGTTTTTTTAAGTTTATTCGTTTTTGAGAGACAGAGAGACAGAGAGAGTGAGCAGGGGAGGGGCAGAGAGAGAGGGAGACACAGAATCTCAAGCAGGCTCCAGGCTCTGAACTGTCAGCATGGAGCCCGACACGGGGCTTGAACTCGGGAACTGCCCGATCATGACCTGAGCCCAAGTCAGACACTTAACTTACTGAGCCACCCAGGTGCCCCTGGCGCTCTCTCTCTCTTTGAAGCAGAACCACAGAGCAGGGTGCGGGCTGGGCAGAGGACATGGGGACCTCGGGCATCTGTGTTACCATTCAGACTCTCCTGTTGGAGGTCTTGCCCAGAGAGGCTCTTTCGTTGGTTCTGTCTAGATTTCCTTAAAAAAGAAAAGTCTTGGTAAGACATGGGACTCTTTTCACCAGGGCACACTGGAGCCTTTGCGATGATTTTACCGATATATGTTTTAAAATGCTGATTTCTGGGGGGACCTGGGTGGCTCACTTGGTTAAGTGTCCGACTCACGATTTCAACTCAGGTCATGATCTCATGGGATCAAGCCCCACGTCGGGCTCTGAGCTGACAGCTCAGAGTCTGCTTGGGATTCTCTCTCTCCCTCTCTGTCCCTCCCCCACGTGCACTCTCTCTCTCTCTCTCTCAAAATAAATAAAATATTTTTTAATGCTGATTTGTTTTTTGTGTGCCTACTTATTTTTGAGAGAGAGACAGACACAGAGACAGAGTACGCATGGGGGAGGGGCAGAGAGAGAGAGGGAGACACAGAGTCCGAAGCAGCTTCCGGGCTCCGAGCTGTCAGCACAGAGCCCGACGCGGGGCTCGAACCCACGGACCACGAGATCGTGATCGAGCCGAAGTCTCAGATGGACCGAAGTTCCACTCTCCTTGTGAGACACACATCTCTTCCCGTCCTGAAGACTCCATCTCTATGTGCCCACACGACCCCCTGCACCTCCAACACTAATGTTCATGAAGCACTCGTGAGGCCCTCCCTGCGGGAAAGCCATTTCAGACACCCTGGGGAGCGCTGGTCAGGGCAGAGGGGGCAGGCACACCGGGGATCAGGGGCTGTGCCTCTCAGGATCTCAGCATCCAAAGGCAGACAAAGGATCTTAACAAGTGGCCCTGAGTGAAGGCAGGCTGAGATGCAAATCTGCTGCTCAGAGAACCTGGAAGAAGAAAAGACAATAACCTCTACAATCGAGAATTTAAATAACCATTAGCTCTTTGGACCGGTCTAGGTTTTTGCTTCCTATTATTTAATTTTCATTCCCAAATCATTGCCAAGGGATTCCTGGACACCTGCAATATTTGGCATTTTGGCCTTGGACTCTAAAATAGAGTTTAGATTCATTTCTGAAGACGTTACCTGCAGGGTGATATGGAAAGAGGGTAAAAATAAATCACTTGCCTTTGGGCACAGCGGGACTTCCCCGGTTGAAGGAAATCTTTGGAAAGATTTTGCTCTCGGCTCAGAATTTAAACCCAAACCTGTGATTTGGGGGACTCAGTAATTAATTTTCAGTGGTTACTGAAAGGGACAGGTGTCAGTAGCAACCCAGGTAGAAATGAAATATAGACAGGGACATGAGGGGCTCATTTTCCTGATCCAAATCCACTGCCCAAGACATCCATCTTCTGGAAACCAACAAAGATTAAATTTTAAAAGGTTTTTAGGCAGCAAGAAAAATAAAAAAATAAATCGCATTTTAGTGGTTTAGGGAGTTCAAGGGGCAAAGACATTTCCATATCTATATAATTATAAATTATTTGCCATCGTGTTTTAAATTAGCATTGCGTAATGCAAAAAAAAAATCATCATTTTTGTACTCCCTGCTAGCATTGCATGGCTGGCATAAATATTGACATTTTTAACATTTGCGCAAAGTATAAAATACCCACAAAATATTTAATGCTTTAAGGGAAGAGATATTTAATGATGCTCTATTGCATGGTTAACCTCTGCCCTTTTCATTTATAAATATTCATTTCCTCTTAAGCTTCTCCAGGCTTGCCATGCCTCCCACGGTTGAAGTTTGTGAAATTGGTTTTCAGTCATTAGGGGCCGGATAATGCACCAGCGGGTTAGGTATAGGGAGGGATGAGAAACGGAGAGCGGGAAACAGTGTTTCTTCTCAAAGCAAATTCGCTCATCTGAAGTCAGGGCGCCCGAGGCAAGGGTGGTATGTTTCACCAGGAGAGGACGGTGATGAGAGCTGGTGCTCCCGTCCCTTCGCAGCTCTGTGACCTTCCAGATGACGTGCATGGTTTTCACACCATCGCTCATAGTCGTATAATGACTCACATCCTGTATTCATTTTCCACGGCTGCCAGGAGAAAACACCACAGACAGGGCGTCACAACAACAGAACCTTATTCGTTCACCCTTCCAGAGGCCGGAAGTCCAAGATCAAGGCCCTGGCAGGTGTGGTTCCTCCTCACACCTCTGTCCTTGGGGGGGTGGATGCTACTCCCACGGGTCCCCCCATGTGGTCTTCCCTCTGCAAGCGGATGTCTGGGGTCTCTTTGTCCAGATGTCCTCTTCTTACACGGACGCTGAACAGACGACCTGGGGACCCGCCCCAGCAGCCTCCTTTTAACTGCATCACCTCGTCAAGGCCGTATCTCCAAGTATGATAAGGGGGTAAGGGGTGCGACCACATACAACATCCGAGGGACACAATTCAGCCCGTAACACACCTCATCAGGTTTTTTCCTACTTGCCTTGACTCCTTTAACTTCAAGGGCAGAGACGGAGCAGATCTTATTATCCCAACTTTCAGATGAGGAAACAGATCAGAGAAGCTGGGAGCCAATGTGAGGAAACTCAGGACCTCTGACTTCAGGTATCAAAACACCCTCGGCAGCCTTGGGAAAGGTTCCAGCCACAGTCAGGGCCCAGAGGCATGGTCACTGCACACAGAAGCCTTGCCATCAGCTCTCGGGGTCCTGAGCAGAAAGCGTGAAGGCTAAGAAAGATTCAGTTTTAGGGAAAACGCTGCATTTATTCACAGTACATTAGGGCCATTGTTTTTCACTGAGCAATTTTCCTTTTTCTTCGTCCCCTTTCCCTTTATAATTTAGCTGGAAGAATCAAGTAAGAGGAAGACGGTGAGTAGAAGAGAGCCGGGAACCACTGCTGGATTTCTCTCTCCTCCCTGGGATAGATTGCACCCAATGACACCGGCTCGATTTTATATTGCCAATAAACATAACAGATGAGGTTTGATTTTCGCTATTGTTTGGCACTCCCATCTGTTTACTTACGGCAAGGACGTTTTTAAAAATTAAGTAAATCTAATTTTTGAAATTCTTCATGGGCAACATTTTTCTCTGCCTCATCCATGCCTGCCTTGCCCATTAGTCATCGTCTGTGACTGTTTGATTTTTTTTTTTCCTACAAGATGCTATTTATCACTTGACCCTAGCAAACTTCCTTCTGTGCTGGAAGGAAAGAAATTGAGTGTGTGTGTCTGTGTGTGTGTTTGCGTGGGCCATTGACAGAGAGGGAGAGAGAGAGAGACGGAGGGAGGAGAGGGCGAGAGACAGAGGAAGGAGAAGGGACGGAGAGACTTGAAGGACCCTGGTAGCACGGGGACCCCTTCCGAATCCCCAAGGTCTCACTTACCTCCTTTATTTCCTTTTCACCGGGTTGTGAGCCACCGCATCCAGTTCACCGAAGTCCACTTGTGTCCGTAATCTGTGTCTTTCCTGATTCTTGCACAGCGTACATCCTCCCCATGTCTGGATGCTTACGATAATCGCTGGCCAGCATCCTTCTTCATGGGACAATGAGGAATCTGAAGACCCCCGGGAAGAGACCAGAGTGACATGTCAGTGTCATGCCTTCTGCTGACAGTGTGCTGCCTCTGTGGCTATTTCTGTGACCTGCCAAGGGCCCCGAGCGTGCGGCAGGTGAGGGGGCGGGGACAGGAAGGAGGACCCTTGGCGTGAGTGACGCCTGTGCAAAAGCCTTAAAAATGGAGGTCCTGCCCTCATCTACCGATGACGCACATGTAGAAAGAGTCTTACGTGTGCCTGCCAGTGCATGTTTGAGACGCGTTCTTCGTGTAAACTTGGTGACGAATTTATGACATTTGATGACCCTGAAGCCTGTGCCAATTGTACTATATCCCAGTACAAAATATAAATTCATCGAAGTAAAAACGCTCTGTGTGTCTAAATCTTCTTCGCAGAAGTTGAGCCGTTCGGAAGTGCAATTCTAGAACAAAACTGACGACGCTTCTCACCTGCTTGCAGAGAAATGAATTCCCGTGTCATCCTGTTTACGATTTGTTTTCAGTAAATACGATTAATTAAAAATGTTAAGACCTACATCCTTTTCGGCGCTCTACTCTGTGACTATTGCCTTTAAAATTTTTTACCTAATGGCGGACAAGACGCAAACCAAATTAGAGTGCTTATTTACAAATTTTACAAATCAGATTTCACCATATTTAATCGATGGTGATTGGGAATATGCATGAATTTATTTTTTAAATTTTATTTATTTATTCATTCAGAGAGAGAGAAAGCACAGGAGCATGAGCAGGGAAGGGGCAGAGGGGGAGAGAGAGAGAGAGAGAGAGAGAGAGAGAGAGAGAGAGACAGAGACAGAGAATCTTAAGCAGGCTTCACATCCAGCAGGGAGCCCCGTGTGGGGCTTGATCTCACCACATGAGATAGATCACGACCTAAGCTGAAATCAAGAGTTGGACACTCAACTGACTGAGCCACCCAGGCGCCCCAGGAATATGCATTAATCTATAATTTTTTAAACTGTGTAAAAATATTTTTTTCAGCAAACCCTCCAAAATATACTTAATCGGTGGTTGTTGTTGTTTTCTCACTATTTATTTATTCTTGAGAGAGAGAGAGAGACAGAACACAAGTGAGGAGGGGCACAGAGAGAGGGAGACACAGAATCCGAAGCAGGCTCCAGGCTCTGAGCTGTCAGCCCAGAGCCCGATGTAGGGCTCGAACCCACGAACTGCAAGATCGGGACCTGAGCCGAAGTCAGATGCTCAACCGACTAAGCCACCCAGACTCCTCTACTTAATCAGTCTTAAGTTATGCTCTCTCTGTGTGTTTTCCTAAATCTAAGTGACAGGTTTAGATGAAAATATGTGATCATGGGAAAGAAAGAAAAATCAAAACCAGAAAAACACAGACAGATTACGGGGGACTTTGTCATGTTAGGTCCCTGAGTTTGTTGTAGGTTATAGAAGCACTGAAAGTTTTGATTCGGAGACACTCATTCATTCACTCATTCAGCCACCATTTGCTGACCATTTCCCTGGTTACATGGACTGGAGACGAAGGGGTGAAAAGTCTTGAAGCCAAGTCTCAAAAAGGAGACAGGAAGGTGAATAAATAACGCAAGTTCCATGTGCTGAGGGTTAATAAGGAGACACAAATAGAAGCCCGAAGTTCCGGGATGGGTTCATCCTGACAAGAATGAGTAAGTGCCCCGTGCGGTGTATGGGCCGCCCTGTCGCTACCACTCCCTCCACGTCCAATGACAAGTTCAATCTGCACGTGGGCCCCTGGACAGCGACCCCTGCTGCCCCCAGCTTACAGATGAGGAAACAGCGCAGAGAGGCCGGGCATCCTGCCCAGGTTCACACAGCCCGTCGGCCGTGCCGATGGCACCACACGCAAATGCACCTTGTAGACCCCGGCGCCTATTGCGTTCATTCCGACTTCCATTCAATCGTAAATTTAGGTTAAACTGCAGAAAGTTATTTCTTATTCATATGGAATCTTTTAACATTACTGCATATGTTTGAGAGAGGCTGTCAACGTTATTTGGTGAAATTTTTGGCCATATATCTTAAAGCAGAGGTCGACACTAATTCTTTGAGAAAGATAGTCAACAAAAGAAACCTCACCTTCAGAGTAGGTGTATAAGTTTGTCCCCAGTCGTCAACAGCTCTGTTTCTACTGCGTTGTTTTGGAAGAAATGAAATACAGAGCTGGGAGAATGATGACAGTTGTTTGTTTTTGAACAAATGTCTTACTACGTCTATCTGTCTCAAAAATCTATAGTCTTGTAGGGGGTACGCGCATTTCTGGCAGAGGAAGTAGACATGTGGGCAGGAAGAGGTCAGATGTGTCCACCGCTGAGACCTGAAATTGGTCCAGTGAGTGGGTGCTGAGTCAGAGGGGCAAATACGAGGCCTGAAGTCCTGGGAGAAGAATTTTGGGCTTACAAAGAGTTGCTCTTGAGTATTCCTGTTTGTTCATGACAATCCCACCGGCTATGGGATATCATCATTTCCTTGTGACTATGTGAACAGGTGAATTCTGAAGGATCAGGCTCCTTGTCCAGGGTAGTGTGGCTCAGGAAGAAGCACAGTGATCTTAGGACAGAGGCCATGAGAAGGATGCCATCCCAGGAACACCCCCCCCCCCCCCGGTGCCCATGGCTGACCCGCTGATGCGGGCTGTGCTCCAGCTGCCCTGTGTGCTCAAGAACTTCTGATCCGAAAAACATTTGCATTTTCAGATACCAGTTAGATTCTGTAATTACAATTTTCTAATTACATTTGAGTTTTGTTTGTTTGTTTGCAGAGCCGTATGTAACTGACCTGTATTGAGTTACAGGTTTAAAGAATTTCTAGGGGCGCCTGGGTGGCTCAGTCAGTTAAGTGGCTGACTCTTGATTTCTGATCAGGTCATGATCTCAAGGTTCTTGGGACCGAGCCCAAGAACCCAGAGCCCAGGGCTCTGCGCTGACAGCGTGGGGCTTGCTTGGGATTCTCTCTCTCTCTCTCTCTCTCTCTGCCCTTCCCTCATTCATGTGCATACGTGTGCACATTCTATCTCTCTCTCTCTAAAATAAATAAATAAACATTAAAGAGTTTCCAATTTCAGCCACTTCATAAAATACATATCCTTGTTGCAAAAATAAATTGGACCTGTGCACCAGTATCTGTTTGAGCAACTCTGTGAGCAGAAACTCTCCATGATAGAGGGTCGTGTGATTGGCTTCAAGGGCCACAGTAGCATTCAACAATTTAAAAATTGTTCTCTCTTGGGGCGCCTGGGTGGCTCTGTCGGTTAAGCGTCCGACCTCAGCTCAGGTCATGATCTCACAGTCCGTGACTTCGAGCCCCGCGTCGGGCTCTGTGCTGACAGTTCAGAGCCCGAAGCCTGCCTCGGATTCTGTGTCTCCCTCTCTCTGACCCTCCCCCGTTCATGCTTGGTCTCTCTTGGTCTCAAAAATAAATAAATGTTAAAAAAAATAATTAAAAAAATTAAAATTGTTCTCTCTTACGAATGTTTCCATTTCACAAGCTTTCTAGTGGCCAGCTTCTCATCCCATTCAGTGTATTTCTGCCACCTGCATAATTCTTGGTGAAGCGGACGCAAGGTTGCCATTATTTATGTGGCAGGACCCATTTCTGTACATATTTGCCCAGACTCCAGCCACGTCTCCTGCAGCCTTTAGTGATAGCATCCGACTTCCACGGCTGTGCTCCTGCCTTGCAGGGGTTGGCGGGTCTGACACGTGCTCCATGGCAGGAAGACGCGTACGTGAGCATCACTCGGGCCGGATTTGGTAAACCCAATTATTTCAAGGACTCCTGTGATAGTAACGTAGCAATTAAGCTTTGAGCCTGAGTTGGGCAAATATTTGAAAACATGTTGTGAATATTGACTATTAAGGAGCTTTTGTTAGTGGAGGTGTCTGTGCTAAGATAAGGGAGGCGCGAAACTTTTGTTTCACGGGTGGGAAGCTATTATAGACACAGGCAGCAGACGTGCACCAGAAACACACACACACACGTGCAGGTCCCCAACGCACGTATGGCACATATATACACCGTACACACACGTGCCCCACACATGTACATAAAGCACACTCATCACGCACACACACCACACGGACAAAACATACACACGGATACCATGCGTACAACATACACATAAAACAGGCACCAGACATGTCGCAAACTACACAACTTCACAGCTCGTACACACAATACGCATAAACGCACACTATTTGGAAAGGTACAGGAAGTCAAAGGAAGAAGAAAAGACCTGTGTTAAACCTCAATCCAAAAGCAAAAGTAGCCAAACTCGCCCTAAGTTGACGCTTGAGCGTTGACTTGTGCCACGGCCCACACTCCTTTTGTTTCAGCAAGAGTTTCATCAGCCAATAATTGCACAAATGACACAGGGGAAAAAAAAATGATGGTAATTTTGATCAAAACCAGATCTTATCCTTTCTGAACAAAGCCTACATTTTGTGGCACAGAACCCAATAAAATCTAGGCAGGCTCTTTCCCTCTGCTGGCTTTAAAAGATAAATGGCTTTTGTGATGGTAAATTTTTCCTTATGAGATCATAACGCCATCTCGGTGTGCATAAATGCCGCTTCTGTTTTCTGTAAGTGTTATCAAAAAATATTGCGAGACACTTTCCTCTCCTCAGGAGCTCAGACATCCCCACGCTTTCCCAGGGTGGGGGCAAAAGCGAGCTTTGGGGAAGTGATTGCGAAGACATTTATCCTGACAGGGAGACGTGTAGGAGGCAATTGAGCTGTTTGTTCGAAGGCTCCAAGGTTTTTAAAGATGACAGTACCTCTGCAGACAGGGGCCGCAGACCTGTCACCTGCCATCGTCCGGAAGGTGAGCAGTGAACCTTAGAAATGATGGCGTGGAAAAGAGAGGATGTCCTTCTTCACACCTCACCTGCTGTAGGCACACCTCGGGCCAAAGGACCATGAGGAAGGAGCAGGGAAACAATCACATGCATCCATGATCCAAAACCAGCTGCTGGGTGGGTGACGATGCGGCACCTGTCTCTTTCCACTCTGGGGAAAAGGAGATTGTTCTACAGCTCAGCGCCGGCCCAGGCCTGCATCCACTCCAGGGAGTGTAGAAACCGTGAGACAAAATGATCATTACCACTTATCGTTCAGAGAGAGGGTGTGAGGGGATCCGCACTGTCCCCAAACTTACTGCATGACGCACGTGACAGATGTGCAGGGAATGGCAGGTGAGGGCGGGATGCCCTCGTGGCGTGCCCTGCTACCGACATCTGTGAACATCCTTCTCCATCAACCCATCCATCAATCAAAAATGTTCACACACCGCGTTTACAAAACTCTCAGATTTACAGTAAAATTCTATCTTATCCCCTGAGCAGTCTCACAAGGTTGTGTGTGTGTGTGTGTGTGTGTAAGTATGTGTGTTGGGGAGTGTCTATGGGAGGGAGATCCCAAGTATTCCTAGAAGCCCCTAGCAGGATTTCAGCGTGGGCTGAAAACCCGAGCTATATCTGATTTGGGGGAAGAGAATCTCTCAGAATTATTTTTTCTTTTTGCTACAAGATGGCCTGCTGAGATGTTGACCACCATCAACAGGTATTGAGAACACGGGGTCCCCTTTCCCACCACAAGGACCCTCGGCTCCTTTCTATGCCCCTTGGATGTGTCCCCCGCTTCCCACAAAACCATTAAATCTCTTGGATGGATGGATGGATGGATGGATGGATGCATTCATGCATCTGTCTAGAAAGCATCTAGATAGATAGATAGATAGATGATAGATAGATAGATAGATAGATAGATAGATACATAGATAGATAATAGATAGATGATAGATAGAGATACTCAGACACTCAGATACTCAGGTACGTATACCTACTGGGTCCTTCGTACCTCCCATCTCACTGGTCTAAACTCTGCCCCTCCATGTTATCCACCACAAAAAGAATCCTTTATCCCTGAGAGTAAGGTGTGTTAGAGGTAAGATGACCATCAGATCTGAGAATCTGCCGTCTTGGTGAGTTTCTCCTTGTAGCCAAGGACATTTCTTTATCCTTTTTTCCTGATGAATAAAAACATTTCCGTTTCCAGCTCATTAATTAACCCACAGAACTAACTCCCTGGCCTTTATTATCTTAAGGTATTAGATGGAGGTAAGACAGAGGTTTAGTTACTAAGATACCTGATCCTTATCTCTCTCCAGGCCTCATTACAGGGGTGCGCAGCTCTCCAGGAAGACTTAGACCTTAATTATACCACCTCTATTTACAATGTATGCTACCCTTAAACAGTAGCGAACCTTTGTCATAAATAAGCCATTGGTTGACTCAGATGTTCTTCTAGGATCTATACTGGTACAATCAGCTGTTTGGCCCTTAACGCTTTTGGTTTCATATATGCTTTTATTTTCTTAAGTTTATTTATGTATTTGGTAGAGAGACAGAGACAACGTGAGCAGGGGAGGGGCAGAGAGAGAGGGAGAGAGAAAATCTCAAGCAGGCTCCGCGTTGTCAGCACAGAGCCAATGCAGGGCTCGAACTCACGAGACCGTGAGATCAGGGCCTGACCAAGAGCTGGACGCTTAACTGACTGAGCCACCCAGGAGCCCCCGTTTCATATATGCTTTGAAATATTCGCACAAAATATGGATGGATGGATATGTGTTTGTGTGTGTGCACGAGAAGGAGACAGAGATTGAAAAAGGAGGAGAGACAGACAGAGAGACAGAGACAAAGAGGCAGAGAGAGCTCATGTCTAGAAGGTCCTGGGTACTCTGGACTAGACCGCGGTCCTCGCTCCTCCCAATTTATGTCTCTGCTTTGTTTCCACTGTGGTTTACATAGCAGGGGGTGCTCTGCTGTTAGTAGAGGGAGGAGGGAAAAGGTAAATGCCATTTTATTTCATTTTATTTCTTGTGGCCTCATTTTATTTTATTTGTCTTGATCTTATTTTGCAGAAATCATAGGAGCGAAGTGAGAAACACGAAGACAGCAGAGACGAGGAACTGATGCCCGTCCCTGCTCCACGTCTCACAATGGGAGCACACTTAAAACGACTTAGCAGCTCGTTAAAGGGGCAACACCAGCACCCAGGAAAAGCGTCTTCTCGAGACATGTTGCGGGTTCTGGACAGGGACTGTGGGCACACGGCTTGTCACAGTTCCTCGTGGGGATGCCCCCTCCCTGTCTCCCAGCTGACCCGGCCACTCCACTCCCAGGGTAAAAGGCGATTTCCCAAGACACACCCAGACAGTCTTGCTTCTTCAATCCCTAAGGAGTGTCCTCTCAGAAGTGAGGTGGCCAGTGTTCCCAATAACCTCCCTATGGCAGATAAAACTATGAGTTTCACTGGGTTGTTCCTAAAACAGGCTTTAACCTGTGCCAAAATGCAGCTCTTTCAGACGCCAGTCGGTGGGCACATAAAATAATCTCACGTAAACTTTTGGCTCCGCAATGGTAGGATTTAAAGAAAGGTAATATAATTGCACTGCAAATGTGTCACAGTCTCTATATTTCCAAGAGCAAAATCTGAGCATCAGATTCAAAGTTAAGTAAGAATAGGCCAGACTGGTTTGTCTGTTTTTAGCCCTGCCGATAGCTTGTGTGGTTCTTGGGGCGCCTGGGTGGCTCAGTCGGTTGAGCGTCCGGCTTCGGCTCAGGTCATGATCTCGCGGTCCGTGTGTTCGAGCCCCGCATCGGGCTCTGTGCTGACAGCTCGGAGCCTGGAGCCTGCTTCGGATTCTGTGTCTCCCTCCCTCTCTGCCCCTTCCCTGCTCATGCTCTGTCTCTCTCTGTCTCAAAAATAAAAAAATAAATAAAATATATGCATTTCCCTCATGACTAATGACGTGAAGCATCTTTTCTTTCTCTTCCGTATTATTTCCTTTGGTGAATAGTCTGTTCAAGTGCTGCTCCCATTCATTGTCTGAGCGAGTTGTTTGTTTTCTTGTTGAGTTTTTGGAGTTCTTTATATACTCTTGGTATAAGTCCTTTGTCAGACACATGATTTGAAAATATTTTTTTTTCCTTGTTTGTGGCCTATCTTTTGTTTCTCTTAAACACCTTAAAGTATTTTAAACTTTAATTTTTTTTTTTAAAGTTTGGGGCGCCTGGGTGGCTCAGTCGGTTAAGCATCCGACTTCGGCTCAGGTCATGCTCTCACAGCTCCTGGGTTCGAGCCCTGCATCAGGCTCTGTGCTGACAGCTCAGAGCCTGGAGCCTGCTTCGGATTCTGTGTCTCCCTCTCTCTCTGCCCCTCCCCTGCTCATGCTGTCTCTCTCTGTCTCTCAAAAATAAATAAATGTAATGAAAAAAATTAAAAAAAAATTTTTTTAAGCTTTTAAAATGAAAGTGTCACACATACACAGGAAATGACATAAATCATAACTATACAGCTCCATGAATGACCTCCAGGTGATCAAATGCACGTCACCAGGTTAGGAATAGAGCTATGCCAGCCCACTGACTGTCCCCCACACGACCTTGAGATCAGCGCCTTAAGCGACCACTATGCTGCCTGCTGAGATCGCTAATTTTGCCTCTTTTTGAATTGTATATGCATGTTCTGTGTCAACATCACGGCTGCAATCTGGCCACTGGATGTGTGCAGCAATGGTAGAAGCCAAGTCTACGTGAGGGTCACGATAATTCTTTGTGTTCCTCTCCTCATTGTCCTCTTCCCCCGACCCCAAGTTGCCAAGGACCCAACAGACCACCTGGGGCCTTGGAGAAGGGTCTGGGACCCTACATCACCCTGAGGAGGATCACCAACCTAAACCAACCCATTGGACTACTTTGACTGTGAGAAGTGACTTCTGTTGTATTAAGCCCAACTTTGAAGCTGTTGGTTCCCTCTCTGAACCTCTCCTGGTAACACAAACTCGATGTGTTGCAATAATATCGTATTATCAGGGGCTTTACCTTTGTAAATTTTTTAGTACTCCTTCCTCTTTTAAGTTGATTTATTTATTTTGGAGAGAGAGAGCACAAGCAGGGGAGGGGCAGAGAGAAGGACAGACAGAAGACCAAGCAGGTTCCACGCCATCAGCACAGAGCCCAACAGGGGCTCAAACTCACGAACCGTGAGAGCATGGCCAGAGCCGGGATCAAGAGTCAGGTGCTTAACTGAATGCGCCACTCAGGCACCCCTAGTACTCCTTCCTGACTTCTTTTTTATTCATGAAAGCATTAGATATTTTTTGTGTATTTTTTGTCTAATTGTCATCAATTTTTATTTTCAAATGAGGAGATGCTTCAAACTGTCGATGAAGGCCTGAGCAATTTTAAAGAGAAAATATGGCTGTTGATGTAGCTCACGATGAAGCACTACCTCCAGGCTTGGGAGCACCAACGGCTCTCCCACCATGGAGTAGATGATCTTTTATGCTCCCCTACCTCCCTTCCGGCCCCTGCCTCACGTGATGGCCCGGCAGAGCTCATCCGTTGCATTTTGTATCTCTCGTCTTCTGGCTCTGGGTTTCTCCACCTCTACAGGAGCTAGCCTGTGCAGTTTCGCACACAATTTGGAGCAGAGAAGAGCCACCCGGCCAAGGCCACATTAGACCATCAGACCTGCGCCGACCCGGCAGCTGACCACAGCCCCATAAGCGTGCCCTGGAAAGATCAGAAGATCCCTTCAAAAAAGCCCAGCCAAAATTACTCATCCACACCATCAGAAGTTAAATAAACTCTTCTTTGAAGCCACGACATTTTGGGTTGGCTTATTATGCAGAAAAAGATATCAGATATACCAGCATTCTTTTCAATTCTCATCGAGAAAGGGGATCGGAATTCATCCTCATTGAAGATGGACAGCTCTAAGTCCACACATAATCATGCATCACCCTAGGCTAAGTTAACGATATCGCTCTTTGAACCATCTTCTCTGCGAACGTGTAGGCCATGACCTTGATTGGATCGACCTTGCACAGAAAGCCATGCTGTGTCACTGTGTTGATGACAGCATGCTGGCCAGAGGGAAACACAGGCTGCCCGGTGTGCCCTGTCGAGTCCCACGACAAAAAGTGGGAGGTGAACACTAGAAGGCACAGGGGCCCGACACCAGGGGATGCCTTTAGGGCCCGTTATAGCTGGTACTTTAGGAAATCCTTTCCAACTGAAAGAGCCTAGTTAGTGCACCTTACATCCACTCAAACCAAGAAGTGACATGGCCTCCTTAGGGAGTCCTTTAGAGGCAAAGCGTGCCGCATCCTCATAAACTCTCCTCTTCCAGAGTTTGCAGCCAGTTAGGGCTCCAAAGACTCAGCGCCAAAATGACTCGACGGTGGCAGTAAACAAATCCAAATCGTGCAAGTGGTGACCCGTAGAGGTCCCCTGGGCACTCAGGATCACTGTTCCAGAGTCTACCTTTGGCTTCAACCAGCGCCAGAGTAGGCGGCTGAAAGCAAATTCTCACGCAGCTTGCGCTCACAGCCTCTCATCTCAAGGGTGCACCCCACACGTCTCCACTTCCGCTCTGGGTCTTTCTCTGATGCCACGTCGTCTGGTTGGTCCACCGGCCAATGCGGTTCAGAAGGTCAGAGACTGCCCGTGGGGCCCGAGGAAAATCATCTCAGCCTGCCATCCTTCAGACAGACAATTATGAAGGAGTCTCTGCTTTTCAGGAGATTCCAGTAGAAGTGAATTCCTAAGCAGCTGTAAGAAAGAGGATTAACATATTCTCAGAAAGTCCACTTTTTTTGGATTTTGCTTGCCGTGCATGTTTTTTATAGGGATTTTATATAACACACAGGGAAAGGGATCACTCGTAACACCAGAGAAATCATACATTTTGCAACCCTGCTCATCCATCAAGCCTTCGCTGAGCACCAGCGGGCACAAGAAGCTCATCTTGGCCCAGGAGATGTAACAACACACGAAACAAACAGATGCCTTATTTTCAGCTAGCAAAGTGGTATATGAAATGTTTTAGAAATGGAGCTTTTGGCTCAAGCCCTTAACTCAGAGAAAGTCTTTTCACTGATGACAGGTACGTTAGTTAGGGGAAGGAGTGGCCATTCAGACTCTGCAGCTTTCCAGTTCCAACGCAAAATAAAAAATCGGTTCCAAAGGAATATGTTCCTGTGATGTGAGAAGCACACAACCTTCAAGCTTCTTCCTTAAACCCTTCAAGCGCAAGTAAGTGGGAAAAATAACATATTTACCCTTGCAGTCAATTTTTGTTTGACATAATCTTGTGCTTTTTCATTTGGATTTACCAAAAAGGGGTGGCGTGGGGGAGAAATCCTGAACACAGAAGAATGTAATGGCTTTTTAATTTAAAAAAAAAAATTTACATGCTTACTTATTTTTGAGTGAGAGAGAGAGACAGGGTGGGAGCACGAGAGGGGCAGAGAGAGAGGGAGACACAGAATCCGAAGCAGGCTCCAGGCTCCGAGCTGTCAGCACAGAGCCCGACGCGGGGCTCAAACCCACAAACTGGGAGATCAGGACCTGAGCCAAAGACGGAAGCTTAACCAACCGAGCCACCCAGGCGTCCCTGTGGCTTTTTCATTTTAAACACTACTTTGGTTCTGAAAAAAAATATAACCACACACAATAGTAACCATACACGACCTCACCTCCATGTGTTTAACAACCAACACAACAATGGCAACAAGGGTCATATTCGCTTTATCTCCTCTTGCTTCCACCTCAAGGATGGATTTCTAGAAATGGAATTCTTAGGTAATATTTAGCATGCTCAGCAATGGGGATCGGCTGCCGAATTGCTCCCAAACTTGTTTTCACCTACTGATCCTTCCTCAAGTAATATGCAAGCTTTCTTCTTTTTTTTTTTTTTTCCTGTATGTCCTTGCTAAAAGTTGTAATATCAGATCTTTTCACTTTGCCAGTAGGATGGATCTAAAATATCTCATGGATTTGTGGTATTTTTTTCTGATTTCTGGTGAGGATGAGGATCTTTTTCATGTTAAGGGAACACTAATGCTTAACTTTTACAAGTAAATTGTTTACACAGTGGGCCCCTTTTTCCACTGTTAAAAGTCTTTATATGTTCTTGATCATAATTCTCTCTACACTATTAGTTATGTTCTTAGTATCTTCTCCTCGTCTGTGATTTTCTCTTTAATCCTGTCTGTGGTTTTTGTTTTTACAGAGATGCTGGATTTAATTTTAAGAGTCTTGTTATCAAACTTTACCTTTAAGATACCTATCCTAAATTTTATGTCATAATTTAAGATATACTTCCCTTGAGGCAATGAAGATAGTTTTTTAGATTTTCTAGTAGAAATTACACTTATTTTCACATTTATGACTTTGATATATCTGGAATTAATGTTGAGAATGCGATGAGGTATGCATCCAATTTAATTTCTTCTATGTTTATACTATGTCCTATGGGCAGAGCGATTTCAACTTAGTGCTATCTCTGAAGTATTTCTTCATTTACCCGCAGATTCAAGATGTAATCTCTCTCATATACCAGATTTCCATCATAGATAGAATATTTCTCAGCTTTTTTTTCTAATTATATAGCTTTATAACATCACTGGATATCTAGAAGGACAACCAAGATTCCCATATTATTTTATATAATTCTATTGGATACATTTTCCCATCTAATGAATTTTAGAAAGAGTATGTTACATGGAAAATTCTTTTAAGATTTAATTGGTTTTCACTTAATTTGTATATTCATATGGAGATGATTAATAATATTTAAATACTAAACCTTCTCATCCATGAAAATGGTATATGTCTACGTTAATTTTTTTCAATACTTCTAAAACTTTATAAAATTTTATAACTTTTATTTGTAAAGATTTTAGACATGTTTATATTTTCCTTCCTACCAAAGAATTTGGTAACTACTCTGAATGAATTTATTTGTTAAATTATTTTTAATTTGGTAATTTCAGTTTACTAGGAATGCTATTTGTTTTTCTATATTAATCATACAGCCAAAATTCACTGCTTAAATTCTTATTTACCCTAATAGTCTGTTTATATTGAAAATTGTTCTATGTTTACCAAATATGTTTCCTGTAATTAACCAATATACTTATATCTCTTTCAGGCTAAGAACTCTAGGCACATTGTTCACACAGAAATGTTCTGATTTTAAATTTAATGGGAACCGTCTTAATGGTTTAATGTTATGAGCATTATTTATTTCAGTTTTGGTGGCCATATTGTTACAATTTAAGAAGTTCTTTACTATTTCTAGTTTGTCAAGAAGCTTATCAATCTTAAATGGTTGCTGAATCTTATTTATCTACATATTTTCAGATGGTCCTATTAGTTCTCTCATTTAATTAACTAAATGTAAAAAAAAAATAAATAACATTAAACTTTTAAAATGTTAAAACATCCTGCAGTTCCTGGAAAGAGCTCTAACTAAGCATGATGTTTAACTTTACTTGCATTTCTAGATTTAATTTACTAATATTGTAGCGAGAATTTTTGTTTGTGTATTTATACATGAAAGTGGCCCACATTTTTTCATTTTATTCTTGATATCAAGATTATAATCATACCTCATAAAATGAGTTTTCTAACTTCCCTTATTTTTCTCTATATTGTTTGCATAAGGTTTATATATTCTCTGAATTATATAAACTTCCACGAAACATTTTTTTTAATTGCCAGTAGGCAAAGGCTTTCATTAAGATGGGTATGGAATTTTATGATGCTCATTCTTCATCTAGCAAGATACCCACATTTCTCCTTTAATCTATTATTACTAATTATATTTTATGTTTTTCGATTTTTAACCCAAACTCGAATTCTTGACACACACTTAATTTGGCTTTATACTTTTTCTTGTTAACTTGCTGACCTCAGTTTGCTAATGTGTTTTAAGGGTTTTTATATGTAGATACATAAAGAAGTTGACCTGTCATTTTATTTCCAGCAGTCTTTTGTGGTTTAGTATCAGTATTTTAAAAGCTTTCTTTTTGTATTTTCTGCATGATATAATAGAGGCTTTCAATTGCTTATTTGTAATATACCTCTGATGGTGGCCCTGGGACCCTTCTTCGGTGGAGTACCTTGCAGATTTAAGTAACACGCACTTGGCTGACACTGGTCAAGAACAGCTGTTCCCATGAGGTATCCATACTCTACAGTGGATACCATTTCTTGGGCATGCAGAGGAGTTACAGGCCCTTTTAGGGAGTTGACTTCCAGACCCTCCACTCCCATGGGCTGTGTTCTAAACTTGATATACCTGAGTAGCCCGGGGTTCGCTGTTTCTTCTGTCTTTCCTCCACTTTCATAATGATGCTTCCGCCACCCTACAGAGGAAGGCAAAGCTCTCACTCATCCCATCCTCCTCTGGTGCATGGCTTTGAGATGTGCAAACCTCCAGGCACCAACTTCAGATGTGATCTAGAATTTCCACTTCTAAGGAAGAATCCCAGGAGAGCAAAGAGGAGAAGCTTCAGTAAGAAAGATTGAAGTGTCAAACCTTATCTGGCTAGGCAAAAAAAGGAAAAAAAAAGTCACAGTAAGGCTCTGTGTCTCTGTCTTCTATGTATGTATCTATCTATCTGTCTATCTATCCATCCATCCATCCATCTATCATCTTTCTATCTACCACCATTTATCATCTACCTACCTCCAAAATAGAATTCAGAGGTGATGAAGCTATTGTGTGCTATATATATCATGTTTATTGGAAATAAAACACGAATTGAGGTTATTTTCTGAAAAGATATAAATCTGATTTGGCAAACTTGAGGACTTCTTGTCAACCTGTCTGCACATTTTTCTCTAAGGAATGGGGTGAACTTGTGCTTCCAACAGTTTGGTGAAAATAGATTTAATCTTAATACACAGTACATAATACAAGAAATACACATTTTTTTGCAAATATTTAAAGGTATTTAACAAATTTTAGATGTTTACATAAAAATTCTTGAGTGGACAATTATTTTTTTAAAATTAGTTAAAGGACAATGACAATACAAATGAAACTATTGAAAAAGTCTGGTCTAAGAGATAATCCTATTTCTTTAACAAGGACAGCAGCCATACACTATGTTATACACAGTTTTCTGTAGTTAAAATAAGACATATGTGCACTTAACTTTGTTCACCTAGTGTTTGTCCTTGTCAACTCCCAAATGATGAAACTTAATGCCAACTATAAATCAGAATTTTTCTAATTCAGAGAGACCAACTGTATGAGAGTTCTCTGGAAAAGAAACAGAACCAATAAGAGAGAGAAAAAGAGAGAGAGATAGAGAGAAATTGCTTCACACAGTCTACCAGCTTAAATGTTAATCTCATCTAAAACACGCTTTCACAGAAATTCCCGCAATAACATTCAACCGAATATCAAGATTCCTCATGGCTCAGCCAAATTAACACATCACACTGGCTATAGTTGACTCTTGGACACCATGAAGTTGAACTGCACTGGTCCACTTATATGCAGTTTTTCCCCCCAGTAAACACAGTAGAGTACCGTAAATGTATTTTCTCTTCCTTGTGATTTTCTCAGTAACATTTTCTTCTTTCTCATTTACTCTATTGTAAGAATACAGCATATGATAGATGTAACACTCAAAATATGTTACCGTGAAGGCTCCAGTCAACAGTAGGCTATTAGTTAAGTTTTGCGGGAATGAAAAATTACACACAGGTTTTTGACTGGGCAGGGGCGGGTGTACCTAACCCGCTGTTGGCAAGGGCCAAGGATGTTTTACACACTGACACTTCTTTACCATGCATTAGGAAAGGCTTGGGTAAACATGAAGAGACCTGCAGCCTGATTTCAGTTCTCTTATTTATAAACCAGTGACTTTATATAATTACTGAAGGTTTCTGAGCCTTGACTTCTTCTTCTATAACACGAGTAAAATATTTGTCTTTTTTTTATCCCATAAGGATGCTGTGTAGAGTTGATTGTCAATCCAAAATTGCTTTGTAAATTCTATTATAAAAATCATGATAGGTTATTCATTCAGGATATATGCTAATGAATTCACTGTCTGCATGTTAATACCATGTAGAAAAAATCTTTTTATTTTTCAGACCATAAAACATTCCTTGTTGCAAGCCAGTCAACGGATCTCCATTTTTGCATATTGTTGGTAGTTTGGGGTTTTTTTTCTTGTTTTCTCTCTTTCTTTTTCAAGATGGGGAGTATTTATTTCATCAGGAACTAATTTTCCCTCAATGAGTACAGAACGATGTTTTTCTTCTCCCACAATTAAAAATAGAGTGCGTAACATGTTCTATATAATATTTGTTTTCTTGTTTGTGCCTTATATTATTTATGTTAATCTCAACAAAATCTTTGCTCTTGTGAGTTCATTCATTCTGTGTGGCTTTAATGAGCGCAGTGGTAATGTCACAGCCAACACATCAGGCACTGCTCTGAACAGTGGGGGTAAAGGTGGAAAATAATTAGTATCTATTTTCAGTCTTGAGGTCCATCGGTGTCAATAGGAAAAGAGGGGAGCAGAGAGAGTAATCAGGAAAGGACTTTGCCCAGCAGGATGCAGATTTAACTAATTTCCCCCAAGCTAATCTGAAAAGGGTGGAAAACGGACTCAAGAATAGAAGAACATGCTTATTTTCACCGCTAAGCTTATTTTCTCAGAAGTTTTGTTTCAACCCTTTAGGCAACAGACCTAGCTTATTTTAATGGAGACAATGTACAAACTCAAAGTCCCCCCAAAAGGTATGCAATCATGGACTCATATGTAATGAGTTCATTTTGTCACCTAATCAGATATTGAGTGTTGATGTTAATGGACTAAATTACAATAAAGCAGAGAAGGAAGACTTTTGAGTTAACCTTGTCGCAGTGATAACATCAGCTTCCTCCCTCTTGCTTTGCCCAGAAGCCCCAGATGCGACTTTTAGCAAGTGCATTTTTTTCACGAGCCATTGTTTTGACTCCTTAAAGAAACCATACTTTCAATTAGAGCCACAGACCGGTCGTTAGATTGGAGTTCCTGGGGACGTTTCAAATATCCCTAAGCGATCAGGAGAAATATAAATGGTGTTGACTCCAAAGAAGAGAAAAAAATAATTTAAATGGCCTATGAGCCTTGCATAAAGATTTGCAGTTGTTATTTTAGATTCTTCTGAGCAACCACCCCATGAATAGGTCACAACTCAAGTCAGTATTAAAATGAAGGGAGAAAATGGTTTGTCATGAGGTCTCACGGGTGAAGGTCCTGTGAAATCCACAACCTCCTCAACATCTTTCGTCTCAATTCCTGACCCCTCAGGAAAAGAAACCCTCACCACGGTCCCTGCTTGTGTGTAGATCTCTTTGCGAAGAAGACACTGGCTCAAGGTGTCCACTAAGTGACGTCAAAATGTGCAGGACACTAGCCTCTACTGGGGAAGCTGATTGGTATAATGCATCTGCAACAAACGGAAGGAGACCATGTTGATTCCTCTCTCAACCTTGCTGGGTCATGCTTTCCTGGACCACCTCTGCATGCATTAGTGTGGATGACTCCGCCCGGGTACAGCCCAGCCCGCGCAGGGCCTAGCACAGATGTGTGATTGCCTTTTAGTGTTCGCTGATCTAACAAGCATCATTTACTTGATGAATCCTTATCTGTGAAATTATACATTGTTGGCACATCATAAGTGTGTGGCATTACGGATGTAAACAGTTGATAGTTTGTACACTTAATCCCTGAAAACAAGTTTCTGCCTGTCAGTAGAGTTAGAATCCAACTATAGACCGTGATACTGACATTCATTGTAATGTGCCCTATGGGGAGTGAGTACCCTCTCTGAGAAGTTTTCTCTCCCTGGACCCCAGGGATGCATTTACCCTTCACATAGAACATCACTTGGCAGATTCTGTTTATAGTGGTTGTAATGGGTTGTCTTTTGGGCACATTAGGGGGTAAGATTACAGACTCTCAAATCAAAGTGTTACGGAAACTGGTCTGGATCACCCGGCAGGAAAACCAAGCGGCACTCGGAGATCTTGGAAGGAAGGAGGTTTATTTTGCACTGGTGGGCCCGGAGGAGATCATTCTCCAGAGATCTGAGCCCAGAGCATCAACAGATGGGACAATGTATAGTCTGTTACTTCCACACCCCTCATCAGTAGTAACTCGGTGCCTGCGGCAAACAGGGTAGGAAGGAAATCCCGGAGGGGTAGTCTTCCGACTAGGACTGGCATTCCCTTATCAGTCCTGTTGACCATCTTATTACAGATTTTTCCCTAACAAAAGAGACCTTCTTAACTTTCAGACATTAATTCTTTGACCACTGATAAGCCACTTGGATCTTTCAAGTATTAGTGTCCTCAACTGTAAAGTGGTGACAATACTAACTACCTGTAAGTTTGTTGTGTGGCTCAAAAGGAAAAATGGAATTAAGAATTTTAGCCTGAAAACAGATCCATATGTGACATTCAAACAGTAACTACCATTAAGATTCATCAATTATTCCTTTATTAATTACCCCATTAATTTTAATGCTCTACATACGTAATATTTTTTTTTTTTGCTTCCCACTAATTTTCATCCCCGTGGGGACGATATCACCCAGGTTGGCATAATCAGCCTTTTTCTGAGACAGAGCAACCTTGACTGATCTGTGTCTGGAAAGAGAACTGGGCCACCACTAAGTACACAGATCTCTACGCAAGTAGTTCCTTAAAATCTTAGGGACAAGTTGCCCGCCCCCAGGTTCCACAGAAGGGGGAGATGTCCATAGCAAACACCTTGCATGGCCCACCTATTGTGCCTGAGAAGAATGGTGCCTTATAATTAGATAACTTTCCAAAAATGTCGAATGACTAAACGCAGCATGGAGGGAGTAATGGCAGTGTGGCATGTAGATTTAGGTTGAGTGGGGCCAGGAGAGTAAAATTTGCTGAGGGGGCTTTTGGAGTAACATATGTGTGAGAGAATAATGATCTAACCAGCAAGAGTGGTGTCAATAGAATGGAGGAAAAGAGAGAATTATCACAATTGCATAAATTGGCTGGAGAGGGGCCAAAAGATGATTCAGTGGTTGGACCCTGTATCTGGAGACCTGAGAAGAGTGTGTGTCATTTACATACTGTTCTATATAGAAGTTGTTTGTGTGGCTTGTCATGCGTTTTCTGCCCAGACTCGCACATACGCAATCATGGGGGGCTTAGTTGGGTTGTGCTCCGTATTCTTGGGATCGGAATTGGCCCTTCTGTCCTTGATGTCAAGAGGGGTTAACGTGCCTCACCGCCTTAAGCCAGACCAGGCCCCCTGGAATGGATCAGAGAGGGAAGAAGAATATACAGACACCAAGGTTCCTATGATTGTGAGAGATGATAAGAAACAGAGAAAAACCAGCTCGCTCCGGACTGCACTTAGGCAAACTTAATGACTAACCATAGATCAAACAAGGGTAGTGTATATATTGCCCTGGTGGGAATAGCTGGTTGGAAGTAGCTGAGGGGAGGACGCTTCCCCACGACCCTCAATCGGGACTCCTCCTGGCATATTTACCGCGGGGCTTCCCCTGCCAGAAGGTTGGATGTTGTGAGCACCCGATTTGACATATTAAGCCTTCTTTGTTCTTCTCTATACTTCCCTCTCTCTTTGTGTTTACTATAATTGTTTAATTCCTTATATTCCCTTTCCCTTACGATAAATAAAGTGTTCTTCCAGGAAATCGAAGATACAGCTCTCATAAATTACTTTAATTATTATTATTATTTAGAACACATACTTAGGAATGTCAGAAAGAATATCTGGCTTAAGAAAGAAGTTGATAAATTTTAGCTGCCGTCTATTGATAGATTTATTTGCACTTAGCCACTTTATTTATTTAGAGCATTTTTGTATGTTTGTCTCATATAGATTTATTTTTCACTCATACGTATTTCAATAAATACATTAAAGTATATTTTAACCAATGAGGCTTAAAAGACTAGCAGTAGTATTAGCTATTTACCAAAAATAGTTTATTCTATAAAAATAACTATTCAATTGCCATTTGAAATGTAACGTCTTAGCTTATATTTCATAATAGAGGTGAGTGTAGTACTTTTTGTAGAATCATTCTAATGACTAATGCTAGCTAGGTTGGTAACCATCGCCCTGATAATGGAGCTCTTAATAAGCAAGGTATCGCTAAAAAAATCTTTTGCCTTTGGTGAGAATTTCTCTGGGTACAAACTGGCAGGATTGTTGTAAGCAGTCTACTTCTGAGCACAGGATGTTTTCTTCCACATCCGGATAATAATCTCAGAGACCCCAGTAGAGGGAAGAAATCTCTGTCCCCACACTGTGCATTCAATGAAAATTACGTCCTGTGAGACTCAGCTACAGAGCTTAGAAAGAGAAATTCCGAAGCAAAAAAGGAGCATCGTGGACACAGTAGACACATAAGAAGTTCAAGTCTAGAAATGGATCTTTATTCCCACAGAGCTTTCCAATGTGTACCCTGGACTTATTCTGTTATCATCAAGAACCTGAATAACAGGTACATGGCAAAGCTATTGTTGATCTCATTACACAGGGTTTCGTTGCCATAATCATATTTTTTTTTCCTCACTGTGGATCTATCCAGTTGCATTTATTCATGTGAAAATTTGGATTCAATTTAATGGAGGTGTTTCTACAGGGAGACAAGCTCCTTAGGGGAGGTTGTAACAATGCAAAGGTGGCTACTAACAGGGCCAGAGCTGAAAAACCCCGACGCACGCTGTAGAGAATAAACTAGACAAATAACGTGAACACAACTTAGTGCAGCAAACACATCTGCTAGGGATTTATTCATGAATCATACGGACTCAGAATCCATTATGATGTCACAAATCCGCATGCGCTCTTTGGGTTCCCAATTTCCAAACTAACTGACGGATGTTGGCATGAGAATTGGTTGTATTAATATTCAAGATAGCTTTTGTGTTACACACATCAGCAGGCGCAAACCAGATGCTGTAGGTTTTCTCATACAATGGAGTTCCAATGCAGTCATTCTAGCAGGAGGGATATTCAGACATTAGGGACAAAGAACTTAATCGGACCTCAAGGGACCAAAGACACTATGGTTCCTCCTGTTTCTTAGCCCCCAACTTTCTCTGGGAACCCAGACTTGCCCAGCCTCCAAGCTTTGTGAAGGAATTGTTAT
This sequence comes from Neofelis nebulosa, assembly GCF_028018385.1. Lineage (NCBI taxonomy): Eukaryota > Metazoa > Chordata > Mammalia > Carnivora > Felidae > Neofelis > Neofelis nebulosa. The sequence continues at coordinate 6,343,320 of NC_080782.1, read as the reverse complement.
GTGCAGGATAATTGGACACACAGCTATGTCTTAAAATGACTTGGAGAAGATAAAAATATATCCTGAGGAGACATCACCATATCTTTGGCATTCTATTCAATAGAAGCCTCATATAAAATTTACAAATACTTTTACTCTGTTTCTCTACGTATTTTCTCATTTTTCTCTGTTTCTCTATGTATTTTCTCATTGAAGCTCCCACATTTGAAAGTGATACGACATTCAATGATAGCATCAATGACAATGACTATTGCTACTAGAAAGAGTATCATGATAGAATCGTAGACTACAAAATACTTAGTATTCTCTTCTGGAATTACCATTGCAATTATGCCTGTACAGTGCAAATTAAATAGCTAAATTTTAGTTCAATCCAATTCAGTTTCGTTTGGGGGGAGGAACATGTGCTTTATATTTAAGACGAAAGTGCCTAACACAGAGCTTTGCACAAAGCAAGAGAAGAGTCAAAATGGAATACATTTAAGGACTTCTAGAAAGTTGAATAATAGTTTAGATGAAAGCATAAGACAGGATTCTTGGTACAGCCTTAAAGTGGAGTGCAGCCAGTCCTGGCCCCTGGAGGGGTGTCACTCATCAGGATGACATTCGTGTCCCACATCCTGCAGTCCCGTGGAACAGACACTGGTAAACCTGACCCATGGGCCAGATCCTGCTCAAGGCCTATCATTTTGCAGTGTGTGAGCTAAGAACGATTTTTACATTTTAAAGGGTTGTTAAAACACATAGATACATGCAACAGAGATCTAGGTGGCCCACAAAACTGATAATATTTACTCTTACCCTCTATAGAAAAAGCTCCCCGAGTTTTGACTTAAAGGATTAGGGTTTCCTGCTTTGTCACTAACTCTGAGCCCCCTTCCCACAGGGTGCGTGCCAGTTAAGTTTTCCTCTTCGTGAAGACTCTTAAGCAAAACCAAGAATCCTAACATTTGTCAGTTAAAGGAAAGGATGAATGTTGGTTGAAATATTTCTTTCAAAAAAGAAAGGCATATTTACATTGTCAGGTAGGGAAACACTAATAGCAGAACTTGACTGTTTTAAATGGAGTAAACCTCCAGATTCTGGTGGGTTAACAATAGAAGTGTATTTCTCTCTCATATAGCTCCGTCCAAGAAATCACTTATACTTGAATGTATAACAAGTGTGTTATTTCCGGCAGCGAGGGCTTCTGCATGCCATGGGGGACTTCGGGGGTGTCCCGGGATGTGGGTGTTAGAAAGACCTTACAGAATTTGGGCTTTGGTTGGTGATTTGGGACAGTTTAAGGAAGCGGGGCTCTCTGTTGCTCTCTGTTGGGTGCAATCCAAACGTAAAGATAATCCGATGAGTGGCATCTTCTTATCACTCAGTGCAGCTCTCTCTTTCGCTCTCTCTCTCTCTCTCTGTCTCAAAAATTAAAAAAAAAAAAACACTTAAAAATTTTTAAAGATTTTTTGAAAAGAAGATGATAACCAAGAGAAAATACATCTATAGTCCTGTGTGTCCAGAAAAAAAAAATCCATGTGTAAGTGAATTTGCACAGAGCACACCCGTGTTGCTCACGGTCAACCGTCCTACTTCTCTCCTCCCAACCTTTATCCCTTTGTTGTTACACCCTCTACTTTTGCCTCCATTGTAAACTCTACACTCGTGCGTTACTTTTTGTGTAAACGAGCCATTATCTTTCAAAGAGACAGAACTAACATTTTCAGACAGTTTTACAGATTTATGCCCGTGGTCACCATGTCCTGTACTCTTCATTCCTTTGGTAGACTTACCCACTCGATTATCATTTCCTTTTTGCCAGAAGGACTTCCCGTAACATTGATGATAACGAACTGGGAAATGGTTCCCAGGCACTCTGCGTGTCACATGCGGAGGAAGTGGCAGGGGCTCTCCATACCCCCTCACCAGCTCAGCTGCTCCGTAAACTGGACAGAGAACCCTTGTCACCCCAGGGTTATTTGAGCCTACCCTCTTTATCATGAGTGGGAATTTGGGGACTAATTCTCTCTCATGCTTCGTGTGTTTTGCAGGTTGATAAATCAGGAGGAAATGTTTTCCTGAAATATTTAAACTCTAAAAATATTGACTTCTATATAAATAACATGTGGGACTCTTTCCTTAAATTATTCCTCGGGCTTTTATGTAGTGGCTGGAAATACGAGCTCAAAGAAAGGATGTTAGATGTAGATACCTCACAAACTTTCCCAGTACAGGAATTTGGACTCTTTCCACCGTTTCCATCTATATTTTTGTGAAAACCTTTTGCCTAGAAAGCCCTTCCCGATTCCATCTGTCTTAGGTGACTTATGCTTTCACTGTCACTCGCTCTTGCGTTAGGCTGTGGGCTGCTTCCTGAATTCATTAGCTTGCTGCCTTTCACTGCACACGGTAATGTTCTCTTTCTCCATAACATTCTATCCGATCGCTGCAGAAAAGGGTGTGCGTGCTCCCTCTACTCTGCATTACGTTTAGTTTAGCTTTAATTTGTAAACTGCTTGATCAACTCCACGATTGGGTGTTAAGTGTGGGTCTAGAACTCATGCTATAAATGGCTGAGGCTCCTGCTCTGGCGAGGAGGGGGAGGGGTCAGGAGTCAACAGTGGAAGGTCCTGCCAGTGGGGATTGGGCAAAGGTGTGTTTTCCTCCTGGAGCTTGTGGGGAAAATCCAAAACAGGGGGGCGTGGAGACTGGATCCCCAACTGGGAAGTAAGCTGGGTAAGATACAGAAAGGAGTGTCAGGGCTCAAGGGGAGGGATCCAAGCTGGTAAAAACCAGGGGGGTAAAAGCTGCGGGGGCGGGGGGGGGGAGGGGTAAAACCAGGAACTGGAGGATCAGTAAGAATCTGAGATAAGACACGAGATGGCATTTTTCCTCTGTAAAACGGAGATAGTGACAGGATTTCTGGGAGATAATGCCAGCATGCATAAAGAGCTACAGGTTTAGTTCCTGACAGTGATGTGGGAATGAAGAGCCTCAGATCAGGAGTCAGCCTGGGCAAGTCTCTAAAAATTACACAAATGCTTGCTTTTGCATGGTGTCACCCAGTATGGTGCACAGGAGAGCTGGCTGTGCTGAGATGGACAGACACAGGATAGAAGCTAGGATAGAAGCTTCTTGAAGGCAGTGAGGACGCTTTTCCACTCTGTTGTTTTTGTTTTTGTTTTCTCACCCAGAAGGGTGGGGTACAGTCAGTAAATGCATGCAGCGAAGGAATGAGTGAATGACAATACACCTTTTGAAAGAGGACGCCATTACTAATCATTTCTTCTCTACTCCATCTTTTTTACCAGTCCCTGCCTCTCCAAGGTCAAGTAAAAGACTAGTTGCAAAGGAGTTCATTTATGCCAATACCTGACTTTTGTATTGTATGTTCTTCAGCGGACCCCCTGTCTTGAGTAACCCAGACAGCATGCCATTTCGTCTTTATTCTTCTTCTCTTGCCCATTGTCTCACTGGTCCTGCCTCTCAAGGTCCAGATCAGCGGGGGTCATAAGCAGGAATTTATTTAAGCAGATTCTTGACTTTTCCAGGGCAGGAGTATGGCAGCCCCATCATCTCCTATCCTCAGATGGAGATCCTGTCATTAGAATGAGAAACCCGGGGCAGAAATGATGGGAGCAAACTCTTCTGGTGAGGCACGGGGATGTGGTAAAGAATATGGGCACTGGGGTGGTCAAAGGGCAGTTTGCTCAGCACGATTACATGAGAGCCTAACCTGTACCAGGTACCACTCTAGAGTGTGGGAACAAGACAGAATAATGATAATTGAATAAGAAAGAAGGATAAGTAGATGAATAGATAGATAGATAGATAGATAGATAGATAGATATTAGATGATAGATACATATATACATAGATAAATGATAGATTAAATGATAGATAATAGATTAGATGATAGATAGATAGACATTAGATGATAGATTAGATGATAGATAGATACATAGATACATAGATGATAGATTAAATGATAGATAATAGATTAGATGATCGATCGATAGAAAGGTAATAGATTAGATGATTGATAGATTTAATTCTCATTGTGCCCTTAATGTCTGCAGAATCTTGCACAAGTTGTAACCACCAGGTAAGCCTCAATTTTTTGATAAAATTATTTAAATGCTTATCTCGTAGGGTTTCTGTGAGAATTAATGAGGTAATCACACAAATGTACCTGTATGTGCACATATGTACCTATGTATAAATAAATATGCATTTATATATTTTATATATAAAATAGGTGAGTGTCTGTAGAAACAGATATATCTTTATATCTATATCTATATCTATCTAGGGAGAGAGAAAGTGAGCTTGGCACATGACAGATGATAAATTTGAGTTCCCCTTCTCCTCAGATCCTGGACTACAATAATACTGTGATACCTGCTGTTTATTTCGTCACTTGAGTCCCAGCTTTCTTTATAGACCCCTGTCAACCTCTAGCATCACTTTTGGCCCAGGATGTGGCCATCTGCCTTTCTAAGTGGCCGTAAATGACCCCTGAGCTTTCCGGTCCCTTCACTGCTCCTGGTCCGCCATGCTTACAGGAAAACACCCAGTACAACTGGGCCGACTTAGGAGAGACTTTTATGTCAGCTCATCCAGTCCTCCTTGGACCATGCTGGGAGCTGTCTTCGGATGGCAATTATTCTCGGCTGCAGCCACGGCCCCACTAAAGCCAGGACTCCGGAGATGAAAAGCCCCAGATCCCATTATCAGTCCTTACTTCAAACGTGAACTCTGGGTCTGGGAGGCTCTTCCTGGGGCTTCCGCAGCTTAATGACGCCATTAGCATCTCCTACCTGAAGGCAGCACTAATTAAGGCACGAGGACGCACGGCCATATTTCAGTTAATGGACTTCATTTGCTGGTTTGCAAGAAACGCAATGAATAAAATAAGTGGTGCGTGTCGCGTTTCTGTGCAGGTCGACTTCGAAATGATAACTGTTTGATCTGCTCTGAATAAAATGAGGAAAACAGTTCATGCCGAACTATTTGTAGGCAGAGGTAGTGAACATATGTTTCTAATTTGAGCTCAGAGAACAGCAAAAATACACAAATTTAGCAAATCTTAGTTCTTGACAACCACTCACAGGATATTTCAGCTAAGAAGTGAGCATATGGCTCAGGAAATAAGGAAACTAGCTGGCTTGGTGTGGAAATTGTTTCTAGGCTCAGAGTTTCATGACTGACATAAGCTCATTCTTTCTGGGGGGGGGGGGGGAGGTCTTGAATGTTTTCTGTGGATTCTCCCCTCAGTAAACAGACACTGCTGATCCATGTGGGTGAGTCGTGTGGGGGTAAGATGGGGGCCTCGTTATCTTACGTCACACATCAGGTAGGATGAGATCCACAAGGAGAGGACTGGGTCTCTTCAGAACTTCCACATCTGGAAATGATCAGGTGGTTAGAGTTGCTCGGGTAAGTGTGAAGTGTGATGGCAGAGGGATGTGGATTGCCTCTGCCCTTAGAGCTCAAGGTAGAAAAGGGATTTGGCCACCATGATGTGTGGCTTTTGGGGGACGGGGGTGGGGGGGGGGGCAGAATAGGCTACTCCAGGATGTGCCCCTTTGGTATGTGGATGATTTCAAGCTGAAATCAATCAAGGTTCAGCAGACTCAGGAAGAGCTTTTTACCTTCCCCTTCACTGCCTGGAAGAATTTAGATAAGAAAGCTTTACCAGGAAGAGAGCTATGACTAAAAACAACATTTTATATCCGAAAGACTTATCTGCATGGCATGGAAACATTTGTTTACCAAACATCTGTTATTCTCAGCTTCCACTGAATTGTCTGCCACCCCGTTGAGACCCCCTCTCCTTAGCTCAGGACGGAATATAAGCTTCAATTACCTGAATGCTGGGAAGTCTCATTTTTTTTAAATTTTTTTTTAACGTTTATTTATTTTTGAGACAGAGAGAGACAGAGCATGAACGGGGGAGGGGCAGAGAGAGAGGGAGACACAGAACCGGAAACAGGCTCCAGGCTCCGAGCCGTCAGCCCAGAGCCCCGCCCGACGCGGGGCTCGAACTCACGCGAGATCACGCGAGATCGTGACGTGAGCCGCAGTCGGCAGCTTAACCGACTGCGCCACCCAGGCGCCCCTTAAGTTTTTTTTTTTTTTAATGTTTATTTATTTTTGAGGCAGAGAGAGACAGAGCATGAACGGGGGAGGGGCAGAGAGAGAGGGAGACACAGAATGGGAAGCAGGCTCCAGGCTCCGAGCCGTCGGCCCAGAGCCCGACGCGGGGCCCGAACTCACGGACCGCGAGATCGTGACCGGAGCCGAAGTTGGACGCTCAACCGACCGCGCCACCCAGGCGCCCCGGGAAGTCTCATATTTTAATGGGGATCCCAAACACACAAAGTTTGTTTTCTTCCTGTTCATCTGTCTTATGTCAATTTAATTATTAGAACAGCCAAAGAACCTAGAAGGGAAAAGGGAAGAAAATGTTCCACCCCTACAGCTTTCTCAGTCACTACTGTTTTACTGTATTCAGACTATGGACAATTTGTTCCCCTTCTTGGTTGCATCTATTCGTTTCCCAATTCCTAAGCCTGTATACATAACACTTACTGTTTTGCAAAGGTAGAGTTTTCCCTTGCATTCTTAATCTATAGAAAAGATACTGTTTTCACGGTTTCTCTGATGATAAAGACATCTTTCCAAATCCAAAGTAGAATACCAATTTTGACGTCCAAGACTGTGTGTTGGGGAAAAATGTCAGTGGACTGGGGACCACATCCCAAGCACTGTGGTCCTGAACTCAACATATAAATTAGGAGAAAACCCCTTGGTCTCCCAAGGCCTCCATTTCCCCATATTTGAATGAGCCGATTGGGAGGAATGATCCCCAAGATTTATCCCAGCTCACAAGTCCTGGAGGCTAATGACAGTGAGGGTAGAATGTCTGTACCTTCCAGACAGAATCTTATGGATTCTTTGGCAGACCAAGGAAACTTGATTCCATTCTTTAGCCGACCAAGGCAACTTGATTCCATGGGGAGGCCACATTTCCAGGGAGATACCTGTCAGGCTTCCCTCCTGTTGCTGCACAGTGCACCCCCTGACCGGGAGTTCAGGTTAATCGTGCCCATGTGGGAGTGCCTGGCTCAGGCAAGATGTATACAGACTCTGATGCCCGACACGGGGGACCATTCGTGGCTGGGCAAGGTCGAGATGTCACCGTTAACCACACAAGCCATCCACTACCCCCAAGTGGTAAGCTGTCTCTGGTTCCGTCTCCCCATCTCCCACAAGGCAGTGAGAAAGGACTCACCTCCACTTATGCTCTCAGAGACAAGAAAATTTAGTTCTCTGTTGCTGAATTGCCGTCTGATTTGCCCAGGAGTCTTACATCAGGATGACTTCATTAGCTGAAAATTGCCTTCAAAATTCCAACTCCTATTTATTCAACAGTCAAATCATTCTTAGTGTGCATCCTGTAGGCATGTTACCACTTCTGTAGGTGCTCCCTCCTGAGGCTGTGAAATGTCTAGTACTTTTCAAATCTCAGGAGTAATTTCTTTCTGGAGATTCGATTGACTTTATTTTTTATTATGGTGGAAAGCAAAGCCGCAGTTCAAAAGCAAATCAAAGTTAACAGAGACATGAGAACCAATACCCAGAATAATCCACTAATGTATGGGTAATGTTGATCTCACTTAGCATCTCAGAGTTAAGGGCCTCGTTTTTTCCTGCTTTACTCAGAAAAGACTAATTCCATCATAAATGCACAATAGGATATGTCAGACCTTGTTTTGACTACTCCTTTTAAAGTTCAGAATAAATTGGGTGTGAAATTTGGCCTATGTGGCATTCCATAGGGCACATTTTCGGAGATAGAGCACAAAATTTGACCTTCTGACATTTAGCGTGCAGCATTTGTGTTGTCTTTACTCCCACTCACTGCTGGAATTGGCAATAATTCCAGCTTTGCGATGGGCCATCGGCTGGGTACGCGATGATGTTCCTTCTGGGGAAATTCCACGTGAGCTCCATGAGTCTCTTCCCCATTCTACGTCTCCTTCCCACAGTCTGCCCCATCTGCTGTAGGTCTCCACAAGCTCCCCTATGTGGTCCAGCTGACTTACTGATCACAACTGGACAAGAAAAGCTCCCATAACTCATATTGGATAAAATGACCTTCCAACCCATCACCCCAGTTAAAGGGCTGGGGACCTGCTTCCTTGGGAAAATTCTAACGCAGCCCTCAAGGTTAACTTCGTGGAAATCTCAGTAAGAAAGAAAACCTTTACAGGAAATTAGCATGGGAAGGGAATTAGATGCTTAGTTATGTTTTGCCTCTCATCCCCATTAAAACGAACTTACATGACGTATCGCTTTGCTTCCTCACAAGCATTGGTAGGTGTTGCAACAGTCGGGATAGACGTGTTCTGAAGCTTCGGAGTCAGTGGACTTCTCTCTCCCACTTCCTCTGAAACAGCTATTGCTGGCAGAAAACTAGGTGTTCTGAAAATACAAGACTTGCTGGATAACTCCTAAGCCTTTGGATTTTTCTCATTACGAGGTGAAACCAGTCCTTGTATAACAGAGTCACAAAGGTTGCCTTGAAGCCATCACAGGAACCTGACCCCGTGGCAGGGGTAAAGCCGGCTAAGCCTCCTTGAGCTGGAAATTAAGTGTTTGTAAGAACTGCTGGAGATTCTAAATGCAAACCTAACTAGCCCCTCCCACTTGGAACTTTGAATGCATTCTGATTTTGCTATGAATATTATCTAAGGTGCAAACAGGTCCACAAGTACTGACTTTCGCACATCTTTGTTTCAAAGATAGGTAAGATTCTGAAAATTCGTCTCTGATTAAAATAAAAATGCACGTGGGGGTTGAGCTGCAGCATTCGAGATAAATAAATCTCCGTGATCCATCCATATGAGAACAAACACAGAAATGCTTTCCATGTCATGATTTCAACTGTTTTGTAAAATTTTTAATGATACATAATACATTCTGTGGTCCATTGGATTCTAAGAGTTTTGGTTCCTCTGTTGCATTATTAAATTGTATTTATTTCAAAATGTTTCACTTGTCATTGTTTGATGAGGGTGTTAATACTCTCTGATAATTGAGAAGCAGAAATGAACTGTTGCTCAATATATCTGAGTTTGCAGTTATGGGGATTGTCGCTCATCCTAGGCAGCCTTGAGAGTGAGGGATAATGATTACATGCCATTGACAAGGGCTTATCAATTCATTTAATCAAAGCATAGGTCTGGCCACTCTGTTGCAGGCACTGTGCTCAGCGCTGGGGTAAAAAAGGATAAAGCGTAGTCCGTCTTGGGAGAAGCTCTTGGTCTAGTAGCAAAGAAGCACTTTTTTTTTAAGGTTTGTTTACTTATTTTGAGAGTCAGAGAGCCCACACATGTGCAGGGGAGGGAGGGAGAGAGAGAATTTCAAGCAGGCTCCACACTGTCAGCACGGAGCCCTGCCCAGGACTCAAACTCACAGAACGTGAAGTCATGACCTGAGCTGAAATCAAGAGTCAGACGCTTAACCGACTAAGCCACCCAGGCACCCCAGTGAAGAAGGACTTTTATTTGAAAGAAAGTTAATGAGTGATTACAAGTGCAGTGATAGCTCAGCCTGTATAAAATACCGAGCAACTGACTCCCCACAAGGGGCCAACAGAGTCAGAGAAAATGGAGGTATTTCAAAAGTATGACCATATTTCATCAGGAACAAATGGGCCGAAATTTTAAACTTTATCTGGTAGAAACGGAGATACCTCTGATGGGTTTTAACAAAAAACAACCACATAAATACTAAAGTTTTTATTATCAAATGTTCCTATGGGGCTTGTTGTGATTTCATATTAGGAAGAATTTCCAAAAAATAGCCCCTATGTTTTTCTACAATGGGGTCATATTTCTGCCATTTATGTTCAGATCTTTAATCCATCAGGAGACATTTTTTAACTTAATCTGAGTAGCAATGATACAGTTTTATTTTCTATATAGGGTGAGCCAAATTTTCCATTATCTGTTTGCAGTATGGCCCATTTTTCTATTCTTTTATGGAAGGATCTCTCAACCTCAACATAACTGACATTCTGGGCTGGAAAATTCTTTGTTGTGGGGACTTCCTGGCATATTATTTCTTTTTCATGTATATTTTTTTAAAGATGTTGTCCAATATCTCCCTAATATCACTCAGCTCTTAGTGGATTGTGTTAAAGTTTATTCATGTGGGGAATATGTATATATTTACAATGTTATGTTTCTCCATTTATTCACTTTTTTGTGTAATTTAATTGACTTTTGCAATTTATACATAAAAAGTTCTAACCCTAATTAATCCTAGGTAGCTTATAGTTTTAATATGAATGCAAATAGTATATCCGTTTGTGTTACATTTTCTATGACTTTTTCTGGAATGTTATAAATCTATGTGTTGACCTTTACAGTCATTTTGTATTAACTTTTAGACCAAATTCTGCTGCTCCCCTCAGTAAATAGTCATAAATCCACATTCCAAAAATTAGTTGTTTTTTTTTTACATAATCTCTATGTCCAACATAGGGCTCGAACTCACAACCCTGAGATCAAGAGTCACATGCTCCACCAACTGAGCTAACCAGACACCCATCCATGAATTAGTTTAAATTTTGTCAGAGATAGTTATATTTCAGACTTACACAAACACACATAAAAAAATTAACCTCATTAATTTGCTTTCTATAAAAATGATTGCTTAGCTTTTCTTCTTGTCGCTGTGGAAAGTAACTACAGAATTAAAGACGAGGAATTTTTCAGTGTTGTTTTGGTTTTTTTTTTTACTTCCCCCTAATTTAAAAGAACCTTGCCCTAAACTTTCTATTTTGAAACATTATTACAAGTACAGTGTTGCAGGAGTCGCATACAAGATTTACTGTAAAGCTACAGTAATTAAGAGAGTATTGTGTAAGAAATACAGGACACATCAATAGAGATGAGACATAGACCCACATGCATATAGTCAGCTGATTTTTGAAAGGTACAAAGCCAGTTGAGAAAAAATAGTCTTTTTGATAAATGGTGCTGGGACAGCTGGATATCCATGAGCAAAAAAAAAAAAAAAAAAAAAAAGATGAGAAAGAAGAATCTTGACAAAGATCTTACATCTTTCACAAAAATTAACTCAAAATGGGACATAGATCCAAATGTAAAGTACAATTTCTAGAAGAAAACATGGGACAAAATTCTACTTGGATTCTCTGAACAGTTCTTCAATACAAGACCAAAGCAAAATGAAACAAAAAAAATAATAAGTTAGACCTTATGAAAATTAAAAACGTCCTCTCTGCAAAGACACTGATAAGAAAATCAAAAGACAAGCAATAGTCTAAGGTAAAAGATTTGCAAAGCACATATTCTGATTATGACTGATATCCAAAATATACTGAGAACTCTTAAAACTCAAATATAGGAAAACAAACAACCTAATTTAAAAATGGGCAAAAGATCTGAACATACATCTCACCACCGAGGATATATTGATGCAAGAAAGCCTATGATAAGATGTTCAATATAATTTCTCCACCGTAAAATGAAAACTAAATCAATAATATACCACTTCAGACCTGTTAGAATGACTAAAATTTTTAAAAAGAATGACAATAACAATTTCTGGCAATGATGTAGCTTGTGGTAATTGGGAGACTGTCATTTTGGGAGACTTTGGTTGTTTTGGACAAATTGAAACCTAGTCTTACCATACAGTCCAGCAATTGGTTTGATTTGAACACTGACACGTAAACACAAAATCTGTACATGAATGTTTATAGCAAATGTTACAATCACCAAAAGCTGTAAGCAATCAAGTTCCTTTAATAGGTAAATGGATGAGTAAACAGTGGAACATCCATGCAATAAAATACTATTCCGGATTAATAGGCATGAGCTTACAACAAGCTTATATCAAACCTTGTAAAAACATGGATATGCCTCAGATATTAAGTAAGAGAAGCCGGTGTGCAAGGCTATCTACTTACTAATGATTCTACTCATATGACATCTGGAAAAAGGAAACACGTAAAGATGGCAAGCAGGTCAGTGGGTGTCAAGAGCGTATAGTCCAGAAGGATTGAATACGTGAAATGCAGGGGATCTGTAGGGCCATAAGCTGGTTTGTATGATATTTTAACAGTGGATAAGTGACACAATGTGTTTGCCAAAACCCAGAGAACTTGGAAAATTAGCAAACTCTTTAAGCTGAAAGGCAGAAGGAACTGTACGTAAACACTGCCCTCTAGCAGATGAAGTTGTTTCCCACAGAGGTACGGACAAACTACTAAAACTTCTAAGCACTTCTAAGCACGTCTGTAACTACTGTACAGGTAGACTGGTATTGGAGAATTGAGTGAATTGATGGCAGGTACTGGCAGCCAGGCTTCTCACTCTGGAGGTGGGAGGTCACAAATGAGGAAGGGGAGAAGGCTAGGATAATCCACATGGCAACCGACTGGAGTTGGATGTAGGTAGGAACTCATGATTAACTGAACATCGATACAGATGGATACACATAGAAATGTTTACTGATGTGTGTATATACACATTATCCGTATACACACATATCACTCCTTGCTCCTTTAGCTAAAGGCAACTAAAATCAACAACATCCCATCCCAGCGAGCATACCTAGTATCCAGGTTTTACTTTCTAAATGCCCTTCTCCAATAAAAGGAACCAGGACTCCTTGGAGAGATGGCTGATTTGGGGGTCCGGGGTAGGAAATACGTAGAATGAGTCTGGAGCATCTCGAAGAGCCAGAACATTAGAAAGTGCTCAAAGAGCACACGGTGATGGGGTTGCATCCCAAGGACAGGAGCCAGTTGAAAGAGCTCCTGATGACAAAAGCTGGAAAATTATGAGTAACAAAATAAGTAAGTATTGGATTTAGCCCAAACTATCAGATTAATATCCACGAGTCCATACTGAAATAAAGATACGATTGAATCGACAAATAGATGGGGAGAATATACAAATATCCCATGGAGAGTAGGCTCCAAGTAATTTGAGGAGATACGTCCCCCTCAAGGAGTGAAGCGTCCCTGTCCACTTCATCAGTGTGGGCTGTACATGACGACTTCCAAAGAGTACATAGGGGAAAGGGGAGGAGATAGGGTAGCTTTACTACGGCAGCCAGAAGGTCAAGGTTAACACCAACCACCATAACTCATACTGACAGCAGGTGACCTGGTGACGGGATGAAAATGGCTCTTCACTCCGGGGTCTTCCTCCCAGACACTCACAGCCCCAGTCTAAGGAGGAAAACGTCAGACAATTCTTCACTGAGGGACAGTCTACAGAACGCCCGGCAGGTACTCCCCAAAAGTCAAAGTCGTCAAAACAAGGGAAGTCCACGAAACGATCACGGCCGGGAGAAGCCTAAGGATACAGGACAACCAAATGTGATCTGGTCTCCCGGATGGAATCCTGGGACAGAAGATGGCGTGAGGCAAGACTAAGGACGTCTGAATAATGGACGGACGTCAGTTGTTAATATTTTATCCATATGGGCTTATAACTTTGACAACTGATCAATGTAAGATGTTGCTAAGAGGGAAACTGTAAGGTGAAGTGTAGATGGGTAATATCTTTGCAATTTCTGTATCAACATAAACTCTTCTAATTAAAAAGTTAAAAAAAAACCCAAACATTGCAAGTGTCCAGTAGACATGAAAAAAACATAAATTTTGAGCTGCTGTTACACAATGTCATGCGGCCTTATTCTCTAAACCACCCCCCCATCTTTTTTCCACCTCCCTCCAGCGATTCTGTATCCACCCTCCCCACCAAGGTTGAGCCACTACCTTTGCTCAGCCACCATCGCACCCCAAACACGTCCCCCGAAAATGCACTTGTTAGTTTAAATCAACAATTGAAACTACCACCTCTTCAGGTGATGATATTTGGGATAAATAGGGCTAGCTAAACTCTCTTATTAAAATTAGTTTTATTTGTTTTAGAAAACTTTGTTGTATTTGTTCTAGAAAAGTTTAAATCGTATGTGTGGCATGCATGCTATGTCCTTTTTTGTTTTACATTTCTTTTTAATGTTTCTTTATTTCTGAGAGAGAGACAGAGTGTGAGGGAGGGAGGAGCAGAAAGAGAGGGAGACACGGAATAGGAAGAAGGCTCCAGGCTCCGAGCTGTCAGCACAGAGCCCACGCGGGGCTCGAACTCGCGCACCACACGCGAAATCATGACCTGAGCGGAAGTCGGGCGCTCGCCGACTGAGCCACCCAGGCGCCCGGCAGGTTATTTCTACTATACAGTGTTATTCTAAAGCATGCACACATCCTGATGCCCTACAGCTAATGTAACATTGTTCAGGGTTTCATGAGCTTTCCAGGCCTGCCATGTACGTCTTCCCTGCCAGTGCTGATAGACCACTTCCAGAAGAGGGAGGCAGGAAGGCTAACTAGGATGCCCACTGGGCACTCTATGCTCTCAGCACACAGCTGGGGGCTGCCCCTACTTTCCAAAGAGTCTATTACCGTGAGGATACTGACCTAAAGGTTTCTGATGAGCACTGGGTGTTATACGTAAGTAATGAATCACTAAACGCTACTCCTGAAACGAATACTCCACTATAGGTTAACTGACTAGAATTTAAATAAAAACTGGAAACAGTAAAAAAAAGAAAGACATCCTGACTATAGCCTGACGCTCTGAAAAACTCTGATCAAAATCGAAGAGATACAGTAATATCAGAAGCCAAACAAAGCACCCACACATTTTCAGCTGTTTAAGTTATCTCAAGGTAGCAATTTATAGATTCCAACATTGATTTAAACAATTATGTGTCAAAATAAATACCCAAGAGTTTCTGATAATGTATTCTCATCTGAGAGGTGCTTCGTTACTTGGGAAGGTAGGGATATATTTCCCTTTTGGAACCTGCATTCAGCAAGGATGCAATTTTATATTTGGTCATTTATAGATCCTGGCCATAATTTATGAGAGGAAGTAAGAAAAAGAAATGATAGGAAAATATGAACTATTCCCTTGGGACAGAAAAAAACAAAGCTAAACAATACAGCCGTAGGATAATATGCCGTATGTCTTCCCACAATGTCGGGTCGTCAGACTATTTCTGCTAAATTCACACGGGTAGTCGATGATGAATCTTTTTGTTTATTAATATGGTTCCCAGTTGCCCCACATGGAAATTAAATCTTAAGGATTTCAATGAGAAGCACATTTTGAATAAAAAAAAAAGAAACCCCTTTATCTTTCTCAGAAAAGCTGTCACACCGTTCTCTGCATGAGCAAAAACACTTATTTTTAGTGAAGATTTGAGTTTGGAGGTCATTAAGTGTAACTTTTAAAACTCCGAGGTCTTTTGTTTTTATTACTTTTCAGAAACTTGTTGTTTTCAAGATCAAGTTGAAAAAAACAGACAATGTAAACATCTAACTTGTCTCAGAAATCATAGACTACCAAAAGATACAGGGTTTTAAGTTCTTGTGGTTTTTTGTCATAAGTATTTGAGATTCTAAGGGAATAATAGAAGTTATCCAATTAGTAGCGATTTTTTAAGTGCTTTCAGGATACCAGGGACATGCTGGTGAACAAAACCTCCCCTCTTCCTGGGAAACAGACAATGATCTGTTTCCCACTATGATCACCATTCACAACAAATGATGACCATTATGTTCAATCATGTTATAATGAAGGAAGCACAGATAATTGAGGAATGGAAGCAGGGCTGACTCACCCTGTCTGGGGCCAGAGGAGGGATTCCTTATAAAGGAATACTTAAACTGAGACCTGAACTAGAGGTGGAGTACGAGGGTTGGGGAAGACGGTTCCAGGTGGAGGACAGGGCAAAGACAAAGATGGAGCCTTTGGGACAAATGAGGTCGGTCCCCAAGTCTGGGATCTGGAGGATGAGTGGTAACGAGGCGGGAAGAGGGGCTTGAATCCAAGGACTTGAGAGCCAGGCTGTTTGTTTGTTATCTACAAGGCCTTGGGAGGACATTGAAGAGTTGAAGTACCACACCATTGTGTTCAGAAATGTCCCTCTGGCTACAAAGACCAGAGAGGCAGCAGGGGAGCAGGAGACGAGCCAGAGAACTAGATCCATAGTCAAGGATAAAAGTACCCTAGCAGGGATTGAAAGGGGAAAACGGGTAGGTGCAACAGATATGTCAGAAGAGCTACACGCATTTGGTGATTGTTTGAGTGTTGGTAACGAAGGAGAAGAAGATCAGCACGACTTTTGTTGAGCAAACCAGGGGTGCCATCGCCATTACACCTTCACGAAAGTCCCTCGATGAAGTTGTGCACCGTGGTGGAATTTGAGAGCTCAGCGATGAAAGAATATGTCTGCCCGTACCCTGGATGGAAGGAAAATTGTTAGCGTGAGGTAGAAAGAGGATCGGAATCCATGATGGAGTAGCATGAAGTCGGTAACAGCGATGAGGAGATATGGTGAGTCGAGTGCCAAACAGTTTGAGTTTCAATACAGAGTTGCAAAAGAAAAGTGAACATGTGTCTTCTGATCAGGATATTGGGCTGTCAAGAAACCTTGATTCCCATGGAGTGACTGAAGCTAGGGAGTCGCCAAAGATTAGACAAAGACAGCATGTAGGGACAGAAGAATCGAGGCCAGCATCAAAGCCTTTGGCATGACAACATCTGTTGAGGGGGAGATGCGAGGGAGCCTGATGAAGAGACAGGGAGGGTTGTGTAAGACCAGGAAAGGGTCGTGACACAGGATCCACAGCAGAGAGCGAGGGCACAGAGTAGCTGAGATTACACAAAGGAGAGTGCCCATAGGGTTTAACGATACGTGGGTCATGGGTGGCCTGGATTCAAACGATTCCACTGGGAGGAGGGACAGAAGCCAGATGGCAATGAATTCAGGATGCGGGAGAAAGCACACAAATAGAAGCAGAAGGTGTAGACAGTCTGTGCAGCTCAGTTATGAATATTAAGGCGAGCTCGCCGGGGAGGAGTTAGGGCCACGGAAGGTATTGAAGATGCAAAAGAGAATGGCGTTTTGTTATTGCTAGAATTGTTTAGGGGGTGAGCCACCCACAGCCCAGGCAACTTACTTCCTGTAGGCGGAGGAAGAGCCCTCTCACTGTAACAGGGGGCTATGTTCTCCCACCAATTTGCAGTATTTTTTCACTTGAGTTAGCTCAGAGCTCAGAGAGGATATAAACTGATAAAGCCTGATGTCCAGAGAAGGTTTTTTTAGAACCATCTTGAAAATTCACATGTCCCCTAACACAACGACTGTTTCACCAATTTCTGGAGGAGTTCCTTTTCCCTTTTCAATTTACCTGTTCGATGGCTTATAAAACTTTCATGCTAATAGTACAGGAAATTCAAATAGTGACAGAGACATAGAAGAAAAAAAGAACATCCATCCTCACGTAACGACTCCACATGAATCTGTAAAGCTGAAGTTGGACACAGTGGCTAGATTCTTGAAGAAAAGCCCTCGGCTAAAGATTCTCATCCTGGTGGCCTGTAGTCAGTTGCCGATGTGATAGATGCACAGGGAATTTGGGCTCAAGCTGGTGCCGGTTTGGTTCAAATTTGAGATCTGGCATTACTACCGCTCTGCCAGCTGTGTAGAGTTCCGTTCCACTTCTCAGGAAGGTGACCAGCGTCTTGGGACATCGCCTAATCCCCGGAGTGAATCTGAGCAAAAGCTCAGATTTGATTCCTGACGGCCTAGGAACCGGCATCACCCTGGACTCTGTCGAGAAGTATCTCCAGATACCGTCAAAGAACAGCTCAGGGAGCCAGAGTCAGGCACTAACCCCAGTTAAGCCGGGGAAAGGAAGTAGGAGATCTGCCTTTGTTGAAAGCATTCCCCTCTGGGTTGTCCTTTCCTAACGCAATCCCTGGCCCCAGGTTCCCAGGGACCACCGTCCCATCCTTTTTCCATCTCACATCCCCCTGTCTCCAGCTTGGGAAGCCACTTTCCACTCTCAGCTGGTGCTTCTTCTTCCATGATTTGGGTCTCCCATGATTCAGGAGTCCTTTCCACCTGCTGTCAGAGTGTAAGATATTGAAAATCAATATCAGAAAAGATTCCTTTTGCCTTCATCTTCTGTTGTCATGCCCCTCACGTAGACAGCAAGTTTATAATGAGGGCAAGGAAGAAAGGGAATATTGAAGAAGGAGAAGAAGAGAGCACAATAAAGCAAAATGCCCCATCCCAACAGCAAGCTCTCAGAAGGCTCAGACCAGCAGGGAGGGTGTGAGCTCGTACACCATGCTTTCCTTTGTCCTAGAACGAGTACAGCCTTGACGATCCTCTAAAGGATCTGAAAGGAAGGAGTAGGGTCTGCTCCCTGCATAGGGTGGGTCAAAACAGGCACACTCTGGCCGACAGACCAGGCTTTACAGCCCTGATCACTACTCTTCCCGAGGGGTACTGACACCTGCGGTTCCCCAGAGAGAAAAGGATGATCCTCACAAAGCCATAGATATTGGCCTCTGACTCTCATCTTTGAAAGGACTTTGGGGAACCCCCCTGCTGCCAGGGTCTATCATTAGCATGTGAGCTGCAGGAAATGAAAAGAAGACACTAACCCTGCTTCCACAGAGCTTCAAGGTCACCAGGGAAGGGTCAATGGTAAACAATCGCACAAATACATAAGCCCTTACTACTGTGATGTATAGTGGGGAGGTACAGTGGGGGTGGTGGCGTCGGTGAGAGTTGGCCAGGAAACAAGAAAGAGAGGTAAAACCGCCCCAGAAGGTCTCGGGACAGGAAGAAATTCAGCCAGTTTGCCATAAACAGCGGGAGGCGGGACCACGAAGAGAAGCTAGAGACCCAGACAAAGCTTTAAGTACTCTTGGACTTTAAGATTCATGGGACGCCATTTTGGAAGCTTCTCTCAGGCTGCTGTTTGGGGGCGTGTTTGGGGGGGGGAGGGCATGCACGACCTGGGAGAGCCCCTTCAGGAAGTTACATCCTCACTTTGGCAAAGGTATGCGTGCACCTTCAAGAGCTGAAAGATTGCCTATTTTCTGAAAAAGCAGACCATTGTAAAACAAAACCAAATGGGACTTGTTGCAACTTGTTTTTGAAGTGAAGTTTCTTTGCTCTGCTATAATTAGGGTATTCTAAATTGTGGTTACAATAGGGGACCCAAAATGCAAAGGCTAGAGCAATAGAGGTTTCTTTCTTGTTTGCTCAACAGTCTAGGGCTATTCCAGTGACTCTGCCATTTGTGTGGTTTCCAGGAGTTTGCGAGCCCACCATGCCAGTCATCCGGAAGGAGAAAACCTAAGTGGGAAGCATAGCAAAGGCAGGCCAGCTCAAGAGCAGAGAGTGGATTTGAGCAGTATATTTCATAGCATTTAGGGGGCTTGTGGGTATTTAGCTTTGGAAACTACTCTTTGGATTCGTTTTCCATTCATTGATTGTTCCTCTCTGGGCATCCCTGTCTCAGGGACCAGTTTTTTCTCCTCTCTGGCCTTGAAGGGACTTTTGGCTTTTGATTCCCGAATGATACTTTGCCTCGACAGAAAACAAAATAAGACCTAAAGGCTTCTAGGGGCAATGGTGGGCAGCAGGAATATACCCCATTAAGTGGCACTCTTTTTTTTCCCCACTAAATTCCAGGTATCAAAACGTTTACTTATTTAGCCAAAAAAGTATATCATAGCTGACAACAATTAATTACAGTTCAGCTCCCCTGCTCTTTATTTTCTACTCTCACACTATAATCCCCAAATGCCATGAACTTTGAACGAAAAAGTCTCATCATAATACTCCATGTAAGAACCATTCATGAAAAGATTCCCAAGGTCCTCTATACTGCCCCATGAATGCATCAAAGAAGTGCAATTTTTAGTATAAAGATTGTTTTGCCAGGAAAAAAAATATTAAGAGCATTAAGCTACTATTAATAACCATTCCTGACTCCTCCTACTAAAATAACTTACTGTATCTCACATCACACCAGTCAATACTCTGTGTAAAATCCTTCTCATGTTGATGTTTGGAGACGGATATGATCTCTCCAAGACTATATTCAACATAGAGCTTTGTGTCTTAATCTGGACCAACGTTGCTCGCTTTTTTATTTGAATGGAGTTTCAATGAAAGCAGGATGCCCTCTCATTTATTTGTTTGTTTGTTTATATTGGGGGGGAGGGGCAGAGAGAAAAGGAGACAGACTGGGTCTCATAAAACCGGGAGATCACGACCTGAGCCGAAGTTGGACGCTCAACTGCGTCCAGCTGCCTGAGCCACCCAGGTGCCCCCAAAGTAGGGTGCCATCGCAAGGAAGGCTAGGTGCGTGTCCAAAGGGGCTTCTGCCGTTGTCTCTCAGGCGTCTGCATTTAGTCTTGTTGAGCCTGGGCTTGAACCCGAGTGGCAAAGTGGTACATTTTGCGTGCTTCGTTACATTTAAAAACGACCCGTTAGAATCTGCTTCTTTCTGGAGATGTGACGAGGTCAAGAGTATATTAACTATGGTTGTGCTAGACAGGAAAAGGTAAGCAGTGGTGCGCACGGGTGTTGTTGCTGGGGAAAGGAGGAATTTTGTGAAATGTGAAAGACATTTGAAACACATGAAACTATTTTACCTTGAAAAACTACTTCACCGAAGCGTGGTCATTCTGCTGAAACTTTACATCCAGTATCTACTGATGTTAGGTGTTATCACAGCAAACTTTTTTTTTTTTTTTCCTTATGATACCGGGGAAAGGACAGGTGTGGGTGTTACTTAAAATTCAAACAAATGTTCTCATTGGAAACAAAAAGTTTACAGCTTACGAGCATTATAACGAGTAGAGATTGTAAACATCGTGTGTTTATCTTCTCAATAAATAATCCAGGAAACAATGGTTTCCGGGGACAGAGAGTTTAAGAAGCTTTACTGACTGTTTTATGGAAACAGGGTTTGCAAAACTTTATGAAATAATTATTTTAAATAACCGGTAGTTATTTTAAATAGCCAAATCATAGATTTTGTTATAAAGCTGCAATCAATTTTTATATTCAAATATGGGAATCATTATTCGACTCGTTAACGGCCAGGGGTTCCAAAGCAGGATTCCATATAAGTAAACACTACTATAATACAGGTGTGGCTTTTCGAGTTATGTTCTCCCTCTTGAAGTTTTGGCAATAGGTCTTTTCTCTGTCAAATGGACAGAGAAACGGACCACAAAATGACTGATGTATCCTATAGCCTGAAAAACCAAGCAAGCCACTCCATACTGTCTACACAGAGTTGCATTCAGGGTGACTCTACTGGAGGAGGCATCGGATAGGCAAATGATCTTGAAAAAACTGATCTTCAAAAAAAATTTTTTAATGTTTATTTTAGAGAGAGAGAGAGGACAGAGCATGGGCAGGGGAGGAACCGAGAGAGAGGGAGACACAGAATCCGAGGCAGGCTCGGGGCTCTGAGTTGTTAGCACAGAGCCCGATGTGGGGCTTAAACTCACAAACCGTGAGATCGTGACCTGAGCCGAAGTCGGCCACTTAACCGACTGAGCCACCGAGGTGCCCCCTGAACCGCCAGCTTGTATAGAGTGAGGGGCACGGTGATTGGGTCACAGGGTAGTTATCTCCAGTGGGGCCATCTGTGCACCACTTTAGGGAAGATCAGAACAAACCTCCCCACATTTCCACTCTGGGCACACATTCACCACCACACGGCCTGGAACAGCCTGGAACATGTGGCCCAGAGGGAAGTCACTGCATGAACGGCCGGAAGGCCAGAGACGGAGGCATTGATGTTGGAGTTCCTACAGCAGCTAACCTAAATCAGCCTGGAGCACTTGGGGGTCTCCTGTGTGGTTCTCTCCCATCAGTGTCTGTGAGTTGACATGGCCCCCCGATGTCTCATTACTGTGAAACATCTAACGCTTGTGCATCTTTGGTCTTTGTCACCGGGAGCAGCGCCTGTCACACTGACTTGCTGGCACTCTCCCCCTACCCTGACCCCTAGTGGTGAAGTCTTGCTCACCACGGTCAGCTCGCTGATTCCTCTTGAGATGCGCAACTTACTGGGCCAGCGGTCCGCCTTCACAGGGTTTCAAAGGAAGCTGAGGATCAGGACCGGGGAAATCACTGAGGGTGTGTGCACGGGAGGGTACGCGGGGGGAGGGTGCGCACGGGTACTGAGAGAGTGTACAGGCCACTTTGCGGGGCGGTCTCGTTCAGTTCGAAGAGTTCCGGAAGTGGAAGTGGAAGAGGAAGTGGCCCCAAATGAAAGGATGTGACATCAGAAGGCGGGGTGAGTTGGAGTCTATGTTTCAGGGGTGGTGCCGTTATTGATCATGACCTTGGAGCAAAGAGGGCTGGAGGAAGGGGGGAGCAACACTGATCTAACTGGGATAAGGGACCAAGATCCCTACCACTCACCCCCAGGGTGTCCTACCCACCGTTCACATGGACGTTGTGGTCACCAAGCATGGAAGGATGTGGCCAGGGACTGGGAAAGTGACAGGAAGGTGGAGGTGGCAACAGCTAGAAAAGGGAAAGTCCCAAAAGATTACCCACAGCTGAAGAAATAAAGTAAACCATGTTGGGCTTTTCTTTCTTTTCTTTCTTCCTTCCTTTCTTTCTTTATTTATTTTTCTTTCTTTCTTTCTTTCTTTCTTTCTTTCTTTCTTTCTTTCTTTCTTTCTTTCTTTTTCTTCCTTCCTTTCTTTCTTTATTTTTCTTTCTTTCTTTCTTTCTTTCTTTCTTTCTTTCTTTCTTTCTTTCTTTCCTTCTGCCTTCCTTCCTTCTTTTCTTTCTTTCCTTCTTTCTTTTTTTCTTTCTTCCTTCCTACCTTCCTTCCTTCTTTTCTTTCTTTCCTTCTTTCTTTTTTTCTTCCTTCCTTCCTTCCTTCCTTCCTTCCTTCCTTCCTTCCTCCTTTCTTTCTTCTTTTCTTTTCTTTCTTTCCTTCTTACTTTCTTTCCTTCTTTCTTCCTTTCTTTCTTCCTTCCTTCCCTTCTTTCTTTCTTTCTTTCTTTCTCCTATCCTTCTTCTTTTATTTCTTCCATTCACTCATTCATTCATTTGTTCATTCATTCTTTTTTTGGCTGGCCTATTATTTGCTGTTAACATGT
This sequence comes from Neofelis nebulosa, assembly GCF_028018385.1. NCBI lineage: Eukaryota > Metazoa > Chordata > Mammalia > Carnivora > Felidae > Neofelis > Neofelis nebulosa. The sequence continues at coordinate 6,320,272 of NC_080782.1, read as the reverse complement.
CAAAAAAATAACTTCTCTAGGTGGGAATGTAAATTGGAGCCGTGACTATGGAAAACAGTATGGAAGTTCCTCAAAAACTTGAAAATAGAACTATGATATGATCCAGCAATCCCACCAGAAATAAAAACAGGATATTGAAAAGATGTCTGCAGTCCCGTGCTTATTATGCATTATTTATAGTAGCCAAGATATGAAAGCAGCCTAAGTGTCCACAGCAGATGAATGGATGACGAACACATGGTATATACATACAGGGGAATATTATTCAGCCACGAGAAGGAAGGAAATCCTGACATTTGGGACAGGTGGGATGGACCTTGAGGGCCCTATGATAAGTGAAGACAATCTCATAGAAACAGAGTAGAAAAGTGGTTGCCCAGGAGCTGAAAGGTGGGGGAAATTGGGAGACATTGGTAAAAGGGTACAAATTTTCAGCTCTAAGATGATTAAGTTCTGAGGCTCTAAAACAAGGTGATTAGAGTTAATAACACTATACTGCAAAAGTGACATCCACCCCTCCCAAAAGAGAGATCAATATGTGAGGTGACCAGACGTGTTAATGAACTAGATCCTGGGATCCCTTTCACAATCTATATGTACATAAGACCACTACAATGTGTACTTTAAATGCCTGCGATTTTTTAATCAATTATACCTCAATAAGACTGAAAAAAACTAAACTACAAAAAAAATGTGCAGAAAAAAAACAGAGTGAACAAAAAAGCAGGAAAATAAACTCCAATCTCAGAAAGCCACTGGAAGATACAGTCGTCGGGTGTTTCGATGGTGGGAGGCTTGTTTGTACTTTACTTTTTCACAGCATTTACCTTATTTCCTCCAGAAGACATTCCCACGCTTCCTCTGTACATCTTCAATTCTTGGCTTTGCTTTATCTTTCTTCATCGTTTCCTGATTATCTCATGCTCAGAGATGCTAAGGCAGACTCTTCATTTTCCCAGGATGACATTTAAAATGACTTCATGATGAGACTCCCAGGACCTCTCTGCAAATCTCAGCTGTGATTAATGGCTCCAAATTTTAGTGCTTATGATGAAGATGATGGTTTGGGGTATTTTGTTTGTTCCAGGCTGTCAAAATATGAAAAAAACTGACTTTGGCCTCCTTTCCACAAGCCTCTTGGGGTTGTTGAAGTTGTGTGTGTTTATAAGTCTTGAGCGGAAAACTGTGGGAACATTGTATGATCTGTGTCTCTCAGCTGCAGGAAGGAAAAACCGTTGAAAATTGCCGGCACCATTTTTCCTAATAAAGGTGTTATTTCTCTTCTTACCACAATATTAAATAAACATCATTTTATGTAGCTATTTTTATTGATTCATTTTTTACGTAGGCTCCGTGCCCAACATGGGGCTTGAACTCACAACCCTGAGATCAAGAGTTACATGCTCTTCCAACTGAGCCAGCCAGGTGCCCCTATATATCGAAAACAGGGAATCAAAAAGAGCCAAGAAGTGCAAAAAAAAAAAAAAAAAAAAACCAGTGGTGGCAGGTAATTGGGTTGCTAACACTCTCTCATACAGAATCTCAACATCATGCTTTTTAATTAACAAAAATTAAAATCATGGTTTTTATAAATCACAAGTCTAGACAGAAGAACAGGTTGACTTTCTTTAAAGCTTTATGTCTCATTAACCTGAGTTTTAAAAATACTTGTATAGGCTAAACGTATTGAGTAATTGATAGATAAATCAAATCAACAACCTTATCTTTTCCACATGGAATTCTAGTTATTTTTAAAAAGCCATTGCATTTATCATTCTAATAAAAAAAATAGCTGAAAAAATATGCACACTGTTCGGTGGCGATTTAAGTTACTGAATTTTAGGTACGTTCTTCTCATGTTAAATTCTGGTTTTTCCTGCCAACTCTTCTGTACTATGAGCAATTACCTATGACTTCATATAAGCTGCTTCACTCATAATGAATTGCAGCATCGCATTATCCTATTAAAAAAAATTAATGCTTTCCCAGATGTAGGCATTTGTCAACATGTAGCAAATACGCACTGACGATTTACGCATTTCAGGTCACGTAAAATTTATGTAAAACTATAAGCAAATGTTGAAGTCTAGCTAATTACATGCATGCAAACTATTTAGGAAGAGGTGTCGTTCACTGTGATTTACTTTAAAAGGCATAAAAACAGTTTGATGGAAAGACAGAAGGGTCGGTTCTTGTGTGAGAATCTGATGGCCAAGTAGAGTAAAACGTTAATGGCAGAAAATAGATTTAGGCTCTGAGAGACTTGATTAGAAAACTATTTCAACTTCGCTTAATGTTTGAAAATATCCAAAATAAAATGAGAGTTGGCAGGGAAACTGAGTCTCTACTGCTTGTGCTGTGTGAAATACCCTTGCTGTCACTGATATCCGGTGCCTCATCAGCCCTGCCCGCTATTCCCATAACGTATTGACCAAATCTCGCCACTTTTACTCACCTCCCCTCGTCCAATCTACCTCCGGGTACCATCATCTCTTCCTGGATGATCCCCAACTGGTCTCTTGGCTCCTTCCCTTGACCGCCTAGATTCTCCCCCTATGGAACAGCTAGACAGAACCATAAAGAACATAAATCCAGACTGCATCTGCAAAATTGCAAATATTAGCTCCTTTAATTCATCTGATGACGTACAGTTCTCATGTGCAATTTCTACAAAAGAAGCATCTGGGAGAGCTGTTGGCTTGCCAGCCGATGATAACCCACAGAGACACTTCCTGCTCATGGGGTTTGACTTGCTTTTATGACCTTGATATGAAAATTGGAAAAGAGCTGCTTTTTCGAATGATAAAACTGCATTGAAATATGTCTCCTAATTGATGTACAGGAGATGTATTTATACTTTGGACACTCGTTCTTGGTCAGTTATGTGCATCACAAAGCTCTTCTCCGGCCCAAACTTGCTGTTTTACACTCTTAATAGTATTTTAATAATGCACTTTCTTAATTTGAATATCATCGACCTTTATACTTATGGTTACTGATTACCATGACCTGTTTAAGGAAGCTTTGCTCCAAATCATAAGAATATTCTCCTACATTATGTTCTAGAAGACTCATTGTTTTACTTTTCACTTTTCTATCTATAATTCACACAGAATTTATTTTGTCTAAGGTATAGGACAAAGGCCAAGATTCTTTTTTTAATCTATATGGATGTATCATTGATGAAGACCCCGTACTGAAAAATATCATCCTTCATCTCAAGAACCAACTTTGTCATTTGTGCGTGTGTGTGTGCGTGTGTTGGTGGTGTATGCATGGAATCTATTCTCTTCCATCAGTCTGTTTGTCTATGTTTGCATCAATGTCATATTATTTTATTAATTCTTGCCTTTTACTAAGTCTTGATTATTGTTCGTTAAGTATTGAGATTTTATTTTTATTCGTGCAGGCATCTTGGCTCCCCTAGGTCCATTTCATTTTCATGTAATTTAAAATCACTACCCGTTTTTGAAAAATTGCTTCTTTTCTTTTGTTTTATTTAATGGTATGTTCTAGCTTTGTATGTTGTTGTCTTAACTCCTTGTCCTTCTTTGTTGTTTTGTAGTGAATGTATTTGCAATTAAAAATGTTCGGCTGCACTCTCCTTTGACAAAACTTTGAAGATTTTGAAAATTAGTGTTCTAATTCTTGTTCATTTATAAGTGAATTTTAATTTCTCATTTGAATTTCTCTTCTAAAAAGAGCTATTTTGAATGTGTAAGTTTATAAATTTCAGACAATTTTTTCTTATCTTTTTATTATAATCAAGCTTTATTGTGTATGACCTAGTGATGGCAGGCTGAGGAATTTTCTTCTTTCTTCTATTGCAAGAAAAATGTGCGATCGTTTTTTCAACCAACTATGTATATGTGAGTAAACTTTGTTCTTACATGACTGAATATAAAATAACAATATATGCTATTTGCTTACCAGGTAGAAGTGTTTTTCAAATCCTCTGTATTCTAAATATGTTTGCATAATTTATTAACCTGGGTTCCCAAGATAGATATGTTTTGCTTTTGGCAAAAATCTCCTTTTATTTCTCTTAAATGTGGTCTTTAATAGTTTAATCTTATGTTAGTAACTGGATAAAGTTAATGACTGATAAAACTTTTTAGAATATTATTATTTTAATAAATATAAAATATTATGCCTATTCTTTTAGATCTTGAATTAGGGTCTGTTTGATAGTATCCACTGCTAAATTTGTTTTCTTTTGCTTTTTTTTTAAATTTTTTTAATGTTTATTTTTGAAAGAGAGAGAGACAGAGTGCAAGCAGGGGAGGGAGGGGCAGAGAGAGAGGGAGACACAGAATGTGAAGCAGGATTCAAGCTGTCAGCACAGAGCCCAACAACAGGGCTTGAACCCACAAACTGTGAGATCATGACCTGAGGCAAAGTAGGATGCTTAACTGACTGAGCCACCCAGGGGCCCCTTTGTTTTTTAATTGAGCCCTTATTTTTAGTTTTTTGTTTATGCAACAGATGTTGAATTTTATCATTCTGTAATTTTCGTTAAGAATGAAAAAGTAGACATAAGTTAGTGATTGCCCACAAAACCAAAATTTTTTTATTTTTTTATTTTTTTATTATTTATTTTTTTTTTTAAATAAAGGTGTTTTTTTTTTTAACGTTTATTTATTTTTGAGACAGAGAGAGACAGAGCATGAACAGGGGAGGAGCAGAGAGAGAGGGAGACACAGAATCTGAAACAGGCTCCGGGCTCTGAGCTGTCAGCACAGAGCCTGATGCGGGGCTCGAACTCACGGACCGTGAGATCATGACCTGAGCCGAAGTCGGACGATTAACCGACCGAGCCACCCAGGCACCCCAAAACCAAAATTTTTTAAACAGAAAGCTGTGACATACCATAGAAGCAATGGAGTCAAGACTTTGCTTTTTTACTCATTGGTTGAAATGGAAGTATCCTCGCCAGTCATTATTATGACAGTGTTTTTATATTATCTTTCATTGTTCCAAGGCAAGATGCCAGAAACATGTACTACTTTAAATGCATTGCGGGGCGCCTGGGTGGCGCAGTCGGTTAAGCATCCGACTTCAGCCAGGTCACGATCTCGCGGTCCCTGAGTTGGAGCCCCGCGTGGGGCTCTGGGCCGATGGCTCGGAGCCTGGAGCCTGTTTCCATTCTGTGACTCCCTCTCTCTCTGCCCCTCCCCCGTTCATGCTCTGTCTCTCTCTGTCCCAAAAATAAATAAAAAACGTTGAAAAAAAAATTTAAATGCATTGTTGGTAGGTCCGTTGTCAGCTAGAGCTATAATTTATGACTATTGATAGTAATAAAAAAGACGTGAATGGTTGGTATTTTTAATTGTGCTCAATTGGTATCATGTATATTTCATAAGGTAATATTTTTCCATTGAAAAAGAGTAAGACATTGTTGAATACTATTTTTAAGACCTACTTACCTCTTTTTTTAACGTATTTTTTTAGTTTTGAGAGAGAGAGAGAGAGAGAGGAAGAGAGGCAGAGAGAGAAGGAGACTAAGGATCCAAAGCTGAAGCTGTCAGCACAGAGCCCGATGCGGGGTTAGAACTCACGAACTGTGAGATCATGACCTGAGCCAAAGTCAGAAGCCCAACCAACTGAGCCACCCAGGTGCCCCAAAGCCTACTTAGCTTCCTTGTTATCCTGTGCAGACAAATGCTCACACAGACTTTCTTTTATGACTTTTGTGATTTTTTTTTCTTTGAATTTATGGGTGTGGTTAGTGCTCCCAAGCCATCTCACTTCCCAGGCCTCTCTGTATATAGCACCGGACCAGCAAGTTTCTCCTAGAACACTCTTAATTCTATCCTTTGGTAGTTGTACTGTGTTAAGGAGGATTCTGAAGTGCAAATCAGTTTTACTGTGAGATAACAATGTTTTCAGTTAGCAGTTAGGATGAGGGGGTTGGCTGCTGGAGGCTGCTAAGGAGCCCTGAGATGTCACCTCTCTTCCGGGATATATGCTCTTAAAGGACAGAGACCTCAATCTGCTTTTTCTCTCCAGTGTGTGCAACAAAGGATTTGAACAATAAACATTTGTGAAATGATAAAAAATCAACACTAATTTTATAATATGAGGGATTTTCTGGTGACATGGAAAACAAAATCTGTATTATCTTGCTTGGCCTGCCATAACACAATACCATAGGTTAGGCAGTATCTTAACCAGCAGAAATTTCTGTGTTACAGTTCTGGAGGCTCTAAGTCCAAGATCAAGGTATCCACAGGGTTGGTCTCTGGTGACAGCCCTCTTCTGGTTTGCAGACAGCCTCCTTCTCCTCGTGTCTTCACATGACCTTTCCCTGTGCACCCACTTTTAAGAGGATTACTCTTATGGAATTTAGGGTCTGTCCTTCCAATCTCATCAACCTTAATTACCTCCTTAAATAACCACCAAAGAAGGTTGAGATTCACAGACAATGGATCACAGCCAGAGCATAATTTTCCTATAAAGTTTTTACCAGGACACCCTGAGAGATTTGATCTCAATATCTTAGACTTTGAATATCTCAGTGAGATGCAAAAAAATACATGTCACTCTATCCCAGAACCAGAAAGTTGAGTATAAACCAGGTTAAATTTTATTATTCAATTGAGAAATACATTAACTTAACAGAGCTACTTGGTATTTAAAGGAAATTTAGAATAAAGCTAACTATATAAGGAAGAAACACAATTAATTAATTAATTAATTAATTCTTATCTCAAGGAAATCTCAATGACACAGTGCCAGGCTTTTTTATGGTGGATAAAACTTTAATCATTTCACATTTCCTGAATACTTCAGTGCTGAAGTATTTACACATGAGCACCCAGTAATCCATTTATTCAACAAGTTTTATTGAGGATTTACTGTGTTCTCAAGCGGGCCATGCCAAGACCCAGTGGGACAGAGGCATGGGAGAAGAGGGCCATATTCTCGCAAGTTGTCTAGTGGGAAAGTAGACACGGGATGGTTTCATTTGTGTTCATAGACAATTCATGTCTTTTAAGAGATTTCAGTTTCAAATTTCACTTTGTGCCTGGCTATTTTACTTTCTTATGTATTAATTTGTGATATTATCAAAGAATCTATTATGTTTTCTATTTCTTTTACATATATGAATATGTATAGCTATTGATTATTATAAATGGATCGTTAATTATATAATATGCTATTTCACTAAATTTTCTTGTTATTTGTATGAATAATCCATTGGTTCTTGTGAATTTTTAAAATATAAAATCATATTACCTGTGAATGTAGATAGTTCTACTTTTTTATCCTAAATCCTGTGCCTTTTAATTACTTTTCTCTGTGTAATATTATATATGTGTATTGACATATACATATATATACATATACATGCCAACACACACACCAGCTCCTATTTTATTTAGTGTTTTAATATGAATGTGTGTAATATGTCTTAAAAATTGAAAATCATCACATTTTCTGCATCTATGTAGATGAGCTTAGAATTTTTCCTTTATCCTTATCAATCTGATGGGCTATATTAATACATTTCTTCATATGGACCCACTATCATTCTTGGAGTTTATCCAAGTTGATCAGGACTTATTATTTCCTTCAAGGTATGATTAATATACATTTCCTCTTGAAATACTGAGGAGGAAAGTTACTCCTCTTTTTTGTGTTTATGTAGAGGAGACTGGCTTCCACTCAACAATCCAGGAATGACAATAATGAAATGGATGCAAACAGTTTTTCTTTCTGCACTTTATTATTTATTTCCTAAAATAAAAATAGGCCAGTGTTAACCACGTTGCTTTTGTTCACCAGTGGTGAGGATATTTTGCCTCAAAGCAAGAAAGAAGAGAAGTTCTCTCTCTTGCTACTTGTTTTAAAAATGGAGGGATAAGAAATACCATCTGTTTCCAGTGTCGTGTGGAATTTTTTCAACGGCACTTTATAGTTTTCAGAGTGCAGTTCTTTCACCTCTTTGGTTAGGTTTATTCCTAGGTATCTTATTATTGTGGGTACAATTATTGAGATTGTTTTCCTCAATTTCTCTTTCTGCTGCTTCATGATTGGTGTATTGAAATGCAACAGATTCCTGTATGTTGATTTTGTATCCTGTGACTTTACTGAACTCCTGTATCTGTTCTAGCAGTTGTTTGGTGGCGTCTTTTGGGTCTTCTGTGTATGGTACCATATTATCTGCAAATAGTGGAAGTTTTACTTCTTCCTTACTGATTTGGATTCCTTTTATTTCTTTTTCATGTCTTATTGCTGTGGCTAGGAATTCCAGTCCTATGTTTAATATAAGTGGTGAGAGTGGACATTCTTGTCTTGTTCCTGCCCTTAGGGAAAAAGCTCTCAGTTTCTCCCCATTGAATATGATGTTAGCTATGGGTTTGTCATAATATGCCCTTTATTATGTTGAGTTCTATTCCCTCTAAACCTACTTTGTTGAGGGCTTTTATCATGAATGGATGTTAAACTTTGTCAAAATTTTTTCTGCATCTGTTGAAATGACCATATGGTTCTTATCCTTTCTCTTATTGTTGTGATGTGTCACATTGATTGTTTTTCAAATGTTGAACCGCCCTGACAATCCAGAAATAAATCTGTCTTGATTGTGGTGAATGATTTTTTTAATGTATTGTTGAATTCAGTTTGCTAGTATTTTATAGAGAATTTTTACATCTATGTTAATCAGGGATATTGGCCTATAGTTCTCTTTTTCAGTGGTGTCTTTATCTGGTGCAGCCACTGTAGAAAACCATATGGAGTTTCTTCAAAAAGTTAAAAATAGAACTACCTTATGGTCCAGCAATAACATGACTAGTTATTTACCCAAAGAATACAAGAACACTAATTCAAAGGAATACACGCACTCCAGCATTTATAGCAGCATTATTTACAATAGCCAAGGTACGGAAGCAACTCAAGTGTCCATTGGCTGAAAACTGGATAAAGAAGATGTGATATATATACATAATGGAATATTATTTAGCCATAAAAAAGAATGAAATATTGTCATTTGCCACAGCTGAACGGAGCTACAGATTATAATGCTCAGTGAAATAAGTCAGTCAGAGAAAGACAATATGATTTCACTCATATTTGGAATTTAAGAAACAAAACAAATGGGGAAAAGCAGAGAAAGAGAGAGAGAGCAAGAAACAGACTCTCAATTATACAGAACAATCTGATGGTTACCAGAGAGGAGGTGAGTGGGGGGAAGGGTGAAATAGGCAAGGAGGATTCAGGAATGCACTTGTGACGACCACAGGGTGATGTGTGGAAGTATTGACTTACTATATGTATACCTGAAACTAATACAATGCTGGATGTTAAATCACTGGAATTAAAATAAAAACTTTAAAAAGAAAGTAGACTGACCCCAGCTTTGATCCCAGCCCTCCCAGAGAACATCCAAGACATCAGGTAGAAACAGTATTAATATTGCTGTTAAAGGCATAATTCTGGGACATTAAGGGTGGAAGTGTTTTGTTCTTTTTTTTTTCCTTTGCAATGAAACTTTACTGGTGTCTTTCGTAATAGATGTTTTAAAGCCTGGAGAGAAGCATCATCCTACAGGATAATAACATTGCAAACCCTTTTTTTACAGTGTGATTGGAAAAATAGAGAAGGGGGACTCCGGGACATTTTCAGCAATAGTTTCTAATAAAACCTAATTGGAACATCCTCAGAACCATTCTGGAAGGGCAGTCCTATGAAATGCTCGATGGGTGGGCTTTTAGGGTTAGATGTAGGGAATTGATGTCTCTGCACAGAGGTCAAGTGCAGTCTTCCAACAATCTGAGTTGTTGCATTTGCTAAAACCACACAACTGTTTGAGCCCAATTTGGAAATTTTTAGGCGCTGATGAGAAAAAAAAAAAGAAAACAACTCATAATTGCATGAGTTGAGAAGTAGGAGGCCACTGATAAGGAGATAGTTAAGGTTATATGTTAATTTTGTTGTAATGGCTCACGTCTTGGGTGGTGTCAGACTCAGAATTTGGAGGAATTGGGAAGCAACGTAGATTTCTTCCATCTTGTCGTGATAGTAAAAAATTATTGTGACAAGTTTTCTTTCCACATAGGTCTTTCTTCCCGTTGTCAAAAACATTCTGTTGCTCCAAGAATTGATGTGCTTTATTTTCTGATACCATCAGTACCCACCTAGCTCTTTCAACTGACAGTTTAACTCTTCCAGCTTTGTTAGCTTTTCCCTTATAAGCCATCTTGTGCAATGTGTGCATGTAATGTGTGTATGTGATACCTTAGAAGAGAAGAACGTAGATCAACTGATCTCTGCAGTGAGCAGGATGTTTAGTGTCCTCTCACAGTTAGACGAGAATCCTAAATGTATTCACACCTGGAGACTCAGTAGCGAAGGATCTCTCAGAATCTACCTCTGGAGAATTTTATGCAAATTGCAGTCTTTGAAATTGAAGTGCATTTTGACGTAGTGGGGAAGTTCACCACATAAAAGCAGCCAAAATCAAAATCCCTTCTTAAAGTGAAGAATCAGCTGTCTTTTAACTAGCTTTGTTATTTGTTTTCCTGGAAGGAGCAAGTTCACGCTAACTGCATTTTCCTAGAGTTTAATACATCTGACTTAGTTTTGGGAATGTACCAGAACAAACAAAAAACAAACAGACAAAAATAAATAAATAAATAAATACAAACTTTAAATTCGGCTTGGGACATTAGGTAAAGCTAATCACAGTGTCCTCGTCTTGCACAAATAGAGGTGCACCCATTTGTAAACGCATTCACTTGCAGCTTTGTAACAATTGGTGCAAGAGGAACATAGAAGAACCATCTCATTCCGTGATCAAGGAGTCCTGACAGCCTGCGCTCTAAGAAGCTATGAGTTCTGGGGTGCCTTGGGTGGCTCTTGATTTCTGCTCAGGTCATGATCTCACGCTTGGTGAGGGCAAGCCCCGTGTTGGGCTCTGTGCTGAGCGCGGGGCCTGCTTAGAATTCTCTCTCTCCCTCTCTCACTCTGCCCCTCCCCACCTCAAAATAAATAAATAAACATTTTTAAAAGTCTGATATTAAAAAAAAAAAAGAAGAACCTATCAGTTCTGGGCTTCACAGCTCTCATCCTGCTGGCACCCCAGCCCTCACCACTGTCCGTAGGCAAAAGTCACTCCCTCCACCTGGAGAATGTTTCCTGCCTGTGTCCTGTCCTCTCCATCTTCCCCCACTGACCTAATGTGTGCCTTCCAGTCATAATCACCTCCAGAAACAGTGGTGGGCAATCCCTCACTCTGCGTCTACACTGATTTACCTGTAAATTATAGACAGACGCTACCATTTCATGGTCGGTGTGAAACAAGTTCAAAGGCTGACACTGAAAAGGATGAGCTGAGAATAACTGTACAGATAAATCGGGAAATGTTCCCCATCTTGATGAACTGGCCGATGGACCTGTCCCCCTGCCCTCCTCCCCCTGTTCCACTTTTTCTCCGGCTTCATAAGCTCTGCCTGGCCATTCTGGGGTGTCGCTTTGATAGTCCCCACGTCATATATTTAATAATTTCCCCCAGGCCTGCAGATTGATTTCAAATTCTCAAGCTCAGAATTCAACAATTCTGAAACTAGGCCCTGTCTTCACTCCTGCTGCATCCACAGGGGCCCCTGGGCTGGGGCCAGACAGCCTGCTCAGATCTCTGGCTCTCCGGGAGCCACCCAGTGCACCTGACCCTGTGCACACTTCCTAGTCTTCCTTCTCTGCTGAATTTAGACTGTGCCCCCATAAAAAAATGACCGTTCGTAATATATGAAATTCCTCACCTCTTTTCCTGGAAAGAACTTTGTTTTGTGCTAATTTTACAGTTCCTTAGACACTGATATGAGCTGGCCGGTTAAAGACAAAAAGTAAATCGAGTGGATATGTGCTTTTCTTTCTGTTAATACATATCCAAACGTGTACTTTCCCTTAGACTTGTAACATAATAAAGTATATAATCCAAACAATTTTTTTTTAAGTGTCAAACTGGTCTTCTACAGGAATATGTTGCTTGTGTATTGGAATCACACAGAATCTTCCATTTTATTGCATTTGAGGAAAGAGAACATTTATCTAAAAGAACAAGTGAAAGCCAAAACACATACAGTATCTGAGGTAGATTATTTAAAAATTATACATGTTTTAGTAAAGTAGACATTTTATATGAAATTCATATTCCCAAAAAGGCCTATTTTTAGAGAAATAATATTTTATTGAGACAACTATATATGGGAGCTCTTTATTATTTCTTTCCAAATCTTTCTTTAAACTTCTCCAGAGTAATATAAAAAGCAATAAAGCTACAGTTGGACAGTCTGTTTTAGTGACAGATTTCTCAAGTGCATGACATTTTGTTTGCCGTATTAAAAGGCATAAGTGAGCTTGGAAGGCATGATAAAGGACTGAATGGAATAACTTTTGACTACATATCAGCATCACTTTCCAGGTTAAACAGTGAAGTTAGCAGTAGATAAGGTAATCATAGCAAAAAAACATGTAGGATTGAATACGTTTTACAAAAAGTCTATGTTTTCCACTTTTCTCCAAGTAGAAATGACAATGTCTTATATTTTAAATATATACAACTTAAGACAAGTTCATGCCTTTGCATGAACACCCATAATAAATGTTTTCATTCCTGAATTGGTTTAGCAATTATCATGGTAGACGAAGGATGGAGAGCAGTTCCAGTGGCTGGAGTGTCAGAATGAGACCAGTCAGCACCAAAATGTCCAGGTGGAACTGTTGACCATTTCCCGTGTCATTTAGTGTAAAGTTGCTCCCCCCAGTTCCCTACAGAGCTGTAGCTGAGGTCCACCTGGTCAGCAGTCTTCTTTATTTGAGGGGACCGTTGGTGGTCCATTTGGAGAAGTATTGAAGCTGAAGTCTGAGTCACTGAAGGGCAACCTGGAGACCACAAAGGCACAAGAGAAGAATCCCAGACCATGGGGCCATGGGAATGGAGGTCCCTGGGTGTCTGGTGAAACTGTGAAGGCTTTGGACTTATCATGGAATTTGAGACTGGAAGTATTCCTTTATCTCCCAGAAGGTTGACAAAACATCAGCATCACGCGACCACTCGTCCACTGCTTCAGTATGTCCTTACAAATGATGAACAACACTAACCTCACCTTTTCCAGAAACAATCACAGGGCAAAGAAATTCCAAAATAAATACTACGGCAAATCTATTGTCTCCCACCAAACAGATGACCAATGGTGAGCTAGACTGTTAATAACTTTTCTGTATTTTCTACCTGTAGTCATATATTGGTGTTAAGACTTAAAGAAACACAATATAAAAGTTATGCTTATGGAAATCAGAGATGCTACTTTTGTCTTTACAGGAAGACATGGAATCATTGAACGGAAATTATTTGAGCTGAGGAAACTCGGGGGTTTCTCAAAAATGGCCTGGCTCACGTTCTGGCATGTCATCCCATATGCTAAAATTTTGACAATCTGTCACACATCTAGAAAATCTATTTGCCATCACTCAAATCCCCTGAAATATAAAGAACGCTTCTACCCCGTAATGTTGGAAGATGGTTTATCAAAGTGAACGTGAATAATGAGAAGGGGTCTTGAGTATGAATTAAAATATGGTGTCTGCTTTAACTTTGATTTCTGAAAAGCTTTGGAGACCCCTTACTAGTAAGTTTCAATGGTGTGGCAGTGAACCACAGGCTCATCTGTAACATTTGGAATAATCTAAGAGTATGGGACTGTGGGAAAATGAGAATAAGCATTTAAAAAAAAATAGAATACCCTCATATAGAAAGACATGTAACCTCTGGATACATTTTTTTAAGTGTAAGATATGTGTTTAAATGCCTTCTTCCCATGTTACATGTGTCCCAGGCACAATTTAATAGACCCCACATATTTTCAATCATGAGTATATGATGATGAAGACCAATATACTTTATTGGTATAACAGCACATACTTTTCTATGACAAGGTCCTATTTCCACCTGACAATAGGAAAACAAAATTTTATTGAATAATAAACTAAAGCTGATCAGCCAACTTTTCCAGGCACTCTGACTTAAACAGTCTCATGCGGGAATATATACTGTCACATCTAAAATTCATTTAACTCAGGTCTAGAGTGACATTTGCACCCTGAAGTCCCCCCCCCAGCCCCCAACCAGCTGATCCATCTGTAGAAAGAGGCTGCCCTTGGCCTTGGCATGGCTGGGTGCCACCAGTGCTGTGCCAGGACCGAGCTTGGTGGTGACTCTTCCCTGTGGTGGCCCACATGACCTCCCAGATGCTCTATTCCATAGACTCCAGGTGTTCCCAGAGTTATAGCCTGTCCTGGGTACTATAAACTAATGTATTTGCTATATTACACCTAGGGAATTATAAAATGAGAATAATTATAATTAACTACTATAAATTCATGGCAACTATATTTTTATTAGCGCTGTGATGTTAACCAGTATTCTCTATTTCAATGGTTGAAATTAGTTTAAATGTAAATTCTCATAAAGAGTTTGGCCCTCACCCATAGAAAAGATAAAAAGAGCATCATGGAAATACATATTCAAAATTTTATAGACAATGTAAGGATACTATATTGCTATTTTTTTAAGTTTATTTATTTATTTATTTATTTATTTATTTATTTATTTATTTTTGAGAGAGAGAAAGAGAGCATGAGCAGGGAAGAAGCAGAGAGAGAGGTAGAAAGAGAATTCCAAGCAGGTTCTGTGCTGTCAACGTAAAGCCCTATGGGGGCTCAGACCCATGAACCTGTGAAATCGTCACGTGAGCTGAAATCAAGAGTCAGATGCTCAACTGACAGAGCCACGCAGGCACCTCTTGATTTTCTTCAATTGCAAATATTTTTATCTCATGATTTTTTTCACTTGAAAAGAACAGATCAAAGAAATGAAGAGGGATATCTTGGGTTTGTTTTTGACACTTCTGCTCTTCTCAATTCTTAAAAAAAGCTACTTGTGATTTTTGGGAAATTGACTGTACTAGAAGATAGCAAAGGACGTTTAAATTTGTTTTTAAAAAATTTAATTAAAAAGGGGAAGAAAACAATTGAAGTAAAACAATTGGAGTAAAACAATTGAAGACACCTAGTACATTGAATGATATAGTTGAACCCTGAATTTGAAGAGATTATTAGAAAATTGAATTCTAAAGCCAGAAAAAGTCTAGCCCCACGTGGTAGGGACTTAGCCCCTGGACCACTGGGAAGGAGAGACAAGCCCCAGGGTCCACTCAGCCCAACCAGCCCTCCAATCCTGGATACATCAGCCTCACCCGGGAAACATGGACCCAGGACCAGGAGTCCTATCAGACCAGGATAAGAAGACTGGGTTTTGATCAAATCACTTAACATCTAAAAGCTGTTTGTTCAACTCCATAACGGATATAGTAATGCCTTTGATAGGCTTTGGGAGGAAATAACCACATGTCTCTGTAAGGTGGCAGGAGAAGTAAAATCTAAAGCACATCTGTTGATATGGAAAGGTGACTTTTTCTGAGAGGGAAACCCTAGAAGGGCCAACGGATTGGATGTGGTAACCAATTAACTTGAACTGACCTGATACTCTCCCAGAAGACCACGACCCTCCTCAGGAGCCGCTGGACCCAAGGCGAGTTGTGTCTGTGCATCCTGGTGCTTCTCACACACTGGCACGCCCTGGAGATACGTGCGGCCGCTATGTGTTGGTTCATGGATTAAAGGAAAAAAGGCCAGAACAAAGACTTATATTTATGGAGACTGTGCAAGCCAGACCCCTTCCTAGGCACTCAGCAGATGGCACCTTATGTAATTTCATCTTGATTACAAATTTGTGAGCAAGATTTTATCCTATTTCACAGCTGAAAAACAAGAGAGATTCAATTACTTGCCAAAAGTCAAACTGTTTGTGAGCCGGTCATCAGCGAAAAATCCCTCTTACTTTAGTGTCATCCAAACTATATAGGGTCACCCAAAACATACATATATTTTGATGTATATGTACATCTCTATGTGTACAGACGTCTGTATGTAAATATACGTTACATGTGTTACATACATTGTGTATGTATATGTGTACATACGTTCTATATGTTACATATAGAATATATGTGTACGTATATACATATATATGTTAATATGTGTGAGGCTGTATATACGTATGTGTGTATATATGTAATATTGCTATATATAATATGTATGTGTGTATATATGTTAATATGTGTCATATATAGGTTGTATATGTGTGCGCATATATGTAGATACATAGATATTGTTACCTATGGAATATAGGTGTGTATGTATATGTTAACATGTGTTCTATATATAGGATATATGTATGTATGTGTGTGTATATGTATATGTATGTGACTATATGCTCTCCCCTGACTCTATCACTTGTTCTGGCTATTCTCACATTCCTCTGTCTTCCTGTCTTATAAAGGTATCTCCCCTTTTTCTCCTCTCATCCTTGCTTGAGAACCACTTTAAATCAGGTAAAATTACTACTTTAAAGTTATTTAGGGGTGCCTGGGGGGCTCATTTGGTGAAGTGTCTGACTTCGGCTCAGGTCATGATCTCACAGTTCCTGGGTTCGAGCCCCGTGTCGGGCTCTGTGCTGACAGCTCGGAGCCTGGAGACTGCTTCGGATTCTGTGTCTCCCTCTCTCTCTGCCCCGCCCCCTCCCACTCAAAAATAAATAAACATTAAAAAAATTATTTAATAGAGTTTCTCCCCGTGGTTATGCCACCAACTCAATACACAGTTATGCCCATCATTTTCATTTTCATTTTGCTTTCAGTTGCTGATTACTATTTGTCTTAGTTTTGTTTGATGATTGTGTAAAATATTCATTTGGTTTTAAGATTAAATATACAAAAGAAGATATATCTTCACCTCTGTCCCTTCTACCCTATATCCTTCCCATTGGTAACTATTCTCTTTTAAATTTTACAGTATATGCTTCCTTTATCTTTTCTTTCTTTTTTTAAGTTTATTCACTTATATTGAGAGAGACAGCATGTGCCCACATGCACGTGTACGTGAGGTGGGAGCTGAGAAAGAAAGAGAGGGAGAATCCCAAGCAGCGGGGCTCGAACCCACCAACCGCGAGATCACGATCTGAGCTGAGATCGAGAATTGGACGCATAACGACAGAGCCACCCAATCGCCCCTTTCATTTTTGCTAACAGAAAAAAATAGGTATGTCTGTATATATGTAGATACACATTTGTGCATGTGAGTGTGTATCGTTTATATACCGTGTGTGTATATGTATGAAAGCATGTATATGTGTATGCATGTTGGGTGTGTGTGTGTGTGTGTATAGATAGATCTTCATCTCCCTTGGAAATACAGAGCAAACCATATACACGGCTATCATTCAACCTGGAACCCATTCCACAACATTACTTAAATGTCATTCCTTATATGTTTTCATGGTAGCATAGTACTTTATCTTGTAGATGAACTCTATTTTAGTCAACCGGTTCCCCGTTACTGAGGTTGGAGTGGTTTCAGATATTCCGCTATTATTTTCATATGCCCTGAATAGGAATCGTACTTACTTTGGGAAAGACATGCACGTTCTCTTAGTCTGATCTAGATACAGGAAGTAATAAAAGTAGAGGATTTTTTTCCATAAAATAGTTGCGGATCGATCCAGTGCCAAATCCGCGGGGCCACTAACTTTGGCTTTCAGATTATTCATTGTGAAAACATTCAGCCCAGCTGATCCGTTTGAAGGTGAGCCAGAAACACAGACACAAGTTCCACAAAATTGATTAGAATGATTTGTTTTCATCATTACTGGTAGATACATGAGATTGTACTTGAAAAGCTTAGAAAACCATCCCCCTCCCAGGATGGAGACTGTAGACTATAAGGTCGGACAATCCTGGGCTCAGCAACTGGTGTGCCAGCTTTCCAGCAAATGATGTGTGTGTGTGCTCGCCAGGCTTCCATGTGGAAATAGCTCCACTCATAAAGAGTTAAAGCCAGGATTCAATGCGATGACGTTGGTACATCACGGGTCATAGTGCTTGGTGTAAGATCAGCGCCCCGTAAATGCCAAATTATTATTACAATCATCTGCATCAACAAAGTAGTGTTCTCAAGTATAACCCCCATAATCCTTGGTTTTGAAAGTTGGGATAGGTGCTTGAAATTCAGCCCCTTGGTCCGATTTCTTTAGCTGGCTTTAATTATGTTGGCAAACCATAGCCATTAGGGTTTGCACACTTTAACTCACGTAACCTTTCGGAAACATCTCGAGAACTTAGACTCCGGTGAGAATAATCATCAGACCAGTATCAAAGGGCTAGAATAAAATTTTCAAATGCAATGATCTTGTCGGTATCGAATCCTTGGAGCGTTCCCCTGAACCCACAGGGTTTGTTTCATGCAATGTGCACTTTGTGTTTGGAAGTTTCTTCGTGTTAGGTATTAAAGGGAAAGCCACAGTATTTTGAATATTTATTTATGTAGAACACATTCCACAAAATTGATTACAATGACTTATTTTCATCATTACTGTTAGATCCATGAGAATTTACTTGAAAAGCTTAGAAAATCACACTCTGGTCTGGTGGAAGTTGTGGTTTAAAAAATAACTGGTGAGAACAAGTCTTCGGGGAAGGTAGGATAAGAGGTCATACGGTTTCCCTGTTCTACTTGGGTGAGAATTTTCACTAAATTAGAATTCTATATGAATCCCTTGCAGATATTATGATTTCAGTTGAATATTACAATAGTGTTATATAAGGTATATCTCATTTTCTGAGATTTTCCTTGGCTCGATCCAATATATTCCAGTTATTTTCACTAAAAAATCATGACCTATGCAATTAAAGTAAGTCTACTGGGTACGATATTCAATATTAGTTTTCTGTATGGAAACAGAGCTGAGTGACAGGACCGCACAGTGAATCCTGAAATGATTTTCAGTTCAGAGAAGACAGTCACAGACTCAACAAACTTAATGCTTCAAGTTGGGCTCCCCAAACTTTATATTTAGTGAAAATTGACAAAATTTTTTTCAGATTATGCTTAAAATCAAAACTGTATTAAAACGTGTTTCTTAAATTAAATGAGATCTTCTAGTTAGCAGAATATCTAACCCATAGTGGTAAACTCAGGAATTTAGTGACCTTTATATAAAAGCTGAACTCTTTCTCTAATGTCGCTAAGACCTGAGATCAGCCAATATGTATTACTTCCCCCGAAAATGGTATTGCAATGGTATTTCAATGGTGTTACACGTTGATATATAAGTTTGAACACAAGAACAAAGTATTTATTGGATAAACGGGATCAGTGCTTCGTTAAGGAAAAAACAGAAACGTGACCGAATCTACAACCATTTGTATCTAAACAAGGAGAACCAGTTATTCACTTGAGTGGCCTGGATGGTCTGCAAACCAGTAGGTAAGGTCCAAGAGTGAAAAACCCAAACTCTCAAAATACGTTTAGAAAATTCGTTTGCTCTCCACATGCTTTGATTTATGTGTCTTAGTTCCCATCGTTACAAACGTCCTTAATGTTTATTAAATGACCTCGATATCTCTTTAAAATCACAATTAATATTTAAATACTTATTAGAGAGGGGCGCCTGAGTGGCTCAGCCGGTTAGGCATCTGACTTCGGCTCAGGTCATGATCTCACGGTTCGTGGGTTCGGGCCCCGAGTCAAGCTCTGTGCTGACAACTCAGAGCCTGGAGCCTGCTTCAGATTCTGTGTCTCCCTCCCCTCAGCTCCTCCCCTGTTCACACTCTGTCTCTCTTTCAAAATAAGTAAAGATTTAAAAAAAAATTTAAATACTTATTAGAGAGACATCAATACTACTCAGCTTACAATACCAGTGGGCTTTCAGCCAGAACATGAAGACGTTTGAATGGAAGAGTAATTCCTATCAACCTTTTCATATTTCTTGGTAAAATTCTTAAAATGTTCTCAATTCTAGTTTAAGCGTATTCTCTCACCTCATCTCCTGATGGAGAACATGATCACAAACATCCTTTTTGTTTTTAATTCCCTCAATGTCTTTTGTTTCCATTTTGAAAGCAGCTTTAAGTATTCAAGATAACATTGTACTTAACTGAGCGGCTCTGCATTCGATACAGTGGCTCTAATAAGGGTAGGAAATTCTTAACATGCAGTTGACCTTAAAGCTTCACCTCTTGCGTAAACAAATTCCACCTAGGAGATCATTTTATCTTTTTAGGGGACACGAAAAAAAATTTTTAAATTTCATTCCCACTAAAGTTTCTTCTGTTGTGTTAACTCTGTCTAATATCTTTTCTTTATATCCTTCGTTACCCTGTTTAGTATGTTTCATAAAATTTAAATGGGCTGCTGTTAAAACCGGCTCTATTAGGGCCGTTACTGCACAGGTAAATGGAAAGATGCTAAACACTTGACAGACTGAAGTAAGAGGACCTGCCCCAGTGACAGAGGACATTATATGCCCAGTTGGGGCTGTGGAATCAGCAGTGGCAAAACACAGCAGGGCTATTTCAAGGTTTAATTGTGCACTTACAGCCATTTATCACAGAACAGCTCAGCAACCTGTTCGCAATTTAGAGAAAAAGTATCACACCCACCAGCTATCACAAAAATGAAACTCCCATAAAAAGTAAGAAAAATATTCATTAGTGTCACTGCTGGAGCCTCAGGATATGAGGTAGGAAAGAAAGATGTATTTCAGAAATGGAAAGGAAGGGGTAGGAAGGAAGGAAAGGACGAAAGAATACAAGAAAGGAGGGAAGGGGAACTAAAATATTGTGATGTTAGTATATTACTGAAAAAGTGATAAAGGTCCTAGAGCACAGTATTTGAAATTAATTCCTGTGTATTCACTCTGGAAATCAATCATGCAAAGTCCTAGAATTTTTCCTTGTCTGAGTTTTGTATTATTGAATTTTCAGTGCCTTATCGTCCTTAGAACACACAGGTAAGTTGAAAATATGAAATCAATCTGGATCTCAACTTTATGACCCATTTCCCAGGAGTAGAACGATTCACCATGGCTTGAAGAGATATTTCATGGCCCCTGCAGTCTGTCTCTGTGTTACCAAGACCCTAGAGGACAAAGTTCTTTACTGAGTGAAAGAATGGATACGTATAATAAGCATCTATCATCATCATAGGATAAGAGAATGAGAGTACGCTTAAAACCACTTTATTACATTATGATTGACATGTAAAAATATGGAAATATTTTCTTCCTTCCTTCCTCCCTCTCTTCCTTCCTCTCTCCCTCCCTCTCTTCCCTCTTTCCTCCCTCCCTTCCTCCCTCCCTTCCTTCCTTCCTTCCTTCCTTCCTTCCTTCCTTCCTCCCTCAATGAGTTAGGAGATATGTATATACTTATACTATGAAATTTGAGTGAAATTTAAAAAAATTTTTTGTGAAACTATCACCAACAAGTCCATAGACATATCCAATTGAAATAATATTTTCAATATTTCAACACATGTAATGATTTTTTTTTTGAAATTATAGGTCTTTGTTGTAATTTGTTATTTATTTTTTGGGGATGTAATGCATATGAATATTAAAGTAATCAAACAATACAGTGGGGTATAAAGCAGAAAGTACCCCATAACATACTCTCTCCCCTTAGAAAACTAATCCTGACAGTTTAGATTTTATTTTGTACATCAGAATTGTTTCCTTATGCACAGTTAGTTGTGTATGATTGATTATGGCTGTGTCTGTTTTATACACTGACACAGATAATGTTATTTTTACAAAACTAGATGACATTTTTGTAATCTACTTGCATTTTTATCTTGATACATTGTATTATCTATAATCCAAGTAATTCATCTCCAAAACTTTTGCTGAAGCACAATTTCTTTTTTTTTTTTTTTAACGTTTATTTATTTTTGAGACAGAGAGAGACAGCATGAACGGGGGAGGGGCAGAGAGAGAGGGAGACACAGAATCGGAAGCAGGCTCCAGGCTCCGAGCCATCAGCCCCGAGCCCGACGCAGGGCTCGAACTCGCGGACCGCGAGATCGTGACCTGAGCTGAAGTCGGATGCTTAACCGACTGAGCCACCCAGGCGCCCCTGAAGCATAATTTCTAATGGAAGTGAGCATTAAGGACACCGAGCATTAAGGACACACACCCAGGCCTCATACACTTTGGGCTATCTGGAGGGTGAACGGACTCAGAGACCCCTGGGAACATTGACTTGCCCCCACCTCAAGTCTACCCAACGACCAACAAGAGGGTGGCACCTTTCCAAAAGCTGGATGTGGAGCAGGCAATAAAGAATGTCCTAGTCCATCACTGAGGTTAAGCCAAAGTTCTGTACTGGATTATTCGCTGTCTCAATATCAATTAAATGATACTGTCGTTGTCTATTGCCCCTTGTGCATAGGCTTCACCATGATGCAGCTGCAGAGCGGAGAGTGGGGATGCCTGATGGGATGGGATCAGGAACCAGAACAGCATCGAATTCTGTAATACCTGGCCTTCTTCTCAAGACTCTTGCAACCTTACCGAGAACAGTCCTGAGGGATGCCCACCATGAATCTGCAGGGGGCCATGCACCCTCTTAGAAAGCCCATTTTTAATGGACACATTCTATATTTAGATACCTTGGTTCCTTCAGTCAGCTACGGCAGAGCCTGCTTTACTATCCCCATCCTGTGCGCGATGATTTTGCAAACCCTTGCTTTCACCCACTTTGAAAATCTTTCTTTTACTCCCTTTGTGATTTAACCCACAGAGGATTTTTTCCATGTTGCCAGTTTTGGAAAACAGCTCATCGTAGTCCCCCAATGCAGGAAGAAATAGTCACAGAGTTTCATTAAACCTTTCATTTTAAGTTGGGTGCTGAAATAAACTAGGATGCTTAATAACATTGCATGATGAAAAAAAAAAACAGTAAAGAGGACTGTATGTGCAAACATCTGTCTGCATTGACTAGATTGAATTCTTTTTATTTCCATGAGAAAGAAAATTTTGAGATCTATTATTGTGGACAATTGTTAATTAGAATCCTTGTTTACTTCAAAAGAACAGAAAAGATGTATGGTTTTCGCTCACCATACCCTCAGGTAGAGCAAAAACTGATGGAGAGAAAAGGAGAAGAGACCATCACAAGAAAGAGTGAGAGGCAGGTGCAGCATGTAGTGATGGCCCATTTGCATTTTAGGCTTTTATTTTAAGCATAATGGACGGTAGGGACATGGAAAAACTGGGCAAAGGATCTATTTGGACCCATGCATTACTTATCTGCATCAACCGCCAGAGATTGAAGACAACGTCTGCATGAGATAGTTGAAAATTGACAAATTCATCTACAACCTGAATTTATTCTCTGCCTTGGGACATGTCAGCCAATAGCATCTTTGTCAGAAATGTATGGCCATACGGATGGCAATTAGAATAAAACAAATCGCAACGGCATGTATCGAGATGGTGCCCGGGCTACGACGACTTCCAGCGACAATGGTAGGAGTCATGTGCCCGCGCTCACTTCGTGGGATGTTGCCCAAATGAGTTTGGAATCTGGATTTTTGGAATGTCATTTAGACGTCTCTGAGCTTGGAGATTCGACATTTTATTTAGTGACTAGAATATACGGTTATAGAGTCAGGAAAGAATGTTGCAGGTAAAAACTCTGTGGCAGTCCTGACTCCCGGTCCTCAGTTTCCCCCCTAAAATCTGAAGCTAGGAGCATGCCGAGGACAGCGCGGGTCTGCCAGCAGCAGCTACACAGACAAATGCGTCGCCTCCCTCTGGAAGGCCCCCTGCCCACCCAGGCCGGACTCCAGGCGGAAGAGAGGCATGACCCACGCTAAGCCTCACCCGGGCACACCGCAGTTATCAGGCACTTACTTCTTCACCGTCCCTCCCCCTGGACTGTCAAATCCCCTAACACCTTCACAGGTAAATTACTAAAAGTTCTAGTTAGCTTTGGACTTTCGTACTTTTAGGGGAAGTGTCACTTTTCATTCTGAAGGTCAGATGACACAAGGCTAGTGTTGGCTTTTATTGTGACTGTTATGAATCTTCATTCATGCTTGTGCTTAGCAGCAGTTCAATTAAAATCAAAGGCCAGTACAAAACTGGATCATTTGTTTCAGCTAGCCATGTATTCCAGAATCACTGGATAGTAAGATTCCTGAGGCTAGCAAAGATTTCTGAATGATTTATCAAGAAAATCAGGTCAGGGCTAGCCCGGGAGCATGACGCAGAATTCCACACGAGCATAGACTTTGGAGAACAGGCGGTTATTCAGTGAGGAAAAGTATGCCCTCATTTGCTGGTCCAATGTGTATTTCCTGACCCTACTCTGGGATGAACAATGTGTGAGGCCAACAGTGTGGACCCAGAGTGAAATGGTTCTTGCTTTTAGTCACATGGGAAAGCTGGAGGGAACAAATTTAAGGAGGTGGGTATGTGTGGACTGATCTTGGGATCAATGTGTGTTCCAGTGTGGCTGAGCTCGTCAACAAACACTGGTGTCACGGAAAACAAAGCGAAATCACGGCACCCAGGGGTCTCAGTGGGTTGAGCCTCTGACTCCACTGTGGCTCAAGTCATGATCTCAGGGTTCCTGGGATTCTCACTCTCCCTCTCTCTGACCCTCCCCTCTTTCTCTCTCTCTCTCAAAATAAATAAATAAACTTAAAAAGAGAGAGAGAAATCATAAAAGAGAAGCCATGGCCAAAGTAAGAAGTGTACTGAGTATCGTACATTGTTCTCACAAATTTGTACAAAATGATCTAACTCACACAGCCTTATTGTTCATGTCGTCCATGCAAATTCTAAGAACATTCCTCAGAACTGATGGCCACATCTGAGTGTGATGGCTAATTCTATGCATCAATTCAACTGACCTAAGGGGTCAAGGGGTACCCAGAAAACTGATGAAACATTATTTCTGGCTGTGCCCATGAGGGCGTTTCTAGAATAAATTAGCAGTTGAATTGGTAGACTGAATAAAGAAGATTGCCCTCACCAGCGTTGGCAGGCATCTTCCAATCCCTTGAGGGACTGAAGAGAACAAAAAGGGGGAGGAAGGGTTGAGCTCAGGCAGCCATCTTCCCCTGCCCTCAGACATCGAGCTTCTGTTTCTCAGGCCTTCAGACTCAGACTGGAGCTTACACCATTGATTCTCCTGGTCCCCAAGCCTTCAGGCTTGGACTGGAATAAAACCACTGGCCTTCCTGGGCCTCCAGCTTGCAAACAGCAGATCAGGGGACTTCTCAGGCTCCATAATCATGTGAGGCAATCCTTCATAATGAATCTTTTTCACCAGAGCTATATATATCTTATTGGTTCTTCTTTTTGGAGAGCCCTAATACACCAAGTCTTCAAATATTTGAGGAAATCTTGGTAACACTAAAGAGCTCACTCTGTACGTCACGTTCATGTTTAAGCTGCACCTCCATGTCCTACTTAGGTGTTAACACATGAGATTAATTCTTATCAAATTCTGGGCCTTAAACAGTATCAGAGAAAAATAGTTTTGAAGAATTGGACACACTCCTATTTTTGCCTGTAAATGTATCTTCATAAGAAGAAAGGATCTTATCTTGAACGATCACCACAGAACTTCCTACCTTTACCTACCTGGGCGCCATTTTGTACAAATGAAAGGATTTCCCAGAAGGCCTTAATCTGATCAGTCCTTTTATAAAAGGCAGGTTGGCTACAGGCTTAATTTTCCCTTTTCCTTCAAGACTATTTTAACGGCCGGTTCTATTTTCCAACGCTGAAACGAACGCGCTGTCCCTATTCCCTCTCAGTTCTGCTTGCAAACCAGCCAGTTCCCTTGTGAGGCCATCTCTTCCTTGCGGTACTTTATTAAATGAACTAATAAGAGCCAACACACACAGGAGCGTTAGTTCTGAGAGCACTTCATCTGGACCCTGTGACTGCCAGAGAAAGTAGGGAAGCCCTGGTAAGTCTGAATTTCAGATAAACAATGATTTTTTTTTTTTTCGGTATTAAGATGTTCCTGGGGCGCCTGGGTGGTTCAGTTGGTGAAGCATCCGACTTCGGCTCAGGTCACGATCTCACAGTTTGTGAGTTCGAGCCCCACGTCAGGCTCTGTGCTGACGGCTCGGAGCCCGGAGCCTGCTTCCGATTCTGTGTCTCCCTCTCTCTCTGCTCCTCCCCTGCTCTCATGCTGTCTCTCTCTCAAAAATAAAAATAAAGATTAAAAAAAAATTTTTTTTAAAGCTGTTCCTCATACCGCAAGGAACATATGTATACTACAAAGTTATTTCCTGTTTATCTGAAATTGAAATTTTATTTCAATTTTATACATATTGTTAAGTTTATTTTTTTGAGAGAGTGAGAGAGAGAAGAGAAGGGGTAGAGAGAGAGAGAGAGAGAGAGAGAGAATCCCAAGCAGGTTCTGAGCTGTCAGCACAGAGCCTGATGCAGGGCTCAATCCCACAAAACTCGAGATCATGACCCTAGCTAAAATCAAGAGTTGGATGCTCAACTGACTGAGGCACTCAGGTGCCTCTGAGTGTTCTGTATTTTTATTGGCTAAATCTGGTGACCCTACAAGAGCTTTGAGTTCCAAGATACCGATATAACTTACCAGTTACCACACGTGGTAAGTCCAGCATATATTTCAAGGCCAGGGTTGTTAAGATTTATAGCGTGTCTGGTATGTGCCGATTTGGGGCAACAGAGGTCACAAAGTCCAGGCAAATAGGACAACACACTTAGAACTTTTGCTAGTATCTGGAATAAGTCAAAATCACCCATATGTCCGCCTCTAGTTATAAAAATATTACATTTAAGTTCTCCTTCACAACTGCTATCAAACAAACTGCCTTTTATTACTTTATCGTATAACTGTTTTACATTATTTTTATTTTTGATTGTTTTCATCAATATCAGGTTTGGACCTTCTAAACCTGATGTGCAAATTTTGTTTACTACGATCTTACCCAAATTTGAAAGTGGACTTCGTCATTTCTTTTAACAGTACACTGATGTCCTCTAAAAAAGATTCAGCAAGCTAAATTTACTTTAAACTTATTTAAGTTCATTATTTATTCAAGGGAAATTGTCAAACGTATCAATTCTCTCAATTGAAAGTAAATAAAAGGCAAATAAATAAATTTTGACTATTATTAATGAGTTTGCTTTCATTAAAGCTAGGGTAGTAAACTTGTCATAAATTAGTTATGAGTATACATAAAATATGTAAACTTAAACATAATTTTATGAATTTTAATATACCTACTTTTTATTTTTTCAATATGTTTTTTTAAAGATCTCTCCATGGCAGTACAAAAAATATGGGATATCATAATCCATTTAATACTTATTTTTATTTTGTCCATGAATAAAATATAGATTATTTATTTTACATTCATTTATATTTTATAACTTGCTACCTAACAACTGTTAAGTTTTATAAAAGTAGATTCTACTTAAATTCTTTCCCTTATAATTGCCTAATGGCAAAATTATTTGTGGATTTCAAATTACTTGGTTAGTGAAAATTATCTTTAGAAGCATCACATTACTAGTCATTTCCATTTAATGAGATCTTATATTAACTTATATATTAATTATATACTAGATCATATGTTACATATATACAGCTTTCTTAAAATTATAAGCAATATATTATAAGTCTAACATAAACACGTATATACATTCCATATTATATATATATATGTATATATATGTGTACATATATATATATATATATATATTCTACCAATAATTATAATTAAAATTAAATTAGTCAGCAATATGACCATTACAAAGGTTTTTCTTAGGGAAAATTTACCCAAGAAAGCATTACCTCTGTGCATGGTGCTGCCATGAGTAAAGTCATATCAATTCAGTGAATATCAGCTCAGTTCTGGTGATTGAGCTAAAAAGGATCAAAGGAAATGAGCCTTTCTAAAATAATAATGTGGACCTAATTTCACTCCATTTCTCTTGCTGAGATTTTTCTATTGAACTTAATATATCAAGAGCAGGAAATTATTTTCACATTTATGTTATTCACATAATTAATTAAATCTGAATTCAGATGCGTTTTAGAGAAGTACCCCGAGGATATTAAAAATGTCAAGATCCAACATCGTTTCTCATGGCTTGCTTTATTAGAGTGGTTGGAACAAATAGAAAGAAAAGTAATACAAGCAGAACAGTTCCTGAACTAGTGAATGATAACTGATGAATGCGATACTGGCCACTCTAGGCAAGGTTTGAGGCAGGTCAGTTTCATTGTAACCTGCATTATGAATACTTAGCTTTCCTGGCGTCAGCTATTAAATTTAAACTTTCCATTTCTGGATTTATTCTATAACACATTAAGAGCACTGCTGAAAAGATCAGAAAAATCTGATCATCACAAAGACATAAAAAGGGCTGAGAGAGCAATGTATTTTGGACATAATATCAGATTTCACTTTTACTGTAGGGTTTTTAGGCCCCTCGACCCCACAAGCAGTGTCCAGGCCGGGCACAACTGACTTCACCTTTGTCCAGGTACACTTCCTGTAGTAATCAGTGCTCAGTGAGTGGAGAAGGGAAGTACAGGGTGCTGGTGTTCAGGGAGATCGAATCCTGCCATCTTCTGTCCCTGGCAAGTTGAAGAAGATCCACAGGGGTAGACCCGCAGAGGACAGGTCCGGTGAGGGGGCACGAGCTGGACCATCGAGCCAACCTCTCACACACCAGTGAGGAACTTAGATGCGGGCAGGTCCAGGGTAGGCTGAGCTGTTTCCTCCACCCTTACCGCACCTTGTTTCAAAAGTTTATGTATTTATTTTGAGAGAAAGACAGATAGTGCCCACGAGCTGGGGAGGGGAAGAGAGAGAGGGAGAGAGAATCCCAAGCAGGCTCCGCGCTGCCAGCCCAGAGCATGACACGGGGCTCGGTCCCACGAACTTGTGAGATCATGACCTGAACCGAAATCACCAGTCGGACACTCAACCGACTGAGCCAGCCAGGCGCCCCCACCCTCCCACTTTGGATTGGCCTCCATAAATGCCCTGCAACCAATTAGGGGAGAGACTAATATCTGTCCCCCAAAGGACAATCTCATAGGGAATCAGATGATGCCTCTAGACCCATGGGCTGGTGCAAAGCTCTCAGAGGAGGGAGGGCATGGCAGAGGGAAAGTGGAGAAGGCCCTGAGTCTCTCCATCATCAGCTAGTGGCTCTTCATCAGCAACCACTTTATCTACCAGCCCCTTGTGAATTCAGTTACCATGAGCCACACCCCTAGGTTTGACCACCGCAGGAAACTGAGGCCCAGGATTTCTGAGCTCTGATTCCTCCTGGAATTACCTTTTCTGAGTATATTCATTCAGGGCTCTGCAGATGGGGACACTGCATTTTATCTTACCACAGGCTCAGGAAAGTCACATTCCCATTGGGAACAATCTTGTAAAGCAAGTGAAAAAATATGGAGAAGCAAGAAGGAAAACAGAGCTCTAAATGCCACCTTTTTTAAACATTGTAAGACCAAATTCCAATCAATGTAACTGCAGACAGATACACCTCCCCATTGAGTGGAATCACGTTAGGTGATTTACCTTCGGCAGGATAATCTTGACCTAGGGAACATTTATATATAAGCAACCGAGAGCCTCGATCCTTAATCAAACACAGAATGAGGCTAAATGTGTAAGATCTCCCCTGCACTTTGGACTTTGCTAAGAGAATGATGCTTAAACGCTCTATCAATTTGGAGCTCTGCCCAAGATAAAGTCACCTGGGGTAAATAAATAAATGACGTAAGCAGAATAAAGTCATCGCTTCTCACCGGTGACACTTTCACTGCTGGGAATAGTGTTTTCTAATACCAAACGGAATGAACGTGGAATATTTAGATGGGATACTCAGCTCATCTTGACGATCTGAATTCTCTTGAATGCTCTCAGAGGAAGGAAGTCCACCAGGACAGATGTCCCCATGTATGCATCGCTGGCACACAATCACCTGCCTCGGCCCTGCATGCCTTTCACTTACCCAGATGTTCTGTCTTCTAAACAATTTCCTGGACTGACGTTATGTGCGCTGTGGAATCTCACCTCGTGCAGAACGGAACGTGCCGTAAAGCAGGACAGCATTGTAAATGGGTCGCCCGCTACGCTGTGATAGGGTTTTCAAATTCGTCACGCACTTGGGATCACTCCTCTTCCAACTCTGTCCTCTGGCTTCCTCAGGGTTGATGCGGGGGCTTCTGTTTCAGTCACACGGGGCTCCTTCAGCTGTACCCATATGTCGTCCTCATTGCACCTGCCGCCATGGCTTCGCGCAACCTCGGAAACCATGGGGGGCGGTTGGTGGCATCATGGGCTACTTCTCCCAGACGCAGGGTCTGGCCCAGGCACCAGCTCCGTGTCCTCGGACAAGTTGGTTAACGGAACTCAGTTGCTAAGTATACTGTTTGACTGTTGCTAAATTAGGCCAAAGCCAGCTTAGGTTTTTTGTCTTGTTTTTGTTTCTGTTTTTGTTTCTGCTTTCGTCTTTGTTTTGTGTATTGTCAGACAGATAGCATGTCCAGGTGGAAGCAGTTTCTAAAAGCCGATTAATCGTAATTGTCTGACTTTCGCCGACAATGCTTCTGCCATTCCGCAGAGGGCTTCGCCTGCGTCATCCTGTTCAGGCATTACAACAGCCTAGCAGTTAGGAGTGTTTGCACGGATCCCTGAGGGAGGGAGATGCAGCGCTTAGCCTGAGCCTAGGGGCCGCAGTGGCGGATGGCTGGAGATACTTTCCCACTGGAAAGGGAGTGAGGAGTCACTGAACCGTTTTCAGATCTCCCAGATCTTATCACGTGCGTCTCTGCTCGCTTGTGCCATATGCGTGAAAGTCAGTTTTCCAATTTTCCAACAGCAACAAGATAAAATCCTATCAAAACCGCGTCATATTTTAGAAAATAGGAAAATCTGGTTTCAGGATGAGGGGCGCCTGGGTGGCTCAGTCAGTTAACTGTCCAACTTCAGCTCAGATCATGATCTCAAGGTTCGTGAGCTCGAGCCCCGCGTCGGGCTCTGTGCTGACAGCTTGGAGCCTGGAGTCCACTTCGGATTCTGTGTCTCCCTCTCTCTCTGCCCCTATCCCGCTCAGACTCTGTCTCTCTCTCTCTCTCTCTCTCTCAAAAACAAATAAACATTTAAAAATTTGTCTTTTATTATAATACCATGAATATTACAATTAAATATTTTTAATATATACCTAAATGTCTTATATAATGAATTTTATTTGGGGCATGTATTTTCCTATGTGTACGTCTATGCACATACATTGTGTAACTGTAATAGAGTTAAGCAAAGCTGCCTCTTTGTTTTTCAACAATTATTAAGCCACAGACTTTTCTCAATTCTTACATTATGTTCTCAATTTTCATGTGTATACTGCCTAACAATTCATTAGGATTTAACCATTTCCTAATGGTTGCATTAAAATTCTGCTTACAGACATAGACATTTCCCCTAGAATGTTCCCACCTTGGCACTCAGAACTGACACAGCATTTGATTACTTCCGTATACACATTACAGTTAACTTCATTACCACTCGAGTCTACATATCAAAATTTGTCAGAGTATGATCTGTCTCTAAAATTCAGCTGGTGTATTTCTTGTATTGCTTGGAGCGAACGGTCTTTGCAAAAGACTTCTGTCTCCTTCCCCGTATAGTGGCTCCAAATTTTTGTAACGGTGACGGGTGAAAATCCACGCCAGGCAAAAGCAATCTCTAGTCAGCCACATTCCCTGCCTCATTAGGAAGCTATGGCTTTCTTACAGTTCTGGCCGATGGCAGGCTCTGTCCCATAATGTTTTTCTCAGATTAATATCCGGCCATTATTAACCCAGGACAATGGCATTCAGTACAAGTAAGAGCCCCTGAGTTGTTATAGTCTGATGAAGAATGGGATCCTACTCTTGTAATCGTTACACTAGACATTATAGAGGTAAGATCCTGGTAGGGCAATATTTTTAATAACTAGTAACAATTACTCCAAAATTATACCATTATCCCTTGGAACTGAGTGTCAGAAATTCCTGGGCTTCTTGCGGCACGGAAAGCCTTTTAGTCTCCGGCATCCCATTGGTCGGCTCACATAGACGGATGGCCCTAGGAGACACCAGCTGAACGCAGACATGCGGCTTTCTTGGGGGACAATGCCATTGGCTTGAGATGTTTTGCTTCACGTCTTTCTCTGCTGGTGAAAACTTGGTTTTTCACGCGTCGTCGTGTTTTGGACATGCACCGTTTAA
The DNA here is from genome assembly GCF_028018385.1 of Neofelis nebulosa. Classification (NCBI taxonomy): domain Eukaryota; kingdom Metazoa; phylum Chordata; class Mammalia; order Carnivora; family Felidae; genus Neofelis; species Neofelis nebulosa. The sequence goes on along the minus strand of NC_080782.1, from coordinate 6,288,077 downwards.
TTGCATTCGTGAATGCAGCTGAGTCAGGCTGTATCCTACTTTATGGAACAAAGTCATAAAATGATTTTGCAGATATTGTGACAGAGTGGCAATGTTCCTTCACAGTGATTGTCAGAGGGAAAGAAACTCCCCACTTGACTTGTGACACACAAGGTTAACAGACACAAAGACCTAAAAATGTGGGGTTGGGTGGGCGGGATGGATCCTGGGTGGCTCAGTCAGTTAAGCCTCTGACTCTTGATTTCTGCTCAGGTCGTGATCTCACGGTGGGATCGAGCCCAGCAGCAGGCTTCACACTGAGCCATGGAGGCTGCTTGGGATTCTGTCTCTCCCTCTCTCTCTACCCATCCCCTGCTCTCTCTCTCTTTCTCTCTCTCTCTCTCTCTCTCAAAATAAATAAATAAATAAACATTAAAAAAAACTAAAAATGGGGAAAGATTACAGCAAAACAAAAACTAGAAACCTGCAAACTTCCAGACAACTCTCGGAGGCAAAGCTCACGTTCTTAAGAGTGTTCTGTGCCCCGGAATTAAGTGTCACGCGGGCCTGTGCACACAGACCTCCGCGTGTCCGCTCACACCTCTCACAGGTGCACTCTGAAACCAATCCGTCCCAGCTCCTTGGTCCCACCCTGTGCGGAAAATTCCTCACTTGCGAAGACTCCTTAACACTGATTATTCCTGGAAATCCTCAACTCTGCTCTGCTTCAGTCCCATTTCCCGGGACACCTGCCGCCTCCCTATGGTCTCACCTGAGGCAACCTGTCGGGCTTGGCCCTGTGCGATCCTGACTTCCCAAAGCTGAGGTCTGAAACTGCACATTCTTTACCCAGGATTCCTTGTTCTTGAAGACTTTTCTTTATTTTTCTTCGTTCGTATTCACTTGTTCCAATGAGTAAATGGAGAGAGCATGTCCCTCTCTGTTGGGCATTCGGAGCATACATCCTTCCCCCGTGGCTTTTTTTTTTTTTTTTTTACTTTCTACCTATTACAGTGTATTTGTTTGTTGTGCAGATTTTTTGTAATGTGAGTGAATCCACCTGTCTTCTCATTTAAGACTTTCCATCCATGATTAGAAAGGCCTTCCCCTTTTCACAATTATTTTTTACTGTATCTTGTGCCCGTATGCTAATTTTCTCAAGTGCTTTTTGATACAACTGGAATTTATTTCAGTATAAGTGGTGAAGTAAGGATACAATTTGCACTTTTGGGTAACTAGGGAGTTGTTTTATTCACACTTATTTAAGAATCCATATTTTCCCAGGGCACCTGGATGGCTCAGTTGGATGAACACCCAGCTTTGGCTTGGGTCATGATCTTGTGGGTCATGAGTTTGAGCCCCACATCAGTCCCCCTGCTGTCACCACAGAGCCTGCTTCAGATCCTCAGTCTCCCTCTCTCTCTACTCCCCCTCCCCCAGTTGTACTCTCTCAAAAATAAATAAACCTTTAAAAAATAAAGAATCCTGGGGCGCCTGGGTGGCTCAGTCGGTTGAGCATCCAACTTCGGCTCAGGTCATGACCTCGCAGTCCATGACTTCAAGCCCCGCGTCGGGCTCTGTGCTGACAGCTCGGAGCCTGGAGCCTGCTTCGGATTCTGTGTCCCCCTCTCTCTGCCCCTCCCCCACTCGTCCTCTGTCTCTCTCTCTGTCTCAGGAATAAATAAACAGAAACAAAATTTTTTTTAAATAAAGAATCCATATTTCCCCACTGATTTGAAAGTACAACTCTTTTTTTTTTTAACTAAATACCTCTATGTGCTTTAGTTTATTTCTAGATTCTGAATTATGTTCTATTGATTGTACACTCTCTTTGTGCACTGGTATCACACTATTTGAATTAATGTTCCTTTCTATTACTTTTTCATTAAAACATAATTGACATACAAGATTGTGTAAGTTTAGGGTGTGCGAGAGTTGATTGGATACACTGATGTATTGCACTTGGATTATGTGTAGGGCTGGCTAACACCCCCATCAGTCACATAATTGTCATTTCTTTTTTTGTGGTAAGAACGTTTAAAATCTAGTTTCTTAGCATCTTTGAGATATACAATGCAGTCTTGTTGATTACGATCATTGTTACCTTTTTCATATCCAGTAGAACTAGCTCCCCTTGCTTGCTCTTTTTTTTTTTCAAATTTTTTTAATGAGAGAGAGAGAGAGAGAGAGAGAGAGAGAGTGCAAGTGGGGGAGGGGCAGAGAGAGAGGGAGACACAGAATCTGAAGCAGGCTCCAGGCTCTGAGCGGTCAGCCAGAGCCCGACGTGGGGCTCGAACTCACCGACCTCGAGATCCTGACCTGAGCCGAGGTCGGATGCTTCACCGACTGAGCCACCCAGGCGCCCCATTGTTTACTCTTCCTTTTCGGAAGGGCCCCACGTATTCCTGTATGCTTCTTTTCCCCAAGAACTTTAGTTAGTCCATGGATGGCAAAAACATTATTGCTTATGCATTGATTGGTATCTACTGAATACCCTCTATAGGCTAGTTTATGAAACTGGCTTCTTCACACATTTTCCATTTCCAGCCAGGAGTAAGATTTGCATTTCCATTTCTTTTCTGTGGTAACCCTGAGTAGCATCTTAAAGATTTATTCTTCTACATGGTGTACATGCTTTGTAAAGTTTATATCGAGTTATTTTATCTACTTGTATTAGTCTCGTAAATGGGATATTTCATTCCAATACGTTTAACTATTGTTTATGTTTAGTTAGGCTTTTGGTTTTTATGTTAATTTTGTACTTAGCACCTTACTGAATTCTGTAATTGATTTTCAAGTGTTTCTGCTTGATTCCCGTATATTGACTTTCCACACAGTCTTGCCTCCCCCAGACACTTAAACCCGAAATTCATCATTTATTTGTGTGTTTCCTAATAGGCATGCAACACACATTTTTTGGCTTTCTGTCAGCCAATATTTCTATAGATATGTTGGCTTGTGGGGCAACCTCCTATTTTCTGGTATGTAAATTATAAAATTGGAATTTGAGAGAAATTCACGGACAACCCCATCATCTGCTACCTTGAAGCAGCATTGTAAGGATTACACAGATAAATCCTTTAAATTAGTTTTGACTGTTATGGAAAGTGATCCCACATAAGTACTGAGGATTAAGCTAACACTTTATCTCATTAATATTCAAAAACGAAAAGAGATTGTAAACGAAGAATGTTAAGCGGGCCTGCGTGTTTCAGGAACTGGCATTGTACCTACAGAATGGCTACGGGGGTTTTCCAGAAACAATGTAGATTAGTACAAGGGGCATAAACATGTGGCTTAGAGAAAAATTCAAATAATATGTGTTAATATAAATGAAGCCTGTTTTTTAAAAAAGAGAGAACACAGTCAAAGAACATGTTGAGTAGCGTAAGAAATGGCATTTGCCAATAAATCTAAAACTTCGGTAGCTTGACACACACAAATGTATTCATGGTTTGCGGCATTCAGTAAAGCTAGCTGAATGCTGAGCATTTCAGGTGTAAAGAGTTTCATAAAGGGTTAAGTCTTCTGTAACTGCCAACCATCCAGATATTCCCACGAGGTCGGGGAAGCCACCCCTGGGTCTCAGCCCGAGGCTCCCGAGGGAGTGGTGGTCAAAATGGCACCTGGAAGGCGCCTCAGTGTTGGAGATTCTCTGGGGGACCCCCTTCCACCTGCACGAGTCAGGGTTGGCAAAGCGGATGGTTCCCAAGAGGCTGCAAGGAAGCTTCAAGAAACCTGTGTCTGTCCAAGTGTCCAGCCGGAACCGAGTTCCCGTTTCTGGTAAATTCTAGCCTGGCACCACACAGGAAAGGAATTCTGGGCACTGTATTGCCTGGCCTAGCTAGCAACACAGAAGGGTTCTTAAAAAGGGCAGTGGTGAGGCCGTATCGACAACACAGAAGGCCATAATCCCACAGAACCGTGCAACGCAAGCCTCCTGGCGGGTGTGCGGCTCGCTGCGCGAACCTCGGGCGCCTGAGGTTCTTCTGTGCCTTTGCGGCCCCCTTGGGCCCTGAGTCCTGTGTACCCATTCTGCAGATGGATGGAATTGCAGAGTCCTGCCTCGGCCTAGATGTGATCTGCATTACTTCCACTCATCCCAACAAGCGCACGTCCCCACGCAGCCTCAGGACAGGCTTGGAGGTGAGTCCCAAATGGGAAACTACTTCCCAATGACCATTCCGTATGCTGGAAAAGGGGACAGTGATATTGGCAAATAGTACTTAGGAAATAAATTATTTAAAAAACGAAAGTTCACATTCGCTTTGATGTTGAATTACAGAAAAAAAAAACAAAACACCTCAATCCTGAGATCAATATGCAACATGTACTAATACCTTCTCAACACAATTTTATGCTTGCCACTTTAGATTTTCCTTTATCTTTAAGACATTATCCTCTATAACTCTGCATACAGCAGACGTCTGCTCTGGACAAAATGTTCTCTAAAAAGCTCCGATTTTCATCACATGCTTGTATCAAAACCAACAGACGATCATTTGTCTTCCATCATTCACACTGGCCATTAGCCTGCAAGGAATGGCTTTATCTTCTGGAATTCGGGGGAAATCTGTCCTCTTAAAATTGATGAAAGACATTTCAAAGTCCTTGATGAAACATACTTTATTTTTAGAAAGATGGAGTAGATACTTCTATAATTCCTTACACCACACGCAGCAATATTTATTTAAATTTCCACAAATATGTGTATTTTCTTTCCCTGTTTTGGGCTAAAAAAGGGGGGGGGTCTTGGCTTGCACTATTCAAAACAGTTTGTCCTCAAGGAGAAAATAAACAAACGCTTGTCTGAACCCACTTTTATTTAGCTCAGCTGGATAGGAGTCCATTAAAGCCAGGAAAGTGATAAAATTTTTATCACTAAAAGCAATTTGATGGACTAGTTGATGAACTAACGTTTACTTCCTGCCTTTGGTCTAGGATTTCCAAAGCCAGATATCTTTACCCCTTGCACTTAACAATGTTTGCTGCATTTATTTCAATGAATGAATAAAAAAGCAAAGGGTGCGTTTGCAGTGAAAATTGGCAGTCCACGCACCTGATCAAAGGAATCCTAAATACACACCCACATCCTAACTCAGGGACATGATTTTCTTTGGATAGTCCCTGAAATGGTAACCAGATTGTCACCACTAACATTATCCAGTCGCCGGCAAAGTGGGTTCTAACTTATTAAGTTTGAAAATCACCTGGATTTTTATAGCAGAGAGAAAATTGATACAGAGATTTACACACCGTGTTTCCCCTCAGTGCCATTATCGGTTAAAGGTTAATTCGTTTTGGGGCGCCTGGGTGGCTCAGTCAGTTGGGCGTCCGCCTTCGGCTCAGGTCACGATCTCACGGTTTGTGGGTTCGAGCCCCGCGTCAGGCTCCGTGCTGACAGCTCAGAGCCTGGAGCCTGATTCAGATTCTGTGTCTCCCTCTCTCTCTGCCCCTCCCCTGCTCACGCTCTGTCTCTCTCTGCCTTTCAGTAATAAATAAACGTTAAAAAATTAAAAAAAGAAAAGGTTAATTCGTTTTATTACATATCTCTCTTTCATTCAGCTATTACCTAGTTGAGTCCACTCTGGGTGGTGGCCTGGATGATCTGTGCTCCAGTCACCGCTTCCATGTGTCTGAGATCTGAGCATCTTTCGCCCAAATTCCAGCACTGGAATTCCAGCAGCCGTTACACCTGTGACAAAGATATTTTATAGATCATATATTTTCACACAAATTTTCCCTTCTAAAATAAGCTTGGCACAAAAAGGCTCACGACGTAGATGGCATTCCCGTAAAGTTTCGAGCAGAGTGTACTTAAAAGTTCGTAACACCAGATGATGATAAGAACAGCCCGTTCCACATAATTAGAGATTTACGATGACGTTATCATTTAATTTCCAAGCAACCTTTTATGCATGGGTTTCTCAAGCGTGTCATTGTGAGGTCCCCTTCAAAATGCCAAATGGATGTGTCACAGATAGAATTCCTGACCGGCCACATCAGGCCCAAGCTAAAGAGGTTCGGGAAAATTGTGAATCAAGACAGGACTCGGTGCTTTGTGTTTCCCTGAAGGAAGCCTGGAATGACAAGAAGAAGCCACGGAATATGCGCAAGTTCCTCCAAGGGGGCCCATGAGGCCGTGCTGAGGTTCTTCCTAGGCGCCTAGAGAACATGGCGGTCGGGAGGTCATGCTGTGTGTGTCGCGGGGAACCTGGTCCCTCGGGAAGGGGCTGCCAGGTAGGGTAGATTCCCCAGTCACCATCAATTCACAATTCGGTTATGGGCTGAAGACGTCCGCCCACAATTCAGGTTGAAGCCCTTCTCTTCCAAATGTGACCCTATTTGGAGATAAGGTCTTTGGGGAGGTAACGAGGTCTAATGAGGCCACAGGCCCCTCATCCATTAAGACTGGCATTCTTAGGAAAAGGGGAAATTTGGAGACAGACACACGCTGGGAGAACAGCGCGTGAACACAAGGCAGAGGTCAGGGGGGGTGTGAATACAAGCCAACGAACACCCGAGGCCGAGAGAGAACCAACCGTGGAGCACATTCCCCTCACCGCCTCCCGGGGAACCGGACCTGCCCACATCTGGACCTCACATTCTGGCCTCCAAAAGCAGAGACCATTCGCTTCCGCTGGGTAAGCCGCCCAGTCCGGACTTCGTGACGGCAGCCCCAGAGAAGTAGCACAAGAGCATCCCTGCAGCTGGAGCGACTCACATTTAAATGAAAGATGCACTTTAAAATGAGTGTGACTTGGGGCGCCTGGGTGGCCCAGTCGGTGAAGCGTCCGGCTTCGGCTCAGGTCATGATCTCACGCTCTGCGAGTTCAAGCCTCACGTCGGGCCCTGTGCTGACAGCTCGGAGCCTGGAGCCTGCTGCAGATTCTGTGTCTCCCTCTCTCTCTGCCCCTCCCCCACTCACGCTCTGTCTGTGTCTCTCTCTCTCAAAAATAAATAAACATTAAAAAAAAATTTTGTTTTAACTACAAACTACCACCTCACACCTATTAGGACATCTATCAACAAAAGGACAAAAGATACCAAATGTTGACAAGGATGTGAAGAAAAGGGACCCCTCGTGCACTGTTGGTGGGAATGTAAATTGCTACAGTCACTGAAAAACAGTATGGAGGTTCCTCAGACAATTAAGAATAGAACCACCCTATGATCTGGCAATCCCTCATCTAGGCATATACCCAAAGGAAACGAGATCTGTACCTTGAAGAGATACCTGCCCTCCCATGTCCACTGCAGCATGATTCACAAGAAACAAGATATGAAAACAATCCAAGTGTCAGTTGACTGATGAATAGATAAAGAAAATGAAATATCTATATATGTCTATATGTCTATATCTATATCTATCTATACAGTCTGATATGGCAGGTAAGAGATTTTAGATTTCACATGAAGGAAGAGCCATAAAGCAGGAATCACTTTTCATTGATCATTGAATTTGATATAATACAGACTAGACCAGAAATAGTCTAATCTGAAGATATTTAGAAAAGAACCATCTGGATGTCAAAGAGCCCCCACCGTATTCTAAAATCTACCCCAGTGAAACGTGCACTCAGGCTGCTCATGACATCTGGAACTGTCCCCCTTCTCCCACCTTCTCTGCGTCATTGTGTCAGGTCACAGGACATCACTTCCATAACTAAAGGCAAACAACCACGTTCTTCCTTCGAGCTATGCACGGGCATTCACCGAGCACCTCCTCACATGACCGTAGTGCATTGCAAAGGCTGGACTGATCGCTACAATCTTCCTCTCTTTTAATATTCTGCATTTAAAGAAAGATTTTTACATCCTGAGAATTAGCTGTGTTATGGAAAGAGACCATGGGGTTTGCTCTGGTAAGATTCTAAACTCCAAAATATACCATATTTATCTTACGTTTCAAATAGTTTCAAATTCCCAGGAGCCAGAGTTTGGCTTTTGAAGGAATGGAATTCCTTACTTTAGCTGAAATATCTTACCGGGTATCGATGGCAGGAAGTCTGTAGAACTTGAGTGGTGTTTATTTAACTCTATAAGAGAATGTCTGCTGTTGTCCTTTCCTCCTAGGACCGCGACAGTACAGGAAATTGTAAAGTTAATAGCATTTCTTGAGTTTGGTATTTATCACGTATGGTGCGAAATGGTTCACAGGAGTTACCCCATTTAATTATCAGACATCCCTGAATTCCAGTATATTTCCATCTCTTGACAGAGGAATACTCTGTGTTCGTTCATGTAAGACCACCTAACTCACTAACACGCAGGACGGGGATTCGAGGCCACAGCTGGGTGTCTCAGGAGCCCACCCACAAAAGAATGTTCAGTTTGTCATGCGAGCCTCAATCTCCAAGCTCTGTGTTGATTCTGAGGCTGCCTCAGTGTTGGGTGATGTTCCCAGCCTTCAAGGAAGTCATTAAAGCCCCCTCCATAGTTTTGCACAGTATCTCACACATAGGGTGGAAAATGCCACTTCCTATGACTTAAATTTTAACTTTCTCTTTGTAGCTGCCCACCTGAAGGGAGGAAGCAAAGCACTCACGGGATTGTGAACGTTCTCGCCTGCCACGTTTGCTGCATGAGGGCCAGTCTTTCCGTGACTCTACCCAAGGATACAGGTCATGGCAAAATGGCGGGTCCTACACAGCTGAAAGGAGTTTGAGGGGAAGACAGGCAACAAAGAGCTCGAATCTCATTCCCCTCAAGGTCACAAATTTCTGATGCCATCATCCACACGGTGGCTGCCTCTTGCATCCCTTGAGGGGCAATATGTAGATTGGGGGCGGCAGGACATGGCATATTAAGATGCCATGGGCAGGGTTTTGCCTCTGCCCATTAAATTGGATCAGAAGTCATGCTTCTTCTGTCCCCATCATAATAAGCTGTCTTGGACATATTTGAGTAAATCGTTACTGGAAGGGGCTGTTGTAAAAGGGTTGGAAATTTCATGTTTTTCTGGTCTGTAGGCAAAAAAAAAAAAAGTTTTGTTAGTGACTCAGTTGGGGGGGGGGGCTTTTCATTTTCTGTGAATCCTCTAGATGGTTATTCTGTGAAATGATGGGAAATGAAATTACCGACCTTGGGAATTTAGCCTGTGTTGCTATTAAATCACTTTCATGCTATTGCTTTAGGGAGGTTCCAAAAGTCCTTTTCCTGTGTTTCTGAGAGATCCCTTTCCCACAATCATACCATATTTTCCTTTAAAATTATTGCCTATGTTACCAGTGCTTGGGAAATATGAAGTTTGAGTAAAAGCTTCCCTGTTTCCCACTGCTAAATTTTCTTTCTGTTTTAATAGCCTGGTTTGATAAGCAACAAAAAGTTGATGGGCTCAGTTGAGAAAAAAGAATAAGTTTGTTAGTGTCTTCGGTTCAGTTTGTTCGTGTCAGGGTTTAGGTGGAAGGGGAAGAAAATCCGCTAACAGTGGCCTTAAGACATTTTCCTTCTTCCACAGTTACATTTGCATGGCTTGTGGACCTTGCTCAGAAAACGGTCTAGAGACCAGATGCCATCCCAGAAAACGCCTTGCCCATGTTTGTGGGGAAGGAGGCTTCCTTCTGGGTAATTTGGAAATGCTGCACGCTACAGAGGTTCTGTACAGAGCATGAAAATCTGAGGGCTGTGAAGCGTGAGCTCCTCTCCCTCATTTATCACTGATTTTCGTCGCCATGGTTCTCTGACACTGAGCATCTGTTCAGGAGATCATTCGTCCCAGGTGCCCCCCGAGAGCTTCTCCAAGCGGGACAACAGCGGACTTCCATCTGGATCCGCCCCGGTGAAGCCCTGGGTGGTTTTTTGTGTGTGTAGCAGCTGCTGCCTGAGTTACCATGTTCGGAGCCCCTTATCTGGTGTTTCGAATTAAGCCACCCACACCTTTCAACTGGAAGCTCCCTTAGCATCCAGACGCCCATTTGGGGAAGTGGAACCCATGGGGCCATTTTGATTGAAGGGGCAGTTTCAACGGACCCACACAAAGCAATCACAAGGTTTGTCACTTATAAGTCCCCAGAATGGGGGGGGGGGGGGATGCAAGGAGCAGAGGAAGGGCGGTCCTCTGTCCCAGGTCAGAACCAGCAGGAGACAGAGAGACAGAATGGCAACCCCCCCCCCCCACCATTACTAGATGATGGGGCAGAGGTCACTAACTTGTCTTCGGCTTAACTCTTAGTGGTTGCTTTGAAAGGTTCTAGCGGAAAGACAAAGCAGAAGCCTAAGGAGGGCCTCCTCACATCCTTATCTAAGCGTCCAGACTCTGGGTGTGAACATGGTTATCATACCACAAACCGCCCAGGTTATCAACTCGGAAAAACAAAAGTTGATCTTCTCACAAGTTGTTTCCCACACCGTATGCAGCTCGCTTGATCACTTACAGAGAAAACAAAAAAGACAAAGTGGAAATGCCACAAAGCACAGCTGCGTGCAGAGTCCCCCAAGCCTGGTCATTTCGCACCTTCTGTTGGAGAACATGAAGGGGGGATGAATTGGCCATGACCCTGGCTGATGCTGAATCCCACGAGCTCCAGGCTTCTTGGCACAAGGTTTAACGGCTGCAGGTTTCACACCCGTGTGAAAATTAATTCACACATGATGAGCAACGTGAAAAACATCCAAATAGCCTGTCGTCTGCCATTCCTGGTCATTAAAAGTCGCAAAAAATAACGACACAAAGAAGTTCGAGGTCAGCTCGAGCTCCAGTGTCTACTATTAAAGAAGCGGACAGCTGTCACATTCCGACTGGGATCAGGAATCTTAGAAACACAAGGCAGGTGCAGGCACGAAGGGCAAGCGGGGCTCACGGTCCCCAGGCTGAGGGGCGGGGGCGGGAGGAGGGTCCCCGGGCGGCCCCGCCCACGCAGGGACCCAGGACGCAGCCACACCCCCTCCAGGCACCTGCCGGATCCCTGAGCCAAGGCCTTGGCGTCTCCCACCTGCAGAGAGTCGCAGGGATCGCGGCAGCGCTGACAACCTGCCCCGTCCCTGACACGCACCAGCACGAGCCTCGGGGCGCTCTTTGCGCTGGGTCTGCGCAGTGACCAGCGGCGAGGGCCTGACAACCAGGCCTGGACTCCAGCCTCCCGTGACCTAAGGTCAGCCCCGGCCGCTGGGATCCACCCGAGGATCGTGGGAAGAGGCGGTGCAGGGTCGGAGCCCACCGGGCCACAGTCTCCGCACCGCCCCCGGGGTCCCCGTGTCGGGGGCCTGCCTTCCCAAGGGAGCCACCCTGGCTTTCTGCACCGCAGTTGTGACAGCTGCACCCTGACTGCGGACCCGTGGGCCAGCCTCCGGCAGTTCCTGCTCCGCACAAGCCAGGCGACCGGTCTGCCCCGCAGGAAAGAAAAGACAGTTAGCGTTACCTTAGTTCTACCAGGTTCCAGAAAGTGAAAGACACTGGGTATGATTCCGCCTCTACCCGCCCCCCTCCGCCCCCTGAGACCTGAACTTTTTTACCTGCCTCTGACCATAAAGGAAAAGAGATTCTTGGACCAGCTTGTCCAGGGTCATTCAGCTCAGAGCCCACAGCCGGCCGGACCCCCATCAAGATGCATCTGATCCCGAAGTCCGGGCCCTTCTACTGCCTCGTGTCGCCGTCTGGAAAACCCTGCTGAAGGTCTGGTCCCCCCCCCCCCCCCCGAGACTTTTCCCCATTTCTCTAGAAGCATACACTCTCCACCTGTGGACAACCTCACTCAATCCCTTCCCGCCCAGCGCACCAGATAGTCACGTTACCGAGAGAAAATAGAATAAAGCACCGTCAGGGAGGGGGTGACGACATTGTCTGTGAGGGACAGAACCTACGTTAAGGAACTTGGTTTGTTGGATCAAGGTTGAGGAAAATCAGGAAATCATATTTCGCAAGTTGGGCACCAGACTGCTCTGAACCCCTCATGTCTATAAGCATCTTTGCCTGGATGTGATGGTTAATGTTATATGTCCACTTGGCCAGGCTGTGGTGCCCAGTTCTGTCAAAAACTAGTCTAGATGTTGCTGTGAAGGTATTTTATACATGTGATTAACACTGGACGTGTGATTAATCAGTTGACTTTGAGTAAAGCAGATTACCCTCAAAATATGGGTGGGCCTCACCCAATCAGTTGAAGGCCTTAACTGCAAAACTGAGGTTTCCTGGAGAAGAAGACAGCCTCCCCAAGACTGTAACGTAGAAATCCCGCCTGAGTCTCCAGCCTGCCTGGCCTCCTTCCTGGTCATGGAACTCACCAGCCTGAACCTTCCTCGGACCTCTCACATACCTGCTCCTCTCCCTCACTATTATTTCCTTGTGTCTAGACCTTTCTCGTCAGCATTCCTCAGCACCAAAATGTCCTCCTAGGGGAAGCCTCGTCTGGCCAACTTTGACTAATCAGAACCCCCAACACCCTTCTCTGTCACACTACACAGGGTGTGACCTGACAGCACACGACTGAGCTCTATCGGATCGTTTGTCCTTCCCCTCTATCCATCCACTGCGTGAAAGCCCCTTAAGACCAGAGATTTGATGGGTTCTGTTCATTGATCTCTCCTCCACACTTAGAATAATCCCTGGCAGATACCAGGAGGCCAATTCCTACTCTGCATAAATACGTATATGGGTGAGTGTTCTCTCTGGTTCTTAGCTGTATCAGGTGAGAGACTAAATCTGGTTCCCGTGGTTCCATTAAAAGTGAGCCCCCCGATGTACCTTTTTGCTTCATTTAGTTAACCTTTGATTGAGTTCTTAAATGCATGAATTGTAAAATTCCTAAGTAATAGGTATGGAAATGGTAAATTTTTCACAGTGGACACTTCTGTAACCTGGCACGAGATGAAGAAGCAGCGTGTTACCAGCACCCGGCAGTCAATGCCTCTGACTCCAAAAGGTAGCCCATATCCTGACTTCTGACTCCACAGATTCATTGGCCTGCTTGGGGCTTTTTTTTATGTCCTTTTCATGTTTCTGAAACAGCATCCAATCGTCTCTACTAATTTTTACTTGACTTCTTCCACCCAACACTTGGTTTCTGAGATTTGCACCTGCTGCTGCCTGGATAGTTGCTGTTCGTTCAATGTCATTGCTATCCGCTATTCAATTGCAGGAATGTTCCACAATTTACATATCTGGTCACTGCGGATGGTGCCTCCATTTTTCTCCCACTTGGCCTTTAAGAATAGTGCCACTTAGGGGGGCCTGGGTAGCTCAGTCAGTGGGGTGTCAGACTTCCGCTCAGGTCATGATCTCACGACTTGTGAGTTCAAGCCCCGCGTCGGGCTCTGTGCTGACAGCTCGGAGCCTGGAGCCTGCTTTGGATTCTGTGCCTCCCTCTCTCTCTCTCTGCCCTTCTCCCACTCGCTCTGTCTCTCTCTCTAAAAAATAAATAAAAACATTTAAAAAAAATTTAAGAATAGTGCCACTTAGACTTTCTAGTACATCTTCTGGTGAATGCACTTACTCATGTCTATTGGAATATAAAATCCCTGGGAGCGGATTTGCTGTGTCATAAGGGAATGCCATGCATTTGGTCAGTTTTAGCAGATACTACCAGTTTTCCAAAAATTTTAGGTATTTTTACCAATTTATCCTTCCATCAACAATATACAAGAGTTTCCCTTGCTCTGCGCTTTATCGGCATTAGATGTCGTCTACCTTTATCATTTTAAGCATCCTGGGAGGTGAGTATTGCTTTTGTTTCTCCTGATGAACACATTTTTGCATGTTTATTGCCCTTTATTTTGCATGTTTATTGCATGACATTCTCTCTTGTGAAGTATCTGTTCAAGTAAGGCTTTTGCCTATTTTTACGGGATCTCCTCTTTGATTCATAAAATAATATTCATGAGCCCCTTTCCAAAAATATGCATTAAAAATACCTCCCCCTGGTTGGGTCTTACATATGCACCACCAATGATATATTTTGATGAAGAGTTAAGTTCATAATTTTAACATAGTCAAATTTATCTTTGTCCTATATGGTTAGTGTTTTTAACCACGTGTGTTCTAAGAAAATTTTTCCTACCACAATGTCTTGATGTTTTTCAGTGTTTTCTTCCAAAAACTTTATTGTTTTAGTGCAATAAAGTTTTATATCTAAAATTGATTTCTGTATATAGTCTTAGCTATATGGTCAACATTTTTTATATTCACATGGACAGCCAATTATCTCAAATCTATATTTTTCAAAATACCTCCTTTTCCTTACTGCAAGGCGATGTCATAAATCACATGACCTTCCATGGGTGGGCAATTTCTGGGCCGTCTAGTCTGTTCTATTGGTCTCTTTGCCTTATTTACTGTAGCTTTATAATAAATCATCGTATCTGACAAGTTAAGCCTTTTGTTTTCGCTGTTCTTATTCAGTATTGATTTTCCTATTCCTGTGATGAATTATGTCCAACCAGGACATTTTGGCCACTGTGTTGAAAACTGAATTGGGGGTAAAGGATACAAGAAGCAAGATTACCAGTGAGGAGGCTTTTGTATTCAGGCAGATGGAGATGCTGAAAAGTAGTTAGATTATGGAAATGCTTGGCATATCAGCAAAGAGATGACTTATAGACTGGTTGTGGACAAGTAAAGGTTACTCCACAGATTTGGGGCCACGCGAAACAAGGACAGAGCCAGAATTTATTGAGATGTGGGAGACTCAGCGAAGGAAACGTTGGGGGAGGAAGTCAAGAACGTCCGTTTTGAACTTCTTAAATTTGGGATCCAAGTGTAGAAGATGAGAGGGAAGGTGAAGATAGAAGTGTTCCCCGGCTTTCAGTTCTGCCCATCCAGCGTAAATTTGAGTCTTCTCATCCCCACTTGCAACACTGCCAAATGTCCACAAACGTCTTCTTTACAGAGCCACACGGCACATGCCGGACTTTGCAAGCCACGCGTGGTCTCGGGTGCATAACCTTCACTTTGTACAACCCTTTTAAAATTACAACGCTTTTAAAATGTAAAAATCATTCTTAAGTTTCTGGCCCGACACCAGGCGGGGTTGGATTTTGTGGGGGAGCGGTAGTTTGCCAACCCCTGGTCTGAGCATTATTGACTCTCCCCGTGGTTCAGTGACCTTCTTCATCCACCTCCTTAGGCTTCCATGTCTTCTTCACAGAGACACTAGAATTATAGTTTTTGGTTTTGGGGTTTTGTTTCTGGTTTTGTTTTCTCGTCAAGGTCAGATGATGATACTTAACATGGCTCTACGTTGATCCGGCACCACAATGAAATTTTCCGGGCCGGCCGGCCAGCCTGAACGTGATCCGGCTGCTGTCGAAGAAAGCCGATCCGGCCCACAGCCTGTGTTTCCAGATAAAGTTTTGCTGGGACACAGCCACACACATTTGTCTGTCTGCGTGCTGTCTCTGGCCGCTTTCACTCCACAACTGCAGAGTTGAGGAGGTGTGACAAAACCACGTGACCCACAGAGCCTGCCGTATTTACTGTCTAGACCTACACAGCAGAAGGTTGCTGACCCCTGTTCTAAAGCATCAACACGATTCCGGGGCAAGGCTTTTGTGTCTATGACCTCTCCAGAGTGCTCTTGCTTCCACAATTGTTTCGTGGGCTTCCCGTTCAAAATTGAGTTGATTATTATCTTGAATTCGTGGCAGTCATCATCGGTTTATGAAAATCTGTCCTATATTATTGTATTTCTCTGTGTTGCACTGCATTATATTTCCATCGATCAATCCTCACCTATGTGCTCATTTCATTCCTAACTCCAGCCTAGTTGGATCAGGTCGAGAATATATTCTATATGAATGCAGGCATCTGAATTTTTGTGACTTAATCATGACCCAAGAGGTGGTCAGTTTCACACAACTCCCATACGTTCTGGAAAACGGTATGTAGAGGGTGCCTGGGTGGCTCGGTGGGTTGAGCGTCGGACTTTGACTCAGGTCATGATCTCACAGTTCATGAGTTCGAGCCCCACGTTGGGCTTGCTGTTATCAGCACAGAACCCGCTTCGGGTCCTCTGTACCCCTCTCTCTCTGCCCCTTCCCCTGCTCACACTCTCTCACAAAAATAAATAATTTTTTTTAAAGTTTTAAGAAATGAAAAACAATGTGTACATGTTGAGTATAGCATTCTACAGATTTCCATTAAGACCATTTTGTGAATCCTGGTAGCCAAATCTTTTGTATTTTGATGTTTTATCAATCAATGTATTCTGTTGCTTTCTGAAAAATGTATGTTAATATATTTCCCTCTGATTATGGGGTTGTTGGTTTCTCTGTGTAGTTTGTCATATCTTGCCTTATTCAGAGTACTATCAGGTACATAAAATTAATAACAGTTATACATTTCTGATAAACTGAATCTTTCATCATTTGAAGTTTCCTTTATCTCTTGCTTAAATATATGTCTTGTGATAGTAATATAGATAATAGAGGATTTTGGGGGTTAGTGTTTGTATTCTATATGTTTTGTTTTTCTTTCTGCTTTCCTGTTGCTTTGTATTATAAATATGTCCCTGATAAAGACCAAATAGTTGTCTTTTTATCCACACTGATAAACTTTTTCTTTCAACGCGAACATTTAGCTTGCTTATATTTAATGCACTACTGATGCATGTATGTTTTAGTGTCATATGTTTTTCTTTCTCCTTGACCTTCCTCTTCACTGTTCCTTTTAACACATTTGTTTCCATTTTTCACTTACTATCCCTTTTAACGTCAGAGGAATCCTCTATCTGTTGAGGATTCTGTTTCTATACTTCTAATAACTTTTCATGATAACATAAATGATGAGATTATACCCACATTATTTATAACATAGAGCTCTTTTAACCATCCTTCTGGTCAACGCATGACCTTAGGGTTTTAAATCCATTTATTCTTCTCTGACATCAAAACTGCTGTGGTCCTGCAAAATTCAAGACACCATGCGCCCTCTGGGGTCCATCCTGGACCCCAGCTGCCATGTGGTGAAAGCAGAAGGGTGGGGGAAGGCAATGCTGAGGTGGGATCCTCTAGCTCCAGATGGGCTGGAACAGCCAACACAACGTTCAAGAACAAGAACAACATGGGGGAAACACGAAAAGAACTGGCGAGACTCCCTGCAGGGCTGTAATAATCAAGACACAAAAATGGACGGCAAAAGAACACTGGTGAAAGAATAGACAAATAGGTTGATGACACAGAATAGAGAGCCTAGAAATAGACCCACACAAATACAGTGGTCCCTTCTCATCCACGATTCTGCTTTCCGCAGCGTTGAGTTACTCAGCTCAACCACAGTCCTGGAGTAGATGATCCTCCTTCTGGCGGACAGTCAATAAGCCTAATGCTACGTCTCGGCACCTGCATCACTCACCTCACTTCATCTCATCACGTAGACATTTTATCATCTCACAGCATCACAAGAGGAAGGGTAAGGACAGTACAGTAAGATATTTTGAGAGAGAGAGAGAGAGAGAGACCACATCCACATAAATTTTACCACAGTCATATTGTCATAATTGTTTTATTTCATTGTCAGTTATAGTTGTTAATCTCTTACTTTGCCTAGTTTCTACCTTATACTTTATCATGGGTATGTATGTACAGGAAAAAAAACATAGAATATATAGGGTTCAATATAATCTGCAATTTCAGGACCTTCAAACAGATGCCCTGTGGATCAGGGATGACTCTAGGGTGAGTAGACAATTTATCTTTGAAAAAACATCCAAGGTCGTGGGGCCTCTGGGTAGCTCAGTCGGTTAAGCATCCAACTCTTGATTTCAGTTCGGGTCTTGATCTCACAGCGTGTGGGTTTGAGCCTCGCATCGGGCTCTGTGCTACCAGCATGGAGCCTGCCTGGGACTCTCTCTTCCTCTCTCTGTCCCTCCGCCACCTTCAAAATAAATACAAAACATTAAAAAAAAAAAAAGTCCAAGGTAGTTAAATACAGAAAAAGGATAGTCTTTCCAACAAGTGGTACTGGAACAATGAGACACCTACATGCAGAAACATGAGGGGCGCCTGGGTGGCGCAGTCGGTTAAGCGTCCGACTTCAGCCAGGTCACGATCTCGCGGTCTGTGAGTTCGAGCCCCGCGTCAGGCTCTGGGCTGATGGCTCGGAGCCTGGAGCCTGTTTCCAATTCTGTGTGTCTCCCTCTCTCTCTGCCCCTTCCCCGTTCATGCTCTGTCTCTCTCTGTCCCAAAAATAAATTTAAAAAACGTTGAAAAAAAAAAAAAAAAATTTTAGAAACATGAGTGTAGCCCAAGACCTTATACCTGTCACAACAATGAACTGAAAATGGCTCATAGATCCAAATATAAAAAGCAAAAGTATAAAACTCTTGGAAGATAACACAGGAGAAACTCTAGGCGGCCCGGGGTGTGTTGACGGCTTTTAAATATAGCATCAAAAGCAGGATCCATGAAAGAAATAATTGATGAGAGGGACTTCATTCAAATTTAAAAGTTTTGCTTTGTGAAAGACACCGTCAGGATATTGAAAAGACAAGTGCCAGACGGGGAGAAAATATTTGCAAAGGATGTACCTGATCAAGGGCTATCAGCCACAATATACAAAGAATTCTTAAAACTCAACAGTAAGAAAACAAACAACATGATTTTTAAAAATGGGCAAAGATCTGAACAGACGCCTCGCCAAAGAAGATACACGGTTGACAAATAAGCATATGAAAAGACGCTCAGCATCACATGTCATTAGGAAGTTACCAATTAAAACAAAAGTTAAATACCTCTACACACCTGTCAGAATGGCCAAAACCCAGAACACTGACACTAGCAAAGGCTGGTGAGGATGTGGGGCCACAGGAACCCTCCTTCCCTGCTGGTGGGAACGTGTCACGGTACAATCACTCTAGAAGACGGTTTTGCAGTTTCCTACAAAACTAAACATGCACTCACCATAGCATCCTGCAACTGCTTGGTATTTACCCAAACTGAGAACTTCCGTCCACAAAGAAACCTGCACGTGGATGTTTATAGCAGATTCATTCATCCTCGTCAAAACTTGGAGGCAACTAAGGTGTCCTTCAATAGGTGAGTGGATAAAGTGTGGTGTATCTGTACAATGGGATATCATGTGTGGTAAAGAGAAATGAATTAACAAGTCCTCAAAATAAAGGGAGGAACCGTAAGTTCGCATTACTCAGTGAAAGGAGTCGATCTGACAGTGCTATACCCTCTATGATTCTGACTCATGAGACATTCTGGAAAAATCAAAACTATGGAGACAGTAGAAAGATCAGCGGTCTCCAGGGGCTTGGAAGAAAGAGAGGAGAGATGAACAGTAGAGCACAGGGGGTTTTTAGGGCACTGGAAATATTCTGTACAATACTGTAATGGTAGATAAGTGACATTTGTCAAAACCCATAGAATCATACAACGCAAAAAGTGAAACGTAACATAGACGATGAACTTCAGTCAATAGCAAAGTATCAACACTCATCGCGTGTAATAAATATACCACATTAATGCCAGGTATTAAAAATAGAGGAAAATAGGAGAGGAGGAAGGAGGACCTGAGGAGGAAATATATGTGAGTTTTCCATACTTTTTGCTAAATCTAAACTTTCTATAAACCTAAAACTGCTCTAAGAAATAAAGTTTAATAGCTCTAAAAAAAATGTGTCCAACTATGCTGTCGTGACACATGAAAATTTTAGGAATTTCAAACCTCAGAAATATAGTTTTATTGAGAAACAATTAAGTGCCTGCATGACATTCTCAATATTAACTCTGGGCTCACAAAATCTGAAATATTTGCTGCCTAGCCCTTTACAGAAATAGTTTGCTGGCCCCATTTTAGAGGGTCCACTACATTATACAGACAGAAAGCTGTTGAAGAACACAGGGAGAGGTGCCTGGGTGGCTGAGTCAGTTAAGCATCCAACTTCGGCTCAGGTCATGATCTCACAGTTCGTGAGTTCGGGCCCCGCGTCGGACTCTGGGCTGGCAGTGTGGAGCCTGCTTGGGATTCTCTCTCCCATTCTCCCTCTTTCCCTCTCTCTCTCCCCCTCCCCTACTCTCTCTCTCTCTCTCTCAAAATAAATAAATAAACTTAAAAATACACACACACACAGACATCTCCTTCGCTCAAGGTCTCATATTTATTGCTTGTTCAGCAAAGCCAAAACTCGAAGCACCTGCTTTTATAACTAACCCCGTCCCTGAAAGAAAGGGACCTTTGTCTGAATTCCATGGGGTTTGGAGGTCTATGCTGCTGCACAGGCTAAGAAGGACTCAGCATTGGAGCACGGTGTGGATTTGAACAGTAGCAGCACTTAAGTAAACAAAATAAAAATAAATACGAAGTCGCATCAACACACGTGCTAAATCCTTCCTCTTCCAGAGCAGAAACACAACATATGCAACCGACTATAATGCCACGTGATGTGGATTACATACTTCCCTTCTTTTCTTTGGATCCAAATGTGGGGTTCTGCAAGCACTCATCCATTAGCAAGGAATTGCAATTTGCAGGTGGCGCCTGAGGAGTATTCCGCAATTTAAAAAAAATTAACTATTCTTAGATTTGGATAGTCTACATACTACGAAATACGTTTAGTCTAAGTAACATGCTTGAAGTACGAGATGATTCTTTACATCGGCAACGACAATCGGAAAAAGTCTGATCGGGACAGCAGGTGGGGATAAATGTGAATCCAACTTAAAAATGCACTGACCTCGATAGGAACACGTCCGAAGATGCATATACAATTATTGCACGGCAACACATCACAGCGAAACTTGGAAACATCTGAACTGGCCTCACATGAAAGACTGAGAATAGTTTTGCACATCTATTCGGTGAAGGCTGGTGCTAGGAAGCTAGCTGACAGAACGATATTTGACAGCGTTAGTGAAAAAGCACTTATGAAAAGAGTACAGAGGCTGAATATCTGAGAATGCTGGTTTACTAAAGACTGCGACTTTTTCTGGGTTATTTAGAACATTTACCAGGAGTGCATCTCTTTTCAAAGTATGTTTCAATTCTGGGGGGAGAAAAAAAGAGGTTTCTGTGAGCTTAACTATATCGGTAAATAAATCTGAAATACTAGGTTCAAATGAGAACGCCATATTGTACTAAAAATGGCCCATTTTCTCCCCTGGGCTGTTCTTTAGTGTAATTTTCTGTCTGCATTTCTGAATTGCATAAAAGATTTGTGGAATACCATTAGCTATGGTTGAAGAATTACTTTCATGCTGCACTCTTGTTCTTAGACAGTTCTAACTTTTGGGGGGAAAAAAGAAAAATAGCTTCAAATTTTACTAGCTATTTTCAAGCCAAAGATAACCTTTATTTGAAAAGCTCGGAGGAAAAAAAATCCCTTAGTTATTGTCCGTTATTTATGCATAAATCAAGGTTTTTTTTTTTTCAATGCATTGAGAGAAAAAATATTATTCAGAAAAATTTTAATGGGTAACCTGAAAGGGTTTGCACTAAATACCCTTTAGCTTGTCATGGTCCCGGGTAAACAAAACAGAAGAGTTCAGTCACTGAAACATTACTGCCTTTGTGGATTCTCTGCACACGTGTAACAATGGTGTAAGTCTTTTCTTATGCAAATTCCATTCTCTGGTGTTTGGTTTTAATCATAGCAGTTGGACAATATGGCATTTCTCTTATTTTTACATTATGTTCTCTCTCTGGTTTCCATCTTATTTTGTTTTGACGAGGTGATGCACAGACGCGATTCAAAGTTGCAGTAAGATAAAAGGGCAAATACTCCAGATTAAGTCCCGTCCACCACCCCGTCCTCAGGTTGGCACTGCAGGAGTCACATGACCAGAACGAGCACCGGGGTGTCTTTCCAGATCCGTTCTGCACGTTTACAAACATGTGTGCACACACGGGATGCTTGCTGCCACTCCGATGGGTTCACGTATCTTCCGCATTGCAGTCTTGGGGACTCAGAGGCTTTCGCCGAGATGTCAGTAAAGAGAGAGCAGCTCTCTCTGCACGTGTATCCCTCCTTGCTAGAGACGGGCTTGTTATTTCATCCATCAGTCTCAGCCAGACGTGGCCAGCATGCGTGTCCTCAGTACTGGAAACAGCTCCTCTGGCTTTCTGCACACGTACCCACTCACTCCGGAGAGAAGGGAACGCGTGGACCCCGAGACTGCATGCATTTCATCCTCGTATGCTCACGCTTGGCAAAATCTGGATGAGCTGTGCTCCCTGCTGGGACCAGTAGTCCTCCTGGGATCTCCATTTATCTTCACTCTGGGCGTCTACCTCCCAGACTCCAAGTTAACTCGCCCACAGACCCCACTAAAGGGCTAGAATACACACCCTCCTGCACAGACAGGATACGGCCGGCCGGTAGAGGTTGTCCAGGGAGGCAGCAGATACCGTGGCAGTAAAGTGAAAATGTGTCCACATTCCCTCTCCACTGTCCCCGGCACCTCTACCCAGAGGAGTTCAGCTCTGCAAACAGTGAGGGAAGGAGATGCCCCAGAATTGGGCCATGAGCCTGTCCTCCACTCACCAGGGGCTGCCGTGCGAAGGACAAGGGGGAACGAGCAGGCCAGACCCTCGCCCACTTGAGGTCCCTCGACGCGCCAAGCTGCCCATCATGGTAGACAGAGAAACTGTGGGCTGGACATCACATTGGAGTTTTAAACTGGATAGCTCTTCTTTTCTTTTTTTTTTTTTTAGGTTTATTTATTTTTAGATGGGGGAGCAGAAAGAGAGAGGGAGAGAGAGAGAGAGAGATAGAGAATCCCAAGCAGGTTCCAGGGTATCAGCTCAAGAAACCTTGAGACCAAGACCTGAGCCAAAACCAAGAGTCGGATGCTTAACCAACTGCACCAGCCAGGCGTCCCATAAACTGGAGAGCCTTTTAAAAGCTGGCAGATAGGTTCCAGATGACATTAAAGACATTTGTATGTTTGCCACAGAAACGTGAAATACGTGCAACTCGCATGCATATACAAGAAATACAGGTGCACGCATCAATGGTGAACCTGCATCCACCGGTATGGATGGGATTAAAGCAGTGGAGACACATGGGCAGGTGTCTGTCAGATACACGGGGCCGGACGGGGACCTGCTAGAAGGCATGCAGGATGGTGAGAAGGGAGCTGAGACAGTTTGGGCCGGGGTGGGGCTCGAGGGGGGAGGTCGGAGAGGTGGGAACCAATGAGGACAACGTTCGGGAGGCAGAAGAAGCCCTACTTGGATGTGGAGGCAGAGGAGTGGGGAGTTTGGCAGGAAGGTTCTGAGGTTTTGACTTGGGCAGACTGTGGATGGAGAGACGGGGACTCAGTCAAGCACGCACAGGGTTTTCGGTGTGTTAACATTTCTGGCATTCACGGGATCCCTGGGGGCACCTGTTCCCTGGGGGCCGGGGGGCTGGGTGTACTAGGCAGAGCCCAGAGGAGAGGTCTGGGCTGGGACCATCAGGGTACAGGTTAAGCTACAGGAGGGGACAAGGCAGGCCAGGGAAACAGTCAGGTTTTCGGTGTAGTAAACTCTGAGCACCTGCTAAAGCCCGCGAAAGCAGCTACTGTCTCCATACTATAGAGCAGCGTTATTTTGTAGCCAAAGGTTGCAGCCAGAGTGTTTTGGAGACCTAGGTAAAGAATTCCCCGTGGCCAGGCTTTCCGTAGAAGTCAAGTCATTCTCATCACTGTTTCTAGATGGGGTAAAAAATAAGGGTAGCTGGGTACATAAGCCTTGAGAAGATACAACTTTTAACAAAAAAAGGCTTTCATTTCTCAAGTGCAAGGGAAGTGAGGTTATTTTCATCTTGATTAACTGCAGAATAATATTTGGATAAATGACTTCAAATCATTTGCTTTAAACCTTTCAGAAGGTGCTGGGGAAAAAAAAAACAAAAACAAAAACACAACGCCCATAACATACGAAAGGCAAAACTAAAAACAAACCAAAATAACTGCTGAAATCACACATAAATCCAAAGACAGCATTAGCCCCTCAGCTCCCCCAGGCTGATCATTAAGACAGGTCATGTTCAAACACACATCCTGAACCACAGCTCTCTGGTCACCTGCCCCTCTCCAATCGTAAGCACAGGAAGGCACAGAGAGCAGAACAGAGCTCCAAATTCATTTAGGGGGAGCCGTTAGACACAGCAAGGTGCTTCTGGAAACACAAACTCGCTCATGGGTGCTCCCTCCACGTAGAGAGCTCCCAGGTACACCTGACCGCGGGCCCCCCGCCCCCAGCAAGTTTCCCAGCTTCCCCAGCTGACCACTGTGCTCTGCTCTGTTGCCCTCACACCCTGTGACCCCTTGCCTTCCTCGTCCCAAGTCAACCTTGCCCTCTCTTTAAGCGACTTAAGATCATCAATCTTAGCAAGGGAGCCTGGGTGGCTCAGTCCGCTAAGTGTCCGACTTCGGCTCAGGTCATGATCTCGCAGTTCGTGAGTTTGAGCCCTGCATGGGGCTCTGTGCTGACAGCGTGGAGGCTGGAGCCACTTGAAATTCTGTGTCCCCCCCCCCCCCCGCCCCGCCCCTCTCCTGCTCACGCTCTGTCTCTCTCTCAAAAATAAATAAACATTAAATACGTTTTAAAGATAATCTTCGCTTAAGCTATTGTCGTCACGTTGTGTTCTGGTAGTTCACTGCTTTCTGCGTTGCATGTTAGAGAGCTTTGTACAAACCTGCACAGCGATAGGTCTTTGAAGGGACACCCCGCACCCTGGTCATCTCATCCTGGGCCACCCTCTGGCCCACCAGCCAGCCATCCTCCTTCTACCTCCTCACTTTCTCTTCCACCGCACCGCCTCCAGCTAGTCCCTGTCATGGTCCCTGCCTGGCGTGGAAGCCCCTTTCTGTGCTCTTGAATGACATCGCTGTGTAATAACAAGCCACAGAGACAAACGTGTTGGGAGAATAAAAAGAGACACCTCTGGGGGACTGATTCTGGAAAATACAATGAGTCTCTGTCAGCACTGGACAAGGTAGAAGAGAAACCGAGATGTGCCCCTGCAGTAAAACAAGTCAGATGCCTGGTGCCTCACGGCGAAGCCAAGGAGACCTGCCTGGCTGTGCCTCTTGGTGCAGGTGGATCCCAGGATCCCTGCAGGTGACAGCTCCAGGGAGAGGGAACATGGCCCCTGTGCAGTCCGCACATGGGACGGGAGCAAAGGTGGAGACCACCTTAGGTTCTGGGGCGGTGGAGACAATGCCAGCAGGGAGGGCCCTTGACCCTGATTTATTTTCTGGGCTATGGAAGTAGGGTCCCTGGAACCTCTCCGAGCTCTGCCTGGCACACGACGGGGTGGCTAGGCTTCGGTCCTTCCTACTGGCTACACTGCGAGTGTCAGGTCTTTGGATGTGAGACACCCAGATGGATTCGACGTCTGTGATTCAATGTCTGTCCCGGCCTCGGAGCGGGTGGGTGTGGGGGGGTGGGGTCCCCACCGGGGGGTGTCCAATGAGGGAACAGGTGAGCGAAGGCTGAGGAACAAATGATGCTCATCACTCCGTCGGACGGGACGGAGCCGCGGGGCTGTTGACAAGCGGGCGGACGAGGATGCTGCGGGGACGGCGGTGTCCGGGCGACTGTGAGGCCAGGCCAGGTGCCTGGGCTGTGCCGAGCTTGGGGGACAGACGGGGGAGAGGATCTGGAAGAGCTTCACGACCTCTGCTTTGAGAAGCACCATTGTGCCGATGTCTTACAATCCAAGGCAGGACGTCGCCCATCATTCTTGACACCCTGCTCGTGAACCTACGTGAAACAGACCCAGGACGAATCACCTGCCGAAGAGCCGTTTTGTCTTCAGGGGTTAACTCAGCCTTGGCTGCGTCGAAGACAAAACAGAATCAAGGCCAACTCATTCTCCCCAAGTTGGAGTCGTTCTCTCGTTACCATGACAACTCACCTCACAAATTTGTTGCCAGACACATGATAAAAATACGGGGGGGGGGATGCTGTACCTCGTAAAATGGAAAGTAAATCCTCCAAAGTGCAAAGCCGAAAGAATTAAAAACACGGCTGCACAAGTTACTTGAGTGGTGAAATCGGCGTTAAAATTCTGCGACTTGCTCAAACCTTCGCTAATTAATATGGAAAATATATTCTCTTGGGGCGCCTGGGTGGCTCAGCGGGTTAAGCGCCCGACTTCGGCTCAGGTCATGATCTCACGGTTCATGAGTTTGAGCCCCGCGGCGGGCTCTGTGCTGACAGCTCGGAGCCTGAAGCCTGCTGCCTATTCTGTGCCCCCACCCCCTCTCTCTCTGCCCCTCCCCCCGCTCTTGCTCTGTCTCAATCAATCAATCAATCAATTTTTCAGAAAGAAAATATATTTTCTTAAAAACTGCAAAATCAAGTGGTAACTTAGAACCACTTTAACCTGCTCAGGAAATATCTTACTAGTTTTGGGGTGTATTTATGTTTCATTTATCTTGCAAAAGTAACATATGCCATCCTGCTATTTGTAAAACAGTAGAACCACTCAGAACTCGAGGGTAAACAGAAATCCCTCCTACCCTCTCCCTGCTTCCCACAGGCAGGGAGTTGTAATCTCTTCCCCAAGAGGAGCCCCTCTTAATAATACGTATCTTTCCATAGTCGTGTGGAGTATGGAGAGACAGAGATCAATTTCCTACGTATACCCTCTTTTTTGTTAACGTGGTAAAACGACTTAGCGGTCTTTCTTAGTGGAACGTTCAGCTGTACCTCATTCTAACGTCTGCAGTATACACGACATAGTATGGATTTGCTAGAATTTTCAGCCATCCCAGTATTGACATTCAAGCTGTTTCCAGTTTGTCATGAACACGCACAAGGTTGCAGAGGACTTTTGTGGATATGCCTTACGGCACACGGTCTGTTCCTTCGATGTGTTAGATGCGGTAAGTGGGGAGCCCTGGTCACGGAGGTGCGCACTTAACATTCGAGAGGCGCTACCAAATTGTTCTTTGGATGGTCTACGAAAAACTGTCTACCAAAACACACAAGTGTCTGTCTCTGCACTGCTTTAGATAAAGCGTATTCATGTTATCAACCTGTTTATTTTTACCAGTGTCATAGGCAAACATACATGTATATAAATCACATACATACATATCACTGATTTTATAATGTGCTTCGTCATTAACTGTGAGATAACATCTGATGATGTCATAGGTGTATTAGCATTTCAGCTTCTTCTTTGGCCGTGTGCTTATTTATGTTTTGTACACTTTTCTACGGGGCCATTTGTCTACTGAGTATAAGGGGCTCATTTTACATGACTGATATTAATCCATTGCGATGGTAGATCCTGTGCATGTCTCTTAGATCAAAATGTTAATTGTGTGTACAAATTTGGGAGGGTTTCTTAAAATTATTTATTTGAAAAATAAATCCTGGAAGGTAGGCATTATAATATTCCAATTGGATTATGAATTTCTTCCTGTATGGCTCTTAGTTTTTGTTTTGTGTACGTAGAAACTCTGTTAGTTGCGTGCATTATCTGTGTTCTTCATGGACTGTAAGTTTTGTCTCCATTCATCCCATTTAATGATTTTCAGCTGGATTTCTGATTTTATACCTGCCGGGCTTCCTATCTTTTTATTAACCTCTTCCTGATTGCTCTTTCTTATACCACGCGTTCATTCTTTACTTTTATATAGTAGAGCTGTTAACAGGACAGTCTCTGGAGTTAACTCTTGGGTCAGTAACTGTGCTTGGCTCCTAGTGTCATTTTGAGGATTAAATGAGCTGATCCGAGCAAAAAGATTGGTCTAGCGCTTCTAACATACTCAGCATATAGTGTGTCTTTGTTTTATTTTTGGTTTGTGTCCTTGTAAGTGTCTTTTAGCTGAATTCTTATTTTGTCTCAACTGGGCATAAATATATCCCGTTCAAATTTATCGTGGAAACCAAACAGTCTTTTCATATTCTTCTATTTGGCTCACTTAAGTGCTTAGCAACAACATTTAAACAGACTTTTTATTTAACATCAATACTGGAACCCTGTGTACGGTGCCCCCGGACTCAAGCAGGGTGATCTGTCACATACTCATGTGCACCGAATTCTTCTCACTTCCCATGTGTTTAAATTTTTTTTTTTAACGTTTATTTATTTTTGAGACAGAGAGAGACAGAGCATGAACAGCGGAGGAGCAGAGAGGGAGACACAGAATCTGAAACAGGCTCCAGGCTCTGAGCTGTCAGCCCAGAGCCCGACGCGGGGCTCGAACTCACAGACCGCGAGATCATGACCTGAGCCGAACTCGGACGCTTAACCGACCGAGCCACCCAGGCGCCCCACTTCCCATGTGTTTAAAAACTTCTGTGGAATGTTAATTCTAAGTTATTAGAATTTTTTAATCTGGTGCTTTGGAACTTCTTGGAATTGTTTATCAGTTGGAGTTTACATGTGGCTACATTTTCCACAACTATGGAAGCGTAAGTCCATTTAAGTTTTTTTTATTCACCACCAGTTTTGAATACTGTGTTGGATCCTAAATTCTGATCGTTCCATCTTTCTACTATTTTGGTCTCATGGGCTCTTTTTGTAGCTTCTCAGGGTGGAAACTTGATTCATTACCATGAAAACTTTCCCTTAAAGTGATAACTCTGTGATAACTCTGCATATTTTAAGCTCTAGAGGCCAAGAGGCAAAAACCAAGGGTATTCCCTAAGTGCTTATATGACAAGAGAAAAACATTTTCACAAACTTCTGTCAATGAAATTAAAACAGCGTAACCATAATTGAGCCATATTTTTGTCATCCAAGGGTACTAATGAAAATAATGGGATTCTGACCCAGGGGGTAACATCTCACTTAACTTGGCTTTCCATACATCATGTCGTTACAGATGAAGAGTAACAACATGAGATTAGTTTGATTTGTTGTGAGGTGAGAGAAGCTAATTTGAAATTTTGGAGATTGTGACTAAAAATCAGTGCCAAGTAGTATCCCATTGTATATATAAACCACATCTTCTTTATCCATTCACCAGTTGAGAGGGAGGAAGGCAAACCATAAGAGACCCTTAAATACAGAGAACAAACTGAGGGTTGATGGCGGATAGGGGAGAGGGGAAAATGGGTGATGGGCATTGAGGGGGGCACTTGTTGGGATGAGCACTGGGTGTTGTATGTAAGCCAGTTTGACAATAAATTACATTAATAAAATAAAATAAAATAAAATAAAATGAAATGAAATAAAATAAAATAAAATAAAATAAAATAAAATAAAAATAAAAATCAGGATCACACAGAGAAAGAAAGCAAGCAAGTGCATTAGAGCCCAGATGCCTCTCCAGTGCAATTATTCATTCAGTCAACAAACATCCAGGGAGGGCCTACCATGTCCCCAGAACTATTCTAGCCACTTGGGACACCCGTGAACAGAAAAGCAAGACGGTTGCCCTCACAGATCTCACATTCTATAAGATGATACAACAAAATCCATAAGCCAAGATCTGTGTCGAATTAGACTAGCTCACTTATGACTGTCTCAAGATTTAAAAATGCAAAAGAAAATTCTGTAAATAAGCGAAAGCTAGAAATATCCTATAATTTATAAGGTCAATATACAAGGAGACATCTAAAATTATACAACAAAATTCATCCTTAAGCCTATCTTACATGTAATTGAACAGAAACTTCAGGAAAATTTATCAGATTGTCACTGAGATATTTTTATAAATGTACAATTAATTTCTCATTTGTTACCTTAACTATTTTCCTTGGAATAAGACAGGCTACAGGGCAGAGCTATTGTATCGTATTCGTTTCAACTGGAAGTCTGTACCTTGATCCTTCATTTATGGAATACATGAAATAGAAAGTTTCTTTTTTATTATTTATTTATTTTGAGAGAGAGAGAGAGAGAGAGGGAGACTGCAAGGGGTAGAAAAAGAGAAAATCCCAAGCAAGCTCTGTCAGAGCAGAGCCCGACTCAAGGTTCCATCTCACAAACCCTGAGATCATGACCTGAGCCGAAATCCAGAGTCGGATGCTAAACCATCTGAGCCACCCAGGTGCCCCATGAAATGCACACTTTCAAATTGTTTGTGCTTGCACTAATAATCAAAACAGCTTATTTTTACATTAACATAATAAAAGTAAGAAATTAAATCAATTTGATAGTTTTTCTGAAGTTGAGAATGAGATTAAAAGATTATCATTTATTCACCCTACAGAAAAAAATGAATATGGAAAATCCCTGTCGTTCTTTTTTTTTAAATTCTTTTTAATGTTTGTTTATTTTTGAGAGAGACAGAGTGTGCGTGGGAGAGGGGGAGAGAGAGGGAGACACAGAATCCGAAGCAGGCTCCAGGCTCTGAGCTGTCAGCATAGAACCTGACGCGGGGCTCGAACCCACGATACATGAGACCATGACCTGAGCCAAAGTCAGACACTTAATCGACTGCGCCACCCATGTGCCCCTGATCATAAATATGCCCTAAACTAAGACACATGGGAGATTTTTATTCTATTGTGTAATGTTGTGTGGGGAGTATACCACAAATATGAATTCACAATTCTGAACTGAAAAAGCGTGTTAGATTACTAAAATTCATGAGTATTTTTGAGAGTTTTTCCATATAGCCATGTTTTTAATTTTTGAAGCCGATGTCTTTAGCAACAATATTATTTAAAAGAAGTAGTTATGATGAAATAGAAATAGTTGTGATAACATCAAATGCTCCTTAAAAAACTTTGCACAAAAATCCCACACTACTACACAAAATGATCCATCAAGGCTCACGGCGTGAACACCCTCACAGACTGTAATGTGAAGCAAAGTGATCTAGAACATTCTGCACAAGGACACTGCCTTCACACTCCCTGAAAATAAATCCTGTGGGAATTTACTCAAAAGTTAACTGGTGGCTATAGAAAACATCTTGATCTGATCTATTTGGCAACATTTAAAATGAAACCCAGCATAATTACAGTTAAAGTTTGTTTTTAAGAAGGACAATGTTCTTTCTGAAATGTCACATGCTTTTTAACCGTGTGGTTTTATGCTCCCTCTGAACCGTGAAACAAAATGGAAATTTTCAGAAGATAAAACATGTGTCATTGTCAAATCAGTCCTTACCCTTCTCTTTCACACAATCATTAGGCTGTTTGAAGTCTAGAGACCTTTCTCATTTGTTCATCTGGTCCATGATCAGATTTCCTTACCGGGTCCCTCTGATGGGTCCGGGCTAGATCCTGAGACATAATAAGACCTATAGAGCTTATAGATATTCGTGAAACCCAAGGTCCATTATGGGAGAATTATACGTACATCCCCAACCGTACTATATGTTGTAAAGGTAGCACATTATGCCAAGGGAGGGAAGGAGAGGAAGACAGGCTAGGAAGGACCACATACCTTGAGCACAGCAGAGAGGGAAGCCAGAGGAGGAAGGTTTGCCAACAAGGGTTTGGAATTAAAAGAGATTTTAGCTTCCCAATCTTTGGTAAACAGCCTCTTTAAAGAGGTTTTTGGGTTTTTTTTTGGGGGGGGGGGACCCTCTTGCACTGTTGGTGGGAATGCAAATTGATGCAGCCACTCTGGAAAACGGTGTGGAGATTCCTCAAAAAATGGACATTAAGAGCAGTATCCACCTTCTCGTGTTACCATGAGAACTATATGAATTAATGTATTTCAGTGCTACGAACAATATTTGGCATATCTTTAGGGCTAGTAAACGGTTGTAATTCTTTTTTCACAGGTATTGCAGCTCCTGATACCTTATTTTAAGAGGACAATTTAGAAGATAAATCGAAAGTGATCCCTCTAAAGGCATGGACTTGGATCCCCAGAATGTCAGACCAGAAAGGATCCCAGACACTGTCTACACCTTCACTGACAAGTACGGTGGCCACGACCACATGTGGTCCCTGAGCATGACTGTGGCTAGTCTGAACTGAGATGCGGTCTTAGGGCGAACACCCACCAGAGTTTTTAAAATTTAGTATAAACAAAAGAATAGAAAATACCTGTTTAATAGTTATTTTCCAAGGCGCCTGGGTGGCTCAGTCAGTTAAACGTTTGACTCTTGATTTTGGCTCAAATCATGATCTTACGGTTCATGAGATTGAGCCCCACTTTGGGCTCTGTGCTGACAGCACAGAGCCTCCTTGGGATTCTCTCTCTCTCTCTCTCTCTCTCTCTCTCTCCTTCTCTCTCTGCCCCTCCCCTACTCTCTCTCTCTCCCTCCCTCTCTCAAATAAATAAACTTAAAAAAAAATAGTTACTTTTCTATCGATCGTATGTTGAAAGGATAATATCTGGGATACATTGAGCTGAATAAAATAGATCATTAAACTTAAATTCACCTATTTGTTTTTATTTATTTTAATGTGGCAACTAGAAAAGGTAAAATGTGATTCACATTATATTTCTACTGGACCGCACTAATCTAGACCAGTTTTCTCATCTCACAGAATAGGAATCAAGGAAAGAAACACTATGTTTTGTATCCCAAATCCCACCGCGATTTAGTAGCCGGGTCTGGCTGGCATCACTAATGACTGAATTCTAGTCGGTATGCTTCTCGCAACACTGTGACCCTGCTCTACGGAAACTTCTTTCAAAATCCAAATGGAGAGATTCTTTAAAAACTGGCTAGAAAAATCAGCAGAATAGACCAGATTTACTTTGTGTTTTCTGACTGGATAGTTTCCTTTGCTTTACTCTC
Source organism: Neofelis nebulosa (assembly GCF_028018385.1). Lineage (NCBI taxonomy): Eukaryota > Metazoa > Chordata > Mammalia > Carnivora > Felidae > Neofelis > Neofelis nebulosa. The sequence continues at coordinate 6,255,563 of NC_080782.1, read as the reverse complement.
CTGTGACTCATTTTTACATTTTTGGTACATTGGGAGGCAGGAGAAAGTAGACATTATCACCTGTGCCACATTTTGAAAAGATGCTGAATTTTCTATAAATGTCTTCTGAACCTTCCCCTAAACGAAAAGAGACTCTCTGGCCTCTTTTTGTTTTTTTTTTAATTTTTTTTTTTTAACGTTTATTTATTTTTGAGACAGAGAGAGACAGAGCATGAACGGGGGAGGGGCAGAGAGAGAGGAAGACACAGAATCGGAAGCAGGCTCCAGGCTCTGATTTTTTTTTTTTAATTTTTTTTCTCTGGCCTCTTTATTATCAAAGTTGTCACCCTCCGCAGCATGCCATGTTGTGACAAGTCTACAGAAATATCGCCTGAGGACAATATCCTGTTATTGTCTGTTGGGTTCAACAGGCCCTGAATTCTCCAGATAATAAAGAAACTTAAATATCTCTCAGACCCCCTAGGGGCCCACAAAGACAATCACCCCAAGAAAATACTTCACGTTGGATGGCTTTGTTCAGTCTCTGTGTACAAGAATGAACTAGAACATGCAAGTATCTACACCAAGGGATGTGAGAGGTGCCCCCAAATTCCCCCCAAATGATTCAGAAAGACCTGGGCTCTTTAAGTCAGTCTTTCTCTGCTTCCAAGGAGGTGACTTTGTATTTGGTGGGTCCATGGAGGTGGAGGGCACAGTGGAGGAGGGAAGCTGTGTATGTCTGGCCTTCCTGGGTGAGGCATCCTGGGTGAAGTCCACCAGGATAGATCACGGGGTGGGGGGGGGAGGGGTTCGGGTTAGTGTCCAAGAGTCTGAAACAAAAGCCCTTCTAGACATAGATGGAGGAGTCATGGATGAAGGACAGAATGGAAAATGTTTCCATCAGGAGACAGCTCCTCATTCTGGGTGATAATAATGAAGGGGCGAGGGTAGCCCCGAGTTGGAGATTCAGTGAGGTGCACGAAGGACCCTGGCCACTGGGGATGAGCACCAGATCCACAGATTTCTGGCTGAAGTCCCCCCGCAGAGGCTCCCGTGATGGTCCCTGCAGGAAGAAGTGCACGATGGGTCGGCTGCAGGGATCATGGCGGGCAGGGTCCAACATAAGTCAACACTCGAGAAAGAAGCCACAGAAACACACAGAACTGACCACATCCTTTGCCTCCAGCAGACCCTGGAGTCACATGGGACTTCTGAAAACACACATGTGATGGGAGGAACAGAAGCCCAGGACTCTGGAAATATCTATCTTGATGTGCTTTTTCACAGAAAACTAGGTGTTCAGGTCCATTCCTTGTCTGGACTCCCTTTCCAATGTCCGTAACAGAGAGGTCATTCCACGGCGGTTTCAGACACCCCCCGGTCACAGAACATGATCCATTCTGTTACTACAGAAGCTTTAAATGTTAGAAAGATCTGCAAACTTCCAGTTCCGTTCCAGGAGTATAAGCCTATGAATCTGCAGTGTTCTCAAAATCATATTCAGCTACACTTTTTCCATGATATTATACAACGTTAAAGTGTGCACTCAATATTAGATTCTTCTTTTATTGGCCAATAAACAGGCATTTATTGATCACCTACTGTGGGATTTCAGAGTAAATATACAAGAAGCCTACATGTTGTGATTAAACATGAATTCTGTGATAAACATTGGGGTACAAGTGCCCCTCGGCATCAGTAGTCCTGTATCCCTTGGATAAAAAAATTGTGGTTTATATACACAATGGAATACTACGTGGCAATGAGAAAGAATGAAATATGGCCTTTTGTAGCAACGTGGATGGAACTGGAGAGGGTTATGCTAAGTGAAATAAGTCATCCAGAGAAGGACAGATACCATATGTTTTCACTCTTATGTGGATCCTGAGAAACTTAACAGAAGTCCATGGGTGGGGGGGGCGGGGGGGGAGAGAAAAAAAAGAGGTTAGAGAGGGAGATAGCCAAAGCATAAAAGACTCTTAAAAACTGAAAACAAACTGAGGGTTGATGGGGGGTGGGAGGGAGGGGAGGGTGGGTGATGGGTATTGAGGAGAGCCCCTGTTGGGATGAGCACTGGGTGTTGTATGGAAACCAATTTGACAATAAATTTCATATTAAAAAAATATATGAATTCTGTGTACAGGTGAAAATTGCCTTAACTTTAAAAAAAAGACTTTATAATATTTATTCTCTCTCTCTTTGTGTGTGTCTGTCTCTCCATAAATAGATTAGTTATAGGTTATATATTCTAACCAGCGATACAGTGGATATTCAAACCTTCTCCTCAAACATCTCCATTTGCTTTTGGAGAAAGGATATCCCTAGACACGGTCTCTCTACCCACCGCCATAACACCAGATCATGCCCTTGGCCTGGATTTAGGGAAATGGCTCCTTGTTCCTTGTTGTTGATTACTGCTTCAAGATCATGCCCCTTCCTCTTTCCTGGCTCCCCCAACTTTAAATCTTATGTATCAGAATAAACTATCTGATACCCCACCATCTTGCTATCTTCCACTAAACTCTGGACCAACCCTTAACTCCGTGTAGATTTGAACACCGTCACTCACCGCCCGCCCCCCACCCCCCCGCCCCAGCATGACTACCGCCATAACTCTTCACTGTCTGTGAGGGTGACTTTTTACTCATTTGACCCTTGTGCTCTAAGATCTCCACTCTGGACAAACTGCAAGCCTCCCTTGTATGGTCAAACCCCTGATGTTGTTGTTTCCAACCACTGCAATACCTGTATGATCTCGATTTCAAAGAACCCTGGTCTCCAACAACCATTCTCTGAGACTTCTAGCTTATTCCTTCTGTTACCTCACACCAGAAATCCTTTGATCTACCAGGACCTCAAATGTATTTATTCTCCCATATCTCCACTCCCCAAGAGCAGTCCTATGCCCCACAGCCTTTGTTATTCACCTTGAACTCTGTGATCTGCTTCTTTAATCAAGGCGTTGCCCATACGCCCCATCTCGCTCTGCTGTTGTTTCCTCCAAAGAAAAACAACCACTGTAGAAACGGAAAAACCCAACTCCCTGGCTGAGCCCGCTGGGCACCAGCATAGCTGAATGAATTGTCTGGACAAAAGCATGGAAACACCTTAAGTTCATGACTTCTAATCTCAAGCAGCCGGTAATGCTTCCTGGTGGTTCTAACGTCTCTCTTCCATTCAGACACTTAGTCTCTCCCCTCCTGTTCCCTCAAAACCCAACACATCCTCCCCGCCCCCCACTGCCCACGCATGCTTCCTGATTCACTGGGAGCCTGTAAAACTGTGTCTGTCACTCCCCCCTCCCTCCTGGCACTACGATGAGCTATCCTAAAGCAAGTCTTTCACCTGTGAGCTAGAGCCCTTTTGTCTTTCCCTATTAAGTCCCTATTAAGGACTTTGCCCAGAAATTCTCCCTCTCTTCCTACTTCACCAATTTTTCTCTATGGATCATCTCCATTAAGACACAATCTCTGGTTTCACACACCTTTAAAAAAAGATCCAACCTGTCTCTTGACTCCACATTCTGTTCTAGGTACCACATGATTCCTCCCATTCCCTTCAAAGCAAACTCCTCCATCGACTGCCTCCAGAGCCTTCCTCCCTCTCTCATGCGAACCCACTTGTGCCCCAGCACACGTGCTCTTTCCTGTGCCTCCAGTGAACTCTCCATTGCTACATCCACTACCCCAATCTCAAACCACTCTTTTATGATACTTGATAGTTTATCACTCATTCTTCCTCAAAAGAGGAAGTCGTGATCTTAAAGCGTTTCTGCGCTTTTGTCCGGACACTCATTCACATTCTTTCCTCGTCCTCCAGGGCTCTTACCTGCATTTCTTCTGTTGCATCTTAATTGGAAAATGCTTCTTTCCAATTGCGGGTTCTTTCTCATTCCTTCAACCTCTAACTTCTGGAACCCCTGAGGGCTCAGTCCACGAACCTCCTATCGTTTCCTTCTACACTAACTCACTTGGAGATCTCATTCACACACATGCCTTTAACTATTACCTATACCCTGACAACTAATAAATTTATATCAAGCCCGATCTCTCCATGGGACATCAGATTGTAAATCTCACCATCTCCTGAGCTTCTGCACTTATAGGTCTAACGAGCACCTTGAACTTAACATGTTCCAAAGCCTCTGATTTAACACACACACACACACACACACACACACACACACACAAAGGTTTTTGCAGAATTCTTCCCTAAAGTAAAAGACAACTCCATTTCCCAGTTAAGTAAACCAAAACTCTCGGAATAGTTCTTGATTCTTTTACATCCATATGCAACTCATCAGCAAATACTGCCAGCTTTAGATCATGAATACACCCAAGATCCCCACCACCTGTTCCAAGTCCCCACTGTCTCTACTCCGGACCATGGCAGTGGCCTCCAAACTGCTCTTCTACACCTTGGCCCCTTCCATGCTATTCCCAAACAGCAGCTGGAGAGACCCTCTCAACGAGCACGTCAGATCGTAACAGCTTTCTGCCCAATACCCCCTGAGGCTCCACATCTCACTCAAAGTAAAAACCCAAGTCTGCACAATGACTTCTGTGGCTCCTACACAACCAGTCTGATCTTATCTACTGTCGTCCTCCCCCAGGATTTTCCTGCCCTAGGCACCTGGCCTCCTTGCACTTGCTGAAAATGACAAGCATGTTTCAATCTCAGGGCCCTTCTACTTTCCATGTCTGCTACCGGGACATAGATAGATATGCTTGCTTCTCTCATACCCCCTGTCAGCCTTCTACTGCTTTAGTTCTTTCCATGACACGTATCACTAATATTATACTACATTAAATGTAATGCACTATAATATAATATGCAATAATATATTAAATGTAATACAATATAATATAATAATTTATTAGTCACTCCCAACTAGGATGTGTTTTTCTCCACTAGAATTTAGTCCTCAAGACTGATTTTCATCTGTTTTTTGTACTGCTGAACCCCCAGTGCAGAATACAGTGTCTCACATGCAGAAAGCACTTACTGAGTACTTGTTTAATTAATCAGTGAGTCAATTCATACCACATTGCCATCCACTTTATGCAGAAACCCGCTATGAATAATCACTACCTCCTTAGAGAATCTTGCATTCTGAGAGCATTCTGTTGTAAAGTCCTTGCATAAAATCCATCATGTTTCCTTCTGGCCCACTGTTCATAGGTCCATTTGATATAGTCATACAGAGTAAGTCTAATCCCTCTTCCTTCTTACTTTTGGTAACAGACCTGGTTACTATCTTCAGTAAGATTGCATAAAGACTTACGAAGAGAAGACACATAACGTGAAGCAATCTGAGAAACCCAATGCCTAGGACATGCCGTAATTTCTCTTACCTGGGATATCGTCCTCACCAACAGCCATCATCTGTTTTTGATGAAGAAGGCACATTAGTGGTCTCAAAATATTTTTTGAGTTAGTTTACCACCAATTCTCTTGGTCTAATGAAGGTTTCTGCCGGGTATTGTCTGAAACAATCCTCTTAGCAAATTAAAACGCAATGGAGGAAAACCTGAAGCCAACATCTAAAAATGAAGCTTCCATAAAATAAGCCAGTAGCAGTGAAAGGAGGAAAAAAATAATAACAAATAATGACGAAGGGTTCCCAGAGTTTCGGTGTCCATAAACATTGACAAAGCCTCAAGCTTTAAGAGGTGTCATGGGGTAGTAATTAGATGTGTGGATTCTGGAACTAGTTTGTAGTATTTAAATTCTGCCCGTACCCCCCAGGGATCCTGTTGGATTTTAGAATTGCCGTGGACCAAAGGGTTTTGTGCGTCTCCCGCTTTACCCCTTTTTGAAGAAGATGGTCTATGATGGCTATCCCATAATGTATAAGATATGTATGTTGGGTGCATGGTGGGGGCGGAGGGGGAGTGGCTACCTCTTCTTAGGTCTGTGGGTAAAGAGGTACTGTACTCCACGCACTGTACCTGAAGAGCCTCATCCACCCCTGAACTTGACTCGCATGATAAGACCCTGGATTCTGAGCTGATGTTATAAAAGGTTGAGACCTGGGGGGACCTCGGAAAGGGTGAGTATGTTTTACATACGGAAAGACATGAATCATGGGGGTGTAAAGGGTGGCATGTGTGAGCCAGCTCCAAGATGGCCTCTGATGATTATCACTGCCTGGGACTTATGCCTGTGTAATCGTCTCACACAAAGAATCAGGACTGTCCAGTGCGGAGAATACTGTAAAATATATGATTTACTTTTGTAAAATGAGAGAGAGAGAGAGAGAGAGAAAGAGCGGGGGAGGGGGAAAGAGAGACGGAAAGAAAGAATCCCAAGCAGACTCAGCACTGTCAGCACAGAGCCTTGATCTCAGGAACACTGAGCTCATGACCTGAACCAAAAATCAAGAGTTGGACACTTAACCAACTGAGCCACCCAAGTATATGATTTCCGAGACTAAGTCAAAAAAGACATTGTCGCTTCTTCATTGGGCCTTTTAATCGCTTGCTCCGGAGGACATAAGCCACCGTGATGTGAGGCCATTAGCAGCTGTGACAAGTCCTAGAAGGAGAGGACCTGAGGCGCCCTGTCAGCGTCAACTCACCAGCAAAGTGATCAAGTATCCAAGGAAGCAAACTCTCCAGCTCAGTCAAGCCCTCATGTGACTGCAACCTGGCTAAAGATTATTCTACAACGATACAAAAGAATTGGCCCATGAGCAAATACATACGGGCTAATAGTGCAATGATAGAGACAGAGTTATTAAAATAAAAACTAAAAACAGTTCAACAAACACTGAGCACCAACTTGTGGCAGATGATACTGTAAAATGGGATGTGTTCCCATCTTCAGAATTCTGTCGCCCTACCAGAAACACAGACTTAATTACAAGAGGTCATTAAACAGAATCCAGAAGAGGCTTTCAGAGAACACTGCGGAGTAGGGAGAAGCCGATGCCTGGGGTTTAGAAGGACTCCCTGGGTAGCTTGTGGCCAGCTTGGGCCTGTCAAGTGACTCAGCCCAACAACTAGATGGTTCTTGAATATTGGCTAGGCTAGGTTTTTGTCCAGATTGCATGAGAACAGCCTGGAAAGAGGACGCTAACTTCATCCAATAAAGTTGGGGTTTTCAGCCTTTGTAAGTAAGTAGTACTTAAACTTAGCCTTAAATAATAAGACATTGGAGGGGCACCTGGGTGGCCTCAACCATTGATTTCAGCTCACATCATGATCTTGTGGCTCCTGGGATCGAACCCCATGTTGGGCTCCTCGCCGACAGTGCCCAGCACCTGCTTCTGATTCTCTCTCTCCCTCTTTCTCTGCCCCTCCCCCACTCATGCTTGCTCTCTCTCACAATAAATAAATAAACTTGAAAAGTAATAATAAGACATTGGACCAGCAGTAAGAGCAGAAAAGAGTATTCCACCCAGGAGGAACATCAGAGAGAGAGCTCAGAGGTGGGAAAGTACATGGTGCTTGAGAGGAAGAGGACTGGCCAGCGCATGGAACATGGGGAGCATATGTGGGCAAAGGGATGGAGAGATCTTGGCTGGGGGGTCGGGGGGGTCCTGAAGCAGTGGGTCTTGGGCCCACATGACACAACTTGTACATTTTACTTTAGGTCTGGGAGACACTTGAAATTTTTAAGTAACTATTTCATGGTTTTAGAAAAGATCAGTTGGTCCTGAAGTATAAGGTGGATTAGAAGGCAGAAGGTGGGGGACCAGGGAAATGAGATTGCATCCTGCTCTAAGGACCCCTATCCCTGTAAGTGAGGCTGGTGGGGCCAGGCACCATATCGGTGGGGTCTGAAGAGAGAGGACAGAGAGGTCCCTGAGGCAGCAATGACCCTGACAGTGCCCTGAGAATGAGGCACTGGGCCCCAGTCTTCCCCAATAGCAATCACGTTAATATTTTCATCTTATAATTACCCGATAGCATATTTCCCTCCATGTGTTAGTATATGGTAGACCAGTTCTCTAGAAATCTCAGAAGCATCAGTCTTTAAACTGTTCTGGTTTGAAGACAAAGTTCTAAATGGACTCATAGATTTAACCCATAGTTAGGGCTGCTTAGTGTCAATGAGAAAAGTCATAATATAAACCCGTTTTTCTTCACTTCTTTGCCCTGAGCTAACAATTGTCCATTTTTTAAATTTTTTTTAATGTTTATTTTTGAGAAAGACAGAGAGACAGAGTGCGAGTGGGAGAGGGACAGAGAGAGAGGGAGACAGAATCCGAAGCAGGCTCCAGGCTCCGAGCTGTCAGCACAGAGCCCGACGCAGGGCTTGAACACATGAACCACGAGATCATGACCTGAGCTGAAGTCAGACGCTTAACCAACTGAGCCACTCAGGCGCCCCAAACAATTGTCCATTTTTAAAAAGAATGGTCTGGGTAGTATTGACATTTTCACAATATTTATTCTTCCAATCCATGAGCAGGGAATGTCTTTCCATTTCTTTATATCTTCTTCAATTACCTGCATAAGCTTTCTATAGTTTTCAGCATACAGATCTTTTACATCTTTGGTTAGATTTATTCCTAGGTATTTTATGCTTCTTGGTGCAATTGTGAATGGGATCAGTTTCTTTATTTGTCTTTCTGTTGCTTCAATACTACCCAAAGCTATCTACACATTCAATGCAATCCCAATCAAAATTGCACCAGCATTCTTCTCGAAACTAGAACAAGCAATCCTAAAATTCATATGGAACCACAAAAGGCCCCGAATAGCCAAAGTAATTTTGAAGAAGAAGACCAAAGCAGGAGGCATCACAATCCCAGACTTTAGCCTCTACTACAAAGCTGTCATCATCAAGACAGCATGGTATTGGCATAAAAACAGACACACAGACCAATGGAATCGAATAGAAACCCCAGAACTAGACCCACAAACGTATGGCCAACTCATTTTTGACAAAGCAGGAAAGAACATCCAATGGAAAAAAGACAGTCTCTTTAACAAATGGTGCTGGGAGAACTGGACAGCAACATGCAGAAGGTTGAAACTAGACCACTTTCTCACACCATTCACAAAAATAAACTCAAAATGGATAAAGGACCTGAATGTGAGACAGGAAACCATCAAAACCTTAGAGGAGAAAGCAGGAAAAGACCTCTCTGATCTCAGCCGTAGCAATCTCTTACTCGGCACATCCCCAAAGGCAAGGGAATTAAAAGCAAAAGTGAATTACTGGGACCTTATGAAGATAAAAAGCTTCTGCACAGCAAAGGAAACAACCAACAAAACTAAAAGGCAACCAACGGAATGGGAAAAGATATTTGCAAATGACACATCGGACAAAGGGCTAGTATCCAAAATCTATAAAGAGCTCATCAAACTCCACACCCGAAAAACAAATAACCCAGTGAAGAAATGGGCAGAAAACATGAATAGACACTTCTCTAAAGAAGACATCCGGATGGCCAACAGGCACATGAAAAGATGTTCAACGTCGCTCCTCATCAGGGAAATACAAATCAAAACCACACTCAGATACCACCTCACGCCAGTCAGAGTGGCCAAAATGAAGAAATCAGGAGACTATAGATGCTGGAGAGGATGTGGAGAGACGGGAACCCTCTTGCACTGTTGGTGGGAATGCAAATTGGTGCAGCCGCTCTGGAAAGCAGTGTGGAGGTTCCTCAGAAAATTAAAAATAGACCTACCCTATGACCCAGCAATAGCACTGCTAGGAATTTATCCAAGGGATACAGGAGTACTGATGCATAGGGGCACTTGTACCCCAATGTTTATAGCAGCACTCTCAACAATCGCCAAATTATGGAAAGAGCCTAAATGTCCATCAACTGATGAATGGATAAAGAAATTGTGGTTTATATACACAATGGAATACTACGTGGCAATGAGAAAGAATGAAATATGGCCTTTTGTAGCAACGTGGATGGAACTGGAGAGTGTGATGCTAAGTGAAATAAGCCATACAGAGAAAGACAGATATCATATGGTTTCACTCTTATGTGGATCCTGAGAAACGTAACAGAAACCCATGGGGGAGGGGAAGGAAAAAAAAAAAAAAAGAGGTTAGAGTGGGAGAGAGCCAAAGCATAAGAGACTGTTAAAAACTGAGAACAAACTGAGGGTTGATGGGGGGTGGGAGGGAGGGCAGGGTGGGTGATGGGTATTGAGGAGGGCACCTTTTGGGATGAGCACTGGGTGTTGTATGGAAACCAATTTGACAGTAAATTTCATATATTAAAAAATAAATAAATAAATAAAAAAAATAAATAAAAATAAAAATTAAAAAAAAAAATAAATAAATAAAAAGAATGGTCTGGGCTGAGGTATGTACTTTTCAGTCTGTCTCCTTTCTTTCACCTTTCAATGTGAATATTCAGAATAATTTCCTCCCAGGCTGCACATTTGTCCCCAGACCCCACCAAGGCAGGCAAGGGCAGACTCGGACCCGGAGGGGAGCACCGTCCTGGGAAGATCCCACTACTCTGTCTAGCACCTGTCTTCCCTGTTTCCATCCAGGACTGCCCTTTCCAATGCAAGCTCATAGAGCAGAAAACGCTGCACCTGTTTGGACCATCCTGAGTGACAGCCAGTGACATCTAAGACAAAGCCCAAATATCTATTTCTCCACTTCAAGTTCAAAAAAGATGCAACATTCTAGGTGTTTACAGCACAAGACACAACCGTGGTTTTTCGACTATCACCAGTAAATGAGTGTCCAGAACAATGGAGTGATATGTAACCAATATATGTCAAGGCCTTCCCAGCATTCTGGAGGCTGGTCACATAACAATTATTTGGGAACACAAAGAGCTTACCTCCCATGAGGCTTATTTGGAGTGGCTTCTGTAAACTGACCAAGAAAAACCAATGTTTGACTTTGAGTCAGGAAACCTGATATTAAAAGCTTGAACTATCTGAGTGGATTTCTGCAGAATCAAAGATAACCACTCAAGAGCTGAGAAATCCAAAAATTTTTAAAATAAATGGCATCTGTTTGTTCGTAATGGCCACAGACGCAGGCATGCGAATCAGAAAAAGTGCGACATTGTGCATCCATAGTTAAATGATTGCAAACCCAGTTCCCTCCTTGTGTCGGAGAAGCTAATCCTGCGAACTCCAGATGAAACAGGTCATTGCTTCAAAACCCCCTCTCCTGGGTCTCCCCCTCTCCTCCTCTCCAGGGCAGCCCGGACACCTGGGGCTCACAAGGCACCGGGTGTGGAGTTGGGGTGGATTTGGATCTTAGGGACGCACCACATCACTTCAATGTGTTCTCGTGGTCACACCAGGACCCCCTTCAGTGTGGGAAGAAGGACCCCCGGGGTGACCATCAGGTGACACGGTTTCACAGGGCCCATCTGGGGAAGTAGCTGGGAGGAAGTTCGTGTTCACTTGCTGAAGTGTGGTGGACACACACACAAAAGGTATCACAATTGAGGGTGTACCGACAGGGACTTGGGTTGGGATCCAGGTTCCTTAGAGTCAGATGGGAGTGTTTTATACAGCACAGCAAAACACTGATATCAGGAAAACCAACTGACCCTCACAGAGCGAATGCCACATGGGAAAGCAGTGTAATTTAAAGAAGGGATTCATCTATTTTTTGTAATACTGTTTTTAGTATTGTATTAGAGAAGGAGCTATTATTACAAACTCCTCCCCAAAAAAGGACAAGATAACTAAAACGTTTCTCTGGCTCTGCAGATTAAAGTGAACACCAGAGGGAAATACCAAGGACAACTGTGTCATCACCAGAAAGTGAGGGGCCAGACCCGGACCCAACATTGGCGAGATGCCTAAATTGTCCCGGTGATCAATGGAACCAGTGACTGACTTATCGAGAAACAAGAAATGTCACTTTGTCTCTGTCACAGACCAGGAAGGGATCTAGTGGAGAAATCATGACACGTGCTGCCTGGTATAAATCATCCACAATGAACAGATCAGTTTCTCTCTGTTTTCCTCATCCTTTGGTGGTAACTGGACACAGAAATTGCTCCAGCAACTTCAAAAGCCCCGTGGCCTTGTACTAAATCCCAAGGGCATCTAAACCCTTATGATTATGAAGCTGAACGCCAAGAGCAAAAGAATGATTCCGAAAATGGTCTAAAAGCGCCTCCCTGTTAACTTGGCTGCCGGACAAACCAGTTCGTGTCCAGCAGAAGCTTTTCAGGGCAGTGTGGCCGCTGCTGAGGAGCAAAAAGTGTCCCCAGGCCACAGTTTTAACCAGGAAAGAAACACGTCCCTGTGAAGGAATCACAGGCAGGAGAACCTCGTGGGCAGCAGGAACAGGGTCAGACCCTGGGGAAGGGCCAAGGAGCCCGGAGGCCCCGAGAGGAGCAGGGGTTAGAGGCCCCGGGGGGAGCTCGGCCCTGGAGGCCCCGTCCCCACCACCGTCGGGGCCCTGGAGGGGACGCAGGTGTCGCCCGTCCCCTGAGGCCCCTGGGAGGCGGCATAAGCACCGGGACCGGGGCAGTGTGACAAATGTCGCAGCAGGTAAAACCACCCGAGGTGCCCTCCCGGGTGAGTGGGCTTCAGGGACAAGACTCGGGGCCTCAGGACCCGGTTGCAGACTCTTGGCGACTGAGAGCCCTTGGGGGGGGTGGGGGTGGGGGGGACTCCGTCGGCCTGGCTGCATCCTCCGCAGAGCAAAGCGCGGGGTTCGGGCGTCCGCGACCTTCCGTGCATTTGGCTGAGACCGCGGTCGATCGCGCAGCGTCACCAGACGAGTGTCCGCTTCGTTCACTCCTCGTTCCCTTAGGCCACGCCGGGTGACAGAGGTGACACGGTGCAGCCCCGGGCCTCGAGCCGCCCCCACCACGCGAGGAAACGGTGTGCGCGACCACCTTGCATGACGTGACCCGTTAAGGGCGGCCGAGGCTCGCCGTTCACGGGAAAACGCAACGAGCGCGGACGCGACAGTCACGGGGCCACATCGCCGGGTTCCCGGGGCTCAGCGTCCACACCCACAGCCCCGTCGCGACGGGAGGCCGCCAATCAGCTCCCCCGCCGGGCGGCCAGGCTCGCGTGTCACCTCCTCCGCCCGCCGCGCACCGGCCCTGGGGTCCCGGCCAGACGCCGAGACGTCCGCGGGGTGCCCCCAGACGGAGACTTGCACACAAGCACGGCAGACGCCCCAAGCGACACGCAGCACGTCCCCAGACACTGCCTCGCGCGGCCCTGCACTCGGTCACCTCCTGGATGTGTGCGGTGCGCAGAGGAGGACAGCGGAGGTTCCCGGGGTTCAGCTCATCGTCTCCAGTCTTCTCAGCTGGTCAACGGCGCCCGTGAATGTCCTGTCGTCACTGTCGAGACAAAGGATGCCGACCCCTCCGTGGGCTTTGCTCAGCGAGTGATGACACGGGAGCTCGGGGACTGGCGCTAGGAGGGACATGGCTGGCGTGTCTGAAGCGCTTTCCCAGGAAAGCAGGGGCGCTGGCCCGCCGCCACCCCGTCCCTGCACACGCGTGTCTTGCCGACCCGTCACAGCGCCCCGCGAGCGGGAACAGTTACACGCAGCCCTGGCCCTTCAAAACGGACCACACGGTCCCGTGTGAACACAGCGTGCCCATCGTCTATCCTGCCCTTGCCCTTCAGCGCCTTCGTCTTGGCGGCCGCTCTGCCTTCCGCGTGGGTTTGCCGCCTCAGGGGCCGGACGGTCAGCCAGAGACCTTTGTGCAGGGAGATCTCTCCTCCCTGTCACTTCTTTCTTCAGCCCATCCTTAGCCCCCCTCCCCGACTCTCGGAACACGTGAGGCTGATCACTCCAGGCCAATAACTTTCCAAGAGAAATGATTTGGAAAAAGTCTGTTGGCTAATTTTAGATCTGCTTCCATACACCTGTTAAAGCAACTTACATAACAGAATCAGCAGAAGAGCCCAGAAGGATTTCTGAATTTGCCGTTCCTGCTTTGCCCTGAAGGCACCTCCGTAATTGGGCGCTGAGCGCTGGTTTGAAAGTCCTAACCAGGCAGCCCCGCTGTACCATTTTCCCTGGCAGGCAGAACATTCCTCCTCCGCAGGGGAAGGTCTGCCTTGCACGGGGCACTTGGAAGGGCCGCCGTGGAGCAGGGGAGGACGGCCATCAGAGCCCTATTCTGCCAAATCTCTAGAGAAAATGAGCGATGTCAGCTCACAGGTCCCAAGTCAGTTTCTTCCAACAGGAGAAGTAGGCATTCGCTCACCGAGAGAAGCCAACGATGCCGTGACAAGGAAAGAGGACAGATGGCTGGACCATTCCATGGATGAGAAGCTGGGGCAGGGAGTCAAGATCCAAGTCTTTGTCTTCAGGCTCTCAGCTCCAAACGTTCACGTTAAAAAATAAGGAAATCCCGTATAGATACATGCAAGAATTATTTGAGAAGATTGTCTTATTCCATGAGCGTCAACGATGACATTGGGAAGCTTGTTTACTACCCACTTGAGACCCAGACTAAGAGCTGTCCGTGGTAACACCTCAGGTGCATGAGCTCCTGGGACAGGGATGTTGAGCTACAGCCCCAGGCAAACCGGGATGGAGACATTGTCTCTGGTCCTTTCTGCAGCTCCAGGTGGTCGCCCCGCTGCTGCTTTGTTGGGAATAAACTTCATGGAGAAGAGACAATCAGAACAAAGGCAGGGGGCCTCGTCCCTCCTAAATTGTGACCTCATTCTTATGTTACATGGTAATAACTGATTTTTCTCTTCTGAAAACAATGCTACCCGTCCTTCACTTGTGAATACCAATATGTGTGTGATAAGACGTCAAAATGATGGAGCAAATTGGAAGAAAATCACCCATGATTTGTTGCTTTACAAATTTTCATTTTTTGTGATTTCCAGTTTTAAGATTAAATCCAAAGCAAAGGGAAAATACCTGGTAATGCTGTAAAAGATATTTTACTGTCATTTCCAACATTTTAAGAAGCCAGGACATTTTCATTTCCAAGAACAGCCCTGCGGTGGGCTCTTTTGCCTGTGAGATTTTCCTACTGACTTAAACTAGAGACCTGGCAGGATTTTACCACCGCTTGATTGAAGAATGTGGGGGGAGAGTGCAGTTCCCCATATTAATGACACCTCCAGACAATTATCTGGGTCACCGTGGAGGGCCTGTCTCAGTCTTTGTACAGGAACACCATGGACAGAAACCGGTTTTCCTCCAGCATCAGAGAAGCAACCGCATAATCTTCTCTGTTTGGCATGTGCTACAAAGAATTGAGAAGGAAAGAAGGAAGACAGAAGCAAGATTCCACATGGAGCATTACGGTATTTTTAATTATTAGGTCAATGTAGTGAGATGATGCAAATTCCTGTATTGCTTTATGATGACCAGGCTTTGATCAACTCCAATGAGAAATGAATCTCCTTTAATAGAACCTAAGAATAAGTGTCTCCATTTAAGCTGGCTTTGATTCATTATTCATAGAAAAGAAATTAGGTTGTTGGTCCTTAATAAATGTTAATAAATCAATAAGTGCTATTTTAGAGGAAAAAAAAATAAGCGAAATTTCCAAAATGGTCCATTCTGGACTCATAGAATATAAATGGAGTGCTCTTAGTGAAGCACTTGACAAGGTCGCAAAGATTTTGTTTCTGGAATGTATGGAGATTTTTAGCTCATGGGAGAGGAAGGAAAAAAGAATCAAATTCAGATACATCAACTTTAATTAAGTTTTTTTTTAATCTTTATTTATTTTTGAGAGAGAGAGAGAGTGCGGGGGGGGGGGGGGGCTGGTGGTGCAGAGAGAGAGAGGGAGACACAGAATCCAAAGCAGGCTCCAGTCTCCGAGAGGTCAGTGCAGAGCCCGATGCGGGACTCAAACTTGTGAACCGTGAGATCATGACCTGAGTCAAAGCCAGACGCTTAACCGACTGAGCCACCCAGGCACCCCTCAGATACATCAACTTTAACATTAAGCAAGGAGAACTAAAGATGGAAAGCAAGTGGCCTAACTGTCCATCACTGAATAGTACATTCGATTTCCCTTAAAGACAGATGGACCCATTTAATCAGAAATAAAAACGAGAGGTTTTTCTTATATTGCCCTAAATCTAAGGTGGTCGTAACCACCTTAGTTTCTTTCCGTAGACACTGGCTCCATATTATTTTGGACAAGTTGATGTACGCTCTGTATATTCTGAAACAAGCAACTGCGTTTGAAGCCTGTGGAAGGATCTTACATTCTTTCCTGCACTGAGAGAAACCACTGACAGTGAGGAGAATGTACTGCTTCTAAAACATGCCTTCTTCCTCCTGCAGGTTTTAGCTAAGAAGTTAAGACTTTGTACAGTGGAAGGTGAACTGGACCACATGATGTAGATCTTCCAACTGCTGTAGGAGAGATACGAGAATAAAATATTTGTAGGTAGTCATTTCAAATAATACAAAAGATTTAACCATCTTTTTCTATTGAACGTGTCTTCCAAATGGAAAAATAAAAAGAATATGAGTTTAGATTGTTGGGAGTTAGGTAACACTGAATTATTTTTTTAAATACACCAGGATGGATACGGGTCCCATTTTGAGTCCATTCATGTAGACTTCTCTGTTTCTCAACCCATGCATTGGCGTGTTTTCATATGTGTATGTTTATATACAATATTAAATGAACATGTGATATGTATTCATAGATAGTATATATACATGCAGTGTATGGGGGCGTATGTGCAAACGTCTGAAAGAATTTTGGTCACTAAGCTTTCCTGTGTAGTGAACATTGAGATTTCTAGTGATGTGTTGCTGTCTTCTTTATTGTTCTGATTTCTGACGTTTACAATGAGCTTATGTTATCTATGCCACTCAGAAAAACACGAGACATTTTATTGACATTTTTATTGGGAAAAAAATGTCACTACTCAATATGTGTGAACAGATCTTGCTTTCACCTCCTGCGTATCTTCTCCTATGATGGGTGATATTAGGGCTTTTAAAAATGAATCCTTTGCCTCTCACCCCCAGACATCATCTCCATGTTAAATCAACAGGGGAAAACTAAAATGATTATAGTCTACATTTTATTTATCTTGCAAGTGAGCCATTTTGTTCTTCTAAGTGCACAAACCATTTGCATTCATATTTGGCTGAAATCAAGCATTTATCATACACTGTGGATCATCCCTGCAAACCACATCGGTTTCTAAGAAACAAATTCTGACACGCTCCCACACAAGACAGATGGTTCAACATCAGGGCTTGAAGCTGAGCCCTGATGCTTCCGAAATCTTCATTCCAGGGGCACCTGGCTGGCTCAGTTGGTTGAGCATCGGGCTCTTGACTTCAGTTCAGGACATGATCTCACAGTGTGTGGGTTCGAGCCCCGCATTGGGCTCTGTGCTGACAGTGCAGAGACTGCTTGGGATTCTGTCTCCCTCTCTCTCTGCACCTCCCCTGCTTAGTCTCTGTCTCTAAGAAAGAAAGGAAGAAAGAAAGAAAGAAAGAAAGAAAGAAAGAAAGAAAGAAAGAGGGAGGGAGGGAGGAAGGGAGGGAGGGGAAGGAAGGAAGGAAGGAAGGAAGGAAGGAAGGAAGGAAGGAGGGAAGGAAGGAATCTTCCTTCCAAATCAATGCAGAAAGAATGAGGAAACAACCAACACACCTGCATAAGAACACTTTGACATTCCTGAGACTATAGAGAAATATCACCGCCAACAACAAACTTAAACCCGTACACAATTTTAGTGGATCAAATTATTTGTTGCAGCTAACCCCAGACAGGGGAAAGTTCTCTGCATGTTCTTCACTTCCAGACAAAGCAGTGACATTCAGGGGATCGCAATCCCAATATGGGTTATGTTGGTTTCGTCTTTACTTTCTTTTCTTAATAAATTATTTGTTTTCACAAGTGTCTGCAACTTTTATACAGAATAAAGTGCTGACTTTTACTCATTGGCTACAGAAAAATTCTAATGTTAAGAGAACTGCAGAGTAAAATTAATTAAATTCCATTTTTTCGAAAGCATGGCTTACTAAAGGCAGAAACTTAGGCAAAGAGAAAATTACAGCACTAAAGGTTACGTGAAAAGGAACCACGAAAAGAACCTGAGAGGAAATATTAAACATGAGAAAACCTGCCCTGAGCAAATACTGTACCCTGATGTCTTGATTTTTTTAGCATTTCAATATTATTTGTAAAGATATTCTACAAATTGCCTTTAATATTTTCAAAGGAATTCAATAGATGGAGGCAAAATTGAGAGACCACCCACCAGTAGAAGCCATGGCACTCTGTGCTGGCACCAGAATCCACATCATGGCCTCACGTTCTGAGTCTCCGTGCGGCCGAGGGTCCTCTCCGCGGACACACACACACGGGCGTGACATTAGCAAGCTGCAGCCACAGGCAAGTGACGTCACTCAGGGCAGGGTGAGGGCGGGGCTTGGGCTTCAACCTCGCTCCCAGAACCGAGGGCACACAAATCAGTGTGGTCGAGGTCCACACTGTTCTATCTCACCGTGACAGGCAGTGGGGTGATGGGAAGACCCAGGGGTTGGCGTCAGATGGGGCCCGAGCACACTGCACCTGTTCCCCTGCCTGGGCTCTGCACCAACTGGGGAGTGATGGGCAGATGCTTGATCGGCCATCACGCCCATTTCCGACAAAGTCTGGATGGGAGACACTGGCTTCTAGGAAAGAAGGCTAACGAACCCAGGAACCAGCGACTCTCCCTTCTCTGGCCCAGAACAAGGACAAGACCTGCGGGACAGACACACTGGGGCAGACGGGTGTGGCCAAAGGGGACAGGAGGGCATGGCTCTGACCCTCTCGGCTCATTCCTCCCAGAGTTCAGCCCCAGCTCTTTCCTGGGCACAGTGAGGACAGTGAAGAGAAAAGCCAGTAATCACACGAAGGGAGCTCCTTTCCCAGGATGGAAGAACCCCAGTTGGCCAAGGCTCTGCCCCGAGCACAAGGTTTTAGAGTGGGACACCCCTGGCCTTGACTCTGGCCCCCGGACTTACCAGCCATATATGGTGGGCAAGCTGCCTAATTCTCATGCTGTTCTGCTCCTCATACATAAACGCAGATGCAGTTAAATATGTGCATTAAATAAGATGAGATCAATGTATAAGGTGCTTGGCAAATGCTTAACAAATGGGAGTTAATATCCACATTGTCATTCTGAGCCGACTGTGTATTTACTCAGTTGTGGTTTTTTGATAGTTATTCATATATTAACCAATGAGATGTGGATCTATGTTAGAGCACACTGCCAGTGCCCTCCATCTGTCTGTAGTTACTCTGAGAGAAATCAAAACATCCTGGGCAAGGATGATGGAGCATCTTTAATCAAATGCAAACAAGTAAGACTAGGCTATGGTGAGATTTTCCTGAAAGGCTCCCTGTTGATTTTCCCTTCTCAATACGGCTCAAGTTTGTTTCCCATCCTTGCTTCCCAGCCTTGGCACTGGTACCTCTCACCTGTCCTCTTAAATATTCTCCTGGGCACTGGTCTGCTTCCTCCAATTTCTACCCAGAAAATCCAGAGAGTTTCTTCTAAAGATGGAAATCAGTCCAAGGAGTCCCAATCAATCTGGAGTCTGCTTCACTCTGCACCCTCATCAGAGACAGCCATTTCCTAGACTCCTGGGTTCCAGTCATCCTTGTCTTCAGACTCAAGGTCAGTTTCTCAAGAGCGTCCCGACCCTAGGCCTTTGCACTCTCTGATCCACGCGCTCTGTTCTCGGCTGTGCTGGTAGATTGTTAGCAGTTTTGTCACCTAAGCAGGTGTCTTCATAACTCAGATGAGACGTAACCTTCTCAGGAGAGCTTCTGTTGACCTCCCCGGCCGGGAATAAGCACTCATCTGCAAGTCATAATCTCACATTTTACACTCTGTGTAACTTCAGTTTGAGCTGTCCCTCCCCCCAGCCTGGATGTTCCTCAAGAACACGGAGGGAATCATTTCACGAGGATCCTCACTACCAGGCCCAAGCATGGGTACATAGTAGGTATCGGGTACACATTTCTCCAATTCCTCAAAAATGAATGAATGAATGAATGAATGAATGAAATGCAAATAGATGATGTTACTTGGGTGACTCTTTTCCGTTTTTTTTGTTTTTTTTAACGTTTATTTATTTTTGAGACAGAGAGAGACAGAGCATGAACAGGGGAGGGGCAGAGAGAGAGGGAGACACAGAATCTGAAACAGACTCCAGGCTCTGAGCCGTCAGCACAGAGCCCCACGTGGGGCTCGAACTCACAGACCGTGAGATCATGACCTGAGCCGAAGTCGACCGCTTAACCGACTGAGCCACCCAGGTGCCCCTCTTCTGTTTTTATTCAGTATCCCTATTGCCCCCATCCCTGCCTCTCCCATCCCACATAGGAGCCATTACAATCCTTTACATTCTTTCCAAAATCCCTAGTCTAATTGGTCACACCCACTTCTTTATCTGGAATGACCTTGACACTCAGAGTCAAGGTCGCTGTGTGACGTGATGGTCCAATCAATAGATTCTCGGTGTAAAGATTGAAAGATTGTAGAATCCACTAGGGAAATTCCTCGGGGAATCTTTAGGGTTTCTTCCTCTCTAATTTCTCTACCTCAAGATTCTGTTTCTGTAATCCCTCCTTTGGCATATCATACCCATCCCTCCCTTTTTGGTTTAATGAACACCTCACTAATCTTTTCGCTCAGATATTTTCAGTTCTCAGTTATTTTTGGTCGCTAAGAGCATAGCCGATGCCTGAAAAGGTCCCTCCTTTTTGGAAAGTTACCAGTATCCAGGCAGAATCCAGAGGAAGGGAGGAAAGCAATGTAGGCCTTCAAGAAGCTGTTCAAGGAGAAGGTGCCTATCCCGGAGATATTTTTCCCCTGGTGTTTCTCCAGTAGAGCAACGAAGTGTCCCCAAAAGAGGAGCCCCTGGGCAAAAGGAGGCAGGTTGCTGCGCTCAGGGTGTCTGGCCTTGCCCCATTCAGAATGTAGTCTGGGCATCTTGCCCTTGGTCCAGAATGGTCCACCAGGTCCAACATTCTCTTGTGGAGCTGTTGGCGTTATCAGAATACCTTACAAGAAATTCAAATTTAAAACCCCCAAAACCTTGATGTCATTATCTGGGCCTTAACCTTTCTTCCTCCTACGTCCTTTGTATTACAAATAATAATTTCATTAAATAATTAGCTGTCAACTTTCGGCCGAGAAGTATCTATAATATCAAAGTCATTGTTAATCTTATAAACACAGTGTTATGTGAGGCAAGGTATGGAGCTGAATTCGGCAATAGTATCTGGCAGGAGTTGAATGTTTCCCATAATCAGGTGAGAATTATGAATGCTTGGGTACCAGGCAGGAGAAAGAGTGAAGAAGAGAGAAGAAAGGAAATCAGACAAAAGAGTGAGAAACAGGGACACATTGAGATGAAGGAGTTGGTGAGGAACAGTCAGCGTCAAGGTAGCTGGAAAGAAAACAGGTCATTGGGAGCCCCATGTCGTGCAGTGGGCCAGCTGCACCCCCCCCCCCAGTGACCTTCCAGCTCTTCATGAATGAAGATATCATTAACTCTACTCCAATTAAGCAATTACCCTAGATGGAGAAATTACCTACCCCGAGGTAGCACACTGAAGCCAGAGGAAAGAGGAAACTGTAGATCCTGCTGAAAATATGGAGAAACCTGGGGGTGTTTATGAGAAAGAGAGTTTATTTTTTCTTTCAATTTTTTTAATGTTTGTTTATTTTTGAGAGAGAGAGAAAGAGAGCACTAGCAGGGTAGGGGCAGAGAGAGAGGAAGACACAGAATCCGAAGCAGGCTCCAGGCTCCGAGCTGTCAGCACAGAGCCGGACGTGGGGCTCGAACCCACGGACCGTGAGATCATGACCTGAGCTGAAGTCGGATGTGCAACCAACTGAGCCATGCAGGTGTCCCAATTAGTAGAAAGAGAGTTTAAATCAGTCTTTTCTACATCTCAGGGCATTAGGAAATCTCTGCTAACAAATGTTTCTCCAATCAAGTAATATCTTTTCATAATCTACTCCTTAAGTGAAGCTAGCTAGGCAGATTTTCACTCGTACTTTCTTCTGCCCTTCACCTTGAGATGCTCTTCAACCTGTTTGTCCTGCTCTTCCTCACGCTCTTCTCCATCACAGGCCCATCCCTGCAAGACGCATTTTCCACCATGAAAAATGTGTCCTGGCAGAATCCTACCAATAGCAGGGAAAGGAATACGGAAGGGTGAAGGAAAAGGAAAACTCAGGGCATTTCTTCCCTTCCCTCTACAGCTGATGGAGTCTTTGGCAGTGGCTGAATCTCCCCTGTATATCCAGACGGAATTCTGTGCCTGCCTCTGCCTCTGACTGACCCTGACCCTGGGCTCTTGTAAGTATCTCCTGCCGTTGAGCCCCCAGCTGGGAGAAAGCAGGGTAGTAGCATTCTGTGTGGCTGGTCCATCTCTGAGTGGACCCTATGGATTCCTACCAAATTTCTCAACTTTTCCTCCACCTTTTAAACATCTCTTTGGATTGAACTCTCTGTGTTTGAAATTCTCAGAAGGGTTTCCGTTTCTTTTGGTTCTAACCAAAGTCCCAATGAGAAACATACACTACTATGTTCTGTCTTCTTCCATATGCCCGTGTGGCCTTCTTTTTTCTCCTTCTCTCTTGTCTCTCTCTGTCTGTCTCTCTCTCCCCTTCTCTCTCTGTCTCTCTCTCTCTCTCCTAAATACTGCTCAGGAATTATATTAAATCAAAACAATCCTAGGACTTAGTGGTATTAATAAATACATCTGAAGCTGAGGGTGCAGCAACTATTCTAAAGATATCAGGAATAGAAAAGGCTATACAATGTAAATAATATTATCAGCACCTCAGACAGGCATGAAAAAGTCAATAAAACTATCACCGCATCCGATCACTTAACAATCATTTATTAGAACCTACCCTGGGTCAGTGACTCTCCTTTGTTTCTCTAGAGGAGGGTTGGGGGGAAATGGTGGATGGAAACAATCAGGCGACTGAAATGACCTGCTCTAAGCCTAGGAGATGCAAATGGTCAGTGGCAGAGCCAGAAGGTAAACAAATCATTACCGTCACTTCTCTGCAGGCTCTCTACCCCCAGAACAATGCCGGCCAGGGAGGGGCAGGCCGCCAGTGAACGTGGCTTCATGCCCTCAAAAGCTCCCTTCACCGAGGCGTCGCGGGTGCAAAACTCTGTATCATGTTCTTGTGTTTATTCTGGCTGCAATTCATCTTTATGCATCTTTTGTTTGGCTTTCCAAGACCGGTTTGATCATCAAGCAGCCAATCCTGCAAGCGCCGTGTCCTCACAGCTGTCAAGGACTGTGAGTCCGTGTTTTTGTATTAATTTGCAATTATCATACAGAAAAGGAACGCGGGCGGTGCCAGAAGTATCAGAATATCGCTACAGCAAGGCCTGTTTTAAAATGCATTGCACTGTGGGCTTCTTTTCCAATTCACTGAATCTATCCCAGAGCAGAAATCAATTGAAACGCGATGTTTCTTAGAATTATCTGCGCACTCCCCAAGCACCCTGCTTCGTTTCATTCGAAACTGACTGCACTTTAAACCATAACGTACGCCCCTTATGAAACGCTGCGACGTGACGCAAACGGTAAAGAATCGCGGATTGTGCGCGACGTCTTGTGGATCATCTCAGCATCTGGGTTGACCCCAGAGAACCAAACAAACCCTCATAATCTGCATCTGCAGCTCGGAACGCAGAGATCAATATTAGTTTAAAAAAGCAAGACAGAAGATACTTTAGAAATCAATTGTTGTTTGTCTGCTTTCTCGTTTTACACGCGTTCAGTCTGTTAGATGAGACGTTTCTAGAACACGACTTAATTATAGGAATAAAAATATTGCAGCGGAAGACACACTCAGGTTGACAAAACCAGATGAATCTTTAGAGCTTCCATAAGCCCCTCGCCTGAGAGATTGTGAAATGGTTTGTCTTGTGTCTTCTAATAAGCCCAAAGTCAGGTACAACATGAGAATGTTGTCTATGTCAATGAGACAGCTCCAGAGAGGAGACTGGAGCTCTGTCGTAGAGGTGAGAGCCACTGGTGAGGACGACACATACAGAAGAGGTCAGCAGGGGGGCAGGGGGGTGCCTGGGTGGCTCATTCGGTTAAGCATCTGGCTTCGGCTCAGGTCACGATCTCACAGTTCATGAGTTTGATCCCCGCGTCCGGCTCTGTGCTGACAGCTCAGAGCCTGGAGCCTGCTTTGGATTCTGTGTCTCCCTCCTCTCTCTCTGCTCCTCCTCCGCTCGCACTCTGTACCTGTCTCTCTCTCTCAAAAACAAAATTTTTTAAAAAATAGAAATAAATAAAAAGAAGAGGTCAGCGGGCTTGGCCTAGAGGATCTGGTCCGCATCAGGACAGGTCAGCCACAGATGACACTAAGGGAAAGCCTCTCGCCTATGTCACTGAAGGACTCCACTGAAAACAAGAGTTTGGTTTGCTCCGAGCTGCAGACGAATCTAACTTTGATGACGGAACAATTCATTTTAATAAAAGCACATTTTTACAAAATTTCAACACCGTGTTTTGCATAGGCCTAAGGCTGCATCCTTTCTAGGCTCCTAGGTTCCTAATGTCTTACGATTTTTATCTAACTGTACTTATGGAGGGAGATAATGAAACTGTCAGATAGTGTGGAAGAAAAAGAGTACAAACCTGATATTCTATAACAAAGAGGTGGCGCATGTTTTAAAACATTTATATTGATAGGAAATTTATCAGGATTTGCAGGCCTCAGAGTTTCTGGTGCGTTTTGTCAATGCTACAGGTAGAGCACGTAAGAGGTCCCAGACAAAACACAAACAAATAAATGTAGTTGAGTTCCAATAAAACTTTATTTACAAAAACGATCACGGGCAGGATTTGTCTTCAGGCTGTAGGTTACCAATGGTGTTTTGCAACACAAAGCTATATTCTGAACTGTCCGTGACTCTTAGCAGAATCCAAAGCCTTCGGCTTATTTGGGGACATTGACGCACCTCCACGTGTGGATGCGGCCTCAGCGCAAGCTCGGCGCTCGTGTCAGATGAGTGGCAACCACCTTCTACTCTGCTCAGCGCCGCAGAGAACATGGTCAGAACCGTGAATTCAGTTTCCGGACGCTCCCTGCACAGGGACAAGACCACACCGAGGAGCGTTCACAGCTGGCTGACCGGGACGGCCACGGACAGCATTGCCACGTGAGAAAAGATTGAAGGAGGTCAGCCTATTTTGTCCCAGGATCAAAGGACATCAAGATCTTCCACTGAACCCCCGTCTCGGGCGAATTCTCACTTAAAAAGGACAGTCTTTTTATTATATATTCGCAACACGGAGGTACAAAACGTGATAGCTGTATGAAATTTCAGAGAGGCAAATTTTCTCTCAATATAAGGAAAAACTACATAAAAATTAGAGCTTACCAATAAAGCAAAAATTAGAGCTTGGGCCACCTTTGGAAATTTTTCCTAAACTTGGGGGGTTGGGGTAGAGAGCAAATTAGCATCCCCAGATTAAACTGAATGGGCGGCTTTGTGATTTGTTTTCTCCCACCGATGTTTCTCTCCAGACTTTTAAATTGAGACCTAACATATTTTAGACATTTTGGATTTCCTTTCCAAACAAGGTGGAGAATTTACATTTTGTGGCACTATACTAAATGACCTGTCACAATCAAAAATCTTTAGGGGCACCTGGGTGGCTCAGTCAGTTGAGCATCCGGCTTCGGCTCAGGTCACGATCTCACAGTTTGTGAGTTCGAGCCCCGCATCCGGGTCTGTGCTGACAGCTCGGAGCCTGGAGCCTGCTGCAGATTCTGTGTCTCCCTTGCTCTCTGCCCCTCCCCCCCGCTTATGCTCTGTCTCTCTCTCTCTCAAAAATAATAAACATTAAAACATTTAAAGGGTTAACATGTGTGAGAAAGAGAAAAACTAACAAAAATAGACGATGTAAACAACTCAAATGATCTCCGATTCTCCAAACTATGGTTCCATTAGGCATCTGACATCTGAGAGATCTGGGTACCAAAAAGTTAAGTCATAGAGTGTATTTCTGAATACAGACACTCTATGTTTCTGCTGTAGGATACCTATACATATAGAGCCTAGTCTATAAGAGCTTAAAAGATTAAAGTTATGGACAAAGTAGTGATATCACCTTGGAAAGCAAAGATAAGTGCTACACCACAAATACGTGTTAATAACTAGTAGACCCAGTGTTGAATTCCCACCTGTTGGAGATGAGTTGGGTGCCTTTTGGGGCCAAATACTCCAAGTTCTGGACAAATTGTCTACCTCGGGGTCAGTCTTCAGGGCTGCTGTAACAAAGTGCCACAAACTAAGTGACGTGAAGAACAGAGATGTGCTTTCCCACAGATGTGGAGGCCAGAAGTCTGAAATCAATGTGTTGGCCAAGTTGGTTCCTCCTGGGGCCAGGAGGGAGACTCTCTACTCCGGGATTACCTCCTTGGTTGCATAGAAAACCATCTGCTTCCTGTGTCCTTGCATTGTCTTCTTTCTATGCATGTCTGTGTCTGTGCCCAAATGTTCCCATTGTTCTGAGGACATCAGTCACACCGGACTGCCCCACCCCAACCCGGTGATCACATTCCAACTTAATTTCCTCTGTAAAGTCCTCATCTCCAAATAAGGCCACATTCTGAAGGGCTAGGAATTAGAATTCTAACATATCTTTTTTTTTTTTTTTTTTTTTTTTTTCTTGGTGAAGGCACAATTCAGCCCATAACACCTTCCCCGGAGTATGGGCATCTTAATGCATCCTTAAGGATTGTTGTCAACAAGAGAGGGCCTTTATTTTTGTTCAAGACATCTCACTGTTCCTGGCACATAAGGGGGCTAAGCAACGCAAGACTGCATTCCGAGGCGTCCAGAACATTTTCCCCATGTTCCTTGGCATTTGTGATCAGTCCGTCAGAACAGTGATATACAAATCTTTGAATAGTTTCAAAGACCTCACTAGGTCAAGACCCACTGGGAAGGACAGGTGTCCTCAACATACTGTAGTGACAGAGTTAGTGCCGATAACTCTTACAAACCAGTGCGTTCTTGTCGCTCGTGCCGACTGCTCTCAGTCACTATAAAATCCCAACTAAATGCAGGCCGCACAGCACCCGTGGTCTGGGAGCTCAGTAAGAACCCTGCTGAGCTCCACACGCACAGCTGCCCGCAGCTGCCCCGAACGCAATGTGCACTGAGACACAATATGGGTCTTCTTAAGCGATCAGACTCATTCGGTCTTGTCTGTGCTCATTACTGCTCATGTCAAAGTGAGCAGGAACAGATCGACACCAGTTGTTCACAGGCCAAAAGGAGCCCGGCTAACATTTGGGTTCACAGATTGGGGCGGGGGAGGGGGGAAATGTAACACAATCCACTTTACATCAGCACTTCCATTTGTCAGACACCCTAACGGGAGATCATCCTCTTAGAATACTGGTGAGGGGAATGATGTCATGTTTTCACTACAGTATTGCCTCTTCTGGGAAAATTTTATGGGAAAATACATGTATCTTAATCATCCCAGAGCTCATTTTCTTTCTGGTTCTAAGGGCTAGAAAACGAGGCATTTTGTAAGGTGATTGTATTGCAGTCTTAGCACCTGGTATCCATGAATGTGATCATGTTTGGAAATAGGGTCTTTGCAGATGTAATCAGGTTAAGATGAGGTTATACTGGATTAAAGTGGACCCTATTCCAATGGGTCCTGTTCCAATGGATTTCTACTCCAATGACTGGTATCCTTATAAGACAAGGAAATTGGGCAGAGAAAAGAATGCCATGTGAAGGCAGAGACAGACAGACACAGAGGGCAGATCATCACACAACAGCAGAGACAGAGATGGTTAAAAGGCAAGGAACCCCCGGGGCACCTGGGTGGCTCAGTCGGTTATGCATCTGACTCTTCATTTCGGCTCAGGTCATGATCTCATGGTCCGTGGGCTCAAGCCCCACGTCAGGCTCTGCACTGAGAGCATGGAGCCTGCTTGGGATTTTCTCTCTCCCTCTCTCTGCCCCTCCTCTACTCTTGCTCTCTCTCTTTCTCTCTCTCTATCTCTCTCTCAAAAAAAAAAAAAAAACATAAACTTAAAAAATATTCAAAGGCAAGGAAGCCCAAAGAAGCTAAGCCAAACAGCAGAAGCTAAGAAGATACAAGGAAACATACACCCCAGAATCTTCGGAGAGAGCACAGCTCTGCCAACACTTTAATTTCAGTCTTCTAACCCCCAGAACTGTAGAAGAATACATTCCTGTCATTTTAAGCTGCTCAATTTTGTAATTTGCTACGGCAACCCTAGGAATCTAATACAGACACTATATTAATTCAAAAATTTTCGTGTGCTCCCCTGCTATGCTAAGTATGTGGAAGACAGCATGGTACATCATGAGGAGTTTATAATTTGGTTGGGAAAATAATGCATAAACACCTATCATGCAGCTCGAAAGTTGCACTGCCCTTTAACTGCATATCATTACCATTTTATCTCTTACTCAGAGCTCTCACTATTAACAGTCAAAAAGGAATGCAGTCTAGGGGCGCCTGGGTGGTTCAGTCGGTTGAGCAGCTGACTTTGGCTCAGGTCATGATCTCACAGTAAACAAGTTCGAGCCCCGCATCGGGGTCTGTGCTGATGGCTCAGAGTCAGGAGCTTGCTTTGGATTCTGTGTCTCCCTCTCTCTCTGCCCTTCCCCCACTTGCACTCTGTGTGGGTCTCTCTCTCCCTCCATCTCAAAAATAAACATTGAAAAAAAATGAGGTCCAAGCCATCTCCCCATGTGTCTGAGATTGAGGACATGTGGTGCATGCATGTTGGGAAGTGTGTATGCAGGAGAGGAGGGGCTGGGAAGCTAGAAAAGTAAATCAGGCACCGTCCCTGCTTCTCTCTGCAATTTTAATTTGTAGGGAGAGTTCAAGAAGTCTACGTTGGAAGCTTGCTTCTCCGTGGAAGCACGCAGCCACAAAATAAAACAAAGAATGGGCTTGTCAAAGAACAGGAGTTGGGCTTCTATCAGCCTGCGTGTTTTCCCACTACATTTGTGTTCTTTTTTTCTTTTAACTGAGATACAATTGACATGTAACATGATATCAGCTTCAGGAGTACAACATAATGATTCAATATCTGTGTATATTGTGAAATCACCGCAATGTCTCATTAACAGCCCTCCCCATACAGAGTTACAAAAATGTTTTTCTTGTGATGATAACTTTTATGATCTACTTCTTAGCAATTTCCAAATCGGGAATATGGTATTAACTGTAGTCACCATGCTGTACGTGACATCCCCACGATTTGCTTATTTCGTAACTAGAAGTTTGCACATTTGGACCCCCTTCACCTATTTTACCACACCCCCACCCCCTGCCTCTGGCCACCACCTATCTCTTCTCTGTATCTATGAGCCTGTTCTCCCTCTCTCTCTCTCTCTCTGCCACATAGAAATGAGATCATATAGTACTTATCGTTCTCCTTCTGACTTATTTCGCTTAGCATAATGACCTCCAGGTTCATTCGTGTTGTCACAAATTGCAAGATTGCCCTCTATTTCTATGGCTGAGTAATATATCCCATTAGGGAATTTTCCCCAACTGGATGAGAGCCTGTGGTGGGGGCTGTTAGTCACTATGACCTGTCCCAAGCACAAAAGGAGGGAAAAGCCACATGATAGAGACAGGGTTGAAAAATGACAAAAGATATACGTGGGTGTTGCGTGGGATTACAATATGGAATTTGGGGACAGGCACATTATCTTTCCCCTGAAAAGATAAGAGATCTGGGCTATTAGTTGTCCTCTTGCCCTCTGTATGGACAAAGTCTATCTCCAGAAAAAAGCCATGTGAAAACAACCTGAACGATGAGAAAAAGGAAGATGCAAAATCCTGCTAGTTTTATCTGAGCACCTGGATCCAGTCATACCAAAACCTAATCCACCCTCGGACTTCTCAGTTACATGGAATGATATATTCCCCCTCTTCTCATTGTGTCTCCCATGCCAGAATAAGTCCTGCCCTCTACAAACACATTCCTTTGTTATCAGAGTAAGTCATTACATATCATCTCGCCATGTTTACACTTTCCACAAAATCATCTTACAGAAATGTAACCCTCCAAACTTTGGAAAAAATCTTGTGCACATAGCAATTTATTTACCAATAAAGAGATGGATAGATGGTAGATAGATAGATAAATAGATAGATGGATAGTAGATGATAGATGATAGATAGATAGAGTAGATGATAGATAGATAGATAGATAGATAGATGATAGATAAATAGATATATAGATAGTAGATGATAGATGATAGATAGATAGATAGATAGATAATTCTAATAGTGCACACTTGGCTTAACACTGAAATGTCAACCAGTATTTGTTAAATAGACTAAATAATTTCACTCATAGACAAAAGAGAAAAACAACATTATAAAATCAATAGTTTAAAAATAGATATTTGGTAAAATTCAACATCTATTCATGATAACAAAGAAACCTCAATAAAAGAAGACTATAGGTGAACATCTTCAATCAGATAAAAATGCTTCTACAGCAGATTTATACTTAACTTTATGTTTAATGGTGAAATACTGCTTTCTTCCCAACAGCAGGATCAAAGACCGGGATATCTGTTCTGTCCACATCTATTAAGTTGTTATTTCATAAGTCCTAGTCGTTTCAATAGGTCAAGAGTCATAAATGAGATAAATGTCATACAGATTGGAAAGTATGGTGGGAAGCCTCTCAGAAGACCCTCCCAATTTCTGGAATCCACACCATGACATAATCCCTACCTCTTGAACGTGCACAGGACTTTTTGATCTGCTTCTAACAAATAGAATATGGAAAATGTAATAGGACATCGTTCCCAGTATAAAGCTAAAACAAAAAACAAAACCAAACAAACAATAACAAAACAAAACAAAACAAAAAAACTATGGCTTCTGCTGGGCATTCTTTGCATCTCTCTCTTTTTGACCACTTCTCTCTTTTTGACAACTCCCATGTCATGAGGTCACCTTGGAAATATATGATAAAGTCCAAATGGCAAGGAATCAGGGCCTGCCAACAGCCATGTGAAGAAGCTTGGAAACAGATCTCCCCACTCCAGCTGATCCCGCCTATGAGACCATAGCCCCAGCCAACAGCCTAACTGTTCTCAGAGAAATCCCATGAGAGAATCCATGAGAGAAGCCAGAGAATCCAACCAAGTAAATCACATCCAGATCTCTGGTCCACAGAAACAGTGAGATAATAAATGCTTGTCCTTTTATGCCACTAACTTCTGAAGTAATTTGCTATGCAGAAATAGATAAATCAGACAGGAAGAAATAAAACTATCTTTATTTGCAGATGGCAAGGTCTCTGCTGAAAGAAACAAATCTATGAAAGGGCTCCTAGTTCTTCAAGGCCATAGGATGCAATATGAATTCTATTTTAAATACTAGAAACAGAAAAATTGAAATAAAAAATGAACATTTAAAATGGCATAATAAAACACAAAATGCTTAGGGATAAATTGAAAAACCTATGTGCAAAAGCTGTAAGGTGAAAACTACAAAATATTGCAAGAGAAGCTACATAACAACTAAATAAACTGGGGAATATACCATGTTCATGGATCAAAAAAAAATCATTAATGTTATGCTGTCCGTTCTGCCCAAATTATCTATAAGTTCAATAAAATTTTGTCAAAATTTCAGCAGACATTCTTACAAAACTTGAATATCTGACTCTAAAATTATATGAGAATTCAATGCCCTAAAATTTGCAAAACGTGTTTTTTAATTTAAAACAGAGAATTATATGGAATTTTTATGTTTTAGTGACAAAATTCCCTCTCGCTCAAAATACTCTGTAGAAATTTCTTTTCAACGAACTGTTGCATCATGGTGCAAACGATAAGCAAAGAATACTTTGACAGTCTATTGCAATTTCACAGTTGCAATTATTCCATGAAAATAAACTTTTAAAATGTGTATGTTGGGTCATTTGTTACTTTATATAATGCTGTAATTCAAGCCATGATTAACACATTTCTGTAACAAATTTTTTAAGGGAAAAAAATGTTTCAAAATCAGAAATGTTCCACGTAAGGTAAATTTTTAATTGTTCTTGCTGCTGAATGTAATTATAGGAATCTTTCAGCGACTCAACCTTTTGCTACGTCTTGTGAGCTGAAGGCACTCTCTCCAACCCCCCTGTATTCCCAGGGTGTCTCCTTTTATGGGCCCCACTCCAGATTCCCTGCAGGTGCCTGCCTGTTCATCACATTTTTGCTCTTCTGCATGACCTTCTATAACTTTTATCCGAGCAAGAGAACATGTTTCCTGTTGTTGCTTAGGTGATATGAAAACATTATTTGAATAACAATCTACTTTAAAACACTTAACTATTATGTTTTTATATGGTAAAAGACAAGGTTGATAGTCATTAGTTTTCCTTCTCATTTTAGGCCGTAGGAAATGGAATTCTGCATCCTCTATTGAAACACTTACTGTCAAAACACAGTATCACCTCCCTTCCTAGCCTCAGTAGCTCTGAATTAGCACATTTTGTCACTCCCGTCATCGGTTCCTCTCTGGAAGATGACATTTCCTGTGCCACTATGATAGCATGACTCTATCGCTAAGCTGCTCACTGCACAGTCGTGCTATCAGGTTACTAAATCCAGAGGTTTGCTGCTCTCTTTCTTCTCCCTTCACTCCCCTCTGTTGTGTGTGGAATGAGTGGGATCCTGTACCCTATTAAGCCACAGATCAGCAGCCCGGAGTCCCGCCTCCTCTGGACAACGTCCTTTCAGGAGCAGGTATCTCAGCAGGTAGAGGAGCTCCCTGGAGCTACCGATTTCTGCTCATCTCCCCAAAGTTCATGGGCCCCAAATACTTAGTTTCTACTTGTTGGGATTTCCTCCTCTTTTCCCAAGTGTCGCCAAGTAAAAAGACTGCTATGGAGACAAAACTGACGATGAAAAACAGCAAGCGATCAAATGTCGGCACATCAAGTTTTTTTTATTTCAGCTTCATCGAGTCCTGTCCTTCCAGCAGTGCCTGTCTTTCCCAGTGCCGAGGCCGAGGGGGGCAGACCCCTTTGTGACACCCTCTCCTCCCCAAACAATGCTGATGTCCAGGCCCCTGGGTGCTGTCCACCCCTGCCCTTCTCTGCAGAGCTCTGAATCTGCAACAGAAAGTGGCCACCTGGGCTGATGGGTTCTGAATCTGTCGTGCATCATTAGTAAGCTGCCATTTTTGAGTGCAACTGTATTCACCTCCTTTGGGAAGTGATGAGAAACCATGCCGAGAGCTGCTGAGTTCTGAGGAGAGAGCATGGTTTCTTGTCTCTCCCCCCTAGGCAACCATGATCTCATGATAGCTGTCCGATCCCTAGACCCCCAGAGCATCAGGCACAACGTCAAGGTTTTTAAAAAAAAAAAAAATTCAGACGTTAAATGCATTTAGAGGGTGTTGGAACTTGCTACCCCAACCTTACTGAGAGCATGGTGTCGTCTCAGCCCCTGGGACGTCAGCATAGATGCTTGAAGATCCAATAAGTGGGGGTGAGAGAGGGAGTAAACCAATATACTCCAAATTTCAACATTGTGGAAACACAGCTGTGCGAAGGTCGGGGCCCCACCCTTCAGACCTTCTGTTCTATCACTATCCTTCCCACCAGCAGGATCAGCTTCATAATTTGTGGGGTCAGGGGCAAAATCAAAAATTGCACCCTTGATCAAAAATGATTACAAATTTCAAGGTAGTGACAGCAGAGCAGTAAGTCAAACATGGGGGCCCTACTGAATGTGGGGGCCTGTGGGACCACACGTGCTGCCGCCACGAAGCTGGTCCTGCCAGCGGTTGACAAAGAGGAGGTGTCGGTGAGAACGAAACACAGTCTTCTGTGGACCCATTTTGCCCATGGGCTGCAGACCCTCCCTGGAATTAAACCACCAATTGTTCCGTTTTTCCCTCAGCTCTTAGCTGCTACAGGCTGCCTAATGTATCTTACCTCCATTTGGGCAAAGACCAACCAAGGTGCTGCCATTAACCATGAATCTTCCCTCAAACACTGCTTCCCTACGTACGGTAGGATTATCGTTAGAATGGACCAGCCGTAAGACATCTTGAGCCCTAAAACATAGAGCTACTAGAGACCTGCCCTGCTTGTCTTTGAGGGTTTGGAAGAAAGCAAACCTCTCCCCCCTTGGGACTTGCACAGCAAGGTCATCCCAGAGAGGATGACGACTGTGTATTTCTGTCTTCCCCTTGAGTGCACAGTTGGCAGTTGACCACGTGTGACAGAAGCAGCATTCAGAGCCTCTGGTTGCATCCCCCCTGTGAAAAAATAAACACTTCTGTTTTGAGTTAGTCTCATCAGGAGAGTGATTCCTCTGTATTACAGCAGTGATGTCCAAACTCTTCCCCAATAACTGTACCTTTCAGGGCGAAGGCGAGAGCAGTAACATCACCGAGATATGCGAGTGGAAGTGTAGCTTCAGAAAAAATGGAAATTCGCATGTGAACCCTCATATGTCACCTGTGAATGCCATGTGAATGTTCACAGTGCCAAGTGCTGTAATATTTTTATAAAAATAATATTCTTAAGTAAGCAGGAAGCTTCTCATATCATCATTAAGAAAACCTGACGAAGTTTTATCATCTTTATCCTATGGCTCCCTGTATGTTTTGACAAGTGGGTTTACCTTTTAAAAATTAGGACATTAAGCTTCTTGGTTTCTGTTACTAGAAACATACTTCTTGAGGGACAGGTCAGTGATTCGCTTATCAGCCAATTACACGTTAGTATGAATAAGCTTATGAGAACGTTTTCTAAGCAAGGGTGAAGGCAGAAGGCAGTGTAGTACAATTAAGCCGTGACGTATGAGGGGAGGAGGGGATCCCACTGAGTGAAAACGATGACACAAAATTAGACACAGACTCTTCTCTATTAAACGGTGTCTCATATTTCCTCTTCTGGCAAGAGCTTATCCTTCATTAAAATAATCTGACTATTTACTTCAGTGGGTTTCCACCGGAAAAAACCATTAAAGCTCCATTAACCTGGCCCCCATTCCCATCGCCCTCACTGTGGGCTGCCGACGGGTCGACCGCAAAGCAGGTTAGCTACCTCACACCTCCCTCAACAAGAACAGTCACGAGTTTCTCCATTCTGGAGTTCCGTCTCCCTCTAGCAGGCACAAGCTCTTACGTCACTGCATCTTCGACCAACATATATCTCACTTTTCCCCCTAAAATTGATTTCAGGGAGAATGTCATTCGGAACCAAAGGGCCTTCTTTTAGAGGTACCGACGCATATTCATGTAACGGCTTCAGTTCAGAGGCAAAAAGAAAGTACAGAAAATACGTACAGCGATGTTATCAGACTCTCCTTTATCAGAAAGATACAGTCTTCCCAACAGAAAAATATTACTGACTCTAATAATAGGTAGAAATGACACAAATGAATAGTTGGGTTTACTCTGCACCTTACTCACTGCACTTGGGGAAATTCAAGGCCAGTGTAAAGCCTTCCCTCTGGTCTGGGTAAGCGATGGGAGCCCCAGGCTCCCTCCTTCACGGGAGGGCAGAGAATGCGCTTCTGAATCCACCAGTGAGCGTCAGGCTCCCATCCCTCACATCTTAGCTGTATTAGGGCTTCTCTGTCCCGTCCACCCTCTCTGCCTTCATGCTTCAAAGCCAAGTAATGCCAGCGCCTCAAATCGTAGGGGATCGTAAGGCTCCAAACCACATTGAGATGGTTACGTTTAAATATTTTTTAATGTTAAGGTGCTGCGCAAACACTGGTTCCTCATTCCCTGCTTCCTCACCTTTGCATTCTTATTACAAGTCAGTTTTCCGTTCCTTCTCCATCTCACTTGGTGGGACTATCTTACAAAAATCTCGAAGGACTTTTTCCTGAGTAAAGTAGGATGGGTAGGTAGCAAAAAGAAATGAATCGGTTATGTATCCATGTAATAATATGCAATAAATCGGGACGCCTCTGGGGGGCGCAGCTGCTTAAGCAACAGACTCTTGATTTCTGCTCAGGTCACGATCAAGCCCCACGACGAGCTCTGCGCTGACAGCACGGAGCCTGCTTGGGATTCTCTCCCTTTCTCTCTCTCTTTCTCTCTCTGCCCCGCCCTCCAAAATAAATAAACATTAAAAACCATATACAATATACTTATTTTTCTTCATACTAGTAAGTGTATTTTCACACTAAATAAACTCATAGGAGAAAGGATCTGAGGCAGTCCGGTGATGTATTAACATTGTTGCCGGGATTGGGAAAAACTCCTGGAGAAAAGAAATGAGGGAGGCAGGCTTTGATTCATAGTCCGAAAGGAGTAGCCACAAAAGTCCTTCATTTACTTAATATGTATTAAATATATACTTCTGAAGCTTGCTGTTAATTTTAAATTAAAAAAAAAAAAAAGCACAAGCCACATAAGGCAGGAAGAAATAGGTAAAATTAAGGTCAGAAGGAATACTGACCTGTTCAGGTACAAGGAGAAGTCCTCACGGAAAATCCAAAGTTGGAAGTGGGTGTTTGATGGATGGGCTGCGGCCGGGCACTGGGCTGGTTCTGTTCTTTCTCTATGCTTTCCCACCGCACCAGCATTTGTCAGACTGTGGTCTGTGACCTCAGGCCCTCGTGCGCCCTGTCGGTAGGGACGGCAGTGTTCCTCCAAGCCTCTCACAGGAAGTCGTGAGGCTTTAATGAGAACGTGTTTGCCACCGTCGTGTGCCTCAGAAAAAGATCACGTCAAAATAGAAGACGTGTGGCCTTGGACCCTGAGAGGCAACTATGCCGAAACAAAGCATTGTCCCCTCTGGTGAAGAGAGAGTTCTACCGCTCAATGGTCAGAAGGTCCTAATTTTTAATGCCCTGTGACCGAGGAGCCTTCCTATGTGAGAAGAAGCATTTCTTCCGATTCCCATACCAAACTTCTCCTCTGGTCACTTGGAAGTAAGCATTATTTAAATTCATCACCAATGCTAGAAGATCTAGAAATCATGCTGAAGATGAGATAAACATATTTTTATATCTGACAGAGTCTCGTGGGTTGAAAAACTTTTTTAAAAAATTTTATTGATTGATTGATTGATTGATTGATTGATTTTATTAAATCTAATTTATTGTCAAGTTGGTCTCCATACCACACCCAGTGCTCGTCCCAGCAGGTGCCCTCCTCCATGCCCATCGCCCGCTTGCCCCTCTAGGAAACGTCAAAGGGAACCCAAGGTCACAAACTCAAGCTCTTTGCATCATGCAGGTGTTTCCCACTTTCCAGAAGTTCACATCATGCCACTTCACTTTGGCAAAAGACCTACCTTTGTACCTGTTCTCACGAAACGGACGTAATCCAAAGAGGATGTTTGCTTTTCCAAAAAAAAAAAAAAAAAAAAAAAGTTATGACCATCCTAATATCTTCACTTCACACCATTTCAGTTTATGAAAGGTTTCATAGAACATTCTGCTTTTGGACAGTGGGGGAAACCTGTATCGTGATGTCTGTTACCTAATATCCATCCCATAATAGGTACTGAATCTTTTCATAGAAATGATTTTTTTTTCTTGCCTCTAATGTCTGAGTCATTCCAGTTATTTAATTGGCCATTTTTTTCATACGTTTTGAACATGATCATAATACATTTCAGCTATAAAAGCATTTCATATAATTTGTGGCTTTCGTGGCTTTTCACTAATACAAAAGAATTTGGCATAAACTGATGTTATAGAATCGCGCCAACAGAATCAGACATTAACATGCTGAGGCCAAACTAAACTAACTCTCTGTAGTTAAAACGTGTTTTTGCTGTTGGTTCATTTGCTTAATGCAACTGCATTAAGTGGGTAATTTTAGATTAGATCTGCTGCCTTTACTCAAATCAACACTCCTTCTCCATCTGCTCTAAATTCTTAACAACGTGGTTTGGCCATTACCAAGTGCACAGGTAAGGATAATCTATCGACTCAAATACCTCCTATTTTTCCAGAAAGTCACAGGCTCTAATAACGAGGCTAGGAGGCACCCGAAACACAGTAAGAATAGAGCTGAAACTATCAAACACAATTAAAAGCTCAAACACCACCTACATTAGCGAAAACTATTTCATAATTTGATCTGTACGGTATTTCAGGAATTGTGGCAAGGAAGAATGGTAGGATGAAAATATAAAGTACGCTTACAGCAACAGCAATGGCTGATTAAGAAATGCCTGATGGGGGCGCCTGGGTGGCTCAGTCGTTAAGCGTCCGACTTCAGCTCAGGTCACGATCTCGCGGTCCGTGAGTTCGAGCCCCACGTCGGGCTCGGGGCTGATGGCTCGGAGCCTGGAGCCTGCTTCCGATTCCGTGTCTCCCTCTCTCTCTGCCCCTCCCCCGTTCATGCTCTGTCTCTCTCTGTCTCAAAAATAAATAAAAAGCCTTAAAAAAAAATTTAAAAAAAAAAAAAGAAATGCCTGATGTAAGCAGAGCGAAGCGCACAAGTCAGTTTACTTACAGATAAGCACATTCCGAGTGGTCACTTTCATTATAGGAGATCAAATGAATTTACGTGGAGGAATTTTTATTTCCCAATGATTGTAAGAGTGGCTCAGAAGGAACAGAAGCAACTCAGTGGGCGTCCGAATTCAGGGGTACTCAAAATTGGCTACGTGTTAGAGCCACCAGGGGAGGTAAGGAATACAGATGGCCCCGACTCCATGGACTGGGATGCAGTGGTGCTGGGAAGGCCAGCACGCAGTACCTCTGGAAATCTCTACAGGTGACTTTAACACGCAGCAAGAATTGAGGTTCGCGTTTAGCTCAAATCACTTACATGGAAAAGTCACATTCTCTATATTTTCTTGCCCTAGAGCCAATGGTCAAATAAACTGCCACCTGCATTCTGCCAGGGGTCTTCTGTGACCACCTGGCTGAGATCAATTCCCTAGACAAGTGCTGCTCAAACTTCCCCTGGCATAGGAATCATCTGGAAATGCTCTGCTTCAGAAGGTCTCCGGCAGGGTCCACAATTCAGCATTATTAACAAGCCCCCAGAGGATGCTGAGGCTGAAGAGGCTGGCGGACCAGAAACCACATTCTGAGTTGCTGGAATCCAGACTTTATTCGCTTAATAAACACCGTTCCTTGTAAACACCATTACAAAAATGTCAATACATTGTATTAGTGGGAAGAAGAGGAAGATTCAGGAAACTGTCACCGAATGACTCTCCACACCAATTATTAGAATGTGCCACGTCTTGATTTCTTCCTACTCATAGGCAACATAAGCATAACAACAATTTCAGTGGCATTCTGTCACTTTGTAAATAAATACTTCTTACCTGGGAATTCTGACATTACCCACTCCTTAGGTCCGGGCTGCTGCCTCCCGCACCTGTTACAAATCGTACTCCACAGACCTGCCCGTGTAAGAACTACACCTTTATGTATCTCCACCTAGTATTGAATCTGAATTACCGGTGACCCAGCCGGGTGAAAAGCAGAGCTAGCTCTTTGGGGTTCATCTTCCAACATCTTCCGGCATCTTCCAACAGCCGTCTTCAGAGGCTCCACAGCTCTGGGCCTCTCTCGTGCCCAGGCGCCGGATGGGGAGGGGCCAACAAGGTTCGCCCTCAGTAGTCCACAAAATAGCCTGCCCATGGCACCATAGCAGAGGGCCCAACACACGCCCGGTACCCTTTGATGGACTGACTGAGTGATTTACAACTCACTGCGGGGGACATCCACCTCAGTGATTCACTCAACCTATGTTTGACTTATGGACAGGTAAGACAATTCCCTAGGACATAAATGGTACCATGATGGCCATCATACCCATCTCGGAGCGCTCGGCCGATTTTTCTAGGTGACATGTGCATAGGCAAAGGGATTTACCGAGACATGTAAAAGCCCTCCTAGCGTTTCCACTGAATAAAGCTTCATTGAAGCCACATGATGCTACGGGTTTCACCACCTCCTGCCGATGCTGTTACCACTTTTTGTAAATTTCTCCACTCCGATAAACTAACAATAGCATCATCTGAATTTTCTCTCTGAAGTATTTTCTATTCATGACGTACCATCTTTTCCTAACGAAGTTTTTTGTCTTTTTGTTTAATTTGAAGAAGTTCTTTTCGTCACGGTGCCTATACTTGTCTTGATTGGGGGTGGATTTGCCCCACACAGCGCCCTCTTTCCCGAAGTGCACATATGTGTCTTTAGAATGTCCCCTGCATGCCAGGGGCCAAGAATGCTCCAGAAACGGTTTTCTTGCTTCAACTACAGCAAAAGAGCCTGCAGTCACCGAAGACAATCCTTGGCCAACCCCTTCCAGGGCTATAACCCTTATCTCTGTCCCTAGCCAAGGGCAAGCTACAGCAGATGTGCCTTATGTACTTCTGAGATAGTGAACAATCTTCACGTGTAGTAGAATCTAAACAGAAATTGTCAGACCTCCAGGGAAGATAGTGAATTAGAAGGATCCTAAGCTTACCTCATCCCATGGGTACACCTAGATAACACCCGTATCACCGCAAATAACTCAGAACATGAACGAAAGACTGGCAGAACAGACTCTCCACAGCTAAACGTAGAGAAGGGGCATATCAAAGAGGGTAGGAAGGGTGGAGACATGGTCTGGATCCAAACATGCAGGTAGGACTGTCCATGAGCGTGAAGGACACCAAGGGAGGAGAGAGGGCAGAGGAAAAGACCTCACGCCAGGCACCCCAAGCACGAGGGACTCACACTGGGAAGTTTCAAACTCATAACATTTGAGTCTGAAAATCATAGAAGCCTAACTTCACGAGTTCTTATAATCTGCGGGGATTCTTCTCTCATGCCTAGACAGCAGTTCCACCCTGCATTTTTCTTTCTTTTCTTTTTAATATAATTTATTTTCAAGTTAGCTAACACACATTGTATGCAGCGTGCTCTTGGTTTCGGGGTAGATTCCCATGATTCATCGCTTACATACAGCACCCAGTGCTCATCCCAACAAGTGGCCCCCTTGATGCCTAAAACCCATTTTCCCCTCCCCCTCCCCCAACCATAGACCCTCAGTTTGTTCTCTGTACTTAAGAGTCTCTTACAGTTTGCCTCCCTCTCTGTTGGAAACTATATTTCCCCTTTCCTTCCCCCATGGCCTTCTGTTAAGTTTCTCAAATTCCACATACAAATCAAAACATATGGTGTCTGTCTTTCTCTGCCTGACTTATTTCACTTAGCATAATACCCTCCAGTTCCATCCACGTTGCTGCAAATGGCAAGATTTCATTCTTTCTCTCTGCCAAGTAGTATTCCATTGTATGCATAAACCACATCTTCTTTATCCATTCCTCCATCGAATGGACACCTGGGCTCTTTCTATAACTTGGCTATTGTTGAAAGCGTGGCTATAAACATTGAGATACAAGTGTGTCTATGAATCAGCACTCCTTTATCCTTTGGATAAATTCCTAGTAGCAGTTGCTGAATTGTACGGTAGTTCTATTTTTCCACACCGTTTTCCAGCGCGGCTGCACCAGTTTGCATTCCCACCAACAGTGCAAGAGGGTTCCCGTTTCTCCACACCCTTGCCAACATCTGTTGTTTCCTGAGTTGTTCATTTTAGCCACTCTGACAGGTGTGAGGTGGTATCTCAATGTGGTTTTGATTTGTATTTCTCTGACGTTGAGTGATGATGAGCATCTTTCCGTGTGCCTGTCGGCCATCTGGATGTCGTCTTTGGAAAAGTGTCTATTCATGTCTTCTACCCATTTCTTCACTGGATTATTTGTTTTTCAGATGTTAAGTTTGGTAAGTTCTTTTATAGATTTGAGATACTAACCCTTTCTCTGATATGTCATTTGCAAATATCTTCTCCCATTCTGTCGGTTGCCTTTTAGTTTTGCTGATTGTTTCCTTTGCAGTGCAGAAGATTTTTATCTTGATGAGGTCCCAATAGTTCATTTTTGCTTTCATTTCCCTTGCCTTCTGAGACATGTTGAGTAAGAAGTTGCTGCAGCTGAGGTCAAAGAGGTTGTTGCCTATTTTCTCCTCTAGAGTTTTGATGGTTTCCTGTCTCACATTTAGGTCTTTCATCCATTTTGAGTTTATTTTTGTGTCTGGTGTAAGACAGTGGTCCAGTTTCATCCTTCTGTGGGTTGCTGTCCAGTTCTCCCAGCACCATTTGCTGAAGAGATGGGCTTTTTTCCATTGGATGCTCTTTCCTGCTTTGTTAAAGATTAGTTGGCCACACATTTGGGGGTCCAATTCTAGGTTCTCTATTCTATTCCATTGGTCTATGTGTCTGCTTTTATGCCAATGCCATACTATCTTGATGATTATAGCTTTGTAGTAGGGGCTAAAGTCTGGGATTATGATGCCTCCCACTTTGGTTTTCTTTTTCAACATTACTTTGGCTATTGGGGTTTATTTGTGGTTCCATATAAAATTTAGGATCATTTGTTCTAGGTTTGAGAAGAATGCCAGTGAAATTTGGATTGGGATTGCGTTGAATATGTAGATTCCTTTGGGTAGTATTGATATTTTAACAATACTTGTTAAATATCCAATCCAGGAGCATGGGATATTTTTCCATATCTTTGTGTCTTCTTCAATTTCTCTCATTTCCATACTTTTCAGCATAGAGATCTTTTACATCTTTGGTTAGGTTTATTCCTAGGTATTTTATGGCTCTTGATGCAATTGTAAACTGGATCGATTTTTTTATTTCTCTTTCTGTTGCTTCATTATTGGTCTATGAAAATGCAACTGAGATCTGTACGTCGATTTTGTATCCCGCGACTTTGATGAATTCATGCATCAGTTCTAGCAGCTTTTTTTGTGGACTCTTTCAGGTTTTCCATGTAGAGTATCATGTCATCTGGGAAAAGTGAAAGTTTGACTTCCTTTTAGCCAATTTGGAAGTCCTTTATTTCATTTTGTTGTCTGATTGCCGAGGGTAGGACTTCTAACACTTTGTTAAACAGTGGTGGTGAGAGTGGACATCCCTGTCATGTACTTGATTTCAGGGGGAAAGCTCTGAGTTTTTCCCCATTGAGGATGATGTTAGCTGTGGGCTTTTCATATATGGCTTTTATGATGTTAAGGTGTGTTCCTTCTATCCCAACTTTCTTGAGGGATTTTATTAAGAAGGAATATTGTATTTTGTCAAATGCTTTTTCTGCATCAATTGACAGGATCATATGGTTCTTATCCTTTCTTCTATTAATGTGATGTATCACATTGATTGATGTGAATATTGAACCAGTCCTGAAGCCTAGGAATGAATCCCACTTGATCGTGGTGAATAATTATTTTAATACACTGTTGAATTCAATTTGCGAGTATCTTGTTGAGAATTTTTGCATCCATGTTCATCAGGGATATTGGCCTGTAATTCTCCTTTTTAGTAGGGTCTCTGTGTTTGGGAATCAAGGTCATGGTGACTTCATAGAATGAGTCCAGAAGCTTTCCTTCCACTTCTATTTTTTTGGAACAGCTTGAGAAGGACAGGTATTAACTCTGCTTTAAATGTCTGGCAGATGTTGGGATGAGCACTGGGTGTTGTATGGAAACCAATTTGACAATAAGTTTCATATATTTAAAAAATACATAAATAAATAAATAAATAAATGTATAAATGTCTGGTAGAATTCCCCTGGG
Source organism: Neofelis nebulosa (assembly GCF_028018385.1). Classification (NCBI taxonomy): domain Eukaryota; kingdom Metazoa; phylum Chordata; class Mammalia; order Carnivora; family Felidae; genus Neofelis; species Neofelis nebulosa. The sequence continues at coordinate 6,212,045 of NC_080782.1, read as the reverse complement.
AAGCCATCTGGCCCAGGAATCTAATTTCTTGGGAGATTTTTGATAACTGATTCCATTTCTTTGCTGTTTATGGGTCTGTTCAAATTTTCTATTTCTTCCCGTTTGAGTTTTGGTAGTGTGTGGGTGTCTAGAAATTTTTCCATTTCGTCCAGGTTGCCCAGTTTGTTAGCATATTATTTTTCATAGTATTTTCTAATAATTGTTTGTATTTCTGTGGTGTTTGTTGTGATCTCTCCTCTTTCATTCATGATTATATCTATTTGGGTTCTCCCTCTTTTCTTTTTGAGAAGTCTGGCTAGGGGCTTATCAATTTTGTTATTTTTTTCAAAAAACCATCTGTTCTAATGTTTTCTTAGATTCTGTATTGTTTGTTTCTGTTCTAATCTTTATTATTTCTCTTCTTCTTCTGGTTTTGGGGTTTCTTTGCTATTATGATTCTAGTTCCTTTAGGTATGCAGTTTGCTTTTGTATTTGGGATTTTTCTTGTTTCTTGATATAAGTTTGGATTGTAATGTATTTTCTCCTTAGGACTGTCATTGCTGCATCCCAAAGGGTTTGGACTGTCATGTTTTCATTTTCATTTGCTTCCATATATTTTTTAATTTCTTCTTTAATTGTGTGGTTGACCCATTCATTCTTTAGGAAGATGTTCTTTAACCTCCATGCATTTGGAGGTTTTACAAATTTTTTTCTTGTGGTTGATTTTAAGTTTTATAGCATTATGATCTGAAAATATACATAGTATGATCTCAACTCTTTTATATTTATTGAGGGCTGTTTTGTGAGCCACTGCGTGATATATCTTAGAGAATACTCCACATGCACTTGAGGAGAATGTGTATTCTGCTGTTTTGGGGTGAAAAGTTCTGAATATATCCGCCAAGTTCATCTGGTCCAGTGTATCATTCAAGGCCATTGTTTCTTTCTTTATTTTCTGACTACATAATCTGTCCATTGTTGTCAGTGGAGTATTAAAGTCCCTGCAATTACTGTATTCTTACCAACAAGATTGCTTATGTTTGTGATAAATCGATTTATATATTTGGGTGTCTCAAGTTGGGGGATAGACATTTATAATTGTTAGCGCTCCCTGATGGATAGACCCCGTAATTGTTATATAATGCCCTTCTTCATCTCTTGTTATACCCCTTAGTTTAAAATCTAGTTTGTCTGATATAAGTCTGGCTACTCCAGCTTTCTTTTGACTTCCAGTAGCATGCTAGATGGCTCTCCATCCCCTCACTTTCAATCTGAAGGTGTCCTCAGGTCTAAAGTGGGTCTCTTGTAGGCAGCATATAGACAGATCTTGTTTTTTTATCCATTCTGATACCCTATGTCTTTTGGTTGGCGCATTTAGCTCATTTATATTCAGAGTTATTATTGAAATATATGGATTTAGTGTTTTTGTGTTATCTATAGGTTTCATGCCTGTGGTGATATTTCTGGTCCTTGGTAGTCCTTGCAATGTTCCACTCACAGAGGCCCCCTTAGATCTCCTGCAGGGCTGGTTTAGTGGTCATGAACTCCTTCAGTTTTTGTCTGGGAAAGCTTTTATCTCTCTTTCTATTCTGAATGACAGCTTTGCTGGATAAAGGCTTCTTAGATGCATATTTTTCCTCTTCAGCACATTGAATATCTCCTGCCACTCCCTTCTGGCCGGCCAAGGTTCAGTGGACAGGTCTGCTGCTACCCTCATGTGTCTACCCTTGTAGGTTGAGGCCCATTTGTCCCTAACTTCTTTCAGGACTCTCTCCTTATCTTTGTATTTTGCCAGTTTCACCGTGATATGCCATGGAGAAGACCTATTCTTGTTAAATCTGAAAGTTCTCGGACTTGGATGTCTGCCTCCTTCCCCAAATTAGGGAAGCTCTCCACTATCATTTGTTCAAGTAACCTTCTGCCCCTTTCTCTCTCTTCTTCTTCTTCTTCTTCTGGAACTCCTATGATGCAGACACTATTACGTTTTGTTGAATCACTTCGTTCTTTAATTCTCCCCTTGTGGTCTAGTATTTTCTTATTTCTCTTTTTCTCAGTTTCATCATTTTCCATAATTTTATCTTCTATTTCAACCCACAACCAGAATAACCAGAATAGAGAAGGATAGGAATAAGAGGAAGAAGAAGGAAGAAAAAACAAAAACAAAAACAATATATCTATATGCACACGCACATATATACATATATATATACACATTTGTGTATATATATGTATCTATGTATGTATATACATTTATGTATGTATTTATGTGTATATATAAATATAAATATAAACATATAAATATATATATAAATATACACATATAAATATATATATACACATATAAATATATATGTATACACACACACACACACATATATATATATATATATATATATATATATATATATACAATTGACCAAGAATCAAATCAGAAAATACAAAACCTCTGGACAAACATCTGATGGTGCCTTGTCACCAGTGCTGTGCTCATCTGGAGGAGGGTCTGTGTCCTTGGTCAGTGTCAATCTTGCTGGTTAGATGCCCAGTTATCAGGCACAGAGGGGTGAGGTTGGAGGTGGGTGGGTCCCACCTCCCCTGTGGGCCCACTGCCAGTTCCCTGAGGCCCCATCTCGTTGGTGATGGGGAGAAAAATGGCGACACCCCAGTCTCTCTCCCCCAGACCGGGTGTCTTAAACCACTCTGTTCAGGCCGTCCTCACAGTGCCCCATGGTTTGTCCTGCTCCACAGTCTCCCGTGCCACACCGTGTTTTAAAGGATCCCTCTCCATGTGCCCCATTTCCAGGGTGCTCCCACTCTCTGCCAGCCAGCTGACAAAGGGCCTCTGGCTAGTGGGAGGCTTCAGGGTTTTTTTTTTTCCCTTGGAGACTATATGCCTTCTTCCTAGAGCACTCAAGGAGGGAACTGTGCCTCTGAGCCGGCTACTGAGCCCGGGGCTGGCTCCTTCCTCCCCAGGCCCGTGAATGGGGGGGGGGGGGGGGACCCAGTCCGGAGAAAGCCCCACAACCCTAGAATGAGGTAGACGTTGGTTCTTTCTCCATTTTTTTCTGTTCCCTGGTCCATGGTTTTTCTGTCTAAATTCAACCCTACACTTACACACCCTCTGTTTCTCTTCCTTTAGTCTCTCCACAGAAGGGGATCCCTCCCCTCCGTGCCTCTGCCACCTGTTTTATCCCTTCCAATTCGCAGTCGCACTCCTATGGCCCGCCAAGCTGTCCCCATGGGCCCCTGTAGATGTTTCTTTCACTCTGTGGCCCAGATTCCTGAAATTCCCAGTCTTCTGGCCTCAATATTGCTAGTTTTCGGGGATAAGGCAACTTCAGGGGGAACACAACCATAGGATTAATTCAATTTGAAAAATCCTGAAATTCTCTGATTTTGCTCTTAAACATATGTTTTAGATGTAGTCATTGGTAGCCAAGGACACTTGCAGGGACCTTCTATGAGAGGAGCCTCATTTGCCTAGTTTTAGGCCTTTGTTTGCGACAGGCTAAATAAAATTCTAGGAGAAAAAAAAATTGAGGAAGCAATTCTTTTGTATTAAATTGAGGAAGATAGCGAGCATTTTGTTGTGGGCAGAAATACATAAGAGCAAGAAACACTAATTTGAACTACTCTTGAATTCCCCGAGCCCAGTTACCATGGAGATCATTCTCCTCACCTGGTGCACTTGTGACAATTCAGATGAGCCACTGGTTTTGTACTTTGTGTTTCGGTATTTTGGTCCCTGTGTGTTCTCGAATTTATATAGAAAATTCACACCGGGATAAAGTACTCCCATGCTGGGTATCACCCCCAGAGATGTCAGTTTCCTTGTTTAAGGGTCTGCTCTGGACATCGGAAGGTTGTTTTAAAGGTTCCAAGATTACAATGCGGTCCAGCCAGGATTACAAATCCCCGATTTCGTTAGATCTTAATCCGTCCCAAAACTTATTTCAAAAATTAAGGCAGGAAAATTCTACATCTGGGAAGATGGAGGGGACGCACAAGTATGCATCTTGTCCTTCTTCCCAGCACGTGGTAAGGGTGAACTTCTGGTCCTCTTAAAAATAAGAATGGCAGATAATTTCCTCTGGCCTTTGATAGGTGAAAGGAGGTGAAATATTTCACTGCAGGTTAGAAGCTTTGGGAGCCCAATATATGATCTGGCAGGTTCCCTTTGACCTGCTGGGGCAATTGCCAAAACTCATTGAGGTAAATGTTCGTCCATCTGAACCTTGGGTAACTATGATGAGAACATCCCTTCCAACCCGCATTGAAGAAGTCATACAAACAAAAGAATCATTACCTTCAACCACTGAGATTTGGGGGATTCTCTGTTACTTCAGCAAAAGAAGTAACTGTCAGTGCAGAGCCCAATACAGGGCTCGAACCACACACTGTGAGATCATGACCTGAGCCTAAGTCATAAGTCAGAGGCTTAACTGACTGGGCCCCCCGGGCGCCCCAAAGGTATGTTCTTTTTTAATGTGTGACAACTACAAACGTATTTGAGACCTCACGTGGCAATTTCTGGGTTTTGGCAATGTGGCTGCTTGGAGATTTCAGTATGTTCCCAAGCTTTCTGAGTCTGAGGCTGAGAAGTGACAACAGTGGGTTCTTCTGGGAAGATGGTTCTAGAGCGACAGCAGATGTAACGAGAGCTGGTTTAGCAATTTTGTGGTCAGCGAGTTAGACTTCAAGCGAATTTACAGAGAATGCTCATAGAAGTGCAATATAGTCAATCTTCTCCTTTGGGATTACTTGATTAGGTTTAGCATTCTGTACTTGAGATTTGTTATTAGCTAAGGCTTACACCAATGACCTAGGAAAATGACACGCAATTGGGATCATGTGCATCAAATTACATGAAAAATTAAAATACCGAAGTTGTTTAGCACAGCTGCTTGCTATGAGATACATTTCTAATAAAGATGATTATCATGGAACAAGGAGATCCATCTAAGGCTCTAAAGCCCAAAGGCATAATATAGTCGCCAAGGAAATAGGTAAACAAAGACAGAAAAATTGAGGAATTATTTCCCAATTTATGTTGTTGAGCATCAGGAATCAGGAAGAAATGTTCACTCTTTATGAAGAGAGAACCAAAGCTCTTCTAAGGGAATCTTCTGGCTGCCATCATCTTGGACCGATTTGAATTTGAAGTCACAAGTGACCTCTGTCTAGATGAGACTTTCAAAGCTGTACCTAGCACTCCTGTGTTTTCTAATCCAAGTTCTTCTAGGTTTGCCTCTGGCTCGTGCATTATAAAGTGGGGCCATGAAATACCAGTCAGTCCTCAGCCAAACTTCAGAATAACAGCAGAGACAACAGCAAACACGTCCTGTTTGTGTGTTCTTTCTTGTGCTGCACGTGCTAAAAATAAAATACCATTAGCTGCCAGAGTCAAAGCAGAGCCTATAATTTGTCTGGCAGCTGGAATTGTATTTTTTTTATTAGTCCTAACAGTGTATCCTTGCGGTGGAAAATTACATGGTAAAACAGATTTTTTTAAAAAATGGTAAAAAGCTTTTTTTTTTTTCTTTTTAATATGTGCTTGGGAAAGCAGCCAGGAACAACAACAAAAAGTAGTCACTCCGCACACGAAGTCTGCAGCAAGAGTGGACAAGTGGGGAAGTCACGTGAGCACAGGTAGGGGCTACTGGCAGGACGCGGAAGGCTGCGGAGCAAAGAGCGTCTCTCGCGACGAGGACAGTTTATTGCGGAGTCTCAACCCCCCCAGGGAGAAGCTGAGCTAATATCCATCGGGCTACCGTTGGATCACTGATACCTGAGTGCAAACCCGAAAGCGGTGTCTGCGGAATATTCTGATGGAAACGCTGCTTCACACATCTGTTACAGACTTCCAGATACGTCTTGATGTGAGAAGGTAAGTATTCTGTCCGTCTCCAGCCATGCGTTCACAACATTTTGGATCTTGGTGCTCCCCCAGGCCTCAGGGCAGAAAAATCCACAAGACATGCCCTTGCTGACCACCTCCTACTAAGACGCCCAACGGGGCCTGAAAGCGACTTGCGCAGCTCTTTCGATCGCTTAGCGGAGCGATGGCTCAGCGTGTGAGAACCTGCTCAACAGATCAAGCTGACCCCAAACCACGGCTCGTCTTTCCTGACCAGGCCAACTGTCAGTCTGGAGAGCCTTCCGCTGGTCATAGTCACGCAGCCGCTCCTGACCCTATACGTGGAGCACCGGAGGGACGGGGACACGGCACCTTGGCAGGTTGACTGTGGGTGTGGAGGCTAAGGTGTGGGATAGTATGAGTTCAGGGGCCGCGACACCAAATTCATATGCAGAAATCCTAACCCCTCGCACGTTGGTGTTTGGAGATGCGGCCCTGATTAGGTCACCGAGGTGGAAGCTTCAGGAATGGGATTAGTGCCCTTATCACAAAGGCCCCGGAGGGCTCCTTGGCCTCTTCTTGCCAGGTGAGGACACCAAGATAGCCATCTGCGAAGCAGAGTGTGGGTCACCAGGCACTGAGTCCTTCCAGGGCCCTCATCCTGGCCATCCAGGCCTCCGGAACTGGGAGAAATAAATGTCTGCTGTTTCTAAGTCACCTGTCAGCGGCGATCTGTCGTAGCTGCCCAGACCCGCCGAGACAGGTGTATGTGATCTACCGCTTAGCTCCTAAGTTGTCCCCTGAACCCCATGTCCTCCCCCCTGCACCACGTGCCCGTGCTGTTGGAAAGCAACCCCCACCCCAGCAAGGCCCAGGAGGGGCACAGAAGTAAACCACCACCCCAGGCAGCGTCTGTCCTTCTGCAGGGAAAAGAGCGCTAACTTCCCCTGCGGCCTCCGGATGGCTTCACGGAGGGCGTGGTGGTTCACTGGGGCCCTGAAGGCCGAGCAGGATTCGCACAGATCCGGGAGAAGGAGTCCGGGACGAAGGCGGGGGCGCAGGGAGAGTGCGGGGTGTCTGGGTGCCGAGAAGCCCCGCAGGGTTTGGAGGTCGGTGCTCTCAACGGGTCACATCTGCCCAGATGGCGAAGGGCTCCCGGAGTGAACGACACCTGAATCAGGTGATGCCACGGCCCTCCTGGGAATACCCACGGCGGGAGGACAGTGGTCACTAGGCGGTCCCAGAACGTGGAGCCGAGGTGGACAAAGACCCGTTGGGATAGGACTTTGGCTTTGGGGTGGTTTTCCACCTCTCCCCCAACACTGCTTCCTCTAAAGGGGAGTGACGTGAACACCACACACCTTCTGGTAAACACCCACTTATTTTAAAATAACACGTTTTTCTAAACATTTATCTCCGTCTTGTTTGGTATCATGGGATAGACCCCGCTTTTTCTCTTCCAGTAATTGGGATTTGTGTTTTGTTTCTTCTGTGAGATCTGGGCTTTGCATTTGTTGCCAAAATGGATCTAAGGTGGTCAGTTTCAAAGGCGAAAAGACTAGTTCCCGTTAAAATTCTACTAAAAAATTTAAAATAAAATAAAATGCTACTAAAACACCTGTATTCAAACACCAAGTAAAACAGCTCATCGTTCTACGATGATCTGTAAAGAATTATAATTTTCTAGTAAGCCTTATTGATCTCACTGTTAGCAACATAAATACCAGGAGAAAAAATTGTAAAAGGTCACCCAACTCCTTCTTTTTATGTTTTTCCCCCAAAATGTACAGTACCGTTAACAGAAGTTAAGCTTTTAAATGTAACTAAAAATTCCATTATTCAGGTGTTGACAGACGTAGGTTTCTGAGAACAAAGGTTTTCAAGAATTGAGGTCAGGGCCAAAATAGAAAATTTATAGGGGAACTCAACCTAAAATATTCCAGTTTCTGCAGGTGGAGGACGAGTTGATAAAAAGGAGAGGTTTATCATGTTAAATTAAAGATGGATGCAAGGTTCTTTTTCACTCCTCCTGCCAACTTCCCTTTTCCTTAATATACAACTGACTTTGACCTTCTCAAGTATCCATTTCCAGAAGCTGGAACAAGTAGTCTTTCTGAACAGGGAGTAAGATCAGGGCATAACAGTTTTCACCAGAATTTCTGTAAATGGACGACTGTCAACCCCGAATTCTATATGCAGCTTTTTAAACATGAAAGCAAAATAAAGGCATTTTTAGGCAAACACAAGTGATGACAATCCATTGCAGCGATTTGTATAAAACATATTAAAGAAACTTCTTCAGGCTGAAAGAAAATGACAATTCGTAAAACTTGTATCTACGAGAAGGAAGGTAAAAAAGTGAAAATGATCAGTAAGTAAATATGACAGACTTTAAAATTTCATTTTAAACTCTAAAGAATCAGTTCTCAAACTTTTTAGTCACAAGACCCCTTTATTTAAAAAAAACAACTGAGAGGTGGGCGCCTGAGTGGTTCAGTCGGTTAAGCGTCCAACTTCGGCTCAGGTCATGATCTCACAGTTCGTGAGTTCAAGCCCCGTGTCGGGCTCTGGGCTGACAGCTCAGAGCCTGGAGCTGCTTCGGATTCTGTGTCTCCCTCTGTCTGCCCATCTGCTGCTTGCACTCTGTCTCTTGCATTGTCTCAAATGCAAATAAACATTAAAAAATTTTTTTAAAAACTGAGGATATCGAAGACATTTTCTTTATGTGAATTATAGCTACTAATATATTTAGCATATTAAGAACTAAAACTGAATAATAATATGTGTATATTCTTATTTTCAAGTGAATTTATGTCTATAACATGAATATAGGTAATATGTATGCATGTAAAATAAATATATGTATAAAGTGAATATATATAATATAATATGTATCTTCAATAAATAAATTTATTCACTTTATAAAGATAGATTTACTTAAAAATAACAAGAATGCCACACCTGTCAACAAAAAAAAACATCTTTTTAAAGAAGTATAACTCTATTTTATTTTTTCTAAGTTTATTTATTTATTTTGAGAGAGAGACAGAGGGAGAGAGGGGGGAGGGGCAGAGAGAGAGGGAGACAGAGGATCCCAAGCAGGCTCCACTCAGCACAGAGCCTGGTGGAGAACTCCATCTCACGTCTGCAAGATCATGACCTGAGCTGATACCTAGAGTTGGATGCTCAACTGACTGAGCCACCCAGGCACCCCAATATAACTGAATTTTAAAGCAATATCATTCGCAAGAAAAGCGGAACTGTTTTCTATTTTTTGCAAATTTCTTTAATGTCCGAAGTAAGAGAAGACAGCTAGATTCTCATATCTGCTTCGTATTCAGTCTGTTACAACACCATATGCTATTTAGCCTCTGAAAATGAAAATATACCCTCATGAAAGAATGACAGTAAAAAGGTAAATAAACTTTCTGGAAATAGTTCGAACCTCAGGTACAACCTGAAAAAATTTCAGGGTACCTGGGCCACAATTTGAGAAAAATCGATTTATGGTAAAAGTCATAACAATGTGTTTGGAGTTTGTAACATATGGAGAAGGACAAAGCTCGCATATGGGATGGGAAGCAGGAGATGGAAATCTACTCCTGCGAAGTTCTCACATTCCACCTGTGTTCTAATCAACTTAAAGGTAAACCAATAAGTCAACATTGTATATTAAACCCAAGAAAGCCCCAGGGAGGAGGTGTGGGGAGAGAGAAAAGAAGGGAGTTAATAAACCAAGAGTGGAGATAATAAAGAATACCAAACTTTAATCACCGGATCCCCAAAAAGACAGGAAAAGATGGGAAAAGGATTAATAAACAGATGGCATAAATAGTAAATAAATGGCAAGAAGGAAAATTAAACACCAAAATAGCAGAAATTATAGTAAAGTTATCTAAACAGTCCAAATCATCTTTTAAAAAACCTAAATTATCTAAAACAAATAAAAAAATAAAATTATCTAAACAGTCTAGCTCAGCATTTGTTTTAAAGCAGGTCTATAAAACTGTGTGCCAAGTCTAGGGACATACAAATATAAAACCACAGTGAAAGTATGAGGGGGGGGGGGAATACCACTGTGAATACTTACTATAACAAGCTTCAAAAGATATATTAAGATTGGATAAAGCAGTTTTCAAGACAATGAAAAAAGAAGAGGGTCAAATAATGATAAGAGTAGATAAATCAAAGAAGACTCACAAGTTCTCTGTGTGTATACACCTATTCTAGACCTTCCACGTACATAAAGAATTAACACCAATAAAGGGATTTAAAAAACCAATCTACAACCAGAGTGGGGAATTTTACCAGTGGTATCTCAACTGCCATGGAACATTAGACAAAACAATAATAATAATTAATAATAATAATGACAGAAGACACTTGAATAATGGAATGGCATGATCAACCAACCTAATTGACATTTATGAAACACCCCACCCCAACAGAGCAGACTGTACATTCAAGCGAACAATGAACACTCACCAAGATAAAAATACAAATACCTAATCATCACACACATTTCAAGACATGTAAAGGATCGAAATTATATCGTGTATGGTCTCTGACCACAACAGAATTAAAATAAGAAATCAACAAAATTACTTGAAATCTCCCCCAAATATTTGGTAATTAAACAACACAATTCCAAATATCATGTGGATCAAAGAAAAAATCACAAGAAACATTAAAAATAGTCTAAGTGATGAATTTAAAACTATGTATTAAATACGAGCTGCAGGTAAAGCAGCCCATTCAAGAAACATATAGCTTTGCATGATTATATTAGGAAAGATTAAAAAAAAAAAAAAAAAACACTCAAATCAGTGACCTAAGCTTTCACCTTAAGAATCTGGAAAAAGAAGAACAATTTAAATGCAAAGTAGAAGGAAGGAAATGAGAAGTAGGAGAGTAGAAGCAACAAAAAATATAAAATAAATAGTAATGAAACCCAGTGTCCCGTGTAAGCAGCTTGGAAGCCATCACTCCGTCCTAACAAATAAAAAGTTGAGCAAAGTGAAAAATCAACAGTTCCTCCTAGATCTGTCAGAGAAGTGAGGTCACGGGACAAACCACAGCCCCTAAAATTTTAGAGACAGGCAGATGCAGAGAATCACAATTTACCGAAACAGAAGTCCATGAGCAGAGACGTCCAAGAGAAACAGGGCTTGGTTGGGAAAGCCCGAAATGTAACTGATGAGTTGCTGAAGGCTCAGAACAGACAAGCCTGAGATGTAACAGCTCTAGCAAGACATAGTCATGGTGGGAAGTGGCAGGGAGGTGGGGGGACATACACATTCAAGACTTTTATCTCCAGGAGCTTCACCAGGTTCCCACAGTGAAGATCAGAGATAAGTCTCCTATGCATCTGGCAGAGGGAGGGGAAAAGAAACCATTTCTTAATACACCAGAACATTCTGTCCTACTTAGCAAGGCCTGCCCTTGAAGAGAAACTATTTACCCAGAGTCTAACTTACTGGAGTTTGCTCAGAGTCTAACCAACCTGGGGTAAGGAAAATGCCCAACTTCAAGCCCATCTACCTTCCAAGTGGGAGAAGGGATACATTCCCTCAAGCCCTTTCTAGCCATCCCATATCACTTATCAGGGTGAAAAACAAAACAAAAACTGAGAAACATTTGTAAAGTTTATAGTCCAGGCACATAGGCTCACTAAAAGACTAAGACCTAATCACAGGACTGTAGAATGTTTCCCCTCACCCCACAACCCACCACAACATTACTGAAGACCTATTTATCACAGTCCTTTTGCCCAGTGTGTGATGTCTGCCCTTTCACAAAAAATCACAAGGCATATTAAAAGCAAAAAAGAAAAAACAAAAAACATAGTCTGAAGGACAGAATAAGTATCTGAACCAGACCCAAATATGGCAAGGATGTTGAAATCATGGGCCATGAATTTAAAACAACTATGATTAAGGGGTGCCTGAGTGGCTCAGTCAGTTGAGCGTCAGACTTCGGCCCTGGTCACGATCTCACGGTTCACAACTTCAAGCCCCCCGTCGGGCATTGTACTGAGAGCTTAGAGCCTAAAGCCTGGTTCAGATTCTATGTTTTCCTCTCTCTCTTCCCCTCCCCCACTCAAGCTCTGTCTCTTTCTCTCTCTCAAAAACAAGTAAGAACATCAAAAAAATTTTTAAAGAATATTTAAAACAACTGTGGTTAAAATGTTGAGGGCTTTTCTTGTATTTCTATATGTTAGCAGCTAATAATGGGGAAATTAAGTTAAAGCAATACCATTTACAATGGCAAAAAACGTGAAATACTTAAGAAAAAATTAAGAAAAGGAGTCAGGACTAGCACATTAAAAACTGAAAACTACTGAAAGAAATCAAAGGCTTATGAAAATAAATATATGCATTATGTAATCATTGGAAGACAGCATAGTCTAAGAATGTCAATCCCCACACACACATTGATCTATATATTTAATACAATTCCAATCAAAATCCCAGCAGGCTGTTGAAAAAGGAGACAATCTAGTTCTAAAACTTACATGGAAAAGACTTAGATTTGTCAAAGCATCTTAAGAAAAGAATAACCGATCGGCAAATGTAAATCATCTATTTTCAAGACTGATGGTAAAGCTAAATGTTCGCGACTGTGTAATATTGACCTAGAAGGGCATAGAGACCAATGGTGCAGACTAAACAATCCAGAAGTATTAGGACACATACATGTTCAAGAGATTTGGGGAAAGGATAGTCTTCTCAACAAATGGTACTGGAACCATTAAGATATCCGTATGGAAGAAAACAAACTGTAACTCTTATCTCACAGTGTTGCTAGAAATCAACTCAATGTAAAACTGTTACATAAACGTGAAATAGTCCTTCTAATGTGTTTAAGCAATTTTGTCAGAGATACCGGCTCCTGAGAGCACACCTGTACCTCTTAGGCCACACTAGCTGTAATATAATGTGGTGAGGGGCACCTAGGTGGCTCGGTCGGTTAAGCGTCCGACTTCAGCTCAGGTCATGATCTCACGGTCTGTGAGTTCGAGCCCCGCGTCGGGCTCTGTGCTGACAGCTCGGAACCTGGAGCCTGTTGCAGATTCTGTGTCTCCCTCTCTCTCTGCCCCTCCCCTGTTCACGCTCTGTCTCTCTGTGTCTCAAAAATAAAATAAAACGTTAAAAAAATTTTAAGAATATAATGTGGTGAACCTTATAGGTCAGAGAAAATTAAATATAGTAATGGACTGTCCTACATCTTAGTTACTAATTCAATGGCATGCATCTCCCTCCTGTGAGCAAAGCAATGTAGCCATAAAGTCTGCTCATCAAAGAAGAAGAAACACATAGGGAGCAGTTGTGGGTTGGTAAGAGCTTCTTCACTCTTGCCATAGGACTGTGAAAATCAAATTTTCAGTCATGAGTCCAGAAGGCAGGATTCAGTTCAAGAATAGATTGACCATCGTAAGACATGGCCAATATTTCCCCAGACCTAGCTTGTGCCCAGAACGTGGTAAGTTCTTTGTGTGTGTTTAAATGATAAGAGGGGTGCCTGGGTGGTTCAGTCGGTTAAGCTCCCGACTTCAGCTCAGGTCATGATCTCACAGTCTGTGAGTTTGAGCCCTGCATTGGACTCTGTGCTGACAGCTCAGAGCCTGGAGCCTGCTTTGGATTCTGTGTCTCCCTCTCTCTGTGCCTCTCCCCTGCTCATACTCTGTCTCTGTCTCAAAAATAAATAAAAACATTAATTTTTTTTAATAAAATAAAATAAATGACTAGATCATGAGCATTCCAAGCCAAAATGGCTATTCAAGATCTTATTATTTTCTAAGCTCTTCATTATTTGATAGACAGGCTATAAAAATAAGATATTCCTTCTTCATAGTGAGAAAACTATGAGTCAGGGGGTTATGAGAAATTACAGGAAGCTGTACCACAAAGTAGAACAAAAGTGTCCAGGAGGGTTGGACACTCACGTTCTCTGGACTGTTCAGAGAGAGACTGAGGTATCAGATAAGACTTCTTGGAGGGGCAGCTATTTGAGATACAGCTTTACAAATAAATGTGAAAACTCACTGAATGCCATTAATACCTGGGAGAAACATGCCTGTTATTTGCATTATTTTTATGTTTCAGGGGCCCGCCTTTCCCATGTAGTTTGCGAATTTCAAGCCCTGACTGAGTGCTACACTTGATCTTAGGCAAAAGCTTCAGAGAACAAATGGCTCTAACTATTGAGAACTCTTAGTTAATGGACTCTGGATGAGGTTTTAGTACATAAAGTACCTTCTCTGTGACAAGCTGATGGAAAGATTAATTGTATACATTCAGTGTTTGAAGACTCCAACCAAGTGAATTGCTTTAAATACTCTAACTTAACCTGCATAAAAACTGATAATAGCAATTATAAATAGAATTGTGCATACTTTTTATCAAGTGCATAGGCATCAGTCTGACTCAAGATGGGGCCAATATGTGATATATACAATAGTAATGAAGATTGCCATTAGAGGAATAAAAAAAGACAAAACAACAACAACAACTGATGGCCAATTCAATTAAATCAGATGCATAAGAAAACCAGCTGGATATTCTTACAGAGACCTCAAGAGAAATCTCAAGATAATGAAATGAATTTCAGTAAAAGTCAACAGCTGGATGCATGCTAGGCCACTGCCAACAACCACCGCCTCCCCCCCTCCCCCCCCCCCCCGCCTCCGAGAAAAACCACACAAAACAGAAACTCTGAATCTTAGAAACATTTAGAACCAACTTTCCTACTAACTCCTATAGAGACACGGGGTGAAAGGGCCTCCTGATACACAATGAGACCAGAATGAATCAGAAGCCCTATTCCTTGCGAAAGGCTCTCTGGGTATTTAACTTTCCTTACATGGAAATCATTAGCATTCAATTCCGTTTCATGCCCACATTCAACTGGAATTCTGCAGGGGACAGCCTCAGCCTTTACCAACCAGACACGTCAAAAATATTCCAGCTCTGGGTAGCCTGTGATGGAAAAGAGCTACTGATTTCATCATCTTATATCTCCAGCCAAATTATGACCCCCCAGAAAGAAGAAAAATTCTCCTTGCGAGGTATCTCTCCATTCCTTTCGTCTTTTCTCTCTTCCTATTTTTCCCACTCCCCTTCAAGAGGAGCACCATTTGCTTTCTGCCTTCCATTTTGACTTTTCTCCTGTTGATTTCCTGCCTTAGGGAAATAGGATGGCCATCTCTTCTTCCAGTGCCCCAGTACTGAAGGACCATCTTAATCTGGAAATATGTGAAGATCAGTATGATATCTTCAATGGCTCTTCAGATAGTCCTTTGATGCATACACCATTCCTGGGGCGGGATTTGCACCCCCCCGCCCCGCCCCAAGAGACCCCACGCTCCCTGCCTGTGAAGCATTCACACTCAGTGAGCTCAGCACTGGTAGAATATCAGGGAAGAAAAAAAATCTGTCCTACACATTAGAGAAGGTGCGTTTTTTTTTTTTTTCTTTCTTCCCTTGGAGTTTTTTCTCAACTTCATGGGTTGGTTTAATCACTAATAATAACTTGTTAACTCAATGAGATATGTTAGTTTTCTATTGTTGCATTAAAATTTACCACGAAAGTAATGGCTTAACCTATGCCTGTTTACCATCTCACATTTCTACAGTTGAAGTCCAGGTGGCTTAGCAGGGTCACCAGGGTCATGAGGTCAAAATCTAGGTGTCCACCAGTCTGGGCTCTTACCTGGAGCCTCTGCTGTGGAATTTACCCTCACACGTATTCAGGCTGTCTACCACATTCAGTTCTCAGTGCGTGTAGGACTGAGGTCCCCATTCTCTTGCTGCTGTAAGCTGGATACTTAAATTATCTCTGACATTCTAGCCCATCCAGTTAATTCAGAATCATCTCCCTATTTGAAGGTCAACTAAGTAGAAAACGTAATTATATTTGCAAAATCCTATTGCCATGTAACATATTTACAAGCATGATATCTCCTCATGTTCACAGGCTCCAGAGGTTGGCTTATGGCATCTTGGGGGAGGGGGTGTGATTTCTAGTATTCTGCCAGCACATGAAGCTCTTAGTCAAATACATATAATTTTATTTTCAGTTTATTGCACCTATCACTATCATCATAAGTTTTTTCATCAAAAGTCTTGGGCTTATTTTAGATATTAGATTTCAAAAAAATTTTTGTGGATAACTTTACCCCTTATTTGTTTAAGTAACCTGGAGATTTTGTTTTGCTTTGTTTCTCTTTTAAATCTAAAGGCTATTGTACATCATTTTTATCAACAACTTACAATGATGGCCGTTACGAATTTTTAAAACAGTCTTGATCTCAGATTTAACACTCACTACAAGTTTTCTTTTTATTTGTATTTTAATTTTTACTTAACTGAAAAGTCGTTGTGGGTTTGATCATGTGATTCTCTCTGTAAAATCTTTCAAAATCTCTTCTGGACATTAGAGAAATCCCAATTGCCATCAGACAACACACATGATTATTTATAACACAACCGCATTCCACAGATATCATTTCATTTTTTCTCATTCTTGCCCTCTCTTTGCTATGCAGGTCACAAAATTCTAAACACAAGTTTCAAGAACTTGAAAAGGGTTGAAATCATACAGAGTGTATTATATCACAACAACAAAACTAAATGGAAATAAGACCGATATGGGGCACCGCGTGGCTCGGTGGGTTAAGCCTCTGGTTCTTGATTATAGCTCAGGTCATGATGCCATAGTTCATGTGTTCAAGCCCTGCACTGAACTCTGTACAGACAGCACAGAGCCTTCATGGGATTCTCTGTCTCCCTTTCTCTCTCTGCCCCTCCCCTGCTTGTTCTCTTTCTCTCTCTCAAAATAAATAAATAAAAACATTTAATTTAAAAACATGAAATAAGGACTGATCCCGAAAAATATCCCAAATATTTGAAAATTCAGCAACACAGTTTGAAATAATTCATGGATCGAAACAGAAGTCACAAAGGAAATTAGAATATTTTGAGCTGAATGAAAGTGGAAAGATAACATACCAATATTTGTGGATTATAACTAAAGCAATGGATAGAGGAATCATTACAGCATTAAAAACCTGTATTAGAAATGGAGAAAGATGTAAAATTAATTATCTACCACAACAGTCTAGAAACAAAGAGCAAATTAACTGCAAAGAATGCAGAAGCTAAGAAAAAAATTAAAAAAGCACATGAATAAAATATAAAAAGGATAGATCAGAAAAAATTAATGAAACCAAAGCTGGTTTCATATTAATCTTTGAAAAGATCAATAAAATCGACAAACCTTTAATAAGAATGGTCAAGAAGATAGAGAAGACCCAGATTACTAATATCAGAGATGAAAGATGGGGCCATCATCACATATTCTACAAATATTAAAAGAATAATGGGGAATAGTGTGAACAACTTTATGTCAATAAATTTGGCAGCCCAGGTGAAATGGACGGCTTCCTTGATATGAAACGAACACAAGAACAAATAGAAAATGTGGCTAGGCCCTCAGCAACTACAGGATGCCCCTCCAGCATTCCCTCGCTGCAGGTCAGTTCTGCTGTTTCAACTCCAGTGACTAATCTCCGTTTCGGAAAATGCAGAATTGGGCTCCTTAATGGGCCTGAGGCAAACACCCGTCACCTCTTCATCACCTTCCTGAAAGGCAGGACTTCAGACTTTTAGAAAGAATGTCTTCAGTTCTCATATAGAAGCTCAGGACGGTGATGCTTCAGCCTTTCCTTGTAAAACTCCCACACCACCAACAACATAACTAAGTAAAGGATACCTGGTATTTTGTTTTCAGTAACACACCCATCACACACATATAAATATAGAAATGTCTATTTTATACATTTACATATATATATTTCTATATGTATATGAATATGTAAATATGTACATTTCTATATTTATATGAATATGTATATTTTATACATTTACATTTTTATGTGTATTGGGCATAAGTTTTTATTGGGCATAATGCTCCCCAAACAGCCTAGAGGACTTATGAGAGGCCAATTTCACTCCTTCCGTCCTTTCTTCCTTCTCTCCTTTTTTATTTCCTTCCCTTATCTGCTCATTTAGTATGTTCCAGATAGCAATATTCTTTAAAATATTATTTTAAGTATTAACTCAATAACACCCCTAATTGCAAATGTGACCCCCAGTTATTTAAGCAAATCAGATTCAGGCTATCTCTGTTCCCTGCGATTGATTCCAAAATGGTTCCACTTTGGGTCAATGTGGTATAAAGAAAGGTTTGCCTGTGGCTCTGGAAGAAATTCTTTCTCATTCTCCTAGGAAAATGCACAGAAATGTTCTATCTCAGGTGTGAATGAGCAATCCCGAAACCCCGGGTCCTCACAACGCCCATGCTCAGGCAACCAGCCTTGTGGGGAGCTGGGCTATAGACAGAAAGCCTGGACCCTCCATGACTCATCTGAGCCATGGAAACCATCAACACTGGGGCCAGGGGTACCTTGGATCTCCAAGGCGTGAGCCCTGGATTCTTCCTTACTGTTTAAGGTAAATACGAGTTTGAAAACACCCCGTATGTTTCACAGAAAAGAGAATGGGGTTGTTTCTAATTAACCAGATGATATACATTGATAATGAAAACTACCCAGTAGACTAAGTCTGGAAAGTTTATCTAAGTAGGAGACCTGGTCCCAGAGACCAGTCTTCTTTTAATTATAGACAAATTCGTTATTTCCCTTTTCTGGTCTGTGCTTTCTCTGCTTCCTCGTTCTTAATGCTTATGCAAATTAGAAAAATTATTCCATGGGACTCAGTAAATAGGTAAATGAATGGCAATACTCACACAAAGTCAATTATAATTAAACTGATCATGCATCCAGCTTGGTCTGGTTCATTATGAGAAAGTAAGTTTTTGAATGATTGTGAATTAATACTAGACTACACCTTAGTGTAATCCAGACACCAATTACTTCAGGATATTATTTAAAATATCAAATCAATAACTCACTCTTAATTGAAGGTGTGCTCCCTGAATAATCTAGGCCAATCAAAAGTAGCCCATCCCCATTGCCACTGCTTGGATCTGGAGTGGAAACATGGCTGCCCTGGACCAGTGAAGCGTAAGGAAGGCTTGCTGCTTCACAGGCAACTCCCGTTGCTCTCCTGGGGAGTGTCCAGGAGCAACTCTTTCCATCCACAGGTTGTGAATGAGGGACACTGGAGCCCCAGGTCCCAGTGATGCCACCTTCAGGGAACCAATCCTGGTAGGAGCTGGACTGCAGTCCAGAAGCTGGAGAGATAGAAAGGCTGGGTGCCCTGTTAACTCCTCTGAGCCAGGGGACCCATCAGCACCAAGGGCAGTGTTCTCCGGATCCTCCTGGGATCGAGTCTGGGGGCTTGCTGACTTGTTTACTAAGTATAGTTAGGGGTGGGTTTCTCCTTCTACTTCTGGAATCACCACCACATGTTCAAAGGCCCTCCAAGCTGAGAGGATCAGGCTGTCCTAACTAAGCAGACGATGTACTTTGATAAACAAAAGGGCCCAGCGGACTAGATCTAGGAAGTTTGCTCTAAGTAGATCTGGTCCCAAGACCAACTTGCCTTTTAATTATGGGCAAATTTGTTATTTCTCCTGTCTGTCCTCTGGCCATTCTTCAGTTTTAACATTCAGTCAGGTGAGACAAATTACTTCGTAGGACTCAGTAGATGTGTAAGCGACTGGCAGTCACCACACGAAGTCAATTATAATTAAATTTATCATGCTTCCAGCTTGGACTGATCCATCATGAGGAAGCAAGTTTTCAGACAACCTTGAATTTTAATGCCAGAATAGTATATCAGTCTTCAGTAACTTCCCTTGAAGCACTATTACCAGTCAGCTAGTGGCTGTGACTTAAAATGTATTCCATTTGGAAGCCAGCCATAGGAACTCCCCTATAGAAGTACGGGAAAATGAAGTATGCACATCGCCCTCTTTAAAACTGCATGCCAGTAAAATTCCTAGATAAATGGATTTATAATCATATTTCACAATATGCTGATTATGGTCTTGTCGTGGTTCCAAGGAATTTATTGTACTGGTTGCACATCTTCCTGAAGTCATCGGTGAAATCTCTACATTTATGGGAAGAATTGTATGTTATGGACACGGTTTTGTGGACCTGTGTGAAGCAACTGTCAGGTGCATCCAATGAAACATTCTCTCCCTGAGCTTTATATCCTGAGCAAAGTACTTCAAGAGGTGGGGCCAGTTGGCAATTGCATCATTCCCAGAAGCTGTGATGGATAGCGTACAGACAAACGCTTCCCATATCACGACACTTCGTCTGATCACTGCCGCCTGGCTCACCTTGACGCCTGTCCAGTTCCCAAGCCCTGTCCTCCAGCTTTTTCTCTGAGCTCTCGAGAGAGTTCCAGTAAATCACATCTTTGATTGAGATGGCCAGAATCATTTCCCCCTGATAATAACCAGAGACGTGATTCTTACCAACACCCAGGACTCCTACCTTCTTCTCCTTCAGAGAATTGCTGTCATGTTGGTGAGTTCCCGCTACATTCCTCTGAACTGGAAAGGGAGTGGGGAGAAAGGAAGAGAGACTTTGCTGCGGTGTCTAAGGGGAATCGTGCCAAAGTAAGGTTGATCCTGGTACATCCAACCGGATAAGATAATGGCTTTGATCCCCACCATTTACACTTGTATCTGCTCCTGTGACAGCTCACCTGGATAGTTCAGTGAGATGTGGGGAAGGAGACTGAACCCAATGGCTTTGCAGCCAGGCAGATCCAAGTACAAATTTCAAGCTTTGCCTTGGTGGTTTTCTCATTCTGGCAACTCCCTTAACCTCTTTGGCTCTCATTTCCTTAATGCATATTTCACTTCACTGGTACATTACTGAACGGATTAGAGATATTGGTGGTAGTAACTGGTACATGCATGCACCATAGGTGATAGCTACGATTATTCTTAATTTTCATATCATCAGATCACTTCTCTGTAGGACAATACAATTGCAGAAGCTCACATTTTGGAGCTGGATGGGTCTACTTTGAAACTGGGACCTGTCAACTTACAGCGGTGTGAAAATCCAAGCATAAATGCAATTCAAACCATTGGGCAAGTACTGCACCATATTTGAGCCTCGTTTCTTTTTCTGTAAAAAGGAAATAAGCTTAATCTCATCAAGATTGTGGGAAGTCAATGAGATAGTATTTTTAACACCCAGAACTGTTCACAGCTCATAGTAGGTATGTGAATTCCATCAGTTTCCTCTTATTTTCTCTGCCGTTTCTTTTCTCTCTCTTTTTCCTTCCTCACGACCCCTCAAAAACTAATATCTGCTTAGTCTGGTCTTCAAGATCCTGCTCAGTTTGTTTCAGCTTAACTTTTGCATGTTACCTTCAGCTCCACTAACAAATTCTCCACTCTGCCAGACCCACCTCTGTCCCATCTTCTGCTTACTGTCCCTTACCGTTCCCATCTGTGCCTCTGTCACAAGCTTTGTACCCCCAGCAGCCCCGTCTACAGCTTGCTTCCTGGGCCACGTCTGCCCACACCTGCACCCAATAGTGTGACCTAACCACAGGTGTCTGTTTTGAGGACAGGAAGGTCAATATAATGCTCTCTCTCACTGCGGCCACAGAAACGTAGGGCCTTCTCTCTCTCATCACTGATGTTTTCACTCTTCATCTGTTCCCCAGTAAAGGAATTGACTAGTTCGTTCACTTTCCCTCTTTTCTTTGACAGTGGAACAGGACCATCTTCCTTAAACATAACAGAATTGAAGAAGACATATTTTTTGAATTTAGGAGTATATATGGCTAGCCATAAAATGGCATTCTCATAGCAAAATAGTTCCTCCTTGTCCCTTTTGTTATTTTTGTTAAAATAAATTATCTTATAAACGAACCAGAGGACTTGGATTTTATTGGCTTCTTCTCTGTGGTTTTATGCATGATCCTTCGCCTCCTCGCCGCTAAAGAGGCTGCTGTCCTAGTGAATGAACACGTGCCCAAACCCAGTCCTGCCCCCTGCTGGCCATGTGGCCCCAGCAAAGGAGGACACCACCCCTGCTGGGTGGCTTAGGTGGGCACTATGTGGGATGTCCAGTGAGAGACGGGCATGAGCACACTTACGCTCCCAATTACAAAGCCTGTGTTTGTGCCAAGACTCTCCTCTACTTTTTTATATTTTTTAATTTAGGTGGGAAAGACCGAGTGAGGAGCTTTCTCTAGTCCCTTCAGGGGCTCAACGTTTCTTCTTTTAAGTCACTTCCGCACACCAGATGAATAGGAACCAGCTCACACTGACTTGACAAGTCTCCTTACGAGAGGGAAGGTTTGGATGAAATGGCCTCCCAGAAGTCCTCGCGAGGACACCCTGCTTTGACAGTTTGATGGTGTGGGGAAGAACATCTGCCAAAATGATGACTGCCAGCTTAGTAAGTTAGTCAGCCCCGTTCTGCGGACGCTGATGGAGACGCGAAGTCAGAGACCTAGGACGTCAAGGAAGTGGAAGCAGCAGCAGGATCATTGCCTTAATCTTGCTGGTTCCCGGAGGCCCAAACCCCACTGGACAATGCCAAAGCCTGGGGGGAGACTGCAGGTGCCATGGGGCCCAACCACAGAAGAACCCTGAGCTCAGGGGATCTGTCACCTCTTGGTAAACCGCAAGTAAGCCTGTGCTCTGGCTCCACCCAAACGGAGGGAGATTGGGTGTGGCCAGCACCACATCGTACATTCTTTTAAAAATATTTTTTTCATATTTATTAATTTTTGAGAGAGAGAGAAAGACAGGACACGAGTGGGTTAGGAGCAGGGAGAGAGGGAGACAGAATCTGAAGCCGGCTCCAGGACAGCTGGCTGTCCGCACGGAGCCAGATGCAGGGCTGGAACTCGTGAACCATGAGATCATGACCTGAACCAAAGTCGGACGCTCAACTGACCGAGCCGCCCGGGCGTCCCGCCCCCTAGTACATTCTCCGCTGTGTGGCCTCACTTCTCAGAACTGCAAGCTGCAGATAAACCTGAGACGTGGCCAGGTGAAGAAACAGTGAGGGCATTGAGATGTTGGCAACTCAGCAAGATGCGTGGGAGTCAAAGGTCCTGGGGTGGGCTGCCGACAGCACCATTCACGGGTAAAATGCTGCCACGCCTATCCTTTGCCAAAACACTATTGGCCAGGGTGCGTGCGTGTCTTGTTTGTAGAGATTCATTTTCGTCGTTGGAAAAGAACAAACGACATGGTCATTTAATGAATTTAAAACCATATCGGGGCACCTGGGTGGCTCAGTCGGTTAAGTATCTGACTTGGCTCGGATCACGATCTCGCAGTTTGTGAGTTCGAGCCCCACGTGGGGCTCTGTGACGACAGCTCAGATTCCGTGTCTCCCTCGCGCTATGTCTCTCTCTCTCTCTCTCTCTCTCTCAAAAGTAAATAAACATAAAAATGTTCTAATAAAACCATAGGAAATTGGGAGCAAAATGGCCCATTTGAAGATATTTACTTCCACACTTACCACAGAGCGACAGAATTTATTCTGAATGTTGCAAGAGATGATAATTGTGGGAAAATTCATTGTTCAGTTAAAATGATAATTTATATAGTGTGCATTTGTTGGCAGAAAAGTCTGTGAGTTCTAAAATGTAATGATTTGTAAGAACCAAATTGAGAAGTCCCGGTTTAGCAGAACGCAATCAAAGTCTGGACTGTCGTTTGCTTACGATGCCTGACACGCTGTTACAAATCAAAATTGACAAGCAACTCTTCCATGTATATATTGCTATTATCAACCATTTACTTTACAGGGACACCTGGGTGGCTCAGTCGGTTGAGCATCTTACTCTTGATTCCAGCTTAGGGTTCTGAAATTTTTTTCTCAGGGTTATGTTCTCAGGGTTATGAGATTGAGCCCCACATCAGGCTCCATGCTGAGTGTGAAACCTGCTTAGGATTCCCTTTCTCTCTGGCTCTCTCTCCCTTTGCCCGTCCTGGTACTCTCTCTCTCTCCCAAAAAGGAATAACTAAACTTAAAAAAAAAAAAAAAAAAGGACTTTGCAAATGTGATTAAGATACAGCTCTTGATATGGAGAGATTATCTGGATTATTTAGACAATCCCAATGCAATCACAAGGGTCAATATAAAAGGGAGGCAGGAGAGTCAGAATCAGAGAAAGAGATGGGATAACAAAAGCAGCGGTTGGAGAGAAGTACGTTGAAGGTGGAGGAAGGAGCCAGCAGCCAAGGAACCAGACAGCCTCAGGATGCTGGCAAAGGCCGGGAATGGATTCTCCCCCTGGAGCCTCCAGAGAGAAAAAGCCCAGCTGACCCCTCCACCATAGTGTGGTGGAACTGATTTTGGACCTCTGACCTCCAGAACCGTTAAGATGATAAATTGTGCTGTTTGTAACAACTAAGCTGGGAAGAATTTGTTGCAGCACTCATAAGAAACTCATACAGCTTGCATTATCCCACTTCATCTTCGAGATGCCCCTGTTAGGTCCACACCAATCCTCTAGTGTCCTTCTCATCTCATTTGAGTGCCATGCTTTTCTTTCACACGTCTTACACCCACTGCATCAGCAATTTTGTTCTGTTCTACCGCCAAAATCTGCCCAGAATTTGACCACTTCTCACCACATCCACTGCAGGCCATGGTCCATGTCTGGCACGGAATCAGATAATATGCCTCCTTGCTGGTCTCCTTGCTCTCTGCCAGACCCCCTGCAGTCCTTTAGGTACAGTTCCCCACCCCTCCATACAACGTTGGTTACACCCACCTTTGCCTCTCAATCTTTGTCCCTTCCTGTCCTCCCCCCCTAGGGCACTGGGATCATTTGGTTCCAGAAGTCAACAGTCAGCTTCCAGCTTTAGTGCCTGTGAGTTGGATTTCGCACCCCCCCCCACCAAATTTACAAATTGAAATCCTAATCCCCAGTCCCTCAGAATGGGACTGTGTTTGGAGACGGGTCTTTAAAAAGGTAAAGAGCAGGGGCGCCTGGGTGGCGCAGTCGGTTAAGCGTCCGACTTCAGCCAGGTCACGATCTCACGGTCCGTGAGTTCGAGCCCCGCGTCAGGCTCTGGGCTGATGGCTCAGAGCCTGGAGCCTGTTTCCGTTCTGTGTCTCCCTCTCTCTCTGTCCCTCCCCCGTTCATGCTCTGTCTCTCTCTGTCCCAAAAATAAATTTTAAAAAAGTTGAAAAAAAATAAATAAATAAAAAAAAAATAAAAAGGTAAAGAGCAGAAATGAGATCATTAAAGTGGACGCCAATCCCACAGAATCCCTAGAAGAAGAAGGAGATTAGGACACAGACATGCACATAGGGAGGACACGGGGAGAGGACGGCCGTCTACAAGTCAAGGAGAGAGGCCTCAGAAGAAACCAACCCCGAAGGCACCTTGATCTTTGACTTCTAGGCTCCAGAACTGTGAGAAAATACATTTCTGTAATTTAAGCTACCCAGTCTGTGATACTTTGTTATGGCGGCCCTGGGAGACATCAGCACCTTAGTACATTAGTCTCTCAGGTCTTTGCTCAAGAATCACCTTCTCAACGTTGCCATTCTTGGACAAATTTTCACCCTCTTTGCTTCTGAATTTTCATACCTGTTTCCCTGATTTATGTGTCCTTGACGCTCAGGCATTACTTGGAGCCAGCTGCAGAGAGGAGAGTGCCATCCCCCTCATCGCGAACAACTCAGATGGTATCTATGACTGAGCTGTCACTTTCTGGAACCCAAGCGTTGTCCACATGATCTACATAAATTATATCCGTTAACTTCCACAATATCTCTAGGAGGCAGAAACCCTGTTTACCCCACTTACGGATGAGGAGACTGAGGGTCGTGGAGGTTGACTGTCTCACCCACAGTGGTACAGTCAGAACATTAAATGATTAAAAGTAAAAGCCACCGGAGACCGACAATTAATCCCGGAGTCCACCCGCTCATGAGTAAGGACAACCTGGGCAGGCCTCTGCACTTTGAGCCACATGTCCAGGTAAGACACAGAGCTCGAGTGGCAGAGAACGTACTCCCCACAGGTAAGCTCACTACCAAGACAAGAAAAGGGAGGACCTCAGCCAGGGGTGACATTCTTCTTACTCACCAACCTAGTAATGTGATAAATCCTAAGGCAGGGAGAGGAAGGTAGAACCGAGGTCAGAGTGTTACACACATTGGGCTCTGCCCACAGAGAAGGAAACGTCAGGAGTGGGAAAGAACTTTTCCATCCTAACATCATCCTTCAAGGACAAACCCAACCGCTCCTCCTTCCAAAAGATAATTGACTCTCCAGGCAGAGTTAATCTTTCTTTCCTCTGCCACTCTTACAGTATGGACTCTCTAATGGAACGTGCTCTCTCTTATATGATAGACTTTTGTGCAGCTATCCAATATTCCCTAGTAGATTATAGGCTCATGAGGAAAGTCTTCCTATCTTAGCATTTTGTCTTGCTCTCAGTAGCTAACATTTTTCACTCATGTAGAGTAAAATCTTCATGACAAGCAAATAAATGATTGAAATTTGGAATACATATTAAGGAAAACAGATTGATATGTATTTATGTTAAAAAGCTGGGCTCCCTTTTCCTTCTGGCATGATGAACTTTCTTCTCAGGGTACTGAGTGCCACAGAAGAGCAAATCCTGGTTTAAATTCTCTTCATGCAGAAGGATACGAAACCAGGTTGGAATCTAACAACTCATGTTAATTGCTGAGACTGAATACACAGCCTTAGCATTTCAGATTAGCTCCTGGATTTCTAAAACAATGAACTAATTATTCAACAGTTAACAAACCAAATAGCATGAACTGGTCACAATTTTTGTAAGTATATTTGAATATTTTCTACTCTCGAATGTCTCCTTGTAGCCAATGTTTAAAACAATAAATTATTAATAGGACTGAAAATTTTCCACTGGAAGACAAGCATTCTAAATGCTTTCAATAACAAAAGTAAGTTATAGATTTGGCATTTGTAAATTCCAGTTTGAGGAATATCATTCATTTTTGTTGGGAAGAGAACATTTTGAGTTAAAGGATTAAAAGTAATAATTTCTCTTCCAATTAGGGAAAGTCAGTTATTGGGATCATGAATCATCAGACATCATTTTAGAGCACAGTGATATAAGAATGTAAACTAATTGAAATTCATAGCATTATTATTCCCCTTTGAAACATAATTTTGAAAACGAAATAAATGCGCTATTATTGATGGTAACAATTCTTTGTTGTAGTAACTGTATTATAACCATCCACTTTATTTACCAGAAAAGACTCCTGTGGTCTTCCCTTGGGAGACCTCTCTTTGGGGCTCTCCCACACCCATGCACATTTCTAGAAGGTGCCCATCATATCATCTCCACCAATTTGGCCATCTCCCCTACATTAAACACTAAGACCCTTAAAAGAAGGAATGGCCACTTTCAACCAACATGGATTCTGGACAATGATGGGTATTTCAGGACTGATATTCTTTGTACTAAATAATGGGTCCCCATGGTTTTCACCCTTCCCAGACCACCTTTTGAAGCCTTAAACAATCCGGTCCCTCGTTCCTTTTCCAGCCTTAAGCTCCCAGCACTGTGTGAACCCTGAGACTGCAGAAAAGTCCCCTGCCCAGCTGTTCCCATGCCTGGGCTCATGCCCTTCCACCCCCCAGTTCCCTCCAATGAAAGAGAACAGCCCTGTTTTGAATCAGCCAACTTTATGAATCCCAATGGTGAGAATTAACATTCCCCTCTGCCGGCCTGTTATCTCTTCAATGGTTCCTTTGTTGCAGCATTATCTATTATAATGTGTTTTGTGTTTATAAATGAGCATCCCTTGGTATTCAGACACAACTGTAGGCTATTGAAGGTCAGGGACCATAGTCCCCGGCAATACCCACACAGTGCCTGACCCATGAGGTGACATTTTGGAATTACTTCTTTGAGGCAATTTCCTCCATAAAGTAGTGTATTTACTGATAATACAGAAAGAATTATCTTGCTAACATTGGTATTCTCTGCTGTTAGAAGATCCAGCCAAAAACAATTTAGTTCTCACCACACACTATGTGGTTTTTTAATAGATAGGGAGAAAAATATGTGAATAATCATCTTACTTTCTGAATGAAAATTCAAAATAACGTCAGAAGGCACCGGTGACAAATCAGTTTGAAAAAGTGAATTGGTGTTAAGACGACAATACCCAAATCCAAGAATCTAATTTAAACACATTAAGTAAGTTTCAGTTTAATTATTGGTTATTGCAGTTGAAGACAGAAAAAAAAAAAAAAAAAGTTCTGGACAATCCTGGAATGTATCCAAAATGAAATCAACCCTTAAAGATGCCATTTAATCAAATCTGCAAATGCAAATGTGATGACCCCAGCACTGAGGAGCCCCCCTGCACTGAGGTTAATGCATTTCTAATCTCTCCCAAAATGATGGCATAGAAAGCATCTTCAGGGCTCAAAAATTAGTAAGATAAGCATGGTCCACTATCAACTCTCCAAAGCTCAGTTACGTTTTTGTACACTTTCAGAAAGCACCCCTGTATCCTCTGTTATCTTAACCACAGATGGGCCCTAGGGATGTAGACAGTCCTCCAAAAGGCAATTATTTTACCCACAGAAAGTAAAAAACAGGAAGACTGCAAACAAATGGAGCCCCTTTGTTATGGACTGAACTGTGTTTCCACAAAGTTTGTATGTTGAATTCCTAACCCAATGTTTAAAAGGCCTTTAAAGAGGTAATTAAGTTAAAAGAGTTCCTAAGGACGGAGTCCTAAGCCAACATACCTGGTGTCCTTATAATAAGAGGAAGACACCCCAGAGATCGGTCTCTCTCTCTCTCTCTCTCTCTCTCATCCCCACCCCCAATACACAGAGAAGGCAGCATCAGAGAAACCAGCCCTGAAGGCACGCTGATCATGAACTTCTGGTCTCTAGGATTGTGAGAAAATTAATTTCTTTTGTTTAAGCCCCAAGTCTGTGGTGTTCTGCTGTGAAAACCCGAGCTGATTAATATCAACCCGTTTCCTTTCATTCAAGTCTGTTTCACGTCTCACCAATGTTGACGACCATCTTTCTGGGGAAAAAAAAAATATGAATTATCAGCAGTTGAAGGCCTAAAAATCAGTAGGTATTGCTAAGGAATCTGGGGGCCATGGTGCATATGGATATCTATGTGATATGAACATTGTTGGTTGGGCTGCAAATGTATTTTGTTCTATTGGGAGATTTGGGGTCACAAAGGGTTACTCTCTGAGGTCTAATGCTATACTGTTCATTGGGAAAAGTATAGCTTTGGCGTAGGTCACAGATAACTGACTTCAAATCCCAACCCTTATAGTTGTGTGACCAGAGGCAATTTCCATAATTTCTCTGAGTGTCAGTTTTTCTCATTTCTCCAGGGAGAGAATTCCACCTCTCTTCATTGCTAAGAGAAATGTGGCGATATGGTATTCAAAGTGTCTGGCAGACAATCAATGCCATTTTTTGGTTTTCCTTGACATTGCATAGGGTTCCAGGATACCAGAATGTGTCAAAGCTTCTCAGCAAGCAAACACAGTGATGGGAATTCTCACTTGTCTATGTTTTAGGGTGCTCAGAACATTCTTTTGGTGGTAGGGCCAAAAGACGAAATGAACTTTGATCAGGTCACTGTTATAAAAATTCCTGGACTTGACCACGAAAGAACTGGCTTCAAGACCAGGGTCTTTCACTTTCTGTGGAACTTTAGGTGATCTCTTTACCTCTGACCTCAAGTTCCTCATCTATGAAATGGGAATAACTATCTCTTTTAACCTCACAGGTGTTCGTAGGATTCAAAGATGATAAGCAAAAGCATATTACAATTTGTTGAAAGAGAAACTGGGTTCCAAAAGAAAAGAATCATTGGATTTACATGGGAATTCAGACTACAGTGACTGAGGACTCTGGATCATGTATTCACTTAACCAATATCTACAGAAATGATTCCAGGCCCTGGGCCGGGCACAAAGTCTACGAGAGGATGAACGAGAGGAATTTGGCTCCTGCCTTCAAAGAACACTCCATCAAGGAAGCAAGACAGATATTACACGGAAATTGCAAGACAGATATTGCAAGGAAACCAATACATATATTATTTTAAGCTATGATGAGTTCTAGAAACAGAAAGAATAAGCAGTCATGAAAAAGTATTTAGAGGATGGGATGGGGTACTGATTTCAACTGAGGGTCAAGGTCAGCATCTCACTCCTGGGAGGACAGAGGAAAGGACAGAATCCTGGCCACTGTGATGTGAGGGGGATTGGACTCAGAGGGCAGGAAAGAAGTATATATTGGAGTCGGATACATTTTGTGGGTAGACTGGCCCGGTGGGTTTGCCTAAGCAAACAAAGGCAGCATGGCCGCCTCCCTTTATGGGGAAGGAAACAGTATAAGCAGGAGGAAGTAACACGAATCTTTTTGAATAAAAGTTTTTGCTGGACCAATAACTTTTGAAAATTATTGACAAGTCTGATTTGAAATGTGTTGAAAATTCTTCCTTTTTCTTACAGGAAGAGTAATGTAACTGCAAAAAATGAAGGCAAGGTAACTGGGAGAGAAAATTGGTTATGATTTTACTCAATATTAAGCAGTCAGTTTATCTTACTATTTTGTGTCTCACATATTAATTGAGTATAATAAGACTTTGTGATTCTACTTCATCCTCAATATCATAAGTTGTTATTTGCCTCTGAAACTTCTCTAAAGTTTCACTATATGTGCCTTTCATGGAAGTGTTTCTATTTTCTTCCTTCAATTTAAGTCACCGTAATTATTTTTTTAATGTTTATTTATTTTTGAGAGAGAGAGAGAGGAAGAGAGCGCACACTAGCGGGGTGGGGAGCAGGGGGAGGGAGACAGAGGATCCTTAGGGGGCTCTGAACTGATAGTACGGAGCCCGACGCGGGGCTCGAAATCACGAACCGAGAGATCACGACATGAGCCAAAGAAGTTGGATGCCTACCAACTGAGCCACCCAGGCACCCCCGCCATAATTATTTTAATTCTATCTCTACTTCTATTTTACATCCTATTTTTTTTCTTTTTCTTCCATTTGCCTTTATGGGACGGATCTTATTAGTTTATAAGAAACGGCGGGTTTTCATAATTTTAACGTCAACACAATAAAAATAACATTTTGACCATTTTTCCAAGGACAGAAGTTATAAAAGGAACTTTACACTGTAGATACGCCAATAAAACCAGACAGACTTTTCCAATAAAATGCCAGCCATCAGAATCCTGAGTTACAATGCTTTCAGGTTTCGATCATCGCCACATTTCAAGCTGTAATCTGCTCTTCATTATTAGTACCCTCTAAAATAGTTCTCTCTCAGTTTTATCTGCTCTCATAATACTCTGTTCTCAAGAGCTGGCAGGAAGGGAGGCTGTCTCTTCTCCCGCGAGAAGCTCGTAAGCTGTCTGTAATTCCTCACCCTCCAAATGATTTTCTTACAGCAAATGTTTCCATAAATTCCTTTCTTTTCAACTTATGAAATGATGGATTCATTTTGGAATGCATCCTTCATTCACCCACGTGCCCATAAAAATAAATTATAGTTTACACCATTACATCGAGATAGTAATGTCACTATCTGTTGCTAGTATTAAAGATCCTATTTATACCAAATCCATATGAAATAGACTGATAGTGACAACACCAGTAATGTTATGTATTTGCGTTAAGTCTCTTCTCCAGACCTTGAAATGTGGCTAAAGTAATAAGTAATTAAGAGTCAACTTGCTCTAGGGAGACGAGTGATTTTCTACAATCCAATAACCTAATGAGAGCCCCTATGGTTCAGAGGGAGATGCTTCCAAATTCTCAAGAATTTTAACAGTGACTTCCCCGGGACACTAAGCCCTCCTTACGTGCTCTCTCCAGGAAGGAAAGACAGACCTGAAGTATAGATACTCCCAGCCTCTTTCATGTTTTCAAACTGGTCAGAGCCCACAGAACCTCAAGGCACTCTGCTTAGAGTCAACGATGTCAAACTAGTTTACCTTCTCTCTGGGCCTCTAAAAATCATGTGACCTTGAGCACTGAGAAAATGGTCATTAAATAGCCTTGGTTCTACAGGTAGTATAAAATTATCCAAGGAATAAATTTGATTTTGTTTTCTCATATTGATATCTCTTCCTTTTGGGCTGAACAACACAATTGTAAGGAGAAAAATCATAGCTATAAGTCCCCTTTCTATAACACTTCAAGGTTTACGTAAGGTTCCTATCAGTGTCTCAGTTTGGTTTTGATCCATACATCAATACCATGGGGAAGGAAGATTAGTTATTGGCTCTATTTCACAGGTGAGAAAAATAAGAAAATATGGGCGAAGTTCCAAAGCTCACATTGGGGAAATTCCAGTCCAACTCCCAGAGCTGATCCCTTTACGCCATAGCATGAGCCTTCTGACTGCTCCTTCCTGACTGGAGACCGGCCATCCTTCCACACCAGGGGGTAAGGTAGGTTCTGTGGGCTGAGAGATAAAGGATGGATAAAAACAAAGTGTGTATTAAATTATCGCAGTACTCTTCTCTATTATTTGACTTCATATGGAGCTGGCTGCATTTTGTAAAAAAAAAAAAAAAAAAAAAAAAGGAAAACAAAACTATAGATGTATTTTCTTAGTTTGGGTCACTGTGTATTAGCTGATTGCGAATCAACTCTCCCACTAAGAACAACCAGAAAGACCAGAAAAACATAAAAAGAACTATCTTTGTGTGTGTGTGTCTTTCTTCAACTCAAAGACTCCTTTCTGATTTTCTCTCTGTTTTTAGTTTATGATACTAACCCTTGGTGTGTTTCTCTTCATATGAAGAGTGTGTGGGAGGTATTGTGTACATCAGTCGATGGCTTGCTGGCTCCCATGAGTTTTTTAAAGTTTTAAGCTTTAACTACTCAAATATTGCCCGTCCTCTTTTGTCATTTTCTCCTATTTTGGAGCCATAACTCAACATAGGTCACACCTTTTCAACATGTATGATGTATCTCCAAGATTCATACCTCTATTTTCTAGGAGAAGGAGACTTCTCAACAGAAACAAAGGAGGCCAGGAGATCTGAAGGCGCAAGGTACAAATTATTGAAAGAAAATAAATGTCATTTTAGATGTATCTACCCATTAAGATTCCATTTATAAATGAAAGCAAAATGAAGATATTTTCAGGCAAATAAAACCCGGGAGAATTTGTAACCAGAAGACCCTCCCTTAAAAAAAATGATCCCAGAAGGAAGAATAAAGACAACAGGGGTAACAAAAAGCAGGAAGAATGATAAATATACGGATAAATACAAAGGAATATGGGCTTCATAAAATAGTGATATTCTACTGACCTTGAAGCACCTAGAGAATAAAAATACAGGGCAACAAAAGCATAAAATATGAAAGATCTACCCACGGTAGGAGAACGAACAGTGTTTTGAATAAATCATGATGGGTCAAGTGGATATTCACATGGAAAAAAATATATTGGCTTAAACTTCATACCGTAGACAAAGATCAAGTCCAAGTAGATTCCAGATCTAAGTGACAGAGAAACAATAAAGCTTTTACAGAGTAATATGTAAGGGTATATATTTTTTTTCAGTTTATACTTACATTCCAGTTTGTTAACATACAGTGTTACATTAGTCTCTGGTGTATATAGTGTATATAGTGATTCAACACTTCCATACATCACCTTGTGCTCATCACGACAAGTACACGCCTCCATCCCCATTACTTATTTAACCCATCCCCCACCCACCTCCCCTCTGGACACCATCAGTTTGTTCTCTATAATTAAGAGTATTTTTCTGGGTTTGCCTGTCTCCCTTTTTCCCCTTTGCTTATTTGTTTCTTAACTCCCACATACGAGTGAAATCATGTAGTATTTGTCTTCCTCTGACTGACTTATGTCACTTAGCAGAATACTCTCTAGCTCCATTCACGTTGTTGCAAATGGCAACATTTTGTTCTTTTTATGGCTGAGTAATATTCCAGTGTGTGTGAGTGTGTGTGTGTGTGTGTGTGTGTGTGTGTGTGTGTTCCAACATTCCCCTTCAATTAGCCGTTGATTGGCCTCAGACTTGTATTAGCAATTATACATTCCTGCCTGTATTTTCATTCATCATTTCTTTCTTCTGCCTTGTTAACTGGAAGCAAGGATCAATACAGCTCAGGTGGTATGGACCACCTCTCAATTCCTAGGCACCCTGACCTATAAATTATCTTCTTCCTTGTGTATATTCAACCTCATCTTCTTTGTCTACTCATTAGCATTAAGAATTGCTCAAGGAGGGGCGCCTGGATGGCTCAGTCGGTTGAGCGACCGACTTCAGCTCGGGTCATGATCTCACGGCTTGTGAGTTCGAGCCCCGCGTCGGGCTCTGTGCCGACAGCTCGGAGCCTGGAGCCTGCTTCGGATTCCGTGTCTCCCTCTCGCGCTCTGCCCCTCCCCCAGTCACATTCTGCCTCTGTCTCTCTCAAAAATAAATAAACATTAAAAAGATTAAAAAGAAAAAAAGAATTGTTCAAGGATATCCTAAAAAATAAAGCCCTTGACACTGTATGTTCCTCCTTTACTCACAGGGCTCGTTTTCTCCACCATAAACTTCCTTAAAATCCTGCTACTTTCGCTCTCTCACTTCCTCACCACCACCTCAACCCACTCCTTGACTCTCTCATCTCTCTCCCCCAGACATGTGGTTGAAACCCTGTCTGGAAGCATCCAGTGATCCCCCTATTGCTACATCCAGTGAATGTTTTTGGATCTTCCCCCTAAAGTTGATCCTGCTCCTTCATTCACAATGTTAATAAGTAAGTGACATCATGTTCTACTCCATTTGTCCTGCCAGAAACTGAGCGAGGGATAATGTTGGCCTGCATCCCATAAGACAGTAGCTTTTCCGGTTTGCCACCTGCTCCGTATGGAATTCTGCTGTTCGCATGGAGACAGACGATGTAGATTAAATGCCAAGCAAAATTTTAGGGCTTTCCAAAGATATTCCCAACTACCCCCAAAATGTGCTAGTTTGCATTTCTACTAAAGGGAGATTGTTTCCATACATTTGACATTACCTTTCCCTCTTGTCTTGATCAACATGGTGAGTAAAAAGTGGAGTTTTACACTGTGAATCCCAGTAGATACATATGACTGTGTTTTTGTACTTTCTGAATTCGCATTTCATTCTTTGTCCGTCTTTCTATCATTTTGTCACCTCCTTGTTGGTTTGTAAAGTCTTTAAAGTGGAAACAAATCTGTGAAAAGAGTTCTGTTGAAAAAGGAATGTACCCAGATCATATATTATTCTTAGTCTGTATCCTGCTATTGAGTTATATCTTCAAACTATAATCAAGTAAAAATACAGTATCATCACTAATGTAATAATGTCAGCATCAGCCTTGGGGCCGGGTAGGCAGAAGTAGGGCCATGAATTACGGTCTTTCTCAGACTGAGTGTCTTACTGGTTCATTCTAGGACACTCTTGCTTCTCAGTGAAGCTCAGAGTTATTGGGTATTGATTTCAGTCAGTCTTCGAGGCAAGGAGATTGTGGTCTCGCTTTACAGTGAACTGGGAGGTGCTTCCAATCTCTCCCACTCGGGTGGACCTGTCCCTTTGATGAGTGTCCCTCTGTGCCTCCTGCTGGTCTCAGGTGGGGACAATATTGGATGGTGGGGGGCAGGCTGCAGAAACGAACAGCAGGGCCGTCGCATCAGCCCCCAGTGCCCAGGACCGTCTAACATTGACGCTTCCTT
Organism: Neofelis nebulosa; assembly: GCF_028018385.1. Lineage (NCBI taxonomy): Eukaryota > Metazoa > Chordata > Mammalia > Carnivora > Felidae > Neofelis > Neofelis nebulosa. The sequence goes on along the minus strand of NC_080782.1, from coordinate 6,176,496 downwards.
TACGGTTACGTAATCTAAGTGCTAAGAAGCAATGATACGCAGAAATCTGCACTAAACAAGGGATAGTTTTCAGCTCTTGTCAGGTGGCTGCCCTCACCCCAGCTCCCTCCACCGGCTGTCTAGAAGAGGCCTCTGACCTCCAGCCTCCCTGCCTCCTCCCAGCCTTCCTGCCTCCACACTCCCTCCCAGTCCCCTACAAAGTCACCTGGGAAGTCTTCCCAAACCCTGACCTTGGTGCTATCGCTCTACATGCCCTAACAAATAAGAGTCGATAGGGTCAGAATTAAGTTCAACTGTAGGACACCCAGCTGGCGTGGGAGAATTACGTGGTGGTGGTGGTATGGAAAAACCCTCCCCGTCGCCCAACACTGGAATCATTGGGTGTGGGAATATTTATATGCTATGGCAAAGGAAATTGTTTTCTTGATTTCCTTTACAGATCGTTCATTGTTGGTACATAGAAATGTAAGTGATTTGAGGATATTGATTTTGTATCCTGCAACTTTGCTGAATTTGTGTATTAGTTCCAACAGGTGTGTGTGTGTGTGTGTGTGCGTGTGTGTGTGTGTGTGAGAGAGAGAGAGAGAGAGAGAGAGAGAGAGAGAGAGAGAGATCTTTAGGGCACACTTGCCTTTATTTTAATTTCTTTTAATTTTATTTATTTATTTTGAGAGAGAGAGAAAGCATGGGTCCGGGGGAGTGGGCAGGGTGCAGAGAGAGTGGGAGAGAGGGAGAATCCCAAGCAGACTCTGCACTGTCAGCACAGAGACTGACGCGGGGCTCGAACTCACAAACTGTGAGATCATGACCTGAGCCGAAGTCAGACGCTTAACCGACTGAGCCACCCAGGTGGCCCCAGGGCACACTGGCTTCTAAACAGTTGGTTAGGGGCACCTGGCTGGCTCAGTCAGTTAAGCATTCGACTTCAGCTTAGGTCGTGATCTCATGGTTCATGGGTTCAAAGCGCCACATCAGGCTCTGTGCTGACAGCTCAGAGCCTGAAGCCTGTTTCACATTCTGTGTCTCCCTCTCTCTCTCTGCCCTCCTCTGCCTGCACTCTGTCTCTCTATCTCTCTCTCAAAAATAAATAGACATTCAAACAAGTTTTAAAAATAAAAAATTAACAGTCGGTTAATGTAAAGCAAGGGGAATTCGCACCATTGAAAATGTTAACCTTGCGTATTTCACTTCCGTGGGCACAAAGATGCACCACCCACATCCCCCTTCAAGGAAGGTTGCTGCCCAGAGGCAGAGAGTGTGGTCGAAAGACACCGGCTGTGGTTCTAGGTCCTCTGCGGGTCCACCCCAGCATCAGGGCGCTGCCTCATCCACGGCCATGCCCTTCCCTGGGCACCCGCATCCAGGGAGGTGGTGAACACCGGGCCCATTCAGCCCTGGGCAGCAAGACTGGGCCAGTTACCCCACTCCTAGGAGCCCTGCCAGGGCGGTGTGTTGGTCAGGCAGCATCACATGTCACTCTCCCCTCTGTCCAATCCTGGACCCTCCCCTTTCCCTTCACAGGTGGTCACTCGGATGAACATCTTGCATCTGAACATCATCTCAGCATCTGCCTCGGGAAACCCAAGTTGAGACAGTCGCTATTTTAAAAGGTGATTATTGTTGCGTTATCTGTCATTTTGAATTTTCCAGATAGTTTGACCAAAGTCCATTTAGGTGACGGCAATCATTTAGGAGCCTGCAATGCACTGTTTAACTTTTTGAATGTTTATTTATTTTCGAGAGAAAGCATGTGCAAGGCAGAGGAGGGGAAGAGAGAGGGAGACAGAGGATCTGAAGCAGGATCTGTGCTGACAGCAAGGAGCCCGATGCAGGGTTTGAACCTGTGAAGGAACAGCAAGATCATGACCTGAGCCCTGAGCCAAAGTCGGATGCTTAACCGACTGAGCCACGCGGGTGCCCTGCCTGCAATCCGTTTTTTAGAAACTTTGTACAAGAAACAGTTCCAAAGTAACAACTGTATTTGTTTTAACTCTTCCATCCGTGTTTTCAGAGGAATGAATAAAGATGGCCTTGGGGTCCCGTTTACTTTTCCTTCTGAGTTGACATCAGCCAGATGCAATCGTTCAAACACCAGCTCTTAGGAGATTTCCTGAAAGGCTTAACCTCTCTGAAGGGTTACTTCATGTCTTGAACTGCTATTTTAAATAAACCTGTCACTGGGGCGCCTGGGTGGCTCAGTCGGTCGAGCGTCCGACTTCCGCTTAGGTCATGATCTCACAGCTCGTGGGTTCGAGTCCTGCGTTGGGCTCTGTGCTGACCACTCGGAGCCCAGAGCCTGCTTCGGATTCTGTGTCTCCCTCTCTCTCTGCCCCTCCCCTGCTCCTGCTCTCTCTCTGTCTCAAAAATAAATAAAAACATTTAAAAAAATTTTTTTAATAAATAAATCTGTTATTTAAGAGCCCCACCCCACCCCCGCCCACCAGAAGTCAACATGGTTTAAATAGCTTTTCTTTCAGGTCTTTTCAGGGCTTTAACATTTTTGTGTTTGCCATTTACTCATTGTCCACCTTCATGCCCTTCTGCTTTTTATTTTGCACATTTCTCTTTTCCCGTGAGCTTTGACAGCAAGGGAAGAGTCAGGACACAGAATCCCCTCCCTCAGATGTGGCACGTTCTGCCTCCACAGCCTAGAGAAGGCATGAGTGTCAGTAAAGAGAGAAGGCACACTCTGTGTGTCCCACATTGTTTCCAATAAGATCCACACTGGTCCATCATCAGAGTGAAACCCCTGCATGATTCTCTCACGGTGGGGGCACAATCCGTGTGGTCAGATTGCACTGATGACTTAAGGTAACAACATTAAACAGGTGCAAAGTCTCCTATTCATACAAATCAGCTCATTTATATCTCATGAACTCTGCTGGCTGGTTCCAGTAGCAGGGGAGGGCTGGGGGTTAGACATTTACTGTCTCCAACAGCAATTGCCCAAATTTACAAATCAGGTAAAATCGGCCTCCGTTTCATGCTTCAATTATCAGTGTTCACTGATCCTTGCAATTTTCCAATAACAGGGCAACATAGCAAGTCACCAGATCCAGCCATAAGCCCATAAAGAAAACCTCCAGGGTGCTGGTTCCAATTTGGGCACTTACACAACTTTCCTGGGAAAATGTTAACATCATCTTTCCTGTTTTTACTTTAAAAAAAAAAATGGAATGAGGAGAACAGTATACTATTCTGATATTTTAAAAAAGTTGTCCAACATAAAGTCCTACTGCCCGGTGATCAAATTCCAAAATAAAACAAGATAACCATGTGCCTGTGTGTGTGTGTGTGTGTGTGTGTGTGTGTGGGTTACTTTTTCTAATTTTCTTTCAGAAGTGCCCATGGCCCCATTCTTGTTGGCGTCTTTCATGCTGTTTACTAAGACTCCTGGTATTCCATTTTCCCTTGGAATAATTCCGACTCAGTATCGCTTAGGGTTGTTCTTCAGCTACAAGTAACATAAGCTTGATGAAGTTAATTCTCTAATCCCCTTTCCTTCAGATAAATGAAGTTTAGAGGTATACGTATCCTGAATGGAAAGAGTATCTCCAAACTGTCCCCCAGGCCACCAAGCTCCTCCCACTCCCTGCCTCACCATCCTCAGTGCATGGCTCTTCTCCTCATGCTCACATGATGGTTGCTGTGCCTCTAGAAACCACATCTGCATTCCAGGCAGCAACAATGAGAGGGAGGGCCAAACATGGTACCGGCTAAGCCTTTTCCCTTTTTCTCAGACAAAACAGTGGTTTCCTTAAAAGTTCCACCCAGGACAGGGTGCCCCGGTGGCTCAGTTGGCTGAATGTCCGACTTCAGCTCTGGTCATGATCTCCTGAGTTCAAGCCCCGCGTTGGGCTCTGTGCTGATGGCTCAGAGCCTGGAGCCTGTTTCGGATTCTGTGTCTCCCTCTCTCTCTCCCTCTCCGTCTCTCTCTAAAAAATCAGTAAACGTTAAAAAAAGTTCAACCCAGGACAATTTGTTTATGACTTACGAGACAGAACTACCACACAGCCATTAACAGCTGGACGGACGCCTAGGAAATGGAGATCTGTAGCCGGACTTGTGGCTATCCACACAAAGTCAGAGTTCCCTTAGAAATGGAAAGGGGGTGACGAATATCAGGTACCCCAGTCTCAGAGTCACCTGTAATTCCCTCCAGTGGTGGTGAGGATATAGTTACATGCCATTTGTAAATAGTTAATATTAGCCCTGGATATGAGTAAAGGATACATGAAGCTTGTAATATTCACAAGGCCAAGGGGACGAGGGGATCTGGAGGGGTGGCTGGCGTGTCAGAGAGCTCACAGGGTCGTCGGATGAGCCCCGGGAGGAAAACTTCCATCCCGTCTCTGGGCTGCCATTACTGTGCTCACTGGGCACCGTGGTGAGTACGACGGAGGGGGTGAGCCGGGAGAGAAGGGGCACAAGAGTGGCAGAGGGCGGTGACAGACAGAAACCATGAGGAGTGCTCACTCCTTTGTACGGGGCTTAGGCCATTATGTCGCCATTTCCTTCGATGCTGTCTGTGTTCATCACCAGAAAGTGCATTTTCCTGAAGCCCTGCAATCAGAACCGTGTCCCGTTTCTCTACAGGACCTCGGGGACTCCGGGCAGGTCAGGTGACAATTATTACAAACACAAAAATACCTCTGCCGTGTGCTGGTCCCGAATTAGATTCTTCACTGGTCCTGCAGCCCATGCTGTGTTGGGTTCTTTATCTGCAGGGTCTCACTCAGCACTTATAAACCCCTTTGGGTCAAGAATTATTAACCCCGTTTTACACACGTGCACCATAGACCAGGGAGGTCTCCGGCTGGCCAAAGGCCACTTGGCTGTGATAGGAAGAGAGACGTCCTGAGGAGAATGGCCCTTCAGAAGGCACAAGAGATGAGAGCTGGAAAGACAGAGGGACCCACAATGCCCAAGCTCCTGGATGCAGCCATGCCTGGACAGAAGGACCCACAATGCCCAAGCTCCTGGATGCAGCCATGCCTGAAGCGAGAGATTCCTCTGCTCTATGAGCCATTACAGTCTCTTTTCCCTTAGGCTGGTTTCAGTTGACTTCTGTCTGGGGAAGAATTCTTCCACCTACGTTAAATGGGTACCTCTTCCTCTGTGATTGCCACATGGACAACCGTTCATCTGGGGACTCCTCCTTACAGCACACATGGATCCTACAAGCCAGCCGCAGTGTGGGGAAAAAATAAGTCAGGTGCAGCTGCAACAAAAAAATCAAATACAGGGGCGCCTGGGTGGCGCAGTCGGTTAAGCGTCCAACTTCAGCCAGGTCACGATCTCGCGGTCCGTGAGTTCGAGCCCCGCGTCAGGCTGATGGCTCGGAGCCTGGAGCCTGTTTCCGATTCTGTGTCTCCCTCTCTCTCTGCCCCTCCCCCGTTCATGCTCTCTCTCTCTGTCCCAAAAATAAATAAAAAACGTTGAAAAAAAAATTTTAAAAAAAATCAAATACAATGTGCACAGGTACAGTAACACACAGCTTCCAGCCGTCAGAGAACTATGCTCGCAGGAGTCTGCATGTAGCTGACTTTGAAGTCCTGATGTAGAAGAATGAACGTGTACTCTTTGCAGATACCAAACAAATCTGTTCACTCTCTTCGTGGCATTTCTTCAGCTTTGTACTCTCTATCAATGCCAGAAATTTTTCAGTTTTTTGAAGTTCATTTATTTCAGTTCAAGTTCGTTAACATACAGTGTAGTCTTGGCCTCAGGAGCGGAACCCAGTGATTCGTCACTTATGTACGACACCCAGTGCTCACCCCCACAGGTGCCCCCCTCGATGACAAATTTGAATTTTTAAAACAACGTTCCGGGTCATATCACATAATTGCCCATCAGGAGATAAATCTGTTTTCAGTCTTTGACGGTGTGTATATTCTTTCTTCCGCATGCGCTGCTGATACGCTCAGGTGAGATTGTGCCCGAATTCTAGCCCACAGACTGCTGTAGAGAAGACACCCCAGAACAAGCACGTTTTCTCCTGGGTGGGGCTGAGACATCTTGCTTTTACCTCCCTCACTCTCTCTCCCTCTCTCCGGTCCCTCCGTGAGCATGCTTTCAGCTTTGCTATGTCCTTGCACACAGTCCCTTAAGACAACCAATTTATTCTCTCTTTAAAATATTTAGAAATACTGATAACTTCTGGAACTCTCTGACCAGGCCAGTTTTCATGTTGACAAGCAATTTGCTGGTTTCTAAGGATAGCCCGTATTCCTTACACGAATGATAGGAGATCTTAGGCCTTTGGATGGTAATTTAGTGGCAGAAATGAAGGCTAAGTGATTTAAACGTATAGACGTCGGTGCTAAGTTCTTTTCTCCCATAACTCCTTTTCCACTATTATTTTCCTCCTGTTGCAGAAGCTTAAACCCAATGAAATGAGCCTCATCCCCCTTCCTTTACTTTCCTATATTTTGGATCATACAAAAAGAAATACATAGCGACAGTTCTCTTCAAGTATCACAAGTTCATCCCTGCCTCCCACGGTTCCTGAAGTGTACCATCTGTCTGCCCACTGACCAAGACTCCCTCTACTGAAACAGCGTCTATCCAGGCTGAAATTCACAGCAAAATTACACGCGACATTACTTTCACTTCTAACTAGCTCTGTGCCAGACCACCCATTGTTAAGAACAACAATGTAACTAAATTCCCGCCATAAAGTAGTCTCATTTAATCGACACTATTGAAACCGCATTCAGAGATTCAGGATTTTTTTGCCTCCTGTTTTCCCCTGGGTTTAGGGGCAGAAGAGGCTTGTGTTACGGATTACATGGTAACCAACCTGTTGCTTGATCATCTTTTCATAAGGGGTTGTACATTACGGTTGGTCAGAGGTCAGAGATCTGGTCCTATGGATTCTGGTCGTTTCTGGGGCAGGGGAGTTGCAGAATAGAAAGGGTGAGACGTGACGCATCTTCTGGAACGTGCGTGTCTGTGTTTCACCTGCACAGTGTTGCTGAGGCGTCTCGGTGAGGCCCAACTGAACATTTATGAGTAGGATAACCCCGGCCCTCTAAGAATGGACTGCACAGATGTAATTACTGGGTTTCAGCAGTTATTGTAAGAGCACGTAGGATCCAAGGGATTGATAAAGCACAGAAAACGAGTGCATTTTCTTCACATAAGAGGAACAAATTCTGAAAGGAAATCAGAAATCTAGACATGAATAGCTCAAATTCAATACCCATTAAAAATACTGGAATGAATCATCAAAGGATCAATTTGTATACAAGTCTACAACTGCAGGGGACTAAGCCAAGAAATCTATGAGCTTTCTGAAGAACACATTCAAGAGCCCAAAGCAATTTCCTCCTGAGTATTGTGACAAGTCTGAAAGATCGGCAGAAGCCAGAGACAGGAGCGAGTCTGCTGTGAAAGCCACTGTCCCCTCCTGTGTGTGGCTGTCTCAGACAGTGCGTTAGAATTACTGGCCCTGGTGATCTCAGAAAGAGAGCCGCAAATCACTTCAAAGTTAACCGGCCTGCACACCAATAAGCAGGGGACGTAAAGCTGGCATACCACCCATGAATAATTTACTAAGAAAATCAAGATTCGGCAAAATAAAATGAATGTAAGGAGAGACGATCAATAATGCTTCCATTGAAATTAAGAGAAATTACGTCTGAGTCTTCTGGAGATACATTACTTGATGATTCATTGATTTCATATTTAATTCAATAATTATTTTATTGTTTTTATGATTCATACCACTCGCTGAATGATACTGTGGAAAGACAGGAAGACCAGCCAAATGAGGAAAGCGGAGGCTACTCAGGGATTGCCATTAGCCAGGGAGTCAGCCAGCGTTCCTGGAGTGAGGCAGGGGCTCACCGGCAGGCACAGGGCTGGGAAAGGCTTATGGGGGGAAAGACGCCGCTCAGGGCCGCCTCGATGGCAGGCTGTCGGTGCGGGGACGCTGGGTGCAGGCTCCCGGGGGATTGGCCAGGGAGCGTATTTGGCTCACTTCGGCTGGTCCTAAATTAGACGCAGGGCAGAAAGTGGGGAAGCTGCCCTTTCCGAGCCGGGTTTTACAGGAGTTATTGTCTGGCTTCCTGGATTGCTCCCCAGACACCACAGTCTGACTTCCTGACTTAACAGAGAGCAGGCCGGCTTCCTGGGCCCGTGACATAGATAGTGGTCGGTTTCCTGAGCTGATCGGGGCAGGTGTGGCTCAGAGTTCTGTTTGAATATGCAGTGTGGTCATGGTCCACTTTCCATGCGGCCTCTCACTACTCTACGGCAGGCACTGAGCTGTAATATTCATCACCTTATTGAAGAGCATTTTCGCGCAGTGCGATGCTTGAAGAAGTCCTGTTTGATAGAGGAAGAAACCACGGCTTCTTCACATCATGCGGGGCCATCTACAGAGTCAAGGGTGGAGTCCGTGATTAGGTTCAGGGAATCTGGCCCCAAACCTGAGCTCTGGACAGGAACATGGCCCTGCCTCCCAATTCCCACTGGTGAGACTGGAGATAATCCTGAGCTTCGGAAGCCGAGAAGGAACCCGAGACCAGCTCGGCTGCCTGGTTTCTGCCTCCAGCTCTATTCGCGACTTTGCTCAAATCGTTTTAGAAAATCCTGCCTCTCGGCCCATCTGTCTCTTCAGAATAGTAAATGAACTTCGATAGGAGAGGGTTAAGCAGAAGGTCCACAGAGCCGAGCAGATAACCTGAATGTGTGAGTCCCCTGAACATAAGGCATTGGGGGAGGGACCCACATCTGCCAGAAGAAGAATGTTCCATGCGTTCCCGGGCGTTCTGTTCACATCACCAAGGCTCGTAACCCTCACCCTCACGTCTGCGGTAAAATCCAGCGGGAAAGGTACTCAGTTAAAAGTTCAGTCCAAAGTACAGCTGCCTAAGAAGAATTTGAAGGCTTTTCAATGCCCCTTCCGAATAAATAGGTTTTAAACTGACATCCTGTAAAAATTCAAAAGTAAAATAATTCGATTGAAATAGTGTAATTGGGAAGTCAATACGGAACTGGAGTGGAATGCACACTGGTTAGCATGAATATTCTAACTGGATGCATTTGTAAAATACTGTTACTATGATGGGATTTTACATTTTCAAGCGTAAAAGCATTTTGTTCGTTTCTGTGGTAGTGGGTATGTTGCCACCACAAAATGAAAAGATAAAACGCATTTTCAAAATGAAATTATGAATGTATGCAAATTACTGAGACATTGGATTTCGCTTTGCAATGTGTTTACAGAGCAAAATTAAAGAATAATTTTTCTTCGCTTAAATTATAAAATATCCCGGGCTCTATCAAAGATGACTGAGGATTATATTTAACAGTCCCGGTGGATATTACGGAGTAAATATAGACCCACAACTGAGAAATGCAATGGTCCCCAGGTTGCTCGGATGGCAATACCCCCGTGGGAATCATTGGAGACAATAAATTCAATTTCACATCTGTTGTCTGTGCCTTAGATTCATGGTTTTTCACCTTACGATAAAGATATGAATGTGCACCAGTTGTCCCTGGTAAATGATTAGGGGAGAGGTTTTTAAAGGTGGGATTGCATTCGACTCAGATTTTCAGCCTCCTTGGTCCTGGAAATAAATTAAGAGCTGCGTTCCTGGGGAAAATTCTTATTAGCCTTGCAGAGAGAAATATCATAGGAAAGGGGTCAGGGGTCTGTACAGGCGTGAGGTCTACAGAGGGTCGTGACAAGGCAAAGGTAAGAAAATAAAACTCTCAGCACCTACGCGGAGACAGGGTCCCCCAACGAGAGCTATTGCAGAGACGAGCTAAATATACTGAGTTGAGGGCCCCAGCCTGCTCCAGTGAAGGGTGGGAAAGGAGAGATAGAGATGCACCGAATCAGTGGGGGTCACATGTCACATTTGTTCAAAACATTCTGTGTATGTTAATTGTCCTGCCAAAAATGTCCTGGTTTAGCCTAAAAGTTATACGGCTAATGACTAGGGGCTCATTCTTCTCTCTACATCTGGCTAAACCGAACTCATCTGTAGTGGCCTGTGACCCTCTGCTTAAGAGTGAGAAGGAGGGGGTGCCTGGGGGGGCTCAGTTGGTTGAGCACCCGACTTTGGCTCAGGTCGTGAGTTGGAGCCCCACGTCAGGCTCTCTGCTGTCATTGAGGAGCCCCCTTCAGATCCTTTGTCTCCCTCTCTCTCTGCCCCTCCTCCGTTCATGCTCTGTCTCTGTCTGTCTCAAAAATAAATAAACATTAAAAAAAAAATTTAAGCAAACAAAAGCTAACAGAGCAAAAGTAAAAAGCAAAGGTAGGGGACTGACTTCCTAATATGAAGTGGGTTTTTTTTTTCCCTCGGAGAGAGAAAAAGAAAATGCAGATAATCACTGCTTATTAGGAGTCTAGAAGCCAGTCGCTTCAATTCTAAGCACAACTAGTGAAGCCTGTAAAGGTCTGACTTTTCGGACAGCCCTTGAAGGTGTGTGTTCCGGGAGACACAAAGGGTGATGCCAGGCATGCTACATCAAGAGATGGTTCTTCCACCTTTTCTGGTGTGGGGATAGCCACACCACTTCCGTTTTCTCTGATCCATAGACCTTCCAGACTTGAGCGGCATTCCCCATGGAATTTCTGAGGAAACCTGGTTCTCCCGGCAATGTCTTCTTCTTGATCTTACTTCCTGTTGATAACAGGACAAAAGCCCAGTAACTGGAGGCTTGATCTGAGCAAGTTCGAATACACAAAACATAGGCACATCTCCATTTTGGAGAGGGAAGGAGAGCTTTCCTCCTCCACTCTTACCAAACTTTTACTTCATCTGGACTCTGAAATCATTATTCCTTATTTGCCTCGGCAGTTTCCCACCTCGTTCTGGTCAAATGCCTCAGACGGGACCAACTCTCCTGAAGATTTTTACATAAACTCTGGACAAAATATAAAAACAACACTTTGGGGAAACTAGAGATTTGCCAAAGGGAGGCAAATGCTGGAGGGCTGGGCATGTGGAAAAAACAGACTGGTTTTGTGCGAAGTTCGAGTTTCCCCGTTTTTGGTAGCTTTTCGCCCGAGAGCAGGTCTCAGTCAGTTGCCTATGAAGTGCTAAAACTCACGTAGAAACGTACAGGCTTGAGGAAACAGAGGACGGAGTATGGGGCAACTACAGGAGCTAAAAAGTTATTGGGGAAAATCACTAAAAGGAGGGTGGCAGAGGGAGAGCTTCAGATTTGGGATACAAACTCTACACAAAGCTTCTGTTCACCCCAAGCCACTTGTGTGCAGGCTGACCACAAGCCACGCAGCTAAGGTTGCAGGATCGGAACAGAGATTTGGGTTGCACCCCATTGTGGAGAGAGGCAGAGTTTGGAGTTTGAGTCCAATCAAGTTAACTGCCTATAAAAACAAAAAAACAAACAAACAAAAAATCAATAACTGTCGAGGAACGTAACAGGATAGTGTCTATGTCATAAGTTACAATGACCAAGAAATGATCCAAAATTACTAGACATACAAAGAAATGGGAAAATGTGACCCATATTCAAAGGAAAATGTGGCTACTGGAGACTTTCTGTCCTGCAGAGTTAGGAAGAAGAAATGAAAAGATGCAAACACGCTTAGCTAGAGTGAGGGATTTTCAGAGACACAACTGTTGGACAGAGCTCTCTACCCAGAGTATCCACATCAGCCACTTTAATTTTCAAAAGTCCACTGTTGAAGTGTCCTTGATTCAAACCCCCATCCATTAACATATTACTCTTTGCTATGAGCAGTGGAGGGAGGAAAGTGGGACCATGCCTGGATGGAGAAGGGGAGAGAAGGTTTTCTGTTCTCCTGTTTTTTCAAGCTTGCTTTGAACTTGCTTCTGCCTGATGACATTTGGTATTTAAGAGAGTTGCTGGAGAACCCTGCTGCTTATTTTTAAACTTCTCTGAAAAAAACTCAGAGGTGATCTAATTCAACTTCCTTGTCTAACAACTAGTCCTGGAAAAGTTCAAGGTTACAGTGGTCATACAAGCTAGTTTCAGTAATGGGACTAGAATTTCACCCTTAGATCCCTAACATTTTGTGCTTCAGTGATCTTCCCTTGATTATTTTATTAATTTTCAGTGCATTTTTTATCATCACATGCCTACAATGTGACAACAACTGTTCTGGGATCTGGGTGTTAAAATAAACAAGGAAAATGAGATTCTGGCATTCAATCCACTCTTCACATTCTGCCTCCAAAGCTGCTCTTCCCTGATTGAAAGCATTAGTGTGGACTATTAGACTCTTATCTCATGAGATCCCTTCCACTTTAATATTCATCTTTTTTACAGGAGAATGCACTTTATTTTTTTCTTTGAAGCATAGTTGAATAATACTCATTTATTATGATAGCTTCCTATTAATTTTCCTTACGTGTCATTATCTCCCCCAGATTAATCCATAGGAGTCTAAATAAAGCCAGACATTTCAATAGAAAAAATAGCTGCCACTCGCCGCTTTCCTATAACTTAGTTATTGCCAGGCATCCTTCCTTTTTCTTTATGATTCTTAAGGCAGTTCTTGGTCTATGTGCCATCTGTCTCACTGAAGCCAATTTGAATAAATATTACAAGGTACAGTAGTTTAAATGTTCTTTATCTCAGATCCATGAAAATGTGCAACGTCTCTTACATGCCGTCTTCTTATTGCTTTGGGGCAGCATAAGTAACTACGTTGTTGAATTGAACGTAATTTCTTTTTTAAACTCCTTTTGATTCTAAAATCCATGGTGATTTAATGGAAAATTACTTTCCAAAGTAAAAACATATGACTCTGAATTGCTTTCATGATTATTTCTCTTCTCTGTTGAAACCTGACCACTTACTGAAAGGAATATTTGGATTTTTGCAATCTATCATCCATTGCCCCTTCTTTTGGTAACAGCTTTTTCAGGAACTCTCTCCTCATCAGGTGCATGTGAACCAAACCAGAATGATCACCCCTCTAACCCTGGAATGGTGACCTGGAGTGGAGGGACACTCAAGGTCAGCACACCCCAGGGAGACTGCACCTGCCGATTCCATTTCCTCTTTCATTTCTTTGTCTAAATCACAGCCTTGGAAAAAACCCCTCTGTCCTTGGTTTAACCAGAGTTGATTTCTAATTCTATTTATTCATTCATTCATGAGAGAGAGAGAGAGAGAGAGAGAGGGGCAGAGAGAGAGGGAGAGAGAATTCCGAGCAGGTTCCACACCGTCACCACAGAGCCTGATGTGGGGCTTGAACTCATGAACCGTGAGATCATGACCTGAGCAGAAATCAAGAGTCTGATGTTTCACCAACTGAGCCACCCAGGGGCCCTTTGCTTTCTATTTCTTAAAACTGAAAAGTTCTTGGTCACCCCAAAATCCTGTTTCTTCCCTCAAATATCGTTACTTAGAGCCAACGTTAATATTGCTTATAAATGTGCTCATTTGAATTACATGGAACGGAAAATTAGTGTAAGTTAGCTTTCGCCTTCATATTTTAGTAGATTAAAGGGAAAAGTCTTCTTTGCAATTCTGCTGTATGAAAACGATTACTTCTCTACTGGGCAAGTGCTACACAAATGCTGAACATTTCATAAATCCCCTGGTGGATCCGCCAGTCAGAGTAAAACTTAGGGAGGGTTAAGCAGCAAGCTTCAAAGTGGTGGAACTGCTCAAAATGTCCTCCAAACGCTCCAAGGTGCAAAAGTGCAGGCTTAGCCCATAAGCTCAAGGCACCTTCGCTGAGTAAAGGGGAAAAGAAACACGGCAGAAAGGCAGGGACGTATTAATTTTGCATTTTGCTTGGGAAATACATTTTGATAAGTAATAACCGCTTTTCTATGGCTTTATATGTTGCGAACAGTCAGGAGAGACGGAAGAGAAGGTATTTGGAACGGCAGCGTCTATGAACGAAGGGTTAACGACTCCCACGGCATGTTGTATAATTTCCAGCAAACACGCACACAGACTGACTGCTTCCCCGTGGCATCACTAAGAAACCAGCGGTTTCGGTAGCCTGAGAGCATGTAAATAACAGAGGATTCGCTGTATTGTTGTAGACCACACAGCTCGGTAGAACTAGAAATGAAATGACCACGTAAGCTTCCTGGTTAAGACCTGTAGTCTTAGGGGATGCATGCTTCTCGAGCTCAGGAACCATTGGAACATTTCTTAAGAGAAAAATAATAATTTCCGAAACCAACAAAACAACTCTTACGGATGGATGTACATTAATTCATGATACAATATGCTATTAAAAAAAAGTCTTACACTGATTTCGTTATTATGCCTCAATATCCATATAGGAGACATCATTGTCTCACTCCTTCCAAAATGGAACACTGGACGGCCACCATTCAAGGCTTTGCTTGTCTTTCACTACCCGGTTTAAATGGAGACGGGTCTTACTAAAACTGCTTTGCTGAATCTTCGAGACTTTTCAGCTCTGTATATATTCATAAGACAAAAAGATATCTCTTGCCCATTTAATGAACCATAAAAAAGTACTCTCCATATTCTTTTCAAAAAGCTATTCCTTCCCCCTGCCTGACATGCCAGAGGCCAGTCCTCATTTAAGATTAAACTTCTGGTCAGAGGCATCCAAAAGCCCTTTATGCCATATACTCAGAAAAGATGAAGATATATACAAGTACATGTACATGCACACATGTATACACACACACATAGATATCCTTGAATTTTTTTAAATAAAAATTAGGGAAAATGTCTATGGACCAGAAATGAGTTGGGGGCTAAGTTTTGGCCTATATAGAGCACTAGGAGTGGAAACCGTCAAGGGGGCAAGATTTAAAACACCCAATAGAAATGGAAATTGAATAAAATCGTCTTGCTGGAAGATGCCAAATCCAGTTCCGTATATAGAGTGTGGACCTCAGTCTACGTTCTTTTTTTTTAAGACTAGAAGCTGACAACTTCTCTGTGCTTGGGGTTTCAGCTAGAAACAACGTGCTCATCTACCCCAGAGAGAAGAAGCAGAGACCCCTGCTTGACAGGAACTGGGCACACCCCAGCCACTGGCTCTGAACTTAGAACTGCAAGATGCCGTGTCCAGCAGGCAGAACGAGACCTGACATACCCCTCCCCCAGCCTTCCAGGATGTGAAGAGAAGGATGTAAGGA
Source organism: Neofelis nebulosa (assembly GCF_028018385.1). NCBI lineage: Eukaryota > Metazoa > Chordata > Mammalia > Carnivora > Felidae > Neofelis > Neofelis nebulosa. The sequence continues at coordinate 6,161,401 of NC_080782.1, read as the reverse complement.
AGCGTATACCGTTTTTTTTGGGTTTTTTTTTTTTTTTAATTTTTTTTTAACGTTTATTTATTTTTGAGACAGAGAGAGACAGCATGAACGGGGGAGGGGCAGAGAGAGAGGGAGACACAGAATCGGAAGCAAGCTCCAGGCTCTGAGCCGTCAGCCCAGAGCCCGACGCGGGGCTCGAACTCGCGGACCGCGAGATCGTGACCTGAGCTGAAGTCGGACGCTTAACCAACTGAGCCACCCAGGTGCCCCAGTTTTGTTTTTTTTTTAATGTTTATTTATTTTTGAGACAGAGAGAGACAGAGCATGAATGGGGGAGGGTCAGAGAGAGGGAGACACAGAATCCGAAACAGGCTCCAGGCTCCGAGCTGTCAGCACAGAGCCCGACGCGGGGCTCGAACTCACGGACCGCGGGATCGTGACCTGAGCCGAAGTCAGCCGCTCAACCGACTGAGCCACCCAGGCGAAACATATACCGTTTTTACTTGATTTTGGTCTTTGGCAACTTTTGTGAATGTGTTTTTACCATTGAATATACTAATGTCAATACATTGTAGGTCGTTTCCATTCTTGGGCTCTTTAATGTGATTTTTTTTTTTGGTTAAGCTTGGCTGTATTTATAGAGTGGCTGATGTGAGGAAGGTTTCTGCATGGGCGGATTCACGCATTTCCCTAGCCAAAGGCTCATGAGTCTCTGCTCCCTAAAGTTACCTGCGGGAGCCCAGCTGCTGTGCCCCACGGGTCCCAGGCTTCCAGCACCCCCCACACAAAATCTCCCCATGAGACGTGAGGGAATATGTCCCTTCTAGACCCAATCCTCAGTCTTCAGTGTTGAGTAGAGATCGGAAGTGGTGTTGGAAAGTTCACTCTTATCTGTTCCTCATTTAATTTACTTGAAGGTATGATGATATACATATTCTACAATTGTTTGAAAATATCTTTATATTGGTTCTCTAATGCTGTTACATTTCCACAACCTTAGTGGCCAAGAACAATACCAATTTGTTATCTCATAGCTCTGGAGGTCAGAAGTCCAAAATGGGCCTCGGTAGACTAAATCGAGGGGTCAGCAGACCTGCCTGGCTCTAGGGGAGAAGGTGTCTCTTGCCTTTTCCAGATTCTAGAAGCTGCCTGTATTCTTTGGCTTGAGGACACTTCCTCCATCTTTAAAGCCAGCAGAATACCATTTCCAAATGTCTCTCTGACCCAGACCTTGCCCTTCGGCCTCTCTCTTCCACAGGCGAGGATCCCTGTGACTCACTGGACCCACCCACATGACCAGGATCTCTTTATTTTAAGGTCATCTGATTAGCAAGCTTAATTTCAGCTTCAACTTCAACTCCCCTTTGCCAGGTAGCACATGTCCACCCGCTCTAGGGATGACAGTGTGAACATCTTTGAGGAAGGGAGCTTGATTCTGCCCACCACAATCTTAGCAGCTGCCCTTTGGTTTATCTTATTTCTGTGCACAAATTAATGTTATTGGAGTCCTTGGGCAATTATGTCTTTGTTTTTACTTGTCATCATACACAACTGTGCACTAGAAATCTGCTCTCTGCTCTGTTGATAAAATATACTTTGCCCAGTCTACCAGCTTTTATTTGCCTGCAACCAAGGTTACCAAATAAATGCTCCTACTTAATGAGATTATCACACAGTGCTATTATGTCGCTACTTGTAAGCTGCTTTTCATGGCTACATCTTTTTATTGTTTCCATGAGACACAGATTTCTCTCTAATCCACTGACTTCACGTATCATGTAGATTCGATGGCCTCGCTTGAACGGGTCAAGAATGCATTTTCAGAGATGAATGAGACACAGGAGGCTTGTCCCCGGGGGGACACAGCAGCTGGGCTCCCACAGACAACTTACAGAAGTAAAGGCTCGTGAGCCTTCGGCTGGGGCGATTCCCGAGCAATCCCATCACCTGCGTCAGTGTCACCTAGTCCTTCCTTCCTTGACACACGAGTCACAGTTTTTCCACACCCTTGCGTTTTCGCATCAGCTGTCTGCTGCTCATTTCCTTTTCCTTTCCATTTCCATTTCTTTCAATTAAGCAAAAATCACTAGATTTCAAGTACCATAGCTATATTCTACCTTATCTACCAAAGCCTGGGCACAGCCCCCTACCAGTGCCATCGTGGTAAATTCAGTCCAGTTTGTGCAATATGCTAAGTTAGAGCAACCGTCACAAAGCCTCAACCTACATTTTGGGTACGTTCCAATTCCGTGGGGTTAGGACTTTCTGCAATATGATTGAGTGGTTCATTCTCAAGAGTGGAAATGATGAAATTCTCCCATTTATTCATGCATCCATTCATTCGTTCATTTTTAATCTAGTTCTCAAGATAGAGAACTGCTGTGTGCCATAAACCATGGTAGATTTGATGGATATGAGAATGAGTAAGATAAAGCATTTCCTTTCGTAACAAAAACAAAACAAAACAAAACAGAGTCTGAAAGAGGAAAATATGTGTATATTAAATAGAGAGAAAAAGTACTCTACAGGCTAAGGCTGCCTTGTGTCGTCTCTCATTTTCCTCACTACGGCAATTTCTCACTATTGCAATAATGCAATAATAGATCTCACTTAGGTCTAGTATCGTGGGCATTCCCAATGAAAACGGGATAAAAATCAACATAGGAGCTTGGGGAAAGGCTCATTTGTAGTTTGGAGGTACAGAGGGCAAGATCAAAGGTATTGTTTAAAATCCAACTGCAGACACATCATTTTTAAAACTTTCCTAATTTTAAAAATCTCTTCAATCAATTAAAGTATGGCAAACTCCCTAATTTTAGGAATTTTTATTTACTTCAAAATTCTAAAGCACAGGCTCACATACAACCTTCCACGTAAAAGGAACATGTATTCAGTGAAGCAATGACTTCTGGAACTGTGATGAGCATCTATGTTTGACAGTGACTTGCTCAGGTGACACTCTCTTCCCCACCACAGGAAAGCACACAGTGTAATTAGATAGCCCCTTCTGACAAGCTACTCGTGCTACTTTGCTGAAATCGAAAGACATGAAGAAAGGATCTTCCCTCTTTCCTTCAACACACCCAGTGGAAAGCTGAGCGCCCCTTCCTCGGAATTAAGTTATCACTTTCACGGCTCTTTTGGAACTTGTCAATGTCTCTCTTGCATTCTTGCATAAACGCCTAATGAATTATGAGCTCCTGGAGGGCAGAGTCTGTGATCATCTCAGATCCCAAACAACCCCCATGACAATGCTTTGCCTATGGAAGACTGTCCTCGGTGGCTTCTTGAATGTAAAATAATTACTTCCAGGATCTTCACAGATGTTTTTAATCTCTATCCCTACCCTCAACAGGGCAATAGCAACCTGTGAATAGTTCCCTCGTAGTTAAGAAACAAAAATTTTCCAGAACATGGAAAAAAAAAAAGCTATTTTTACTTGTCATAATACACAATTGTGTACTATAAATCTGCTCTGTGCTCTGTTGATAAAATATGCTTTACCCAATCTATCAGCTTGTATTGGGGCACGCTCTCTATTTCAGCATTCCTGGTTCTCTATGATACTGCAAACCCACATCAGGTGCAGCAGAGCCCCGTGAACTTGTGACGGCCCCAGGAGACAGGTGTATTGATACATCTCCATAATCCAGCCAGAAGATCAGCCTCGTCTACAGGCAACTAGGGTCAGAATAAAGACAGGGCTGAGTACAGGGCATCGGTATCTGCGGCTTCATGTGGTTTGGGGCACTTCAAGCCCTTGGCCTGGCTGAACAGAGAGGGGACCTTCTTAGCGACCTGGGCACCACTGGCAGGAGACTGCCCCCATGGATCCTTATACACAGGTTGTTCCGTGTGCTAGGACAAATACACCCTCGGAAGACCCCATCCCAGGACAGTGAATGTAAGAAGATGGGGGTCCCAGCCCTGCCCCTGCCCCTGCCCCTGCCCCAGTGAGGTCTGTGACCTCGAAAGTCACTTTACCACTCCTGCCTTAGTTTCCCCCGAGGGTGGAATGTGAGGGCTGTATTTAGATTAGCTCAAAAGACAATGCCAGCTGGGGTACTTTGTTCATTGCGTTCAAACATTAGAGGCAAATGTAGATCATCTGGAGTCTTATCAGATGCCCAAGAGTTTTCTAACTCTTGGTAAAGAGGTAAAGGATGTGCTTCCGCCTAGTAGGAGAAAAAGAGGCATTTGCAACTGTAATCGGAAGTTTCCTGTGATTGAGGAGCTCATAGATGGCCATAAATGATTGTGTGACCAAGAGAATACACCCCAAGACTTCTGTTTCTTCTCCAAAGAATAAAGAATCCAAAAACCATTGGTTTTTATTGTCAAACGAGAAAAAAGCGAGCGATATGCCCCGATGCCACACAATCTGAGAGCCAAGCGGTTATTAGAATAGTTATGAATGCAATTTTTGTCTTTTTTCATTTTATGAAGAAAAGTAGTTTTAGTTCATACAAATCGCCCTATCTTTAATTGGGGGGGGGGGGGAGGGGACATGAGGTGACAGAAGTCAAAGAAACTATCAAAAATCTGTTTTGATGTCATCACTTTAAAGCATAGAAATGTTTTACGTTGATTTTGCCAAAGACACCGTTTTCCTAAAGATTGGAAGTTTGACAAATTCTATCTAGTGATTCCAATGTCTAAAATCTATACTGTATAAATGCTGTTGGATATAGCTATCTCTTAATCATATTCTTCTACGATTAGTTTATTGATGCAGTAGAGTATATTAAAGCCCTTTTGTGTCTAAGACACAAGTCTCTTTAGTCACTTTAATGACACATGCCACCTCGTTCTTTCCCTGGAGGAGTTACAATCTATGAGAAATGATGCACACACAATCACAAAACAACCCAGTGACAGATAAATATGAGTAAAAGTTCACTTCAGTCTACATTAACTCTCACTCATCTCAACGAGTCTGGGGAACAGAAAAGACCAGGTGATATTTCTGAATATTAACCAATGAGGAAGGACACTCAGGTCAGCAATCGAGAAATATAGATTCTTTTTCTTCCTTCTCATACACCATGGTATTTCTGCAATTGAAGGTTGATCAACGTTATTTCATGACTAGTAACAAAAGGAAGCTTACGGAAAGTTTGGCTTTTGATTTGAGTCTGGAAGAAGAGGTGTGAATTCTCTTAATGGAGTTGAGGGTGCTGAGCCTTCCAGATGAATGGGCACAGGCTGGAGGATGGACAGGATAAAGTGTAAGGGATGCTCACACTTCTCACCAACAATGTACTATGTCCCTGCAGGGCAGTGGGGACAGATGAGCACAGGCGGATGGCAATCAGGTGTTGAGCAATGTAAGTTAGAGCTGAGACTTAGCAATTCATTCTGCGAGAATTTTCAATCATTGGAAATACATAAGATAATAGCGATGGATGAAATTGGTTAATTCGTAGAGTCACCTGGGAGATTCTTATAGACTTCTGGTCTACAGACTTGAAAATAGTCTTACAGACTTCCTGGTAGGGACGGGAGGGAAATGGAAGTGGATGCCAGTATGAGAGTAAGAAACCCAGTTCTGATCTTTAAACACAAAAGAAGGTATATTACACACACACACACACACACACACACACACACACACACAGAGTTATGCAGATCTCCAAGTCCAGATACTAAAACTACATCATCAGAAATCTGCCCTTTCTCTCCATCTCTCGGTTCTGCTTTTCTGTATTGGTTCTCTCTCAGGCACACTTTCTTCAAAGTGATACACGAGAAGGTGTTGTTACTCTGAGCTCACACGGTATTTACCTCTTAGGAGCTCAGAAAGGAAGAGAATGGGTTCAGACTGGTCCCTTTGGGGCCCCAGGTCTCGATGAGTTCCAGAAGAGAAGGGTAATCAGATTCGTAACCTTAGGCCCCATCATACCCCTGTGGTGAGGTAGGTGAGGGCCCTTGACTGACAGCCCCTCGTGAAGAAATGTCTATTACTTCCTTTCACATTTCACTGGTCAAAGCAGGTCAGAAAGTCAGCACTCACTTTCAAAGAGGCAGAAAGGGCAACTGTATCATGTTCCCAGGAGGAGTCAACAAATTGTCTGTGAAAAGCACTAGTGACCTCCACACAGCCCCCCAGAATCACAGCGAGTTCAGAAGCACACCCCCGAAGGGAAAAAACTATGACACTATTTAGTCAAGCACTACGCTAGAAACTTCCTTGTGCTACAGTTAGGAACATAAGCCAATAGTCTGACCATAAGGGGAGACAGAAAAGAGTAGGAGGGGACAGAAATGAAAGTCACTTCACAGGAATAATCCTCAGGGCTTCGCGAGAAACAAGATATGGAAAAAGAAGTTCTAGTTAAAACTGAGGGCTTCTGGTTTCATTGTTATCGTTTGCTTTTTATTTAGTCATTTTTGTCCTGGTGCCTCAAGAGACTGAGGTACTTAGAAACAGAAAAATTAGAATAAGAAGAGAATTGGTAAGGGCAGATTCTCAGTCTCAAAATGTCCAGAAGATGAATGTGACCCTAGAGGAACCCTACACCGTCAGGAGATTTTCTACCATGATTTTTAGGAGTTGAATTGTGTCCCCACAAAATTGGTGCATTGAAGCTGTAACCGCCAGGACCTCAGACTGTGTATTTAAAGACAGCATCTATAAGTAGGTAATTAAGGTCAAAGTGGAGTCATTAGGGTGGGTCCTGGTGCAATATAATGGTAAAAGTCATTTTAACTACATAGTGTAACGAAACAGTGGTAATTTAAGCGTACAGAAAGCAAAGCGGTTTTTTCTCAGCACCAGCTCAATACAATCTGCCTGAATTCTAATTAGCAAAATCTTCTGTTTTAACAAATAATTAAGAGGACTTTAGGCATTTTTTTTTCACCCAACATTTTGGATGGTAAGGCATTAGGTATCAGAACTTTCTCTGCATTTTTTTTTTAATTTTCTTAAAGCTATTCTTTGTGTATTAGTAGAGCAAGCCGCAGGAAAATGGAAAGCTTAGTTCTGGGATATGCTGGTCACAGTACTTTCAGGGGATAGAAAAGCAACGTAGACCAACTTCCCCAGAGGAAATAGTTTCTCTCTTCAAAACCCATCCTATCACAAAGAAGAAAATCCAATGTAATTTAGCAGATACAATGATCTTCCTCCCAAGAGAGGCAAAAATCGGCAACGTTCTTTCTAATGCATCCGTTTTAGTGTTGGACATATTAACTTGGTTTTCCACCTCAGGCCGACAGAATTTTGTAAACATCACTGTCCAATGCTGGTGGGATGAATGTAGGACTGAGACATGCCGGGATTTTTGCCCTTAATCCCTTCCTGCGCATTGTTTCCAAACAAGTAATTTTTTTCTTTATGTTGGTGGAATTAAACCTGGCATGGTGGGTCAAATGCTGTTTCTACCTGGGTTGGATAAGAACCCATTGTTGGTTCCAAATGACTCTGGCTTTACCTCCCAAAGGGTGACCTTCACAAGCTCCAAAACTTCATACCCAGTCCAACACTAGGATTTTCCGTTACCCAGATCCCATTTTATATTTTACTGCACTGTTGAAACTTGTTTTCTGAAGAGCTTCCAGAAAATAGCCTGACTGCATTGGGAGGCTAAAGTGATGGGTTGGAAGATACACAAGACAGTTGGCTATTTTCTAGGCACTGAGCTCACCCCACATCCGGCTCTCCAGGTTATCAGGGGGACAGCTGCTGACTGCCAGGGACGGAGGGCCCCTCCTTAGGGAATGCCCCAGCCCTGCCCAGAGCCCTTCATTCCCTCCCCACCTCCTCTCTCTCCTTCTCTCTCTCTCTCTCTCTCTCTCTCTCTCTCTCTCTCTCTCTCTCTGTAATTGCAAATCCTCTTAACTCCGAGGGCGCCTCGGGGTCTGCGATGCACCACCCTTCCCAGCAGGGCCTCCTAGTGTGCGGGGTCCCCCCAGAGCTGACCGGGAGGGTCACCTTGGCCCTGGTAACAGCGCAGCAACAGCAGGTGTCCCCGCGCCTCAGCCATACCCGCCCCTTCACTGCCCTGCACCCGTGCACCCATGGTTGTTTTAGCTTAAAAAGAAACGAGCTGCACAGCTGACAAGGGATACAGCCGCTGGTCCACAGGGTGTAAGAGTCGTTTTTGTGATTCGACAAAGCTGCTCCCCCCCCCAACTGCCCCCTTAGGGGCTCCTCCTGATCTGACTCCTCCTGGCTCCTCGCCCCCTGCCCACACACTCGCTGCTCCCTCAGACCCCCCCCCACACACACACACACACCCGGCCCCCAGCCTCACTGCACCGCCTGGGGCCCCAGGCGCCCTGCTTCCTCCCACCCACCTACTGCTGCTTTGCCAGAAAAGTCCAACCACTGGTTTGTAGCCCCCCTCCCCGCACCCGCCCTTCATCTGCACCATCGCCGACTTTTCAGGTCAGCGGCCCATTCCCATCTCGGGGATCCCCCTGCGCCCTGACCCCCCCCTCCCCGCCCTCGCGGTCCCCGGGGCCGGCACAGCGGCCTCCTACCAGGGCTCCCCCTCAGCCCCCCTGAGCACACGCGGCAGGTGGATGCCGCCCAGTAACGAATGCCCAACCCGCAGCTGACTCCGGCCTCGCAGCCTCGGTTCCACGTACCTTTCGGGGAAGACGCGGATTTCCAGAAAGGCGTCTTCCTAGGGGACTGCTCCCACCACACAGGAGATGCGCGTGTAGACCCGGCTGCTGCGAAAACGTCGGTTTGCGCTAAATTCTGTTGGTTCAAGTGGGTGCAGGTGGCTCCTCGGAGCGGGGGCAGCTGGACGAGGTCGGTGGCCAATGCAGCGAGTGGCCCCCAGTGTGTGAAGACGCGAACACGGGGCGGAACACGGAGAAGGAGCAGCTCTGCCCTCAGGTGCTCCGTGACACGCGGGGGCCCCATCTCCGCACAGACGGCGCCAAACCCGGGGACAGGGGTGTCGTGCCGGCCTCACCCACCTGTCACTTCCAGGAAGGGGCTCTCGGGACCCCCCCCCCCCCCCCCGTGCAGTGATGGGTCGTCCGCTTCCGGACAGACCCTCCGATTCCTCGACTGCACCTGGCGAGCAGGTGCGGTTCTCCCGTGACTCCGGGGTTCACGCGCGTTCACACTCACGTGCGGCTGACAGGTGCACGTTCTCTGACCCGGGCCCTTCCGCGGGGAGGTGGGCAGCAGGTGGGCGGGAGCGGGTGCGCGTGCAGCTGAGGGCCACCCGTGGGTTCACCATTCACACCCCGCCCGCTCGGAAGATGCTGCCGGGTGCTCCCGGGGTGCTCCACAGGTGCTGCACACGTGCTCCATGGGTGCTCCTACGATGTGCAAGGGGCTCCTCGGGTGCTCCGCAGGGACTCGGGGTGCTCCAGGGTACTCCTCTGATCTGCACAGGTGCTCTGCAGGTACTCGGGGTGCTCCACGGGTGCTCCGGGGGTGCTCCCGGGGTGCTCCGGGGTGCTCCTCGGATCTGCACAGCTGCTCTGCAGGTACTTGGGGTGCTCCGTGAGTGCTCTGTGGGTGCTCCGCAGGTGCTCCTCTGATCTGCACACGTGCTCTGCAGGTGCTCCGCAGGTACGGGGGGTGCTCCCGGGGTGCTCCTCCGACCTGCACAGGTGCTCCGTGGGTGCTCCACAGGGCTGCAAGGGGCCTGCCCAGGCGCTCCCGCCCCGCTGCCACGTGTCGCCCAGGACAGCCGGAGCCCCGGGGCCGTGTTCACGGGCGGAGCCAACCCGCAGCCACATCACAGGAAGGGCCCGTTCTCCTCACCCGGGTCCGCCTCCCTCCCTCAATCCGGTAACGTCTGCCCCTCCACCTGCCGGGAGTTGGGCCGCCGCACACACCCCTCTGGGAAATCCAGCAGTGTCAGCGAGGGTGCTGACGCTTGTTCCCTGGGCCCCAGGGCTCGGCGGACAGAGAGCTCTGGGTCCCACATACAAGCGGAGACAGCTTTCTGCGCCACTCATGTCACTCCGCACTGCGACAGCGAGCCTGCGCTGAATTTCCGCTGAGGCTCACACAGCTCTCATGGAGAACTTCCAAATCCTGGCCCTGCAACATAAGGTAAGGGAGTTTCTATTTCCAGGGCTCATGGCAACAGAGCCATCACTGGGTCACTTCTCCTTGCTGGCCTCACCACCCACGACGTGGCCCAGACTTCCCACAGTATGTGCCTTCCTCCTCAGAAGCTGTGAAAAGCATATAAAACTGTAAAGTAGATGTCTATGAAGGTCATTTTTTACCTGACAGCTGCAAAACTATTTCCATCATTGCTTCTTTTGCCAAAAAGAAAACGGACAAAAGAAAAAAATAAAAGAGAGTAAAATAAAATAAAATAAAATAAAATAAAATAAAATAAAATAAAAATCTACCTCGCCTTAGACACTCTTGTCTTTCTCGGATTCTCTCAAGTGCAGAGAGCCCAAGACAATTAGCGACTTAACTGAACACAACACTCTTGTCCGTAATTTCTCCGTGAATTACAGTGTCTCACACTCTTTCTTGAAGGATGCTCACTAGTGAGAATAGCATTGCCTCAGTTGTAGAGAAAGCCTTTCTTCCCAAGAGCGATGTGAATGCTCCGTGTTTGGGCAAATTCCTCCATCATCTCCAAGGGCAGGAAAGGGCTCTGATGGATTTCTGTGTATTGCGCAGAGAAATGAACAATTGGAAGGCTCCCTTCGTATCTGTACCTCTACCAGGGGTAATTGCAGCTTGTTTATGATTCTGCTGGACCCTTAAAGGCTCCCAGGAATATATCCTTGACCAAAACTTACAGCTTGTCTCCTGTTACGGACATGTGTTTCTTCTTCGTGTTAGATCGCCTTTCCACTCTTCAAAGGCTTCACATGTTTCCCTTTGTTAATTGTGCAGACTCCCAGCTACCACGGGGACATATTGATGCAATATTCCTTCTTGAAATATTATTTACATTTGAACTCAGTCTAATAATAGCATGAACAGCAACTTACATTTGTTGACGTCACCTTCCTGTCTGGCCAGGGATTTTCCTACGTGCTTCACATGTATTCACTTCATGAGTTATGAATATGTCCCGATGAGATCAGTCTTATAATTATCCCCATTTTGCAGATGGAAAACTGAGGCATTGAAGGGTTAATTAACATCCCAAGGCCCCGGTAAGGGACAGAGGCAGAGAGCTGGAGTCTGAGTCCAGGCAGTGCCTCCACTGTCCACTTACTTACCTGAACCAGCGTGGGCAATCCTAGTTCCCTTTCACAACGTGCCACGTTAGTTGGAACATTCCATCTTTTTAAGAGACAAGGATGCACTTTGGAAGATTGAAAAGCCAACGTGTAAACACAATATATTACCCTCCTACATGGTACCATCAGAAGCTCTTTAAATTCTTTCTTCCCAAATGTTCATACGGTAAATTGTAAGTTAAATAATTTTGGAAAAACACTGAACATGACAAAAGTTTGGAAAAATATTTCAAAACACGTGATCATAATCTTCCCAAACTCTTAACGTGTAAAATACTCCTTATACCCGAATTGTCTTCAAAGACCAAACAGCTTAGGAAACCATCCATGCATGTGTGTCTCCATTTCCAATGCTCCCTGCGCTTTGCTGGGCAAATTCCCCCCAGATTCATTCAGGGTCAAAAAAACCCACTCAGAAGCAGAGCCAGACATGGACCTCGTCACGGATGGGGGTGGTCTGGCTCCCAACATTTGATATTTTTTCTATATCATTCTTTTCCGGTACAACCCCAGTCCTCTTCCGGTCTCTAACCGCAGACACACATTCCCAGGTGCCACCATATGTCAGCCTCGGTGAGGTTGAAGCTGACAGCTTCTTCTGGGAAGCTGAAGGATGGAAAATGCTCCAGGCTGACACATAGCTCAGAAGACATCTTCCAAGAGCATTAATGCCTACATGGTTATTTTGCAATCGCCTATCGGTCCCCTGGATCACGACCTACTGAGTTTCGGGGAGCTTTTCTCTTCTCCCCGTTGGTCTTTTCTGGCCTCAACACCTTTGTGCCCTCAGCAGGTTTGACCACCTGCAACCTGTCCCCTCGCCCAGGTCTTCAGAGAATGCGCTGACACCGGTCATGTTGACCTCGACGACTTCTCGCTGCCCACTTTGTGCTCTAGGAGCTGGCCATCCAGTCAGACGCTGCTTCGCCTGCACGGACCTTTTAAAAATAAACAGTTTTCTTGTCTGTCACTTCTTGGGCTGCTTCTGCCCTAGTCTCTTGTGAGGGAGTCAGCAAAAGCCTTACAAATTTAGAAAATGGTGCGTGCCTAAAAACGCTCTGTCTCCCGAGCTTCCGTCGGCCACTGCTATGTCAGCGTCAGAAGTTCAGTGATATATTAATTCTATAAAAATCAGCATTCCCAATTGTTTCTGCTTTTATTAAACCTCTATTGATTAAGGATTTACGTTTTCTTTCTCTGTTCCTTTCTTGTTTCTCCTGACATTAGAGGTCAAGAGTAGCCGTGTCCGCTGGACTCACGCTCATTTTAGATTCTCTTTTTCTTTTTTTTAAAAGCATTGTGTTCCTCACTGAATTTTCAGTGTTTGTACAAAACCAAGTCAGGGACCGCTTTGGTTGCCCTTTGTCGGGGTCTGTAGAGAAATCACCAGGGCGTTCATGTTGATCTTTAGAGTTGGTTCATAAAAGAACACCCATTCTTTTGATGGACATCTGGTCACTCAGAACACAGCACTGACATTGCACACCCTTACCTTAGAGCCTGAGTGCATTCACAGCGATGAGAATCCATCCTGGAGTGAAATTAAAGAAACCCCATTCAATTTCTTATCCAAAGACATGAAGTTCACGTTTCACTATGGAAGCTTAAGTCCTGGGAGCTACTACATTAGAATCGTATCCATCAAGAAAACTTCAAATTACCTTCTCTCTGAACCCTTTGTCATGCAGACATACTCGGCAGGCAGTAACTCTCATTTGGAGCTGCCTTAGGACAGGGGTGGGATGAGACTCAAGGAACACCATCCCTCTCGGTGTCTCGGTCTTGATTCCGTAACGGATTCCACATTGAGCTGTTACCGCTGGAGAAGACTGAGAACAGGACCTGTAATGTGCCAGACTGTTCTAGAAGGAGCCACTGTCCGTGATCGGAGCCTCAGGGTGAGGAGACTTGGGTTTGTGTGTTAATCAGAGTGGGCTGTGATTGTCCCACAAGAGAAGGCCACCCACACCCCCATGGCACTTGGACACAGGTCTCACAAGCCCTGAATGGCATTGGTAAATACCCCGCCAGGCAAGTTGTTCCTCTCCTCCTAAGTCAGATTTCTGGCACTGGCTTTCTGGAACTGCATCAGCATTGTGAGAGCCTTCAGTGCCCATCTCAGCTTAGGGCTGACCAGGAGAACAAATCAAGAAAATAGATAGAAGAAAGACTGTTCTGCCTGGCAGCTTTACGGGAGGGGACACCCTAGAGAGGACCGGGTCTCACTGAGACTATATTGCATGCGTTCAACAGGACAGCCTTTTGGAGGAGGTGACGCAACCACACTGTCATCCCAGATCTGATGGCCACGAGACAGCTCCCCCACTGAACTTACCTACCACAAATGCGTTTGTTCATTCAACACGGGGATTAGAGAGTGAGGGGGCAAGGCAAGGAGAGGAAGCCAGAAGGGAGGAGGACAAGGATGGGGGCAAGGGTGGGGAAAACTGTGAGGTTTAAGGAGCAAACAGTCCCTAAATGGTCACTTGGGGGAGCTCTGGAACCAAGGCTATTTGAAGATCTCTGGAAGCCCTTGGTTCTGGGAACTCACTGGATGTCTCTTTTTTATCCTCATCAGCTCCCACCTATCATTAGCTCAGAATCCCGGGCCACTCTTTCCACCACCTACCAGGACCAGCACCATATTGCCGTGGTGCCCTTCCCTTCCATCTGCCGAAAACATAGAGGCAGATCACTTAACATCAAACACTCTTAAATTCTATAAAAGACAGACTGCAAGTTAGAAAGAAAAGGAAGAGAGAAAGAAAGAAAGAAAGAAAGAAAGAAAGAAAGAAAGAAAGAAAGAAAGAAAGGGAGGAAAGGAGGGAGAAAGGAAAGGAGGGAGGAAGGAAGGAAGGAAGGAAGGAAGGAAGGAAGGAAGGAAGGAAGAAGGATGGAAAGGAGGGAGGGAGGAAGGAAAGGAGGAAGGAAGGAAGAAAGGAAGGGAGGGAGGAAGGGAGGCAGGAGCTGGAAGGAAGGAAAGGAGGGAGGAAGAAAGGAAGGAAAGAAGGAAGGAAGGAAGGAAGGAAGGAAGGAAGGAAGGAGCTGGAAGGAAGGAAAGGAGGGAGGAAGAAAAGAAGGAAGGAAGGAAGGAAGGAAGGAAGGAAGGAAGGAAGGAGCTGGAAGGAAGGAAAGGAGGGAGGAAGAAAAGAAGGAAAGAAGGAAGGAAGGAAGGAAGGAAGGAAGGAAGGAAGGAAGGAAGGAAAGAAGGGAGGCAGGAGCTGGAAGGAAGGAAGGAAAGGAGGGAGGAAGGAAGGAAGGAAGGAAGGAAGGAAGGAAGGAAGGAAGGAAGGAAGAAATCAGGGAGAGAGCAAAAGAAGAAAGACTGTAAACGCTTTAGAATTACTCTTTATGTAATAGGAAAATGCCAACATCTGTTTTGACATATCTCTAGAACTGGCAGACTAATTTGCTTAGCAGTTTTCTCCCAGGAGTTGATGATATTTGAAACGTTACATGAAAACAATGAAGCTGTGTTTTCCATAGCTTGACTCAATCACTGAAGTGGAAAAAAGGTGAGATATTCAAATTCTGATGTATGCGCTTGGTTCATTTGACTTATTTAACGAATAGTGCTAAGAATGCAATATCTTATTTCTGAATTGAGATTTGTACTTCTATACATCATCAGGTTCTATAACATCTCCTACGGTTTAAAACATTTATGATAAAGTCTTAAAATACAACCACTCCATTTGAAAGCAAAAGTAACTACAAACCCTTGGAAATGTCTCATAATGTCACCCTAGACCTCCATAACATTTTACTTTGAGTTAAATATGGAAAAGTTCCCAACCCTCTACGTGTTCCGCTGGGTAAATTAGGCCAAAAATCTCTCAAATTATTTCTTAGTATTTCGGTTGACCAGCTAAATATTTTAAGCTTTTTAGAAGACAAATTATACAGAAATCCTCCTATGGGAACACAAGTACAATCTCCAATGCCCAGGAGCACATCTCCATGTGTTGTCTCATATCTGGGGAAGATTTTGGACCATCACCATAAATTAGAAAAACAAAGCAACTCAGTGGTTTCTTGAGAAGAGTTCAGAAGCAGGTACTGCCATTTTTATTTTATGTATCTTTTCTTTTTTTTTTCAATATTTATTTTTATTTTTGAGACAGAGAGAGACAGAGCATGAACAGGGGAGGGGCAGAGAGAGAGAGGGAGACACAGAATCTGAAACAGGCTCCAGGCTCTGAGCTGTCAGCACAGAGCCCGACGCGGGGCTCGAACTCACAGACCGTGAGATCGTGACCTGAGCCGAAGTCGGCCGCTTAACCGACTGAGCCACCCAGGCGCCCCGGTACTGCCATTTTTAGAAAGAAAACAGGACAGCTGAAAGTCCCTGTACAATGAAGGAGATCAAAGAATGAGCCCTGAGCCGGTTTCAGTCCTTTCCTGTTTGTTCCCTACCTGCCTCCCTCGGGATGAAGAACGAGGAAGTCTGCTTCAGTGAAGAACCTTACAGCCACCCTTTCCAATTCTCTCCCCTATCAGGTCACCTCCTTCTCTGAGAATCCACTGTCTCCTTAAGTCCATCACTGTATTTTATAGAAATATCTTGAAAAGCCTCATCCTCTAGAGGTTATTCCCTCAGCCACTGTACATTTACAGAAACCCCAAGCGGAGCTGGGGACTGCTTTCTCAAGTGCCTTATTCCTCCGTCTTGGAGGAAGGAGAAAAAGTTCCTTCCTCCTGGCTTCTGGAGAACAGTTCCGGCAATACTACATCATCGTCTTTCCTCCTTTTCTCTTGGGCATACAGTGCCCCATGGTGATACCCTCTCTTTTCCGAAGTGTTGCTGTAGGTCGCTGCTCAAATCATGACTCCTCTCTTCTTTGGGGACTCTGCCCTCGTTCAGTGTTCCGCCTCCAACTCATCCTTTGCCAAGACCAGAGTCACTGGAGCCTCCGTATTTATGCTTCGTCAATGACGTGACACCAACTCCAAAGATATCTACCTCCAGATGTTCATTGTATCCAAATGGCAAGACTCCACCCCCGGTGGTGCCAATTACCCAGGATGGTTCCACCTTGAAAGGTCCAGTTCTGAACTTCTGTGCTCTGACAACATGCCCTTTCCTTGCCCTCTCCCCATACACTAGAGTTCACTGTCAACTCACTGCGACTGTTCCCTACATTCTGTAGACGCTCATCCTCTCTGAGCCATACTTCATCCATGAGCCACCTGTTCTCAGCTCGTCTTTTCAACTTCATCTCGTGAAAACTTTATAAATCACCCCGCTGTAGGATCCGTCACCTGCTTTGTACATTCACCACTGCGGCCTGGTCAGGCCATGTGCACATTCCCGGGATGTTGAGTTTTGCTGGAGACAGGTCAATAGCGGCTGATAGAACCGTTCCAGACTCTGGCGCTCCTCTCATCTCCACTTCAGGGCGGTTCCAGGGTCCCCTCATTCATCCTTGGTTGGTGCACTTTCTAATTCTACACATTGGAGATGCTGTTCCATACACTTCCCTCCTTAGTATTTTCTCCCGTGTTAGAGGAAAGAATCCCCTTACTTGTTTCCAGGGTTTGCCCCATCACATTAGAAGCCTCAGATTTCAGAAATCGCGTGAACCCGGAGCACCATAAACACTAAGACAACCACCCCTAGGCACATCCTAGAAAAACTACTAAAAGCAAAAGAAAAAAAGTGTTCTATGTGACTTCAGAATAATCAAAGCCTCAAGGTGAAAAACAGTGTGGAAAGTCAGGCTCACTTATTTGCATTTCCCTGGTCAGAAGAATTGTGGACTGCAAACACCTGGGTTTTGTGTGTTTGTTTTTATTTTTGTTTGGTTTTTGATCCTCCTTATCTCCAAATGCGATTCTCTAACCCAATGAGACATGTAAAAGCTCTGAGTTGCTGCTTTTTGCCCAGCCTAGAAATTCCTTGCAACTTCTGAGTCAGCAAATGTCATAAAGAAAAGGGCACCCAAAAAAACCAGAAGGGTGGGGGGTTCCTGGGTGGTTCAGTCAGGTGACCATCCGATTCTTGATTTGGGCTCAGGTCATGATCCCAGGATCGAGCCCCATGTCAGGCTCTGTGCTGAGTGTGGAGCCTGCTTAAGATCCTTTCCTTCTCTTCCTCTGTCCCTCTTTTCCAGAAAGAAAGAAAGAAAGAAAGAAAGAGAGAGAGAGAGAGAGAGAGAAAGAAAGAAAGAAAGAAAGAAGAAAGAAAAGAAAGAGAAGAAAGAAAAGAAGAAAGAGAAGAAAGAAAAGAAAGAAGAAAGAGAAGAAAGAAAGAAAGAATGAAAGAAAGAAAGAAAGAGAAAGGAAGAAAGAAATAAGAGAGAAAAGAAAAGAAAAGAAACAAAAGAAAAGAAGAAAGAAAGAGGCACAAAGAATGTGAGACCCTCTTTGATGTTTCTGCCTTCACTTATCAGATACTATTTGTTTAAAAGTGATCTGGGTCCCAGAAAGTTTGGCAAAAAGCAGCTTATTGGAACAATATTTCCGTCAAGTGTAAATTGGCAATAAAAATAACTTGATAGAAAGTATAAACTGTATATTCATTGATTTGCATACATATATAATGAATCATATTGTGATTTTGACATCTTTTCCTGAACTCAAAGTGGTAACACTTACATAGAATTTTTCACCTTTACTTTTTAAATTAATTTTAGTCAATTATTCTTGATCTATACTGTGTTAGAGAAAACGTACAGGAATACCTAAAATCCAGCAATCTAGGAAAAAGACACAATACAAGAAATATCTAGTAAGTGGTAGATTTAATTAATAAATCAAGTTTTCAGACTTAGAATATAACTTTTCTTAGAATGAAACAAAATATATGTTTGCGTATGCATAGTGTGTGGGTGGATATATAGACAGTGAATAAAAATCATGGTCTCCAATATCCAACAGTAAGGCTTATATCCCAGTTCAGCCCTGACTAGTGGAACCGCTAAGTAAGTTTCTATTTTATTTCTTGTTATAGTTCCTATCACTCTATTTATATTCTCTATGTAGTGAGACACCTGTCTCCTACTTCCCTTCAATTGTTTGATGGTTTTCTTCAGTTTTTTTAAACATATTTACAATAGCTGATTTAGTCTTTGTCTAGTAAATACACCATCTGGACTCTCTCAAGGACAACTTCTGTTGATGGTTTTTTCCTATGCATGAACCACCCATGGTTTCATATTTTTTTAAGGTCTCTGAATTTTTTGTTGAAAGCTAGGTATTTCCAATTACATAATGTGGCAACTCTAGAAACCAGATCCACATTCCCACAAAGATCGTTGGATTGTTGTAATTGCTGTTTGTTTTGTGTGCGTGTTTATTGCTGATATTTGTTTAGTGACTTTACTGGATTCATTCTGTAAATCTGTATTCCCTGTCATCTGGCCACTGAAGTCTCTGCTCAGTTAGCTTAGTGGCCAGCTAATAATTGGACAGAAATGTCCTAAAATGTCATGAATCCTAAGTTTCCCATGCTTTGCAAAGCTGCTCTGTGAGTGTGTGTAGGCAAACTTTAAAATGCTCAGTAGTTTTTAACTCTGGCTTAGATTTTACCTCCTGCTTGTGCAAAGTTGAAGATGAACCAGAGGTGAGAGACTGGGGTTTTCTAGATCTTTCCTAGGCATGTGCACAGCACTGCACATGCTTGTGGTTTTGTAGATTCTCAGACATAAATCAGAGCTTTTCAAAGATCTCATAAACATCTCATTTTCTAAATTTTCTTTTTAATGTCTTTAAAGTTTATTTATTTATTTTTGAAAGGGAGAGAGCAGGGGAAATCCAGAGAGAGACAGAGAAAATTCCAAGCAGGCTCCACACTGAGACCCAGGGCTTGATCTCATGAACCATGAGGTCATGATCTGAGCTGAAATCAAGAGTTGGATGATCCACCGACTAAGCCGACTAGGTGTCCCTCTTTATTTTTTTTATCAGTCTTGTTTATTCTGGCTGATGATACTGCCTCAGGAAACCACATTATTAAGCAATTGCTGCTGGTTATTTTCAACAAACAGCATGGGGATAAAGATGTTCATACTGACCAAGCTCTGAGTCAGGTTGAGTAAAGACTGAGAATGGAGATTTTCCAGGGAGCTTGCAGATTAAAGACAATTCCATAGGGATGGAATTTTTTTTTTTTTTTTTAGGAATTCTAACCTCATTCTGCTGCTTCTGCTAACTACTAGACTGCAAGTTTTCATAGTTACCATGGTTGCAAGATCACTGGTTTTTGCAGTTATCTTCTACCAAAAGAGAGAGAGATGGGAATAGAGAAAGTTAAAATGCTCCAATCATGTTTCTGCCATGATTCATTTCTTTTGCTTTGGATTACTGCGAGTCTTTTGTTTATTTCCAGCATACAAAAAAGTTGATTTTAACAGTTTTTAAAACAGAGTTCGAATGGCTTTTATGGAGAAACAAACTTTTGGAGGTCCTTTTCAGTCACTCCAGAATTGACACTTTTCTCATATTTTTGTGTGCACAGGTTTTTTCCATCTGTTAAATGAGGATAATGACAGCACTTACTTCATAAGATTATCATAAAGGTGAAATGATCTGGCACATGTAAAAGCATGTAGAGTAGCCTGGGACCACATAAGTATTCACTTAACATCAGCTATTATAATTATGGACAGAATCAAATATGGAAGGATATGCTCATAGTGCCAAGAGTAATTATCTTTGGGTAGGTGGAATTATAGATATAATTTGTAGTATTTTCACCGTTTAAAATTTTCTGGGTATTCCATAATAAATGTGTAATACATTTGCAATGAAAAAGGAAAAGAAATAGAAGATCTGTCACTCATTTCAAAATTTATATTTTTACGTCTAATTTGTTTTTTAAAAATATGCAAAGCAAGTGATGATTCCTCTGCCTATATAGCAATATTTTTATGTGCAAGGAATAAAAGATCACCTTCAGTGATTTAGAATTATTTGTTATTCACATTTCATTGCCTGTACTTATTAAGAGATGTTTAGATTCCCAGGAGAAGCAGAGAGTCACCTATCACTCTATGTTGGTGCCCTGGGGAGGGATCCAGCCTCAGGGTATGACTATGTAAGCTCCTAAGGAGAAGTGACTCAGTTTGTGGGACCCTAGCCTTACCAAAGACCCCCACACTCCGCACACAGCTTGGAACATTGAGTAGACCATGTGTCCTCTCAGCCTATGGGCGTCTTGGTTCTAATGGGCATTATTAGACGGTGAAGCACCAGTGAGGTCCTGCACTTCCTAATTCCCCAGTTTTACGGACGTGTCTTCTTTGGGTCGTGGAAGCTCTGCACCATTTTGACAGAGAGATGGGATGGGCGAAACCCCCAGAACAACTGAGGTTGAAGATGATTTAACTGACCCCAAGATATAAAAGTGAGTTCTTTCTTGCACATCTGAGTGTATGGACTCAGTTGTGAGAGTCATATATTATTATCCTTCTTGTTGTACATTTAGGTTAATGTCATGAAAAATTAACAAGATGCTTCATATCCAAAAATAATTTTTGTTGCAATTATAACAATTACTACCAGGAAAAAAAAAATTGACTGGGTGGATTCAATTTTGATCCTGTCATTGTTGTGACCAAATTGTCACATCAAGCAACTTGCCACCAACCAATCAGATGCAGACTAAAATATGTTGAGCTCAGGCACCTGGGTGGCTCAGTCAGGTAAGCATCTGACTTTGGATTTCAGCCCCGGTCATGATCTCACAGTTTGGGAGATCAAACCCTGTGTCACACCCCACACTTGGGATTCTCTCTCTCTCCCGTTCCTTCTGCCCCCCACCCCCACCCCACCGCTCGTGCTCACACGCTCTCTCTTTCTTTCTTTCTTTCTCAAAAATAAATTAATTAATTAACTAATTAACCTTCTAAAAAATTTAAAAATAATAATATTAAAATAAAATACTTAGAGCTAAATTACGTGCTTCCTGTTTCTTTTTATGTCTCTACATTTCTTAGTGTGCTCTTTTACCATTTTTTGCCTCCATCTTTTTCCGTCTACTTGCTACCCAGCTCTTTCTTACAGAAAGATGTGTAAAACATTATTGAAATTCTTCAAAAGCTCAACACTTCATTACTTGGAGTTTTGGGATTTGGGGCATGTATATGCACACACACACACACATATACATATGTACATATGTACATATGTATATATATATACACATATATATATATGTACATATGTGTGTGTGTATACACACACACACACACACACACGTGGCATTTAGCACGTATGTATACAATATGACTCTCACTCAATAGAGTGGCTTTCCTGGACCGCGTATCTTCTGGACATGTTCACGTTGACTGATAGCATTTCATTCAAGAAAAGATTTCTTTGGGGGCACCTGGGTGACCCAGTTAGTTAAGAGACCAACTCTTGGTCTCTGCTAGGTCACAATCTCATGGTTTGTGAGTTTGATCTCGGCTGTCAGGCTCTATGCTGACAGCTTAGAGCTTGTTTGGGATTCTCTCTCTCTCTCTCTCTCTCCTTCTCTCTCTGGCCCTCCGCCACCCACGCTATCTCTGTCCCTCTCAAAATAAATAAATAAAACTTTTAAAAAGAAAAAAATAAATAAAAGCTTTCTTTGGTAGATATGTTTACTACCTTGATTGTAATGATGGTTTCAAAATTTGTGCATATGTCCAAAGTCATCCAACTGGATTCATTAAAGATGTACAGATTTTTTGGGTGCCTGGGTAGCTCAATCAATTAAGCATCTGACTTGGCTTTGGCTCAGGTCATGATCTTGCAGTTTCGTGGGTTCAAGCCCCACATCAGGCTCTGTGCCGGCAGCACGGAGCCTGCTTGGGATTCTCTCTCCTTCTCTCTGCTCCTCCCCCAGTCACACTATCCCTGTCTCTCTCAAAATAAATTCACTTTAAAAAAAAAACGTACAGTGTTTTGTATAGCAATCACACCTAAGAAAGCTGTTTAAAAACAAAGCGAAAACCCTTTTTTTATGTGGGGAAGAATGGACTGCAGCATGCTGGAGAGAGGGTGAGTATAGTATAGCTTAATAGTCAACAAAAGCAGCAGATACTAACTCCATGAAAATTAAAAACCTGATTGGCTTTCCTTGTCACACGCTTCCTTTTGCCAACAGAAAAAAAATTTTTAAGTGCTTAGGACATCACAGAATTATCACAAAGCTTATTGGTCCTGTCCAGGCCCCTAAGCAAGAGGCCACGGGGATCTGAAGGTCATACGGGAGCAGCAGCATGGGGTTTGGCTGGGAAACCTTTCCCAGTCTCTGACGAAGGCACCTCTTAAAGTTCTTCAAGAAGCAGTGGTGCCTTAGCACCTCTGAAAACGTGGCACCCTTTGAGGCTGTGCAAAAAAGACACTCGACCACACTGTTCCCTAAATGGTAGTAGTTATTTCAATGCTTGCATACAACTGCATGAGATACACTATTTACATAAAGCGTAAGTACAAACAATATAATACAATTTATGACGCACATAATTAGGATTCTCTTATTTTTTTTGCCCAGGAAACATATTGGCAGAAAGCGACAGCAGGAGGGTTACTAAAGGAAGAACTCGAGAATTGTTAGCAATACTCGGGATCATTCTTTATGTTTTGTTTTGTTTTGTTTTGTTTTGAAGATGAATCAGTTTGGGTTCTAGAAATTGGCAATTCACTAAGAAGGGTGAGTGAGCACGTTGTCACTTCTGCCATAATAATTTTATTTTATCAACATGCTTTCCTTAGAGCTGGGGCTTGGAATGTCTGTGGGTGGTTTCTGGTGACGGCTGGGGTAGCTCCCCACCCTTCTCTGAACCTTCCAGAACTGATCTAATGCAGCAGGCGAGGATCTCCCAGCCTGGGCTGCCACACCGGCGTCACAACGGTCTTTGAAAATGATGTCATTTCATGACCAGTGTCATTAAACAACATTTTTAGAGGTACAACTGGACAGCTCCCAAAGGCGCATTTAAGACCAGCGAGTTAAAATAGAAATTGATATCACTCATGTCTAACAGCAAGATTTCAAATGACCTCAATAATTAAAATCATCAAGACTGTGCAAATGTGTGGTGAGTCCAATGAGCCAGTGAGGAAACACCCAGTAAAACATGAGCGTTCCAGCAGGACAACTGAAATTACATTTTCTCATGCCAATGAAGGGGGGAAATGCTATTTCATTGCATAAAAGCTCCATTGTCATTAATGATTTGGGGGAGGAGTGAGCTCAGGAACTTCCTACACTTCTACCAAGGTTTGAAGTTGACTTTCGAGAATGTCCATTGACAAAACAATTCCAAATAGGTTTATTTTGTGTCACATGACACCCAACACAATTTAACACAAAATGAGGCATTTAACATTTCATAATGTGTCTAGAAGTCACATCAAATGGCATAGCACAAATTTGTTGTCATGCACTTTATAAAATCCTGCATTGGACCAAAAGTATGCATTTTCCCTGCAGACGATGCTGTTTTGGTGGTGAATCTAGACGCTCAAACTGGAGGTTCAGGACGTACTTCCTTTCAAAGCGCAAAAGTCCGAGTCTGATGTTTACAGTCATGGTATAAGGCAAAAGTGGTCAACTTTAGCAGAAAAGCATTAACTTTCTTAGCCAAAGCTGATGATGCCCTTTGCAAACCTGTGAAACAGTTTGAAATTTCCTTTTTTAAAAAATCAGGTGACATTCTAGGTAGTTCTCATGTGACCAGTCACCACATCTGTGGCAACTACCAGCGGCCAGTGTCTTATCTCCCTGCATCTATGGGCTTTCCTGAAGAAGAAGAATAAAACAGTTTCTAATTCCTCTAGGCATTACACTCCCATGCCTGTTACAGAACAAACACTGCAGTGTTTACTTATTTGGGTGAAGTTCATTTCTTTGGTTGGTTGGTTGGTTGGTTGGTTTTGAAAGATGCAAAAATGAGAATGGGGTCAGATTCTGGAAGGCTGAGGCTGGGTTAACCTGAATTCTAAATTGCCTTTTTTCTAGGCCCACATCCCCAGTGGAGCCTGACGAGGCTTGTATTGCTTGTTTTCTATTCCTGAGTTCAAAAAGTAATTTTCTGTTTTTTTAAGTTTATTTACGAATTTTGAGAGAGAAAGAGAGAGTGAGCAGGGGAGGGGCAGAGAAAGATGGAGAGAGAATCCCAAGCAGGCTCTACACCTTCAGCACGAAGCCCAACATGGGGCTCGAACCCAGGAACCATGAGTTCATGGCCTGAGCCGAAACCAACAGTCGGGCCCTTAACGGACCGAACCACCCAGGCACCCCAAAGGGTAATTTCCTTTAAAGTATCTCCAATCAACCATCTGCTTCTAATTGGAACCAATATCTACTCGTAATGATTAATCATCATCTTAAGGCACTGGCAACTTTTTATAGGAAATTAAACCATCAACGGTAGGATGCTAACATGATAGAGGATGGCTTGGATTTTCCAGAATCCGGATCTCCCTCTCAGCCTATGAATCTGTAACATTCAGCCATTTCAAGTTTTTCTTGTTGTGGAGGATTAAATTACCAGGAGCTGAGAAAGAAAGGGAGCACATTTGAACTCCTGGCCTCTGATCGCTGATTAAATTAGGAGAAGAGGAACATAGCTTCTTGGCCAACCTACACTTGAGTTAAGACATCTACCACTAGCAACATGTAATGAATGTTGCACTACTTTTCTCCTTTCTGGCCTGAAAGTGTGCTTGATGGGCTAGCTTTATCTTGTCAACACAATAAAATAGGTTTATCTGAATTAGATCTGATATCAAATTTTATCATGGGTAATAGGCTTGATTTTTTGCCAGTTGCAGAGCTAATATGATCTTTAGAAAAGACTATATGAAGTGACTTTTGCTAGGAATTGTACAATTGGTATCAAACTCTGATTAGGTTTTTACGATGTTGTAAGTCACTTTGCAGTGTGTATTTTCAGAGGAGATCAGGTCTTCATTCCTGATCTTTCTAACACCGAATTTCTGATCACAGACTGTATTAAACTGGAATAAAATCTTATTCCGTCTGCAAGAAGAAATATACAATTCCTCTTTAATATAAGTTCATTTAAAAAGAAGTAGGAATACTGTCATTTTAAAAATCACTGTCAGAACTTCATGCAGAAAGGCGATCAGGCAGGGAAAACAGATCTCATTCATTGTGTTTCAACATCCAAAGGAGAAAAAGAGGAAAGATTAGAGCAATATGTTTTCTTTGCTTTTGTAATTTTGAAACAAATAACCTGAATGCCACGGTCCAGTATTTATTGGGTTACAAAGCATCCTTAAATCAATTATAAATCAATTATTATTAGTGCCCTCAATAGGAGAAAACAGCCGAAAGAAATTCCAAAATGGTACCCGGTCTGCAAATATTTTATCCTACATGGTGATGTATTGTGCAATATTTGGTATTACCGTTGATGCACTTCTCAGGCCAAAATAAATAATACTTTATGTTCTCAAACTTCACAACCACTGATCAGAGAAGCAAGGGAGTCGGAATGACTTTCGGGTGTCTGCCTTGGCTAATCCATTGATTAGTAACCAACTATTGGCTGTGTCATGTCATTAGAAATCGCCAAGCACACCATGAATAAATGGATGTATTGGTCATGACCAATGCAATCATCTTAAAAATTACAGCAATGAGTTTGCAAATGAGTTGATTTAAGGATGTCATTTGAATACTCCACTTACATAGAAACTGGTTATTGGAGTTTATGAGACTAGAGCACCAGGCCCCCAGGTGGAGAACAGCTGCAAACAGAGTTCGTTGTATCCATTCCTGGTACCTGCTCTCCGCCTGTTATGTACCCCAGAGCTCTCTTTTGAGATAGAGATTTGAATTCACATATAATGGAGACACTTCAAAAATGCATGCATTAAAGAAACAAAACAAACAAACAAACACCACCGCCCCCCCCCCAAAAAAAACCCCAAAAAAACAAAAACAAAGGAGTGTAAAAGACCTCCTGGGGCCAAAGAAACTCGACGGCCTTCGGCAAAGGCCTTCAAAGTCTGAATGGCAAAGTCTGAAGCGCTGCAAATGCTTTGACAGTGCTGGGGAAATGTTCACAATTATTCTGAAAGCAAGGAAAACGTTATAAAGAGACATCAGCATATGTGTGAATTCAAGCACTAGCAAGGAAAGCTGCACTTTGTGCATCAAACAAGTATTTGGACAACATGACTAGCTGAGTGCAGACTCCTACAGACTTCAAATAAAGTCTCTGATCTTCAGTTTCACCCGCGTGTGCCCCAGCAGGTGGCCCTGGGTGCCCCGGCAGGTGGCCCTGGGGACTCGACATCCCCCGTTGGGACTCTGTCACAGCTTGGAAGGCCACCCCACCCCCCCCAGCGCGGCCTGGGGAAGGGCCCTGCTGTGCGTCCTTCCTGCAGGAGGATGCAGGCCCACCCCCCCCCCACCCCCCCCCACCCCCCCCCCCCCCCCCCCCGTGACAGTCCCCTCTGGAGAAAGGACCCTGAGCAGCACTGCCCCTGGGACTCCCTTCCAAAGAATTTGAATGTGAGACTAAAAACCAGTGTCCTAACGAAAACCAGCCAAACTTCAACCGTATCCAGAAATAATCCTAGAGATTAAACTGGGATTAGCGTCATTTGATATTAATGTCATTTGATTTTTCTTTTAGCAGGATTCCATTGTGGGGGGGTAGCTTAAAAGTATCCGCTCTAATTGTGCTTCTCATAGAAGAGGGTCCCCGGTCCCCGGGAAGGGGCCACCCGCGTCCCTGGGGGGACCGGGGTCTGGCCCCACTGCCTCGATGCCAAAGAGAAGAGGAGGTGGGAAAGGGCGGGAAGTAGGGGGGTGTGGGAAGATGGGGAGAGGGGGAGCCCTCTTGCACTGCCGGTGGGAGTGCAAACTGGGGCAGCCCTCTGGAGCACAGCCCGGGGGTTCCTCAAAACATGAAAAATAGAGCTACCCTGATGACATTTGAAGTGGGGTTTATGAGCCAAGGGCTAAGAAAGAATTCTTGAGGGGTTTTTTTGTTTGTTTTTTTGTTTGTTTGTTTGTTTGTTTTTGATGCAAAAAAGTGATTTTATTAAAGCACAGGGACAGGACCCGTGGGCAGAAAAATCTGCGCTGGGAATGTGAGGAGTGACTGATTATATACTTTTAACTTTGTGGAAGGATGGGGGATAGAGAGAAAGTTAGTTTCTGATGAATTTCTGGATGCTGAAAGCGGGGTCTGACAGGACCCTGAAGATGTAGCTATTGTCAAGATAAGGTTGCTTTTAGTTTTTAATGACGTGTAAACATTAAGCCATTAAGACAGCCAGAAGCGCCTTAAGGAATGTTTCTCGCTGCCGAGTCTGGTGGGCTGCAGGCTAAACTTCATTTTTCTTGCCTTTGTTTCCCTCATCATCCTCTATGATCCAGTAATCACACCACGGGGTGTTTACTTAATTTACAAAAACACCAAGTCAAAGGGACGGACCCCTACACACCCATTAAGATGGCCAAACTCCAAAAAGTGCACGACCGCAATTACTGGCAAGACTGCGGAGGAGCTAGAGGTCCCATTCCTAGCTGGTGGGAACAATGTCCTGCGGCCACTTGGAAGACACGTGAGCAGCTTTGTATGGTGCTACACAAAGCCTCACCATAGTAACAGCAGAAGTCCTCCTAGATTTTTCTCAACTGATCTTAAAACTTACAGACACACAGAACCTGGCACCCAGAAGTTTATAGCAGCTTTTTTCATTATCAAAAAACCCAAAACCTGGAAGCAGTCAAGGTGTCCTTCAGTAGATGACTGGGTACACAAACTATGGTACATCCACACAATGGGGGATTTTTTATTAATTTTTTTTTAATTTTAACCTTTATTTATGTTTGAGAGACAGATCATGAGCAGGGGAGAGGCAGACACAGAATCCGAAGCAGGCTCCAGGCTCTGAGCCGTCAGCATAGAGCCCAACACGGGGCTTGAACCCACGAACCGTGAGATCATGACCTGAGCCGAAGTCAGATGCTTAGCCGACAGAGCCACCCAGGCGCCCCTACAATGGGGGATTTATTGTTCAGCAATAGAAAGAAATGAGCTACCAAGCTTCACAAAGATGTAGATGAATATTTCATGTAAATTGCATGAAGATTTCCAATTAATTCTGAAGATTCCTCTGCCCCAAGCAAGCCCCGAGGACCAGTGAAATAATGGCTGAAATGCCCCAGGTAACAAGACCACACAGCCCTCATGCTGGAATCCCGTTTAGATCAGCCCCATGTTTTCATTCTGGGAATTCATTTGGAAAGTTCCGGAGAACTCCACAGTATTCTTTAGGTGTGGGTATGCAGGGGGCGAGGTGTTCCGTGTGAAATGAGTTCTCTCCTCTTCCTCGTACCGTAGGGGTCCGGTTCTCCAGGGCCCATGAGAAGCATGTTATTAACTCACAAGGATGCTTCCATCCGACCCCCATGAGGAACTGACAGATTCTGGATCCTGCTTTCCTCAGAGGCCCAGTGGGAAAGAGCAAACTGCTTGGAAGGAAGAGAAATGACATGGGTAGGATAGAGAGGCCATCGAAGCAGTGCTTAAGAATGTTTTGTTTTAATCGTCAAATGAAACAGAAAATCAGTATTTAGTTTACTTAAAGAGAACTCCCTTCCCTCGTGTATGCGGCACAGAAGGTTAGACAGCCCTTGATGCTGTCCCAGTGCCCTTGCGGCCGCGTAAAGAGGGACAATGCCTTGCTGGGCATCAGACCTGATGGACAGTCACTCATTTAAACCTTACAGCAATATGGAAATTATTGTTTTAAATAGTGTTATACCCATTCAGAGATGAAGACACTGAGCTACAGCAGAGGGAAGTGAGTTCCCCAGCACCGCTTGGCTAACAGGAAGTGGCCCTCGTCTGTCTTGTTCTGAACCGCCCCTCAATTCCCCCAAGAGCCCGGCTTAGTGAGCACTTCTGTGCCATACCAATCAAGGACTTTTATATAAAGTATCTCGTTTGATCCTCGCAGCAGTTCTGGAAGCCAAGCCTTATCATCTCCAACTTACAGACGCGGGAACGGATGCTCAGAGCGTGTGAGCAACTCTCTCAAGGTGACGGAGGTCCGTCAGGTCCAAAGTTAACGTTCCTTTCCCCCCTTCTTCCTCGGAACCAGGAGACAGGCCATCAACACAAATGTCTGACTTAAAAACGGGTGGTTTCATTGCCCGCTGGGGGGAAAAAAATAACAAAATGCACCAGAAATGTGAAGCATCGCCTTACAGTGTGCAAAGAACCTTCGCTGCACTTTAAGATTGATTTGAAAGGAATGCAAACGTTGTCTCGGGGCGCCATCTAGAGGACAGTCTCTGAAGTGACACCCTCTCCCTCCCTCTTGCCCCCAGCTAGGCGCAGAGCACAACTTCCCATGCAAATTCTCTCAGTTTGGGGCTGAGACGCACCCGGACTCCCGACAGCTGTCCGACACTGGGCAGGGCTTCATTTCTTGGGTTTCCCTTGACCCTTTAAAATCTATGCACCCAGGCGACATGTCACCGTTTCATGAGGAAAGCAAAACTAAAAGAAGGCGATCGATCATGAGAGGGAGCCCTTTACTTTTCCCACCACCCCGTGGCCTGTGCCACTGGGCTCTACCAACAGCCCCCAGGGTCCACCTGCCTTCCTTGTGCACCTGGCTGCAGGGGGTGGCTGCCCATCCCTGCCCTTGGTGGCCTCCACTGAGTCACACGTGTCCGGAGGCTGACGTGACTCGTGCTGGTGTTGAGGGAGGCGGGAGGTAGGGCCGCGGCTGGCTTTGTAAGGCACCGTGTCACCAAGGATGGAGATACTCAACCCTGCAGCGATCACATGGAGGACAGGATCAAAGCCAAGTCGCTTCTTCTTCCTTCTATGCTTCTCTCCCAGTCTTGTTCCTGTTTTCCCTTATGCCTTCCCTCCCCTCCCTGAGGGATTCCGGCTGCAGGTACAGAATGAGGTAGGTGTGTATGTGTCCCCGAGACAAGGTCCCCGGGGCTCTGCAGAGTCCCTCCTGAACCTGGAGGGGTGAGAAGCCCACGGGGAGCATCACAGACTCACGTGGATCCACAGGATGTGAGTACCCTCAATCCCCACATCCTGACATCTCCCTCTAGGCTGTGCCCTTTGCTGCTTCCGGATGTTGTGTTCTGGGGACTCATGAGAGAGGGAGCTGCCTGCCCAAGTGAGCACAGAGCCTGGGTTCGCTGCAAGCCACAACCCACCCCTACCTGAATCCTGATGCAGGTGTCCAGTGTCTTCGGCACCAGGACCTGGATAATCCAGGCGGAAGTTACTAGAATATTCTACAAGTATCATCTACTCCCTAACACCTACCTGTTTTTCACTTTTTGGTTCTTTAGTCAGTGGTTTAACAAAATGGAAGCAATTCATAAATCCCTGGCCTTTCCCGATTTTGTCTGCAGCCTCTAGAACTGGACACCCCCAACCTGGGAAGGGTGGACAGAGCATCCGGGGAGCTTTGCACCACCAACCGCCCGAAATGTCTACTATAACATTGAGGCTGTGCTCAAGGTAAGCAAGAGCGGATCTCACATATGTTGCCATTGTTTTATGCTTTAGCCAATTGGACTCCCCAGGGTCAATGCCACCTACCGATAAAAGTACTGTCTGCTGCACTGATAACAGTTTATTGTAACGTATGAAAGATGTATGATGCTTTCCATATGCAGATGCTTTGTCATCAGTCCAATGAATCATGCTTGCAGGTGCCTGGGGAGGGCTGGGGCCAGCTGACATCTTTATGAGGATTATATAGTCTTTGTGTCTCATGCAACTAAAAATAGCTAAGTTGAAAATTTTCAGCAGGGTCTACACTTTTCTGCATTGGAAAAAAATCGTGCCTGTTACAACTCGTTTGAATTTGCTTAATGTGGCTCTTTCCTTTCAACATGCTTTTTTGCTGTTATTGGCCAGTGAGCTGGCCCGGAACCCACCCCCCCCCCCCCCACTTAGGTTTAGGTCACTGATTTTCTGTGCCAAGTCTGATTTATTTCTCAAAGAAAAGAAGCAGTCTGTATTGTTTCCCTAAGTATTCTAAAGCCTCGCTGTTGAATAATTGCTTATTTTTACATATCCGTCCTAAAATGAGATGCATCTGACCTCTTACCTGCTTCTGTTGTTGTGTTCACATCAGCAGCCTCAAGAGTTCACACATCATTTCCGAGGACTGTAAGGTTCTTGTCACTTCAGTTAACATCGCCACGAGGTCTACTTCTGGGCTGTGCAGTTATCGAGCCCGGCTGCCTGGGACATGCACAAGCGGCATTTTGGGACAGGAGTGAGCTTTGCACTGCGTAGTCGTAGTGATCAAGTCCCTTGCAGGACTCCCACATCCTAATCCAGAGACAGGTGGCTGAGGGGACATCCGCTGGTCACAGTCACCACTCCTATCCAGCACGTGTGTGACATACCAAGTGTTGTAACGGCATATGGATGGCACAGACGGAAATGTCCCAAGTTAGAGTGGATTTGAACCTGAGAGTGAGTTTTACGACACCCAGGGCTGTGGAAAGTTGACAGACTGCAAATGTAGGCAAATGTCGCCATGTCCTGTTGTAATCGTCACCCGGAAGGCTGGGGACTTTTGTGGATTGCCACGGATCTGCAGGGTGACCATCCCTAAATGCTTCAACCCCCTCTCACTCCTGGGTGCTGGCTAGATGTCAGGTGCTTAAGCTGGCATGTATATAACAAACATACGAGGTATTTGGGGGGAATGGAGTATCTTCAGTCTGTCAATCATGGCCACCGGGAGAGGAAACAATTTATAAAAGAATGGAGGGGAAATGGTCAGAAAATATCAGAAAGTAAGTACACAATCGAGAGAAAAACTTACTTCTAAGCCTCTTCTCTTCTACCCAGGGACCTTGCCACAGACCCTTCTGGAAGAACAAAGTCATGGAAGGTGACATTAATGCTTCTCTTTAAGAATTCCTGTTTGTTTGTTTGTTTGTTTGTTTGTTTGTTTGTTTTTTACATGACTTGAAGTTCTAGAAGCTTATTGTATGATAAAAATTACAATCTGTAGGTGCCCATATTTTTTCTACTTTGGGTTTTATGTTTGTTTATATGGCTGCTTTGGGTCAGGAATGCCTTGAGGAAATGGTGGGAGGACGTGGCCCTTTACTGTCTTTTAGGCTGAAAGCAAGGCACCAGCCACAGCCAAATCCCCCATGCTGGATTTCTGGTAGAAACCTCTCTGCGGGTGGTGGCCCTGGACGGTGCTTCCTGCTTGGGCTCTTTGGTCTCATCAAAAGCAGTGCTGCCCATCCCCCACAGAGGGGAACTGACCAGGATGTCTCGAGATGCTCCTGAAAATCAGCCGACCATCGCTACTCCCTAGACAAATGCCAATGACAAGCACAAGGAGAAAATGAATCTAGACACAGACCTTACACCCTTCACAAAACCATCTCCGAACGGATCCCAAACGTAAATGTAACACACAAGACTCTAAAATTCCCAGATGATGACGTAGATGCCTAGATGACCCGCGCTTGCGGTGGCTTTTTAGCTACAACACCAGAGACACGATCCATGAGAGGAGGCATCGATAACCTGGACTGTGTGCAAATTAAAAACGTCCGCCCCACAAAACACAGTGTCAAGAGAATTAAAAGACAAACCACGGGGTAGGAGAAAGACCTGTCTGCTAAAGAACTGTTATCCAAAATATACAAAGAACTCCTAAAACTCAACAACAAGAGAACAAACAACCTGATTAACAAATAGGCCAAAGACTTTAATAGACACGTCACCAAAGATACCCAGATGGCAAAGGAGCATATGAGAAGATGTGCCACAAGGTGTCGTCAGGGAAATGCAAATTAAAACAGCAATGCAATACCATTGCACACCTATTCCGATCACCCAGATCCAGAACGCTAACACCAAATGCTGGCAAGGATGTGGGGCAATGGGAACTCTCATTCGTTGCCGGGACACACAAAATGGTACAATTACTTTGAAAGACAGTCTAGTGGTTTCTCACAAAGCTAAACATACTCTTACCATGCAATCTAGCGATCACACTCCTCGGTATTTATCCAAAGGAGTTGAGAACACATCCACGCAAAAACCTGTACTCACGTTTATAGCAGTTTTATTCCTGTTTAAACATTGCTTTCAATGTTTTATTTTATTTCTGAGAGACAGACAGAGACAGAGTGTGAGCAGGGGAGAGGCAGAGAGAGAGGGAGACACAGAATCCAAAGCAGGTTCCCGGCTCTGAGCTGTCGGCACAGAGCCCGACGCAGGGCTCGAACTCACAGACCGCGAGATCCTGACCTGAGCCGAAGTCGGATGCTTAACTGACTGAGCCACCCAGGCGCCCCATAGCAGCTTTATTCATTATCGCCCAAACTTGAAGCATCCAGAATGTCCTTCAGTAGGTGATTAGATAAGTAAACTGTGGTCCATCCAGACGATAGAATATTTTTCAGCGCTAAAAAGAAATGAGCTAACAAGCCATTAAAAGACATGGAAGAAACTTAAGTGCATATTACTAAGTGAAAGAGGTCAATCTGAAAAGGCTACGTATTGTATGATTCCAACTAATGACATTCTGGAAAAGACAGAACTATGGAGACAGTACAAATATCAGTGGCTGTAGGGGGCCGGTGGGCAGTGTAGGGAGGGAGACGGGCATAGCACTGAGGATTTGTAGGGCAGTGAAAATACTCAGTATCTTATTGTAATAATGGATATATGTCGTTACGCATTTGTCCAAATCCAAGAGTGAATCTTAATGTAAACGCTGGACGATGATGATGTGCCCATGAAAGTTCATCTCAGGCTAAGAAAAGGGAGCCATTCTGGCGAGGGATATAGATAGTGGGGGAGGCTGTGCGTGCCGAGGGAAGGGGTGAGGGAAATCTCTGCGCCTCCTTCCCAGTTTTGTCGTAAACCTAGAGGTTGTGAAAACAAAGACTTCAAAGAACGGGGGGCAGGGGGACAGGGAGGGGCCCCTGCGTGGTTAGGTCAGTTAAGCCTCTGACTCTTGATTTCAGCTCAGGTCATGATCTCACACTCTGTGAGTTCGAGCCCCGTGTCAGGCTCTGTGCCAACAGCTCAGAGCCTGGAGCCCGCTTCGGATTCTGTGTCTCCCTCTCTCTCTGCCCCTCCCCTGCTCACACACTGTCTCTCTCAAAAATAATTAAAGTTAAAAAAAAATTTTAAATAAAAATATAAAGATTAACCATACCAAGTGCCGGTGAGGATGTGCAGCATAGGAACGCTCTAACCTCGTCGGAAAACAGTTTGGCAAATTCTTAAAAAGTTAAACACACATCCTCACACGACCCAGTTATTTCATACCTAGGCATTTGCTGAAGAGTAGAAAAGCCTATGTCCACACAATTCCTGTACGCCAATGTCATAGCAGCTTTATTCAGAAAGCCAACTGGAAATACTTTGGAAACAATGGGAAATAGCTGGAAAGATCCAAATGGTTACCAACAGGTAAATGGATAAACAAACTGTGACGTAGCCATTGAATGCAACACAACTCAGCAACAAAAAGGATTACACTACTGATTGCACACAACAATATGAATAAATTGCAAAATAATTATGACCCAAATGAGCTAGAAAACAAGACAGTACGTAATGTATGATTCCATTTATAGAAAGTTCTAGAAAATGCAAAGTGACGTGTAATGACACCAAGCAGCTCAATGGCTTTTTGAGACAGGGCTACTGGTATGAAGTGACGCATGTATTTCCAAGGGACGCAAGAAAACTTTTGGAGTTCATTATCTTGATTTTTTTGATAGTTTCAAAAAGACGTCAAAGATCATCAAATTGTGCACATTAAATATGTGCATTTTATTGGATGTCTGTTATCTTTCAATATAACTGTAAAAAAAAAAAAAAAAAGGTAATTTGTTTCCTAAGTAAAAGACCTGTGATACAATAACCATCACGGGCTGAGTTATGTCCCCCCGATATCCCTGTGCTAAAGTCCTAACACAGTGCCCCAGAACGTGACTGTTTTTGGAGATAGGACCTTTAAAGAGAGAATGGAGTTACAATCAGGTCATTGGGGTGGGCCCTAATCCAATATTATTGGTGTCCTTTTAAGAGGGGACATTAGGACACAGACACACACAGAGAGTTGCTATGTGAACCCACAAGGAAAAGACAGACCACTAAGCCAAGGAGAGAGGCCTGAGAAGAAATCAACTCTCCCAGCTTCTGGATCTCCGATTTGCAGGCCCTAGAGCTGTAACGTGATGCGTTCCTGCTGTTTAAGGCCCTGGTCTGTGGCACTGTCCCCAGGAGACTAACACAATAATTCACATAAACTTGCAGAATTCGACATTTTCTCTTTCTAATGTCTAGTAGGCTTTTTATTGTCTAATAATGTACATAAGAAAAGGAGGAACCAAATATTTGACAAAAATTATATCCGCAGTTAGAATATGAGCATCTGCCTAGAATTTTCTAATTTTCCAAAACAACCCCACGTATCTTTCCTATCTCAGTGGAAGATTTGCTGGCAGCTTTCCCCCTCTGTCTATAATATTAGCTCAAACTCGAATAACCCACGTGCTGAGGAGCAGGAAAACCATAGCATTTATTACAGGAGGGAGATCTCAGGTGTCCACGACCTTGGCTGCCTGCACGTACAGAGGAGGACTGGGGGCTCCCAGGGATTTATTGACTTATTGAGATGATAGGAGAGTCCACCCTGGAACCAGCCCCGTAATCCGGGGTTCCTTGGCATCTAAATCCCACGGTGTCTGCAGATAAAAGTGTGTGCACTCACAGTCTTTCTAGGATCACGCAACACTGACCGATCTCACACAATCGCCCCTGTGGCATTTCAGACAACCTGTATCCCAGCCCATTTCTCAACGAATCCTTACACCAATTTGTAAGTGATCTAACCTAATAGATCCTCTCCCCAGTCTGTGCTCGCCCCGCTTGGTAATCCAGGCAAAGCGGCTTCCCGGGGCTGTGGAGAGCATACAGCTCTTTGAAATGTGAGCCATATGAGGGAGCCCTAGAGGTTTATGTGACATTTGTAACACAATCCAGTTCCTAAATCATTCCCACATGTGAGGTTCAAAGTAAACACTGTGCTCCCCTGCTATCATTTTCAATTGCATGGCCCTTGGGGCTAAATCCGGAAAGCTAAGGAAATGGCTGTTTCCAGTATGCAGGTAAATTGTCGAGCTTCAAATGCTCATCAGTTTTAGGCTTGTTCCCCTGGCAAAGCTGTGATGCTTTGGGTTTCATTTCACTCGCTTCTCTGTCCGTCTCTTTGCAATTATTTCAATTTATCTGGACGCTGGCCTTGCCCACCACTGGTGCCGCAGACACCGGTGGAGAGAGCCTCTGTCCTCCCGGACAGGATGCCGTGTGCATCGTCTGTCGTAGTCAGCGCTCCAGCCTCTGTGTGTCCCCACTGCTGCAACTCTGGGTGTGGCTCTGGCACCTGACTCGCTTCCACCTGATGCTCCCGTGGTCAGAGTCTGTCATCGATGTCGCATGGCCACTTAGCACTGTCTGAGGCTGTGCGTGTTGCCTTTGGCTCTGTCGAGTGAAGGCTCCGGGACAGCAAGGACTTCTGTGATGGACCCGCTTGCTGTGGCGTCCCCGGCTCTTAGCACAGGCCTGGCACCCACAAAACAGCTGTCGGTGATCGTTCACGGAATGATGAGAAAACAAGCCCGTGGTTACTTGACCTTCCTTCCTTCCTTCCTTCCTTCCTTCCTTCCTTCCTTCCTTCCTCTTCCCTTCTTCTTTCCTTCCTTCCTTCCTTCCTTCCTTCCTTCCTTCCTTCCTTCCATTTTGTCAGCATTTCTGGATAGCCCGCTGTGCACCATTCACAGGGAATATGTGGACACAGTGATATGGTCCAAGGCAGAATGGAACCTAGAGTTCAGTGAGGAGGCATCCTGGGAATAATGTCAACCCAGGACGGTCACTGACCATTTTATTGGGTTGCTGACAAGATGTCGTGACCACATCAGCCAAGGACCCATTGAGCTGAAATTACGGCAGCTACTCCAATCAGGCGGACCCTGAACTGGGTCCTGAGGGACAGAGAGGAGTTGGCCAAATAGACAAGCAGGGGTGGGGTGGAGGAAGAGTCATTGCAAACACCAGGTACAGTGTTTTCAAAGGAACAGAAACCCGTGAGCATAGCACATTTTTCAGCAGGTAGAAGCAATTTCTCAGTGCTCAAAGTGAGATCTGAGTAGTGATGGTAGAAATGACAGAGCAAATAGGCAGGGGCACGTATTTTCAACACTTCCAGTACTTAGTAACATACTATAGTGTGAGCTATCCAGTATTTATCAAGTTGTTATTAAATGACTTATCGATCCATATCATTGTCTCCCGCTCAAGACTGTGCATTCCTTGAGGATCACCTCACAAGGAGCAGGTTTGTAAGTGTTGCTCAATGGGTATTTGTTGGATGGATGGGTGGATGAATGATAGATGGACAGATGATAGATAGATGAGTGGGTAGACGGATGAATGATGCGTAGATGGGTGGATGATAGATGGATGATGAATGCATAGATGTTGGATGGATAGGGGTTGTGTGGGCGTGTGTGGGCGGGTGGGTGGATCCACAGACCAATGGATAGATGAAGAAATATGTACGTTAAACTGAAAATACACAGTTCCCAACTTTGTAGCTGAAGATCCCCATAATTCCCCTTCTCCTACAGCCGCTCTGCTCCTCCTCGGCTGTCTCTGCCAGATGTCTCCAGCCTCAAGAGACTCTTCCTTCCAACCACCCAGCTTTCCCAGCCAAGTGATGCCGAGGGGCTGGGAAAGGTCACAGAGCCCGTTCTTTCCCACAGCCTCAGCGCGGAGGGTGGGAGGATTCTTCCCCCGAGGCTGGAAAGGAACCCGTGGGGGGACATCATTCGATTAGGGTCCACGTTATAAACCGAGCCGGGGGGGTGACTAAGGAATGTCAGTATCCCTGAAAACAACCTCACCTCCCCAGGCTCCGGCCCTGTGCCTCCATCACTGTCAGCAGACTCGTCCAAATGCTCGGCTGCTGCTCTGGCCCTTGGGTGGGAAGGTCCCCGCTCATCCCTGAGACGCCACGAACATGCCACGAACATGCCACGAATATAAAAGCAGCCACGTGGGCTGTTTTTATATTCATTAGCCTTCCTGTCTTGGCCCTACGACTCTCACATCTCGCCCCTTCTTGCTGAACACAAATTGGCCAAACCAAGGCTGATTAGGCTTCCAAAAAAAAAAAAAAAAAAAAAATCCTTTTTCTTTTGAGAACCGTCTTTGACTCTTCCATTAGCTAGCTAAACTTAGGCTGACCCACTTATTCGGGCTCTGTGAAAAGTCACCCCTTCTTTCCCAAGGCAGAGAGTTCCTAGGGAGTGATATCAAGCTGTGGAATTCCGATAAAAGGTTTGTAGCTAACCGTTCTCTGTGTTCTGGTTCGTCCTCTTTCGCCAAAAGCATACACGGCCCCACACCAAGCCAGGTGTTTGTCAGCAAGGAGAACTGGGACACAGGGTGTTCTAATATGGGCCCAAGAGCCTGGGGGCTGCAGCTCAGGTCACCTTTGGTGCGTCGGCAAGAGGAATCGTGCCCCGCTTAGGCGCTGTTGGAGTGCCTCTAAGAAGCCAGGGCATTTGCTGCTAGATGGGGGACTATTTTGAGTTTTGGCTACCAATCTTTCACTTAGCCGGCAAATAGAACTGCGGATCTGATATTCTGGAAAGAAGGTGGGCCAGAGGCACCTCCCTCCATTGTCCCCTTGATCTTTTAGAGTTCATATTCAATGACTTTGTCCCAGAGAATTATAACAAGGGCTGGATACTGGGCCCCAAGTTATTCAAGTACATCCATGCATCACTGAGGGGCTCACATGGCTGCTTAAATAGCAGCGTGTTCCCAAACAGTTGGATGTGTGGCAATATTGTATTCTATTATCATGGGTCGA
The DNA here is from genome assembly GCF_028018385.1 of Neofelis nebulosa. Lineage (NCBI taxonomy): Eukaryota > Metazoa > Chordata > Mammalia > Carnivora > Felidae > Neofelis > Neofelis nebulosa. Next base: position 6,122,329 of record NC_080782.1, on the reverse strand, counting down.
GTCATGTCATCCTCTGGATTTTTCTAGTCCAGCTTCAAGTTGACACTCACCAGTACATCCCTTTGACCATTAATTAGGCACATGCGGGAGAGGCATCCCCTGCCGCACGCCCAGCGTATTTATCTGTAGTTGCTATTAAACAAGGGTGTCTATGTGGCAAAGTCCCTGAGCTGTGGTGGGTCCTGTGATAGAGAGTTCACATATTTTCCTTGGAAACTTCTTCACAAAGAAACTACTACTCCCGACTTCCCCTTGAAAATACAGAAGAAAAAAAATTCCTAACAATCTACAGGGATGTTCTGAAATAAAGGCAGAATTTAACCTCTCTGATACACAACGGAGTCATGCTCTTTGTTAAAATCATCCATCTGGAAATATAGAAACATGATTTAGACCTTTTCTGAACCTGTTCCTTTACCTGTTAACCTTCGGAAAGCGAATTAAAGCTGGTGGAAGGTGCTGAGTTAACTGCAATTGAATCAAGGACCATGGAGACAGATGTCTGTTCCGGAACCATGCGGTGGGCTGGGCACTTGCCAGGGGAACTAAAAACATGTCGAAACGACCTTGCCGTATACCAATGCTCCTCTCAAATTCAGAGCACACCCATCCACAAAAATGTTCCTCCAGGAACAATTGTAAAAGTGACAGTAATCGCATAAGAGTAGCAACGGTGGTGCTAAAAAATATTAACACCATTTTAAATTTTCTTTAAGTTTATTTATTTTGAGAGAAAGAGTGGGGGTGGGGGGGGGCGCTCGACCGGGGGAGGGGCAGAGAAAGACGGAGAGACAGAATCCCAAGCCGGCCCCACACTGTCGGCACAGAGTCCGACGTGGGGCTCGAACCCACGAGCCAGGAGAGCATGACCTGAGCTGAAATCAAGAGTTGGATGACTGGCTGAGCCACCCAGGTGCCCCCGTACTTACACCATTTTAAATGCCTACTTTGCTCTGACACTTTACGCGTGGAAACCCGGATGATGGGACCATCATCAGCTCCAATTCATTCAGGTTAAAACTCCCATCCAGTTGCCCATGTTGATACAGACTTAAAGATGTTCCCCGGACATAGGCAACGTGACACAGGCTTTCACCCAAAGTCTGTCGGTCAGAGTTCCTGGTCATGCGAACGTGCGAAGGCAGCCCGAGACGTGACTGCATCACGAGGCTTCGCGTGTCTTGCTTCCCTACAGGCTCCAGCTCAAACTGCTGTCAGGATTCTTTACAGAGAAAAAAAATTACAAGTGTCGCTTCGCATACATCGTTCACTTTATAAGGAAACCCCAAAGAAACGCTACGCAAGTAGGTCTCATCTTGCACGGCCGGAGTGGGCGAGTGTCCTGGGTTTTTCTGGTGGGTGGTTTGGGCTGGTTTTTGGTTTTTTCAGAAAACCCATACCAAAAGCGTGGGTGGTCTGACTGGTGAGTGGGACTGGAAGCCATGAAGACACATGAAATCGCTTGGCCTTGTAAAGCCTTGTTCATCATACGCTACTGGAAAATGAGGATTGCATTTGCTCTTGGCCTAGAGTCTAATATGCACAACAGAGATCAGCTTTGGTTACATGTATCTGAAAATTGAAGTTACAGAAGGTGAATGTTCAGAAATCAGAGTGCAGTTTAATACAGAAGGGACATGACGCATTTTCTCTTCTATTTGAGGTGACTTAAGGAAAGATACGGGGCTGTCCGCTTCTCAATAATTGGGTGGAAGACCGGAGTGGCGATCACACTGGTCGCCAGCGACCTTCATATTTTATAGTCCCCCAAGCAGGCGCCCCTCACACTGGCCACGCCATGGCCGGGTGTCAGGAAAACACATGCATGACCGTGATCGTCCCATTTCCTCCCTGGGTTTTCGCGGCTGGCAGACGGTTCCATCAGACCTGGTGGCCCCTACGTGGCCGCGTAGCAAGTCAGAGGGAATGAAACCTTCCTGACCAAATTCCCCTTCGTTTTCGGACTCCTGTATGACAGCAGACTTGAAATAACCACGTCAGCAACCCCACACTCGCCCTCTGTCATTCTTCGGGAGTGTCGGACGCGGAACGATGAAAAAAGGGCACTTTTTGTAAATGGCAGAAACAAAGGAAACAACAGCCATGGGGTAGATGTTTTGCATTTTCACATAGCAACGAAAAGAAAGCGTGTTCAGAAAATGGCAAAATTTGTATGTTTTGCCTTTTCTTGCATTTTTTTTTTAATTGCAAATCTTCCTCTCACAAGATGGAAAGGTTTTCCCTCACGACGCTGTGTTATTTATAGTATGACCCCATGCTGCGTCCTCTTTCTGGGCCAGCAGTGACCTACCTAATACATTTCACACCTCGAGCAGATCATGGTTTAACACCATCTCCTCCTCTACAGAACAGAAGTAGTAATCGTGTTAATGAAGCACATAATAATAATAATGGCAGGGGAGAAATGCAGTGAAAATGTCTTTTTAATCTTTTTTTAAATGTTTATTTATTTTTGAGAGAGAGCGCGCACGTGAGCAGGGGAGGGACAGAGAGAGAGGGAGACGCAGAATCCCAAGCAGGCTCCAGGCTCCGAGCTGTCAGCACAGAGCCCGACAAGGGGCTCGAACCCACGAACCGTGAGATCATGACCTGAGCCAAAGTCGGATGCTCAACCGACTGAGCCACCCAGGAGCCCCAAAATGTCTTTTTTACTGAACTCGATATAGGTATATATAATCACATCAGTTAGAAATACAAAGTATAATAAACATCATAATAAAAGATACACTAATACACGTTTTGAAAAAACCAGGGAAACTTATAGCTATGTATTGGTCTAACATCTTAATGAATTATATTGCAATGTCTGTTTTCGATACCTAACTTCTTGCATTTTCATGTTCAATGGACATAGAACAAGATCTGTCATGTCTCTTCACCCATAGTTAATCAAAAAAGCACTTCCTAAATTTTAATTTTTAAAAATTGTTTGCACATGAGAGAACAGATATATGAATGTTAGGAAGGTCTTACCTACCAGGGTAACATTGTCAGAGATTTATAAAAACCACGTCACAATAAATTCCAGAAACTGAAATACTGTTGATATCTTTGTTTCAAATGTCTCTGCAGTTGAAGTATTGTCCCTAAGATAGCTGCACCTGAAAATTCACCATAAATTTCTACTAAGGGAAAACATTCAAAGGAATCTCAGAAAATGGCTGAATATTAACGAACATTGAGAATGTTTATTCCATTGTTTTATGATTTTTTAATTAAAAAAATTTTAGTGCTTATTTTTGAGAAAAAGAGTGAGTTTTAGGGGTTTTTTAAAAATATTTTTTAATGTGTATTTTTGAGAGAGAGAGAGAGAGAGAGAGCATGAGCAGGGGGAGGGACAAAGAGACAGAGGGAGACACAGAATCCGAAGCAGGCTCCAGGCTCTGAGCTGTCAGCACAGAACCCAATGTGGGGCTCGAATCCACGAACTGTAAGATCCTGACCTGAGCCAAAGTTGGACGCTTAACCATCTGAGCCCCCCAGACGCCCCTTTAGAAGTGTCCAGTTCTCGGTGAAATTAACAAAAATATTCAAACAAGTCCTGCCGTTCCTTCTGGCAAGAAAAGGCCAGCATCCTTTGTCCTCTGCCCTGACCTTCTGCCTTGAAATTTGATTATTTTCTTTCTGTGTGAATTTCCATTTACTTACATATTATTATCGCATAGTTAATGGTGTTCTCTACAAGGTCTGTGTGCTGATCTTCAAGGAACAATTTTAAAGCCTGAGTTTTACTATACGATGTTTATGGTTGAATCTGGATGTTTGTAAATATTTTCTATCTGATTTACTTGATTTAAAATCTCACATCCGAAAAAAAAGTGGCTCAGGAACAAACATCACGTTACAGCAGAAAACAAAATCTCAGGAGCATCTCTGGTGGCCGCATTGAGGTTCAGACTGTAAATGCACTTCAAAGGCTGAGGTAGACTTTTCAACATTGGTTTTGGCTCCATGAAGAGCTTTGTGAACATATTCAGCAGAGGGAGACGTTTCTTGGTTATACCCCTAGTTTAGAGCATTTCTCGCCTATATTATTTATAAGGAAAGGAATAAATTATTGTTTTCCAGATGTTACAGAAGTCATCGCGAAGGCAAACTTCCAGTGGCCGTCCGGAACAACAGAAATGAGGTAACTCAAGCTCTGTTTCCTTGTGTTTATAATGTCTATGCTACCATTTGAAATTTTGAATTTCTTGTTTACATGCAGCACTATGTAATTCTGAGGCTGGTACCCAGGGCAGGCTCTAACAATGCTGAACTCCTACACATTTCCTCCCAAAATAAATGCAGGAACTTTCACTCACGGCTGGTGGGAATGCAAAATGAGACAGCTACCTCGGAAGACAGTCTGGCAGTTTCTTAGAATTTTAAGAAAAGAAAAATGAAATAAAAACTTAGTCTTTGACCCGGAAATCCCACTCCTATGTGTTTAACCAAGTGAACTGAAATCTTTACACAGATTTCCCTCAATAGGTGAATGAATAAACAGTCATATATTCATACAGCAGTATAGTACTTAGTGATAAAAAGGAACCAGATATTAATTCACACAACTACATGGATGAATCTTAAAGACAGTTTGCCAAATTAAAGACGACTTACCCAAAAAGTCACCTGTTGTATAATTCTAATCATATCACACAGTCTGGAAAAGGCAAAAATTATAGGTATTAAAAAGAGATCAGTGAGGGGGTGCCTGCGTGGCTTAGTCAGTTATGATCACGGCCATGATCTCACCATTAGTGAGTTTGAGCCCCGCATCGGATTCTGTGTCTCCCCCTCGCTCTGCCCCTCCCCTGCTCATGCTCTGTCTCTGTCTCTCAAAAATGAATAAACGTTAAAAGAAAAATTAAAAAAAAAGAGAGATCAGTGGTTGTCAAGGGTTTGTTAATAAAAGAAATTAGCACTCTGGCAACAGGGCCTGTAATGTGTGAAAGTTAAGAAATGAAAATCAAGGGCACCTGGGGGGCTCAGTCAGTTCAGCGTCGACTCTCGATTTGGGCTCAAGTTGTGATCTCACGGTTCATGAGATCGAGCCCAGAGTCCCACTCTGTGCTGACAGTGCAGAACCTGCTTGGGATTCTCTCTCCTTCTCTCTTTCTCAAAACAAATAAATACAACTTAAAAAAACATGGGCGACTGGGTGACTCGGTTGGTTAAGCATCTGACTTCGGCTCAGGTCATGATCTCGCGGTCCGTGAGTTCGAGCCCCATATCGGGCTTTGTGCTGACAGCTCGGAGCCTGGAGCCTGCTTCAGATTCTGTGTCTCCCTCTCTCTATTCCCCTCCCCTGCTCACACTGTCTCTCTCTCTCTCTCTCTCTCTCTCTCTCAAAACTAAACATTAAAAAATATTTTTAAAAAACCTAAAACTTAAAAAAAAAAAAGAAATGAAAATCTAAGGACAACCAGTCAACTAGGCTATCCCAAAAAATACAACCACTTAAGCTATAGCCAACCAAATAATTTCCTCACTTTGCTTTCCTTTCTTTTCTAGAAAAGTCTTTCCCCTAGATCCTGTCTGTGGAGCACGGCTAACAGCTTCTGCTTTGGTGCTGCCCGATTCGAATTGGTTTCTGTTCAGATAAAATCTTAGAATCTTCACTATGCCTCAGTTGATCTTTACCAGTGTATACAACGGAATATTATTCAGCCACGAGGAGGAAAGAAATCCTACCATGTGTGACAACATGGATGAACATACAGAACATTATGCTGAGATAAGCCTGACAGAGAAACACAAATACTATATAATCTCACTTAAATGTGGAATGTAAAAAAAAAAAAAAAAAAAAAAACCAAAAGGCCAAAGTCCTAGAAATGGAGAGTAGCCTGTGGTTGCCAGGGGCTGGAGGGTAAGGAAATGGGGAGACATTGGTCAAGGAGTCAAGTCTTCAGTTATGAGATGAGTCAGTTCTGGGGAATCTAATGTACTGCGTGGTGACTACAGTTAGTAGTACAGTATTGTATACTTGAAATTTGCTGAGAGTAAATCTTAAGTGTTCTCATCTCACATACACACACACACACACACACACACACACACACACACACACACAGATGGTAATCATGTGAGGTGATGTGTTAACCTGATTGTGGTAATCACTTCACAAAACATATGTATATCAGATCATCAGATTGCACAACTTATTCTTTTACTTGAGAGAGAGAGAGAGAGGATCCTAAACTGAAATCAAGAGCCACACGCTCAACAAACTGAGCCATCCAGGGGCCCCTATATTTTCAATACGTACAATTTTATTTGTTAATTATACCTTAATTAAGCTGAGAAAATCTTGAACAATTAACTTCAGCTTTCTGGTTTTCTATTGTATGTATTTTTTTCTATTTAATTCCATTCTTCTCTCATCTTGATAGATTCTTTTATATTCTTGGAGTTTAATTTACTGGTCATTTTCTAACTTACCAGTATATGAGCTTACATTATGGACTTTTAAGCTTTTTTAATTTCATAATGTAACAATTTAGACCCACAGATTTAGACCCAGAGCACTGATTGAGTCATATACTACAAATTTAGGTATGTCCATTTTTTCACCAAAATGTTTTCTGATTTCCTTTGTGATTTTTCTTTGACTTGTGGGTCATTTTGTGTATTGCTTATTTTTCAAATATTTGGGGTTTTTCTCTAGTTTAATTTTAGTTCTTGACTTTTGGTTAATTCTTAAAAAACCTGTCGTATAGTCTTCGTCTTTTTGAAAGTTGGTCTATTCTGGCAGATATTCAGTATAAACTGGAAAAGAACCCTGTTTAGAAAGTATTGGTGTTATATAGGTCAACCAGGCCCATTGGTTTTGTTGCTTAAAATCTTCTAAATGTTAACTGTTTTGTCTTTTTGTCTGCTCATTCTCTCCACGACTAAGTGTGGTATTATATTTCCCAACTCAGATTTCGATTATTTATTTATTTTGAAGTTACTATTCAGTTTTTACTTCCCTTTGCTGCCAATTTTTTTTTTTTAATTTTATTTATTTTTGAGAGCTAGAACAAGTAGGGGAGGGGCAGAGAGAGAAGGGGACAGGGGATCTGAAGCAGGCTCCGTACGGACAGCAGAGAGCCCAATGTGGGGCTCGAACCCATGAATTGTGAGAACATGACCTGGTCCGAAGGCAGCCGCTTGAGCAAGCGAGCCACTCGGGCACCCGCCTAACTCAGAGTTTAGATTTGGCTTTTCCTCCTTTTAGCTTTTCTGACAAGTGTATATATTTTTGGAGGTTTGTTATTAGGTGCGTATGTACTTAGGATTTTCATGTCCTCCTTATTCATTCTAATCACCATGAACATATCTCCACTAGCGTTTCTTGAACTTTTCTTTTTATGTTGATTTCACTGCATCTGCTTTGTTTGCACAGCACGTCCTTTTCCAAGCTTTCAGACAGTGTGTCTCTTCTAAACAGCATCTGCATGGGTTTGCTTAATATTCTTTTATTCATTGGGCACCTGGGTGTCTCAGCCAGTTGAGCGTCCAACTGTTGATTTCAGCTCAGGTCATGATCTCATGGTTGTGGGATCGAGCCCCGTGTTGGGCTCTGCACTGAGCCTAGAGCCTGTTTGGTCTCCCCCCCGCCCCACCCCGTCCCTTCCTCCCTCCCTCTCTAGATACATAAACATTTTTTTAAAAGGAAAAAAAATATATTTTTACTTGTTTAGTACATTTAACGTAATTACTGAATCCTTGGTTGGTCCAGCATGCTCATTAGAAATAAAGCGAGGATGTAAGCTTTACGAGGCTTGGCTTTCCAGAAAATGTTACATTCGCTGTGTAATTCTGGTCACGCGAAGACATTCCATCATCTAAACAGCCCTCTTGTGTAAGTGATGCCCCCCTTATGTAACACACGCATGTGCTGAATCTCAGCCGGGACCTACGGTACCGTGGAGGAACAGGGGAGGTGGGCCTAGATTTCTCTGCACCTCCCCCACGTCCTCAAATTCCCTGCACACCTGACATTAGTAAAGGCAGATACTGGTTAAGATCTCCGACTCTCGTGACCCTTTCTATCACATCAGCTCTCTATGCGATTTCGCTGTTCCAACCTGGGACCCCTTCGATTCAGTCTCGACCAGAGGAAGCTCTCAGGAGCGTAGTGAGATCAGGTCACTCCTCCAGCCAAGTGGCTTTCTAGACACTCAGAGGAAATGCCATCATCTCCAACAGTCTCAAGGCAGGCACAGTCAGACCTCCCCTTGTCTCTTCTGTTCCTCACATTTGCGACACTGTCCTACATCAGGGCCTCTGTCCTGTCCCCTCGGCCTGAGGAAATCCACAATGGCTGGCTCCCTGTCCCTCTCACGTCTTTCCCTTCCCAGTGAGGTCCTACTTGCCGGTACACGAGATCTCCTCCAGACCACTCTCTCCGTAGCCTCCACCTCCTTCTCAGACACGTATAAGCGGTACGTCTATTTATTCGTTGCTGTCTCTCCTCAACGTAAGAACGCAAGCTTCCTGGGAACAGAGGCGTTTCATCTGTTGTGTTCACTGCTGTAGCCACAGTACTTTGAGCAGTACCTGAAAATGTATACTTTCAAGTATCTGTGAAGTGGGTGAAATTCCCCTCTGGGTACCGTTCTGGCTGCACCCCATGTGTACATTTAGTCCTTCAAAAGAAATCCGCCCCAGATACTCCGTAATCCGTTTTTATTTCCTCCTATGCTATGGATCATTTGCAGGTGTTTAAAATTACGATGTTCTCTGTGGGTTACTTTTTATAGTTCATTTCTAACCACCCAAGGGTCAGAGAACAATGCCTTATGTTATGCAACCTGTTTTCTCTTCTGGCCTCGTTCATAATCGATTTTAAGTTTCAGGTGTATTTCAAAGCAAGGAGGGTCCCAGTTTGTCGGATGTGGCACATACACCCAATTTTCTAATTATCAAGCTCAAATTCTCATGGTTTTTTTCTTAATCTGATTCAGTTTAGAATCCATCAGGACAGACATACAGATGTGCTACACAGAGCGAAGAACCTCCTGGGCCGTCGGCTTTCTAGTGAGAAACCCCCATTGCAGACGGCTACCCCAAGTTCCGGTTTTCACTCATCAGCGTCGTTACTGAAAGTAATGGGTCTGAGAGCGGCTCGTCAGAACAACTGAGGTTAGGAAGCATCTCTTACTGGTAACACCAGTGGTGCTCCAGATAGGACGGAATCTGGACAGAGTAATTCAGAGGTAGTCGCCACCCGCAAAGGTCAGACTATCTAGCAAGGCCCTTGGGTAGTGCCTGAGACTTAGCCCTAAAATAGCCCTGTGTCCCCACTGGGTTGGAGGGCAGCTCACAGCGTCAGGAGGAACAAAATCCTGCCCCTGGCACATCAAAACCACCTCAAACTTTTCCTGGAAGACGCCGTGGACCATCTAGAGAGAGAGACCCGGAACCCCACTAAGCTGACGTAACAGGCTCCAGGAGCTGTCGTGTGTCGGATCGCGAACGCGCTTTTAATAAACACGGTACAGGATCTGAGCTGACACCTATCTTCACGACTCACCGGCGAGGCTGCGAGGGAGCTGACCGACCTGCTCTAACACCTGACACCCAGCAGCGTCTAACAGGACTAACCTGGAGGCCGTATGCAGACAAGACGGCTCAGGATGGGCTCCAGCGGCACCGGGGTGGCCTGTCACTTTCTCTTCACAGGGCAGTTGCGGGTCACGGTATAGACAATATTGGCAGGGGAACACGAGCTCTTGTTACCTCTTGTTACAGTTTTCAAAAGTAAAGAACATGGTGCTTTGTCCTTTTTAACGTTCTCATCTTAAGTCCTTTTTGGCTGATATATACAAGCACGTGCTTATCATTAAGTCTGTAACTGGATTTGTTTGATACGTTGTTTTTTTAGATTTGTTTAAATATAAATTTGTTATATATGAATAATATAATTCTATATATAATTCTAAATCTATAAAATAGGTTAAATAGATTTGTTATAAAATATACGAAATAAGACTAGAGAATAATGTAATAAACAGGCATAAAGCTTTATCAAATCTTAACATTATTTATTTTTCAAAATGACCAGGAATCTTTGACAGGTAGATTTGTTTTATAAATGCCAATCTCTTGAATAAAAAACCAGTGAACATCAGAGCCTAGAAAAATTAATACCCTTTTACGTTTTTTTTTCTGTACTGACAAATTTTACAAGAATTTGTCACTGGGAGCTGTCGTAGGCTCTTGGGCGGCTGGAACAGCACACCAGACGGCGGGTGCCTTACAAACCATTACTTCTCACGGTTCCGGAGGCTAGATGTCCAAGAGGAGGGTGCCGGTGGGGCCCGACTCTGGAGAGAGCCCTCTTCTGGCCGCAGACTATGGGCTTCGTGTCCCCCCCAGGCAGGAGCCAGGGGGCTCTGGGGGGCCTCCCGTGTCAGGGTACTGATCCCATTCCTGAGGGCTCCACCCTCGTGACCCAAGTGCCTCCTAGAGGCCCCACCTCCTACTATCATCACAATGGAAGTTAGCACAGGAACACATGAATGGGGGTGGGGGGATATAAATATCAGACCACAGTAGGAATTTTTAGAACACAAGGACACTAATTTAAGTAGGTATTTTAAGCCTAGGACACAATTTGAGTGATAGCATGGGGTTAAAATAATGTAGAAAAACTAAAAACTATGCCAAAAGGAGCAGAGGAGACGAACGGGGCGGGGGGGGTGGAGGTGTAGTTTTACTAAAATATGTACTTGCTCGCATCTGTAAACTATGCAAATTTCCCTAAATTCTGGAACTAGGATATTAAGAAGCAATTGTGGTAAGTCATATAAAATAGAATTTTAAAATATAGGTCACATTTTTAAAGTCATTTAAAAAAAATCTCTATAAGCATTACCTTAGTATTTTTTTATCAGAGATATAGTCTTGGCAATAAATAATCATTTGACAAGGTTATACACATCTTCCTTAACTTACAGTGAGGTTACAGCCCAACAAATGCATTCTAAGTTAAAAACTTCGAAAGTCGAAAAGCATTTAATCCGCCTAAGCTACCGAACGTCACGGCTCAGCCCGGCCTACCTCACACACACGCCCGCACGGACGTGAGCCCTGAAGGTGCAGCTTAGTGCCGACCACCTCGATTTACCGAGCGCTGCACCGAAAGAGACAAAACGTTTGCGCGGTACAGACGGCGGCCGGGCCTAGGGACTCCGCCACGTCCCGCAAACCGGAGAGCGAGACATCATCACTCGTCCCCGACCCGGGGAAAGAGCAAAACTCGAACTGTCGAGTACACTTTCTACCGGATGCGAACCGCTCTCACCCACCGTAAGGTCAAAACGTTGGACGTCAGGGACTGTCTGTGTCCACAAGTAATCACACACCACACACGGTTCATTTTAATACATGAATATTCTTTACGGTAGAGTTCACGTAAGAATAAATTATTTTCACCTGGTTTATAAAAACTGCCAAATTAAGTTCACGAGCTTTAACTATCACCCACTCAGCTCTAGGGCCCACGCCCTGTCCTGGGAAGCCTCGTCGCGTACAGACAGACGCCCTGGGAACGGACAGAGGGACCTGTGACGTTCCCCAGGACGCAGTGGCCGGCCCGGGAGGCGCCGGTGTAGGGGCCGAAGCGTGGTGTGCTGAGCGGCAGGGGCATTTACGGAAAACCAAGCCGGAAGTCTGCTGTAATGGGAAGCGATCCACTCCTGCCCTACCTCCTCCAAGAAACCTTTCTTAATTTAGTTTCAAAAATTCAAAGTCTCAGTTTCAGTGAAATTGTCTTTTAGCGCTTTCAGCCAAAAAAGCACCACTCTTTTCTTTTTTGATTTTATGACCAAATATCCTGAAGGTACCGTTTTTCTTCTTTTAAAGTAGCCAATGTTTTCATTGCCTCTAGTTTTTCAACTCCAGTCTCTTTGCTTATTATCTCCACAAGGGTATCATTGACATCTTTGGCCATATTCTTTGCATCTCTAGAAAAAAGAATAATAGCGTCAGTGTTTAGGAAACAAGAATTTTCACTGAAGCCTCCGTAATTCACAAATCTAATCCCACAGACTCCACCATCACCCACCCTGGTCCTCCCTCCGTCTCTCTGGGAAGCGACCCAACAGGTGCCCCAGCCTGTCAGCTGTCAGGCCTTCACCAGTGACCCATCCAAACCTCAGAGCTGATCACTGCCAGCTGGAAACCCTCAAAGGCGCCCCTGCTCCAGGAGCAGCCAAGTTCAAGGTCTCAGGACCCCATAAACCTAGCTCTGCTCATGGCCCTCATCCCCCCACTTCATTCTCTGGGCACACAGCGGAACTTGCATTCCCAAGGGCAACCAGGTTTCCACCTACAAGCCTTCATATGGACACGCACATGCCTGTGCACATGCACACACACACACACACACAAATATTAACAGACGCATTAACTGTGGGCCTGGCTCTAAGTGCTTCGACATGTTTTAGCCTATTCACTGATAGGACAGGGTGAGTGACCCTCCTGTGCCCCTGCAGTCCCCTCCAACCACCTGCTGATGTGGCTTTCTCAGCAGGGAGTAAGCTGTTTGGGGGCAGGGAATGTACTGCACTTATCACTCCATATCTGAACCGTGCCAGACAGGACGCTGGTGGCACCTGGGTGGCTCAGTCAGTTAAGCGTCCGACTCTTGATTTTGGCTCAGGTCACGATGTTGCAGCTCGCGGGATCGAGCCTCACGTTGGGTTCTGCGCTGACGGCATGGGGGCTACTTGGGATTGTCTTTCTCCCTCCCTCCCTCCCTATCTGCTCTCCCCCGCTCGCTCACACACCTGCACACATGCGCTCTTAAAAACAAACAAGTTAAAAAAAAACAAAGTGTCACGCAGGACTCCAAGATGTCGGGAACAGAACCTGTCCCGCCCTTGCGGTAACACTTGTTGAGAAAGGCGTCTCCAGGGGCCTCCTCGACTTGGTCGTGCTCTCCCCTCCACCACTGCACCGGAGTTTTCATCCCCACAGCCCTTCCCCGTAGCCCCAGTGGCTGCAGCTGCCACACCTCCTGGTCTCCACTGTCCTCTTGACTGTCAGCAGCACAAGGCTCCCGGCTTGGGACAGTGGTCCCTGGGCTGAGGGACAGGATCACTCCTGCTGAGGCGCTGGTCCGCATGAGGGCACCACGGGGTCTCGTCCTGAGCCCCGACCACAGACCACCATGATGCACATTATCAACTCCACTGCACAGATGGGAAAGTGAGGCACCAGGAATGAGTAAAGAACTATTCCTGGGTTAACATTTTAAGACTCTGGACACATAAGATAGCCCCCGAGTGCTCCGTTACCAGTTATCCATAGACTTGTGCAACTGACTTTGCCTCCAGTAGTTGAGCTGCATCTAAAACTCCAGCCTATTCCTCATCATTGACAACTCTACAGTCTCCAAAGTGAAGGTCAAATACTTCTCTAAAAGCTAAATGAAAATGTAAACCAACATCATGTCCAGAATCTCTGCCTTTATCAACCAAAAGCAAGGAGTCAAAAATCCATTAATAGGTCACAAAATCAACTCAGCGGTCAAAACCGATTTTTTTAACAATAAGACAGAATAGACGTTATCACAACAGGTCATGAGAAGTCAATAGAAAAAGCTCTGTTTTATAAAACCTGTTTCAATTATATCTATTCCAGATCACTGTACCAGTATTTCTTCTTCGGTATCACAGTTTAAAAACAAAACAAAACAAACAAACAAAAAAAACCTGACTTGGTGATTTACAACATGTTTTAAACACCAGGGATGTGGGGGCACCTGGGCAACTCAGTCGGTTAAGCATCCATCTTCGGCTCAGGTCATGATCTCATGTCTTGTGGGTTCGAGCCTTGCGTCGGGCTCTGTGCTGACAGCTCAGAGCCCGGAGCCTGCTTCGGATTCTGTGTCACCCTCTCTCTCTGCCCCTCCCTGGCTCACACCCTGTCTCTCTCTCTCAAAAATAAATAAAAACTTAAAAAATAAATAAATAAATGCCAGGCATGTGTTAGAATTAAAAACAACTCTTTCTCACTTCAAAAGTCCTTTCTATTTAGCAGTTTTTTTTAATTCCATTGACAAGTTGGTAAGTTCCCCAAATTTTTATTTTTAATGGCAATTTTGGGATTTCTATAATAGATCTTGCTTCAAAAAGTAAATAAAACTTAACATAAAGAAAATTCCTGGCTTAGGTCAACTTTGACATAAATTATGCCTTGAAAAAAAGGATCTTTAGATTCACATTCTCAGAGTAAAAAACCAGAGTTCTCCTTAGTTAGGTCAGCTGCACACGTCACATATTCTTGGACACAACAGAATCAGTCCTGAGACTGCAAGTTCAATGATTAACGTCTTAATAACAGAAAGAACTTCTAGAGGCTAAAACATGTATTCAATACGGCACACGGCATTCTGAAAAGCAAGGATTAATTTTCACTTCTATTTCTCGGATGACAACATCTTGGCTGCCAAATGTATGTTAAAATCATTTTAGAACTTGTATTCCTATTCCTGTACTTAGGAATCAAATCAGTCATCCCTACCCACCTAGGTTAACAGTCCCTGGTTCGCTTAATAAGTATCATCAACTGTCTTCGCCGACCCGGCCCCTGAGCCTGACGGCCACTCACCCACACACGTAAATGTAGCCGCTCTCCCGAAGAAGGACCCCGGCCACCTGCTTGCTGTGAAGCCACATGTTGTCTTGCACATACTTTACTGGGGCTTCCTCCTCCCCGACAGGAGCCTCTCTCGAGAAGGAGACCTTCAAGTGAGTTAGGACCCCACGCTTACGGAAGTGTCGGAGCTCTTCTCTGAAATACGGTATATGAGTTACTTGAAAGTTCATCCTCTGAAGCTGAGAAAGCCTGGAATCAGAATACTAGAATTGTGTCGTACCTGAATAAATAATCCCTTTCCTTATGTCGGCAGCCAAAAAACAACCACATTGCTCCGAAGTGTCCCTCTGGATGTTGTTCTTGGAGTTTCTCTCTACGTGAGAAAGAAAGTGGAGATGTTGGACATAAAGAATATGTAAAACTGGGGTGCCTGGGCAGCTCAGCCGGTTAAGCGTCCGACTTAGGCTCAGGTCATCATCTCACGGTTCGTGGATTCGAGCCCCGCGTCGGGCTCTGTGCTGACAGCTCGGAGCCCGGAGCCTGCTTGGGATTCTGTGTCTCCCTCTCTCTCTGCCCCTCCCCCACTCACATTTTGTCTCTCAAAAATAAACAAGCATTAAAAAATATATATATATGTAAAACCAAGCTATTAGGTCAGGAAATACCCCCAAGAAACCGAGGCAGGGTTCGCAGTCACTGAGTGACCACTGTGCCATGTTCCCAGGGATCCCCGGTCCCTCCAGCAGCCGCTACAACAGGCATTACCTGTGGGCTGCAGGCACCTATGAGCATTTCGTGGGGATCTAGGAGGATGACCCAGAACATCACAGTGTGAAACCTACACTGACTTCTACATTCAATCTTGGTAGTGACTCTGAATAAAATTAACTCTCAATTAATGGAATGGAAACGTGGCCCCGGGCTTTAAGCAGGAGAACGATCTGCTGAGAACTGTTTCAGAAATGACACAGCGATGAGACGAGCCGGCCACGTCTGCCCTTCCCCTCTGCTTCCTTGAGGAAAAAACGAAAACAAAGTAAAAACAACAAAAAGACTCTGTCCACAGGATATTACACCACTATGTGGAGACCAGCACACAAAAAGAATTGTTCAGGATTTCACAGACAGGGAGAGAAGGACAACTTGTTGTACATCAAAGAGTTCTACACCGATACGAAGACACATCTATTCAGATCGATCTGCTGAAAATTACTGACGTTGGGGTTTAACTTTGAACCTTTGGTGTAAGCGAATCTCCGTCAGTAGCAGCTTTATCCAGTTAAGGGACACATGGGACAGTGCGCACATCATCACAACAGAAAGTGGTGCCTGAAATCTGTCCCCAGCTACACGTTATAAACTATGTGCAGCTGGGGGAAAAAAAAAGAAAAATAAAGTGCTGCCATAAAAAGGGAGCTTCTAATACATAACGAAACCTCTGGGAGATAGCACATTTACTTTTCCCATGGTGACAAATTATGCTATGAGATCACACATTTGATAATAATTTTTTAAAATAAAAATTTTACAACCCAAGTCCAATATCCAAAAAAGTCACTGCAGAAACAAAAAAAGGTGCTCTGTCGTATTTCTAGCCAGTATCACAAGCGATACATTTTCTCACTAGTCAAAGAAAGCACACACCTGTGTTGCAGGAAACCAATGAAGGGCGCTATGCCAGTTCCCGGACCCACCATTATGACGGGGGCGGCAGGGTCACTCGGTAAGTGGAAAAAACCGGTCGTTCGAGGAGAGATGGAGATCTGGAATATTAAACCAATGCTCGTGAGTCTGAAAGAAAACCTAGACAAAGGTACGTAAGCAAGATGATCTTTGCTAGAGAAATTAAACAGCAGCATCAGATCTTACTGAAACCATGAACATTTCCACCACCAAAGAGAAAAACACAAGCCTGTCTTGCAAAGTTTTACTTTCCGTCGAAATCAAAGGTGCTTTAAAAATGACAGGTATATCTTGAAGGTAGAACACTGAACAGATACAATCACATTCTTGTCCTGGGCCCGTGGATAAGATCTGCTTTCTAGTAGGCAACCCATTATATATATCATGGAGAAATGCACGAAAACCTGAAGACAGGATTCTCTGTGTTCGCACACGAAGGGGCAACGAAGATTAACAAGATGGAGTGAAAGTTTCCAGTGCAAATTAGGCAACGGAAGGAAAAAGCAGAGGGTTGCTCCAAAGATGCTAGAGAATTGTGCCGTATTTGTTAATCTGGGGTCAATGTTATGTGTCTGCAAAAGGGGAAGAATAAGTAAGCCGAATACACAGATAAATGCAACCTTTTTGCTAAAATTTCCAAAGATTGTTCTTCTAAACTGTGTGCCAGAAATACTTACAAGGAATCAACTTCTAAATATATTTCAGTTCCAGTCTCACTTTGCTCTGCGCAGAAGTTATACCGGGTAATGGGGAACTGCTCTACACACCCATGTGTAATTAGACACGTTTTCTCCTTCGGTGGAAGGAAAATCATACGAGGCTCATCAACGTGATGAACACCGTACTTTTTATTTTTTTATTTATTTATTTAAAAAAAATTTTTTTTAACGTTTATTTATTTTTGAGACAGAGAGAGACAGAGCATGAACAGGGGAGGGGCAGAGAGAGAGGGAGACACAGAATCCGAAACAGGCTCCAGGCTCTGAGCTGTCAGCACAGAGCCCGACGCGGGGCTCGAACTCACGGGACGTGAGATCATGACCTGAGCCGAAGTCGGACGCTTAACCGACCAAGCCACCCAGGCGCCCCAACACCGTACTTTTTAAACAAAGAACCAGCAGAGCTGTGAGTGAACGCGTGCTCTCATTCTGGTCATTAACGTTACCTTGGCCTTGACTCATTCAAGTATGAGTCTCCCTGCCGGTACTCAATAGGACAAGCACTATGGATACAGAAATGAACAAAACAAGATCCCTGTCTCCGAGGACTTACATTTTCGGAACAAGAGACGATAATCAGACATTTGTCCGTAAAATGACTGGTAATAAGACGCGTGAGGCAAAACAAAACAGGATACACCGGGTATGACAGGAGCATGTTGGTGACAGGGACTGCCAGGCAACCAGCATCGGTCCACTCTCGCTGCAGCAGACCCCACACGGCTCACAACACCTCCACACACGTCTTCCTGGCTCTCCTGTAAGGCTATGGGTTGGCTATAGCTCTCTGCACCACAGACCAACTTCACCCACTTCCAAGCCCCAGCAGCGTCCCTGACCCGCGGCGTCCCGTCCTCCTGTCGCAGCCGCACCGGCAGGGAGCTCCCGCCGGGCCAGGCACGCATCCTGTCCGCTCGCGTCTCAAGGCGCGATCTGGCCACACACCGTCGGGAGGGGCAGTCCACGCCTCCCAGGGACAGGGGGCGTCTGTCACAGTTGTCCCATCTACCCGCGCAGGGAGGGTGTGGGGTGGGTCACGTGACCCTTAACAGTCTCTACACTTCCTAATAAAATGTGTGCTAAGCAGCATACAGTTTAAATCATATCCTTTTCCCTGTACTTCTAATGCCTCAACACTGAGGAGCCTAACAATAAAAGATCTGTTAAAGTGGAGAAAGGAGCAAGAAAAGGGTGGAAGGGAGGAAAGAATGTGTAAAAGGCACCCGTGCTGAGTGTCTGTGATATGTGTGGCACACACATGTTCAACTTTCTGGAGATCATCTCTTTTCATAGGATCGTACGACATAGTATTGTCCTGTCGGTATTGTAGTATTTCTTTTCAAAACCGGGGTGCCTGGGTGGCCTAGTCGGTTGAGGATCCGACTTCATGATCTTTCGGCTCATGAGTTGGAGCCCCGTGTCCGGCTCTGTGCTGACAGCTCAGAGCCTGGAGCCTGCTTCCGATTCTGTCTCCCTCTCTCTCTCTGCTCACGCCCTCTCTCCTTCAAAAATAAACATTTAAAAAAATATTTTTAATTAAAAAAAACAAAAAGAAGAACAGTGTGTTAGGTTAATATTTTGTTGATGCGTGAACCCAGGAGTACAGGGCGCAGGGGAGGAGGCGGGGTCTCTCTCTCAGACACCTCCGTCCAGGCAGCAGCCTGGCAAAATACCGCAGTAAAGGGCAACTTCGAGCAGCAGTTTCCCACAAGCCCTCTCAAGTATACACCGAGCCTTACTACCCCCTCAGGGCACGAACTCTTCCACTGCAATAACTTACAACGACCACATCTGTCCTAAGATAAGGCTACAAATGACAGGTACGTTTTTTTTCAATACCACAGAGAAAGACGACTTCGTGATAAAGCCTGAAATGTTTTGTTTAATTTCAACCATCCTCGTGGGCGAGCAGGGACTTTAAACTGTTCCTTTCGCCATAGTCTTGAGTGAGATTCTGCCCATGCTGTGTCAAAACACGAAGGATGGGCACTAAGTCCAGATGTAAAAGTGTCCACAGTTCACAAAATCGAGTCACATTTTTCTCCCGTGTGTTTAAAAAGGCATTTTGCCGCATTGTGCCTTCACATTAACAGCACTAATTCAAATTCTATACCACATCTGTGACAAAAAGGGAAGAAATAGGGTGAAACTCTAGTACCCTAGGGGTGCCTGGGTGGCTCAGTCAGGTGGGCGTCTGACTCTGGCTCAGGTCACGATATCATAATTCATGGGTTCGAGCCCCGCGTCGGGCCCTGTGCAGAAAGCTCGGAGCCTGGAGTCTGCTCTGGATTCTGTCTCTCTCTTTGTCTCTCCCCTCTTTGTGCTCTCTCAAAAGTAAATAAACATTTAAAAAAATTAAGAAAAAAAAACAAAAAAAAACAACCTCTAGTACCCCAAAACTAAAGGCTATAAAATTAATCTCTGGGTGTCGGCTGACTCCAAGTTAAGGACTTATCTGGGACACAGGCTGTGGCCTGCACACCTCAACACCAGCCTTCAGTATGGTCCTGGACTCTTCCTGTGCCAACTGGCAGGAAAGGCCTTCTTTTCTACGAATAGGACAAGGAAGGAGAAAAGACTGTATTTTACAAAATTCATACTTTAAATATTTGAGAGAGACATGGAACGCAGGTAATGTTTTCCTGACTTCCCAGGAAAGAGATTCTAAAATTCAAGTATGGCAAAAATTTTCCCTTGAATAAACTGCACAGTAACGGACGATGCCAGGGAAGACCACGTTGTTTTTTTCGAATCAGGCAAACAGCATCATTTTAAGAATGCCCACACTGCACACTCCCGGTACCTCAGGAGCAGGGGCTGGCCCGCCTTCTGCAGGGGACACCTGTGTGTCTGGACGAAGGATGGACGCGACCACCGTGGCCAGCCAGCCTGTGCACACGCCCCTCCGCAGGACCTCCATTGTGGTGGGAGACAAAAACTCCACGACGTTGAAAACGAAATGAAGCTTCCCCGGGTGAGACAGATTTGAGCTGCAGAGACACACAGGTTACTTTTAAACTTTGTATCAGGACTAATCATACAGGCTACACTCAGCCTTTCTTACTGGACACAGGGAGGTTTCTTTCAGGGCTCTAAGCTGCCTTCTAACTCCTCAGGGAAAAGCGATCTGTTGCTCCTTAAAAGCTCCCCTCCTCCTGCCCCCCATCTTGTGAGATTCCAATTCCCTGTTTGCTTCGAGACTCCGTAAGATCTCTGCAACCTTTCATCTCTTCACTGGCGGCCTCTGCTACCCAGCGAAGGTGGCCTGGCCCAGCACTCCAGGCAGCAGATGAGGCCTGGGCGACTGTGGCCTCATGTGGGGGAATGTGGTTGCAGCCCAGGGACTAAACGTGGTTGTGCTCCTGCAGGACCAGAGTCCCAAGACGGGTCTCCTTCATTCCCTATCATGTCCCCGCTATTGTCTTCCACAAATCAGATTAAACTTCCACCGGGTGAATTTGGAACTAATAAGGATTTAGAAGTCGGAGATTCACAATATTTTGGGAGAGAGATGCTATGTGTTAGTAAATATCAGTACCTTGCACACGAATATGGTCTGGGCTGGAGCTTAGGAAGATGCTCTAGAAAAAAAAGAATGAAAACAAGCAATGAATTCACTGCTACTGAAAAAAAAATTATATGTAAGGGTTTGTCAAAATTCAAGTCTGAGTTTGATGCCTATTTTTTTTTTTATTTCGAATACCCAAAATAACATGTTTGCATTTAAATCATATTTTATTTTTATTTTTCAATATATGAAATTTATTGTCAAACTGGTTTCCATACAACAGCCAGTGCTCATCCCAAAAGGTGCCCTCCTCAATACCCATCACCCACCCTCTCCTCCCTCCCACCCCCATCAACCCTCAGTTTGTTCTCAGTTTTTAAGAGTCTCTTATGCTTTGGCTCTCTCCCACTCTAAAGCATATTTTAGAGCATGTGTAAATTCACTGTGACTAAGCAAATTATGACTGAATACTTTTTCCAATTCCTCACATTAAAAACCAGACACGTGGCATTCCTTTAACTGCAAATCAGTGTGTCTTTCTAAAGCTAGCTTCTTAACCCAAAGGATAATAAAAGCATCCATGAAGGGGCTTCAGAATCAAGAAACTCATTAAATTCGCTATGTGTGTGCAGTTTTCTGAGAAGTGTCCAGAGTTTTCATATTTCAAATAAGATCATGACCCCCAAAAGATTAAGGGTGTTAAGGATTATGGGAAATACTTAGGCTTGAAATATTTTTCCTTCTTATATTTATATAGTAAGAAGAAAATGGGAATGTAGTGGTAAAACCTTTAAGTTATCCAGAACCCAGTGGTTTCCAAATACATTGGTGCTCTTTTAAAAGTCGGTCAAAGAGTCGGGGCAGCTGGGTGGCTCAGTCGATTAAGCAACCAACTCTTGATTTGGGCTTAGGTCATGGCTCATGGTTTGTGAGTCTGAGGCCCGAGTTGGGCCCTGCACTGGCAGCACAGAGCCTGCTTGGGATTCTCTCTCTCTCCCTCTGTCATTCTCTCTCTCCCCTACACCCACACAACCCCTTCCCTACTCTCCCTTTCTCTCAAAGTAAATAAACTTAAAAAAAAGTCAAAGATTCACTACTTGAGGGTGGGTGATGGGTATTGAGGAGGGCACCTTTTGGGATGAGCACTGGGTGTTGTATGGAAACCAGTTTGACAATAAATTTCATAAAAAAAAAAAAAAAAAAAAAAAGATTCACTACTTGAATACCTAACTGTCCACTAACAAACTCTGAAACTTTTTGTGTTCAACGTTATACATTTAGTAGTTCTCTAGTAAAAACTGGGAAAGACCTGTTCTAAAATTTAAAAATAGCAGAATAAGGCTTAGAAAGGGCTCAACATAATATAAGCTTTAGATACGTTCAATTTCTTTAAAGAAGCTGGAAAATAATTTTTTAATATTTATTTTTGAGAGAGAGACAGAGACAGAGCATGAGCAGGGGAGGGGCAGAGAGAGGGAGACACAGAATCCGAAGCAGGCTCCAGGCTCTGAGCTGTCAGCATAGAGCCCGACATGGGGCTCAAACTCACCAACTGTGAGATCATGACTCGAGCTGAAGTCAGACACTCAACCAACTGAGCCACCCAGGTGCCCCAATAATCTAATTTTTTAAGCCTCAATGCCTTTACTCATTTTTTACATAACTGTGTAATAAATGCTATACAAAAGTTAAAAGACACCAAATCGGTGAAAAGAACAGAAACCTATTCTCATATGCTGGGGAGCTTCACAAGAGTTCTTACAGTTTGTCTACACATGTTCTGGTTATTCTCCCAACCCCCGTTCTCCCTCCACAGACTCCACTGGGAAGGGGAGGAGCGTCCCTTTGAATACGGGGAAGTGGGAGGAGCTGCCTCGCTCAGAAACTTCACCATTTTGAGGACAAGGAAAAGGAGTACTAAGAAAAAGGGAAAAAGGCGCCTGGGGGGCTCAGTCAGTTGAATGTCCGACTCTTGATTTCCGCTCAGGTCATGATCTCACGGTTCGTAAAACTGTGCCCCGCATCGGGCTCCACACTGGGTGTGGAGTCTGCTTGGGATTTTCTTTCTTTCTTTTCTTTCTTTTCTTTCTTTTCTTTCTTTCTTTCCTTTCTTTCTTTTTCTTTCTCTTTCTTTCTCTCTCTCTCTCTCTCTCTCTCTCCCTCCCTCCCTCTCTCCCCCTCTCCCTCTCTCTCCCTCTCTCTCCCTCTCTCTCCCTCTCTCTCCCTCTCTCTCTCTCTCTCTCTCTCCCTCTCTCTCTCTCTGCCCTTGCCCTGCTCGCCACTCATGCACGTGTATTCTCTCTCCCTCAAAACCCTCAAAATAAATAAACTTAAAAAAAGAAGGGAAATAACGCAGGATCTGACTTATAGAGGAGCACACAGCTAATTCTGCGGGACAACGGGGCACCTTGTGGCCTAACAGTGAGAGGCAGGATATACGTTTTCCTGGAACCAAAGATAATGCAATTCTGAAGGTTTTACTAGTTATCGCCACAGCAAAACAGCTAGGGGACAGGAAAGTACTACGCGTCCAAGACTCCTGCACACTTGTCCGTCACCATCCCTGGTACACGTCTGTGGTCCCCACGGAGGCTGCAGAAAGTCACCCCCTGACACACAGTTCCTCAGGGAGGTCTTCTCTCTTCTGTTGGAACAAAGACTCCAAGAGACAGTGTGGATGAAAATCAAGGTAATGCTACATTTGGACATTCTGTGGCTAGTTCACCCAAGCCTCAAGCCCGGAGGCTCCCTGCACGAGGCAGCATGTGCCGGTACGACACGGGGGGCCCCTGCCGCCCTGGGAGCACCCTGAACTGGACGTGCCCAGCGGCAACACCTCTGTGTTGTGCACAGAGAGCACCCACCTCCTTAACCTCTGTCACGTACACCTGATGCCTATCAGCTTTGAAAAACCTGGTTTCCTTCGGGAAACTCCTTTTTCGGTAAAATCTGAGCAAAAAAACTTTCCAAACCATAGCTGAATGAATAGAAAAGACGCTGAAGTCCAATCCAAAGAAGGAGAATGACCACTGGCTGCAAGGAAGCTCAGACGATTATGATGATGGCAGAAGGACGAAGTAAGGAAATAAACATTGTGG
The DNA here is from genome assembly GCF_028018385.1 of Neofelis nebulosa. Taxonomy (NCBI): domain Eukaryota; kingdom Metazoa; phylum Chordata; class Mammalia; order Carnivora; family Felidae; genus Neofelis; species Neofelis nebulosa. The sequence continues at coordinate 6,098,723 of NC_080782.1, read as the reverse complement.
CAGCGGGGTTCTTCCCACTTCCAGGAAGACCCAGACACAGAGGCTCCCTCCCAGAGACGTGCTCCCACCTGCCACCTGCCAGACAGACGGGAGGGCCCCTAGGGCACAGGGGTGGGGAGCACTCACAGGAGGGCCCCTGGGGCACAGGGCCAGGAGCACTCACAGGAGGGCCCTTGGCGCAGGGGTGGGGCACACTCACGGGAGGGCCCCTGGGGCGCAGGGGTGGGGAGCACTCACGGGAGGGCCCCTGGGGTGCAGGGCCAGGAGCACTCACGGGAGGGCCCTTGGCTCAGGGGTGGGGAGCACTCATGGGAGGGCCCCTAGGGCACAGGGCCGGGAGCACTCACAGGAGGGCCCTTGGCTCAGGGGTGGGGAGCACTGATGGGAGGGCCCCTGGGGCAAAGGGCCGGGGAGCACTCACAGGAGGGCCCCTGGGGCACAGGGCCAGGAGCACTCATGGGAGGGACCCTGGGGTGCAGGGCCAGGAGCACTCACGGGAGGGCCCTTGGCGCAGGGGTGGGGAGCACTTCTGGGAGGGCCCCTGGGGCACAGGGCCAGGGAGCACTCACGGGACGGCCCCTGGGGCACAGGGCCAGGAGCACTCTTGGGAGGGACCCTGGGGTGCAGAGCCAGGACACTCACGGGAGGGCCCTTGGTGCAGGGGTGGGGAGCACTTATGGGAGGGCCCCTGGGGTGCAGGGCCAGGAGCACTCATGGGAGGGACCCTGGGGCACAGGGCCGGGGAGCACTCACGGGAGGGCCCCTGGGGTGCAGGGCCGGGAGCACTCATGGGAGGGCCCTTGGCGCAGGGGTGGGGAGCACCCATGGGAGGGCCCCTGGGGCGCAGGGCCGGGAGCACTCATGGGAGGGACCCTGGGGCACAGGGCCGGGGAGCACTCACGGGAGGGCCCCTGGGGCACAGGGCCGGGGAGCACTCATGGGAGGGACCCTGGGGCACAGGGCCGGGGAGCACTCATGGGAGGGACCCTGGGGCACAGGGCTGGGGAGCACTCACGGGAGGGCCCCTGGGGCACAGGGCCGGGAGCACTCATGGGAGGGACGCTGGGGCACAGGGACGGGGAGCACTCACGGGAGGGCCCCTGGGGCGCAGGGCTGGGAGCACTCACGGGAGGGCCCCTGGGGCACAGGGCCGGGAGCACTCATGAGAGGGACCCTGGGGCACAGGGCCGGGGAGCACTCACGGGAGGGCCCCTGGGGCGCAGGGCCAGGAGCACTCACCGAGCAGGAGCGCCAGCGGAGGCTGGCAGGATGGGAAAGCCAGCAGGAGGTCCAGGAGCCCGGTGTGGGCGTCCCGCACGAAGCGGCCGTAGTCGGCGGCGCCCTGCCTGCTGCACAGCTCGTGCAGCCTGCGCCTATCTGGGCCGGCCGCGTGTTCCGCCAGGGCTCTCAGCATCGCCTGCGGCCAGAGGAGGAAGCAGGTTGAAAGTACCACGTGGGGCCAGGCTGCGCGAATCTTCCGTCAGTACGTACCCAGGAACGCACCTGGTCACCTGGGGACGCACCCGGTCACGCATCTAGGTGTGTGATCAGGAGAGAGAACTTGGCTGGCACCTATGTGCTTTCATTCAGCCTGCTCAAGAAAGTGCCCTCCCACGTTCTACTTTCGGTCACCTTTCCTGTTTCCCAAACCAATGTGATTCAGTCCCAAGTACGACCTCAGATGTCGTGTCTGGTGTACTTGAGTAACAGTGATCAGGAGTCTCGTAACTCCTCATTTTAACTCGAGACAAAATACCTGTTCTTGTCTTAGCAGATGACCACAAGCTAGACTTCTCTCCTCTGCTAACCGGTAAGCCCTTTATACAAAAGGCACTGGGCACTACCCCTGCTCTGCCCTAAGGGCTCCCAGCTCGTGAGAGTGCTCAGGAGGCCAACTACCCCGATAGGGGCTTCGGCAGCCAGGGTGTCCCGGAATGCAACCCTGGGCCGTGGAAGAGACGGTCAGGAGGGCGAAGCGGCCAGCGGTTCCGCAAAGGCACAGGCGGCTGGCAAAAGCACGCTCCCCGGGGCCATGCCGTATTCACTAGCACGCAGGGAAATGGGGGCGCAGGACAAAGGCTGCAAAGACAGGCAAGGCCAGAGCATCGAGAAGCCTCCTGCACACGGACTCTCTGAGTCACCTCAGACTCACTGCAGAAAGAGGAGGAGAACAGAAACGAAGAAAGCCAAGCAATGACATCCTGAATCCCAAGCCTCAAAGAGCCAAGTCCAAACTCTTGGACAAAAGACCAAACTTGCTAGTAACGACTTCCGGTTTCCACGTATTCGGACCATGACATACATATAGATGGTTCTTAAGGACATACACCCGTTAAATGGCACATACAGCTGTCACCGCTCCGGGGTTCTTTAGGGACAAAGCAAGTAAGCGAGTCCTCTGTTTCCAGTGCTAAATGAGATGCTAACAGACACTCCCTACTTGTCACCCCATGGCTCAAGCACCTCGTGCCCTGGACCCCCCAACAGGAAGGATGAGGTCCCTCCTCTCGTGAGGGGTCACGGGATTCCAGTGGCTCAGCTCAGGAGCTCTGCCTGAACTATCCTGGGACTAACACACTGCAAGGCTTCTTCACGATGCCAGGCACAGGGCCAAACACAGACCGAGCACTCAGAAACCGTGTGGGGTGAACGAGCACCCCACTTCTCTGCACGGGTCGCAGGCAGGATACCTTCCCACCCTGGGGTACACGAGCTCCTGAGTTCCTGAGTTCCTCATTTTTGTGTCCAGAATTTTTACAGTGAGAATGTTACTTTTATAGTAAGGAAAAATATGTTTATGTATATTCGCTGTATGGAAAGGTAGAGCTGAACTAAATTGTGAAACGTACTGTGTTTAATCAGGAAGTTCTCATCACAGTGAATTCTAAATTTACTCAAATTACATCCAGGGCTGAGCCTCTCTCTAAAGGAGTTTGCTTCCCAAAGGCTGCATGCAACAAACGACGAATACGACAGAGAGCAGAAACGGCATTGTGGAGGGCACCCTGATGGAGGCACCACCCACGCTCACTGGCGAAGTGCGGCCGGCAAAGTTTCCCCATTTGGATCTGTGTAGGGACGCGGTTGGAAGAAATCAGGTACGAGCATCTTCAAAACGCAGCTCCTGGCATCCTACTGACACCTAGTGGATCATTCTCTCTGCACATTCATCTAGAGACATCCGTAACCTCCCCGAATCCTTTAATTCTGATTTAACAGTAGGTGACTGTGTGCTTTCACCCGGAAGAGATCCCAACATTAAACAGGCCTGCACCCTCATAAGCTTCCTGTCATCAATTAGAAAAAGTGTCCCTGTGCAGTAGGAGAACACAAGGTCATCTGGGGTCACCTTAATCGCTGATTAACGTGTCACATCAAGTTAACGGCTGGTAAGAATAAGAAAAATGTCATTTCAACAGAAAACACAAAATTTTGGGGCACCTGGGTGGCTCCGTCGGTTGAGCGGCCGACTTCGGCTCAGGTCATGATCTCACGGTCGGTGAGTTTGAGCCCCGCGTCGGGCTCTGTGCTGACAGCTCAGAGCCTGGAGCCTGTTTCCAATTCTGTGTCTCCCTCTCTCTTTCTGACCCTCCCCCGTTCATGCTCTGTCTCTCACTGTCTCAAAAATAAATAAACGTTAAAAAAAATTTTTTTTAAAAAAAGAAAACACAAAATTTCAATATAAGCACAACCCCAAAAGTATTTGTCCATGACAAATACCATACACGCTTGGAAACTCTTGAAAAGATGCCCTGAACGCCGTATCTTCTAAGCCTTCAAAGGGCAGATACCAGATTTAATGAATCTTACACAGAGCTAAGTATACTTGCAAATAGTCACCCAAAGAGATGTACCTTCTTAGGAACTGCTCTTATTTCAAGGCACCAGGTGAGAATGAACTGGAGAGAGCGTCCCTCGGGGATGTGCTGGGGTAAGGCTGCTCCTTTTCAGGCACACAGGAAAGAGTTCATGACACAAAAAATAAAGAATAGAATGTTTTTGCATCCTTAAAAACACAATTACCTGTATTCTTTACATTACCGTGCTAGCAAGGTACAATAGGATTTGTGGCAATGTTTATCCAGTCAAAAAATTTTCCCAAAATGTTTATAGGGAAAAAAAATCCACTTTGCAAAAATAAATAAAAGAATTATAAATTCCATAGTATTATTAGCCACACCTACCAAATCTAGGTATACCAAACAAGAGGGAAATTATCCAAAGCCAAGGACCAAAACAAAAAAACAACCAAAAACCAAAATATGGCTCTTGTCCATTAACAATGCATATTATTCTCAAAAAGAATTTTAGAATTGATGAAACTCCAAGATTCTAGGCAAATAACTGAAAAAACAAATAATGCCCCTTAATTATGGAAAACTATTTTTATATACTAAATAAGCAATAAATATGCTATGAGAAATACACATTATAAGCAAACCTTAAAAAGGTCCATATAATAAGAGTTTACTGTAGGACAACTCTCGTAGAACTCCATAACAAAATAATGCTAAGTGCAGAAAGCCAACGAACAGACTCGGTTACACTCACGTGTCCTGTCCAGCAGTGTTCCAGTAAGCAGAAAATGCATGATCATCCCACCCCGTGTGATGGGTGTAAAAGTTAAGAAACCGGCAGGCCAGCACGTGCCCGTGTCCCACCCACTGACGGGGCGCCAGGCCTCAGGCCACCTGTGCAGCCATCACACAGGGTTGGGGAAGGAGGGCCTGCACTGGTCACCTCCCATGCGTTGGTCCAACAACACCTTAAGAAATAACAGATCGGGGCTGTACCTTTCTTCTTTGTGTCACCCTTAATTTTCAAGACGACACAGTGCTCTCTTCTGTCTGTGAGCTGCAGTCTTTGGAGTAGGTGTTGAACCTCAGAATCACTGTTGGGACAGATCACGTTGAAGGCGTCTCCAGGCTGATAGGAAAAATCTGTTTTCTAGAGAAGAACCAACATGGAAGGAAAAAAAAGCACATATGAGTTAATAAGAGTTTGAGCCGTGGGGTAACAAAAATATGTTTTTATTATATTCTCATTTCAAAATAGGAACTAGAAACAAAATGATTCTAACTTCAAAAAATAAGCCCAATTGAACAAACCTTTTATTAGGAGTTATTTTTTTTTTTAATTTTAAAGTAACCTATACACCCCACGCAGGGCTCCAACTCACAACTCCGAGATCGAGAGTCACATGCTCCATGGACTGAGCCAGCCAGGGGCCTCGGGAGTTACTTTAAAGAAAAAAACTTCCATAGTTACCCAGTGTTTTGTTTCGACCATTTGAGTATTTTTTACAATGTTAAAACCTTTCTCATTTAAGGTGACTCAGTAAATGTTTTAATCATCAACGTAAAATTCCCTCTCAGGCAAACACGCATATTACGAGCGAGAGAAACTTCCTGAGGCTGTCTGCATTGGTCCTCGATTTCCTTTAGTTTTTTCTTTTGGGGAAGAACAAGGGCAGGAGAGACATTGTATTTCTTCCTTACTGAGCAGAAGACGTTCCAGCACTTGGCTTTGCTGCTGTGAATGAACGCGGACTGGAAGATCCACGTGCCCCCCACAGCGGTTCACAGAGTGACACAGAACGAGTGCAGGATCCGGAGACCTCCGACCACACGTGCTCTCATCCCCGGCCAGTGAGGGACACAGCGTGAACCCACCTACCGGCCAACCCTCACCATTTTACGACAAGAGTGTGACACAGAATGAAAAAGAAAACGTTTTGGTATACACAGAACATTTAACAATACTTCCAAAGGAACGGGAAACTACTCAATCGTATGCCAGCAAAACCACTTAGTTTGATGCCTGTCGTTTCTCTCTTCCTGTCAGAAGTTCAGCGAAATCTACAGACGGCCCTGACTCCCTTTTCTGAAAGCACAACCCCCTTCCCGGAACCCCCACCGAAATACACAGCTGAGGGACTCTGGAGCCTCCGGCCCTGAGGTCACAGGAGGCCAGTGGTTCGGGGCAGGGGCCGGGCAGTGGCTCGTGGATGGAGCTGAGACACAGCACGTGCCCCTAAAACTACATGAGAACGCATATCACCATCTTTCTGGAGGGATCCGTGACTTCTCCCGGATTCTCAAGGCACGAGAGCCACCACGACGACGAGGAATGAAGCGGTCGGTGCCCGGCCGGGTCTGAGCTCTGCTCCCGACCACCCTCCAACAACCGGCTGCCTCTCTCAGGGCTCTTCTCGGACGGAAATGCCGCTTTGAGGCTGCTATTTTTCATGGCTTACTGAGTGAGGGGACGCTGTTCTCTCCCAGGCGAGAGACACTATATAGTTGGCGCCACTGTTCTCTCCAATCAACTCACCTCCCACATCCCTCCTCATTGTAGCCCCACCCCCACACACCCCCGAAGTCAAAAGAAAACAGGTGTGACGTGGGGAGAAAACATGGGGGGTCGAGAATGAGCGGGCCTGGTGTCGGCCAGAGACCGTCCTCCTTCCCGAGCGTGGGGACCACAGCAGCCCCTCGACAGCACACGGGGCTCAGAAACAGCTTCTGGAACTTACTGAAATGTCCAATTCCACCAGGAGAGTGGTTTTGATGGCATCGTTCGTAGTCAGCTGAACTGCCTTTGAAATTGGAACTTGAAAAACTGGATCCACGGGAGTCACAGATGCTCGGCTTTCCTCCTCGGGCGACAAATGTGATAAAATATCACTAAATGCGATTTCCAATTTTACTCACCATTGCTTCACTCAGTGACTAGGTAAGATCTATAGGGTGTTAGAAAACATCCTAGCTATTGAAGAATTTGTTTCTAAGGCAAATGGCTACAGACACACGCCTCTCAATCTTTCAGAAGAGATAGCTCATCCAGATCTTAAATGCCTTGGTTATTAGGTACATTTCTGGGATATATATTGAAAACATCAGGCACCAGCATTTTCGTGTAAAGGTCTAATAGTCTTCCAAGTAAACTGTGCAAAAGGAGGCAGCGTGCATGCATTATGTCAGGAAGGAGACTGTAAAGGAAAGGACAGATGTTTAAGGCTGGAAGACGCCTGCAGAGATGTTCCTGAGAACCTTCAGCCTGCTGGGCACTGACGACGGGAATGTTCCGCACCCGCCCTGGTCAGCACAGGAGCCACCAGACGCGTGTGCCTAACAAACAACTCTTATTTTCATTTATTTAACTTTAAGTGGCCACCCATGGCTAGTGGCTCCCGTATTAGCAAGCCCAGGTCTTGGGAAACCACAAAGAAATCCAATTGGTTGCACTATTTCCACCCCTTTCCTACCCTGATGCTCCTCAGCTCTTTTGAAGACAGAAACTTACAAAACGCTAGTCAGTTAACACTGGATACACGGCTAGATGGGAAAACTGGGAAAAGCGTCAGACTTCAGAGCCTGACAGTCATGACATAGGGCTACCGGGAGAAGCCCCCCGCCAGAGACAGCCTTCAGCAGGGCTGCTGGCAGCACTGTCAGCAGACGGCCCTCAGCTGGCTCGTGGTCATCTGGGACCCCAGTCGCACCTCCTTTCAGAGGCAGCCCATACACAATGACTAGCTGATGACCATAAAGGCCCAGTCCCTTTGCCCCAACTCTGGCCAACTCTGAAGGGCCATCCCAGCTCCGGAGAACCCCGTGAGATAGGCTGGGGCCGTTGCTGGAACACCTCGCAGCCCACTTCTCACCGTGCCCCCTCCTGCTTCTGCCCCCCCTCTCCCCAAGGTGAGGCTCTCAAGGGGATACCCTAAAAATAATCACGTAGTTCGATTTACAGGAACCCAGTCTGTGACAGCCGGTGCTAGAGTGGCTTCAAGACGCTAAAACGGGAGTTTGGAGCTGGATCACCCACCTGGCTGACAACAGCACACGACACCGGTGGCAGAGGGGAGACAGAGCACAAGGCGGCAAGGCGGGAGCTAAGTGGGAGGGCGCACCATGAAAGGGAACGCACTGGACAGTAGCTGGTGCTGGAGATCTAAGGGGGAATAGCACTGATACGGCCGGTCGAGTTGTGGGTTTTACTAAACTTCGTTGACACCTCTGGAAAAAAACGCAAAAGCTGAGAAAACACTTATAAACTAAACGTGGAAGCCAGAGAACATCCTCCACGGCATCCAAAGAAGCTGCTGTCTCTTGCCTCGGGACAGAAGGCTGAGGCCTGACTCTGACAGGAAAAGAATGGTCTCCTGGCAGCTGACAGGGGGACGTGAAGCTTCAAAATCTTGAATCCTTAGATTCCCTTGAACCTGCTGAGCCTGCAGAAGTGGCTACTTCTTCCTACGGAGAGCAAGAACTCCCTGCTGCGTGAGTCCTCTGCCCTGCAAGCCACGCCCACGCCCCCACTAGGGCATCTCACCCTGGGGGGCTCAGGGCTATGTGGTGGCAAGGCCACGAGGAAGCCTGTGAGTTTGATGTGGCCTTCTCCCGCCACGAGGTACAAAGGGAAACATCCAGCATCCTGAGAGGAACTGCAGGCACAGATATCATCCCTAAAAGTCGACAGGACCAGGGACGGTCTCCATCCACTTCGCCAACCTGGGCCCTGCAACGACCAGGCGGACCCTCGGGGAGGACGACGAGGAACCACAAGAAACACAAACAAGCAGGAAGCCCCAGCTCGGCCTCCGCGCGGGATGGCTTCCTCTGAGAGATCAGATCCACACGGCCTCAGGCGCACGGCACGTGGACACAGACTTAGCCAGTCTGCTCTTCTCCACGTCTCTCCCTAAAGAAGACCACACGCTTCCACGCGGAACAGACCGTGGCAACGCTCCGGCCGGCTGTTACGGCAATCCGGCTCAAGGTGGGACATCTGGACTTGCAGCACGGCACACGAGCCCACCCACAGTGCCACGGTGCCCATCGGACCCAACGGGGGACACGTGGCTGGTGTGCGGGTGTCCCCGGGAGGACCCACGCCCTGTGCAGACCGAGGGGCCAGCGCTCTCGGTACAACCTCCGGGAGCCCGACAGCCTGGGGCAGGCCTGCACCTCCCAGCAGAGGACGCACCGATGAGTCCTGTCCGTCACCTCACCTCACCTGGGAGAAGCGGGACAGCCTGGGGCAGGCCTGCACCTTCCACACCTGGGATCCTAGGATGGCTGCTCCGACCCCAACACCAGGCGACACATCAGGTAGCAGCCGTGCGGGGTCTGAGTGACGGGGGCTAAGGGGTCCCGTGGCCGGTCCCGCAGCCCAGAGGCCCCACAGCCCAAGAGCCCCCCAGGAAGGGCACAGGTGCTGTGGAGCGGGACTGGCCGCTCTCCCAGGGCTCCTCCCCTCCTCTCCCCTTCCCTAACGTGACCACCCCAGGAGGATGGCCTAAGATAAATCTCTGTCCGAGCCCTTATCCTCTAAGCATATCCTTTGGGCAATGTACACAAACATCCCTTAACCGGTTGAGATTTTCAGCCTTTCAACCACACTCCCGGCAACTGACGCTTATTTAAGGACACTTCCTGTAACAGACACCTCCTTAGATCCTCCTCAAGCGCCCGGTCGGGCAATCACGTTCACACACGCCTCTGCCACGTGCATCCGTCCCCGCAGCGTGCAACAGGGGCCCCGGACCCGCTTGTGCGCCAGTTTGTTAGAGGCGCTCGCGTCGGTTCCCAGACCTGACAAAGCTGTACCTACTGTCATCGCCTCCATCGACAATTCACGCGATAATCGAGCGGAAGGATACCCAATAGTTGTTTATGTATGAAGACTTGTTTATCTGGATGCTTCAGAGAGATGCTATAAACGTTAAAAAACCACCATCATACCGGGTGTCAGAAAACAGTTCTAATATACCAGAAAGTCGTATTTAAATTGCTTCATTAAAAATAAGGAATCGAGGGGCGCCTGGGTGGCTGTCGGTTAAGCGTCTGACTTGATTTCGGCTCAGGCCACGATCTCAGGGTCGTGAGATCAAGTCCTGAGCCCTGCGTCCGGGTCTGCCCTGGGTGTGGAGCCGACTTAAGATCTTTTTCTCTCCCTCTCCCTCTGCCTCTCTGCCCCACGCATGCACTCCTCTCCCACCTCCCAAAAAAATTGAAATAAAAAAATCAAGAAACAAGAAATCAGGATGGCGGCCTGAGGGTGTGGTTTCCATGAGAGAGCCGGCACGAACTCCACAGTCAGCCACTCTAAAGACAGAGTGTGGCTCTGCCCCAAAAGACTGGCTTTCAATGGAGATGTGTACCAGGCATGTCCGAAGAGTAGTGACGAGAAATGAGATATTATCCAACTTAATGCTCAAAACGTACAGACTTTTTTTAAGTTCATTTATTTATACTGAGAGACGGAGCAAGGGAGCATGTGTGCATCAGCAGGGGAGGAGCTGAGAGAGAGGGAGATAGAGAATCCCAAGCAGGCTCCACGCTCTCAGCACAGAGCCCCATGTGGGGCTCGATCTCGCAAACCATGAGATCGAGACCTGTGCAGAAATCAAGAGTCAGACGCCCAACTGACCGAGCCACCCAGGTGCCCCAGATTTACAGACTACTTTAAACTCACTTCCTTATTGGTACAAAAAATACACTTGACAAAAAAGAAAGTGACTTAATATAGGCGAAAACAAGTTTCTAAGATGTTGCCAAGAAAATTAATCCCCAAAACGGAGCATCCCAAGACACCAAAAAGCCATGCTGGAAATGAGATTTTACTATAAAGAAGTGCTTTAAGTTTAGCTGCTAAGGTAATTTCCTGAGTACCCGCAACAAAGAATTCTCCAAAATAACAGAGAAACCGAGCTCTTAACCATTTGCTGCTTCAACCACAGAGGTAATGTAATAACACAAACGCTTCTGCAACACACAAACTTTCCCAGAAAGGGGCCGGGCTTCGCAGGCCTCGGTAACCACGTAACCCTGTCGCCGTAGCACAGAAGCAGCCGCAGACCACGTGGGAATGGACGGGCAGGCCCGTGTTCCAACAAAGCTTTATCTCCGGGACAGGTGGTGGACCACAGTTTGCTGCCCTCTGTTGTCATGTAACCACAACAAAACAAACCCCCTGGTGAGTTAACATTCTACAGCACGAGGAATAAAGTAAAGCCACTTACCTGGCCGAGAAACTCGTGCAGATGCACCTGCAAATATTCTGGTGGAAGGGCAGGGATGTTCAGAGAGGCCTGTGACAGTGGGGGAACCGAGTGGGTGAGTGAGGGCTCGGACTCTGCTATCAGAGCACTCGATTGACCTCTGTTCATTGCATTCTGTTCCTGAACCTCAGAATCCCTTCTGCCTGAGTCGGCTAATCTCAGAAGTTCAACTCGTGATTCAATGTGCGATAATTCTGGTTTCACAGGATCCATCCTCTGGGAGGCAGTCGATGCTATCTGGAGAGCTCCGTTTATCTCCTCTTTTCCTCTAGTGGACGTAAAGTGCTTCGTGAGGGCGGCCCAGAGTCCGTCAATCCACGGCTCAACCACAAGTTCTAAACTGGATTGTGGTAACAAAAAAGGAAAAAGTACAAAAAGGCCTAAGTTCTCCACTTAAATGTGCAATACTAGGGCAACGGCAGTCTATTTGGCTGAGCACTATGAAGCGGTCAAAAACACTAGACGTAACAATGATTCGGAATACAAAATACACTTGAGATCGAGTTAAAAACAACACTATTTTGTGTTCGTCGGCACTTCAGCCACAAACAATGTCAGAACGGAAATGAAGCCATTTTAGTAATAGGTAAGAGGAATGGGATTGCTCTTAACTTTCTATAGTTGGCGATATTTATTTTAAGCAGCTGTGATTTTAAACAGGCATGCTAAATTCCGAGGCTAACAGAACTCCCCCCAAATCCAAGTCCACTCTAATATCACATGACAATCACATAGATCAAATGCAACTTCACTTTTTCACCTAATTTACTGACCTTTTTTTCCCCCTAGAGATTAGAATATCACCACGAAATCACTCCAGATTAATGCTATTTTGACTAAGTATAAATAATTCAAATCTTCAACCGGTTCTGGATATTTTTGATAAAATCTGCAGCAAGTCTGAACATAAAGGAAAAAACTAATAATCCTTTAGGAAAGTTGAGTGAATCATAGGTAGGCCTTAAAATGTGGTAGTGTATTTGCCAATAACCAAAGTAGGGTAGGCCCACAGTAACATCTCATATATTTCCTGAACTGAGAAACTTTAAGAATGGATGGGTAAGAAACAGTGGATCGGAACCCTGGAAATAACCTCCTTCTCATTTTTAGTCACAACTCAAAGGATACATCAAACAAATTCTAATTCATAAAGTTAAATGGCAGGAGAAGGCACATTCCAGGCTTCTGTCTTCATAGGACTCTGGCTATAAGCTCATTGGATTCACTAGGTGCTCACAGCTCAAAATTTGGTTCCACGCTCCACAGCCACCCCTCCGAGCCTTTGGCAAAGCAAGTACCTAAAACTCTGAGTTCCACGACGGCCGCTCCATCGAACACGCCATTCTCAAGGCTCAGAGATATTAAGACGATGACACTGTCGCGGGAGAGCTAATGTGCGCGGAGTACTGACTACGTGGCACACGTTCTTCCAAGAGGACAGCCTGTGTCAGTTCGTCCAGTCCTCCCCAAAACTTTCCGCAACACACACTACTATTCTCTAGTTCACACAGGGAGAGATGGTGGCACGAGAGGGGGAAGTAACGCCACCAAAGTTTCACGGTCACTAGAGGCGGTGGATAGTTCCGGATCTGGACGCAGGGATTTGGACCCCACGCTGCATCCCGAACCCATCAATGTGGTGACGGGTACACTAAGCCAGGATACCTTCTTGAAAACAATTTTAGACGAGGGTAAGTTCAAGTAAGGTGGTTAGGTTAAAAGTTTCAGAGATGCAGGTTAATACACTTAAGAATTTTAACACTCCATCCGGTGAATGCACAGGGAAACAATGCCCCTGACAAGACGTAAAATACGGGCTCAGGGAAAGGCCCAATGGGTTCTAGAAGAAGTCAGCAAGTCAATGGCTCTTATGAGATGAACAATGGGAGGTAAGGATTCTGACAAAAAACCCACCAAAAAAAAAAAAGATCAATATAAAGGAACAAAACTAAAAGGTGAAGACACAAGGCAACACGGTTGAGCTCTGTCACAACTAAGAACGTGCGTGCTGAGATCTGGAAACGTCCACAGCATCGCAGCTGCAGGAAATGACGGAGGAAGCAGACCCGAAGGGTGGGTTACGTGGAGCCACACTCGTGCGAGGTGGCGCTATGCAGAAAAGCAAGACATTTGCTGACTCTGTCATTATTCATAAAGAAAGATCAAGTGAGTATGAATTTAATACACGCACCGAGTAGGAAAAAGCAAGCGGGTATGCTGTAATCTGGCTAAAACGGCCAAAGGCTAAGTGATAAACTAAGGTGGAGCACGACATCTAGAAGGACCTTTGAACAGACACACGAGGAGGATTTGAGAGGCCGCACATGCAGCGAAATACTGAACTGTAAAAACGAGAATAATCTAATGGAAGCAGGAATTCTATTTCTGGCCGGCATGGTGGCAAATGGCCATTAAGATGGCGAGGGAGAGAGCCTAGGCACCCAGAGTGCCGGGAAGGCCTCTGGTCTGTGTTCTCTGCTGGTGGCGCGTGGCCTGCCGGGCGCCCTCCACGTGAGGACCTGCACGCAGTCACCCCTGTGCGCGCGGCAGAGAAGCAAGCGCACGTGCCGTCAAAGTTCCTAAAAAAAAAATGTGGACTTTCACAAAGACCTACATGCTTCAAGATAAAGATAACAGTACTGGGGCGGTTTTTCAAATTTCTTCCGGTAGCAGCTACTGAGATGAGTGAGGCACTTAAAGTCAACAGAATACGTACATCAAGCTCCGGCTGATCTCTGGCCCTAGAGCTAAAAAAGCTAAGGAAATGAAAATACCACTTTCAAAATAAAAGCTTCAGTGCTAAATCAAAAGTCATCACATTTTAGAACCTCACAGACTTTCATCGAGTACCAGTAGGGGCTGAGCGGAAACCGCACAGTCTGTCCTTACCCCACGCAGTCATCTGCGTGTCCAGTGGCGTAGAAATGCTGGGCACCGAGTTCCTGAAGTCGCTTATCGATGATTTTCCCGCCATTACAGAAGTATGTGTATTCTGAATCGCCCAGCCCTAGGAGCCCAAACGGGTTGTTAGTGCACCGTAAGATTTAAAGAAGGTACATAGAACAGATACATAGAGTATTTAAAACAACATTCTACACGCTGATTAACGAATAAATAACGTATAGCTTCACGTTTTCTGAGGTTTTCCTTGAGTAATACTAAGCATGCAAACGATCGTCTTCTATCTTACCATGTTAAAGGATCAGACGCATCGAAACACAAACAAGTACTTCTTGGCCACTGTTAACAAAAATATGTTCATGTGTTTGTTTACGCGAATCTGTAAAAATGTGGAAACCTTAGGGGCGCCTGGGTGGCTCAGTCGGTTGAGTGTCCGACTTTGGCTCTAGTCATGATCTCATGATTCATGGGTTCGAGCCCAGGGTCAGGCTCCATGTTGACAGCTCAGAGCCTGGAGCCTACTTTGGATTCTGTGTCTCCCTCCCTCTCTGTCCCTCCCCTGCTCTCTGTCTCTCTCAAAAATAAACATTAAAAAAAAATTTTTAATGTGGAAGGAAACCTTAAAACGAGAATTAGATACGTTAAAAAAACAAACCGTAACATCTGTCTTTGCAGATTTTTCTGATCTAGTGAGAGGTCTGCAAACTGCAGCCTGTGAGCCAAATAAATACCGTTCGCTGTCTTTCTTCACATAAAGTGCTGGAACACAGCCAAGTCCATCTGTGCACGTAGTGTTCATGGCAGCTATCAAGCCACAACAGCAGAGGGAAGTAGTTGTTATAAAGAACACATGGTCTGCAAAGCCCAAAATATTTAGCAGCTGGTCCTTTACTGATTTCACTGACCCCTAATCCAGAGCAGAGACAGGTAATATATAATCACTTGCCATGTTTCTGTGTGAGGTGAATTAGGAACTGCTTCTGTGTCTCCTGGTAAGAAAATGGACTAACATTTTCATACTTGGTTAAAAATTTTAAATTAAAATGGTCAATTTCTCACTTAATCATCTCCATGTACCTTCCCAACAAGAACATGGGAGCTTTTGGAGGGAGGGGGGCATAAACAGACTAAGAATGACCGGAAAGGTTGGGATGGGCTTCAGTCTATACTTTTTTTCAAGGAATTTTTTTAAAGCAACATGTGTTCATTCTTGAAAAGAAATCAGAAAAACGTGAATAAAAACATGTAAGTACTCTAAACCCCCCTCTTATTTGAATAAGTTCTGTAAGACAGAACCTAGTCAGCGTCATAACCTCAAATTTCTGATCAGTCACTTAGCATAATCCATCCTTACCAGATACCCTCCCCAAAATAATTCTCAAAGAGCATTCAAAGAAAAATACAGATCACAAGCCAGGAATATGGGCTCTGAATTCTCTCTCTGGTGTCCTATCTTGCTGAGCTGGTCTTTCTGATCCTTTATCTTAGTTTTTTAACCTATACTTCACAGAAACTCAGAGGCCAGTGTTTCCCAACCTGGGATACATATTAGAATCACCTGGGAGCTTTTAAAAACCACTGATGCCAGGACCCCACCTCCAAGCAATTAAGTTAGAGTCACTGGAGATGGGCCCAGATAACAGATTTCAAGGAAAACTCCCCTGGCTGTTCCTAATATGTGGCCGAGATTAGAAATCATACTAGGGGAGTGACTCCTAGGGAAATCAGATCGACCTGGGAGCCTGTTTTTAAAAAAAACAAAAAAAAACAACAAAAAACAATAAAACAGCATTTAAAGTTGCTCCTTCAGGGATTCCTTTTATTTTTAACCAAGTTTGGGATGGAGACTAGCCGCTGATAGTCAGAAAATGTCCCCTGGCCCCAGAGAGGTGCTGCTGTGGGGTGAAGCCAGGGGACACATTTGCAGAACACAGCACAGTATTTACACTTACATGTTTTACACACTTCTATAAAAAACAAACAAAAACAAGACCTCTACAACTACACACCACGGTTTTGAAGGATACATTCAGATACCAGAAATCAAACCCATAATAACTGAGGAGAGTCAGAACCAAAACACAGTCCGTACCCAGTAATCCATACCGCAGATGAGCAAAGAAATCCACTGGCAGCGCCTTGTCCTGGATTTTCTTGACGAACTTGCGAGCGGTGTCGGGTGGATCTCCCGTGCCCGTGGTAGAAACGACAACGACGAGAGGCGCCGTTTCGGTTTTCAGATCGTACTAGAAGACAAGCAGGCACGTCAGGGATCTACAGCTGTATGTAGTTTCGACTTAACGCATCGGCCATGCAACCGGCTTAGTCTCTATCCTGAACTGGTCACCTGTACTGCGCGTTGTTTAACGGCAGAGAGGGTGCGGGGCACGGTCACTCTGGGAAGGTGCACATCCCACTCCTCAGACACCAGGGAGCCTGGCTAAGTCCTCACTCCCTCAGGGCTCCGGGGGGCTGGGGATAGCGTCAGCGGTAAGCCGAGATCGTCCGCGTTTCCGTGTCTTACAGATCAGGTTTCTTCATCCTAATTCTCACCTAAATTTAAATATTCCAAGAAGAGCACTTCACCATCTCTATCATGACTCCAGAGCTCTACTGAGCATGCAGATCCAAGCTGCTTCTGAGGAATTCACTTATTTCTCAGGCGGACACAAGGATCTGAGCTAACGTTTTTCCAGGTGATTCAATGCTTACAGGACGCAGCGCAAATTGTGTATTAAACTTCTACAGTCTGTTAAAGTAACTCCACCTTGAAAAGGATGACCACGACCTAGGAAGTAGAAAGCTATCTGTTTGAACTTGGATCAGGAACAGCTGGAGAAGTCCATCAGCTGGGACCGCACACGTGACTAACAAGGCACTAAAACACTCACCGAATTTTCAAGTAGCCGCTGATTTGGGTGGTGAGGCGACCCTAGGGGCCAAATCCGGGCCAGTTACACGGTGTGGACAAGTCTGTTTTTGTTCCTATTCTATCATGTGGCATCCGCTACGCCAACTCTGAAGTAACGACAGGATTACAGAACCTGCTGATTGGCGGTGTCCTCCAGGATGCTCCCTGCTGGCTCACCTTGGCCCTCACACACGAAGGAACCAGGTGGCTCTCCTATGAGCAGAGTTTATAATTCAAGTGTGCTGCCGACAGTCTAGTCTTCTGAACCAGAGATGTGGGAAAGGACAGAGGAGCTTATGAACTTGAGTGTACCGGCAGGGTAACTTTTAAAATACTAAGCTAAATTTGACTCATGAGTGGCTGGTACATCATCTTGTGCTGGTATAAAAAGCTGTTAGTTGCTATGAACCAGACTGTATAAAACAGTAAAACTGCAGGACTCAATCCCACAAACTGAGAGAAGAATATACATGTGTTATGATCTCACATAACCTGAAGTATGAACTTCTGCAGAGACTGAACGTAAAAATAAGCAGTCCTTGACCTAAAGGAGCCAAATCTTCTCTAGATCCTTCCACTTCGACTTTAAATTTTATTCCACAGAACAATTACGTGGTCCTTGGGGCGCCTGGGCAGCTCAGTCAGTTGAGCATCCAACTTCAGCTCAGGTCATGATCTCGCTGTTAGTGAGTTCGAGTCCCGCAGAGGCTCTGCGCTGACAGCTCGAAGCCTGGAGCTGCTTCGGATTCTGTGTCTCTGTCTCTCTCTCTGCCCTCCCCCGCTCCACACACCTCCCCACCGCCACTGGCTTTGTGCACGAGCCCATGCGCTTGCTCTTTCCCAAAAATAAATAAACTTGAAAAAGATTCCATGGCCCTTCATTTGCAGGAACTCTGACATGAATGCCAAGTCTTTATTTTGAGACATGGGATTTGTGAGTTAGAAAGCACACACGTGCACGCAAACACGTCTCATTCGTTGGCAAAGCCACCCCAAGAACCAAGAAAACCAAGGCAAGCATTACGACTTCCGCTTACGGTTAATAGTTACTTGCTTCGATTTGGGGGACAGTTTAGTCTAATTCAAACATACACTTATATGCTTAAAAAAAATGGCAGAAATCTTACAACACAGTTGATAAAATAAATTTCTGAACGTGGTGGGGGAGAAAAGGATTATGGTGGCATTCAGCACCTTGCTTTGCTGTTTAACATTCCCTCCCAACCAAAATACTGCAGGCACAAAACACACGATAAAAACCACATGAGAAACCACTTACCTTATCTGACTCACTGATACAGTGAAGATCTGCAGAAAATCCATGCACAAATGCTTTTTCACAGATCTCCTCTGCTATGGCCTTTGCTTGTCCCTGCTGCGTAGCATAGAGCAGCAAAAACCTCCTCATCACTTTGAGGCATATGCTTCACCTGTAACGATTACACTGAAAAAAGAAAAAAAAAAAGAACAAAAACAGAAAAAAGGGATTTTCTTCTTAATTAAGTAGTACACCACAGGCATTAATTCTCCCTCACAATCTTTTTTAAGTCTCCACCAATATCCACGCATACGAAAGAGACTTCTCTAGATGTGTTAGCATTAATTCTCAGTGAGTCTTAAAAAGAGAGAACTCATTTAACCACGAGTAAAGCTTTAAGTTCAAGGCTCGGAAATCAGTTTCTGGGGTCAGGCTACTTGGGCTTGAATCCAGGGTCCATCATTCAAAACGAGAGAACTTCAGGCAAGCTTTTCAACTGATCTGTGCCTCAGCTCCCTCACCCTTACAATGGGGACAATTGTACCCACCTGACAAAGATGTGCTAGCTGCAAAGACTTGAACAACAGCTGAGACACGGCAGTGTTCACTACGTCTTAGATATTTTTATTTTTAAAAAAATGTAAAGGGTCGCCTAGGTGGCTCAGTCGGTTAAGTATCCGACTTCAGCTCAGGTCACGATCTCACCATGCCCAAGGTTGGGCTCTGTGCTGATGGCTCAGAGCCTGGAGCCCGTTTCAGATTCTGTCTCCCTCTCTGTCTCTGCCGTGCTCTCTCAAAAATAAACAAACGTTAAAAAAAAAATTAAAAATAAAATTCCAATGAAAGTTTAGGATTCTGTTCCTACATGATCCTAACGCCGAATAAACTGATCAAAGTACTGAAGGTAATCTACATACTCTGCTTTATGGTTTAATTCAATATCACACATATGTGGGCGCACAGGTAGATACACTTACATATGTACAAAGAGAAAATATTTCCAATCCACTCAAGCTAGTTTATATGTTTTCCTGGAAAAGAAAACCAGGAGTAAAATAAGGAACACTCATAGGCTCATCCAGTATCTAAAACTGGGGAACTGTTAACTTGTGGGGACAGATGTCACCAAGTCAAATCTTGGCTCTTCCAGAATGAACCATCAGCAGGTTTATGCTCCTCTGACCAGTTACATCCAAGGATAAATTAAGCCACGAAAGACATGAAAAGAATTGGGTTAGATAACATGTCTAGAATCATGGGCTGTTTAGAATCATGGAATGGGGAACACAGCCTGGTACAGAGCAGGTGCTCGATACATTGAACGAATGAACGCATAAGTACTGTAAGGATAATACACATTTGGACTCGGTGAGAATTGTGGGAATGCAGCGAGAGAGATGGAAATTGTCACCGCTTATCACTATAGCTTGGGCCCTCGAGCACTTCCTAGGCGCCAGGCACAGCCCCAGGCGCTGCAGAGGATGAACCTCTCCGGGTCCACCAACACTTATAAAGCAGGTGCCGCGGCCCCGCGTTTCTCAGAGGCGGATCCCCGGCAACCACAGGCGCAGCAGCAGCAAGGGAGCCAGACCCCGCCTGCCGGCCGGGGCTGTGCTCCAAACATTCTCGAGTCCCCTCGCCCCCAGCCTAGAGAAGTGTTCGGAACAGAGACGCCCACGGGAGGGACCCACGCCGTGGGTCAACGCCGCCACGTGGGGCCGGCTCCCGGAAGGCGGCCGCAGTCCCCCCGAGCACCGGCCTCCGGGCAGCCCGCCTTCCGCTCTCTACCCTGCGGGGCCGAGCTCCTGACCGACCCGCGAGCGCCCAGCCCGGCCGGGGGAGGGACGTGGGGGCGCAGAAGCCGCTGCCCTTGCCCACCCTGGGGCGCGTCCCCCAGGCTCGAGCAGGACGGGTTGCTCACTTAGGAAACAGCCACCCCCAGGCGCTCACCTAAGGGTGACCGGCCGGAGACTCACGGGGAGAGCGGGCGCCTGCGCACTCTTGTCAGCGGCGGGGACCAATGAGCTCGGGAAGGAACTGTGCCAGTCACAGGGCTCCGGACGCGGGGCGTGGCCTCCGTCCCCGCGCATGCGCCCGCTGCCCGGCGCTTTGGAAGGCGCGTACGGAGGCCCACGAGGCTCCAGGGTCCTCGCCGCTGCACGACCTCCCGCGGTGTGAGCGCAGTAGATGTCCCAGCGTGGTAGGTGTCCCGGCCCGGCGTGCATGGGCCCGCGGCATAGCTGAGCTGTCGGTACTTCCCGGGCCCCTCCGCTGCTCTCCAGCCGCCGCCACCTCCCTCCCGGTGCTTTATCGAAGGTCCGCTAGACGTCGGGTTTGGGGACGCCCGGCGGGGTTCCTTTCATTCCAAGGAGGACCGGGTCCCCGGGGCGCCCCGTCCCCTCTGGCGCGCGCACTTCTGTTCCCAAATCTCACACGGGGTGTTTAGATCTGGAGGGACCGCCCACCTTCTTCCTTTACACGCCCGCCTCCTTTATCTTCTTTTAAATCCTACATTTTCCCTCTTTGCCAAGCTAGATCCTTTTCTTCCTTACCACTGGCCAGGTCTTTACTCCGAGCAGAAACCAACGCCTCAGGGCTTCTTAAACGTGGTTTTGACCTTTGCTTTGCGTGGACCTATACGAATTTTGGCCATTTTAACCCGTTCCTCCTTTTGAGTCAGTTTAACCAAACGCAGTGCTTTCCGTCGATCTGACACGTAACCTGTAGGAGGCGTGTTTCGGATCTGGACTGCCCGAGGGGAATCCCAGCCACCGCCACTTACTGTGTCCAGCTTGGAAGCTGGACAGAAAACCGAGAGCATCGGTTTCCTCGACTATAAAATGACACCAGAAGTACTTCATTCATTGAGCTGTTGTGAGGGCTAAGCTCTAGGGGGCACAACAGTGCATAGAAACCATAGCGATTATCATCGTTGGGTGCCAGCCACGTTTCTAAGCTGTGGGATGCTGCGACTGATCTCGGGGTGCTTGTGTTTCAGTGGGAAACTTTTGTGTGTCGTTTCTTATGAGTACTCAACCTCAGTTTCAGAATAATTCATGTTGTTGAGCGAGTCACGTTCTCAGTATGTTTGACCGTGTTTTCTTTATTTTCTTTAGTTACAAGTCAAGAGGAGTTGAGAATCTGATGGCATGGCTTTGATTACCTTGCGGAGGAACCTTTACCATTTATCCGATTTTCGGATACATGGAGCGCTGGCCGCTCTGAAAAATCACCCCGTAAACCATGTTCGCAAGATGGTCAAGGGGCGTCTGTGTCCGTGGTTCCCTTCGCTACAACCCGAGCCTTGCAGGGTCAGGTTCCATCATGCCTGTTGTAAAAAGTTCCACTCGGACAACGGAGACGCCCTGCATCCACTTGGTGAGCCAGTGTTCTCTCAAGCACATGATTGGGCTGGGCCTGAACAAAATCCTAAAAGCCTGGATGAACAGATGTTTTACGGGAGACTCAACGACTTGGATTCCTCAGAAGACGTGTTACATTTTATAGGCACGCTGCAACCTTTGCCTGATAGCCTGGCAGCAGGAGCCTTGCAACGGATCTGTGAAGTGGAAAAAAAAGATGGCAATCACAGGCTGCCAAAAGGAATACTAGAGAATGGTGTCTTTCAAGCCTTATGCGTTCGGTTTGAGCAAGAATCCCCGAGTCTGTCGGACACTGCTTTGGTGACTGCTTTGCAAGCTCTGAGTCTGTTGTACGTGGACCCTCAGAGTAACTTGTTACTAAACCTGGTGGCAGAAAGCCGCCATCGTGTCAAAAGAGGTGGCCTGGAAGTCCGCAGTCTCTGTATCCTTGGGGAAAGTCTGATTAGACTGCAGGGTCCAGGCGGTGAGACACTAGAACTGATTATATATCAACTGCAAGGGGAAAAATTGGAAACATTTGCCCCTGAGGATATTGTGGCCCTTTATAGATTACTGCAGGCATGTGCTGAAAAAGTGGACCGACACCAAGCGTTTCTAAACAAGATAAACAGCTTTTCCCTGTCGGTCGTTTCCAACTTGAGTCCTACGCTGATGAGTCAAATGCTCACTGCCCTAGTGGCTCTTGATCAAACTCAAGCACTTCCTCTGGTTATAAAATTGGGAAAATACGCTGTGAGACATATCCCTCATTTTACTCATGAAGAGCTCAGAAAAGTCCTGGAGGCTTTCATATACTTTGGGCACAATGACCGATTTTTTACAACAGCCCTGGAGCGACACGTGGCCTCACTGTGTCTCACTTTGGATCCTGAGGTCATCAGCACAGTCATGGAGTACTGCAGCAGGAAACGGATTCTTTCAAAACCCATCTTCGATGCAGTGGTGGAAACTTTTGTTGGCCAGTCAGAGAAATTTTCACCTCGTCAGGTTTCCGAGTTAATTGAACCATTTGGAAAACTCAATTATTTGCCACCGAACGCCTCTGCTTTATTTAGAAAGCTAGAAAACCTGTTACTCACTCGTTTCGATTATTTTCCACCCAAAACGTTATTGAAAATTCTCCATTCGTGTTCACTCGTCGAATGCCATCCGGTCAACTTTATGGCAAAAATATTCAGCCCTTATTTTCTTCAGCAGCTGCAAGGTGAGTTGGTTATAACTTGGAGAGTGGAAAAATTAACCCTTGAATGCGTGTGTGATGTTTTCAAGCAGCACATCTACCTCTTAGCCTGAGCCGTACGGTGCCTTTGATTTCTCTCCCATAATAACCTAAAGAAGACGTGAAGTTTCAGATGCCAGTGTAAATACGGAGTTAAAGAATGATGGACACTGCACAGAGAAAACCATTCCGGGTGCACGGACTGCTGAACTGAGTCTCGCGGGGACATGGTGTGGCATGGGTGATAGTCATGCCAATATGTCAGAAGCCACAACAGCAACTGTAGACTCCCCTGTTCAGAAAGGGTATGGGTCATCTTCAAGGCCACCCAAATAACATCAGATGTCTGTCTCCACTGCTAAAGGAAATTCTCACTAATTTTAACATATCTGTTGACTTTTCATTATAGCTTGAATTCCTCAGAAGTTCAAATGAGATAGCATTGGGATACCTGGGGAGCTCATTCAGTTGAGCATCCGACTGTTAACTTCAGCTGAGGTCATGATCTCACGGTTTGTGAGTTCGAACCCCGCATCGGGCTCTGTGCTGACAGCTCAGAGCCTGGAGCCTGCTTCGGATTCTGTGTCTCCCTCTCTCTGCCCCTCCCCTTCTCATGCTCTCTCTCTTTCTCTCAAATAAAACTTAAAACAAAAAAGTTTAAATGAGATGGCATTTGATGGCAAGCCAGAAGGCATGGTTAACTCTGACAAGTTCTTCCCCGAGTGCCATTTATTTTATTTATTTAAAAAAAAAATTGTTTAATGTTTATTTATTTCTGAGACAGAGAGAGACAGAGCATGAGTCGGGGAGGGGCAGAGAGAGAGGGAGGCACAGAATCCGAAGCAGGCTCCGGGCTCCGAGCTGTCAGCACAGAGCCCGATGCAGGCTCGAACCCACAGACCGCGAGATCATGACCTGAGCCGACGTCGGACGCTCAACGGACTGAGCCACCCAGACGCCCCTCCCGAGTGCCATTTAATAGTACGTTACTTCCACAGTGATTAGTGTACATCGTCCATTCGTGATGTTCCTTCACAAACCAAATTCAAACTTACCTACAACTGGAATGCTTCTCGTTTCAGGAGAAGAATCGTCTGTGGACAGACTGAGCCTCGCACAGCTGACCCAACTGTTCCTAACCTCGGTGCTAGAATGCCCTTTCTATAAGGTAAAAGCAGGGGTCCTCTTAACCTTATTTCCCTGTGGGGGCGGCTTTCTTTTGTGTCTCCCTCCCCATCTTTTAAGTTTTTCCTCTTTTGATCTTGTCTCAGTAACCTCATCAGAAAGCAGAGCTTTCATTCATTCCAACTTACTTTCCCACTAGGTAGCCTTCTCTTTGATAAATTGGCCCCATACCTGTTCTCTTGTGTTGGAAGTACCCATTTCCAGTTGAGTAAGGTTTCTTGGAAGGTTCTGTGGGGTGCTGCAGGCACATGAGAGCGTCCTGGATGCGCTCTGAGGGCTTCGGAAGGCTTGCACTCCCCACAGCTGTTAGATAGTAAAGGTGAATCCCTCATTCGGTTAGGCCTGAGCAAATCCTAAACTGTTTCAAGTACATTTCTACGCCAAGCCAGAAGTTTTACTCTCACCTGATAGGTGGAGTTGGTGCTTCCTGTCTAGTACCCCGGAGATTCGTTCTTGTAACTTAATCCAGCACCTTGTTTAAGATCACACATGACCTCTCCAGACTTGCTCATCCCTCCCTAGACTGAATCACATTTAAGACTAGCTCATTTTCAGGGCGCCTGGGTGGCTCAGTCGGTTGAGCATCCAACTCTTGATTTTGGTTCAGGTCATGATCTCCCAGTTTGTGAGTTCGAGCCCCACATTATTGGGCTCTGCGCTGACAGCGTGAAACCTGCTTGGGATTCTCTCTCTCCACCCCACTACTGCTCATGAGCACAGGCTCTCTCTCTCTCAAACCAAACATTAAAAAAAAAAAAAAAAAAAAAAAGGCAGCTCATTTTAGATTAAGAAGGAAGAATGGAAAGGCACTCCTATTTTCTTCTTTAAAACAGCTTCAACAGGGACTCCTGGCTGGCTCAGTCAGTAGAGCATAGGACTCTTGATCTCAGGGTTGTGAGTTCAAGCCCCATGTTGGGCGTGGACCCTACTTAAAAAAACAAAACAGCTTTAACAGTAGTAAGGCACAGAAAAGTAAATGCTACTTACCTCAGCTTCCTTCCATCCCTGAAGGAGTGGTGTTAGCAGTTTTATGTACAAAGGTGCACAAATACATGAACACTCCTCTTTCTCTCTTTCCTTGGAACGGGGCTCTTCCGAGGACAGTTGGCTCTAATGCCCAGTCTACCATGGACGTTCCTCGAGGGCAATGCATGAAGATTAAGTGCATTCTTTTTGTTTTTCAATGTAGAGACTAGACTGCGGACTAGATTCTGGACTACTGGCAGATGTGTTTCCCCTGATAGTTGGAGATGTCCCTTTACCTATCGTTTCTGTTGCCGAGCGTGGTTAGTCCCTTGAATCATTGTCATTTGACTCCGTGGAAAAGTACCGTGTCACATGTTTAAATTGCATCTTAACGAGCTGAGCATATTTTCACAATGCTTATTGGTCGATTTGCTGTGAATTACCTCATTACCTCCTGACTCAGATTCCTATTGGTTGTCTTTTTTCTTTCTCTTTTTTTTTTTTTTTTTGGTCCTAGAACACATTGTGAGATAGAGATATTAGCTCCTATGTATGTTGCACATACTTGGTCCTAGTTTTTGTTCTTCATTTGGGGGAGGAGGGCTTGTAGCTTAATATTGTTTATGATCTCTGTTTGCTCTACAGAAATTTTCAAGTTGTCTATAGTCAAATGTGTCCATCTTTTATGGTTTCTGGGTTTCCTCTCTCTAGACTATTTTACCACTCCTAAGGTAATACACGTATTTTACTAAATTTTTAAAAATGCTCCTTTCCCTTACTGTATTTATAGCACTTTAACCCACCTGGAATTTATGGCAGTCCTCAACATGTGCTAGAACTTTCACTTGGTTATTTTCTGGATGGATTACCGGCTGTACCATTTATTACGTAGCTCTCCTTCTCCTGGTAAATTGAAATGTCACCCTTATCACATTGTCCTCTGTTAAAAACATGAGTGTCCTTAAGGCCCTTAAAGCAATTCTAAGAGTTCCAAAGAGATGTTTCTTGAGCTGCAAGAGCACTGTTGTTTCCTCCCTTCCTCCCTCCCTCTCTTCCTTCCTTTCTTTCTTTCTATGACCACGGACTACTTTTAAATTTTTTTTTTTTTTAACGTTTATTTATTTTTGAGACAGAGAGAGACAGAGCATGAACAGGGGAGGAGCAGAGAGAGAGGGAGACACAGAATCCGAAACAGGCTCCAGGCTCCGAGCTGTCAGCACAGAGCCCGACGCGGGGCTCGAACTCATGAACCATGAGATCATGACCTGAGCCGAAGTCGGACGCTTAACCGACCGAGCCACCCAGGCGCCCCCACAGACTACTTTTAAAACACATTTAGGAGCGCCTGGGTGGCTCAGTTGGTTAAGCGTCCAACTTCGGCTCAGGTCATGATCTCATGGTTCATGAGTT
Organism: Neofelis nebulosa; assembly: GCF_028018385.1. Classification (NCBI taxonomy): domain Eukaryota; kingdom Metazoa; phylum Chordata; class Mammalia; order Carnivora; family Felidae; genus Neofelis; species Neofelis nebulosa. The sequence continues at coordinate 6,072,422 of NC_080782.1, read as the reverse complement.
CGAGCCCCGCGTCGGGCTCTGTGCTGACAGCTCGGAGCCTGGAGCCTGCTTCGGATTCTGTGTCTCCCTCTCTCTCTGCCCCTCCCCCCTCATGCTCTGTCTCTGTCTCTCAAAAATAAATAAATGTTAAAAAAAACCCACACATTTAAAAGATCTATCGAACTATTGGATTTGAGCTATCGCAAGAATATTTTTCTGTTGTCATTTTGAGGAAGGTATTTGTCCTTAATCTGGAAAAGTATCCTGCTTATAGAGTAATATTGATCAGACTTATTCGCAGGTAACCTTGTTTTATTTTCTGGTTTTGGATCGTATCTTCCTTTCTCATGTTTAAACATACAATTTTCAGGGTCGGAAACTTCTTCCTAAATATCAAGTGAGGTCATTTCTTACTCCGTGCTGTTCTCTGGAGACGCCCGTGGATTTTCAGCTTTACAAATCTGTGAGGATTGGACTGATTGACCTTCTGGGTGCAAGAATGTATTTTGCTTCAAAAGTGCTAACGCCCTATTGTTATACAATAGGTAAGTACTCGGGAGTCTCCTTTACCAGGCTCAGCTTGCTGTCCTCTTTGGGAATATGCAGGACTTCGCAGCCACTGGAAGGTCAGGAAGTATAAAACGGAGTTGGCCCTTCCCGGAAGGCAAATTGGAACCGTGGGCCGTGGAGTCCAGATGCATGGGGGGAGTCCCACCTGTTAGCCACGTGCTAGGGGAATGTCTTTGGGCAGAGTGATCTTTTTCCGTTTGCTCCTTGTCTGTAAAATGAGAGTACGAAGAATAGTGACCCAGACTTGCTTAAGCACTAAGTGAGTGACAGCCAGAGCATAGCAGGTGCTGGGTCATCATTAGCCAGTATAATTGCCATGCCACTCCAGGTCAGTGCTGTCCGACGCCCTAGCCAGGAATACCTGTGACTACTTAAATTTACGTTAGTTAAAGTTTAAAAACCAACCAAAGTTCAGTTCCTTGGTTGCCCTGGCCACATGTCAAGGGCTCAGAACCACAGGTGGCTGGTGGCAGGCATGCTGGAACAGCAAAGGCGCAAACGTGTGATCACGGCGGAAAGTTCTGTTGGGTGGGGCTGACGGGAGAGTTCACGTCCTCCTGCCCTTAACAGTGTTTTAAATGAATGACTACGAGAAAATCAGCTCCGAGGAGGTAGTGTTTTATAGGCTTCAGGACGTCGTAGCTCACTTCCCTCCTCCTTTAGGGGCTCTTTTCACAAAGAGAATAGCAGGACATCAGAGGGGAGGAAGTGGGGGTTGGCCGTGCCCAGCGACCACAGAGTGGAGTGCAGGAGGCTTTGCCTACCCTGGAGACTCTGGGAGATTCCGTGATGAAAGTTGGGACTTGTATAGGCCACAGTCTGGCTTTGCTTCCTGTCTGGGGTGAAGGGTTCCCAATACTCACCTCAAGGAGAGAGAGGAAGTACGTGCAGTTCTTATCACACCCGGCACCTTGATTTAGTGGCTGAGCCTTCTGAAATTAAGGCTGACTTGGTTGATGGTAGAGCTGGTTAAGTTAAAATTCTCACCATGGTCTGGTGTGGTCATTTCTTCGCAGCCTCCAGCGCAGCTGGTAAATTGCACTGTGGGAGAATTCAGAACAGAAGGAGGAGGAGGAAAGGAACGTAGTGTTTGTGAGGGTATCACACGGAGAATGTTTCCTTTCTTCTCTCACCAGATGTGGAAATTAAATTAGACGAAGAAGGATTAGTATTGCCATTTACGATTGATGAAGATGTGTATAAAAGGTAAAGAAAGCTGGTGCGGTTTTTATGTTACAAAACTTGTCGGGATTAATAATTGATGGTGTTTTCTTTTTTTTTTTTAATGTTTACTATTTTTGACAGAGAGACAGGGCATGAGCAGGGGAGGGGCAGAGAGAGAGGGAGACACAGAATCTGAAGCAGGCTCCAAGCTCTGAGCTGTCAGCACAGAGCCTGACGCAGGCTCAGACTCACCGCGTATCATGAACTGAGCCAAAGTCGGACGCTCAACCGACTGAGCCACCCAGGCGCCCCCTCGATGGTATTTTCTTAAGAAGGTGGGAAAACAGGAGTGGCTCAGTGGGTTAAGCATCTGACTCTTGATTTTGGCTCAGGTCATGATCTCACAGTTCCTGGGTTCAAGCCCCACACTGAGCTCTTTGCTGTCAGTGCAAAGCCTACTTGGGACTGTCTCTCTCTCTCTCCCTCTCTCTCTGTCCCGCCCCCCCCCCCCCAAATAAATAAATAAAGCATTAAAAACATGGTAGGAAAATAGACATGTTTCTAGAAGTAAAGACACTACTGAACAGCATCCCAATTTTGGAAATTCCTTGTAACAGAAACATTAATATTAATAAGATTGCTTTCTCAGCATATTAAAGAATGGCACACTCATGATTTATGTGAAAATAACATTGACACACAGGAATAGCCGAATCCCAAATAAACACTTTCCACGAAAAATGTATAAATATTTTGGATTGTTTTAAGAACTAAGTTTCTCCGTCCGATTTTTCAGGTTAGCACTATGCATTGATGATCCAAAAAGATTTTCTCTGAATAGCAGACACTTACTGGGAAAGGAAGCTATTAAACAGAGACACTTGCGCCTGCTTGGTTATCAAGTTGTTCAGGTAGGAATTCACCCGTTTTCTTCTCCCCCGAAGCAACTTCTAATTTAGATGTGCTTTCTCCAGAGGGCTAGGTGGTCTGGCAGCCCAGTGGACCACGCATCTTACATCTAGTTTAAAGGCCAACTTTGAGCATTATTTTCCCAGTTTAAAAAAAAAAAAAAAAAAATCCCTGTATTTATATTTTGAAATACAGAATATTCAGACCCGCAGTTTTCTCAAGTGCGGCATCCGTATACCCTTTCTAAGCTATACTAACCTCTGCTTCTAGGATTACTGAATTATTAGAGCACCCGTTTTGCTTTAATGTCCCTCTGATTGAATGAATAGAAATAGCCAAGAAGACCCCGTTAAAACCAGGATCATCATCGTACTTTTAAGCTTCAGCCCTTATTTGTGTTTGTCTTGTCAATCTCTTAGCGAGGTGGTCCGTGCAGAGTCAGCAGTGAATGTTCACGGAGCTTCCCAGACTGTGTGTTCCCAGTCTGCTGGTCTGCTCTCTGCTGTCCCGTCTGCTTACTTTTTTCCACTGCATAGTTTACCTACATCCCCAGATTAACGCTCCTGAAACTGACATGCCTGTGTGCGTTGAGAAACCTTTACTGTTCCTTTACTGCTTACAAGATGAAGTGGAAACCCATCTGCATCTGGGCATCCAAGACCCCCCACGGTCGGCCCGTGCTCAGGGTTCTCTTCTGCACCCCTGCTCCCCTCCGCTCTCTTGCCTCTCTCCCTTTGGCCCTGCTGCTTCCCGCAGAGGACTGGTCTCGCCACTCTGCGCATCCAAATTCTGGCTCGGGCTCCCCTTCCGCCCTGACCCGAAATGTGAGCCTCTCTCCACGCGAGACGCCCGTTCTCTCTGCGTGTTCTGCGGCTTGTTTGCTGAGTCGCACTGGGTGCCGGGCACCCTCGCAAGCACTGGGGAGACCCGCCGAGCAGCCGTGAGCTCTGCCCTCCAGGAGCCGTGGCGGAGGGTTCGAGGGACCGAAACACCAGGGTGACTTCAGAACATGACGGATTGTGTGATGTATTCTATTTCCCTCCCTTTACAGATCCCCTATTATGAGATTGAGATGCTAAAATCAAGAGTTGAATTGGTGGAATATTTGCAGAGAAAACTATTTCCTCACAACGTGGGCGTTCGTTGGTAACAAGAAGGAATACTGGCTTCAGGACTCGGTGAACCAACTTGTGTTTTCTTGGGACTCAGTACAAAGAAGGATGTAAAAGGATGGAAGTTGTGAGTTGGCCGTGATCCGGAAAGGGTCTGTGGTTTTCCTTATACCGTGTATACGCTCACCAGTGGTAAATTTAAAATAAATTTTTATTTTTATTTTTATTTAATACTAGTATTATACTTTTATACACAAAGCAATTGATCAAGTACAATAAAGAAATGTAATGAGTATTATTTTTGTTTTGTATTTTAGAGAGGGCGTGTGTGTGTGCGTGCAGGAAGGGGTAAGGGGCAGTGGGAGAGAGAATCCCAGGCAGGCTCCACACCCAGCATGAAGCCCCACTCCGGGCTGTATCCTGTGACCCTGGGATCATGACCTGAGCCAAAATCAAGACGCTGACGCTCAACTGACTCAGGCGTCCCAGGTGTGCTTATTTTTAAATCTTTGTTTTGCAATAGCCGCTAACTGAAAATATTTTCTTTCAAGATCTTTGTTAACACTTGTAACAAATATAAGGACGAAAGTTTGTCTCCTGTTCCTTTGTTAGAGGCAGTCTCGTGGTAAGAGAAGGAATAATGAAAAAGAGGATTATGGATATAACATATGTAATTACAGAATTATGCAGAAATAACCCTGTAGTTATGAAGAAAATGGTTTCCATTGGAATGGGAGCCGTTTGGTTCTTTTTAAGGGATAAAGACATAAAAGGTCATTTCTTTAAAAAAAATTTTTTTTAACATTTATTCAAATTTTGAGAGACAGAGAGAACAAGCAGGGGTGGGGCAGAGAGAGGGGGAGACACAGAATCCGAAGCAGGCTCCAGGCTCCGAGCCGTCAGCACAGAGCCCGACGTGGGGCTCGAACACATGAAACGCGAGATCATGACCTGAGCCGAAGTCTGACCCTTAACCGACCGAGCCACCCAGGCGCCCCAAAGGTCACTTCTTTAGGCAGGGTTTCGGGAGGGGCATTTGATTGGAGGGAGAAGCTTCTGAATTTTGAATCCGGAATCAATCGTGTTGTCTCCCATTGAGTGCAGATGCGTCCTCCTGTCCCATCCCGTCCCACTGGGGTCAGGTTAAAGTGTTGGGGGAAAAGAGGACATGGAGGCCGGCTGGTGGAGCAGAGAGAGCTCGGACAGGGAGCCGCTGCTATCCCGTGCTCAGACCGCGCACCCGCGCTGAGCACTGCAGCCCACACTCCTGTGGGTCCCTGGCCTTCTGATTCGGGTGTGGTTCCCATTGGTAGGTTATGGGGCCAGCTCAGCCGGCTTGAGGGCCGTCCCACCCCTGTCAGGCATCACAAGTGACAGGCGAAGATTCGAGTCTGGTCTTGAGAAGCAGTAAGAGCACAGCCGCAAAGAACCCAGCCCGGGTTTGAGTTCCAGCTTTTCCTCTTGCTGCCTGATGACCTTGGGCCTCCGTTCCACCCGAATCCTCATCAGTAACGAAGGGCTTCTGAAAAGTTTCCTAGGGCGGCCACAACTAAGTGCTACACAACACAAGTTTATTTTCTCGTGGCTCTGGGGCCCTGGAGTCCGCAATCACTGAGTCCGCAGGGCTGCGCCCCTTGGGCGGGCCCCAGGGGAGGGTCTGTCCTTGCTTCTTCCAGCTTCTGGAGGCCTGGGCTTCCCTGGTGTGCGGCAAGTTCAGTCCAGTCTGTCTCCGTGTTCACATGGCTGTCGTCCTTGCGCGCGCGCGCGCGCGCGCGTGTGTCTATACATGCTCGTCTCCCTGTGTATGCATTTCTGTGCCCAAATTCCCCTTTTTCCAAGGACTCAAGCCATATGGGATTGGGGCCCACCCTAACGACCTCATCTTGTCTTAGCTTGACTGACTCCGGGAAGACCCTGTCTCCAAATAAGGTTATATTCACAGGCATTGGGATCGGCTTCAGGATTCAACCCACAGCAGGTCGAAATGAGAATTAGTTAAAATACATAAGCCACTTGGAAAAGTACCCAGAGCAGAGTCAGCCCACAGTCTGCAGCCGGTGGAGTGCGTGCCTCTGACTGCAGAGAAGGAAAACCACAGCGGCAAAGCCGGGGCAGGGACAGGTGCCTGGAGGCTGCTCGGTCCTGTGCCCACTCGACCTTGCGGCTCCCTCCCCGGCCTCCAGGCCAGTCCCACTGCCCTGCTCGCCTCTCCCCGTGACTCATCCTTGGGCGTGAAACAGCCTGAGATGTGGTGGGAGAAGAGGGTCACAAACAGCCACACAAACACGTGGGGACGGTCTGCTCTAAACGCTATGGAGAAAAAGTACCGCCTAGAATTTGTTTCCTCCACCTCTGCTGTGGGTCTAACTCCTCCCCCATCGTGACCATCCTTCCTCCAACCAGAATCCGATCCCCCTTCCCCTGTGCCTACAGTTCCCTCCTAGTTTCATTTGTCTCTCCCTGCCCTTTGTGGGTTCACCAGACATTTATTAAAGTGCTCCCCTGGTGCGGGGCACCCTGAAGGCGGCTGCCTAGGGAAGCGGAACAGGGCCCAGGCCTGAGGGGTGGGGGAATTGGGTGAGGCAAATTAGTGACCAGATGATTACAGTGCGGAGCCCACTGGCCCCCTGATGTGCAGACTCAGAATGGAGAACAGCCCAGGCCTGCCTGGGGAGTGAGAGGTTCTGTGAGCTGAAGGCTAGGCGACAGGGAGGTGGGTCTGTGCAGCGGAGAACATTCCAGGCATGGCAGGGCCACAAAGCACCCAGCAGTCTCACCAGAGGAGGCCGGACTGACTGACACTTGGTTTTAAAGCAAATTTTAATTCCGGGGCCCCTGGGTGCCTCAGTCAGTTAAACTTCGGACTCTTGACTTCAGCTCAGGTCATGATCTCATGGTTCATGAGCTCGAGCCCCACATTGGACTCTTTGCTGGCAGCACAGAGCCTGCTTGGGATTCCCTCTCTCTCTCTCTGTCCCTCCTCTGCTTGCTCTCTCTCTCAAATAAAAATAAACTTAAAATATTTTTAAAAAATAATTTAAAAAATTAAAGCAAATTTTAATGCTGAAATGTACATGTTTGTCATGAAGATCATCTAGGCTAATAAATAAATACAAGATTTCTGGTTTCGCCAAGTGGAGTGAATTTGACGAATCCTGTAAGATTATAAAACTAAGTCCTTATCATTGGAACCCTCAGTCCTCTGAGTTGTGATGTTTACCCACAGAAGCAAAAGTGATGGTATTGTTGGAATGACTTATCCAGTCTCATAGCTCTTGCGACAATACATTGATGGTATCTCTTTTGTTGTTGTTGTTGTTGTTTTTAAATTTTTTTTATGTTTATTTATTTTTGAGAGAGAGACAGCATGAGAGGGGGAAGAGCAGAGAGAGAGGGAGACACAGAATCTGAAGCAGGCTCCAGGCTCTGAGCTGTCAGCACAGAGCCTGACGCGGGGCTCGAACTCACAAACTGTGAGATCATGGCCTGAGCTGAAATCGGACGCGTAACCGACTGAGCCACCCAGGCACCCTGTTGTTGTTGTTTTAAGTTTATCTTGAGAGAGAGACAGAGAGTGAGAGAGGCAGAGAGAAGGAGAGACAGAATCCCCAGCAGGCTCCACTCTGTCCATACAGAGCCCAACTCAGGACTCAAACTCACGAAACTTGAGATCATGCAAGATTCGGACACTTAGCTGACCAAGCCACCCAGGCGCCCTGGTGACATCTTTCGCTATCTTGCTGTAGCTTTTCAAAAGAGCAAAGGAAATTTTTAAAAAAGAAACAAAAACGGGTAAAAAATTGGTCCACTTGCAAGCTTCCCCCCCACCCCACCAGCACCAAGGTGATATTCTTCAGACCCACCTCTAGGGGGCAGCAAAGCTTGCGATATTCATTGGGTTGCGCAGTTCAGAAAGGAGATTTCTGGAGAATGGATCCTGTGCTGGCGTGTACGTGGGGCGGGTAGGCAGGTGCTGCGGGGGCGTGAGGTGACAGGTGGCCCTCCTTACCTTCCTCCAAAGAAGGAATGCAGGTTGGGGCGCCTGGGTGGCGCAGTCGGTTAAGCGTCCGACTTCAGCCAGGTCACGATCTCGCGGTCCGTGAGTTCGAGCCCCACGTCAGGCTCTGGGCTGATGGCTCGGAGCCTGGAGCCTGTTTCCGATTCTGTGTCTCCCTCTCTCTCTGCCCCTCCCCCGTTCATGTTCTGTCTCTCTCTGTCCAAAAATAAATAAAAAACGTTGAAAAAAAAATTAAAAAAAAAAAAAAAAAAAAAGAAGGAATGCAGGTCTCCTGACCCTACCCAACGTGAAGGGTCGACAGGACGCTGGCAAGAAGATGCCGGCTGGAGTAGCAGCTCCTTGGAGACCCAGGACCCTGTCTGCCCACCCTCCCACGGCCGGGTGTGTGTGGAGGCTTGGTAAACGTCTGATAGGTGGAAGGAAAAAGAGGAAGGAACAGCACTCGGTGTATTTTTGATAGAGTTCTGAGAGAGCAAGGAAGCCCTCGGTTCCCTCTAAAAACGCTGCACCCACCGGAAGACTTCGTGTTCAAGTGCAGTGAAGGGATCTGGGCTCAGTGGTGGCCAGCTAGGTGAGTTAGCCTCCAGAAGCCGAGATTTCCCCAAACTGGAGACATGCCCGGACCCTTAGGAGTCTCCGTGCAGGATGGTGGAATGAGAAACACCTTGTCAAGTGTCTGGCCAGTACCTGGAAAGCAGTAAATGCTCAGAAAGACTCGGGGGCCGTTGTTACCGGCCATGTGTTAATGTTGCATTCCTAATTCACCTTCGTTGTTGCGACTAGCGGCGAGGGTGCACGTCCAGGGTGCACGTCAGGAACGCTCTGGAGGAGGGACGTGACTGCGCGCCACCGTGAACCTGTGGCAGCCGCTTTGGTTAATGAGCATCAAGGACCCTGGGCCGCGAATCCTCACTCTGTAAAACCTGCTGTTTGGAACCGTGTCGACAAGAGCGGAACGTTCCTTTATTGCCTGCAGGATCCTGAGCCACATCAGAATCCCACGGGTGATTTCGACACAAAGACGTAGGCTCCATGTCCAACCTGGTACAGAACCCCAGCAGAGGTGGGTTTGGGCACCACCTCCCACATTTATCTTCCCTTTGAGGATCCTGAGTCGGCTTCTCGGGTTAGGCCCAATGTCAACCCTTTTACAGCCAAACCTGGTCTACATGAGTGTCCCCAATTGAGCTTCATTCAGTCTTACCCCAGCCCACCCTTCCCCAAATCCTCTGACCACCAGGCCACCCCTCCCTTCGGTTCCCCTGGGGACCTGTCTCCCTTGCCTCAACAGTCGGTAAGCCTAACTTTGAGTTGGTGTTCTTTGGCTGTGGGACTCCATAATAAGACATTTCACCCTGGGGGCACCTGGGTGGCTCAGTCGGTTGGGTGTCCAACTTTGGCTCAGGTCATGACCTCACAGTTCGTGGGTTTGAGCCCCACATCTCTGCTGTCAGCGTAGAGCCTGCTTGAGATTCTCTGTCACCCCCCCCCCCCCGCCCCTCCCCTGCTCGTTCTCACTCTCTCTCTCAAAAATAAACATTAAAAAAAAATTTTAGGGCATTTTCCCTTAATATATGTGTAATCCCATTTGAGATGAAAACAAGCTTTTCTGTCCCCATCCCCTGGCATCTAGTTCATACTCTGATATTTGCAAGAAACAATTTCTCTTAATAACCCTATTTTTTTTTAATGTTCATTTATTTGAGAGAGAGAGAGAGAGTGCGCCCGCACATGAGCAGGGGAGGGGCAGAGAGAGAGGGAGAGAGGGAGAGAGGGAGAGAGAGAGAGAGAGAGAGAGAGAGAGAGAGAATGGCAAGCAGGTTCCACGCTGTTGGCAAAGAGCCTGACAAGGGGCTTGACCCCATGAAACGTGAGGCCATGACCTGAGCCGACATCAAGAGTCAGACGCTTAACCGACTGAGCCACCCAGGCGTCCCAATAACTACCATTTTTTTACTTTTATGATGGAAAACTTTGAACACACAAACAGAAAACATAGAAAGAACAATGTAATGAATGCATGTGAGTCTTCTTATTCAGCATGAAAAATTACCAAAATTTTCCAGTCATGTTTCATCTATTCATTCCCTTTCTTTTCCTTTTTTTATTGAAAAGCTTGTAGAGAAATCCAGGCTATCATATAGTTTATTCCTAAAAACCTAAGTATACATCCACAACCCATGAACACTTTTTTTTTTATCTAACTAATCTACCATCATTACAACTAACAAACTAGTAATTATTCTCTACAATCATTTAACACCTGGTCTATATTCTAGCTTTCCTAAGCTGTCTCAAAAATTATTTCTTAACTGTTGGCTTGTTTGAGTCAGGCTCCAGACAAAGGTCACATATTACTTTTAGATGTTCTATTACTAAGCCTTAAGTCCCCTAGCTGTAACTGCCCCCTCCCCTCACCTAGTTATCATGGCATTAATTTACTGGAGAAATTAGATCACTTGCCCTGTGAAATGCCCCACACTATCGATTTGGTGTTAGCTAACTTATTCCTCCAATTGCTGTATTTTCTGTTAAATTAAATGTTAGAGGCAGAGGTTTGCTTAGATTCTTTTTTTTTTAATTTTTTTAAATTAACATTTATTTATTATTGAGAGACAGAGAGACACAGAGCACGAGCAGGGGAGGAGCCGAGAGATGGAGCGACACAGAATCTGAAGCAGGCTTCAGGCTCCGAGCTGTCAGCACAGAGCCCGACGCGGAGCTCGAACCCACAAACCGCGAGATCATGACCTGAGCCAAAGTCGGATGCTTCACCGACGGAGCCACCCAGGCGCCCCTTTGCTTAGATTCTTAAGTTTGCTTAAGTTTTTTCAGGATGCCTGCTTCAGAGGCGGTACATTTGCTTTGTATCATATGATGCCCTGCTGTCCCCTCTTAGAGATACCTAGTAAATTGACCAGCGGCGTCCTGTATTACCAGCCCGATCCATCCGTCTGCCAACAGAGGACGGTTTTAGCGTCTCTTGGTGATTGCTGCCTAGATCCGTTATTCCACTAGGTGTTTGGGGGGGGGAGGGAGGGAGGGGATGATTTCCTAATTCTATCATCCCTTCTCCCCTTATTAGCTTGTATTTATCTACAAAGAAGAGATTTCTCTCATCAACGATTTGTGTACCCACATAAGGTTTATACAGAAAAAAAAACATACAAAAGAAAAAATGTTACTTTCCTTGCATCAATTTATAGAGTAAAAAGTTGGTCTGGTGAGGATTTTTTGTCTTAGGAAATTTACGAAGTCATGAAATCTGTACATTGACCTGCCTCAGTCCATCCCGGTCATCCTTTTGATGCTTAAATTGCCCCATTTTAGACCAGCGGGAAACCCTTCACCGTGGCGCCTTTGTCTTTTTGACTTGACACGTTCATTTTTGAAACTTCCAAAGAACAGGATGCCCCAGGCTCGGACCATTTCCGGTCCCAGGCCCAGGGTCAGCCCTCTCTGTGCAACCTGGTTCCCGCAGGGTCCCGCTCCTTGCGAGAGCGGTCGATATCAGAAAATGTCCACTTTGGGCCTCGTATAAATCCGTGTTCATTTTTATTCCAAAATCGGCAAGGTGAACAAACCAAAATTAAATTTACATCTGAAAGTATTGATTCACGGGTCTGATGTTCAAAGCGACCAGCCACAGGGACCCCCATCAATCCAATGAGCCAGGCACCCAGGAACAACCTCGCGACAGACATGCTCTCCAAACGCACTGACAGCAGTCATGGCTTTTCACCAGGGAAGGGGCGTCCAGGAAGGTGAAGGCTCGTCCAGTCCCACCACACACTACCAGCCACGCGCACTGTGATCTGGTGATGAGTGTGGAGGACAGCAGGCACGGCCGGAGTCACATCGCTATTGCCACTGCCAGACCCCACGGACAGGGGTTTGGAACCCAGTGCGGGCAGGGTACTCGGGCTTGCAGGAGCATCATCTCATAACCCTTTGAGTTCATAATGCTCTGTATTTACTTTTTATTTCTTAAGTGTTTATTTATTTATTTTGGGAGAGAAAGAGCGAGCATGGAAAGGGGAGGGACAGAGAGAGAGCAATGCAGTGAGCACGAGCGGGGAAGAGGCAGAGAGATGGGGACAGAATCCCAAGCAGGTGCCGCTCCGTCAGCACACAGCCCAACGCGGGGCTCGATCTCGTGAATCGTGAGATCGTGACCTGAGCCAAAAAGAGTCAGACGCTCAAGCGACTGGGACACCCAGGCGTCCCTCACGATGCCCGTTAGAGTGGCTGGGTGCACAGTTCTCCTCCTTAGCTGGCTACAGATGTGGGTGTGTTTACACCCGTCCCTTTCACTCTCAGCCATCAAGCCAAGTAATTTTTAAGATGTCTTAAAGCCTGTGAATTAAAGCCGAGTTATGTTGAGCCACTTGAGTTACACTGACATTCAAAAACAAAATAATTGTAAAGGCTTTTAAGTTTGAAATGGAGATACTAACCTTATTTGAGTTCATTTTTATTATTATTTGTTAACCTTGTTTTAAAACCTCTGCATACAGCATCAGGCTCTGTGCTTACTAGGCTGTGGCCACGCCTCTGACGGGTCTGAAAGCCCCTGGGAGAAAACCGTTCCCTCAGGCCGCTTCCTCCCCACGTGTGTCCTACACCTTTCCGCAGGACCACCCACTTGTCACCTGAACCGCAGTGAACCTGCCACATCTGGGGTCCCTCATCGGCGTAGAGAACTAGGGGCTGCTTTCTGGCCTGAAAGGTCGATGGTTTTAGGAGGGCTCACAGATAAACATAACATTCCACGTGAGATGTGCTCAAGCCAGTGCTGGATGTGAACATCATGTAACACGCTAAGGTGACAGCCCCTTCTTTGCTCTCTCCTTCCCTGCCTCACGTTGACAGAAAGAGTTCTTTCCACCTGGCCTCCCCTGGATCCCCTCTGTCTAGACGTCAGGAGGAAGGGCACAGGGTTCCGGCTACGTCTGGACTGGGTGCTTCCCACATGCCCTAGAACGCCCGTGTTCCTGCAGCCCAGGCCGCCCCCAGTGCCCCTGCCCCCGTCCCCTGCAGGCGGCAGAGGTCCTGGGGGCTCAGCACAGCAGGCTGCGCAGACAGTCACAAGGGCACCTGCACGCAGCCTGGGCCAGAGCACCCAAAGTCAGCCCCGGCACCGCATAAATCCCACGGCTGGAGTGGGACTTGGGGGTGGGGAGTATCCAGGAGGAGGCTGTCACCTGCAACACCCAGCTGAGCAGATCCCCCCCCGCCCCCCGCCGCCACCACCACCCCATAGTTAACCTGTAGGCGGCATGCACGCTTCAACTATTAATTCACTTCCTTCCAAGGTGGCTGTTCATTCCTTTCCCTTTCCGTTCTGCACAGAACTTTGCAAGTACAAGTTACAGACATGAGGGACTTAAACACATTCAACTCTCCGACTTTGTATTCCACTCATACCTGGAATACGTTAACAGGCTCGTGGGTGGGGAAAAAAAAGTTTTTAAAGGAACTAAAACCTCAAGGTAACTGAAACTGGCAAAGTCTGTCTTACCTCTTCTTTCCTCTGCCTCTGGGCCCCTGACCTGCAGCCTCAGGGTGCCGCTCCTCGGGCTAGGACTCACCTCCTGAAACAGCGTCGCACCTCAATAGATGCCGCTAAGCCTTCTGCTGTCAACTCCAGGTCTCCTCGGACCCTCAGGAGATGCCCGCAGGGAGCCTGTGCAGCACCAGGCAGGGCTCATTCAAGGTCAGGAGTAAAAGATCCAAGGGCAGGCCTCAACCCAGATGGACCGTGGGATAAGGATAACAGGTGCTGCCTTCAAGTTCACCGTTCACTGATCTGGCAGGCACTTCTGACAGCCTGCTCCACACTCCTCAGAAAGTTCTGGACAGGGCAGAGCTCCGCGGCCCTTGACAATTCATTCTTCTACTGACTTTCCTGCTCCTCCCACTCCTGCTCCTTCATTCATGCCCCCTGGAATACCTCCCAGATAAAGCTAGAACATTCAAGCCCGTGTCCTACATCTACCTTTAGAGCGAACCAAGCTATGGCAACTGTATTATTACTTTATCTCGTCACCAAAGATCCGTTGGGGACCTACTGTGTGCCAACCATCTGTTGAGGACCTACTTGAGTCATCAAAGAAGAAAAAGCTGTATGTCTGTCGTCTCGCCCCCCTGAGCACTCAGTCTAGTGCATGATGAAATGTCACGTACTGAAACTCGCAACAGATTCACATCCCTAGAGCCTTGGAAAAAGATTTGGGGACGAAATTATCTCGGGGTCGGCGTGAGCTGCCTTCTCAAGCTAATTGGTGTCAGCTACTCCCACGTTCCACACTGTGTTGCTGGATCACCTACGCGAGGTGTGCAAAGTCTCGTGACCAACTGGCCACCTCTGTCACATCTTTAAAAGAGGTTGGAGAGACTGAGAGAGGTAATGGATCATAAGAGCTTTTTTTTTTCTTTGTGGTCCTTTTATGAGGACTCTGCCCCATGGGGGTAAGGACGAGAGACACTCTCCCTTCATACACAGGAGAGGTGGTAGTGCTCTCTCTCCAAGCTCCAAGGACATGTCAACCTCTCAGGAGATGTCCCCAAGCTCCAGGGGACTGGAGTAGTCCAGACAGTAGACTGATGTCTGACCTTTGTCTGACTCAGCCCAAATCATCTGTCCTGCCAGTGAAGCAAAGAAATGGGTATCTGGGCAAAGAAGGCACACGGGGTTCTCAGACCTCATGTCGGGGGCCATGAGACAGAATGGTGCATTAAGTCCTGCACACGAGGACCTCCAGGGGACGCGAGTAGACCTCACAGAGAGATGCCACCTTGTGCCTTAGACTGAGAGGTCTCTAGCCACCAGCCTGCATAAGGAATTGCAGACAAGAGATTCCTATTAAGAGGGGGGATCAGAAGGTAGAGGGCGTCCTGAGAGATCTGCATCTGGTCCCTGCCTAGCTGTCCTCCTTCACTTCCTCCAGTGTCCTCTGTGAGAAGTAAGGGAGATGCTTCATTTTCAGAAATACCAAATAAAAGCTGTGCCATTTACAACGTATTAGAGATATGCACGAAACCCCACCCCACCTCCCCACGGAGTCCCAAACCCTAAGACTTCTCTTCCTAGCTCTTCCCCTCTCTGCTTTGCGGGCTTATTTTCACAGGCTTTGCAATGAGCATGCGCCAAAGAACAGGGAGGAGGGACTGGAAGTCTCTGCATCACCTCCGGAAATGTACATTTGCTCTAATCAGACTACTTTTGCCTTAAGGGGGCATAGGCGACTTCCGGTAAGGCTGTAACCTCTGCAGTGCTCAGCCAATGAGGAGCCAGGGGAGGGGCTGGCGAGTTAGGAGATATATTGTCTGCTGTAGCCGCAGGCTGCCTGCCTGTCCATCAGACACCCTCTGGCAAGAACGTGCGGCGTGGCCTCCCTGGGCTGTGCTCCCAGTCCCCACAGCCGTCCTTTGACTGGTCGATGGGCTTATTTCCCACATCCCCTTCTGAGACGCCATCACCCTCTTTTCTTGCTGCCTTTGGAGCACATCAAGATTGGTCTGCCTCAGGGGCCCCACAGCTGCCCTTCCCTCTGCTTGGAAGGCACTTTCTGGAAGACTTCCACAAGTCTGGCTCCTCCTTCTTACAGTTCTGCTCCATCATCACCTCCTCACGGAGGCTGGCCTTTGCCAGGCACCCTGCTTAAAGTACTTCCCCAGCTTTTGTCATCATGTTGCCTTTCCCCTCCCAACTTTTATGAAATCACGAGTTTCTGCGCCCTGAACTTTCAGCCAAGGGCCTCCAGAACCAGCCTGCAGATCTAGAGACAACTTGACCCTGTCAGCAGAGGGGCGCTCGCGCTCCAACCAGAGACGCGGATTTAATTCCTGGGAGCCTCACGCCTTCCCTGGCAACACCCTACGTACGCAGCCCTCGAACTGTGGCTGGGGCCACGTGTGAAAGTGACAGTGTGCTGGACACAGCGAGTAAAAAGAATATATTGTTACAATGAATTTCACCTGTGTCTTTGTGCCTTTTCAGAGGGGACCGGAAGTTTTAAATTACGTGCGCGGCTCCCACTATGTGGCTGTTGGGCGGCGCTGCTCTAGTTCCTCTTCAAGTCACTGGTCTTTTCCCTTCTATCAGCGGACTGCGAGCTCCCGGTGGACGCCCGCGGCTCGGTTCAAGGCTGCACCTCCAACGCCCGCACGTAGCAGGTGCGCCGTCAAACTGCCCCCACAAATGAGTGGTCAGGGTGAGGGGTCTGACGCTGCGCGGGGAGGGGTCAGCGGGTTGGAAGGCGCTGATCCCAGAGGCGTCTCCCACCCGGGAACCCCGTCTGCAGCTCGGACTCCAGGGACGCACCTGCGAGGAAACACCCGGGGCTTGGCTGGGGGTGCCTGGAGGGCGGGGAAGCGGGGCGGGGAAGTGGGCCGGGGAAGAGCGGAGTGGGGGAGGAGGAGGGGTGGGGTCGGAAGCGGGGAGGAGGGGGGAGGGGGAGGGGGAGGGGCCCGCCCCGAAGGGACGCGGTTTCCCGGCGACGCCGAACGCGGGCTCCCAGCTGCCCGCGGGGCCCTCGGCGGGCGGGACCGACCGCGGGGGCGCTGGACGGGGGTGGCATGGAGGACGACGGCGAGGAGATTACCGCCGCCACGCTGCGGATCAAGCCCCGGCCGCTGCCCCTCTCGGCGCTCTCCGCCTTCAGCTACATCCCGCCGCGGCGCCTGGACCCCAAGGAGCACAGCTACTACTACCGCCTGGGCAAGGTGAGGCGCCCCAGGGAGGGGCTGCGCGTCTGGGCGCGGGGCGGCGAGTCGGAGGGGCTGTGGAGACTAGGAGACCGCAGGAGGCGAGGCGGGAAGGGGGCGGGCGGGGCTTCACTGGCCGGGAGGGGCGGGAGGGGATGGGGCGGGGCTTCACCGCCAGGGATGGGGAGAGGGCATGGGGGCGGGGCTTCGTTGCCAGGGAGGGGAGGGAGGGGGATGGGGCGGGGCTTCACTGAGAGGGAGGAGCGAATGGGGGAAGGGGATGCAGGAGAGGGAGGGTGGAGGCGGGTGTCTTAGCCTGAGAGCGGAATGGAGGTGCGGGGTGGGTAGAGGGAATGCGGGCAAGGCTGCCGAGCAGGGGAGGGGGCTGCAGGAGAGGCGGGATGGGGGCGGGGCTGCAAGAGGTCGGAGCTACCCTTTGGGGGAGGAAGTCCCAGAGTCTGGGCTGCAACTCTGGGGTGGGACTCTGGGGTCGGGGTTGCAAGGGGGGGGGAGGGGTGGGGGCCGGGGCAGGGCTCTACAGTCTGTGAGGACACCTGGGCGAGGAGAGAGGAGACGGGTTAAGGGGGCGTCAGGGTCACAGGGGGAAGGAGGGTGGGAGAGGGCCTTCCTCCCGGGTGCCTAGACCCCAAAGAGAGCAGCTACCATGACCACAAGAGTAAGGTGACACCCCCTCCCACCCTTCACCTAGAGATGGGCACGGGCTGAGCCCGCTGTGTGTGTTGTGGGAGGCATGCTCAGCTGGGATGAGGGCGGGGTGCCAGAATGCTCAACCGCGTTTTCTGAGCTATTTGGGGATGGGTTAGGGTCCCGGTGCTCTTTGGGCAAGGGATTGGGAACGGCTGGGCTTCCAGTACTGCGACCCGGAGCGGCAGGCTGATGGACGCCTCTGCTCGGGATCTGGAGGAGGGTCTCAGGAGGCCTGGGCTGCGCAGCTGGTGGGGTCGGGGCTCCCTCGGGGCTCTGCCCGAAAGCGCTCACTGCAGCGACTGCGCCCAGAAAGTCCAGGGTACCGACGCCGCGCTTGGAGGGCCCTCTTGCAAACCGAAGATAACCACAGGCGGTTCTGACCATCCTGCAGGGAGAGCAGGACAGGGAGGCCGCACCAGATTCTGGCCTGGCTCCAGCAGGCACACGCGACTCATGAGAAAAGCCTGCTGGTCTGTGACGGGCCACCATGCAGCCAAAGCAGGGGGAGAAGCCGGAGGAAAAGAAGCAAATTCAGAGCTTGTCAGGAGTCGACGACTGCTTTCGTCAGGCTGTTTTTCCTAAATGTCTCCGATGTTTCTTGCAGTTCGGGCTGCAGGGACATCATTATTAAAAGGATCTCTGGGGTCGCTCAGCCTGCAGGGACAGTGAGTGGCTCAGAGAGGGTATAGGTTAGCCAAGTGCCTAGGAAGAAGGAGGTCTTTCCCTCCTGATGTGTAAGGTGTCCGCACGGAATGACCTTCCTTCTCTTCTCCCCACCCGTCACCCATAGAGCCCACGTGAACCCCCATCCGGATCAGGTCTGCACGCATTCAGGGACTTGTCACACGTGAAATGTCAGAGAACAGAATGTCATGGAGCTTACCCTTACAAACAAAAGCAGAAGCTTCTAGTTTAGACAACTGTTACAGGTTGAATTGTGTGTGCCCCTAAAATTCTTATGTTAGAGTCCTAATCCCAAGCGCCTCGGAATGTGACCTTATTTGGAGACGGGGTCTTTACAGAGGTAATCAGATTCAAGTGAGGTCATTGGCGGGGGGGGGGGGGGGGGGTGCCTCATCCAGTATGACCGGCGCCCTTATGGAAAGGGGACATGACATGCATAGATCGAGGATGAAGGGAAAAGGCAGGGAGGAGACAGCCTTCTACAAGGGAAGGAGAGGAGCTGTGAATAGCTTCTTCCCGCACAGCCCTCGGGAGGAGGGAGCCCTGCCCATACCTTGATCTCAGACTTTCTGCCACCAGAACTGTGAGATAGTACATTTCTCCTCTTTAACCCCCCCCCCCCCCAGTCTGGGTGCTCTGTTTTGGCAGACTGAGCAAACTAACACACGACCTTGGCCAGGAGGCTCTCTTGTATCAGTTAGCTCCTCTCCGCTCGGCTCTGAGCAATATGGAAGGACAGAAGGAAGAAAGGGACATCCGTGGCCATTCTGCCCATCCTTGTTCAGTGCACTCTTGGCTTGAACGTCCACTGGGAATTAATGCTGGGGTGGATTTAGGGCAACGGTGCCCAACCTCACTGCCACCACGGACCTCCTGTGTTTTCCTCCCATGAGTGATATGTCTTGAAAGAACTTTTATCTGTAAATAATCTCATTTATTAAATGAATTTTACAATTTAAGTATGCAAAACCTGTATCATTGCCAATTTATGATTCAGGCAGAGCGTTACCGCACAGCATGAGAGGAACAGCCAAAAAGCCAGGAATCTTGATGTTTTTAAGATGGTCCGTGCTGTTTTATTGAGAGAACATAAATCTTGTCTGGCTTCCTGACAAAATGAAAAAATTCACAATACACCATTTTGTGTGTACCTCTGAGGAGGCCTGTTAAGTACCCCTTTGAGGCTATTCAGGAATAAGATAAAAGGCTAAAGTGGATGGGGTTCAGGATACATATTTATCAGAGACTAAAACCCAGGTTGCAGGTTCCTGCTAAGGTCTCTGGGCAAAAATGGGTTGTGGACGCAGAAGCTCTGAATCCTACCCAGCCACTGCAGCTGTGGGCCCCAGAAAAAGCAGAGCTGAACCCCCGCCCACTGTGGGCCAGCCATTGCCAACGGAAAAGGAGCAGAGTTGAACACGGCAGGTTCACCAATCTGATACGTGACTCTGCCTCTCTGGGGCCAAGATGCAGAGAGATGCCTGATATGCAAGGTGCCCAGGGCTCTGTATTTGGAGAGAGATCAGGGGTAGGTAAGAAGTATGCTGCTTTAATTCAGGGTTCAACACACAGCGGCCCCTGGGCCAAATGTGGCCCAGAGTCCATTTTCATGAAGTTTTATTACAACAAGATCCCATGCCCATTCGCTTAGTATTATCTATGGCCACGCGCAGAGTTGGAAACCATGTGACCTGAAAGGCTAAAGCAGTGACTATCTGTATCTTGATAGAAAACCCCTGCTCCAATATATTACTGTACCTGGAAGGTAGGAAAGGGCCTTAGAACAAATTAATGCAAAGTGGAATTTAGGAAAAAAAAAATTAGTACAGTCTTGATAGCTGGAGTCACAGGCAATTTCAAATCCTCAGGCCTTTCGTGTCACGCAGAAGAAAATGATGCAGCAGAAATATTAACACCTAAATAAAATAGCCCTTAAAAGCATCAAGAAAAACAAAAGGCATTTCGAAGTATATTTGCAAGATAGCCACCAATGGTAATAATGTCCCCCTGGGGATTGTATGAACTAGTATTTAATCAGCTGCAGAACTCCAGAGGCTGATTCTCTACCATGAGATCATTTGGACTGAAGACGATGATTTGGCATCACAAATTTGCTAGAGGACTCAGCTGCCCCTAAGTGAATTGTAAATCTGGGTCCTACTCGAAGCTGAGAAGACAAAGGGCAGAATTAGCTCTTCAGTCAATTACCGTGTGACACATCTAGTAATTAATTAGTTAGCACAGGCCAACAAGTCTTGGGTAAAAATATTGGCTCCGCGTTCCTAGCTGTGCAGATTGCGCAAGGCACGATCTCCTTGGGTCACTTCGCCCATCTATGAAACAGTACTAGCTTCACGGGGCCAGTAATGACAATTAATTTAATTAATAGAGGTGAAGTGGCACAAGTAAGCCCAATGTAAGCAGAGCTATTATTCGCTTTTGTTAGTGATTATTAGTTTCTTGTCACTGAGGTTTGGTTTCCAGCCAGTGTCTTACATCCTGCACCCCTGATTGCTGACGCAGGTGAGGCAGGTAATCTGAGAGTCATTCTGGTGGTTTCTAATCTATGGCGTCTCCCCCTGGGAGACCCCAAAGTTAAGGCCCTCAATGCGGCATGCTTATGTAAAGCCCCAGTAATGCCTTGGATCCTGAGACAAATTTGTCATCTAAAGCTGCCAGCTAAAATGTGATCAACTCCTGCATGGCTCCCGAGGGGCCTCTAGCAGTGTGGGCTTTTCCTATAAAATACTGTTCAGGAGGCAGCAAGGCAGATTCAGTTCAATGAGGTTTTTGAATTACTTTTTTCCTTCTTCTGCCTCGTGCAACATTTCTGCTACTGAAATGGAAAAGCTAAGTCGAAGGACAATGCCCTTTTATGGAAGATTTGATGAAGTTTCGCAAAGTCTCAGAGCTACATTAAAAAAGAATTCTTAGGGGGTTTTAGAATATGCTTTCTCTCGTGGTGAGCTGCAGTGTGGACAGCCTGTCTTGAGTGAAGCTTTGCTCAGAAAGCCCCACCTTAGCTTTAGGGAGATTAGCTGACTTTCCTCGTCCATGTGTGATGGAGACACAGAGGCTAGGGGCTCTTTCTTTACCCCCCTGATCGCCCACCTGCCCTTCACTGAATGCAGCCGAGGGGAGACCACAAGCCGGGGAGGGGCAGAAAGAGGAGGACAGAGGATCCCAAGCAGGCTCTGCACTGAAAGGCTGGCAGCAGGGAGCCCGATGCGGAGCTTGAACTCAGGAACCTGCGAGATCGTGACCCGAGCCAAAGTCAGACGCCTAACCAACTGAGCCACCCAGGTGCCCCTGAAGGTTTACTTAATTATCTTGCTGCTTTTTCTTCCCGCTACACTATGAGCTCCGTAAGGACGGCAATCACTCTCTGTCCTCAGCGGCCTGAACAGTGCCCGTCTCATAGTTGGTGCTTGGTAAGTACGTGCTGCATGAACGAAAGAAGAGGAATAAATGGGATGCGGATTTTTAAAAAATGTTTAGTTTTGAGCGAACGAGCAGGGGAGAGCGGCAGAGAGAGAGCCAAGTCCAGCACGGAGCCCATCCAGGAGCTCGATCTCACCACCATGAGATCGTGACCTGAGTTGATATCAAGAGTCAGACACCTTAGCTGACTGAGCCACCTGGGTGGCTTTTAAAACCAAATCACAAGATCAGTCCCTGAGACTGAATAGAGGTCTCGTTTGGGATTATCTGCCTTTTCGGGTATCCTTGGCCTTGAGCTGCTCCTCAGGAATCAAAATTGGGAGTAGATGCCCTTGCTTCTCCCGAATCCGGGCTGGCTGTGTCTTCCCTGTCCAGTGACCTGCCCCTTGGTAGGGGGTGGGGCTGAATCTCTTCCTCCAGGGCAGGTAGAGAGTAGCAAGGGGCAGGCAGGTCACCCCAGGGAAGCAGGACGGAAACACCCAGAGGGTGGAGTCAGTGTTCCTACCACCCATGTGACCACGTGGTGCATGGCTTTCCGCCGTGTGCATACGAATGCACGGATAGGTGTCTAACTTTGTTTACAAGAACATGTTCACACACAGATCACACAACTGCACATGTATATTTGCAGCTTGCTCTTTGCATGTCATAATACATCTCAGACAGTTTTTCCAGAACTGTCCCCATTTAAGGAGCACAATGACACAAGAAAAGGAGCAGCATTATCTCCAATATATTTGGCCAATAGGAACAGCTTCGACTCGAGCAGCAGCCCCGTGGCTCACCCTTCCTCCTGTGATGTGGACAGCTGGGGGCCAGGGATGGGGGGCAGAGGGGGGCGGTGGGGGACTGGTGTCAGTGGAATAGAGAACAGCTGGGTCCGAGTCTCCTCTTGGAGACAAAGTGAGCGGACAGACTGATGCAGAACCCCGACCTGGAGCACACTTCCAGGATGAAACACACCCAGAGGGAGGCACTGGTTCATTTCAGCTCAAGGGTAGGTTTGGGGCGCAACCCCCGCCAGCAACAGATCCATTGTAGTGAAGTCGTGAAGGGGGTGCCTGGGTGGCCCCGTGGGTTGGGCGTCCGACTCTTGATTTCGGCACAGGTCGTGATCGCGGGGTCTTGGGATCCAGCGCCGAGTCGGGCTCCACGCTGAGCGTGGAGCCTGCTTAAGATTCTCTCCCTCTCTCTGTCTCCCTCGCTCTCTGCCCCTCCCCCATTCACTCTCTCGCTCAAAAAATAAATATAAAATTAAAAAGTAGTGAAGATAATGCCTTATCAAGACTGCTTATGATATGATAGGATTCTTATTAAATTGTTAAAATGTTCAGATTATTGGAAAAGTTCTGAAAATTCCCCAAACTCGTGATCCTAATGCACCAGGAGAGGAAACAGAACCTTTGCCACAGAGGAACCAAAGAGAATAGCTGAGTATTGTCCTCTTAAAAGAACTAGCACGTCCTGTCCTCGACAAGCTACACTCCTTCTGAGAATAGACTTTTGAATGATGTTAAAATTAATGAAGATGTCCTCATTAAGCTTCACATACCGCTGGACTCCCAAGGACAAGCACTGGATTTATCAGAAGTAAAATGAGGCCCTTATGAATCAAAGGAAACCCTTTGGATCGCCTCGGGAATTTCTGTTTTTACGAGGAGGTCGCACAGCTCTGGGTAGGCAAACAATGACTGGAAGCCTCAAGATGAGGGGTAACAGTACCGTGCCCCCGAAGAGAGGAAATGAACAAGCCCGATCATAGGTTGATTACTGTTTTAGTCAAGGTGGGCTGGGCTGTGCTCTGGGAACAAATGGACCTTGAACCCCAAGAGCCTTAGCCACCCGTGTGTCCTATATCGCAGTCTGCTCATGCTCACAACAAAGAGCCAATTTGTAGCATTTCGTCTGAACTCTGCATTCAGTTGGAAGCCTGAAATCGGCCACGGTGAGAATGCTTATACTGCAGAAATTGGCAAATGCCACACATCGGGTCTTTTTTGTCCAGAGAGTGGCTGGTTAACCTAAGCCCACCACTGGCCTTATGCATATAACACATAATGAAAAGCGTGTTTCTTTTTCACATGTAGCCCAATGTGTGTGTTTCTCCTGCCTGGACTTCTAATTCTTCTTCTTCTTTTTTTTTTTTAATTTTTTAAAATGTTTATTTATTTTTGAGAGAGAGAGAAAGACAGAGTGCAAGTGGGACAGAGAGAGAGGGAGACAGAATCTGAAGCAGGCTCCAGGCTCTGAGCTGCCAGCACAGAGCCCGACACGGGGCTCGAACTCATGAGCCATGAGACCTTGACCTGAGCCAAAGTCGGACACTTAACCTGCTGAACCACCCAGATGCCCCAGCCCAGCTTTTTTTCTTTTAAATATTTTTTTAATGTATTTTTTTGAGAAAGAGAGACCAAGCAGAAGTGGGAGGGACAGAGAGAGAGGGAGACACAGGATCTGAAGCAAGCTCCAGGCTCTGAGTTATCAGCACAGAGCCCGCCGCGGGCTCGAACTTCAAGATAATGACCTGAGCCGAAGTCAGACGCCCAACTGACTGAGCCACCCAGGCACCCCCCAGCTTGCTTAATACAGTAACTGGGGAACCAGATTCCTCCTTTTTAGTGGTTCCACTCTTGCCAGGGCCTGGGGATCTTTGGGATCTTGCGGTCCTTTACTGGATCCTTTGAACTTGCTGGCAAAAGAGCATGGAGAGACAGCATGGAGGGCACACACGAGAGCTTTTATGGACCAAGCCTAGATGGTGATGCCCATTGGCTTCACCCACAATTCTCTGCCAGAACTAGTAAGTGGGATGGAGACTGGCCACTGCAGTCTTCTGTTTATTCTGGAAGAGGCCATGTGTTTGGTGAGCACATAACATTACCCCTGCCTGAGTGCCATATGGAAATGTATTGATTTCCTTTCTCTTAGTTCTTTCTTGCAGAGTTTACCTGGCTTGAACCAACAATGGAGAGTCCGTTTACATTTGAATGGTCTGAAAGGGAGGAGAAAAGAAACGATTCGGGTCCCCGTTTGCTGGGAATCTTACCCCAGTTATTTGTGGCAGAGCGTGCGTAATGTCTGGTAGGAGGCACGGGGAGCAGCAGAAGCCCACAACCGGGAAGATGTGCCCTTGTAGACTGTAGGCCAGGACTGTTTGTGGTAGTCATGAGAAACGAGGTATGCTGCAGTGAACAACAGCCTCCAAAGTCTCAATGTCCTAAGTAAGACTCACTTCTCATGTTAAATGTCCAACGGGGATCAGAGGGATGGCTCTGCCCAGGATAGTCACTCAGCAACTGCTGTGGAAGCTTCCGGAGTCCCCAAAGGCTTCTGCCTGAGAAGTCCCATGTGACCCCCCCGCTCATAGTTCATTGCTTAGATCTGGTCACATGGCTTAACTCGCCCAAAGGAGCAGAGATTAATCCTCTGCGGAGTCAGGAGCAGAGCAGAATGGAACATTGGTGATGTCTACCAAGCCGGTTGTCTGGGTTGAGTGGTTTACCGACTCAGTTTACCCGGAGCACAGCGCTCTGGGATTGGGTCTCCGGCCCCACTGCAGGGCCCTTTGTTTTATCTCCATTCTTACCTTCCAGTTCAAAACATGACTACCAAGTATGGGTTTTGGAGCTGCTGTAACAAAGTGCCACAGACCAGGGGCTTAAGCCACAGAAATTTATTGTCTCCCGGTTCCGGAGGCCAGGAGTCCAAATCAGTGTGGCAGCAAGGTTGGTCCCTTCTAAGGTCATGAGGGAGAGTCTGTCCCAGGCCACTCTCCTTCGTCTGTAGATAGCCATCTCCTCCCTGTGTCTCCTTGTGTCATCTTCTCTCTCCCTGTGTATCAGTGTCTGTTTCTGAACTTCTTTTATAAGGACACCAGTGCTGTTGGATTAGGTATGACCGCGTATTAAACTAATTACGTTTTCGGCGTCCTGATTTCTAAATCACCTTCTGAGATCCTGGGGGTCAGGACTTCAACACAGGAATTTGGGGGGGGGGTGCAATTCAACCCACAACACCCAGGGAGGTGGCTGCCCTGGGACTCCGGCCACAGTGGTGCAGCACCCCTACGATGAGTTCAGCAACGTCCCCATCCCGCGTGATCCCAGGAGGGAGCCGATCCTTCCTGGCTGGTGCCCCTGTACTTTGGGCGCCCCTCTGTGGCTCCCTGTGTATCACCTGCTGTTGTTTAATTAATGAGTTTATTTCCATTCTCAGCCTGTGGTCTCCTCCAAGGTAGGGACTCCCTCTTCCTGTCCTGGAGCCTCGCTGGGTGCCTGACACAATAGTTAGAGTGATGTGCTTTGGAGGTCGAAGAGTGAAGGCTTCCGCTCCATATGCACACACAGCCCAGGGCTACAGGCAAGTTATTTTGCAGTGTTAGGAGCAGGGGCCATGGGGGGGGGGGCGGGGGAGGGGACCAAACGCAAGCCATCAGACAGCACAACCAGAATGAGATCATACTACGTTTTAACAACCCTCAAAATGCAAAGGGGCAAAGGGAGATTACCAGAGAGGCAGCAAATGGGCTCGTTTGCTCAACATCATGCTTGAGAGAGGAAATCTCTGGAGAGATTTTAATAGCAAAATAATAGTAAACCCAGAAGCTCTGTTTTGTGATAGCATCTAAATCCAGACTGGCTTTTATTCATTGTCATTTTGCTTCCAACCGTAAAGGAATGAAAGACAAAAGGAAAGAAGAAAGATGAATAATTAAAATTTAGCAAAAGACAGATTTTCAGTTTGATTAGAAGTTGACGACGGACAGTCACGTTGCTCAGTGAGGCTGCCTGCCTGCCGGTCGATTTCTCCCCCTTATTTTTCGGTGATAGAACAATTCATTTTTACTCTAGAAAGTAGTAAGTAGGCAAAATCGCTGCAAAGGAGAGAAAGAGAGACTCCGATCACACCCCATGGGTGCAGGGAGCCCTCATACAGACTGCTCTAACATACGGCAAGACAGGATTCTGGTGAGCAACTCAGGGGAACTGAGGCACATGGCTTCTCCGAGTGCTGCTTGTGTGGAGTATTTCCGGGGAGCTGAGAATGTGGACAGCTCACCACAGGGGGCTTCCCCAGCGCAGGGAACAAAGTGAGGCAACCTTGCCTCCCTCATTCAGGAAGCACTGATCGCTTTCTCACTCAGTTCCGGTGTTCATTCTTCTGTCCTCGGAGTCTGGCTCCCAGGACACGTCCAGGACCTCCAGGGGGCTGACTCCGTTCGGGAGGGTCAGGCCTGCATGGGAACCACCTGCACAGGAGGACAGTGTGAGCCAGTAGGTCCCGGAGGAACCCCTGTTCCCCCTGGCCCCTGCTGGCAGGGCTGTCCCTCAGGCCTGGGGGCTGCTGGTCACCCACATGGAGCCGGGTGGGAACTGATGGCCCAGAGATCGTGGGTGCAGAATGTGGCCCAGAGATCTGAGGGTGCCGCTGCCGCCCAGGTGCTCAGTCCGGGCAGCAGGTGTTTCTGTTACAGACCGGAGCTGCCGTCCCTGAAACACACCCAATGCACGGGGTCCGCCAGGCCAGGCGGGATTCGGGCGGCAATGTGACAGCCACATCATGACCACGATCCCAGCTCCAGTTCCTGTGTGGAAAGGGGTGCTGTGGGGGTGATGGGGTATTCAGTCACTGCCCAGGTCGGCCTTCTGGCCTCAGCCGGACCTGGCCAGTAGCTCCGAACCCCAAAAGGAAGGGTCTGCATGGAGGTGCCTCCCCTTGCAAAGGCCAGAATGCCCCTTTGGGGGATTTACGTCCCGCCATCCTGGCAGAGCGTGTGGTGTACCTGAGCCTCTCCTGTGTCACTGC
Organism: Neofelis nebulosa; assembly: GCF_028018385.1. Classification (NCBI taxonomy): domain Eukaryota; kingdom Metazoa; phylum Chordata; class Mammalia; order Carnivora; family Felidae; genus Neofelis; species Neofelis nebulosa. Next base: position 6,045,323 of record NC_080782.1, on the reverse strand, counting down.
AGAGCCCTCTGGCCTGGCGGCTTCCCTGAAAATGCTGCAAAGCTTGCTCACCAACTCCAGGCTAGAAGCCAGCTCCCAGCCGATGCCATCAGTGTCTCCTTCTGCAGACATCCTACACTGCATGTTAAAGATATTGAGATTTCTCTATCCTTCCTACGGGTTTTTTTTTTTTTAAGTCTTAATTTTATTTGATTATCAAATGTCTGATTTTTATATAACCCAAGGGATTGATATTTTCTTTGTGACATTTTCCCCAATGCTTTGACGCGTAGGAAGTCCCTTATGGATTTTCTCTTCCCATATTTTTCTAACCCGTTCAGAATTTACTTTTGACTATAATGCAATGTGAAGATCCAAGTTTATTGTTCTTCCCAAACAGCTAGCCAAGTTTTGCAACAGCAAATGCTGAAGAATGTAGCACCTCCCCGCTGAATTGGGCTTTTTGTTTTTCGGACCCTGGATAGATGAGCTATCCCATAGGCGGCCTTCAGGACAAGTGAAGGCCAAGGCCAGCCAACCCAGTGCGTGGACAGACCCAGGGGCCTGCAGGTGACAGAGGACGATGCCAACAAGAAGCTCCTGCATGGTGACCTCATTAAATGACCACCGGGGCTCAGACTCCACAAGCCAGGCGTCCTGCCCCCGAGTGGCTCAGAGTGAGTCTGCACTTATAAGCCAGGATTCCAGCAGCCGCTGAATACGTGCCTTGGGCATGTCGCCATTGGAATTCTTAGGAACCTAAGACAATAATCCCGAAAGCTCGCCTTGTTTCCCGTACTAGATGGTTCACTGCACCAGGACGGTGGCCACGTGCCTGAGCTTTCCACTTCCCGGGCAGGAGCGGTGCGTGTGCACGGGACGGGACCTGTGAAGGAGGTGTCAGGGTGGGAAATGGCATGTGGTCACTTCCATTGCTCCTAGCTACTCTGAGTCCCAGCCGGCGAGAGCGGGCTGCCCGTGCCTTCCAACAGATTAAGCACATGTTGTGCGTCCCTGGCGCTGTTGACCTTCTGCTTCCGAGTCCTGCGCTCGGAGGATTGCTCCTAGCGTCGCTCCCGGGGAAAGTGAGCGAGCGAGCACAGGTGAGCTACCCCGTACCCCCAAATGCCGGCGGCATGGCGTGCCTGGGTTTGCTGCTGGAGGGTTCAAGGCACCCGGCCCTCGGCACGGGAGCAGAAAGGACAGGCCTGACGTGCGGGTCAAGATCAAAGACGAGTTGACACGTGGATCTCTTTCCCTTTTATCAGGTCCCAAGTGAGGCAGACGGATTTTTGTACGAAGAGAAACCTGGGATGGAATGGTGGATGAATGAAACGGGATCCTTTTCTAATGCATCAAAGCTGTGTGTGCACGTGCGTTGTATACATACGCCTGATACGTGTGCAAATACTATACATATGTATATATCATATAGAAAATACAGTCATGCATTCATGAATTACATTCATAAGAGCTACCACATCTGATTAAAGAAAATATTTCCGTCTCTCCGGAGACAGATTTGTACTAGGTGCCCACCTGTTGGCTAGGAACTTAGGGATATTTCTGTTTAATTGTATTGTCCAGTGTTTGGCTATGGTTAAGTTTTTAACGCAGTGCAAGCTTATTGTAGGAAATCTGAGAATTATGAGAAGGGTGGCGATGAGGAGAAAACACATATATTGAGTGGGTCACTGTTACTTTAAGGCTGTGCGCCTGGGTCAAGGTCAAGGAGGGATCTGTAGGAGGTGCAGGAAAAGAGCCACGGAGATGTCCCCACCTCACGGGGCCTCTGGAGGACCTGCTTCGCTGGTGGGGGGCCCAGCCTCCTGCTCTGGTCGTGGAGGGTGCTCTGGGGTGACCTTCCCGAGCACATGCTCAGTGCAGATGGGAAACTGCACGTCTCCACCGTCCATCGGGGGAGAGGCCTGGCTGCCGGTGTCCCAGAGCGCTTCTGTGGCCCAGTCCTCCAGTAGACCCATGCCTTTCTTTCTCGTTTTGTCCCCAGACAGGAATCATTTCCTTGTATGACTGTGTTTTTGACAAGAGCCCAGGCTACAATCAGAAGTTGCACCGAGATGACAGAGAACATGCAAAAAGCCTGGGGCTTCACGTGAACGAGGAGGTAATGTTGAGACAGGCTGTTGACAAAGCGCGAACAGAGCCGCTGCGCCTGTGTGTCTATCCCGCAGCGAGCTGGGCGCGCTGCCTTCACCCCTGCGTGCGCCCTCCTCTCCCTCACCGGGCCCGGCACTGACACTAGGCCGATACCGGCTCCCTGTCTAGTCGTGTTTCCTCGAGTTAGTCTTTATGACTCTGTTGTCCTTAATTTAATGAGGCAAAACTAAGAAGTTGTTTTCAACAGATAGAGCAGGTGTTTGCTTAACTGCTGAGTCCTGGCTGTCACAGCTCTTCGGAGGACCCCGGCCCTGCCAGGGAGGGAACCACACCCTAGTTTAGGTACCGGCCTCGAACCTTCACAGATGGGGCGGCTCCTGCTTTATCTTTGCACGATTTTCTGACAGCATAGGCTTGGCCTGTGGTCAGCCGCCCCAGTGTGTGAGCAGAGGCAGGAGCAAAGCTCGTTGCCTGGGGAAGGGAGGTCTGTACCACAGCAGGTGCCGGGGCTGAGGAGGCTGTGTGGATCCTTAGCAGTGAGACCTTCTTGGGGCCTTTCCGCACTCGGACATCGTCTCTGCCGAGTCTGATCTGAGGACAGTGTGTTTATGAAGAGCCGGGTGCTGAGTAAATATCATCAGCTTTTCTACGATACACAGAAATCAGAATGGAGAAGCCTCCAGTGGGATCTCTCTCTCTCTCCCCGCCCCGCCCCCCCCATCAGCAGATTTTGGCCTGGGGCTGCTATTGTTAAAGAATGCCCCAGGTCACTTCCAGGGAGACTTTATTTCACTGTGGAATTAAGTGAGGAACTCTGAAGTATTACTACTTAAGTCACAGACATGAAGTTTTTTTCTACTGTTTTTGTTTATGTGAATTCACTCCAAGTGGGTAGTGAGGCTCGTGCTTTCCTGTCTTAAGAACACGCCTGGCCTGCTTGTACCCGGCCCGAGTTTGAGCACCCCCCCACCCCCCCCACCCCCCCCCGCCCCTGGCCCTGCACTGAGCCTAAGGGGAGAAGACAACTGTCCCTGTCCTCTCAGAGCTCACATTCCTATGAGGAAATGAAAAATGAAGTCATACAAATAAGGAACTGAATTCCAGGTGGCGATGGGAGGTATGCAGAGAAATGAGGCCTCTTAAGGGGGCAGGGAAAGTGCGAGGAGATTGGGGAGCTGTGAGGTGAGGGGGCCCAGGGAGATGAGGGGTCACAGATATGAGGGGGCCAGAAAGATAAGACGGAACCAGGGAGATGGGGTGCTGGGGAGATAGGGAGTGGGGAGATGACAGGTGGAGGGTGGAAAGATTTGGGAAAAGAGAGAAGGCGGGAGGGGAGACAGGCAGACAGGAGGAGCGCGGGAGGAGGGAGGGCGGGAGGGAGAATGGAACCTGAGGTCAGAGGGCACATGGCACCTCGTGCCACGTCTTCGCCTTTCCTCTGGGTGACGTGAAAGACTTGGGGACAACGAGGGACTCTGAGCACAAGGGGCAGGCGTGACGTGGTTCAGGAGGTCCCCGTGGCATCACGGAACCCGGGTGTGCCGGACGCAGGGGTGCAGCGGGCCGGGTGGACACAGCCTCCAGGACCCAAGGTGGGTCGTGCGAACAAGCGGGCGGAGCTGACCCCGTGTTCTGGTCACCCCGCCAGGAGCGCCAGCGGCCCGTGGCAGTGCTGACATCCTCTGTCTACGGGAGACGCATCCACCAGCCCGTGGAGCCCCTGAACCGGGACCACGGCCGCGCCAACCTCGTGAAGGCGGACTTCTACAGGAAGAACGACATCCCCGGCATCAAGAGCCCCGGCTTTGGCCACGTTTCTCCAGCCTGATGGCCCCTGCCGTGGCCTGGATGGCAGGTGGCACAGATGGGCAGTGCCTGGACCTTGTTTCCCCCGCCACGGGGGCCACGGAGCCCGCTTGAAGCCACTTGCACCTGGGCGGGGGGGGGGGGGGGGGGGAGGAACTGGCCCTGAGGCCGCTTTCCCTCACGTGGCCTGCGGTGACGACCCCGTGATCACCACGTCGTGGGATCGCATCCTCAGAAATGATGCTCGAGACTGAGCCACTGTGGGCACATGAATAAAAGGAAAGCTTCCCACTTGATCGCGGTCGGGTGACTTTGTCCACTGCCTCCCCGGGGAGGCGCTCAGGCCTGCACACCCTCTCTCACCAGGATGGAAACGCTGTTGCCTATTGGCGCACACCCTGCTTCTTGAGTTTTCCTTCCTCCAAGAGGAGGTGTAATGAAATCGCCTTTCGGGACAATTGCAGTCTAGATGTCTAGATACAACATTCTCCCCCCACACAGAGGTCTGAGCCGTAAATAACAGGAGTTTGCACAATTGAGGGCAAAACCCTAGTTGGGACGGGTGGCCCCAAGGCTGGCAAGGTGACGTCACTCCTCACTGGAGAAGCGAAGGTCACGGGAAGAGAGAGACTGGGCTTTGACGTTCAACAGGCTTGGGTAAGATTGGGCTCCTGCATTTTCCAGCGGCACGGTACAGGCCCCGTCGTCTCCCCTAGGCGAGCCCACATTTCCTCATCTTCAGACTGGGATTTCCAGACCTTGACCGGTGCCTATGGGGATCACCGGGCCACCGGAGCGGGGTCCTAACGGAGGCACAAAAGAGGCCAGTGCCGTTGCTCTGAATCGTTTTCATTTTGGGAACGGCTGCTTCTCACCCAAGTTGGAAACGTTTATTTTGGAGATAATTTGAAACTTATTCAAGTATTAAGACACTGGCTATAGTTTTAATGAAAGGGTCTCTCGAAAGAAATCATCCCTCACCTCTGGTGATTACATGTCCCACAGCTTAGTGGTTAATGAGCAGGTGATCTAATTAATTTCTATACTGATTCCCCCATGGCTGGTTTTACTGTTTTGATGCTCTAAGGGCATTTGACACCGAATTGTTGACAATTTCAAGGCTGAGTGGCTCCTACAGGTTTCTTTACTCATTTGAAAAATGGTATTTTTTTTCGCCATAGGTGTTTTTTATTAGTTCCACACACCCCGCCCCCAAACAACTAGGAATAGTTTATTTGGAATGCCTTTGGGTACAGTAAGCCACGTATGTAATAATATAATAGAAAATATATAAATTTTGGAGTAGGGAAACTTTTACAAACTACTCTTTCTTCAGCTTTGGCAGCCAAGAAACACCAGGCATCTCTAAGAAATGCCTTCATCTGAACGTGACCACAATAAATCAGTGTCAAACTACATTACTTCTGGTTACTTTAAGCCAGATCCTACTCCCTGAACCTTCCACTTTCAACAAGCAGGGCCTGAATTGGAGAAGGTTTCAGAAGATCTCGTTTATCAGGCATCAAGGGAAAATTAAATGTATTGAGAGGGCTTTCTGCAAGAACGGATGGTTAGGGAGAGCTTTGAGCAGAGACGCTTGCTTGCTACCAAGGTCGCTGGGCCGGCTAAGTGAGCTGCAGCCCTCTCGTCTGCGTGGTTCGCCCACAGGAGTATGTGCAGTTCTGGAGCTTATGGGGCCTTGACCGGGAGGCACACTTTCAGATGTAGGGAGCAGGCAGGTTTGCATTCTAGGCTCCTCTTGGGCTCTGATCCCTGGGGAGACTCCGAACAAGCCAAGCCCCTGGACCTCACTGCACCGGTTTCCTCATTTGTAAAGCACAGGGGCACTCAGGCCGGGGACCCGAATCGCCTGGACGGCTTGTTATCCAAGCACGGTGCATGTGCTGAGCCCCACAGCCAGGACCTCTGCCTTGGCAGGCTCGGGTTGGGGCCTGTAAATGAGGTGTTGCCGCTGCTGGTTGGGGACCACACTCGGAGAGATCGCATGTGTGCAGACCTCTGCAAGATAGACTCTGATAATGACTCTGATTGCTTTAAAACGTGTACTGTTTGGGGGGCGCCTGGGTGGCTCAGCTGGTTGAGCGTCCGGCTTTGGCTCAGGTCATGATCTCCCAGCTTGTGAGTTCCAGCCCCGTGTCGGGCTCTGTGCTGACCGCTCGGAGCCTGGAGCCTGCTTCGGATCCCCCGTCCCCCTCTCTCTCTGCCCCTCCCCTGCTTGTGCTCTCTCAAAACTAAATAAACATTTAAAAAAAAAGAAAAGTATACTGTTTGGTTAAGACTAGCAACACAGTTCCGGGGGAAAGAAACAACTGTCCTTTTGAGTTCTTTTCACCAAATTCAGCATATCCCTGGTGGGTGCAGAAAGCCACGCTTGAGGGCGCTTGGCAAATCACCCAACTGTGCGTGTCCACTAAGGGGAGGTGACGTGCCCTGGGATGGGTGCTGCAGGCTCTAAGGAGGGGCCCACAAGGTGCAGCTGATGACCATTATTACAAATGACACAGGAGGCTGGTCTGAAGTCAGTGAGACCCCAGGCCTCCTAGGCCACGTTTCCCATGACAGCAAAAACAAACGTCCCTATACTACGTTTCCTCTTCCGGTCACCTTTCTGGAGATCTCCAACACTGCCTGACTGAGGCAGACCGTGGAACACATCATGCTGTATTCCCACTTCGGCGAGGAAGGCCAGTTAGGAGTTTCGAGAAGTGCATTTACGTGAGCCTGAGTCCTGGCAGGATGGCACCGGCAAGAGAAAGCCCTGGGCACCTGCCAGCCTCTCGCATGGTCATTAGCTCTCTCAGTCACACCTGATCCCCTAAGCTACCCATGAGGAAATACCCCTAAGAGAAATTAAGCGACATGGTCAAAGTCGCACGGCCAGAAAACGGTCAGTTAGGAATCCAACGAGGGCCCGGTGCTTCGGGTCTGAGTTGCCAAGAACAAGGTGCTCCTGGTAGATTGGGGTCCTCTGGTTCTCACACACGCCTGCCTTGAGCTATGAACAGAAGCCAAGGGTGCCCCACCAGGCTGGCGTGTGCGGTTAGTGCACGACTCTTGATTTCAACTCAGGTCGTGATCTCACGGCTGGTGAGTTCGAGCCCCACATCAGGCTCTGTGCTCGCAGCGCTGAACCTGCTTGGGATTCTCTCTCTCCCCCCCTCTCTGCCCCTCCCTTGCCTGCATTCTCTTTCTCCAAATAAATAAATAAATAATAACCTTAAAAAAATAAAAAAAAACACACACAACATTTTCCCTAGAAAATATCCTCTAGAGATGCCACAGGGCGCTCGGAGCATTTCCAGAGAGTGGCAGAATCAAGTGTCTACCTCACAAGCCTTGTCCTGATCTGAATTACCCAAGGATCTCCCAGTCGCTGCTCCTGGGGCGCGCTTTCTGAAACAACCGTCAGGAGAATGGAAAGCCAACCTCGGCTGTGGAGCAAACCGCAGGAGAAGGAAGAAAAGGGGGGAAAAGATACAGACTATAAACCAAAGTACGTAAAACTTTTAATGAATCAACCTTACAAAAGACAATGGCATCAAAACATCGGACGCGTTTGGTACAAAACTGGTCCTAGGTTATGAGAACTAATTCTGGTGATGGGTGGCTGCACACCTCTGGCCCGAGACACGACAGAGCAAGGCGACAGGACCGTGGGTCCCGTGGATGGCCGCCGGCGATGAGATACACTGGGTGAACACAGTCAACTTCCATGTGGGGCGACGGAATCAATTATTCACAAATACTGTGTGTTGTAATATCAGACTAGCGGATGCGGTTGGCCAGCTACCATATTTTCCAGGAGAAAAAAAAAAAAAAAACATGCACTGGAAGATAATATACACCCCCTAGTTTTATTGCCTTAAGAATTTTTGTTTATTTCACCTCTGTCATCTTTGTGAATTCTCTGAGCGCATTTCTCCCATAACACACACTCCTTTTCCTTCTGCTTAGGAGTAAGCACAGTGCAAGTGGCAGAGCGATCTTGGGACACGTCAGACACCAAACGGTATGCCACCAGGTCAGAGGAACGAGTCTGAAAAGGCTCCATAGGACACAACAGAGCACGCACACCAAAAACGAGAGACAAAGCTCGCAGTCAGAAAGTGCATTGTACCTTCCCGAAAGTACAGTCTTCTTGCCGAAGTGAAGGCAACCCCTCAGGATGCCACGTTGCTCTGGGAAAGGGACCTTGACATTTCCGTGTTTACAAAGTACGTCTTCAGCTCCCCCTTGCCTTTCACGTTGATTATTCCTCGACACGTGCACGTGTACCCCAGGGTCTGGAGGATGAGGCTTGTCTCCTCAGTGACCTAGAAGCACATGGACAGACGAAGAAGTGGTCAGTGCCTACGAAACACAGCCTCCGGAAGGTGGTTTAACCGCCAAGGTCAGAAGCCAAAAGACATTCATGCTCTCTGGCCCTTTCATTCCACTCCTAAGAAATTAGAAGAAGACAGACTCACACAGGAGAAGAAAAGCCTTTTAGGGACAACGCGTAATTTCATGCTGCAACGGTGACAGACTCTAAACCACCTAAAAAGTCAAGTGATCTCCAGGGTGGTGTAAACCATGATGCTGTCATGATCCCTATCGTGGCCGAGACCAGGAAATAAGGCAGGATCTGTTCACCCCCAAAGGAAAAATTGAAGCCCAGACCCACGCTATGCCTTCAGCTACGTGAAGGTTACGTATTCACATATAAGAGACCTGGAAAGGGGCACCTGGGTGGCTCAGTCGGCTAAGCGTCCAACTCTTGCTATTGGCTCAGGTCATGATCTCACGGCTCGTGAGATTGAGCCCCGTGCCAGGTTCTGTGCTGACAGTGAGGACCCTGCTTAGGATTCTCGCTCTCCCTCTCTCTTTGTCCCCACCCTGCTCCCTCCTGCTCTCTCTCTCAAAATAAATAAACTAAAAGAGAGAGAGAGAGAGACCCGGAAGAGGGAAAGTAAATCAAAATATACTGTAGTGGGATGTTACAAACTGTCATGAATGTCATTTCACAAAATCATGAATGTGAATAATGGATTTTAATTCAGATGGGAGAAGACACCCCGAGAAGTACCGTCAGCTCCCGCAAATGGCCCCCTGCTTCGGCGAATGCTCGAGAACAAAACTAAAAGGACAGTAGGGGTCTGCGCCAGCCTTAGCAGGGGCATGACACGCTGAGTCAGGTCTTCTCAAGCTTCCTCCCTTCACCGAGCTGACACAGAAGGTGACCAGGGCCGGGCCCCTCTCTTGCAGCCTGTCCTCGTGATTCCCGCCACTGCCCCAGGAGGCCAGGACCCCCACTGCCGAATCGCCTCGGGTCCGGCTGTGTCAGATGGCAGAGGAATTTCCCGGGTAGGACGGCCCCTCTCTCTTAGGGGAGAAGGGTTGTACCGAGTCCTGCCCCATCTCAGCCTGAGCGTGTGCCGTGCTCTCCTCGGGGGCCAGGTCTGGGGATGACAGCTCAGGTCTGCGTGGCATTTATCTGCTTGAGTGTTGGCGAAGCCTCCTGCTGAAGACGCTTTCTCAAGCAGAGAATGGGTGAGGTGAGAACAGACTAGGCTACCAACAGAGGCCTCAGCTTCAGAAGTGAGGGCAGACCCCCGTGTCAGGAACACGGTCCCCAGCCAGGCCTGCCAGGTGGTATCTGGCTTTTGAGCAGAGAGGGAGGAGCTGTTTTTTCCAGAAACCCCTGGTAATGCTGCTCTGAAAGCAGGGGAGAAAGCAGAGGAGGAGGAGGGGGAAAAGGGGGAGGAGGAGGGACTTCCTCCCCTTGCATCAGGGGATGGACATGGCACCCGTGGGACCCGACCACCTTGGCCGTGTGGGTGGCACCCACATGCTGTGCAGGCTTGTGAACAGCACAGCAATGGTATCACACGATTTTGCTTTTGGGGTGGGTGCCGTCGGGGGACCATGCAGTGGTGGGGGCAGTGGCCGCAGCAGTGAGCCGGCCTCCTTGAGCCTGGTGGCTGAGAGAGGTGGCAAGGGCAGACACTGCCATGGTGCAGAGGCAGAAATAGGAGGGCTGTGCTTACGAGAATCCAGGAAGATATCCAGAGGCCCCCAGAAGCAAGGGTGAAGGGTGCCATATAAAGATCTCAAGGGTAGTCTGTTGGAAAGAACTGGAAAAACCACCCTGTCTCCCTGTACTTTGACTCCGTGGCCAGCCCCTAGCACAGGTGCCAGCCCCTAGCCAATGTGTGGTCAGCCCGTAGCCAATGTGTGGGTCCTCGGGACCCTTGTGACCAGAGCAAGAAAAGAGGGTCACAGGTGCCGTATGTTCATGTCCTGTCCTTTGCTAGCTTGAGCCCAAGTCCTGGGGAAGGACAAGTGTAGCTGAGAGGTGAAGCCAGGGTCACAGGAAGGACTCTGGATCCTGGGGAAGAACCGAAGGAATACGGACAGAGCTGGGAACTCAGATTACAGACAGGGTCTCATGATGAGAGTTCTCAGGCATAATCAGAATTAGAGAATTCCAGAGGCGTCTGATTTCCGACCTGCCACAGAAAACAAACACATCTGTTGGAGCCTTGGGGGTTAATTCTGCAGTCAAGGTGTTTACTGGTGTGAAGTATCACCACGGGCATTTGTGAGCTATCCCTTGGAATCTGGAACACCAACCACACAATTACCGTGACACAAGGAGGAGGGAGCTGTCTCCCCGACGAACAGCGGCCAGTATGGCTCCAAGCCCGGGGGCGGCCTGGCTGGGTGACACTAGGGCTTTCTCTAGTGTTCTGTGAGCTTCCAGGCTGGAAAGCGTGGTGGGCGTGGATGCTCTTTAATCAAAAGGACCTGTTCCTCAGGCCCGGGAGAAGCTTTTAACGATCTCAGCATCGTTTCTGATTCTTCCTGGCGTCTCACTACTTTCCTTGCACGTAAGTGGAAATGCGAAGCTACTGGAGACGGAGTGAACCGCGGCCTCAGGAGGAGGAAGCTGCTGGACACAAACCTCCCGGGCGGCTGAGCTGAGTGAACACACGCGGAGGGGCTTCTCCTCCAGGCTCCGGGTGCACAGAGACCCTCCAGGGGGCGCTGCTCAGCACTAAATCACCTGGAGTTTTATGAGGCCCAATATCCTCCTGGAGACGGAGACACACGAGCTCCAGCTCATTTCAAACACTGACCTGCAGGGGATTTACGACCTCTAGGAGGGAGCGCTCTCTCCGAACAGCCTCTCTTAAATGGGTTTTGATACGTATCCCAAATGCTTGAAAACCACTTGGAGAGTCGTGAAACATGTCTTCTGAATGTTCCAGGTGTGGGAAGGGGGGGGGGGGTTCCTAGGTTGGCCTGCAGGTTGGGAACGTGTGTCCTTGATAGGAGCACCCTCTCCCCACGCCAGACACAAGACCCCACGCTGTCCAGGATCGCTGGAGCATCCCCGGGGCATCAGGAACAGCTAATGACACGCAGGCAGAAAGCCCTCGAGGCCGTGGTGCCATCATGGCACGGGTCAGCGAGGTGCCAAGGTGGTAGAGCTTGCCTCTCGTGGTGGTCATCTAGGCCATCTCCACCCACCGTGACGACCGCTCCAGCCCCGTTTCTGGTGAGAGCTTTGTCTGGGCTGGCTCTCGTGAGCACAGCCAGCTGACTCTTTTCCCCTGGCAACGTCTGGGTCTGACTGGGAAGCCCCAGACGTTCCTCTCCGCCCCACATCGCCTGCCACCTCTCCCCGTTCTCTGTTGCTTACTTTCGGCAACTGCTGACTAGTCATCCGGTGGGAAGAATGTGAGATATAGGCCCCGTTCCATACAAAAATTAAAGATATGCGATAGAAGGTTCACAGAAGCAGAGGCAGGTGAAGAGTGTGAAAAGCAAGTAGGCAGAAGTTTAATGAGAAGCCCGCTTTTGATAGCACTGGAGCTGGTGTCTTGGGCAGAATTTCAGAAAAGAACTCTGAATCTCCATCAGAATGTTAGGAGGCAAGGTTACTTGAGGACAGGGGCCAAGCCAAGGCACACAGAACAGGGACTTGTCGAATTCTCCATAAAGGCGGGGGGGGGGGGGGGGGGGTAGAAAAAAGCTTATTATTTGCGTCCAGTGGTTTTCACACAAATTTGCCACTTGGCAGGAATTTATCTTCCAGAAGTGAAGCGTGGAATCTGGGGTGAAATGGGGAATCGCTGCGTTTTGAGGGAGTGGCGAATAGAAACGTCTGCAGAGACACACACGTGCACACGTTCTTCTCATTAGGAGAGGTCGGTCTCTCCTTCCAGGTGTGTGGCATTCTGCCCGAGCAACCTCCCCTGCGTGGATTCCAGTGCTGTCCGGTCATTCTCCATATCCAAATCCCATGCTGGCCCGATTTGGCGTTGCCATCTCATATCACCCTGAATCTCGTCCCTTGTCTTTCCCCAGTCGGCTCCTTTCTGCCTCCTTCCAACTCAGCCTCTGGGACGGGAAGTCTGGGGGCTCTGTCTGGTTTTGGTTGTACAATCCCTCTCCCTTGCAGGGCTCCCTTCAAGGTTCTGGTGCCAGGAGATGGAAGAGGAGAGAAGGGGCCAGCCTTGACTCGCTCAGGTGTCAGACTGCCATGCTGCTCGTTGGCCATCGTTGACTTCCTCCAAAGCTATAACCTTTACATTATTACGTTCCTCAATTATTGTTAACGGCGAGTGCAGAAACGGATGACCATTTCCCCAATAAAAAAGACTTATGTCAATTTCAGGTTGTTTTCACCATTGAAGTAACTACTAAGATTCTTTGTTCTAATACATCGTCATTATGATGATGCTCATTTATGACTTCCGAGAGGATAGACCTGGCCCGTGATGATGGAGCAGACTAGATTACCTGTATTTTGTCCAGCACGCCGGTGCTGTCCATCCTGCTGGCCACATTCACGGTGTTGCCCCAGATATCGTATTGTGGCTTCTGAGCTCCAATCACACCGGCTATTACAGGCCCATGGTTAATACCTGCAATGCATCAGAACCGGGCAAGAAGACTCAAGTTACAGCGACCATCTTCAACAGAAAAGTTGTACAAGAGTATTTCTGAATCATCATTATGCAGCCAACATTAGCCCAACTCACGGAATTCTAAAACAAAGAAAAATAATTTGTTTCTCTTCTTGGTCTTGATTCATACGTAGGTACCCAGATATCATTTTTATTCCATAATAACATAAAGTTGGCTATGCTTTTAAAAAAGCCAAACATGGTATCACGACACCTGGGTGGTTCAGTCGGTTGAGTGTCCGACTTCGGCTCAGGTCATGATCTCACGGTTTGTGGGTTCGAGCCCCGCGTCGGGCTCTGTGCTGACAGCTCAGAGCCTAGAGCCTGCTTCGGATTCTGTGTCTCCCTCTCTCTGTCCCTCCCTAGCTTGTGCTGTCTCCCTCTCTCAAGAAAATAAACATTAAGAAAATTTAAAAAACCAAAACATTATAATAGTTTCCTTAAGTTTTTTTTTTTTTTTTAAATCTTTGATTTGGGGAGAGAGAGAGAGAGAGAGAGAGAGAGAGAGAGAAGGGGAGGAAGAGGGGCAGAGAGAGAGGCAGACAGGGGATCCAAACTGGGGCTTGAACTCACCGCAGGGCTCAAACTCATGAGCTGTGAGATCATGACCTGAGCCAAAGTTGGTCACCCGACTGAGTTTTCTATGTTGCTACATAATCCTAGATAAGAGATGATCACTGTTCTCCAGCAGTTTTGTGGTTAATGTTAATTTTTGAAATATACACCTTTCTGTTGTAAACAGCTACACTGAATGGATATACCACACTTACTGGCAGTTTGGTCACTGATGGACTTCTGGGATCGTGCCAACATCTCGCTGAATCCGCCACTTGCCCCCACACCAGTGTGGCATTTTCTACCTGCTGCGCACTGTAAAACTCTGGGGATGCTCACGACAGCCTTGTGCGGTGGGCACCGTTATCACCACCTCTGGATTCAGGCAAGAAAGCAGGAGAGGGCGCCACCAGACGCCATCAGAGGGCGCCATGCAAATGGCAGTGGCAGCCAGCTCCCTGGCCCTGCTGGTAAGGATGCTGCCATCGCTTCCCGCGCATGAGGCTTCTTCCCACCTTTCAGGTTGTTGCCTTGGATAATGTCCCAATGCCAAGTTTACTGGATTCCAGAGGACCATGTTCGTGCCTCTGATTTCCATTGCTAAAGCACCTTCAAAGGGCTCTCTCAACGCACACCCTAGTGTTAGTGAGGGAGTCTACCCAGGCCAACTCTAGAACAGTAACAGGTCCTAGTGTGGGCAATATAGAGATTTTGACGGAGTTCAGATTTGAGGAAATTCTCCTGGGAGAGGCCCCCAAGAGCGTCACGTTTGGACGGGTCCTGGGGTAGACAGGCTCGCCCCCGGGGAGCAGGTGCAACCCACAGGCCGTCTCTGCACAAGTGGGGGGACGTCTCTTTTGCTTGGGTTCTTGTCCCCCTTGAGCTGGGCTCTTTACAGCTCTGCACTCATCAGATTGAGGACAATCCAGCCTCTGGCATAAACCTCCTCACAAACTGTGATTCTCCAGGGACAGCCATCAAAAGGTTGCTGGGGCAACTCAGGAGGCCCCACTCTCCAGCCCTGCTGCCCCCTGGCTTGCCCATGTGACTGCCCAGATAATCAGGCAGCCTGGCCCACCACTAACAGAGGAGGCCATTGCTCTGATTGTCCTCTCTGTAGCTGCGATTATAACCCCACGGTTATCACGTGCTGGCACCTGAGCTCAGCGTGAGCCCTCACACTGCCCGGGACATGGAGACGGCACCTGCCGTCTCCTTAGAAGTCTGATCAACTTCTCTAATCAGAGAGGCCTGGGATTCTCTCCCAACCCCCATGCACCAGGTAGGATGAGTCCTTGCCCTAGGATCTCAGTTCAAACACACAGACCCATAGTTATCCCGGCAGTGGTGCGGAGGAAGGCCACGGAAATAGAAACAGAGTTATTGACTTCAGTTGATTATGCCCTAGGTGTGTGTTCTCTCCTAGATCTAGGACTCCTGCCTTGCTGCAGGAGTCAACTTGTACTGATTAATGAGGGTGTTTTTGAGATCCCTTCTCCCACTGCTGTACTGCTTAGTGCACTACGGCTTGTTAGAGACCCGAGGCAAAACTCCCTCTTCGCAATGGAGAGGTAGGCAGGAAACGGTATAAACGGCATTCCACAAAACCTCTGAAGGTACGCAAGAGGCAAAAAAGAAATTCTGCTTTGCTTTTGCGGAGTGCTCAATAAAGCCCACACTGTGCTTTAGACACCCGAAAGAATTTAATCCAGCCGCCGGCTGCTGGCTGGTGCCCTCGAGCCCCCTCTGCCATCAGCTTTCCTCGGGGCTGCTGAATCCTGCTGGGTCAGTGCCTGGCGGGGTAGGCAGTGGGGAGAGACTGGGCTACTGACTGCTGGCACGGGGTCAATCTCCACTTAGCGCAGGAATGTGCTCAGATTTTGGTTCCCGCTGACCGACTGATTCTGCAGCTTGACATGCAGAAGAGGACGTTAAGAGTGAATTCAGCATTTCTTATTTGTATCATCTAATTTTTTTTTTTTGAAGTATTACTCTTCCAAGTTCCTACCATGAACTGCCACTGGATGGAACTGCCACTGGATGGCGCCACACACCCAAGTCCAGCAGGGCAGGCAGACCCCTGAGAGAGAGGCCGAGGGGTGGGGAAAGGCAGCCCCAGAGGCCCGCGAGACCTTGAGCTTCCTCAGAAACCTAAAAGAGCTGCCATGTGGGGTGACTGTATAGACGTTATTAGTTATTCAGTCATCAGTGTAAACACTCAAATTCTTCTCGAAGAAGGCCTATTCAATTGCTCGCATTAATCTGGAAAATACCGTGAAGGTCCAGACCAAGAAAGCTGTGATGTTTGGGGAAGTAACACATGTGATCAGCAAACACTGATCTCTATTTCACCTTGCAGTAAAGAGCGGTAGTATTTTGGTTTGAATGCGTTTACTAATCGAGCAGATCATTCCAACGTGTAATAAAAAAAAAAAAAAAAAATTTTTTTTTGAGGGTAGTTTGAAAGGTCGAGGAGCTCACTTTCTAGGCTGTCAAAACAATAAAGAAGCTCGAGGATCTAGGGGACACCTGCATGTTCGATGCGGTCAGCAGGCTGGGGGGAAGCCTCCCACTGGCCTGCCCCTTCTCACCTGGGTATAAGGTGAGGCCCATTGTGCACGGAGGTGAGAAAGTATAAAGCAAAACGTGTCCAGGTGCTAACAATGAACAGAATATACAAGCAGTCAAGAGGCCACATTATAAGAGATATAAAATATTTCTGGGTTTTAAAATTCAGAACATAGGCAGAGCAAAGGAAGAAAATCGCTCGCCATTTATCGGGATTTTTTTTTTAAGTTGAAATCTGTATCCCAAAGCAGGGAAAAGCCATTCAAATGGAATTTGTTAAAAGAGCTCCTCTTATGCGTACTTGCTTTCAGAAGAAGCAAAATGTGTTGCCAAGAGGAACATAAAATGGTCAAAGCAGCTCTTACCAATCACAAATGGCCATAACCACAAATATGGCAAGACAGCCGCGTGCTAAGCCGAGCACGTAAAACACACTTTTTATTTTTACAGACGTTTGTAAAAGGCAAGTAAGCACGAAACATGCTCATGGACCAGCTTAAAGTAAGGGAAGAGCTTACTAGAAAATTTAATTTTGTTAATGTTTATTCTTGAGATAGAAAAATTTTAAATCTTAAAGGAAGCTGGCCTTTTCTCTCAGGGCTGAATCTTCAATCAGAAAAGCTATAGCTATTTCAGAACCTGGGACGTACGTTTGGGGCGTTTGGAGGTTGTGAGCCTAGGAGTGTGTGACTATTTCAACAGTTCCAAGCTGCCTTAAAACTGTTTGTTTTTTCTTTTTTTTTGTTTTTTTTTTTTTTACATTTTTGGATCTCCGAAGTCTGGATGCATCTTCCAGCCCATGCTAATTTCACTGGCAGCTGATCCTGAAATAATACCGTGGTTTACAGTCAACGGCTCCTCGGGATGGTCTAAGGCCGTGCACACCGTGCCTGGCGGAGGGGCCCTGGCAGGAAGGAGGAGGCCGTGGGACTGAAATCCAGCTCACGGTCCACTTGCTAGACATAGTGCTCGCAGCCTGGGTCCAACCAAAGGGGGTTTTGTTTTCTACTTTGCACTGAAGTGCCTCAGAGGCTCCTAACTTCCCTGAGCCTGTCCACCCCCTGCTCCCCCCAGTTCAGTCCTCCGGCACTCGAGACACAACCGCCAGGACTCTAGTCTGGCGTGGCAAGATGGCCGACGGTCCTGGTGCGCCTGTGCCCTTCCGCCCCCCCCCGGAAGTCAGATCCCTTCACACAACACTTCCGGTGCGCCTGTTCCTTACGCCGTGCGCTCCCCCGGAAGCCGGCGCTCTTCACACAACGTACCCACTCGCAGCTTGAAGTCGTTGAAGGAGTGTTTGTTGATAGCGTCCAGCTTCCCCACCAGGGCAAAGGCAAACTCCACCATGGTGCCGATATGCATGTACTGCCTCTCGGGCTCCTGAGAGGAAACAAACACACGCACGTGGGGTTAGAGGTCAACCGGCAGGGAAACGGTCCCTTGGGTCACAAACCTGGGCTCCAGGCAGACAGCAATGCTTGAGGTCAAGGGCTGCAATGCCCGGCAGACAGGCGTGTCTGAGGATTACCCATCCTCCCAAGGGGACCCTGTGTCCCGGTTCATTCTTGTGGCCGCGGGGAGACCTGAGACACTGGAAGACACGGAATGGGACCTATGTCGTCTTAACCCAGAAACTGCCGGCAGAAGACACTTCGAGGAGGGGCTGGCTCCTGGTTCTCCGCTTGCCCTGCATACCTGTCTCCCCCGTTCTCCGCTGGCCTCTGGCTCCGAGGGTGACCTCTGGCGCCCTGCTGGACTGGCTAATGGGAGGGCCAGGGAAGGTCAGGGAGAGCAGGGCAGAGAGGTCGGGGTCCTTTCCTCCCCTTCCCTACTCCACACCTGCCACACGGCTCACCTCGGTTCTGGAAACACCCCATCTTCCCTTTTAGGGGAAAAGTATTACCTGTCTCCCCCATTCCCCCAAATTCATAACCTCCAAATCCTCAGTATTTGCTTTGCAGCTTCTCATGGCTATCATTAAATAAGAGATTAGGATCCAATGAGGGATTAGTGACGAATCCAGCATGACTTGGTGCCCTTCTAGAAAGAGGAGATTAAGACACACAGAGAAGGCGACGCCAAGAAGCAGGGGAAAGATGGCGTCTAGGAAGCGAGGACAGAGGCTCAGGAGACACCAACCCCGTCTGCACTTGATCTCTGACCTCTAGTCTCCAGAACTGGGAGACAACACGTTTCTGTTGTTTAAGCCGCCCAGGCTGTGGTGCCGTTACAGCAGGCGGAGCCAGTGGATACAGGGGGGTAACGATTTCCTGCCTTTACTGTCCCTGGGGGATTTATCGCCCCTTGAGGAATAGTTATCAAACACATAGAGCTGGAGGAAAAGACCAGTTCAAGGCTCCCAGTGAAGGTAAGTGGGAATCTGTATTCCCATTTACTACTAATTTCTATTTCTATTGCTATTTCTATTGCTATTTCTATTTCTATTGCTATTTCTATTGCTATTTCTGTTACTAATTTATATTTACTATTAATTTGTAACACCTATTATATTTGTATTTCCTTTTGAAAGTCACCTTTGTAAAATTTCTATTTTGGGTTATTTTATAAACACAGATTCTTTACTATTATATGCGTATAACTCATAAAATGTGTTTACATGTCTGAAAGGTTCCCGCTGCCCCAATATTTAACGACTGGGCGCACCAAGAAGGGGCGTGAAATGCAGTCCCAGCCCTGGCCTGCATCTGTGGCTTGTGGTTTAGAATCAGTGCGGTCTTTTATTTCCCTCACTCGTCTGTGAGCTCCCCAAGGGCAGAGACTATGTTCTATTAATCTGCGTCTCCACAATATGAAAGTGTCTGGCCCAGGAGAGGCACCTGATACGTGTTTATTGAGAGACTGCATTTAGATCGCCGGTCGGGTAGCCTAGAGGAAGTGCATAGGAGGAAGGGAGAGCCTTGCTGAGCTCTGGTGGAAGGTCATTGCCAACTGATGCTCATTTGGGAAACATACACCTGGGGCGGGGGGGGGGGCACTGACACACCCACTGAAGTGGGGGAAGGCTCAGAAGAGGACACAGGGTATTCAAGCGGGAAGACGGGGAGCAGCCTCAGCCGGCTGGGGGAGGAAACAAAATCAGTAAGGACGCTAGAAATACTTGAGAGAAGAGCAGGAGGGGTGGCCCTTTGTGGAGCTCAAGTGTCTGATCCCGCAGGGGGCCCCAGCAGAGCAAACTCAGAGAGAGAGAGAGAGAGAGCTCTCAAGACGGTGAAAGGGGAGGGATGTGGTGACCATGGGGCGCATTCACCATGGAGGGTGAAACCAGCAATCAGCTCTGAGGGTTTCAGGAGGGATGAGGGAGGAGGACAGTGGAGACAGGGGATGTGTCCTGCACCCTGAAGGTGACAGGGGGATGGAGAAAACCAAGGTAACGGCCAAAGGAGAAAGGAAAATGACAATGGGGTTATTCCCCGAAGGAGTCAGGAAGGGTAGCACCAGGCAAGTCTCTTGATGTAAACACTGATGACACCTGAGTCGGATCATTCTTTGTCCCGGGGCCACGTCCTGTGCCCTGCAGGATGCTGACTGGCATCCCTGGCCTCCTCCGAGAGATGCCCCCTTCCAGGACTGACAAGAAAGAATGTCCCCAGACACTGCCCAATGGCCCCGAGGGGCAAGCAGCTGGCCGCTGAGATCACTGCACTAAATAACATAAACATGAGCAGAGGAGTCACTGAGAACGTCCTTCCTCTCCTTGGAGAAATCCTATCATTCCAGAGAAAGACCGATGAAACGCTATTGTTTCCACAAATCCTCAACTTAAAAATTGCGAGAGAAAATCCACACAATTTAAACAACTGGAACTATGGAACACACTGCCAGGTAACGTCGGTGAAAATGCCGTCATTTCTTTTTTTTTTTTATTACAGTTTTTGTTTTAATTTGAGAGAGAGGGGGGAGAGAGAATGAGTGAAGAGAGGCAGAGGGAGAGAGACAGAGAATCTCAAATAGTCTCCATGCAGAGCCCTACACGGGGCTCGATCCCACAACCCTGGGACCGTGACTTGAGCTGAAATCAAGAGTCGGACGCTCAACAACTGAGCCATCCAGACGCGCCGCAGAGTCATTGCTTGACAACGGTTCTGCTCTTCTATCAGAGCTCGCTAATGTTTCTGGTCTCGTGACCCACGGGGACCGCGTGATTGGGAAGTTCATGCCTCCAGTCCATTGGAAACATCTTGCTCTTAAACAGGAAGCACAGGGGCGCCTGGGGGGCTCAGTTGGTTAAGCGTCCGACTCTTGGTTTCAGCTCAGGTCATGATCTCATGGTTCGTGGGTTCAAGCCTGGCTTCGGGCTCTGTGCTGACAGTGTGGAGCCTGCTTGGGATTCTCTCTTATCTCCCTCTGTCTCTGCCCCTCCCCTGCTCTCTCTCTCGCTCGCTCTCTCTCTCTCTCTCTCTTTCACACACAGACACACACACTCTCTCTCTCTAAAACAAAATAAACTTAAAAAAATAAACTGGAAGCACGAACTCTTAAATCAACAGGCAGAATCCTGTGTAGTGAACATCACGACTGTTCCAGCAAGGGGGACAGATTTGCCACAGGGGGGAAAATGGTTTGCTTTCTCCTGAACCACGGTAAGACAAACCAGCTTCCTCCCCTGATAAATGATCACCCGATCTGTTTTCATGCAGCGGGCGTAAGCTGGAGGTTTTACTCGACCTCCGTGATGAATGAAGAGATTGAGTTCTGGGAGTGGGGTTTAAATCCAACGTCCGTAACTTGTTCGGGCTTAGTAAACCCTGGAAAAAGTTATGCTCGGTCTCAAGAAGAGCTCAGTTCGTTTCAAGAAGTCTTTATAACTGAGCTTTTGATAAACATTTGATGACAGTATAAAGCAGCTCTTTCTCCCACGACCCAAGTGATTTCTGTGAGACGTCTCCAAATATTTAACCGACTTCCAGTGACATGGCAATAGACACATTGAGCGCCCCGGAACACATCTTGCGAGCCGTTTGCTTTGGAGTTCCACCAGCAAGGAACCCTGCTTAAGTAAATGCGTCTTTACTGAGGTTGTTTTGTAACTCAAGTGCCTGTCTGGTAAACACCGAAATTTTTTAGGCTGAAATTGACGTACACCTTGCCTCTTTCCTTGACCTCTCTTCTCTCCTCCCTTCTCTTCGTCCACCCAGCAAACATTCACTGTGCCCCTGCGGTGGTGGCATCTATCTGATGCTGAAGGTTTACAACCGCTGCCCAGGAGCTGTTCTCCCACTTGAGGCCCCTGGGAGATCCCCTGGGGTCTGTCCCTTCTCTGAAGGGAACGTCCGCTGTCGCCCCGGTGAGCCGACTGGCACGGCCTGAAGATCGGCTCGCCCCTGGGGAGACACTCGAGTGTCCAGAACCTCAGAGGACACCCCTGGGACTCACAACGTCCCAGTGTGAACCCAAACCCCGAGGCACGAAGAAGGATTTATGGAAAATGGCCTGCTAGGCCATCTGTGGACCCGTCTAGACTCACTCAACTCACATTCACTGTTTTCCACCCACCTCACTTTACAGAGAAAGTATTTTACTAAAATGCACATTAGGGGATGTTCTAGCAAGCCCCCCCCCCCATCACGTTTTAAACCATTTTCCATGAGAAAGTTAGTTGCCAAGCACACGGGTCACTCAGACCCACTGTCATGGTTATGAGGGTCCGTACCTGACGTGGCCCGGTTTTCAAATATACTAATGGAGGAGTGACAGTAAGATCGTCCGTACGGACATTGGAACGCTGACCTTGTGCCAGCTGCTGGGAATTCTCGAAGGCTACATAGCAGCAGTGTGTGCCTGAAGGTATTTAATCCTCACGCTGAGTCCCGTGAGGGGCTTTCTGTCTTCGTCCCCACCGTGCAGATGGGGCAAGGGAGGCCCCGGGTGCTTCCTAACGGGTGGGAGCCGCACAACCAGGCTTCCCCGCCAGGAGTCTGAGTCCGGGGCCCTGTCGTAGCAGTGCTGTCGACTTGCCCCCCACCCCGTGCGCATCTAGAACGCGGTGGGAACCGTGCCGTTGGCATTTTATGTGTCAGCCTCGAATCTTCGCATCTTATCTTTGCGTTTCCTTCCACTTTAAAACATTTTGCGCTGCACTCAGTTTCGTGAGCTTCCTTGGGGTAGATTACGCAAAATATGCACAAACCTGTGGACAAACAGGTAAGCAGTTTTCCTTAATAGCCTTGATGGTAAATGGTGGCAGGTGGGTTGGATGACGAGCCTAAGAGATACTCAGCTGATGGAGAGCTATCACCGGGAAGTCGTCACGAATGGTTCTGGAACTGTCCGCCACCCCCGTGGACGGCTGAAACCGTACTCGGTATCTTCGAGCACGGACGGTGCATCCAAAACTAACGTTAGTATTCCATGTCCTACGAGACAGCTTTTCTTCTTGACTCTCCTGCTTTGCCGCTGGCATCATCAGCGGCAGATCCCTAAGTTGGAAACCCGAGATGCTGGCGAGCCTGGCCTTCTACGCCCCCTCCACCGCGGCCCCTCAGCTCCCACGTCCACCTCGCATGGGCACACTTTTGCCATTCACCTCTTCCTTTATTTTCCCCAGGACCGCGGTTTACATCCTGACCACCACTTGTCCGAATGTAGGAAGTTCCCGAATTAACTGTCGGTGCTTTGGAATCAGGTAAAACTAGGTCCAGCCCCAGGTTCTATAACCATTAGCTGTGTGGCCTTGGCTGAGTCACTCAACTTCTCTGGGCATCAGTTTCCTGGTCTGTAACGGGACAAAAACTGCCTATCTCTCAGGGTTGTGGGTAAGGTGAAATGAATTTGTTAGATGGATGCAGCCTATATCCTTGGGGCTCAGGATTTTAGTTTCTTTCATGATGGTTTAGAGAAGCAGGTCACTCTGGCGTGAAAAACATCGAGGAGGAAAATGTCAGAAACTGTCTCACGCCCTCGTTCAGAACCTTCTCCCTTCGAACACACTGGGCATCCTACGGGGATGCCCGGCTTTGACGATGACCTAAAAGTCTGCCATTTCCAGTGTCTTTGAGACTCTCAGTGGATATAGTGAAGATCAGTGGTTTAGTGTCTTTCGGTTTGCAGCTTCCTGTTAGTAGCACGAAAGCAGGAAGAGATTTCAGTCTGCTTACAACACATCACGGTAGCTTTGGTGTTTGTACAGAAATACACAGCATCGGGTGACGCTTTTCATTTCAGCAGAGACCCGAACTGTTTTCCACTTTCTCCAGTAAAGGGAACTATGGTTATTAGTCTCAAGGTGTGCTTTAGCTACCAGGAGCCTGGCAGCAGAGGATCTCAGAGCGACTCCCCGATTCTCCCGTAGTCAACCTGGCAGAGACCCCTTGCTGTGGATGGACGTTTGCACCCCCGAGAAATTCCCATGTTGAAGCCTAATCCCCAGGGTGATGGATTAGGAGGTGGGGCCTCAGGTTAGGTCATGTGGGGGGAGTCCTTGTGAATGGGATTAGCGCCCTCACTAGGAGGGGCTGGGGACAGCTGGCTTCCTCTCTATGCCTTCCGCCAGGTGACACACAGCGAGAAGACAGCCACCGGAAAACCAGCAAGAGGGTCCTCGCCAGACATCTCACCTGCTGGTGCTTTGGTTTTGGACATACCAGCCGTTGGAGCTGTGAGAAGTAAAGGTACGTTGTCACCCAGTCTATTGGCGGTTGCTAGGGCAGCCTGGGCTGACCGAGACTGTCTCCGGTTTTCCCAGAGACTCTCCACGTCACCCGACATTGGAATCGTTTGCACACACGCCTTTCCCGGACTGTAAACTTCGGGGAACGCTTGCCACAGTGGGGAAAGGAAACACCTGCTGGATGTCCCACGAGCTCAGTAAAACCTAGAACAGCCGAGCCTGAGACGGAGCCATTAACCTGAGTCGCTGGATGCGGATGGGAAACGTTTTTTCTTTGCTTTGTTGGCAACTCAGTTTTGCTAATACGCTGGATGCGCGAGTGTAGGCATCTCACGGGCTGATCATATGGAGCTTGGGATCTCATCGGGGGGACTGGGGGAGCCAAATAAAGGAGACACGCTGGCGCCATCCGCAACGGTGTCTCTATGGGGTGAACTGGGCGAGAACCAGATGGAGCCAAGGGTAGTGCTTAGTAACTACCCTCAACCTGCCACTCTGGGTCCGCTGCTGAATTTGTTGGCATATAATAAATAAAAATACTAAATTCGTTTTTAAATGATTGTAAAATCAAGTAGTTTTTACTTACAACAAATAAAATAATTAAATAGACTAAAAAGAGACTAAGAATACAAATGCTTTCTAAAATTTTAAAAAGCACCAGTGCTCATTCCAGGGTGAAGAATAAAACCTCCCTGCCTCCTCCTGCTTCTCTGCTCCTTCCCTCCCCTGTATTTTTTGGAGCAACGAATTATTTCTTGTCAAAGTGGTGCCAGCAATGGGTATCCATCTACTTGAGATTGTGAATGAGAGCTCGTGGTTTGGTTTATCACAGCAATAATATAATCCAAGCGAGAATCTGAATGCAAAGTTTTCATTCTTGTGTTTTTGTTTCAACCTATTTAAGCTGTCAGTGATGTTTCTCTGAAAAAGATCAGAAGCATTTATATAATGGCTACGGCCAGAGAAACCCTGGTCATTGACTAGGCCACGAAGGATGGTCTTCATAAACCACAGAGCCCCTCGGAGGTCGAGGAGGCGAGGCTCTAGAGTGCAGCAGAGGGAATGGGGCAATAGGGAGTCGTGGGGAGTGTGGCAAACTGAGAACACGCTCAAGTCTAAATGAAGCAGCTGCTTCTACGTTCCAGCTGATGGACACTGTCATCGGGGATGAAGTTCAGGTAGATAATCTACCAGTTTTCAGGAGAAGCCGGAAATGATAATTTTTTGATGAAATGTCCTTTTTCTAAAAAAAAAAAAAAGGACTCTGTAAGTCAAGAAAAACATACTTGGGACCACAATTTGCTGTCAGGGTTTACCGTGCAAAGGCCGTGGCCTGGAACAAGCAGGAGGCTTTGCACCCGGGCGTCCTGCAAGCAGGTGAGGTCCTGGCAGGTGGGGGCGGGGTGCCAGCTGCTGACTTCCGTCCCTGGACGCCTACTTGTCGGGCGCGTGTTGACGGAATCACGAGTGGGGTTAGCACACCAGCCTGTTCTCAGTCTGACGTTTCGTTTCTTGACAAATGCCTGCTTCTTTTAAAAACAATCAGTTGTGATGCATAATTCAACCAACCATTTTGTCACGTTGCCTTTCAGCTTAAAATCAGAATGTACCATTTCATTTAAAAAATCCAAAGGCGGTCAGCCCTACTCTGACCAGGTGTTGACAGGCTGCTATGCATCCGTTTTCCCAATGGAGAAGTTATGCTGCCCCCCAAGTAGAAAATGAGGAGGTTTTCTAGTCTTACATGTAAGAGCTCGATTTCAGAAGGCTTTTACCCAGATAACTCTGCCTCTTTTGGGATTTAACGAAAGCACATTAATCCTTGATGAACCCAATAGATTTTGCAAATCGAATGTCTCTTGTTGCCAAACTAAATATTTGGCCAAACAATACGTAGCAAGGTTTTTTGGCTTACAATGAGGAAAACAAGTAGGTAGGTTACAGGTGGGTTACAAAAGGCAGAAGACATGTTCATTTCAAATATCTACATTGATATTTATCAAGTGTTATCCCCCCACCCCAATCAAACGTAATGTGCTTTCCCTGTAGCAGACTTTCACTGCACTTCAAAATATTTCTAGGATGACCTTACCAAGATCTAATTAATGCCCGAAATAGAAATAGCTCATATGGAGTACATTCTCTGCACGGACATGATGACATATCATATTGCATTTATGTCCGAAACCCTCGTAGCTGTTCTGTTGGAGGGCGCGATAGTAACAGTATGCAAAACAGTGTACAAGTCACCACTGTATTACTATGGCTTTTAGCATTTTTATTACCTACTGTGGCCAAGGAGTATTTTGCACATTAATGCAGTCTTCCCAACGGCCTTATGAAATGGGCACGCTCCCCATTATGTAAGGACATGGGAGCGCAGAAAGCTTAGCCGCTGCGCTAAGTCATGAGTGGTCTTACTTGAGACTCACGTTCTTTTCCACTCGAGCTTATCGACAGGGGTGACCGGTAAGAAGTTGGGAAGCAGCCCAGGGGTGGCTCAGAAGGCCAGTCTGGTGGGTGCGGTTGATGAAGGCAGGAGGGATGGGGCAGGTGGGACAGGAGAGGGGGGCTAAAGTGAGGCAGAAAGCAGCAGTGAGTGACGGGCACAGACGTGAACGTGGCGCGGGAGGGGTGGTGAAGGAGCCCACGAGGCAGCAGCAGAGCTCTGGACCAGCAGGGGAGCCCTGCCCCAGGGTTGGCAGCCCAAGCCTGTCGCTGCTTGTTCTCTCCGAGACCTTGGGCAAGTTACTTCACTGCTGTGCCTCAGTTTCTCCTTCTCCATCTGTAACACGGATGGTTGGGAGGGGGGATCTCTCAGGCTTGTCAAAAGTAGACTCAGGAGGCATTTTGCGAGTGTTCAGAAACGTCAGGGGGAAGGAGGAGAGGGTTGGGATCGGGAGTGGCAGGTGTGCGAAACAGGGAAGGGAGCCACCCACTGTTCTGGGAGGTTAGGTGGGCACCTTCCCCGTCCTCCGCCAACGAGCCGGAGCAGTCGCCATGCACACCGCCCCCTGCTGGGGGTTTTGGGGACGCCGCCTACGACAGGGCCCTACGATCCGGATGGTGGGTAAGAAACGCACCTTTGCAAGAAAGCTGAAAGTGATACGCGGCCCGTGGGAGGCAGGGAAATGGGCTCTAGACACAGGAGGTCAGAGGAGGCACAGTTCCTCAGGTCAGGGCGCAGGACAAGCTTCCGTGAAAGTCGGAGCTTTGCCTGTGTGGATGGTGTCTTCAGTACGCGTGGAACGACTTGGAGAACTAGTGGAGATGGGGCTCTCCAGCGCCACCCTCAGAGACACAGGGGATGGCTGGGGCCCCGTTTTGGGAGGAGGGGGACGGGAAGAAGATGAGGGGGTTAGAACTGGCTGTCCCTGGAAAGCTGGAATGGTAGGTCCGGCCCCACGATCAGGGTGGCAGGTGACGGTTTGGGCAGGGGCTGAATCCGCAGAGGGGATGGATGGAGACCCCTGACTGAGAGCAGCTGTCGGGGCAAGAGCACGGACAGTGTCCCAAAGGGATGGACCACGGGCAGGTGACAGACAAGGGGACTTCTGGGCGAAGGGGGCCGTCGGCTCTACCGGACGCCGCAGGCAGGACTTCAAGAACGAGCGGGAGGAGTACACAACCCGGCTGGGGTTCTGGAATGTGGAAGTGCTTCCTGGTCTTCAAGAGTGGGATTTCTGTTGTTGGTATTGGGGGGAGGGGTTGGGGGGGAGGGGAAGGGGAAAGATAAAGGCGGTGGATGCGGGCGATCAGTCCACAGGGTGTGCCCGAGGGAAAGGAGAGACGTGGGCTGCAGGGCCGGGGTCTGGAGGAGGCAGAGTCAGGGAAGACAGGCAGACGCGTCAGGCTTTACGGGACGGGGGAGGATGCGCCCACCCCACACGCTGAATGCTGAGTGGGTCTACACCAGCGACGCCTCTGAGAATCTCCGTGCTGAGCCCCACAAGGGATCAGAAAGTGGCTACCGGTGAGCTAAGGTCTGGACTGGGCGTGATCAGGCCAAGTGCCCTAAATGACTCCGAGAGAGGAGATCAGCCGGAGAGGCCTCAGAATCAGGGCCCGGATGACAGGAGGTGAGTGAGGCGCCCCCCTCAGGCACAGAATTTAAGGAGGCACCAAAAAGCTCAAGAGTCATGATAAATGACATCCTAATGCCTATTTTAAAAATAAAAATTAATGCAGAAAAATCCAGAAGGAATGTATCAAGATTTTAAATGAAGGTAAGTATGTGGTGTGAATTGTGTCCCAACCCAAATTCCTATCTTGAAGTCTTAAAATCCTCCCCACTAAGAACTAACTAACTAACTTTCTTTCTTTCTTTCTTTCTTTCTTTCTTTCTTTCTTTCTTTCTTTCTTTCTTTCTTTCTTTCTTTCTCTTTTTTTTTCTTTCTTTCTTTCTTTCTCTTCCTTCCTTCTTTTCTCTCTTCCTTCCTTCCTTTTTTCCTTCTTTCCTTCCTTTTCCTTTCCTTTCCTTTCCTTTTCTCTCTTCCTTCCTTCCTTTTCCTTTCCTGTTTTTCTTTCCTTCCTTTCCTTTTCTCTCTCCCTTCCTTCTTTCCTTCCTTCCTTTTCCTTTCCTTTTTTTCCTTTCCTTTCCTTTCCTTTCCTTTCCTTTCCTTTCCTTTCCTTACCTTTCCTTTCTCTCTCCTTCCTTCCTTCCTTCCTTCCTTCCTTCCTTCCTTCCTTCCTTCCTTCCTTCCCTCCTTCCTTCCTACCATGTGAGGGCACAGTACGAAGGGGGCCATCTACAAGCAGGAAGGGATGTATCCTGCAGAAACTTGATCTGGGACATCCAGCTTCCAGAACTGGGGGAAAATAAATGTCTGCTCTCTGAGCCACTGAACCTGTGGTGTTCTGTTATGGTGGCCCCCTCGCTGACTGAGACAGCTAAGTTCCGACAGCGCCTTGCTGAACGCCTTAGAGGCTGAGGCAAAAGGGCTACATACAAGATTTCATGTTATTTTCTTTTAATGGTTAACTTTTCCCACGACACTAAAGGTGTTAAAAAGGTATAAGTTTGCTTCCATAAGGCCAGGAAGATAAAATTATCATTAGTTCTGTTGTTGGTATAATTAAGGTACTAACTGGTATTAAAATAGTGTTCTACATTTCCATACCCATATACTCCAATTTCCCAATAGTTTTGTCAGCACTTTAATATTCTGTCAGTAAAAATCAACCACTAGAAATATACACTACCATTTATACAGGGCAACGCATTCTTCCTTTTGCCTTGGGCACCAAGATGGCTTGGAAGGATACTGCTCAGAACCCAAGATAAGATTCTTCTGAAGTTTCTTTTGCTGCCATCTTAATTTTCCTCATTACTCAGGTAACGCCCACCCGTTGCAAAATAATAACCTGGGAGCAAAAACCCAAGGAGAAGAGCAAACGGGATACGTGTTACCCATTCCCCCGGAAAACTGCTAGCGTTAACTTTGAGTCAGATGGCTCGCCTTCTAGTCTCGGCCCATGAATACTGAAGAAAAGAGCAGAAGCTCTGCTTAGCATGCCGCTGTCCCTCCGTCCCTCTCTCACTCCATCCGGTCTGTGGGAGGCGCGGGAGAGGGCGCAGCGGCTCCGGGCTCAGCCCTTCCTTTCTTGGGGGGGAGTCGGCCTGCCTACAGCAAGCTGTGCTCTGGTAAGTTCTGTTCCTCAGATGCACCCACCCCTGCCTCACAGCAAATCTGTGCCGGTGCCGTCAGGGAGCCCGCTGTCCTCAAAGGAAGGAGGGGGTCTTGTTTATTGAACCACAGTCTACACAAGCGTATCCACGCACCCACAGACACATACATACACACAGAAACAAAACACAACATAACAGAAAACCCTCTCAAAACTACAGTTAATTGAAGATAACTCAATTTTGCCCAAGCCACCTTTTCAACCAAATTTCCAAGTGGTCAGCTTGGTTTTTAATTGCATTGGTTCTTTTTTTTTTTTTTTTTTTTTTTTTTTTACTGTGTATTTATTTTGAGAGAGAGCACAAGTGGGGGAGGGGCAGAGAGACAGGGAGACGGAATCCCAAGCAGGCTCCACGCTGTCAGCGCAGAGCCTGATGTGGGGCTGATCTCACAAACTCTGAGATCATGACCTGAGCAGAAACCAAAAGTCAGACACTTGACCACCTGAGTCACCCAGGTGCCCCTTGGTCACGTTTTACAATTTTTTACTTATTTTTTTTAATGTTAATTTTTAAGAGACAGAAACAGAGTGTGAGTGGGGGAGGGGCAGAGAGAGAGAGGGGGGCACAGAATCTGAAGCAGCCTCCAGGCTCCGAGCTGTCAGCACAGAGCCTGACGCGGGGCTCGAACCCATGAACCGTGAGATCATGACCTGAGCCGATGTCAGATGCTCAACTGACTGAGCCACCCAGGTGCCCTGACACATTGTTTTTATTTATTTTACTTATTTATAATTTTTGTAAATATTTATTTATTTTCAGAGCCAGAGCAGAGGTGGGACAGAGAGAGACAGAGAGAGAGAGAGAGAGAGAGAGAGAGAGAGAGAGAGAGAGAATCTCAGGCAGGCTCCAGGCTCTGAGCTATCAGCACAGAGCCCCATGTGGGGCTTGAACTCCCCAACAGTGAGATCAGGACCTGAACTGAAACCAAGAATTGGACACTAGACCAACTGAGCTACCCAGGTGCCCCTTGGCCACACTGTTTTTAATCAAAAGACCAGGAGCCATCTTTTAAAGCCATCTTAAAATAAACCACTCCAATCTACTTTCTTGTATATTTATCTGGACTCAAGCAGCGACCAGATCTTTTTGTGTGTGTGTGTTTTTTTTTTTTCCTATCCCTGTTGACCGGAGAAAGGAGTTCTGGGACCGGACCCTCAGAAGCCTCTGGATTTCTCATCTTTTTTCACAGGATCTTAATCACGGAGGCTTTGGTTGTACACACAGTACTGTTTATGACTTAGCGTGTGGCCGTTCTGGCTCCAGGGATGATCCGTGGGTGGAACCAAGGCTCAACGTGCTGCTGTGCGGCCGACACGTCCGTACCTGGGTATGCTCCTGGCTGGGCACGGCGCTCAGACCGGTCGCGGCCATATACGTGCTCCCGATGGTCTTGATCTTTTCAACTCCACTGAATTTCGGCTTGGACAGCAGCTGTGGAGCAATGACAAGTGTTCAGTTACTCAGTTGGGTGCGGTGTCTAAAGACATTCTCCAGTTCTAGTTCACGGCAACAGGAATATGAACGATTCCAACTGCTGCTTATTCACATTTGCGACCTCGGGCTTTGCTGAGAAAGAACGCTTTATACACTCCACCAAGAGTGTGTCCTTGGAAGGAACTGCAGCATAATGATATGCTTCCAATTAGCATGAATTACCTTTTAATCTGCTAGGGAAGGAACCGGGATAAATTATGATGCGAGTGATAACAGTCTCAGATAAATTTCCCATCTCTGTGTTTAAAAGGCCAAACACAAAAGTATGATTCAGTGAGGGAGGTCTTCCCTGCATGGTGAGGGTGATTTATGACCACTTATAGTGCCGAGAATTGGCTTTTGCCTCTGAGCTCTAGATGTAAAGGGAATAATTATCTAGGATGGCTCTCCCCATCAGCTCTGACCCTAATACTTCTTGTCCCAGTTTCTGGTACCAGTGACCAGCTCCCACTGCCTCCTCCCCGGCCAAGTACATTCGGACTTGGGTTGGGATGGAGAAAATGTAAAAGTAAGAGCAGAAGCTATAGGAAAGAGAACAAAGGGGTGAGAGAGGAAGGGAAGGAGACTCTGGAAGGTTCTTTATCTGCTCATGAGGCCAAAGGCACCAACTGAAGGCTGGGGACATCTTCCTGACCTTTTGTCGGCACTCCTGCTTTCAGAAGGGATTCTTTCAAGATTCCATGTCAGAGGGTCTAAGGCAGATTAGCAAATGCCTGTACCTCATATCCATGAGCCAATCCAACCCAAAATAGCCCTGCCACTCACCCACCCGTACTGGCGAGCATTTATTTCACTGAGGGGCAGCTGTAGCCAATAGGCCACTGTTTCTCACCAGGAACCTGGCATAACCATGGGAGGCACTAGTTGTCATTACTTCGCCATAAGTCTTGAGTCAATCTCATGCTGACAATGGTGATAACAGAGAAATGCACAGGTCACACACGACATTTAGAAGCTTGGCCTGCAAACATCACGTCACACAAATAATTTCGTCATGGTATTTCAAAGTTCCATGAATCCCGATGAACCTCTGTTCATGGACGTCAATTTTGCTATATTTTGCTTGATATTTATATGAACGATGTAGCAGCAACATCCTTAAAACCACTGGTGTGTTTGTTCTTATCAGCAAACAAAACACGTTATTCTCCATGTAGGCAGAATATTGAAAATTGAAAACTGATACGTATTTCAAATTACGAAACATATACTGTGTCCCTTCTCAAATATATTATCCCTCATCCATATTGCTTTTTCAATAATAGAGCGTATCATCCCTGCACAGTTCAAGTTGATATCTGACCTTGGAGTATGCCGAGATAGACATGCCAGTCATCTACTATGATAAATACATTCATTATTTCTTTTTGTATCAACCGATAAGCAAGTATTTTCCTTGGAGTTCAAGCCTTTTGAGAAAATCCGCCAGCAGACTGGAAAGACATTTTCTTGATACCGATTTTGGTACTGGTTCTTAGGGAACACACTACCTCACAAATAAAATATATCATTTCTCCAAAATTCGTCAAGGACCATAACAGAGCAAAAGGCTTTAATTTTCGTCCAGCCACCAATAATTACACCAGGAGACGTGCATTAAGACACGCCACAGGATCGGACTAACTTCAGACGGGATGGCCACCAGAATGCCGAAGTGTGGGATGGGGGCCACCCTGGCCTGTCAGGGGTAACTCTCGGGTACCTACATCATCAAAGTCGGCGATGATCTCGTTCAGGAGCCGAAGGCATTCCAAGCCCTCCTTGTTCACATCCGATTCTGTGTAGAATTCCTTGAAATCCGGAATGGAAGCAAACATGACACAGACACAGTCGTAGGACTGGTGGTACAACTCCTGCCCGGGAGGAAAGCGAGAGCTGAGCACTAGGGAACCTTGTAAACAAACATGCTCTTTTTTTTTTTTTAACTTTTTTTTTTTTAATTTTTTTTAATGTTTATTTATTTTTGAGACAGAGAGAGACAGAGCATGAACGGGGGAGGGTCAGAGAGAGGGAGACACAGAATCCGAAGCAGGCTCCAGGCTCTGAGCCATCAGCCCAGAGCCCGACACGGGGCTCGAACTCATGGACCACGAGATTGTGACCTGAGCCGAAGTCGGCTGCTTAACTGACTGAGCCACCCAGGCACCCCAAAACAACAACAAACATGCTCTTAAGACAAGTGTTTCTTTCTGTGGGGACTGGTGAAGAAATCACCCGGTGCCCCCCTGCATGTGCCCCAAACCATCCCCTGGCCCATTCCGGACGCCGGCCATGACGGCAGGTGAGGGCTTCTAAGGAGCAGGATGCAGGCTGAGCCCTCAACACAGTGTTCCCACTGCCACTGGCAGCCAGTAGGAGGTGTCCTTCCGGCAAAACTTCTCTGCCATCGTTGCCTTCGACGATTACAAGAGATCACAGACTTCTGGCTTCAGAAAGAAATGTCCTATAAGCAACTGAAGGCCAACAAAACAATCTCCCAAACTACTATACTAAAATGCCTAAAATGACTACATCGTCATGGCTACATCCTTTGCACTGAGGTCTTTATGCCTGTTTTTCTTCAGTGTCTCCTGAGAGGAGCTCCTCAAGTTACCCCTTAATTACCCCAGAAAGAACCGACGACACTCCCTGGGTTACTTATCCACATCAAATCAAACGCCAACTCTGTTTATTCAAGATAGGCTTTTGCTGTTAAATACAAAGAGGCTCATACTTCTGCATCCATAGATATGAATAAAATTACAATGTCTTCTAAATACAATTTTAAGGCGTTTCCATAGTTTTTTTCAACACACAGTGAAACTTTGAAGTTCAGTGAAGGTTTGAGAAAGGAAGGGTTGTTATGTGGGCAGAGAGGCTGGTCCTGGGTGTGAGGACCTGTCCCCCCACTGGCGCTGGCTCATCAGGGCCCTCAGGTGGCATGACACGGGCAGGAAGGCCAGGCGCCACGGTGGGCACAGGGAAACGCTCCCTCCGCCGGGAAATATGAGGAGAGTTCTGTCAAACAAGATGGCCGCCCTCAACGTGGATGGAAGAACGCAAGTCACTGGCTCTTCCTGTGCGCCTGGCAGGGTGAGGCAATCCACTCTGCATGAACGTTGTAGTGAGCTCTGCTCTCTGAGGCACCAGACGAATCCCCCCACTGGGAGAGCGCACTTCGACAGCACCGTAACTCCCAGGTTTGGTGGCCTCTCCGAGGAGCCGTTCTTCCCCACTGAGGTCTCCTCACAAACACAGCAGGCCAATGGCGGCCCATGGACGGTCACAACCACTTCCTGGAAAAGCTAGCCTCAAGTCAGCTTCCTGTTCTCAGGGCCAGCCACCCGTAATGCCTTCTGCTACGACCTCACAATCTCTATAAAACACGTGAACGACAGAACCAAGGGCTTTCTTTTCCACCCTGCTCTCAACATGGTTGCGCTGGCTCACCACGCAGACCTGTTCTTTGTCCGAGAAGCTGCTGCTGTGAACATTCATATCCTGGGAAGACAACCTGCGACACAGATGACTGTCAAGTTGTAGGGCCTGGCAATGCTAAGCCGGGGAGTCAGGGTTTACCGGGAGACAACCCCCTAGAAGCCCCTGCTAGTTAACGATGCCAGTTTTATAAGAGAAGTATAAACTTCATAGACTTCCTATTCTTTTTTTTTTTTAAGTTTATGCATTTATTTTTGAGAGGAGAGTAGGGGCAGAGAGAGAGAGAGAGAGAGAGAGAGAGAGAGAGTCCCAAGCTGCCAGCACAGAGCCCAGTGCAGGGCTTGAACTCAGGAACCGTGAGATCATGTTGAACTCAGGAACCGTGAGATCATGACTTGAGCTAAAATCAAGAGTTGGACGCTCAACCGACTGAGCCACCCACGTGGTGGCCCACTGACTTCCCTGTTCTTAAGGAAAAGGCGCGTATCTGGCAAGACAAGGAAATGTTTTCTGCACCTTGCATGTCCCTACTGTCTGTGGATACTGGCCAGAGTGACCGTCTGGGGTACGATGATAAAAATAAGCTCGGGAGCGGTCAGCACTGACTCAGTGCCTGCTGCCTGACGGGGGCAGCTGTCAACACTCCACGGGAAGTAACTTGCCCCCGACGACGATCCTATGAGGCCGGCACTCTCACTTCAACGTACGGATGCGGAGACCGAGGCAGAGGGCAGTTACACTACTTGCCCAAGGTCGCAGTTACCAAGTCTGATGCAGAGTTCCCTCTTACAGGTGCTACACTTTACCCTTGAACCTGGATCTCCTGATGACCGCAGGCCGTGCTGCCCAGATTCAGGGGCGGTGGGGGCCTCGCCCCACGTGCAGGTCACGTCGCTTTACCTCTCTCCTTTCCGTGGGGGTCCTTAAGGGTGTACAGGAGTGGGAGACAATGAAACCGCCAGACTGGACCGACTCGCAGTTCGGATGAGGGTCCATTTGAACTGCACTGTGTTGGGGTCCAATAAAATAAGGTCTATGTATTGGAAGGGGTCTGATGTGTTATCTCATTCCACTGTCCACAAACAGGAATGCATGGGACAGTCACCGGTGGGTTTTCCGGCCCGGGGGTGAGCTCCAAGCCTGCGCGTCATTTTTGAAAAGGGCCATGGGTTATTCTGCTAGGCAGCCTTGGTTAGGAGTCACAGGCTGAATGACGAAGGAGAAGGTTGGGCGAGCCAGATGATGCACCAGGGCTCCCAGTGGGCCTAGGGGCCAGGACTAATCTCTGGAACCCTGGTCAGGCACTCTGCAGGTGGTGAGTGCTGCTGGGGGCTTGGGCTGCAAACTGCTCACCCACTCTCTCTCTAGATCAG
This sequence comes from Neofelis nebulosa, assembly GCF_028018385.1. Taxonomy (NCBI): domain Eukaryota; kingdom Metazoa; phylum Chordata; class Mammalia; order Carnivora; family Felidae; genus Neofelis; species Neofelis nebulosa. The sequence goes on along the minus strand of NC_080782.1, from coordinate 6,009,722 downwards.
TTTCCTGGGACCTTCGTTGAAACAGCAAGGATGAGTGAGGAGCTCTGCCCCCCCACCCAGTCCCTGATTCAGGCTCAAGGGCTACTCCTGAGAAACAGGGAAACTTCACCAATGGGAAGCTTCATAAATTCTCTGGAGCCAAGGAAACGTGCAAGGCTTAGAACCATACCCCAAACTCAGGTCTTTGGGTTGGTCTTGGGGCCAGAGTGGACCACAAGCCGACTGGCTGGTGGTCTGACCTTAGCTCGTATTTCCAGAGGATCTGGGTATGGGGGTAGGGCACGTGGGCAGACTCCCAGGAGAGCCTGGAGTTCAAGGTCTAGAGTGGATGACTCTTGTTGGGCACACTGTTGCCCGAAGGGATCACTGCGCCTTGGAGTTGGAAATGAGCTCACGTGTCCTTTCAATGCTTGTTCACACGTCACCACTCTGCCAAAGAAGCTTAAGTAACGAAAACACAATCAGAAAGCCACCGCATCTCTGTGCCCGCTGTCCCTTTTAGTTTGCTGAGTGAGACCAGCTCCTCTCCAACCCAACCCGCCCGTGGATGAAGACTTGGGACAACCCCATGACTCTTCCTGTCATTCTCGGGTCCTCCTGTCGATAATTAACGCGCCTGGCTCAACAAGCGGTCAAAGCTCAGGACCTAGCTGGACGTGGGGCTCTTCCCCTTCCCCAGCACGGGCCCACAGGGAGGGGTCTGCAGCGTGGGGGAGAGGGCACGCCTGGCTTCCACACTCTCTACTCACACTTATACTTCCACCCTTCCCAACTTCCTCAGCCAGGCTTTCCAAACCTCCAGGGGTGCCGGACAGGGACAGAAGTGTGTGATGGAGGAGGAAGGCGCTCCACTGACTGCGTCATGCTCCCTGGACACTCACACCGGGTGGTCATTGCCATCGGTGGCTGGAAGACTCCCTGTTGCCTCTTCCATCCCTGGACACCCTGCCCGAGGTTCCCTTGCTGTGCATGATACGCTCCCTTCTGCCTGTGACCATCTCTGCCCCGGGCTCTCGGGCTATTGTTGTAGCTTCTCTGCTGGGGCTTGTCCACCGCTCCAGGTGGCTTTGTACAACGGCCATCGCCAACGACCCCATGCCAACTGCCTTTCTCCCGCTCGGTCCCCGAACGACGTTCATCAACCTCTGCTCTCCCAAGCCCCGATAGTCCCATTACATTGCCCACCCGCAGCCCCAACTCTCTTGGCTCAGACACTTCCACCAGCCCCTTCCGTCTGCATTTTCCACTTATCAGGGACCCGCCTGTCACCCGTGTCCCCCAGAGGCAGGTGTTTCCCCGGGACCATTCAGCGACACAAGCACAGGACACACATGTCAGGCTGAGTAGGTTCTGACCCATTCACAAGGCTGGAGGTGAAGGGAAGATCCCCGGGGGGCTTACGTCTCGCTACGTCCTGTCCAGCACCCCTCTTCCAGCCCCCAGTCCCCTGCCCATTCCTACGCCCCCTGCGAGGGAAGGGGGGAGAATCAAGCAATCAGGTTTCCAGCAAAGCACTTGTAAAGCAAGCGGTTAGCGCCCCCTGTGGAACATGGGAGCTCCTGTCTGTGGCAAAGGCCGAAATTCACTTTAGGTCCGCTTGGCCTGCCCTGGAAAATGCTCAGAACTGCCATGCACACTCAGTTTCCAAACTTCCACATCCGTGCTCTCTCCTACGGGTCCATTCTGCAGCAAAGGAGGGCCTTCCCACCTCCCACATTTCCCCCCAACGGACTATGTGCTCACCATTTAGCATCCTCTTCCCAGCGGTCATCGGATTCCTCATTTACTCAGGGCACTGGGGTAATTCGAAAGCACGAAGGCATCTCCGGAGGTGCTGGGGGCATGCCAGCCTGGCTACGGGGATCAGGGCAGAGGGTCTGCCTGGAGACGGTGGCGGTGGGGCTCACGGCTGGGCAGGCGGGTACAGTGTGCCCACCTGGTGAATGCCCGCACACCCACAGCGACACCTGTGTCCTGTTTTGATCGAGCCTCAGTTCGCCAGCAACGCAGCCGCCTGGCTCAGAATCACATGTCATTCTCGCCACCTGGCGACTCGGCAAAGGGTAGACTGCAGTGACGAAATGTAGCCTTTCAACAAGCGATGAAAGCTGGCTTTGATGTCTGCTCAAGAGGCATCTCAAAAGCTCCCGCTACAATAGGGCGGTTTCAAGGGCTCCGGCCCAGGAGCGCAGAGCTCTCTCCCTGAGCTGGGATGGCCTGTCGCCTGCGTCTGGCCAAGAACCCTCAGCAGCGGAGGGAGAAAACTGCAGAAGTTCTAAGCGAAGCGAATGCCCCGAGGGAAGGAAGAGACACCTGCGGCACCCATAAGGGCTCTGCCCGCACACAGGTTTTCGTTGAAGTCAGAGCTTTTAGGGGATGTGATTGTAATTCAATCACGCTTTGCTTCTGAAAAGAAATTCATTTCCTCTGAACATCCACGTGGTGGCCTGGAGAACCAAAGAGTGAAGGAAGGCTCTTTGTTAACATCGGTCCCGGCTTAGGTCGTGTGTCCTGTTCCCAAGGACTGTTCCAGAAAACTGTGCATTGGTAATGTTGATGGTGGGACTGAAAGGCTTGCTCCTGTCTGCCCCAAGCTCTGAAAGTAACCTGGGTATCTGCATTCCGATGGCGTGGGTGCTCAGCCCTCCCGCCGGAGGAGGAGCCGGGAAGGCACAGCGGCTGGTCTGAGGGCAAAGGGGTTCTGTGGAGGTTTGCCCTCTTCAGGCCCCATAAAGGGGGGGAAAGAAGGCTTCCTTGAAGCTATGAATAAGTTCCAGTGGGCAGTGACTCTTAAGTTTTGCATACATCTGGGATATTTGCTTAAAAGATAACTAAGATGGAGTGCTGAACTGCCGGCCAGGCATCGCTGTGAAGCTTCGCGTGAGTTGCTACTCTTACCTTTGGTAACAGCTTCTGAGAGGATGGAGGCCTGAGAAGTGCCAGGGCTGGGGCCGAACCTCTGAGCTCGGCCACCAAGCGGGGCCTGGCAGGTGGAGGAGAGCTGGCCCGGGGCCCAGGAAAGCCACACGGAGCCCGCACAGCAGGGATCCCTTCGGGAGGCCTTGCTCGTGGGCGCGGGGCTCTCTCTCGGTCTCCAGTGTCAGCCATGCTCTGGGACCCAGCAGAAGAGGCCCCCCTCCAGGGGACTGCATTTCTCACAATGGCCGAATCTCCTCCCCAGGAAGCCTCGGGGTGCGAGAGGGCTCACGCAGGGGACACGTCCTTGGCCCGGACCCCGGAGGTCCTTGACGTTATCCGCGATCCTGAACAGCACACATGCCATTACTGTGTAGCTGTAGGAGGCTGAACACCATCCGCCTGGCTGGCCTGGGACGATGAGGCCGGGATTATACATGGCTGGTTGGGGAATGGCTTGTCCCCCGAGGACAGTCAGTCGAGGACAGAGGGGTCAGATCGGGACAGGAGAAGGTGGGGAGAGCAGAAGGACGGGCCAGGAGTTTGCTACAGTTCATGTGCTCCAATGAATCTCCTTACAGTAACCTTGTTAGGAGTCTTTGGGAAACCCGCCCCCCCCAAAACCTAACGATCCCTTACTGAGAATCACGGCGGGGCGCTCGTTAGACGGCCGGTTAGCGATTCTCTTTCTTGTTCAGCCCTGCGCCGCGAGCTGTTCTGCATTCAGGATTTTCCCCACGAGGATCACAGCCAGCAGAATCTCCTACACCCCCTCTTTGATCTCCAGCAACTGCACAGCATAACCCTCCCTGCCCAGTGGGCTGCCTCTCCCGGCCACCCTGACGGCGCAGCGCCCCGTGGGGGTCCCTGAAATTGTTTAATCCGCGAGACTTAGAGCGGCTGCCTATAGAGCTGCACCCCCTCTCCCCTGCCCCCCTGTATTTAACCCAACAGACAAAGGCTGGCAGTGAACTATGGAAAGCTACCACCCAGGGCAGTTGTCTGTTGTCTGACTACATACGGAGAAGCCTGCGGCCCGCAGCGGAGCAGAACGAAGCGGTCATTTCAAGGACTGTCCCCCTGGTCCGAAGCCCCCGATATTTCAGATGCGTGTGGCACTTTACCCTCCTGAGCACAATCAGCAGCGCGAGAGAACACATCTAATGGTGCGTGGGGACCGCGGGGCCCTGAGTGAAAACCCGAAGACCCCTAACGTGGCTGCTGTGGCACCTGGCTGCGGCCTGGAGTTCGAACGGCTCTGGAACTGGAGCAAGTGTCCCTTTTCCTCCGGGCCTGCAGGCTGCCTGGGGCGAGGCGCTGTCTCCTGCAGGCGGGGACAGGCCGTCCTCACGAGCTGCCGCTGGGAGCCCGGGATTACTTCGGGGCCCAACAGGTTCCGAGCACACGCGGGGATGGACTGGCCAGCGAGGGGACCCGCCCCCCGCAACGAGGAACTGCCTTCTTTAGCTGACAAAGGAGGAGAGAAAGCACAGGACCGGTCCCATCTACCTGTGCCGATTCCTACATTGTCGCCGAAGAGCCCCCCCCGCCCCCAACCGCCCGGGCAGAGAGGGAGCACCACAGCCCGGACTCCCACCCACTAGGCCACCCTGCCCGCCCCCCCCCCCCCCACTACAGCACTTCCCCAGGGAGCCCATCTGGGTGGTGAAGGCTACAGGGGGCCCTGTGTGCGTCCAGTTCTTAAAATGGCAGCGCGGATGAGACTCGAAGGGACAGGTCACCCCTCTCTTGGGAGCACGCGAGAGCTGTGCTCAGCGACGTGGCACGCGGCAGGGGGCCACTCAGGAGGCAGACGAGTCACCGTCAGCTGCGGCACGGGCACCTCCCTGCCGTCTGGACCCCACCTGTGTGGACGTGGGACTCCGTGTCCGGGGATGTCAAATGCCCCCTCACCTGGAGGGACGCTCGGGGGAAGCGACGTGTAGGCGTCCCCCTCCCCACCCCCTCGAGGCAGCTTGCCAAGCCAGGCACCGCTCTTTCCCTGTTATGAGCGGAGAGACTGGGCTCAGCCCAGGGACGGAGCAGGCCAAGTCCACGTGACAGAGCCTAGGTGTGGACGGGAGAGGCAAGCCCACGCTATCCCCCGCTAGGTTTCTGCTCCTGACCCATCCTGCCATTCCTTACCATTTCCAAGAGGGAACTGGGTTCAGGCATTCGCTTAGAATAAGTCAGACCGACGGGGAAGAACAGAGAGAATCCACTGATTCCCCCAAGTCCGGGGAGACCTCGGGAGACATCAGGAAGGGTCTGCAAGGGGGCAGGGCTAATCCCACTGGCTTTGTCAGGGCTTGAACTAGGCACTCCCCCGGCCAGAATATTCTCACTCCTCCACTCCCCCGCCCTCCCCAGCATCCATCCCCCAGCTACTTTCTAGCTCCTTCTTTCCAGTTTCAGAAGCTACCTCCTCACAGTGGCGGCCTGTCTGGGCTCCCGCAGATACGCCGCGAGTGCGCTTGGAGACAAGGGGATGCAGTTCCCCTCTGGGCGATGGGGCCACCCCTGTCCCGTTCATCTCTGTGTCCAGGCCCGGCACCAGCGTGGCCACAGGGCAGGGGTGACAGTAGGCACACGCTGAATTTATGAGCCGAACTGACAGCCAGGCACACAGACAGAAAGATGCTCTTATGTCGCTACCGGGGGCAGATGCTCCTTCTTAACAAGCGCAGTGATTTTGTTATCCGTGGCCAGCGGGCAGACCGGCTGCTGAAGATGTACGGACTTCAGAGAAGAGCGGAAGAAACAGAAAGGTGGGCTCCACAGCCAACCAGACCTCCTGGCGGGACCCCAGGCGGCCTGCCGCACCCAGCACGCTTCCAGTAAGAGGAGGGGGCGATGCCCAGCCCCTCACCCCCTCCCTGGTGCTTTCTAGCCAATGTCAACATTAAATGTGCTACTTGGTGCTCACTCTGTGCTTATGATGCGAGTATTATTACTGCCCCATTTTACAGATGAAGAAACTGAGGCACTTGAGAGCTTAGGTGCTGTGCTGAAGGCCACTTAGCCGTAACTGGCAGAGATGGGATGTGAACTCTTGAAAGCTTGCTCTGCGGTATTTTCTACTTCTTCTCTTATGATAGAAGGTTGGGGACTTTGAGACCTGGCAGGGACAACCACCAGGCAGTGGGCCCCGAGTCACTCCCTCTGGGGACCCAGTCCAAGTGAAAATACACTCCCCCCCCCCCCCCGCCCCTGCAAAAACGTGCTACAGGAAAATATCGCTTCAGGCCTTGTCACTTGAGATCGTTTGTACTCTAGTGTCATCAAGGTTGAGCTTCTCTGTGTCCGCGATGGCAAACACAGGCCTCTGCTCACAGTGAGAGCTCAGATACGTGTTTCTCACTGTAGACACATCTGCTGACTCACCGTAAGTTAGGAATATGAAAGAAATTTCACGATGTTTCATTTCATAAGCCGGTTCTACGCTAAAACGGCACTCCCGTCTTTCCAATTCTAGTTAAATATCCGTTCCTTTAGACGCTCCAAGAAATCCCCATTTGCATCCTCAAGAGAGCAGACTTTGGTCTGTGACCTGATCTTGTATGGACAACTTCTAAGCTCTGTCCATCTCCCATCTTTGAAATTCCAAGGCCCTTTACAGGCACTCAGGGAAGTTTCCAGCAATGAAACAGTGGACGTGTGGTATGCATGCCTTAATGGTGCCCCTTGATTCAGTCTCTATGGTGTGCCGGTAAGGCAGGCGGCCCTTCACACCATGGAGAGGCCACTTTTGTGACTTGTTTGGAAGCCCAGGGCCTCACATGGCACCCTGAGAGTGTCACGTGATGGGGGAAGGAAAGCCAGGAATGATGAATCAACACTCAATTAACACGTTCGGAGGTGATTAGAACTCACTATTCCCAGTTGGCCAATCATTATCTTTGAAGAACAGACCAATTCAGGCCAACAGTGGACACCAGGAGCAATGAGGCGTTTGAAGGCTCCCAGGCCCCCCAGGCCCCCCCAGCCGGGACCTCCTCGCCCTGCCCCTGCCCACTGCCCCAGCGTGCCCCACCTCGTTCTTCAGGCTCCGGGCCAGGAAATGTTCGGCCACGTGCGCGGGCAGCACGTTCTCCAGCAGCACGCGGTTCAAGTTCTCCATGGTTTCTATCTCCTCCCGCTCTTTTTTGAACTTGTTCTTCCACAAGAAGTCTAACCTACAGTAATATTCATTCTGTTACAAGAGGACACAGAGGTAAAGAAACAATAGGCATCTCGTCCTGCCAGAGAGCGGAGGTTTTAAAGAGAAAATAAAAAGAACAAAAACAAAACTGAAAACAGAACCCCCACACAGAACTGCCACCCACCCTATGGAGCCCGCTGCTCCCCGCAAATGTCTGTCACCCGACCCCTCACCCGGATCTGCAAAGAAGCAGGTGCGGGAAAGCACCAGCCTCAGGAACAGGGAAACAGGCATGTAAGTGACACGGGCGCTTCTGGCAAAGTTACGTTAATAAAAGGTGTCTTGAATTATCTTTTGAGAAGAGGCATAATAGAACATAAACAATGAAAAAATGAAAAACGGGAAATACATTAGTAGAAAGAGGGCACTGTTTGATAATTTGCATTCAAAAAATAATCGTGCTCAGGCATGGCACTTTGCCTGTATTATCTAGAAATCAGTTTTCCCCTACCACAAATTCTGTAATTAGGAATTCATTGAAAATTTTGTACTTTTTCATCTGGGATTGCATTGTCCTAAGAGAATGACATTCTGTTTACCCAAACGTTCGTTCTGGTCTCATTTAATTAAGACGGTGCCTGCTGCTAGAAACACGCATTCGTGCTTTATGATGTCGCACAATTTAATGTTTTCTTAAAACGGTTTCTTAAAAACTGTTTTAATTGACATTGTAGAAACAGAGAGGCCTGTTTACTGGCCAAGGTGTCTTTGATTTTGGCATCACGTTGGGTCTCCTGTGATGTCAAGAATTTACTATGGTGGAACAGCCCTCGAAAGAATCTTCCTGTAACAGAAGGGCCTAACGGACGAGGCGTATTTCAGCACAGAGACTAACTTCCTGATGAAAACATGCAAAGAAGAAATAAATGCTGGAAGTTTGTTTGTTTTATTGGTTTGGTTATTTATACTGATGCAGTACACGGGCACACACATACACACGTGTGCACAGTGCCACGCATGGACGCATGTGTCCACACATACAGGCACACACATACACCCGCATGCACACACATGCACACACACACGTATGTGCACAGAGCCTCTTACACACAGACACACAAGTGCACACGTGCATGCACACACATATACTCGCATGTGCACACACACACACACACACACACACACACAGAGCCTCTTATGCACAGATGGCAATTTAAAAAAATTCACATTTTGGAACCTGAAAGACAATGATCATTCATCAACGAGACTCGATTCAAGCCATGTGCGATATGCTAAAAAATTATTCCTCCTCCTCCTCCGGTGTGAAATTTATTTTTACTTCACACAGAGACATTTTTAAAAAAGATTTCAGAAGAGGTATTTTTAATGTTTGTTTATATTAAATTTTTTACATTAACGCCAAATCTGCCACATTCTGTAACCTACAGAAATCATACTCTGCCCTTGCTGGAAAAGGGCTCCCACTTGGACAACAGATTATTCGGGTTTTGGGGGGTATACCAGTGGTGTGGCCGGTTTTAAACTCAAAGATTACTCAGCAGTCCATGACGGTGGCATCAGAGAGACACGGATACACTCTCGAGACGGACAAAGTGAAACGAGGAGAAGCCCAGGAGCGGCACAGGGCAGGCAGCAAGCCCAGCACACGGGTCTGGCAGGGCTTCCGTGAGCCGTACTAGAGGTGGCTTGGGTCGCCTGAGTGATGCCACCGCATCGCAGGAAACACCTGGTAAGGCTCCCACTAAAGGAATCAGACCACTTTGGGACCATCTCCACTGGCCCGAAAGTGACATTTTGCCAAGTCTCTGCATCCCACCTCCCCAGTGCTGTCTGCTGCAGGACCCTCTCCTGAAGGACAAGCTCATTGGAAACTCCTGGGGAGGCCCCCAAAGGAAGACCGATGTTTCCATCCCAAGCCAGTCGAATGGATTCAGTGGTGTCCCCCAGAAAGACAGTTCCAAGTCCTCACCTGCAATATGACTGTGACCTTCTCTGGAAATAGGCTCTGCAGGTGTAATTGACTTAAGGACCTCAGGATGAGATCCTGCTGCGTTTAGGGTGGCCCGTGAGCCCAGTGACTATGTCCTTCTAAGAGAAAGAGGGGGATCTCGCACAGACACGCAGGGGGAGGCCATGTGGAGGATGCGGCGGAGGGTCAGGGGAAGACACTGCCTCCGAGACTCTGGGTGGCACTTCAAGTAAACCTGCTGAACCTCCGTCCCTACACCCTCACCCGTCTCGCCGAGTCCGTCTAGGGCTACTCGACAGTATGCGGAGGGGCAGATTTGCTCTTCATCTGCTCTGGCAATGACGAGAGAGGACAGGGAGAGCCTGGAAGAGGCACCCAGGCCATCTCTGGGAGCCTCACTGTTGTGTTTCACTCCCAACACGGCCTCGAGGGCAGTTCTTATTCATGCAGTTCTGAAAACAAGCCGGGGAACTGGAGGGGCTGACCTCTTTCTACACGGACAGGGGTGTGGGCAGCGTGTGATTCCCCACACTCCCAGGTTCCGATCTGAAGCCTCGCACACAGTGACCTCGGCCTACCTCTCGGGCCACCAGGCTACCACCTGTCTGGATCCATGTCCTGAACAAGCCCACCTAGAATGCAGACCCTCAATGGCAGCGTGTGGTCATTTAAACTCGGGACAAGTACAGAGAATCTTCCGTTTTCAAAAGAGGCCCTTAAGCTCAGGCTGGCATCCCTATCGCAGCCTGTATTTCAGCACAGAGAGTAGTACCACGCACAGCTCTTGTCCGGGACACGGGCTATGGTTTCAGGAAGGTGTCTTAGATCCCCAGAACAACATTTAGCATGCTAACTTGCTCAGAGAGCAAACACATCACTATCGTTTCAAAAACCATGGTCATGGGCCTGGGGAGTCATCGGGACAAATGACAATACAAATAAGTGGCTAAATGTCTGTCCTGTTGCTTAAATAAACCACCCCGGGCACAAGTAGCCCTGAGGCCGTGCACATTTACGAAACTTAAAAACCTTATTTTAAACATCGGACATTTGTTTATGACATACTTGTATTTTTAGAAGCCTATGCAGAAGCACTATGTCACAGGCTTCGAAGTTCTTGTTAGCCCAACAGACTTGGGACCTTAGTAGATCACTGACTGAATGATCCCGGCTCACCCTGGCACATTCTCGGTGCGAGCTGTCAAAGAACGATCGTCACACCATCACTCCTGTAGGGAGCAGTGACTCTAAGGGTGGACAGTACTTATTGTCACAGTAGTGACAATAAAAGAACTGAATGCGTGTAAGACTGGAGTCATCCCTATTGTGTTAAATTAATGCCCGGAAATAATACTGACCACTTCTTATTGTTCATCTTATGCCAAAGAGTAACAGATCAAGGGGCAGCCGCTGGATGTGACAACATCTACGTAGAGGCATGTTTATCATCTCAGCGATCAATAAAGAGTTGGGAGAATTCAATTTGATTCTTGGTCCTTAAGATACACTGCTGTGAAGCAATCTGGTGACTACAGTAGGAGAAAGTGCAGACGGAACATCCTCGGGACGAAATGGAGAAACAGGGGACCCCACAGAGGGGGCGGCCATGTTTCCGGAGGAATGATCAGCTAGGGGATATTACGCAAGGAAGCCCATTTCGTTCCCATTTTTCACTTCTAATAGGGTTTCCTGAGAGTGGACATGCCTTTTCTCTATGAGTGAGAACAGAAAGCAGGTCGATGGAGGAGAAAGCCAGGTGGCAGGAAACAAATGGAACCAGGAAGAAAGAACAGGACACGGTTCAATGGGTTAATCGGAACGTGCAGACTGTCAAAGCTACAAGCCAAAGGATGCAGAACGAAGCTGTGCCAGGGATGGAGGTGGGGTGGGATGGAAGGGAGGCAGGGGTCTTCTAGAGCTCTGCATCAGGACAACAATTCAGCTCCTGGGAGACTGGGGTGGGATGCACTGTAGCTCTCAGGGAAGCATGCCGTGGGTGCTCCTTGGAAGAGGACAGCGTTTCCAGGCCGCTCGACTGGCAGCCACAGATCCGGCCTCTGCTCTGACTGTGTGACTGTTAACAACTTCCTACGGTTTAACTGTTTAGTGCTGTGTCGATGATTAAATTGGCTTTGCATCTTAGTTGGTTATTTCTCTATATATTGTTCCTTTGTTTTACACCATCCATCAAAGAATTCCAAGCAAACTTTGGTGAAGGCAGAGTGCCTGGCATGCAATGAGTCTATATCCTTGGGGCAATCGTGCTCGTGTGCAGCTAGAGGAAGAATATCATCCTTGAAAATCCTGCACCCACAGCCTCTCCTTGGAGACCAGAAGGAGTGGGGAGTGCAAGAAGGCACAGTTTCATTCTCATGACAAAACACAATTTTTGAACAGAGGACCGTATTTCTAGGAATGATTTCAGGTGACGTCAAAGGTATTCATACCCACTTCTAAGAAAAAGAAACAGGCCATCCATTCTGAAATGCAAATAAAATCCCAGACGAGGGGACAGTTTTACAAATAGCGTCAGCTACGGAGGGATCACCTTTGTAGGCTTCCAAAACCTACAACGTTATTTTGAGATTTACCAGGACATGGATTCCCATCTCTACCATTCACCAAGTTTGCCTCTTGCAGAAAAAAACAAAAAAAATGAGAGACCTCTGTCCTTTTGTCTATATTTACGCACGCACACACACGTCTCTCTGGTGGTAAAATGATTGTGACACATCAGCATTTGTTCGCATGAAAGCAGCTACAGTGCACATCAGCAAAATATTTTCATTATTATTACTGAATAGACTCTGTTGTTTCTTTTTTTGAAATTGAGGTAGAGTCAACGTACGAGCAACGTATTATTGACACGGAACTTGGGGGAAGTTATGTGAAAAAGCAGATGTCTTACCTGTCTACCCAGAACAAGCAGTGTGATGAAAAATATAAAGAGAGACACTGAGCCCATGGTCTTCAGGTCTTTCCAAATGCCTGGTCTATTGGAGAACAAACAGACAAACAGACAAAAACAATACAAAACAACATACATACGGCACTTAGAATTTGTATATCAACCAACTTGAGAACCTCCACTGCATGTTCTAGTCCAGCCAAACACACACCTTTCAAATACATCTCCAAGCCCAGATTGCAGCAAAACAAAATAATCCCTATTTTGAAAGCTCAGTAAAAGATCCTCCCAAATTAACACAGATGTGTTACTTTCTACCAAACTCTAACAAACATAAAAGAACAGAGGAATGTGCATTGTAGTATTTTCTTTACACTTCTGAGATCCATATGGATAATCTGACATAGGATACTGACTTTTGAAGTTACCACTCTCAGAAAGAGACCGTCTTCTAGAAATTAACAATCGTGGGAGGGAGAAAAACGAAGCAGGGCACTTCATTCCACCAGCTACCCTCACCTGCAAATTATATAGTTGCTCATGACTTCTTTGGTAGGCGCTCGGTCTTATGTTCTCTTTTGTATGGGTTTGTATCACAGATGGCAATTCTTGGTCCACTGCCCCGTTTCTTCTCGGGTCCAGGTAGACGTCAGTCATCAATCCCCGTCCGTGTCCTCACCACAACATTCCAGAAAACCATCACCCCGCATATGGAGTTGGCATGCGTGGTGGGCACGGGATGCCCAGACATTTTAGTCAACTGTCACTCTGGGTGTTTCTGTGAGAGTGTTTTTTGGATGAGGTTCACATTTGAAGCAGTGAGCTGAGTGAAGCCCTGCGTAATTCGGGTCGGCCTCATCCAATCAGCTGAAGGCTTAACTAGAAGAAAGTGCTGACCTGCCCCTGAGTGAGACAGAATTCTCTCTTGCCCGGCTGCCTCTGATCTGAAACACTGGCTCTTCCTGGCTCTACAGCAGCTTCTGGCCCTCAGGCTCCAACTGGGACATTCGCCATGCAGATTTTGGACTTGCCAGCCTCCGTAGCCATGGGAGCCAGTTCCTTATGATAAACCTCTTGCTTGATATACGTATATTACATATATCATATACCAATATCCTACTGGTGCTGTTTCTCTGGAGAACCCTGGCTAATCCAGCAGGGAAGGAGCTATCTCCTGTCATCCCCGGGGAGTCCCGCCTAGCAGACAGATGACCATCTCCCACACGTGATAGGACTTAAAAAGCTGATTATGGATGGAGACATACCACATAAGCAGCATAGGTCATGTTTAATTAAATTAAGTAAGCACCAGGCCATCACCTTCTGCTTGTGGGTTGAGCTTGCTTGAAGATTTTCCCATCTCTCTACAGACAGTTCAAGGAATGAACCCTCTGATGACATGTGAGGAATCCACGTGGTAGCAAAAGAGCTCAGGTGGGCTTTGGAGGAGGACAACCCAGGTTGGACTGGAGTGTCCCTCCCTCCCCTGCCCTGTTGATTTGTGGCACATAGGATTGACCCCTCCAAACCTCACTCTTACCATCAGCCAGAGCGGGTAACAATACCCATCTTCCAGGCTGTTTTGGTCACTATGCCAACCACTGATAACCTGGCGCAGAGCCTGATGCGTGGGAGGCACTTCGTAAGTGGTACCCGTGAGTTTTAGTGAGGGTCGGGGCTAGAGAGGTCGTGAAAAAGATAAGAAAATGGAGGTTGGTGAATTATCATTAACAGAATGCAAGATCCACGTGCGAGGGAAACCTCGATTCCTTGCAGACAGGAAGAGGCAGAATAGCCAGTCTCGGGGGTCGAAGGGCTCAGGACCTCAGAGAACTCTCCAGAAAGGCTGGGCTTGCATGAGGGGCTCATTCCTCCTTGCTGAACCGGCCGGGCTGCAAGCAGGTGAGCTCGTCCGCCGTAAGGCGTGAGGCTGTCGCCGGTTTCTCCAGTAAACAGGAAGGTGCCACATCCCTGTTTCCCCAGAACGGATCCTAAGAAATGAAGTTGCTCCTTCACGAGCCTGTGACAGCTGTGTCTAAAAGCGCAGCTGCAGTGGCTGAGGAGAGCAGATGTTTATCAACGTCGGCTGCAATGAATATTAAACGCTTATTTTTCTATATTGACTCTGGTGACACCATATTGCCAGTTAGCAAAAGCGGCACAACGCAGCGAGCGCTCTCAGATGTGCAGGCGGGTTTTAAATGTTCGTGTTGCTTCACAAACCTTCCATTCTTTTATAATTCTAGGGGTCTGAGGACCCCTGCCCCAACCCTGTTTCACGTAAGGTCATGTTGTGAGGTAGCGGGGGTTAGGACTTCACCCCGCCCCTGGAACTCCCAAACAAGGAGTCAAACGTTAACTCCCGGGGCCGGACCTTGCTGCAAGTTCATCCATGCGGCCAATCGGAACTCAGGTTCCCCCCTTGCATGCCCGGCTAAGGGACCAGATGTCCCAACCATGCAGAGCCAGCTCAGGTCCCTCTCAGGGATGGAAACGGGGAGGTAGGGCCCTCTGTATGCGGTCTGGGGCCTGGCTGGGTTTCCAGTTAATCACACAGAAAATACAGGCAAGCGATCCTATCTGGGACTCCTCACGTGAATGCATGTGAACATTGGTTTAGGGGGTAGAAATGCTCTGCTCCACCGTCACCCAGATCTGGAGCCTTAGTGGGGAAGAGCGATGGGAGGGGTGGGGGCCTCGAGGGAGAAGGACAAGGGGAGACAAGACAAGTGGTTGCTGGATGGGACTGAACGGGCCTCAGAAGTAGCAAGACGCATCAGCATGTAGAACAGACTTGTGGGCACACGAATGCCTTTCTCCCTCCTGACCCTCTCTGCCACCTAAGAAGGATTGCACTGTGTTTTCATGGATTTCATTTAGGCTTCTCAAAAATGTCTTTTATTCATCCAGCCAAAAACAATGGCTGATTCCTACAGGAGCCCTTGTCTCCCGTGTGGACCACGCATGGGTGAGTGCCATATGGCTCCTGCAGTTTGAATGAGAAATCTGTCCATCCACAGATGCATTCTTGGGTTACCTTGCTCTTTGTGTGCATGTGGGAGAGGCTGGGAGGAAGGGGAGTGTGTAGCACGGAGGATGCATCCAGAATAGGTAGAATGGAATCCCAGGAGCTAGTCCAGTCAATTGTGTTGATCATCACGTTCCATCAGGTTCCTAGAGCTTCTAAAAACAAGGTACTGTAAGCTGGGTGGCTCAAAACAATGGAAGTTGATCACTTCACAGTTCTGGAAGCCAGATGTCTGTCTGCAGTCAAGGTGTTGGCAGGACAGTGCTCCCTCTGAGGCCCATAGGGACGTCCTTCCTCGCCTCATTCTGGTGCTCGCCAATCCCTGGTGTTCCTTGGCTCACCACCGCATCATTTCAGCGTCTGCCTCCGCCAACAAATGACGTTCTCTCAATGAGTCTGTGTCTTCACACGGTCGTATTAAAAAAAAAGATCTTTTTTAATGTTCATTTTTGAGATAGAGACAGAGCATGAGTTGGGAAGGGGCAGAGACAGGGGGAGACACAGAATCCGAAGCAGGCTCCAGGCTCCGAGCCGTCGGCATGGAGCCCGACGCGGGGCTCAAACCCACAAAGCACAAGATCATGACATGAGCCAGAGTCAGATGCTTAACCGACTGAGCCATCAAGATGGCCATCTTCTTATAAGGACACCAGCCATGCTGGATTAGGGCCCATCCCACTCCAGTAGGACTTCATTCAATGAAATAATCTGCAACAACCCTACTCCAAGTAAGGTCATGGTGTGAGGTGGCCGAGGTTAGGACTTCACCATGTCTTCTTTGAGGGATGCAATTCCACCTATAACCATCGTGTTGGTCATTTATGTAAAAATGGCAGCTGGCTGGGTGGGAGGCCTCCTTCTCTCTCTCTGTTCTTTAAGTATTAAGGTTGCAATCCACTTTGGACTTGCCCTTGTCCCGCTGTGCTATCCCAGAGTGATGAGGTAGGGGTCACAGCGCTGACAGAACTGAGAAAGTTTCTAACTCAGGGACAGTTCTAGCAAAAATGTGACAGGATATGGTTCCTTTTACACCTAAAAACTGGGCCCTGGAGACTCAGATGCCCAAACGAGCCTGGGGCCACACACTAATTTACAGCTGGCCCTCACCCTGAGGCTGTTAATGGAGCGATCATTCTGGCCCTCAAGTTTTCAGAGGACAAAAGAACAAAGAACCCTAAAAAATTGGAATTTTTGAGGAATTGCCTGGTGGACCAGCTCTAACCTAAAGGCCAACGGTTCAGGTGAGGTACAAAGGACATTCTTCAATCTCAGGAGAGAGAGCAGTCCAGGCACGGAGACTTAACCATGATTTCCCATTTAAAAGCTTTATGTTTCCCTAGTGGAAACAGGCCTCTATTATCTTAAGAAGAAAAGTACCTAAAGGAACTCAGGATTATAGGGTAGTTCTATTTTAAACTTCCAGGTAGTTCCAGAGCGGCTGCACCAGTTTGCATTCCCACCAACAGTGCCTGAGGGTTCCCCTTTTTCCACATCCTCACCAACACCTGTTGTTTCTTTAAAAAACAAAAAAAAAAAACCCTGTGTTTTAAAAATATTTATTTATTTATTTTGAGAGGGAGGGAGAGAGTGCACATACCCACGAGCAGGGGAGAGGAGGGAGACAGAGAGAGGGAGAAAGAATCCCGAGTAGGCTTCATGCTGTCAGCGCGAAGTCCGACGTGGGGCTCGATCTCACGAACGGTCAGATCGCGACCTGAGCGGAAACCACGGGTCGGTCGTTTAACCCACGGGGCCACCCAGGCGCCCCTGGTGCTGACGTTTTTTTTTACTCCTGCAGCCAGGCTTGCCTTTTGGGTGGACAATTCAGTCCATCTGCACCGAGAGTAATGTTGGTTGGCAAGGACTTACTCGTGCCCCCTCACCAACGGTTCTCTGGCTGTTTGCTACTTCCTCTGCTCCCTCCTTCTTTGAGGTTTTCTGTTCCTTGAAGGTTTGCACGGCTCTCTTCACACCCGAAAGGGCAGTCCCCTCCTGGAGTCCTTATGAATGGCCCCTGGGACGGAAACAGCTTGGGGCTTCCTGAGACTGGCTGGGGTCACGGCTGTTGCACGACCCTTGTCCCCTCCCGTGGCCCAGTTCTCAAGCTGCGAGCCATCTCTCCGCCTGGCCGTGCACCGGGCAGAGTACTGACGGCCTCCTTCGGTTTGCTCTGACAAGCCTTGCTCAAGTTCGAGTCTGTCGTCCGTCTCTCCCTGGTCCTCAGATCCGCGCCGGCTTTCTGTCCAAGTTGGCAGTCTCCTCCACCACTGGGAGCGCGGGCGGGGAGCTGGCTGCGGGGTCGGGGTGCGAGGGTGGCGCGTGGAGCCCAGTGGGGAGCCGGTGGGTCTGCTGCGGGGGGCCCACGGGCGAGGTGTTCCCAGTGTCCCCCGGGCGGGCTTCCCGACGGATGCCTCGATGCAGCTAGTGGGATGCGCATCCCCATCAGGCCCGTCGAGAGCCCCCGTCACGCAGCTCAGGACTCAGCATCGTGCACGGGGCCAGGAGGGAGCCTCCCTGGCAGCATCTGGCACGGCGGCAGCAGTGGGGGCTTGCTTGCATGGGCCTCGGCTGTGCCACCCTGGGGGAGGCGGGGAGTAGAGTCGGGCCGGTCCTCTTAGCTACTTCAGTGCATTCAGACTTGCAAGGTTTTCCCAGAAGCATGCTGGGACTTCTGCTCTGGAAACCGGACTCGCACAAAGGCTCCGTCGTCTGTGGGTGACTGGCTGAGTGTTCTCCAGGGGCTCCCGGACCACGTCCCAGAGGGGCTTGAGCTGGTTCACGGCCATGGCGGCGTGAACGCCTGGGGTCCGTACGCCTATCATCTGACGCGTGGGGGCATGAGATGCCTCTCGGACCCTTTGGCATACGCTGCTGAATCCCTCAGCTCCTACAAGGGCACTTTTGTCGCTGCACAGACGCCAAATCACTGTTACAGAGGTTGGGGGAGGGGCCAAGACGAGAGACACGTTGTTCTGCCGTGATACTGGAGTCACCTGTCTCCCGCGCTTGGGAATCCTCATAGTTCTTCAACGTCTTCCCGACGTGAGTCAACACTGGGCCCTAACACAAGCCGGCCGACACGCTCTCTTCTTTTCTAGGCGTGCGGCATGAACTTAACCCCGACAGACAAGTCTCCCGCGAGCCTTCCCGTGAGACACGATCTTCTCAGAGAGACTCTGTGATCTTCTTGATGGTAGAAACTGTACTTTCTTCGTCTCCATGCGCTCAGGCTCCAGCAGTGAGGCCTGGCATACAGCGGGTGTTCAACAGAAGTGTGTCTTAAAAACACGTGAGTGAGGGGACACATAATCGTGCTGGTTTGAAACCCCAGGGGCTTCCTTTCTAGACACTTTCCTCTCCTGGCTGGACACGGATCCCCTGGAACCCGCAGCAGTCCTCCAGGGCGGGTGGCCCAATGTCACCCAAGGACAGAGGGCCCCGAGCCTCTGCTTTCTCAGAGTATCTTTTTTTAAGGTTATTTATTTATTTTGACAGAGACAACGTGCAAGGAGGGGAGGGGCAGAGACAGAGAGGAAGAGCGAGAATCCCAAGCAGGCTCCACGCTGTCGGAACAGAGCCCAACACAGGACTCCATCCCATGGACCGAGAGATCGTGACCTGAGCCGAAATCAAGAGTCGGTCGCTCAACTGGCCGAGCCACCCAAGGACCCCGGCCTTTTTTTTTTTTTTTTTTTTTTTTTAACTTTTTCTCATTGTATTGTTCATAAATGCCAAGCAAGACATTCTGGGGCTGGAACAGCCTACCACACTAAGGCACAAGCTCTCGCTGGGAAATGCGCCCAGGGGACAGCTGCAGGTCAGGAGAGAGGACAAAGGCGGGGCTGAGAGCGGCGCTGGACCTCTGCTATGGATGTGATAATGCACTTGACGAATGCGGTCGTGGTTTCGTTCCGTAAAGGTGATCGTAGGCGGGAGGCGACTGGCCGATCAGTGCAGTGAGACACAGGGCTGTGTGTGGCCTTAGCATCAGAGGCTGATGGAGTGATGATTAAGATGCATTCTGCACAGTGTCTGGGCACAGGCCCCGGGAAACCTCCTCCCCGCCCCCCACTCCAAAATCAAACAGAACAGCCTAAAAATCAAGTACTCTCCTGCAGGTGGATCCACCTCCCAGGGCATTTTCTTTTCTAGATTAAATAACACAGTAGCTCACTGGTGGTTGCTTTTTCTAGAAGAAAGAAGAGAAAGTTTGGTGGAATTGAGTAGCCCTCAGACGACTTGCTTTTACGTCGGGCAGCTCGGACGAGCCACCACCAGCTTCTCTGACCCCCCCAACCCACTGCGGAGGGCAGGGGGGGGGGCGGTTCCAGCCACGCAGAAACGTGTGTTTCTTACTTTCTGGAGATACAGAGAGGGGAAACTGGGCAGGGGACGAGAAGCTGAGATGTTAACTTCGAAAGTAATTTCAAAACTTTTCCACATTAACTTGGATACGTGATGGGTTAGAATGTAAATCTGGAATACGTTTTTAATTTAAAAGAGGAGGCCTGAGAGGAATTTCAGGTGCTTGGGGACACCCCCAGACCCTCGACCACAGGGTGGACGTGTGGTGCCGTCCTGCCTTTCTGCTGATCGTGATTAATGCTGCAGTGAGCTCACCCTCGGCTGATCCCACGTTGGGACGCTGTCAAAATCTGTCGCGTCATCTCGAATTCTGTGTCTTGAATGAGACACAGGCAAAACAGAGAAAGCGGAACAACGTCACACTGAAGGTGCTTAGCGCGTAGCTCCCGGTGACATGTGTCTGAGCATCTCCACCACCACGCTTGACGCAGAACTTTAAGGAAGTTAAAATTATGCAGACATTTCTACCAACAACAATCCAGAGCTTGCGGATGAGGCTGGACACTGGGCATTGCTGCTTACTTACACGCCTTACGTATACGCTGTCCACAAAGGATTTGTCGTATTCAGCTGAGCGCCCAAACAGAGCTGGTTCCTTGTTATCCACCCCACCAGCCACCGTCCCGTTCAAGCTCCCCACCCCCGCATTTTCAGAATTAAACGCACGTTTCCTATATTCAGGTGGATTAGCATGATGGCCGGGTCCATAGGAAACGATAACACTCATCCCTTGAGACTTTTCAGTTCTGCAAGAAAAAAACTCCCAGGAAAAATCTGACAGTGTCTTGTGGACTCTGTGGCAAGACCTTGACAAGGGAAGGGAAAGTGTCTTCGAAACAAGAACATCTTCCAGCAACATCAACGCTCATCAGCATCACCGTCACTGCCAAGAGCACTTGGTGTCCTCCGTGGTGCCGGCCGAGGGCTCTGGGAGACAGCGTCACGGGTAGGAACCGGAATGGCCACTGACTGGTTCGGCAAAACATCCTGTACTCACGGAAAAACGGGGGATGTCGTAAATGCCAGAGAATTAGGAAACGGCTTCTCCTGGACCTTCTGAATACCAGAAACACCCGGGCTTCTTCCACCATGACGTGACTTCCCAGAATCGCATTAAGAGCAGGTAATGGTAAGTATTGGGGCATCGCTGGCCTCTGTTTAATGAACTTCCAGTGGCACACTCAAAGTAGTCTCTTTTCTTCTCCTTTGGAGTAGGCTTTCCACACTCGTGAATCTGCCGGAATATCTTTGATGTCACTTCCTGAATTATTCGTTGAGCTGGAGTTTTTCTGGTGCATACTTCTCCCGTTTTCTTCGCTAACCCTGTTGTAAAAACGTCCCTGTTGGCTTGTAACATCCTTTTGGCTTGCCCATTATCAACGTCAAATTTGGTTCTGAAAAGGCCCCCGAAACATGGGCCATGGTGAACTCACATAGAGGACGACAATACGGTCCAAGTGTGTATTCAGAAAGTGGCCTAACGCTGCCTCATAAACAGAGATGCCCTCTCCAAACTTGCCTGTGAAACGTAAGAGTACAAACAAAAACCGGTCCTGTTCCTGAGAAGACACATCTTCCATGAGCCTCTGTCTTCAGGGAAGCAGGTGAGGTGAGACTTTTCATCACAGCCAGTATTTGGGCCTTTCTGGTTATTAAGGAGTCTACCTGCTGTTATTCATTTATCTAACAGATATTTCTTAGCACCTACTTACTAGAGGGCAGGCACAGTTGCAGGCACTGTGGTTATCAGAGTGGTGCTCAGTTCGGACCTGCTCCTTCCTCGATTCTAGAGTGTCTGTTACCTGCCTTAAAGAAAAGAGGGCAGCAGATGACACAGCCCCATCTGCTTCCTCTAGGGGAGACATTCCCCGGCTCTGCAGGGTGACAGGGCCGCTCGGTGTGCAGAACACCCACGGTGAAAGCCGGAAGTCTGGGGTAGGTCTGCTAGGAATGCTCGGTGTTGACAAGGGGTCCAGTCCAGGGGCCAAGGTGGGCCCCAAGGGCACTGACTATCACAGCAGAGCACACATTCCAGAAAGAAGACCAGGGCAAGGACCAGGAAGCCAAGAGTGAAAAGGGAGACCAAGGATGCAAAGACCAGAAATAAGTCAGAAAAGGGACGGGGCCAAGCACATCTTCAGTGGCACGGATGAGCTCCGTCAGGACTGGGAGCGCGGTGTGGCACTCCTGGGAACCAGCTCCCTCCTTGAAGGGAGCCACTGGCTTTGGGATTTAGGGATGTTCCATCTCCAGGTCCCGTCCCAGATCAGGGGGCTTTTGTTTTTCTGAGGATCCCAGTGTCTTAACAGAAAGGAGGTGTACCAGCGTCTACACCATCGAGGCGAAGGATGAGGAAACCCGGGTCAGGTGTTTGATGGGGAAACCTCTTGAATTCTCTCGAACAAAGAACACATAGGCATTGGTGGGTTTTGGCTCCGGGAGGGGTTTAGGGTTCTCTCAAACACACACTGAGGCTGAAGAAATCAGGAGGGAAATGGAGAGAGTCTTGGTCTTAGGAGTCTCTCATTTGTTTGTGTTTGTTTGTTTGTTTGTTTGAATATGTTTAAAAAGTTTTTAATGTTTATTTATTTTTGAGGAAGAGAGAGAGCCTGATGGGGGGCTCGATCTCAGGAATCAGATGCTTAACTGACCGAGGCACCTGGGGGCCCCTCATTTGGGATTAGTTTTAAACCGATATTGAGAAAATTTGTTGATTTCAAGGTGTTCTGCTATCCTGCCAAGAACAGTCACCTTTTGGTGGAGGAATGCTTGGGGGGTGCTGGGGCAACTCGTGCAGGAAGCGGGTCTGGACAGGCCAGAACTGTATGGGCAGGAAGAGGATGGGGAGGCAGGTCTGGACGGGCCAGACCTGTACGGGCAGGAGGAGGACGGGGAGGCAGGTGCGTCCCTCCTCCTGGCAGGACGCTGTCTTCCTTCGGAGTGGAGGCAGGTTCTGGAGGCTTCTCAGGGCAGCCCTCTCTGATTGTAAGTTTCTTATGAAGACACGACCAGAAGAATACACACAAAAGATCTTGAATGAAATGAAAGGGCTCGGGAAGTAAAAACTTTTCTTTAACCAAGTAACTCCTCTAGTGCTGCTCAGTTCTGACCCGAGATCGTGTGTCTGTCTCAGGTCCCCAGGAGAAATTCTCTCTCCATCAGAAAGCCGCTGATCTAATTGCTTCTTTGTCTTCGGATGTGTCACATGTTCAGGAGCCTCAAACTTAATAAAGGGAAATTCAGTGGCCTTGTCTGCTGCGCGTAGAAATCGGTAATGCCACATTTACGTAGGGATTTGAGGCAGGCTCCCTGGATGTGGCAGAGAAATATTCAAGCATGTTTGCTTGGTGACTCTGAGAACTTATTGGAAAATTAACTTCTGATTTCATTCTCCTCCTTGCTAAGGAATCATAAACCTTCCTTAATACCATTATGCATTTTTGCAACTTGACTACTCTTCAGCTTGATTACAGATTATTAAAGCTTCATGGTGTGGAAGACGATGGAAATTAAATTACGTGAAGAGAATGCACTGCCACTGTGTTTCTGAAAGTTCTTACTGGCAAGAAACGTGCACGCAGTGGGGGGCCCACTGTCCTTGACACTGAACCTCTGATGGAGAAGTAAGTGGCCATATGCTGTCAACACAAGCCATCTTTCTGGAGCCACACATCTAGGAAAATATTTAAGGCATTTATTTTATATTAAAAGAAATATATAGATATCTTACGGAGGATTATGCAACATGCCTACAGAAAAAAACTGGAAGCCTGGCGGGTCTAGAAATAAACCCAACACTTGATGTAAAAAGTTTCGCTATCAAGATGTGTGATGGAGAGTATCATAATGATTCCATTTTTTTTTTCAAGCAGGGAACAGGTATTCTAAGCTTATGGAAGTGATTTGATGGCAGGAGACCTTTCATAAACCCAAAGAGGGGCTTGAGGACCATTTTCAATATTCCCGAACTCGGGACCCGATGCTTTCACATCATATCGTCTGATCGTATCCGGGACCGGATTATATCATAGGTCTACCTCTTCCTGCAAATCAATCTCTTCATAGAACAGAGAATCGCCAGCTGCCAGTACCTCCTTCCACACCAGGGTATTTTAGGAAATCTCCCGTAAGATGTTGAACTCTATAACTTGTGAAAGTATCCACTTACTTTTCCGGTGTATGTGGATTCCTCTGTTTTGAACTGGGGTCCACTCTGCCCCGCAGGGCACATTTGGCAACGTCTGGAGACATTTTCTGTGGTCATGACTCGGGGCGGGTGGCTGTGAGTGGCATCTGGCGGGTAGGGGCCAGGGATGCCACGACATACCCTATAATGCCGAGGGCAGTCCTCCCACCGCCCGACACAACAGAAACTTACTCGCACCGAAGTTTTATAATGCTGAGGAAGAGAAACCCTAGGTTATTGTTATCAATATAGTACAGATTGGGGCAGTGATCACCTCCCTAAACCTCCTAAGGGTACATGATGATAGATATTGTATATAATCTATAGTGAAGACACACATCAATTTTCTGCACCACAATTTCAAAGAAAAGCCCACACAATGATTATCAATGGCAAGGATACCGCTAGTCTGTGTTTACTCAACACACACTCACGTCATCAACGTCCCGTGAAACCACCGCGGAGAAGGAAGAGGGCGCAGGTTACCTCTCAAATAAGACCTGGCTGTAGTCGTCCAGGACGTGGGCGTGAGTGTGGAGAAGGATGGTGTTGTAGCCTATCAACGCCGCCATCATGATCAGCATTTTCAACTCGTAATTCACCCGCAGGAAAACCGAGCAGGAAATCAGTCCCAGAATGCAGCTGTAGATAAAGTACTGGAACAGGGAAATATATCAGATGAACGTTTAGGATCTCTTCTGCGAAATGCTGGAATAGGAATTCACACTGGGGGTCACCACCAACCCCCAAGCTCACGCACGCAACTTCCGAACTGGCTGTGAAAAACAGATGCCCTTTTCTGTTTTCTGACCCCGGGGTACACGCCCGAAAATGTGTGCTTTAGAAAAGAATTACTCATTCCGTGGCTTGCTGACCCAGTGAAGCATGCCCAATGAGAACAATCGTGCGTATTGCCAATAGAAATAATTCTTAACGATCTACACTGAAGGCAGGTCATGACTTGCAAATGTCATTTGCTTCTCGAAGATGAAAACAAGTGACTCTGTACACAGGTATCGATTTTAAAAGCTATAGTACTTAGAATCTCTTTCGGCCTTTCAATTCTTAATTTATGAAGATATAAATCATTACCGGGGGTTCTGTTAAAAGCATAAGAAAGCCTCGGCATTTTATTAAAGGAGAAACTGCAGGTCTAAAGCAGAGAGGATTGGACAAACTAACAGCTTTGGCCGGGGTGAGTCACAGAGTCCCTGGAAGTGGGCAGGGAACACGAGGGAATGGGAAGAGCTAGGCGTGTGGAAAAAAGCCAGCACGTTGCATCCCCTGTCGTCCCCAGGAAACAGTGACACGTGTGCCCTACCGTGGTGCTCCCTCGCCATTTGCCCTACGGGACATCATCGAGATGCGACAGCCCCGGCCAATCTTGCTTTGCTCACTCATTAGCGGGGTCCCCAGTGACCCATCCTGGTTGTGGAGCATGTCTCCATCTATAAAATGAGGGGAAGAATGCCCTCTGTTTTTTTTTTTTTGAATGTTTATTTATTTTGAGAGAGAGAGAGAGCAGAAGCGGGAGAGAGGCAGAGAGAGGGAGAGAGAGAGAATCCCAAGCAGGCTCCACACTGTCAGCGCAGAGCCCGATGTGGGCTCGATCCCACGAACCGTGAGATCACGACCAGAGCCGAAACCAAGGGTCAGACACCTAACCGACTGAGCCGCCCAGGTGCCCCTCATATCCTCCTTTTAAGTCACTGAAAAGAACAAGCAAAGCTTGCGGCCCAGAGCCCTGCCAGCCAGGAGGGATGTGGTAAGTGGACACGGTCGCCAGGCCCAGGGGGCCTCTACCTGTGACACGGCCGTGTCTTCAGGAACCAGGGTTGGCTGCTACCGGCATTTCTGGAGCAGAAGCAGCACTCAGTAAAGTTTCATGGTATAATGAAGCATAGATCCGACTGATGTTTGACAGACCCTGTCTTTAAAAACTAGCCCGGTCTGTCATTTCCATCATATGGAATAAGCCACGGAAGGCCAGCGATATTAGCTCATCCATCCTGCTCTTGGGGAAGAGAAGTCGAGAAGCCAGCTGCCCTGGTCACACAAAGCACTTCCTTCTCTGCGAGAGGGAGGTTTGGGAGCGAGGCGGCCACACAAGGGCTAATACAGATCCGTACTCATCAGGACTCAGACCTGGCATTTCAGCTTCCCGAGGAAGACCAGCCACCGCCCTGGATCACACGGCCACTGGGTCACCCTTTAGGAGGTGAAGCTTTCCCGAGCAAGGCGGCCTTACAGGTGGCAGCATTTTACGGGATACGGAGGGCTGTAAGCAGAATTTCTATGGCCAGATTACCTCCCCGAGGGGGGGTTCCCCACTAGGCTGACCCCACTCTCCCCGCAGCAGAGAATGGGGGGAGGAACAGAGGAAAGAAAGGTGTCCTGATAGGACTGTTTGGGCTGGCCGAGTGGAAACACAGAATCGAGGCAGGGAGACCTGGCTCAGTTTCTCCCAAAACAGGGGAGGGGCGTGTGCTCCTAAACCAGCCCTGAGTTACATGGAGTTCTGCCACCATTCCCTTAGCCTGGTGACTAAGTCCCCAGCTCAGAGGGCAGGCGTGAGGGCTCAGGGCCAGGAGGCGCCTCAGGCCTGGGGACAGACACGGAACCCAGAGCAGGCAGCTCAGCAAATTCCCCAGGGAGGGCTGCTCAGGGACCGTGTACAGCAGCTTCACGGGGAGCCTCATCCCACCGAATCCGACAAGATAACAGGCTTCTGTGTCTCATGTCTCCTTGCGTTAGTTCATTTTTCTGCTATTTCACTGTTCATTTTGAAAGTTACCCTCCACGATGGGTTGGCAGTTTAAAAAAAACTAAACAAGTGAAAGCAGGGGCCTTCCCCACAAAGTCTGAGAGGCCCTGGTTTACAACCCAGTGGTCTTTCAGTGAGTAGTGGAGAGTAGTCTAGAACCGCTCCTCGAAGGCCATGACATTGCCTTGGGGGCCGGCTGTGGGGGAAGCTCTCAGTTCCAGACACGATGCTGCTAGTGAAATGATGCGGGAGACCTCAGGATGAACGTCGTCAACAAATGTGTCACCGTGAGTATCAGTGTATGCACGTGCACCTGGTGGGGGGACACAGGGTCACACAGGATTTCTGTAGCACCCCTCCTTTGAAGTAAGTGCCAACACCTATACAAATACAGCCTATGGATTCACTTATTTTATTTTATTTGATTTTATGTTTTATTTATTTTCGAGACAGAGAGAGAAGGGGGGGGGGCGCCAACCGGGGAGAGGGCCGGAGAGAGGGAAACACAGAATCTGAAGCAGGATCTAGGCTCTGAGCTGTCGGCACAGAGCCCGATGCGGGGCTCAAACCCACGAACTGTGAGATCATGACCTGAGCCAAGTCGGACGCTCAATGGACTGAGCCACCCAGGTGCCCCTAGTTTCACATTTTAAAATTCGTGCTTAGGCTTCTAAAAAGTTTTCCTATTTCAAGAGTATCTACTGAAAAACGTATGTCAATGGCAAGCGGCATTTAGTCATTTACTATTTACTTTCTAGACCGCCTGGAGGTCATGCACAATGTGGTCTGGGAGTTAATTAAAGGTAGGCTGGCAGCCTGCAGACAGCGGAAGGGGGGCGTGTGAATGTGAACGAGGGGGATAACCTGAGAGGGCCAGGCCAGGGGTTCTGGAGATCGGCTATCTCCACCACATAACGAAGCCGCCAGGGAGAACACCGACTGGTCAAGAGTCCTGGCGGCAGGCTCCCGAACGGACTTCCATTAGGATGTAATTACTACTGACCTGATTTCCGCATAGTTTTGATGTAGTTGATATGTTATTAATGTGTATATTCTTTATTCATATTGAAAATCATTATTATTACTTTAATTACTAAATATCATTTGTTAATATCCATTAAGATTAGGTGAACAGAGTTAAAATTAGTTAATATGGTTATTAACATGTTTGATATAGCTAACTATGAAATCAATTTGCATTTTTTTTTCAATTTGCATTTTTGCGCCAAGGGAACAGCGGCTATCATCTTGGATAATTCAGTTAGGTCTCTTTGGCCTCAGTTTCCTCACACGGAAAATGAGAATTCCAGTAATAGCAAACCACAGGGAAGCTTTTCAGATATAATGATATAAATACAGATATAGTATGAACTGCCTCCATGGCAAAAATCCTTTGTGGTAGATTTTGTTGGATATTTTAAAATGACTTTTTTTCCCCCCTACTACAGGAATAATACATCTGGTGTTAAAACTTAGGGAATATACAAAGGACTCGTATAAAACTAAGGGTCTCCTATAATCTCCAACCACGAACTTGAGCCGCTATTAATTAGTTTGGGTATATTTTTCCATCCTTTTTTTGTGGGGGGTGTGCTACTTATTCCTGATATTTTAATACTACTCAATACTGATACTGACATTTTCGAAAATTGGGGAATATTTGGGATGTTTTTAAGTGACACTTTTCAATTAATAATTTATTGTGAATATATATTGCTATGTCATTAAATATTTTGCTACAATATCTTTGTCATGGCTAGATATAACTAAATAGCAGAATTTATTTATTTATTTATTTAATGTTTATTTATTTATTTTTTTTTGAGAGACAGAGAGAGACAGAGTGTGAGCAGGGGAGGGGCCGAGAGAGAGAGACAGAGAGAGAGAGAGAAAGACACAGAATCTGAAGTGGCTCCAGGCTCTGAGCCATCAGCACAGATCCTGACATGAGGCTCGAACTCACAAGCCGCGAGATCATGACCTGAGCCGAAGTCAGAAGCTCAACCTACTGAGCCACCCCGGCGCCCCAGAATAGCAGAATTTATTTAAACCATTAAGTTTATTCTAACTCGTAGGTTCTTTACTTTCTTTGTTCTTGGAGTTACATAAACACTTTGATGAACACCTTTGTTGCTTAGTGTTGATGCCTCTAAGATTAATTTCTTTTTTTTTATTAATTTTTTAATGCTTATTTTATTTTTGAGAGAGAGAGAGAGAGACAGAGCATGAGCAGGGAGACACAGAATCTGAAGCAGGCTCCAGGCTCCGAGCTGTCAACACAGAGCCCGACGTGGGACTCGAACCCACGAACTGTGAGATCATGACCTGAGCTGATGACTATTACAGATTACGGTCAAGAAGTGTTACATCTTCTTGATGTAACAAGAAGCCGTGAATGTGGACATGAATGTGGACAGTCTTGCCCACTACCTCGTCGAGCTCAGATATCATGGACGATGGGGTCTGAGAGGAATCACGTGGAAGTTGTGCATGGCTCTCCGATGTTCCCTTCCGTCTGTGAAGGGGGAAGCCAGGATGTTCTCAGGCCCTTCTGGGACTCTTAATAACTCTAACACTGCACTTTCTGTGCAGTGTTTGAGCACATGGGGGATCCTTGGCAGAGCTCACCATAATCTCTCTTTCTGATGACTTATTACTGGAACAACAGTGGCTTGTTGACAAAATTCTACCTACATTTTAAAAAGTCTATTGTGTATTTTTTCGTGTGTTGTTGTTTTTTTTTTTAATTTTTTCGAATCTTTTAAGGCTGAGTAAATGTTACTCTCCCCCATTTTGGGTTTCTAATGGTTTATGCTTCTTTTGAAAATAAGTCATACCAACTTACCTAATGAGACTCCGAATGATGACCTTACTGCTTTTAGTGACAAACAGTGGGTTGTTGCATCCACAAATACCGGGTGGAGAGATTTAAAAAAAAAAAAAAAAAGCTTTGCCAGCTATCCTTTGTTTTTATGCAAATGTATGTTCATTGCAAATGGCTGAAGTGCCCTGTGAATGCTGCCTGGGACGCTCTGTCCCTCTGCCAGTGGCCTGGTACCTCTGTGCATGCCAGTGCCATTCTTTCAAGGAGGGAGGGCCAGACCGCAGTTCACGTAAATCTTTCTCTACAGAAGGCGGCTTCAAATTGCCCACAGTGAGATCACAGCCAATAAACCCTTGCCATGCCTCCTGTCTCTCACTTTTCATGTAACTAAAACAGAAAAGATGTTGTCTAGCACTCACGGGAGCTTATGATAATGCTTAAAATGAGAACCAGGGCCCCTTGGACGAGGGACAGATTTATGGCAGGCTTTCTTCCCATGCCCATGGGGACATTATTAGGGACCTTGGTCAGCTTGCCTCAGAAACCCTCTCAAAAACACCACCAGACACCCCAATTCTGTACAGAGAGCTGGAAGCTTCCCAGGCACTGAAGACAGGAAATGGGAAAAAGGATCCAAGCCAAATATCAAGGGAACAAATCAGCAAAAGAAGAATGAGGAAAGGAATCTGCTTTATTACCACAGCTAATGGAGTCTAAAAAACTGGCCAAAAATCTTTAAAGTATACACACTAAATCACCAATTTCAGTCTCCAAAATAGTTCCTTTAGCACTCTCGAAATGTGACTCTATGGGACAGAAACCAGGTGGGAATAATCTACTTTAGATGATTAAGCGAGAGGAGACTATCAAAACTTTTTTTGCATTAATGATTTATGAAATGAAGTTACTAAATAGTAAATAACTGACTTAACCCTTTCCACCGAAGAGACCGACATATTAGCCAGTTTTGAAATTTGAATCTTGGCCCTTCTCTGGAGGATGGTTAAAATGAGTCAGTCGGCAAGGATTATTTGAGGATATAACCAGTGGGCAGCGTCTGCAGCCAAGGGAGAGGCAGAAATACGAGAGGCAGTCCCCATCATCAGCAAGGAAGCCAACACTATTCCACCGGGACTACTGGCAAAACCCATCCGCAATGAACCCAGGACTTCAGTGACATACAACACAACGTCAAACGCTGAGATACACGCTATCGAATGTAGCACTAAGAGAATAAAAGCAGAGACATCTGTGAGAGCACCAAAAGGACACTGTAAGTTTGCGCCGTAAGCGTGTCTAATCGGCGTCCCTCAGCCTGGCTGGCAGATTTTGCCTGGTCGGGACTTAACTCAAGTATCGACACCAAGGAGGAGAAGTGAAATCTACAGCAGATCAGAAAGTGGAGGCCATCACGTTAAATGGGCTCACAGCTTAGAGCAAGACAACCAGAGCAGTAATAATGAATGAAATGCTCTTACCGGGAGGAAAAACAAATTCTGTGCTCGCAGAATCACTGCCTGATTGTTTAAGGCAGAAAGACTTGTGTTTGATGTGTTGGCAGTCGGAGGGATGGCTTCCTCTGGGTCGCTCAGGAAAAACTGCAAAGAAAATGTTTTTTCAGTGAATTAGTGCACCAGAGATTAAAGAGATAGCGGGGGGGGGGGGGGGTGCTGCATTATTAATGACTGCGTTCCTTTCGCACCGTAAGCAGGATTACGTGGGCAATCTGGCGTCTGTCTTTCAAATGCGAATAGCTCCGTCTTCTGCTGTTTGAAGCTTTGAGAATTTCCATTAAATAAGTAAATAACTATTTATTGTTGCGCTCCACACTTGTCGTGGATTCCGGAATGATAAGACAATATTAACGAAAACAGAAACACTTCTGTGCAATGTTAAATTAGAAATGTACAAAGCACAGGGCAGAGGGCTTGGTCGGAATCACATCTGAGGGTGACATCACCTCACACACAGACACTCACCTCTACCGACAAAGCAGAACCTTCAGGTTGTTTTTTTTTTTTTTTCAGAGTCTTCACCCTCTTGCTTCAAACATGAACTGGGTCAATGGAGCTTTTGACTTTAAGAAATTAATTGTGTGGGCAAAATGCACTAGTTGGCATCAGCATTTGTATGTATTATTTGTGAGCGCTTGGCAGTTCAGGATCACGAGGGGTAGAATGTGGAGAGGGTGAACGCTCTGAGTAAGGACTGCTGGAAAGGGGTCCTCGCTCTGGAAAAAACAAGTAATCCTGAGAAAACTAGCTCTTAAGCCATGGTCCCCTGTATCGGCACCCAGAAGGAAAGTGCCAACCAGTTGGCGAGGTAGAAGAAATTCAGTCTCTGTCTCTCTCGTTCTCTCATTTTTTCCCCCGGTTTTTCTCTGTTTCTCTTTCTCTGCGTTTCTGTTTTTCTTTTTCTCTCTGTCTCTTTCCCGGAGAAGCTGCAGCATGTTATTTTTTAACATTATTTTTTTTTTAACGTTTATTTATTTTTGAGACAGGGAGAGACAGAGAAAGTGTGAGTAGGGGAGGGGCAGAGAGAGAGGGAGACACAGAATCCGAAGCAGGCTCCGTGCCAACATCAAGGAGCCCAACGTGGGGCTCAAACTCACACACCACGAGATCATGACCTGAGCAGAAGTCGGATGCTTAACCGACTGAGCCACCCGGGCGCCCCTGAAGCACACACTACCGAGGTGGCCTCAGACCAGCCACTTTTCCATGCCATGGCTGAGGGCCAGGGAAGTGGGCAGTTGAAGGTGAACCAGAGGATCACTCCGGCCAGGTACCCTTCCCTGAAAGAAAGGCATCTCATCCAAAACCTGGACTGTGTGTTCTGCATGGGGCTAGCGACACGTATTCAAGGGCTAAATGTCCATTGGCTGATGGGCGGATAAAGAAAAGGCACACACACACACACACACACACACACACACACACATTGAAATATCACTCAGCGATCAGAAAGAAATTTTGCCATTTGCAACAATGTGGATGGAACCAGAAGGTATTAGGCTAAGTGAAATAAGTCAGAGAAAGACAAATGCATGATTTCACTTATGTGTGGAACTTAAGAAACACAACAGACAAACACAGAGGAAGGGAAAGAAAAATGAAATAAGACATAGAGGGAGGCAAACCGTAAGACATACTTAAATACAGAGAACAAACTGAGGGTTGCTGGAGGGGCGGTGGGTGGGGGGGATGGGCTAGATGGGTGATGGGCATTAAGGAGGGCACTTGTTGTGAGTGATGAGCACTGGGTGTCATATCCAAGTGACGAATCACTAAATTCTACTCCTGAAGCCAAGACTACACTGTATGTTTGCCAACTTGAGTTTAAATAAAAATTACAAAAAAATAAAAGTAAAACCCTCCTGCATAGCTTCTATAATTGCTTTTGTTTGCCATGTTTTAAAATTTTTTCTTTCAATGTTTACTTTTGAGAGACACAGAGAGACAGAGCATGAGCGGGGGAGGGGCAGAGAGAGAGGGAGACACAGAATCTGAAGCAGGCTCCAGACTCTGAGCTGTCAGCACAGAGCCCCATGCGGGGCTCGAACTTACAAACTACTTGAGCAGAAGTCAGACGCTTAGCCGACTAAACCCCCCAGGCGCCCCGTATAATTGCTTTTGTTTGCTCCTACTGATTTATTTGCTTTGATGGCAGGTGTCAAATACCAAAACGAACTGACTTCAGCACATAAGGCCTTTACTTAGCTTATTCTGAGGAACGTTCCTCTAGGATGCCAAGAAAGATACTAGACACAGTGTTTCTTCCCATTGTATCATGTGAGAACATGGAGCAAAATGCTGATTTAAATATCAAAGAAATGTTGATTTCTTTACGTGCCGCTAAAGGATTTATTAAAAATGCTGCACCCCCTGGTTGACTTACAAATGTGCTAATTCTTTGGGAGAGAATATTGTATCAGGAAAAAACAAATTACCCAATTACTTGGCAAGTGCTGGGCTCCAAAGTTTTACCGATGTCAATTTGACAGACCCCAGATGTAGCTGATTTAAATATTAAAGAATCAAAAAATGACAAAAGGAGACTGTTTAGTTTGGTAGGTTATTAGTCTTAAGCGCCTGTTAAATATTAACAAAAACTTCTGGATTGCATCACCATGTAGAGAAAAAGTAAATTCTTGCTGCACCAAGAGTAGAATATATCCTGTGAAAAAACTCTGTCTTGCGAGGAGGCTATCCAATAACTAGGATGACTTGAACTCAAAAAAACAAGAGAGAACTTCAGTCACTATCCCCAACCCTGCTTCCTTAACCCCCTCTGCTCCCTTTTTCTAGTATTTACTAACTACCCCTGAAATCAAGAAGCCCCTCGTTTGGGTCCGTGACCTCACACTGCAATTTGGCATTGATTTACGCCTTCTCGGTCACTTTAAATTCTTTTTTTTTTTTTTTAATTTTATTTATTTTTATTTTTGAGAGAGAGAGAGAGAGCACACAAGTGGGAGAGAGAGGCAGAGGGAGAGAAAGAGAACCTCCAGTGGGCTCCATGCTGAGCTTAGAGCCTGACGTGGGGCTCAATCTCATGACGTCAAGATCACGACCTGAACTGAAACCAAGACTCAGATGCTCTACCGACTGAGCCACCCAGGCGTCCCTTCAGTCCCTTTAAAATGGAAACTCAGGGGCGCCTGGGTGGTTCAGTCGGTTAAGCGTCTGACTTCAGCTCAGGTCATGATGTCACGGTCCGTGAGTTCGAGCCCCGAGTCGGGCCCTGTGCTGACAGCTCGGAGCCTGGAGCCTGCTTCGGATCCTGTGTCTCCCTCTCTCTCTGACCCTCCCCCGTTCATGCTCTGTCTCTCTCTGTCTCAAAAATAAATAAAAACATTAAAAAAAAAAAAAAAAAGGAAACTCAGGTCAACCCTAAATCACAGCCAGTCAAACTCCCTGGAGTTACTAACCCCTCGTCCCTCTCCCTTCCAGGCAAAGCTGCCACAACTGTCTCTTCAGAATGAACTCCCGGCACCATAATTATTTGGGGAGCTCCTCTCTGGACCCATTTTCACGTTCTACGACTTTTGTCGTAACTGGGGAAAGGATATCCTGATAAAATGCTAACGAACGCTTCATATTTCCAGCTTTATTTCCGAACGTCACGTTTCCCGGGCAGTTCGAAACGTTTCAGAATTGTGTTTTTCCGATGATATTAAGTTGCGAACATCACATTTCAAATCGCGTTTTATGCCTGATGACATCCTCGCTGGTCATTTGGTCCCAACGGGAGGTCTGAGTGGCCCCACAGTTCACCACGCTCACTCCCTGTCCTCACGTTTCACGAAAGCCTCACGATTCATAACATTCTCTGGGAAGTTTCCCACAAGAGACCGTACGGTGATGGGAGCAGTCACGGGAGGACGTGGGCAAAAGGCCAGGGAAACAATGGCAGCTTCTTGTTTGAGCGTCTCATACACGATTCTCAACAGCGAGCTGGAAAGTAAACGGAGCACACGGCTCCTTGTGCACTCCGGTCCCTCAAACCCTGTATTTGAAAAAGCCCTGCTTTGTGACAGGACCCGGGCGAGACTATGGCTTTCAGAGAAAACGTTTTCGGACAGAAAATGAAATTTCCGGGGCGCCTGGGTGGCTTGGTCGGTTAAGCGTCTGACTTCGGCTCAGGTCACGATCTCACGGTCCGTGAGTTCGAGCCCCGCGTCAGGCTCTGTGCTGACAGCCCAGCGCCTGGAGTCTGTTTCGGATTCTGTGTCTCCCTCTCTCTCTGCCCCTCCCCTGCTCACATACTCTCTCTCAAAAATAAATGAACATTAAAATTTTTTTTAAAAATCATAAGCAAGTTTTACTGCCAGGGAAAATGATTTCCTTTCTCTACCTAATGCTGGCTTTCATACTGTCTTATGATGTTTCTTTGAAATAAATACGAGGGGAGCATCGGCAGGAAAAAGACCACTCATTTCACAGCAGCAGATATCAATGAAAATGATGGACAGAAAAACGTAATCCGGCTTATTCCCTGCCCACAGCCTCTGCTGCTGTAGGAGGCGGCTCAGCTCGTGCGGAGAAGCCTTATTTTGTGTCTTTCTTCAGGGTCATCTGTCACACTGCTCACGTGTGTCCTACAGACCTGTCGGCAGCAGCTGAAAACAGATTCCTTTCTTGGTGAGAAGGGAAAACAGCCCTGGGAGAGGTATTCCTGATGTGAGGATGTGTTTCTTCTCCAAAGGAAGCCCGGTTATTGCCAAAAAAACAAAAACAAAAAAACAACAAAACCTAACACATTCAGCTCCTCAAACACTTATGACAGTGACCAAACTGCCTGTCAGTCACATTAAATATTCTCTATGAAATGCAATCAGATGTTTCCCAGGGAGGTTCTGTCTTGAAAAAATTAGGTGAGGGGCACCTGGGTGGCTCAGTCGGTTGAGCATCTGACTTCGGCTCAGGTCATGATCTCACGGTCCGTGAGTTCGAGCCCCTTGTCGGGCTCTGTGCTGACAGCTCAGAGCCCGGAACCTGCTTCGGGTTCTGTGTCTCCTTCTCTCTCTGCCCCTCCCCAGCTCATGCTCTCTCTCTTTCTCTCTCTCAAAAATAAACAAACATTCAAAAAAAAATTTAAGTTAGGTGATAAATCCTGGTTTTATGAGGCCAAACTGGACTTCCCCAAAAGAAATGTTTCTTTTTTAACGGACTGCATGCTTCCCCCTTCATTCATTCTTACACTTAGTAACTACTGAAGGTGCTTTCCTGAAACATGTGCTGGGTGGAGGGGAAGGTCTCACGGTCAAATGAGTGGGCGTCGTTTCAACGTCTCGTTCTGTACCTTGTACGTGGCGCTGTTGGCTAACGCAGGACACTCCGGAGTGTGTTTTGTGCATGCTGCCCGTGCCCAGCTCTGGAGCGAAAGTGCTCTGGACAGATGACGAGGCTGAATCATGGGGCTTCCCGTTAAGGGAGCTGAACACCACCGTCTGTGCGTGCACCTCAGAACCCTACCTAGCGCACCTGTTGTCCTTCAAATGTGCTCTGCGCCCTATCCCTTCACGGCGGCGTCCACCCCTGACCCAGCTGGCCCCTGCAGCTTGCATTTACCAGAATCTTCTGGCAACTTGTTGGTGTGTGCCTCTGGAGAGCTGGACCTTCGAGCGACAGGGCTCTTGCAAAAATGCATGTTACAAAGCCGAGCATGAGGAACCCATCTTAGGAAACGTACTCGTTTGTACACGCTCTCACCACTGCCCTGGGCCTCTCTGTCCATCTTCCGCCCCTAGGAACACTGTCACGCCCTTACACTATCCAAAGTACGTCGGACAGACTCGTGCGGGAAGGTCAGGTATTCTAATGGCTGGTCACACATTTGCAGAACGCCTCTCCCAGAAAAGGCCCTCTTGTCTCAGTCTTCTGTACCTCATGTCACGGTCCCTACCCTGTGGCTGTTCCCGCTCCGATGACAGCTCTGGGGCCACAGTACAAATTCCTTTGGGTCGTCACACAGAAAGCCTCTGCTCAACCTGCCTGGGCCCCTCATGAGCAAGGGACCCAGGCTGACTGATGCCAGTCTCTCCTTGTGCCTAAGTTCCTTCTAGAGCAGGACGGCTCTTGAGGGAATTACCCGTCCAGACACAGCCCCGTTTTCCAGCCGATCCCCACTCAGCCTTGATTAAGTCCGTGTTGGAAATAAATGATGTCATGGCTGAGGTGTGCCTGAGACCTAGAAGGTGAGGCCCCCACCCCACCCCAAAGGGGGTCTCACAGTCTCTGCAGGACATGGGCCTCGGAGGCTGTGAATGCAGGAGGAGGGGAGATGAGCTCAGGGTCGGTGGCTAATTTGACAGAGAAGAGGGAGGCGGCCCAGGACGGTGGAGTCCCCACGGTCAACCAGACACATCAAGGCAACTCCACACAGGGACGCCAGACCAACGGCCAGCGGGGCTCAGGGAAGCCAGCTGGCCATGTGGGATCACTGCTGAGTCCCTGCCCACAGGCACCACGACTTTTAACTGCCTGCAAGAGGCAACTCGGAGCAGCCTCCTTTCTGAGCTGACCTCTGTGGCCGAGCGGGCGGCCGGAGGAAGGAGTGGTCACGGTGGCCTACTGCACCGGTCTGTGTCTGGGGAGGCTGCCATTAGGGCCTGGCCGCATGCCCTCTCTCAGGGAGCTCCTGGAGGGACTTGGGGCATGTGGTCCGGTGAGGCGGGGCGAGCCAGTGTGCCTGTCCTCCAGTGGGTGATGTGGGAGGACGCCCCAGAATCCGCACGCCCATCAGGAAGCGGGAGGGCGGAGGGCCAGCTGTGGCTTCTCCCCTGGCACCCCGTTTCCAGGACGTCTTAAGATGGACTTCTAGGCAGAGGGAAGCAGATGAAGAGGCCCCCGGCTGGCCTCCCGCTGGCATCAGCTTCCCCTGAACCCCCGCGTGCGTCAGAAGGAGCCAGTGGCCTGTTCTGCAGCATGATGGCAGAAGTAATGTCAAGGAAATGCCCAAGGTCCCCTTCAGCCTCAGCCCCTTTGCTACCGCGTCACGTAAATGTCCCAGATGCCCAGCGTCTTCCTTCCTGCTCACCGTTCCTTCCCCTCTGGTGAGCCCGCCTGCCCATCCGCCAGGGTTCAGTCCAGCCGGCCTTGACCTCCCTCCTTGACACCTCTCCACACGCCTCGCTGGTGGAGTCTCCAATTCACATGGGCTTAGCCAGCTGTAGGTCTCGGGGACGGCACCGTGAGCTCCCGAAGGCGGGTCACAGTTTTTAGGCTCCCAGCATTTAGTAACACGCCAGGCACGTGCTTATGCCCAACAGATATTTTTATGCCAAAGGGATGCTAAGCCCCAAAAACTATGTCTTTATTATTTACTATATCCGGTGTGCTTCCTCAGCCTGATTTTCTGCTTTCTGGAAGGCGAGGGCTGTACGTATGCCCTGTAGTTCCAACAGCTAGTAAAATAGCCCAAATACGAGGTATCTTAACGCCTCATGGTTGCTGGTGACGATGTCAGAATAAGAAGGATGCATCGCCATGGGTGTGGATTACCTACGTGTCTGTTTTAAGGGATATACGAGTCATGGTACCATCGATATAGTGAGAGCGACCCCTGGTTGAATATGTACAAAGCACCCGGTTCTGTCCTAAGCGTGATAGTGACGGGAGAAAAAGAGACAAGGGTGGGACTTTGCTGTGACTTGAGTTTCCAGGTAGGATTCCTGGGGCATACAGATTGGAACCCTCCTACAGCTCCCGCAAGGACTTCCCTCAATGTTTTACCACAATAGCTCTGCTCTGGTGAGGGTACCTTCACTCTGATCACCCTAACCCCCCCTCCTCTGCCAAGATACACATTAGCAATAACCTTCCAAATGTATGGCCCACTAATAGACATCTGGAGGGTCTCAGGACTAATGTTTTACTAGGCAGTAGTAAATAACCTTACCTTATAATAGCAGCTAGCCCCTCAAGGTCCCGGAAGCCTTGTTTCCAAATTCCACGGAGACTTACGCTCTCCCCAGCCCCACTAACTAAAGAGTATTTAATCAGTCACTCTTCACAAACCCAAGTGCAGCTCTCCCTGCCCACGGGGCCTGTCCCCATGCTATAATGAAAGCACCGCTTTGTACCAAAAATGTCTCAAGAATTCTTTCTCGGCCGCTCGCCCCCGGCCCCACATCAGGAGGAACGCCAGCTCATTTGCCCCGGCGGGGCAGTGTCAGAACTCATTTTCGAGAAGTGGAAATGGAGCCTGTGAAAGTTGCATGGAAACCCTCTAAAATCGCACAGCCGGACAAGTGGGGGGCCAGTGTTGCGATCAGGCCGGGTAGACTCCAGAGCAGGATAACCTCTCCCACTGCATTCTCTGTATCTAGATGGTTCTGTCATCCCTCGGTGATTACCCCACTGACAGTCAGTGTCCTTTCTGTAGCTAGCAGGGCCATGGGAAGCTGCTGGAAGGAACCACCCTCTCCCCGGTGGCGCCTGTAGAAAGCACCCTTGGCCTTAGTGATGCTGAGGGTGGACAGATGTTGAATTTAATAGGCAGTAACTGGTGTCAGCACGGAGCCCCGGTCAAGGTCTGAAAGTCCCACCGAGTCAGGCATCGGAGGCAAAGAAGGCCGTGCCTGGCGGGAGCCCTGACTCACCATGTTGAACACGGCCATGGTCAGGATGATGGCGGTGGTGAGGACCGTGAGGGAGACCCGCGGCCAGGGCCGGTCCGCGATGATGCTGGACGACTTCAGCAGCCACAGGAGAGAGGCGGAGGCCTTCTTGCTGCATTGCTGGGAGGAGACAGGAAAGGAAACGCGTCACGTTTCTTCATGATGTTTAACACCACAAAAGGCATCGGTACTCTTCCCAGAACAAACAAGGAGGCGCTGGTCTCCTCTGGGGGCCCATACCAGGTCACAAACCTTCCTCAAACTATGTGAGCATCATGGTGACAAATAAAGAACAAATTAGTTAAGTTTCTGCGATAAATTCAGAATGTGCTTGTATGTCCTGAAATTACGTTTAAAAACAACCCAAACAAAAAACTCAGGGCGCCTGGGTGGCTCCGTTGGTGAAGCGTCTGACTTCAGCTCAGGTCACGATCTCCCAGTTCACGAGTCAGAGTCCCACGTCAGGCTCTGTACTGACAGCTCAGAGCCTGGAGCCTGCTTCGGATTCTGTGTCCCCCTCTCTCTCTGCACCCCAACCCTGCTCGTGCTCTCTCTCCCTCCCTCTCTCTCTCTCTCTTAAAATTAAATAAAGATGAAAAAAAAAACCCTCTGATAAAAGAAAACTATGTCAGTTGATTAAACCACTCTGGGGAATGTGGCAGGTCTCAGGTCACAGCCATGATAAAACAATGATCACAATTCAGCCCATTCACATGGGAGACAGATTGGCAGGTAGCTAGTCATGATCCAGTTGGCTACCAAGCAAATTGATGTCCTTACCTCCAAAGGCAACACCCACTGTTCTCAGGCATGTGTCCTCATGATGGCTTTACCTTATCCTGCCCTCCGGGAACTTTCCACATGGAGACCCTCTTTTCCAAAGTTTTGATGGTGCTAAAAATTACCTAACGTAACCTTTTCCCTCTTACCCATGTTTCAGCGCACGGGTCAGCGGCGTTAACTATATTCACAGTGTTGGGTAGTACATCTCTGTAACTTTTCATCTCGCACAACTGGAGTCTATAGCCACTAAAGAACTCCCCTCTCTCCTTCCCCTTGCCTCCGGCGACCACCATCTTACTTTCTGTCTCTAAAAGTTTGACTACTCTGGGCACCTGCTAAAGGCGGAAGCATGCAGCATTTGTCTTTTGTGACTGGCTTATTTCACTCAGCATTATCTCCAGGTTCATCCACGTTGTCACGGGTGACCAGATTTCCTTGTTTTTGGAAGGCTGAATAACGTTCCATTCTAGGCACATACCGCATTTTATTTATCCACTCATCTGTGGATGGTCACTGCGTTGCCTCTGACTTCCGGCTACTGCGAATAATGCGGCAGTGTGCGTGTTGGGAGAAATGCTTTTGATACAAGAAGGAATGGAGGTATTTATGGGATGGCAGCCAATGTTCCCTCATCGTCTGCTGGGGGCCAGACTCTGCTCCATGGGACTTTAGGGCTTGAGCTCACCTCATCCTTAAGGCCACCTTTCCAGAGGGGCCACTGTAATTCAGACCTTTGTCCAGGTGGCGGCAGGATGGAGGCGGGGAGAGTTCTAAGGCGTGGGTAACAAACTGCCTGTGCCAGGTGTTGCTGGGATCGACAGATGTCACCTGACCTGACAAGCTGTACAAAACGGTCTCTAGGGATCTCCACTTTAACCTTCATGCGAAAGGGGCTGTGGCCCTATGGCTAACGTGTCCTGAAAACACTAGAAAAAGGTTATGATTTCAAAAATTAAAAAAAAAAATTTAATGTTTATTTTTGACAGAGCACCAGCAGGGGAGGGACAGAGAGAGAGAGAGGGAGACACAGAACCCGAAGCAGGCTCCAGGCTCTGAGCTGTCAGCACAGAGCCCGACGTGGGGCTCAAACCCACGAACTGTGGGATCGTGACCTGAGCCGAAGTCGGACGCCTGACTGACTGAGTCACCCAGGTGCCCTGATTTCAAAAATTTTTAAAAATGGCCAATAGACTGTACCTTTCTGACTCGTACCACTAAGTTAATATAATGGCAAAGCTGGTGTGACATCGATAAACCGCGTAACAGAGAATCCTCAGTAGCACGAATAGACAGCACCTTTATTTCTCTACCTCTTTCAGAGTCTTTCTGCTTCAGTCTTAGAAACAGAAGCACTGCAGTATGTTAAATGCTGATACAGCAATGGAATGGGATTCTGCAAGACAGGATGAGAGGTGGTTAGGACAGTAAGAATCAGCCCAGGAGCCCAGGAGCAAACCCCCAGAGTCGAGAGACTTTCTGCAGGTGAACTATCCTCTCTGGCCTCAGCCTCCCCAGCTCTAAAATGGGGACAATAATAATACCTGGTTCCTTGGTCTTGTAGGACGTTAAATGAGCTACATAATAAGGCACCAGGGGCAGGACTCCCAGGTGTTAGCTCCTCTCGTTACGCTTACGAAGAAAACATAATAATTCT
The DNA here is from genome assembly GCF_028018385.1 of Neofelis nebulosa. Lineage (NCBI taxonomy): Eukaryota > Metazoa > Chordata > Mammalia > Carnivora > Felidae > Neofelis > Neofelis nebulosa. Next base: position 5,968,040 of record NC_080782.1, on the reverse strand, counting down.
CAGAGACGTTTAATGACTAAGTGTCTCTCTGCTCTGCATCTATACGAACGATAAAACCTCACTTCCCCCCCACCCCCTTTCCGCTATGGTTTTTCCTCCAAGCAGCCTCCTTCTTTCTTCATTCCTGGCACCAGGTAGAGGCCACCAGAAAACTGTTCAGAAATATGGAAATTGAAAAATATTGCTGGTGGCAAGGACCAGGAAACAGCCGGTGACAGGGACGTGCGCCCTGAGCTGATGTGTAGAGAGAGGAGGGAGAGGAGAGTGAAGATGTTCGGGGAGCAGAGGATGCCGATGGCGGGCGGAGGAGAAAAGAGACGATGTTCGTGAGGTAGAAGCATCGGGAAAGGAGACCACTGAAGCGACTACAGCTCTGAATAAAAAGCACGGCTTCGTTCCTGACATGAAAACGGAGCTCAGCGTGCCTGTTTTGGGTTAACTATTCAAGTACAGAACCCTAAGTGCGTCAAAATTGACACCATTGTTAATGAAACATTATAAATGATATCATCTCCCACAGTATTTTGGCATTAATTCAGAAGGCGCCCTTCAGAGCCCAGTTTTACCCCGGTTTGATCTCTGGTTTAACGACTGGAATAACTTCCGTCAAATCTGCGTCCTCCCTTTGTTGACCATCAGTGAATCCCACTGCATACACGATGGCCTCCTGCTTACAGTGAGCTCACTGTGAGCCTTCCAGAAATGTGCTTGACTGTTAATGCCACGCACGCCCACTGGTGAATGTGGAACTCGCACCAACTGTAGCGGGAGATGTGAAAGGAGGAAGAATGTCAATTCATATGGAAACCCCATCATGGCGTTGGTGTTGGGGACAATGGCCAGTGCAGTTTGCTAGAAGGCGTATGGGATGAATATCGACGTTCTTCTCTCAGTATAGGCAGACGATTCTCCCCAGAAAAATAATGTGTTCATAATACGTTTGGATTAAAACAAAACAAAACAAAACAAAACAGGAGGGGCACCTGGGTGGCTGAGTCAGTTAAGCATCTGACTTCCACTCAGGTCATGATCTCATGGTTCATGAGTTCAAGCCCCGTGTCCAGCTCCATGCTGACAGTGCAGAGCCTGCTTGGGATACTCTCTCTCCCTCTCTCTGCCCCTCCTCCTCTTGTGTTTTCTCTCTCTCTCAAAATAAATAAACCTATGTGTTTTCTCTCTCTCTCAAAATAAGTAAACCTAAAGAAAAACACAGGAAAAAAATATACCCCCCTCTTCCTTCTTCCTCCCTCTCCACTCTGATCCTCTTGCACTGGAAACAACCGGTAACCTCTCACTTTAAAATTTCTCCTAATTGAACATAATAATTATAAGAGCAGATCACATTAACAATTTCATCGGTGTCCTTTAAAAAAATAAAATCAGTTACATGAAAAGAAGTAGATGATGCTCTTAAGGTTTAATGAAATGAAAAAAAAAACATTTAGAAAAGTTACAAATACACTATAATGGGGAGTAGCAAATTTTTATTATTAGAAAAAGAAAACTCATCTTAGAATCTTGCGTGAAAAAGTGGTGAAGTTTATCATATACCTGTGTGCTTTCGTGTATTTGTCTAGAGGAACACCTACTTTGGCGTTTTAATTGGCCAACGACTGTCTTTTTGAATGGCGGCCACCAGCTGCAGGAATAATTACTTGTAACATTTAGTGTTACAGAGACTGCCGTGTGTACTTTGATTAATTGTACGTGAGTTTCCCACAGAAAGGCTGCTTGATTTCAGTCAATCATACTTTATAAAATCAACATTTTTCTTGCTATGCCCTGGGTGAACCACTTTCCTCAGCCATCCATCCACCCACCGTGTGGCACTCACGGGCTAGCCACCTTGTGTTCTCTTTGACGCTGTTCGTGTTTGTCTCTGGCCACATGGAGAGCTGGTTGCAGATGGGAACCACACCACACCTGCCTTTGTATCCCCAAAGCAGCACAGTGTTGAGCAAAGAGCAGGGACTCGATGGATGCTTGTTCAATACATTCTTTATCTTAACAATGGACCCGAAGAGAAATTTCCAGGGGCCAGAAGCAAAGAAGCAGCTCAGTGCTAGAGGGACTGAGGCTGTGGGGTTGGCCTAGGAGTGTCCTAGGACTGGACAGAAGCTGTAACACCTAGGGGTTGATGCCCGCAGGAGGAAAAAAGGGGTTGCCTTGAGCTTGCCAAGGGTGGGGCAGCTGAGGCCAAGACCCCTGACTAAAATCAGGAGCCTCAGGGTGTGCATGTATCTTTTTGAATTAGTGTTTTCATTTTCTTTGGGTAAATACTCAGTAGTGGAATTACTGTACAGAACTGTTGAGTCATTATATAGTACCTAAAACTAACACAACATGTTGTATGGTATATGTTAATTATACTTCAATAAAAACAAAACAAACAAAAAATCCCAGAAGCCTCAGAATGCTCTTCCCTCCATGTAAAGTCTAGAAAACTCCATGTACTAGTTGAGGGAAGTATCAACACACTTCCAGTGATAAATTCCATCTCTAAATACAGGCGATGAATTTGAAATGACATTATATGCTTCATCATGGGGCCCCAAATCGAGGGGCTATCAGTTGGGTCAAAGACCAGAGAGAGTCCTTGGGGTTCCTGCAGAAGTACCCTTTTTGCTACAGGATAATTCCCTCTGAACACGACCTCACAATAAAAAAGAAATTATGAACTACACAGGACATAGGGCCATATGAGGAAGAATCAACAGACACAACAAAACGTAGAATTAGCAGCACAGGATCTGTAGGTATGCTATCAATCTGCAGTAGCCTGCAGAATAAGACCAAAGAAATTAGAAGATGGATCAGAGTACACAACGAATGAGCACTTATGAGAAAAAATGAGCCACAAAGACTCTCAGGAGATGCAAATGTAGATAATGGAAAATTTAGTAGCTGTGCTAGGGGGTGGGACAGCCCTGAGGAAACGCCCCATCAAACAGCACAGAAATACAGCGGTGGAACACATGAATGGGATGTTCAGGCACAGAAGGTACAATGAAAAGATGCAATATACTTGTAATGAAAGTTTGAGAAAAACAGAACCAAAGACCAGGAAAGAGGCCAAATACAAGGAGCTACGGAGCAACAGCTTTGCAGGCCTGGAGCAAAACATGAGTTCTGTGGCCGAGGCGACCCACTGAGTCCCAGACAGGAAGATGAGAGTACACCTTTACCTAAGCACAAGGGAGCTACGGCCCAGGACAGATACGGAGCAAGTCCCACGACAACAACCAGAGAGAAGACGTGTCACCTTCTAAGAAACAGTAATTTGACTATAGATTTCTCCGTGGTCCATCAACTACAGGAAAATATGGATTCATATTTTCAAAATATTAGACAGCTTATCATAAACCATTATTCAATGAGGAGAAACCCGACTGTTTTTTGTTTTTTTTTTTTTAAATACAAGAGTTGCGGACATTATGCACAGGCTCTCACTGAAAAGATTAGAAAAGGAACAATCCTTTGGGAATATGGAGATGGAATCCCGGAGGAAGGGATGGTGTTCAGGAAGAACGGTGCAAAATGGGTACACAACAAGAATAACGATAGCAGTGAATGACAACAGCAGTTTAAATTTAGAAAAATCTGGCCTGCCCTCTTTATCTTTCTATGCTGTTTTGTAGGTTATTTATTCGGCTCTTGCTTTACTCTTTTCAGCATAACTACTGAGTTTCTAATTTCAAGAATCTGATCATCTTACTCCATCTTCTTTATTCCAGAATGGAATTCAGATGCAGGGTACAATATTCTTCAACAACAAGGTGGAGATATTAATGAGCTCTGTTAGTCTCGTGTACATGACACATTTTAAGTTAACCAGGAAAAACAAAATACCAGGATAGAGGACTTCCAAGTCACTAGAGGGAATAAAGGAGAATAAATAAATTCCATGGATCCAAGATAATGCAGGACAAGAGGAAAAATAAGTACAGGCAGAGAACACACATGATGGATTTAAAAAAAATAAAAGCAAAATGAGATGGTAGTAGTAATTCTAATACACGTAAATGCATTATACTTGTCAGGTAAAAGAGAGAGACTGCTAGATCAGAGAAAGTAACATGCACCTGGATGTTGCTCACCAGAGACACGACATCTAAAACCCACTTACGGACAAGGAAAAGCTGCATAAAAAGATGGAAGGAAAGGACGCTGGGAAAATACTAACTACAAGAAAGCTGGCAGAGTTCTATTGACATTGGAGAAAATAGACTTCAAGGGTAAAACACTCCTTTGGGTAGAAAGCTTTTCTATCAGCCAGTGTGTGACCTACTTTCCTTCCACAGGATGGACTTTATGTTTGTGCTTCATTTCCGCTGGGAACAAGGTTGGTGGGATGGCATCATATTATCTTTGCTACACAAAGCACAACACAACCACATTGAGAGAAAACTTTCTTCTGACACACTCTAGCATTTTCCTTTACTATATCTGGCACGCTTGTTCTAAAAGATGCTTTTGAGGGTGGTTTTTTTCTTCTGTTTTGTTTTTTGGGGTTTTTTTTTTTTTGGTGGCATTTTTGGTTATAGTCACTCTCTTGTATTTATTACAAAATTATAAGTCCACTCAGGTAGTTTCGTGTTAAATTTGGCAGTAAACTTCTACTTACTATTATTAGTATTATGACAATGACAAGTATTATTCCTTTTATTGCTGATTGTAATGAAAATGTAAACTTGAATCTCTTATTCTACATTTTAGTTTCTACTTAAACTGGACTGTTTTGGTTATCAGATAAAATAATATGTTTTCATATTCGAAGGGCTCTCATGTATTTTGGAAAGTATTATTATTATTATTATTATTATTTTTAAACATTTATTTATTTTTGAGACAGAGAGAGACAGAGCATGAACGGGGGAGGGTCAGAGAGAGAGGGAGACACAGAATCTGAAACAGGCTCCAGGCTCTGAGCTGTCAGCACACAGCCTGACGCGGGGCTCGAACTCACAGACCGCGAGATCATGACCTGAGCTGAAGTCGGCCGCTTAACCGACTGAGCCACCCAGGCACCCCTGGAAAGTATTATTATTAAAGGTACTTTCACACTAGAATATGTTAGAGTCTAAATCCACTCGTAAATTAACGTTTACCCCCCCCCCCCCCGCCCATTTTACCAAATGTCTTTTAAGATGGAGCTGTACTTTTCCCAGACTCCAGTTTTAAATGAACTGGGCCAACAGCCGGATAATGTATATCGGAAACTAGACCAGAGGAAAATACGAATGAGGTTCACTGCGAGGTTACCGTGAATTACCAATGTGATTAAAAAAAAAATTTTTTTTTAATGTTTATTCATCTTTGAGAGACAGAGAGAGGCAGAGCATGAGCGGGGAAGGGGCAGAGAGAGGGGGACACAGAATCTGAAGCAGGATCCAGGCTCCGAGCTGTCAGCACAGAGCCTGGCGTGGGGCTCGAACTCACGAACCGCGAGATCATGACCGCAGCTGAAGTCGGACGCTCAACCGACTGAGCCCCCCGGGCGTCCCTACCAATGTGATTTCGACCAGTGGATGCTTAGCAGTCACTGCAAGGCAGCCTCAGTGCCACGCCTGCCATGGCCATGACCGTGGACATGCCTGCCTAGTGCCGGGAGCTTGTTTGCCAGGGACTCTCTCCGCACACCTTCCAATTAATTGTAAGGGTTCTAAGCATCGACTCCAATTCTGATTCTGACTCCTACTTGCTCTCTACCACAGAGCAATCTGTGTAGCATCTGTGAGGGTCTGTTGTACTAACTGTAGAATGGCCGTTCCCTCCAAGGGCTCTTGTGAGGATAAATGAGCCAGAATACACGCAATGCCTAACAGACCAGGTCGTCGATTTTAACGGAAGGTAACATTTATTATTTGTAAACTGTGACGAGACTGGACATGTAGCTATTGATGGGGGTCCTGCCTGTCAGAGGCTGTCTATACTGATTCTGAGGGTTCTTACCCAAGGACAGGAAACTTCTGCTGGTCTTACAGTTATCGCACTCGTGGTCCTGTTTCAACGTCTTCATTTCTGTCCTCAAGAGATCTGCTGGTGTGTGCTTCCGCATGACTTTTTGTGGAGGAAAACTCTTCCTCGAAATGACTGGCCGCGGGAGCTTGCCATGGTGGGAGCACGGGCCACCTCCACAGTTCTGTGTCTCTCACCCACGACACGTGAGGCCGGACAAAGTCATCTCTGGGTTCCCTGTCTGCTCTCAGGTTTTACAGTTCTGAAATGCGATGAAGGTCTCACGCGGAGACCCGACAGGTGAGGACCCAGGAGGGACCTCGCTGGCAGCGGGGATGGGCGACCGTGGCTGAATTCAGAGGCGTGCGCTCAGAAGAAGCCGGTCGGGGTGAGGACGAGGGCAAGACGTTTCCTGAGCATTTGGGTGCTGCCCGACACTGCTTCCAGCCCACGGATGTTAAATATCTATCTTGTACTTCAAGTGCCTGAAGTACTACAGTGAGCGAAACAGGGTTGAAGCGGGTTCACTGGCGATCTCTCCATCGAAGCTCACAAATGATATTACGAAATGGGCAGCCTGCCTGGCAGGCGCGAGGAATGCTGGTAGTGACGTGGGGGGGGGGGGGCTCTGTAGATTGGGTCTGGGAAGGTTAGGAGATTATTTCCAACCGCGGAGAGAGCCCAAAGCACACCAGAGTCAAGGAATCAGGGTGCGTGTGAGGCCTTTCAGCGTGGCAAGGTGACGGCCACCCACCCAGGCTTCCCACAGCCACGCACATGCAGAACCCGTCCCCACGCCAGGGCATCTGGGGAAGGGAAGATTACCGGGACATGTGGGGACGCCTAACTGTCCCAGTGGTGTTGGGGAGGCTGGGAGGGGGCCACATGGAGCTGGATGAGCGGACATGGTGGAAAGGAACCGCACGGACATGACATGAGTCCACGAGTGCTGACTTAGTGCCTGCTTATCAAAGTGTTTCAGTGGGCGGAACTCTGCCGGATTCCCTGGGAGACAGAAAGCAAATGTAGGAAACAAGTCTCATCTCAAAAAAAAACTACTCTATGTAAGGGAGACAACAGTTACACTCATCAGAGAGAGAGAGAGAGAGAGAGAGAGAGAGAGAGGAGGAGCCAAATAAGTTGTTAAACAATCAAGTGCTAAATTATGGGGCACAGATCCTAAGTCCCATGGCACTCAAAGAAGAGCCCACTGCAGGGGCTGGTGGGGTTTCTGAGAAACTTTCTAGAAGGCAACCAGTGGCAGGGCAACATGGGGGTGGGGGGACGCACTGGGGGGAGCGGCTAGGGCAAGGGAGGGTGGGAGTGAGGGACAGACAGCCGTGCTCTGGGCTTCTCGTTAGCAGTAACGGTGAGAACATATAAATTCCCTGACATTTTCCTCAGACTGTGCCACTGAACAAATATCTGTCTCATTTTTCTATCAGAAGGAAAAAAAATGCATTTCGTTATCACTCTTATTCTTTGGCCATTTTTTTAGCCCCGAGGGACCACAGGCTATGTCTCTACCTTTTTTTTTTTTTTTAATATGAAATCTATTGTCAAATTGGTTTCCATACAACACCCAGTGCTCATCCCAACAGGTGCCCTCCTCAATGCCCATCACCCACTTTCTTCTACCTTTTTATCAAACCCAGCTGCACAATGACCGGTCAGTATAGCTACATGTGATATATTTCCTGTGTAAGACAGGGTAACAAAGGTAGAGCTCTTGGAGGAAAAAGATCAGTCAGGCTTACCTTTGCTCAACCTCCTTTATAAAAGTATTTTACTCTAATTCTTCATACAGAGAGTTCAATACCAGTAATATTTTTTAGAAATTTTTTCCCTGTAGTATAAGCATCAGTATTGCCTCTGGCATTTAAGTTTTCCAAAGGTCAATGTATGTTCATAGAAAGATATTAAGGATATTAACATTTCTTTCACAAACTCAGTACTTAATCCAAAAATAAATGCAAATCATACTAACACCTCAGAGAACTGGTAGGCTTTCAAGAGGCCAGAGAATGAGCAGTGAGGATGTCATACCTCTCCATGACCACTAGGAAATATTTGTGACACACACAGCTTTGGGCTGAATGGGGAGGGTCGAATAGAAAGCACGCCGAAAGCTTTCCCGGGTTGCCTTAATTTCTTTAATATTGATGGTGAGAAAAAAGCCCTTACAGAATAGTTTACACAGTACAAAGAACCTCTTATGGGAATGAGAAGAATTCCTTCTTGATTTTATCTGGATTCCCTCTGGATCAAGGATTACAGCTGACCACTGGTCGGGGTGGGGGTGGGGGACTCATTCACTGATCTAACTCAAGTTCAGAAAGAACAGACGTCCTCAAGCCTAGTCTCCCTGACCACTTTGGCAAAATACAGGCTTCCTTTGAAAAGGAGGTAGGCACCAGTTCATTCCCAGCACTGAGCTTTTCTCTCTCTCTCTTTTTTAATATGAAATTTATTGTCAAATTGTTTCCATACAACACCTAGTGCTCGTCCCAACAGGTGCCCTCCTCAATGCCCATCACCCCCCCTCCCCCCCCCCACCCCTCATCAACCCTCAGTTTATTCTCAGTTTTTATGAGTCTTTTATGGTTTGGCTCCCTTCCTCTCTAACTTTTTTTTTCCTTCCCCTCCCCCATGGTCTGCTGTTAAGTTTCTCAGGATCCACCTAAGACTGAAAACATATGGTATCTGTCTTTCCCTGTATGACTTACTTCACTTAGCACAACACTCTCCAGTTCCATCCACGTTGCTACAAAAGGGCAGATCTCATTCTTTCTCTTTGCCAAGTAGTATTCCATCGTGTATATAAACCACAATTCCTTTATCCACACATCTCCAAAGGCAAGGGAATTAAAAGCAAAAATGAACTATCGGGACCTCATGAAGATAAAAAGCTTCTGCACTGCAAAGGAAACAGTGAACAAAATAAAAGGCAACCAATGGAGTGGGAAAAGATATTTGCAAATGACATATCGGACAAAGGGGTAGTATCCAAAATCTATAAAGAACTCACCAAACTCCACACCTGAGAAACAAATAATTCAGCTAAGAAATGGGCAGAAGACATGAATAGACATTTCTCTAAAGAAGACATCCGGATGGCAACAGGCACATGAAAAGATGCTCAACGTCGCTCCTCATCAGGGAAATACAAATCAAAACCACACTCAGATATCACCTCACGCCAGTCAGAGTGGCCAAAATGAACAAATCAGGAGACTCTAGATGCTGGCGAGGATGTGAAGAAACGGGAACCCTCTTGCACTGTTGGTGGGAATGCAAACTGGTGCGGCCGCTCTGGAAAACAGTGTGGAGGTTCCTCAAAAAATTAAAAATAGATCTACCCTATGACCCAGCAATAGCACTGCTGGGAATTTACCCAAGGGATACAGGAGTGCCGATGCACAGGGGCACTTGTACCCCAATGTTTATAGCAGCACTTTCAACAACAGCCAAGTTATGGAAAGAGCCTAAATGTCCATCCACTGATGAATGAGATTTTCTCTTTAAGACAACACACGAGTTACGGACTCCCTGGCATCTGGTGTGGGGGGTGTCAGCGTTTCATGATGCTCCTGGGAAGGTGGGTGTGGGATCCGGAAGGCCTCGAGGGACCACAGGCTGGGTCTGGGAGGGGCCAGGAGCCATGAAAGGTTGGCTGGGTTATACCGAAGCCGAGAGGACAGACATTACATAAGACCAAAAGCATTCTCGCAAAGGCAGCAAAGTTGCTCTGGAGATACTTTCTCCAGCCTCCGCTTCTGTTTCTTTTCTATAGCAATTTAGTCTAAGAAAAAGTCAGCTTGAAACCTTAAATATACACTGTGTTCCACACCCCCCCCCCCCCCACCCTGAAGACTGGATTCCTTAGGAACAGAAAATGACTAATGTGGCTACTTAGGCACAATGATAGAAGTCGCTTTAATTAGAACGAGGTTTGGATTTCCAGTGGGACCACAAATGATAGTTCCTGTTCTGAAAACCTGAGAAGTGGGCTGCAGAAGCCTTATGGGGGCCAGGAAATCAGAGGGCGGGGCCCGTGTGCTTTTCCACCTAAGGAAAATCTGAACATGGATAATCAGGCTTTTTGGTATATTGAAGCACTTTAGAAACTTGACAAGGATTCCCAGGGGGCAGTAGTTACAACCTATAGCCTTCAGGCGATTTTAAAGAAATCTGAGATGTTCTGTGTGCATTCCAGGAAATCAGGAACCATAGTGCCACTTCTGGAAGTTTCCAATCCAATTCAAAACACCTCAACTATGATATAGCAAACACCCCCCACATAAGTTTGCAACGGTCCCCAGCAGACATCGTGCAGTGTCCACTGTTGAGAGGCAGAGACGAACTTTAAGATCTTTACACTTTTTAGCTAAAGGGTTCCAACACATTAGACGAGAATGGACCTGAAGCTCAAAATCTGGCTCAGAGGGGCCTCTCTTGTTTCCACACATCTCCAATGAACAAGATAAAACACTGACTACCTTTTTTGGGTTTCTATCTCATTGCTGGCTTTCTTCTGATGCTCTCATGGGGCCACTTGCTTTCGACTCAAGAATACACTTAGATTTGATTCTTACATCCTGAACTAGCACTTGACCCATCCGAGCTTGCAATGGTTGGTTTAAATCATTAACTAACACTATTAATGAACACTGTTAATTAAATCACTAACAAAATATATTTTTGCATTTGCTGTTTTCATGTGTCCCCAACTTTTATATCTTGGAAGTGGATATAAAAGAAGTATCTGGTTTACATTTTAATTCCCCTGCACACAAAAAGCCTCCTATTATACTAGGAGTGGCTGCTCTAAAATACTCTGAAAACTCAGAGCACATAATGCAAAATGGCGACAGAAATAAATAAACATGGATATAATTTGATGGTGTGACATCCAGTGTTTCAAATCATCTTCAGCTCAGTGTCTTGATTGCACATGAGCTGCCTCAGTTTATCTTCTGGGCCGCTGGCATGAAGGGTGCTTTGTCTTCACTGGGATCCGAATCCCTTGAAATGTTGAATCAACAAGCCCGGTGTTTCAAGCCAGAAATCAGTTTGCCTTCAATGAACACAGTTTTCAAAATCAGGTCCATATGTGAAGTACCTACCAAAAGCTGTCCAGCAAAGCAGACGAAAAGGATACAGGCAAGCAAGAGAAACGCGGCTCCAAAGGAGATCCCGAGAATGGACGTCCTACCAGGAGACAAAGAGGAACAGGTTAGTGTGGGAGTAGTTCCCTTTACTCTGGAAAGCCGTCAGTAATATTTGTGGAGTAATTAGGACTTGATTTCATGGGGCCTTCATTCCTCACTCATTTTGTGAAAAATGAAAACGGAGCTAAAACAAACCAAAAACGTGTCTATAGAAAAGCATGTCTGTGGGGCGCCTGGGTGGCTCAGTCGGCTGAGGGCCAGACTTCAGCTCAGGTCATCATCTCGCGGTCTATGAGTTCGAGCCCCGTGTCGGGCTCTGTGCTGACAGCTCGGAGCCTGGAGCCTGCTTCGGATTCTGTGTCTCCCTCTCTCTTTGCCCCTCCCTGGCTTGTGCTCTGTCTCTCTCTCTCTCTTTCAAAAAATAAACATTTTTTTTTTTTTTAGTGTTTATTTTTGAGACAGAGAGAGAGAGAGAGAGAGAGAGAGAGAGACAGAGCATGAGTGGGGGAGGGGCAGAGAGAGAGGGAGACACAGAATCGGAAACAGGCTCCAGGCTCTGCTCTGTCAGCACAGAGCCCGACGTGGGGCTTGAACCCACGAGCTGCAAGATCATGACCTGAGCGAAGTCAGATGCTTCGCTGACTGAGCCACCCAGGTGCCCCCAAAATAAATCAACATTAAAAATTTTTCTTAAAAAAAGAAAGAAAAGCGTGTCCACAATTATGTCTGATCAACTTGATGATTCATCAAAGTAAGCACCGGTTCCTTAGGAAAGGAAAACAATCTTTTTACAACTCTCCTTTGCACCTGGTACTTTCCTGCCCGCGTGTCGTCTCTTGCCTGCCACTGATGTCCTGGCTGCTGCTGCTTCTAGGGAAGTCCCATCGGATGCCCTGCAGGATCTCAAGACCCATCCTTACGCCTGCTCACTGAGGAAACAGGCTTGTCTTCCCCAGTACAATCCAACCAGATTCAACTCCCTTCCATACTGATGCAGCTATACGTTTACCGAGGTTCCCCGAAGATGCCAGGGGCCATGGCCTTCACATTCTTGCACAAGCAGACGAACATGCAAGCTTCCTGTGATCACGTGAAAAATTAAGTCACAATTCTGCTACCGACACATTACGGGCAGATAAAAGCATTTATACGAATCGTACACCTCTCTGAGACATCCTTTAAATGGCTCGAAAGTTCCGAGCCTCTTACAACTTCATTTATTCCAAGGACAGAAGCGTTAAGGGGTACCAAAGGAGCTGAACCGCAATGAAGAATTAAAGGTGCGATTCAAATGAGACATTGGAGGAGAGGTCAGGTGGTGTATGCGTCAGACTGCGATGGAACCTCCCGCCAACGAGGTTGGCTAGAGACACTGGGGAGACAGGACCGGCACAGAGAACGCAGCGGCAAGATGCTGAATGTCGATTAGCTGCGCGGAAGCCTCAGATGCAAACCAGCCACACGCTGAAATCCCAGCGACCATGCGACTGTGAGTCCGTGGGGAAGGAAAGGGAGCAAGTAACCAGTGAACTATATAAATCCCCTGATGCCATCGCCATGGGAAGGCCCCGCTCAGCTCATGTTCTCCAACACCTACTCTATGGCGAGACGATCACACATCGAGGAAGAGCGACAAAAGTCAGACGTCAAACCAAAACCTGCGCCTGACAATGATGACGCACCGGGCACGGAGTTATCTTCTAGAAGGATCCGCAGTGCTTTCGAATACCTGGCCCGATGGTGTGATGTCGGTGCACGTTTCACGAGGAACGTTAGGTCTCTGCTAGAAGGGGTAGCACAGCAAATACACCGAGTCCCATGCTAGGCTGCGACGATGCAAAGACAAGCAACGTGTCACACCTGTTTTGAGCTGCTTACAGGGTAGCAGAGGGAAGCACCATACATCCTAACCTCCCCTACCTAGAGCGTCCTGCTTTCAGACATCACTCAGTCCCCGGCTGGAAGCCACCGGTCTCTCATGTCCCCAACACGCGATCTCAGAGCCTCCCGCTCGGCCGGGCGGCGTGGAGGGAGGGGAACGTGCGACGGCCAACACCTCTCAGCAGTCTTGTGACTGACGGACAGCACAGTAACTCCTCTGCTGAATTTGTTTGCCATCTTTCTCATCCATTTTTATAGGAGAGCTCTGAGGAGTTTTCTTAGATTCTGTGCTGCCTCGTCCCTTTCTGCCGTCAAGGTAATGTCAGCTTCACGAGGCTGAGTTCAGGCACATAACATCTCTTTCTTGGGTCTGAAACTTCGGATAACAAATAAATGATCTTTTATGGAAGGGTTGGTAAATATCGACGATAAAACCGTCTGATGATAGTGACGGCGATGATGGTAATGGTGACGATGGTGGTAGTGGTGATGATACAACACGGCGATGATATGAGGAGAGATGATTTATTCTGTACCAAGTGCTGTTCTAAAGGCTTTCTATGTATAGTTCACTTAACCCTCACAACGATCATGAGTACTAGTTACTATCATTACCCCATTTTACCAAGGAGAAATTGAGGCCCAGAGAGGTTAAAGAGCTTGCCTAAAGTTACACGTCTATTAAGCGGTGTGGTTAGGAGTAATGTCCATTCAATTGTATTCCTGACCCAGGTTCGATTTTAGGGGTAGACATGTCACATTTCTGCCTTGTTTCCTGGTTCTATGTCTTCAGTCAATTTTGATAATTTTCCTGGAAAATTACCCATTCCATTTAAATTTTCAAAGGTAAAATATTCTACATAATATTCTTTCAATTTTACAAGCCTCCATATTTGAAGCATTTTTTTCTTGTCCTTAATGTTATTTTTTTCCCCTCTCTAGATCAGAGTTTTGAAGTGTTGCATGTCTGTTGATCTCAGTGAATGAGCTTTTGGCTTATTATTAAGGTCTATGCTTTCTGACAGTTTTCTACATAGTTTCTGATTTAAGTTTTAAAAATTGCTTCCTCCTTCTTCATGCAAACTTATACTGTCTCTTTCTTGATTGTCACTTATTGCCATTTTTTTTGTATTTTATAATAAATGCACTGAAGTACATAAATATTCCTATAAATACTGCTTTAGCCAAATCCTATAGCTTTTGATTTATAGTCACTCATCTTCTTTCTTCTCTAAAAAGTCTGTACTTTCAATTTCCGTTTCTTTTTAAAACAGGAATAATTCCAAAGTGTGATTTACAAATTCCACAAGGAGATTATTTTTAGTCTGTCCCTGTTATTTCTAATTTCATTAGATTTGATCGGAGAGAGTGGTCTCTTTTATTTCCACTTTGACAATTTATTTTTCTCCTAGGGTGTGATGAATATGATCTACTCCTATTATATCTTATGGATTTCTGAAAATGACACATATTTCCTTTATGCTGGAAACAAAACATGTTCCCTAAATACATCTATTGTCAGAGCCGGAGGAGTTAGTCAAATCCCCAGTGGGTTGACTTAATGGCTCAATTTGGTCTGTCAATTTTAGAATGTATTAATATTTCTGGCTAGGATTGTGGGTTTGTCAATATATCTGAACACTTTAATCGCATCTCTTTATTTATTTCGAAGAGGTGTTGGAGTGCATGAAGATTTATGATTATTAACTCTTCTTGGTGACTATACCATTGTAAAAGTCTTTCTTTTTCTCAGGCTGAATGCCTTCCACTTGATTCCATATCATCAGAAATTTTTATTCCTGCAGCTTTCTTTTTCCTCTAAGCTGTTTCTCAGAATAGCTGTTTTCCATCCTTTATTTCCAAACTGTCTTGTCTTTTAATTTTAGTGAGATCTCCTGTACCTGGTACACAGGTGACCTTTTGTTTTAGCCTCAATCTTTGAGCCTCTTTCCATGAATAGGACATCTTTATCCACTCAGTTATTAAAATTGGTTAAGATTTGACCGCTTGTTCCACCTTAGTTTCTCGAAACGTTCAGTGGAATTCACAAAAAACTCAACAGAGTATCAATCTTCTTCTAATCTAAGATTTAAAATAACGGGACGCCTGGGTGGCTCAGTCAGTTGCGTGCCGACTTCGGCTCAGGTCACGATCTCGCGGTCCGTGAGTTCGAGCCTCACATCGGGCCCCTGTGCTGACAGCTCAGAGCCCGGAGCCTGTTTCAGATTCTGTGTCTCCCTCTGTCTGACCCTCCCCCATTCATGCTCTGTCTCTCTCTGTCTCAAAAAAATAAATAAACGTTAAAAAAAAATAAAATAAAATATTAATAAACTTAATAGATATACCCCTATTAAAACTTTCTATCCAATTATGTGTCAGTTTTGGTAGGGTAGCTTTTCAAGCAATTTTCCCATTTTATTAAGTTGTGAACCTTTTTGGCCTTGAGTAATTTATAATATTCCATATCTATTATATAATAGTATAATATTATATCTATTATATAATATTCCATATCTGTTAATGTCTGTAGGATCTGTGGTGAATCCCCTTTTATTACTTATGTCATTAATTTGTGCGTTCTGTGATGATCTCTCTTTCTTGATCAGTCTTGCTAGTGGCTTAGGAATTTTTAAACTTTTTCAAAGAACCAACTTTTGGCTTTCTTAATTTTCTGTATTGGTTATTTTCTATTATGGATTTCTTCTTCCTTCTTGAACATCTTTTCCCTTCTACTTGATGTGCTCATCTCTTTATGGCTTCCTAAGTCAGAAACTTAGACAACAAATTTTAGCCCTTTCTTCTTTTCTAATGTAAGTATTTGAAAACTACAGATTCCTCTCTAAATTATTGCTTTAAACTACATCCCCATATCTTGGCATGGTTTTTTTTTGATATTCAAAACATTTTCTAATTTCTCTTATGATTTTTTCATTTGACTCATAGGTTCTTCAAAAGCATAAAATCTAATGCTGAAATATTTGTGGATATTTTAGTTTTTATTTTTATTTATTTACTTTTTAAATGTTTATTTATTTTTGAGAGAGAGAGAGAGAGAGAGACAGAGCATGAGCAGGGGAGGGGCAGAGAGAGAGGGAGACACAGAATCTGAAGCAGGCTCCAGGCTCTGAGCCTCTGCACAGAGCCCGACACGTGGCTTGAACCCACGAACTGTGAGATCATGACCCGAGCTAAGGTCTGGCAGTTAATCAGCTGAGCCACCGAGGCACCCAGATTGGTGGATATTTTCGATATACACTTCTTATTTCCAACCTGATTTTAGTGTGGTTGGACATCATACTGCAAGATTTTTTATCTTTTCAAATGTATTTCAATCTTTACAAATTTGTCGAGATGCTTCTATGGCCTAGTATGTGTTCTGCCCGTGGTCCATGTGCAGCTTAAAATCACATGTATCGGGGGCATCTGGGTGGCTCAGTCGCTTAAGCATTGGACTTCAGCTCAGGTTGTGATCTCATAGTTCATGGGTTCAAGCCCCACATCGAGCTCTGCAGTGACAGTATGGAGCCTGCTTGAGATTCCCTCTCTCTCCCCGCTGTATTGAATAACCAGTTAGTTGTCTTTTGGAAACATTCACAGAATATCAGCATATAGTCTTTGATACTCTCTCACATGTTTAAGCACGTCGAATGCCGTGCATCTCGTCCTGCAGATTCAAGTTTGCTCCTGGCATCATTTCAGGTCAGCCCAAAGAACTTCTGTTAGCATTTCTTACACTGTAGGTTTGCTGCTGAACTCCTTTAGCTTTCTTTCACTTGCAAAATGTCTTTATTTCATCTCATTTTTAAAACAAGAATAGCTTCACTGAATACTGGATTCAGCATTGGCCATATTTATACCAGTGGTTCTAATCAGGAGTCAGTCATCATTCCCCTCATCCATCTCTAGCTACAATGTCTTTTTCCTCTGGCTGTATTGAAGGTAGTGCCCCCCCCCCCCATTTTCTCTTTGGCTTTAGCAGTTTGACCTTAATGTATCACCTGTGGTTTGCTTTCTATGTATTCTGCTTGCCGTTGGCCAAAGTTCTTGCCTTTGGAGGTTAACATATTTCAATCAACTTGGGGCAATTTGTCACTAAGTATACCGGCAATTTCCTATTTGTCTTCTAATGCCTTTCTGTTCCATCTCCTCAAAATTCCATTCCCCAGATTCTCTGCCAACTGTTTCTAACTAGGTTTGGCCAACGGGAAGTACTGGCGGAGCCTGGAGGCTGCTGGGGGAAGCAAGAAGCCTGGGGGGTTCCCTTTCTTACTCTCTATTTAGCAACCATTTTCTCAACAGCCCGCAACTCCTGCCTCCCAGGAGGTCTCGGGTCCCTGGCAGACAGCCCATCCTGCCCTGGTCCCACGAAGGCCTGGTGTGGTTCTAGCCCCTGCAGGAAGGTCCGGGAGCCTGCGTTTCTGGCAAGCCACCTCCTCCTGTGTCCTTCCAAACCCAACAATGGCAGCTTCCTCGTCGCTGTTATACCCTCTCCTGTTTGGTTTCTCAGCCCTTCTCTCATTCTGTAAGGGTTTCACTTTATTAAATTACCTTGTGGAAACACCTTAGGCAATTTCTGTTCTGTAGTGGACTCAAAGCCATTAACTAACCTTTTTTCTGGGTACAACCTCATTAGTGGTTAAATGGAAACACAGGAAGGACTGGAGTCAGTTACTTCTCCAAATTTCTTCCTTTTTCCTTTGGGGGGGAGAAAACTCCCCATTGTTCAGTTTTTACTAGAAGTATGGAGAAATATTTACATTTTTCCATTGGTTATGGCATATCTGAATTTCCTCAGGAATGGATAAGTTATTATGGATTGTACCGGCCTCTAGTCAACACGTATCTCAACAGAGCCAGTGACTGTTATGGGTTAACCTACTTGTGAATCAGAGTTGAAATAAAAGATTCCTACACTACAATGACTTTTCGAGGCTCTTGTTTTTTCGATGCATTTCAATTTCAGTTTTAGGAGTAATTATTTTGCTATGAAGACAGGTGATAGAGAGTCTGGACATTCAAACAGACATAGTAACGTGAGCCTGAAGGAACCACAGGAGCATTGAAACGGACTCTCGCGTTTTATAGTCCCCCCACCTGATACAGTGAAGAACCTCAAAGAAGAGCTGGTGGCACTTTTTTTTCTGTATGCATCTGATGACCACTACTTTGCTCTGTCTCAAATATCAGAATTCCCACAGACAGCGGGCTGCCGATAAAGGAAGAGAGTCGTGCTAACACTATCGAGTCTCTGTTTTTGCATTGGTGAAATGGATGACAGACCACCATTAAAGCAGGAACGAGCATTCTTAAGAGTACGTTAGGACATGAACTACCAACCATGACTCAAGAAGAAAACAGAAATTCTGAATAGGCCTATCGGAGTAAAGAGATGGAATCAGTAATTGGAACAAAACCCAAACCAAAATTTACTTGCAAAGAAAAGTGCATGCCCAGATGGCTTCACTGGTGATTTCTACAAAACACGTACAGAAGGGTTTTTACTATTGTTTCCACAAACGCTTCCGGAAAGTGAAAAGGACGGAACATGTTCTCATTCTATCAGGTCAGTATCACCTTGGTACCAATATCAGAGAAAGCTATCTCACAAGGAAACAAAACTCAGACTGGTATCTCTTAGAAGTATAGATACAAGAACATTGGCAAAATATTGGCAAACTGAATCTAGTCATATATAAAAAAGGATTCTATAACATGACCGAGAGGGATTTACCTGAGTAATGCAAGGTCGGTGTAATATCTGAAAATCAATCAATATAATACACTACATTAATAAAGGACAAGAACCCCACATGATCGTCTCAGTAGCTATAGAAAAGCATTAGACAAAATCTGAAACCCTTTTATTATAAAAACTCTCAACAAACTAACATTAAAAGGGGATTTCCTTTATCTTGATTAAGGCAACTGTGAAAAACCCACAGATGACATCATACTTAATGATGAATTGCTGAATGTTTTCCTCCTAAGATCATGAACAGGAATATATCTGTGCTATGACTACTTCTATTGAAATTACCCTGAGGCTTCCAGTCAGGGAAGTTAGGCAAGAAAATGAAATAAAAGGCATCACATTGGAAAGGAAGAGGTTGTCTGAATTTGTAGATGATATGGTCTGGTACAGAGAACACGATGTCACAGCCCGAGATTCAGACTCAGAGTGGCTCAGACCTGTGGCTGTCCAGTGTTCAAGTTCATAGCACACTGGCATTTGTGTTCAGATGGAAGCACCTGTCATCCCAGGGAACAAGAAATCCCATGAGACAAAGTAATGGCTGGCCAAAAGCTCTTAATTATAATCATTTATCCTGCCCACTCTTTCAAAACCATGTTCAAACTCATTAAACATACCAAGATGTTTGTGTCACATAATCAACTTTAACATTCTAGTTGCAAAGCGGTTTCTTTTTTTTTTTTTTTTACTTTGAATGACTGATTTATTCTTTTTTTGATGATTTCTTTTTTAAAAAATTTTTATTTAATTTATTTTTTTTAATTTGCATCGAAGTTAGTTAGCATACAGTGCAACAATGATTTCAGGAGTCGATTCCTTAAGGCCTGTTACCCATTCAGCCCCTCCCCCCCCCCACAACCCCTCCAGGAAGCCTCAGTTTGTCCTCCATATTTAAGAGTCTCTTATGTTTTGTCTCCCTCCCTGTTTTTACATTATTTTTGCTTCCCTTCCCTTGTGTTCATCTGTTTTGTATCTTAAAGTCCTCATATGAGTGAAGTCAGATGATATTTGTCTTTCTCTGACTAATTTCGCTTAGCTGTTTCTCTTTAATGCACAAGCATAAATGATTTATATGCTCCCTGAAAAGCAAACTTGACTCTTCCCTGTCACAAGGCAAAAAGAACTATGCTTTTTTAGTGATAATTCTTGACTTTGGCACTTTAATCAAGTGTATTGTGACCATATATGGAAAAGGCTGATTTGAGACAAGGTCCTTTTTCCTTTCTGGTTTTTTTCTAGTCGGTGTATTGCTCGCAGGTGGTCGTGACACGGATGAGGAAACACATTTGCAGACAGGAAAAATCCAGCAGGAATATATATATGTCCCCCAATATCTAAAAGTTATATGAATTGTAAACTATTTCTGTAAGTAAATAATGGTATCTTCACCTTGAATTCCATTTAATGGGATGACTTTCATGTCCCTCCTCCCTTGTTGCCCTCACTCCTCCCCGCAAAAACGATGTGGATTCTCCCATCAGTGCACTGTTTGCACCTGTTACGTGGGGTTCAGCAAGGAAAGAACTCAGGAAAGAAGGCTTTTCTTCTAACTGTAAGTTGGCATGAAGTAATACACATCCCTTTATCTCTCTCTCTTTTAAGTGATAGGTGACAGAACTTCAAAATGAAAGGGAATTTGGTAAAAAAAAATGAAAAGGAGAAAAGACACTGAAATATTCATCACCATTACAGATCACAGTAGCCTTTCTCTGATGACAGGACTTTGCAGCAACTTTGAGATGTTCTGGCCACTTCAAGTCCTATGATGTGGGAAACGGGAGGAGGCGTTGTTTTTGGCAGAGCAAAAACTTCTACATCACAGCGACAAGAGGGGGTGAAGATTTGAAGTTTAAGACATACTGTTCCCCAGAAGGTCCGTCTTCTCTTTCTACACTCATTTCTTATGTGAGCCCATCCTAACCAAGGGATTTAAATATTACGTATGTGCTGGGTTTTCCGAATTATGACTTCAACCCTAGCTCCTCCATGAACCCTCCAGGACTCGCACATTCCCTCTCTCCGTGAAGCTCCATCACTTGTCTAAGAGGCACACACATGTCTTTGATGCCCAGAACTGAGCCCTTGATTCACGTCTGTCCCTGACCTGCTCCTTCCCCAGGATGCTTCCTCCCTGTAAATGGCAACCCCATTTTCCCAATTGCTCAGGCCAAAAACCAAAAGCAACACCAAAATAAAAATCTCACAGAACTCCGCTTTCTCTTATTCTCCACATCTCATCCAATGGCAAGACTTGTCTCCATCACTCTTCATGAGATACTCCAGAATTTGACCACTTTTTACCACCTGCACTGCTACTCCAGTACCAACCTTCATCTTAACTGGGCTTCCTACTTCCAGCCCCCCTCCCCTGCAGCGCAGCAAAAACAATACTTCTAAATGTAGCCAGATCACATCCTCGGCTGAGAACCTTCCAGGGCTTCCTGGCGCATTATACCTAATGTTCTCCCAGTAGCCTGTGAGAGCCAACACCTGTCTTCACACTGCTCCTCTGACCCCATCCTCCACAGTGCTCACCTGGCTCACTCTCCTCCTTGAACACACTGTGGCTCCTATCATCTAGAACATTCTGCCATATATCCACAGAATTCCCATTTCAATTCACTCGGGCCTCTGCTTTAATGTTATTTAATCAGTGATGCTTTCCCTGATCACCCTCATCTGAAATACCACCTTCCAGGGTGCCTGGGTGGCTCAGTCAGTTAAGTGTCCAACTTCAACTCAGGCCATGATCTCATGGTTCGTGAGTTCGAGCCCCATGTCAGGCTCTGTGCCAACAGCTCAGGGCCTGGAGCCTGCTTCATATTCTGTGTCTCTCTCTCTCTCTCTGTCCCTCCCCTGCTGGCACTCTCTCTCTCAAAAATAAAATAAAAACATAAAAAGAAATGGAAATATCACCTTCCACTGCTCCGTAGTGTTCCACTGTGTCTTATTTTTCTTAAAAGCATATCACCACTGAATTATTGTATGTGTATTTGTTTATTACATTATTGTCATATGTCCTAATAAGATGTAAGTTATATGAGAGAAAAGGCATTTCGGGGGCTCCTGATGCTTTCCTAGCATCTCTCACTGTGCTTGGTATGCGACAGCTCAAAATCTCCTGCTGAATGATTCCACAAATGTTCGGCTGCGTGTGTGCTTCTGCTGTGAATTTCTGTTTCTATAACAAATGCTCACAATAGGTATGAAGTAAAGGTACACGGCCTGTTTCACTGAGTGAAAACACGCTCGGTTCCACTTCTATTGTTATCGCTCGTTTCTTACCATACCAGTGGCATTCAGCTAACTGCAACACAAATCTGTTTTCATTCCTGGAGAGAACAGAGGTTTTCATGAATTCCATTTCTTTCACGATGGTAACAATTTTTAGACAGGCCCTCTGTTGTACAGACTGAAGGCTACAAATTCCAATCCCTTGGAGCCAGGTTTGACCATGTGATTAAGATCTACCTTGGGTTATAAACCAAAGGGTCATGAGGTAGCTGCTGGGAAGTTTCCTCAAGAGAGGGCAGGAATGAGTGTTTTCTGCCCTCTGCTTCTGAGTCTGTTCCTCCATCAGGTTGCTCAGAATGTGTGTTGCCATCTTAGAGGATGAAGATGAGGAACAAAGTCTAATGAAAGTAGGAATGTGTGCTGGAGGGATCCAGTACCCCCAAAGAACCCAAAGGACAGAGCACCATACTGCCTCTGGTCTTTTATTAATGGGGAAGAAATTAAACTGCTAACTCACATTCAAGCTACTCACTGTGGGTATTTTCTTACTTTCAGATGACCTGAATCCGCAGCTGGGTATCGCTCATCTCCGTCAAAGCCGTAGGGTTCATTTGTCTTGGACCGTGAGAATGATCTCCCTCCCCTTCCCCTCTTTCCTCTTCCTTCCTCCCTCCCTTCCTTCCTTTCTTCCTTCCTTCCATTTTTCCTTCCTTCCTTCCTTCCTTCCTTCCTTCCTTCCTTCCTTCCTTCCTTCCTTCCCTCCTTCTTCCTTCTCTGTGTATCCCCCCTTTCTCCCCCTTCCTTTCATTCCTCTAAGATTCATACCCACTCATGGGGAGGAGTTTGGTGTCATAGTATCCAATATTTGAAACCACCAAAGAAAAAGTTCACTTTTTTTTGAAAGAGCATGTGGGGGGGAGGGGGTGGGGAGAGGGAGAGAGAGAGGATCCCAAGCAGGCACCACACTCAGTGTGAAGTGTGACAAAGGGCTCAATCTCATGATCTTGGGATCAGGACCCGAGCCAAAATCAAGAGTTGGATGCTCAACCAACGGAGCCACCCAGGTGCCTGAAAATAAAATCTACTTTCAATGGACATGAATGATTCTACCATTAAACTTCCTCCAATTTTTCTTTTCCTTCTTGGAGATAAAACCAAAATGAAAGTGACTCTTTTGAAATGAGTATTAAAGAATTAATGAGCACTGATTACTGAAATGAGTCATGGAATAATTATCAAAGAATCTCAATAGAAATAATAGATCTCACATATTTAAGTTTATAATTTTGCTACTAATTTTGCTTAAGTAAAATACCACTATTCTTAATTTAACTTGGGCTAATGAAACACACTGATATTTAACTAACCTTTATTAGGAAAAAAAAATCATTCTTATTGTGACAATTGCCTATGCCTGGTTTAATGTATTTAGTTTGGAAGATAAGATTAATGAAACTACTAAAAATTGCAAAAACAATTCAGGCTTGATCATTTTTGGTCTTTGAAAGCAGCTTACATTTCTGATAAAGTTATTATATAAGGCAGACAGAAATGAGAGACTCAGCCTAAAAAAGAGAAGCCAATTAATAATTTAATTACAACTATTTAAATTCTGAGACTAGAGCCAGATTCAAGATTACGTGCCAAAGAGGGATGACATAAGGCAAGGCCCTCTTTTAGGCCAAATCTTCCCCCTTACTGATCCCTTCAAGGTCACAAATTCCTCTACTGCTAATTATTCATGCACTCATTCATTCCTTCATTCATTAGTCATTTTTGTCCTTTTTTCAAAAAATATGAGGTAGTTTCTCCAAAATAAAACAGAAAAAATAAGAGGTCAGAGCATTAATAAATAAATGAGGTCATATTAGAAGTGAGAAGCATCATTATCCCAATGAAAATTCTTCATAAAGTATAACAAAATTGTTATTTTTGGATAGATAAACTCATTATCAAGGAAGAGAAAATACTAAATACACAGAGAGTATTTAAAAGCAGAGTGTGGGGGCGCCTGGGTGGCGCAGTCGGTTAAGCGTCCGACTTCAGCCAGGTCACGATCTCACGGTCCGTGAGTTCGAGCCCCGCGTCAGGCTCTGGGCTGATGGCTCGGAGCCTGGAGCCTGTTTCCGATTCTGTGTCTCCCTCTCTCTCTGCCCCTCCCCCGTTCATGCTCTGTCTCTCTCTGTCCCAAAAATAAATAAAAAACGTTTAAAAAAAAAAAAATAAAATAAAAGCAGAGTGTGTAGGGGTATTGATGAAAAACAGCCCAGGAGAAACCAGGGGCTTATACGTGCCTTGGAGTGTGAGATTTAATGTCCATGCTACGCAAAGTAGGGATGCTCTCAGGCATTTTATTGACAGGAAATTGGAACTGAACTCTTGAATAAAGTCAGAAGCCATGAAGTGCTATCCTACCAAGAAATAGGAAACAAAAACTATGCCCACCAGGCTGATAATTTTCAGGGAAGTTGACTAACTAGGGTGATGAGTGGAAACAGAGTCATCCTGAAATGAGATCCATGCTAAGGGGTTAGTCAAATGCACTAACCCCTTGTGTAGTAAAGGGCCTTGGACCTTGACCTTACTTTAACAAAATGCTTTGACTTGAACTAGTGAACCCCAGAGACAGCTTGCGGAGACTGAAAAACATATCGTAATAATGCCTTTGCAACTCAGAGTATGAGATCACCATGGACCCAAACCCTGGATGCTGGTGAGCTCACAGTTAAAATTACAAACAATCCAAGGAGGCATGTCACTATGAGTCAAAATATAGATCACACAGCAGAATTCATGCATTTATACACCATCATAACAGAATGAGGGAAGTGCTATTTTCATGCAATATATTTATGATACTAATAAAGGAAAAGAAAAAAAAAAGGAATCCTTAGGTAAAATACAGAATTATAAAGAAATTCAGATTTTAAAAAGAACAAATAGACTTCTTAGATATAAAATAATCATTGAAATTATACACACGATGTGGATGAGAAAATCGCCAGAATGACTGCAGCACAATGAAATAAGTGTAAACTTGGAGGAAAAATTTTAAGACCCAGTAAACATAATGAACAACACAATATACAATTAATAAGATTTCAGGAGGAAAAAGTAAGGATAGAAGAATACATAAGGTGATAATGTTAGAAGTTCCAAGAACTAAGTAGAAATATGAATCTTGAGATTGAAAAATCACACCTAGTCACTCAGGTAAATAAGAACAAATATACATTGGGAAATAATATAGTGAAGTTTGCAGGGGGCTGGGAAGCACACATGGAGTAAAGACAAATTATCTAAAAAGGAATATAATGGGATTGACAGAAAACATTTCATTAGCAACAACAGCTGCTGAAATTGATGTGCTATCATCATCATAATAGTAAGGGAAAATGAGTTAACTTAGAATTTTATACCCAGTTAAACTACCATTGAAGAGCAAATGTGAAAAAGGTAGGTAAAAATATTTTAATATAAAGAAAAAAGTAGGTGCTAATGCTACCCACAGACCTTAATAAAAGAGGTAATAAATGATATATATCAGCAAGAAGAGACACTTGAAGAAATAACTTTTTAAAAGATGGTGAAATAAATAAAGGGATTTAAGAGTATACCAGGAAAGGGGGCACCTGGGTGGCTCAGTTGGTTAAGCATCTGACTTCAGCTCAGGTTATGATCTTGCAGTTTGTGAGTTTGAGCCCTGTGTCAGGCTCTGTGCTGACAGCTCAGAGCCCGGAGCCTGCTTTGGATTCTGTGCGTCCCTCCCTTTCTGCCCCTAACCCATTCGTGCTCTCTCTCTCCCTCTCAAATAAGCATTAAAAAAAAAAAAAAAAAAAAAAGAGTACACCAGATAAGCACTGACAAATGTGTATAATTTTTGAATGATTATATTGTACACCTGAAGCTAATATGACATATGTTAATTATGCTGTAATTAAAAAAAGGCATTGATGGGGCACCTGGGTGGCTCAGCTGCTTAAGCATCTGACTCTTGATTGCAGCTCAGGTCATGATCTCACAGTTTGTGAAATCCAGCTCTGCCTCAATTTCTGTTCTGATAGTGCTGAGCCCGCTTGGGATTCTCTCTCTCCCTCTTTTTTTGCCCCTCCCTGCTTTTGCTCTCTCTCTCTTTCTCTCTCAAAATAAGTAAATAAACTAAAAAAAATTGATGAAGAAATAAGCTGGTAAAGAACAAGAGCAAATCTAAATCAATACTGACTATAATTATCTGGAACAAAATCTCTAAGAAATAATTATGTACAAGATACAATGATTGACTTCAGAATATATTGAATGAAAACTGTATGTTATATACATACAGTTATATACATATGTGGTTACATAAGTACATACATTTTAGATATGTATGCTGTATATAACTATGTGTGTGTATATGTCTGTGTGTGTGTATATATATATATATATATAGAGAGAGAGAGAGAGAGAGAGAGAGAAGAGAGAGAGGACACATGTGCACAAGGAAGAGAGAGAGAGATATTAACTAGTAAAGGAAAAGAACAGAACAAAGAAAACTGAATCAATCCTTTAGAAGTTAGGAAGTGGGGAAGTACACCAAGAAAGGCAAGGTAATTGAAATGTAAGATGGCAGAAGTGAGTCCACATACATCAGCAATAAAATCAAACACAAGTGGAATCAAATCACATTAATACCGAAAAAATATCAGATCGAATAAATAAAAACCAAAATAAAAATCGATGCTGTTCACAGGAAGTATACCCAAACAATAACAGCTTCAAGATCACAGAAACTTATCTACAGTAAACATATCATAGGATCAAATTTGTACCGCCTGGATCGCGTGCACATGCGTGTTTATTGTTTTACGCTCTGTACTTTTCTGTATCTTTGAAATACTTCACAAGAAGAATCGTTTAAAAAGAAAAAAGAAAGAAACATGAGGACACTAGCATGAAAATAAGAGGGCATTATAATACAACATAAACATAATATAATATAAATGTAATACGAAACAACCACAGAAAGTTCCAGTCTCCACTCTCCCTCAGTGGAGCCCACGGACCTACCCTGAGCTCTCCAACTGCCAACACAAAGAGGGAAGTGCAAACCAGCACAGATTTCAAAATGTTCCGGCTCAAAATCCAACTTGTTGCTCAAGAGAAACCCACTAATAATTGGTGATGATGCCTGAGACAACGAACTTCCGTGGATCCTCTTAAAGATACAGCACAACAGAAGAGAGGTAAGAAAAGAAAAGCAGAGACAGAAGTCATCTCCCCGATGCTCTCTGAAAAGTGCAATCCCACAAATTATTTTCCTTGGTCCCTGGAAGTTTCTGGCTTCTTTGGCATCATCTTTTTTTTTTTTTTTTTTTTTAATTTTTTTTCAACGTTTTTTATTTATTTTTGGGACAGAGAGAGACAGAGCATGAACAGGGGAGGTGCAGAGAGAGGGAGACACAGAATCGGAAACAGGCTCCAGGCTCCGAGCCATCAGCCCAGAGCCTGACGCGGGGCTCAAACTCACGGACCGCGAGATCGTGACCTGGCTGAAGTCGGACGCTTAACCGACTGCGCCACCCAGGCGCCCCTGGCATCATCTTTTAAAGTGTCCCAGTAATGGGGCGCCTGGGTGGCTCGGTCGGTTAAGCGTCCGACTTCAGCTCAGGTCATGATCTCACGGTCCGTGAATTCGAGCCCCGCGTCGGGCTCTGTGCTGACAGCTCAGAGCTCAGAGCCTGGAGCCTGTTTCAGATTCTGTGTCTCCCTCTCTCTCTGCTCCTCCCCTGTTCATGCTCTGTCTCTCTCTGTCTCAAAAATAAATAAACGTTAAAAAAATTTTTTTTTAAAAAAATAAAGTGTCCCAGTAGTGGACTGCTGGGTCATAGGGTAGATCTATTTTGAATTGTTTGAGAAACCTGCATACTGTTTGCCAGAGTGGCTGCACCAGTTTGCATTGCCAACAGGGCTGTGGGGTTGCTTTTTGTCAAAGAGAACAAAGCAAATTAATTTGAGAAGATGTACACAGCCCTGTGTTTACTGCAGCATTGTCTACAATAGCCAAGATACAGAAGCCGCCCAAGTGTCCGACGGTAGATGAAGGGAGAAAGATGTGGTACATGTACAATGGAGTGTTATTCATGCATTAAAAAATCTCGCCGTTTGTCACAACACGGATGGAGCTAGAGGCTAAGTAAAATAAGTCAGTCAGAGAAAAACAAATACCATATGATTTTACTCCTATGTAGAATTTAAAAGACAAAACAAACTAACAAAGAAAAAAACAGACAAAAAAAACAGACTTACATACAAAGGACAAACCGGCGCTGTCCAGGGGAAAGCGGGGGATGGGCGAAATGGGGGAAGGGGATTGAGTACACCTAGCGTGATGGGCACTGAGTAATTACAGAGTTGTTGAATCATTATGTTGTGCACCTGAAACTCATAGAACACCGTATGTTAGTTATTCTTGAATAAAAATAAAGAAAAAAGGCCAAATGTATACTATGAAAAAGAATTACTTTGCATAGTACGAAAACGGATGGTTAAAAAAGAAAATAACGTCCTAGTCACTTTCCTTTCTCCTAATTCCTTCCAGTGAGTGATAAACCCTGTCTTAATTATGATACAGAAAAAATAAAAAGTACTCATCCAATAGGAAGATGTAGAAAAATGAAAGAATTTTTCTACTTAATAGTAAAAATAAGAGCCCACTTCCCTTGGTAATATTTGTTTCACCTGTATACTTTTCTAATGCCCTTCGGCTCTATCAGTCAGTAAGCTTTGGGTGTGCAGGCTCCGTTTTCTCTCCCAAGCAGCACAGGCCTGGAGCTCAGAAGCAGCTTAATTTGTTACCTTTTCTTCGGAGTGGGAAACGGATGTGTTGACGTGGGGAACTTTCACGGAAGATTCTGTAAGCCCAGAAGAAGCGCTCATTTGGCCCTTGTATTGCAACGCTAATTTATGGGGGGCTGGGGAGGGAGGGAAAGTCACTAGGAACCTCTTCTAAAAGGAGGCAGACAGCTTGGAACGTGCATGTGTGAGTGATACTGTGACTTGTTATTACTTCCATAAATGCCTTCGTATTGGCTTAGAGCCCGGAAGAACGTCCTCTGGGGTACAGAGGGGAAAGGCGGATCATTTCTCTCTACTTTCTGCAACACCCTGATGAGACAAAATGCAGTTCAGTCTCGGCAAGTCAAGTTGCCCACAAACGCTGCTGAAGTCGAACGCGAACACGCAACTAGGTCAGACCGGGTTGAAAACGGTTGCTTTGGCTTTTACAAAATTGCGATAGGCAGCAGCAGATTTGTCTTAAAAGTTTCTATATCCCCAATTATCGACAAACGGACAAGAGTTTCGATTTCTTCTTTTCTCTTAGACCATAGAATGAGAACGAATCCATCACTTCAGAGACAGTTGGTTGACTCGGGTTGCACTCAGTAAGAAGGTGCGAGAGAAAGGCAATCTAGCAATCCCAGGTGACTGGATTTTCACCAACGGATGGGACCAGAAGTCCACCCCAAAGTGTGAAATCTGGCTTGCTCAGTTTCTCCCCTCTGTCCCCACGTGTCTCCTGGGAGGGGTGAGCTGGACAGTGACCCTATAGCAAGCTGAAAGGGTGGCAGAGGGTGGACTTCAGGAAGAAGATAGAATCCGAACGGACAGGTACGTAAAGTGTGTTCAGAGTGGGTGCTGTCCTTTTAATATAACGACGGTTAAAACATAACAACGGTATTTATGTATTAGAAACAACATCTAGACATTTATCTCTTTCTGGGTAAAGTTTCTTGGGCTACGTGTCTTACACTGGGCACCAGACTAATACGGAAATCAAAGTAAGAAGGTTAAATTTATTTTTTTAAATCCCTATAAATAGTGAATCGGTATGTCCATTTTGAAAATCCAGTCTCATTGTAACTAAGCATGACACATGGGAGCCACTTGGCCTCACTGCCCCCTCCCCACGTTCCCTCTGTTTGGAAATCTGCATCCTCTCTTATCCTTTGATATAAGTAGCTCCGGTAGAAAGGTGCACCCAGTGAGAGTCCCAGGGGAGAACCACATGTACTTACTTGGGTAATACCAGAATCTGCACGATAAAAATGCAGAACAATATGAGACACGCGCAGGTCACGTAATACTTGAACGCTGGCAGTGCGGTGGCTCGGTACTGAGGGGACAAGAAGGAAACCATGAGTGACATTCTCCGGGAGGGGCTGAAACAATCAGCCAGCAGCCTACCTGTACCTGTTTTCATGTATCAGACTCCTAAGTTATGATGTGCCGAGAAACAAGCCAGGGACGCAGCCGTTCATCGCTGGCAATGAGTGCTTCCTCCCTCCAGCTGGGCTGTGAAAGCGTTTCTCCCCCCAAAACCAGGATTTTTATGAGAAAAACTGACCAGCAAGGAAAGACAGCACCTGACCACAGGGACCAGTGAGGGAACTGGTGGCATCACTGTGAGCGTGCAGGTGCCCGGGTCCCCTTGTGGGTCTCATGTCCACAGCTATGGGGGAAAGCAGGCGACTATCCACATATTTTACTTTTGAAGCGTACTGCGGAAATGCAGTTTGCTCATTTTATTTATTTTAGTGTTTTATGTTTATTATTTATCTCAATGCTACTCAGAGCCAGTGAGGAAATCTGCAAGACAGAGAAGGCCGGTGGGTTTTGTTCTAGGTCTATGACCATTCCCTTTGCTTGTGTGCACCTGGCTGATGGACTCTTCTCCTGCAATGACTGGGTTCACATGGCTTTCTGTAACATCCACGACCATACACTGACCAGGGTAGCTGTCCGCCTGGGACCCCCTGCTTGAGTTATGCAGAGAAAAGCCAGCCAGCACTGCACTCATAATGGTGGTAGCGATCTCTGTCACATATAGCCCTGACGATGGCGTGACCCGCACTCTAAATGCGTTACACGCACCAACTCATTTAATCCTTACCACCGCCTAAGGAATGAACTATTATGGTCCCTATTTTTGGGTGAAGAACTTCAGGCCAGAATGGCTGGTTAACATTCTTCTTTTTTTTTTTTTTTAAATTTTTTTAACGTTTTTTATTTTAGTTTTGAGAGAGACAAGAGACAGAGTGCGAGCTGGGGAGGGGCAGAGGGAGAGGGAGGCACAGAATCGGAAGCAGGCTCCAGGCTCTGAGCCGTCAGCACAGAGCCCGACGCGGGACTCGAACCCACGAACTGTGAGATCATGATCTGAGCCGAAGTCAGCCACTTAACCGACTGAACCACCCAGGCGCCCTCTGACTAGTTAACATTCTCAGGGAGACACAGCACATGGCAAAAATTGGGACAAGCTCCCAAACCCAGGGTCCCAACCACCAGGCTCTACTGCCTCACAAAAGAGGGTATTCTCATAAAATTAAAGGAAAGAGCAGTTTTTGTGCTCACGCTCTTGAAACCTTCTGGCAATACCGGCAGGTTGCATTCACCATATCTGCATAGACTGTGCCCAAGTCGTGGGAAGTTCGAGTACACGTGCCTTGGGTTGAGCTGTGGGGTTTCAGTGCGGGATGATGGGTGTCTGGATGGTCTACTGATGTTTCTCTTGCTTTATGTCTTACTGCCTTTGACCCCATCCTCCTGGCCAGAAGAGCAGGCTAGGGGGAGGTGGACAGGAAGGGAGCTTACATCCCAATGGCATCTACAATTTGCCTCAACGTTGGCTTCTACAAATAGGCACACAGGGAGAATGTCAGCAAGAACTGTGTTTTAAGATGACGATCGCCTTCTGTTTACTTGAATATTTTACTTGTCACTTAATAGGATAATTTACATGCTGGTGAAGAAGCGATATTCACATAATTGCGTAAGTGTGATTACATTTTTGCACTCGCTTGCACCCTTGTCTTTCACCTTCTTTTGGGCTGTCAAGATATGAATTGGAACTTCCTTATGGTATTAATAAGGGAAACGGACTTGAATCAGGCAGGAATCATTTCACATTTAAACGATAAGTAACCATCAGTATCTGTTAAAGTTATTCAAAGATAAAATGGTCGATAGTAATGATGAATTATGTCAAACGTCAGTTTGGTAAAGCTGTCTGCAGTCAGTATGTTGACTTGGAAGCAGGCAATTGACCTTACTGACTGCTAACACAAATGAAAGTTTAGGTGCAACTAGAAAATCCAACCCTGATGGATTGTGGCTATTCTGTTCAATATCCATAAAGCAATCACCTGAATATTCTCAAGAAAATTTTAATACCAGTGCGGCGACCACTGACATTAATACAGTAGCTTTTGTTTGAACTAAGCCTGTAATTATATAGCTGGATGATAAAAATTATCTCTAACTTGTTCCTTTCTCTAGACCAAAACAAAACAAAAGGCAAATGCAATAAAACCAACCTAGAAGAGGGGTGTTTTTTTTGGGGGGGGGGGTAGCAATTACTTAATACATTTTAGCAAATGCATGTTAAGCCTAACATGTAAAGCCCAAATACATGGGGCTTTTTTATTTGAGCCTATCATATCTCTTACTGGAGGGGTCACAAGGCAAAAGTATTTAGATGCAACAAACACTTAAAAGTTTGGCATTTCTAATTCTCCCAAACAGATGTTGAATGTAAATCTCATATTTTTGTTCAATGATTTGTGTAAAGAAGCTGTGCATTTATCAGGAAGCGTTTTATTTTCTTTTAAAAACTTTTCTAAGAAAATGTGCCACTGAAGGGCACCTGGGTGGCTCATTTCCTTAAGCATCCGACTTTGGCTCAGATCATGATCTCACAGTCTATGAGTTCCAGCCCCGTGTCGGGTTCTGTGCTGACAGCTCGGAGCCTGGAGCCTGCTACAGATTCTCTCTCTCTCTCTCTCTCTCTCTCTCTCTCTCTCTCTCTCTCTGCCCCTTCCCTGCTTGCTCTCTGTCTCTCTCTCCAAAAACAAACATTTAAAAAAGAAAAGAAAATGTGCCATTGAGAAAGCCAGTCATTAGCTCCTGTCTCCTCCTTAGCCCGGCATCTCACACCCGTTGAAGATGCCACTGCCACCTGCAGGG
The DNA here is from genome assembly GCF_028018385.1 of Neofelis nebulosa. Lineage (NCBI taxonomy): Eukaryota > Metazoa > Chordata > Mammalia > Carnivora > Felidae > Neofelis > Neofelis nebulosa. The sequence continues at coordinate 5,935,040 of NC_080782.1, read as the reverse complement.
CTGAGCCGGGTACCCGGCCAGACAGAAACTCGGTAACAAGACACACAGTGCAACACCTTGTGCATGGAAGCAACACAGAGAAGGCTGTAAAAAGGTCTGATATAGTCCGAGGTGATGTCAGTGCTTTGTGCAGAAAACAGGAGCACAGTTTCATGAAGGGATTTTTAAAAACTCACATTTCAGATAAAAAAGACTGGGGGAATAAAAAAGTAGCTTACTTCTTTTTCTAGTATTTTATTGTAGAACAGGAGCGAGATTCTCTGAATGTCTTCAGACTTGAGCCATTGCCTGTAAATAATAAGGACAAACATCATTAACCCAACCCTCCAACCAATGAGCTGAAAAACTACTTTTTAAACAGTAACGGGCATCCTTCTTTCTTTATTGTAAATCATCCAAAACTGAAGTTAAAAAAAACCGCATGATGCCAGATCTCTGGATATGGAATCTAGGAAGAAGGGGATGTGCAAATATGACACCCCTCTTTAGGAGTGACCCTCCTTGGAAAACTGGCCATTACAGTCATCATACCAAACTGAAACTCGTGGTCCCAAATTAAATAACTAGGGAAATAGGCCATCAAAAAGATTCAAGTACATCGATAAATTTATTTCCTGACATTTTACTGAAATCACATGGTAGTTTCATCCCTGGAAAATCCGGTTCATAGAAAACTACCATTTTTCTTAGTTTATAGCAAGCAATACATGAGAGCATCAAAACCATTTAGGGTGTCCTCTGAGTTCCGGGAGGGAAGATCTTGCTTCTTTCACACTTACTGAAAATACTTTCACGGTCATGTCTTTCATTTCCATAAAGTAAAAAAGTTTTGTTTGAATGTGGTGTTGAAAAATAGGTAAAAATACTAATACATTAAGTGATCGGTTCAGGCCACTCGCATAATATGGAGATGCAAGTATATATATCCATGCGAACACGTGTGTAATACATATATATCCCTCAGATGTTGAAAAATAACTAAAAATCATATGAAAGTGTGCATTCTGACACGTGGATTGACTTTTAGAAACAGGTTTCAAGAAGCCGGTTGACATAGACAGAGAGCTTCAGGACAAAACTTTTCTCTAGGACGCTTTACACGCTTCCAAGTGGAACAGGGACACCAAGCAAGCCGGGCATGTGATCCATGCCTGGTACGGTCACACACTTGGAAATAAAATAAATGCACACTCGATGAAACAAAGCTGAGTGAAATACGAAGATACACGTTCTTACATCCACGAGTACAGGAATGTAAGGAAAAACGGAAATCTATGTGCCGAGAAAAAAATCTAGAAATCGATACCAACAAAATATATCACCAGCTGGTTTGGGTCATACACGGAGGAATTTACATTTCCACTTCCCTAGCTTTCTTTTTTTTTTTTTTTTTAATTTTTTTTTTTTAACGTTTATTTATTTTTGAGACAGAGAGAGACAGAGCATGAACAGGGGAGGAGCAGAGAGAGAGGGAGACACAGAATCTGAAACAGGCTCCAGGCTCTGAGCTGTCAGCACAGAGCCTGATGCGGGGCTCAAACTCACAGACCGTGAGATCGTGACCTGAGCCGAAGTCGGACGCTTAACCGACTGAGCCACCCAGGCACCCCTACTTCCCTAGTTTTCTTAAATAAATACCTTTCTAATAAAAAAATAAGCTGAGTTATGTATACAGGCATTATAGATATGTGTGTATATATTATATGTGTGCATACATAATGCATGTATAATGCATATGTGCATATATTTACAAGTGCGTATATACGTGTGTATATATAACGTATATGTGCATATATCTACAAGTGAGTACATACGTGTGTATATGTAACGTATATGTGCATATATCTACAAGCGCATATAACCATATATCTACATCTATACCCACATATCAATATAGAGGGAGAGAGAGTATATATATTTGAGGATATTAGGTATAAAACTATGCTTTACATAGGTTTCCAAAAACTGTTGTATCTGTTCAAGTATTTATCAATTCACATGAATTTCTCACTGTGGTTCTTTGGCAATCCATTGTGGCCTACGGATTTCGACTCCCTGAGGTATGTTTGGGGGCTAGGGATTTGAGGATCCAGGAAAGAAGGCCAAGTCAACGATTGCGCTTTGCCTTGTAATCGGCAAGTCCAGCCGCCTACTGATTTTGGGTGACGGGGGTGGGGGGGTGTCTCTAACTGTACACAGACGCTTCCCATCGGGGCTAATGACTGGTTAACCCAGGAGACCAGCACATTCGTCCAGGTCTACCGGGACAGCCCTGCGTCCAGAACCTCGCACCACATGTGCACCGCCGTGAGCCTGACGCACCCACAGATCTACGCTACAGACAGCACACTTCCCAGCGAGGCACAGAGGTCAGTGATGTGTTCTAGGAATGATGGCCATTGAAAGTGAGAACCGTAAAAATGCCTTTTGGTTCAAGGCATAAGCTTTAGCTATCAGGGAAACAGACTTTTCTGGGTATTTCTTATTACCGTACCAGCTGCAAGAAGCATGGTATTGTTCCGTTCAAGGAGAATGGCTGGAGAAATAAAAGGTTAGTTAAACAGCAAAAAGAGCAGAAAATAAAATCAAAGATACATTTTAAGCACATTCATTTTCAGAACCGTGTGCTCGTTATGAATATCAAACTATGAATAATGTATGGAGGAAACATATTCAAAATACTTTTTTTTTCCTTTATTGAGAGAGAAAAATCTAATTTCGAAGTGCCTCTGGGCAACCTCAGATTGGAAATAAACTAAGAGCGAAATATATCAAGGAGAAGTAAAAGCGGCTCCCGAATGAACAGGGCCTCGGGTCCAGGGCTGGTTTCCCCTACCTGCCTGTGTCCTGCGGGCGGACGGGAAGTGCTCCAGGCCAGGCCTCACTTCCCTGTGTCCCTAACACTTAACACCGAAGTTTCGTCAGCCACGAGTGCTGGGTTCTTCTGACCTTTTCCTCGGAAGGAAGGAGAGTGTATTCTTCTCGCAGGCTTTGCCATCAGAGGGTCTCTGAGATGGCCTCAGCTCCCTTCACTGACGAGCCGGACACTCAGATATTTGTGTGATTTGCATGTTTGGAATAGGAAAGGTTAGTGGGGGCTGATAAGGTCAAATATGATTTTTGGGAACTGGAACTACAAGAGAGGCAAAGAAGGGAAAAGAAAGGAAGAAGGAGGAAGGGAAAGGGGAAAGAGGGAATGGAGGGGGAATGTGTGTTTTACTTATGGGGTCCTGACATGGTTCCTGACCCAGGAGGCCTATGGGATGAAGAAAATCAACCCCACTCCTGGGCTATATAATGAGCGAGTCTCTATTTAAAAAAAAAATTTTTAAGTTTATTTATTTATTTTGAGAGAGAGAGACAGAGAGAGAAGGAGAGAGAGAGAATCCCAAGCAGGCTCCACGCTGTCAGCGCAGAGCCCAAATTGGGACTCAAGCTCACAAACTGTGAGATCACGACCTGAGCCAAAATCAAGAGTCGGCTGCTCAACCGAGCCACCCAGGCGCTCCAAGTGACTCTGAATTAATTTATACCAAGGTTTTTTTTTTTTTTTTTTTTTTTTGTGCTAGGCCCAGCTCAAGCAAAGATTCAAGCAAAGATCCTGAACAAGATCCTGACTTGAATGAGGGGACTCAGTACACGTACATCCTTACCCAGAATTCTTCTGGCACGTAAGCATGTAGGTTCTCACGGCAAAGAGGCCACTATAAAATAGAGAGAGGACCCCTTTCCTATGGTGATGACTGGAGGTTTCTATTTCCCCCCAATTTGCATGTTGAAGGCCTAACCTGAAGTGCGGCTGTATCTGGAGATGAGGCCTCTATGGAGGTAATCAATGTTCCATCAACGTGGCCTGAATAAGGGTGGGGCCCTGATGGGAAAGAATTAACGTCCTTATAAAAAGAGACATCAGAGAGTTCTCTCTCTTTCCCTGCACAGCCTCAGGAAGAGGCCATGTGAACACAGCCAGAAGGTAACCTTCTGCAAACCGAGGGGTTAACTCTCACCAGAACGCGACCACACCGGCACCCTGATCTTGGACCTCCAGCCTCCAGAACTGTGAGCAGTAAATGTCTGCTGTTTCAGTCCCCCACCGCCGTCCGTGCTACTCTGTCACGGCAGCCCGGGTGCTCTACAACACCTCTCCAGGCAGTATTGAAACTGAAGGCTTCGGTGGCCTGAACGGTGTACTAAGGTCCGTGGCACTGGGGAAAGATGGTCTACAGAACCCAGGCTGAGATAAATGCTGCTGGACAGGTGGTGTCTCAGTGTGGGGGGCCCAGCCTGCCTCAGCCCTGCGGTCTGAGATGCTCTGGTCTGTCTGTCCTACGCTGGCACATCAACTCCGCCCACCGCACATATTTAAACTTGGCGCACAAGCTCTTCATGAACCCTCCAGCTCGTTTCCTTCAGCACGAAGGCCACGGTCTTTCCCTCTTAGAACTTTTCACATTACTTCTTTCTGTTTTTGCTTAAAAAAAAAAAAACCAAAAAACCAAAAAACCAAAAAACCAAGGGGTGCCTGAATGGCCTAAGTGGGTTAAGCGTCCGACTTCGGCTCAGGTCGTGATCTCACAGTTTGTGAGTTCGAGCCCCGCGTCAGGCTCTGTGCTGACAGCTTGGAGCCTGAAGCCTGCTTTGGATTCTGTGTCTCCCTCTCTCTCTGCCCCTCCCTTGCTTGTGCTCTGTCTCTCTATGTCTCTGTCTCTCTCTCTCAAGAATAAATAAACATTAAAAAAAAAAAAAGAAAAAAAAAAGAAAAAAAAAACAAATTTGGGAGAACCTGGCATGGCAGTCCCATCCTCAAGATAACCATATAGAATGAATGCCCCTTTATTAAAGTTAGTCTTACAGGAAAGCCCACCTCCTCTAGAGAAAATGCCCCTAGAGGGGATGGCCTGGGCACCTTTGACCATGAGGCCTCCCTTTTCCCACAATGAGGCTCTGAGAGAAGCTTCTGGCAAGTCTCCTCTGTGCAGAACTATCAATCATGCTTTCTTCTTGTCACCTCGCCTTCCAGACTAAGTCAAATCTCTCGCACCTCCGCCCTGAGCACGTGTGCGGTGACTTCTCTCCCTTAGGGCTTTGCGAGGGGACACTGCGCCTTGTGTCCTGGATGTCAAGCACATGCTGACACTGCCCAGCCCTTAACAAAATGCTTGATAAATGAGTAAATGAATGAATACATGAAAATCTGCATATAAATCACGGTTTCCTGCCCACTGCAGAAAATGACAGAATGGTACGTCAAGTCTGGGGTCTCTGTGGAATCCTCAAGTGGAAGTTCAAAGACAGAAGACCATCATACGAAGGCACGAGAGCAGGTGATGAATAAGGTCTAACAGAATGGGAATGAGTCTCGTTAAAAAATATATGCAAAGCAGCTTCCATTTAAACACTTCCCTTTTGGCTTTTGAGTACAGCAGGACATTTCTCCCTATTTCGCTTCTGAAATATGTTGGGAAAATTACAACACAAGCAGTTACACCAACATCAAACATCACCTTAGAATAAACCTACGTTAAAACATGAAGGCGGTCGCTCCGCATGTATTTGAATACGAAATGATACAGTACAAACAGACAATCTGAAGGCCACCTCGACAAAAACAAAGCCAAGCCAACGATTATACTACCTAATGATTCCTTCAGTAGGAACACTCTAAAAGGTGGACACAAAGGTAGTTTAAGAAGGTACGGGTCCTGTGGGAAGACATGCTGAGGCTCGTTTTAGACGTGGGTTTTCTATTATTACTGTGATTACAGTCATGGGCTAAACGTGGTCAGGAACAAGGTGTTCTCTTTCTTCCGACGTTGTGTTTTCTTCTGGTGGGTCACAGAGTAGTAGGTGCGGTTTCCTCTGGTTGAACGAATATATCCTTCCACCCATATCACACGTCATCAGGCTCCACCCTGGGTTTTAGCTGCCAGATTCCAGGTCATCATGTTTCTCGGTTCGTGATGTGTTGAGGTTTCGATTGGGGCAGAATTGAGGCTGACTTTTATACTGCTGTTGGTGCCAGGCAGAGCAGAGCATTTGTCTGGGCATTGCTGGCGTGTCCTGAGTGCTCCAAGACGGGGCGGGGGGGGGGGGGGAGGCTTTCTCTATTTGGAGCACAATGAGGGGCTCCAGACACGTGTTAATTGAACACGTTAGCATATGTGAATTATAGCTCTAGTACAATCAAGATAACTTTATTATCTCTGCAATCACACACACACACACCCTATGTACACATACATATACACTCATGACAGTCCTTCATAAGCTGTGTAAATATTCTAAAACGAATGCTTATAAGGAACAATCTAGAAAAGGCACACAGTTTTTAAAGCTGTGTAACGTAATTCTGGAAGCAGGGAGTTTAGGTGAAAACCATTCGTACTTTTCATGAATCAACTTTCATGATAAAAATCGTGGGAAGTTTTCCATTATGTCTTTTCATTTGGACCTATGGATGTGCTTGCTACAATTTACATTAAAAACGCTTTTACTCAGCGTCTAATGGGTACCAGGCACCATACTGTCACCCATCTTTTGCCCTCCAGGAATTCAGCCATGCCACATGGACCCACGGAGAATTTCAAGGCCAATGAATGTAGTTATTGTGTCCAGGCTGCGAAAGGTGCCACCTTCTTTACATGGTTCCCCTGCATCTGTCTCCTGGACCATTTAAAACTACACTGGCAACTCACAGACTTCACAGACTGAACGCCATATTGTCCCCCAAAGAACCCTTCATCTTCCCACTGCTGCCACAAATTCAGATTCTAATGCTCAAAACCTCTCTTCGACAACGGAGAACGCAGGTACTTCCACGGTCCCTGATTTTTCAGTGGAATAAATGCATTTTCAATAGATACATAATCCAACTCAGATTTTCCCATAGGGCATTCCTATCGGTCTTTAAAAAATCTTACTTACTGACCATATTTCGCTCTGATTTTTCTGTGTTTACATCTCATGTTGTTTATCAGTAATCTACTTGGAGAGGATTTCTTGGGGAGGGATTAAAATTTTTCTAATTGACGGAAGCTGTTATTAAGGACAACTGAGGTGAAATGAAAGCCTCTAAAGGAATGGCTTTGTCATGGTAAGTATTACAGAGTTTCAGGTAAAATTCTTGGAAGGCGTGACATGATTTCCACATACTAGGGTTTGAAATAAAAAACGTGTGATAATTTAAGGTTGAGAAGTACTCACTTTTGTGCATTAATTCCATCAATTGCTTGAATCATCCTTTCATTTAACTCTTCCTCAAATCTCTTCTTTTGCGACTTGGTTCTACGTGAAAAGGGAAATATTATGATAGAGATTATGACGAAACCGAATACTAAGTCCATATTTCTGTGATGCCAAAACCTCTCTTTCGTTCTGCCCATTGAATTCAAAAAAAGGCAAAATGAAACAAGAGTCTATGAGCAGCCTTTACTCTATTAACACTGAGCCACTCTGCCGATTGAGCGAACTGACTAGAGTTTTTTGGTGCAATAAATGTTGCCTCACTATTCACTTACAGCGAAACGATACCAGGCGTTAAAAAGCCACGCTGAAAGATATGTACTTGGTGTTTACGATAAAAGAACTTTCTGTCCTAGGAGATGCATTAGCCCTTGACGTGTTGCCTTTGTAAACTTTATTTTATGACAGAACACCCTGGTTTTGGAAATTCCCCTGTAAAAATCTGGTCTGGTTGAAGAAAAAAAAAAAAGAAAAAAAGCTATGCCTTGTTCATGTTTCCCTTGGTCAGTTTTCAAAAATTTGCAGAAGTACAGTCTTCCTCGAGGCATATCAAAACTTAATTGTATGCATGTAAATCTTTCTCAGTATTCAAATCACAGTTCATGGGGAAAACCCCACATATATCTGCAGACACTCACTTGGTCTTAGAAGAAAATAATCTTTAAAAAAAAAAAAAGAAGAAAATAATCTTCAGCCATAATAAAGGATGCCTTGTAAATACATTAAGTCAAAAGAATGTGTTCTCTGAGTTAATCTGACCATTAGCATAAGAATGATATAAAGGAGAAAACCAAAATAATCCCTATTTTCTAAAAGTTAAACAGCCGTGGTACCGAGTGAAAGCACAGGGGAGCGTCACCAAACTGGCCTGACCCAGCCTGTGCACCACATCATCAAGCCACCTCGTCCAAAGTGGAGACAGCACTAGGCTTCTCTGTGCTCTGGTGGGTTAAAAAACTCATCGGATGGGCCTTCTATTCTGGAAGAACAGTAACTCCTCTGATTTCAGACAAGAATAGCGTTACGTATTCAATGTCACGGCTAGCGGTAATTAAATCTCATGAAAGTATCATGGACGAGACGGATGGGCCTTCCCAACCCATCCCTGTTTGTGGGTTGGTGCCCTCAGGTCCTGCCTTTTTTAAACAGGCCCAGGGCATCCCTGCTCCAAGAGCAGAATGATAGGAGGCGATCTGATCCCAGACAGGAGCAAACGAAGAGGTCTTAGCATGCCAGATTCTAAGCTGTTGAAGAAGGCAAATTAATTTTTACCCTTCTTTTTTAAAGAGCAAGATACTTAGCAATCATCTAGGATGGTTCATTCTCGCTTCCGGGCAAGGAGCTGCCTTCAGTTTTCTTTTTAGCAGCGCTATGCTTAGGCTTGACTTTGCGGACTTCAATTTGGTGTCTGTTCTTTATCACAAAGTCTCACTGAATCGAAGAATAGTGGAGGTACCTGGAGACTCACAGGAAAATGTCATCGTTCAATGCTACGCCCGGGGCTAACAACAGCACTGCCTCTGTGGATCTGTTTTAGGATTCGTTTACATAATGTGCGGCACTCAATGCTATAAAGGTAGCACATGACGTAGCCGATAAATGCATATTATTACACAATCCTCTGTATTTACTGGTTACCTGGATAATAATTCTTAACACATAGTTTCCTTATCTCTGTGATTCTGTGATCTCTGCTATGGCAAATGATAGGATACCCCTGGAGGTGAGAATCTACCAGCAGGAGCTCTTAGTTTGCCAGCTAAGGCTTTGTTTCCCAGACTTCAGGCATTTCTGACTCTCCAGTCTTGTGTTCTGTCACTGCCCCCCTCCCTGCTTTCCAATTTCCCTCCATCCTTTCCTCTGAGCTCTTTCCCCAACTGACCCAGTCCGTGCCGTGGCTACTGTATCTGAGGATAGAGTGTGATCTCAGATAACGTTCAACACCAGGTGATGCCGACTCAGTAGCCAGGCTGAAGGCACAGAGAGATTTTATGACATAGGCCACTTCAGGAAGCCGGGACACGTGAAGACAGCCTAGTTGAGTCCGATTTGGAAGTGGAGCTCTCTGTGAGGCCCTGGGGCCACCAAAGATCCAACCACCACAGAGGAAAGTAGAGTCAACATGGAAGAGGCTCCTAGCAAGGCAGGCGTGATAGAAGAGCGGTGGGGAGCGCAGAGTTTGGGGTCACAAATCTGGGCCTCGCCTCTTCCAGCCGTGTAGCTCCGGGCATGCTCCTAACCCCGCTCGCCTCTATTTCCTCCCTTCTCAAATGGTAATGGCATAGCAGCGTCTATGCTGGAGTCACGCTGTAGGGATGAAATTAGATTCTCCGTATGCCTGGTCCCGATCCAAAGGATGGCTTATTATCATTGTCTTCCAGACAGCACTCGTCCCGGAAACCACTGCCCACCCACATCGTATTGGCACCGCACGAGGGATTTCCTGCTTTGATTTCAGTAAACAGACCCTTGAGGCAGAGCCGCAGGGAGGATGAGACAGATCACAGAAGGAATACGGACTCTCAAGTGAAGACGCCTAAGAAATTTCCGTGGACAGTTCCTCGCTGATGGACTAGCATCTTACTGGCTTGATGAGTCACGCCTTGTCAGGGCATCTTACGGGGTCCATGATATTTCCAAATTAGCTCAAGTTCTCTTTAATATGGCACGTGCCACTTAAAGAATATTTCAAAAGCCCAAGAACCCAATATCCTTATAACATAGGACTCTGAGTATTAGATCTCAATATTACAATTTCAAATCTTCCCCCCAAAATACAAATTAGAGCTCATTCCGACAAATAAAGTCACAGAGATGATTCTGGAATAAGGTCACTGTTTGCAAGGAGGTAGCAGGAAACAATCTAATTGTGTTTAATTTTACTTGGATATAATGCATTTTCTACAGAATAAATGCACTTCTCTGTGGGGAAAGAAAGGCTGACTTAAGTTTTGGGCTTTTCATGAATTATCCTAATGACTTCAATAAGAAATATTTAACTCCCCCAACCAACATGGATGTGAAAAACTGAACCCCAAAACCAGAGGAACATGAAAAAGAGTTAGTGACTGTGATTGTGTGGTTGATGGCGACAGGGGACCTGTGGACACTTGGGTGAACCTTTTTTCTTTTTTTTTTTTTGAGCAGGTCGGGCAGGCCTTATTTTCACTATAGAAAGGTTGGATTTCTCTTGCTTTTATCTCCAAGATTCCACACATACGAAAATGTAATTTTAAGCAACATACTCATTTTAAGAAAATTCATTTTTTTTACTACATATTAAGGTTAAGAAGAGTCATTTTTAAGGAAAACAATTTAAAGTTCTAAGGTATTTACCAGGTGCCTTTTTCCATTTCGCTCTTTTAGACCTAGTAACGTCACATTAATAATTACATTTTTAGAAGCTGAAAACAATCAAATCGAGCTTTTCACAAGCAGCTGCTCTTTTTAGAAGTGGCCTTCAGAGTTACTCTAATTGATGATAATTACTTTCAGAAATATTTAAAAAAAAAAAAAACCCAAGCCTTTAAAAATCAAAAAGTGGGACAAATAACATACCTTAAGGTACGGTTTTGAAAATTATGCTGACCCATTGGCACATCCTATTTAAAAAAAAAAAAAAAGTTATTAGTTTCCAAAAACATGCTTTAAAGAATGATGTTTCAGTGATGATCATTTATAACATTATTTCTTCTTTTATCATGGAAAGCATCATTTAGGTAACAAATAATTACCCCTGTGGAGAAGAATAGCTTATGTGAAATGTGAAATGTGAAAAGGATTTTGTGAATGTGAAAAGGATTAAAAGCTCAGTTTATACTTGGAATGTTGGTGTCATCTATAAACTCTGGATGTTAGAACTATCAGAGTTGTTGTCTGGAACTTTAAAATTTACATCCTGATATTTGCAGGTACGATTTCCCACAAGGGGCCTCAGGCAACTGCTGTGAGAGTTACTGCAGACAGCTTACAATCCTGTGAAAATGGAGTCTGACGTCAGACAGGTACTCAAACGTTCTTGAAAACACACACATCACCACAAAATGTACAGTCAAGCGTCATGCCCGAACTGGGCTGTCAAGAGACGGTGCCCTCAGTGAACTATGCAACAGCATGACTCACTGATCGAAAAGAAGAAATCCACACCCGAGTGTGCCAGCAGTTTCTGAAAAGGGACTGGGAGAGAGACACTGGTCAGGGTTTATCAGTGGGGGACCCACTGCCGAATGTTCAGTAGACTTACGAAAACCCGGAAGACCCCCTTTTATACATTTGTGGTGGAAATTAAAATAAAAGTTGAGACAAAGCTGCTCCAAGTGGCTCCAAAGAAACTTTTCTTGGCTGCTTTATCTACAGCATTAGATTAGGAAACATAGGTAGCCTAGGGAAAGGTACGGTATATATATATATATTTTTAAAAATAACTGAACTCCAAGTTTTATTACATAAGGTAAAATAATGCATTATTTACCAGCTCTATCAATGTTGAATCGGGAGTCAGTGGTGTTCTGCAGAGGGGATTAGATAAAAGAAATAACTTTTGGCAATGATACTGTTTGACCCTGGAATGTATTAATAAGAATGACCATGGGGTCTTTGTCAAAGTGGGTAAGGGATACAGCCAAGCTGTATCATGAACTGTAGACCCTGAACTTGCTTCTCATTCCTTCCGCAACTAAAACCTTAGCATAACAGGGCATCGCTCTCCCCTGGTGCCCTGAACTCTTGGTCTATTACTCCAAAGCATTAATTATGCCATGCCCTTTCCTTGCTAAAGATCCTCTGATGACTTCTCACTACACTTAGAACGGTTTCCGCACAATGGCCTCAGTGCATCTCATCCTTGATGACCTCTGTTCCTTACTGTTGATGAAACTAACTGCCACATCAGCCTCCTCTCTGCCCCCCGAAGACTTCAACTCATTACTATGTTGGGGCCAGTGGATTGATCTTCTCCACCTCCTCCCCAGTTTACTGCTCTCTTTCTCTGAGACATCCCCAAGAGTCGCCACAAAGACATCTCTTTCCCAATGACATCTCCATTTCATTTTCATCATCATCGACCTCAGCAGCAGCGGAAATGATCTTGTTGGTTGCCTGGTTTCTGACTTAGGGTCTCTTGCTTCCCAACAGACTGGAAACTGCTCTTGGACCTGTCCTGGCAGTTTCCCTGGTTGACCGATGGGTGTGATCTTCTGTCAGATCACGTTTACTTGTTAGTTGGGAAAAAACACCAAGGAAGTTGAGAGGAAAGATATAACCAAGTCAAAACAAGTACGTGGATCTGGGGGCCTTGGGTGTTGTCACTCTGAGCTGCTGGGAGTAGGGAGCACAGGGCAGATGGGGAAAGTTCGCGGCTGCCTAACAACCTGAGGGTTATGTAACATTCCATTTTCTTTTCTGCCTCAACTGCATCCCTGGTACAATTAACTCCATCGTATGTGAAATTTTACTCACAGATCATTTTAAAATCAAACGTCATTGCGATTATTCTAAGTGCTTCATCATTTTCCGTTTTCTGGTCCCTTGTGGGTCTTTCTATTTTCTCTCTGCATTTCAGCCATCTTATTGAGAGTGTCCCTGTTATAAAGCGCTTTGGCACTTTGTTATCTATTAGAAGTTGGGAGTGACATAAATAAGGAACTACAACAATAGAATGTTCGCTGCCCCTGACACAGCTTGAACATTTCCACAATGAAAAGACAGTCTGGATGCTGTGTTTCAAACCGCAAGGGCATGATGCCTTCATTTGTTCTTTTATTAGGATGCGCAGGCTTTCTTACTTCCTGAGAGCAAACAAACAAACAAAATACCACCATAAAAAGTTCAATTGTATTTGGTTGCTAATAAGTGAGTTAAATAACAAGTAAGCAAACTGGTCCTGGGTTACAGAGTTATAATGTAAAATCACTCTGGTTGAAACCCTTAGCAAGGTGAGCCTGGCACTCATTCACACCTCGACAGCTGTTTCTAAGGGGTCTTCTCTTCAAGGAGGAGAAGGGGTTAGGCTTGTTTCACTGCAGACCAGTTATTCTGACAGGAGATGCCCAGCCTTCTGGTTTAGGAAACTAGCTTGGGTCTGGCACGCGCCTGCGCTCTGGAACACAGGGAGAGCTCACCGTGGTGCTGATCTTGCCGTTCTCCGTGGTCATGCTATCTCGGTGATGCAGGTGTGCAAAGGGCTTGGCTGCTCCCCAGGACTCCAGGTACCGGGTCATGCGGACGGAAGCCCTCATCTTGGCTCCATCGAGGGTGTGGCGAGGTCTGAAGAGGTGAGGACTCCGTCGTTCCCCCTTGGGGTGAGAAACAAAGCATTACACCTGGCATACCAGAGGGGCAGAACTTCTCCTTCCTGCCCCCTCGCCCCAACTAAGCGATTCCTCCCACATCACCCCCTCACTCCCCGTGGCTTCTGTCCTCACTCCTTCAGTGTGACTGGTTCCCAGTGTTACAAGCTGCTTGAGCTGAGTGATTTTTTTTCCCCCAAATAGCAAAAGATAACTGTAATTTAAACTTAGGAAAAAATAAGCCATTTTCATGGGCCTTTTTATAAAGTAAATTCTTAAACCAGATAGGCTGATCTGTTTCAACTTTTTCTTGGTGACTGTGGTTTCCTAAAGCGACAGGTGTTAGAGATCGGGGCTGTTTTATGATGCTAAACGGTCTTCCTCATCTGTGTTCTGGTATTCTTTGCCTGAACACAATGTTCTTTGTACACATTCATTTATTTATTTATTTGATTCCTCCCTCTGCCTATCGCCCCACAGGTCTTCTTGACTGTCACTCGTCTGTCTCCAAATCAACTGTCAAGTTAGCTGCAAGTGTCTTCCCAAAGGGGACCCTGGAGTTTCAGGGAGGTTACCACGAGTGAACATCCATACACTTGGTCTTGCTGATTTTGTTTCTTGCTGATATATTGCACCTACCAGCCGGCTGTGTGACATAAGAGAAGTCACATAACCCCTAGGAGCTGCAGATTCTTAGTCTGCAAATAGCAGTGACACTCTTTTGGCAGGAATTTGAGAAGGGCTGTGAGAAATGAGAGCTCCAAGCCCTTGCTCTGGCCTGACACTTGGTGCGAACAGAACAAGAGACAGCTCGTAACTTTCTTTCTGGGTGGCTTGGACGGTCTTCCAGGTAACGGAGGATTTTATCGCATCAAGTTCACCCTGTCTGCACATACATGCACTCACACGAACGCACCTGTGACATTTAGTTGCCACTCTTTTAGGTATTTCTTCCTTTCCTTCTTCTTATATGTTCATCCCGCTTCATCTCATTAGATTTTTATCATCCGAATTCCTGAGCAAAACCTTCTGTCTTTATGTAATTTCCCAACTGCCAGGGTGGGCACACTGAGGGACTTTCAGGAGCATCGTGGACTAAGTTATACATTGACTAACGCTGACTAACACATACAACCTGTCATATAGACAGTAATCTCATCACACAAACATTTTTTCCCAATGTTTTCTTTAATGTTTTAACTTATTATAAAACACGTTCCATAATTAGATGGCCGCATGCATTTACAGTAATTTTAGAGGCAAAGACTAGTAGCACATTAAACTGATTCTCGACTAAAAACACTTACCTGTATCAGTAATTTGCCCTTTTCCCTTTTAAATCACAGAAGTCATAGGCTAATTATAGACTCTTTACAGTACTGACCTTGGGGTTGATTACAAAGTAGGTTTTCACCAGGTGCTGTTTTAAATATGGGTCTCTGATATCCCCATCTCCTTCCTCCACTTTATAAGCGCCATTCAAGTGTTCCAAGGTGACAGAAGAAATGTGAACACGTCTGAAATTCCATTTTAAAACCATAATCAAGATAAACATGGATACACATGAAGATTTTTCTGTTTACTTGTGATGTCAGGAATCATACCTTCTCCCCCCACCCTCCCGCCCCAGTGAAGGAAAGATTGTATAAGGCTGTATGTTCTTGGTAAAATTGACTGTAAGGTTTATATTTTATGAAATGGGGCTCTGGATAGATGCTCACAGAGGTCATGAGACATTAACATTTGGAGCTTCTCTGCATTTACGGAAACCTGCACGGTGGGTGTGGTGAATTACAGCCAATAAAACTCGATCATATTGAAGTTTTGTGCGTGAGGATATTTTTGGAAACATATGCCAGAGGCATTCTCGGGAGTATGCTGATCTACACACAACTATGGATGACTTAGTTCCATGCTTCCCACGCTTCTCCAAATTATTGCACTTGCATCAAAATCCTCTTGTCTGAAACATGCTCTTCTAGCCACAGGTAGCTGCTACCTCGTCCTCATTTCAATAGTACTGGTTTCAGAGGTCATTGGTCAAGAGAAATGCCATTGCACTGCGTTACAAAACATCTTTCCCTTCGGGTACTATTTACGAATTTGCAAATAAAAGTAATTCAGGATCTGATATCCAGAGTCTTTTGACCTTGGGTCATGGGGTGGTGGAACTGAGTGACACTTGAGAGTTCAAGTTTATCGGATTAACGTAGGAGATCACTAGGGCAGGAATAACATGCTACTAACGGAGGCAACAGAAGCCGTCAGACATGAGCAGTCAATCCCTCGTTAACCTCTTGCCGATCATTCATTTCTAATCATGCGCACAGCCTGAAGAGAGAAATCCAGTCCGGCCTTACCCAGGAACCCCTCCGGCTTCCATGTGATTGGCTAAGGTAACGTCATGTGACCATACGTCATACTGCCACTTCTGCAGACCGATCACGCCGCAGAGGACGTTCCCAGAATGCACTCCGACGCGCATGTTGATATCCACCCCGGTGGCGTCCCTCACTTTCCTAAAGAGAAGGCAGGCAACGTCACCATCCGGGGATATCGTCTTCTTCCTGTAACTCTTGGGCAATTTTCTGGGCATTTTATTACTCAGAATTTCTCAGACTGCTGGAAATACAGTCCTGACTTCTTCCCGGGGCAGAAGATTGCAGCTCTGAGCCAAGAGAAAGGGCGTTTTCTTCCTGGTTACTCCCAGACTACACCAAAAGCTCCCAAGCTGTGGCTCTCCAGCCACATCAGGCCAGACTGTCAGCACTAATGTAACCTTTTGGCTGTAGCTTCTACTTTTTCAACAAATATGTGTATCAGGCACCTGTCACGTGTGGACACCTGCTCCGAATTTTCACCCTAGGATCGTGTGACATTGCCTCGTATTATCAGAAACGGTCTGAGATGCCATATAGGATTCTAGCACTCGGCACAATGTACACCTCCAATGAATATTTTCTGTCGATAAGGGACAATATGGCTTATTTAATAAGCCTAATAATGACTTCAGCCTGAATAGGAATTTCTTAACAAACTAACCATGACTTCAAAGTGCTTCAATCGTGCACATTCTTTAACAACAACAACAAAACTCCATAAAAGTTTTAACGGTGCATAAGGTATCATTAAAAAGAAACTAACTTTAGGGGTGCCTGGGTGGCTCAGTTGGTTGAGCCTCCACTTTGGCTCAGGTCATGATCTTGTGGTTCCTAAGTTCGAGCCGCGTGTCGGGTTCTGTGCTGACAGCTCAGAGCCTGGAGCCTGCTTCAGATTCTGCTTTCCCTTCTCTCTGCCCCCTCCCCTGCGCGCTCTCTCTCTCTCTCTCTCTCTCTCAAAAACTGAATAAACATTTAAAAAATTTTTAAAAACTAATTTAAAAAAATCATTTGAGAAACACTTTAGGACCCTATTAGCAACTCCTTTACAGAGACAAATGAAGAACGTCCTTTAATAGCAGCTGGAAATGCTTGTTTATTTCTGCCAGCTAAATACATTTATCAATTAAAATATTACTGCAAGTATGGAGAGGTGCCCGGTACATGGAGAGAACTACCCCAGAGGAGACGTGGAAGGAAGCAATGACGTTGATTGCAACCCAGCAGAGAGAAGGTCACCAGGTGTGGGCTACAGTAAATAAACATCTCAAAATGATGTAGGCCGGGATATCATGCTTCAGTGACAAAATGACATCATTTGAACAAGCTAAAAATGGTAAGAAATGGACCCGCAGTATAAAAAGAAATGGTTTCCCGTAAGAAGAATCTAATAAACTGTTCCTTCCCCTCCCTCCCCTCTCTTCCCTTCCCTTTCTCTTTCCCTATAATCCCATTCTGTTTCACAAAACAGATCACAACCTATTCGGTACCAGCAATTCATCCAAACTCTTCCGTCCACATGATGGGCCAGAGCCTCCACATGACATTGGAGAGCTGCGTTCACCCCCCCCCCCCCCCCACTCCATCCTCCATCAGCAATGGGTGCGTATGGCTGCCTGGGCACCATATGGGCCGTAGCTCTGGGCCTTTGCTCGAGGTGGTCCCTCGAAAGTTCTGCTCCTCACTGCCCTGAGCCTCTCTTTCCTGACAGGGCGCAGATGTCACATGGCCTTCCACGAGCAGCTTAGGCACGACCTCATTGGGGAAGGGCTTCTGCGTTCTCCTTGTGGGTTGATGTGGGAACCCCACCTCTGTGCTCCAGCCTCTCTGAGTATAGTCGAAACTCCCCGTCTGTGTCCACATCTGCTTTCAGAGTATCAGGCCCATGGAGACACAGACCTAGTCTGAGTGGTTTGTATACCCATCAGTGGATTCAGGGTCTAGTACAACATAGACACTTGGTATAAGTTTAGTAATTGATGAATTACTGGCCATTTCTGAAGGATTTACTGTGTTTCTGTCTTTGGGAGATAATGATCCTGAAAAGTTTGTCATAGAACCTGTAATTGTTCTTAAGATTTTCTGTTATTGAGACAGAACAGTTCCAACCACATGGCATTTCCGTTTATCAAATATGGTCAGCAGAAAGTCACGAGGGAATAAGAGGCTCGATGACGCACTCTGTGGTTGGCCACTTTGACAGAACTGACTAGTGAAAGATTTGGCTCTTTAAAACCATCTCCATGGCCTTTATGTCTTTTTTAGAAAAATGGGTTGATCAAGGGTTCAAATGAATTGACTGACCAAATGTTTTAATGGATTTGGATGCAACCTGGGTGATCTATAGAAAAATACTGAAATAGTTGCTTAAAGCTTGCAATAGTAGACAATGTGGGCGCCTGGATGGCTCAGTCAGTTTAGCGTTAGACACTTGATTTTGGCTCAGGTCATGATCTCATGGCTTGTGAGTTCCAGCCCCATGCATGGAGCCTGCCTGGGATTCCCTCTCTCTACCCCTCCTCTGCTTATGCTCCGTACCCCGCCCCCTGGTCTCAAAATAAATAAATAAACTTAAAAAATTATAGTAGACCATCTCTTCCGTTTCAGAGGAACCCTAGTCACTTATAAAGTCAGGGCTCTGCATATTACTTTTTTTTATTAAAAACAGTTTACACTTTCATGACAGGGAAAAAAAAATCTCTCTAAGCCTTGGGAAGATTCCAAACCACAGCTGACGTGCTTCCCTGTGGTGCTTGGCTAATAGAGAATGAGGTGTTGAACAGGTGCGGAGGTCCAAACACGGAGGAAAAATACAGACAAATGTTCTTTGATCCATGTTGCTGGTTCCTAGGAAAAACCTGAGAAAATATGGCAGAATTCTATGTTCAAGCGTACCCTTTCTGTCCACCAGCTTAAAAACTTAGAATTCTTGCATTCATCCTCATCGTATGGCTCAATAAGTGGGAAGAGAAATATTTGCCCTTGTATTTTAGAAGAACAAATAATTCCTGACATTTGCTGAGATGCCCTCTCTTTTCCTGCCCTTTATTGTAAGTGCAACAAAATAACCTATTACTGATTATTTTGTCAAATGCATATGAGCTGAACAGATGACCTACACCAGGGAGACAATGTGGAAGCTCTTGGTCAAGGAGTGGCAGCTCACGGAGACACACAACCGTCGCCTAATTTGAAGCTTAAATTTAGTTTAATAAGCAAGAGTTCTGGAAAGTTTCCTCCAATCTTTTAACATTACTGAGATTCTGGACGTGTGAGATAGTACTTATGCATCTATGACGGATGGATAAATAAAACGTGATATATACATACAATGGGATCTTATGCCACCATAAAAGGAATGAAGTAGTGACACATTCCGCAACGTGGATGAACCCTGAAAATGTGATACTATGTGAAGTAAGCCATACTCTTAAACAATAAATATTGTGACTCCACTCATACAAAATATCTAGAAAAGGCAAATGCATAGAGACAGAGAGTAGAAAAGGAGTTACTAGGGGCTGGGAAGAGAGGGGAAGGGGAGTTCTTGCTTAATGGGTATGAAGTTTCTGCTTGGGAGACGACAAAGTCCTGGAAGTAGATAGTGGTGATGGCTGCACACATTTTAAATGTGCTTAATGCCATGGAATTGTACACGTCAACTTGTTAAAGGGCAACATTTATGCTATGTGTATTTTACCACAATAAAAAAATAGAACAGAAAAAAATTACTGATGAACTGGTGACATGTGAATGCACAGAATGTAAACATTCTTTCTCCGAGAAGCTCTTTAACATGCTGGAGTAAGGAAAACATAGCAGAATTGGAAAACAGTTGCTTCAAAAGCAGAAGTAAAATTTTAGTAAAAGGGTGGGTTGTTTAATCCAGTATATTACTCATGCACACAATAAGTATATTTGTCCTTTACAAAGTCTTTCCACATCAACTGGAAAAAGAAATCCAGAAAAAAATGCTTTCCTTCACTAGAATCCATTTCATCCCGTGTTCAAAACTAACACCGGGGTTGCCTCCGGGGACAGGTTATAAATTTGAGAAAACCTATTAGCTTTACTGATTAGATTCACTCACATGGTCTAGACCAATGGTGTCCGAAATAGTTAATTACTACGGGCACAAAGTAAAAATACTTTTCATGTCGGAGAAGACAAATGAGTTACTTATGGGAAGAAGCAGGAAGAACAAGGTGATTCCCACACGATGGATTTTGGGTGTGAAGCAGACTAATCCTTCTTCAGTTCTTTCTTCAGTTCCACTTAATTCATCTGTCTCCCAACGCTGTTCTGCCCACAGTGGTCTAAGCTTGGGATCTGGACAACTGAGGCTTCCCACACTCAGTGGAGGCAGTGCGGGCTTCAGTATTTATTCCTGGAGAGCCTTGGGAAAGCCCCCACAAACGTTGCAGGCCATTTCATCACATGACTAGTATATACGATGGCCAAACATGTGACTGCTTGACTTGGTGCTTTCCCACTGAAAGCCCCATTTACTCTGGGGCAAGGAGATGGAACATCAACCATAATTCCTGTCCTGTTTAGACTGAAAATGTGTGGAGGAGGGGGTAAAGTCACTCGACCAAAATAGGCAATCAAAAAACCCAATAAACTAAAATCTTTCAATCCTACAAACAACAAGCAAGAGCTTTTACCATCTGGAAGAATATTCTGGCTTCTACCAAAGGCATTATGAGAGCATATTATGGCACTGGTATAAAAAATTAACTCTATACCTCACATTTTTAGCTGGTATTTGTCACCATAACATTATTTTATGTAAGTAAATTTTCTCTAAAATTATGATGAAAACATACACTATGGTTATAAACTGAAATTAAATTAATAGAACTGAGCATTTTTGACTAGATCCAGTAATTTTGGGCTAGACTTTTATATTAATTGTGGTCTGGTGATAAAAACTACTTTCTCCCTGACACCCTGAGTTTAGCCACACTGTTTGCCAGAAATTATTTACATAAAAGTATTTGAATCACTACATTGTATACCTGAAACTAACATTACACTGTATGTTAACTAACCAGAGTATTTTATTAAATTTTTTATTAAAAATTTTTTAACGTTTATTTATCATTGAGAGAGAGAGACAGGATGACAGAACACGAGCAGGGGAGGGGCAGAGAGAGAGGGAGACACAGAATCCGAAACAGGCTCTAGGCTCCGAGCTGTCAGCACAGAGCCTGATGCGGGGCTCGAACCCACGAACCGTGAGATCATGACCTGAGCCGAAGTGAGACACTTAGCCAACTGAGCTACCCAGAAACCCCTAACTAGCCAGAATTTAAATAAAAACTTAAAAAAAAAAGAAGAAAATTTTTGTCACGTGATAAGAGCACAGACTTAAGCTCAGAGCAGATATTTAAATGAAAAAAAAAAAAAAAGTCACTTTTGAAACCACCCAAACCATCCCTGCCCATAGATATCTATCTTCGTGTTACTCTCAGCTAAGGCTGGTGGTAACAATACACTTGGAGAAGTCTTACTCTGGACCCAGTTACTCAGACACCAATAACTGAGTCTCTGAGCACTTACATTTAAATGCACAGTAATGTGTTTAATCCCAGTAGAGAGAAAAACAGAAACAGTCGTGAGCATTCTAACTCGAGAGTATTATAACAGTTAAAAAGGGTCCTACTGAGCATTACACTTACTTTATGGCTTCACACATATCCAGTCCCATTTTCACACAATTCTTGGCATGGTTCGGGAGAGATATGGGGAGTCCGGACACGCAGTAGTAGCAGTCTCCCAAAATTTTTATTCTCATGCACTCATTCTCCTGGAAGAAGAGATCACAGAATTGCACTCAGAGCTTACATCTGGTTTAGACTTTCCGAATATCATCAGGTGCTGTTTCTACTGACACGCCGTGGCCGTCACCAGGGTTTGTGGGGACAGAAATGACCAGCGGTTGGGTTTCCCTTCATCACCCAACAAGAATGAGCCACCCCATGGCCATTTGCCGAAGCAGGAAGACAAAGGAAATGGGGAAGGAAAGGAAAGCAGAGAGAATGCTCTGGAATGATTTACAATTAACAGCAGCAGAAGAGTATAATAAGATCATTCTCTTCAGTCCAAACATCCCAAATACTGACGGTGAAGTGAAATATTCCAAGGAAAGTAAATGATGACTGGAACTTGACTGGAATTACAATCGCATGTCATTTCCTACTATACTCATGGTTTTTATTTTATTTTATTTTATTTTTAAATTTGTAATGTTTATTTTTGAGAGGGAGAGAGAGAGAGAGGCAGAAAGAGAGGGAGACACAGAATTTGAAGCAGGCTCCAGGCTCTGAGTTAGCACAGAGCCTATTGCGGGGCTCGAACCCACAAACTGTGACATCATGCCCCGAGCCGAAGTCAGTTACCCAACTGAGCCACCCAGGTGCCCCTTCATTTATTTGAAAACTGAAGTAGATTCTTACCTGCAGAATATAGCTTCTGATAAACATCTCCACAATACAAAAAGTTACCATCCAACATGGCCAAGTAATTTCAAATGTAATTCTGACCTCAGGTTAAACTTTTGATACAAAGTTGGACTCGTTATTTTTCATGCCTCAGTTGTTTCCATATTATGATATTGAGATTAACTTCATTCATATGCATTAATCCTACATGCATTTCTAACTTTTCTAGTTACTTTACAGACTCACCACTAAGGAAAAGAGAAAAGGAAAGAAAAAAGAAGCAAAAACCGAAAGATACGCCAAACACAGTTTTTTTTTTCTTTCGTAACACTAACACAGGCTTGCATATAAACTGAACACATCTGAAATAAAAAAAAACGAACATAACATTTTCTTGTTCTCAAGTAGGTGTTAGGTTTCTTGAAGATTCTTCATATTTCTTTCCCTGTCTGATAGAGAGTGCACAAGTTAGGGCATATTTTCATACTTTTCTATGGAGCTTGGTAATTTCTGATTACAAATATCATTAAGTAATAAAAAGGCAAGCAATTATGTATTAATAGGGCTTCTGTCTCATACTTCCTAAATACGTATCCTGAATCTTGAAAACACCAAGTTTAATAAAAGTGAATTCTTAGCATCCTTATCAAAGATCAGTTGACTGCATATTCAGTTGACTACATATATATATACATATATATATGTATGTATATATATATACATACATATATATATCTTATATATATATAAGATATAACTTATCTTTGATAAGTTTAATCAAATATGTTTGTTTATTTATTTCTGGGCTCTTGATTCTCTTCCATTGGGCTGCATATCTTTTTTTAAATGACTTATTTATTTATTTATTTATTTATTTATTTAATTAATTTTTTTTTTTTTTTGAGAGAGAGACAGAGCATAAGCAGGGGAGGGGCAGAGAGAGAGGGAGACACAGAATCCAAAGCAGGCTCCAGACTCTGAGCTGCCAGCACAGAGCCCGATGCGGGGCTCGAACCCACGAAGCGTGAGATCATGACCTGAGCTGAAGTCAGATGCTCAACCGACTGAGCCACCCAGGCCCCCCTGTATGTCTGTTTTTAATGCCAGTATCCTACTGCTTGGATTCTGTATCTTCACAATACATTTTGAAAACAGGAAATGTGATGCCTCCAGCTTTGTTCTTCTTGCTTAAAAGTGCTTTGGCTCTTTGGGGTCTTTTGTGGTTCGATATGAATTTTAGATTGTTTTCCTGTTTCTGTAAGAGACGCCCCTGGGATTTTTATAGGAATTGCGTTGAATCTGGAGATGCTGTGGGAAGGAAGGACGTTTTAGCAACATTAGTTCTTCCAACGCTTGAACATGAAATGTCATTCTATTTATCTGTCATTTTAGATTTCTTTTTTCCTCCATGTTTTATAGTTTTCAGCGTACAGGTCATCCACCTGCATGGCTCAGTTTATTCCTATGTATTTTATTCTTTTTGATGCGAATGTAAACGGGACTATTTTCTTCATTTCCTTCTCAGACACTTCACTATCAGCATAAAGGAATGGAACTCATTTTTGTACACTGATTTTGTATCCTGCAACTTTACCAAACTCGTCTATAAGCTCTAACAGATTTTGTGGACATTTAAGGGTTTCCTGTACACAAGGTCATACAATGGAAACAGATAATTTTACTTCTTCCTTTCTGATTTGGGTGCCTTTTATTTCTTTTTCTTGCCTAATTGGTCTGGCCAGGACTTCCGGTACTATGGTGAACAGAAGTGGTGACAGCAGACATCCTTGCCATGTTCCCAATCTTGGAAGAAAAGCTATCAGTTCTCCTCCATTGAGTATAAAGTTAGCCACAGGCTTTCATACGTGGCTTTATTGTGTTGAGGTGAGTTTCTTCTGTACGTTATTAGTTAAGAGATTTTTTTTAAAAATGTTTATTTATTTAGTTTGAGAGAAGGAGAACATGCATGAGTTGGGGAGGGACTGAGAGAGAGAGGGAGAGAATCCCAAGCAGGCTCCACACTTATCAGTGCAGAGCCTGATGCGTGGCTCAATCCCACGAACCACGATAGCATGTCCTGAGCTGAAGTCAAGAGTCAGACGCTTATCCCGACCGAGCCACCCAGGTGCCTCTAGTTAAGTTTTTATCATGAGAGGGTGTTTAATTTTATCAAGAGCATTTTCTGCATCTATTGAGATGATCCTGTAATTTTTATCCTTCATTCTGTTAACGTGGTCTATCGTGCTGATTGATTTGTGTGTTGAACCATCCTTGCATCCCAAGAATAAATCCAAATTAGTCGTTGTGTCTGGTCCTTTTCATGTGCCTTTTAACTCATCTTGCTAAGTGAAATAAGCCTGACTTTATTTAGGATATCCAGAGGGTAGATAGGGCATGATCTCACTTGCATGAGGGATCTAGGATAGTCAAGTTCACAAAAGTAGAGAGGAGAAAGGTGGTTGCCGGGCCGAGGGGAAGGAGAAAATAGGGTGGTGTCAGTCATAGGGTACACAGTTTTTGTTAATTTTTTTTTTCCATTTATTCATTTTTGAGAGAAAGAGACAGCACACAAGCGGGGTAGGGGCAGAGAGAGAGGGAGACCCAGAATCCGAAGCAGGCTCCGGGCTCCGAGCTGTCAGCCCAGAGCCCGACGCGGGGCTCGAACCCACAGACCACGAGATCATGACCTGAGCCGAAGTCGGACGCCCAACCGACCGAGCCACCCAGGCGCCTAGGGTACAGGTTTTGTTACATAAGATGAGTAAGTGCTAGGGATCTACTGTATAGCATGGTGTCTATAGTTAACGATACTGGGCTGTAAACTTAAACCTGTGCTAAGAAGGCAGAACTTACGGTAAGTGTTTTAAGCACATCATCATCGATCAGAAATAAGGAGGACAAAAGGAGACTTTTGTATGTGGTTGGGTTGTGAATGGCATAGACTGTGGTGATGGTTTCACAGGTGTATGCTTATCCCCAGGCTCATTACATGTCACATATTAAATATGTATAGTTTTGGGTAGTGTGTCAATTATACCTCAAGAGAGTGGTTAAAATGTTTTAAAAAGTAACAGTGAATGACCCATGATTTGGAGTTCCTTAGTTCAGTTATGTGCTTTATGTAGAATTCACTCAGTTGATTGAGCCATTTGCTTACGATGCTGGCCACCTCCAAGTTATTTAACCACGAGGCATGAACTGGTACCCAAAACATGCTCCCTCTGTGACCAACAGTGGATGCACCAAGCCATCCTAGGCTGTACCCTGGTATTGCCTGGACATTCCTTTGTTAAAATCATCAGAGAGGAACAGGAAGTCACAGTAAGTACTTCTGTTATGAGCAATGAGTTTTGTCTTCCCTAAATTCGTATGTTGAAGTTCTAACACCTGGTACCTCTGAACTTGACCTCATTACAGATAAAACTAATTAAGAGGAGGCATTACAGGAGTTGGGTGGGCCGCTAATCCACTACGATTGGTGTCCTTATAAAAAGGGGAGATACTGACACTGAGACTTGCACAGAGGAAGAACGCCATGTTAACACTGGAGTAATGTTATCACCCACCCAGACTGGCATGTTTCTTCCTAATGTGACAAAAATGATCTTTTATGAATTCAAACTTTTAAGACATTATTTATGTTTTAAACAATCTTCTAAAAAATGGGCATCCAGGGGTGCCTGGGTGGCTTGGCTGGTTAAGCGTCCGACTTTGGCTCAGGTCATGATCTCATGGATTCGAGCCCCGCATTGGGCTCTGTGTGGACAGCTCGGGGCCTGGAGCCTGCTTGGGATTCTGTGTCTCCCTCTCTCTCTGCTCCTCCCCTGCTTGTGCTGTGTCTCTCTCTGAAAAATGAGTAAACATAAAAAAGTTTATAAAAAAAAAATAAGTATCCAAAAAAACTCAACTTTTTCCTTTGGTTTGGTAAAGGAAGAAAGCAGTGCTACACTCTGATTTTTTAAAATCCCCAGGGAGATCCACCATGGCCAGGCAGGCAGCATAAGGCATCTCCTGGGGAGCCTGACCCAAGAGTGACTCTGTGAACATCAACACGCCACATTTATTCCAAAGAGGCTTGGGTGGAATGTTCTGTATGGTTTAAAAGTGAGGTGACTCTTGCAGCGAACTAAATTTGGGACCAATTCTGTCTTCCCTCTATAAATAATTCATTTCAATAAGCATAATGAAGTCTTTTTTGCTGGAAACAATTCCAAGAGAGAATGAGGCTGACCAGTAATGTGTTATGAGATGGAAGTAAAGGGCTAGCAAGGAAGAAAAAAGTGTTTATCGCTCTTCCCACAAGGAACCCTAATGGTTCCAGCAGATACGCGAGTTGTAGTGTGGATTTCAGATTACCTGTCGCCATTTCCTCTTGGTGAAATTTCCCATCCACGAGCAAATGAATGGCAAATAGTGAACTTACATTTCTGTTCAAGGGGCACACGGGTTAATGGATATGAGTGAAACAACAGTAAATAAAGGGCTTAGGTGGAAAATAGGCATCCTATTTATTCTAGGGGTTCTTCCAGAGGGCTGGCTACATGAATTACAACTGGACGGGTTACAACTGGATGAGAGGCAATCACGTTTCCAACTCCTGACATCGAAATGCCTAAAAAGAGATGCCTAGAACAGCACCGGGCAGAGTGATGTGCATCTTAAATCTTACCATCTTGAACACATTTACTATATGTGTGTTGAGTTCTGTATAAGCAGAAGTTTTAAATATAGACGCAAACCTGCTAATTCTGTGCTACAACGTTTCTCATCCCCAAGAAAGGGCCGAGGCTCATCAGGGCCCAATGGCAAGTATACCCAATGAATGTATATAAACACCATTCCTAAATAGTGCTTTACGCAAAAGCCAAAGGTTGACAAGGGACCAGAGAAAAAGTGAGCCAAGATTTTATAAATCCTCCAAGTGGAAGGGACTCACTAACACTCACCTTTGCAATTTGATCGAACTTTCCAAACAGCTCGTTCAGCATGTGGACCAGTTCTCCTGGGGAGCAGTCACTGGCCAACCGGGTGAAGCCAACGATGTCTGCGTACAGGATACTGTGGGAGGAAGGGGGGCAGCGTGTGCAGGTTCATACTTGTTAAGAAGTAATGATACTTTTGTCCATTAAAACAGTATATAGCTTTATTTAACATCTATATTTATATTTTACAAGAAAAATGGCATCTCCCCAGATAGGAAATTCATACACATTTTGCCAAACTTTCCCATTAAAAATGTTTTCTTTGATGCTGAGTTTTTACAATTAAAATGGGAGAAGAAAAAGTCACATGGCACACTTTGTCCATTCTAGTCCATTCGGACTGATCACCTTTATTCCTTCATGGCCAGTCCCACCCTCCCTCCCTGGTTCACGAGGTGTTCGCCCTGAGAGTTCATTACACTGGCCTGATTCAGATTATCAATGGAGTATGCTTCTGTTTGCTCGTATAAGGGCCTGAGAAAGAAGTCTAAAATTCCTGCTGGCAGTTTGAGATTCAGGATTTGGGAAGCAACGGATAGCTGTGACCCTCATATCTATAAATTCCTCTCCTCCTCATTATTATTAACATGATTATCATCATCATTAGGGAGTAAAGAGCTAGTATGTATTAACAGAGAGAAACATTTTGTTGATGTTTCTCAACAAACATCATAATGGCTGAAGCAGAACTAAAAGTTAACTGATCTTTACTGTGGACAAAACGAACAATTCTCATTTAAAAAAATTAAAAAACCCTCCGGTATCACCTGGACTCTCTGTAATATCCACATATCATGTCTGCCTCTTTGCTTATGTCTGGCCCGTCCAGGATGAAAAAGCCATACGTTTTCATATTTCTTATGAAAATAATTTGTACTCCGTGCCACTTATGTACGCGTTTACATTTTTTTTAAGTTTTATTTATTTAAGTTATTTAAGCGTCCCGACTATCCTTTATAAAATTAAATGGAATCCAACACTGCAAACGTGTCCCAGACAATCTCTGAAGGCACCTCCTCAAGCTGCTTCGCCGACCCTTGGCCTCCACAGTGTGGTAGTCAGCTTCCAAGATGGCGCCAGCGAGCCTCACTTCCTGGTACTTACATTCTTGTACTGTCCCTCCCACACACAGAGACTCGCATAGGGGTGACCTGCGTCATCAAAAGGATGCTGCAGAAATTCGAGAAATGGCTTCCAAAGGCTAGAACATAAAAGAATTGCAGTTTCCCCCTGACTCTCTCTTGGATCCCTTGCCCTGGGGAAGTGAGCTTTCGTGTTGTAAGAGCACTCAAGCAACCTATGAACAGGCCCAGGGATGAGGAACTGAGGCCTCCAGCCAACAGTTGGGATAGACTGCAAATTATCTGAGGGGCCACCTCGGAGGCAGATCCCCCCCGCCCCCCAGCAGCCTGCCCAACGGCAGGCCTGAGTCCTCACAAAAGAGTGTAAGGCAGAACCACCAGGCTAAGTTGCTCTCAAAGTCTGACAAACAGAAACTGTGAGATGGTGTCTATTGATGTTTTACACCACGAGGTCTGGGGGATACTCTGTTACGTAGAAACTGCCAACCAAGACAGCATGGGAGCCTTCATCAACGGCCTGAGGTTGGTGGCATGGCCACTCATTTTTACAGGTCTCTCTGTTCCTGTGATTGTATCACAGGTACTTAAAGATGTTCTGGGACCCTGTTTAGACACAGCTGCATTTATCTTCACATGTTTTAAATACTCCATGTGTCACTTAGAAGTATTTCCTGAGATAGGAGAGACATTGCTGATTTTTGGACAGCTAAGTCTGGAAAGGGCAATTTCTAGTGTTAATACACCTTGTTAGATAGTGTGAGAATGTTTTTTCCTTTAATTCTTTAGGTGAAACACTTAAAAACCTGAAGGCAGGCCAGTGTTTTAAATAATCTTACTCCTTAACATGTGTGAATGTTCTTGAAATACATCTATTTTTTTTAATCTCTCAAAATGCTAAGGACTTAAAAAAATTTGTTTTTACCTCTGATTCTTCATTTATCCAATGCTTCCTTAGTTCCTACTGATATGTAACTTTTTTCTGTGATTCCCATCCCCAGATGCATTTCTCGTCATACACTTAGCTCTGTGCATGCTTGGGCCACGTTCAACACTAGCTCTACGCACCTATCCTAAATTCTGAGGTCAGACTGAGGTTTGTCTTAGCTGTGTGTTTCAACTGCAGTTAAGTATGTTTCTTAATAACGAACTTCAAAAATCATTGACTTGAGGCCACTAGACTGGAAGCCAGCATCATGCACCAGAAAGGGTCTGGGCTTGAGAGCAAAAGGCAATTCGTCAATGCCCAGCAAACTGTAGATGTGCCTGTGGTTGCTGTTCTTGAACTATTGAACAGGGTGGGTGATAACATGAAGGTGGAATGAATGAATGAGAACAGATGCACGAGGTACTTATGGAGATAAACCTGGTGAGAATAAAAAGCATCACTGCAATATAGTTGAATGGATGTAAGGACAAAGCCCAGAGGCTTTTTGTATGAGGAACGGGGGCGAGGGGAGTCAGAGAGGAGTGAGAGACCGGGCACCCATGTCTGGAAGGGTTGTGTCCTGCAGTTGGGAGATGGGGAGCACGGGAGGAAACCCCCTCCCCGTGCGTAAGTGAGAGCCTGCGCTGCTCCTCTCTGGAGCTAGGGGAGAAGGAGGCCGCTCACGGTTCTCCTTCTGGACCTCAATCCTATGCTGGCATCATGCTGGTTTTCCAAGTACTGTGATTTCAGGAATGGCTCCCCGGGAAGAGACGGGACAGACTCTGGGAGACTTGGAAAGCAGGAACTTTCACCATCAATGAATTAAGGTGCCTATCAGTCCCCTGTGATACTGGTCACCGGCTGGTCACACCCCAGAAGCCCATCGTTCCTGATGGACAGGAAATGCTAGCTTCACTGAGGCCCTGACCCTGCCAAGCTCTTCTTGAGGAATCGGTTCTTCTATCAAGAGCCCACTGACCCTACCTTCTCTCTTCAATCTGCTGAGTGTGCTGGGCTCCGGGGATGCCATGAGATCCGACCATGAGCTTCCTAGAATAAGCACTCCAGAAACCACCTCTCTCTCTTGGGAAGGAAGGTCAGCCATAGAAAGCAGGGCCATGATGGACAACACAATCTAATACCATGAAGAAGATTCTATTTTCTTCTCTTCATGTGAAGAACCCAAGAGGCAGCAGAAGGGTGGGTGGAATCGTGTTAACAGTCTCAGCAGAGATAGGACTTGGGAAGACACGAGCTCCCAGGTGAAAATGTCCCCCGTCTGGTGAATGGCTCCCCAGACTCACTGAGGAGCGGGGACAGAGGGACATACATACCTCACATTGGTATGTCGCTTGACATACAGGTTGTGGAAGTTGTTTGTGTTTTCCATTTGGCCGGCTTTGGGGCCCTGCAGCCTCTGGATGATCTCAGCTTTCATCTCCATGGCTATGTGAGCCGGCAACAGAGACAGCAGGAGACGCTCCTGAAACGAGGCGTGGGAGAAAGACCGAGAGATTTCAAATCATTAAGGTAACATCCCGGCGATATTGGAAATCACCGCCGATCTACAGTGGGGCCAATCCGAGGACTCTGTCCAACAAGTTACCATATGGAGTGTAGAAATACATGTTGAAAAAAAATCAAAATTTCTAAGGTCAGAGTGTGTCGTATTATTTATTGAGTTCTGAGTATGTGTTCTTCAGAGTGGGGAATAAAGGAAGGCAAAGTTATTTCCCCCAAGGGTATTATTTATCTACTTTGATTTTAAAGTAGTAAAGCAGAAATGATATAAAAATGCCAGAAACCAACGGTCAGCCTGAGATAGAAAACACTCATTTTCGCCTGCCTGTTCATTTGAGAGATAAAGTACAAGCTTTATTGCATTTCAGAAAGTCAACAAATACTCCACATTTCCTAAATGAGATAGTCAAATATTTTCAAATATCTCATTTCCTCTGTGATGACCATCCAATCCCCTTTAGCGATTCTAAACTATCATAAAGATGGATTCAGAAATAGCATCTGTAAAATGTCATGTACAAGAGACTACAGGGGGAGCACACAGAAATGATCAAGTAGGAGCCTTTCTTGTGTTTTTGGTCTTTAAGTACAGTAAACAATAGCATATAATATTACACTTATTTGAAAATGTACTTATTGTAGTTAGAGTGACATTTTTTCCCCACTCTCTTCAAGGAAAATATGCAATATTTTTGGAAGAAAGTATCATAGAAGAGCATTCTTTGAACGTTTATGCTCATCCTTAATAATTTTAAACATTAATTTATAGTAGAAAATGCCACACTCTTTACGTATTGTGCATTTGGCAACTGATATTTGGTGTTGGTTTAAAAAACATTTGTTGAATGAAATCTTTTCTCTATCTTGCACAGTCTCTGTCTCTTGTTTCTTTCTTATTTTTTTTTTTTCCTTTGGACAAAGTGGTGAAAAAATAGTGGGGGAGGGCAGGGGAAGCTGGGCTTTGCTCCCAGGTTTACAGGGTTGGTGTCCCTCTCTGGGCCATCCCCCAGGGCACATCATTTTGGTGGCTGCTGGGAACATCCACCGAAGGAGCAGAGGAAAGGCCAGGAGTACATCCTGATGCACATGAGAAGACCCCCACTATAGCCCGCCCCCAGCCTGCTCCAGTTAAAAACAGGTGCAAAGCCAGAAGGAGGCCGAGTGGGCACCTATGGTGGGGATCTCAGTGCCTGGTAGAGTGCTTCACCAGACACTGGCATAACTGAGTGCTGCTCATTTGTTCAGTCATTCATCAATTTATTCATCCATTCAGAAAACATCCATCATTGCCTATTAAGTGCCAGACCCCATGGTAAGCACTAATGGTAGACGCAAAGAAGACGGAGTCAACATCCATGATATCATGTTGTTCATACTCCAGCAGGGAGCCCACCCACAGTACCCTTGCCATCAGATGAGGCCAGAGGAACAGGCTGGTGTTCGAAGGAAGCCGCATGCCTGAGATCTGGGAAACAGAAGGGAAACGAAGAGTCCAGGAGGACCCGCTATTCATGTGAAAAAAATGAGTCAAAACACCACCCCTATCTGATTAGTATTACCAATCTCCTTGCAAAAAGAGGCAGTTAGGTAGAGGGCAAAGTGCTAACAGCTGTCATAACCTACGTGCTGGCCCTGACATGCCAAAGAGAATTTTATTGGTACTTAAGAGATTAAGAAGACACCTTTTATTTAATAATTATGTTCTTACTTTTGTTAAATTCTTCTTGATGATTCCATTTAAATTCATAAAATGGAGAAATCAAAAGTTTTTAATAAGCTAAATGTCCATATATACATCTGGGAAAATATAAACTAATGTTAATTGTGCAAAATAATGAGGATAATGTCTTGGGTCATCTAAAATGTAACAGGAATGAAATCCACAATGGCATTAACACTAAAAGTGAAATGGCAGTAGTGGAGTTAACATGTTCTGAGGTCCTAGGATTGTATGGGAAGTGGCACAGGTAGCAGTTTATACTAGATGACAGTAAGTGAAGAATGGATGCGAGTTCCACATTAGCCACAAAGAGTGAAAGAATGTATGACTAATAGGCTAACGGTAAAAATGAGAAAGGAATTCTTATTTATTCAAAATAAGTCATAATGAAGAGTCAAAGAAAACTTAAAACAGGTGAAACAAGCAGAAAATAAGTCATAAAATGGTCTGTTATATCAGAAATTACATTAAATGCAAACGAACTAGCTTTTCCGCCATCTTGGAACCTGCTGGGAACAGGACTCCTGAAGTGACAACTATGTCTGGAAGGCTCTGATCCAAAGCCATTTTTGCTGGCTGTAAGTGGGGTCTCCAGAACCAGAGGGGGCACCCAGATCTTCTTAAAATTGAAGGTGTTTGTGCTCGAAATGAAATTCAGTCTAGGCAAGAGATGTGCTGATGTGTACAAAGCAAAGAACAACACAGTGACTCCTGGTGGCAAACTGAACAAAAGCAGAGAAACCTGGGGAAAAGTAACTCATGCTCATGGAAACACTGGCACGGTTCGTGCCAAATTCCGAAGCAACCTTCCTGCTAAAGCCATTGGCCACAGAATCCGTGTGATGCTGTACCCTCCAAGGATTTAAACGAACTGAAAAGTAAATAAAGAAAGGTGTAGATTTGTTCTCTTATAAAAAGAAATATAAATGAACTAAATATTCCAATTACTTGACTAATACTGTCCAGACTGGATTTAAAAAAAAAAAAAAAAGGCAAAATGTAATTCTAACTATTCCAGTAGTACACCTTAAATATAAGAATGCAGAAATTCAGAAAATAAGAAAATATACAAAAAAAGATAAATCATGAAAACCTTAATGAAAAGAAAGCTGGTATAACTTAATACCAAAATGATAGACTTCATAGATACTTCAGTCTTTGGGGAAAGGATGGAGAAGTCCACATACATTTTAGAGAAAAAAAAATTTTTTTTGAGAGAGGAAGTAATAGTGTTTGCTGTGGACACTGGAGATGCATGCTTGAGTGTGGTTCCTC
This sequence comes from Neofelis nebulosa, assembly GCF_028018385.1. Classification (NCBI taxonomy): domain Eukaryota; kingdom Metazoa; phylum Chordata; class Mammalia; order Carnivora; family Felidae; genus Neofelis; species Neofelis nebulosa. Next base: position 5,901,182 of record NC_080782.1, on the reverse strand, counting down.
CCATTCACAGAGACTGGTGACATAAAGGTAAGTGAAGGGAGACCTTGTATGTTGCTTTATTGCTCAATTCTTAGAAGAATTCCTGGAAAGGAGTATTTGCTCTGTAGTTATTTGTTGAATGAATGAATGACCTGCCATGCATTTTATCTGGGATACATCAAAGAAAAATCTAATTGTGAAGCTTCTGTTCACTGTCAGTGATGACCGTGGGGACCTGGGGACCTAGGTAGGCAGTGCTCATATTAAAGACTTTCTTGATCACAAAAATTTTTCCCAGGCCCAGGCAAAGTCGAGATCAGTGATGCTCACACAAAGGAAACCTTAACTATTCTGCAAAAGAAGGTAGTGATTGCTTTGGGTTCTCCTGTCTGGTAGACTATCACACTGTGGTTATGGGCCCAGGGAATGGAGGGAAAGAGTGGACAGGTCATGTAGGGTGAGGAGGGACCCCAGTTTCGTAGGAACAGGCTGCACCCAAGGAAAAAGAACACATTCCAAGTGCCCCCGTGTCGGGAAATGGCTGAGCACTGATAACCACTTGAAACTACATTCTGATACGATTCCTATCCTAAGCTCAAATTCCCTTCTGTTACTCCCCAACTTTCACTAAGGATCTAACAATACAGCAGCATCATGTTAGTTTAAAGTGAAGAAATTCTGGACCTAAGCAAAATGTTGCAAGAGCAGAAACCATGTCTGACTGCGTGAGACATCTCAGTGGGCAGCCAGGGGCCAGGATAAACAACACCAGAGGGTTGCAAAATGTTGAATTCAGTAAAGGAATAAAAAAAGCAAGTAATATTTTGGTTGAGTAAAGAAACAGGTAGCCCCAGAGAAAAAGGAGCCATTTGGAGCTCAGAAGCCCAAGCAACTACTAATGACATGAAAATAGATACTCACAAAGGAGTCATTATGTTAAAAATCTATGTCAACAAATAGGGGAAGGCCAGTGAGGGACACGTGAAATGGCCATCAGAAATAATCAAGAGGCCTGTCTGCTCATACTCTACAGACATGAACAGAGCAGCCCTGGGTGGAAGCAAAGGGAGGCATGTTGTTCCAAGATGCCATCAAATCTCTGTCATGATCACAGCAAGCAGACACAGACTATACATTTGTCAACTTCTAAAACAGTAGGAAGGAATGTTAGCTTGTACAATATAACAGATTGTAAATCGGGGCACCTGGGTGGCTCAGTCGGTTAAGCGTCCAACTCTTGATCTCAGCTCAGGTCATGACGTCAAGGTTCGTGAGTTTAAGCCCCACGGCGGGCTCTGCACTGACAGCACGCAGCCTGCTTGGGATTCTGTCTCTCCTTCTCTCTGCCTCTCCTCTGCTATGCTCTTTCTCTCAAAATAAGTAAATAAACTCAAAAATAATTTTAACAGATTATAAATCTGGACCTAGGCTATCTTTTACGAAATCCCAGTGGAATCTGTGTGTCCACAGACATGTCTGGAGATTTGCTTAATTACATTAGAACCAAGTGTGTACTCTTTGTGATGGGTGATGGGGGACTTGAAGGCTACGAAAAAACAAAAGTTACCACCTCAGGGGCACCTGGGTGGCTCCGTCGGTTGGGCGGCTGACTTCGGTTCAGGTCATGATCTCACGGCTTGTGAGCTCGAGCCCCGCGTCGGGCTCTGTGCTGACAGCTCGGAGCCTGGAGCCTGCTTCGGGTTCTGAGTCTCCCTCTCTCTCTGCCCCTCCCCTGCTCGCACTCTGTCTCTGTCTCAAAAATAAATAAATGTTAAAAAAATTTTTTTTAAAAAGTTACCAGGTCATAATGCTCAATTTATTGAGTTCTGCTCTACTATCTTACGATGATGGCCTGTGTGTACACGTGGATTCTGTGCGGTCTTCCGTAGAACTTAAAACAATCAGTAGACCTTCTCACTGTTGATACTTGTTTCTAACCACACTTCTTAGCCAATGCTGTCGTGCCCATGTTCTATTCTGTCTTCCCTGGAGGCCATCTGCAGCCTACTGTTCCTTACATTTCTGTGTCTCAACCAATGAGGAAGTAACTGGTGGATAAGCACTCCAGCTTCCGCGCCCACACCCCCCAGTGGGTGGGAAGATCTGAGCATGATCCACACCTCCCTCTGAGGGTCTCCAGCAGGGTTGAGCCCCAGATGCCACCAATGCCCCCTTCCAATAGCTGACCTCCCTCCCTGGTCCACTCCCTCACTCTGCTACCTACAACCACTTCCCAAATGAATGATTATAACCAGGTCCTTGTCTTAGGGTCTGCATGGGGGTAAACCTCACTGAGACCTTCCAAGCATCTTCTCTCATATACTCTGTAATAAGAACAGACTAAACCCCAAAGCTCACAGAGGTAAGCCTTTCCTCAAGGACAGAGTCCATGAATAAAAAAGAAGAATCCAATATAGTAATTCTCTTTCATGCCCATAGCTTCATTTAATGACCAAATGTAAATTATGATTTTTATTTTAGAGTCAAATGTAGACGGATGACTGGCTTTTTATAGGTAGTTTCAAAAATACAAGATGTGTGTGTGTGTGTGTGTGTGTGTGTGTGTGTGTGTATAGTATAAGCCAAAATTTTCTTCTTCTTTTTATAAGTGTTCAACAATCCATGTGAATTTAGACTGGAATTAAGATTTTAGTAACAGCCAACCAGACAGATAAAAGAACCCAAGGCTTCCCCACTACCATGCAATTCTGGTACCGCCAGTGGATCGTACAACCTCTGATCAGAGCTCATGAATGGGGTCCATGCTTTGCTGTCTGCCCATGTCCTCTTGGTGATCACAGCATTGGGCACGAGTGTGAGCCTCAACTAAAAGCCTGTACTGAAATGTGTGAATCTAGATACCTTCATTTTATTTTTTATTTAAAAAATTTTTTTGTTTATTTATTTCTGAGAGAGAGACAGAGTGTGAGATAGGAGGGGCAGAGAGAGAGGGAGACACAGCATCCGAAGCAGGCTCCGGGCTCCGAGCTGTCAGCACAGAGCCCAATGTGAGGCGGGAACCCATGAACCGCGAGATCATGACCTGAGACGAAGTCGGACGCTCAACCGACTGAGCCACCCAGGCGCCCCTAGAAAATTTTAAATTTATCTTTTTTTCCCTTATAAAATGCTATACTTTGAAGAAAAAAAAAGCCCAATATTATGACACACATGATAAATTTCAACTAAATTCATAATGTGACAAGATTAATATTTTCATTAATATTTCAGCATTTTGCTCATGTAGCCACATGCCCTCCCAAATTATCTGAAAGCAACATACAAATGTAAGTGCTTAACACTGGATATAACCTAGCTACACTGTCCTTCCAGGCACACTGGAGAAACTCTTGGAGGGGACATTTGGAAACTTAACTTGTCATTAGACTGACTGATGCATAGCATTGCTACTTCTCTCTCTTCCTAGTAAAGACCGTCTTAAGGGCAGAAAATGTGACTGATTCTGGCATATTCAAAGGTTATCGATAAATAACTTGGCGTTGGTATGAGGGGTCCATTTCAACACATCCTTTTTATTAAACCTCTGATTATTATTAATTTTTTCCCTATAATTTGTCCTTTGAAATGCCTCATGGAAGAGATACAGAGTTAGTAAATTTCAATGCATTCTTGATGAAAGTTTAGGACACTCTGGGCTCCAAAGTGTTTCTAATATAATGAAACAAAGGAGATATTATACCTTTCTATTTTTATGCTCATCTGGAGATTATTTGGGTTGACAGGAAAATCCAATTTAAGCAAAGAAGGCGTGTACTTAAATTTTGAGCTAAGATATTATAATGCATGTGATGCCTTGTGCCTTCAATAAGCCATGCATGTAATAAAAATTTAAATCTGCTGAATTTTTCAAAGGGGAGAAAGACAGTGACATTCTCCTTTGGTAAACTTAAAAAAAAACCGCTTATCTTTCAAAATTCTTACTTCTATTTTGTGCTTATTTTAAGTGCAATTCAGTTATATCAGGATGCCAAACCAATGCAATGAACAGAAGGGATATTGTTACAGACGTTTCTCCTCCCAACAAAAAGTAGCTATCAGAATGGAAATTCCAGATTCCTAAGCAGCCACTGGGTTCCCTGTGGTGCTTAGGAGACAGATGATGTCGTTCAACACCGTCCTGCAGCATGAAAGGACAACGTGTCCATTCAGGAGCAAATGCTAAAAACACGGTACTTGGAAAACACCTGCCAGGGACATAAAGATATGTCAACACCTTTTCCAGTTCATATCTTCCCTTGCAGCCTGCTTCATGTCTGCTGGTCTCAGAAAATAAGCACCTTCCCCTGACACCAACCTTGAACAACAACGGCACATCCCCCAAATTAAGGTCTAGTAACAACTACTACTGTTGCTGTTTCCTGTTATTCAGTTTGGTTTGTTTCTTTGAGGCCCTTCCTTAAAAATCCCGCGTCACGTCGATTATTCAGGATACACTGAATACTCTTATTGTTTTAATGCCCTCGCTTCGTCTTTCTTTGTCTTAAAAAAAAATTCAGTTACAAACATACTTAGAGAGTAGCAGCGCTCTGTAGTACAAACAACACCAAAATGGAATAAGACGTTGGTTCCTGACCTTTTTCTGCCATTATCTAGAACACCTCAACCAAAGCACTCCAGCCTTTGAGTCCTAGTATGGTGGTCTGAAACATTTCTCTATTGAGCTAGGTGAGCTGACGGTCTCTGTGTCCATGTGGATTCCTAGCACTTGATGGAACCACAGGAGACCCTTTCTAGAATTTACGTCTCAGTGTTTTGGAGTTGAACAATTGGTAACACATGGAAGAAAGAACCCAAGTGCTCAAGTCCCAACATGGTGGCACAAACTGTCAGCGGGACTATGAGAAAGGAGTGACCACTTGGAATCTTGACAAAGGGGACAGGAGACGGAGCGTGTGCTGGCTCTTGAAGAGAGACTTCAATGTGGAGGAGGAGGAGAATGAAGAGACAGAAGTCCTGGTGTGGCATGTAATGGCCAGTGTTTGTGGGCACAGGGAAAGCTGGCCTGTTTATCTCACAGTCTAGGAAAACGGGACTGCTTCGTGCGAGTTAAAATCAACACATATTCAACAAATCGCCATTTCCTTTCACAAAACGGTAAGTCCTTTCATGACATACTTACACTGTTGCCTCATTTTACAAACCCTGGTCACATTCAATTTCATTTAAATTTAAACATTTTTGACCAAAAAAAAGGGGGGGGGTGCAAACTAGATATAGGTGTGGTTCACAGGGGTAGAGTGAGGGGGTATTCACTAGGGAGTCCAGACCAAATGGAACTGTGTCTTCTGGCTTCACAGCCACCGATCACTCTTTCCACCAACTCGATCTGCAAGCTCAGTGAGGAGACTGAGAGGCTTTTAGAGTGCGCATCATTATTAACAGACGGTAGAAGAATAAATTTTCACTATCTGGTGACGACTCTCTAGTTCAAAGAAGTTAGAGAACAAAGCCAATCAAGTCCAAGTATAGACTATACTTACTGTCATGGCTGATGGCAAATTGATACTCTTAACCTTGAACTGTTTACCGTCAACTGTCAGTTCAATTCTCAAAACTAGAGCCTCTGCTGGGGAAAAAATCACTGATAAGGTGGAAATCTTCAATCCTTGGAGGGGAGAATATGGAGGTCCTAAAATAAGAGCCACTGCTCTCTTCCCCCGACCGGCCTGCAGGACAGGCCACAGCACACAGCACCCAGAGCAAGATGGCAGGAGGGGTCCCGGGCACCTGTCAGGCCCCTGCACCCAAGAGGTCTGAGCACAACACAACTCAACACCGGCAGTGTTGAATCACCCAAAGGAGATCTCAAAACGCAAACAGACCTCCGCACTCACACGACACAAAGTCAAAAAGTAGAATGCTCCAGAGTGGTGTTCATTCTGGTCTCATCTGCCTTTCCAAGATTATCTGCCCACAAGCAAGGAACACCCTCCGGCCTGAAACAGGTGAAGCTAGTTGTGGAAAAAAACTGTAGAGAAAATGGGTAAAGACTGACCAGTCTCCTGGATTTTGCGGGGGAAAAAGCCCTGTGACGTACAGGTGGCCAAAAGATTTCTTCTGAGAAGGGAGGCGGAGATGCTGATAATCCCAATGACAAGAGGAGGCGACAACAAGAGATAAAAAGAAGTCGTACTGGAGTCAATGTGAGGAAAGATGACAAGGAGGGAAACAGAATAATTTGAGGTTCAGATGCAGTCCCTCAAGGAAACCACCACAGACGACTAGATACACAACTCAGTCGTAGGCACACAGCACCGGCAGTAGAGGAAATTGTTCCGGGATACGTCGGCCCTTTCTCCCCTTGCCCTACTCACTGCAGGCGTGGCCATGTGACTCGGTGTGACTGGTCAAACGTGAACAGCAGGACGTGTGCTCCTTCTAAGCGGAACTCCAAGAGCCGGCGTGGGACTCACCATGATTGTGTCTCCCTCTGCACTGGGGGCCGGCAATGTCCCGGGCATCTGTGAAGCACTGACTCTTCCCCCAGCAGACTCAGCGAGGCCAGGTGGCCGTGAGGGGCACACTGGCAGGTCCTCCGGACTTCAAAGCCCACACTGCTGGCCAGGGCTGGAGGGGCTGGGGTGTGACCGTCAGGCTGCCTTCTACGGGGTGCGGGCACCCCACCCCGTGTGCAACGTTTCAGGTCTAATTCGCATTTCTGTTTCCGTGAGAAAAAAACAGGGATGACCCATCTGAAAGACTTTTCCTAACTGGAGGCTGACGTCGCGAGAATCAACCCATCGTCCTTGGGGCAGGTGCCATATTCCGCACAAAGCGCTGTTGTCTATCCTCTCCTGTCAAGGTTTTCATTCTTACCGAATACGAACGTGATGGGCTGGCGTCGGCCCACCGAGTGCTCCCATTCTAGAGGAGGCTGGCCGTGCGGCATTACACAGTGGCATCATCTGGGACAGGTACTGAAAGAAGGGCCATCGGAGTCTGTCTGCTGGGTGCCCAGCAGGCTCCTTCCCTGACAGACGTGAGTCTTCAGGTTCCCTTGGTCTGATCCCTCGGTGGCTCTGGATGCTTCTCTAATAAGCCCGGATGCTCGGATTTACGAAACAGTTAAGAGCAGGCAAGAGAGGGGCGTCTGGGTGGCTCAGTCAGTAGAGTGTCTGACTCTTGATCTCGGCTCAGGTCATGATCTCACCGTTCGTGAGTTCGAGCCCCGCATCGGGCTCTGTGCTGACAGCTCGGAGCCTGGAGCCTGCTCCGGATTCTGTGTCTCCCTCTCTTTCTTCCCCTTCCCCACTCACACTCAGGGTTTCTCTCTCCAAAATAAATAAACATTAAAAAATTTATTTTTTAAAAAAACGGGTCTCTAAATTCACATTTGGGGCACTGAGAATTGGAACTTCCTCCTTGTGTTCCCAGGACATCACAGAACTGCTCAACTTGAATGCGCGTGCTGTGCTCTTAATTCAAGATTCCTTCCCCACTCCACAGAGGTGTATCGGCCACCTTCCACGTGCCAGTCCCAGTTCTAAGTGATCCGTAGGCATTATCTCACTTAATTCTCCCCAAAACCTAATAAAGGAGGTATTATTATTCCCCATTTCTACAAAGAGGAAACTGAATAGCAAACGGGTGATGGGGTCAGGACTTAAACCCACGGAGGTGCCATCAATGGTCTGACCTGTTCTTAGCCAGTTTCCTAAACTGCACCCAGAGAAAAAGGGACAATCCGTAAGCAGGCAGAAGAATAAATAACAGCTTCAGCTAGCGACAGGGAGGGGACTGATCCACGTGGCAGGGTCTCGAGTTGTGACTGATTCCCTTTTCCCTCAGTGGGGTGAAATGGACCTTTTTCCTAACTGGGCTGAACGTGGAGTCTTAAACCCCAAAGCCTCATCAGTCTCCTACACCATCGACAGCCCTCAGCCTCTTCCCTCCCACCCACTCAGTCCGACCCCCGCCAGAGGCGTCCCCAGCGCAATGCTGGGGCACACAGCACATTGCAGCTAAGATCAAAGGTTTCCTTTGGACAGGGAGGGAACTGAGAATTCTGGAAGAAACTGCTTGACATTTCTCTTGTGGACACATGACTGAATCCCGAAACGAGCACTCACTTTTTCTGCCGTGGATGCAACCTAAGGAGCTGGAGGGGTGATCTAAGGACTCTACAGCACGGAAGTCGGCACTCACATTTCTAATCGTTTGTCTTAAAAAATACCCTGATGCCAGCCTCCAGAGGAAAGCCTCCAAGGACACAACCCTGCAGACAACACTCTTTAAATATCGTGCCCACCCTCAAATACAGATTGTCTCCTTGGGCACTGATGCATTTCATACCAAGAGATGTGCCCATCATTTCCACACGACATCCGCTTTTCAGGGAAAGAATAATAGATGAGGGAAGAGAGACTACAGAGTTGTGTACATTCTCATTCTGCTAATCAAGATATGTCCTAAGCTTCCTCCGATAAAATTTAAAGATGCGAGCAGCAAATCGTCCAGCAAAATCCTTGCCAGCAAAAAGGTGAAGGGCTGTCACATCCTAGAATTCTGTGGAAAGTAACTCAAATGAAATGACCGTGGTTCAGCCTCCAGAATAAAGATTCTTCTGGCTGCAGCTTGCTGGACGGCTAACTTGTCACATACCTGAGCTGTGGAATAATAGTTTTTATTATAACTATTAATAATAAATAATAATATAATAATAAATAATAAATAATAATAAGTAATAAGCTATTAATAATAAAAGCAGTAGTTTTTAAGCATTATCTTTGTCTTTAGAGAATGCATTCGGCATTTCCAGCAACAGACTGGGAGATTTCTTCCCAGGGACTCCCCCAACTAGGGTCCACTAATAGTCCTGTCTTTTGAGAGAATCGCATCATATGTTAGCTAAAAACAGCGACTCTTGTTCGAGATCTCCTATTTACAGACACCTGACAAAAATATGGCTTGGGAATTCCATAATTTAAGAAACCTTGAGGGGTGCCTGGGTAGCTCAGTCGGTTAAGGGTCTGACTTTGGCTCAGCTCATGATCTCATGGTTCATGGGTTCAAGCCCCGCATTGGGCTGAGTTGTGTGCTGATACCTCAGAGCCTGCTTGGGATTCTCTCTCTCCCTCTCTCCCTCTGCCCCTCCCCTGCTCATGGTCTCTCTCAAAAATGAATAAATGTCAAAAAAATTTAAGAAAAACACCTTGTAATAGATCTTACTGCAAGTTACATGTGATGATAACTCAGGTTTAAATCAGACACGTAAGGTGGCAGGACACCTTGACTTAGTGTGCTTCGTAACTCATCGATTCTGAGCATATATGTTCTTAAGAACTTATCAAAGTTTTAAGTTCAGAGGAGGCAAACTGGCTGCCTGTGGGCTGAGCCTGGCCCGGCAGACAAGCTCTGATCGGCTCACGGAGGGCACAGATGGCGTGTGCATGTGTGCGTGCGTGCAGGTGAAGGAATTCGAACACCTCCAGGTAGGGCCTGCGGTTTCGCTATATACCCGTACCTTACTGGCACTGTGGCTGCACAGCGTTTGGCGGTGGGGGCTGTTTGTGCACATCCTGTGCACGATGGGATGCTTAACAGCATTCACCCTGCAGACGGAGACTAGACTCTAGTCGCTCCTGCTCCGTGAAATAGCAGAAGAGCCCCCCTCCCTGTCTCCAGCCACTGCCAAATGCTCCCTCGTGGGGAGTGGGGAGGAGGCTGGAACTTTCCCCTGGTTGAGAACCATTGCTCCGAATTGTGAGGCTTTTCCTGCGGACCTCTAACCTGACTACTTTTCCCCTACTGCCCCTGGCCTTCATTTCCTTCCATTCCTTCCCGTTCTAGACTCTGTGGTCCATCACTTCAATTGCTCGGCCCCATCTTTCCAGCACGAAGAGCACAGCTCTCTAGGGTGTCCCTCGGAAGGACACCATGACTTCTGCTCATGTTCCATTGGCCAGAGGTCGTTGTAAGGCTGGACACCCCTCTCAGGGATGCTGGGGCTTATCTTTATTCAGGGTGGCATGTGCCCTGCTAGAAAGATCCTCTTACTTGGCAAGGACGGAATAGGAATTAGGAGAAAAAACAGTGGTCTGTGCAGGGAACATAAATGCAGTTATTTCCAAAACAGAAACCATCCCCTCCACTTCTGGGACTATCCCTCCCCTGGTAACCTTAGTCCAGTTACAAGGCGACCGACCATGCAGAAACCTGCTCTTGTCCTTGGTTACTCTTTCCCTGCTCCCTTGAAGCAGTGTCCTTCCTTCACACTATGTACAGAACTTGCCCCTTTTCCTTGATCTAATGCTATCCCCCCCCAACCCCGTTCTCAGCCACCACAGCCACCCATGTGACGAGTGGATCGCCTCCTAACTGGGCTTCCTGCCTCCTGTCCCCCCCATCACACTTTCTCTTCTGTAGCAGGGACTTTTCTAAAGTGGGAAGCAACCAAATCAGGTGAGTCCAAGCTCTGTGCGTTTCTTCTGACAAAGTCCAGACTCTCCGGTTTGTTCCATGATATGCTACACCCCCGTGAACCCCACCTCCATGATTTCTTCCTCCTGTGTCTCCAGAGCCCAGACAGAACTTCATACAGCCCTGGTCCCACGCTGCACTCACCTCCTCCCTGGAGAGCACACTCCCCTGTGACCTGGATCCCTGGCTCCATCACAAGGCTCCCCTCCACACCCCCTCCCTTCACTAGGGCCATCTCTGCCAATCCTTCAGTCAAGCCTCGAATTGCACACCTCCTCCATTGCTTCCTCCCTGAGAGCACCCTGTGTGCGCTCACCACTCCCCAATGGGTCAGGCGTCACGTGCTGTTCTGACAGCCAACATACAGCCTCAAACTCGGCTAGATCACCTGTTGATCCTCCTGCCCGAGGCTGTGGGTGTCGGTGTGCCTAAACTGTGTTCTCTTCAGTATCATATCCTCATACGGAACACACAGCTGACACCCAGTAGACACTCAATAAACACGTGTCAGATACAGGAAGGAGGGCATGGATGTACAACTAACATCTCGTTATACTCTAACGTCGATTTCCTCTGAGCTGTATATGAAATGGTCTGGGGTTTCAGGGAGGAGAACAGCCTGGCCTCAGCTCTGTCACTCGCAAAGTGGGCAGCGGGTGAACTCCTTGGGCTCCGGGTGTCCTGGTAGCCTGACAGGTGTCTGAGTATATTTGTGCTGTCATTTCCACCTTCCAGATTTCTTCTGAAGGTGTCAGAAAGAAATAGAAAGACATCCTTGAGCATAACAGCAGAAGAGAAATACATTGTGATTTTTTTTTTGGTAATTTTTAAAAACCCGTGCTTTAGGGGCACTTGTACCCCAATGTTTATAGCAGCACTCTCAACAATAGCCAAATTATGGAAAGAGTCTAAATGTCCATCAACTGATGAATGGATAAAGAAATTGTGGTTTATATACACAATGAAACACTACGTGGCAATGAGAAAGAATGAAATCTGGCCTTTTGTAGCAACGTGGATGGAACTGGAGAGTGTGATGCTAAGTGAAATAAGCCATACAGAGAAAGACAGAGACCATATGGTTTCACTCTTATGTGGATCCTGAGAAACGTAACAGAAACCCATGGGGGAGGGGAAGGAAAAAAAAAAGAGGTTAGAGTGGGAGACAGCCAAAGCATAAGAGACTCTTAAAAACTGAGAACAAACTGAGGGTGGATGGGGGGTGGGAGGGAGGGGAGGGTGGGGGATGGGTATTGAGGAGGGCACCTTTTGGGATGAGCACTGGGTGTTGTATGGAAACCAATTTGACAATAAACTTTATATATTGAAAAAAAAAAAACAAACCCGTGCTTCTCTGCACTAAAAGAAATGATGGGAGAGTATATATAATATATATAACATAATAAATATACATATATATATTATACATGTGTGCAATCCACGTGTATATAGATCTATGCCTACAGATGTCTACACCCCTACAGATACAGATACACAGCTACCTTCTGATTGTGTCACTGCGCACAGGGGTTGGTGTGAACGCACAGATGTCCGGGGCAGTTGTGGGGAATGAAGGGCAGTTATATTCTTTCATATATATTTCCTTAAGACGTGCTGTGATCTGATCTTTCCAGAGCTGATGGAGCAGCATGCCGTGTCATGATTCTGCAGGGAGAAGGCGGGTGCCCATGTAAATTACTTGGGCCAAGGCTCATCCCATCCCTGATTCCTGCACTTGATAGAAGGTTCACCGCCCAGAAGGAGGGGGGGGGCATGGAGAGAGAGGAGGGGTGAATAACGCATGAAAGGCAGTCCTGCCAAAGTGCAAAGAGGGCAGGCTTCCAGCCAGGAAACAAAAACTGAGGTCGGCGTGGGGATGAAAGTCACGGCTGATGACAAGAGAGGTTATGTTACATTCAACAATCTTTATTGACGAACGTGAATAACAACATCAGCAGATATAAGTTTGGGAATTCTCAACTTCGTCATGCCAAGGAAAGTATTTGTGAGACAGTGAACAGACTTTTAAGAGCACTGAACTGACATGTGACCTCTGATAAAACACTGGATCCTATGCAGCAGTTTCCAAGGAAAAGAGCATGTTACCCTCACCGGCTTCTGGGTCTGTGCTGACCTGAGCTCACGCCCGGTTTGGATCAGGAATATATTTCAGTTATCTATTGCCGCCAAATGAATCGCCCCAAAACTTTAGAATAATGCTGCATGTTTTTCTCATCACGATCCTGTGGACTGGCTGGGCAGTTCCTCTGTGGTTTTGCTGTGGGCCAGTCACGTACCTGTGCTCCACAGCAGGGCTGCTGGCCGGAAGGCCCAGCGTGTTCCCAGCTGGCAGGTACCTGGGCCTCGGCTCTCCTCCACATGGCCACTCGGCCACTCATCCTCTGTTAGGCTGGACTGGCTTCTTTTTTAAATGTATTTATTTATTTTTGGTAGAGAAAGAGACAGGACATGAGTGGGGGAGGGGCAGAGAGACAGGGAGATGCAGAATCCGAAGCAGGCTCCGAGCGGTCAGCGCAGAGCCTGACGCGGGGCTCGAACTCACGGACCGCGTGATCATGACCTGAGCCGAAGTCAGATGCTCAACTGACTGAGCCACCCAGGCGCCCCAGGCTGGGCTGGCTTCTTAATGGTGATCTCAGAGCAGCAGTCCCCAAAAACGAGAAGGGACCTTCTGGGCCTCAGAAGGCCCATGCTCCAGAAGTCACACAGCCTGACGTCCCCATGTTCTATTAGAAAAAACAAGGGGCAAACCTGTCCTGATTCGAGGGATGGGGGGTGGAGGGGAATACGGTGGTGGTTTTCATTGGACACAGCTGGAGGACAGAGGCTGCCAACGTTCATGGATCTAGAGGTTAAACAATTCCACAGGCCCTCACCACGAGCAACCCCACAGCCCAGGTTCGATCAACGCCTCCCCCATCTTGGATCCCAACCTGACTTTGCATGAACATGCCTCCTGTCCAGCTCTACACACAACTGCTGTCTCTTCTCGTTCTTCTGCAAACACTCGCTCCAGGCTGGACTTTCCTGCCTGAGGGGAAGCCCTGGGAGGGCTGGCCCTCTGTGAGGAAATGAGGTGAATGCTATTTCACTTCTTTTTTTCACCTTTATTCATTTTTGAGGGACAGAGAAAGACAGAGTGTGAGCAGGGGAGGGGCAGAGAGAGAGGGAGACACAGAATCCAAAACAGGTTCCAGGCTCCGAGCTGTCAGCACAGAGCCCGACATGGGGCTTGAACTCACAAACCATGAGATCATAACCTGAGCTGAAGTCAGGGTTTTTTTTAAGTTTACATATTTATTTGGAGGGAGCACGAGTGAGCGTGAGCAAGGCGAAGGGAGAGAGAGGGAGACAGAGAGCATCCCAAGCAGTATTCTCGCTGTCAGTGCACGGCCTGACTCAGGGCTCGATCCTGTGAACCATGAGGTCATGATCTGAGTCCACATTAAGAGTTGGATGTTTAACTGACTGAGCCACACAGGAGCCCTGATGCTACTCCATTTCTTTCTTTCTTTCTTTCTTTCTTTCTTTCTTTCTTTCTTTCTTTCTTTCTTTCTTTCTTTCTTTCTTTCTTTCTTTTTCTTTCTTTCTTTCTTTCCTTTCTTTCCTTTCTTTCTTTCTTTCTTTCTTTCTTTCTTTCTTTCTTTCTTTCTTTCTTCTTTCTCTTCCTTCCTTCCTTCCTTTCCTTCCTTCCTTCCTTCCTTCCTTCCTTCCTTCCTTCCTTCCTTCCTTCTCCTTCCTTCCTTCCTTCCTTCCTTCCTTCCTTCCTTCCTTCCTTCCTTCCTTCCTTCCTTCCTTCAATTTTAGAGAGAGAGTGTGAGCAGGGGAGGGGCAGAGAGAGAGAGGGAGAGAGAGAATTCCAAGCCGGCCCCACACTCAGCACAGAGCCTGACACGAGGCTCGGTCTCATGACCGTGAGATTCTGAGCTGAAATCAAGAACAGGACGCTTACCCGGCTGAAACCACCCAGGTGCGCAATGCCACTTCATTTCAATCGCTATGTTCCCATTTTGGTTTTGACCTCAAATCAACCCTCAGCAAGTAATTCTTAGAAATGCCTTGAAACAAATAAGACAGACAATGGAAATTAAGCAGCTGTCTACAAATGCAGTGAATCACCTTCAATTTATTTTAAGATTGTTTTAGACATCCATTTGTAGGATTTAGCTCAGAAAAAGTGGGGGTTTTAAAAATTAATGTTGACTTCTTGTCAAGAAAATAAAAATAAACAAAAATTGGATAGGATTGAGGAGATTTCTTTTAATAACCAATTCTGAAAGGGAGAAAAATCAGTGAAATGGTATTCAGATACATGTCCTGATTCGCTCTGAAGTGGTCCACTGAAGTATCTGTGCATGTTCTGTTCTATGTTCAGTGATTTTACGAAAATGCTTTTCTGGTAGCTGATAAAAACACACAACACCACCCTACCCCAAACAAGATGTTCTTTGCATATAATATATGCAATTACGATTGGGCAGAATATCTGTAAAAGAAGGACCCAAACTTTCAATTCAGTTGACGGACTTTAAGCTTCTCACTCAATGTGGATTCACAATTGAGAAACTCACATAAAATAAGATGTTGGATTCTCAGTCATGCTTTTTCTAATGTTGTAAAACTATGGGAAAAAACAACAACAATTGGGGTTTAAAGTCCCATGCATTTACGAGGCTCCTGGCTGGCCCAGTCCGTTAAATGCCTGACTCTTGATTTCGGCTCAGGTCATGATCTCATGGTTCATGAGACTGAGCCCCGCTTCAGGCTCTGCCCTGAGCATGGAGCCTGCTTGGGATTCTCTTCCTCTCTCTAGCCATGGAGTGCAAACGAGTGCTCTCTCGCTCTCTCTCTCAAAAGTAAAAAATAAATTTAAAAAGTACCATACATTTAAAAAGTGAAACAGAATTATCTATCGACTTTTAAAATAATGATTTCCACAAGATCATAATAATAGATACGTGCACTTCCAAATATTCCGCCGCAGCTGAGTGGTTCGTCCATAGGATTATGCACCTGCTGGCTGTAACTTGCTAATGGCACCCAGGTGACATCAAAAACAGTACGAACGATATGAAATTACCTAGTGAACTCACCTATCCCTCCTTCAAGTCTAAACTTGTCCAAAATGTTCGTGATCCCATCCAGTCCCCCTACACGACTTGCTGCCATTTTATTCATAACGTTGCAGAGCGATGGGGATGATGAGGGTCCCCTGTGCACTCTCTCCTATTACACTCCGTGTTTTCTTTTGTCCCTACTCCTCCTTTAAGATCTGCCCTTGTTCCTCATCTTAAATGGGAAGAGAAGAGCCCCTCCCGAATGGGGCTGCTGTAGGATTAAAGGAACAAATGTTTATAAAGGGCTTAGAACAATGCCTGACACTCAGAAAACCCGTATACATCAGCCTCAGTGATGGCAAAGTCTCCTTTGACTAGTACAAACCCACACGCACTGTTCTTTTGTCTGAATTAGGATTTCATAGTCAGATTACTGATTGTGCCCACTATCATTAATTAGTCCCTAGCTCTCTCACTTAACATTGTTGCCCCCAGTTACGGTCTAAATGACTTTGGCAGGGGCGGGGGGAGCGGAATGAGCACAGATGATGCATTTTATTTACATATCCATTGCAATTCTAGATGTTTATTACACTTATCAAATGATCAGTAATTAGGATTGCATTTGTTGATGCCTATAAGTAGATGAATAAGACAGGGGCCAAATTTAGGTGTCATGTTAAAACTAGCATAGGGCAGAACTTCCCTCCCACATTACCGAATAAAATCGGCCACCATTCATAAAAAGTAACAAAGAAAATTCACCAACTGCAGCAATGACACACAAAAAAGGGCATGTTCCCATATCATGAACTCCAAAACCAACGGCCAAGAAGAGAAAGCAAAGATTCCAGAACTGAGCACGAGGTGGGGTAGGCTTGGATCTTAACCCTGCCCACCCTTCCAAGTAGTCTCATGGAGGAGACAAAGCCTAGCCAATTCCTACTAGTGTGCACAAAGCAGAAGAGGGGCAAACTAACAGTCACGGAGATCACAGCGTGGTGGGAACGGTGTGATGTACCATCTCCTTTAAAGGGTGCTCCTTCTAGATCCTAAATAACCTAGGAAAAATCCCCACCACCTCCATAACTGATACTAGCGGGAAGGAGGAGAGAACAGTGGGGCAATCCAATACCACAGTCGGGGGCAGTTGGAGACCAACGTATGGAGATGCGGATATAACCTTAGGGTCCCTGCAAGGGATGGAAAGAATCCAGGGAGCGGTCCTTCCTCCTAACTCGTCCTGCATGGGACAGATGAGGTGTGAAGAATCAAGGGTGCATGGGGCGCCTGGGCGGCTCACTCGGTTAAGGGCCCAGCTCTTGGTTCTGGCTCAGGCCATGATCTCATGGTTCACGGGATCTACCCCACACTGGGCTCTGCGGTGACAGCATGGTGCCTACTTGGGACACTCTCTGTCTCTGTCTCTCTCTCTCTCTCTCTCTCTGTCCCTCCCCAGGAAGAGCCACTTTATGACTTTTATTGTAAAGTCCAGCGTGTTGAGTAACATCTGAGACAGACCACAGAAGTAATAAAACAGTGCCCTTTGGTGGAAGGATATCCCTCTATTGTTCTCATTTCAGTCGTCAGCGACAGTTGTAGTGTGTCTGCTATGCCTCTAAGTATGATTTCCAAGAGAAGTTTCTCTACACCAGATGTCCTCAAACTGCAGCCTAAGGGCCAAGTCACATCCACCCACCATCTGCTTCGGAAAGCCCTCTGAAGCCGAGAAGGTTTTCTACGTGGCTAAATGGTTCTTTTCACCAAAAGGAAATACTTCCTGACACACGAAATCTATGTGAAATTAAAGTTTCAGTTCCCGTTAGTGAAGTGTTGGCACGGGGGTGCGCTCATCCGTGTGCGCGTTGTGGCCGCGTTCCCACCGCGATGGCAGCGCTGAGTGGTTTTGACAGAGAGAGACGGTGTGGAGCACAGTGCCCGAGCTGTTGATTTCTTGGCCCTTCGTGGAAAGAGTCTGCCAGCCCCTGCTCCATGCTCTGGTGGAGGCTCGGTGTCGTGTGCTGCTTCCGCCCCATGTTATAATCCCCCCTGCCGCCCCGTGAGGCCGCGATGCTTGCATCCCACACCTCCACGGAGGGGATGGCTCCGTGCCAGGTGGCAAGCCTGGGAAGCTGCCCAGGAGTCATTCCTGCTGCATAGTTGAGGTGCACCTGGGCGACAGGGACGCAGAGAAGACGGCAACGTGGGGGACAGGATGGGGACAGAAGAGACAGGGAAGTATTTAAGGACGTGAGAAGACACTTAAACAAGCACCAAGTGGGGCGTCTGGGGGGGGGGGCTCAGCCAGTTAAGCCTCGGACCCTTGATTTTGGCTCAGGTCATGATCTCGTGGTTCGTGGGTTTGAGCCTTGTGTTGGGCTCTGTGCTGACAGTGCAGGGCCTGCTTGGGATGCTCACTCTCTCCCTTCTCTCTGCCTCTCCCGCGCTCTCTTTCTCTTTCTCTCTCAACATACATACGTTTTTTAAAAAAGCAGCAAGTGAAGCATCGGAGATGAAGGGGCAGCACGGAGAAGCCTGAGAGAGACCGAGCAGGGGGACGTCCGGCTGCTCTTGGATCCATGGCAGACGCAGGGAAGCCTGTGCATCACCACCTCTTTTTTCTCTGTGCTGCTGACGAAGGACGTCTTCAGTTAGGGGCTCAACTGTGCCCCCCAAATTCATGTTGAAGGTACAGCCTCCAGTGCCCAGGACTTAGAGATGGGGTCTTTAAAGAAGGGGTTAAGTGAAATTGAGGTTAAGTGGCACTAATCCGGCATGACTGGTGTCTTTCTAAGAAGAGGAGGTTCTCTCTCTCACACACAGCGAGGAAGCCACGGGAAAAGGCTCAGCATCGGCAAGCCAAGGAGAGAGGCCTCAGGAGAAACCGATGCTGGGCAACCTTGATCTTGGATTTCTAGCCTCTGGGAGTGGGGAAACGTGTTTGTGCCGGTTCAGCTGCCCAGGCTGCGGCACTTTGTGATGGCAGCCCTAGCACGTGACGACAGTGTCGTCCGGCCACCTGGGCTGGCCCACCTCTGCAGCTCTGCTTCTCCAGCCTCGCCCCAACCCCGAGGATCTGAGCAGACACACGCCACGCAGGCTGGCAAGTCTCTTCCTTCATTCGGCACAGAAGAGCCTGCCTACGCTTCTGTCTATACCATAGGCTGATTCTCCAGAGCTTGTGAGATCCACTGCCCCCCAGAGAATCAGAAGTATATTGGGATTTTATCAGCCTACTTTCTCTATTCACGTTTTTAGGTGAAACAAAACATTAGGTGCATGCAACGCAACTGACAGGCAACAAAGTGGGATGCCCAAGGGGGGCGTTCTCCCCCCTCAGCACCGACACCTGCAGCTCGATCCTTTCGGTTGTGGGACTGCCCTGTGCACTGAAAGATGTTCAGCAGCGTCCCTGCCGTCTGTCCACCATGTGCCAGTAGCATCCTCCGAGTGTGACAGCTGACGATGTCTCCAGGCACTGCCACATACCCTTCGGAGGGAACAGAATTGTCCCCGGTTTCAACCACTGGTGTAGAGTGAGGCTGCCCAGCAGCGACAGTGAGCAGGAGGTGAACGATCAGAAAAAGGCTGTGGCCTGACGGTCCGTCGTAGCCAGAGAGGCTCACAGGTGAAGCCACAAAGAGAAGACACCAGGGAAGTGGCCACACCCTAAAGGATGCTCTGTTGTTCCCGAGACGTGTCCATGCGGCCACTGGGACTTGTTCTGGGCTTCGTACCCACCTTGGTAACCTACATCCTCTAGGTACTTAAGTATCCTTGATTCTTTTTTTTTTAAGATTTTTTTTTAAAATTTAGTTTGAGAGAGAGAGAGAGAGAGAGAGAGTGTGTGTGTGTGTGTGTGTGTGTGTATTTCCAAGTTATTAGCGGGTTCTCAGCTGAGAAGGAGAGTGCAGTGGCTCAGAGCACGGGCTGGGTGTCCAGAAGTCTGGAAGCAAATCCCAGCTCCCCTATTTGCTCGTGTCTTGATGGTATTGGCTTATGGGGGGATGTGGCCACATCCTGGATGTAAGGGGCTGGTTGCCATGCAGTGGCTGTCTCGCCGCATGATTGGAGACAATTCTGGGGCAGCAAGGTCACTGCCCACCAACCAGACAACTAAAATTCATGTCTGAGTCAGGGCCACTACTTTGAATGGGACTCCTGGTCACCTCCTAACATCTCTGGGTCTCGCTTTCCTCACCCTAAAATGGAGGGGCCGGCCCAGTTCCAGCCTTCCTTTTGCTAGGGAAGCTGGGGAAGCAATCGTTCTATAACATTTATTTTTAGATAAAGAAAAAAAAAGTCAACTTGAGTTTAGCTGCAAACAAAAGTATCTCATTTCCCCACTCAATAGCTAATTCTCTAGGAGTCAGAATTCAGAACACATGTTGCTTGATTTACAGTGGCAACCAGCAATTTGTGTGAGAAAGACTTAATTTAGAAGAACGCACATGTCATTTTTTTTTCATAACCAAGTAAGAGTTACAATTAGTTTGATTCATATGCTGTCACGATGTCTCCACCACACGCACTGTGAACAATACGAAGTTTTCGAGGCAGCACTTTGATAGAGAGGACTATTTCTCAGTTGTGTAATTTATATTAAACATAAACCCTCCTCCATTTTCTCTTGAATGTCCCATGCCCACTCAAGCATCATCTCCTATGAGTGGATCCTTAAGTAGGAAAACCACTGAATAGACTCACGTTGTAGAGTTTTGTTCTGTAATGCTCTACCTTTGGAAAATTGCCGGAATAAGTAAAAGAGAAACGTCCAACATAACACCAACGTAAAAAACACGCGTCAACTCTTTCTCCCCTTTTCACCACCATCTTAACACGGAGCAAATTTTTAAATCATGTCATCACATCAAAGACCAAATGACTCAAAATGTTTTCCAATGTTTGATTTAGAAATTAAGGAGATACAGAATGGATTCAAAATGAGAATGGGCAGGCTGTTAAAGAATCAAAGTGTTCATGATTACTTAGGTTCTCCTTGGAAAGTTCTGCCCATGCTTATTGTCTTATCAGCCATACTTGAAAGTTAAGTTATGAAAATCACATAAGGACTGATCAGGAAGAAATTTAAAAAAAAAGCAAAACACTAACTGCAGATCAAATGTTAAGAGACGTTATTATAGAGAATATGGGATAGTGGATAAGGAGTAAGTGGAGTTTATTTTAGAGAGAGAGAGTGTATGTGTGTGTTACATGTTTCACATACCATTGAGAAATACATTCTTTGTATGTGACGTAGGTCTTTGCTTTCTATTATAAATTTTTTTTAAGTTTATTTTGAGACGGGCAGAGAGAGCAAGTGGGGGAGGGGCAGAGAGAGAGGAAGAGAGAGAGAATCTCAAGCAGGCTCTGTGCTGTCCGGCCACAGCCCGACACGGGGATCGAACTCATGCACCGTCAGATCATGACCTGAGCTGAAACCAAGGGTTGGACGCTTAACCGACTGAGCCACCCAGATGCTCTTTTGCTTTCTATATAAAGCTAAATAACAGTATAATAGTACAGGTGTTTAATAAAACCATTCAGTCCACGCATATTTTGTCACAAAAAAGAATTCATCATTCTTTAAAAAAAAACACGTCTTGTACATAAGAACATAATACACACTCAATAAATCTTGAAAGGATAAATATTATTTTGAGAGGCCAGCTTAGTCTCACCTACTTGAGTTACAACAGCCTCTTACATTGGATAAACATGGAGCAGGGAGTCAGAAAGAAGCAAGAGTGTGCTGGAAAGGGGAGGACGGGGGACGGCCATCTCTCACAAGTGACAGGCCTCCATCGTTCAGATGGCACAACACTGGATGGAAACCTGCAGGACCTCCGGTGCTAGCTGCTTCTTCCTCCCCGTCTACACGGCTACCTTTAGGTTAATTGTCCAGTGTTTTTCAAATTCTAGGCACTGAATTAAAATAAATACATTGGAAACCAGAACGTTCAGTAAATGAAAAAATGGTACTGGCGACAACTCATGTGTCCTGAGTGGCGACCACGGGCCAGGGACTGTGCGTGAGCCACTTGTGCTCACTGGCAGCCAGACTGAGGAGATTGTAGTGGAAAATGACCCACGCTCGCATCGCCTGCAGGTGACAGTGCTTTTGTGCTATTGGGGTTTGACTCATCTACATCACCTATTCCTCTGGCTCTTCCTGTCTTTGTTCTTTCCAATTCTTTTTCATTGTCTCCTTTGAAGCATTGCCACTAGTTCAGGTGACTCTCAAAAAACTATGAGACACACTGTTCCCTACTTAACCTGCCTCCTGGTCCTGAGTTAGGTTCAGATAGGTTTCAACAATGTATTCTAGAAAACCGGTGGAGCTGGGATGGATTCGCCTTCCAAAATCAGTGAAGACTGAACAGGCCACCGACAAACATCCAAACTCTTATCACTGTTGAGATCATCCCCCGTTTCAGAGCATCTGGCGTTTCTTCCGCTGCCGCACAGGTCTCAGGTGACAGTGAAACGGAAGAAAGGCCCTGACTGATGGGATTCTCTGCTGCACTACAATGTCGTATTTTCTGTCCCTCTGATTAGAAAACACCTTTGTTTGCTGCATCATTATTTCCAAATGTGTGCTTACTGTTCTTCACTTCTACGGTTTCCAGCGATTTCTCACACACTGCTGTGGATTAGTCAAGATCCCCCAGAGAAAACAGAATCAACAGCATGTGTATTATCTTAATCTATCTATCTATCATAACTTTACAGACCTTTGTATGTACCTCTATTTCTGTCTACCAATCGTCAAGCAATCAGTCCCTCATTGTCATCATCTATCTATCAGATTTACTTTAAAAAATTGGGTCACCCGATTGTGGGGGCTGGCAAGTTCAAATTCTGCAGGGCAGGCTGGAGACCCAGGGAAGAAATGATGTTGCAACTTGATTCCGAAAGCAATCTGCTGGCAGAATTTCCTCCTCCTCAGGAGACCTCGCTTTTCTTCCTTCCTTCCTTCCTTCCTTCCTTCCTTCCTTCCTTCCTTCCTTCCTTCCTTCCTTCCTTCCTTTTTTTATTTTTTAAGAGAGAGACAGAGATTAAGAGAGTGGGAGAGAGGCAGAGGCAAAGGGAGAGAATCCCAAGCAGGCTCCATGATCAGTGTGGATCCTGATGCAGGGCTCGATCCCATGACCCTGCGGTCATGACCTGAGCTGAAATCAAGAGTTGGCTGCTCAATCAACTAAGCCTCCCAGGTGCCTCCACACTCTTTTTTCTTAAGGCCTTCAACTGATTGCAAGAAGCCTACCCATGTTATGGAGGGTGATCTGCTTTACTCCAAGTCTACTGATTCAAATGTGAGTATCTTAAAAATACTTACATGGCAAAGTCTAGACGGATGTTTGACCAAACAGCAAGGAATGATGGTCTGAGTAGACATATAAAACCAACTATTGCACCATGGTTTTTAGACAGCTTTAAGTAATGAAATAGGCATATGATGGGAAAGGTACTGAATCTCATCTTCATAAATTTTTCACTAGAGCTGTTGGTGGAGAAATCTAGGGCACTATATGTTTAATTTTACTTTCTTTTCCTCCAGGGAAGGAGCACGATCATTGAGAAGTGGCGTCATCAGGCAGCCACAAGCAACGAGGGCGGCATCCATCTACAGAACTCAAACCAATCACAGGGCAGCATCCTGCATTTCTGGTATCATCTGTAGCTGGCCCTTCTCACATCTACCTGGTTAACACTCAGACATTTTACTTCCAATGGGGGGGGTGGGTGGGTAAGTAAGCAATGGTTTCATTTTCAATCTCCCCTACACCTATGGAATACTTTAGTTTTAACTAGTTTGGTTAGTTAAAGGCAACAAACCTTTAGTTAATTCTAGTTCGCAGAAGGTAATCATACAAAATTACATCTAAGTCCGTTATTTTATTGCCCTTCCTGCATCAGTACAGTATGTATCCAGGCAGGTCAAGGAAGTGGCCTCTCTCTTCTTTTTTTTTTTTTTTAACGTTTATTCATTTTTGAAATACAGAAAGACAGAGCACAAGTAGGGGTGGGGTGGAGAGAGAGGGAGACACAGAACCTGAAGCAGGCTCCAGGCTCTGAGCTGTCAGCACAGAGCCCGATGCGGGGCTCAAACTCACGAACCTGGAGATCATGACCTGAGCTGAAGTCGGACGCTCAATCAACTGAGCCACCCTGGCGCCCCTGGCCTCTCTCCTCCTGGACAAGACTTTGGCATGCAGTCTTATTATTTTAGAAGAGAGATATTATCACATTTATAAGTCGTAAGAGAAGTTAATAAATCACATAGTAGACATTGAGAAATAGTTTCTCAAAAAAGAAGTGTCTTGTAGAGTTTGGGAACAGATGAATAGTCACCAAGAACATAGGTTCTTCTGTTCTGGGATTTCACTAAGACAAAGATTTCTGAATGGCCTGACAGTGGACCACGCGGCCCTTGCCAAAACATCTTGTACATATTGGAACCCGACAATGGAACACGGCATGACGAAGGCTGATGCTTCTCCTTTCTGGCTGTGTAAATCACTGTACCTGCCGTTCATTGTACCATACTTGATTTGCTGGAGTTCACACATTTCCTCATTAGGGAAATGCAAAAGCCTAGGAGTCAGAGAAGTGAACGCTTCTCCTTTTGACAGCTTGCAAGACAGTTTATTTGCCCATGTGGATCAAACATCTAGGCTGGCAGTAGCCTTTTCTTCCTCCCTCCATGCATGTCTCCATGGATATGTGATTATCCCAGTTGATGTCAGAACTGCCTCTACAAAACCAATCCTCCCAGAGAAGTTGTTGGTTTATGCAGACGTGCTCATGCATGAACCAGATCCTAGCGATGGGCCTGAGTGTTTTATTAGAGCTATATTCCAAGGTACAAAGGAGACCCAGGAGGGGAGACCAGTCTGAGGAATGGAACCAGTGAACATGATCCCCAGTGGGACAGAACAGAGCAGGCAGCTGAAAGGCCAGGGGAGCCCCAGCACTCAGGCTCTGTGGGATGGGCGAAAGTGCGGGGCGTGCAGACCCAGGCAGCGAGGGCTACAATTCCCATCCCTGAACGCTGCTGTGCGATCTTGGACTTCACAGCCCAGGAGTCTCAGCTCTGTCCTCGACAACAGAAGTTCCACCTACTCTGCATGTTTCCACTGAAGTTACTAATAAAAACATGCAAAGTTTGGGCGCGATGTGGGCACTAAACAAAGGCAGTTGCCACCCTCCCGGCAGCCCTGGAGAATGGCAGCTTTGATGTGTAGGCAGCACGTGGGCACAAGGAGAGGTGGTTCCTCTCCCTCCTGGAACCTGGAAAAAGGGCTAGAAGATTTTTCTCTAGGAATTCTACCAAAAAACAAACACAAATAGACCTAGAACAGACATCTTCGAGAGTAATATGCCGCAGAATGGCTTGTTAGAACCCAGTGGAGAGCAACAGAAACACGGCTGGGCAGCAATGGAAGTGCAAGGGAGAGGGCATGAGGACAGGCAGCTGGCGATGGTCTCTCTGGGCTGTCCAGGGAGAGGCCAGGCAGGCTCGGGACCACAGGTGTCCAGACTGTGGCTGTGTGGACCTCCACAAGGACATGAAGGGAGCACTGGAAATGTCCTCACAGCGATCCCTAGAGCTCATTCCAATTCCCGCTCCTGGGGCATAATGAATACACAATAGAACGGACCTCCGACACATGGAGCATGAACTGACCCACAACAGTGGGACTTGTTGGCATAAATCCATAAACGACCTGCCTTTTGCTTTTGATGCTTGAGGCAAGCAAGTCAGCGCCCAGGAAGGGGGCTCACACGTGGAATGCTGACAAATCAGGTCGCTGAACATCCAAACTGGAGAGGCCAGCCCCAGCTGGGGATAAAAGCTCAGCCATCATCTGGGAAGCCAGCTTGGGGAGCCTCCAGATAGACACCCAGGACATCCAGGGGACACCTGTGATCACAAGTGCATTTCAATGCAGCAAAGGGAGGGGGGAAGGACAGATGGCAGGGCAGTACTCCCGAGCACAGTGTCTCATTTTGATCACTGAAAAAGTCTTTTCTCTTATCAGCCCTCTTTGAAAGAAAAAGTCTTATTGGAGAACAGAAATAGTTCTTTCCAATTGAAGTAGAATTTTTAAAAATGAGTTTTCAATTCAGCAGTGAGTAAAAAAAAAAAACCAACTTGCCTGTTTTCAGATTGAACAATTTGTGGTATACCCCTTAGACTATCTTGGCCCATCTCCTGCCATTAAATGTTTTTATTAGAAGTTTTATGAAGAGATGCTTTTGAAATGTTCCTATAATCTCAATTTTGATGGTCTCCATAAACAGAAATTGCCAGTGTTATGTTGAGGAACATTTCTACTTTATAGGGCATTGGCACACTGAATCTGGAAGCTTCTAGCTAGCCTATGCTCAAAGAGATGGACAGGCTACTTTAGGCATTAGAGACTCACAAAGGGGCCTCTCCAAAGAGTCATCTTGTGGATGACCACCTTCCAGCCCAACTTGCTAAGCATCTTCAGATGCTTCTTGCAATTCCCAGATAGCACAGAACAAAATCTCCTTCTAAGAGAGTTCTGGGATATGCAAAACTCCTTGTAAGGGGTGCCTGGCCTCAGGACTTTGTCTTTGACCTCAGAGTCCCACTTGCCAGAATCTTGACCCGATGCATTTGGCCCTGCCCCCGAAAGTGTTCCTTCACCAGTCTCACATGTGTCTTACAGAGCACTCCCACTGGTCTTGCAGAAGAACCAATGTTCAACGTTCAAGACCATTAAACTGGCCACATAAAAATGAGCCCCTTTCTAAGGGCTCTGAAGGAACATCCTCAATGTGTTCTTGCACATGGGATCCCATCAGCCTAGTAATGCAGCAGCCATGGGGTCCTCAGAGTCTCTCAGTTAAAAGTCACAGTCCTGAAGTCTCCTGGTGGGCACTGGTGTCTTGAGAATGAGGCTAGAGATTCCAAAAGTGAGGTGCTGCACAGGGAGAGTACCCAAAGACATGAGCCAATTGTCACTTTGAAGTGAATGGTGACAGTGCCGGGGGTCTCTGGGAAATGTGCTTTTCACAGGCCCACCTATGCTTTGCCCCAGTGGAAGATACGGGCAATGGGTTAGTGTTGTTGCATAGGATTTCCTTCTTATTCTTGTTTTTTTCTTTTTTTGGTAACTAAATCTGTGCCAATCTAGAAAGTATGTACATAATGCTGTCTACTGTAGTCATTTAATAGATACTTATTAGTAGTAATTGTAGTCATTCTAGTGATACAAATACCAAGAGATTATCATATTGACATATTTGTAGACTCTAACTCTTCTGGATTATTTGATCAGGCTGCAAACATCTACTTAACTCAGTTTAATATATTAATATATTAATATACTAAAGACTGGTTATCTTTTTTTTTAAGTTTATTTATTTTGAGAGAGAGAGAGGGAGTGAGAGCAAGAGAGGGTCAGAGAGAATCCTAGCAGGCTGTGTGCTCTCAGCGCAGAGCCCAACATGGGGCTTGAAGTCACCAACTGTGACATCGTGGCTGAGCTGAAATCAACCAAACAAGCCCCCCAGGTGCCCCCTGTTTGGTTATCTTCTGCTGATTCAAATTGACTACATGAATTTGCTGAGTCATTGCCCTGAATTTCACAGCAGATCTCAAGAAGCATGGTCCACGTGGAGAGGGAGACAGCAGACTGCTCTTCAAACAGTTGAAGGCACTGTTTGCCCAAACCGGGCAAACTGTAACCGCTCTCCGGATTTTCCTTCTCTTCCTAAGTTCATGACTATGTTTCTGAGCATGGTAAGAGTACTGAGCATTTTGCTGTATCCTTGTTGACATCTAAGATGCCCTGAAATAAAAATTATCTCCAAAGGCAAGGGAATTAAAAGCAAAAATGAACTATTAGGACCTCATGAAGATAAAAAGCTTCTGCACTGCAAAGGAAACAATCAACAAAACTAAAAGGCAACCGAGGGAATGGGAAAAGATATTGGCAAATGACATACTGGATAAAGGGCTAGTATCCAAAACCTATAAAGACCTCACCAAACTCCACACCCAAAAAACAAACAATCCAGTGAAGAAGTGGGCTGAAGACATGAATAGACACTTTTACAAAGAAGACATCTAGGTGGCCAACAGACATATGAAACAATGCTCAACATCTCTCCTCCTCAGGGAAATACAAATCAAAACCACACTGAGATACCACCTCATGCTGGTTTAGAGTGGCTAAAATGAACAAATCAGGAGGCTATAGATGCTGGCGAGGATGTGGAGAAATGGGAACCCTCTTGCACTCTTGGTGGGAATGCAAACTGGTGCAGCCACTCTGGAAAAGTGTGGAGGTTCCTCAAAAAATTAAAAATAGATCTACCCTATGACCCAGCAGTAGCACTGCCAGGAATTTACCCAAGGACACAGGAGTGCTGATGCACAGGGGCACATGTACCCCAATGTTTACAGCAGCGCTTTCAACAATAGCCAAATTATGGAAAGAGCCCAATGTCCATCAACTGATGAATGGATAAGAAGATGTGGTTTATATATACCATGGAATACTACTTGGCAATGAGAAAGAATGAAATCATGCCATTTGCAGCAACACGGATGGAACTGGAAGGTATTATGCTAAGTGAAATAAGTCAGTCAGAGAAAGACAGATACCGTATGTTTTCACTCATAGGTGGATCTTGGGAAACTTAACAGAAGACCATGGGGGAGGGGGAGGGGAAAAAAGTTACAGAGAGGGAGGGAGGCAAACCATAAGAGGCTCTTGGATACTGAGAACAAACTGAGGGTTGATGGGGGTGGGGGAGAGGGTAAAGTGGGTGATGGGCATTGAGGAGGGCACTTGTTGGGATGAGCACTGGGTGTGGTATGGAGATCCATTTGTCAATAAATTATATTTAAAAAAAATTATCTTCTGGGAGACTCTTCACTCAGACCTAACAACTGGGAAGCGCCATCTGTCAGGGGGATCCATGAGGGACGCCATCCAGGTAAGTGGGGCAGACCATTCCTGGTCCGGAGGTTTGGACAAGGAGGGAACAGCATTCTGGGTGAAGCTCTTCTAGACCTAACATAGGACATGTTCCAAATCCTGGGAAACACCAGTGAAACAACCATGGCCCCAGCACATGAATTAAAAATACAACAGAAAGCGCTACAGCTGTGAACTGGAGGCATGAGGGCTTCCGTCTCCTGGCAGGGCTGGGGAGGGAGGGACCGGGCTTCTGCCTGGCTGGCGGCAGCTACGCCATGGGGAGGGGCGGCAGCTGTTGTGTGCACTTGCGACAGCTGGAGGCAGGAATCTCAGCTGCATTTCTGCCTGTGTCCTTGGAATGGGAGAGGCGTATCTGCCAGAAGCCTCTTGCTTCCAGAATACGGATCACTGCGAAGGTATGAACATCTGCTTGATTAGAAAATGATTATACCCTAACCTAAGGAGTTCTATGTTTCTTCTGACCCCATCACTGTTTCCCTAAAATCTACAATATTCTTCCGTTTTTGGCATATGAGGGCGCTGGACCAACATCTTTTACGTTACAAATTGGCCCATGGTTGTTCACCGAGGCAGTGAGGCTATGTATGCGTGGTAGACTGAACGTGGCCACCTGGCAACGTCCACATTCTAATCCCAGGACTGGGGAAGAGCAAAAGGGACTTTGCAGATACGATTACTTTTTTTTTTAAGTAATTAATTTGAGAGAGAGAGAGAGAGAGAAAGCATGAGCGGGGAGGGGCAGAGCGAGAGGGAGGGAGAGAGAGAATTCCAAGCAGGCTTCATGTTGTCAGTGCAGAGCCCCGCATGGGGCTCGATCCCATGAACCTGATCACGACCTGAACCGAAATCAAGGGTCAAACGCTCAACAGGCTGAGCCACCCAGGTGCCCCTGCAGATATGGTTAAGATAAGGCTTTGGGGATGAGAAGATTATCTTTATTATCACAAGGACTCTCATAAAAGGGAGAAAAGAAGGTCAAAGACAGAGAAAGGTGATGTGACCGTGGGTGCAGAGAGATGGGAGGGTAGTATACTGCTGGCTTTGAAGATGGAGGGGCCCTGTGCCAAGTTCTGTGGACAGCCTGCAGAAGCTAGTTTTATAAACAATTTCTGGGCCCAAGATGGAGCCGCTCCTGCCCAGGGTGCCATGACAGCACACACAGATGTGGGCAACTTCTGCCCCCAGATGCCAAGCCACTTCTGAGCTCTGTACGTCCTGCCTTGTTCTTTCTTACCCCAAACAAGTTGACTACTGTCCCCCTGACCCATCAGATATGGTCTGTTTTCCCCCTCTTTGTTCCTTATTCATTATCCCAGAAAAGCTGCTTGCCTTCTGCCCCACTTTGCAGTTCTCCAAATAGAGACCGTCTGTCTCATGAAGTGTTAAATAAAATGTGTTTGTATTACCTAAATTGTCTTCTTTCATCATTTTGTGAACATGAGAAAGGGAAAAAAAAAAAAAAGATACCCTGCCCCACCCAGAGCCTCCAGAAGGAATAAGGTGTGCCAACCCATTTTTGACTTCTGAGCGTCAGGCCCGAGAGAGGGAAAATTTGTGTTGTGTGAAGCCATGAAGTTTGCAGTGACTTGTTACAGCAGCAGCAGGAAACTCATACACTATGTCAGAAATGTGGCTCCGGGACCAGAGGACCCGGGTGGTCTTGGGAAGGAAACTGATGGGTGCGGATATGAGCTTTGTACCGGTGGCGACGTGTGGGCTGGGGGGCAGGGCCAGAGAACACAAGTGGGATGCAGCTTATGATGTGCCCGAGACACCTGACCAGGTTTTCTCATCCTCCGGTGCTGCACCCCAACTCCTATTCCAGAAGACAGATTTCAGGCCCAGGAGACGTCTTCCAGGGACACTCAGAGCCGGACATCTTCTAGTCACGCTGCCTCTACTAACACTTACTTCAAATGACTAATTAATAACATTTGCCAAAATAGATAAAAAGAGAGACATACTATGCCCCCTATGATGAGGGTACCCTGGTGATTTCTGGGTTGGGGATACGGTTTGGGACTCATGGGGGTGTGAAGAAAACCTGAAAGGCTCTATTTACTTATCTTTGTAAATTAAAAGTAAGAACAGTAGCCAGCAACTGAATTTCTTGACTGACAATGACACCCTCTGCAGGTGACTGCCAGACACAGGGCTATCACCCACAACAGAGGGTGCACCAGAGGGAAGACAGGGCTTCCTGAGCAGAGCGTGGGAGCTGGTGCCCGCCCTGGTGGGTCAGCTCAGAGCACATCCTGGCTTCTGGCAACGCACCTGCTCTAGAATGTTTTCTGTGTGGTTAATTCTACAGAAAGTGAAATCTGAGGGCGCCTGGGTGGCTCTGTTGGTTAAGCGTCCGACTTCAGCTCAGGTCATAATCCTGCAGCTCGGGAGTTCGAGCCCTACTTCGGGCTCTGTGCTGGCAGCTCAGAGCCTGGAGCCTGCTTCGGACTCTGTGTCTCCCTCTCTCTCTCTCTGCCCTTTCCCCCACGTGCGCTCTCTCTCTCTCTCTCTCTCTCTCTCTCTCAAATGAGTAAACATGAACAAAAATTTAGAAAGTGAAATCTGCATAAAACTTCATAATAGGATGCTGGGGCGCCTGGGTGGCGCAGTCGGTTAAGCGTCCGACTTCAGCCAGGTCACGATCTCGCGGTCCGTGAGTTCGAGCCCCGCGTCAGGCTCTGGGCTGATGGCTCGGAGCCTGGAGCCTGTTTCCGATTCTGTGTCTCCCTCTCTCTCTGCCCCTCCCCCGTTCATGCTCTGTCTCTCTCTGTCCCAAAAATAAATAAAAAATGTTGAAAAAAAATTAAAAAAAAAAAACAACAACAAAAAAAAACTTCATAATAGGATGGACTTTCACCCCACACAGTAGTGTTCTAGTTAAAAGTCATTAAACTTAAAGAGGAGTTATTTACTTATTTATTTCTGGCTACGATTATAGGAGCGCAAATTTGTTGATCTTGCCCGTCACATCAAAAAACTTCCAATATTGTATTAGCTAAGGGATGTTTTTGTGAACACACACACACAATTAATTTGTCCTTTAAAAGTAAAGCTTATTTTAACCATGAAGGAGAAATGATTTTTTTATAAGAACACATGTGATGGGAGAAACACACATTTAAAAGTGCACATTTAAAACCTTCTTTTATGTAATCTTTTTTTGCAAAAATATACAAACGTTCATATTTGTACATTTGTACATTCCTTAGAAAGGAATTTTTAAATTCAGTTAAAATCTCCCAAATGAAGATTCAGTACATCTTGAACCCATTTGCTAAAAAATAAAAAATGCAATACCTTCTGGTTGATCTGCAAGGAGAACTGATTGACATCAGGAAAACATGGAGAGTTTACAGCTGAATTTCATCAAAAAGTCTCTGGGTAAGTGTGGACGAAATTGGAAAATGAGTGTAATGATTGCAAGACTTGGTCACGGATTCTTTCCTTTGAATCGTTTGGCCGTTACACTAAGCGTCAGAATATACTGAACTTCACTACAGTACCCAACAGTGTTCTACTGGAAAGTGTTAACCCAAAATTCCCTAAACAACAAAGCACATTCCATCACAATATTCTTATTAAATGTATTAAGTAAGAATCTAATGTATTTTTGAACTATTAAAAAGTAAGTAATTTAAAATCTTATTTTCATTGTTTTCTCCTCCTTAGTTCTAATGTGTGTTTATAAAGTATATAAAACATGAACATATATATTTTATGAATAAACACATACACATACCTAGGTGCATGGTTTTACCCTTAATTACACACAGTTAAAACCAGTTTGCTCCCAAGTAGCAGAAAGAAAGAAAGAAATCCAGTACTTTAGGACTTGGGGAAAGTCACACATGCAGTGGATATTTATAGAGGATCTATGGTGCTTGGTGTTGGAGAGACTGAATTCTGCCTCTAAGAGCATGTGGAAGGAAGTCCTTCCTCCCCCACTCCCCACTGCCCCCTTCTCTTGCTTCTGTGCTATGATGGTTAATTCATATGTCAACTTGGTAAGATCAAGGTGGCCAGTTGTTTGGCAAACACTATCCAGATGTTGTTATAAGGGTTTTTTTTTTTAAGTTGTTATTAACATTCACAATGTGTTGATTTTAAGTACAGCAAATTGCCCTCCATCATGTGGGTGGGCCTCATGCAATCAGTGTTAAGTCTTTAAGAACAAAGACTGAGGTTTCCCAAAGAAGAAGGAATTTTGCCTCTAAACCACCATGCAGAAGTTCTGCCCGAGCCTCCAGCCACTGGACTCAGGACTGAAACATCAACTCTGACCTGAACCTCCATCCTGCTGGCCTGCCCTCCAGACTTTGGACTTGCGCGTAGCCCCCACGACTGCACAAGAAAACTCCTTAAAATAAATTTCTCTCTCTCCACACACACACATCTCCCATCAGTTCTGTGTCTCTGGAGAACCCTGACTACCCCACCTGCCCAAGGAGCAAAGCTAGAGATCACGACCTTGTCCCGTCCATGCCTTTCTCACTCCCCTTTGGAGAAGGATCTGTGCATGCTCACTACAGCCCTCCCCTCCCATGTCCTTTCCAGCAGCATGCCTGTTTTCTTATCTGCTCCTCAATGCCCTAAATCTTCCTGGGGAGCATCTTCAGCAGGGGGTTCAACGGCTCATTCATTTCCACCAGTGACCAGGGCTAACTGACCTACGCCATTTGGGGCCAGACGCAAGCCATGTTTTCCAAGAGAACTTCATCAACAATAGAAGTGGAATTCTGATCTCCATCTGTCTTGACTTGTTTCTATCTCAGTTCATTCGGATCTCAGGCAGAGCTGTTGAATGGGCCCTTCATATCCCACATGGGCCACTGGACATGGCTGGCAAGCAGACGGTTGACCCAGAGAGTTCAACGTCAGCATAGGGTTTCACGGGTAGTGGTATCGGCATTCAGTGCAGGCTGCTCGATGTTGTTCTTGGGGTGGCTTCCCTGGGGGGTGACACCTCAGTTAAGACTGAAAGTGTCAGCCAGCTTGGTGGGAAATGAGGGAAGGGGAGAGGGAAGGAGACAGAGGGCTGAAGGACACAGAGGTAAGGGAGAGCTCTGTCTTGGGGGCTGCAGGTCAGTGGTGCCCTAATGGTTGAGGTTTACCTACCGCAGAGGGTCTTACCCCACCCCACTCTCCCTGTAACCCGCTCCCGTGCCTCCACAGCTACATCACCCTCAGCCGAGAAGCCTAGATCTGGGAGCACAGAAGCAAAGAAGTATAGTGAAAACCAGTCATGGAAGTGAAGTGTTCACACGCATATACATCCTTCCATATCTGCTTACCTGTCTGGTCCTCACACCATAGCCCATTAATTCACACACCAGCTGGGAAAGCTGGTCACAGGTGAATGAAGGTGCTCTATGAACGCCTGGGCAGTTGTGTGTTGCGGGGCCATTTCCCCAAGTACCCACGGGAAAGTTCTGCTTTTGTGCCAATTGATTGAAGAAACCGTTTCCTGCAAGTTCCATCATGCTGGTAGGGCTGGCTCGTAGCGGACGCATTATTCGCCGTGAGTAACTCAACGTCCTGGTCCCACAAGTGTCCTGTTACAAGC
The DNA here is from genome assembly GCF_028018385.1 of Neofelis nebulosa. Lineage (NCBI taxonomy): Eukaryota > Metazoa > Chordata > Mammalia > Carnivora > Felidae > Neofelis > Neofelis nebulosa. Next base: position 5,867,133 of record NC_080782.1, on the reverse strand, counting down.
CATGGCTATTTGAGGACCAACTGGCAAGTATCACCCTTAGAAACCACAGAGCACGGGTTTCAACACAAACCGCCAGACTTTTCAGCAAGTTGAAAGGGAAACAACAGTGATTTGGGGATCGGTTTACCAGACCGCTCCTCCTTCCATTCCAAAAGCCGTGGCAAGCGATCGGGTATCACAAAGCTCTCGAGCAGAACGTCCTGGTGCACACACACTCCTCACACACACAAAGAGACGCTGGGTGTGTGCCAAATCTCACCTTAAATTATGCTGCATTGGAGAGAGCTAAATAATTCTACGTTATTTAACGAGAACTGAACTGAACGGAGGGAGCAGCTGAAGACTAAGGAAAGCGGCACCTGTACGGACCGTGAACCCTCGCAAAGTGCCTGCCGACAGCATTCCTTGTTTCTTTCATCTCGGAACCTTGAGTGATGCGCTAGTTTTCGAAGGATTCTTTGCCGAAATACATCTCAGCAGTTTAAACCCAAGGACCAAAGACACTCAGTCCAACGGTGTCAAGCCGGCTGGGCCCCGGGGCCCAGATATGTGGTCAAATGTTACTCTGGATGTTTCTGTGAAGGCGTGGTTTGGATGAGATTTACATTTATTTACTTAGTTAGTTATTTAGTTAGTTTAGTTAGTTAGTTCAGAGAGAGGCAGAGAGTGCAAGGGGAGGAGAGGGGCAGGAAGAGACAGAGAAAGAGAGGGAATCCCATGCAGGCTCAACGCACAGCGCGGAGCCCGACACGGGACTCCATCCCACGATCCTGACATCATGACCTGAGCCGAAATCAAGAGTCAGATGCTCAACGAACTGAGCCACCCAGGTGCCCCTCGATGAGATTTATGTTTAAGTCAGTGGACTTGGAGGAAAGCAGTTTCCTTTCATAATGTGGGTGGGCCTCATCCGATCAGGTGAAAGCCATTGGATCTGAACTTCACTGGCTCTTCCATGGCCTCCAGCTTGCTGGCCCACGCTGCAGAGTTTGGACTTGCCGGGCTCCATAACTGTGCGAGCCAATTCCTTGAAACAAATCCCCTTCCATGCGTTCACATATACCCTGTCCGTTCTGTTTCTCTGGAGACCCCTAACAGACTCAGGATTAGTAACACCTCATGATTCCATGTGCCTGGCTTTGAGTTCTCATCACAAGTGCTGCAGGGAATACACCTTTGTTCACTGCAGAAAAGGGGAAACAAGCTTGTCAGAGAAAACTTTTAGTGACCATGCCAATGAACAGCATAGCCCAAGAGGCAAAAAATCTCAAGAAGACGGGGTTACAGGAAGCTGTGTGTTCACGAGAAGACTCCGGGGAAGCGAGGGGGCCAAGGCAGAAGCGCAGTCTGGGGTTCAGGAAAGGCAGTGATATTCAGTGCTTGGCTTCGAGGGAAGGTGCCAAGGAGTTTCCCGGCTCTGTGCATTTGCTGGCCGGGACCAGAAATCGCCATGCTGAGAAAACTCTGAGGAAGGCAGCGTATCAAAGCACCTGGAGGTTGGGGCCCTGAACGCCATGGACACTTATTTCCAATGCGTAGTTTCTTCTATCAGCCTTGACGGCTGGCACGACGCCACAGTCACAACTGTCCCCTCTGCAGGGTCTTATGACTTTGGCAGGACAATTATTTGCGAGGAGTTTTGGCATCCGATTCTCAACGGAGAGATGAAAGCAAAGGTCTGGACTGTGCACCTCTGAAGGCGTACTGTGACCCTGGCCCAGATGTTTTCAACTGAGGGGTCATTTCAGAGGCACAAAGTGGGCATTTGTTTTGATCCTTGATTCAAGAACTGAGCTCATTAACCCTCCACGTGACGTAAACCCTTAGGAGGAAAGAACAAAAGAGAACAGCTCTATTGAGCACTTGGCTTATGGGGTGGGAATCAAGAAGGCACACCTGCGTGTACACACATGGGTGTGCTGGGGGGGTGGGGCGAGGGCAGAGCACACACACAGGGAATCCAGAGGAGGCATGGGCGGTGCCTTCTTGGGCCACTCTCAACCATCCTGTGAGGCACCGAACCCTGCTCAAGCCTCCCTATTAGCATTCAAGACAGCTCATGAGCACACATCTCCTCCCATTCTTCCAGAAGACTTTGCCCTGGTCTGTGCATCTCTACCAAGTATCCCTGGTGGGGGAGGCAGACGCTCAATTAGCCTCATCGAATGGCAACTACCCACCACCCACCCTATCCTCCCCCGGCGGGCATCTTGCTTTCGTTGTGAAGGGACCAAACGCTGCCATCTGGAGGTCAGTACACTGGTCCCCCAGGGGGCCGAGGTGGGAAAGGATGCTTGCCAGGCTACCCAGTGAGGACCCCAGGTTCACTTTTATGTGAAAGACTAAAAACACTGGTAACCATAGATCCATCTATGGGCCTTTTGTCCAATCCTGGTATTTAGTGAAGGAACTTCTCTTCCGCAACCAATTCTCCCAGCATGTGTGACTGAATCAACTGATTATTCACGTTCCAAACATGCCTGAAAATTTGAAGAGCACAGCACAGCACTGGTATGTCATCATTGAGAAACATTTAAGGAAGTGTTTCACAAATATTAAGTCAGTTTGTGGACAACGTTTTTATGGGTCAGGTACCTCCCGTATTAACATCACAAATATCCTTCTTCTATGAGACACAGCTCACAGGCTGTGGGGAAGCCTCTAGACTCTGACTGCCCAGCTCTGGAAGCTTTCTCCCAAATGGAGCCTGGACACAGGTGGTGGGGGCTTTGCTCTGTGTTTTCACAGTGGCTCATCCATGGCAAATACGGTCATAAAAAGTATGTAGTTACTTTTGAGAACAAAACTTGTGCTTTCTTGCAGTTCAGATATTTGGCTCTAAAAACATTCAGAAATAGCAATAAAAGTGACAAAGGAACATAACCCGATTGTGTGCCACAAACGTAGGATCCCTCTGTGACACGGTCAATTTGCAGTTACTGATGAACCCCTTGGCTCCGGCCCTGAGGCATAAAGAACACGTATTTTAGGCTCCTGCTCTCACAACAGCCAAGGGACATTCTATGGGAGGTATCGATCCCCAAACCCAGAGGTGCGTCTCTGGATATCTGTGTCCAAAATCTAACAGGGATCTCGAAGTACGTACTTCCAAAGCTCGATGGAAACATTCACGTTTCCACCCTTCACAGCTCCCAAGCACGTGTTTCAGAAATGTACAAAGGCCAGTAAGCAGTACTCATCTGTACTTTTTTTCCTAACTGGAACACTCCCATGTCTCAAGGCCTGGCTTCACTTCTCAGTGTCTGAAGGCTTCATGGGTTCCTTATCCCCACTGTTGACGTTAGAGTCTGGGCAAGGACATTTCTCTTGACCTTCCCATTTCCAGGGACGGCAGCGCTCCCCGACGACCCACATCTTGCAATCCCTCCGTGTGGGCGAGTGGCAGGTGAGCAAGGTGGGGCATTTAGAGACACAAAAGTGAGCAAATCAGAGAGAATGAGGAAATGATAAGCTCAGAAAATGAGAAGGCAGGAGCAGACCCAGCTCTGATAAAAGGTGGGAAGGAGAACCACGTGTGAGCATCTCCATCCAGGCACTGCACCTGCCACCTGTAAGGGAGGAACGATGGGTCCTGCCCCCCGGGGAAGCTCCGCCCCTCCACGTGGGCACCACAGCCCACGGCTTCTCTCCAGCCAGCTGCCTGCCCCTCACAACACCCATTTCCTTCTACGCTGGAGCATTCAACAGTGCACACACCGGCTGCTCCTTCTCCCACGTGTAAGATAACTTCTCTCCATCCTGGCTCTCTTACGCAGCAAACTCCCCCAAAGAATATGCAGCCTTTCCCGCTGCCTTCCCTCCTGTCTCTGCTGAACCAGGAGCAAGGAGGCTCCCTCCCTCCCCGTCCTGTAGGAAGAGCTCCTGTTCAGGACACTCCTTCCCCCCTCCTGACACTCTTTTACAGGCACACCTCAGAGATGCCGTGGGTTCGGTTCCAGACCACGGCGATAAAGTGAGGATCACACTAAGGCGAGTCCTGTGAATTCTGTGGTCTCCCATTGCATACGAAAGTGATGCTTGCACTATACTCTAGTGTCTTGAGTGTGCAATAGTATTGTCTAAAAAAACAAGGTGCATACCTTGATGGAAAAATACTCTGTTGCTCAAAAACGCTAACCGTCGCCTGAGGTTTCAGCAAGTTGTAAGCGCCGATCACCGACAACACATGAAATAATGACAACGTTTGAAAAGTTTTGCAATGAGAGAATTACGAAAATGTGACACAGAGACCCGAAGTGAGGAAATACTGTTGGGAAAATGGCGCCGATAGACTCTTGCTGGTCACAGGGAGGCCACCAACCTTCAATTTGTAAAAAAAAAAAAAAAAAAAAAACGCAAGAAAGCACAGCACAATGACACGAGGCATGCCTGCATTTAGCTGGCTTTCTGAACCCATGCTCTCCTGGCTCCCCCCTGATACAGGGACCGTCCCTTCTCCAGGCCCTCTGCTGGCCTGTCATTTTCTCACGGCCTCTGAATGCCAGGGCCCCTTGAAGTCTGGGTCCAATCTGAGAGCCTTAAATGCTCTCCATCTGCTGGCTACCCTCAAATCGACCTCCAGCCCAGCCCACAGCCCCGGACTCCAGACTTAGAGCCCCAACTGCCTTCTCAACAACTCTCCCCGGATTTCCAACCATCCTCTCACACTTAACTCCAACGCTGACCTCCCGCGCTGCCCCACAAGCTGGCTCCTCTCCCGGGAGTCAAGATTTATGCTTCCTGAGTGGTGGTAAGAATTTACAATGTTTGAGACCTCATATTTCTCGTGTTAGGGAAGAATCCTCATGGCATTTTACACTTATTAAGCGAATGAAAATAATACACCTCCAGGGTGGGGGATTAAGGTCATTTCGCTCGAATCAATCAGCAGCTATTTCTGATGGCATTATCTCCAGTGTTCTAAACAATAAGGTACGTACAGAATATCCATAGAATAATAAACTACCCAGTAATTATCGAGCCACGTGTGCTAGGAAAAGAATAAACTCTTTATACCTCTTATTTAATCCTCACTAAACACTGCAACATGGGATGGAGTGATTATCATCCCCATTTTTTTGTCTGTTGGAAGGTCGGCCAAAGAGAGTAACTTGCCTGACATCTCACAAGTGGGCCAAACCCAAACCCAGGCTGGCCGGTTCCTGAGTCACCACTTTCCAGCCCTGTGTTAGGGGAGTCATCAAGGGGGGGGGGGGGGAACAACAGAGAGAGAGGTAAATATTTTGAGATTCAAATTTCTTAGTAATTATACTTAGTGTAAAAAAACAAACCCCATTAATGGACCTGCAAATACTTTGTACTTGAATGTGAACCCTCCCCCGTCTACACCCCACAGCACCCCTGGGCTCAAGGAAATTACAATGTCAGTTCCAACACATAGGAACATGGAAAAAACCTGGAATCATGGAAGTTATTACTCTCTTTGTCCATTCTAAAATCTCTTTTTCTCCTTTAGCTTGTTTTTTTTTTTTCTTTATTTTTGTTTTTGTTTCTGGTTTTTACATTTTTATTTCGCCTCTGGGTAACATTTAATTGCTTTTCCTACAAAGTTCCCTGCAAAACTTGTGTAATAGTGAAAGTCAGTGTTTCATGGTCTGGGTGAGTCTTGGAGGGAGAGAGGATCTTTTCCTAGAAATGAAAGGAAAGCAGTCATTCCAAGATACGTATAAAGAACGCTTTGCAAGCATCACCCTCTTGATTTAACATGTGCATGTTTAAAAAACATATGACCCACGTCAAAAGGTCACCTTCACATGTCACTGTCACCAAAACCCAGACACGCAACCTCTCTGAGTTCCTCCTGTGGACAACAGGGTCGATCTGATAAAAGGAATTACAAAGGACAGATGAACTTTGCACAGCATTATGCAAAGCCTCCCCTCCATCATTAACACGGATTACAATTACACAGAAAATGTCATGTCAAGTTTTGAGTAGCATATCCCAACGTTATCCTACTTTCAAGGATGGGGAAAGGAAATATTTTTCTGTGTGGTTGTTTACAGTGTTTATATGTCTGCACACCTTAAAAAGATCAAGGGCAAAAAAAATTTTTACGGTTAATACTTGAAAGCTGGATTTTGATCCAGCAAAAAGAAATGGCAATTTTAATGAGTCTTCTCATCCTGCCTGTCTCTTTCTGTTTTTCTCCCTCTCTCTCCCATAACGTAAATGGCTCAATATTTTCATACGTGTCACTACTTAATAGAGAAGCTAATGGAGGTGCCCACAGCTATAATCAGAGAAGGATTTAAAACTTTTGCCTTTTATAGCTCCTATCGATCAGTTTTTACGTCTGTGACAAATGTTTGTGTGTCTTCTGCTCAGGGCTGGACACCTCAGTGAGTCGAACCGATTTTTAAGCAGTGGCGATGGCAGGATATTATTAATAGACACGCAGTTTATTTACTAGAAGAGGAAGTCTCATGAAACGATCTGCATTTTTTACATCCTTCCTTCTATATTCTCGCCCATCAAATGGCTCTGAAGAAGAACCCTCTGACGCTGGGTTTGAAATCATGACCCCCAGCCCCCGGACTGAGTACTTGCCACTGGTCACCCAGGCGGTTACATGACCCAGAATGAAAAGGAAGCTGCAAAACCACCGGACGATCTTAACACTCTGAGGCCTCCTCTTGGCTGAGTCGCTAACGACGGGTACCGTCATTAGTGGTTCATCCCATCAGTTTTCTTTTCCAAGTATATGTATTTATTTTTGAGAGAGAGACGGAGAGAGTGCATGCGAGCTGGGGAGGGGCAGAGAGAGAGAGGGAGAGAGCGAATCCCAAGCAGGTTCCACGCTGATAGCACAGAGCCCAACACGGGGCTCGAGCCCACGAACCGGGAGACCATGACCTGAGCTGAACAACCGAAGGAGCCACCCAGGCGCCCCGCCATCAGTTTCTTTTCATGCACACAACAGTCCCTGGGCGACCTTCCTGTGGACACAGAAAACTGATTTTGCTCCCAGGAAGGGGTTCTGGAACTGTACCACCTCGTGCAATCCCGCTGTATTAGGGTGCGGGAAAACGACTCATTTGACTGTTTTCTTTTTTTTTTTTTAATTTTTTTTAACGTTTTATTTATTTTTGAGACAGAGAGAGACAGAGCATGAACGGGGGAGGGGCAGAGAGAGAGGGAGACACAGAATCGGAAGCAGGCTCCAGGCTCTGAGCCGTCAGCCCAGAGCCCGACGCGGGGCTCAAACTCACGGACCGTGAGATCGTGACCTGAGCTGAACCTGAGCTGATCGTGATCGCTTAACCGACTGAGCCACCCAGGCACCCCTTGACTGTTTTCTTTTTATCCTGACCCCTATTCCAGGAGGCTCTAAACAACTGACTATCTTCAGAGAAAGAACTTTTTTCACACTCTCCAAACATCATTTCCTTTAGAACGGGAGCAGCAACACTGGGACACATGGGGTGCAGGAGCCTGGAGGGGAAGGTCTGGAGACGCTTGGACTCAGTGAGCTCCCAACTGAGGCCGGTCTTTGGGTTTCATGTCTCCGGATGAGCACCTGTGCTACCCGAATCTATTTCCCACTACTACGTGGTTACCCCAAAATGTGTTTCCCAGCATCATTATCCTGATTCTGAAGTAATCAACCTGACTTCATTCTTTCTCAGTTGGTGCAAACGGCCAAAGATCAACCTTTAGACTCAGGGTAGCCACACCTGTCAGTTTATAGTGGGCTTGTTTTAAGATGTAAAATGAGGGCTTTTGAAAATCAGATGTGGTGAGACACGGAGACACAGAGCGACTGTCATGAAGGCAGAAGTCTTCATCTTCCACCCAAGAAGTAAGAGCCATGGGATGCCTTGCAAGGCCATGTGGGAAGCACCAGGGTCAGTTAGAAGCAGAGGGAAAGAGAGACAAAACGTGGACAAGAGTCTTTCTTGTGGTTTCCGTGGGAAAGACAAGGCGAGGCAGGGCAGGCAGGCTTAGGACTGGCTAGTTTGAATAATGACAGAAAGCTCTGGGACTGTCCCTAGTTGTCTGGCACCTGGACCCAGAGTGATTAGGGCAGGCGGACAATGGCCTGGGGTATGACAGACCAGCAGGGGATATGGCCGGGTGTGGGCCTCGGACAGGCAGGTTTATATATGAAGGTAAACCAGCCGGCAAGTGCTTTACTATCTCTATGAACCAACCGGCTGGCCTTGAGGGGACAGTCTGCCCAGGGACAGGCAAGGCCCCAGATGTCACAATATCAGAAAATACAGAAAATATGAAGGAATGATTAATACGTGCCTCTTCTGTGGTGGCCTTTGTTCTGGAGACTGGAGATTTATTATTGCTGAGCCCGCACACTCAGGGACAGAAAAGCAAAGGGTAGGTGAGGAGGGACCATATGTACACATGGATGCACGTACACATATGCAGATGGGGGGGAAGGTTACAGCTTATCTTGGAGGAAGTAAAAACACTGCTCTCAAATCACTCCGGTGGAAAGCAGAGACTCGGCTACAGATACGCCACTCGCAAAGAGCAGAAGCTGCCTTTGTTTAAGTAGAGACAAAAGAAGGAAAAAGGCAACCGTGTGGCATCTAACTACCCCAGAGAGCTAGGCAACAGAAGAGTGGTTCCCGAGGGCAGTGTTTTGATGATGCTGATAATGATACATATTAGTATTTATTGGGGTGCCTGGGTGGCTCAGTTGGTTAAGCGTCCGACTTCGGCTCAGGTCACGATCTCACAGTTCCTTCGGTCTGAGCCCCGCGACGGGCTCTGTGCTGACAGCTCAGAGCCTGGAGCCTGCTTCGGATCCTGTGTCTCCCTCTCTCTCTCTCTCTCTCTCTGCCCCTCCTCTGCTCTCTCTCTCTTGCACTCTCAAATATAAATAAACATTAAAAGAATTTAAATATTTATTGACAGTTGTCAGTAAAGAACAAGGTATAAACATAGATTAAGAGTAGTTCCTACATGGGGTCAGGCAAGGTTTCACTTCTCCAACACCACATAGTGTGTCATCGCCAATGAGATGAAATAAGCAGATAGCAGATTCCTAGGAGAATGAGTTTAGAAATTTGGGTGGTTACCACTTTTTAGCTATTATGAATAATGCATAGTGCTGCCACGGACATTTATGTGCAATTTTTGTGTGTGGACATATGTTTTCGTTTCTTTTGGGTAGCCACCTAAAAATAGAATTTCTGGTTCATATGGTAACTCTATGTTTAATCTTTTGAGGAATTGCCAGACTGTCTTCCAGAGCAGTGTCCTCATTTTACAATCCCGTCACCAGTGTATGAGGAGTTCAATTTATCCACGTTTTCAACATTTATATTCTGTCTTTATGATTATTGTCCTCCTAGCGACTGCGAAGTGCTTTCTCATTGTGGTTTTGATTTGCGTTTCCCAGACTGCTAATGACGAGCATCTTTTTTATGTGTATCTTGGCCATCTGTATATCTTGTCTGGGGAAACATGTATTGAAATCCTTTGACGCGTTTTCTTGTTTATTACTGAGTTATAAGAATTCTTTATATATTCTCCATACCAGTCCTTTCTCAGATATAGGGTTTGAAAATATTTATATTTTCTCTCATTCTATGAGCTGTCGTTCCCACTTTCTTGATGCTGTTGTTTGAAGCACAAAAGATTTCAACTTCAGTGAAGTCCAATTTATCTGTTTTTTCTGTTGTACTTCCTCCAATCATACCTAAGAAATCCAGCTTAATACCAAATCATGAGAATTTATGGCTACATTTTCTTATAAAACTCCTATAGTTTTAGCATTTACATTTAAATCACTGAACCGTTCTGAGTTAATATTTATATGGTGTGAGGCAGAGGTCCAGCTGTATTCTTTCGCACATGGATTTCCATCTGTCGCAGCACAACTTATTCAAGGCAGGATTATTCACTCATTGAATTATCTTGGTAAACCCACATCAAACGTCAATTTGATCAACGTGATGGTTTATTTGTGGGCTTTCGATTTTATTGAACTGATGTATATTTCTATCCTTAGACCAGCAACACACTTTCTTGATGACTATATTTTTTCAGGAAGTTTGGAAATCAGGAAAAATAGTCCTTGAATTTGTTTGTCTTTTTCAACACTTTTTTGGCTGCTCTGCATCACTTGGATTTCTATATGAAATTTAGGAGGGCATTCTTGATTTTTATTTATTCTTCCCCCTTTGTGTGCTATTATTGCACACAAGTAATGCTATTACATTGTGCTGTACATATTCGATCTACATATGTCATACCCTCAATAATACCTTTGCATGTTTATTAATGTATACAATTCTGTCTTTTATTTATTTTTTTTTCAACTTTTTTAAATTTATTTTTGGGACAGAGAGAGACATAGCATGAACGGGGGAGGGGCAGAGAGAGAGGGAGACACAGAATTGGAAACAGGCTCCAGGCTCCGAGCCATCAGCCCAGAGCCTGACGCGGGGCTCGAACTCACGGACCGCGAGATTGTGACCTGGCTGAAGTCGGACGCTTAACCGACTGCGCCACCCAGGCGCCCCTACAATTCTGTCTTTTAAAGAAACTTAGAAAAGAACATGTATACATGTTCTCTATCCACCTGTAGAGCTTGTTCTGTTTATCTTAACACGAGTTTCTTAGTTGAAAGTATTTTTTTCTCTCAGGACGTCGACTATCCCATCCAACTACTTTCTGGCCTCCATTGTTTCATATGAGAAGTCAGCTGTTAACCTCATTAGGATTCTCCTAGAAGTGAGGGGACATTTTTCTCTTTCTGCTTCTAAGAATTTCTCTTTGTGATTGGATTTCTACATTTTTACTGCAATGTGTCTAGGTGTGTATATTTTTGCACTCATCCTGCTTGGATTTTTCTATTCTTGAATTTGGGGAAATGACCTTCATTGTTTCTTTGAAGTTTTTCCTTCTCTCACTCTCTGCCCTCTCCCCTGGACTCCCAATAGCCTGATGTTGGTGCACTTAACGGTACCCTACATTCCCCTGAAGCAGTGTTCATCTGTCTCCATTCCTGGTCTCTCTGTTCGTCAATTTGCCTGCTTATCCACTGGTATCTACGGTCGAGTTTACGGATTCTTTCTTCTAACAGCTCAAATCAACTGTTGATCCACTTTAGTGAATACTTCATTTCAGTTGCTGCATTTCTGATTCCAGAATTTCCATGGGCTATTTTTGTAATTGTTATCACTGTAATATTATTCTCTTTTTGATGAGATATGGCCATCACATATTCTTTTACTTGTTTCAGCATGGTTTCCTTTAACATTTTGAGCATTATTTGTTATCGCTGCTACAAATCTTTGTTTTCTAAGTGCGAGGAACACAGTGATAAGCCAGATTTTCAAATTCCCTCCTATGCTGATGCTTATTTTCTATCAAGTGGTAATAACCAGGGGTCAGCAATCTATGGTCCTTGGGCTACATCTTATCTCCCACTCATCTGGGGATAACCCATAAGTTGGGAATGGTGTTTACATTTTTAAATGCAAAGTGTATGTGACAGCGTGTGTGTGTGTGTGTGTGTGTGTGTGTGTGTGTGTGTAAGTGTGTAAGTGTGTGTGTGTGTGTGTGTGTAACATATGCGTTCTGATAGGAACACTGGCTTGATTTTGCCTCTTGGCCCACAAAGCCTAAAATATTTACTATTCAGTCCTTTACAGAAGAACTTTGCTTATTTCTGTAATGACAAAAAGCAAAAGAGAAAAAAAGAAAAAGAAAGGAGAAAAAGAGAAGTGATGTAGCACATTGGTAAGTAATTGGGAATAAATGACCATGGTTGTGCTGTATTATCAGATAGCACAGTCCCAAGGTTATCACCAGGGGCTGGCATTGCAGTATAGACTGAAGGGAAGGCAGGCCGGGAGCAAAGGAAACGGTGAATGTCAAGGCCATTTTGCAAAATGCACCCAAACTTTTTGAGAAGAAGTAGAAGGGCCCTATGTTCTTAATGTGAGGCGGGAAGGTGGGGGGAGTGTGGAAAAATTGGAGGCTCAGTCAGGCCAGATCATTTGGGGCCATGTAGATCAGGGTAAGGACTTTAGATTCTATTGCCTGGGGTTAAGATGAGGAGTAACACCAAATGATAAGACTTTTTTTAAGGCTTAATGTGGTTGCAGTGTGGTGAACAGACTGTGGGCGGATAGGGCATGAGCAAGGACAACGCAGGTAACGCTTCTGTCCAGGGAGAAGGGTGGTGGCGAGGGCAGTAAGGGCAGGTGGAGCGTCCTTAGGTTGGGGTATACTTGAAGGCAGAGCCAGTACCATTTGCTGATGGTGCTAATGGGTATGAGGAGGCAAGAGAAAAAGCAGAGTCCAGCTTGAGAAACTGGGTGAATGGCGTGTCATTCGCTGACAGCGAAATGGGAGAAAAGTAGGTTTGGGGAAAATCAGAGGTCCTGTTTGGGCCACGTTACGGTTGAGATGCTCTTCAAACATTCCAATGGAAACAAGGGTTTGGCAGTTGGACTTTGAGTCTGGATTTCAGGGGAGAGATCAGAGCTGTGGTTCCTCAGCGTACGGAGACTCTCAAAGCCCTGAGAAAGGGTGAGAATCCCGGGGAGTGAGTAACGGAGAACAGACTGGAGACGAAAGCCTGGGCACACACAAGTGTTTGGAGCTGTCACCAGGCAAGGCTTCCTGCACAGTCCTCACGCCAAAGCAGTGCACATTACACTTCAGCACATGAACGTGTGTAACAGCATGTAGTTCAGTAAAGGCTACGCGTAGATCCCTCTGACTCTCAGAACGTGCTACGTCTGCCATGCTTGATGAAGCCCACGGAGACTACTGCTAAACTTCTCTTCACTGACCAGGTATCCAGAAAGAAACCCAAAACCCTGTGCTTCATCCTCTGTGACATCAGAAGGCAAACAAAGGAAATCATTTTTGTATCGATGTTTCATTCCGCGTCAACACGATTATCTGTAGTCAAAAACATTTTACTCAGTTGTTACCCAAAGGAGGCACAAAAGACGAAAATATTGTCACTCCTGCTTGCTGTATTTCAAAGGTATCATCATGCCCGATAAGAGGGCAAATCAGTTCCTTCAGTGAGAGGGTATCTCTAAATATTAAGATCCCACTTGCGTGACACTCAGGACACGAAGGCAAAAGCATTTTCTCAGCCAGAGAAGTAATTTACAACAGACCATTCAAATTTATTCGACTAGTTTTATGCCCAGTAAGTTCTAGTAGCGTATCTCTGGAGCCATCCTTTTTTGCGTTAGCCATAGCTACGAGTGAACGACTTTTATCCAATTCCACTGGTTTCCAGAACCTGACAGGAAATCATTTTGCTTACAATGGCCGCAATGGCTCGCCTCACAAATTGAAAATAATACTTTCTTTGCACATCAAAGTTCTATCAAGTGACACAAATGGTTCCAATTCATTCATCTGTCACTAAGTTTTCCTGAGTTTTATGACTGGATACTAGTTTATTTTATATATTGCTCTCTAGTTTCCATTCTCGCAGTAAGCCCATTTTTCCGTCCTTTGGCGTTTTACTCGACAAAGATTTTCTGTAATTATGAGGAGACACTGTTTTTTTCCATCGCTAGGAAGCATGCCTCCATGGGTGCCTGTAAACCTAAAATTGCTAGAATGACTACTGATGCTCTTGGGCCACCAACGAATACTATTAGTGGTAGGATCTATTTCTAAGCTAAATGTCATCGTAGTACTTTTCCGCACTACTCACATAAGAAAGTGTTTTATCCTGATGCTTTGCTCTGAAGCAAATGAGTATATAATGAGTATGCATGAATATTTGCAATTCATGAAAATAATTAGGCAGAAGAGAAGTGATGTGCCAAGAGAAATGAACACCATGCTCGCAGGACAGAAACCAATGTCAACAGATAGGGATGAGTGAAAGCTTCTGGGAAACACCTCATAATCACAGCCAGAATTGATGGCGCAGTAAGAAGAAAAAAGAAAAAGGTCAGTCATGGAGTTTTTCTTTAAAGGTTTGGTGAGAGGTTGAAAATAACAATAGGAAAATGTGAAGTCACGGACCATGGGGCTGACGGGAAACCTACTGAGGACCAGAACTCTCCTTTTACTCGTGAGGAAACTGCAGCCCAGAGCCCTGAAATCACTCTCAGCATTGTGTCTTTCCCCTGGGCTCCTCAAGGGAAGGGGAAGGAAGGCAGAGGGTCTGATTATTTGTCCCTTGGCTTTGAATTTCAAGTCTGAAATATTTTGACGCAGAGAGAAAAAGAGAACATCAGGAAACATCAAAAGTCAAGGACACTTTGATCTGCACTCACTAGGAGACAGGACTCTTTGGGGGTCTTTACATATTTCCCAAATTTTTCCAGTGATGGGGGAGAGAGAAGAGAAGGGAAGGAGGCGGCCAGGTGTCCAGCAACACACCGGAGGGTTTTACTTTCCTGTGTTTGTTATTTCCTGAAACGTTAGGAAGTAGCTTTAAAAGCACCACCCATTTCCAAAAGTTTACATCGGGGCTATTTTTTATAACACCCAAGGCATTTCTGAGTATTCACACGATAGATGAATCTCTGTGCAAAACCACCAATTCACAACTGAGAAGACCAGGAGCTTGTGAAGTTCAGCGTCTACACAATTTCTCCGGCCCCAGAACAACCCTATGGGGCAGATGCCACCACTGCTCACATTTCACAGACCAGGAAACCAAGGAACTGAGAAGCTGGAAAATCAGTCGACCCTCCCACCAACCAATCAATTAAAACAAAAAGAAAACCTGTACAGGGTTGGACACACGATCGGGCAGAGCTCCATCATATCAGAAGTTGAAAGGCACATTCGTACATTCCAAAGGACGGAACGGTCTGCCCAGGCAAGGAATTCTGGTTCGAATGAAGGGCCTGACCTGTCCTGAGTTTACCCAATGTTCCTCCAGCACCTTTTTACAGGGGCAAAGCTGCAGACAGAACGCATCAGGAGGAGGACTCTGGGACGCTGGAGGGAAGGCAAGTGCTCCCAAAACAAGTAACTCCCAAATAAAACCTCTTCTTGAGTCTTGCTTCTGGAAGCTGGATGACATGGCCCATCGGGATAAGCTTTTGCTGAGACTTCAGGAATTCCCTGCCCTCTGTATTTGTGACGAGACCACCACAGTATGAAATAATTCTATGGGATGTGATATTTATGACATTTACAAAGAACCCGGTTCCCTCCAATGAAAGATGTTGCATGAGTGCAAACAGCAATGATACGGAAATGTATACTGTGCTTCAGGGAGTTCTGACTTTCACAGCTTAAATGTAATATGCACTGTGTACCTGGTCCTTAAACAGACTTTATTGTATGTGGTTGGAAGGAAAACTTGAGGACTCAGGGTACTAAACCACGGAATTAGGATGGCTGGTCCTTACACAAGTCGTGTCTTTTTCCCTTCATGCTGAATTTTGAATTGCCATTAAAAGAGAGTTTTGCAAACTTAACACATGATGCGCTTTGATGAATAATCTAATTCTCTCCTTTAATGTCGTTTGAAATTAAAAATATGCACCATGACTGAAAGCAATGGGATAAACCATTTCTTTTTGTTTAACGTTGATCTCTAGAAGTAATCCGTTCTAGACAATAAAGGATTCATCAACCAAAACACTCCCAAGCTGAAATCATCTCAGTTTTCAGATATTAGTTTTGTTCTTCTTGCTGGTCTGATTAACAATTCTATTTTTACATTTGGCAACTATAATTAGTTAGTCTTCTCTCTTAAGCTTTACCAGTTTCTCGGCTCACAAAGCTTCTCTTACTCCCCAACTTTTTCTCTCTTTTATTTGAATTCATTTGTGTATGTTTTACTGGAGGAAATCCTAACATCACCATATCACAGTGCAGGTGTGGGGTTGCATTTTCTGAGTGCACGCATGCCTGAAAGTCTTTACTTTAACCTCACTGATGAATGCTGATTTGACTCAGTATACAAACTGAAGTGCAAAATACTTTTCTTAAGTAATTTTAAGATTTTGCTCTACCGTTTTTTTTAACTTCTGGTGTCACGCCTGAGAAATAAAAATTCGACTCTTACCCCATCGCACTTAACCTAGGGTATTTATTTTTTTCCATTCTAGAAGCTTTCGGGGTTCCTCCCCTTATCCTTAGTACTAAACTGTCAGCAGCACAGAAAGGAGTCCATGTGGATATTTGGAGTGCCTGTTGAATAAACAAAGATTCGGCCTCAAAACTCGAGCGTCTTATCAATTCCTCATAAAAAGAAAGGTCTCTAAATCATGACTTGAGAGCAGATGTGTACGGAGATATTACTGGAGAGAAGGTAAGGGATGTGATCTGTTCACTGGTCACCAGGTAACCCAAGAGAACCATCTTTCTTCCCAAAGCTCTTACGCAAACTTGACCCTCACTGGGGTGGCCTTTGATGCTTTCTGTTTTCGACATTTCCTTCATCGCTGTCTGTTGCCTGGAAAAGTACCTCCTGGCCTTTTATGGTTCCGAGGCTCTTTCTTCCCCAAGGACTCTGAACATGCAGGTGCTGGCTGTGCCTCTATGATCACTCCTACAAGTTTCCCAGTGAAGCTCGTACACATCAAATGAGCCTCAGATGTACTTCTGCTCTGACAGAAGCGGCAGCCACTTTCTGGGCGTTCTCTTTAGGCCACAGGGATTCAGGATATATGCGCACACACGTACGTATATGTGTGTGTGTTCTAAGTATAAATATGTATTAAATACAAATACATATTTTATATATAATTTATTGTTTTTAATTTTTTAATGTTTATTTATTTTTGAAGGAGACAGAGAGAGAGAGACAGAGCCTGAGTGAGGGAGGGGCAGAGAGCAAAGGAGACACAGAATCTGAAGCAGGCCCCAGGCTCCGAGCTGCCAGCCAGAGCCCGACGCTGGGCTCGAACCCACAAACTCTGAGATCACGAGCTGAGCTGAAGTTGGATGCTTAATGGAGTGAGCCACCCAGGCGCCCCCATGTAAATTTTTATATATTAAACTAAATATAAATATGTCTTTATAAATGTTGTAGATTTAAATATATTTTAGGTTTAAATATACATACTGGGCGAGTGCACACACATGGACATATATACATGTGGTGAGCACATGCCTCTTGAGTGATGATAAAAATGCTTGACATCCCGACATCTCTACTGAGGTAAGTAATGTCATTACTGCATTGCTGTGGTCGTAATGTTGGTGTCCCCCACCAGTATTCGTGTATTGAAATCCCAACCGCAGTGCGATGGTATTAGGAGGTGAGGTCTTTGAGAGGTGACCTGACCATGCTGCACTCCGATCTTGAACTTCCAGCCTCCAGAACTGTGAGCAACGAATTTCTGTTGTTCACAAGCCCCTCGGGTCATGGTAGTTTGTTTCAGCTACCTGAATGGACTAAGACAATCATTTTACAGATGAGGAAACAGAGCGCCAGAAAGGTTAACATAAGTTTTGCAAAGCCACCCAAGTATCAAGGGGTGTCCAAGGATTCAGAGCCAAACGATGAAGAACCAAAGCCACGTATAACAAATACACAATACTACCTCTCAGCAAACAGTTCAGAGAACCCCTGTTGAAAGCACGCCACTATTAACCAGGCTCACCTCTGTCCCAGCTGTGCCTTGAGAGGATTAATAGAATACCGAGGCATGGCGTGAATCTGATGAGGGCACGACACACTGACAACATAAACTAAGCAGGCGGTAGTTGAAATGCCAATGTAAACTATACAACAGGGCACCTGTTATGGGGGATACCGGGGAGAAAACAGAGAGAGAGAGATGTAGAGTTGGGTGAGGCAGGGGGGGGGGTCACCAACAGAAGTAGGGAGGATGACAGAAGAGCGGTTTGGGAAAGGTGGGTTTAGACACGACATTTTTCATAGGTAATGAAAAATGAGTCTGGAACCCAAGGAAAGGTGGAAGGCAGAATGAGTGCACTGGGAGCCATCAGATGATCGAAAGTGTGTGATGAGCCGAACGCTGACCAACACAAATACAGCGCAGAGGAAAGGTGTCTCTGTGCAGAACCCAAAAGAACATGTGTGTGTTTGGTGGTAGGAATAAAAAGAGTGTCCATCAAAGGACACAGAAAGGAAAGAGCTGGAGAACCTGAATGGTACCAGATGATGGGAACCAAGAGAAATGTTTATGTTTTCCCCTCCGAGAGTATTTTTCCGTAACGGACAAAAAGGTGAACAGCAAAAGGCAGCACCGCAGAAATCTAGGATGGAAAATGGCTTTAAATTTAGCGAGTGTTTTGTGTTGCACAATGAATTTTGATGGTAGCTGAAGAGTCAATTTAGGAAGTGGGTAAGAAGGAAAGAGGAACGAGAGTAGTTGCTACTTTTTCAAGATCAGTGACGAGTGGAAGGAAGCAAGAATAAATACTCATTGTGAGATATGCAAGAATCGGTAACGTGTTTCTTAGGTTATTTTTAACTTTTAAAATAAGAGAAACTGGAATATTTATTAGCAAAAAAGAAACAGATATGCATTACTGGGACCATTTAGATAAGTAATAACTACAGTGCTAATATGTTGGTGGATATTCTAAAATGCCTACAAGATATGTTAGAGATAGAATAAAAGAACAGAGAATAGAAGGGTTCCTGATAAATCATATTCAAAAGGAAAAGGAATTCAAAACAGAATGACACTATTTTAAAAAACATTAGGAACAAACACTAAATGTCAAGAAGCAGAATGAGAGATACTAGGTATATGGTATCATGATATCACAACAAATGCGATTAGTCTCCAATTTCTCTCTCTAAAAACCAGTAAGTTTAGATTTAAAACCAAAATCACAATTACATGGCTTAAAAATGTTCAAAAAACCAGAGAAAGCTTTCTCCAATCAATTTTTTAAGTTTGTTTATTTAATTATAAAAAAAAACCCAATACAATGGGCATTTCCTATGAATACAGACACCAAAAGGCTGCCCAACAGAATGATGTCATGCAGGGCTTTGAAAGCTCTTGACATCAGACTGTGTGAAAAATTAAAGGTAGAAAAACAAAAGAGTGTGGGGCCTGCAGGTGACTGCTGCATATGGGTTCAGGAAGAAGGCACTGTCATGGTGGATAGGAAATTTCCCGAGTGTCTGGATACAAGAAAAACATACATCTCAACAGTATCTCTGCATACTGTTTATAATCACATAAAATTCATGTGGACAGGAAGGTAACTTCTTTATAAGAGCACAAAACCTCTAAAAATTTCAAAATCAATTTATGAAAACTGTGTGGGAACTTTGCAGGGAAACCCCTAAAAGCTTTGCTGATTGATTCAAGGGTATATTTTTGTAAATAGGGAAATTCAACATTTCTGAATGGGAAGGCTAAAGGAATATATTTAGGAACATGAAAACAATATTCGCACAGTCTATGTAGGAAAGTGAACAGTCAAAAATTAAAAAAAAAACAATCTAATTTAAAAACATATAAAAAGGGAGGGTAGTGGTGATCCTGAAAGATAGAAAATGTAATGGCAAAATGTATCAATTACAACCATGATGTCAGGGCGCAGAGACAAACTTCTGGAGAACATAGAGTTGGCCTAAGAATTAGTATATGATAAAGGAAACATCGCAGTGTAATAGAACACAGAAACATAACTCAACAGCAAGGAAAAACAGCACAATCACATCTCCCATTATCATCATCTACGCTGTTCTTTAAGTCTGAGGTGCCGGGTAATCTGTATTTTTATTTGCATTCTTTTCCAACCCCAATTTGAGTACAATCCATTATGGGCAGAGTTTCACCGAACTGAAAATCGTGGGGCAGAGATTAAGGGCAGTCTGCTTCCCCATGCCACAGAATCCTTTAGCCACACCCCTGACAGATGATGACCCACACCTCTCCCGGCACCCAGCACCCGCCTCCCAGCAATTCCCTGGGATTGTGTGCAGGCAGGATCAGACCTAAGGTCCCGCTTTGCAGGACATACGTGACACTGGAAGCATGCACGGTAGCATTGATTTTCAAATCCTCATTCCTCTACTCAAGGGTGCTCCTATGAGGAAAGGCTGGGCAAGGAGCAGGCACGGAACCTCCTCTGAAGCAACAGAAAAGCAAATTTTCCAAATCCATTCTCAGCTGGACCACTCTATGAGCTATAGACTGAGAAACAACGCAGCCTGTCATTCTCTATCCCCCCAGCAAAGAAAGACAGTAGTAAGAGATGAAACAATTGAGGTCATCATTCTCTAGAGAAAATACCCACAAAATGCCATCAAGTAGGTCTCTCTCTCTGTTTTTGCATAATCTGTTTGATTTTGTTTTTCTAGGCTTCATGCTTGTATTGCCCATTTCCCAGTGAAATAAAGCTGTGATGTCACCGAAAGCAGAAGACAGTAGCTATAAATGCTGATTTCCATGGGAAAGGACAGGACCATTTTTCATGAAAGCATATAAAAAGCAAACTTATTTAAAGGCACGTTTTAACTTTCTTTCCATTATTCATCAGCAACTTTGAGAGATCTGTCAATTCTCTCCTGTGGCATTTGTCACATTCACGTTCTTTTATATCAGCTGGTGAAGTTCTGCTCTTTAATGAAAGGATTCCCCTCCGTTTTTCAATAAGGCATTCAAAATCCCACTCATAACTTTTCAGAAAGCCCACTCATTTGGAAGTGTCACATCTTCACGGCCCGAGTTTTTTTTTTGTTGTTGTTGTTGTTTTAAATTTTTTAATGTTTATTTATTATTGAGACAGAGAGAGAGCTTGAGCAGGGAAGGGCAGAGAGAGAGAGAGAGAGAATCCAAAGCAGGCCCTGGGCTCCGAGCTGTCAGCACAGAGCCCAACGCGGGGCTCGAACTCGTGAACCCCGAGATCATAACCTGAGCTGAAGTTGGCCCCTTCACTGACTGAGCCACCCAGACGCCCCTCACGGCCTGAGTTTTGAGTGTTCCTTGCTCTGCCTGCCCTTCTTAAAACATATCATCCGTGGTGGACGTGTCTCTGTGTACTGACCCACCCTGTGGAACACTCACTCCGAAATATTCCCCCGAGAGAGTTTTCCCCCAACTTGTTAATAAAATTCACCAGCAAAGGTCTGAGATAGTAATTATCTTAAGTGCTATACTCACTGATGTCAAAATCTAGCACTGTTCCAAAGATCCATTATCCTGCAAACTGTCACCAACATTGTATCCATGAGCAGAACTTTTCATTGAAGGCTAGTTTAAATGCGTGTTCCTCAGCAGATCTGGATCGAATTAATAGGCTAGGGTGATTTCAAGCTTGTATTTTGTCTCTGACATAAAAATTGCATTGTTTATGACACATGCAAAACTTCTGTCTGTACACTCCTTCCCGGAAGGCTATATTGATCACCTCCATGACAATGAGGCTAATGGAACCCAAGTTCATAAAAATATTTCAGCCAAGACCACACTAGTGACTTTTGGGGAGAGGAATGTGGGCACAGAGAACAGGAATGGCACATTTTTGCTGTCTGTCTTTGTTACTTTTTTGAAGATCTAATGTGAATGACAACATGACACAATTGAGCCTCATAATGGGACGACGCATCTGATAGTATCTGGGTTCATTCAAAGCAGTCATAGGACATGAAGTGCTCAGAGATCACCCTTAACGTGCAAGGAATCCAGAAGAGACAGAGGGAGAGAGTCAGGACGTCTGAATCAAGAGGAGGTAAGAATACTCCGGAGTCCAGAGTTGCTATAAATCACAATGAGTCCAAAATGTAGGAGGACGTGGTTTTGGGACCACTGATAATAACACAGTTAAACTAATTACCTCTGAGTACATATATGATTAACTATTGCATTATGAAAGCTGAACAGTGGGAGGGAGGGAGGGACAGAGAGACAGAGAAAGAGAGAGAGAGAGAACACTATACCGGTGTTTTTATCAGCTGTGTTTAAGCGTGCATGTTCTTGCTTACTCCATGCAGGGAACTGTACTAGGTTCTAAGACTATAAAGAAAAATAATAAAATAACAGACAGCCCTTTCCACCAAAGAATTCACAGTCTAGTTTCAGGATGGCAGGAATGGGCTCCAAGTAGACCTCTCAGAGGGATAACGATGATGTCCCTGGGAAATGCACCCGAGTCACTTAGTCTGGCAGTAAGCTCTCAGGCAGCTGCCCAGACAGCTGCCACATGTTGACCCCCAGGGACTCATTTGTAGGCAGGAACACTGGGAGAGGGTCAGGTTAAGACACTCACGAGGCACATTCACATGATGCACTGTTTCATGTGCGTGATTTGTGTTTGGTCCTCCAATCGGTGGAGGCCGTCTTGGAGTGCGAGGGTCCACATATGTAACTAAGCCTTGTCCAAGAGATGGTCATGTCCTTCAGGGCTGAGATGTTGGGCGTGGCCTGCCAAGCCTCAGACTCCAGCAGGTTGGTCTGACCTTATTCCACAGTCAATGGTTAAATACTCCTGTTTTGATTCTATACAGCTTGTTTAAAAGACCGAAGTCCTAACTTCTTAGAGAATCTAGCACACATGTAGCCAGAAAGGTGCCTAAAACAGGACTGGGGTGGGGGTGGGGGGAAGAAAACAGCAAGAAAATTCCATTGAGGCCAAAGCATTATTTGCTGGTTGATCGTCATGGGCAGGAGTCCGTGAACAGCAGGGAGAAAACAGTGTGTCTGCGGTGGCTTTCACAGTTTTGACAAAAGGAGGTGATCGGAGCTGTCTCTCACTGTTCCCTGTTTTTTGCTTTTCAATTCTTAACTATTCCACTGGTTGCTGATGATTTTTGTCTCCAGGTGGAACGCCTACCTTTGCTTTTTCCATTCTTATAAGAAAGATTACACTTTTAGGAAAACTATCCAACGTTGAAATGTTCAAGCCCTGGACAGTGATCCTCCCAGGAATATGGGGATAATGACACATTCATGGATATGCGATTTTCTTTCTCTTTCCTTCTCTTTCTTTCTTTCTTTCTTTCTTTCTTTCTTTCTTTCTTTCTTTCTTTCATTTATTGGCTAAGAGGAGGAACTCTTTTCCTTCTAATGTTTAATCTCACGGTTTCACTTTAACGTGTTTCTAAAACGTAGTTAACCCAAGTTGAAGCCTGAGTTTTTGTCTTCATTGTCTTTATTCTACCTACAGTCTTCCCAGTCTTTCTGTTCCTTTTCATGGTTTCCATGTTGTTATTATTATTTGTCTACTAAGTAACTCTTTTTCATTGTTTCTATTGGAGTTAAAACCTTTCTAGTAGCTATTACCAGAACAGGAGTTCGTATACTCAATAGACTAGTACTGTGATTAGTTAGGAATTGTAATCTAGGAACACAAATGCCTTTCTGGAAAAATCAATCAATCCTTCTTCCCCTCACTTCCTGGGAATCAATGATTCAGAATAAAAGAAAGACATTGAGAAAACCATATAATGTAATACAGTAGAAATTATTAACATGTTTTCGCAGAGATGCCATAGAAGTTACATAATACAACACTGGCCTCCATCTTGGGTAAAGAAAACCTTCCCCGAACAAACTGCTTGGCTCTTTCTGGCTCCCCTTTACAGCTGCATGTGTCAAAAGAGCTGTCCATGCTCAACGCGTGCACTTCCTCACCTTCTATTTTCTCCCTACCTGAGCTCAGTCATTTCCATCCCTCTGCCCAGGCCACCCGTGAACATGTTGCCAAGACTGGTGATCACTTCTTTGACACTCTCTTTCAGCACTTGGCTAAGTTCACCATGGTCCCCCCTAAACTTTCTCCCTTTACTTCTCTTGAACCACATTCTCTGGCTTCTCTCCTACAAGAGTGATCTTTTTCAGTGACTTTGGCTGAGTCCTCTCCTTCTGTCCTTTCTCTAACATTGGTGTGTTTTCAGGGTTGGCCTTGGGCCATTTTAATATTTTCTGATCACATTCTCCCTAGAAAATCTCATTTAGTCTTTTAAAGACCAATATAAGGGCGCCTGGGTGGCTCAGTCGGTTAAGCATCCGACATCAGCTCAGGTCATGACCTCACGGCTCGTGGGTTCGAGCCCCGCGTCGGGCTCTGTGCTGACAGCTCAGAGCCTGGAGCCTGCTTTGGATTCTGTGTCTCCCTCTCTCTCTGACCCTCCCCCGTTCATGCTCTGTCTCTCTCTGTCTCAAAAAATAAATAAACATTTAAAAAATTAAAAAAAAAAAAGACCAATATATGTTGGGGTGCCTGGGTGGCTCAGTTAAGTGTCCAACTTTGGCTCAGGTCACGATCTTATAGTCTGTGCATTCGAGCCCCGCATCGGGCTCTGTGATGATAGCTCAGAGCCTGGAGTCTGCTTCAGATTCTGTGTCTCCCTCTCTCTTTGCCCCTCCCACACTCACACTCTGTCTCTCAATAATAAATACACATTAAAATTAAAAATATATATATAAAATATATATATATATATATTATATAAAAATATATATATATATATGGTATATAAACATACCAATGTATGTTGATGACTTCCAAATTTACATTTTCAGATCCAGATCTCATGTAAAAACTATAGGTTGGCATTGCCCCTTGGACATTATCATGGGTATCTCAAAATTACTCTTAAAAACTGAGAATAAACTGAGGGTTGATGGGGGGTGGGAGGGAGGGGAAAGTGGGTGAGGGGCATTGAGGAGGACACCTGTTGGGATGAGCACTGGGTGTTGTATGGAAACCAATTTGACAATAAATTTCATATTAAAAAAATTAACTGTTCAAAACTCAACTCTTGATTTCAACTCTACCACTACCTGCAATAAATACTGTTCCCAAAGACTTTAACATCTTATAAGCGGCACACTAGCCATTACCCAGCTGCTCAAGTTCAAAGCTTTGAATCTTTCTTATTTTATCTTTCTCCCATCCAACACCTAACTCAACAGTAATTCCTACCAGTTTAGTTTCAAAATACACCCTGCATCTGTCCACTGTGACCGAAGCTACTCTTACCTCTAGTCTGGACTACTCCCAAAACTTGTCCCTCTGCTAACGCTCCTTCCTCCTCTATTCTCCACCAGCAGTCAGAGAGATCCTTTTAAGAATGTTACCAGTTCATCTCACTATCTCACTTAAACCCCTCGGTGCCTTCCCATTCAGTGTATAATAAAATTCCAAGTCCTCAGCATACTTTACAAGGCCAAGTGTGTGGTCTGGCTCCCGTCTCTGTCTCCAACTCTCTTCTCTTACCCAACTGTCCCCCCGACCTTGATGTTCCTCAAACAGGACAATCTGGTTTCTAACTCAAGACCCTGCAGACCTGCCCCCTCTGTTTAGAGCATTTTCATCAAAGTATCAGAGGGCTGCATCCTTCTGCAATACCATTTCAGTCCAAACGTCACCTCTCCAGAGAAGCCTCCCTGATGCCTGCTCCGATATGCCGCTCTGCCTTCTCCATTACACTTTGCCACAGTAACTTGCACCTTCTAATCAAATTTATGCATTTAGTAAGTTATCATGTCTCCTTTCATTGGTGTTTAAGCCCAAAGACAAAAGGGACCGTAAATCTCAGGTATTACTCTATTCTCTGGGGTTAATCCCTTGGCACATAACATACAATCACAGATAAAATTGTGAAGTAGACGTTTCGATAGATAGGAGAGCTAGTGCCTTCCACAGTCTTCATGATCCTGTATTTAATGGGAGTATATATGTAAAAACTATTATTTTAACTTAATAGTTTATGCACGGCTTTATGTGCATATCATTACCCCAATGCTCCTCTGGTTTCATTCCTGAGCAAAGCATATAGTTGTACATGCTTTCACATATATGGAAAACACAGGTCTCTGGGAGGAATTTTCACATCTGGCAGCTTACATATATCAAATGGTTCCTAACATATAAGCAGATTAAAGGATTCTTCCGGAAAAGCCCTAGAACAAAATTTCCTAAAACTCTGAGGACACCCAGACAACCTAAAAGAAAAAAAAAAAAATCCAAACAATAACACCTTTTGAAAACACAAATGCAATTAACAAAATTAAAAAACTCATAAGTCCTAAGCGTTAATTTGGTATGAACATCCATGGGTGCCTCAATACAATAAGCACATCACTAACGCCACATGACATTTTTTTTTATCTATGACTGGGCTCATGGTAACAAATTATTAAACACAGAGGTTCAATAACTTTAACATCTTAAATCAGCCCCATGCTGATGGACATAAAGTGCCTTTCCCCTCTATTAACAGTTAAGTGGCCCATCTGTGGTTTCATCTGCAGGAAGAAAAATATCATAAGAGACTTGACACTTTGCCTTTGATTTTGGAATAAATGCACATCTTCTCCTGTATGTGACAAATACCAGAAGAATGGATAATGGAACCAGAAGGACTGATTTTGGAATTCCTTTCGATTTGGGTTTATTTCACTCATATCAAGTGAGGTAGAACTTTCTTGAGTCTTTCCACTAGATTATTCTTTGCCTATTATACAATCTTGCCAGCATCAAAATATTTCATCCCAGGGTATAAAAAGTAGGCGGTCTCCATGAAACACTAAAAATTCCCAGAGGCCCAAAATATCAGAACCAGATGCTCTCCTTAGGGTGCAACTTCTGTTTTCTGTGCTTCTTTTATATTATCAGCAGAGATTAGCTTGTGATAATCCGGAGCAACAGAACTCTTTCCCAGGTGTGTCCCCAACAAGACAGGTGAGATGCTTACTCTGCATAGATATTAGCTGGGAGTTTGGCTCACGTTTCTTACACAGAGGAAACGTCTGGAGAGTTCTACTTTACCATGTAGCTCTTCTACTGTCCTGACAGAACTAGACACTTGCATATATTCAATTCATTAAAAGGATCTCTGCTTAATGAATTGCTGTAACTCTTAGTTTCTTTCCTTTAGAGCAGAACGCCTGACTTGTTAAAGAGTGAACAAATAGAGAGTGCTATTTTTGTGAACTACTATTTACTAACCCCCTGCAGTGGTAGTCTTCATTAGGCACGGACACTCGAAGGGATTCCCATGAATCCCTCCTCTTTCCCTGTAGTCTTGGATCTGTAATCGTTGCTCTCTCCTTACAGGAGCCAGAGTACGCATTCACAACACGGCCTTCACTGTCATCTTAGAAAATATGTACTGATTTCAACCATTTGAACTAAAGGACTTATCAGAAATTATTTCAGGCTTAACGATTTGAGGGTCACTGATATGTTTTTTTTCTGGAATCGATTTCCATTTCTCATTTAAAGGAACTGGGTAAAAGGCTCATGGTGAAATGCGGCGTCTTGGAATACCTTGCCCCGGAATTTCTCAATAAGGCATAACATCTGAGCTTCAAGAGAATTTAAATCGTCAACATGATACAATATAGTGCAAACCATTAAACCAATTGTTGAACTTCAATCTGACGATTCAAACGGCAAACATGGTGAGGAGAGCCCTTTCATGAAACCGTGAATCTTCCATTTTTTCCAACTTTCACGTGACGAGGAAGTGTGGTCTTCTACGTGATTCCATCTTTCACTAAGGAGCGATGGGAATAAGGCGGTGATAAGCATCTGTATGAGCTACGACCTCTCCCTTGAGCGAGAGATGCCAAAGGGAAAGTTGTGTAATCTATCACTTGATAAAATGGACAGAAGTGGTGACCAAGCACAATATAAGCTATGACTTCATCAAGGAAGGGACACCAAATAGAAACTCTACAGGGACTATTTAATAAAATAGAAAAAAAGTAGACACCCATCCCCCGGGTGGGAGGAAAGTGTAGTTAATAATCTTTGATGACGCAAAAGCCAGAGCAGGGTCTGCGTATCTGAACCAGACCGTACACAGGGTGTGATGTTGTGGGGTTCTCACGTTCTGCTGTCGCTGCTGGATGCACCACCCTACCCAAAGGTCCTGGGTAACATTGACACTAAAATTTACTGCTTTAGCTCCTCAGGAATGGCAGTGACAATGTCTCACTGGCTGGAACTTCTGTTGGGCTCTTTCTGCCCAATTTGGTTCCCTCAAGAAGCATATGCGGTTGACATGCCTCAGCCTGGACTCTGCCTAAAAGCTCCCATTAGGATGAAGGAAATTGAGGGAAACAATAAGTCCTGTAATATGAGTTGGGATTGACTCACACCATCCATTCCCCGGGGTAAAAAGTAAACTTCTGAACTTGGTGAAAAGACACTGGTAGAAGAGTGTCCGGGGTAATTATCCACCAATTATCCAACATTTCTCTGCTCACTCTGTTTGCCTCAAGGAAGAATGGACGAGAAGGTAACTCCGGGAATGGCATGGCCACATCCATCCCTCCCTCCCGCCAACCTCACGCTCAATGCCTCAGCCAGGGCGGCAGCTGATTTCTGCTGTTTAATATAAGTGCACCTGCATCATCAGGGTTCAATGGCCAGACCGGCTACTGACCACTTTCTTAACAAAACACCATTTTGGAGGCTGGGAAAACTGTTTGTTAAATTGGGCAAGGGATCACGTGAACCTCCGTGAGAGAATCTAAGAGAGCAGTTAAGAAATGCGACCAGCATCACACTAAGGTAACACAACCTTGGGGTGCCTGGGTGGCTTCATTGGTAGAGCATCCGACTCTTGATCGCGGATCAGCTCATGATCTCACAGTTCGTGAGCCCTGCGTTGTGCCCTGCGCTGATGGTCTGGAGCCTGCTTGGGATTCTCTCTTCCTCTTTCTGCCACTCTGTCACTAATGCTCTCTGCCTCTCTCTCTCTTTCTCTCTCTCTCTCAAGGGAAAAAAAAAAAAGCTCAATTCAGAAGCTCTGCCTCCAGAGTGCACCCTCTCTCTTCCCAGCCCTTCTGCCACAGTAGGGAAATAAAG
Organism: Neofelis nebulosa; assembly: GCF_028018385.1. NCBI lineage: Eukaryota > Metazoa > Chordata > Mammalia > Carnivora > Felidae > Neofelis > Neofelis nebulosa. The sequence continues at coordinate 5,838,432 of NC_080782.1, read as the reverse complement.
CCACAGACAGATTTCACACGGTGGCTCCTTGCATGGTGTGAATGACCTTCCATATAACTTCCTGACACCCGACACCCTCATGGAGGACACTTCACTTAACCCGGCAACTCATTACCTAGTGACCACATCAGACACACATTTGGTATTATCTTAGGCTTTCTTATTTAACTAGTAATGACGAATGGCATAGTTAATTTAAAAAGAAAAAGTATTTCATGCCTCAGAAAATCTCTAGCTAACCTATGTTCAGAGATCGCTGAAACGAACTTGCAAAGAACCAACATGAAAGGCAGAAAAGGCCACGCTGACTAGCCAAGTGAACTTGGATAAGTAATTTGGACAATTCCTTTACCTGGTTGAAATAGGAAAAAGGACTTAGAGAGTTGATACAGAAATAAAAAAGAGGATGGCAGGCTGGATAATGGCCCTGAAAAGAGGATGGTCCCCATCCTAGTCCTCAGAACCTAACTATGTCACCTTACATGGTAAACCAAGAGCTTTGCAGTGTGATTAAATTAAGGACCCCGAGGTGGATAGACTACCTTGGATTATTCTTATGAGAAGGAAGCAGTGGCTTTAGAGCAGATGGAGGGAAGAAAGTACATGGAGAATCAGAGGGCAGAGAGTTCGAGAGGAGAGGGGGAGAGGGAGAAGGAGGTGGAGACACTGGAAGGTTCTACGCTGCTGAGACTGAACATGGAGGGAGGGGCTAGGAGTCACGGCATTCACTCAGGCTCTAGAAACTCAAAATCAAGGAAACAGACTCTCCCTTAAAGCCAGCCGTGACAATACTTTGACTTCAGCTCATGAGACTGATTTTGGACTTCTAACCTCCAGAACTGTGTGAGAATAAATTTGTTCTATTTTAAGCCATTATGTTTATGGTAATTTGTTACAGCACAGCTAGGGAATGGATATGTCAAAGTACTAAACAGACTACCAGGCACATTATGAGGACGCAAAAAAAAAAAAAAAAAAAAATTAGTTACTTCTTGTCTCCTTTCCCTCATGAAAAAGGGCCAAATCTAGCAGCCCAAATCTAAAACATCTCCAACAACACTTTTTCCTGGCATCCTAAATGACTTACACAATACATTCAGCAATGCCCTAATGGGGCCTGCTATCATATTAGGATAAAGATGGGCATGTTCATTATTCAACCATGAACACAAAAGGATCAGTTATTCATTTCACTGATGTCTGCAGAGAAGAAAAACAGTTTTGCCCCCAACGAGAGCCAGAAAGCCTACTGGTTCACTAAATCCCCACCTGGGGTACAGATCTAGGTTCATCAGGGGTCCATACCTCGCTTGACTAGTATTTTCTACTAGAATGCATAATTCTGTCATATTCAATCTATAGCGTGGTTCCAGATGAAGGCAGACCATGTAAAAACGCTTTGAGTTACACCACTTTAAAACAAAGACAACATAGAAGTTGAAGAGGGTTTATTTTCTTTTTATAAAAAAAAAAAAGAAAGAAAATACAGTTTTTACTACTTCAGAGGCAAAATTTATTTCTACTGCCCATGCGGTTAGGAGAGAAATTCTTGTTTTGTTCTGAATCCGGCTCCTATCAATTCCTGAGAGTCTATTACATACTCCAGGGAAAAACACCCACTGTTTTCTCAGGTTTGATAAAGAACCTTCTATTGAACTGAAACTGTGCTCAAGACATGGCTGAGGCTTTTCCTGCAGGATGTGAGTCTTGAGAAAAAAGTCGAAAGGCCTAAAGGTGGCCTCGGTGCTAATGCAACGCCTTACATTTCCCACCTAGTGAAAAAATCATAATTTTCAGTGTTTCTATATGAGAGCACTTTTAGGGCAAGAATATAACTCTGAGAAAAATCTCTGCTAACATTTTTCATTCTCTCCTCTCCCCCAATCTCATAGCACAAATAGTCACTTTATTCAAACATGGTTTTTAGTCTCTAAAAATTCATCTCATTTGCATCTAGGAAAAATATCACAACATTTGAAGGAAAGAAAGTAAAGAGCTGAGCAATGCTGAAAAGGTTTCAGAATTCCTAGACACCTCCCAACAGCATCAGCTATTACAGCCCCCAGCAGGTTGCATGAGGGGGGCTTGCTGGGGTCGCCTGACACTGGCCTTCCTCTCCAAGGCCCGAGGTCAGCGTGGGTGAGCTGGGAAACAGGCCCAGTAACTATCCAAGATGGCGGCCACTCAGCCTCTGGGAGTGTCAAGTCCCGTTGAGGCAACTGCCAATATAGAATATTCGAATGGATGGCATTTATATTGTCCTAATAGATGCTGAAACAAATTCTTTTGCTCAGCATCCACCCCTATCATTGAATTAAGCACTTTGAAGAGTACTGCCATTTGCCATGGTGATTGTGGATGAAGCAAAGGTGGTTTGTGGTAAAGGGTGGGCAGGAAGGGACACGTGGCGCCCTCGGACTGTCATTTGGTCTGTGGCTGTACCAGGACTCACGGTCTCCGGACTCACCCTCTATATGAAGGACATACAGGTTGCTGTTGGCTAATTTTTTTTTTTTTTTTGTATTTCCTTATATCTGGCAGATCACATCTTACTGATTTTATTAACTAAAAGAAGATTCTGTTCCCACTTAATTGCATGCCAGTTTCAAAAAAGTGTAAGCATTCACTCTAATTCTAGAAACATATTTTCCAAAGCCCTAACAAGAAAAGTACTGCATTCTGGGCACCAGACCCTGGGAGCTGACTCCCAACATCAATAGCAAAACACATTTGTGGTGTCAAATTATATTTTATTAGGCATCTTTAGTACAAGGTCTTACTCTTCTTTCAAAGTGTCCCTCTTCTCTAAAAGGTCCCTTTTTAAAAAACTAGTAAATGTCCTTATAATACCTTATAGTACCTCTCATGATTGTCCCATAAAGCCTCAACACACAAGATGTCATGGCTCTAATTCCTGAGCTACCTAAGGTCCAAGTGTGGCCACCGGACTACTCGGAGGCCACAGATCACCGTGACAAGAGTGACACCTGGTTCTGGGGGTTCAGGGACTCTTCAGAGAAGTATGCAGTGCAGATGAGGTCAGTAGCCTGACTTACTGCTTTTGCCAAAGCTGGTACTATAAATATTAGGTTACATAATCTGTCTACTTGGAATTTCAGTTCCCTCAGCCTTCATGTGATTTTGAAGTAGATTCTGGAGGTGATGGAAAAGAAAGTTAAATATGCCTGTCAGAACCAAACTGATAGAGTCGCTACTATTTGGGAAGGGAAACCATTTATCCTCAAATGTTTGAAATCTACAGAGAAAACAATCATGAACACTAAGTGCTGCCTGTTGAAACTGTGGAATCTTCTAGAACCCAGATTTAAAATGTTACTGGACACAAGTATATGAAAATATACTGGATAACAGCCCCAAATTAACAATGGTCTATAACTCTTAATGTTGAATCCGGAGTTTGATACACATAGATATCAAAGAATTAAACATTCATTACTGGAAACCTTTGCTATATGGGTTGTAACAAAATGCTTTTTAAAATTTAACTGTGAGATTTGCTAGTGATACCAGTGAGAATACAATGTTCATGGCCGTATCCTGGTGCCTAGAATCATGCCAGACACAAATTAGGTGCTCAGTCAATTTTTGTTGAGTGGATGAAGTGAAATCAACCGCTGTTTTCAAAGAGGAATTTGATCACTATTCATCAGTCTATACACAAAAGTCTAGCATCAAAACCTAAAGGATGCTTTTTTTGGGGGGGTTGGGGGGGAGCGGCAGAGGGGGAGAGAGAGAGAGAATCTTAAGCACATTCTGTACTCAGCACGGAGCCCACCGTAGGGCTCGATCCCACGACCCTGGTCATGACCTAAGCTGAAATCAAGAGTCAGATGCTCAAGTGACTGAGCCACCCAGGTGCCCCTCAAATACACGTTTTTGTTGCTACCGTGATACATTTTGGTGTAATTTCATAGAATGGACTAACTCGGTACCATTGAACACATAATAGTGAAACATCTTCCATGCCCCAAATACTGACTGCTACCAGCACAGGCACGGTGATGAATGCTCTCCGACAGGTGGGGTGGGGTATTCACAGAGTCCTGCTAATCACCACCTTTAGACATGGGGACTGGGGTCCCTGGTGACAATACATAAACCCAAGAAAAACAAAGCCAGTCACATGATGCCCCGCCGCCACCTGAAGTTAAGCATATTAAATACAGGGCCTCTTGTGTATTTATGGTTTCCCCTCCAAAGCCTATCTGTTTCACCAGCTCTCCACCGTCCCTGATGACACACGGCTTTGCTCGCCACACCTCCTACTCGTCTTCCTCTCTCATTCTTCCAATGCTTTGCCGTAACCTGTGTGTTTTTCTGATGTGCGTTTCCACGCCTCCCCCACAACGGTCACCCCGGGACAGGCCCAGTCACGACAGCGAGCTCCCTGCTGCACCCTCCACCTCAACTCCCATGACCTCCCTCAGGAACGACTTTGATTATTTCCTCCCGCGTGGACTACACGGTAGGCACTGTAGGAAGCATTGTGACGGCGCGGAGGGAGGAGGCTCAGATTTCGGCTGGGGCAGACGCCATCAGAGCCCTGTGTTTTCGTTCAAGTGAGCGTCTCGACAAAGCGTCATTGATGATGATGATAATGACTACTGGAGTTTCCCCATCCGTGTGATGATGGCCGCTGATGTGACGCTCGCACGTGGGTGATCCTGAGGTCACCAGGGCTGGGTCTACAGACGCCATCCCTGCTCTTTGGTCTCTAACTCCGCCAGGCACCCAGCCCAAGGCTGGGCGCGGGCAGTCGGCTGCTCCAGATTCTTTCTGATGCCCCACGATGGGTGAACGGTATTAACAGTATTAGCCTAACAGCATCCTCCTAATCATGCCTCAAGTAATGGGGAAGCGAGACTGAAACACGCACGTTACCTGCTGACGCTTTTCAAATTCCAGCTTGATCCGGGACTTGATGCAATTGCACGTGTCCTGGTACGTCTGCTGCAGAGCAAGTTCCATGAGGTGCTTGTGGTACGCTCCCGCCAGGTTCCCACAGATGAAAATGATCACGTTGGCCAGGATCTAAGAAGACAGAGAGAGCCTCTCAGTAGGGCGAGTGTTCCTACCTCTTGAACACAACAGTGGCAAAATCCACGTTAGCAACGGCAAGAGAGGGCTCGGCAGGGAGTCCATTTTATTTGTTTCCAAACTAACGTTTTTATCTGCTTAAAAGAAACAGCCATCACCTTCAGGGATTCTAGCCCCTTCTTGGATCCACGCCCTTGGACGGATGACGCTGCAGTCGCTCCCTTGTCTTTAAGCTCAGCCATGTGATTTCAGTAGGAGTGACTGGGTGTCAGAGCCCAGACTCAGATGGCCCACAATGTTTTTTAAAAAAGAAATTTTTTTTAATGTTTATTTATTTTTGAGAGAGAGACAGAGCATGAACAGGGAAGGAGCAGAGAGAGAGGGAGACACAGAATCCGAAGCAGCCTCCGGGCTCTGAGCTGCCAGCACAGAGCCCAATGCAGAGCTCGAACCCATGAACTGTGAGATCATGACCCGAGCCGAAGTCGGACGCTCAACCGACTGAGCCACCCAGGCGCCCCTGGCCCGCAATGTTTTGAGTGGTTCTCTTGTGCTTCATCAGAAAAAACATAACCTGGCTAACACACTGGTTCCAAAAAAGACTCATGGAGCAGAGACAACCAGACAGCCGATAGTCTACTTTGTGTGCTGCTGAGATTTTGCGGTTGTTACACAGCATTATTTCAATTAATAGGTGACTGATCCAGGCTGCTGATCACCAACGCTGTACTCCCTGAGCCTGGATAAGTGATATTCCCTATTATCCTCTGTTGAGGTAGGAATATGGCAGATTCTTAAACCATAGAAGTCTCTCGTCTTTTGATGATAAAAATTCATGTCCACCAAAACTGGGTGGGGGGGGGACAGAAAAATATAAAGGAAAACTAAAAAGAACAGTGTGACAGTTCTGCCCAGGGAGCACACCTCGCTGTCCGTTATGTCCCTGTCCCCGCCCCATGACCCTCTGCATTCTCAAACTGTGGCCAAACTTTGCTTTTCCAAGACTTCTATCTTGTTCCAAAAGGACCGAATTCGCTCTGAATGCAGTGTCTTACTTTTGCTTTTTTTCCTAACGCACATTCATCCTGTGGAAACAGGGTTTCGAATGCTTAGCTACCATTCAGTTCTATGACTACACAATACGTCAGTTATATCCATACCGTTTGACATCTACTTTAATATTCCTTGCATCTGCATAATTCTGTAGTGGTCACCCTCACGTACAACGTTTTGGCCTCATGCTTCTTTCATCTTTCCCTTAGGTCGATTCGTAAAACGCATGGAGTCAGAAGCCACGACTGGTTTTAAGTTTTTAATACATGTTGTGAAGTTGCTCTGAGGGAACATTCCACTTATATTCTTTTTTTAAGTTTATTTATTCTGAGAGAGAGAGACAGAGCAGGGGAGGGGCAGAGAGAAAGAAAGACAGAGACAGACAGAGACAGACAGAGACAGAGACAGAGAGAGAGAGAGAGAATCCCAAGCAGGCTCTGTGCTGTCAGCACAGAGCCGACTGCAGGGCTCGAACCCATGAACCGTTGAGGTCACGGCCTGAGCTGAAATCAAGAGTCGGCTGCCCAACAGGCTGAGCCACCCCGCCAGTTATATTTTCACTTATATTCACTATATATTCACTTATATTCTCACCAAAGTGTGGGATGCTGTCTTCCCAGTGTGTGCTCTTATCCAGCACACTACAGACACAGGGCAGGCGGTAGTGATATACAGGATTAGCACGGATTTCGCTCTTATGTGTTTAGGGCAAGACCCGCAGGTCTGTCAGAGGATGGGCGGCCACAGCTGGATAAAGTGCCCAACACCCCCTCCTCCACATGGCCTCGTGGCTCCCCAAATAGGGTGCTAATGGCCCTACCAACAAAGGCAGGGTGCCAGCTTCCAAAAGCCCTGTTTTCTCCTCCGAGAGCTTCTGGGTCCCACTGCTCACGTGACTAGAGAGGCTGAGAGAAGGATCCAGGCCCCATGGGCTAAGTCTCCGCTCCTCCCAGGGGCCTTCTCTCACCCCCTCTCGTCTCAGCCCACGGAGCTGGTGGACCCACGAGTCCCCCTGCTGGGGCAACTCAGGGGAGCGGTGCCAGGACCGTGTGGCCCAGATCCGAGGCCGCACCTGCAAACAGTGGTAACGGCAGCAAAGGGGACGTCCCGTTCTCTGTCCACCTGACGGCTTCCTTACTCTCCGCAGGTTCTGAACACGGGTGGGAGGCGGGACTCCGCAAGCCCTGGGGAAGCCGTTCTGGGGACAGAGGGGACAGCAGGACAGAACTAGAAATGGGAAGAACGATCTGACGAGCTTCTCCCTGCGAATAAACAGACGCCCTGCAGCAGGAGCAGGGGAAGGGTAGCTCAGACCAGAAGGGCCTTCCAGGAATCCACCGGCCCACGAGCCTCACAGTCCTGGAGGCGGGCAGCTCCTACAGCCACCCGCGCTCTCACCGTGGCCCCGGAAATGTGCCGTCACACATCCGCATGTCTTCTTCCTCCAGCGGCGTGGGCGGGTGGAGTATTAACCTGCGTGTGCGTGCTACGTGCGCAGGCGGTACACTTGTCATGCGTGTGCACGCAGTAGGGGGGTGCAACCTGCGTGTCATGCGCGCGGCGTGTGTGACCTGTACGTGTGACGTGTGTATGCGACACGTATGTGTCTCTGTCTCCATGTGACTTGGGTGACGTATCTGTGTGTGTGGTACAGGACCCAGGCGGCGCCTGGGACGCCCGTGTGCATGCCGGGCGCGCGATTCACGCACGTGACGTGTGGCTTTGCGTGACACGCGCGTGTGCGTCTCTGTGCGATACACCCCGTGAACGTAGGACAGGCATGTGATCTGAGCGAGAGGCACGTGTGCTGGTCACGCGTGTGTGAGGGTGAGCAGCGGCCCAGAGCGGGGCTGGGAGGGCGGGCGGCCGTCCTCGCGGGCATTCCCAAGCCGGCCTGGCCGCATGGGGCTCTCCGCGCTTGCGCACGTCACCTCCGCCAGCGTCAATCCCGTGAGCACGGGGCAGAGCCGGCGGATGTCCTGGCGTGCCAGGAAAGTGGACGCGTCCCCCCGCGGGGTTAATTCCGGCGCCCTGCCCGGTGGCGCGCGCATAATTCAGCCCCGCCGCGCCCTGCTCCTGCGCAACGACCGTCTACTTTGCTAAAGATTCTCCGAAGCTGGTCCCTGCTGGATTCGCTTTGAAGGACCAGGCACCGAAGAATGCAGACACGGAGGGGAGCCGACGCAAGCCAGGCCGCTCAGAATTCGAGACTGCGACCTCTTTTCCTTAAGAGGCGCAGCTGAAATAATAACTTCGTGATTATCTACGAGGGATTGGCCTCTTTCTCCTTAAGAAAATGCCTTCCAAGCAAAAGTGTCAACATTTTAGGAAGTCCGTTCCTCCAAAATGAGTACCAAATGTGAGCAACGGAGCTGGATGATGCCATCACCTGTCCCCAGGAGCCCTGCCCTCAGCAGGATGAACGAATGGGACACTGCTCTAATGACACTGATGCCACCCACCGGGATGGCGAGCCCTGCCTTCTCCTGTTTTCTTCTGTGGATCCAGTTTGTCCCTTCTGCATTCTCCTGGTCCCAGAGCAGGGCAGGGGGCGGGCTCTAGTCCAATGGCAAGGCTGCCCCACCCCGCGGCCCTGCGATGGGAGGGGGGGGGGGATCTCTGGTCCCTGCCACCACCCCCTCCCCATGGCTGAGGCTGTGCTCCCCTCAGGAGGGACGTGGCCACCCTGCTCAGGCCAGTCAACCCCAAGCTCTCAGCTCCCACTTGAAGCAGCAGGACGACTGAACTTCCGTTTTGAACAGCCAGCTGCATGGAGGCCCTGGTCTCAGTGGAACCACTGGCCACAAATGTCACAACTCATTGATTACTGCAGTCTCTTCCTCCCACACACGAGGACACGAGGGCAACAGGCCACCTCTGCCCATCTGGGAACCGCTGTCTCCTCTGCCGTGACACCCGGTGCAGGCCAGCACAGCCACCCTGCGCGACTGTCACGGGGCCAGGTACCCGTCCCTCCAGCTCACTCCAGCATTCGAGTGATCCCGTCTAGACTGCATTTGTAGGCTGAAGCCTGGGTTTCCTGCGGGCCTGCTGGGCCCCTGCCCATCGCCGGTGTGGCTCACCAGGCAGACGCTTCTTGCTGATTAGAAAGCTCCCCCAACATTCTACAAGGGGAGCCTGTCTGAGGAAGGAAGAGGCTCTCTAAAGACCGGTGTGGCTGCTCTCCCAGCGCTGGTCTCTGCCTGACACAGTGTGTTGGCGAATCTGCATCGTCACGGAACCTAAGGAAAAGCCATGCGTTCTGGATGTCGCATCGCTTCAAATAACACAGAATTGGAACGCTTCCTGGGCTGTAGATCGTTGGAAAGAATGCTTCACCAACTTCTATTTGGCTATGCACAGGGAAATGCTTAAGAAATAAACAACTGAGGGTATTAATGCCAAGTAAAATACGATACTTTTCTGATGGAAAAATGAATCAAATTAAATTTTCTGATACATGGTTTCATCCTGAAATACTGAACCCTTCAGATTAATAGAACTGGCCCTGGCATTTTAATAACGACACAAATTTGCAAATGGGATCGATGTCCTAAAGCGTTTTTTGTTCCAAACGGTGCATTCATGTAATGACTTCGTATGAAACCTGGAGCACCAAGGCAGTGCTGCAGTGAACATTTTCTTTTCAAAAATAATATCCCAGCATTTCATTTTCCAGAATCCTCTTAGGCAGAACACATGATAAAAACCCCTATTTTCACGATGTTGGATTTGTTTTATAACATCACACAGTCGTGATGCCTTCTTTCATCCTGTTCCTTCATTTAACTACTTTTACATCTGTCAGGAAGTAGGAGAGAGAACTTGGCCTCCCACGAGCCGTCTTGGAAGAAAACAAATTGTTTAGGGTGAAAACAGCCGTCACAAGTTCACCCTGAAGAGTCAAAGCAGGCCTTGACATGGAGCATGGCCCCTGCACCACAGTCTGCAGAAGCCGGGTTGCGTCACTCCCCACTCCCCACCTGCACGTTACATGAGGGGGATCGTCCTGTGACACTGCTCAGCGACTCAGAACCAATCAAGCCAAACACACCTTGCAACTTTTCATCCTCACAAAAATCCAGAAAATAAAACAAGCAAGAGAATGGACATGTGTTGTTATTTCGTTTCATAGGCAAAGAAACGGTCTAAAACACTCGAACACTTGAGGGCAGGCCCCCAGGCCAGCCAAGGCTCTCTGGATGATCCCTGAGCAATGCCACACCGCCCCAATTCATAAGGGTCAAACAGCTTCATCCAGCATGATCCCACCCTCTACTAGGGTGTGGGGAAGGTATCTCCGAAGAGTTGTGTTACATTGTAAGAAGCGCCTAGTTTTTTCCTTTAGAAAGCATCTGTATCTTATGCTGTAAAGCACTTCCATCATTTAAGTTATTTTAAGCGGCTGTGTTTTGGAGGCCACCTGTCCGTGGAGCTTTTAGCTGGTGGGGCTGGCATGTCTGTGTATGTTCAAAGGAAAGTAACCTGGGGGTCAGGTTCCTCCTAATGGATCATGTGACCAAGAGCAAAGGATCTGAAGGGGTAGCTCACTCGGAAAGAGAACAGTTAAGTGTGTGGAGTTCGCTGTCTTTAAACATCTGAGAAATTACCACGTGGCTCAGATGACCACTCAGAAACTTGGTGACTCTGAGATATAATGCATTTTAAAGAGTTCGATATGCCCACTCTTAAAATTACGTTAGGGGATGCAATCTACAATGTCCACAGAGGACAGCAAGGCACACACACGAATGCTGAGCGTAGGCTCCTGGGAATGAGTGGGTGACCACCACTTAATGACATGACTTCTCCATGAATTAACAGCAAGGGGTCGAAGCAGAAAGGATATTATTGCATTTGAAACAGGTCATCAGCTTAAGGCAAAGCAGATCATAAATATGCAAAAACACCAATTATAAGTCAAAGGAAAATAAAAGGAATACAAGAACGTGATGAAAAGAGCTGCAAATGAATATTCAGCAAGCTCACTGCATCTCATAAGCATCAAATTTGGCTTAAATAAAACAATGCTCTCGCTTGAGGAAGAAAATGATGGAGTAGAATTTTCCTTAACGGAGCTCTCAAACATGGCTGCGGAGAATCCCAATGCCATCTCCTTAGCATTCCCTGCGACCCCCGAAGAATTAAATTTGCTATAGGTCCTGGTCTCAGGATTTCTGCTTGTTATCATTTAGTGCTGACCAGAAATACTGTGCTTTGGCTAATAACATCCAGTGATCCTGATGTCACATGTTAGAAATCTAATTTAAAATCCTTCCAAATGAATAGGAGTAGAGTCAGAAATGAAGTGTGGTGGACTGGATGCCTGTGTCCCCCCCCACCAACTCATATGTTGAAACCCTAACCCCCAATGTGATGGTGTTTGGAGATGGGGCCCATGGGAGAAATTTGGGTTTAGGGGACGTCATGAAGTTGGAACTCCCCTGATGGGATTAGTGTCTTTACAAAGACAGGAAGACCCCAGAGTCCCCTCTCTCTCTGCCTCATAAGGACACAGGGAGAAGGTGCCATCCTGGTGACCATTCTCATCAGGCACCTTGATCTGGATGCCCCAGCCTCCAAAATGGAGAAATAAATATCTGTAGTTTGCACTGACCCATTGGTGGTGTTTTATCATGGCAGCCCAAGCAGACTGAGACAGAAAGGTGTAACGAAAATTGAGAGACCTACCACCTCAATGGTGGGCATTATAGGGCTCGGAGTTAAAGACTGGAGTTGAAAACTGGGGTGGGGGGGGCAAATGCAATTTGATTTCCTGAGCAAATGACCCCTGGAAACAGACAGTGCTGCTGGTTGTGACTCTTAGCGTCTATTCTCTTTCATGTTACATCGGTTATTATTAAGTCTTCTTGAATAGCATACATTGTGTTATTTTTCCGGCCACATTTGGGCTGAAGGATAAAGAATCTCATATATAGATAGGGCTCAAGTCCAATACTACAGGTCGATAAAACTGGGGGGATGTTTGAGACCATTGCTTGCCTCAGAAGCACATGGGCCACCAGCTCATTACAAGCCAAAGAAAAGAGATAAGCCCAGAAGACACTCAAGACCTTCACAGAAAGTTCCTCCCACGAGTGTAAGTCATCAAGAATGCAGCTTCCCAAGAAAGGAGTGCTGACTTAACTGCTCAGAAAGCCAAACTTGTACTTCTCAGCTCAGAGTCTACAAATGTGAAATCGATGGGGAGAGGGCTGGCTCGATTAAGAGTTTAGAAGAACAAACAAGAAACAAAACACAGTTCCCAATGTTCTGAACTCTGTAGGAAAAGACTACACTAGCCTCCCTCCATCAAGATTTACAGCTCACTCTGCTTTCCATAGAGGAGGACGCTTCTCTTGTCTATTCTGTCACTGACTTCAAGAGCATGGAACAATATTAGCTTTCACACTTAGCTCCTCTCCACTATGGCAAGAGAGAAGACCAAACAAGTAAGTTGTATGAGAAGGAGGGAACCACCACTATTAGAACCCACATTGAACTTTCCTGGCATCCAAAGGGGGGCCTCCCATTTCCTTTGTATTGTGATCTATTCTGCTGGCTGTTTCTCCAGAGCAATGCTACCAGACATTTCTCTCCCTGCTTCCTTCAGTGTCAAGAGAGATCTGCCTCCAACTCTGAGAGCACCTCATGACAAGGCTCATGTCTGTCTGGTCCTAAAACCACACAGTGACGTGTGGATGACTACACCTGATGGTTTGTTAATCAACGAATCAATGATAAACTGAAATTTATACCTCTGCTAATATCCAATAGAAATCATTATCATCTTGGTCTTTGGGAGTTCAAATGGTTGAAAGGTTAATTATCCCAATGAGGTTCTACTATGCTTATTTCAGAAACTCAGTGGACCAAATGGTCCTGGATCATCCAAGGGGCCATGAATTGCAGGTCTCTGAATGTTCCCAAACTCTCTCTCCCATATGTAAAGACACATGCACAACAGAACACATTTTAAGTGCTACGTCCCAATGGTTTTCAAAAGTTTAGAAACATGTAATTGTGTACTAATTAAGCCCAAATTTTACTAGCCTTAAGTCAGCTCTCCAAAGGATCTTTACCAAGCGATACAGCACAATCTGCCTAATTCAGGCGATTCCAGTGAACTTAAAAGTGAAAACAAAGAAGAAACCTTAACACACGTTAGTTTAGACTTTCATCAATTTAGATCATCTAATTAACCTGAACCCATGAAATCTGGCTTCGTTTAAACACCATAAAAAATTCTCTTCATTCATCACCACTTTATAGGTGCTATATTTGATCTACATCCACTCATTAGAAAAGTTAAAAGCCAACAGGTGTTTGGATTGGGCTAACGAATGTGACCAAGGCTATCAGGCATGTCAATCCATGCAGCTTAGTTCTAGATGAAATGATCATCCTACTTCGTGGTGCATGTGTGAGATCACTATTTCCTTTCAAGTACCACAGCGTACCAAAAGGGAGGCATGCCTTTGGTGGATACGCGGGGTTATTTCTGCACTGATGGTCTATGTGCAGTTCGCACTGTGGCATGTTTAAATCCTGTTTATAACCTACACGATACTAGGTAAATTTAGAGTTAAACCAACCAAGCACAGTGTACCCTTCTGATTATGACTGGCCAAGAGGACATCTTATTAAGGTAAACAGACCAAAACGTAGGTATCAAATGTAATGTGACAACAGAGGGACAATGGTCCGGGGGTAGAGGCCCAGCACCACAGGGATGGCGTGGCCAATCTTGGGCATGAAATTAAACGTGATAATAGTAGGTGTGTTCCCAACTAAGCAATGGGTTGCAAAATCCTGCAAAAACAAGACTCCAAATACAGGAGAGGCAAGGAGCACTGTGATTAACAAGGTCTACTTTGAAGGGGAATGGCCTTTTTAGTAAAGGCAAAAAATGTTCCACAAAGTCACACTATAATTAAAAAAAAGATATGGGTGGCTCAGTCAGTTAAGTGCCCAACTTCAACTCGAGTCATGATCTCACGGTTGGTGGGTTCGAGCCCCGCGTCGGGCTCTGTGCTGACGGCTCGGAGCCTGGAGCCTGCTTCGGATTCTGTGCCTCCCTCTCTCTCTGCCCCTCCCCAACTCGTGTGCTCTCTCTCACTCTATCTCTCTCTCTCTCTAAAAAATAAATAATCATTTAAAAAAGAGATAAATAGCTTCCTGGATGCATACACTGAAGGCTTCTGTGACTAGGAAAAAAAAAATTCCTACTACAAATTAAACTTCAGAGGTTTCATTAATGATACCAAGAGTAGGAGTTTTAAAGTTATATTATTTATAAATTACCAGAGAATCCACTCAAAAGTTAAAACGTGCATTCCTTAGAAATTTGGGGCTGATAGTTCTTTGGAGGAAATGCCACACAAAGCCAATGGAGGGGTCACCAGGAACTGAGATGATACATTCAGTAAACCACCTCATTCAAGGAGCCTTTACTGAGCATTCATTTACGATCAAGTAAATTTTACACCTCCTCCCCATGAAATCAACTTCATTGGAATAAATTCAATAAAACAAACCAGCAAGAAAAGTCAACAGCACAAACAAACAAACACAGGCGGTAAGAAGCAGGCTGGTCATGAGCTGGGCAATGAGATTCCAGCGGTAGCTGCCAGGCCCTGGGGGGACCGCAGGCTCCACCATCATAGGGGCTCACAGCTAGCTGTCTTTATGAGAAGAGAAGAGTGCTGTGGCTGAAGGAAGACTTCTGATAAACCGAACACACTTCTTCCAACATGATTACAAAATTTTCCTTGCACACAAAAGTTAACCACTGAAACCACAAATGCAGAGGCTCCCACATTTTCCTATTTCACAATGCTCTTTGTGGCTCATGAATCTTTCATAGCATTTCCTAGGCCAAAGGAAATATCCAAAAGTACTGTTTGTTAAGTAGTAAGGTCCACAAGAGTTGAGTATATGACCTTACAACCTAGTAGCTGTTGGGGAAAGAAACCCCAAGTAGATACTGAAATAAAATGTAATGTTTTTATTTCATTCTTAGAAGACCCAGGGACTTACTCTGGGCCCTCAGTAGCCACTGAGCTGGTTGAGCATCACGTAACTTCACAAGCCTTGGATTCCGATTCAGCACTGCCACTCGCAATCTCTGTTCTGCCTTGATTTCTTGAATTTTCGTCACAACGCTTGCCCAAATCCCAGCTTTAAAATGAAAGGAATGTAGTGTCATCTAACGTTGAAACATGAACTACCGTGAGTTTGTGGTTTGCACGGTGTCTGCCAGATACCGAGGGTTGCTATGTTTCCCTTGAAAATTTAAAATATTGGGAGGCACACCAGCGGGTGCCTTGGCACACAGTTTGGGAAACCACATCACTGATGACCTACAGGCTCAACAAAATAAATAGATATTTCGTTAAATAGAACTGAAAGTGTTATTAAAATTACAATGCCCGTGCTGCTTATTTTCTCCTTCATAAGCTCTGAAAAGGTATGCTTAGTTAGACCAAAAATATAGGAGATTTGTTGGGAGCTTACACAATAGTGTTAGCTTCTAAAAAAACCCAATCTGAATGTATCATTGCGCAGATTTTTAGGAGATACAGCTCAAAGTAGGTAACTTTTATAGGTTTAAAGTCCTCTTTGTATCAGTTTTGTGACTGATGCCTGGGCAGGGAGGAAGGAGCATGTTTCTGGCTTGGGTACCTAGTTCTCATGTTCACTGATGCAGGAACTACATGAGAGGGAGACCATTTGGGGTAAAAGCTGGAAACATGTCATGTCGTGAGAGAAGGAGAAGAACAACATCTTCATGTGTCACTGTCGATGGCAGGTCCCTCCTCCCCAAGCCTCCGTGACAAACAGCAGGGATCTGCTCTCTACCCCACGAGTCTGGTTTACAAAGGTTTCCAGACGGCAAGCTTCACACACACATTTTCAGCTTACAAGAAAAGTAAGAGAGAAAGCCCCGACCCTCTTCTGGGTCTGTCATGATCATATTTTGAAATGCTAGTGTTTCCAAGTCTAAATGCATTTCTGGGATGAATTAACATGCTTCCTGAGGGTGTGAAGAAGTTTTGTAAGCCAGGGAGGAAATAAACCCATCCAAGGCTACTAGAACTCCAAAGAACAAGTAAAAAAGTTAAAAATCTTCACTTCCATTTTCCAGCGGGCACATTACATAAACTTGCCCGCTAAAAAACCAAGATGATTTTTAACGGTTATCGTTTATCATTAATCATTTAATGGTTAATAAAATGATTTGATGAGTAGTGTCTGCAGTCACTAATTGTTTTGAAGTTCATTTATTTGAGAGAAAGAGAGAGAGAGAGAGAGTGCGCACACACAAGGAGGGAGACGGAGAGAGAGAGAGAGAGAGAGAGAGAGAGAGAGAGAGAGAGAGAGAGAGAGAGAGAATCCCAAGCAGGCTTCACATTGTTAGCACAGAGCCCGATGTGGGGCTCGAACTCACCAACTGAGAGATCATGACCTGAGCCAAAATCAAGAGTCAAGACACTTACCCGACTGAGCCACCCAAGCGCCCCCACAGGTACTAATTTTTTAATGACCAAAATAAAGGATGGAAATCCTAGTTGACAATTTATGATTCTCCCTTTGTTTTGTATCACGTATAATAAGCCAGGCCTTAATCGATTAGAGCAAGATTCAGTATCTCACAATGTATTTTGACTACTCGAGAAACACCGCAATGCCTTTCTTTATGCTTGAACAAGACTATTTACAGCATGATATTAAATAGAAGCAGCAAAAAAGTTTACCGAATGTTTGAGAAAGACAGAATAGTCTGGGAATCGGCCTTCACACTAAAAGGAGAAGAGACAGGCCGCGTGGAGCTTCCCGTGGTCAGGTGGTCCTGTGTTGTTTTCCTATCAGGGAAATTAACATGCTGGGCTTGCTACAGGGCATACCTTTCACAGCTCGAGAATTTCTACAGCCAATCACTGCACTGAAAGACATCGAGGAGGAAAATTAAGTGTCAGGCATCGGGACCACATGGCAATAGAAATGGAACGGGTGAAAACAATTTGATTTTAAGAATATGCATTAAGAAATGGCTTTGTTTCGATGACAACCAAATTCCACAAAATGCAAGCAAAACAGTTTTTAGCCTCTGAGCTCAGGAAAACCACACAGACCTGAACCATCACCTGGGTTATCAGTGGTCTCCAGGCAGCGGGGATTCCAGGCTCTAGCTCATTCCCAACTTCCTCCGTGTCATCAATCTCTCCCAACAGCAGCCAAGGGTGCTTCTGACTCCACAGTCCCCTCTCTTACCTCACACAACCCGTCCTTCTTCTCCATTTCTCATTCTCCCTTTGTGGCCAACTCTTAAAGGCTTGTCTACTTGAGCTCTTTCTACTTCTTTGATTCCTGACTCTCCATAGTCCACTTCTAACTATGTAGCAACTCCAAGATGCCACTCTTGTCAAAGTCACTGGCCCCTTCCAGTCCCTCCCTCACCCGCATCACCAGCAGCTGGTCACTTTCTCCAGCCCAGAGTCCCCATCTCTCTGGGCTTCCTGAGCTCCACGCTCCCTGGTATCTGCCTGACCCACAGACTCCCCCACTCTGACTCAGATGTGACACTCTCCAGGGCTCCATCTGGGTCCCCAATTTCTCCCTCACAGGGTCATCCATGCACCTAGCTTCTTCAACCCCACCTACATGGCACCAACCCCCAATGGCAGACCTCTAGCCCCGATCTCGCTCGTGAGGTCAGCACTCAAAGCATCTCCACTTTAATGTCTGTGCAAAACTCCATCTATAACCTGCCCCAATGCATCTTCAACTTCTATTGATGTGTTACCCCCACTCCACTCCAGGTACCACACCCTCCTTTGGGGTCCTCCAACTTGTGTGTCTTGGCAGGCCCACGGCCTTTGCACACACAGCTTCCTTGGCCTGAGAAAGCCCCTTCTTTCCCCTCTTCCCATGTGGGACCATCCTTCTGACCTGTGGCTTCTATGTGAGCTCTTCTCTGGCATGTTCTCTGATTGTCTCCCTGTTACTCACCAGCGCTATGCCCAGCGATTTCCTCCAAGATTACTTCGCCCAAGAAAGGTAATCAATTGTATTTATCCATCTGCTTAGTGTCCTACTCTTCTCTGCAGTCCACGAGGGCAGGGATACCATCTTTCTTTTTTCTTTTCTTTATTCTTTCCTTTTATTTTCTCTTTCTTTTCTCTCTTTCTTTCTTTCTTTCTTTCTTTCTTTCTTTCTTTCTTTTCTTTCCTTTCTCTCTCGCTCGCTCTCTCTCTCTCTCTCTCTCTCTCTCTTTCTTTCTTTCTTTCTTCCCTTATGTATATATTGGGTAATTCGTAAAGGGTCTATCATGATGTGTATTTGGTGAATATTCTTTGAATGAATGAATATAATCCCTTATATCCACATGCTTCACCACATCAGAATTGAAGAGATCATAATTCAAATACTGAACACAAATATGTCCCTTCATTCAACAGATATTATTGAGGGACTACTAGTGTTCAAGGTGCAGGGGCTGTAATTTTGAGAAAAAGGACAAAAATCCTTCCCCTCATGGAGCTTACATTTAAATATGAATTTTGGCTTCAGATCAAACTTCTTTTTCTGCCTTTCATGTTTGGAGATAAAACTTTGTAATCGCTTTGGAAGATGTTATCCCTAATACCAGGCTTCTGCTTCGACATACACCTAATGTTCAGCAAATCCATGCAAATGGTATCTGGACAGGCATGAAGAACTTGGACCCAGAATTGTCCTCTCAGAGCTAATCTGGAAAGAAAAAATGCAGTATGTGTGTTGTCACCTGAAAGAGAGTGAAACTCTCCTAGGGTGACCAGATTTGCCTCTGATCTGTTGGGTAAACGAAAACATCTAAAGAAAAGATATGTGTTAAAAAGAGGGGGTTGAGTGGGTGGCGAAGATTTTAATTCTGGAAGCACAGAAAAAGGCCAGTCTCTGGTGAAAACAGTGCCGTCCGGAACAGATGGCCTCTTGTCAGCTGATTCTAGTACCTGGCCCACCTCGCTGGTGCATCTTCCCAATGGAGTGCATACTTAAGGATTGCAGAAACTGATGCATTCTCATGGGGGGCCATATCACCCTCAAGGAGAACACTGCTTCATGGGGAAAGGCAAGAAAATTACTTTTTTAAATGCATAATAGACGGACATGCATGTGTCACTTAAATAGATATGCAGTATTCCTGTGGTAGTAAGTTTTCCGTTAGTTGGGAAAAAATGTCTAAAATGGCTCTTCGGGAGAGTTACAATGGAGAAGAGTCAAGCGACATTGCCTTAAACGTCACCTGTGCTATCTCCGTGCTCACGGGTGACCTCTGGATAAGGCAGTTTCTTGCTACAGAGGCAGAAGGTGGGAGGTAGTTTGAAACAACTATCTGGTCTACCCAACAGTCATCCGCTAATGACAAATTAGGAAATGAACTCCCTGGGTTTAAACATCATCCGTTTTCACTTTCGTTAGAGCAAGTCTGCCTCCTAAGTTTGGCAAAGTTTGATTTACTAACAAGATTACACTTCGGAGCTCTCCAGACGGAGGGCTACTCCCCGGAGGGGTGCATGCTCCCAGGTGGACATACTGTACCTTTGTAGGCGGGCCTCCCCAGGAGACACATCTTCTGACTGATAACATCATTCTTCAAATTAAGATCAACTTATCCCTGACTCCATCAGCCACAGATTTAAATACATTCTTAACCAACTATTTCCCAGCTGGTAATGCCCATAAATCACACCCGATTCTGTAAGTGACTTTTGCCATCTTTTAGAACTACGGTGAATCTAATGAAAACATCATGATCGCATACACATGCAAATTTCAGGCACCAACTATGCTCCGTTTAGGGAACTGAAGACTTCCGTTTGAAAGCACACTGCAATTGTAACTGCCATACAAAGACCTCTTCTGATTTGTCTCTAGGAATGGAAAAGGCAAGATGAGGCTTCACCAAAGTGCTTTCCAAACAAGAGCTCACTGAAGAAGGTTCTGATACTGGCTGTGCGTTAGAGTCACCTGGCATTTTAAAAAGATATGGACATGCCCGGGACCCATGCCTGGAGAGTCTGTAAGTTATTATTGTTTTACAGTAATTTCCCCAGAGGAATACGTTGTGCATCGCGAAAGGAGAAACAGGATGGATACGAAGTAGATGACTAACCTCGAATACTGCCAGAACAGAAACAATTCACGTGGAGAGAAGAGCTGAGAACATAATAATGGATGGAATGATGGCTAATGTTAATGAGGATGTGCTTCCTCCCTCCCAGGAGGTGGGCTTCGCTATTCAAACTAAAAATGTGAGGTGTAGTGTAATTGTTTAAACCAAAGGAAAGACACCCTTCCCCTCATTCAGGGGGGCCTGGCGCCGACCTGGAGCGAGATAACCCTGTCTTTGGAGGGTAAGAACACGAGTCTGGATACAGCTGAGGCTGAGCGCTGGGGTTCGGTCAGGGGAGAGAGATGGAAGGAGGTTAATGAGCTGAGCCAAGACCAACCTCAGATACTCACATCGGGACGGACCAATGGGATTTCAGGAGACCCACAGGAACAGCTGAACTAAGGCCAGGGGAAGGGATGGAAAACACTATGTGCCTAGCGTGACGTCAGGGAAATATTCTCGGGAGGACGGGCTTCCCTGTAACTTCCAAAGGAATATTTTGAATGCACTCGTCCAGGACTGCAGAGCCCCTACCCGTACTGCACCTGTAAGTTCCATTTTGAAAGCTAGCAAACATTCAGTAGTTTCTAAGACGAGCGGAAAACCAGTTAAAGTTAAAACCAGTTACTAAACCAGCCTTCTGAACTTAGATGTCATTCTCTTGTTCTTTTGTCAGCGCGTATCGGCATCCCAGGTCTGATGGTGTTTGGAGAGCAAATCCGATAGTTTGGATGGATAAGGGGATTATACTTCAGAGCCTGCAAACACGCAACCTTGCCATTTGCAACCACGTGGATGGATCACGAGGGCATTATGCTAAATTATTAAGACAGAGGAAGACAAATATATGATTTCACTTCTATGTAGAAACTAAAGATCAAAATAAACAAAACAAAGGTCAAACCAGACACTTTAAAACAGAGAACAAACTGATGGGTCACAGATAGGAGGCGGGGGGCGGGGGGATGGGTAACGCATAGAATATACGAGTGAGGTGCAGAATTGTGGAATCGGCATGTTGTACACTTGAAATGGATATGACATAGTATGTCAACTATACTTCAATAACAATGAGAAAAGAACGCTTCCAGGTGGGAGCTTCACTAATAAAAAAATGCTGCATTTCAATGGTCCCTGACTGGCGTGGGGCAGGGGGGGCACCTGGGTGGCTCACTGGGTTAAGCATCCAATTCTTGATTTCAGCTCAAGTCATGATCTCACAGTTCGTGAGTTCAAGCCCCGCATCGGGCTCCCCGTGGACGGTGCAGAGCCTGCCTGGGATTCTCTCTCTCTCCCTCTCTGCCCTTCCCCTGCTCGTGCTGTCTCTCTCAAAATAAATAAAATAAAATAAAATAAAATAAAATAAACTTAAAAAAAAAAAGTAAATGGTCACTGGCCAAATTTAGATTTTAATGTGAAACTATCTATAAATGATACTTTAAATTGAATCAAATTATATAAATATTAAAATGATATATCTTATAAATGATATCTTAAATGGAATCAAATTATATAAATATTAAATTGCTTTAAATACTGCGTTGATGATTGATGAATTAACCAAGGAACACAAATCATTCTCTGCAGAAGTCATTACATTTTCAGGTTTCTCCTTCATTTTCCCCCCACATCACCATTAGGTTCGGGCCCACGGGGGAACAGCCCAAGAGAAGAGAATTCTGGGTGATGCAATGACAGCAGGGTCCGTCCCACAACCTGTGATGTTCCTCACACACTCTATTAACACCTGTACTAAAACATCTGTGGGCACGCCCATAAACACGGCGCATTCTCTGCCTGAATGACAGTCTTCTTCAGGCTTAACAGTAGCTTCAACACAACTGCACCGGAGCTTTCTGTCAGTGGCGGTGGCCGCGATGGCACATTCTAAACAGGGAAAAGTCCTGCAGTCTGGTAATTATGTACTTTGGAGTTAATTACTGCCTATTAAGTTAGTAGCTATTCCTACCAATCATCAGGCAAGACGACAACATCAGGTGGTGTGGTGGGGACCCGTAAGAGCCAGGACAGGTGGGGTGACATAAGCTCTTGGAGGAGTAGCAAACACTGGTGATTAGCTAGTCAAGGCCTTTCCCACCCCTTTCCCTAGGTACCCACAAAGGCTGGAAACCCACACACTTGCTTCACCAGGTTCCTATGTCGCTAGGAGTGGAACCAGATGTGAGTCAAATCAGCTTCAGAAGAGGAAGATTCTCTGTGTTGGCTTCTAATTTCTTACTAAAAAGGAGCAGACACAATTCATGGGAAACGTTCGCTTTCCTACTCCTACTTGCTTTGAATGTAGATGAAATGGCCGGATCTGCAGCAGCCTCCATATGACGGCAACAGAAAAGCCAGGGGACTCTGGAAACAGCAGCCCCAATTTCATGGATCTGCTGCACCAAGGTCAGAGGCCCTCCACCTTTGGATTTCTTTTTATTTCGGGCAAATAAATTTCCGTTTGTTTCAGCCTCCGTAATTTGATTTTCCGTTTCATGCAGCCAAATGTGAGGCTGACTCATATGGTTGGGACAGCCCGATTGAGTTAGCAAACACAGCTTTCCCTGTGTTGTAGCATAAGCTTCTGTTACGTGTAGTTTTCTGAGAGTGTTTGCTGTAAAGTAAATGCATGAGTTGAGACCACACACGAAAGCTATGTATGGAATGTACCCTAAATAGGCTGGCAAACCAATAAGAGAAGGAATTCAGACCAGTCTGAGAAAAATTAACCTCTTTATGGAGACCATGATGTCAAGAAAGATTTGAGTCGGAGAGGCGGACCAGATGATGTACCGAAGCGAGAAAAGGCGAATTCTGGAAGGGGAGGCTTGAGCTAAGTATTACAGGGTCGAAAGGAGGCTGCTCCAAGCATGGAGTCCGCACATTGAGAGGAGCCAATCGGGCCAAACAGGAAGTAATCCCGACTATATACCAGCTGGAGGGACTAAGGGAGAGCAGCAGGAGCAGAAGACACATTCTTTCCCTCCTGGAGCGGACGCCATGGTTAGGAGGGTAGAATGAACGCACAACGGGAAAACATGCAAACAGATTTTGCTCAGGTACCATTTTCTGGTTGTAGTGCGTTGAACGGTACGTCCCTCCGAAATTACATCTTTGCAGTGTAATTAGGTTGCGCAACAGAGATGAGATCATCCGGGATTGGGGTGAGTCCCAAATCAATGACAAAGGACATTGCAAAAAAGAGAAGACGTAGGGGAAGCCAAGTAAAGATGAGGCAGAGATCGGAGTGATACCACCACAGCCAAGAAACACCTGGGGAAGCCAGAAGCTGGGGAGAGAAGAGAAGAAGGTTCTCCCGAGAGCTTTTGGAGGGAACTTGGCTCTGCTGACACCTTGATTTTGGACTATGCTAGCTTCCTGATCTGTGAGAGAATCAATCAAGTTTAAGTCTTAGCCACCTTAGGTAGCTCATACGGTGATGCACACTCCATACGTCCTGCTGAGGACATAGAGGGGACAGAAGTGAGGAAGAGACCCATGGAAGGAAGGGAGCGGGGAGGGGAGCCTTGGAGCCGATACAGAGAGTGCAGAGCACATGCCTGGAAGAAACAAAGACAAGGGATGTGAGGTTTCTCTCTCGGGGAATCTCGCGGACGTTCTCCCTTGTTGAATGAATGCTTGTCCTTGGGAGGAAGGCTGTGTTGGTGCGAATATCAAGCTCAAAGCTGAGCCTGTCTTAGGGGGCTTTATTTTAGCCATAAGCGTGACTGAAGGTGAAGAGTCTGGGACAGAGTCCGTGCAAAAGCGTCCTTCCTATGTGAACTTTAGAGCCTACACACTCTGACTACGCCTCTGACTTGAGTTTTCTCAGCACCGGGGCCTTGGAGCACAGGCAGGGGTGATGCAGAAGGCCTGTTAGGAATCTCCGCCACAGCTATTTTTCCATTTCTTCCTTCCTTCCTTCCTTTTCTTCCTTCCTTCCTTTTTTTATTTTTTTCTGAGATAAAGACAGAGTGTGCGCACAAGTAGGGGAGAAGGGCAGAGAGAGACAGAGAAAGAGAGAATCTTAAGCAGGCTACACACTCAGCACAGAGCCCGACTTGGGGCTCAATCCCATGACCCCCCAAGATCATGACTTCAGCTGAAATCAAGAGTTGGCTGATTACCTGACTGAGCCACCCAGACGCCCCTCCAATTTCTTAATTCGTTGTGGTATTAGTTTAAAATTGAACTATTAATGACTTACTGTTACAGTGGCCTAAAAGAAAACACTGTAAGAAGGAAAATGAACTGGCTTAAGGAGCTGGTAGGACTGTGAAGGGGCTCTGGTCTTGGATTCTGTGCAAAGACTGACCATGTGGCTCCATCCTTCCGCTTGGGAAAGGCGGGACGGCCAGCTGTCTGGATTTCAACTCCTTCATCATTCACTGAAGCCATCGGGGCCTGGCTTAGAGACCTTCACAGTATCAACTTTATTCGTGACTCCAAGATATTTCAATATTCATAGACATGACCTATCAACAATTCTTAGACACATGAACTTAGACCAGTGACCTTCACCCCCATCACTGTGGCCATCACCTTGAACTTTCTGATCGTGTGAACCAATCCATCTCAAACATCTCAAACTCGCTGCCTGTCCCTCCTTGCCCTCCAACTTCCTACAGCCTCACCTGGACACATCGCAGGTGCCTCACTCCTGGCACTAACCTATCAGTCTGGCTGGCGGCATGGCTTCCTTCTCTAGACAGCCAGAACTCACCTCACGTGATCTGAAGTTCCTCCTCACCAGTCCCCTGGTACCACATGGGCTGTGCCCTGCAGTAATGAGGTTGACATCCTCTATCGCGTCCATCCCATGCCAGGCACACAATTCAAGAGGATTCCACACGGACTGGAGTCTGAACCACTACAAACTCATGGTCTCCAATCTTGGCACCAATAGAAAGGAGTCTAAATACAGCTTAACTCCCACTTCTGTCCCCTCAAGACCATCTCAAACCTCTGCCATTTTCTTGGTCTCCTTCCCACTAAGCCCTTGCTTTCAAGGCAGTCCTGTTTTTCTACTCCGAGAAAACGGAGGCCTCCTTCACTGCCCCCACACATAACCTCTGAGTTCTACACCTACACCATGTCTACAAGGCTTTTCTTTTTTTTTTTTTTTAATTTTTTTAATGTTTTTATTTATTTTTGAGACAGAGAGAGACAGAGCATGAGCAGGGGAGAGGCAGAGAGAGAGGGAGACACAGACTCCGAAGCAGGCCCCAGGCTCTGAGCTGTCAGCACAGAGCCCGACACGGGGCTCGAACTCACGGACCGTGAGATCATGACCTGAGCCGAAATCGGACGCTCAACCGACTGAGCCACCCAGGCGCCCCTCTACAAGGCTTTTCTAGTGGGAGCCATCCCTCAGGTTCAAGGACAACCTCTCTGCCTTGACCCAAAACCCTCCTCCAGGCGTCCTGCTGGGGCCTCACTGCAGCCACCACCCTTGGGTGTCATCTCGTTGATTCTGTCACTAATGGGATGCCTGCACGTCTCTAGCTCTGACCCATCACTTTCCTCTTTATCTCCAGCAAGTCTCTTGAAAGATAAGTGAGTCTCAAACTTGGATGCACCTTCGGGACCTTGGCACAGCAACCGCTTTTTAACCGACTAGCCCAGCGCTCCTTGTGATGCTCGTTTGCTCGCTGACAATATGCTCCTCATTCATACACCTCCCGCAAACGAAGTTCCTTTATAAAGTCGGTGATGATTCCCCAAATGCCAAATCCCAGGAGCATTCTTTAATTTTATAGCACATGATTTTTTCTGAGGCTTTCTGAGGTACTTTTAATTACTGCCTCCTATTTGCAAATATCTTTCCGTGTTGTCCTCTTATGCTTATCATCTCTAGCCCCGACCTTTCCTCAAGAGCCCTTGGCTCCCCTGAGCTCCTTATGTCTCGGTGCTCCCCAGGGTCTTGTGTTCATGCTCACAAGATTCAAACTAAGTGACCGCATCGGCTCTCAGGGTGGGCACAATCCCCTAAGGGCAACATCTCCCGGATGAATCTGTTTCCAGCCCAGAACCACCTTCCAGAGTTCAGGCAATTACAGCCAGCTTCCTGGCACACGTCTCCACCTGGGGGACCCTCAGGCACCTTCTAGGATATGGTGAAAAGAAATTCCCTGTCTCCCTTCCCTCATTATCCTGCCCCCATCTCTCTAAGAATTTGGTGGCAATTTGGTGTCGCCTCCCACTACCTGACCACCCAAAAGGAGCAAGAGGACACTCTTTCTCAATGCGTACTTTGCCCCTCACATCTGATATTCACTACATTCTGACAGTTTCACTCCTTTAATGTCTTTTGCATCTCTGCTCTTCCCCACCCCCCCTGCTTAGGATTCCCCACCCACGCCTGCTTCTTCTGCTCTGTTTCTCAATCAACTCTGGACCCTTCCACAAACTCCAGTAGGGCAGTCCCCATTCTTTTTTTTTTTTTTTAATGTTTATTTATTCTTGACAGAGAGATAGAGAGAGAGAGAGAGAGCGCACAAGTACGGGAGGGGCAGAGAGAGAGGGAGACCCAGAATTCGAAGCAGGCTCCAGGCTCTGAGCTGTCAGCCCAGAGCCCGACGCGGGGCCCAAACTCACGAACTGCAAGATCATGACCTGAGCTGAAGTCAGGCGCTCAACCGACTGAGCCACCCAGGCGCCCCAGGGCAGTCCCCATTCTTTTGCATCTGGAAGAAGCCAGGACAGAGTCGCAGGTGGGCAATGCTACGGGGCAGCAGGCACTCCCAGATCACAGTGGCTCACACATCAACTGCCCGTTTTTCCCGCAAGCTCTGGGTCCCCTGTGGATCAGCAGAGTGGTGGGGACCTGGGCAGACGTGGGCGTCATCCTAATGCAGGCGTCCATGATCACTGGAACAGAAAGAGGACGATGGAACAGAGGCTCCTCAGGAAATGGCTCGCAGCTCTGCTGTTTGCTCGACAAGTCCCTTGAGCTCTGGGGCGAGGGAAGTGCCAGCCTATGGAGTGCCAATTAGGACACAACTCAAATCTCTAGCCCCTGCATCAGGCAGCCCGCTGCTTAAACCCTCCGGAGCCAGCCTGCCTCACCTACAGCTCTGTCTGCAAACCTCACATGAGGATCCATAAGGAACACCAAGGATGCATATCTGAAATACAAAACTGTAGGAGTTGCTTTCAGAAAACGCTGATCAGCTTGAGACATATCCCAGGAATTTGCCTGGGTGACTACATCATGGCAGTCCGAGCGCCATACTTCAGGAAACACTGGCTTACCAGATCAAGTACGTGTTTCCTAAAATAGCACAGGATGTCCTTGACGCTAGTCCTCTAGGATCCCATTTACACTCATGGCCCACACCGGAGCCACCCTGCTTGCCGAGGTGAGGGCACCCTGGTTCCAGCCACTAGCCTCAGTGTCCTGTCTCTGCACCACGCTCTTTTCCCTCCCTCTTCTCAGCCACTTCTCCTTTCTAGAGTTCGGCCTGGTCAGGGCCTAAGTGTCCCCATGACTCTGCCCGGGCAGCAGGAAGGCTCCCAGCTCCCAGACCAGCCCCAGATGTAGGTGGCCTCTTTGCCACTCTGTGCCGAATCTGTCCCGGGACTCGTCCTGGGGCGTGACTGCCTACTTCCAAGGATCTCCCCTTCGTCAGACTTCACGGTTTAGAGCAGGGAATCTTTCTACCACCAAGCACAAGAGGTATTTCACAAATGATCACTGAGTAAGTCACTGAGAGCGGATGAATGAATGAATGGTCTATTCCAGCTCCACGCTTTTATTGCATATTTCATTGCTGCTTCACTGCTCCCGAAGGAAAACAAATCAGGGCCCCAAAGAGTTGAAGGCAGGAGGCCTCGGGGACAAGGATTCAGGCTGCTGATGGCCTGTGAGCTACTCACCTCAGCTCTGAGACCTCCCGATGGCAAAGGGGCTCCCGGCCTGCGGCCGGAGGGCACCGCACCGGCTTCTCAAAGAGGGCTCTATGCACCTTCCCCAGAAGCTGCCTCAACATTGGCTTTGAATCCAGCCCAAACCTCAGCCCAGCCTTACCGTGGCCCCGCCTCTTTCTCCCTTGCCTTCAGGCACACGGCAAAAATAGCAGTTGATCGAGGAAAAGAAACAGCAAAAGCCTCATACTGTCTCCCTACACTTTAGACAGTTAAAAAGAATCAAGATCTGTAGAGATCTCTGGATTCACTTCTGCGTAGCTCCCACCTAAGAAAACATCTGCTAGGCTCGCTCTTCCAGGAGGAGCTCAGAAACACACTCGAGTGGCTTTCACTTGCTTCGCCTTTACCTCGCTTTCCTCGCTTAGGTGAACCTTGTCTACTGTGTGTATGTAGCCCAGCTTAACCCCCCAGTTTGGAGCAAAAGTGAGACTCCTTTTAGAAAAATAAAGACTCCGGGGCGCCTGGGTGGCGCAGTCGGTTAAGCGTCCGACTTCAGCCAGGTCACGATCTCGCAGTCCGTGAGTTCGAGCCCCGCGTCAGGCTCTGGGCCGATGGCTCGGAGCCTGGAGCCTGTTTCCGATTCTGTGTCTCCCTCTCTCTCTGCCCCTCCCCCGTTCATGCTCTGTCTATCTCTGTCCCAAAAATAAATAAAAAACGTTGAAAAAAAAAATTTAAAAAAAAAAAAAAAAAGAAAAGAAAAATAAAGACTCCAATTGGCGGACTGAGTAGAGGCATAACCTCAGGAACACATCGTCTGGGACACTTAATTCTGTGAGTACCAGTTAAGAACAACAACCACACCCATAACAGTAACAGGGGCTGCAATACTCACTGGGGTGTATGCAACTCTTCCCCTGGGCCCGGTCCTGTTTCAAGTACAACCTGGTTTCTACAGCTCCCCATTTTATTTGATCATTATTTTCACTTGAGACAGGGGCGGGAGAGGCAGAGGGAGAGAGAGAATCCTAAGCAGGCTCCACCTTGGGCTTGATCCTATGACCATGAGATCAAGCCTGAGCTGAAATCAAGAGTTGGATGCTCAACTGACTGAGCCCCACAGGCACCTGTAGAATTCCCCATTTTTTTAAAAATAGAATTTATTGTCAAGTGAGTTAACATACAGTGTATACGGTGTGCTCTTGGTTGGGGGGCGGGTAGAATCCCGTGATTCATCGCTCACATACAACACCCAGTGCTCACCCCAACCAGTGCCCTCCTCAATGCCCATCACCCATTTAGCCCTTTCCCCCATCAATCTTCAGTTTGTTCTCTGTATTGAAGGGTCTCTTATGGTTTGCCTCCCTCTCTGTTTGAAACTATTTTTTCTCCTTCCCTGCCCCCGTGGTCTTTTGTTAAGTTTCTCAAGTTCCACATATGGGTGAAAACGTATGATACCTGTCTTTCTCTGCCTGACTTATTTCACTCAGCATAATACCCTCAAGTTCCATCCACGTTGTTGCAGATGGCAGGATTTCGTTCTTTCTCATTGCCAAGTAGTATTCCGTTGTATGTATAAACCGCGTCTTCATCCATTCGTCAGTTGGTGGACACTGGGCCCTTTCGGGAGTGCCGATTCATGGGGGCACAGGTACCCCAATGTTTATCACGGTGCTTTCACCAACAGAGCTCCCTATTCTACAGTCGAGCGTGTGGGGAGGAGGGGGTCACTTACCCCAGTCCCCTGGGAGCCCAAGAGGCCGGGCTGCAGGCTGGACAGCCCAGCCACTGCGGACGCAGAAAGCACACAATGACATTTTAGGAAAATGTTTTTGATTTTTTGTGGTTCACACGTTCTCAAGTAACAAAAACCTAGCTCTTTTGGTGAGTTTCAGTAAGCTACCCACTCAGGTAAATGGGTCAGTATTACAAGCACCCACCACGTGACCAGCGAGGAAGAAGGAAGCTATTTACCAGAATGAGCTTCTGTGCTGACTCAGGTAACAGTGCCCCCACACAGGGGCTAAATCACATGACAGAACATTTGATTATCATGGAAAGGGATCCCATGCAAGGTTGTTATTTTGTGCCTCTGGTTACCCACCTGAGAAATGGACACGGAAAGAATTACTCTCTATTTCTGGCCAAAGACACTATGAGATCTACCTTCCCAACCACGAAAGGATGACGAGGAGAGAAAACAGAAATGCCTCAATAATAAGTAAAGGAATACATGACTGAAGAATAACATCTATCGAGAATTTTCTGGTGACTACACTCACACACACACACACACACACACACACACACACACACACACGCTCCCCTATGAGGAAGATACATGGATGCCAAAGGGGTTCTCGGGTCAGCCAGTGCTGGTAGACGTAGGGTTCGCTCTGACCCCCACTCACAGGAGAGGCTGGGCCCTTGCAGAGAAGGCCCCTGGAGAGAGTATGGTCAGCAGGCCCTGAAAACAAGGAAAAAGGATGATTTCCAAAACATCACCACATGGGGCACCTGGGTGGCTCAGTCGTTTCAGCATCATGACTCAGGTCACGATCTCACGGCTCATGGGTTCGAGCCCCGTGTCGGGCTCTGTGCTGACAACTCAGAGCCTGGAGCCTGCTTCGGATCCTGTGTCTCCCTCTCTCTCTCTGCCCCTCCCCCGCTCACACTCTCTCAAAAATAAACGTTAAAAAAAATTAAAAAAACAAACAAACATCATCACATAAAATTCTGGTATGCCGACATCATTTGCTAGTATTTAAAATTCTGTTGTTTGTCACTTAGAGACATCCAGAGCTCAGGAGATGTCAAACACTGCTACTTTTGTTGCTGAACAGTAGAGAGGAATTTTTATCTCCAACAAGAAGATCCGTGGGAGAAAAGAGAATAACAGATTGCTCTTTCCTTGAGGGTTCACACCATTTCTCACAAAGCCAGGGACTGAAAACACTTTGTGTATGTTTGGAAAAAGCTGACTTAAATGCTCCCAAATATTTCTGGGGCTTAGAGAATCACCATAAATAATGTGAATACAAACCTATGGGGAGATGGCTCCTTAAAATATTAGTATGTAAATTCTTAATAAATGCTTGAAAATTTGCAGTGCAAACGGTCTATAAGGAAGCAATGTGCTGTTTAAGAATAATAATAAAAAAGCGAAGCCAGCACTGACCACGCTTTAATAACAACACTGTTGTTTTCTCGGCCACGCCTACTTCCTTTCGGAGAGCTGGCACTGGGTGTGAGCGGCTGTTTGGGCGCCTGCCGCAACGTGCTCATTATAAAGGACCAATTATAATTAGATAATGAACAAAACCACTATCCCTTGCAAAGCACTTTGCCTTGAAGGACAAAGAGAACACATTAAAAGGGAGAGGGGAAAAAGGCAAACCAATTTAGAATTTTATACCAATGTCTCAAATAATTGGCTTAGAGAAGCAGGCTCTGGATTCAGTCCATAGAGCCAGGCCTTGGGGCTCCATTCTTCCTTCCACCTCGTCTTTCCTCCTGCTATTAAAAAGCGTTCATGATCTTGATGGTGGAGGGTAAAGGGACCAGCTCTTCTTATAAAAGCTTTGGATTATTTTTTTAAATAATTTTAAACAGATTCTTTGGGGTGAATGCTCCCAAATACAGAAAATTCCATCCTCCTGGTGAAGTTCTGTTCATTGGGTCATTTATTCAGCCGACATTTTGAGGACAAGACAGACAAATGTTCCCGTGGAGATTTACATTCTGGCTGGGGACAAGGGCAGCAGATTCATAAAGTTAGTAATTAAGTCAAAAATTAATTATAGACTTCAGAGTACAAAGAAGGGAAGTGCCCTGACAGAGGGATGCACACAAGGGCTCCTGGCTCCTCACAGAGAAAGGCCCGGGCATTGAAGCAAAATATTGATTATCATTATAAAAACTAGAAAGGCTCCAGGACTCCTCCTCCATTATGCTCCTTCCCCAGGAGGCCTCTCCCTTGTGAGGCTCCTCCCCCAGGAGGCTGCTCCCTCATGAGGCTCCACTCCCACAAAGCTCCTCCCCCAGGAGGCTGCTCCCTCATGAGGCTCCTCCCCCACAAAGTTCCTCCCCCAGGAGGCTGCTCCCTCATGAGGCTCCACTCCCACAAAGCTCCTCCCCCAGGAGGCTGCTTCCTCATGGCACCATCCCCCACAAAGCTCCTCCCCCAGGAGGCTGCTCCCTCATGAGGCTCCTCCCCCAGGAGGTTCCTCCCCCAGGAAGCTTCTCCTTCATGCCATTTGAGTTTCTCCTCTTGCTTTACTTCCAAAGGTTGGCGAGGCATCTGTCTGCCCAACGTCCCCAAACACTGGAGTCCTATGTTCTGCCTCCTCTTTCCTGCTCCACCCACGTCTGATGATGGAATATCTAGACTGGTCAGCCTGCAGCACACATCCCACATCACTGCCTCTATCACTTCCACCGCCCAGGGGTGCCCAGACTAAGCCAGCACCCCTCTTGCCGCAGCGGTGGCGTCTAAACTAACCTCACAGCTCCGCTCCCCGTCTGGCCATCTCCTCTCAGCATAGCAGCCACCCACCCCGAATAAATGAAAGTCGGGCTATGTCTGTCATTTCCTCATGAAGCTCTGCTGGCTTCTCAAATCAATCCGGCCAAAGTCAATGCCCTTATCATCACTGCCCCAGCCACGCGTGGCCAACCTCCACCTCTTCAGTGCCATGGCTTGTGTGCTCTGCTCCTGCACACTGGCTTCCTTGCACCTAGACCTTTCTTGCACCAGATGTCCACATACTCCGATCTCACTCACATGACTTTATCAATGATAAATGAGCAACATATTCCAGTTTTTTCCAACATATTCCCATATATGTGTGCGTGTGTGTGTGTGTGTGTGTGTGTGTGTAGTGTTTACTTCTATCTCATCTTCCCCATTAGGATGCTAATGTCATAAAGGCAGGGGTTTTATCATTTGTGTTCCCTGCTTTCCCCAGTTTCTAGAAGAAGTGCCTGAGAGTAATGAATCAACCCATGTTGCATGGGTATCCTGAACAGATGATGTCTGTTTCAGTATTCCCTAAGACTTACAATGCTACACTCTTCTTTTTGAGTCTGTTTTAACAGCTTTCCTTTTCTTTACTCACCCCATCCTCTGCCTCTGCTCCGCTCCATCCTCACTGGTGACCCACAGCCCCAGGGAGGAAGAGAAGAGCAAACACACTCCCTGGGGTGAGCACAGGAAGATGCAACCCAGACTCCCTCACTCAGGCCTTCCCTGTGCAGATGAGGGGAATCCTGGCCAAGGTCAGGCCGACAACTGACTCTATCCAAACCCCTGGCAAGCCACACTCCCTTTCTTGAGTTGCAGTCCCTGCTCATGGGCTACTTTTACTTGAAGTAACACTCAACTGAGCTCACGAGGTAAGAAACGTCTTTGGTCTGGATACTCAAGCGCTCAATATTGGAAACTTCTACATATAAAAAGTAGCTTCTGAGGATATTCCAAAACTTCTTGGCAGAAACTGCTGACAGAAAGAGCATGGTCTGTGGGGTATCTGTCACAGTATTTTATTGCTAACACCAAATCTTAGAGTGGCACTTTTATATCAAAAGACGTCAATCTAATACCTCTCAGTGAGTGTTCTGGACACTCAAGCACATATTTCACTGATGTACCTCATAGGTTTTTTCTTTCTTTTTTTCAACTTTTTTAATGTTTATTTACTTTTGAGAGGGACACAGAGAGAGAGAGAGACAGAGCGCGAGTGGGGGAGGGGCAGAGGGAGAAGGAGCAACAGAATCTGAAGCAGGCTCCAGGCTCGGAGCTGTCAGCACAGAGCCCGACACGCGGCTCGAACCCACGAACCATGAGATCATGACCTGAGCCAAAGTCGGGTGCTCAACCGACTGAGCCACCCAGGTGCCCCACCTCATAGTTTTTAATGCAACTTTGCATCTTCCCCAGAGTAATACAACTCAGGAATTTCCCCGCTGACAGCAGGCAGCTCAGGTTTCTGGAATCCAGGATGCTTTGTGCCTTCCTGTCCCAGAGCATCTCTCTGCCTTGAGGTTCCCAGGCCATTACTGC
The DNA here is from genome assembly GCF_028018385.1 of Neofelis nebulosa. Classification (NCBI taxonomy): domain Eukaryota; kingdom Metazoa; phylum Chordata; class Mammalia; order Carnivora; family Felidae; genus Neofelis; species Neofelis nebulosa. The sequence continues at coordinate 5,804,236 of NC_080782.1, read as the reverse complement.
CTCTTGGACTTGGTTTCCCTTCTGTATATTCAGGTCCATGGTCCAGGCAACTCAATTCCAACCTTCCCCCGCCCCACAGAACCCTTGTCAGATCTGGACTTGGTTAACAGGGCTGCACACGTTAAGAAAAGGACAGTAGATATATCGCTGATAAAATCGAGTCTCTCGTGTATGAGTTACAAGCCTTTGGTTTTATGAGTAACAGGCAGGTTCAAAATGAATGCTGCCCCAGGATGTAATAAGTGAATGCAGAGACTCATCCCAGTGGGATAGGGCCAGCTGCTCCACAGCTCTCCCTGACGCTCTGGGCGCTGGTCCTGGTCCCCAAACTTACCCCCGAATGAGTCGCAATCCACCTATTCATCATCTCCCAGATAGAAAAGGCTTGGGGCCAAAAATATCGAACCAGGAAATCTGCGTAAATAAACCCTCAAGCTATGCATTCTTTCTTACGTAACATGGTAAATCATAAAGTACCAGGAGGAGCTCTCTTTTTCATTAAGTTCAACTTTCTAAAGAAAATAAGCTATATTTTTGCTACTATTTTATAGAGGGGCCTTTGTGTGGTGGTGAGTTCAGCGTCGTACGTAATTAAGGTAGGATTTTCTTGAAGTTGCCTGATCCCTGATGAAGCCCAGGATTTCTGTTCAAATTTACTTCATTCCAGGGCCCCTTGCTTCATGATGTTCCTCTATTTTGCATTTACCATGGGAATCTCTATTCAGCTCCCTGATCTGCTGGTCTCTGTGTAATCCCAACGCAGACTTCACAGATGTTGCAAAAACAAGTAAGTGGGTTCTTCCTGGAAATTTTACTTATTTTATAGGGTTTTGGTTCTTTTTTTGGAAGCTCTCCAGATTTTAAATTTTTAAAAAAAATTTTTGCATCATATTTTTTCTGGTTCCAGGAAGAGGCAGACCCTGCGTAGGAAAAGTACACCTTCTGCATGGTAAGTGGGGGGGACAGCGGCCGCTGCAGGAAACCCAAGCCTGTCCACTCAGAGTCCTGCCTCCCTCCCCTTTCCTCTGATTTTGTTTTCTGTCTCTCAGTAAAATTATGCCTTATTTTCACATAGTTTGTGAGGCATCTGTGTGACCCTATTCTTCCATTAGTTTATCAATTACTAATGACAAATCTTTTTTTTTTTTTTTTTACTACAGGATCTTATTTTTAATCTTTTTTTTTTAACTATAGGATCTTATTTTTAATTTACCCAAAAGACATCAACTTCCACTTGGCAGACTTTTCTAGAGTCTTTTCTCATAATCTTTTAAAATGATTTCCAGATGAATTGTATCTGAATTAAAAACAAAATCATATTAATAAACATTTGTGAAAACTTTTATAAAATACTGGGAACAGAGAAAGCCTTTTAAACAAGACTCAGCCCTGGAGGCAACAATGGAAAAGCGTCATGTTTAAAAACCCACAATTTTAAATGGATAGTCAAAGCCACTATAAACAAAGACAAAGGATAGGCTTGGGTAAATGTACCTGCAGCTCATCTAAAAAAATAAAAGCTTAATCTCCCTGCTATAGATACAACTTTTGCAAATTGAAAAGAAAGAGGACAAATAACCCTGTAGGGAAAAAAAGATTTAAAAAGCTACTTCGAAGATGAGGAAATCCAAATGGCCAATAACCATGAATATCTTCAAAAGCTAAAAAGATTTACCTCCTCCTGTAATTTTTGAAGATGGCAATGAAACCACAATAAAACCGAATTCCCTTTAAAATTAAAAAGGGACCACAGATTTAAACAGCAACCATTTGTTTTCAATGTGAATGCTTGTTGTATCACCAGTGTAAAAATATGAAAAAAATCAATATTGAAATTATAGAAATAAACCTAGTAAGAGTACTGAACATAAAATTAATTGAGATGAATTAACAAAAAAAATTAATTAAAACTGTTTAAGTGCCTAGAAGTGAAAACACCCCGAAGTTTTTTCCATATATAGTAACATCACCACGTCTATCCTGCAAGTTCCTCTGGGCTTCTGTCCACACTGTAACATACATTACTTTCGGTAGTAATATTGAACTATATTATGGCCCTGTCAAATAACTTTACGTATTATTTCACCTTTTATTTTTAATTTTTTAATGTTTATTTATTTTTGCATGAGAGACAGAGTGCAAGCAGGGGAGGGGCAAAGAGAGGGAGACACAGAATCCGAAGCAGGCTCCAGGCTCCGAGCTGTCAGCACAGAGCCCGACGCGGGGCTCGAGCCCACGAACTGTGTGATCATGACCTGAGCCAAAGTCAGGTGCTCAACTAACTGAGCCACCCAGGTGCCCGTATTTCACCTTTTCTGATGATGGAAGGCAGGCAACACTTTCTTGAACCAGTAAACTATCTTCAGAGAGGAAAATCTTGCTTCCTATACTCTCGAGTGAACTTGCTGTTTTCCCAAATCCAACCCAACACAAAATTCCCAATCTTTTCAGTATGCCTTTGAATGAAGAGAACATAAAGATTCTAGAATGGCTTACAGAACTATACGACTATTTTTAAATCCAAAAGTTTTTAAAAAGATGGCCACGGATTAAATGCAACCTGATTTTGCAACGGTATGTCCCGAATTGATACTATTCCCTGGTGCATCTGGCAAGAATCATTACCATCATTTTCTGAGAAAAGGAAATTAAATGGCAGAACTCAAAGACTTCCAGTATCAATTAATGATCTCTACTCTTCTATCATTTTTTGCAAGTGTCCCCAATTTATCTTTCTCAGGCCTCTCTTTTACATCATTACCCTTTTGTCCTTCACACTTAGCTGAAGTACAGTGACCCTCCCCCACCCAAAATGCCTCATTCCCTTTTCGTCTCATTTCCAACAGTTCCGGTCAGCTTTGATTTTGATTTTCATCGATGGAGTCTAAATATTCCGACCAGGCTTATCCATGCCTGCCACAAAGTCTGTGAGCCAACTGTGTCTGAGCGCCACAGGTGTAGGGAAGGGAGGAACAGTTACATGACCAAGGAAACTTCTAGAATCAGTTGTGAAAGAACCCATTTAACCCTGCTGGGCCAGTGCAAACTTCCTTTGATGGTTTTAATGTATTTGTGACATCATGTATGTGTATGTGACATCATGTATGTGTATGTGACATCATGGAAGCTTCCGGCAGTCCCCGGGAGGGGCGAGATGAAAACGTTTCTCAGGTGCTCGAGCTTCGGGAACACAACTGAAAGGGAACAGCAAGGAAGGCAGGACAGACTCCCAGGAAGAGCCTCTGTGAGGCTTAGAAAGGATTTCTCACTACAAAATCACTCACTTAAAACTACCCACTTAAAATTTTCCTTAATGTTAATGACTTTTTTTTTTACACTTAATTCTTCATTTGTAATTCATTTGGTTGTTGTTGGATGAGGGTCAACCATGGTTTTTTTTCCCCTCTGCTGTGTAGCCAATTTCTCACACTATTTACTGAATAGCCTTTATCTCATTCACTGGTTGGTGATGCTGCTTTTGTAACATCTTAATTCTTTATGTGTGTTAGAATCTGTTACAGGGCTCCCTTTTTCTCTTCCAGGGGGATTAGCAAATTTATGGGCCACAGGCCAAATCAGGTCTACAGTTTGTTTTCGCATAGCTCTGGAGCTATGAAGGATTTTTTACATCTTTAAATGATTGGAAAAAATGAACACAAGAACAAGCAGTTAAGATACCTGGCGATACATAAAATTATATGAATTTTAATTTTCCGTGTCCATAAAGTTTTACTGAAGCAAAGCATGTTCATTTGTTTATATGTAGTCTATGGCCACTTTCGCCCACAGAGCCAAAAATAAGTATCGTCTGGCCTGTGATCTGCCAATAAGGGTAATATTCCATTGATCTGTCTACCGATTCTAAACCCATAACTGACGAAGCAAATTGTATTAGGTATTATTTCTTGTTTCTTTTTCCACATAAAATACAAATTCCTGTTATGGACTGAATGCTTGTAACCCCTCCCCTTAATCCCTATGGTGATGCTCTAACCTCCAGAGTGATGATGGTATTTCAAGACAGAGCCTTTGGGGGTAATGAAAATTTTAACTGACATCAAGAAGGCTGAGTCCCGGTCTGATGCGACCGGTGCCCCTATAACAAGAGATGCCAGGAGGTTGGTCTTCTCTCCCAATGTGCAAGGAAAGGCCATGAGGTAGCCTGAAGACAAGTTCCAGGGCTCAACCAGACTGGAACCCTGATCGCAGACTCTTAGTCTCCAGGACTCCGAGAAGTTAAACTGCGGTCATTCAAGCCACCCAGGTTGAGGTATTGTGGTAGCCTCACACACTACACAATTACCAAAAAGGGTCCGTTGGGATGTCAATTGTTGTGTTAACAGCATAAATGAATTTGGTAGGGATTGGCATTGTCCTAATATTCACTGTTTCCACCCAAATATGCCCCCACGCCCTATTTATTTGGACTTTTTATGTCTCTCAGGAATGAATTTTAATTTTTCCAAATGTCTCCTATTTTTCTTATTACTTTATTTGGAGAAATTGTACATTTTTAAACCTTTCCAATAGAATCACTTCTAATACATTTTTCAGACTGAAATAAGCAAAGTCTTATTAGCTTTTGCATTGATTTTAGTCACTTCTCCTGATTCTCTTGGGTTTTTTGGGTAACAATGCATTATTTGTAATAAATAATAGATACAGAAGAATAATTTTAAAATTCCACTTTTTCTCTAAATTTCTCTAAATTTATAGGCTATTTTCATCACTGTGACTAATTGCACTGGCCAGTATCATCGGAACAATTTAATAAGACTACTGTATGTCAAGGCCATTGCAGAGGTGGGGCACAGGCGGGGGGAGCGATTCAACGGGCACTTGGATGTTCAATTCCTAATCCATCCTTTCTCTGGGTCCCCACACTTATATTCCCTTTTGTGTGCTCTTCTCCTTTCTCTCCCCTACTTGTCCAGAACATATAATGGAATCATACTTTCCAGTTGGTTGTCGTCATTCTGAATACTGACTCTATTTCTGTTCTTAATTCAAGAGGACAGGCCACGTCCATGCAGTCATGCAGGCAGGCTTTTGACAGCTGGGCACCTGGCCCAAAGTGAGACTCGAGGGGTGCTCAGATGACCTCCACCCCTTTCATGGCAGGTGCAGGGAACCTGTTAACAGTGGACACTGGACGAGAAGATGAGGTGGGGGTGGGAAAGACTCTTCATTTTCTTTGCTTCAGCTTTTATTTTTGTTTGTTACTATGAATGTTTATCACATTTCTAAGAAATGACATAAATGAAAGTACATTCGACATAAATGAAAATACAAAATAAAATCGAGACTAAAATGATTAAGTTAAAAAGAAACCAGTACGTGCCATTTCAGGACCTCACAACACAGCAGGGAAGAAACCACAGGAAGACATCAAATTCGAGATACTCCCCAGGGTTGCCGAAGTTGAGTTCCAGGCAATTTACGGGGCCATCGCTGGGAGCAGGGACGCCCACCTGGGCAGGAGGCAGCGCGAGCTGAGACTTCCCGCAGCAGGTGAGTTGAGTCCCAGGGGATGAAATAAAGTTAGTCATGTGAATAATGTCATGTCGAAGCTGAAAGAGAGGGCTCTGTGTCTCTGCAGGCAAGGGCTTGGATCCTAACTCCACCTGCCATGGATTATGTAATCCTGGGTAGCTCCTTCACTTCTGAGCCTCCAACTTTTCACCTAGAAGCCCAGGGGTGAAGTGGCCTGTATCTGTACCTCCCTCTGTCTATGTATGTATGCATGGGGCTATCCATCCATCCCCTCCCTCCCTGTCTCCCCTCCCTCCTTCCTTCCTTCCTTCCTATCTGATCAAGCTATTCATCCATCTATCACTTCTCTCCCTGCAGAGAGCCAGATGGATGCAGATATGGATGTGGCTCTGGATGGACACAGAGCCTCTGTACGCATCCAGGTACAAGCTCAGATCACGTTTCCTTTCATGTGCCCACCATCTCATTTCAACATGACTCTTCATTCACATGCACGTTATGATAACAGATCACCTACTACAGCCTGCAGACCCATGAGGCTACCTGGCTGCAGGCCTTTCTCTGACGGTCTTACATACAGATTATCTCGAACATGTCTGGGCAAATTAAAGACAGCCAGTTAGCCACCTTAACATACCCCCGGGGAAGCACAGCCCCCAAGGCTCCTGTCGCCTGCTCATTTGATTCGTTGCATTCTATGCCGAAAGGAAGCCCTATAGCCAATGTGATGAAATTTAATTAACTGTACATTTTCTTTCTGTCACATTGGTCAGAATTCATGAAAACACTTACAACCGCCTGGCACAGATATGTGCCTGTGCTGAGGAGACCCTGGGCAGGAAGACAGGGTGGGGAAGCACTGTGAGTGTGAAAGAAGGTGGCACCGGGGCAGGTCTGCACATGCATCGAACACTTTGACACGGCCTGCTTTTTAAAATTCCAATTCGGGTTCGCATTTCCACATCACTAACTTGGTGGCACTTTTTTCCTTGACCCCTGAACTGCCTCTATCACCTTGTCACGGATTAGTCCAAATCTATGATGCTGTTTTGCCACTAAAATAAAATAAAACAAAATAAAATAAAGTAAAATAAAATAAAATAATAAAACCAATGCATTGTTTTCCTTCCAAATATAATCATAATCATATCTATTGGTCTTGAAACAGGAAACATATAAACTGAGGTGTCTGAATCTGGGGACAAGCTTATTCTCGTCTAACACAGCATCAATATAGTATTTTTCTCTCAAAACGAGGTCCGCATTTCCTCACTTACTATAGAAAGCCTGTCTTTACGTATATTGCGCTATGCGACAGCTACTAGACTGAAAGGTGTTTAGGAAACAATGCAATGAATAATGTGTGTGCACTCCACTTACAAGAGGAAAAAGACACAGTGACAGCAGAGAGTAGATGTTGGGCACCTAGGACAATCCTGCCAATAAATGCTGGTGTCATTCTTTTAAATTAAGCGATTTTGGTTTGTGGGTAGGCTCTCGTTATGGTTTTTCATCATCTCATTGTGGTTTTAATTAATTAATTAATTAATTGAACTGGAGACCCTTTTTAAGTACTTATGGGGCATTTATATGTCAACCTTTGTGAAACGTCTGTTCAGATCTTGTCTCATTTTTGACAGGGTTGTTTTTCTTCATATTGTTGAACTGTGGGAGTTTCTTCTTATATTCTGGATAAAAGGTTTTTGTCAGACTTGTGTCTGGCAAATAGGTTTCCCTATCTGTGGCTTACCTTATTCATGTTCTACCCAGCGTTTCTGATGAGCAAAATGTGCTTCTCTTAAGATTCTTCTCTTCTGTGTCCTGCATGAGAAACCCACCGTCTGCATTAGCCCCAACAAAGATGTTCTTCCGTGTTTTCACCTAGGATAGGAGTTTTATAGTTTGGTATTTACATTCAGCTACGAAGAGATGATCCATTTGGATTTAACTTCTTTATGATAAGAGGCAGAGATAGAGGACATTTGCTTTTACTTTTTGGGTTTCTCACGTATATTCGATTGTTTCAATATCATTTTGAAGATTTTCATCTACGAATGAGATTACTTTCGCATCTCTGCCCCCAAATCCGATGAGCACATTAGCTGGGTCTGTTATGAACTCTGGGCTGCTGTCCCACTGACCCACTGTTTGATCCTTAGGCCAGCAACACCCATCCTGATGACTAAAGCCAATCAAACCGAGTAGCTTAACTTTGTTCTACTTTTAAACGATCATTTTCCAGAGGACTTAGGAATATCCTAAGTCTTTTGCGCTTCAGTATAAATTTTATAGTAAGTTGATAAATTTCTACGGAAAGCCAGTTGGGTTTGTCATCGGGACTGACTGTATACAGACGACAATCTTGAGAAAATTTACATCTTAATAATTTTGAGGCTTCTGATGCATGAACACAATACACTGCTCCACTTACTCTGGTCTCTTCGACACGTCTTCTGGCAACGGTGTAATTTTAAATGTAGAGATCTCACCGGTCTTTCTTAAATGTAGGATGAAACATTTTGTTTGCATATGTAGCTGTGAAGGGAATTCTATTTTTACTTTGGTTTTCCTTTACTTTTATTTTTCATTTTTTTCCTGCCAGTATAGAAAAATACCACCGATTTTTGTTGAGTGGCTCTGCACCCCTCAAACTTGCTCTTTTTGCCTATTAGTTCTGGTGGTTGTTTTACGGGATTCCTGAGGGTTTTCTGTGTAAATAATTGATCCTCTGTGAAAGGAGACAGTTTTACTTGCTACTTTCTATGTTTTATGCCTCGTATTTCTTTTTCTTGCCTCATCTCACTTGTATGACCCGCAGTAAAATACTGAATAGAAGGGGGCACCTGGGGGGCTCGGTCGGTGGGGCATCTGACTTTGGCTCATGTCATGATCTCACGTTTCGTGGGTTCGAACCCTGCGTCGGGCACTGTGCTTACAGCTCAGAGCCTGGACCTGTTTCGGATTCTGTGTCTCCCTCTCTCTCTGCTTCTCCCCTATTCACGCTCTGTCTCTGTCTCAAAAATAAATAAACATTAAAAAAATTAAAACAAAAAATTGAATAGAAGTGCCTTGTTCCAGATCTTAGAGGAAAAGTGCTTAACGTGTGGCCACTGAATAAGGTGTTAGCTGAGTGTTTTTCATATACAGCCTTTTATTGGTCTGAAAGTGTTTCCTTCTTTTCTAAATTGTTGAGAGTCTTTATCATAGAAGGTGTTGCAATTTAACTGAATGCTTTTCCATTCACTGCCATATTCATATAGTTGTTCTCCTTTATTCTCTAAGTGTGGGGGAATAAATTGATTAATTTACACATGTGAAACTGACCCTACATTCTTGGGAAAAGACAATGTAGTCAAGATAGACTGTCCTCTGTATATATTGGTGGATTTGATTTGCTAAGATTTTGGTAAGGATTTTGCATATAAATATATTAGTTAGGAATAGGGGTCAGTCACTTTCCTTCTTTTGAATATCTTCGTTAAATTTTGGTATCCGGAATTATACTGGCCTCACAGAATGGATTGAGAGGTGTTCTTTCCATTTCTATTTTTTTAAATGGTTTGTGTGAGATTGGTGTCATTTCCCCCCTAATTACCACCAATTCGTTCAAAGAGGATTTGTCTCTTACTCTTTTTCATTCTTCTTTTTTATTTTATTATTTTGTTAATGTTTAGTTTTGAGAGAGAGAGACAGAGGGAGCATGAGCAGGGGAAGGGCAGAGAGAGAGGAAGACACAGTATCCAAAGCTGGCTCCAGGCTCCGAGCTGTCAGCACAGAGCCCGACGCGGGGCTCGAACCCACAAAACTACGAGATCCTGAGACCTGAGTCGAAGTCGGACCCTTAACCGGCAGAGCCACCCGGGCACCCCTCTTGTTCTTTTTCATTCTATCAGTTCCATTTTCAGTTATTTGTAGCACATATATATCCACAACAGTTCTGTCCTAACGAAGGCACCATCAGATTGTGACAAGTCTAGTAATTCTCTGGGTCCTGAATGGGATCTTGGGGCGGCCACTGCAACTTTAGGGTGTTTGTGTAGCATATCCCTCACATCCTTTTATCTTCAGCCCAGCTATCACTCTCTATAAAGTGCATCTCTTGCAAACAGCATATTCCTGGGTCTTGGTTTTTATCAATTCCAATAATAACATCCTCTTAGTATATTTAGTCCATACAGTTTTGTTTTCATGTACCTGAGGAGGCCATCAATTCTACTCTGAGTCACCCTTATTAGAAAGGTTTTTCCCGTCCTCTATTTTTGTTTATTATTATCATTGTTTTTAATTTAAGGTTCCTTCATGTCTTTCCATGACTCGATAGCCCATCTTTTGTATCGCCAAATAGTATTCCCTTGTGTGGATGTACCACAGCTCTGTTTTCCATTCAGTTGCTGATATCTTGCTTGCTTCCAACTTCTGTTAATTATGGACAAAGCTGCTATAAGCATGCATGTACAGGTTTTCATGTAGATATGTTTTTAAATTCATTGGATAAATGCCCAGGAGCACAGTTACTGGATTACCCAGTGAGATTACAGTTGCTTTGTAACACACTGCCCCCTGTCTTCCAAAGTGGCTACAGCATCTCAAATCATTTCCACATTGTTTTTAATGTTTATTATCTTGTCATTATTTTTTTTTTTTGAGAGAGAGAGAGAAACAGAGCCTGAGTGAGGAGGGACAGAGAACGAGGGAGACACAGAACCCAAACCGGGCTGCAGGCCCCGAGCTGTCAGCACAGAGCCCGCCGTGGGGCTCGAACCCACGGACCGCGAGATCATGACCTGTGCTGAAATCGGACGCTTAACCCACTGAGTCACCCAGGCGCCCCTCAAATCACTTCTATTAACAATGAACGATCCCTTTAGTAATCTTTTCTGCCAGTGACAAAGCCCCTCTGCAAGCTTTCCTCAGGTTCTAGGGTTGGGTCCTGTGCGCATTCCCAGACCAGTCCCCCAGAAAGGAAAACAGACCACGGCGGTTGTCTGGAACCGGTCAGAGTTCACCTGGAGCTGGAGAGGGAGCCATAGCTCCCGAGCACACTGCCGAGTGAAGACGGCACAGGGAGCCAGAGGCGGCTGACGGAGACACTGAGACGGCCCCCACCGCTGCCTGACCATTACGCCTCGCCTTGCCTTTTCTTTTCCCTTTTTCTTTTCTTTCAATTGAGGTGTGACTGACATATAGCCCTGTATTAGTCTTGTGTACAACATAATGACTTGATATTTGTGTACTGCAAAAGGATTACCACAGTAAGCTGTTACCATCCCTCCCCTCACGTAGTTGCCAAAAAACTCTCCTTGTGATGGTAATTTTTAAGATCCACTCTCTCAGCAACGTTCAAATGTATCATACGGTATCGTATCGCCCATTCATGTTAACGTAGTTATTGACGTGGCTGGATTAGATCTGCTACTTTACTAGATGTTTTACGTCCATTTCATCTGGTTTTGTGTTCCTCCTGGCCTCCTTTCCATTTTGCTCTGGGTCAACTGTTTTTGGTCTTTTGTTCTTTTGATTCTGTTTAGACGCATCCACTGGCTTCTCAGCTCCGTCCGTGTGCATCACCACTTGAATGACTGCTAGAGATTGCAAGACGCGTCCCTACCTTTTCCACCTGATGGCCCCTGAGAACCAAATGCCCCACGGGGAACAGCAGGGCCACCTCTGCTTCGTCCCTTTTCCTCCGCTGTGTCCTAGGATTCTGTCCTGTCATTGTATTGTTCAGGGGTCTGCCTGAGGTCTGTGGGGTTCACCTCCAGTACTGGGGCTCCCCCTCTGTGACCTGTCTCCTCCTGTTCCAGCAGCTGTACTGCGGCAACACTGCAGAGTGGCTGAAGTCTATTACTGGTGGCCCAGTCCACGAAGACTGCAGACTTCTTTCTGGATTCATCTCTCCCTCCTGGGGCTGACTGAGGCTTTCCCCCCAGGGCCCCAAATCCAGAAGAGCAGAAAATTCCTCCAGGAGCTGTTCTTTTCATCCAAGTGCTGACTCCTATCCAGTTCTGCTTCTTTTCAGCCTTTCTCCAATGCTTTCGGGTAGTTTGGATTTATATTTTATCCAGATTTTGTAGTGTTATCTCGGGGGTGATTTGCCTGAGAGGAGCTGCTGTGCCATAAACGAACGTAAAACTCCACAGCCCACTGTAAAGATGAGGAAAACTGAGGCACAGAGGTTAACTAACTCTCCTAAGGTTTGCCATTCCAAGGGCGTATCCTTAGAGCCAAAGTCAATGACTTTCCCAACTCAAGAGGAAATGTGTCTGTACCAGCTATGAGGGGTCTTGACTTGCCCGTGTCTCTGTGTCTCCACACCCCTGCTGGTCCACCAGGGAAGAGCACATGGGGACCCAGAGTGGCTGGCTGTGTACTGCCTTCCGCTGGACACTTCCAGGGAGCTCGGCCCTGCTGGAGCACGGGGGAGGCAAGGAAATGGGAGGCTGGGAGGGCAGGCCCCGGGGTGGCTCCCTGTTCAAACGCAAACCCAGACAGGAAGGAGAGTCCCCCAGCATGAAGACCAATTACGCCACAGACTCGGGTGAAAGCAAGTTCTGAACATAACATAGCTGCCACGGTCCCCAAATACTCCATTACTTTCGAGAAATCACATAAACAAACAATACGTTCATTGCAAAAGCACCAAACAACAACAAAGCAAAAAGAAAAAAAAAATCGTGCCGAAGAGAAGAATTTCTCTTTTAAAAAATACCCAGGCAGCAAGTTGGAGCAGGTGAAAGATATTTCGGCGCATGGGAAGGGGGAGGATAAAGAACCAAGTGTTTATGCTGGGGAGACCTCAATGCTGTATTTATGTAACTTTCTACATAGCGCCCGGCTCATCCCAGAATTCTCCTGCACGGTGGGCACTGGCCCTCCATCAGCACACGAGCGAACACTTCGGAGGCTTCGCGCCGCAGAAACTTCTCCGGGTGCTCTCAGATAGGTCAAGGGCCAAGAAACAAAATGCCAACCGGTCCGCACCGCAGGCATTCTCACTGCCAGCATCTCTGATCGCTGCATACTATGTTGGTATAAACAGTCCAGGGTCGCAGGACGCACAGAGCAAGGTTTTGCAGATAGCTGGAGGGAACACACGTTGTACAATGGCTTTTCGAGAACACGGAAGGTTCCGCCAAGAGACACACACCTGTGCTGTGCTCCCGCCCACCCCCTGCCCAGCGGTAACAGCTAACTTCTCTCTGGCCCCCTCCCTCTCCAGATCAGCCGGGACTTGAATTCTCTGTTACTCCTGTTACAATAGTCAAAATGTAAGTTTCTTTGCAAAGCTGGAGAAATATAGGAAGAGCAGAATGGAGGAGTTTTCAAAAGACACTCGTGTCCTTCTCGTGTGCTGAAACAGCTACAGAGCCTAGGGCTCTCTGGTAGGATCAATTCCGTGTGGCACCCACTTTATTTAATATCAACAGGGAAATGCAGAATGCCTGGGTAAAATCTATTCTGAGCTGCTTGTTTTCTCCAGCGTAAGTTTGCTTCTCAAGTTTTGAAGAGAGAAACTTCCCTTCCAAAAAATAAAAGCGTATGCTCACACAGTGGTTTGAGCTACAATAAATAAATAAATAAATAAATAAATAAATAAATAAATAAATAAATAACTCATGACAGTGATCTGCTTTCTTAGCACGGAGTTCAGGGGGCACCTGGACACACACACACACACACACACACACACACACACACACACACACCAGCATTTCCCAAACGTCTTTACACACTTTCCTTTTCTCTGGTCCACTGGAGTCAGATAAAAGATTCTCAAAGCTTCCCTGTTCCTTCTGTTCTAGGAGCAAATTTTGTCCCTTAAATTTTCCGGATTTTGTTTCAATTAATTTACTAGTAGTAGTTGAGGATCTTAATGCTGCAGTTATAAGAAAGTAGTCCAGGGGAAAACAGCACTCCTCAAGGGTATTTATAACACCCAGGATGACTTCTCAGAACTTTCTCCGGGTGTCCTTTGAGACTGGAGCAGGGCTCAACACTTCCCAGCTGGCTGCTGGCTCCACCCCACAGAGCCACATTCATCACCACCTTGTTTTGTTCCTTGAGTGCAAATCACAAACCCCCCTTCCTTTTAGAAAACGCCTGTGTGCCAGGCACATGCACATCAAGACCACACAGATGCATGTTACTTCCAAGTCCGATGGAAGGTAAAACTGTGTTGAAATACTCCAAATACAGGATCAATCCACTTTAACGTCTTCCACAGAACGCAGTAGCTTCATACATGCTTTAAAGACTATCTTGCATTCTTTAGGCTTCTGCCTGATACTAAATTATAACTAAAATGCTCTGTTTGCTTTAATGTAATGCAATCGCTCTCACCCAAAGGCGGGCTCTAAGATGTGACCTCTTCACAGGGCGCCTGGGTGGCTCAGTGGGTTAAGTGTCTGACTTCAGCTCAGGTCATGATCTTGTGGTTTGCGAGTTCGAGCCCTACATCTGGTTCTGTGCTGAAAGCTCAGAGCCTAGAGCCTGCTTGGGATTTTGTGTCTCCCTCTGTCTCTGACCCTCCCCTACTCACGTGCTGTCTCTGTCTCTCTCAAAAACATAGAAAATAAAAATAATAATAAAAAAAAAGATTTAAGATGTGACCTGCTTAGACTGGATTTCCCTGGCCACCCTGGAACACATCAACAGTCCCATTTCAGTGGCTGGCAGAGACTATGCCGGGAATATCAGACAGTCTGTGAAAAACAGAGTAACAGCACCCCATCACGAACTCGGGAGAAAAAAGAATAACTTTCAGCACAAATTCATGAGAAAGAAATGAGGTCTCCAGAAATGTGGGAACCTCTTAATTAAGACACACACAGGGATGCCGGGATACTAAAAGTTTACATTTCCTTTTTAATTTTTTTTAACGTTTATTTATTTCTGAGACAGAGAGAGATAGAGCATGAGCTGGGGGAGGGGTAGAGAGAGAGGGAGACACAGAACCCGAAGCAGGCTCCAGGCTCCAAGCTGTCAGCACAGAGCCCGACGCGGGGCTCGAACTCACAGACCACGAGATCGTGACCTGAGCCGAAGTCGAGGCTTAACTGATTGAGCCACCCAGGCACCCCATAATGTTTATTTACTTTTGAGAGACAGAGAGAGAGACAGACAGACAGACAGAGCACGAGTGGGGGAGGGGCAGAGAGAGAGGGAGAGACAGAATCTGAAACAGGCTCCAGGCTCCGAGCTGTCAGCACAGAGCCCGACTTGGGGCTCAAACTCACGGATCGTGAGATCATGACCTGAGCTACAGTCGGTCGTTCAACTGACTCAGCCACCCAGGCGCCCCTAAAAGTTTACATTTTCAGTAAAGATAAATCTATTCAGGTAAACCACGCCTGCAACACAGACGTTCCTGAAAATCGTCTGCCAACTTCAGAGGGGTTTGCAGTCTACCTGTTAAGCAACATTTGTTTAATATTTGGGGATGTACTTAGAATGAAGCCCTGGTTGAGACACCTTTTAACGATGAGGTCGATGGGCGTGCATGGGGATAAAACGGTGCCATGTGTTGTCTACAAACTGTACGACCTTTAGCAAGTTGCTTTAACTATCGGATTCTCCGCCTCATATTCTGTAAAACAGGAACACGGCCGTTCGTGCATTTAAAGTAAAGTAATAAGTTGGATAACATTGCTTTCTGTGGTGTCTGGCAGGTAGCGGGAGCTCAACACTGGGAGGTGTTGTTTTTATTTATCCAAGAACCTCCAAAGTTCGTGGCCTGTCTTACAAGAATTACGCAGGGTATCCTGAGCGGATTCCTTCCTTTCTGTGAGCCTGTGTCACCTACACCAGCCGGCACATCACTGTCTTGATGCCAAAGGCAAAGCTGGAAAGGCAGTGCAAGAGGGAGAACAGGAGGCCTCTGCCCTGGGTAATTGATGGGCCTGTCTCTGCGCTTTAACCCGCGGGAGAGCCACTGGGGTGACGTGGGCATGGTCCCCAGCCACCACCCCTCCCCCAAGAGGCATCCACTGGGGCTGCAGGCTTGCCCAGTGCCATCCGTGGCGGCCCCGTGACAGGTCTGTTACAGCCCCCCGCCCCCTGGGAGGACCTTGTACAGCACAGGGAGCCAGAAAGAAAACTTGTTCGGTCCCATCCACTGGGGTCTGGGAAGGGAAGGCTGAGTCTGTGAGTCTGTGCTCAGACCCGCAGATTGCTGGAGAAAGAAGTCTAAGCCCAGAACGCTGTACCCGGAGGATCAATTTCAACAGATTTCAGTCTAAACAATACTTCCTTGTTGCTTTAGTAAGTAGAAAAGAATAATTCCACTTGCCAGAAATAGACACACACTCTCTCTCTCTCTCTCTCTCTCATAAACAGGTTCACTATTTCTTAATTCTTGATAAACAACAATGCTGTTTTAAGGATAATTCATTTTAAAAATATCAATTTTCTTTTCCAATAAACTTGATTATTTGCAATATAATAGATTTTTTTTTTGCATTCGTTTTAAAACAGAATTATTTTGGTAAAAGTGGCCCATGGACATATTTGATTGCAAAAGTACAGCTGAAATTTAACTTTCTTAACTGATCCATAACTGGATAGAAGTTAGTCCCATTCCAAAAGAGTAAATATAAAATGAAAGGCTTTATCAAGGGTATGCATAGCAACAGAGTATGTATTAGTCTAACTCTGGGAAGACCTAAATTTTAGGAATATTTGAAAAAAAAGATAATCTTCAGTGAAATCAACAAAGTAAAAGCAAGACATTACTAAAAACTGGCTGCAAAAGCACTTCATGTTTTAAAAATGCTGCAGCTTTGGAAAATCAAAGCAATCATATCACTACTGTTTCTGGAACATATTTCTTGTGTTTAAATAAATTATACTGAGTTTTTAAAAACATTATAGGTTTATTTTAGAATGTGTGAAAGACAATACAGAAAAAAAAAAACATTGAAAATCACCTATACTCCAAATACTGATAATCCAAAATAATCCATTTCAGTATGTGGATACGTATCCCTCTCATGGTTTGTGTTCATGCGTTAACATTTTTTTTTTTTACAAAAATAGAATTGTATTATTCCTACAATTCTGACACTTTTTTAATGTTTACTTATTTTTGAGAGACAGAGAGGGGCAAAGCATGACCAGGGGAGGGGCAGAGAGAGGGAGACACAGAACAAGAAGCAGGCTCCAGGCCCCGAGCTGTCAGCACAGGGCCTGACACGGGGCTCGATCCCATGACCCCGGGAACATGACCTGAGCCGAAATCAAGAGTCAGGTGCTTAACCAACAGAGCCATCCAGGCATGACTTCATTGGTATTTCCTTAGAATACATCAGGACAAGCGTCACCGAGAGGTCAAAGGGCATTGTTGCTATATTGGAACAGACTGCCCTCTAGATACAACAACTACTGAAATGTCACAAGCAATGGAGGAGGAGGCTCCTTTGAGAAGGTTCTATCAACCTAAGTTTTACATGTATTTGAAAGCTTTGCCCTTTTGCTCGAGGATGCTTTAACTTAACATTGTGAATGATAGTCACGTCTGGGGTGTATGTGTGTGTGTGAGTGTGTGTGTGTGTGAGTGTGTGTGTGTGTGTGTGTGTGTGTGTGTGTGTGAACTGCTCTGCATCCATAGCCTGTGGTCCACCCCCACCGCTGGCCTATTACTATTTTTTGAATTCCTTTAAAAACATTCCTTTATCCATTAAAAAAAAAATCAACTCTGAGCCACAGATGCTGCAAATGTTTTCCCAGTTTTTCTACATGATTTACATTATTGCTTAGGATAACTTTTATGGAAAGAAATGAAAAAGTCATGCAGTTAAATATTCAAGTCTTTTCCTTTGCAGGTCTCTTTTTAGAGCCCTGTATCCATTTCCCCTACAATATGGGAGAGAGGGGATTATTTGTCACTCCCGTGAGTCCAAACCTCCTGACACCCTCCTCGGAAGACGCACTACACATTTTCTTGTACCTTATGTGAACATGAGTTTGCATGTTAATTATATCCCTTTCTTTAATGTCACGTTACTCATTTCATAAGGTGGATTTTCAAAAAAAAAAAAAGTTTCACTCTTCAAATAATGACCAAAAAGATAAAATCCAATCCGAATATATCAGTCTGCTCAGGCTGCCATAATAACTACCAAAGATGGTGGCTTACGTAACAAATTGAGTTTCTCTCAGTTCTTGAGGATGGAAGTCTGAGATCAAAGTGTTGGTGGAGATGGTTCCTTCTCGACTCTTCCTCCTTAGGCTTGTACATGCCCTCCTTCTTCTGGTGCCTTCACGTGGTCTTTCCTGCGTGTGTCTGTATCCTAATCTCTTTTTCTAGTATAAGGGCACCCATCGTGCCAGTCATACTGGATTAAGCCTCACACATATGGCCTCATTTAATTATCCCTTTAAAGACCCGACCTCCAATACAGTCACATACTGAGGCACTGGGGGTTAGGACTTAACCATCTGAATCTGGGGGTGGGAAGGCATAATTCGGCCCACAACACGGAGCAATACAATCCTTAATCCAGGAGAACAAGCTACATAAAAACTTACAAACCTACAGCTTGGAACTACCTGGGTCAGTTGTTTGTTAAAACAAGCAATCAATATTTCCCCTAGGATTTAAACAAGACCCAGAATCCCACGATGTAACACTCTAAATGTCTAGGAATCAATCTAAAATTTCTCAGTCTATTAAGGTTCAGGAAAATCTCGGGGTGCCTGGGTGGTTCAGTCGGTTAAGCATCCGACTTTGGCTCAGGTCACGATCCTGCAGTTCATGGGTTCAGTCCCGCATGGGGCTCTGTGCTGACAGCTCGGAGCCTGGAGCCTGCTTCAGATGCTGTGTCTCCCTCTCTCTCCGCCCCTCCCCCACTCAGGTGCACATGCGCAGGCTCTCTCTCAAAAAATGAACGATCATTAAAAACAATCTTAAATAAAAATAAAACGTTCAGGGAAATCTCAACTCACAAGTAAAAGTAAAACCGACAGATACTAATCATGATGTCACAGACGTGAGAATGATCAAAGGCTTTTAAAAACAGCCCTTACAACCAACCTTGGAGAAGTAATGGTAAACACTTCTGAAAAAAATGTAATGATGGGAAGTCGTGGGAAATAAATAGATGATATTAAGGCAGACTGAAAGGGAGGTTTTATAATTAAGTAAGACTCAACTTTTTTTTTTTTTTAAATACACCCTACACCCAGTGTGGGGCTCGAACTCAGAATCTCAAGGTCAAGAGTCACATGCTCTACCGACTGAGCCGGCCGAGTCCGTTTTTAATGTGAAGTTAAACTTTTTTAATTTGAAGTTTAAGCTAATAATTAATATGTTTTACCTCAGAATGGCATTTATAATTTCAGGTTAATTTTATTTTTCTAATTGCTAGTCTAGTTGTACTTTTAAAAAACGTTTTGTCAAAAATACTCCAAGTCCCGCTTTCTTTTCCACTGAAATCACCTCAACTTGCTGGTTTTCTTGTCTAAAAGAGAGCCATTTAAAATTTTTCCTCTCAAAGGAGTACCACCTCTGGAACTTCTCCCAGGGCTCAGCTCACCTCTGCCATTTTCTGTTCCTGACACGGTGTCATGAGACTGGCACGGGGCCTCCTTTTCCAGGAGAAGTTCCAGGACATCCTTTGTGGAGAGACTTTTCGAGTGAAAGGCTGGCAGTGACGCGGACCTAAAAAGGTTTTTTATAATGCCCACCTTTACTAATTGCGAGAAATAGATTTTCTTCACATCGTGGGCTCCTGAGTGAGCTGAAACCAATTTGGCCATAAGTCAAATGGCCACTTCACGCAGCTCCCATAGCACACGTGTTTCCCGGAAAATTTAGAGATCAATTAAAAAAGGAAGGGGGTGGAATCTGTTCTCATTTGGTTAAAAAAACCAGGGAGAAGAAAAAAAAAGAGTCATTAGTTTTAATTATAGTGAAGAAAATGCTGAGCAAAATTACTTTCCAAAGCAATTACTAAACCTAAGCTTTAGATTCCATAAAAGAAAATGATTCATACAGTATAGTAGATCTTCCAAATTCCAACTTACTGCTTCTCAGTTTTACAGTAAATCCCCAGTGACATATCAGCTAAGAATATTTCTGGTAGAATCAACAATCACTGCATGGACAAGGCAAGTGTTTCTGGGGCCTGTGAGACGAGGACTAAGGGCTGAATAATGAAAGAACACTCACAACAGTCCAGGACAGAGGTCTACTGTCCTCTTATGTCACAATTTTTAGATATAAAATAAATAACATTAACTGCAGTCAGTATTCCCCTGAAACTAAGCTGAAACAATACAATATTTGAATTATGACCAATATATTGAAATTTAAAAGGAAGTTTCCAGAAAGCTACATGCTAGAAGAGACGGTAAAATTCTATAGCGTGGGACTAAAAATATTTATATATCCCTTTGTGACTTTATTTTCTACTCCCGGTCACAAGATTTCTTTTCTCTAATGCCTTGGCTTCTCCTTAACTTACAAAGAAAGCTATTTGCTGGTTCTCTATTTTTTCTTGCTTCGGCATTTCTTGTTTATCTCACCCTCATTTTTGGCTCACCTTCAACTGTTGCTACTCATGTATGAAACCTAACAAAGCACTGATTCACCTGCTCCTGACATACCGAATTAGGAGGGAGCCTCGGCTCCGTCTCGTCTTACAGAAGTCTAAACTGCCGTGGTTACGTCAAATGTTATCTACAAAGAAATGCTGATGTTAAAGTGTATTCGTTACAACAAAATTACAGAACGTGAAGATATTTTAGCTGGTCTATTTGCGGTTCTTACAATGATATGTAAACGACAGTTCAGTCGTTCCGGTCAAAGAGTCAAGGAACGAGCCGGTTTTGATCCCTGTTTCTCTGTGTTTTCATTTGGTTCCTGAAAAATGTATGGCCGCCAGACATCCTGGTCACAGCCTCTCACTTGAATCACAAATTCGATCCGGTTTGGAATGTGACCTTTAGGGAAAAGCTTATATGAATTGCTCAAGCAGAAAGCAGATGGTTTGTAGCTACGAGGGATAAAAAGGTGGTATGACCTTAAGCGAATCACTTAATTCATCTCTTTTATAAAATCAATAAGACAATGTGTTTTGAACACATCCATGGCTCCTTACACTTGCAAGATTATTAGTGGGTCTACTGATCTTTGCCTATTGAAAATCCTTCATCTTCCAATGAGCCCTTCTACACTTCCACGAACAGAGGACTAAAACCGCTAAATTAAAAGATTTCATTCTCAGTAACTTTGCTTGGGTCTTTGTAAGTGTCAATCTGCTTCTGAGCCCATCTTTCTTTTCTTCCCAAATCTGAGCAGGTTACCATTCCCACTATGGACTCCCCCATCTGGGAAAGCAAAGCCACCTTAGAGCCAGTAGTGTGGTGGATTAATTAGGCAGGATGTTAGGTAAACAGGATACAAAAAGCCAAGCTTCCAAAACCATCTATCCCAAGCAGCTTAGTGACCAAAGAAAGGAAGAGTATTCGTGAAGCAGCTGAGCGGAGTAGCCCAGGAGCTGAAGAAGCTCGTGAATCACCAGGGTGGAAGCTGTGGACTGTCTGGGTGACAGACGCTTAGGTATGTCTTCCAGGAATCTTGGGTTGCGTCCTTCCATTGTTTAAAATTAATCAACTTTGTAGTGCCTGTCTGGTGAAGGCCAAGCAGTTTATCATAGACGATATGTGTTTTTAATGCCATGGCCCAGGCCCGTTACAAGTATCCTCTGTAAGATCTCCCCAAACCCCCAAGCCAGGTCATGCCACTGCTAGGGGTGTAGACCCCCCAAACGTATCTGCACTCTAAGATCTCTGGGCTGATGTCTGGGGTCGCCTCGGCCACTCCGTTCTGTGACGCCCTCTTCCCTGGGGCCTTCCCCACCCACCTTCCCCACCCACCCTAAGCATTAAGGAGCTCTCTCTCCAGGGCTACCTGGCTTCATCACATCCAACAGGGGTCTTTTGTTCCCATGCCTGCCCCCCCCCCACCATGTGGCCCCTGAGCAATGCACTTTTCTCTGCAGCTACTAAGCAGACCCAGCCTCTTCATGCAAAATAGCTTCTATTTCAGTAGCGCATGACAGTCAAAGCTCTATCACCATCACTAGTCTAGCTGACAAACAGCCCGTGAATACACACTGCACGTTTTATTACCCCAATTTCACTGGAAAGGATGGGAAATCTGCAGATGTGAAGTGAGTCTCATCCTGGTCCATTACATCATGGCTGACAAACTAAAGAAAAATATATTCTCTACACACACACACACACACACACACACAAGTCATGCAGCAGGAAAAAACCATTTTCTAGAACAGTTGTAAGTTGAATAGAATTAAGTAAAAGTTCACCTACGTCATGAATTTTTCTGGGAAGAGAGTTGGTGAGTGTGCGCTGACGTAACTGGAAAACCCGAAAGTCCCCTCTTTCATTTCCAAGAAGGGAAAAATGTCAGCTTTGGCAATAGCATGAAACACAGGTGGTTCTGGTGAGGAATTCTCCCCCCCTTACTAGCTACAACCATGGTCATGAATCAAGACCACCCATCTTAGACCCTGTCTCCATTCCCAAAGGGAAATCCCCCCTAAAACCTACAGAACACTCTGGAAGTGAGGTCAGGCAGTCAGATGACATCCTTTCCATAACCTGAAAGAAAAAAGGAAGCCCGCTCAACAACTCTGCCCCAGCCCTAAGGATAATAGCCCTTTCACTGCTTTAAAAATTACTCTGTAGGGGCGCCTGGGTGGCGCAGTCGGTTGAGCGTCCGACTTCGACTCAGGTCACGATCTCACGGTCCGTGAGTTGGAGCCCCGCGTCGGGCTCTGGGCTGATGGCCCAGAGCCTGGAGCCTGCTTCCGATTCTGTGTCTCCCTCTCTCTCTGCCCCTCCCCCATTCATGCTCTGTCTCTCTCTGTCCCAAAAATAAATAAAAAACGTTGAAAAAAAAATTAAAAAAAAAAATTACTCTGTAGAGTTAAAGGGCTCCATTGTGATGAAACCACATCAAGGCTAAAAGACTGGCGGGTCACAGGTCAGAGCCGGGTTACAAAGGGACACTGCCAGGATGGTCTGGGGACAAATCACTGATGGAAGGATAGCACTGGAGGAACACACACCGAAACAGGAAAACATCACCAGGACCCGAGCTCCCGTCACAAGCCACAGTAAGTGCCACGTGTAGGAGAAGTGAAATCGTTTCGGGGCGCCTGGGTGGCTCAGTCGATTAAGCATCTGACTCTTGATTTTGGCTCAGGTCCTGATCTCACGGTTCACGAGATCGAGTCCCTTGTCAGGCTCTGCACTGACAGCACAGAGCCTGCTTATGATTCTCTGTCTCCCTCTCTCTCTCTGCCCCCAAAATGAATAATTTTTTTTTAAAAAAAGAAGTGAAACAGTTTTAAAAAACAGATCACAAAATCTTAAAAACAATATCCAGAATACTGTTCTCTCTTAAATCAATAGAATCAATTATGATGGGTAAGGTGGATAAAAAGAAAGACGACAGGTCCTCCTTTATTAAAAACTTACACAACCAGGGTTTCTGAGTCGGGTCCAGATCAGATTTTTCTTTATGTCTCTGCCATCTGACAGACTGAATTTTATTTGACAGATTCTCGCCAAAGTAGAAACTGGGTACTGGCTAATATAGAAATGAAGCAATTGCATGAACATTAAATACTTCTTTCCGTACAAAGAAGAGTTAATAAGGAATTAGGATGCACCAGAGAAGATCACGACCAGTGGAGTTTGAATAATATCCAAACGGCATGAAGAACTAAGCTCATTAACAAAACCACACCTTTAAAAGGCATGAAGTTCCAAATTTACACAATACAGAGTATAAAGAAGTAGGCAATCTTTGAAGACAGCATCTTTTTCTTTGGCAATTAAGGGAGCAAAGACACTTTTCCTATCACTTTAGGAAAAAAATGTAAGGAAATGCCAAAATCCACTGCAGACAAACTTGTCATGCTTGAAGCAACAGAACCCAGGAAAGAGTTTTGTGAGACAATCCTATTGGTTCTAAGGGAACAATTCAGAGGAACATAAAAGCAACCACTAACTACCCAGAAGTCAACACACTAGCAAAACTTTTAAGAATCAAAGGCTGCAGCAATAAAAAACACAACTGTAAACCCTTATCTGCACACCACGGGGATGCCTAGGACAGCACCGCGGCAACAGATGAATGGATACCCGATGGAAAAAACCCTCACAAACAAATGGTAAGTCACACTATTGTTAGTGAGTCTGAAATTATTTTTTTTAATGTTTGTTTATTTTTGAGACAAAGAGAGACAGAGCATGAAAGGAGGAGGGGCAGAGAGAGAGAGGGAGACCCAGAATCCGAAGCAGGCTCCAGACTCTGAGCTGTCAGCACAGAGCCCAACGTGGGGCTCGAACTCACCGACCACAAGATCACGACCTGAGCCAAAGTCGGACACTCAACCAACTGAGCCACCCAGGCGCCCCAATGAGTCTGAAATTATTTAAACACAAATCATATCAAAAAAGTAACAGGAGGGGCGCCTGGGTGGTTGAGCGTCCGACTTCGGCTCAGGTCATGATCTCACAGTCTGTGAGTTCGAGCCCCGCGTCGGGCTCTGTGCTGATGGCTCAGAGACCGGAGCCTGCTTCCGATTCTGTGTCTCCCTCTCTCTCTGCCCCCTCCCTGCTCATGCTCTGTCTCTCTCTGTCTCAAAAATAAAAACATTAAGAAAAAAAATTTAAAAAAAAAGGAACAGGAGTCTGATCAACATGTTCTTGACACACTAAACTGTAATTAAAAGTTATTGCAGACTTCGCCATCTTAGTATTTTTTCCAAGACCAAAAATACTGTTATACTTGGAAACGTCTAAATGTTGATACTTTGCAACTTCACCAGCAAAATTTTAGAACATTGGATGAGGTCGTGCAGTGACAATTCTCGCAATTTGCCATCAAGGGGTCTGAGGTCCCACGATGCGGGATTCATTTAGCCCCTGATTAGGGAGACTGGTCCCTCCAGCTGTAGGCTTCCCATGCCACACTGAGGCTCTGGGACACTGCAGATGTCACGTCTGCAACGAGGTCGTGCAGTGACAATTCTCGCAATTTGCCATCAAGGGGTCTGAGGTCCCACGATGCGGGATTCATTTAGCCCCTGATTAGGGAGACTGGTCCCTCCAGCTGTAGGCTTCCCATGCCACACTGAGGCTCTGGGACACTGCAGATGTCACGTCTGCAACGTGGACTTCATTTCTGCAAAGTCACTTAGAAGAAAATGGAGGTTGGGGTGTTCAGTGGCTCATTGGGCAGCGTCCTCTCCTCGTACTGCTGGTTTCCAGCTGTTTGCCGAATGTGCTGACCCACCCGGGCCGACTTCCTTGCTGACCCCAAATTCTCCTTCACGCTTGGGCACGTGTTTCCCTTACTCCAGGAGAAAAATCCTCCTTGCAGGATGCTTTCTACTCATTCTTGGAGACATAAGAACTTTCTAGATGTATTTTTTTCTCTTATTTGGAGAAAGCTGGGTTAGGTTCCTCAGAGCATGTCTCTGAGAACTAGGGCGTTAGCATTTGTTATGTGGAAAAAGTTTCTGTGGTTAAATGCATTTGGGAAAAAAATCTGGGCTGCTCCAGACTCAGTGCTGTAGATCCATTAATGGTCAATGGGTGACGAGGTTTCACAGGTGAATAGACACTATGTATTCATCCCCCAGAAGCATATGGACACAAGACCATTCTTCTGTGGGGAGCATCCTGGAAGACTCAGGTGTGTACAGACATTTGGGAAACGCTGGTCTGTGTTGTTTTAAACATATGGATATAAATATAGATACAGATATAGATATAGATATAGATATAGATATAGATATAGATATAGATAGATACACATATACATATACCTACAGATATACTTATAGATATACATATATAGATATACATATATATAGATAAATCTGTATCTATGTATATATCTATATCTATCTATCTATCTCCAGGCATATATATGTCTATGTGTGTGTGTGTGTGTGTACACATATATCCAGGTGCCCCCTGAACTCTGTGCTAAGAAGGCAGATCACTATCCTGATTTATTTTATTTATTTATTTTTTTGGTAGCTCAAACAACTGTGTGAGCATAACTTTTGTTTTTTGGAAGGGAAGTTTCTCTTTTCAAAACTTGAGAAGCAAACTTACGCTGGAGAAAACAAGCAGCTCAGAATAGATTTTACCCAGGCATTCTGCATTTCCCTGTTGATATTAAATAAAGTGAGTGCCACGCGGAATTGATCTTACCAGAGAGCCCTAGGCTCTGTAGCTATTTCAGCACACGAGAAAGACACGTCTTTTGAAAACTCCTCCGTTCTGCGTGTATTTCTCTAGCTTTGTAAAGAAACTGAAAGCACTTTTGATAAACGTTTTAATGAGTCACGCGGAGTGTCATTTCTGTGCGCTTTGAAAGTCTCCTGAGTGATACCGAGCGAATTCACAGTTAACTTCCGAATGCCAAAGACCAGCCACAGAGGAACCAGGCAGGAGGCGAGGGGATGCTTTTCTTTTGGTCCACGAGTGAGCCACGCAGGTGAACACAACATGCACACGCATGTGTATTCTCCGTGCGCTGTGTCACAAGCCGGTTCACATGCACCTGCTTCTGTGTTTATCTTCATCACCCGGGAGGGGTGATTAAGTGGTGGTTTGCCGACAGGAATGGCCGCTAGGAAATTCGCCCTAAAATTCAGAGGCGACTTTATTCAGTACTGCACCGTCCTGAACTCACCATCATTTGTGATCTCAGTTCAATGTCTCTTCGAAATGGTCCTGCATACGATCAGGCTTTGTTTCTGTAGGTCTTCACTAACAGAATGAAACTTTGCATTTCCTTTGGGATGCTCTCCACTCTGAATTATCTGAGCTGTGCTGGGTGGCAGCGGTGTGTAGAAGTCCAACCTACGTGACTTAGAATGTATCTTCCCAAGGCCCTGGGCAGGCATCGTGGCTCAGTGAACATGTCAGGTGCAGGAAAGCCGTCCGTCACTGCACAGAAATAATGTCCCACGTCAGAGGGTGACTCACAGCTGCAGAGGAAGCACGGTGCCACCATGAAGACCACGGACTCAGAACACACTGCACAGGCTGGACTCCCAACTCCACCACCCGCCAGCCGCGTGGCCTTGGGCAAATCGGTCACCCCCTCTGTGCCTCCCAGGCCTGCCGTGCAGAGTACACGAGCCAACATCAAGAGGACTTCAACCGTGCCAGGCAAGCCGGAAACCCGGTGGGTGTGCTATCAGTGTTGTTTCCACTTAAATTACAGTGAATATTCCTGGACGTTGTCTGTAGGCATATTCCTCCTGTTATAATACCGTCTCATGACAATAAGAAGGGAATCTTCAGTCCATTATCTCCTTTACCTCATCTGTAAATGTGTATTTATGCTGCATTGCTAGCATGGTTCTTGACTCAGGAAGAAACGGCACAAGGCATAACCCTATTAAGCCGTTTTTGGAAAAAAAAGTGGTAAGTAACTAAAGCTACTATTTTCAGGCAATAAAGAACATCTTAAACATGCGCACAAAGAAAGACTATCTTCTACAGAATTAGTCTTTTAAAAATTAATCTGTTTAATTCATCCTCAAATCAAATAGGAATATGGCCACACACAGCACATGGGATCAGTTCATCTGAATGTGCAGTTTCGAAACAAACAAACCCTATTTCTCTATGGGTGGTGCTTGTGATAGAAGCAAGAGGAGCCTTTGCCCAAATCCATCCTAACACCCTGCCTCTCTGACTATTTACTCAGCCCATCAACACTTACTGTCATAACGGGTAAGGCACTGTGGAGATTCAAAGTTGAATAAACAAGGGTCCTCAGTCCCCCAAACCTTAGAACGTGGGGAGAGTAATGTGCAATATGTTTTAAGATATAATACGGAAATGAAGGCCAGGCACTCCCAAAGGCAGCACTGAATTCTTCGAGAAGCTGTAAAGTTCCCCATCTCATGTATACAGCCCCTGCATTGTGGCTTTCCAGCTGACCCAAGGCGCACCCTCACAAGGGACATGTTGCCTTTTGTCTGGATTAGATAAAGTTATACAAGAGCCATTCTATTTCATATCTATGGATTTAAAAAAGCCTCCATATATTAAGACAGCTATGAATATTCCATCAAGAGGATTGCAACATGGGCAGTTTCCACATTTTGATTTTAAGAATCAAACAGGAGATTTCAAAAATATGTGTGACTTTGGAACTGATCCACATGGGAAAGTGTCCTGAATCTAAAGGCTTTGAAGGCAGCCTCCCCTCTGACTCAGGGATGCTCTGGGGTAAAAGTGGACACCCTCTTTTATGGGGCATGGTCATCGCTAGGTCTCACCTGCATGTTTTATTTTGTGTTTACAGTCTATGAAGGTCTATGTCCCTGCCCCCTGGAGAACTGTGGAGAACGGCTGATTTCCGTCAGTCATAAAGGCCGAGGACATTTATGGAACGGCATTCATCAATATTTATCTAGTTCATACTGGTTCTCATTTAAGTGGTACGATTTGCTAATTCCATTTAACCTTTGCTGTTTGAAAATAAATATCACGGATCACATCTTTTATGAATAAATTTCAAATGTGGCAAGATCAAAGGTTAAATTTCTCCCTAAAAATGTCAGGAAAGAGAGTAAGACCGATACGGTCCATTGAAAACAATCTGCAGGACAGCAAAATAAGCGGCTTAAATCTGAGAGCTGGAATTGAAGCAGGTAAGATCAAAGTAGAAGGCAATATACTGAATGAGAACGGCTCAGCCTTCTTCTTAGCTGGATAGAGAATCTGATGTTGCCCCATAAGGGTGGTTCTGG
Source organism: Neofelis nebulosa (assembly GCF_028018385.1). Classification (NCBI taxonomy): domain Eukaryota; kingdom Metazoa; phylum Chordata; class Mammalia; order Carnivora; family Felidae; genus Neofelis; species Neofelis nebulosa. Next base: position 5,775,923 of record NC_080782.1, on the reverse strand, counting down.
AAAATACAAACAGGAAGTCCAAGGGCTTATCGACGGATTCCAGGACAAGGGGAGAAGACAGTTCATAAACATACATAGAAGGTAAGGAAAGGGACGTTTTTATAAAAATTTAAAGCTTGAGATTTTTAGGTTTTAAGTGAACAAGCTTTGCTATTTTGAAACATGTTTTCATCAGTGTAATCAGTTTGTTTATCTGTGATTTAAAGCTGTGTAAGTGTGTGTGTGTGTGGGTGTGTGCGCGCGCATGTGTGTGTGTGTTCGTTCTGCATAGGATTGAGCCAAAGGAATTACTTATCTAAACTTATTAAGTGAAACAGAAAAGACTAACAAATTTTCTCTTCGTCATTGAGCACAACAGCAGCCTTAAACAATGAATTATCGCAGTAAATAAAATACCACAAGGATCGTGCTGAAGGTAAGCAGGATAGGCCTGTCCAATAAAATAAGAAAACACAAAGAATGTCCACCCTCCCCATTAGTTAATGCCTTCCCAGGAGTTTAACGTCATTGAATAAAATAATAATAATAGTAATAATAATAAGATGAGAGATAAATATTGAAATTATTAAAAATTATAATTACAAGTTATCATTCATCACAGACATGATCATCCATATGGAAAAAAAAAACAAACAAAAAAAAATAGAGTTAGTGAGACTGTTCAGTTATAGTTGGCCTGTTAGAAGCTACAAATACCAAAACTGAGAGTTTTCCCTCTATACCAGGAATAGTTAGTTGGAAAGTATAATTTTTTAACAAATTATAAAATCACTCGTAGAATTTAAAACTATACAAAACAGCCAGAAATTAACAAGACATGTACAAGGTCTCTGTAATCAAAACAATACGATCTTACGTACTGGGAAAACATCACACAAATATTTTGGTAAATGTGCAATATGATATTCTTGGGTGCCAGGCTTGGTGTTGCAGAGAATCGAAATCAGCACAGACCTAATCAAAACTGGCATTTTGGGGAAACTGCGTCACTAGCGGGGATGGAGGGGAGATAGCAAAGGCGGCTGTGATGGGGTCACGGGGACAGTATGTCAGGTTTCTTCCAACAGGGCAAGGGGAGCCCAGCACAGCACCCTGTGTTTTGCTGGCTCCCACACATACAGCATGTGTCCTGTCTAAACCTGCCGCATCCCCATTATGTTACAATAACCATGTGGAAAGATAAAGCAAGTCAGGGTATTCTATTCTTTATACATTCCACAAGTTCTGAAAGAGAGATACTTATCATTTGCCTTTACACCTCAGACATTCATATTGTAACTTCAGATACGTCTGTTACAGCTCATTGGGAAAGCTAAAGAGAATTGCTACACAGTATCTAACTTCAGAAGGAGGCCAAGTATGTGTTTTCAGGCCAAGTTTAGTCTCGATGTCGACTGTTCCTTATGCGCTGTTAGAAATCAACGGGAGCAAAAAAACGATAATAGAAACAAAATGCTCATATATTTTTAAAAACAGAATAAATAAAGGCTGAAGTTAAATATTAGGAAAAACATTAGTGAATTCGGGCAAACTTTTTCCCACCATTGTTCTGCAGGAGCAGTGTATTTGAGTAACTTTCATTCAAGTGCTTTCAGAAGGCTCAAGGCCACACGTTTCGAAAGGTAACGTTGAAACTTACATGTGAATGTCACACTTGAAAGGCACACTTGTGTCTAAAGGCTTGACACCATGAAAAGAAACCCAGTTAGGTCGGGATGGATAAGAGAGAAAGACTTTTTAAAACCGCCTTTTCCCCCTGTACTAGAAATTGTTTGTTCGCCGTGTGTGATTGATTTTGAAAAATGGAAACATTTCGAAAGCAGAAAAGTATGGAAAAAAATAACACAGCAAATACCTGTGAGCTGCCATCCACAGCTGTAGGAAAGACCCTTCCTCTCTTCACAGAAGCAACTGGCTTCCAGTCCTTTTCTGCACTTTTACCATATCTAATACCCTAAATAGCACGCAGTATTGTTCCACATGTTTTAACCCTACAAAATTGCATCTTACCACATACCCAGGATTCATCGGTGTGCTATTTCTCACTTGGTCTGATGTTTTAGACGTCTACCTCTGCTAGGACATCTACATCCAATTCATTTCATTAATTTCTGATTAATATTCTCTCTGGGGGCGCCTGGGTGGCTCAGTCAGTTGAGCATCCAACTCTTGATTTCGACATACGTCATGATCCCTGGGTTGTGGGATCGAGCCCCACGTCAGGTTCCATGCTCAGCATGGAGCCTGCGTAAGATTCTCCCTCTCCCTCTCTCCCTGTCTCTCTTCCCTGCTCATTCTGTCTCCCTCTCTCTCAAAAAAAAAAAAAATATCCTTCTGTCTGAATACACTATAAGCTAAATATTCATTTTTCTAATTTGGACACTTATTAGTTGCTTTCAATTGTTAACCACTACAAAGGATGCTGAAATGAATATTCTGGAAACTGTCTCCTTGGGAACACTCACTGAAATCTCTCCAGGTAGATCAAGAAAGTGGCATTTCTGCTTCAAAGGTTTGCATGATTATAACTTCCTAAAGTAATTATTCTATTTTTTTCTCGCAGCAGCAGAGTGCCAGCCTCCTTCCTTCTACAATTCCGATTCAGGTATGCCCACCTTATAGTTGCCAGTCCCATGGCTGTAAAATTGAAACCCCTCGAAATAATCTACAGTCTTCTAATGACTAGGGAGCCGGAGTATCAGATCTCTTCGTTTCTGTATGGGGTATGTATACTTCATGCTTTATAGAAGACAGAATTTCTTTTTTTTCTTTAAATTCATTTTGAGAGAGAGAGAGAGAGAGAGAGAGAGAGAGAGAGAGAGAGAACTGCACGTGAGCAGTGGAGGGGCAGACAGAGAAGAAGGGAGAAAATCCCAAGCAGGCTCCACGCTCTTAGTGCTTAGCCTGACATAGGGCTCGAACTCATGAACCGTGAGTTCATGACCTGAACTGAAATCAAGAGTTGGATGCTTAACTGACTGAGCCACCAGGGGTCCCACAGGAGACAGAATTTCTATTAGCTCTATTCATTGCAAACATCTTCTCCTGGTCCTGTGTCTTCATCTTTTAAAGTTGTCTTTGCATCACTGAAATTTAAAATTTTAGTGTTCTGAAATTGTCAAACTTCCTTTTTTAGTTGGCGCTTTTTGGGTCTAAAGTTCTCACAAAAAACATGAGCCACAAAGGAAAGGATTTAAAACTGTAGTATAACTGCTGGTGGGAATGTAAGTTGGTTGAGCCATTACGGAAAACAGAGGTTCCTCAAAAAATTAAAAATAGAACTACCCATGATCCAGTGATCCCACTTCTGGGAACATATCTGAAGGAAATGAAGACACTATGTCGAAGAGATATCAGCACCCCCGTTATCACTACAGCATTATTTACAACTGGAATCAACCCAACTGCCTGTCAATGGATGATAAGTAGGTTAAAAAATATTATAGGGGTGCTTGGGTGGCTCAGTCGGTTAAGCATCCAACTTCAGCTCAGGTCATGATCGCACAGCTAGTGGGTTCGAGCCCCGCGTCGGGCCCTGTGCTGACAGCTCGGAGCCTGGAGCCTGCTTCCAATTCTGTGCCTCCCTCTCTCTCTGCCCCTCTTCCACTCACACTCTGTTTCTGTCTCTGTCTCTGTCTCTCTCTCTCAAAAGTAAGCATTAGAAAAAATATTATACACACACACACAGAAATATTGTTCATTCATTAAAAAAAAAAAAAAGAAGAAAATCCTGCCATTTGTGACAACATGGATGGGCCTAGGGGGTGTTATGCTAAGTGAAAGAAGTCAGACAGACAAAGATAAAGATTGTATGATCTCACTTCTATGTGGCATCTAAAAATAAAAGAATAACTGAAAAAAACAAAACAAAACAAAACTCACAGAAAAAAAGATTCGAGGGGCGCCTGGGTGGCTCAGTCGGTTAAGCGTCTGACTTCAGCTCAGGTCATGATCTCGCGGTCCGTGAGTTCAAGCCCCGCGTCGGGCTCTGGGCTGATGTCTCAGAGCCTGGAGCCTGTTTTGGAGACCCTGTGTCTCCCTCTCTCTGTGCCCCTCCCCCGTTCGTGCTCTGTCTCTCTCTGTCTCAAAAATAAATAAATGTTAAAAAAAAAATTACTTTACAAAAAGAAAAAGAGATTCGATTTGTAGTCGGAAGACACAGGAGGTGGGGGCAGGGGAAACTGGAGGAAGGTGGTCACAAGGTACAAGCTTCCGGCCATGAGACCAAGTAGGTGCTAGGAGTTCCCATCACAAGGGAAAAATACTCCTTTTCTTTTTCTCTGATCTATGTGAGACTATGGAGATAAACTAAAGTTACCATGGTCATCATTTCACGATATTTGCAAACCAAACCCTTATGCCGCACAACTTAAGATTACAAGGATGCCGTATGTCAACTATATCTCAATAAAGCTGGAGAAAACACTGAAGCACGGAATGTGAAAACCTGTGTGACAGAAGTCCTCGCAAGCTACAATTCAGGCTTGACACACAGTAGCACATCTTTATAACCATAATAAGAGCTCAAATAATACGTGTCTATTAAAAAAATGATTTCAATGCAAAGGGATTCATGTATGTATTATTCATTCTTCCAACCATTCGTTCATTTTTTATTTTGTTCATTGTTGATTTTCTAGAATATAGGTCCCGTGATGCTGGGGATCTCTAACTATTTTATTTATTTCTGCTGGAAGACTTCCAGACACATCGCTTGTCTCTAATCGCTCACCTACTGATGAGCAAATTATTGCACCTGAAAGAGATAGGATACATATGTGTAACACTGTATGTATGGAGTTGTTCGCTGTAGCGTTATATATAATACCGAAATATTGCAACTTATCGGAACAGCTTTAGGAAGCTGGTTAAATAAATTGCATTCTTTTTCTGAGCTGTCCAGGATGGGAACCACCAGCTACAAATGCTTCTTAAACACATGAAATGTGGCACATGTGGCTGGGGAGCTGGCTTTTTGTATGTAACTTATATGTAACTGTGAACAGCCACACATGGTCTGTGGCTACTGTGTTAGTGTAGTTCTGAATCATGACACTGACACAATCCAAAGAATTAGTTCCATTACTTTGAACTTTGTTGCCAAATAATTTGATCAAAGAACTGTGTGTTTGTGCATGTGTGTGTATGTGTGTGTGTGTGTGTGTGTGTGTGTGTGCACGTGCAGAAGTAGGGGATTAGGATTCTCCTGAATTAAATTAAAATTTAAAACTAAGTCTCATATGAAAATTGTACATACTTTTTATAAGATACAAACGCCGGCTACAGTGCTAGAAATAGTGTTACTGAAATAAATTACGCACGCTTGGAAAGTATCTAACCCTCCTATTTTAAGAACATCTTTTAAATTAACTTCCTATATATTTAAATTCAAAATGCTTGTTTGTCTGTACATATATAAAATTATGTTTAAATGAATCCCCATAATATACGACAGGTACCAAATACTGTATGTTTTCTATCTGAATATATGGAAATGAAACAACATAATAAACCGACTTTTATCAACTCAAAAGTGAAAGGTCTGAACCATTTGCCAAGAAGGCACGCCGACCCCCAAACACAAACAAGCTGAATATCAAGTGCTACTTAAATTTTCATAACTTTTAATAGAACAGGCACTTGAGGCCATCATTGGAATATGTAGTAGGCATTCAACAAATATTTCTTAACTGAAAGGCTCAGACTCCAAGGCGCGTAAGCCCTCAGCTATATGACAAACTTTCAAGAGACCACAGGAGGATTCAACGGGGCCATCACATAGTAATGAGTTGGACACGACCTTGGAAGACGTATTTTTTCAAACAGCACAAGTGCAGAAAGGTGAAAGGCAGATACAGTGGACACCCATGTCCCTTCAGAGGGGCCTGGTTTTCCATCCACGTACTGGGGACACGTGTTTCCTGTCTTCCATGTTTTGGTGTCCATCTGAGACTGAATGGATTACAAAAAGCCACCTCCTTCTGTCGCAGTGGCGTGGGGGACACAGAACTAGGACCACACCCAGGAAGCAGAGAGGACCAGGTTGGGAAGCAGCAGGAAATAGTCCTGGGCTCTTTGCATTTTGGGAACCCTTTGCCTCTCTGGTAGGAACTGCTGAAACACCTGAATATAAACTAAAATTCTTCACAGAACTTGAGAAGATTCCTTAGACCCCAGGAAATCGATCATGAACCCACATTAGGCATGACTGTCTAGCCAGAGTCCGATACGTGAGGAAGCCTTGAGTGGCAAAATGAAGGTGGGTTTGACCCAACACCCTCTTTTCTGGGACTCTCAAAAACTCAGTGATCAGAGAAGTTGGTCTGGCTATCCAGCTGACACATCTGAAGGATCAAATGTGAAGGTCCTTTGAGCTCACGAAGAGCTTCGTACATAGATTTGTTCAAAAGAACCACAATATGGAAATGCACATGTGTAAATGCAAACCCCACCCAGATCCTTATTTACAGAAAGTAAACATTTGGTGATTATAATTATAATCAAATCTGTATTTCCGATCCCCAAATAACCATGACTTTATTAAGAATAGCATATTGCCTTCATTAGAGTTAAAATGCAAAAATATGTTCACTCTTCAGAATGCCATTGGAACTCATGTTCTCTCAGGCAGAATGAACGTGCTCAGATGAATTAACGCTTTTGCTAAAAAAAAAAAAATGGCAAATCCCTTTATTTCTTTATTTTTAATTCGAAAGAGAAAAATGTAAATTTAAGCATATTTGAAATTTGACTAATCATTTTCTTTTTTATAGATACCCTTGGCATAATTAGTTCTAGCACTGAAATAACTAATAAGCAAGTTCACATTTGTCCCTTCATTTCTGGAAGTCTAACTATTAAAACTGATCCTTTTTGTTTCCCCATACACGTGACTTGTTTTTGCTTGCTGACTTCCAAGGCCTCCATGTTTCCTTTTTTTTTTTTTAACTTTTTAAAAATATTTTGTTTTTAAAAACTCTTTAATGTTTATTTATTTTTGAGAGAGAGAGAGAGAGAGAGAGAGAGAGAGAGAGAGAGAGAGAGACAGAGCACAAGCCAGGGACGGGCAGAGAGAGAGAGAGGGAGACACAGAATTTGAAGCAGGCTCCAGGCTCTGAGCTGTCAGCACGGAGCCCGACGCGGGGCTCAAACCCACGAACTGGCCCAGGTGCCCCAGGCCTCCGTGTTTTTTATGGTTTATGCCCAGGAGGCATGCTTATGGGAACACCAGCAAGAAGACAACATTTGTCACATCTTACCATTTTTACTATTTCCCCACATTTTCTTTCCCCACCTTTTGAGAAAGAAATGGAGGGTCACACTGCTGTCCCCATGTCTGTTCTCTGCAAGTTAACACTGTCAGTGACAGCGCTCTGAAACCCTACGGCGGGTCCGGGGGGCCAGCCACGTGCTGGCCGGGAAAAGCGCATCCACTGGTCATTGTCAACACAGGTGCCCATGCGACACGGCGCCGGCCCCACCACGTGCCGGTCTACAGCACAGCTAACGACCGCTCTGCGCTCCCTGGCTCTGCGTTCATGCTCACCAAGCTGCCCTCGGCTATCTGGAGGCACGTGCTGCGTGTCTTTAATGCCTCCTGAAATGTGTCCAGGCTCAACTGAGTTAAGTTTTATTTTTAGACCAGAGAGAGGCAAGAAGTCAGATGAGCTACTGTTTTGTAGTCTGGCCACTTTTTCCTTCCTTTTCTTCCTTTCTCCTTTCTGGAAAGCCTGACGGTAAGACCTCGAGCTTTCCTAACGCAAGCTGAGCCTTCACGACAGATGCTCAAACCCAAAGATCAGTCCATCAGAAGGCAAGGAGAGAGCCTGACTGCATTTCAGGGGTGATTCCACCATCTTTGAAACTCACTGGGGGCACGTGTTCACTCTGTACGATCAGAGACTTGTCAAAACTCACCAAAATATATACATTTGAAATGGTGCCTCTTACTGTATGTGAGCTTTACCTCAATAAAGCTCATCTGAAGTCTTAGAGCACAGGTTACAGGGGCTTCTCACCTTGTGACAAGGACCCTTTGGGGCACGCTGGCCTTCTAACTAGATTCCGAGAAAGTGGAGGCATCGAGTGGCCAAAGGCCAGGGCTTGACCAGCACCATATTGGCCCTTTTCTTCAGGGGAAGGGTTAAGCTGGACTACAGTCTCTCCTCCCATTAAAAAACAAGAAGAGATAACCTATTTTAATAAAAGTAATTAAAAAGACTACACACTGGTTAAAAATATTCAGTGTAAGTGAGCTACTACAGGGAAAAATCGGTAACTTCTCTTTTAAATGTCTTAATTTCTGAGATCTCCTAAAAGTTCATCTCTTCCGGTAAGTGTACAGTTCAAGACGGTAAGCGAGAAAATATCATAAAAGAGAACCCATGCAGGGATGCGCCTTTCCACCGTCTAATTTGAATGACCAGATCCAAAAGGCATTTCTGGGGACTGGAAGGAGGTACAAGATAAGTTCAAGATATACTTCTCAGAGGACTGAACTGTATTATGTTCCAAGAATTCCAAGCAGGGGAGACAGAACAGATCCACCTGTGGCTAACATTCTTAAAAGGTTGTATTTGGGTGATTTTATTACCTTCGAAAGAAAAAAAGCAAAGGTTTACGACAAATACAGATGCATGCTTGTTAGTCCTGGCACGTGCAAGGATGTAGGAAGGGTGTCTGTCACCATCAAAATACTGCTTTTCACTGATGAAAGACTCGGAGTCCAGCCTCTTCTTTCCAGAAGGATTTTTAAAAACAATGTAATCAAAATGTGGATTAAGGGGAGAAGTTTGTTTTTCTCTGCCTTAACAAGTCGGTTTATTTGAAGAGGTTTATAGCAGCGTTTCAGCTGGCTTCATGAACAACAGCCCCTTCTCAGCCTTACAGGATGCTCTCCTTATGGAAGCAATTACCACAAATGTATCGCTTCTTCGAACCAATAGCTCTATTAAATCTACCTCCACGAATTACAGGATTCTCACTAAGCCATTGATAGGAACACTAATTAAATGGTCCAGCTCCATACGGATTTCATTATTTCGGCCAACAGATTGCTCAGGTAATACAATTAAGTACAGAGATGGGGCACCAGGGTGACTCAGTCGGCTGAGCGTCCGACTTTGGCTCGGGTCACGATCTCACGGTTCTTGAGCTCAAGTCCCGCATCGGGCTTGCTGCTGTCGGCACAGAGCCCACTTGGATCCTCTGTCTCCCTCTCTCTCTCTCTGCCCTTCCCCTGCTCATATACAGCCTCTCTCTCTCTCTCAAAAATAAATTTAAAAAAATTAAACAATTAAAAAAAACCCAAAACATCAATAAAGCATCTCTCACAGACCTAATCCAGAAAAGTAAAAAAAAAAAAAGGTAACAGGCATAATTTTAGACAAAGCACCCCCAGGGAATGGCTTTCCAGGGGATCTGGGATGCCTTGATCCCAGGGGGGCTCCCCAACTCTTTTTAAGTAGTTACATAATAATTACATCCCGAACCCTCAGAGGTACATATGTACTGGTATGCAACGGAACATTCTACAGTTTCCAACATCTGTTGCAATAAGTTTCCTCCCAAACTATGATGTTCCAGAGCTGATAAGAAGACCTACCGTACCCATGTTCAAACACCAGTGCTGGTGACTCTCCGGGATCACAGAGCCTCTGGGAGTTTAGTCACACCTGGCACCCTGCGGGCTTTCTTAAACGCTTTGAGGGGTAGAACACATGAAAAAGCCTTGTTATTCCTGTCCTCTTAGAGGGAAACCAGAAATTATTACCTCCAAACACTTGGCTTTCTGTATCTTTATTTTTGTTATTTTTAATATCTTATCTTATCTTATCTTATCTTATCTTATCTTATCTTATCTTTCCTTTGTGCATCTTTAGGTGGAAGCCTGGACCTATCCAGAGACAGCATGACGCAAGTGGAGAACACGGATTCCGACGCTTCCTGTTCGTGAAGTTCGGTCATTGCAACTCTCTGCATCTGTTTGCCAATGCTTAAAAGGGGCAGTGATACTGATTTTGCAAGAAGGATCGTGCGAGTGCAGGGAGCATGGAGAAGAACCGTGAGTGTCTGTTATAGGGTCCCGCATCGTAACTGCCATGAATGCAGAGCAGTTTTCCTTCCTCTGCTTCCCCAGTCCCAAAGAAGATGTTTAGAGCCCCTGAGAGAGCGAAACGTGCTACAGTGAAGACTGACCCTTGAAGAACACTGCAGAAGGTTCTGGCATTGAGGGTGTCTGCAGGTTCAGAAAAAAATAAACACACAACTAATTCTACCTGTGGGGAGTCCAGAACTATATCTCAAAGTAGGTGACTCTAGAGCTGAATTGTCAAAGACAAACAGGAATTCTGTGGGCACAGGGGACAGTGGGAGCGAGGAAAGAGAATACTGTCGAGAATCAACCATAGCGTTCCATGGACTGAGTGGCAAGGCAGCTGGGGAAATTTTGGGCACATCACGGTGGCAGAGGGGTGTCATGTGAGTGCTAGTGCAGGTGGCAGTCATGGGTCTGGGAAGGCTGCAGCATGTGCTGTCTCAGGAAAGTGACCCAGGGACGCAAGGCATGGGGCAGGGGAGTGTATGGAGCCTGGGTGCAGAAGACCAGATGCGAGGGTGCCAGGCACGGGGCAACAGCACTCCAGGACGGCCGACAGTCAAGGGAATCAGGTTCATGGCAAAGACTGATGCAGACACATCCTGCGGTCGTACCAAGGGACTTAGTCATCAACGAGCTGACAGATGTCCAAAGAAGAAAGGTTTATTCCAAGTAGTTGATCATTTAATGCAATTCTCTCTCCGATGTCACAAATGTGGACGGAAATCACTGCCAATGAGACCTTCTGTAGAACAAGGGTCACATCTAACGTTTCCCAGCCACACTCACACCAGTGTCATGTTTGTTAGTGAGTGATGCAACTGGGGACAGGGAGTTTGAGATTCAGCGGACTGTTAGCAGCGGTTCGTTTTCTCAACAACAAGGGCATTTCGTAAGAAAACTGAGATATGTTGTTTCCGAACTTAAAAAGCAATCAACCCTTGGTCAATTTCAGAAACAAAGGTTTGGTTATAGTTTTAATGGTCAAATAGTGCTTAGTTGCCATTTAAGGGAAAGATAGGAAAGATAACCACTCAATCTGATACAATTTCAGAGAGCACCACTGTGGGTAGGGATTAATCTGCATTCTCGCTTTGGGAACTCAGGAATGTCAAGGCAGGACCTCTAGGGTTCTACCTGCAAAAAGTTTCTAGAGTCCCAGGAAAACAGAATAGTAGCCAATGGTCTGCCACTGGATGAGGGCATTTCAAAGTCCCAAAGGGGAAATCCATGAAGGAAAGAGAGCTGGAGGGGCTCCAAGTGGATGTACGAGAAGCAGGAGCTCACTGGAAGTTCAGGTCTGTTTGGGACCCTGCAGATGTTAGCTGGAGAGACACGGGTCTCTGCATGTCACGGGGCTACACGGCCCTAGCCTCCTGCCAGCCACTCTACCAAACACTCCTGCACAATGAAAACTGTGGAGCCAAAACAGCCAGGCAGCTCTGAGGGCCTTCGGAGGGGCAACGAGTGCTGGTCACTTAAAAATCAGGCGACTCCAAATGTGGTCAAGAGTCATAACCACAAGGACAGAGCTCAGGTTTCAGATTCCAGAGGTGACGGAGCAGAGATCCGGAAACAAGTGAATGTGTGCTTAAAAATGGGATCGTCTTTGGAAAGCAGACGCCTCTGGGTATGAGACCCAAGTGTGGGAGAACGTACGGTTGTTTCGAGATACTCACCGCACCATCTGGTGAGAAAATTGCTTTCCATTTTGTTTCACTGTCTTCAGACTCGGTCTTGTGATCTGCGATGCCCCTCCTGTCATGGCGGTTCCATTTCTCCTCGCCACTAACGTAAAATTTGGCCCAACACTTCGCAGGGAAAGTGACGTGAGCCACTTGCGAACAGAAGCTCGGAGGGCCCATACAGCATTCTGCCATCTTTGCCACCATTTGCTGCGGGCCCGGCAACGTTCCGCGTGGGAATGCTCCCTCAGCCTGCGATCCGGAGGAAGAGGAAGCTCAGAGAAGCGCATCCAGTCATCCAGGACCGAAACGCAACGTGAGCGGAGAAGCCCGACTCTGCCGGACGTCGTCGGGATTTCGGGATCGTTTGTTACGACAGCATGACCTCGCCTAGCCTGACTAACACGCCGGCTCGTAACATTTGTGATCCTTTGTAGGAATTACAAAATAATCCCCGGAGGGCAGGGCCCATCGCTGTTATGTAACGCCACTGGGCTTTATGAATTCCTTTCGAAATTTTCTTTTTTTTTTTTCCAGTATTATCATCCTCGCCTACAAAGCCACCACCTGTAATTATGGGCTGCTGCCTGCAGATGTAGAGTGAACTGCGCCAGCCTAGGCCCCCAGCACACATGCATGCAATCAGCCCTGCTCCCTCTCCTCCCAGGGCAGGCAACAAAGGCGGACAAGTAAATATTATGGTCCCATGTTTATTTTTAATTTCACAAAAGCTCATTTAAATGCAAATCACAGATGGCTCTGGGATTCTAGGCGAGCTGCCAGGAAGTTTCTTTAGGGCCTGAAGTCTGGGCACAGTGTTGACTTGACTGCGCTTTCAACATATTTCAATGATTAAAGTGCCTGAGCCTGAAGAAATATTTCAGAGCTGCTGCTATTAAGAAGTATTAAAGCTAACTGGCAAAAACTACCAGTCTAGTAGCGTGCTCTTAAAGGGACAGGATAATCAGGGGCCGCCGGTGCAAGACCAGAGCTAAAGCAAACCTGAGTAGCTAATACTTGAACTTTCCTGGCAAAACTGTCTTCCTAACTTAGAAATATTACCTCGCCGCATGCTGAAGGTGGTATGGTATGTGTTTGAACCTGGCACCCGACGAGACAACGAAAACGGTCCCGCAAATGCCGTTCCTTGCTGCCCCTCTCAGCCAGGAGACAGGCGGGCGTCGGTCAAACCAATGCCAGTTTCATTTCAGCCGCACGCGGCCCCCACAGGGAGGGGCCTGGACTTCATGAAACCTCCCTCCGTGGAAGTTAGGAAGATGGAGAAGCTTGCTCGTGCCGTCCCCGTCACAAAGGTCACGAGTTCACCACTTCCAGGCGCTTCATCAGTGACTTTGGTGAGGGTCCGAAAGGCCCTTCAATAAGAAATGCCACCTGCAGTCCTCCAGCAGGGGGGTCTGTTGGGGGAGGGCAAGGACAGGAGCCAGTGAATTTTCAAAAGCAAGGGCAACTGAAGGCAGAAGGCAGGTCAGCACCAGCTGACACACCCGCTCCGTGCAAAATGCTAGGTGGCATCTATGAGGGAGACGGCTGAAGAGCCAGCTGACCAGGGTGGAGGAAGCCAGGGGTCCCACTGACCATGAGGGAACTGCAGGCAAGCTGAGATGCTGTCGGGTTCTGGAGGACTGTCAGAGCATCCTAGAGAACAGCTTCCTGACGAGGCTGTAGAAATGGGCTGCAGGCTCTGGCTCTCCCTGGGCACACGGACCTGCCGGCACGCACCCTCCCACGGGGGAGACGCCGATACAGGACCCGAACCGGAGTCTGCCCCGGTTAACCTTCACGGCCTCCCTCTGCACTGAATCAGGGCGCCCCCACTCCTACCACCCAGCACCACACCCAGCCCAAATAGCCCAGAAGTCACCGGACCTCCATCACCCCAGCGTCTGTCTTCTCCACTAGAATACAAACTCATGGAGGACACAGCAGAGTTCCTAACCTACGTCTGTATGGAAGACACACTTGATGAGAAAACGGAAGCCGGGGGGCCTCAGCTCTGGGTCCTGTTTTTACCCCCCTCCAGGCATCCCACCCTCAGCCCCTCCCATGGGAGCGCCTCCCACTGACAGGCAGCTTCTCCACAGCAGAGCCCGAAGTTTGCTACCGCTTGGGAGGGCGCAGAAGTTGCACAGTGCAAAAGCAAACCCCAACCTCGTGACCCCATGGAGCTCAAGGCTGAGCAGGTAGGAGACAATGAACAAGTGAAAAAGGAAACGTGCATAGAAACTGTGGCAACCGCGTCAGGGGGTTAGGACACGGAATCACTGACTATTTGGCTTGCGGAGTCGGGTGTCTCCAGGCGTGACAACTGAAACCAAGACCGAGGGCCCAGAAGGAATTGAGGGAGGGGTAGGTCCAGCCAAGGTGTTTCTAGAAAACTTCAGTGGAGCCTGAACTCTGTGGCTAAATGAGTATGGTTCAGAAAAACACGTGGCAGTACACCTAGAGGCGGGGCGTGTGTCTGCGGCAACCAGCTGCATGGGTGGCCCCCAATGTTCCCCTCCTGCTGGTGCTCACGCCCCTGTGGTACCCCCTCCCCCTTGGGTGTGAGCTGGACCCAACGGGAAAAAGCGATGGGTCAGATGGCACTTCCAAGGTGAGGTTACAAAGACTGTGGCTTTGTCTCGCTCTTAGTTTCTCTGTTGCTGGTACTTTGTTGCCCTATCCCTCACTTGCTCTGAAGAAGCTAGCAGCCATATCATAGCTGCCTATGGAAAGAGCCAAGTAGCAAGGAACTGAGTGAGGCCACCTGCCAATAGCTCATGAGAAACTGAGGCTGTCAGACCGACAGTCTACAAGGGATTAAACAGTGCCAATGACCACTGAGTGAGCTTGGGTCCATTGGCAGGAAAGCCTTAAGATGTAATGTCCCAGCCAACACCTCAACCACAGCCTAGAAGAGTCAGAGAGTCCAGCTAAGCTGTGCCCAGATCCCTGGCCCACATAAACTGTGAGACAGATGATAAATGTTGTTCCGAGTCACTAAGTTTTGGGGAAATCTGTTATGCAGCTGTAGCTAACTACTACACACACCGAGCTGGAAAACTGAGAGGCAAAGTTAGACAAGCAGAGGTAACCCACACATTAGAGAGAGAAGAAGCACACCATCCCTAACCTTTGACCCCAGGCTGGAGAAAAAGGGGTGGAGGTCATGTTAGCAGAGTCTAGAGGTTACTATGCAGAACCAAACTGGGCCTGTCCATCAGGAGCTGGCACCACAGAAGAGAAGCAACTATGGGGTTACAAAGAAGGGAAAACGTATTACTGGTTCTCTCTTCCTATGTCACCCAAACTTCTGCCAGTGCCAGGGTCGCCTGCGCCCAGCTGGAGCCAGTCAGACTCTAAAGCCTGGGACACCTCTTGCTGGGTCAGTCCCTGTGATATAGAGCATCAAACAGTCAGGGATCACCTGTGTTCATCAAACAGTCAGGGATCACCTGTGTTCTCTCTGTGGGACTCTGTCTCAGTTCACGACACCTGGGTTTCCCCCGGTTGTCATTTGTTTTTCATTTCTGCATGATGACCCCTTCTCTTGTCTCCATGCAGAGGGGCCTCCCTGGACGCTCCCCGTCTCTCTCCCCTTACTTTACTCACTCCTTCTTGTAGAGCAGAGCAGTGCGGCCGGTGGGACTGGAGAAGGTAAGGCCTCTGTGGTGGGCTGGACGATGCCCCACCCAAGACATCTGAACCTGCAAATGCATGGTAAAAGGGGCTTTGCAGATTGATTCAGTTGAGGACCTGGGGGTGGGAGGCTACTCTGGATGGACCCCGTGAGGCAGACCCACCAAGCAGGGCTTTTTATAAGGTGAAGGAAGACGGATCAGAGAAGTGATAGGAGACGTGCCTTTGGAAGGAAGAGGCTGGAAAGATGAGGAACAAGGAAGGCAGGAAATGGATTCACCTACAGACCCTTCCACAGGAACCACCCTGCCCATCCCTTGATTTAGCCCCCAAGGAAACCAATTTCATACTTTGGGCCTCAGGCCCCATAAGAACAAATCTGTGTTATTCTAAGCCACAAAAGCTGCGGTAACTTGTACAGCAGCCATAGGAAACCAATGCTGCCTGCTCACCTTGGCCAGTCCTCGCTGGCCCTGTAGTATCTTCCTGCCACAGGGAATGTGAGTGTTGACGGCGGCTCCTGGTCACAGACAAGGGTCAACACCGGCGAGGCATATGGAAAAGGGTCAGCAAAGCGCTAGCAAACTCCTTTGCTCTCAGGTCTAATGGAGATACTTTTGTCTCTGGTTCAGAGTCACGAGTGTATCTCTTGGTTGGTTTTGAGAGAACAGGGAGCTGATATGAGAAGTGCTCCTAAAACCTAGTAGGTCTCACGTGTGTGAGAGCATTCAGTAACTCTGTTGGTATGAACACAATGTATATAAATACATATACTGCCAGTTCTGTTTTCGTGGAAGACGCTGACTGAAACACCTCAACACCAAAAAAAAAAAAAAAAAAAAAAAAAAAAAAAAAAAAAAAGGCCATCACAGCCATATTAATTTTGATAAAGCAGACTGCAGAACAGGGACCATGATCAAAGATAAACAGCGACATTACATAATGGAAAAAGGTCAATTCTCTAAGAACTCATAATAATCCTAAATGTGTAAAAAAAAAAAATTTTTTAAAAAAAAGAAGAAAGGGGCGCCTGGGTGGCTCAGTCGGTTAAGCCTCCGACTTCGGCTCAGGTCATGATCTCGCGGTCCGTGAGTTCGAGCCCCGCGTCGGGCTCCGTGCTGACCGCTCGGAGCCTGGAGCCTGTTTCAGATTCTGTGTCTCCCTCTCTCTCTGCCCCTCCCCCGTTCATGCTCTGTCTCTCTCTGTCTCAAAAATAAATAAACATTAAAAACAAATTGAAAATAATCCTAAATGTGTACACACCTAACAACAGAGGGCAAAATACATGGGCAAAAATTGACAGAACTGATAAAACAGGCAAATCCATGATTGTGGTTGTTGACTTCATATTCCTCTCTCAGGAACCGATAGATTAAGCAGGTAGGAAATCAGTAAGGGTATAAAGGACCTGAACAGCACGATCCATCAACTTGACCTAGCTGACATTTATACAACACTCCATCTCACAAGATCAGAATACACTCTTCTCAAAAATTCATGGAAAATTCGCCATGATAGACCACATTCTGGACCTAAAACCAACCTGGACAAATTTGGAAGAACAGAAATTATACAAAGTGTGTTCTCAGGCCATGAAAGAATGAAACTAGAAATCAGTAGCAGGAAAATGGCTGGAAGAGCCCCCAAATATTTGGAAATTGAACAGTATACTTAGAGATAACCTTTCAGTCAAATAAGAAATCTCAAGGGAAATTGCAAAATATCCTGAACAAAGTGAAAATAAAAAATCCACCTATCAGAATTTGTGAGATGCAGCCAAAGCAGTGCTTAGAGGCAAATTGGTTGCATCAAACGTGCCTGTTTTAGAAAAAGTGTAGATCTAACATCAGTAACAAGCTTTCATCTAGGGAAAGGAGAGGAAAAAAAGAGTAAATTCAACATAAAGCAAGCAGAAGGAAGAAGATAAAATTAAAACAGAAATTGAGATTAAAATGAGGAAAATATTAGGGGCACCTGCATGGCTCTGTCGGTTAAGCATCTGACTCTTGGTTTCAGCTCAGGTCATGATCTCACGGCTTTGTGGGTCTGAGACCCACACTGGGCTCTGCCCTGGGAGCACGGAGCCTGCTTGGGATTCTCAGTCTCCCTCTCTCTCTGCCCCTCCCCGACTTGTGCTGTCTCCGTCTCTCTCAAAATAAATAAATACATTTCCCTCTTTTAAAAAATGAGGAAAATGATAGAGAAAATCAAGACACAGTAGATCTGGTTCTCTGCAAAGATGAATCGATTTGATACACTTCTAACCGAGCTTAAAGTAACAATCTTAGGATAAGGGAGGGATTTATACCATATTTGTTTTGCGCAGTACCTGCCTGTAAAGGAATTATGCTATTTCTGCTTCCCAGTTCCATAAGTGAATCAGTTAGGGTCTAAAGCCAGAAACTGTCAGTGGAATGTGGTCACGAAGCCTACAGTTCTGGCAACCGCCAGTGGGCACAAAGCTCAGGACAGCTTCGTGGAGAGATCCGGGCGGTGATCCTGAGGAAGGGGCCTGTGTGGCACTGGCTTCCTTCTTGCCACTCAGTGCTTTGCTTTATCTAACCATGCTCTCTTCACAGAAAGGTTTCCTGATTTTCCAAGGGTTGGTCAGGGTAAAGTGACTGTAGTTCTTGAGTTGTTTTATTCTTTTTCATTAAAAAGTAAATACGGAAAACAAGAAGACAGAGAACCCCCATGTGATTTTTGCCTGCCTCTGGGAAAACAGTGAGCGTCCATGTCCTTCCAGTCGGGGCCCCACAGTCAATGCCGGTGGCTGAATTTGCTCAGCGCTGCTCCATAACGAACACCCTCACCCCGCCATCCATAACCACACCACCGCTGGAAACCTTCACTTCTCCGTGGACCACGATCCCTTTCCCTTTCGATATTTTCCAGAAGAGCTTTTACATCGGTGCTCTGCACTCTGAACACACAGTCATAAAAGTCAAAAAAGGAGAGAAGAGGGAAGACCTTGGGATCATTTCCTCCAAACCCTTCATTTTACAGATCAGGGCATTTGCATGGGGAGGGCACAGAAGGGCCTGGAGTCACAGGGCTCCTGACTCCTGCTGGAGCTAGACTCAGCTCACATCCCCAGCTTCCCAGGTCATGTCCCCTCTTTGTTCCTGTTGGCGTTTTCTTACCGCCCCCTCGGGACAGGTGCCTGTTGTACATATTCCTGCCTTACACATATAATTGATCACCAGAAGCGGGAATGGTTCCACCTTAGGCTTCAAAAAGCCCTATGCTTTCCATAACACTAGCCCTGGCTTTACTTTAAATTACAATCCAGTACATGTGGCTGCAGACTCTGTGTCAAAAATGTAGTTCCTTCTTGGTCTGCCATTAAAGTCCAGAAAATCACCTAAGATTTTGCTTTATGCAGCTCCGGGAAAGCTCAGTCTTCCATTTAATGGATCACTGCAGTGAGAAGGGAGGGAGTGCCCAAAGACTTCCACAGCGGTTAGGAGTGTGGGATCTGCCATCAGGCTCCCCAGGTCTGAACCTATGCCCGACACCCAAAGGTGGGTAAGTCGGGAGCCACCTGCTGCCTCTCCCGGCCTCAGGTTCCTCTCCTCAGTAGAGACAACGGTGGATGTTTCCCCGGGGTCGAGATGTGTAACGTGCCTGGGAAAGCAGATGTCAGTTACCAATTCATGCCAATGAATTAGTAAATGTTCATCCATTGGTTATCATCAACCTGTTTTCTGGAAATGCATTTCTTAACAAAAGACATAAACCTGAGGGTGGTTCTGTTGATTTCCTGATCTCCTTTTGCTTTCTGTGGGTCTGCATCACATGGTCTTGCCTGGGAGAGCAGATAATTCTCCTTTAGTGGCACAGCCTCCATGCAACCCGCAGCCAACTAGACTCCTCAGAAGTCTTCGAGGAACTCTGTTACGTCCTGCTGCTTCCGTCGGGGTTTACGTGGCTCACCTCTTGCCTTTCATCCATTCAAAGTAAATCTAATCCCAATGTTCCAACTGGACAAGATTGCACTGGGCTTTCATTCCACTTGCATCACATTCAGTACCTCCTGTAGACTCCCGTCACTGACACTGCGTGGGGACGCCCTCAGCACCACCTCTGCACCACGCAAGACTCTGATTTAAAATGCGGGACGCGGAGAGCCGGTGCCCTCGACGAGGTGCATCCGAAGACTTCCTTTCACACGGACCCAGGATCCTGTGCACAGCGGATCTGCCCGCTCCGTCGGGGACGACCCCTCCAGCTGGCACTGCCTTCCCAGCCACATTTCTCTCTCTTGCCCTGAAGACAGCAGGCAGGACCTCAAGAGCCCCGCTGACACAGACACCTCTGCCTCCAGCGTCCCCCAGCCGAACGGCCCCTCGCGTCTACCAAGAGCATGTGTTCCCACCAGACCTTTGGCAAATGGGAAGGTCTTGTATTTTCCTGAATATATTTTCATTTTACGACGCTTGCATTTCACACCATCTGCTGATCTGGGCACTTCTCATGCTGCCAGTCAGCTAAAATTCTATTTTTAGATGCCAGCTTTGGGCAGACCATGAAAACCCTGTAAGGCTACATTCTCAGAGGTTCTAAACAAAGTGTCTCAAAGGCATCCCAAGACCCCGAGAGGTGGACCAGATCGGAGGCTGAAGTTGCGGAGAATCGCTTGGTAGACAGTCCACGAAAAGAGAAACGAAAAGAGCTGTAAATGAAAAGGATCACGTAAGTGACGCTTATGTAACTGTATCACGCACACTGGTCAGGAGAGCTGACTACCAACAGGCAACCGTACGCAAAACGCAGCGCTAGGGGGAATTCTCGAAAAAGAGTGAACCCTGACAGCTGAGTAAGCAGAGTGCCCGGAGGACCGCAACGGACAGGATGAACATCCTTAAGTGCCTTTTCTCCTAAGAAGGTTCTGATCTTCCCTTAATCCCTCCCTCAACTGGGACTACAGAAGAGAGAGAACTCGAGTTAGGAGCGCAAGCAGGAGGGTTAGGAATCAACGACCCTTTAGTAAAATGTTCAGTCTTCTTTCTTTTTTTTTTTTTTCTTTTTTTTTTTTTTCTTTTTTTTTTTTTTTTAAATTTTTTTTCAACGTTTTTTATTTATTTTGGGGACAGAGAGAGACAGAGCATGAACGGGGGAGGGGCAGAGAGAGAGGGAGACACAGAACTGGAAACAGGCTCCAGGCTCCGAGCCATCAGCCCACAGCCTGACGCGGGGCTCGAACTCACGGACCGCGAGATCGTGACCTGGCTGAAGTCGGACGCCTAACCGACTGCGCCACCCAGGCGCCCCTGTTCAGTCTTCTTTCACCAACAGCTCCGTGTCTTTGTAAAACCGTCCCAGCCAGGGCAGGAGGTGCTGACTGGCACGTCCTGGAGTATTTTCATTGTCCTCTTTGGGACGCAGCAGTCCCCCGCGAGCCGAAGAATGTACTGGCACGTGTGCCTCAATTTCCCAGCCAGTTACACAGTGTGGGAAAATGTGACAGCGTTACAGGAAATCTGAAGCATCCGCTTAAAATCCAGCAATGCTGAGGCATACCCAGGGCACCGCGGAAATCAGACATGGGAAATGGATGAAAATCCTGAGTCTTACCACTAGAGTAGAGACACCGAGATCAATTAAATGCAAATTAACCTCACATTCACCAAGGACTCTCCGTGGGGTGTCTTCTGAGGCTCACTGAACAAGAAGGGAGCTGTATTTCTAAGAGAAAGGCTGCTCTGGAAGTCGCATAAATTTCTGAGAAATAACACGTTGCATTCGGTTAAAAGAATTTTAACAGAGGACATTAAAGGGTTTTGTGGGGGGATACATTATTAGAGGGAAAACTAGATTTCTAGTTATTATTCTAGGACAAGTCTGGCCCAGTGCCTGGTGCTGTAAATAAAGTTTTATTGGAACATTTGCTCGTGTTGCCCGCAGGAGTTCGTGCACTATGGCAAACAGAGTTGAGCCGTTGCCACTGACACCAGATGGCCCGAAAATCTGAAAATATTTACTCTGTGGTTCTTCCCAGAAGAAGACTGTGAACCCCTGTTCTGGATTAACCCAAGCCCTTCTTCAGGGCTCACGGTCTCACCCGTAAGCCCCACTGACAATCTCACAGTTGAACGACTGACGAGATGCGGCATCACGTCAAAGCACCCTCTACATTCTCGATGTGCAACCTGGCACTGTGGATGTCCGCACTGTGGTGGACTATTTAGTGGAGAAACAGCGGAAGCAATCGTCTCCCTTTGTAAATGATTATGAGTCCACGCTTCTGGATGTCAGTGTTACTTACAAGTCTCCGAATAGATGCTAAGGTGCCTGAAGCTTTTTCTTTTTTTTCAACGTTTTTTTTTTTTTTTTTTTTTTTTTTTTTTTATTTATTTTTGGGACAGAGAGAGACAGAGCATGAACAGGGGAGGGGCAGAGAGAGAGGGAGACACAGAATCGGAAACAGGCTCCAGGCTCCGAGCCATCAGCCCAGAGCCTGACGCGGGGCTCGAACTCACGGACCGCGAGATCGTGACCTGGCTGAAGTCGGACGCTTAACCGACTGCGCCACCCAGGCGCCCCTGAAGCTTTTTCTATCGCTACTGTTTTAAATCGAGTCCTTTTGGTAGCGCTTAGAAAGTCCCGGAACGTGGCACTTATTCAAAATGTGTCTCTAGATAGAGCAATGAACCTGCAATTGACATGAATTTAGTAAGTTATCTAAATTGACAAGAACAGATTAAAATTATAACCTGATGGATGAGAACGATACCATTTAATTAAAGCTATTATTATTGTTAAAGAAATTAGTTTTGGAAACTACTTTTTCTATGCACGTCCCATACCACATCATAATTCTCTACAGTTTGGGACATGCAACTGTTGAAGTAACTGATGTAGTGTTTCCCTGGATCCCCTTAAGGTTTACATGATTCGTCCATTAGCTGTTCTAGAAAATCACCATGGCATATTTTGCTGGATGTAAAGTGTTTTCACAATTTTACACCTTGGGAAGTTCTCTCCTAACTTTAAAAGTTGATTATGCAGGGGCGCCTGGGTGGCTCAGTTGGTTGAGCGTCCGACTTCAGCTCAGGTCATGATCTCAAAGCTCGTGAGTTTGAGCCCCGCGTTGGGCTCTGTGCCGACAGCTCAGAGCCTGGAGCCTTCTTCCTATTCTCTGTCTCCCTCTCTCTCTGCCCCTAAGCCACTCACATTCTGTCTCTGTCTCTCTCAAAAATGAATAATCATTAAAAAAAATAAAATAAATAAAAGTTGATTATGTGTGCGTTACTGAAAACTAACAAAAAATAAGCGACAGAGAGCAAAGACCCAGAAAGCCACCAGCTAATGAATGGCTGCCATTTACTGGACACCTGATGTGGGCCAGGCACTCAGGAATTACGTACACCCGACCCCTAATCCTCAGTCCACTGTGTCACTGGCCCTCTTTTACAGATAAGTAAACAGATGGTCAGAGGAGCTAAATCACTTGCTAAAATTCCTACAACCAATTCATGCACAACTGGGATTTGAGCTCAAGTCCTTCTGACTCCAAAATTAAAGCTCTTTCCATTACGCATCATGTGCTGTCTTTGAAAAGGCAAAACGCATTTTTTGTTGTTGTTGTTCTTCTGGGGGATTCAGCAAAAAATATTTTACAAAAGAATTTAACTTCATTTAACTTCTATTTTGCTCCTGTAGCACACAAGGAGGCTTTCCTGGATCTCTCTCTCCCTCTCTCCCCCGCTTTCTCTCCTTCCCTCTCTCATTCCCACTCCCTCCCCCTCTCTCTCCCTCCCTCCCTGTCTTCCTCAATCTCTCTCCCTTCCTCTCTCTTTCTCTCTTTGTCTCTCTCTCTCTCTCTTCCCCCCTCATTCTCTCCCTCTCTCTCCCTCTCCTGCTCGTGGGAGAACACAGCAAAAAGGTAGCTCTACACAAGCCAGGAACAGAGTTCTTCCCAGAATCCAAACATACTGGCCCCCTGACCTCAGACTTCCAGCATCCAGAACTGTGAGAAAATAAGTATGTGTTGCTGAAACCACACTGTCTTTGGCATTTTGTTAGAGCAGCCTGAGCTGACTAATACAACTCATGGCCAGGAATCTTAGAAAAACATTCTATGTGATAATAAAACTCTCATTAGTCTCTTTATCTTTCCTTTGCTTCTTCTCCTTCCTATCTTTGGTTACCACCTTGATCTAGAATCTAAGGCTCAGACATGGCATAGAAGGTGAAACTTTAAGAAACCAAAGAAAAGGTGGAACACTAAACAGTTCCACTTTGACCCACAAAGGTAACATTTCTTCCTTTCCTAGAAATTATCCAGGACACCAAAAAGCAAGGGAAATGCATGTACAGTTTCTATTTTCAACAAAATTAGAAGATCAACGGAACCCCCAGACTCCATGTGGGCGTGAGGGCGACCACAGGCAAGTGGGGCTCAGCGGCAGGAGGCCAAGGAAAGATGCCACGACGGGCCCCTCACAGAGGAAGCTGCTGGTGCCGGACGGGAAGTAGAGAGGGGCCCGCCCAGACGTGGAAAGGCCAAGTCCTGGGTTCGCAACTGTGGGAATGTCGGCAGGAGCCTCCCGCACGCGGTGTGTTCAGGAGGCCGGCCTCCAGAAGGCAGGACCCGCCGGGCACATTATGGGAGGCACCCCAGCTTCGAGGTGTGGGGGTTCTATCAGCGGGCATCTCCCTCCACAGGCTCCGTGCGGTGATCCACCTTTACCCGTGCTCAGTGCCTTCTAGTGTTGGCCATGACAACGATCAGCATTCTTTTTTTTGCTTTTTTTAAGATTTTATTTTTAAGTAATCTCTGCACCCAACGTGGGGCTCGAACTGACGACCCTGAGGTGGGAGAGTCACATGCTCTACTGATTGAGCCCACCACGTGCCCCCAAAAACGATCAGCATTCATGATAACAGTGTTCACATTAAAAGAGTTCTGGGGGCGCCTGGGTGTCTCAGTCGGTTGAACATCCGACTTCGGCTCAGGTCATGATCTCATGGTTTGTGGGTTCGAGCCCTGCTTCGGGCTCTGTGCTGACCGCTTGGAGCCTGGAGCCTGCTTCAGATTCTCTGTCTCCCTCTCTCTCTGCCCCTCCCCTGCTTTCTCTCTCTCTCTCTCTCTCTCTTTCTCTCCCAAAAATAAATAAACATTAAAATTTTTTTCAAAAAAAAAAAAAGAAATCTGGAAAATGGAAAATCTCCCTCTCTCTCTGCCCCTCCCCTGCTCTCTCTCTCTCTCTCTCTCTCTCTCTCTCTCTCTCTCAAAAATAAATAAACATTAAATTTTTTTTCAAAAAAAAAAAAAGAAATCTGGAAAATGGAAAACTAAGTCGAAAGTATCAATAAAACTTCAAATTACAGTGGAGTCGCTAGACTTCAAAAATAAGGGAGTCCAGTGGGCATCTAGGAAGAAAGATTATTTCTGCTATAAAGGAAAAGAAAAGAAGCCTTCAGAGTATCATTAGATTACCAAACAGTGACTTCAATACATTTCAAAAAGCGGAAATAACCTGAACAATTCTCTAATCTCAATGCAAAAACAAACAAAACCCAAGAAACCAAAACCAAAACAGAAACAAACAAGCAAACAACAAAATAAAACCCCCAAACTAGAATTACTACTAGAAACAGAAAGGAAAAACCCTCTATCCCCCGGTGTGGGGGGGACAATGAAGTTTCTCTGTGTCAAAAAATTAAGTCAATCAGCAAGATTATCTAGAAAATAACGATGATGAGCACACAGAAGGCATGGAGCTGAAGCAGGTTTTAGAGGGACATTTATAGCAGGTGAGCACTTCCATAAAGAAACAAGAGGGCAACACAAGAAGTTAGGAATAGAAAAGAAAAAGAAAAGCAAAAACAAAACAAAGCCAATAAAAACTACTGGAAGAAATGAATAAAGAAAAAAACCGAACTAAAAAACACCCCCAAATTAATCGAATAAATTTATCCACAACTCATTCTTTGGAGAAATGAAAATAAACAAAACATTAGCTAGATGAATCAGGAATTAACGGAGAAAGGACAAGTCCCAAGAATAAGAAAGTAACCGGGGAGGAGTAGAAACAAACACAATTACAGAGGTAATTGAAACCATGAAAAGAGATTATCCAACACGGAAAATCGCTGAAACCTTGGATGGAAGAGACTGCATTTATGAGAAAATATCTCTGACAGAAACCAATCCCACAAGAGAAAGTAAATCAAACAGAAGAATGTGCATAGCAAAGTAAGGGCATGGTATCTGGCCTAATGTGGTCTAATCTATAGGAACATTCGAGATGGAAGGGTGCTCACAATGGAGGGGAGCCCTCAGAACCGTCTGTGGCCCGAGGGTAGGGCTGCCTGTTTGCTCTTAATTATGGTCAAAACAGATGCAAAATCTTTCATAAGTTATTGGCCAAAGGAATAAAGCATCAAATTAGATTAAAAAAAAAAAAAAAAAAAGACAATATGACCTACTGAGTTAATTCCAAAAATTCAAGAATGTCCGATATTACACAAGGGAAAAAATCATAATATCCTGCCCACGGGTGACAGAAACTGTCTCTTAATACATTCAAGATCCATTCTTTAAAGAAAAACAAAGAAGAAAAAGAGAAAATAAAACTTCTCTAAATAGGAACAAACGGTCACCTCCCTCAAGTTATAAAACCTACTTAACCCGAAAGCCAACATATTGCTTAAAGGAAAAACATCAATCCTACTAAATAAAAACAAAACAAAACAAAATACAACAGGTAACTATGTCTACTACCACCACCTTAATGTGATTTTTTTATGGAAGTACAATTAGGCAAAACAATTGGGAAGAAAATTAAAACTCAGAAAATGGAAATTCACTTGAAAAGGATGTGATTATATGTCTGAAAAACCTCAGATCAAGTGAAAAGTGACTATAAACAATGAAAGAATTCACAAGTCATCAGAAGAAGCGTATTTACTGAAAACCTTTTGAAACCCTTCTGTCAACCTCTTAAAAAATGTGACCACAGCACCTATTTTTAAAAATGGGCCATTGAGCCAAGGGCAGATGTTGACTTGTCTACCTGCAACCATTCCTCAGGAATCCTTGGTGATTGCCCTCTGTTTTGTTTAAACAAGGGTGGAATTCTCTGATGTTTCCTCACTTTAAATTCTCCTAGTCCTGCTTTATTTCCCTATGTGTTACCATAAATATCTTTTTTTTTTAATTTTAATATTTATTACTTTGAGAGTGTGAGAGACAGAGCGCAAGCAGGGGAGGGGTAGAGAGAGAGGGAGACATAGAATCCAAAGCAGGCTCCAGGCTCTGAGCTGTCGGCAAATAGCCCAACGTGCGGCTCTAACTCACAAACCATGAGATCATGACCTGAGTCAGATGCTTAACTGACTGAGCCACCCAGGTTCCTCACCATAAAAATCTTTTAATGAGGTATCTTCCTATATTGTGCACCACAGAGCTTACTTGTACCTGAGCAGACAAGAGAAAGGGAACCCCACAGACACCGGCTCAGAGACTACTTGGAGGGTCTGTAGCAATCCATGATGGGAGAGGAGACCACAGTCCAACTGTGAGAGCTGGTATCTCTAGTGAGTTCGAGAGAAGCCCCAAAAGCCCCCCCCCCCCACTGTTGGGAACCACAGAACATGACCCTGTTTGAAATAAGGGTCTTTGCAGATATAATCAAGTTAAGGATGCTGCATGAGATCATCCTGAATTCACAGTAGGGCTCTAAAGACAATGACCAGTGTCACTGTCGGTAAGGGACAGAAGGGGAGGAGGTGCAAAGACACAAAGAGAAGGAGGCCATGTAAAGACAGACACATAGAGTTTTGAAGCCCCACCCACACCAAAGAATGCCAAGGAGTGCCAGCAACAAGCAGAAGCTGGAGAAAGGCACGAACGCACTCTCCCTCGGAGCCTCCAGAGGGATCCAGCTCTGCCAACACCTTGGTTTTGATTTCTGTGAGAGAATAAATTTCACAGTTTAGAAAGTGCTGTTGTTTTCAGCACCCACGTTGGTGGTAATTTGTTACAGCAGCCCTGGGAAACCAATACAGTATCTCAGTGGGGAGTGGGAGGAGTGATACATAGCGACAGCCCTGTACAGGTGTGTGTGTGTCTATGACCACAAAACTGATACACGGGATGGCCAGATCCACCTTGTACCATGTAGCTGCTACTGAGTGGGGCAAACTGTAGCCCCCGAGGTTGGTTAGAGAATAAGAGTGGGCTCCTCCAGGGAACAAGACATTACAGAGAAGGATGGCACAGAAGCTCAAGATGTCCTGCTATAAGTTAATACTATAAATGACTCCTTTTGCACTTCTCCCTCTCATTGTTGACAAGGGATGAGCTGTATCTCAGGGGGTTCCAAAACCAGGCATTCCATTAACCTACAGGGGCTCAGATCCTCGGGTATTAACAAACCTTCCAAACTCCAGTTACTAGTGCAGTGTGGGCTTCTAGGACCTCGTGAGGATGAAGCTCACTGCCTTAAGTCTGGTGGGCACACCGCAGGATGGTCAAGCAGACCAGACCTGTGCCCTGAGGAGGTGCAACCCAACCCCTGTCCTACTCAAAACTCCATAGGTCATTTGGGACTGTGATTATTGCCATACTCCCCCAAATATTTTTATTTCCCCTTTCTCTTAGCTTCTGTAAAAGTCATTTAAACTCAGCAAAATGAATAAATGCTGCTGTTGTTTTCCACTATTCATTGAAGGTTAGGGGACCAGCCCTGCCGGATAACTGGTTTTTCATATATACTAGTTCACTGAATCAGCACCAAGGCCAGCAACTGTCTAGGGAAGTAGATGTTCCTGCTGCCATTTTACAGCTGAGAAAACTGAGTAAACTAAAGAATTAGTCCAAGCTCATGTAGCGTTGCAGTCTGGTTCTCCAGGAAGCACATTCTGAGACACAGTTCAGTGGGTACTAGGGAGTTCCCTTCGGATCAATGCCCGCGGGGAAGAAAGGAAGCCAGATGAAGCACAGGGAGAAGCTGAGCTGTGATGAAGGTCTGAGAACTTCAGACAAACCTACAGAAACTCCAGAGCTGCAATGGCCCACCGGAATTGCCCTGAATCAGACCAGGCTAGAGAGACTCTATAGGCCCACCTCAATCAGCCATGGATGTGGGCCATCCTTGAAGAGACAGAACCTTGAGCTGGCAGCTCTGTGAAGCTGAGGCAGCCTTAAAGAATCTAAGAGCCAACAACTCCCCAAGAGCTGGGCAGCAAATCTTTCTCTGAGGGGTGGTCCACCCCCATGTCTACCACACACAGCTAGAAAGTGGGAGAAACGGAATCCAAACCCAGAGCCCATCTGAGGCCAAAGTCCTTGCTCTGTCCACCATCCCACACTCCGCCATGTCAAAACACTCATGAGCTGCTTGAGAAGGGTATCAAAAATGATTAACCCAGCGTCTGGCCAGCAGGATCTCACATCTCCTAGGAAAGGCAAAAACTGATGCACATCATTCTCACAAAAGGCATGCTGGGATTATTGTTGTAAAGACAGAAAGTACATCCCCTCCCTCTGTTCGGGGCCTGCCCAGTCCCCAACGCACTCCACAAACAAAACGAAATGTTTTAAGTATATTACCAAGCAGCCATTATTATTATTACCTGATGTTTCTTGGCGCTAACCATGCACCTGGCCCAGGTAAGTCATTTTCATTTATCATCTCATTTAACCATGTCTGTGGCTAGGAAGAAACTATCATTACCTTCCCACACTACTGGGTAAGTAGCCACATTTCCAGGTCCATCTTTCCTTGCAGTGTCTCCCAGTAATTACACATACATCCTCTCTCCACTGCACCAAATCACTGAGTTTCTTCTGTCTACTCTTCAAAGAGGTCACTTAGAACCAGACCAAAATTCTTGCTCAAGTTAAGCTGTAGATACATTTTTCTCTCAAGTTCATACAATTCAGCAAATTCATTATTCATCCTGCGAGTACAAGTTAGAAGTCCTGTGTCCCCATCGGGGGGCTGATTTTCTCATTGTCTTCTAGGAATTTTAAGGAGCAATTACAGGAGGCTCTGGGTGGCTCTGTCATTTGGGCGTCCGACTTCGGCTCAGGCCACGATCTCGCAGTTTGTGAGTTCAAGCCCCGCTTTGGGCTCAGTGCTGACAGCTCAGAGCCTGGAGCCTGCTTCCGATTCTGGTTCTCCCTCTCTCTCTGCCCCTCCGCCTCTCACACTCTGTGTCTCTCTCACTCAAACATTAAAACAGAAAAATTTAGGGGCGCCTGGGTGGCTCAGTCGGTTAAACGTAAAACTTCAGCTCAGGTCACGATCTCACAGTCCGTGAGTTCGAGCCCCGCGTTGGGCTCTGGGCTGACGGCTCGGAGCCTGGAGCCTGCTTCCGATTCTGTGTCTCCCTCTCTCTCTGCCCCTCCGCCTCTCACACTCTGTGTCTCTCTCACTCAAACATTAAAACAGAAAAATTTAGGGGCGCCTGGGTGGCTCAGTCGGTTAAACGTAAAACTTCAGCTCAGGTCACCATCTCGCGGTCCGTGAGCTCGAGCCCCGCGTCGGGCTCTGGGCTGACGGCTCGGAGCCTGGAGCCTGCTTCCGATTCTGTGTCTCCCTCTCTCTCTGCCCCTCCGCCTCTCACACTCTGTGTCTCTCTCACTCAAACATTAAAACAGAAAAATTTAGGGGCGCCTGGGTGGCTCAGTCGGTTAAACGTAAAACTTCAGCTCAGGTCACGATCTCACAGTCCGTGAGTTCGAGCCCCGCGTCGGGCTCTGTGCTGACGGCTCGGAGCCTGGAGCCTGCTTCCGATTCTGTGTCTCCCTCTCTCACTCATGTTCTATGTCTCTCTCTGTCTCAAAAATAAATATAAAAGAATAAAGAGCAATTACGGATGGATTAATATATGATTAGAATCAGTATCTTTCACAAACTATCCTCAAAAATAAACACTTGGAAAGGACAGAGCCTCAGATCCCGGTGTACTGTGGAACGTGGCTGTGTGGGTAGGTGAACACGTGAGGACAATCACGTGTCCAGATGCCAACCAGTGAGTGTGCCACTCAGCCAACCTGTAATCGATCTATGATGTATCGTATTTGATATGAATCCGGTGGTTTGAATGAACAGAGGGCACACAGTTTTGATGACAGAATCCAGAAGAGGATATAGAGACTGATGAAGGGTGACTGATCAGCATTGTTCGTTTCTCAGGAAACCCTCTTTGTTTCATGCGCCTTTGATCAAATCTCCAAGACAAAAACTCATGGTCTAACAGGGCTTCCTTTCACCTCTGTCCCTTCTGTCCCCTCTTCTAAACAGCCTCACAAATGCTGAAAAATAAACCGAGGTCTCATTCCACCATGACAGTAAAATGATTAACTACCAACAGGAAAGTTCTGTGTCGAGCATTCTTGCCGTTTCACTGTAGGAAAGTGCCAGAACATTCTCCAAGTGGTAGATAGGATGCCCTGCAGCAAAGCGTGAATAGTGTTGCTGTTGGTCACTTGCTCCACCAAAGTCTCCCTGGTGGGTGATGGTGTTGAGCTCCGCCATTTAAAGGTGGGGCGGGGATTCCTGCCGGGCTGGAGGGACAAGGAAGGAACAGGAACGAGGAGAGCAGACATGTGCAGTGCCTTAGATCTGCCTTAGGATTCAGTCACATCAGACACTTTCCTATTTTTACCTCTTTTCCAGGCTTACCCCCATTCCTTCCAAATTATAATGTCGTTAGACCCCATAACTGATAGTTTGCTAAAACAGGATACAGATCCCCCTCCATCGATAGCCAAATGCTACACAAAAGGAACAGTGGTTCAGTGTCCTTTCTTCCCTCTTGTGGAAAGTACTAACATCCTGCGCTTCTCCGAAGACAAGACAGTAGGAAGAGACGTCCAAATTCCCAACAATTAGTCTCCTCCAGAGCCAGAGTCCCGGCAGCTGGTAACCTGCTGTTTTCCTTTTGAGCTTCTCAGATTAGATCCTAAATGCAATTTAATTCCAGACTCCAATATACAGTTCCTGAATTATACTGCAGAAGAATCAGTTATGTAACAAATCTTCATGACTACCGATTATGTTCTTGCCATACGTGACAGACTGTATCTTCTACTTTAGGTCCAAACTAAAATCTTTCAAAGTGTATCTTAAATACGGCAAAGTATCCACCGCATACAGGAATCCTCTACCATTTATCAGAAACAGGAGTAATCCTGTTAGAATAGAAAACCAATAACCACTCCTTAGCTTATCTTCTCTAATAAATATGGGTTCCCAAACAACTGGCTTGTGTAAGTAAATCTGTATTCAAATTAATCCTTGTCTCCTGGGAAAATAAATGATACACAAAATGAAAATCCAGAATGTGGTGTGAATGCCAAGGAAAGGAACATTTAAGAAAAGTAAGTAAGTTTCAAATATAAAATGTAATCGTGGCATAGAAACAGGACTATTTGGCAATTCCTGGCGGGGGGCGGGGGGGTCGGTAGACTGCCGGCAGTGATGTTGACCTACAGAAGTGTGGCCAACTGAGAAGAGAACACAAGTGTATCTAATCAGATGCACAGGCTGTAGGCTGGACCAACACTTGAGTGATGGACTCCCTGCCCCTGTCAGGGAGGCAAGCTTCCTGCCCCGCTGCCCTATCTCATCTCCAGGCCGGCCACCCTCACCCATGGGCGGAAGCAGGACGCAGCACCACAGCACAAGCGGTGATGTGTCATGCTGTTTTCCTAACCTCAGTCTCCCTTTGCCTGGATACAGCCGTAAGCAAAGAAGACACCTACCTTGCTGCTCTCAGAGAATTTTTACTCAAATGTGTGCTACCTTACTGATACAAGGAACCTTCTTGTTTTCTAGTTAACCATGCAATGCTAAGGACTTTTGGGGCTCACACTAAATTTCTGATAGATAAATAAAATAATTCATCCTTGGGGCACCTGAGTGGTTCAGTAGGTTAAGCATCTGACTTTGGCACAGGTCATGATCTCACAGTTCATAGTTTGAGCCCCGCGTCAGGCTCTGTGCTGACGGCTCAGAGCCTGGAGCCTGCTTCGGATTCTGTGTCTCCCTCTCTCTCTGCCCCTCACCTGCTCTCTCTCTCTCTCTCAAATAAATAAACATTAAAAGAAAAAAAATGAAATAATGCATTCTTCTTACATCAACAATGTAAAACTGCTTTTTAAGTTTCCTGATATTTGAGGGTCATCCCAGATATCAGAAAAACTGCTCTTGGACACCCAGTTAGGAAAACAAAGACGAAGTAATTACAGGAAAAGCTGAGCCACTAGCACAGTACAAAATGGATCAGAGAGCAGCTGGAAAAAAACTTCTTCCTCTTCCACAAATAAACTCTGTTCAAAAAGTGTTCTTTTTCTTCCATTCCCTTGCCCCATCCTCTCTCCTCCTGCCCTTCTTGTCCGTTTCCTTCTCTCCTGAATAACTCAGTCCCCAGCCATCAGGCAGAGCAAGGAACATCTGCATCTAGAGGGGACCAGGGAAGCTGAATTCGCCCAAGGTGATAAAGCTGGGGTGGGTTCCAGGAGCCTCTACAATGGGGAAGACACAGAGGCCACAGCCCCGGTTGGGGGAGGGGACACCCTCAGATGGACGTGGTGTCATAGCCTGAGCCAGGGGAGGGGGACAGGTGTTAGGGGAGGGGAATTTGGGCCAAGTGAGAAGACACCTGTGTGGGGGTAGGGGTGGCGACTGAGATAGGAGACTGGTTACACACCGGCATTGATTCAGTAAGTAAATACGTTAAGAATCATTGCAACCGAACTTTTTTCACTATTGGCCATGGAATCACAAGAGAAAGGGAGAACACTGGCATGAAACTCGTGGCAGGCTGGAAAGACCAGTGTGAAGTCATGGTGTCTAATATGTAGGTATATATAAAAGTTGATGTAGATGTAAATGCGTGTGCCCCTTGTCTTGGAGTAGTGACAACCCAGTGGGAATGAGAAGACCTACAAGCCTAGATCTTGCTAAGTGCCACTCTTCACCAGGAAGAACAGGGCTCCTTGGAGAGATGGCAGATTTTAGGGCCAGGGCAGGGAAAGCATGAGATGAGCCTGAAACATCTTGTTGTGTCAGAAAGCAATGAAGTGCTCAAAGAGTGATGGGGACCATCACCAAAGGTGCAGAAGCCAGCCTGAAGGGGCGCCCACTGGACAAGTCTGAGCCCAGACTTGTGGACTCATGTAAGTGGGCTTATAACCCTCTGTATAGAACAGGGAAACACAAGACGGTCTAGACATCAATAAGTGAATAAACCAGGATATCTGCCCGGTTTCAAAGTACCTCCCCACAACATATGCCTTAATTACAAAGAAGAGAAGAGTAATGTCAAAGCGGTAAAGCCTGGCAGACGGCCATCAGACGAAAGACCAACATAAATGATGAGACCCTGAGAGACCGTAATGAGAAGGCACCATCACCTCTGTGTTTCCTGCCAAAGATGCATCACCTGAATCCCTTCATGATGAAATATCAGACAAAGTCAACCTGAAGACCATTTGATAAAATAGCTGGCATGCCATCCTCAAAAGTGTCAAGATCACGGAAGCCACGGGAGGACTAAGGGGTTGCTGCAGATTGAAAGACACCAAGGGGATTAGAGAACACACGGCAACGTTGCAGAACTCTGATCTGGGCCCTTTTCCGTAAAGGACGTTGTTGGGAAAGCCGGATGAATCTGAATCACAACAGCAGAGCCATGTGAATTTCCCAATTTTGATAGTTGCATCATGGTTAAGTGCAATGGCATCGTACGAGATACTGTCTAAAGCATTTAGCGGCTCCGACTTGAGCTCAGGCCATGATCTTATGGTTCGTGATTTCAAGCCCCGTGTCGGGCTCTGTGTTGACAGCTCAGAGCCTGGAACCTGCTTTGGATTCTGTATCTCCCTCTCCCTCTGCCCCCCTGCCCCCGGCTCGTTCTCTCTCTCTCTCAAAATAAATAAACATTAAAAATAATAATAATAAATAAAGCATTTAGGAGCAATGAGACCTCAGACTGGTAACTTATCTTTTGGTGGATTAGGAAAAAAAATTCTCTGTATTAGATTTCGAATTTATTGGTAGGTCTGTGACTGTTTCAAAATAAAAGTTAAAAAAAAAAGTTAGGGATTATACTTTATATTTAAATGTACTAGAAATGCTCATTCATCACTTTCAGTGATTAACTAAATTCCCTCAGTTGGGTAACATATTGTAGCCTGAGACTGAATTCTACTTCAAGGCAAATGCTGGGAAAATAAATGTGCCGAGAACAATGAACTCTGTTAATCAACGTAGAAGGGAATAGGGTTTTCTATGAAGTCGACATCTTGGTTAACAGAGAAGCATTACATGCTATCAGTGGATTGCCAATGTTCCAAAAATAAAGTGAAACATTCTTTTCTTTTCTTTCTTTATTTTTTTTAGAGAGAGAGAAAGCATGAGTGGGGGAGAGGGGCACAGGAAGGGTGGGGTGGGGGCGGGGAGAATCTCAAGCAGGCTCCATGCGGAGCACCAAGCCCAACACAGGGCTCATTCCCATGAACCATGACATCATGACCTGGGCCAAAATCAAGAGTTGGATGCTCAACCAACTGAGCCGCCCAGGTATCCCCAAACAAACATTAACACGGATCCACGCTAAACAAAACGCACTCTGTCTTCAGCGGTTTATAAGGTAGGGGGACACTGATCACCACTCATCAGCAAACCTCTTTCTTCATATGAAACTGACAGCCTTTCAGTAATTTTGCATTAAACAATTATACCATGGCAGTATAACCACCTAATGTGTATCATCCTAATTTATGTACACTTTTCATAAACAGTTATCAATGAAGTGTTTTTCTCCCATCACAAAGCAGTGCTATTTGTAGGTCACACGTCCAGCAGTGGCCAAAGGTGCTTAAATGTCTTTTCCTCATGACTTTGACATTTACCAACGGACCTTCCATTTTCAATCTGTCAGTGTATCCTGCCTTTCCCTGCCCTCGGAATCATTGTGAAATTACTTCTGAAGAAAAGGAAAACTGACGTTCTGTTCTTCTGCTTCCTTTCAATGTTATTCTTACATGGAATCATTTGGAATGAAAAACTTTTATTCTTTTTTGCTCTTCCAGAATTATCCTATCTCTGGCTGTCCACTGATAAAAATTATTTTTCTTTGTGTGTTTGGAAAATTGAGTAAGTGAATGTTTAAGATTACATTCTTTCCCAATTTTTTGAACTTGCAGAAGAAAATAAAAATGCTCTGAAAGAAAAGCAAACTCACTACAGTATGTAGTGACCTAGAATACATCAGATTCTTGACAAACCATTTATTCCCCCCCCCCCCGCTTTTTTTTTTAACCCATTTGATCCTTACAGGCATGTATCTTAATCCTCCTTTCCAAGATATTTTTTCTATTACATCTGCCCCAGCAGACACTGTATTTATTCATGAAGGGGCCAAAGAGATAGGTACAAAATGTTCAGCGGATGTGTTCTAGGGTAACCTAAAACCAGGAAAGTGTTGTAAGCCCTGAAAACAGGCTTGAGTGCCCCCATGTCTGTGTGATGAGGGCTTTCCCGCAGTGACTGTCATAATGTCAGCTGGCTCAGCTGATCACATACCGGTTCCTACTGCAGAAACAGACCCACCCCCCCCCAAGCCCCACTCCAGGGAGACTGGAAAAATGGAATTTATGGGAGAGAGGAGACACATCCCATAAATATCTTCAAGGGAGGCTCTGACATGCGGCGCAAGGAAGTAAAAGCTAGGGCAGAGCCCATACCAAAAGGAACATTTCCCCCGCCTCTTCCCAGGCGCAGCTGCATTGTTTCTTCTTTTAATAAAACACCACCTTCGTTCCTTCCTTTGATCCGTTACTGACGGGTCGCCATCTGGGCCTCGGGTGGTGCCGGCTACTCGGGCCAGTGGCAGGGAATGCGTGCGGGCACGTGGCTTTGCTCCACGTCTGAACCAGTCAGCGGGAACCTGGAGCCCACCGTGCAGAATCGGGGCCAGGGTTCTGACGCTCACCCGGTGCCAGCAAAGGCTGTCTTTCAGACCGCTCCGACTGAACGCCGGGCTTCACAGGAGCTCTAGGAGACGAATGTTGAGAAAAGGGATCCCCAGAAAGCTTTCCAGCTAAGCGGGATTTCCAGACACCCAAGGATAAGCCTCCAGCTCTATGTCAAGTTTCCAAATAAAACATTCCACCGAGTGAACGACAAATGGGTTTCTCAGACCCCCGGGGCTCATGTGATCCAGGTCTAAACCCCCCACTTTCAATGGCAGTGCTGTTCCTAACCAGTTCTCTCACCCTCTGAGTTTTTACACCATGGCTGCATTTCTTAAATTTGATTCTACCAGAGCGTAATTGAACATACCTGTTTCAAGTAAAAACAAGATACTTAGGGACAACTCCAAACCACTGACCCTCATGTTTATGGATGTGCATAGCAGGAAATCAAGTCACTTTTCAAATGCTTTTAACTAATTAAACACAACGGCTTCTTCGAAATGCCATTTACTAGCAAAGCTAAATTTGCTGTCGCAGCATTTGAAAGATTTATTATTATTATTTTTTTTAATGCCCATGGACCTGCCAGAAGATCAGGAAATGGAGATCTTTCCCCCTCTGTAAAGAGAGGGCTTTATCGGATATGAAGGTGGGGGAGAACTATGAATTTAACTGTGTAAGTTATCTTCACTCTAAAAACAGGGTGCTGAATTCCAATGCATAGCAGGAACAGCTTTGAAGCATCCACAGTCATCCGACCATCCAGCAACCAGCAAAATGGAGCGGCCGTCCGCGACGCTCGCTGTTGCTGACTGCTACGTGCTGATACCGCTGCTGGAGGTGGGGTGTGGCTGGCTCCCACTAGCAACACAGAGCCACCTCGGGCACCTGCCGGGTACCCCAGTCGCACCCCGAACAGGTGCACGGCACCCCTGGCACCCAGAGGTGGGGGTTGGGGGCACTGGTCACCCACCTGCCAGACCAGGTGCTCCTTGGCCCCGGGCGTTGCGGACAGGCAGATGCTCAGCACGACGGTGTGGGAGGAGGCCGTGAGCACGCTGGCGATGATGGCGTCTCGCATGTTGAAGGGGAGCATGGTGTATACCACGAAGATAATGAAGAGGAAGAAGGACACCTACGGGAGAAGAACAGGGAGAGTCAGCAAGAGCGCCCGTCCCCAGTGCTTCTCTCCCTTGCCCACGAAAGGCTGCACAAAACGCCGCGAACTGCACCCGTGTAGTTTTGTGTTTTTCTTCTTTAATATTTACTTATTTTTGAAAGAGACAGAGACTAAGCACAAGTTGGGGAGGGGCACAGAGAGAGGGAGACACAGACTCCGAAGCAGCTTCCAGGCTCTGAGCTGTCAGCACAGAGCCCGACGCGGGGCTCGGACCCACGAACCGCGAGATCGGGACCTGAGCCGAAGTCAGATGCTCGACCGACTGAGCCACCCAGGCGCCCCGAACCGCACCCATTTAGAGAGTAGTATTATGAGAAAATAAGACAGCACATTCAAGCAAACCCAATGGATTACAACAAAGGACTAACTCTTGTGAGGGGGAAGAAAAAAATCTTTCTTTTTCAAGATTTGAAGATTTCCAACTTTCATCCCCAGACTACTGCAGACATTAGGTAACTCTGAGCACTCTCTGGATCTGGATGCAAGCTGGTCCCAAACTCCTCGGGTTTAGTATCTGTGCTTCCAAACACACATCTGGATTCCTGAGCTATGTCTCCAACTGTGTCAGGAGATCCCTGGAGGGTGGTCGGGTTTCATCTGGGGTTGCTGATGCAAGAGGATCGAGTGGTGTGGACGTGTAACAAATTGAAACAGCTCGGAGGTGGTTCAGCTGTTATCAAAACCACTTGGCAGGTTCTCCAAAAGTTAAGCCCAGAACCACCTTAGGACCCAGTGATCCCGTTCTTAAGTATGTATCTTAAAGGACTGAAAACAGGCAAACAAATACATGCACACACGTGTTTGCAACAGCACGATTCACAACAGGCAAAAGGTGGAAACCACACAAATGTCCCCCAGTGGATGAACGGACACACGGCCTGTGGCACATCCACGCAATGGGATACTAGTCGGCCAGAAAAAGCAATGACGTACTGAGATAACATGTCTTAACACAGATGAACCCCAAGAGCATTATGCTAAGAGAACGCAGCTAAGGCAAAAGCCCACATACTGTAAGGTTCCATTTGTACGGACTGTCTAGAATAGATAAATGAACAGAGACAGGCAGAAAACTGGTGGCTACCAGGGGCTGGAAAAGAGGGTAGGGGAAGTCACCACCTGGTAGGCGCAGAGGTCCCCTTTGGGGTGATGACAGACTTTCTGGGACGGGATGGAGGCGATGGTCACACAACACCGTGAATGTACTAAATGCCACCAAACTCTTCCTTTTAAAATGGCTAATTGACGTTATGTGAACGTCACCTCAGTGAGAAAGAAAAGCCACAGGAGAGCTTACAGAAAGATTCAGAATGGAAAAGGGAATGGCTTAGTAGGTAACCGAAAAGGCTGTTTTCGTCAAAAAAGCAGCAGAGACAGAAGAACACTGAGGGGGGTGAAAAGGTGATAAATCAAGGGGGGAAAGAGCCAAGGTCAGGGAAGCAGAAGAGAGGCATCGGGAGAGCTCCGCCCCACAGCTCTTCACTCAAGAACAAAAGGGAAGCTAAGTAAGGAAAGAGCTCGTCCCGCGTGCAGAGTGACCCGTGTCGCATAAGGAACCCCAAACCCCAGCACAGCTGGAAAGACAGGGAGACACCATGCCAGCTCTTCTGCGGGGAGTCAGGATGTGTGTTCGCGAGAAGGACCTGGGCACCAGGCGCTGCTCACGGTGGGTCTGAAGACAGCAAGGGCTGCAAGGACACTGGGCCCCCTTCCTGCATGAACAAGGGGAGCCGCACCACAGGTCATGATCAAAAAGTAATGGTCACCATTTCACTGTCCAGGGGTCTGCGGTATAAGCTCCATGGGTACAAGCATCACAGACGAAAGGGCATATGGAAGATCAGGGGCGCAACCTAAAAAGAAATTTGGACCTCTCAAACACGCCCCTTCCTTTTCTCCCAAACACCTGCTCATTGGACAAGCACGTATGAAGTTTCTCTGAGGTTCTGGAGGTGGAGGACAGATGCAGAATCCTGGCTCTCAGGCACTTGAAAGTCACGTGTATCAGCCGTCACTTTACAGCTGATGTATCCGGAGAGAAGGGGTACCCAGCCCCACTCCAGCGAGACACTGGGGTGAAGTCCCTGGGTCATCTTCTCTAAGATCCTGCAAGTTCAAGTGTCTCAGAATAACAGCCAAGAAGAATCCTACCAGGAGTGTGAAAACGAATCCAGGAATCCCCCTTAGGGAGCTTTGGTTGGGTATGGCCCATCTGTTCTATGCCCACTCCTCCTAATTCAGTCTAGTCATAATGGACTTCAGGCCAAAACATATGGGCAAAAGGATCACCATGGCCATACTATTTTGCTGGTAAATACTTTTTTATTTTACCTCCTTAAAAAGACTGTGAAGATGCTTTTCATTCAGGTATTATTATACAGCATTCTACACTTTCTATTCCATATATGGAATGGGAAAAAAATATGTTAGACAGTTTATGTACCAGAACACCTAGTATTGATGGAAAGAAACCAGGCGTTTCTTCAGAGGGACCTTTCTGAGCTAGGTGCCAATCGACCCAAGCAGACTGGGGCAGTCCCCTGCCTCCACTTCCCAAGAAGAGAATATACAGAGTGATTTCTTAGAGCCCCAAATCAGATTTCAAAACTGCTAAGAACCAGCACACGCATTTAAGGAGCACTCAGTGTACAAGTGCCTTCTCCACTCTTCAATAGTTGCATCCTGCTTTCCAAAAGGGGTATCACTGACCCAGAGAAACGGGGAACTTGGCCAATATCTCCCAACCAGTCAGTGTCAAAGCCCAAATAGCAATCCACGGGTTTAATTCTTCTATGTGTTCTCGGTAAAGAGTTTGACCAAGACAAACCTTCCCCTGATAGAAATCCCATGAAGCTGGGATTCATGGGATTTTTCCCCTGATAGAAATCTTTCCTCTGATAGAAATCTTTCCCCTGACAGAAATCCCCTATCTTTCCCCTGATAGAAATCCCATGAAGCTGAAGGTCTAACAGAAGACACACATGCATACAAGACATTCTTGCAAGTCTGACGTGGAAAGACAGCAGCTCTTTCCCCTCCTGCAAAGACAATCACAGGAAGTGCCCGACATCTTGGCTCAGATGCTGAACTCTTCCAGTAAGTAGGACCGATTTTTAATGATCATTATGAAATTGCTAATGTTTCAAGATTTGTTCATATTTCCCTCATTTCTATACGCTTAACTTTCAATTTGTGTTTACAGACAGGTGGTTTATGATAAATGGTAACACACAACAATGAACATTTAACAAAATTGTCAGTTAGAGGGGAGCCTGGGTGACTCAGTCGGTTAAGCGTCTAACTCTTGACTTTGGCTCAGGTCATGATCTCACAGTTCAGGAGTTTGAGCCCCATGTCAGGCTCTGTACTGACATGCAGAGCCTGCTTGAGATTCTCTCTCTCTCTCTCTCTCTCTCTCTCTCTCTCTCTCTCTCTCTGTCTCTCTCTGTCTCTCTCTCTCTCTGTCTCTCTCTCTCTCTCTGTGTGTGTGTGTGTGTGTGTGTGTGTGTGTGTGTGTGTCCCTCCCCCATGCTCACTCTCTCTCTCTCAAAAGTAAATAGATAGATAATTGTGCATGGTCATGGCTTATTGAGAATATTAAATTTACTTCAGAATCTCTACTACCCACCAAATTTACAGGAACTATTTTTAATCCAGACACTGTTATTTCTACACACGGCATTAATGAAAAATCCTATTTCCTACAAGAGGTATTAAATGATTATTTTCAGGGGCACCTGGGTGGCTCAGTCAGTTGAGTGTTGGACTTTAGCTCAAGTCATGATCTCACAGTTCTTGGGTTTGAGCCCCTGCATCGGGCTCTGTGCTGCAGTGCAGAACCTGCTTGGGCTTCTCTCTCTCCCTCTCTCTGCCCCCTCCCCTGCTCACACTTGCTTTCTCTCTCTCTCTCTCTCTCTTTCTCTCTCTCTCAAAAATAAACATTAAAAAATGGTTATTTCAAGTGTTAGAATTGACAATGACAAAAAAGAGCCTCTCTTAAACAACTACAGTTTTCCTCTAATGCAAAAACCTGCAGTTCTTTGAAATTACCGTAACTTTTGAACAGCTTAATTTTGGACAGCTTTAAAACTCTAACATTATTTCAATTATTTTACAGTTCAGCAGACATTTTGAGCTTTGAAAAGGAAGCACATGGAAAGCTTATCTGCATTAACCAAATGGAGAATAGACATTCTGTTTTCCAAATACAATTACTCCTGTTAAGTGTTCATTTTTAGATGACACAATGAATTTTTTTAAAGGTCAATTAAGCAAGTTGTATTAAATCAACTTTGAATTTTAGTGGCAGCATTTCAGGAACAGCATGAGGTGCCCAGGGAGCCTTCCGCAGGCTGGACGAGGAAGAAGAAAGTCAAGTGTGGCTGCAAGCCCCACATAGGGAACAGCCTTCACTTCCTATTGCTTCCAGAGGGCTCTATTTTTCTTTTTAGCCTTCTTTCCAAAGCAACTTCAACTAGGGCCATATGTAAAACCAAAATGGATTTGGCACATCGAAAGAACGTGTGGGTTAAAAGCTCCAAAAAGGCGAATGCAAGCACTTGGGTTTCCATGTTCCCATGGGGACACTTCCATGACTGAGACCCTCCCTGACTGTATCTCTGTCCAGAGGCTGAAGAAAGGGGAGCCACTGGTGTGATTACTGAGACCCTGCACAGACACCTGGATCAGCGTGACATCGGAAGAGGTAGAACTCCTCCCAAAAACACCCGACTGAAGTGTTTCCCTGACCTTAGGCCGCCATTTGCCTTTTGTGAGACATCCACATCTTTCTCTCTGGGCTACTTGAACCTCAAGCGCTGTAAGTTTCAAACCAAGTTAAGAGCTTCTTTGTTATGTTCTTAAACCTATTCCTCTTGCAGGGTAACGCAATCCTACCCACGACATCTTTGTCCCCAACAACCCAGGTGCAAACTTTTAAGCCTCGCCGTTGACAATTCTTCACGTCCACACTCGAAAACAATGTCTTCTTACTTTAGGACCCCAGAGTCTCGCATCTGTTTGTCTGCGCTTCTCCACCCTTACTTCCATGAGGCTTCTCCACCCTTACTTCCCATCTGTTAAATACGCTTCCATACTTTTCTCTTCCTCCTCCCCATCCCCTGACAAGGGAGCCAGAGTGCATATCCTTCCTCGTTTTTGCCTGTCCCACCCCATTCTCCATGCTTCTGGTAATCATTAGGACTCATCACCAAATATTTCTAACTCCCTTCCTTCTGGGAACATAGTACCAATGCAGTGAGCATTTTCTTTTAAGTCAGAGGAAGCCATATGACTTGCTTTGACAAATAAAGTGTGGGAAGAAGACATATGTTATCTTTTGGGTAGAAATTACTGCACAACTTACCAAGCCCCCTCCCCTCCCTGGCAATCATGGAAACATGATGTTGGACCTCCTCCCAAGCTTCGTGTCAAGTGAGGGGCAGATTCCCTCAGCTGACCCACACGGACCTGTATTCATTTGAACCTGCCATAATCCTTTGTGGCAGTAAGCCCCTGGGACCCCAAGCACAGCTTGGGTGGTCCTGACTGACACCAAGCTCATACAACACACACACACACACACACACACACACACACACACACACACACACGAGTTTTACTTATGGACAGATTAGATTCCTTTATATGCATTACTCTGCAATTTGCTTTTAGCACTGAATTATACATCATGGGCATCTTTCCAAGTCTGGAGATGTGAATATATGATTTACTTTTTACCAATTACAAAATATTCCATAGTAACGGATGCACCAGATTTTCCTTGCACTAGCATTTCCTTACTGCTGATCATTCATGGCAAGTTAGGCGCCCCTTATCCAACTGCTGTGGCAATATTCTCATGGATCTCCCTTTCTCCAACATTCTCCTTTCCCTAATCCAGCCAACATACAGCTGCTAGATTCGTGATGCTGAAGACACAGGCCCAGTTAGTTCCTTCCTTGGATGAACGTTTCCTCTGGCTAACCCCTGTGCTCAGAACTCTTCTCTTCAAGGGCCCTCATGGTCACAGAAGAAAGTGGAAACTACATGGGCTGGAGGTCAAGACTCCCCAGACTGGCTTTTCACCTCTTTCTAGAGCCACTTCAAGGACAGACTTTTATCGTCTCTCCACCCACACTCTCCAGCTGCCCCCATCTCATTCAGAGTACAGGTCCTGCCAATGGCCAGCAGTCCCCAGATGTGGCCTCCTGGGGCCACCTCCCCTTTACTCCACCCACTCACTCCTTCCCTCCATCTGGCCTCCAGGGCTGTTTCTGGGGTCTGCCCAGAATGCTCATTCCTGGGTGCTCTGCCCATGACTCCCCTGCCTGGCTTCCTCTCTGCACTCGGGTCTCTGCTCACTGTTACACTTTTAAGCATCTCTGCTCTTTTGGGGGACACAATTCAAACCATAGTATCAAGATCATGCCGTAGATCAGACCAGACTTTCGATTTCAACTCCTTTCCCTCCATTTTACATCTCATACGCCATTTCCACGTGGAGGATAAAGAATAAACTTCACAGTTATTTACAGTTTATGAATGAATCACAAGTCATTTCATACAAATGATTTTTTTTT
The DNA here is from genome assembly GCF_028018385.1 of Neofelis nebulosa. NCBI lineage: Eukaryota > Metazoa > Chordata > Mammalia > Carnivora > Felidae > Neofelis > Neofelis nebulosa. Next base: position 5,731,798 of record NC_080782.1, on the reverse strand, counting down.
TACTTTTTTAAACGGAAAAATTGTTGCAAACATGGAGAAGAGCTGAGGTACCACTTAAGCAACGGTTAGAAAGACACAGAAATGGTCCTAACCTGACTCTACATAGATCTGGTCTTTGACTACCCAGGTCCCTGGTACAAAGTCCGTGGATTTTCAGAGCATGGTTCCCATTTGTTTCAGAGTTCAATGGCAAGCAGAACGTTCCCAGACGTGTCAACAGTAGCTTCAAAGATGGAGCTTCCAGTTTTTCCATCCAAATGGTACCCCAGCGTTACTGTCCTCACGCAGCTCTGCTGTCTAACCCCCCTTCCCCAAGCACACACAAGCAAGCACGATCAGGAAGATAATCAGGATTACTTATGTAAATCGCCATGGTTCTGTTGAGGATACGCCATCTGAGAAACATTTTCTACTCTTTTATGCTAATAGTGCTAAGAGAAATAACATCCCAGTGAACATACGTATTTTATAATCAGAAGACGAGCTCCTCGAATTGTTCTCTCCCACAAATCTCGGAGAAATCAAAAATAGCACAGTGTTGAAAGTACTAGCTTAATTTTCAAAGACAGAGATTTCACTAAAAGCCATAGGAATCATACCTGCTTGACTGGAGCATGAATTGTAGTTCTTTTAACACGGTCGCTTGTTTTAGAATACGACTACAAATGCCAAAGTTTCGCAAAATTTCCCAAGGGAAAGAGGGAATTCTTGACTCTATCGATCTAACTGAGCATTCTGGAAGTAAATTCTGAATATGAACGCAACTTTTCTTTCTGAATGGTACCCTTCCACCTCAAAGGATTGCTGGCTTTGAGAATATCTATGCCACTTACTCTTTAGGAGAACGTACATTTTTGTCTGGAAACAACTAGCAAGATATTTAGCCAGAAGTGTGCTTTAACTTTCCTCTTAAGTTTTTGTTTCAATTCCAGTAGAGTTAACGTACAGTCTAGTATCAGTCTTAGGTGTAGAATTTAGTGATTCAACATTCCATGCAACACCCGGTGCTCGTCACGACGAGTGCGCTCCTTAATCCCCCCCCCCCACCTGTCTCACCCACCTCCCCCCACCCCTGCCGCCCACCTCCCCTCTGGTAACCATGGGTTTGTTCTCTGTAGTTAAGAGTCTGTTTCTTGGTCTGCCTGTTTCTCCCTTTGCTCTTTTGTTGAGATGCAAAATGATACTTATCTTTTCATTTTGATTAGTATTTTCTTTTCTGTTATCGAGCATACTTTCTATAAGGACTGGAGTCACTGCTCCATTTCTTAGTACAAATATCACAACTGTGCAAACAGCCTTTTCTTTAATTGGGGGCCCTCAGTCATACCAATGTTTACTGCTAAGACATCAGTGTATGTCCAGGCTTCTGTGAGTGTCTCTTTATGATTACTCTTTTTAGGTTTATCTTCTTCCCCTTTCCCCTTTTTCTTTCCCAGGTCCTCCCAGTGGGGAGGGTATGCACTTGCACATCTGGATCTATATCTCTATATGTGTGTGCATACACACATACAGAGAAACACATGCATATTATATACATATACACATATACATATACGTACATATATGTAATCCCTGTGTGTGTGTGCATGTGTATCCATATACAGACTTTGGGGAATCCACATATGCCACCCCACTAAAATCCCATCAAACCTCAGCTCTGGTATCAGTTAAGAAGCCACCTCTCCTCCGCTTAGAGACATAGGCTTTCCCACAAGTACGAGTCAAGGGAAGGACTGTCTGCTCCACAGAGGAAGTCTATCTAGATCTCTGACTGAGGTTGAATTCAACACAATGTCATGGATGCTTCCAGATGCTTCTGGAACTTTCTCAGGTTCCATTCTCTTTTCAACCACTCTGGCTTCCCAGGGCCTCACAAGACTTTACACGGGTCTATAGGCTGAGCACACTGTCTCAGTCCTAAGATCTAATTCTGAATTTCATGCTTATGCACCACAGTAGATTACACAAACACAACAGCCAAATCGTCATTAATACTATTTACAGGAAAGCATTACAGAGACTCTAGATCATCAGAAGAGGCTCAGTACAGGGGAGCAATTCTCATTACACAGATTTGATCTGTCCAACCTCCAACCTTTGTCCTCACATTCTCTCCCATCTCACTTAATGAAACTTCTAGTCCCCAACCTAGGAACTATGGTTAATAATTTTCTCTTCCTCGTTCTCTTGATCCTTAGAAGACATCCTGAATCCACTTACCCCTTTCCACCTGGGGCTACACCTCTAGTCCAACTCATACGATCACCTCTGGATTCTTGCAAAAGCATCCGCCTACACTAGTGTCCTCTAGAATGCATTTCCCACACAGAAGTTCAAGGGTTTCTTTTAAAATTGAGACACAATTTACATATGGTGTGTGCGCTTAAGGTGTACAACACGATACTTTCACACACTGCAATACAGTTACCACTTCTAGGTACATATCCAAATGAAATGAAAACAGGATGTTGAAAACTCCCGAGTTCCCTGCAGCGTTATTCACAACACCAAGAGACGGAACAATCTGAGCGTCCATCAGTAGATACACGCATGAAGGTAAGAGATACATACACACAGTGGAGTATTTTTCAGTCATGAGAAGGAGAGAAACCCCACCCTTTGCAACAACATGGATGGACCCTGAAGGCATCATGCTAAGTGAGATAAGTCCGAAAGAGAAGGGCACTGATGATTTGCTGATACATAGGGCACCACGTAGATGTAGAATCTAAAATTTTAAAAAAGCCACCCTCGTAGGAAGAGTAGAACAGTGGTTAGGATGGCAGGTCCGTGGGGAAATCTTCAAGGGTACGAACTTGCAGTTAGAAGTTCGGGGATTGAAAGCACAGTATGGTGATTAAGCAGCAACTCAGTATCACACGCGTCCAAGTTGCTACGAAATCAGACCTTAAGTGTCTTCCCCACAAAACAGGAATGATACTCCTGGGCTATGATGGAGCCATCAGGTAACATGTCACGGTAATCAAAGTGACCTTTTAACACGTTAAGACCAGCCACGCCACTCCCTCTCGGTGTCTATCCCGCCACTGGCTTTCTGTAACACCGAGGATATAAAACATGCAAAGTCCTCATCCATGCCAGCGAGGGTTCCTCATGTTCTGGCCTGACTGACACCTCCAATATCCTCTCTCACCAACTCCCATCACCCACATCCACAGTCCCTCCACACTGGCCTTCTCGCTGGTCCCTGAACCTCAGGGCCTTTGCACGTTCTGTTCTTCTGCCCCTAGCGTTCTTCCTCCACCCTCCCTTGGCTGGCTTCTTCCTGTCATTCGCAGCTCCCCAATTCAAACACCACCTCCCCAGAGAGAATCCACTGATCCCCCTACTGACAATATCACCCCATTCATGCCCTAGCGAATCACCTCGCTTTCAGTTTCTTCGTATCATTATTGGAATCGGAGCGTTTACTTTGATAGTTTTCTAATCCTTCTTTTCCATCTCCCCCCACGTAAATGCAGGCTCACAGGGACAAGGGCTGCGTATGGGTGCTTCCCTGCACCTGAGCACAAGACCCGTCACATAAAAGACCTCCACAGATACTTGCGGAAGGAAGGGATGCAACACAGCGGGGTGCAGTGACACACGAAAGCTGCGAGCAGGGAAGCCCGAGGCGGCTGACCGACAACGAGAGGCGTGTGCTCGGGGAGGCGTTAACCCAAGGGCACTCCCCGGACCTGCATCAATCCCACCGCCACCTGGCGGGTCGCTGGACACCTCTGGTTTTCGGCCCAGCTCACCTCCAGCCCTGACGGGTGACAAAGATACGGGAGACTAGCAGACATCACGGCCACATACTCTTCATTCAAAGACCCACACAAGCTGTAAATAATTGAAACCACTTCGGAGCAAGTAACAAAAACGAAACCCACTTCCCACTGTCAATCCTGTAAGTGTCTGATGACCTCTGGCTGGGTGGATATGTGGGCTCACGGTCCATGCGGCACAGGGGACACAGGCTCCCTCGGCACTTCCCGGTGCTCCCTGGACCAACAATGACCTTGAACTGTCCTTTCCGTTGTGGAGCTCATACGCCTGGTACACCACGGGTACACCTCACACCCGGGCCCCAGCTCACCCGGGAGCTTGTCAGAAATACATGCTCTTGGGCCCTGCCCTGCGTGGATGGATTTGACTCTCTACTGTAATCCTGTTCCGGGGTGATGTGCGTGGGACCCACGCTGATCCACGAAAGGCTGTCATTGGGTTCAATGGTCAGTCACTCGTCCTCTGGTGGCCATCACTGCAGGGAATTTGCAATATTCAAACCAGAAAGACCCATGGGACAAGGGAAATGTATGGTCAAAGTCTGGTGCTAAACACCTACTGAGTTAATCAACAAATCAGTGAACTGCGATGAATAATTTCTTGTCTTTGACCTGGTTACCAGATTTTATTTCTTGAGTCCTCCATGCCAATTTTATTTTTTTTAATAGAATTAATTGTCAAATTGGTTTCCATAACACCCAGTGCTCATCCCAAGTGCCCTCCTCAGTGCCCATCCCCCAGTTTCCCCTCCCCCAGCCCCCCATCCACCCTCAGTTTGTACTCTGTACTTAAGAGTCTCTTATGGTTTGCCTCCCTCCCTCTCTGTTTGTAACTTTTTCCCCCCTTCCCCTCCCCCATGGTCTTCTGTTAAGTTTCTCAAGATCCACATATGAGTGCAAATACGGTGTGGAGGTTCCTCAAAAAATTAAAAATAGGACTACCCTACGACCCAGCAATAGCACTGCTAGGAATTTACCCAAGGGATCCAGGAGTGCTGATGCAGAGGGGCACTTGTACCCCAATGTTTATAGAAGTGCTTTCAACAATAGCCAAATTATAGAAACAGCCTAAATGTCCATCAACTGGTGAATGGATACAGAACATTCGGTTTATATATACAACGGAATACTACTTGGCAATGAGAAAGAATGAAATCTGCCCAGTTGCAGCAACGTGGATGGAACTGGAGGGTATTATGCTGAGTGAAGTCAGTCAGAGAAAGACAGATACCAATTTGATTTTAAAACGAAGACCAGGATTTAAAAAATACATATATTTATTTCCAGTGTCATTTCCACTAAACAAGCAAAAAGGCCCAGATCCACATCACACACCTTCCTCTGTGTGGTCCCTACTCCACTCTGCTGACGGGAAGCCCTCGTGTCACCGGAGAAAACGGAGTTGTCCCAGAGTCACCGGAGAGTATCTCTCAGTCAACCCTTGAAAAGTTCAAGTAGAACCCCATCTTTCTGACCAGGAAAAACATACTTAGAAATCCTGGGAAATGAACTTTATACTATTCCCAAACCTCCTTTATGGCCAGAATTCAGAATAAAACTTGGGGACACCTTGATGACTTCATAATAGAAAAGCGTTTCTACCTCCTCCACAGTTACCTTCAGCCAAGATTTCCCAAGTATCAACCCCGTCAGGATAAAATACGAAAACATTTCTTCAAATGCCTACGTTATTAGGCCAAAGACTATGTTCTTTGACAGAGCTGGGGCTGCAGAGAGTAATGATGAAATCATGAATCACCGCATACCTCTCATATTCCTCTGAAATGTTATTCAGAGTCAGGGAGACCGATGGAACCAGAGGAGAAACAGTAGCTCTCCCTGTGCCTCTTTTCATTTAAAGGAAGTAGGAGGGAGATCATAAATTTTAAAAAGCTTGAAAAAAAGAACAGTAGGATGTAAAAACCCCTACCTCCTCAGGGAACAAAGGCAGCTGACTGTCCGCCCAGCCTTCCGTCTGTTGGGAACCCTGACGTGGTTTCCTTTCCTCGGTCCTTCTCTTCCTCCTGACTCCTGGTCTGGTTCTGGGTATCCACCTATCTCTGCGTGCCATTTTCACCTCTTCGCTCATCATTCGTATTCATGTATCCCCTAGCATTTTTTTTTAACTGTACAATACATAAGGCATTTTATTAGCTATGACAGAGAAGACACTTGAAATGGCTTGGGATGAAGGCCGATTTGCAAACGTATCCATTTACTTCCCTTATCTCCTTCCCCACCTCCTAGTCACATAGCGACGGCAGAGTCCGTCTGTAACTCTGGTGAGTTTAGAGTTAAAAATCGGTAAACTTCCCACCAGCAATCAGCAAACCACCACGTATGAATGTGGACTACCATCTTTGTTGTGAAAGCATTTACGTTGCGCTCCTTGGGCCGAAAAAAATAGTGTAGTGTTTCCCCTTACATTCCTCTTTCCCAGAGCATCGATTCACATTTTGTAAAGATTTGTTTTGGATAATGATTACTTGGCCAAGACAAAAATGAGAACGCAAAGCATTCTTGAATGCTCCTCAGTTAGACAGGGTTTCCTAACATACCAGAGGTGGCAGAATATTCTTCCTCTGTCCACAATTCTTCCTCTCTCCTTGACCTGGCCATGGAAATCAGCGGCAGTATACATGCTCATCTGATTGACTTTGGACTTGGCCATGTGACTTCCTTTACGCAACAGAATATGGGCCGACAGCCTGCCACTTTCTAGGAAGCCTCAATTTACATTTATGCCAGCCCCCTTGGTGTTTTGGTCTTCCACAATGAGGAGGCCATGGTCCAGAAGGACACATCTCTCAAATGGGTCTGGACTGAAGACATACGGAGCAGGATCTGGACCCAACTCAAAGTCTAGAATCTATCCTATCTGTTTGGCACGGTAGGGTCCAGACAAAGTCAGCCAACCCACGGACTGGTTAGGATGAAATAGGAAATATGCCATTATTCTATAAGCCACTTAGATTTAGAGGTTGCTTGCTATTCAGCATTCAGAGCAGAAACCTAACGTAGCCATCCGCCATCAGAAGTGATTTGCTACGGTAATGAAAACCTAAGATACAGGTCATTTCCTTTGGGACTCCCAGGAGTTGTGGCCGTTTCAGCAAAATGGTAACTCGTGGCAAAATAAGTATGGCTTCTAAGAGAGCCATTCACCAAAATGCCCAGGTTCCACAAGGTTTCCAAACTGTGTGATAAAGTCTTTAGAAAGAGCAGAAGAAATGAGAAAAAGTGGGGATGTTTGCCAGAAATATCTCTGAGTAGACAGAAAGATCATCATCCAACCTGAAATGGGTATGTTGCCTAGCTCAACACACATGACGAGATTTATTCACAGGTATTTTCTTATTTTACAATTAGGAAAATCAAGGTGCTGAAGGGTTAAGTATTTTGCCCAAAGTCCTAAAGCAGCATAAAAACAAGCCATAATCTTCTGCTAAAGCTAAAAACAAAAAACATCATTCCACCATAATCCCTGAAGGTTAATGGAGCACGTGTTATTCAAAATAAAAAGAACCTTCAGAATCCATCTGCCCTACTCAAAACAGCTTGTTCCAACACCGGAGTCCCTTTTTGTAAAAATTATTTCTCTCATCAAATGCAAAGAAAAAAACCAGCAAGTTCATTTGGAAGCAATCAGGCAAAATGTTTGTTAGAATACATCCACTGATTTTTTTCTACTTACACGATTAGGAGAAAATAATATGTTCTTTGGTGGTTTTTTTTTTTAATTATTATTTTTTTTTTCTGAATGTGATAAACAGCTTTCTCCTTTCTGACCTCAGATTTTCACAAGTGACTCCAAGGACACGGTCGTCTCTCAGCGGCCTCTTCTTCGAGCGAAACTGAATGCTACAATCCCACCCTCCGTGTGAAGAACTTCCCATCCCGCATTACCGTTCAGATAATAGTAACTTCACTCTCATTACCGTTCACATTTAGATCATACAGTACACTGCCATTAACTCAGCATTTATTCCGCAGTCAAGTTCAAAGACAGTCACAGGCCGAGGTAGCCAGTGCTGTAACACAGACTTCTGTGCCTTCTGTCAGTAATCCCAGGGATCACTTAAAATAAGATACCCTGACAACCCCGAAACTGAGTTAATCAATCAAATATGACGGCACGCCGGCTCCTTTCAAACGAGCTGTTCGGGCAAAAGTAACCGCAGCCTTAATTTGTGTTTATCTTTTTCTTTCAGTTCTTCCACTCTTACCTCCATCCCTGAAGGAAGTGGGATGAGGAGATCTTCACTGCCTGGGTTCCCAGCATATAATCACACAAGTTTTCCATGTGTTTTTTCTTTTAAATTTATTTATTTTGAGAGAGAGAAGGGGGGGAGGGAGGAGGAAGAGGAGAGAGAGAGAGAGAGAGAGAGAGAGAGAGAGAGAGAGAGAGAGAGAAAATCCCAAGCAGGCTCCGCGCTGTCAGCACAGAGCCCGAAGCGGGGCTCGAACCCAAGAAACGTGAGAACGTGACCTGAGCTGACATCAAGAGTTAGACGCTTAACCAACTGAGCCACCCAGGCGCCTCATGTGTTCTTAACCTTTAAATCACAGGCACATCTACAGAAACACCTAAGAATATTCAGCCCTACTCCGCGTATGAACAAGCCATGTTTTCCCGGGTACTTACTCTGATCTTATTTTGCTTTATTTTTTGGCACTCCTCTAGTTGCTTAGATATTTTACTGAAGGCTTAACACCATACGAGGCTGACTCTATGGTGAATGGATTGTGCCGTAAGCCAGAGCCACCTGATTTCTACGTATGTAAAGGGAAATACGTATGAAACTATGTGAAAACAGGTAGACTAGGTTGAAGAAACAGTGTCCTGGAAAATCACCTTGAATATCCTCTTAGAAGTGCAAAAAAAAATTTCCACAAAGTAAGGTCCTCATAAAAAAAAAAATTTAGATGTTATATAAAAGTGCTTTTATTTATGTTCACTGTTTTGGTCTTTATGAATATTCATGCCTACATCCTTTTGAAACATTATATTTATTTCATTTGAAAGGCCAGTGCTTCAGAGGAGAAAAACTCATGCAGAGAAAATAAGTGAACTATTCATCTAAAAACAAATACTGTTTGGGGACTCTGGTTTAAACTTGTGAGTCAACATCTACATAAATCAACATTCAGTGGAGGAGTGTGTGTATACAATGGGCTCTTAATACAAAAAGACCCACCAAATTCGAAATGCCTTTGTCTGCCTTTTTTTTTTCTTTTTCTCATTCTCAAAGAGGAAAATCTCAAAAGGAAGAATGCATCTCCTTGAGCTGTAAAAATGAATTATTTTAGTGTTTGCGTTGGCTCCGCGGGGCTTTCAGTTCTTGGATTACACAACTTCCTGCCACAGTACCCAATTCCAGCTCACCAGCAAGACGCTCACCCGGGTCCCTCGTGTTCTCCTGTTCTACTGTACCAACAGTCCTGTCTCATTTATCTGGGGCCCTAAGGCTTGCGCAGGATGCGGTCTTCCTCAGTATCACTTTAAAACCTCAGGGTTATTACGTTTTGAGCCTATGGCACTCACACTTTCACGGTAGGTACCAGGCTATTGAAAGAAACATGATCCCACCCCCGCTGTCATGAAAACCGGGAGCAAACCAGACATCCTCACAGGCTCCGTATCACTAACGTCACTGCAAGGGCAAGAAAGTACCGTACGTATGATATTTATTTCTAAAGTGCTAATCCCACTATCACTACCTAAATATTAATGAGTACATGTAAATTCCCAACCACAGAGGCAGCGCGGTCTCAAGAGCGGCGCTCGGTAAACAAAAGTGGGGACGTGCACACTCCGCACGTGTTCACGGTTCTATCCCTTCGAACATGCCTATGTTAAGACAGACGCAACGGCTTCTAATTAGAAGAGATACGTGATTCTAGATTCTGCGCAATTTCCTATTTGAGCTTCGTGTTTGGGCCCATTTTAGTTGCATTTTTCTGTTGCTGGTTCATAACTGACTTCAGGGCTGTCACCTAATGGCGGGGTCCCTCCGTCTAACAGGTGCCCCTAGACACACAGCACACCTGGAGCACCATGAAGACGCACGGCGAGGTGAAGGGCATGAAGTCAGAATGCTGAGGCCGAAACTGCCTCCAGAAACCTACCGGATGGTGCTCGCCAGCCCAGGAGCTAAGGGAACTGAGCCAGACCATCACATGACAGCACATCTACGGCAAGGGCATAGCCCCAACTTTGGCTCAGCTTGCCTTCCAGGGACTCTCTCGTGGTTTACAGATGCCCTTGAAGGGCACACACGGCCAAGTCAATGCGTGTTCACGCTGTTCTTCTAAAATGTCTGTAGTTTCCCTCGTGCTGTTCTCGCTCCTTGAGACACCATAGCTGCCTTTGTCTAAACGGGTTCAATTTACTACTGACCTTCAAGGTTTGTCTTTCTTCCACTGCTTGGCTGGGCTTCTCGGGGCTGGAACCATGCTCCCCCTTGGTCTGCATGTTGATAATCATCAAAGAGCCCACATAACTCGTGAGAGCCCTATGACGCAGCGCTGTTTAAGGGAGAAGGAAACCGAGGCCACGGAGACAGGCGGCCCCTTTCCCAGGTCCACCCTGTCATGTGGGGTGAAACCCTGGAGGGCTGGCACCACAGCCCGCACTGCCACACTCCCCCCGCTGGCCTCTGAGCTCAGCCTTCAACTTCCGTGTGGTCACTAAATTGATAGGACTTGAGCAGTAAGGCCGTCTAGCTTCAAAGTTCATGTGGACTGGGGCGCGTGGCTGGCTCAGTCAGTAGAGCATGTGACTCTTGATCTCGGGGTTGTGAGACTTAAAAGTATCTCTTTGAATTTCTTAAGGTAGAGATTACTTAAAACCTTTAAAGTTCACATGTATTAGCAACCACCAGGAAGATTAAAAGAGGTGCATGTATGTAAACGACTGGTTTCTCGTTGTCGACTGTTCGCTTGTTGGCTTATGTGTGCGTCTTTTGCGACGCATTTTAATTACTATTTTGCACGCAATTTTTAAATTGGTAATATCGAAGTATAACTGACATACAATGGCTTTTTTGTTTTAAGTTTATTTATTTATTTTGAGACAGAGAGAGAGCAAGGGAGGGGCAGAGAGGGAGAGAGAGAGGGGATCCCAAGCAGGCTCCGCACTGTCAATGCAGAGCCCGACCGACGCAGGGCTCGAGTTCACGAACAGTGCGATCATGACCTGAGCTGAGACCAAGGGTCAGATGCTCAACTGACTGAGGCACCCAGATGCCCCTTGACAAACAATGTCGTATCAGGTGTGCGACGTGTTGATTCAACAATTCCGTTCATCACTCAGGTAAGTGTGACTACCATCTGTCACCAACGTTATTACAATATTACCCACTGTATTCCTGATGTTGTACTTTGCATCTCTGTGACGTATTTATTTTACAACTGGACGTCTGTCCCTCTCGATCTCCCTCCCCTACTTCACGCCTCCTCTCCACCCCATCCACCGCCTCTCTGGCAACCACCAGCTGTCCTCTGTGCTTCAGAGTTTGTTTTGTTTAGATTTCACATCTGAGTGAAATCATACAGTCTTTGCCTTCCTCCGTCAGACCTACTGCACTTAGCATACCACCCGCAAGAGCCATCCGTGTTGTCGTAACTAAGTTCTGTATTCCACAACCAACTGCACACTTCTCAGATGCTTTTAAAATCTCAGGAGGAGAATTTTAAGAACAAGGAAAAGCACTTATGACAATGTCACGAACCCAGCGGAAACCAAAACACAAATACTCTGGGTACAGAAGGGAACCAACGGGATCAGGTGTCATGGTATTTACTCGCCCATTAAGCAATGCTGACCAAGCACCTACTGTGTGTCCGGCTTTGTCCTCCGCACGGGATACAGTGGAGAGCAAAGAGAGTGGAGTCTGGCTCCACAGGCCCCAGATAAACTGGCTTCCCTGACCAGCGGGGACAGGTGCTTATAGATGATACTCAGGGAGTGCCAGGAAGCCCAGAAAAAGGACGGCTTTATCCTGGAGAAGAATCCTCCAGGGAGAAGGGCCATGAGAGCAAAGCCTGGACATGATGCAGATTATTCACATAAAATGATTCCGGCTTACTGACCTCCAAATACGCTGCATCATTTCCATGGTGCCAAGCACGAAATATATTACCACGTGTTGGTAAAAGCCCATTGAAAACCAGGGTCATTGACTCTTTTACTGCAAAGCTTCTAAGAAGCTGCTAGAGAAATGAATGGGTGAATCACAGCGGAAGAGGAGCTGTAAAACTATGAATCCATAAGACACGAGCACTCCCCTGAACGGTCTCTAACGAGAGTATACGTGCATGGCCTCCAAACTCAGTTTCCTGTATCTTTAGCCTCTCCAGTTGATTTCTGAGAACTGCATCAGCCCTGGAGGGCAAAGAATGAGACCGGAGTCAGAAGAGACAGTGATGCAGGGGAGGCTGCCCGAAGCCCGTGCCCTGGCCAGGCAGCTGTGGGAGCTCTAGGTCATTGAGGTGCGAGAGGCAGCGTGAGACGATAGGTCCGTTCTTCCCTCTCTGTCCCGAGGGAGGGTTGACAAGAATGCCCTGGGCAGGGGCTTCTGCCTGGCCTCACCCCTGGAGCTCTGGTGGGAACTAATTTGGGGATGGCCACAAAGTAAACTGCGTAGTGTGATCAGGAAGAAGGAGAGCAGTTCAACTCCAATGAGCTGTGGGTGGTCCTGAGCATGAATGACAGTTTGGGGAGTTCTTCTAATTATTATCGCTGGCCATCAAGAAATGTAGATTTAGCCTCCGTTCTGTGATCACATGTACATCAGGAACCAGAGAGGGGCTTTTCGTTCCTCCAGCAGCCTGGTCCTGTCTCCAGGGAACAGTTACAAGTGTGGCTACGCCTAGCTTCTTCTCCTGGGTGCACCCACCATGCTGAAGCTGTGTCCCACCCAGTGAAGGGTGCCCCCCCAATGTAGGAAGGGACTCTCTGTGCCTGGCTCAGGCTATCAGTAAGCATGAGGTCAAAATGTTACAACACTATAACTGATGTCCCATGCCTCTCCCCTGCTCTGGGCATCTTCAAGCCAGAGGACCAATCCTGAGAGCTAAGGGTGCAATCCAAGACTATTGTTGAGATTGGACCCGTTCTGTTTTGAGCCCACTTTTCAACGTTGCTTGGCCTAGAAATCTACAGCCTGCCTGCAAGGCCCACAGTCTTTTGGATGGTACCATTTTGTTTTTCTTTTGGAGGAGAATATCAAGTTGTTTTGTCCCTGGATGAAAGGGAAACAGACCTCATCATCTCTGGATGAGGGGGCGTAAACATCTGCTCGGATATCACCATCATCCCTCAAAGTCTCTCACCAGCCACTTTGTTTCCTAAGAATTTTCTTGAATTTTTGTTCTACCTCAACACTACTCAATTTCTTCTCAAACCCGATCAGATTATTGAAAAACACAGCATTTTAGCTTACATTCAAAAAGATCCATGATTCTGACCAAAAAGCATCGATACCTCAATGAGTGAATTTCTTCTGTTGGATAACAGCGTCATTTGATAGCTCAGAGTTGCTGATCGTTTGAGATTGTTCTATGCTTAAGTGTTTCCACTGAGTTTCCACTCTGCATGTACGGATGGTCAGGACCTCCGAGGAACCAGCCAACTGTGACATTAGCTCGTACATGCCTTTCCTCACATGGAAGCCGATACAAGCACCGAACAGAACATCACACCAAGATCCTCAGGAGGAAGTCCCATAAGGGAAGAAAATGGGGACGCTCACTTTAAAAAAAAAAAATTATTTCTAACGGGCTATTATGTGTGAATCAAAAATTTATAAAAAGATGTTGAAGGTTTTCTAAAAGAACAACCTAAAAGTAAAATTCCTTAAAAGTAAATTTCTTAAATGTTACCATTCCAACTACTCAGCTCTCTCAACTTAGACTGCTTACTTCAGAAAAATGTATTTACTTATTAATTAAGCACGTGTTGATAATTTTCAAATATCCTTCCACCTCAGACCTAGGGTCTAGAATTTCTCCAAGGATCCCAGGCTCCTGAAGGGAAACGGTACTTAGGAATGAGGGACTGGGTACCAGCTATGACTATTAATCCATTTTTTTTCTGGTCACTCTCTGTAAGCACAGCTGGGAAATACACATGTAAATATATCTTATAAGTCACACGTTCATGGGGATCCCTCCAATTTGAACCCACGACCGCATCATCCTTCCTCACTGCTCAATTCATATGTGTGTCTCCCTTCTCCAGCAGTAACCCTAGTTTCTAACATATCAATATGTTTTTTCCCTCCCTCGATACATACTCTTAACGCGATCTTTAGAATCATTGTATCTGTACAATTGCCAAAAAACAAGCCAAGTATGGTCCAGGATGTATTTCTGGTCTTTCTGTTCTTAGAAATTTTCTGTAAAGATTATACCGCCGTAGAACTGTTTTAGAAGCTACTGTATTGGGGCACCTAGGAGGCTTAGTCAGTTAAGCGTCCGACCTCACCTCAGGTCATGATCTCCTGGTTCGTGAGTTCGAGCCCTGTGTCAGCTCTCCTCCATCAGTGCGGAGCCCGCTTTGGATCCTCTGTCCTCTCTGTGTGCCTCTCCCCTGCTCACGCTCTCTCTCTCACAGAAATAAACATTAAAAAAAAAAGGTGCTGGTATTAATTTGCCTTTCTGTGTAACTATCAATATGGTATGTCCTGAGGTTAATTTCAGAGTTTGATTTTTTTCTGCCTTTCCAATTTAAGTTAACTTTTGAATACATACTTTTAGGAACAATATTCAAAACAATAGATAAAGGAACACCCGGAGAATTTTCATGGATGAACCCACTTCAGACGAAGATAAATCTCTATTATAGGGGGTCGCATTTAATTTAGAACTCTAAGGATCTACTTCACCGATTATTTGGTTTGGATATTGTTTTATTTTTTTAATGTTTGTTCATGTTTTGATTGAGAGACGTGGGGGCAGAAAGAGAGGCGGACAATACGAAGCAGACTGCAGGCTGTCAGCACAGAGCCCAACACTGGGCTGGATCTCACCAACCATGAGATCATGACCTGAACCAAAGTCGGACGCTCAACTGACTGAGCCACCCGGGCGGCCCCTGGTTTGATCTTATTTTAAGTCTGTTTGTCTATGTCTCCTTGCGTGTCCTTTGCCTGAATGACAAGCTTTTGCTTCGTGCAGATGGTTCTTTTCTTATCCAATCTGGTCTATTACCATAATAACATCCCCCCCCTCTTTCACTCTGCCATTAATTAGTGTTACCTTGGCCTCTTCCCCTTTGTAAACTTCTTAATAATCTATTTTTTTAGGACAGTTTTATATTTACAGAAAACATAGTACAGAGTTCCCATACAGCTCACACCCAGTTTCTCCTAATTAGCATCTTATAATAGATTGGTAAGCATCTGTTCCACTTAATAGACCAATATTCTTATAACACTGTCAACTAAAACTCAGAGTTCACTCAGATTGTCTCAGTTTTCACCTAGTGTCTGTCCCCCTTCTGTTCCAGGATCCCATATTACATTCCTATGTCCCTTTTCGGGAGGCACTTACTGAGACTTTTTCTGGTTTCTGATGAGCTTGACGGTTTTGACAACTACTAATAAGGCATTTTACAGACTGTCCCTTGGCTGAAACTTGTCTGGTGTCTTCTCATGATTTTGCTGGGGTTATGTGTGTTGGGAAGGAGACCACAGAGGTGGACTGTCATTCCCACCACATCATATCACAGGCAGGTGCCATCCACATGGCTTACTGGTTGATGTTGACCTTGATCACGTGGCCGAGGTCATGTCTATCAGCCTTCTCCACCGCAAAACCACTCTCCTCCCCAACCTCCGCACACTGCCCTCTGGCAAGAAACTACTTCGGGCAGCTAACACCTGAAGGGTGAGGAGGAGGCTCTTCTTCCTTGAAAGCAGAATATTTACATAAATGGTGTGAAATTCACCTGCACGGGAGAGGTGACTACCCTTCCCCATTTCTTTATGCATTAAATCATTTCTTTAAAGGAGTGTGGATTTATGAATGTTTACTTTATATTGCAAATTATAATCCAATACTACTTTGATCTATTTAGGTGTTCCAACTGTTGCCGTTTGGAGAAATGGCCGATTCTAGCACTGGGGCAGGAAATATAAGGATAAGCTTTGAACCTCTTCATGGAGCAAGTAAGTGCATAACAAGGACAATACCCCACAGTGACAGGTACATCACAGGGACACAGCAGGAGAGAGCAACAGAGCTCTCAGCCTTCAGCCTTCTGAACTGTTGGAAGTGTGTCTCTTGTAAAAGGCACGGAGTTGTGTTTTATTCTGTGAGCCAATGTTTTTCAAAAATGTAAGTAGGTTAAGCCCATTTGTATTCAATGACATGACTGCTAGGTTATAATGTGGTCAAACAGTTTATGTTAATCTTACTGTGTATATTACATTTACTGGAGTTCTCTATTTATATGGACATTTTTCTTTGCTTTTTCATTATATTTCTTTGTACTTACAAAGGTTTGTATTTTTGTTTAAGTGCTAGCTGCTACACACACACACACACACACACACACACACACACACACAGCCCTAGTCCTTCTTTTCCTTACTGGGTTAGGTGTTATTTGCTTTGTCACCTTTAAATTATGTCCCTTGACTCTCTTTTATTAACCTAAGGAACAATCAAGGATTCATTTTATTTTCCCTTTTTTCTCTTTCTTCCCAATTGGTGAACCTTTCATTAAAGAGTGACATCCACACAGGAGTGCAAAATTCCTAATTGCACAGCATAATGGATTTCACAAAGCAGACAATGTTATATAATCAGAACCCAGAACAAGAAACCGAATCGCAGACATCCAAGAAACCTGTGTTTGTGTCTCCCCTCCCCCACCCAGCAACTGCATCCACAAAACTAACCATGATCTTGACTCCAAATGCCATAATTTAATTCTGGCTCTTTTTAATCTGTATATGAATGGACTCCTACTGCATATATCCTTTTATATTTGGCTCTTCCTGACCAACACCACATTGGTAGGATTCATCCATACTGTCGAGTGTAATCACTGTGGTTCCCGAATTCTCCTTGTTGTCTAGCAGATAGATCACTGTGTAAATATACCGTAATTGGCTAATCCTCTTCCTCCTAGTGGACATGACGGTTGTTTCCTTCCAGTTTTAGGCTATTACCACCAAGGGCTGTTAAAATCATTCTTCTGCATATCTCCTGATGAATACGTTTATATATTTTCTAAAATAAACTGAGTGGAACTAACGGCTGAGTAGTGAGTTATGCATGTGTTGAACTGTACGAGACCCTCACTTGCTGTTTCCCAAGCGGTAGAAACAAGTTACACCACTGAAAGGAGTGTGTGAGAGCTTCATCGGCTCAATATCCAACCCACTTTTAAGATGTATTGTATCTGTTCAGAAAAGACAACATTTACGTAGACTGCTGTTCCCTATTTGTCTTCCCTTTCAGGTTACTCTTAGTTCTACAGACTATCCATAAAGTTTGGGAACAGATGAAGTTGTCTTGTTATTGTTGTTTTACAGAATGCAGATGTCCTAGCAAACACTGTGTGTGTTCACCTGTGCTTCCAGAGGTCATGGCTACTATGCAAAATTCAACATCCTCAGTACATATCATCAGTCCTGTTGCCTATGTGCCCCAGTCACCTTCTCCTAAATAAATCTTGTCCTTTAACAGAGTGCCATGAAAATTATAGTCTAGGAAGTGGCAACTAGTGCAATATAAAATAAGAAAGTGTGCCAGAATTAAGTTATTTCACTAAGGACCTTGTTAAGCTCAGCCAAACTTTTTCTGTTGTTTTGTAAATATGATTTCTTCACATAAGCAAGTGGTGCATTGATCTGCTTTCTGGAATGGCTCCTTACCTCGCCATGAAACAACACAGAGGGGTACTGCTCTAGACGGTTCCTCGGGAAGGATTCATGAGTACAGGATTATTTAGGTTTTTGGTTCTTGAATGACAGTTTGGCTGGGTATAAAACTACAAGCTCATATAAAAATATATCCTCGAATTTCATAAATTACTGCTCCGTTGCAGTCTTGCTTGGTATGTCAACATAGTGAATTCTGGTGTCAATCCAATTTTCTTTTTTATAAGTGATGGATATGTTTGTTCAGAAACACTGAGGCTGTGTTTTGATCTTTAAAATCTAGGAGACGTCTCAGAAACATAGTGGCATTGACCAATTTAGGTCAATTTTCTCAGGTACATGGTGGGCCCTCTGATGTCTTCATTAACTTCCCCCAGATTCTTTAGTTTTTAAATATCGGGTCTATGTCATCACATTGCTTATGTCTTTAGGGATTGCAATTATACGCATGTTACAACTTTTCTGCCTATATTTTATGCCTGGCCTCTCTAATCCTTTTTACTTCTTCATTTCATCTTGGTTCTCTTGGATAATGACCATTCTCAATTCCTTTATATTTGTATTAAATCTATTATGCCCTCTAAACCTTTGTCCTTTTCTTCAAATTCTTTTTTTCTGGGATAAGTCAATTCTCGTTTTGTAGCTCTCTGCTGTTATTATCCATTTTTGTTCTGAGTTTCTGAATTTCTAATTTGAAATTGTTTCAATTATCTGTAAGTGTTTTAAGAATATGAATTAGCTTGAAGTGATGTGTTACATTTTTCCTTTTTTGGTTTTATGGTTTGTTTTGGGGAGGGGGGGTTCTCCATTCTCATTTTCTGACTTCTTTGAGAAGCTTTGTATAGATGTTGCTCATTAGAAGTGTTTTTTAAATCCCTGGGCAAACAATACTCCACACGTATGTAGGCAGGAATGAAGGGTACCTTTTTCTTTTGATATAATACACTTTCTTTGATCAATGGCTCCTTGGGAGGGAAATGAGTGGGTTCTTATTTTTTTTAACTCATAAAGTATTTTATTTTTTATAGCTCTATGGAGATACAATTGCCATATAGCACTGTGTAAGTTTACGATGTACAGTATGGTAATTTGATATACTTATATATTACAAAATGGTTACCCATACCATCAGGTAATACTTCCAGCTCTTGTGTACTGTTGGTGGGGATGTTAATTGGTGCAGCCACTATGGAAAACAGAATGAAGATTCATCAAAAAAACTAAAAATAGAAGTACTACATGATATAGCAAGCCCCCTTCTGGGTACATATCCAAAAGAAATGAAAAAAGGATTTTGAAGCGATATCTGCACTCCCATGTTCATTGTAACATTATTCACAATAGCCAAGATCTGGAAACAACCTAAGTGTTTGTCAACAGTGTGTGTGTGTGTGTGTGTGTGTGTGCGCGCGCGCGCGTGTGTGTGCGTGTGCATAATGGAATATTATTCAGCCATGAGAAACAAGTAAATCCTGCCATTTGCAACAACATGAGGGCAATATGCCAAAGAAATAAGTCCTAACATAAGACATACGTGACATATAAGACAGATACAGTATGATCTCACTTTTTCAGAGAAGCTAAAAAAAGCCAAACCCATCGAAACAGAGACTGGAATGGCGGTTACCAGAGGCAGGGGATTGGTGGGGAGGATAGGGAAATGGTGGTCAAAGGGTAGAGGCTTTTAAGACGAATAAGATCTGGGGATCTCCTGTACAGCATGGTGACTACAGTCAATACTACATCGTATTATATACATGGAAGTTGCTAAGAGAACAGATCTTAAGTGTTCTCACTACCAGAGTAAAAGGGTTCTGATTTCTCATTCCCTGGTTTCTGTAGGACTTTAATTTCTACTTTCATTTTTTCACTTCCATCACTTTGCATCCAAGGAATGCCCCATCCTTCTCTCCATAAATGCTACCCCTGCTCCTATGAACTTTCAAATTGTCTCTTTAAATTCTCTGCAAGTCAGTGTTTTGATCCCTCAAGGTTCAAACCAGGCATGAGAGAGTGTTTCTCTCTCTGAGGATGATTGTATGTATTTCCCCCACCCCCGTCTCTGGGCTGCCACCAACCTCTCCTGCTTTCCTCCTGGCTCCCGTACCTGTCTCTGCGGGTAGTTGATATATGAAAGTCCCACCGAACAAATTACATAGGCAGTTGTGAATTTTTGTTTGTAGGAGAAATTTACACTTTTGGGATACGTTATGAATGGTTTCATTTGCTCTCCTTATTGATGAGAATATTATGGGAGGGAAATGTGGAGAAATTTAGATCATGTGGCCAGTGTTCTAAATGAGAACACTGACACCAGAAATTGTAATTTCCTGTTTTCATCCCCAAATGATTAGCTAACACTTTTTCTGAAGGCTCAATTCATTTCCTACTGATGTGAAATGACACATATATACTTGTGACTATTTCTGTTATATCCATCTGTCTATTTTTATTCCAGAGGCCTAATCTTTTAATTATTATAACTTTCACACATTCCAGCATCACAAAAATTCAAGTAACCATCTCCAGATCCTTTTTATATAACTTCTCTGGTTATTCCTGTTTGTATATGGAAGACCATATTAATTATTTGTTAAGTTTATTTACCTATTTTGAGAGAGAGAGCGCGCGAGCATAAGCAGGGGAGGGGCAGAGAGAGAGAATCCCAAGCAGGCTCCCCACTGTCAGCCCAGAGCCCAAAACAGGGCTTAAACTCACAAACCGCAAGATCATGACCTGAGTCGAAATCAAGAGCCGGCCACTTAACCGGCTGAGCCACCCAGGTGCCCCAAAGGCCCTATTAAAATCAGTGACACACCATTAATTTCTACACACTTATTTGTGCATTTGGGGTGAGAGTAAGGATTAGGGATACTTGACTTTTTTTTTTCTTTTAGAACACTGAATCTTCATATTTGAGAATATGCTACCTCTTGATGAATTAGTATCTTCTCTTATGATACTCCTTAAAGTTTTATAGTCTTCTTCCAAGAGATTTCTCCTTCTGTTTGTCCCTAGGCATATTATTGCTAATGCGTTAATATAATATATTCCTAGATATACTAGTGTTAATGTAAATAGTGTTGTCTCATTATATTCGGTAACTTTTTTTACTTGTGTATTGGAAAGCACTCAAGCTTTACACATGAACTTGTACCTCTAATGGAGTCTCTCCATTAATGCTAATGGGTTTCAACTGCATCTCTTTGGTTTCTCAGGAAGTAATAATAAAACTGAGTAACATGTACTGAGTGCTTACTGTTTGCCAGTCACTGTAAAAGAGGCACCTTCCATGCACTATCCAATTTGCTTTAACAACACATTTGTGAAATATGTGGCACTAACAGTCTTAACTGAGAGATTAAATGTTAAAGCATAGAGAATTTGAGTAACCTGTCCTCAGTCGCTCACCTATTATATATCGAGGTCAATGTATAAAAACCACAAATAGGGGCACCGGGGCGGCTCAGTTGGTTAAGATCCGACTTCGGCTCAGGTCATGATCTCACGGTTCGTGGGCCCAAGCCCCGTGTCGGGCTCTGTGCTGACAGCTCGGAGCCTGGAGCCTGCTTCACGTTCTGTGTCTCCCTCTCTCTCTGCCCCTCCCCCACTCATGCTCTGTCTCTGTCTCTGTCTCTCTCACTCAAAAATAAATAAACATGAAAAAAAGTTAAAAAAAAAAACACAAACAACGATCACTTTTCTTTATCCTATCCTATATGTATACTTGAATTTTTTCCCGTATTCAGTGAAAGCTTGGTTAAGTACAATGTTTTCCCACACAACTGACAACATAAATCCTTCGTTGTTCATCTTTTTTTTTTTTAATGTTTATTTATTTCTGAGACAGAGAGAGACAGAGCATGAATGGGGGAGGGTCAGAGAGAGCATCGGAAGCAGGCTCCAGGCTCTGAGCTGTCAGCACAGAGCCTGACGCGGGGCTCGAACTCACAGACCGCGAGATCGTGACCTGAGCCGAAGTCGGCCGCTTTACCGACGGAGCCACCCAGGTGCCCCTGTTGTTCATCTTAATGGGAATTCCTGAATGTTATACCCATAAGAATCCGGAGGCAGAGCATCAGTTATTTTTTATAAAATATTAAGGAAATTTCCTTTTGCTTTTCATTTTACTTAGAGTTCCTCCCCCCGAAGAATTGGAATTGAATTGTTTTTGAACAAATATCAAAAGTTTTGTTGATGGGTTAAAATATTAAACAATATTATTAGATTTTCTAATGTCAAACCTTCCTTAGATTCAAAAGAAAAGAAAAGAAAGAGAAGAAAAGAAAAGAAAAGAGAAGAGAAACAACTAAACAGTTGTGCATGGAATGTGTGACCTTGGCAAATTCCTTCATCTCTATGGGCCCGTTATACCCTTGTATAGAGAAAGGGACTATTGACAGTACAACTGCATATTGTCGTTGTGAAAATTATTAATTCG
Source organism: Neofelis nebulosa (assembly GCF_028018385.1). Taxonomy (NCBI): domain Eukaryota; kingdom Metazoa; phylum Chordata; class Mammalia; order Carnivora; family Felidae; genus Neofelis; species Neofelis nebulosa. The sequence goes on along the minus strand of NC_080782.1, from coordinate 5,709,674 downwards.
TTTACTCAACACATTTAATGGGTTCCTGTTTTATGCCAGGCACAGTTCTAGGTTCTGTGATTACGCCAATTACCAAAATAGAAAAAGACATTATCAGCTTAGGTTCTAGTTAATAAGATAACACAAGAACTTAAAGAAGTACCTGGCACACAGTACCATCTAGGTAATGGTGTTAGCCACTATTATTATGATAATTTTAACATACTATTGGACGCAATTTGCCAGTATTTTTCCTAAGATTTTGTATCTACAGCCGTGAGATGTGTCGGGAGTACTATTTTTGTGTTATCTTTAAGGTTAGAATGCGAGGACGGTGCCAAAATCATAAAAATGAATCGGAAAGCTCTGCTTTTCCTAGTTTGCAATACGTTAAACATTACAGAAACCATCCAATCCTACACGCTACAGCCTCAACCTTAGCACCTTCTTAAAAATATGTTCTGTTTTTCCAGATTTCTCCAACGATGATCTGACGATACCTTAATTCCATTGAGGAAATATATGTTTTATTAAAACTCCATCGATTTCACTTAGATTTTAAGATTTTTCAGTATAGATGGGCACAGACTACTACTTTGAATTTCCTAGTATTTGCATATTGCTAAGCAGTGAAAGGCGGTATTAAAGGGGCTACAAAGAGGACAAGGAGGGAAAACAGTTTTTCTATCTCCCCCCTCATCACCTCTGACGGGAGTTTTGAAACCGAGGAAATTAAACGAATCATCAGCAGGAGTAATCATACACCACTCACCATTTTAAACAGGCTATCTCATCAGTTCAAGTCAAACCATACTGCTGAAATACAAATACGGAAAGAAAACCAACTGGGCAAAAAGGGTGTGATTATATGGTGTCCAGGACCACTCCTCAGTCCTGTACGTGTCTTGATGATTTGGGGTGGGGATTATAGTTGTGTGCTGCCTTCAGGGTTGTAAGAGCAACCCACTAAACCAGCCGTCATCTATCACCTATCATCAATGTGCCTGCATATCCACCATCTCCCTACTGACCCACCTACCTCATCCGCCCACCCCATTGATCAATCGGCCAATCAATTTTTCAGTGCATCAGTGTATGAATGCACTGAAAAAGTAACTTTATTTAATGTTTATTATTTTTGAGAGAGAGCGAGTGAGGGAGGGGCGGAGAGAGAGAGGGGGAACAGATGACCCGAAGTGGGCTGTAGGCAGGGCTTGAACGCATGAACCATGAGATCATGACCTGAGCCGAAATCTGAAGCTTAACTGACTGAGCCACCCAGGTGCCCCTGAAAAAGTTATTTTTAAGTTAAATCATCATCTATAGTTTAGTGATTTAATTTTTTTAAATTTATTTTTATTTTTTATTTATTTGAGAGAGAGAGAGCAGGGGAGAGGGACAGAGGGAGAAAGAAAGAGAGAGAGAAAGAGACAGAGACAGAGAGAGAGAGAGAGAGAGAGAGAGAGAGAGAGAATATTAAGCGGACTCCACACTCAGCGTGGACTCTGACATGGGAATCAATCCCATGACCCTGAGATCATGACCCGAGTTGAAATTAATAGTCCAACACTTACAACCAACTGACCCGCCCAGGTGCCCCTATTTCTTCTTTTTTAAAGCATGTTCCTTTGCATTTTGTTTGCACTCGAAATCATACATTTAATGAAAAGTCATAAAAGTCTGGTGAGACAGGGGCCCGTTCCCTGCTGGCACACTCTCAAAAATAAATAATTAATTAATTAAAAAAAAAAAAGTCTAGTGAGACAGACTGGATAGTTCTATCATTTTAGGATTTCAAACATCCCATCTGTGCTTTAACCTTGGATTCTGTCTTTAAGCGACAAGCGTCCTTCACGGTCTTGGCAGTACCCCCAGCATTCCCCACGGGTTACCCCAACAGAGAGTGAACGCACCTTTTGGCAGTTGGAGAGAAAACTGTTCTGATAAGCTCAGTCATCTCTTATGCAGTTTTGCTTTTTTTTTTTTTCTGAGTGAATGAAAACCCTCCAGTGACTGGTTAAAATAATTCACTGAAACAGCCTCTGAGTGTATCCCTAAGATGAAGAAGTACTAACTATTTCGTGAGCTATTTTTAAGTAAGAATGTCAAAATCTTCAGATTCCAGAAATATTGAAAAGGCACAGTAGGACTTTTCTGGGTTTACTTAAAATGGGACTAATTGTACTCAAAACAAACTACTACGTAAGAACCTTTTTATTACCCAATGACATTACCCTACTTAGGAGTTTTTTGTTTTTTTTTTTTTTTAATCATAAATATATCCAGTTTAAGCCCTTTCACTTAAAAGTAACCATCCTCCTTTGTCAATGTATTTAGCTAAATTCCTAGGGACAAAACAGAATTTCAGGTACTAAGGGCTGTGACAGTAATAATTTCCAAAAACACTTAACTTATCCTACCTTAAGAGTTCACGGAAATACACTAGATTTTTCCAAACAAGAGAATGTGAGCTTCCTAGCACATGATGAACAAGAGGCAGACGTTCCCACAAAGTCAACATAACTCCTTTTAATCAGAGCACATTTGTTTAACATCATACAGGTGTGATGCCAGGGCAACGGGGACTCACACATATGTGTATGCGCCTAAATACAGCTCACAGACGAGACCAGACTAAAAATGTCTACCCAAAAAATAAAACACAGGTTTGCCCGAGTTTTGTTTGGGGGCAGGAAGGTTTATATATTTGAGGGGTAGGAAGGTTTGAGTGAGAAACAGTAAAAAGGAAGTGACAGAGGAGAAACAGCTAGACATTTCCCCCGAAGGGCGTGCACGTGAGCCTCAGGCGGCGCAGGAGTGATTAATGGCACCATAGGTTTGGAGGAAGGCTCGGCTCGTGCACATCAACAGTATGGCCCTGGGCCCAGCGTTCTCCCTGAAAAGCATGGTTTGAAGGACGGAGTCAACACATCCATCCATTATCTTCTCTCACTGCCTAAAATGTAGTCAAAGCTACCGATACAACTCATCAAAATGAAGTCTGTTTCTTTCTTTGTGTTGTTTGTAACACTGTGTCGAGTTCTGCTCCTTGACGCCTCAGTAGCTTTCCAGGTAATTCAGACTTCGCTGGAAACATATAAAAGTGCTTCCCACGTGCTTATTGTGACTTTACAACGGAGCCTCATAGCATCTCTGTGCTCGGGTAATTCCTAAAATGAAATCGAGATTGTCCGCCGCACCTTTCTTTGCCTTCTGAGCCCACACCATCCGCCAGGCCTGGAGGAGTCCTTGGACACGGGATCCAGGACTTGCTCACCAGGATGGGTTGGCGATGGTGACATCCAAGCCTGTGTGAGAGGCACCTGTCTCAGTCTTGAACAGCAGGAAAAACATTACGAGAAGAGCCCCAACACAGAGGGGTGGCCAGAGGGGTGGAAAGCGTGAGGTTGGGACAGAGAGCACCTGTGGATTCATACGCTTAGGCCAGAAGTCTAGACTGCATCAGGGGCTCCCAGTAGGCGGGTGATACTATCCCAAGTGGCTTTAGAAAGAACACCCCGCCCCGGCAAACTGGGCCGCAGGGGCCGAGCGGAAGACAGGCGGAAGCCTGGGCAGCATTTCCATTGGAGAAATAAAGAGGATCTGAGCTTAGGTAGTCACAGAAAAGAAAGGGACAAGGGTACAGACTTGAGGACCTCTGGCCTCCGTCCTGAGCAAGTCGGAAGGATCACAGAAAAAAACCGCAACCTGCCGGTCCAGAGCAGAACCCCAACTGCGCTGGTTGCCGCACTACGAACCCAGATCCCCTCAGGGCTGTGGCTTCGTGGATCCCCACGATCCATCGTGGATCCCCTTCAGAGCCGCCTGCCCAGGGCCGCCCAGGTGCAGCTGAGCAGCTCAGTGGCCGGCTGGCACTGGTATCAGGCCAGTCCTACCGCCCAGCTTAGGTGGGTGACTCCAATGGACCACCCCACCCTCCACTCCGACCTCCGAGGTCCGTGCAGGACGAGTCGCGGCCTCAGTACAGTCCACCTCCCACAGTCCAACCTGCTTCCTTCCCTTCTCTCATGGGTGTCAATCTCAGGAGCCACCCCACTCAACTTCCTGCACGCTTGACCCACCGACCTTGACCCCTGGAGCCCCACTGGCAGCAGCATCACCTCCAGAGCATTAGAGAAGCAGAGGGCCACCAGGTGCAAGCATAGGAACCGCTCTCCACGGATGGGCTGAATGGATCGATGGAGAAAACAAAACAACGATGTTTGTGCTTATATAAAGCACGTTCTAAATTATCCCAAATGGCAATAGGTAATCATCACAGAAAGATAAAAATGATTAATACAGACAGTTAATTTTAAAAGTTAGGATGTCAACAACACCGTTAGGGGTATAGCGGTACATAAAGCAGTGATTTCAATATGTGTTTTACTCCTAGATATCAATAGGCTATTTTTTAAACTATATGCCAAAATTACTGAAACATTTTTCTGCATATGATGCACAAAAAGAAGAAGAACCAAACCGGTAAAGTACAAATAACACTGAGCTAATCTGCTCGCTTATGAGATTCACCACACATCAGTTTTATGTAATTAGTGTTTTTATTAGTTTCCAGGTCTTCCTGCAAAAACAAGGATAAATGGAAGAGAGTAGGTAACAAAACACAAAATACCTTTTCGGATTGGATTATTTCCACAGCAAACACGGATATGTGACAATACATCTTGAACATTACGGAGTTCTACTTATTAAAGAGATGTAATTTGTTGATCAACTGAGGAAAACCCTCAGCTGCCCTCTGTCAATCTATATGAAGGCACTTCCCCGACAGACCTGTTCAGGTCTGCCTTTGGAATGGTTACTTGAGGTAACTTAGACCACAGAGATTTAAGACACTTAGCCATTTGTCATGCAATCCCACCCCCAAAACGATGCTTTAAATGTATACATATGCCTATCTCTACTTGCAGCTTCCCATTCACCCTACTGGTGTGGCGGGGGACAGACCAAAGTCCGCTTGCTGTAAACCGTGAACAGTTACATATGCCCATTTGAAAATAATTCCATCTAATAGCAGAGAAAAGAACTTCTGAAAGACGTGAACGATGGCATTAACAGAATACAAGGACAGCTCTCACCGAAGCTGTTCGTATCACACAACTCCTACCTGTTGTAAGGGGAAGAAAGCTCCTATCAATTACGTGTATTCTAGTCTATGAGAACGCCTACTTACTCTCAAAGTAATAATGAACCTCCAATCACGTAGCAGATTTCCTTCTCTCTTTCCTTCTCTTGGAAGTAATATCCCTTCCCACTAAGAATGACAAATTTTACCACTCCATTCTTCAAAGTATTCACCACCACCCCCCCCCGATTAAATGAAATGTTAAGCCTGTCTTCAAAGATCAATCAGAAAGCCCCGAAATCAAGGATAACAGAAGGGCAATCGAATCCTCCCGGTCTACCTGGCCACCTCTGTATCTGTCCGCTGCCCGTCTTAAGTCACCAGGCAACAGCTCAGGTTTGTACAGCTGGTCTCAAAGAGTGAACATTATCCTACGCTCACTTGGAGAGAAAGAACAAAAGCAACTCAAGAATGCAGCACATTTAGGATGTTTTAAGTTTGCCCTCCTGGGAGAATCCTGGGTATCTAGCATCTAAACGTCCCTCTCCAGGTTGGCACTGGGGACCCAGGGATCACACAGAAGTGTGTACACCCGTGTATGTGTACGTGTGTGTGTGTGTGTGTGTGTGTGTGTGCGCGCACGCATATATATACTTAGGCTTTTACAATATTTCTTTAGAGTTTTTTAAATTTAAAAATCTTTAAAATTTATAAAAGCCCCATTATGAATGGACACACCTGGGGGTGCAGACTCTGATGTCCAGCTGCTCCCAGAGACAACGTGGCTAGAGTAGCTCATCAGATTTCTCTCAGTCTTATGTGTTCTTCATGAAAAAAAAATCAGTTATTTTCACCATAGATTATATAATTCCTTTCATAAATAAAAATGCTACATTTAAAAAAAAATTTTTTTGCCCTTTATTAATTTTTGAGAGACAGAGACAGACTGTGAGTGGGGGAGGGGCAGAGAGGGAGGGAGACACAGAATCCGAAGCAGGCTCCAGGCTCTGAGCTGTCAGCACAGAGCCGGATGTGGGGCTCGAAGTCACGGACCGTGAGATCCTGACCTGAGTCAAAGTCGGACACTCAACCGACTGAGCCACCCAGGTGCCCCCAAAATAATATTTTTTAAAAATTTATCATTTTTATTCATAGTAATAGATGCTCATTAAAACAAACACAGAAGATTCAAACGAGGGTAGGTCCATGTACGTATCTCTATACCCATTGGTCATTCCTTTTATTTATTATCTAGATATTTATCCTTCTCTTTTTTAAGATAAATTAAGAACAGAATTGGGATTCTACTTTAATTTTGTGATGACCTATCACAATTAGGACATTAATAAACCTTCATTTCATAACCTTTACTTAGGTACCAGTAGATTTAAAAAAAATTTTTTTAATGTTGATTTATTTTTGAGAGAGACAGACAGAGTGCGAGCAGAGGAGGGGCAGAGAGAGAGAGACACGCACAGAATCCAAAGCAGGCTCCAGGCTCTGAGCTGTCAGCACAGAGCCCGACGCGGGACTCGAACTCACAAACCATGAGACCGTGACCTGAACCGAAGTCGGACGCTTCACCGATTGAGGCACCCAGGTCCCGGTACCAGTAGCTGTTTCTGAACCTACGATTTCCTTGTGCCTCTGTGGAGATCAAGTGCCGTCCTTTCCACATCTGCAGACAGTTCACCAGATGTGGAGGTGATGTGTTGAAGGGGACGCACATGGTGAGACTTGGAGCAAAATCCCTTCCACGGATGAGCCGTGGCCCACACTCCGGCGGCAGCACAGAAGGAGACCCGTTTTGTGTTTGCGCTTCTTTCCGTCTGGCAAGTGTCATACCCTTGACACGCTACTTTGAATGTATTTAGCATTGGTGAGCCAGAGCGTAGTTCTTTCACTTGTATTGGTGCTGTGCATTTTACATTCCTGTCTCTGTCGGCTCTGCTTTGGGGTTTTTGATCTCTTTTTGTTGATGTGAAAAAGCTCTCTATATTTCAAGAACGTAAGTCTTTTGCTTCTCGGGTACGTTTCCAGTATTTCCTCAACCAACAGTCCATTTTCACAACTGTTTATCATGTCTCTGTGCTTGCTTTTTAGACTTATAAAACTTTGGAGGGGCGCCTGGGTGGCTGTCTATTAAGTGTGTGACTCTTGATCTCAGGTCAGGTCTTATCTCAGGGTCTTGAGCTCAAGCCCCACATTGGTCTCCATGGCAGACATGGAGTCTACTTAAAAAAAAAAATTCTGGGGCGCCTGGGTGGCGCAGTCGGTTAAGCGTCCGACTTCAGCCAGGTCACGATCTCGCGGTCCGTGAGTTCGAGCCCCGCGTCGGGCTCTGGGCCGATGGCTCGGAGCCTGGAGCCTGTTTCCGATTCTGTGTCTCCCTCTCTCTCTGCCCCTCCCCCGTTCATGCTCTGTCTCTCTCTGTCCCAAAAATAAATAAAAAACGTTGAAAAAAAATTTAAAAAAAAAAAAAAAAAAAAAATTCTTTCTGAATGTGTGTGTAGCCACATGTACTAAGATTCAGAGGGAGAAAGGGGTCCAGTGTGTAGAACTGGTAAAAAGCAGGCTGACAACGAACAGTTGGATTTAGCAACATGGACATTACAGTGACCTTGGCCAGGTGACCTTGACAAGAACAGTTTCCTCCAAATGGGCTGATCCTGGGACCTCTGCTCCCCTTTGGCTACTCTTACTTGTTCCCTAGTCTCATCCGCTCTGGAGGAGTGTGGGGTCCAGGGAGAGCTGTGATCAGAGGGCAAAGGCAATGAATGCCTTCAAGGAGTGTTGTTAGAAATGGAAAGAGAGGAACACGGTGGTCGCCCATGGAAAATAGGGTCAAGAATGTTGCTTGGTAAGATGTAAGAAATAGCACACTGGCGTGCTGATGGAGATCCACTAGGGAGAGAGACGTCAGGAGGTAGCAAAGAAGGAACAAATTCACACCCTTGGATAGCGGGGAGACCTGGAAGCTGGCCAGGAGGAAGGGCAGGCCCAAGACAACAGACCTGCTGTCAGATTAAAGGCCATGATGGGCAGGAAGGCCCAGGACAGGGGTGTAGAGAGGTGGAAATGGTGAGGAAGCTCTCCAGATTGCTGAGAACGTGCCAGTGGGATAGGAGATGTTTATCAGCTCAGAGTGACCATCAGGACGGAGAAGAGGGAAGGCTTGGAACAGTTCTCTGAAGCAGTTACCTTCCGGGAAGTGCAAGGGGGAGTGTAGGGTCCCAGTCCCTCCCCAGCAGGGTGCTGCCGCTCTCCATTTATTCACAGTACTTCAGGCACGTGCCTTCTGGAGGTCAATCCAGAAACAACTCCATGATTTTCTTGGCAAAGGTCCAGCACAACAAAGGTTGTCAGCGAGTTTATTCCTTTGAAAACTTTGTAGGGTCGCCTGGGTGGCTCAGCGGGTTGAGTGTCCGGCTTTGGCTCAGCTCATGATCTCGCAATCCAGGAGTTCGAGCCCCGCGTCGGGCTCTGTGCTGACCGCTCGGAGCCTGGAGCCTGCTTCTGATTCTCTGTCTCCCTCTCTCTCCCCGCCCCTTCCTCGCTGGTGCCGTCTGTGTCTCTCTCTCTCTCTCTCTCTCTCTTTCAAAAATAAATACACATTAAAAACAAAAAAACAGAAAACTCTGTAGTGTTGTAGATCTTGCACACTGGATTATTTCTCTCTACTACATTTTCTAAGTGGGGGTGTTATTAGATCACACATAAACCTTGAAAGCGGTATATTTATTTTTTACCTGGTCACTTGGAAGACTCCCCAAAGCATTATTAACCATCATGTTTTCAGTTCAGTAGCATATACGTGGACTGAAAGTTGAGGAAATCTTAACTGAGTTCAAATTACATCTTGTCAAGTGGAAGAATATTTCATACACGAACAGATGGGTGAAGAGTGGCTAAGCAGGCCTTACAGGAATATCATTCAACTTTTTAAAACCTGGGTTTCCGCACTTATGAAAGATAAAATCTGCCCTACTAACGTTGTAATGATCAATAGGTTCTGTGTAAGACTACTGGTAAGCTGTCCGGTTATATATAAATGGCAACTGTTATTATTAGCTAAGAGTAAGAACACTTCAGATCAGTGGGGCTTACCAGAGTGAAGGACGCCTGAATTGTGTTTTGCATGTTGCTCAGGATTCCCCGTGTTAAAGATGAAGCAGGAGGGAGGGAGAGGGAGAGAAGGAACAAGGAGACGTGTCCTTGGTGTTGGAGCTTGAGGTAGCGGGCGGGGCCAGCAGAAGCAGCCAAGTCTGAAATACCTGCTTGCTGCTGCCTTCTGGGACCTTCTGCCTGACACCCCCTCACCCATCTTGGGTCACCTCCCTGGGCTCCACATACCTCAGAACTGCAGTCATGTAGGAAGCATTACAGAACCTCCCCACTGTAAAGGAGCATTCAAACCCCATTACCTTAAATAGTGGAAGGCCCTATTCCATTTTTGCATGACACTCATGACACGAAATGTTCTCAGTACTCCAAATAAGCATAACCTAAAACAAAATGCAATTGGTTTTTCTAAGATGGGACGCATTCTTTCTTGAAATGTGTTGCAGTTGTCAATCACCGAAAAGCTAGAGTATTCTCTGAGCAGCTGAATAAGTTACACATTCTTCAATCACAGGCTCCAGTTTAAAAGTTGAAGTCTTAGACCATTTCTAAATCAGAAGGGGAAATATACATATGGACAGGTGAAGAACCATAAAAATTCCCTTAAGCCATGACTCTTTTAACTTAATTTAAAACTAGATTCCTGGGGCGCCTGGGTGGCGCAGTCGGTGAAGCGTCCGACTTCGGCCAGGTCACGATCTCGCGGTCCGTGAGTTCGAGCCCCGCGTCAGGCTCTGGGCCGACGGCTCGGAGCCCGGAGCCTGTTTCGGATTCTGTGTCTCCCTCTCTCTCTGCCCCTTCCATGCTCGTGCTCTGTCTCTCTCTTGTCTCTCAATAATAAACAAACATTAAAAATAAATAGATAGATGGGGCGCCTGGGTGGCGCAGTCGGTTGAGCGTCCGACTTCAGCCAGGTCACGATCTCGCGGTCCGTGAGTTCGAGCCCCGCGTCGGGCTCTGGGCTGACGGCTCGGAGCCCGGAGCCTGTTTCGGATTCTGTGTCTCCCTCTCTCTCTGCCCCTTCCATGCTCGTGCTCTGTCTCTCTCTTGTCTCTCAATAATAAACAAACATTAAAAATAAATAGATAGATGGGGCGCCTGGGTGGCGCAGTCGGTTAAGCGTCCGACTTCAGCCAGGTCACGATCTCGCGGTCCGTGAGTTCGAGCCCCGCGTCGGGCTCTGGGCTGACGGCTCGGAGCCCGGAGCCTGTTTCGGATTCTGTGTCTCCCTCTCTCTCTGCCCCTTCCATGCTCGTGCTCTGTCTCTCTCTTGTCTCTCAATAATAAACAAACATTAAAAATAAATAGATAGATGGGGCGCCTGGGTGGCGCAGTCGGTTAAGCGTCCGACTTCAGCCAGGTCACGATCTCGCGGTCCGTGAGTTCGAGCCCCGCGTCGGGCTCTGGGCTGACGGCTCGGAGCCTGGAGCCTGTTTCGGATTCTGTGTCTCCCTCTCTCTCTGCCCCTTCCATGCTCGTGCTCTGTCTCTCTCTTGTCTCTCAATAATAAACAAACATTAAAAATAAATAGATAGATGGGGCGCCTGGGTGGCGCAGTCGGTTAAGCGTCCGACTTCAGCCAGGTCACGATCTCGCGGTCCGTGAGTTCGAGCCCCGCGTCGGGCTCTGGGCTGACGGCTCGGAGCCTGGAGCCTGTTTCCGATTCTGTGTCTCCCTCTCTCTCTGCCCCTCCCCCGTTCATGCTCGGTCTCTCTCTGTCCCAAAAATAAATAAAAAACGTTGAAAAAAAAATTTAAAAAAAAAAAATAATAAAAATAAAACTAGATTCCTATAGTAATTGTACCATCTTAGAAATAAACAAGTCGAATCTTATGGATGGAACAGGTTCCCTGAAGTGTAGCTAAAATCGTAAACCAGAAAGTACGAGCCAATCCAGTGTATCCGAGACCTCAGGCTTTATTTATAAATCTTGTCACCCTTTCAAGTATGCCCCCTTGCAGAAGGGTGTACCTTTGCTCCGAATGTCCTCATGCTGACTTTGGATCCCTAAAAGCATTAACACAAGGAACATATTCATGAACTAAGCGGACAATATAATGACCTGTTTCAGATTCCAAGGATATTACCAAAAACACATCATAAATTTCACCGTGGTTTCTGCTAAGGTTTTTTCCCCCAAGTGTTTGTTTATTTAATGTGAGAGAGGGAGAGAGCGAATCCCAAGTAGGCCCCACGCAGACGCGGGGCTTGATCGTGTGAACTAGGAACCAAATCCAGAGGCGGACACTCAACGGACTGAGCCACCCAGGTGCCCCCCTGCTAAGTTTTAACCACCCAAATCCTGACAATTCTATATTTTTGAAACCTTAGTCTACCAAGTGAAATGTAAATACTCATTTCCGTAAGCTCACACGATCATAAAATCAAGCAGCATCTTACTTACATAAACGACACCCTAAAATATCAAGTTAAAATGGACAACCATCCGCCCTCTTGCAGTAGATGGCTGAGTGTTGCCCAGTGTCCTGTGTGTAGCTGTGGTGATGCAGAAAGCCCCGTGTTTCCCTGTAAAACCCCCAACGTGACTCAACGTTTTCTATCCCTTCGGTTTATTCTAATGTGTCATCGGTGCAAAATAAATATGCTTTTGAAAGGACACGTATTTCAAGCTGGGGATTCCTCCCGTAAAATAACATTATCAGAGCATATTACGTTCGATAATGCTGTGCCAACAGCGGTGGCTCTGTTTGCCTTCGAAGATTAGCCTTACCTTACCGTAAAATATTAGATGACGAAATAATCAAACCGTATCAAATGTTTCCATTTCTTTAAAACAGTTCAATAAACACTTATTAAGCAGCAAAGACGCGCCATTCACTCAACAAATATTTGAGTGCCTAGTGTGTCCAAATACGTTCTGTGATCATTACGATCATATACACACACGCATATAGGCGTAAACACACACACGTAGGGGTGCACGTGTAAGAAACCAAAGGGAAGAGCAGAAATATTCTCCCATTTCCTCGATGCCACTCCAGTTGTACATGTCGGCCAACAGCCGTGTTAGTATCAGTTATAGGTTGGTTTAAAGCTCTCTACTCTGGGAGAACAGGATCCTTGTTAATCGTCTCCTCATCAGTCAAGCAGGCCTGCGTGAGCCCAACTGTTGGGACACTGAGCCCACCAACAAGACAGCCTTTCTCACCCGGAGGCGTTCACAGGTTCACTACTGTTCACGACTGTTCACTGCTCACAGGTTACTACCAGTAGGTTAGCCCCTCCCAGGAGGAGAGGGGCAGGTCCCGGGCTGGCCGTGCCGAGAAAGCCAACACATAAAAAGTTACAGGAACCCCGTACAGCCACATCACACCACTTGTACCAGCCAGTATTGTTCATTCATTCATTCATTCATTCAATCAGTCAGTCACGAAATTCCTTCTGCTATTTTTAATCCCCCATGCGCCTTGCAGGGTAGAAGGCTGATTAAGGCACAGTGAATGTCCTGAAATTAACATCAGGGTCCATTTACAGAAAGCAAATTGCTGCTTGCCAACCTACGTGCACATGACGGGTGTAACTAAACCATTTCGGTGTGTCACTGATATCACTGTAAGGTCAGTAAGAGCCATGAGAGAAGATCAGAAGCACAGCAAAGACGACAGGGTCCGTCTACATACAGGCCGGTCAGCTCCACGCAGAGACTGGGTTCGGCTGTGCAATACAAGGCCCTTAGTTCCGACTTGGCCTCAAACAACGCTTTAGGCAAAGGGCTTTTATCTAAAAACACAAAACCTATACACTGAAGAGCAGAGCAGATTAAATTTCTAAAACCCCCATCAACAGAAAATACCTGTGCCTTTATACACAGCCCACGCTGTCACGCGCACAAGGCTGACCTGCTGGGTCAAAGCAGGGAATGACCTTCCTGCCTGCAAGGTGACAATCTTGCCATGAAGACGAGGATTTTCTGGCACCTGTATGGTGTAACCACAGCACGTAGAAGGAGAACCACAGAAGAGAGCCTCTATTTGCAGAATACTCCCGCTCCACACTGACAATTCAGCAAAAGCGGCCTGAACAAATGCATCCTTTCAAATACCTATTTCTTTAAAACGGAACGTTCCAGAATCATGCGGCTAATACTCTAAAGCATATCAGGAGGGCATGACATAGGAGAAATTCGGCTGGGTTTAAGGATATCAAATCACTTTTCAGTTTTCTGAAAAACAATTCGATATCCACTTTCTAGTTTTCTGAAAAAAACAACTCAATATCCAATGCCTCCTGGCTTCACTGTCTCTTTTCATGGAGCCTTCTCTGCAAGAAACATAGCCTTTACTGCAAACATATCTTATTGCTTTTTATAACCCATTATCCTCGAGGAAATGGAGACAGAAGTGGGGATAAACTTAAGAACAGGACATAATGTCAAATGCAGAACACACTTTGCCAGAGAAACTGCATCTGGAGAAATGATTTGCAGAGCTAAAATTTTGTGGTTTTCACAAAGTAATTTTTTAATGTGTTTTTTTAATCTTTTATTTTTTTTATTATTTTTTAATGTCTATTTATGAGACAGAGAGAGAGACAGTGTGAGGAAGCATGAGCAGGGGAGGGGCAGAGAGAGGAGACACAGAATCAGAGGCAGGCTCCAGGCTCCGAGCCGTCAGCACAGAGCCCGACGCGGGGCTCGAACCCACAAAGCGCGAGCTCATGACCTGAGCCGAAGTTGGACACTTAACCGAATGAGCCACCCAGGTGCCCCCCGAAGTTATTTTAAATTTCCTGATGTCGTAGTGATACTTCAAGTGTAAGAGAAAGGAAGCCATGGAATCTCTTTCTTCCCAGCTTTATTGAGATACGCTTGCCATATAACATCGTAGAAGTTTAAGGTGTATGTGTTGGTGTGGTTACCCTCCTGTTCTGGGCGATGACTGCCCTAGGAGAGTTCACTAACCCCCGTCGCCTCAGGTGGTTACCACGTCTTTTCTGGGGTAAGAACACGTAAGATTTTTTTTTTTGGATACATGCGCCTCTGTGTTTATTGCAACAGTACGTACAATAGCCAAGACACCGAATAAGATCCATTCACTCACCAACTCACCGAGTACACGGCACTCTTAAGTGTATCATGCTGTACGTCAGATCTCCGGAATTTATTCATCTCGTAACTACAAGTTTCTGCTCTTCGGCCAACATCTCCCCATTTCCCCTGCCTCCAGCCCCCGGCAACTACCAGTCTGTGCTCTAGGAGTCTGGGTGTTTTTTAGATTCCACATGTAAGTAAGATCATATGGTATCTGTCTTTCTGTGTCTGGCTTCTCTCCCTTAGCACATGCCTTCATGATCCAACCACAGTGTCACAAATGACAGGAGTTCCTTGTTTCTACTGACTAAATGATATTCCATTGTGTGTGTGTGTGTACACACACACACACACACACACACCCGCAGGTGGACACTTACAAGTTGTTTCCATAGCTTTGACAATTGTGGCTAACACTGCAATGAACATGGGAGGGCAGATATCTTTTGAGATTGCGATTTCCTTTCCTTTGGATACAGACCCAGAAGTGGGATGGCTGGCTTATACGGTACGTGTTTTTAATTTCGGAGTCTACTCCGTACCGTTTTCCACAGAGGCTGCGCCAATTCACATTCCCACCCACGGTGCACGAGGGTTGCCTTTTCCCCACACCCCCGCCAACACTTGTGATTTCTTGTCTTTTTGAGGAGAGCCTTTCTAACAGGTGTAAGATGATGGGTCATGGTGTTTGTTTTTGTTTTAATGGAAGTAGAGGTGAGGCACAACGTTACATTAGTTCCAAGTGTGCAACATAATGATGTGACCAGTGTATATGCTGTGCTCACCACAAGTGTGGTTACCGTCTGTCACCACCCAACACTACTACTGTCCTACTGTGCGCCTACGCTCTTTCCTATGATGAGCCTTCTGCCCCTGTGATTTATTCATTTCACAACCAGAAGCCTGTATCTCCCTCTTCTCTTGGTCCATTTCACTCATTCCCCCCCACCCCTCCCCTCTGGCAACCATCAGTGTGTTCTCTGTATTTATGGGTCTGTTTTTTTGTGTGGTTTAGATTTATTTATATATATATTTTTTTTTTGGTTTAGATTCCACATATAAGTGAAATCAAATGGTATTCGCCTTTCTCTGGGTTATTTTATTTAGCATTATGCCCTCTAGGTTTTGATTTGCATTTCCCTAATGAGGAGTGACGTTGAGCATCTTTTCATGCACCTGTTGGCCTTCTGTATGTCTTCTTAGAAAAATGTCTGTTCAGTTCCTCTGCCCACCTTTTTGAATGGGATCGTTTGTGGGTTGTGGCCACTGAAGTTCCTGAGCCCTTGTACATTTGGGGTATTAGCCTCTGACCAGGTTTATCTGGCAAATATCTTCTCCTCTTTTCATACAGCACCAGAGCACAGCTCCTCTTTGCTGTTACCAGGGGGCAGTAAAGAGTGAAGGCAATGGGGGTCTGGGTGGCTCATTCAGGTAAGCGTCTGAGTCTTGATTTTGGGTCAAGTCATGATCCCAGGGCCATGGGGTCGAGCTCCACGTCGGGCTCCATGCCAGGCGTGGAGCCTGCTCTGTCCCTCCCCCACTTGTGCACACTCTCTTTCTCAAAAAAAAAAAGTGAAGATAACGAACTTCAAAAGTATGTTCTCATTAGACACGTTATTTACGTACAGAAGATCCGTTAGGAGAATGCAGATACAGCAGAAGATTCAGGACTTAGAGTGACCCTCCATGTGGCTGTCTCAGTGCTGCCTCAGACTTAAGATCTCCGGAACACGACTCTGGATTCTTCCCACAAACCTGGACCCACCACGGTCTTGCCCACTTCGGAAGAGGGCTGGCTTCCACCCCGTTACAAAAGCCTGTAAGTCACCCTCGATCCGCGTCACTGAAAAACACACCCCAACCCTGCCGGGTCTCCTCTGCTACCACCGCCCGCACACCCACATCCCTCCTGCAGCCCCTGGGAGGTCCTCACCCCTCTGATCCCCCACCACACATCTGCCCCTTCCTCCACGCCCCGCCACAGGTGCAGGGACCTCTGGAAAAGGCAAACTGCATCCCCATCCCTCTCGCCGCTGCACACTGTGTTCTCTCTTCCACGTCCATTCTCCGTCCTCGTCCACACTCCCACGTGCCTGGAAGGCTGGTGTTTGAGAAGTGGATGTTTTGGCTCCCTGTTGTGTTTGCCCATTGGAGGCACAGACAGGAAGTGGGAGAGCACACCCCGCTGGGTCACTGAAGGCCCGCCCCCCTCCAGTAGAAGCCAGGGCTCCCTAGAGACTCTCCTGGAACCCGTATGACCGGGCTCTAGGGCTCCTGTTCCCTCCTTCCCATTTCAGGCTCCGGTGGTAACAGCTCCCGGCTGTAGGTGACCTTGACCTTCACCCTCCCAGGCTGGCTTCTCTTATGCTGGCCCAGACCTCTGAACAGTACCTTCATTAGCTGCTTCCCAGTCACCCCATGTGGGTGTGCCCATCTGTTTTCTGCAGGGACTCTGGTTGGCACAGTCAACTTTTACAATCCCCCAGCCGCTCCCCAGGGTGCTGAGAGGACAATCCGCTTCTTCCCGCGGTGACCTGTAGGGTCAACGCCACCCCCGCCTCCCGCCTCCCTCTGGAGGCCTCCCCGTGCAGACTCGGGGCCCTTTTGTCGGATCCTGCCGAACTCCCCACCCCGGGGTTCATTGATAACTTCCCTGCCTCGGACACTTTCGCCCAAACCCCTACCCCAACCTGCCCCAACTAAACTCTCAACTAGTCTGGCTCCTCTTCTGACTTGGGGTTTCAGCTTCCATTTCCTGTCTTCAAAGAGGTCACCACCCGCTATGTGCCCCCATGTCAGACTCCACTCTGTGACCCCTATCATAGCACCCTGCTAAAATCATTCATAGCAAGCCTGCCAATGTTTTCCTTCATTTCATTATTTCTTTACTTTCTAATATGTATCGTCTGCCTCCTTCCTGGGTTGTGAGGACCCTGGAGACAGCTAGGTCTGTCCTGGTCATCTGCGGTACCTTCGTCACGGAGCTCTGTGCCTGGCCTGCGGTACTCAGGGAGGCTTTGCTCAATGCGCGGAGGAATGCATAAACTCACAGAGTGCAAGTGGGCACTTCTGGCTTCCGCCTCGCACGCCGCCATCGGTCAAGAGCATCGTGCCCAGCCTATCACTGGAGAAAAGCAGAAACTCCTGACCTTCCTTGAGCTCACCAGGGAGTGGACGTCACATGGCAATGACCTAGCCTGACGTCGCAGGAAAGATGGGTGCCCCTGAGGGGTGGACGGATGGGAGCCGGCACCCCCTCACACACCCGTGCTGGACCAAATGAAGACAGGACCACCAAGTGGGCAGGTAAGAAGAGGTCAGCTGGAACATTTGATGAATTGCTGAGGGCGAGTGCGGGCTAGTGTGAGAGGGCAGAACCTGGGGGCTGAGACACGAGGTGGGTGTGGGCCCATTCCCCGGCTCTTCCCAGAGGCTTCCCCCAAGCGTTCCTGGAAAAGCCTGGGAGTGGGACAGGAAGGTGGGAGAAGCCTCCTTCGACGGTGCATGCTCGGAAGAGAGAAGGGCCACCACTGTTGAAATGGCAGAAAGCCCAGCCCCGCCCTTCTCCCTACAGTACAAAAGCCTCAAGCCACGGAGATAAGGCAGCATTTCTTGTCACCCCCAGAGCATAAGTGAAGCATAAGTAAATTTTTGTAAAGAGTCCTCTATTCTTTGGCGGGGGTGGGGAGGCCATGAATGCATTCCAGATCACAAGAACTCTGCTGATCATGGGGAAGTACAGGGCCACAGAGCCTGCCTAATAGGGAGGCAGGCCCGGGACAGCACAGCTCCTTTCCTCTGATCCCATCATCAGGCTGAGTACTGAGTACTCAGGGGAGAGGGGTAGGCGTGAAACGAGAGACGCTGCTGGGGTACGGGGCACACAGGAAAGGCCTAAAGCTGAGGGCAGAACAAGAACATTGGAAAAAGCCCTCCACCAAACCAGACCACAGCCTGAGGACGAGGAAAAGAATGAAAAGCAGTGGTGCGGGAAGGCCGCAAGCCAAAACCCAAACCCAGAACAACTCCTGACAAGAACAAGTCAACTCTCCACACCGACCGTCTAGCGGAAGGAGAGGCCTGCCCATTGCTAGGCCTAAGTTGTAACTATCTCCCTTTCTACTGTCCAACTTAGAAGTCTAACATTCGGTCAAAGATTGTGGGGCACGTGACAATCCACGGGAAAACGCATCAGCAGGAGACAAAGCAAGCCAAAAATCCACATACACACGTGATCCAGAAAAGGAGCTTAAAATGGCCGCAATTAACGTATTAAACACTGGACAAGAAAGACAACACACACGAACACAGAGGGTTTCAGTAGTGGGGGAGGCGTCATAAGAAAGAGTAAA
Source organism: Neofelis nebulosa (assembly GCF_028018385.1). Taxonomy (NCBI): domain Eukaryota; kingdom Metazoa; phylum Chordata; class Mammalia; order Carnivora; family Felidae; genus Neofelis; species Neofelis nebulosa. Next base: position 5,691,085 of record NC_080782.1, on the reverse strand, counting down.
AGGGAAATCCTAGAAATTAAAATATGAAGACAGACAGGAAGGAAGCCTCTGACAGATGGAGGAGTCATTGGTGGACTCAACACAACTTAGGTAGGTGTCAGTGACACTGAAGACAGGTTGTAGAAATTAACCAAACGGGAACACAAGGAGAAGAAAGGCGGGGACTGAATAGGCTAGCGCATCTCCGAGCGGTAAAACAATAGCAAACAGCCACTAACATGTATCATAAGAGCCTAAAGGAGAGGACAGAATGGGACGTAAGAAATAATGGTTGAAGACTTTTCCACAATTAAAGGAACATATCAAACCACTGATCCAAGGACCTCAGGATAAATACAAAAAAAAAAAAAAAAAGAAAAAGAAAAAGAAATCTTGACATATTATTATCAAACTGCTGAGATCCAAAAACAAAGAGAAAATCTGAAAGGCTTCCCAGGAAAGTAAAACTACATTACAAAGGAAGGAACAAAGAAAAGAATTACAGCCAACGCCTACCTAGAAACTATGTAACATAGAAAACAATGGATTGGCATTTTAAATTGTTGAAAGAAATAAAAACTGTCAAACTGGAATCTATACTCAGAGAAAATGTCTCTAAAAGTGAAGAAGAATTATAGACACCTTTTTTTTTTTTCAAACAGATTAAAATTAGAGGGCTTATTACCCACAGATCTGCACTACAGAAACTTGGATCTACACAAACAGAGCAAAAATTCCAGAAACGATTAAAATAAAGGTAAATGTAAAAACCATTTTTTCCTTTGTTAAAAAAAATCATTCTAAAATATAATGTCAAGGAAAAAGAGTAGCAATAGACTGAATTTGCAGCTAAGAATACGATAAATGAAAGCAATAGCATGAAAAATGGGAGGGACCTTAACAATAAACTGTTACAGGGCTCTTAGTACATGTGAAGTGGCATAATATTATTTAAAGGTAAACTGCAGTTAAAGACACCCACTAAAAAACTATAGGAGGTATATGGGGCACCTGGGTGGCTCAGTTAGTTAAGCGACCGACTTTGGCTCAGGTCATGATCTCACAGTTTGTGGGTTCAAGCCCCGCGTTGGGCTCTGTGCTGATGGCTCAGAGCCTGGAGCCTGCTTCGGATTCTGTGTCTCCCTCTCTCTCTCTGCCCCTCCCCTGCTCACACTCTGTCTCTCTCTCAAAAATAAATAAACATTAAAATTAAAAAAAAAATTATAGGAGGTATAAATAAAAAAATTGGAGGAGGTATAAATAAAATACTCAAGCAAAAAAGCAGGCAGATTAATGATCTTTAATGGCAAAAGAACAGATGGAACAAATAGAAAACAGCTTGCAAGGTTGCAGTCTTTAATCCGACCTTATCAATAATTATGTAGAAAGTAAGCAGTTAAACACACCCATTAAAAAAACAGATAGTCATCTTGGATAACAAAGTAATAACCAACATTGCTCGGTCTACAAGGCATTCAAGTTAAAAACAAAGACACAGACGGACTTAAAGTGAGAAAAACAGAAAAAGGGGTACCATATGAACTCCAACTGGAAAAATCTAGACTGGTTTTATTTTAGCAGACAAAGCATACTTCAGAATGAGGGATAGTACCAAGATTAGGAAAGGACACTGCATATGATAATGGATTAATTCACAAAGAAACTGTAAAATGCAGGGGCACCTGGGCGGCTCAGTCGGTTGAGGAAACAACTTCAACTCAGGACATGATCTCATAGTTATGAATTTGAGCCCCACGTTGGGCTCTCCACTCTCAGTGTGGAGGCCTGCTTGGAATCCTCTGTCCCCTCTATCTCTGCCCCTCCCCCGCCTGCTCATGTGCTCTCTCTCTCAAAAATAAACATTAAAAAATAAGAAACTGTCATATGCATGTACTTAGCAACACAGCCTCAAAATATGTGAATCAAAAATGATTTACCTTTATCAAAGCAGTTGAACCCAAACTGTCGCTGAAAAATTCAACTTCCCTCTTGGCAATTAATATAGTAGAGAGAAAATCAGTAACGAGGGCAAGAGCTAAAAAAATCCATCAATCAACATATTCTAATTTTTTATAGGACATTCCATTCAGCAAAGGTGGGAAATGCATTCTTTTCAGTAACTCACGGAACATCATCACCGTAGAACACGCTCTGGTCTATAAAACAAACCTCGAAAATTTGAATGAATCTAAATCATAAAAACACGAAACGAGAAGTCAGTTACAAAAATATAGAAGATACAGAAATAATTATGTAACTTGTGAAAATTATTCAGAAGATAAAGGGAGAAAGAAAGGTGACACAGCCAACTGGAGACCCTACTGTTAAGAAATGCCATATTCTTCCCCCCCCCTCTCTCTCATGCACACATACCCCCCCACACACACACGCCTTTAAAAAAAAAATTTAACTGAACCCTACCCCCAACGTGGGGCTCAAACTCACGACCCTGAGATCAAGAGTGGCACGTTCTACTGACTGAGCCAGCCAGGCACCCCCCACACCATGCTTATTATTAGGAGGACATATGGCAAATGTCTGAGCACTAAATCACATTTATCTCCTCAAATACTTTTGGCTCTTGGTGATGCAACATGTCAACAAGAAGTTCAAGAACATGCTGAAGATACAATTACCTGAGAGAATAACTCTGCTCAGTAATTGACTCGATAGCACATTTAGGATGTGTGTATTTTATTTGTTTTTAAGTTTATTTGTTTATTTTGAGAGAGACACAGCGAGTGAGTGGGGGAGGGCCAGAGAGAGAGGGTGACAGAGCGAATCCCAAGCAGGCTCCACGCTGTCAGCGCAGAGCTTGACACGGGGCTCAAACTCATGAACCATGAGATCGCTGACCTGAGCTGAAGCAAAGAGCTGGATACTTAACCAACTGAGCCATCCAGGTGCCCCTAGGACATGTACGCTTTTTGGGTTTTTTTAATTTTTTACCGTTTATTTATTATTGAGAGACAGAGAGAGACAGAGTGTGAACATGGGAGGGACAGAGAGAGAAGGAGACACAGAATCCAAAGCAGGCTCCGGGCTCTGAGCTGGCAGCACAGAGCCTAACACGGGGCTCGAACTCACAAACTGTGAGATCGTGACCTGAGCTGCAGTCGGATGCCCAACTGACTGAGCCACCCAGGCGCCCCAGGAGATGTGCACTTTAAAGACCGTCGCTCTGAAATGCAACATGAAGTTGGCTCTACACCACAGAAGCCAAAATATAGCTAATTATGGTCGATCTCCTTCCAGAGAATCACTTTCTCCTTGATAATATTCTCACAATAATGCTGAGATGGCCAATTAAGAACAAACAAAAAAAAAAAGAAAAAAAAAAAAGGAAGGAAAAATGCCGTACTGCCATGGTAGACCATACACCTGCTTTGTGCTTTCAGGACAATTCGTGAAAATATGCGGTCTATGAAACAATGGATGAAAACTTTGAAAAGGAGCAAGATGCAGAAAGTAAGAGACGGAGGGGCATGCGGAAACCAAAAGTGAGCCAACAGCAGAGAGAAAACAGCACACCAAAGGATCGCTACGCGTCACTGCAATCAACAGCCACGCCCTCATCGCAGTCAATGAAATTCTAGAGGTGGGTGCACTAATGTTACCGCAAGGCACTAACATCACAAGCTGTCGTGTTATTTATATGGTTCTCCAAGGTGTAGCCAAAGCCGTGAGATGAAAAAAGTCACAACTATCGGAAACTACACGAAGAAGCGTCTTTGTGTGTAGAACACCAACCAAATAGGCAAACGAATACTGAAAAAATAAATAAACAGCATGAAATGGGCCCGTCACTTACAGAGAGAAAGAGAGAAGGAGAGAACAATATAGAAAATTTGAGTAAAACTTCCTCATGAAAATTTCAAGAATAAAATGCATCCGGAAATAGACAGAATGTAAATATTCAGGGTGTACGTGGAGAAAACTGTGAAGCCTTACCAAGGGTCAGCGTAAAAGTGAACAAAATCAATAAAAAGCCCCATCGTGTTCTTATGCAAGAATGGTTATTATTGTGAATCTGTTGTTCCCAAATGAATGGGTAGATGTCATGCAATGTCAATAAAGCTTATAAAGGAATTCAGGAACAAAGTACTTCTCAAGTGATTCAGGAAGAATACACTGAAATGAACAGGAAAAGAAAACACATATGCATAGAATAATGAGAAAGGATTTGAACTGCGTAGGAGAAATGAAACTGAAGTCAAAGCTTAAATTATGTACACGCTCTTTCTCCTAGAAATAGCACTTAGAGGGTTTCACTGTGCGACCCGATCCGTCAGGGTTGTGACAGCAAAACACCAGGCCCCTTCCGAGGATCCACAACAAGGGAAAGGTAAGTTAGAACACCCAGGAAGGAAGAGTAAGCAACCACTGTTGATAAGTGAATATCCTTAAGACTATCACCTATTATAAACAGAGCTAAGGCTATAAGAATGTTATGACCACATCTTTGTTTCTGCGTAAAAAGTGCACAGGCACACGTATTAAGTATAAAGCTAGAATCTTGATCTCAAAAGTTAACAGCAGTTATGAATGGGTGGTTGGCTAACTTTTTTTTAATCTCTGTCTTTTGTGTGGGTTCTAATATCTCTGCAAAAAAAAAAAGTCATAGATTACTCTTGTAATCGAGAAATAAATTAATGCTACTTATTAAAATTCCCAGAAAATGAAAATTAAGTCATAAAAATGACCACTCGCTGGGCCTGTCTGACTGGTACAGGGAAACCTAGAAGAAGGCGGGTTTGCCCACGTTTCTGCCTTTACATGGTGGGGACAATACGGCATATTCAACACTTTCTGACCATATGGCATATTCCAATACTGTGGGCTGACTTTGCTCTGACACTTAATTACAAGGCCGTTTAAACTTACGTAACCTTTCCTGGACATGAAATGTCCAAACATTCTTTTGAAGGTGTTATTTATTTAAGCATTGGGTTTCAGATGAATTTGTTTAAAACATGAGGAGTTTGAATGTCTGGCCTCAGCTCACACAGTAATAAGAGTTTCTGCAACAGAGTCTGAATTCATAGCTCCTGGGTCCTTGATTTTTATGCAAACTTCTAGATTTGGCAGATAAACAGCTCTTTAGCTCAGCAACAGGACACAGATTCAGACCAATAGCTTTCCACCTACTGTCCTGTTGACCTCGTCTTTCTTCAATGAGCAGTCATTTGTTATTGGCATTTTACAAAAGAGGCAAATTTTATAACAGCAAAGAAAGAAAAATACTAAGACTGCATACAATCCGAAAAGCAGTTGCAAAATCATCCTCACAAAGGCTATACAAATGAATATATTTTATCGATCATTTGGTTGTCAAATTGGTATGAAATCTGGCAAAATTATTTAAGAACGCATTCCTTCTTCTACAAAGCACCTGTCCTCTAGTATGCCCTGACCTGGCAAGTGCCCACTGCCTCCCTGTCCTCAGATGGAGCCTGGCAAGGAGGAGTTAATTTGGGTCTTCATACACTGTTTCCCATAAATCTCTCACACCCTGTCCTCCTTTCTGATCCTGGTATCATCCTATCTGCTCAACAGCCAATCCTTCCCCAGTACACTCTTCAAAAGGTTGTTGACTGATGTGTGTGTATTTAAGTTCAGGTCTATCTCTGATGAAACTGAGATGCTATTTCTTTTTTTTTTTTTTAATGTTTAGTTATTTTTGAGAGAGACAGAGACAGAATGTAGGTGGGTTAGGGGCAGAGAGAGAGGGAGACACAGAAGCAGAAGCAGGCTCTAGGCTCTGAGCTATCAGCACAGAGCCCGACACGGGGCTTGAACTCACGAGCTGTGAGATCATGACCTGAGCCGAAGTCGGACGCTCGACCGACTGAGCCCCCCAGGTGCCCCTCGAGATGTTATTTCAATCATAATTGTTACAATGATCACCGCCACACAAGGATCACCCATGGGTATTTTCATCATATATTAAGAAACGGGAAGTTCATCCAACTGCTCCTTTTATAGAATTATGGTTTACACAGCAGTAGTGGGGGTTTTTTTTATCCTCATAAAGAAGCAATATTTTAGCTAATCCATGTTCATTATTATCCATTAATGATTAGCCCTGTCCTTTAACCTATAATATCAGACAATGTTTTGTTCTTTTTTTTTTTGAAGAGAGAGAGAGAGAGAGTGCGTATGTCCACAAGCATGAGTAGGGGAGGGGCCGAGCCAGGGAGGAGCCCAACTACTCAGCGTGGAGCCCAACTCAGGGCTCAATCTCACGAACCTCGAGATCATGACCTAAGCCGAAATCAAGAGTCAGGTGCTAACCGTCTGAGCCAGCCAGGCGCCACCCAAGACAAAGTTTTAGAAATATTGCTTCCCATGTGCATGGGAAACATCATTAAGGAGATACCCACGAGGGAACGACTTATTTAACCATAAGCTCTCTGAGTGATTAAAGCTCGATGAATAAGGCCGTTGTCTCAAGGAGTTTTTAATCTAGTAAGATGTAAGGATGAAACTGTTCTTTCGGAAAGTCAACATATTTTTGGTAGAAACAGCCCATAAATGATTTCTTTCTTCTCCAGTGGAAACAAAGTTCATTTATCAGGAAACACTGCTGAATCACAGAATTCTCTACTGAGGGCAGAAGTCTGAGGATCCTGGTTTGGATAAACTCCCACGCAGTCCTTTGAAGTTAGGGGGACCTCCATTTACACACAGAACGGCTCACCCATCTATGACAGCGTGATGACGCTTCTCCATGGCCACCGATGGCGGGTGTAACAACCAAGTTTCCTGACGGCTCAGTGACACAGGGTAAGGTGACTTCCGGGAAGTAGAGGCGAGGGGGACTGGGCAAAAATAAAGTCTGGCTGACGGACTCTTCCAGGGTTATTGGGATCTAAGAGTTCTGCTTCCCAGAAAGCCTGTTGCCTTCTTTTATAATTTTTTAAAGTTTATTTATAATTTTCAGAGAGAGAGAGAGAGAGAGAGAGAGCGCAAGTGGGGAAGGGGCAGAGAGAGAGAGAGAGAGAGAGAGAGAGAGAGAGAGAGAAACACCCCCAAGCAGGCTCCACGCCACCGGTCCAGTGCAGAGCCCGACGCGGGGCTCAAACTCACGAACGGTGGGACCACGTCCTGAGCCGAAGTCGGACGCTTAACTGAGCCACTCAGGTGCCCCTTTGGTTTGGTTTTGTTTCTTGAGGCAATACAGCTCAGGAGCTGAGAGCAAAGCTCAAAGTCGCTATCTAGGTGAGCAGCCGGATGCTAATCCTAACTGGCTGGCCTGTGCACAACTTACTTCAGCTCTCTCTGCCTCAGTGTCCTCACCTCCAAACCAGTCCCTGCCCCACAGGGTGGCCGTGGGGAGGAGCGGAGCGCACATGCTCTCCGGGGCGGGGAGGGCACGCAGATGCCACCCTGCAGGTGCCGCCCGTTGTTAGTATTTTCCATTCCTTAAACACGGTTGGCCCTGACTCAGCTCCACACGATGTGGACGCTATTATGTACCGTCTTCACCGAGGACATGGGATTAAGAGAAACGCCAGTCGTTAAAGTTATATTCGTCAGCCTCCTGAAATGATGGGTTCTAGCAGCCAGTCTGCAGCTTTCTCCAATGCTGGTGTTTTCCCTGAGCAACGAGAGGTCAGTACAGCGGTTAGGGGAGCAGCCTCCGGCACCTGCTGGCTGTGACCTTGGCAAGCTGTAATAACTCCATGCCCCAGCTTCACCTGTAAAGAGGGGACGATGACATAACCTTTCTCGTTAGAGCTGCTGAGCTGAGTAAGTTAATGTATGTCAGGGACTGAGGAGGCACTGGGCAGGTAGAAAATGCTTCCTAAATATTACTTGCTCTGTACAAACAAGTCTAAGATCATTTTAAGAAAAATAAAAATGATCTCATACAGGCCACCCCGTGAAGTCACATCTGAAAAACAAAAACAAAAACCTCAAAGCCATATCATCTTGATGACTCTACTCCAAAAAAAAATAACATCAGGCTGAGATGAACACTCAAAGCAGTCACAGTTACACGTTTGTCCAATGTCACTAATTACAAAGAATGTCGTCTTAAAATGTCCCACCACTATTGTTCATAACAAGGTTCTTAGTTCACGGAGGCGGAGAAGCTATTTTTAAAAGGCAAAAACTCATATTTGGGGGCAATTTGCAAGGCTAGAAAATAGCTGTTTCACTGCTAAGATGTTCTGCAGTGAAGCATCAGTGAGGACTGTCCAGGGGCCCAGGACCTTCTCGCCCGGAATTAGGTAGTCCTTCCAATAACCACGGCAGAAAAGCCATGAAGACGTGATGCCCTCCCTTCAAGGAAACTCTGTGGGAAGAGCTGGTGGCCAACACCACCAAACACATCCCAAACTAAGAGGAAGAGAGAGCCGCTTTCCTACCATACGCTGAATTGGTACATTATCTACAGATCGGTATCTACATACACACCCGCGTAAAATTTCACGACCCTGTTAAGCTGTCGTCCTAACATTCGCGCACTTTGCAGCATGCGAGTTACACCTCGATCAAAAAGAAAAATGTGCTAATAAAAATGGGATGGCAGTCCTTGCCCGGCTAGCCCAGTCGGTAGAGCATGAGACTCTTAAAAATGGGATGGCTGTAGCTCCCACCTGAAAAACCGTAGGTGTCTGATTCTCACGGACTTTGTCCCCAACATAATTTGTCCCCTTTCTGCAGCGCCTGTACCAGTGGCTTGCCCTAAGGAAGGACGCATTGGGAGAGTGGCCAAGAGGAGGGCTTTGGGGGACAGGAGAAAGGAAGCAGGCGGCCCGGAGAAGGTGACTTCTTTGGATACCAAAGTAGCTGGGTTCTGGAATTCTGTAATGTGGAGCGGACTGGCTTGAAGCGGCAGAGAGAGAAAAAGGCCTGGCAGGCCGGACTCCGAGGCGCCTGATCCCAGCAGCTGGCAGCGAGGGGTCACACGGAAGATGAAGACTGTACTAAAGGAAGGTGCCTCTCAGGGGAAAGAGGGGAAATCCACCTTGGGGGTATCCTGTGGCCGTCTGAAGGGCTACGCGGGATTCCAGATGTAATTAGTACCGTCAGCTAGAGACTCCACCTGGGTCTTACACCCAGCACCTCCTGCTCACATCATCTACTCCAGGCACTTGGATACGGTCACTGGGACTCAGTCATGTCACACGCAAAGTCACATCTTCTCATATACAGCTTCACAGGAGCCCACCGCCCCTCCGATCAGTGCCCCCTGCTAAGTGACCTGGCCCTCTCTGTCCTAGGTCCCTCCTGCTGCAGAGGAAGGCACGCTTCACTGACCCAGCCTCGGCCCTCCAACAGCCTGCTTCATCCCGGGGCAGACAGCAGCACCACGATACAGAGGGCGTTTTCAGGAAGTCAGCAGCACCATGTAGAAAAATCCAACAAAATTAAGGGAGATCTGGCGGGACTTCCTAAAAACTTGTCCCAGCGTGTCACTTCTCTACTTAAAATCTCCAATGGCTTTCCTTCGTCTGCCAAGTAAAATACAAATTTATTTTGGTGTCATGTGGGACACATCAAAGAAGAGCAGCCAAAATGGAGAATGTGGGACCCCCTCCTCTGTTCTGTGTTTCTCTGTAGCTTTGCCATTGCTGTCACTTCCTCCATCGACCCTTCCTTCCTATAATCCCATCCTGCCTTTTAAAGCACTGTCTCCACGGAACATTCTTAGTCCTTCAACCTAATATGGTCCCTTCTTCCTTTGAATCCCCGCAGATTGGGGGGGGTGGGGGGGTGGGGGGTGGAAGGGTATAAAGAATTTTCCTTTATCTACTATGCTAAAAAAAGAGGTTTACATGCTTAGCTCATTCCCTTTCCAGGCTGTGCGCATTCTTTCTGCATTGTGCTCCCAACTCCCAGTCATCCATGTGATGGATGGAGGGCGACGGTATAGCTTCAGGTTGAAACGCCAGAGTTCTGGGACCGGACTCGGATATAGCTTTGGGTCTGTATACGGGACCCATCAACAAAGAGCCGTTGATACCGGGAATGTTACACAACCTTTTTGGGGCCTCAGCCCCCTCAACCGTAAAATGGGGGAGGCGTGGTAACAAACACTTCACAGGACAAAGGCGTGCACGCAGAATGGTGCCCACCACATGCCCCACGGCGTAATCGCTCTCCTCACTGTCCCCGTTGCAATGCACCCCACGCTGAACAAATCCTCACAGAACGGAGGGACAGGATGAGTGGGGATGTGATGACAGAATCAAGACTTGGAAGGCTTTGGGGGGCACGTGGGTTGCTCAGTTGGTAAAACGTCTGACTCTTGGTTTCAGTTCGGGACATGATCTCACGGCTTTGTGGGTTTGAGCCCCACATGGGGCTCTGTGCTGACACTGCAGAGCCTGCTTGGGATTGTCTCTCTCCCTCTCTCTCTCTCTCTGCCCCTCCCTTACTCACGCGGTCTCTGTCTCTCGCAAAACCAATAAATAAAACATAATTTTTTTAAAAAAAAAGAAGGATTTAGGCAGTCCATAGGATAGGGGAAACCAAAACCTGGCACGCAGCAGGTAATAAACATAAGTACTGGGTTTCAAAAGCCAGAGTACATAAGCATGTTTATTCAAATATTTTTTTTGTTATTAAAACACACTGCTTTTACTGACTTTAAGGTAGACACAAGCGAACTCAAAAGAAAACTGAGTTTTCATCTCAAATCCATGGGCATCCCAACCTTGCCTGGCTGTCACAAAGCCCAGTGCTGTGCTCCCCTCTGACACACCTCCACAACCCACCTCTTCCCCAGACCTACCGCACACCGCAGGGCAAGTCCCCACCTGCCCCTGTCCCCCCGTCACCTGGGCCACTGCAGCAGCCCCTTGGCGGGTTCCAAAGCTCCAGTGAGCTGGCCACAGGTACACAAACATCCATTTAACATTCTATGTTCTAATCCCCGCCCCACACTAGGGAGTCAAATGGAGAATGCTGTCCTTTACGCCACAAGGGCCCGCCCTGACGCTAAAAACAACTAAAATGAGAGCAAAGCAAATATTAAAACCACACAGAATATAATTTCAGCAATCTGATGCTTCAAGGCACTTCATAATTTTTAGGTATTCTTGGTGAGAACTGCCTTCAGTTACTATTATAGTCATAAGTTGCCGTTGAAACGGAATGTCAAATAATTTGAGTTTTTCTTGCTACATTTGACAACCCGCATTTTTTTTAATATTGAGCGACAATATTTCCTATGAGAGGCATGAAGTGTCAAATACATTAGTTCTTAACTTCCGTCAATGTGACTAAAACAGCAATACGGGGCACGCCATTTAATCAAGAAATTAAAACTTGGCGACTGATCTCATACTATCAATCAGGAGCCGAAAAACACAATTTGGGGACTGACATGTTTGTTACTTTCATCTGCCAGTACTTTTTAAACATTCCCATTAATTAGCCTGAGAGATTCATGAGTCTCTTCCAAGTGTTATTCAACTACTGCTGCTTGAAAATAATAACGTTAGAGGCACTGAGATGCGGTGTTCGGTTCTTAGGCTGCTGTTAATTAAAACACATTAGCCCTAATCGAATACTCAGGCAGCATCTTGTAGACAGTCCCCTGCTGGTCCGTCTATTAGCGTGTTCTATTTACAAGAGAAGCAACAAACTACCATCAAATGTGCAGAAGCCATGACCCGCCAAGCAGAAGTGAAAGTATCCATCCCAGCTTCTTCATAGTCCAAACCTTACGTAGGCAATGCCCTGCGTTTCCTTCTCCAGGAGATTCTGGTGGTGCTCCAAATATCGAAGAATAACGATTTCCACTTACTGTGCTCTCACATCATAGATGCTAAACTATAAGACCGTCGTAGAAATCATTTTTTTTTTAATTACTAGCAATCGAATCATGTTTCCAGTATGAATTCAGACACAACACTGAAACATTCTTTAAGCCACCTTTGGACAGCATCACCAGCATTCATTACTTACATGAAGGCACGACAAAAATCAGCTCCGAGATTTACCTAGCAAATCCCCACTCCAAGACTGAGAGGAAATTTTTGGAAAACCCAGGTGTAATTATCCCACACAGAGCTATACACAAAGGAATAATTCAGACTAAATTCCCAGCTCTTTTTAAAAACAAGATGTGATTAGCTTGGAAGCTACATCTTATCCTAAGACGTGCCAAAGGCAGCACATATGCAGAAACAGAATCATGGCTTCAAGGCGTCTTATAAGATAAATAAAAGCTACGGGAAGGCAAAATATTGCGCTGAGTTATTACGCTACAATGAATGTTAACCAAAAGGTTGCTATTTGATGTATCGCCACCCAGGGGCGGGGGCAATTCTTGGCTAACCCAGCCAGAGGACTACATTATCCACTTTCCTTTTAGGTACATCTGTCATTTGGCCAGTGAGAGGCAGGCAGAAGTATACGGTTTCTCCCAATATGTGTCCTTGTTTTGTTTTATTCCCCCAGGCTCATTACGGTGAAACCGACATTAAATTTAAAATATTTCAAGTGCACACTGCGACTTGATGTCCGTATGCATTGCAAAAGAGTTCCCCTCACCTAGTGAATAAACAAATCCATCACCTCACATATTTAACCTTCTTTTTTTTTTTTTTTGGATGAGAAAATTTAAGTTCTATTCTCTTAGTACATTTCAGTTATGCACTACGGTGTTATCAATTACAGTCCTCCTGTTTTACTCGAGACCCTCCGACCTTATTCATCTTAGAGCGCAAAGTTTGTAGCCTTTAACGTCTCTCTCTGTTTCCCCACCACCTCCCAGGCCCTGACAACTACTTTTCTACTCTGTTCCTAAGAATTTGACTTTCTTAAAGACTGTTTAGATTCAGACATAAGGGATACCACGCAGTATGTGTCCTTCTCTGACTTATCTCACTTAGCATAATGCCCTCAAGGTCCATCCATGTCGCAAATGGCAGGATTTCCTCCTTTCTCAGTGGCTGATAATACTCCACGTGTGCAGTATACGACTCCACACACATACATTCTGTGTGCACACAATCACATCTTCATTCATTCAGCCACAGATGGGCACCTAGGCTGCTTCCACACCTCGGCTACTGTGATTAATGCTGCAATGAACATGGCAATCAGATGGTTTTGAGATCCTGATGTCGTTTTCGTTTCCTCTGGATATATACCCAGAGGTAAAATGATTGGATCATCCAGTAGTAATATTTTTAACTTCTTCAGGGGCCTCCCTACTGTCTTCCACGGCGGCCGCACCAGTCTGCATTCCCACCAGCCGGGCACGATGGCCCTCTTTCCTGCACACCCAGGCCGGCACCTGCCAGCTCTTGTTTTTTTTTTTTTTTGGTGAAGGCCATTCTAACGGGGGGGAGGGGATATCTCCTCGAGGCTCTGACTCGCATCTGCATGATGATCAGTGACGTTGAGCAGCTGTGGCTATCGAGTGGTAGCGTGGATGCTAAGCCTTCATCTCCAGCAAGACTCTCTGCAAAGCAGGAAGGGCACCTTCGTCCCAGCTGGGGGCACTGCAGTGGCCCAGGGTGGAGTGGCTGCCTGAGAATGTGCTGGCAATCAGGAGCCACGTCTCCATCGGCATCAGTAAGGGCCCTTTCCAACCCTGGACTCCTAGGTGAGGGCTTGTCCGAGGTGTGACAGAAACAAACCCCCTCCTGTAGGAACCTGTAGGAACCTGCTGTTCAGGATGGTTTCTCCTCCTCAAGGCAGTGGAACCGAATGTTCGCTGACAGAGGGGAGACCTGGAGACAACTCATAAAATGCCTGTCGCCAGATGCCAGATCCATGTGGAATCCACCAGCATTGCTTCTGGCTGGGATCTCCTCTCCATCCCCCTTTTCAGGAAGAAGAGACGAGGGACACTGTAATAATTACTACACAATCGCATAAGAAATACATACTCATGAATAGGATGCCATGTCCACAACAGCAACAACAACAACAAAAAAATTTAATCTGGGTGAGAGTAACACATTTAATGTACAAAAGGAAAAAAAAAATCAACCCCAAGTGAATCTATATGTAGATTCACTGTTGTCCTTGTCGACACCTTCATTTTGATGACGCGCTTAAGAAAATGTTAATCGTTATTACTTAATTAATAGCAGGGTTGAAGGACACTGGTAAGTATAAACTTCTAAAGAGTGTAACTCAAAAGCCTTAATTTTGATAATGCTAAGTGTTTGTATTTTTAAGCTAAAAAGAACAAAATTCTTGTAGTTTTGTAGTTAACATGGTTTACATTTTATAGTAAAAGGACCAAGTAAATACTTCCAGCATTGTTAGCACTGTATATAAAGGGTTCCTTCTTACCAATTGTGCTAATTATAATTTTAGCCCTGCAGATAGAATGGAATTATACCATCATCTCTGCAAAGAAACAATTTCCTCTTAAGTTGCTAAGGACAATGCACTGAAGTGACGGAAGCTGTTAATGTTATGTGCCATGTTTCAAATTTATTTTTAATTTACATTCCCAAGTAAATACAACAGTATCTGTAGCCCATTCAATTTGGAGGTCAAATCAAGAACAGGGGGTAATCTCAACTAGGAAGTTGCCAAGACTATTCTTAGAAAAAAATGTAGCCATTTCAGAATTGCTGCTGCTAAAAAAATACCACCTGCTTGGAGGCTAATTACACCAGAAAAAAAGAAAAAAATAAATAAATTGCCAGAAAAAAAATAAATAAATGGCAAGCGTGTCTCCAACGAGCTGAGGGTTTAAAGTAAACAACTGGAGAGAGAAATGGCAGTAAAGCTTGGCATGAACATCGTACATCTATGAGAATAAACATGAGCTTCACGGAACCCCGGATTCTCCCTGCTCTACTTGGATCAATGTGATCTGTGGTTCGGCAAACGTGGTCTCTGTCACATCTCCGCTGTGGGCAGAAGACACTTCCGGCCCCACTGGTGTTGGACTTGGTCGCGTGATTTGTTGTGGCCAATGGACATGATGGTGGCAGTGGCCTTAAGAGTGCTTGAATATTTAGCTTGGTCCCCGTGCTCTGAGGATCTGCCATGAGAAAATGCCGAGCAGCTCCTGATCCATGAAGATTCTAGATGTATGTGCAGCAGGTGTGAGCCCACCTGCAGCCTGGAGTCAGGCCGGCTGACATAAGCCAAAACCCAGCCAACCCAAGGCCTGAGGGGAAAACATCATCTTCATGATTTAAGCCACTGAGCTTGGGATAACGTGTGCTTCAGCATCATCGTGGCAATGGCTGATGGACACCTACTCAAAGCGATTTTGGCCAACCCCTGGCAGTCCTACTTTGGCCACACCCTCATCATCATGGCCCCGCCCTCAGCCTGCCCTAATTCGCTCAATCTGAACACCTCTTTCCAGGCTATGTCAAAATCAATCCCACCTAACTCTTTCCCAGATGACCT
Organism: Neofelis nebulosa; assembly: GCF_028018385.1. Classification (NCBI taxonomy): domain Eukaryota; kingdom Metazoa; phylum Chordata; class Mammalia; order Carnivora; family Felidae; genus Neofelis; species Neofelis nebulosa. Next base: position 5,675,755 of record NC_080782.1, on the reverse strand, counting down.
ATTATTTTCTCTGCTCTGTGGACCAGCCAGGGTTAGGTGACCAGTCTTTGCCATAATATCTAGAGTTCTGTGATTGTTTTGTAATTACCGGATAATAGAATGATCCACATAGTGTCTCATCCAGCTCCCTCAGGGCACCGACTTTTTCTGACAGTTATTTTAGAGAGCAACAGCAGAGACAGAAAAGTCATTTAACATGTGCTAGCTGGAATCAACAGGAACCTGTAAGCGAGAGAGCTGATGTGCCAAGCAGGTTGGCAACACCACAGAATGGGTGGCTCCTTTTCCCTACACATGCACAGGAAAAGATCAGAGGGGTATGTCTCTAAAAATATAAAGTATGTCCTGGGGCGCCTGGGTGGCTCAGTCAGTTAAGCGTCCGACTTCGGCTCAGGTCACGATCTCGCGGTCCGTGAGTTCGAGCCCCGCGTCGGGCTCTGGGCTGACGGCTCAGAGCCTGGAGCCTGCTTCGATTCTGTGTCTCCCTCTCTCTCTGCCCCTCCCCCGTTCATGCTCTATCTCTCTCTGTCTCAAACAGAAAAATAAACGTTAAAAAATATAATAATAAATAAATAAATAAAAATATAAAGTCTGTCCTAAACACATCTGACCATAGTTTGTTGATCACTGCTTTAATTCCACAGTAGCAAATGATCTGAAAGTGCAAGTATATATTCCTTCCTCATTATATATTAATGTACAAGACAGTTTATTACCGCCATTAATAATGTAAAATACAACATGAACTATTCAAAACTAGTTCACTTATTATCAATGGGATAAAGGACCATATTACATTTTGGTCCAAAGGCCATTAATCACCACACACTCTGTTTTCCTGCCCTTTTCCTTAGCACAAACACTCTCAAAACGGAAACAGCGCCAGAACAATACCAGAGCACTGTATGTTGTTAAAAGTCTACCCGTGACTATCGCCATCGTCAGCCTGAGGGCATTGTCGGCCACGTGTGAGGCCAGTGGGACTGTCAGAGCGTTCAGGCCGTCATCAGGCAAAGTCCATTCTAGAAATCACATAGGAAATGTGCTTGTTTCTACCTCGCTTTTCAAAAATGTTCTCGCTTTTGCAAGCACGCTATTCTCACTGATCACAGGGACGACCAGGTGACCATGAACGCCTCTGTTCTCCATAATCCACTGTGTCCTACTTGGCAGCTTCAGAGAACAAGCAGAAGGCTTTGATGCGAATGGACTACAGGGAGGAGGGGCAGAATTCCTTAGCCAACGTGTCTTCTGGCTGGATCCGGAGCCCTGGGGATACACGGGGCACGGTGGGATATCTGTATGTTGTTATTCCCTCCCTGCCTCCTCTCCTTTTGGGTGTGACCTCACATCTTCTTCCCTAAAGAGGTGAGGCCTTTTCCTCCAGCCCTCGAAGCATGGCTGGCCTTGGGTCTGGGTGGTCAAGAACAAAGGGTAGAAGAGGTGTTGAGCTGACTCTGAGGTCACACTCCTGCCCTTTCCCGAGGACCTCTGTGAACGAGCCCACAGCAGCTTGCTGGAGAAAGGAAGATCGTGAAGAGGACAGGTAAGGCACCATGGTGGAGGGCATCCCAAACCACCCAGGCCCCAGCCGACGAGCAGCCAACCACAGACACATCAGGGAGCCCAGCCGAGACCAGAAGAACTACCCCGTTGAGACCATAGGGCTGTTTTAGGCCACTAAATTCTGGGGTGGTCTGTCACACGACCAAAGCTAACCGATATGCCAGCTCTTCATCCAAATCCTCAAGTACCACCTATTTCCTAACATTAGGAAGCCTCGATGCAGGAGAGGAGTAAAGTTCATTTCAAGTAGGAACGTTCCGTGAAAAAAATTCCACATCCGTGGTTCTCCAGCTGTAGGGGGAGAACCGCCTGGAGAGCCTGTGAAGCACAGGTTCCTGGGGCTCCCCGTGGAGCTCCTGGTTCAGTTGTTCTGGGAGGGGGGGTTGAGAATCTGCATTGTCCAAGTCCCCAGGTTTTGCTAATGTTTCCGGTGTGGGTACCACACAATGAGATCACCGTTCCACACGACCAAGTACGTTACAAATAAAAGGTTCCCCCTCAGAACACTCATATTACTAAATTAAAAGAATAAACACACGGGGCGCCTGGGTGGCTCGGTCGGTTGAGTATCCGACTCTGGCTCAGGTCACGATCCCACAGCGTGTGAGTTCGAGCCCCGTGTCGGGCTCTGTGCTGACAGCTCAGAACTGGAGCCTGTTTCCGATTCTGTGTCTCCCTCTCTCTCTGCCCCTCCCCTGTTCATGCTCTGTCTCTCTCTGTCTCAAAAATAAATAAACGTTAAAAAAAAAATTTTTTTTAAATAAAAAAAATAAATAACCGTTAAAAAAAATTTTTTTAAACCCTCCTAATTATGGACTCTTAATTTAAAAAATTAAAGAAAATAAAAGAACAAACACATCTCTTTTAGAAATCCAATTAGACTACGGAGTCCCATCAGATTTCAACATAAACAGAAAGGGAATTATATTTATTATTTAGACATGCTGGGCAAAATGAAGATTAGAAGAGAAAACAACAGATTCTTCCACCCAGGACCACGGACATTTCTTCAATTACCTACAATGCAACAACTTATGGTTGTATTGAAAGCTAAGGCTTTTTTCCTACAGTGTGAGAATACGAGTCACATCTAAAATTAGAGCAGGAATAAACAGTGTTTCCGTATATATTAATGTTTAAATGTTGAAAGTCACAGCAAGCAGACTATTTCTTTGAGCCTGAATGCAATAATATTTCAGATATTATTCATGTTGCCAATGCCATCCATGGTTTATGAGGTGTATGCACTTTCATTTTGAATGTCTTACTTCAGTAAGTTAAATATATTTGCATTCTCTGAAGCTCTGAGTTTTACGGGCAAAAATGCCTGACTTTCTCCAGGCACATTAAACCATTTCCACACAGCCTCTTTCAATCTATGCATGTAAGAGATCATTAGCATACAGTGAATCCCTAAAGACATACAACTCTTCAAGGGAAATTAATTTCATTCAAATCGGTATCAGAATTTACAAGTTAGAAAAGTGACTTGCTTAAAAAAATAAACGTTTTTGAATTGTTTTAATTTTAACCTAATGATTAATACTCCAGTCAAGGCAAGTCTGAATTTCATTATTTTATACACCGTAAATAGAGTATGTTCAAAGCAAAGGCTATGTGACTGCAAGGGGGTACCGCTCCTTCCACAGAAACTATAACCTATTTTATTTCAAGCCCCCATTTGTTGAGGATGGGAGTAGCACACAGAAGTATTATTTACCTTAAATTTTACTTCTACTAAAATTTTCTTAATCATTTATATAACTTAAATATTAAATATAATATGTACATACCATTGTTGCAATACAATTATGTAACAGTACATAATTATAATATTATAAACATTATAAATACTACTGTATAATTATATGTATTCACGTTCTATATAACACAAACATTATATAATACAGTATCCAAGATAGATGCTTTTTAAGTTATGTATTAATTTATAAAACATGCTTTATGTAGTTATATAAAGCTAGTTTTACAAGTTAACTATATATTATATATACTTTATAAAACATGCTTGATATTACATAGAACATTACATGTAATATTTTTTAGCTTTTTTTTTATTAGCTTTTCAATTCTCTTTATTAAGAATCTTTTTTTTTTTTCCTTTTGTAAAAGCAAACACTTGTGGTCAGTTATACAGATGAGGAAAAGCGATGACGATTTATAAGGCACTCAACAAATTCCAATACTTTACAAGTCAAACTTAAATTACCTAGTGTTGGGGTGCCTGGGTGGCTCTGTCAGTTAAGCGTCCGACTTCGGCTCAGGTCATGATCTCACGGTCCATACGTCAGGCTCTGTGCTGACAGCTTAGCGCCTGGAGCCTGCTTCAGATTCTGGGTCTCCCTCTCTCTGCCCCTCCCCCCGCTCTCACTCTGTCTCTGTCTCTCTCAAAAATAAAGATTAAAAAAAAAATCTTTAAATTACCTAGTGTTTTCCTTTTCTCTCATAAGCTTGAAAAACGAACTTGGGTCCATTTCAAGTACAATCTAACACATCAGAGCCTTAGACTGCCCAGGAAAGGGAAACTTTGATACTAATGGCTATGTTCACGCCAACATCAAATCTACCAAATTCTTTTGGAGTAGTGTCTGGATATATTTCCTTTTGGGTGTTTATGATGAAAAGGAAATTACATGGGCTTTTGGTTATCCTAACCCAGGGCACAAACGAATCTATTGCTCAAGGTAAGCGGGTACTCTTAAACAAGCATTTTGGGGAGACACTTTAAAATGGTTGACAGACACTAAAGTAAAGCTTTAAAGATGCATCAGTATTTTCCTGGCGGCCTTTAATGTTGCATTATGTAGGACACACGTGCAAATAGAAAGTGCAAATCATGGAGCGCATGAAGGGCCATGCAACTGGAACTGAAGAGAAACAAACAGAAATGAATATACGTACACACCCAAACACAGAATCCTAGATGATGTTTAAACTGAAGGGTCCAACTGAATACAGACAGCCCCTCCTCTCTCCCTCACAGGTGCTCCCTCCGGCTTCCAATACGGAAGTCCATCCACCAGCAAGGGGGCCACTGTATCAGTGCAGCTCCTGATCTCCATAAAGCAATGACTCACAAAATGTATGTATCACATAGACTTGTGATTACGTTTTTAAATTAAATGGGAATTTATATTATCTTCATCCCACGTAACGAGTGGTATCCTCGCATTTAGTGGAGGCTTCTCCCTCGAACGTGCACAGGGCAAGGACCTCTCCATCAGCTGTGTGGAAGAGCATATAATCATGAACTTCTTGGATGGACTTTTGGATCCCGGTCTCTCTCACACAGGGCAGGACAGGTGGAGCCCCTCTTTGCTAACAGTACCACCGAATGTCAGCAGTCGGCAGAGATAACAGTGTAAGCACGTCTGCAGTCACTAATTTTATTCATCTGTCTTAACCTCAAATGAATACTCATGACGTTATCCATCGCGCAAACAAGAGCCTAGGAAAGATGGCAAGTAAGGTTAAAGTTCTTGTGGTTTAATAAAAAAAAAAAAAAAAAGAGGGGTGCCTGGGTGGCTCAGTCAGTTAAGCGTCCGACTTCGGCTCAGGTCATGATCTCATGGTTTGTGGGTTCGAGCCCCATGCAGGGCTCTCTGCTGTCAGCACAGAGCCCACTTCAGATCCTCTGCCCCCCTCCCCCGCCTCTCCCCTGTCCTCTCTCTAAAATAAATTTTTAAAAAATTAAAAAAAAAAAAAAGAATGAACCCTATCTCCCAAGTGGGGAATAACATGTTAAATCTTCTCAGCAAAACTGTTTGGAAGTATAGTCTAGAACCTTACAAATACTCTTTTGGACCGGGACTTTCACATTTTGCAATCTATCCCAAGAAACGACTATAAAAAGCACAGCAACAGCTCTCTGCATAAGGACCAGGGGCAGTTATCACAGTATGATCATAATAGCGAGAAAATTTCAAGTAGCCCAAACATCTAACAAGAGGTAAACCGCGCGGGAATTTAAATTAATGCCGATGAACAATTTTAAGTACATGTGGAAAAGGCAGGTTACCAAACCAAGCACAGAACATGAGCTCAAGAACAGGTCAGTGCGGAGGAAAACGTCCAACAGAAACTTCTGACACAGGCACGGGGGCAGCTCCTCAAGGTGGATTTAGCCGTGAATTTCTTTTTTTTCATCGCATGGGAATGCACTTTTATTCCATCACAACTTCAGTAATGCGGCGCTATTTTCCCCGCACAGCACGACTCAACACCTGTCTGACAGGAGCCTTCTGCCAGATCCTGCGAACAGACACCTGAGCCATGTATGCAAGTGATGGATGGAAACTTACAGGAACCAGGCGGCAAAGTAGGAACCAGCGGCAAATTTATCCCACCGATTTTGAAATATGTGCAAACTGGTTTCTCACAGGAATTGAAAACTAAATACTCTGCCTCCAGTGGCTCCTTCCAAAGTGGAAAGTCAACTGCCTCCCTGTCCCTAGAGTCAGTTAACTATCACGTATCTCGCCAGGGGGCTAAGGATTTTCCATTTTGTTTTCATTGGTTGTGTTGCTTGCTCGTGTTCAGCAGCACAGCCTGGGCGGACCCAGCACCTGTTTGCTGCTCCTGTTTTTGGTGGGGCTTCTAATACCACACTTCTGGAGTCCTGCTCGTTCTAAGTGCTCGTTCTAAGAAGAAAGAGGGCTTTGTTTCTCAGCCTGTCTTGTGGGGCAACATTTTAAAAGGAAAGAGAGTTTGGATGTTTGTGGAACGGAAGCGTGCGTGAAGCGGATCTGTTCGGGGAGTTTCTGAAGCTGAGAAGACGACAATCAATAATGAATGAATCTGCTCAACGCCGAGACCTGAGGCAGGTCAAGGCCCTGGAGAAAACTAAAGCACACGTGGGGGAGAAGAAGTCCAGCCCGGGAGACACCAGGTGTGCTAGTAACCCTGAACCAGGAGGGAGAACGGATATCGCCGCCGGATTGGGGCCCGTGTGGGCCCCCCCCAATCTTCCCTTTATTCTCATGATACTGCCTTTGAGGCAGGGAGGACACGATTTTTAAATCCCCGTGGAGACTGAGCCCTGCAGCCGTGGGCAACAATGAGCACTCCCTGCGCCTCCTCCGGCGGGCACGCTGGCCCCTGCTCTGCAGGATGGTGAGCCCCCCTACTTCTCTCCGCCGCAGGTCTGCTGGAGTCGAAATTTCTACCAGCAGAAGAAAAGGCAAACAAAGGACGCCATAAAGTAAACACCAGGGGCGCTTGCCTGGCTCAGGTTAAGCGTCTGACTCTTCGTTTCGGCTCAGGGCATGATCCCAGGGTTCATGAGTTCGAGCCCCGCATCTGGCGCTGTGCTGACAGCATGGAGCCTGCTTGGGATTCTCTCTCTCTCCTTCTGCCCCTCCAACGTGCACTGTCTATCTCTCTCAAAATAAATAAACTTAAGATAAAAAAAGGTAACAAGGCAAAATAAAATCAATTGAGGGCTTAGAGAAACCATCCCCCTCCCCCAAAAAATAAAAAGATAAAGAAGAGAGAGAGAGAGAGAAGGAAAGAAAAGGCAAACAGACCACCTGGGAAAGACTGTGTGTACGTGCAGCACACACACAAGTCCCTGGGTTCACGTGTGCGCGTCTATTTGGCAGAACTGAGACCCAAACTATTGAACACAACAATGCGGGTGGCGCTAACCTATTATAGGCTATTTCGTGCTAGAAACCGATACATAAAGGCTCCATTCTATATAAAAGAAACTCATAAAATATCCCAGAGAGATTAAAAATAAAAGGCTATGAAAAGGTATGCCTGGAAAAAGCAGTACATTTAATCTGGGGTACAATTTCAGTGCCAGACGTGGTGGAATTTGGGACAAAAGTTATTTAAAAGCAGACAAACGCTGCAGTGTATAATGCCAGAGACTACGATGAGCAATCAAAATCCTAAAATATAAGTGATTACATTAAAAGATCTAGAGAATCCAGGGCGCCTAAGTGGCTCAGGCAGTTAAGCATCTGACTCTTGATTTCGGCTCAGGTCATGCTCTCTTGAACCTGCATTCAAGCCCCATGTCGGGCTCTCTGCTGAGAGCGCAGAACCTGCTTAGGATTCTCTGTCTCCCTCTCTCTGCCCCTCCCCCAGGCTCTCTCTCAAAATAAATATATAAACTGAAAAAAAAAAAAAAAAGATCTATAGAATCCGTTTCTTAAGATGTCAAAAAGGCACTTAACACAAGTCAACAATGAGTTTTTTTTTTTTATAAAAACATGGAGTAAAAAAAAGGAATGGATAAATACTTACTTAACCTTAAATGTAATTATGTAAATAAAAGTCTTAGTCCAGATGCTGGGATGTTACTCAGTGAGGAAACTCTGGAGACATTCCTACTTTAGTAAGAAATGTGGCCCAGGTGCAAATTGTTACAGCTACTATGAAACACGGTCACGAATGGGTTAGACAACCGGACGAGAAAGCAATTAGAGGCATAAAGGGGGGGGGGGGGGGGATACCTAAAGCGATCTTTATATACAGATACAATCAGTATTAATGCTGGTATTTTAAAGCTCTGTATTATATACAAATACATGTATGTGTCCGTACAAGTAAACAATTATTTGAGGTCATTCAGGAAGTTCAGCCATTTGAAAGCAAGTAGCAACAAGGCCCAGTGATTTCAGCCCCCTGCCTTGTCTCCCACCCACCAGTCCACGAAACCACTGTCAGTGACGTCGCTGGAAGCCTCCCCTCCACGCCCCAGAAGCTCTTGCGAGAAGTCAAGGTGTGTGTAGGCCTTAGCCACTTGATCTTTGTCCAGGACATCTGAACCCCCTCTCCCAACAGAACTGTGCCTCCAGAAACGTCCTGCCCTCCACACCCTCACCCAGACCCTGGCTGGGCTCACAGCCTCCAAACGCAGAGGGCCCTGCCCAGGTCCCGAGGCTCCGTCCCCAGCAGGCAGCCCCGGGAGGGGTCCCTGCGATCTAGCCCCTCATCTGTCACGTGGTGGCAGCACTGTCTGCCCATGGAAGGGCTGTGACAATTCCAGGGGGCTCTACGCCCAGCCCTGAGCGGGCTCGCCTCTCCTTCCCAGGCTTCTGGGACAAAACTTCTGGCTTTCCGGCTCATCTGGCAGATTTTAGTTATTACGTGTTGATTTTTTTTCCCTCTTAAATTGTTTTGCTTTTGCTTTGACACTTGGAAACACATCTCTAACTTCCTAGATTCCTTTCTATCTCCGTTTAAGAAATTTCTCTCAGGGAAGCGCCGCTCGTCATGGATGGAGCTGAGGCTACACGTTGTGACGACACGTCCCCTTTTACCCCGACAGCGCGGTGTCTGGGACGAGCCTTGGAAGGCACGCCGGACAGGACACAAGGACACCAAGAATGCTATCTGCACACACAGCAAGGACCAGGTCCAAGGTGTTCAGGTTGAAACGGGCTCCGATAAGAACTCCTCTTTTAAAATCCTTGCGTGGACTCTCAAAAGCTAAATGAAAAGATTTAAAAAGTACCTTAGGAAAAGAGAAGTACTTAGAAAGCTTCTGTAATTAACCACTTTGGAGCATAATCACAAAAGCTGCTCCCACAAGGTACGTTTCTTCAATGAATCCTCTATCTTCCTGTGAAGGAAAATCAAGAACCTCCTTCACTGAATGACTGTAGTGCAATCTCTATACCGGGGCTTGTTTTTCAGTAAATAGAAAAGCAACACAGTAGAAACCTCACGTTCACTGGGCAGACAGACACTCTGCCCGTTTCGCTTCCAATTTTGCACAGCCTACACTAAGCAGGCTTTCCTCGGTCCTTTCTCTCGTAAAAAGAAAAAAGAGAGAAAGAAAAAGAAACTGGATTCATTTACACCAAAAAACCCGGACATTTTTAACGCATACAAATTTGGTGCATTTGGAGATACGCAGCCACCTGTGACAGTGTCACCACGACCGAGATCATGAACGTGTTCACCGCCTCTAAGTCTCCTTCTGCACCCCCTTTTCTGTGCAAGGAACACTCAACACACGGTTTCGGAGTGTGCAAGCTCAGTAGGGTTATCTACAGGCACCACATCTCCGGAACGGCCTCACCGTGTGCGATCGGGGAATCACTCAAAGGTGCAAAGCTTCGATCCTGACAGTTCTGGACATCTGTGCACCATCTCTGCTCTCCTCTATCCGAGACCCGGAGGTCACCGCGTCTCTGGCCCTCGCTGGGAGGGGGTCGCAGTCTGGGCCACTGTTTCTGGGTCCCCCCGCCATCCTACCCACAGCTCTGCCTTCTGCCACGATGAAGCTCACATCCCTGCCTTGACGCCTGCCTTTCTCTCTGGTTCCAAAGTCTCGTCTGACTCTCAGACATCTCACCTGGACACTGGACGGCACCACACTCCTTCGCGCCCTTCTGAGTTCTTCCTGTTTGCGTCTGCCCCAGTGCAGAACCCCGCAGCTGGTCTTGGCTTCTCCGCCACCCCCTCCCCGTCCCCAGGACACGAAGCACCACGCACCGCCCCCCACCCCCCTCCGCCTTGCAGCCTCCCTTACAACCAGACTGACCTCACGTGCCTGGTGACACCTGCCCGTTAATAGCAGACATAACTGCTTCATTTAATGTTGTGGGAGTCCAATGAATGATCAGCCTCTTCATCAAGAATATCTCATATTAATGAGGTTTCAAGACATAGAATATATACGTCAATTCGCGTGTGTATGTGAGCATTTGAAGTCAGTGTGTGCAGTTCCTTGTAAAAGGCAAACAAAAAAGCATGATATACAAGAAACTCTACCAAAAGGCCACGATCTCTTCACAACTCTGTGTGGTCGGACCAACAACAGAGAAATACGCTCACAGTCTCCGGGCAGTAGTATATTTGGTGGCATTGAAGGAGCTGGAAAAGAGACAATGAAGACATGACCCCCCTTCCACTGCCCCCGGTGGAGCTGCCTGCAGTCCCCTCTCCCACCCGGGAGCTCCCAGTGGTGCTGAAGAGTGGGGGGCCAGGCCCCACCCCCAGGGGCAGGAGCTCATACTGCAGACTCCACAGTGCTGCTCCCACTAGAACCTTCGACGGGTTCTCCCTCCGTGACAGCTAGCTGCAGCACTAGAGGCTTCATCACTCATCAGGTCTGGCAAGTGACCTGTCAGGTGTCGCTATATACCCATTTGGCACACGAAGAAACTGAGGCTCAAAGAAATTAAGCCGTTCACGGCCAGCAAGTGGCAAAGCCAGACTTGGGGTCTGGGTGTTGCCGGCCTGCGTGCTCTCATCAAACCACCAGGCTGACCCCTCAGGCCATGTCCATGGCGGCCGTCCGTGGGGGACGGCCCCTCACCAGCCCGCTGATCCCTGCAAATCCGCCAGCACACTCCCCACCTCCTGTCATTCTCCCTTCCAGGTCGCATTAGCCATGCCTAACAAAGTCTATTGTGCCTACACTTTGCGCCTCTGGACTGTAAGCTCCCTGAGGCAAGGCATGCTGGTCTCTTCTGTACCCTACGCTCGAACTCCGCGGTCCAGAAGCAGGCACCCGCCACAACAAGCACAAGCTACAACAAACAGCTACTTGTTGCACCGAATCGAGGAACAGTAGAAAGCACAGGGATTTCCAGGAGCTTCTAAAATTTTAACTGCGGCCTTTATCTACAGAAAGCCACCATTACTAAGCCACTCTATTACTTGTTGGGGGAAAAAAATACCTGCCAAACTGAGGATACTGTGCCCATCTACCTGTTCTAGGTGTCCAAGGTCTCTGTTTAACTGTGCTGGATATCAGCACCTCAGCGTTATGAGTGAAGCTGGAGCCATGCTTGGCTACGTGTTCTGGAAGGTACTGTCCCCACCGCTGACCACACAGGCACAATCTCCTGTACTAAAAACGAGAAAGAAACCTTAGCTGTTTCCTTAGCAGGTGCCACATTCTCCAGCTACTCCTGGGGCTCTTTTTTCCTCCAACTGGAATCAGCTAGAAATCTTTCTGGACTCTTGAGGAAAAGTTATTCTTAATTTTAATTAAGTAACAGCTTATCTGCAATGGGACCGTTCCCAGTGGTTAGACATGAGCATCCTTCCAGACTCCGGGTCTTGCTGGAGACTCCAATCGTGTCATGTGACAAAAAGACAGTTTCCCACACTAGGACATGTGTGAAATAATGAGCGAAGGGGCATCCAGAAAAGATGGCAGCCACAGCAAGCCTAGGTTGTCCTCCAATGGAGGGGAAACGCTCTTATTGCAAAAACGTTCACCCTTTTCACTGGATCACATTTTACGGAGGGGACCTTAAACTGGCTCACTTGAGTATTAGCCAGACGTTGACACTGATCCCCTAAGCTCTCCCAGTGGCAGAGCCCAAGACATTTGCCCAGCCTAACCTGCCAAAAGCAGTGACCCCATTGTGCAAATACCCAAGGAGAGCCATAACCCACCTGGGTCTGATCTTCACCACACACACAAGTGACCAGGGTTCCCAGGTAACCTGACACCCTACAAGGTCGTTGCCTAGCAGACAGACACATTCTCTGAGTAAGAAGATCATAAACTGGCGTTTTGGGTGAAAGTGAATTCCCCATAACAAGATCATCCTATAAAGAAACAGAAGAGATTTTGGACGAGGCAGACCTCCCACGAGACAGACACCCAAGAACTCTCGGCTGGAACGATCAGCTCTTTATACAATCACAATATTGATTACATTTTATAGGACCCTATCTCCACCCCATGAGGCCCAGGGTCTCTGTGCTCTCCCCTCACTGTGAAGTTCACAAATGATCAGACTGAGGCTTACAGAGGCCACACCAGGCGCCAGCAGATAGATGCCCTCCACATTATAAAAGCATGTTTCCACTTTTAGTTGATAAGACAGCCCTCAGAGCCCGTGCACACCCTTAAAGCATGCAGCTTCCCTCTATCCCGTACTTAGCTTTGGGGACTTTGCATTTCCAGCAAGGAAAGAAGTTATCAACTACCCTGTGTAGATTCTGAGTTTCATCTTCCTCAAAGACGTGTGCAGCACGAAGCTGACACAGAATACAAAGCCGTGCATGTTGACCAAGTCCCTTGAGCTCCACACCAAGTGTGTGTGGTTAAACTATAGCACATACTTTATTATTTTTATCACAGAGCACATACTTCAAAAGAAGACATGCGAAAAAGACAACCAAAGGAAGGGAGTGGCAGGATTTTAATCAGTCTACAATTATCTTATTTAACTTTTCCATGCTAATGATATAATTGTCATCATATGGGTCAGTAGGAAAAAAGTCAAAAAATACAGCATGTCACATCCCGTAGCATGCTTGCGTAAAGTCTCAAGGCCCAGATGCCTTTATTTTGATCATTCTCATTGTATTGTTTTCAGTAGTTTGGTTTGTTTGGCTTAGGGTTTCGGGTTATTGCTTACTTGTTTTAGAACAGATGGGATCCAACAAAAAGAACTGATATTTAATTATAATAACAACTGCTTTATAGGATTTAAGGATTATGGCCATTAATCCCCCAAGTAATTATTCCAAGTAAATTTAATGATGTCACCTTTTAGTTATTTAGTCTAAGTCATCATAACCTTTGAACATCTGACTGGGAATGCAGATCCCAGGGACCAAATCCCACCATCATTCGGTATCACATTCCTTGGCAGTTGTAGAGTGCTATATATTTAAGTTTCAGTAATAGAACACTTCTGATTATAACAAGTAACAGGAACACAAATTCAGGGAGTGGGGGGGAAGGAGGGCTTATTTTTCAGGATGGTCAACATCACAAGGGAGGCTGTGGGGCGAGGCAACAGTCGGGGGGGCGGGGGCAGCCCTCAGCCTAGAGGCAAGATAAAAGCTAGCCGGCAAACGCAGGTCAAAGGCAAAGTTATATTCAGTATATCTGACTTCTTTTTACTTTTAAAAGTTTACTATAAAAGGTAAAAAACAAAACAAAACACCAAAACCAGTAAAACCAGCAGTTTTAAAAGTACAAGAAATAAGGGGCGCCTGGGTGGCGCAGTCGGTTAAGCGTCCGACTTCAGCCAGGTCGCGATCTCGCGGTCCGTGAGTTCGAGCCCCGCGTCGGGCTCTGGGCTGATGGCTCGGAGCCTGGAGCCTGTTTCCGATTCTGTGTGTCCCTCTCTCTCTCTGCCCCTCCCCCGTTCATGCTCTGTTTCTCTCTGCCCCAAAAATAAATAAAAAACGTTGAAAAAAAAATTTTAAAAAAAGTACAAGAAATAATAGGACAGCCACCCCATAAAGGCACCTCATACACCACGCAGTGCACTCAACTGGCTTTGGAGGCTCTACTTTTGCGTGCGTATGTAACAAGCACACAGACACTGAGGACGTTAGACCTAGAATCTCCCTTTCACATTCTCTTTCCTTCTTCCCCAGAAAATCCCAGGAGGCTAAGATCAGTAGGTTACTCTTTGTCCTCCATGTTTTCTTTTATTTTTTTTAATGTTTACTTATTTTTTAGAGAGACAGAGAGAGAGAGAGAGAGCGAGCGAGCGAGCTGGGGAGGGGTAGAGAGAGAGGGAGACCCAAAATCTGAAGCAGGCTCCAGGCTCTGAGCCGTCAACCCAGAGCCCGACGCGGGGCTCGAACCCACAAACCGCGAGATCATGACCTGAGTCGAAGTCTGACGCTCAGCTGACCGAGCCGCCCAGGCGCCCGTCTCCTCTGTGTTTTCATCTAAGGGCTGTACTTCTGCATATTCAAAACACAGACACACAGATTATCAGCCTGATCCCAAAACTTCCTGTTTCATTCGACGCCACACTTTCAAGATTTATCGGTGTTGATATACGTAGATCTGTTTTATTCATTTGGTTCTTATTTAACACTTCACTGAAGGACAATCCTGTAATGGATTTCTCCAGGTCCCCACTGACTTGCCCACACGCCTCCTTGTGCACGCACAGAGGATTCACTGTAGCTCATCCACAGAAAATAACGGTAATGGGGATGGGTCTTTCCTTCTGTTTCTTCATCCCTCTCCTTTTGTAACGTGTTCCGGGTTTTTGTCTGTTTGCTTTGTGCTTCTCATGGCTGGTTGCATGGGCCCTCTACGACGACGTTACAAAGAGCTTTCCCTCTACGTGTTTATGAAAACCTTAAGGATTTGCTTTCCTCAGAGATTTTAATCCACCTAGAATTCCGATTTTTACATGGAATGCAGTAGGATCTGTTGTTTTCCATAAGGTAATTGATTTCTTTCTTTCGTTCATCTATTTCACACGGGCAGTTTTCCACCTGCCAAACAGTCCACCCTGTCTGACCCTATGCTAACTCCCCTCTGCCCCACAAGCCGGGGTCTTTGCGAGCTCTCCCTCTGTCCCCTTGGTCTGTTTGCCCATACCTGGGCCAATACGACAAAGTTAGATTTGGTTATTTTTTTTTACTTTATTATAATACACCCCCCCCCATTTACTTCCCTTCTACAAGAAAATGAGTTTGTCTACAAAAAGTGGCAATTATTTTTCATTGTTTCATAATTTTTAGAGTAATGCATCTGTGTTTTTATGCTTCTCAGAACATTCGGTTCTTTGGCTACACCGCCCATCAGGAGGTAAAAAGAGTAATAAAAGTGATTTTTGCATATCAAGAGCATTACAGAAAATACAGATTATGATCTAGGCCTTTTGCAAGTGCGTGAGTGTGTATCATGTTCAATGAAAAACACCCCTTTAAAAAACAGGCTGAACAGAAATTGAATTTCAAATGACTCCGCAAGGGATTTGCCCATCTTTTAAAAAGTTTAAGAGGCAATAAATCTTTGTGCTCAAGGAATCACCTCCTCCTTAGACTTGATAAAAATGGAAATATTGCCTGCCATTCTCTAAGAACGCCTCAGTGACTTTCTTCTCCTGCCATTATAAAGGCAAGGAGGGGACACGGCCAGCACATCAGAATGGAAGGAAGGCTGGAAGGAAGGCGGGAAAAGAGCAGCGGGTTCCATCCCAGACCTGCTACATGTGTTTGGCGAGTCACAAGATCTCTGTATCAATAAAACACCTCACATGCCCTTTTCACACCTTTGTTAAGGTAAAATTAGCAGGGTGCCTGGCTGGCTCAGTTGGTGGAACATGTGACTCTGAATCTCGGGGTTGTGAGTTCAAGCCCCACATTGGGTGTAGAATTACTTTAAAAACAAAAAAGAAGTAAAACTGGGTTGTAAGACTCTGTTATACACCCAAAGTACAGGTCCTTTGTCAGGTGTATCTGTGTCTTATAGTTGTTTTTCTGCAGCATGAATTTTCACTTTCTTCGCAGTGCCTTTCAAAAGTAAGAGAGCTTGATTTTGACCAAATCCTACTGATGGGTTTTTCCCTTTAACGGGTCACAATTTTTGGTGCTTTCTACTTAAGAAACAGCTTTCTAGCCCAAGGGTACCAGGATCTTCGGAAGATGGAAATGTTTTATTTCTACCAGAAATAAAAACATGGACATGGAAACATGGAAATGTTTTATTTCTATTAGTGTCATAGTGTTAGAACTAACTTTTAAGTCCGTGACCTATTTTCAGTTAATTTGGGGGGACTATGTGAGCGAAGGGTGGAAGTTTATTTTTTGCATATGGATATCCGGTATTTTCAGCACCTACCGTCAAAAGCTTATACTTCCCCCCAATGAACTGGCCCGGAACACAGTGAAAAAGAAACAGTCCATATAAGTGTGGGGCTATTTCTGGACAGTCTGTTGAATCCCACTGGCCTAGGTGTCTATTTTCATACGAACATCACACCATGCTGATTACTGTCATTTTATTTCATGAGAAATCCTGAATCCGGTGGGATAGCATCACCACGTTCGGCTTTCTCAAATTTGTTTTCGCGTCCCTGGGTGTTTTGCACGTCCATACACATTTTAGAATCTATTTCTTACTCCCTACAAAAAAGCCTGCCGGGATTTTCGTTGAAACGGCACTGAATCCACAGAGGATAAATCTGGGCAGAACTGTCAACCGAACGTAGAGCGTTTGGATTCACGAACAGAATCTGTCTCTCTCCCAGTATTCGTTTTGTTAACTTCTGACGACATCTTACAGTTTTCCGTGTGAAAGTTACACACATTTATTCAGGTTTATTCCTAAGTATTTTGTATCTCTGATGCTATATTAAATGGTATTTTTTTTCAGTTGCTGATTGGAAGGTTCTAATATACAGGAATAGAACGTATTTCTTGTAAGTTGTAACCTCACTAAAGCCACGTCCTAGTGCTAGCAGTGTTTTTAGGTTCCATAGGATTTTCGATATAGACCAGTATTATTCCATGCAAATACAATGCAGGTCACATGGCGAGTATTAAATTTTTTAGCAGTCACATTCCAAGTAGGTAAATTTCATTGTAACGTACCTAGGCTGTATTATTTTATCATGCAGTGATTTTTTTTAATTACGAATGAAATCGTTTACATTCTCTTCCTCATACTTTGTCCTCAAAAGTGTGTACAGGTGCACCTGGGCGCCTCAGTAGGTTAAGTGTCTGACTCTGTGTTTGACTCAGGTCCTGATTTGCGGGATCGAGCCCCACATGGGGCTCTGTGCTGACGTCGTGGAGCCTGCTTGGGATTCTCTCTCTCCCTCTCTGTGCCTCTCCCCTGCTCACACTCTCTTTCTCTCAAAATAAATATATAAACATTAAAAAAAAGTAAGTGTTTCCATTTGGAGTACCTCTTGATTCAAAATACTGACGTAGTAACGTGTGCTCGTGGTTACCATAGTAGGCAGTGCACAGACAGACAAAGCCATTCCACTCTCATTTCTTAGTCTACATGTCTTTTGTTTCTTATCTTGCCATTTTCACTAGCAAGGGTGTCTGTACAGCATGGAAGAGACATGGTGGTTGTGATCAAACCGACCTCACTCCAGATCGCGGGGGACAGCATTCAGTCTTTCACTATCAGGAACGACGGTACACTTTTTCACAATTGCCTTTAATCAGTTTGAGGTGGTTCCTCCCCACTCCACATGAAGGGGTGTCGAGTTGTGTCAAATGCCTCCTCCGCGTCTTGCAAATGATGACATACAGTGCGTTTACTGAAACGATCCATTAATGCGATGAATCACATCAACTGACTTTTTTAACGTAAAACGAACTTTGAATTCTTGAGATAAGCTCCATTTGGTCATGTTATATTTTATACAGAAAACATATGAACACATGTTATTTTTATTCTTATTTTTCATTGACAATTTTGGTCCGTGTTTTTCTCTCCTTGTAATGCCTTTGGTTTAGGGATCAGAATAATGGTGGCCCATGACATGAGCTGGGAAATGTTCCCTCTTCCATTTGGTGGAACAATTTGTGTTGTACTGGGATTACTTTATCCTAAAATTTTGGTAAGAACTCACCAGGAAGGACATTTCAACCTGAGTTTTCTTTGTGGGAAGATACTTAATTACATATTCAAATTATTTTATACATATAGGACTATTCAGGCTACCTATTCCTTCTTAAATGAACTCTGTTAGTTTGTTTTCCAAGGAATTTTTCCATTTCATCTAGATTGTGGGATTTGTTGGCATAAAGCTGTTCGTATTTCTTTACCTGTTAAAGACTGTAGAACCTATAGTAACTATCCCTCTTGCAATTCTAATATTGGAAATTTCATCTTATTTCATTATTTCTGATTGCCTACTGAGTTTCAACAATATTATTGACCTTCTCAAAGAACCGCTTTTAGTCTCATTCATGTCCTCTATTTAGTTTTTCTGTTTACAATGTCAATGTTTTCTGCTCCTTTGTTTAATTTCCTTTTTTCTAATCTGTACTACCTTTTCTAGTTTCTGAAGGTGGAAGCCTAAGTTACTGGTTTGAGCCCTTCGTCTTTCTAATAGAAACTATTCAATGCTATAAATTCTCTCTAAGCCCCATTCAGGATGCACCCCCCCCCCCCAGGAGGTAGGCACCAACTCCTCATTCATCCAGTTCAGCATACTGTCTGATCCCCTTTCTGGGACTTCCTGGCTATTTAGAAATGTGTTGTTTAATTTCCAATTACTGACTGGTTTTCCAGATTTCTTTGGGTTACTGATTCCTAATTAAAGTCCATGAGGGTCAAAGGACATATTTTCTATGAGGGTAATCCTTTCATGTTCAAGGGGACGTTTACAGTCAAGAATATGGTCTACCTTGAGTAATGTTCCACGTGCATTTGAAAGAACACATGCTCTGCGTTGCTGGGTGGGGTAGTCCATAAACACCCATCAAATCGAACGGTTTGGCAGCACTTTTAAAATCTCCTATATCTTTGTTGACTTTCTTCTGTCCCATCAGTTTTGAAGAGAGTTGTAATCTTTGAGTGAGACTGTGGATTTTCACCTCATGTGTTTTCAATCTCTTATCAGGTACACAGGCATTTGAAGCTACCAGGTCTTGACGAAGTGACTCCCTTCCCGTTAGGAATGTTCCTCTGTCACTGCCACCTGCTCTTCTGGGTCCCATACCAGGAATTAGTCCACCTGCTCTTTCCTGAAGGTTCTTTCTTGACCGTTGTGGGTTCCTCCCATGGACTGTGCTAATTGGTGCTCAGGTGGAGACTTCACAGGACCAGCTACAAATCTCTGGAGTCTCTCTCGAGGCAGGAAGCTGGAGAAATCATAGGAAACTCCCCCACCCCCACCCCACCATTGTTTCCCTTCCCATAAAGTTCACGTCCCTGTAGCATCCCTTTGCCGATGTTCCGTGTTACTTTGTCCCAATTTTGCAGTTTTTTTAAGGTGGGAGGGTAAACCGAGTCTCTCTTACTTCACCATGTTTGGAAGCGGACATCCGAAATGCCTTCCTCTTTGGAGTAGAATTATCACACCGAGGATGTTTAAAGGACGCTCGTTAATCTCAGCTTTGAACTTATCAGACGGCGAAATTGCTAAAACCAGCTTATTACGGAATCAACGTAACACGACTTGTACTCTGAGAGAGTGGTATATGTTAACAGAAGCCCAGGAACTAAAGCTGCTCGTTAAACTAAAAGCTGAATTTAAACAAGCAAACGCGAGCAGTCATAAATCATGTGTGGCAGAGCTGGAACGTTTAGTTGGCAAAAAGACTCCACCCTCAGCTTAGGACAGTTTTCTGTTTGGGGCGATTTTCTCCCCAGCAGAGATGAGCAACCCTTCCAACATCTTTCCTAATTTCTCCCACCTTCTTTCTTCACTGACTCGCTCGGGGGTGTGGACCACTCCCCACACTTCGGTGGATGCTCCTGTCCCCCAGGCATTCACCCCCCGCCCCTGAAGCAAAGCCTTGGTGCGGAAAGAACAAAGGGCCTTACCCCTCCCTCCGCCTCCCAGCTCCCTGGCCTGGGGGTTGAGGGCAGACGTGTGCTGCTGCCTGGGGCCACCCGTGCGGCCACGCAGGACCCGCGCTGGATTTGATGCTCTGGTGACACTGTTTTGAAATTCTTTGCTTATTTTTATTTTTTTTTAAATATGAAATTTATGGTCCAACAGGTGCCCTCCTCAATGCGCATCTCCCACCCCCCATCAACCCTCAGTTTGTTCTCAGTTTTTAAGAGTCTCTTACGGTTTGCCTCCCTCCCTAACTTTTTTTTTCCCTTCCCCTCCCCCATGGTCTTCTGTTAAGTTTCTCAGGATCCACATAAGAGTGAAACCATATGGTATCTGTCTTTCTCTGGATGACTTATTTCACTTAGTATAACACTCTCCAGTTCCATCCACATTGCTACAAAAGGTCAGATTTCATTCTTTCTCATTGCTAAGTAGTATTCCATTATATATATAAACCACAACTTCTTTATCCATTCGTCAATTGATGGACATTTAGGCTCTTTCCGTGATTTGGCTATTGTTGAGAGTGCTGCTATAAATGTTGGGGTACAAGTGCCCCTGTGCATCAGTACTCCTGTATCCCTTGGGCAAATTCCCAGCAGTGCTATTGCTGGGTCATAGGGTAGATCTATTTTTAATTTTTTTTGAGGAACCTCCACACTGTTTTCCAGAGCGGCTGCACCAGTTTGCATTCCCACCAGCAGTGCGAGAGGGTTCCCGTTTCTCCACATCCTCGCCAGCCTCTAGAGTCTCCTGATTTGTTCATTTTAGCCACTCTGACTGGCGTGAGGTGGTATCTCGGTGAGGTTTTCATTTGTATTTCCCTGACAAGGAGTGATGTTGAGCATCGTTTCATGTGTCTGTTGGCCACCTGGATGTCTTCTTTGGAAAAGTGTCTGTTCATGTCTTCTGCCCATTTCTTCACTGGATTATTTGTTTTTCAGGTGTGGAGTTTGGTGAGTTCTTTATAGGTTTTGGATACTAGCCCTTTATCCAATGTCATTTGCAAATATCTTTTCCCATTCCGTTGGTTGCCTTTTAGTTTTGCTGACTGTTTCCTTTGCAGTGCAGAAGTTTTTTATCTTCGTGAGGTTCCAATAGTTCATTTTTGCTTTTAATTCCCTTGCCCTTTGGAGACGTGTCAAGTAAGAAATTGCTGCAGCTGAGGTCAGAGAGGTTTTTTCCTGCTTTCTCCTCTAGGGTTTTGATGGTTTCCTGTCTCACATTCAGGTCCTTTATCCATTTTGAGTTCATTTTTGTGAATGGTTTAAGGAAGTGTATAAACCACAATTTCTTTACCCACTCATCAGTTGATGGACATTTAGGCTCTTTCCATAATTTGGCTACTGTTGAAAGTGCTGCTACAAACATTGGGGTACAAGTGCCTCTATGCATCAGCACTCCTGGATCCCTTGGGTAAACTCCTAGCAGTGTTTTGAAATTCTTAACAACTGCGGTTTGTACGGGGCCCATGTAACGTGTAGCAGATACAGGTGCCGACAAGGTACAGATGTGTGTCCTATGTCCCCCGGGCCTTTGAACATGCCCAGGTACATGAGAAAGTAGAAACAAGGCTCCTACAGCTCCTTATTATCTTCTCAGTTCCCTCGCACTTATTATGGGTTAAACTGTGTGCCCGTGCCAAAGACAGAGAGAGAAAGAGAGAGAGAGAAGAAAAAGGAAAAAAAACAGATATGGGAAGTCCTAACCCCAATACCTCCAAACATGGGCCTATTTGGAAACAGGGTCACTGCAGTTGTAATTAGTTAAGAATAGCTCACACACGCATAGGCGGTCCCCCAGTATGACTGATGTCCCCACAAGAAAGCAGCCATGGGAAGACGGACAGATGCAGGGAGAGCACCACAGGAGGACAAAGGCAGAGAGGCTGGTCACATAACTGCAGTCCGAGACGCCAGTGATCGCCAGGGCAGCACAAGAAGCTAGCAAGAGGCAAAGAAGGATTCTCCTACAACTGCGGAGGGAGCGTGGCCCTGCCACACCTCGCTTCTGGATCTGTGGCCTCTAGAACTGTGGGGCAGCGCATTTCTATTGTCCCCAGTCATTCAATCTGAGGTACTTTGGTCCGGCGGCCCTTAGACACTCGTACAGCACCAGGCAGCAAATACCACAGAGCCGCACGTTCACCCAGGAGCCGAAGTCAGCGCCCCCTTCCTGGTGAACGTCTTCTGTCCTAAATGCCTCTGTTACTTCCCAGCACTATCGTTGCACCGGGTCACAGGCTTTGCAGCAGTCGCAAGGAGCCACAACTCCCAGGAGCTTCCTGGAGGCTGACAGCAGTCCAGGCAGCTCTGGGTCTCATCTGGGGGGTCTGGGCATGTCCCAAGAGCAGAGAGAGATGCTCGTTTTTGTGGTGGTGAAGCCGAGATGGCAGAAATTATTATAAACCCCATTCTTGGGCCATAAAGTCTAAAAAGTAAATGATCCGAACCCAAGAGACACCTATATTCTCCAAGAAATGTTTGATTCTTACTAAAATCCCTAGCCGGGGGCACAAACCTGTGGACTAGAGTACCCAGAAGAAAGGCTCCGTGTGGCTACAGAGTGTTAAACGGACCATCTTTAGGCAGCACCGGGCCCTCAGCTTCGTCTCCTCTCCCCCTGCTCCTCACCCAACACCGGATCGACCCTTCCCAGCACGATCAGTACCCTGCCTGCCCCTCGGTGTCCACCACTCTGCGCACTGGGCTGGGGCTTGGCCAGAGAGAGACGCATAAAGGCCCGGCCTGAGGGAGCTGGTGGCACAACAGACATGACATATGGGAGTTCATTAAAACTTGGAGTACCGGTTAATACCCTAATCCATCGCACAAATGAGAAAATTACATTCGACAGAGATATATATATCTATATATAATAAAGATACAGATATAGATATAGAATATATTGCATGTTATGTTTATATAACATATAATATAGTTATATTGTTATATATGTTACATATTATATATGTATACATATACACATATACGTACATATGTGTATATATATGCATGCGTATGCTATATATATATAATATGTTACATATATAATATATTGTATATATTATATTTATATAATATATATTATATTATGTTATATGTTACATATTATATATGTATATATACATATATATGTACATATACATATATGTGTATATATATGGATATGTATGCTATATATATTATGTTACATATATATTGTTATACATAATATATGTTATACATATATATTATATGTTACATATATAATATATGTTATATATATGTTATACATATATACGTTATATATAACATACTCTACGTGTTATATATAACGTATATATGAAGCTCTGCAAATACAGAAAGAAAAGAAAAATATCATGGTGATGATGTAAAATATAGTATTCACCTGTTGTCTCCAACTTTTGTTTACCCAAATCTCAAAGTTTACTGTGAAGTCTCCGTGTAAACCTCCTTATTTGATCTGGGGGGGTATATACGTTGCTCCTTCCCTTGAGCTGGGTGACGATGATATTAGCGGCTGCTGAGAAAAGGAGACCTGAAACGGGATACTGGGGAAGCTAAGTGAGGTGTTGCTTAGCAACTCTTAATGGGATAATTTAAAGTCTGCATTTATTTTTTCCCAAGAACTCGCTGCTGCTCCAGCCTGGGGTCTAGAATTCACCGCCCTTCCCGCCAGCAGCTTCCCTGCACGCACACATGGGCGCACACACACCGTCCCGACCTGACGCTGTCCGGCTGTCTTATCCACCGGCTCCCACGTTTCTTTGGACAGAACCACACCCCCCTTCATTACAAGCACAAAGTAGCTAGAATTCCATTACAAACACAACCTTGCATAAAGTCCTTCACAAGCACTGAAGGCAGTGAGCCCTAGCTCAGCCACCATCCGACGTGTCCCCACCGAAGCGGAGTCCGTAACAGACGTTTTGGAAGTCTACAGAACATTTTTCCTCTCTTGTAAAGTTGCAGCTCTTCCAAGAAAACACTACAGATTCCAGACTGCAGTCATGACTTCCTTCAACTTCACGTGGGCTTCTCCAGGTGGTGCCTCCAGATGCCCCGAGGGCTGCAAACACCAGCATCCTCGTGACGGCACCCACCTCCCGGAACACGAGAGCCATCCTACGCAGCCTACAAACAAGGTCACAGGTGGCACCCAGATCCAGGGCAGCGCGGGGAAAGGCTGTACCCGGCTGGAATGCACGCTGAGCCCTGAGTTGGCCTCCTGGCAAATGCCCACCCGGGACCCTCTGAGTCTGGTGGGTTTTTCCTATGGGAAAGATACGGCCTTGCTGCAGGTGTATAGGAGCTAAGAAAGGACCAGATGAGAAAACCAGCAGAAAGAAGCGAAATGAAAAGGAATCTATTTGTAAGGAAGTGATGTTAGCTTCAGTATAAAAGCAATCATTAATGGGGCGCCTGGGTGGCTCAGTCGGTTAAGCATCTGACTTCCACTCAGGTCATGATCTCCCAGTTCAGGGGTTTGAACCTCGCGTCTGGCTCTGCGCTCCCAGTGCAGAGCCTGCTTGGGATTCTCTCTCCTCCCTCTCTCTCTCTGCCCCTCCCTTGCTTGCATTTTCTCTCTCTCTCAAAAAATAAACTTTTAAAAAAGCTATCATTATTTCCCAAACAATAATGACTAATATATACATGGACATTTGTTTCTTGAGTCAAATATGTCCCATTTCTCTTGGGGATTCATCTGAGGAATGAAAATCATATTCCCTTCAACTGGGAATATCTGCTGACAATAAGAACCCATGGTATGATCAATTTTTTTTTTAATTTTTTTTTTTAACGTTTATTTATTTTTGAGACAGAGAGAGACAGAGCATGAACAGGGGAGGAGCAGAGAGAGAGGGAGACACAGAATCTGAAACAGGCTCCAGGCTCCGAGCTGTCAGCACAGAGCCCGACGTGGGGCACGAACCCACGGACCGTGAGATCATGACCTGAGCCGAAGTCGGACGCTTAACCGACCAAGCCACCCAGGCGCCCCGGTATGATCAATTTTATGGCATCTTTAAGTAACAGCTCCCTCTCTTTGAAGTTTTTCCAAATGACATCTAACCTAAAAGCAGCTCAGATAGAACAATCCAGAATTCCCAAATATGTCCCTTCCTCCTCATAATAATCTGTCATTCACTGAAGCATGACAGGAAACACCCCACATTTTCTTTTTTTCAATTTTTAATGCTTATTTATTTTTGTTTTTTTTTTAATTTTTTTTAATGTTTATTTATTTTTGAGACAGAGAGAGACAGAGCATGAACGGGGGAGGAGCAGAGAGAGAGGGAGACACAGAATCGGAAGCAGGCTCCAGGCTCTGAGCCGTCAGCCCAGAGCCCGACGCGGGGCTCGAACCCACGGACCGCGAGATCGTGACCTGAGCTGAAGTCTGACGCTCAATCGACTGAGCCACCCAGGCGCCCCGCTTATTTATTTTTGAAGGAGAGAGAGACAGAGCGTGAGTGGGGGAGGGACAGAGAGAGGGAGGGAGACACAGAATCCGAAGCAGGCTCCAGGCTCCGGGCTGTCAGCACAGAGCCTGACAGGGGCTCGAACCCACAAACAAAGCTGGGCTTGACCCCAGCCAAAGTCGGACGCTTAACCGACTGAGCCACCCAGGCGCCCCGTCACACCCCACATTTTCCATGACAAGAAGCACATGGTGATGATGTGGAGATGATACACGGTGATCATGGTGCCAGAATGCCGTGTTCAAATTCTGTCTTCCCAGCTGTGTGACTTTGGGAAGGTGGCTTAACCTCTCTGGGCTTTCCTCCTCTCACTTGCAAATTCCAAGTAATACTGGTACTTGTGTAAGTATACTGAATACTAGCACTGAAGTAAGTATACCCTAGAGGGTAGCAGAGATCAGGTAAGTTGTGTACGTAAAGTCACTGAACACCACCCGGTGGAGGAGAGAACAGGGATAGCAGAAGTGTTTTCTATCGCCATGATGGTGGAGCAGGCCAGCAGACGGGCCGCTTACGTGTATGCGTTCAGTACGTCCGCAAGTACCTGCACTGTGATCCCTACGTATGTGACAACTCTACTACCCATGAAGACCCGACCAGCAAACAAAGATGTTTCCAAGGCCACCCGGTCTTTAAAATGTGCACCGATATGAGTGTGGGGTGGGGGAGATACTGCACAAGTGCAGGGGTGACTATGGCAGCACCTGCTTCATTCCCAGACAGGAGTTTCATTAAGATGCCCGTCCCCAGGGCCAGGGCCTGGGCTCCTCTACAGAAACGCACAGAAGGAGGAAAAGAGGAGGAAGCAGAGAGGGACTGTTCCGGAAACACCAGCAGACTGTCTCCTGGGGCAAGGTGAGGGCTGGGAAACCCCCGGAAGGGTGGCCGTAAATTCCCAGCTCACTGCACAGCCAGCATGACTTTCCCCTCGCTCTGGCTGGGAACTAACAGTAGGGGGAATACAGAAAGGCCACCTCCACTGAACTGCCAGAAATGGGCAGGGTCTCAAAATCACTACACTCCAGGCTGGGTCCAGCTGCACTGAGCTTCCTTAACATTCACATTTTGTCAGTATTATCTCTGCCGTTAAAGCAGCAAGAATGCAAGGTTTAAACGCCCCTCATCTCTCTTGCTAAAGGAAGTAAGTATCTGCATTGCTTTTTAATTTTTCTCAGGTGTATCCTTTTTCACAGTCATAAAGTGTTACCCAAAATGCCCCTTGAGAAACCCCCTTGTGCACAAAGGCTTAGAGATCCGGTGCCCCGGATACCGAGGGGCGGTCTCTCCAAGCTGGATTTCTCTCTCCATCCACAGGCCACTAGGTTCTTCCGATGATAAACAAATTCTATAGTGGCATTCCCGGCGACTGCCCTAAAGGAAAAGCAGACTAATGCTGTACCGTTTCACAGCCTATGAGAAAGAAGCCTCTATCTTCTCTCATTTTCTTCTGCTTTCAATCAGAAAATCAAAAAAAGGATGTTTGCACACTGACGTCCTACTTTTGTAAGGAAACATACAGGCACTTGGGGAACGTCTGGCATCCTTTTAGGTAATGCGACCAAGGAAGTGTCTTCTTCCGGGAGCAAAATGCTAGCCTTTCAATTTGGCGGTACCTTAACAAACCTATACGACAACTTGAGCGTGGTCTCCCTGCCAAGGTAAAAGGAGGTTGTCAGGAGTGGAAGCGTTCCCTCAACTCTATTCAATGAGCTGCGGGTATGAAGGAAGCAGAAAACTGGAGACAAATGCAAAGAAATCTCAGCTTTCTTGTCTTCACTTGGCCAACCCGGCATCCGTATGCTAAGTGCCAGCCATCGGGACCACTGCTGTCCTGGCCTGCCTGCCACCTTCTGAACGGTATTCTCATCTCAGACAGAGGGTCCCAAGTCAGGAGCTATCTGCTGAGATGAAATGCATTCCTTGTTGCTAGAAACTCATTAAATAAAACATCGTCTAAAAGCTTGGGCTTCACCAAGTAACCCAGAGCATTACAAAAACGTACCAGGCAAAACTCCCTGGGTGTCACATCACTAAAGCAGGAGCCCAAAAGATTCACTCGCGTTATTCAGACCGGCAGAGGCACGGCGAGGTTCCCTTATGCACCAGCATCCGCTCGTGATGGCGTCTGTTTACGTAGCAGTGCAATCATCAGGTTATCTTCTCTCTGGATTCATGAGTGTGATTTTATTTCAACAGGATGTTCACATTCCGGAATGCGTCTGGTTTTAAAAAGCGCCAAAACCTCCATGGCACGCATTTAACTGCACGGTGGATTTGCGGTTTAGTGAAGCTCGACATCAAGAGCAGTTATCAAAATCTCAGAAGGGAGAGCAGTCGTTAGAGCATCACGTCACAGGAGGTCCAAGTGGCTCCTCGCGATCCACTCAGGGAACGGTATGTCTTCCAGTGAAATCACAGCTCTCGTGAGTTTAACCGTGTCCCTCAAAGAGGCTATGTTCAAGCCCTCACCCCCAGGACCGGTGAACGTGATCTTATTTGGAAATGGAGTCCCTGCGTATGTGATCAATTGCAGATGCGATCATCAGAAGAGGCTCTAAATCCAGTATGATGGGTGTCCTTGCAAGAAGAGACGAGACACAGATGAGAACGACGTGTGACTGCAGTGGTACGTCTACAAGCTAAGGAATGCCAAGGATTGCCAGAAACCACAAGTAGCTGGAAGGCGCAGGAAGGATCCTCCCCTAGAGCCTTCGGAGGGAGAACGGCTTTGCCCAGGCCTTGATTCCTGACCTCTGGCCCCAGAGCTGGGAGACACAATTTGTGAACCTCGTCAAGCCTCTTCCTGTAGGGCTCACCCTCCCGGGAAGGGCCCACGCTCTAGAAGCTCTCACACAGAGACCACTGCTATGCTGTCACTGCATGTGTGTGTGCAGAAGAGGGAACCAAATATCCCGTACACACAGCCACTGGTTTATTAAAAAAAATAATAAAAGTTATCCCACTGACTTGACCTAACAGAGAAAGCAAATACCTTAGATAAGCCTCTACGAACATTCCCTGCAAAGCTGTTCAAGTATCTTTTTAGAACCATTCAGGAAAACAAGAACGGAAACAGGAACAGCACTGGTCTCCTGGCCTCTCCGTCATCGCATGGACGGGACAGTCAGGGCACAGACGCAGCACATCGATAGGACTTCGATCTCAAATGCCAGCGTCCCACTAGGCAGCCAGAGCCCCAAACTCTGCAATTTACCACCGACTCCACCCGGAGTTGCTGGAACCATCGAGAAAATATCACTTTTAAACCCTTTCCATCCAGGAGGCAGCCACGTGGAACAAATGTCAGCAGGGGGGGTCAAGGGGGGTGCTGGCAGGTGGACAGGGACGTCAGGAGGGGCCGGCTGGTGCCGGAGTCAAATACCCAAGGCCGAGAGAGGCTCTGTGCGCTGTCCAGGCGCTGAGCACAAACTGACCCGCCCCCCTTCCCCCCCCCCCCCCCACCGCCTGCCTCTTTTCCAGTTTCCTCCATTCCCCAGGGATTCCTTCCAGGCCACGCTCCCGACCCTCCTCCGAGCTGGCCACCCTTCTACCTGCTGGTTCTTCCCCACACGCTGCAAAATCGCTCTTTGTGCCTCATCAAAACAGACAACTCGTGGCCACAACTCTGCTTCCTGAGGGTTTGAGAGCTGGTTCTCTGAAAGCACCACTGAGGCACCGTATCCTATAATACAGGGCTTCTCGGCCCCAGCACCCCGGACATTTGGGACCGGATCTTTTTTTTCTGGTGGCTGCTGCAGTGCATACTCTATCTCTGGCTTCTACCCATCAGGGGACCGCAGCGTCCCCCATCCGGGGTGGGACAATCAGACATGTCTGTGGACGTGGACGATCACCCCCTGGGGGTGAAATCGCTCCCAGGAGAGAAGCATGGTATCACGAAATAGAGGCAGCCTCTAGAGCGAGGCCCCCCACGGTCTAGTGTGCTGTTTCATCCACCGGCCGCCTGGGCGCGAGCAAAGTCCCTCTCGCCCCGTGTCTTACGTCCACACTCGTAAAACAGCAATGTGTCAGTGACCACCTCAGGGAGCAACCTGGGGATAAGTGAGGTCACGCAGGAAAGCGTGCAAAACAGGGATAGTAGCAATGAAACAGAAACAAATGTTGTAAGACCAAAAGACAGGTAAAAAGAGAACGAGCGCCTACAAAAAAAAAAAAAAAAATCCGCCAAGAAAGCCGAGCGAGCAGCCTGCTCTTGGCCGAGGGCTCTCCTAGGCGCGAAGACACAACACATCCCCCCTGCCAGGAGTCTACATCCTCGAAGGGGGGGACGGTGCGGCACTGGAAAAACTGCAGCATGCTGCGTGAGGGGTGGAGCACGTGGGGGCCCCCGGAGGTTGCGGACGGCTGCTCTGAGGGCAGCAAGGTTAATGAAGGTGACACAGGGGTCACGCAACACCTGGAGGGAGCATTCCCGACAGGTGGGAGGCCCTCGTCCTGATTAACTGGTTCTAGGAAAACTGATAATAAAAACAAAGCACACATTATGTCACCACTGACATTACAGGTGTTCCGGTTACGCTGGGCATAGACTTGAGGCCACTTGCATAGTGTTATTCTGCACGGCAAGTCCTGGCTAATACAATCAGAAAACACAGCACACATGAATAGAGTGAATTCAGGACTTGAAAGGAAGGAGAAAATTGTTTCTTAAATTATCTTCAGACGGTGACGCTGTCTATATAGATAAACTGAGACCCTCAGGTAAACTAACAGAGCTAGTAAGAGTTCACCCAGATTGCTGGATACAGGTAGGCATTAAAAAAAAAATAGTATTCTTACGCACCAACATTAACCAAATAGAAAAGGTAATTAGGGAAAGAATTAAAAAAAAAAAAGATCCCTTCGGGGCACCTGGGTGGCTCAGTCGGTTCAGCATCCAACTCTTAGTTTCGGCTCAGGTCACGATCTCACAGTTTTGTGAGTCTGAGCCCCGTGTCAGGCTCTGCACTGGCAGCATGGAGCCTGCTTGGGATTCTTTCTCTCTCCCTCGCTCTCTGCCCCTCCCCTGCTCACATGGTCTCGGTCTCTCTCAAAATAAATAAACTTTTAAAAAAACTAAAAAAAAAAAACAAAAGAAGAAAAAAAATCCCTTTTATAAAACAAAAAAAAATTTAAGCACCCCAGAACAAGTCTAAATAAAATGACCACTGACTTCATGAAGGAACAAAAAAGTCTTCAGACATAAAAGAAAACCGTAATTATTGGATGAACATTCCACATCATTCCACGGAAAGAGTCAATGCAACACAACAGCAAATCTCTGGATCTTAAATAATATCCTTTTATTATCTCCTAGATGTTTTACATCATTTAAAGCAAAAACTAAGAAATTGCATAGTTGAAATCCAGATCTCATCTGGAGTTTTCCCTGGACATGATACGGAAAAGTAAGCTCAGAGAATCCTGGACAAAAGGAGAAAAGGAGGACAAAGACAGGCCCTTCCCGACAGCAAGGCTCTTATAAAGCCACGTTGTCAAACAAGGTGACAATGGTGCAGGCAGAGACCGCCAGGCGGGTACCACAGGCCCACGAGCAGTGCGCCTGGCCAGTCGCCTCCTCCTGTCCCACGTGCGCACGATGAAGGTAGGAGGGACGGCGTGTGCCCTGGAAGGTGCCGGGGTGAGGCCAGAGTGTGGTGGTGTGTGGAAAGAGGGGGGACCCGGGGCAGGGAAGGAGCTGGGAGCCTGGGGCTACACACCCAGCCCTGCAAAGAGCCCGAAGGGGACAGGGACGGGGAGACTGGCCAGGGGAGCTGTCCACAACAACAGCATCCTTTGGAGCAGAGAGACCAGAGACCGGAGAGCCTCCCCCTTGCAAGAGAAACCGAGGCCAAAAGGGGATGGTGGCTTGGCAGAGGCCACGAAACAACCAAACCTCCTGACGGAACCCACTGGAAACCTCCCCTTTGGGGAGCTCATCCAGGGCTCTCTCCAACTACAGCACACCAGCAACACTGTCTCTGGGTCCGGCACTTGAGCGCTCTTGTCCGCTGCCATCTCGAATCTCTCTTCTCTGGCCTCTCCTGTAATTCTCCCTCACTGGTCCTGGCCTCCTAATGCCTTCTCCTCTATTCACTTCTGGTTCTTGTTCCTCCTGCCCCGACCCCCAGGTCTTGGGTCCCCATCAGCTCTGTGACAGCACTCTCAGTGCTCAATGCACGCTCTTCCTGGATGGCTATAGGACCCCGTGGCTTCCATTACGAGCTTGAAGCTGGCAACTCACATATCATTTCTGCAGCCCAGCCCTGCACCCTAGACAACATCCCGCTTACTCAGGCAATCCAGGGGACACACCCACACAGCAGCACAATAGGAGGAAAGTCCCAAAGAGCCAACATCCTTCAGATGTAGCCATTTTCTACACTAAGAGCCTCCCCAAGGTCAACATGAAAAACCATGGGTTTCCCAACAGGTGTATGAAGCAATCCTACTGATATGAGGGAATCAGGGTGATAGAAAATCAGGGTCACAGAAGTATGTCTGCAAGGAGAAAGCTCTAATAACTGAGAAAGAGTACAACTTCAACAACCAGCGCTAGAGAGTTCAGGTAAGGCTCCGATCCCAGAGGGATCCTGGAATAACAAAAAACCTCACGGACCAGGGAGACTATGCAGCTAAACGCAGTATGAGAAGTCAATCCGGACCCAGCCGTCTATAGAACAAATGATGAGGTCAGACCCAGGCCTGCACCCTGGCTGCTGGCAGGTCTGGTAAGTCAAAACGGGCACTGAGTGACTTCACCCACGGGGCACCACGAAGACTGGCTATTTCAAACGGCTTTCTTCCCAGCCACGGGTCTCCTGTTTACAGTTTAGGGCCAAGTTTACAGGACTCGTGTGTCATCAATCAGAGCATATAAAGAAAACACAGAAAATATTTTAACGGCTTACCTGGTCCCAGGGGGAGACGGTGCCTCCAAAGCACATGAACAAGTACCCCATGGCCACCAGACACATCCATATCACCAAAGAGAAAAGGCGTAGCAGCTTCTTAAACACAGACTCGATGCACACGAGGATGAATATCGCAAAGAAGATCGCCAGGGCAGTTGGGACTGTTATTAAAAACGCCACATGGTCTTCGACTTCCTAAGAGGAAGAAAAACATCGCAAAGGTATGGTTTAGAAATACCGGGATGCCAAGGGTTCGTGTCCTCAAATGTTGTCCGCATTAATCAGTGTCAAAATACATCGGGTTTTAAAAATGATTTCAGGGGCGCCTGGGTGGCGCAGTCGGTTAAGCGTCCGACTTCAGCCAGGTCACGATCTCGCGGTCCGTGAGTTCGAGCCCCGCGTCAGGCTCTGGGCTGATGGCTCGGAGCCTGGAGCCTGTTTCCGATTCTGTGTCTCCCTCTCTCTCTGCCCCTCCCCCGTTCATGCTCTGTCTCTCTCTGTCCAAAAATAAATAAAAAACGTTGAAAAAAAAAAATTTTAAAAATGATTTCAGTATGAGAGATGCAGGGAAGCACGGATCCCCCTACTTCTCCACCACGTCGATGGGAATGCAAACTGCTACAGCTGCTCTGGAAGACAGTGTGGAGGCTCTTCAAAAAATTAAAAATAGAACTACCCTACGACCCAGCAACGGCACTGCTAGGAATTTACCCAAGGGATCCAGGAGTGCTGATGCAGAGGGGCACTTGTACCCCAATGTTTATAGCAGCACTTTCAACAATACCCAAAATATGGAAAGAGCCTAAATGTCCATCGACTAACGAATGGATAAAGATGTGGTTTATATATACAATGGGATAGTACTTGGCAATGAGAAAGAATGAAATCTGGCCATTTGCAGCAATGTGGATGGAACTGGAGGGTATTATGCTGACTGAAGTAAGTCAGAGAAAGACAGATACCGTATGTTTTCACTCATATGTGGATCTTGAGAAACTTAACAGAAGGCCATGGGGGAGGGGAAGGGGGGAAAAAAAAAGTTACAGAGAGGGAGGGAGGCAAACCATAAGAGGCTCTTAAATACAGAGAACAAACCGAGGGTTGATGGGAGGTGGGGAGAGGGGAAGGTGGCTGATGGGCACTGAGGAGGGTACTTGTTGGGATGAGCACTGGGTGTTGTATGGAAACCAATTTGACAATTAATCATATTATAAATAAATAAATAAATAAAAATAAGTCATTTCAGAAGCAGAATGGTTGGAACTTCTGAGGAATTTAAACTTCCCATTCAATAACGACGTTTCCCTACAGAAATAACCCAGTACTGTATATGTAAATTATGCAAACCGGCTATGCCGTTGCATTTAGATTTTCCCTGATAAATGGAGAAGTGGATTTTATGCCAACGTAAATGTAAGAATATTTACTATCAGGATAAAAAATAAGACAACCAACTTCACTGCCTGAAGCAGAGAATCAGAAATACCCCGGCCTCAGAAAATGAAGGCTTCCAAATGGGTTTGAAATGTTTTATTTAAAAATCTAAAAACTGCCTGAGTCTCTAGAGTGATGGGCTTTTATTTTAATGCATGGCAATTAATGTTTTAAAGGGATCACAGGTTAATAGGAAAGGGTCAGAAAGGCCTAACTATAGCAGATGAGAGAGCAGGAAGTACTTACAAGTAGGTGCCATTTTGCAGGCTTCCCGCCCCACTTCTCTCGCGTTCTCGTAGCAAACAGAAAATGAGCATATAGCATTAGCCTCTTCCTAATGCATTTTTTGAAATCCACTTTTGCACACTAATGCTCATTTTCTATCTATGTGTTTCTAGCCACACACACGAAAGGCGTACTATTCCCATTCTATAGGATTTCAGCACAACGTGATAGACGTAGTGTTTCCTTCGGTTACGGCCGCACGATTCAGGCGTTGGCTTCGGCAAAGCGCTGCCTGAACATGGCCATGAACGGCATTCCCTGTGGGCTGGAACCCAGCTAAGGTCTTTAACCCTCATCCAAACATGTTGAGCCCCTAAAGCACCCAAAGAACCTTCCATCAAAGAACCTGCATGGCCAGGACCCTAAGAACGTTCACTGAGGCTTCAGAATAGTAAAGGGTATATAGTAACACCTGGGACTTTGGGGACGGTTCTTTCAAACGCTAGAGCCTGGTGAGCCTTTTGTCTTTTCTGGTCCCCACGGGGTCCACCCCATCCTGTTGGCAGACTCTGGCGTCACCCCGGAGATGGCCTTATCCCAATGTGAAACCATGGGGAAGCAGAGCACATGGGCCAAATCACACACAGACTCCAGAGGAACATCGAGGGCAAAGAAGGGGCGCTGGGCCCTCCCCCATTTGACTTCATTTCCCTTTCTCTCCCACCGTCACTCGTGTTCCACAATCCAAGACAACACCAAGAACAATCACAACAAATACCAATCGATACACGTTCCTGTGCTAAGCGCTCGTTCGTACGTGAACCTCTTTAATATTTACAACACCCCTATTTGGGGCATGGTGTCTGCGCTATTCCACAGGTGAGAAACATGAGGCCCCGAGAACTAGCAGAAGAGGATCAGACGCACGTTCTTATTCTCTCCCTCCGTCGCCGTTCATGCCCGTGATGGAGTGCCTGAGCTGTACTCACAACCTCAGACACTTTCCGACCACTGCCAAGGGCACCAGATGTGCCGCAGGTGCGGGCGCTCCCCACGCTCAGACACCACAAATAAATGTGCACATGGACACGACAGCATGTCCTCTGAGGACACCCAACTTGAGATTACGACCGCCGCACACACGGAGCCACGAAAACTTATTTTATTGTAAACCTCCCACAGTGAGCTGAACTGTGGACACAACGCTAACTTGTAAATAACCAGGACAGCTGTTTGCCTCATATGACGGTTCAGTTATTTCATTGACCCAGTAGGGGAGAAATAATCGTTGACTTTATGGGCTTCGTTTCTCCAGAAAGACTGGAGATGATGTGAAAATACGCGTGACGGTAAAGTGAAAATTACTAAGTACAGGAACAGAGGAACGGGAAGGGGGGGGGGGGTGGAGATCTTCATCACCTGTGCTTCCCTGCACTTCTCTTTGAAAGGATCGAACAACCGTGGGCCGCCTGGGTGGCCCAGGCGGTTGAGCGTCCTACTTCGGCTCAGATCATGATCTCACAATTCATGAGTCTGAGCCCTGCGTCAGGCTCACTGCTGTCATCATGGAGTCTGTTTGGATCCTCTGTCTCTCTCTCTCTCTCTCTCTCTCTCTCTGCCCCTCCCCCGCTTGCGTGCGCTTTCTCTCTCTCTCTCAAAATTAAATAAAACATATAAAAAGAAAAAGAAAAGAAAGATCTAACTGTACACAAAACAAAGACCCAACATCCTACCATGGTGGGCATAGTACATACAGTCAGACTTAACACTGTTTCGGGTTTTAAGTGTTGGAGTCTCTAACTTTTTTTTTTTTTTTTTTTTTTTTTTTAATTTCAGGGTCTCAATCACTGAGAAGTGCCTTGTCTGGGCTGCAAGGTGACCTCTCCGTTAGGCATAGTAGACGCAGCGCCTCGGTCCTAGGATACTTTTTAAGGGTCCACAAATGTGTTTTAATTTCTTCTAAAATCAAAACACACACACACAAACACACACACACACACACACACACACACACACACACAAGCTCTTAGGGTCAAAGGTTACATAGATGTTCATGCTAACACAGTTGCAAACTATAATTTTTAGTACATTTTAGGGAGGAAGGGGATTCCCAAGGCTCCTAAGTCAAATGCCCCAGACCCTAAGGGGCTGGTGTTGAGCCTGTGGGCACATGCCCGGCAGGACCGGCTGGATCCCAAGTAGCAGAGGAGGACCTCCAGCATCATACGGCATCCCCCAGCCTCAGCTGGGCGAGCCGGGCTCCCAGTGGGCCAACAGCTTTTGATGGCCCACCAGTTGCTGCTCATGAGGCCGGTGGCCCTAACCACCACCCGACCTGAGCCCGCGGAAGAATCCTGCTCTTCCCTAAAGGGGACAGTCAGCAATTATTCTGCACTTGCCTTCTGAACTCAAACTCCAAACAAGCTTTAATATGGACTTCTCTACAAAATAGGATCTTTTATAGGGCATCAAGGAAAACACAGTAGAGCTTTCATTAAAGGATGTATAAGTTTAGGGACTACATTCCTCCCCAGCATCTCTGCTGGCATCAGGGGCCTCTTGGAGGGGAAGTAAATGAAATGCAGAAATGCCCTCAGTGCTTGGACCACGAGGCTCTCCTCCCTCCCCTGGGCCATTCCCAGCGGACAGGATGATGAACAAAGTCACAGAGGCACACCCCGTGGCTGTTTTCTTCAGAGCCACTTCGGTTTTCAAAATTCAGAGGAGAAGACAAACAACCTAGCTTAAAATAAAGTGAACTAAAACATTAAAAACACTGTCGATCTAAATTAAACTCACCATACAACACAAACTAAGTGAAATGTACGAAAATGCCTTTATTAGTAATAAAATGCCTTTAAAACATGCCTTATATAGGTAAAAAAAAATTCACAACACAAACTAAGTGAAATGTATGAAAATGCCCTTATTACTACTAAAACGTACTCAAATGCCTTTTAAAGCATTTTAAAAAGTACCTTACAATGAAATGTACTAAAATGCCTTTTCATAGGGAGATCTCGAGCATGGTATCATCTATGTAATGGTAATAGGCTCCCCTAGCTCATTCCCTTCTAACACTTTATCCTTTCATTTTCAATGCATTTTCTGGTAATTTTGGAGGGCTCCTAATTGAGAGGTCTATTAAATACTCATCGCTTTTATGTATTATGTGACAGCTCTTTTGTCTCTTAGAGGCTTTTCCATAGGGCAACAGATTATGTGTGTTTTTGTTCTCGCATCTTTCACTTTTTTGTTAAACAGTACTATTTTTCATTCACATG
The DNA here is from genome assembly GCF_028018385.1 of Neofelis nebulosa. NCBI lineage: Eukaryota > Metazoa > Chordata > Mammalia > Carnivora > Felidae > Neofelis > Neofelis nebulosa. Next base: position 5,638,614 of record NC_080782.1, on the reverse strand, counting down.
GTAAAGGACAGTCTCATGCAAAACACTGCTTTTCTATAAAAAAAAAAAAAAAGTGCTTTGAAGTCCAACAGACAGAGGGTAGGAACCCATCCCCACTTACTTCTGTGCGACTCAAGGTGAGCGCGAGCTTCCCTAAACCTGTTTCTCCACGTAAAAGCAACATGGATACTGCATGGCTGAGGGGCATTCAGCACATACAGGTGCACCATAAATAACAAAATTGTTACCATGATGATCATCATGCCCTTTCTCCTTCAAATCGCAATGCTCTCTCACCAAGGCTAGTCTGACTGCTCATTATTGGCGTGATGCCCACTTTACATTCTAAATAACATTTTATCATGAAAAATTACTTTGAAGTGTGGTCATGAGGCAAAAATAAATTTGCTTTTAGCTGTGATATATATCTGACTACAGGTGTATGTGAGCAGATACATACTATCATTCATTCACTCGTGTATTAAATATATACGTACGTGTGATATAGTAGAAAATATACTTTTCACTTTCCCACATATACAGTTATACTCCATTTTATCATGAGGTATGAAAGGAATAAACAAAAATTCTGATTAAACAATTCTACAAAACCATGGTGAACTAAATCAGAGCAGATCTCAAAAAAACAGAGAGATATTCCATGTTCGTGGATAGGAAGACAATATTGCCGAGATGTCGATTCTTTCTGAATTAACCTATAGAGTCAATGCAATCCCAATAAAAATCCCAGCAAGTTATTTTGTAGATATCAACACACTGATTCTAAAGCTTACATGGGCAGGCACAGCACCTAGAATGGCCAACACAATGTGGAAGGACGGGAAAAAATTAGGAGGACTGACCCTACTTGACTTCCGGTCTTGCTGTAAAACTACAGTGACCAAGGCAGGAGTGGTACTGCCAGAATAGACAGAGAGATTGACAGAATGGAACAGACCCAACTAAACATAGTCAAAGGATCAGGACAAAGGGAACAAAAACAATTTGACGGAGCGACAACAGTCTTGTCAGCAAAGCATCTTAGAACTAGACAACCACATGCAAAAAAAAAAAAAATCTAGACACATACTTTAGACTTCTCACAAAAATTAACTCAAAATGGGTCATAGCACAGGTCTAAGTGTAAAAGGCAAAAGTAATTCTGAACACTTCTGGAAGCTTTCCCATACCCAAACCTTCATCAATTTGTCATGATGAATAATTAATAACACACAAATAGTTTTTAAATAATTAAGAATGCATAAGACAAAGGTGTTTACGCCTTCTTAGAAAGATGTATCATCCACTACTTGTAATTAAGTGACTTGTTACAGTCACACAAAAATACATAGCCTAAAGGCTTGACCATATTTACTTATTCTCAGTTCCTATTACACAGGCTAGTGTTCTCACTCACATGTTAAGAAATAAAGACATGAGGGGCGCCTAGGCGGTTAAACCAGTTAAGCATCCAACTCTTGGTTTCAGTTCAGGTTGTGGTCTCAGAGTTCCTGGGATCGAGCCCCATGTCAGACTCCGCACTGCTGGTGCAGAGCCTGCTTAGGATTCTCTCTCTCCCACTCTCTCTGTCCCTCCCCCACCGGTGTGTGCGCTCTCTCTCTCTCTCTCTCAAAATAAATAAATAAACAAAACAAACAAAAAATGACATGAGATGAGTGTATTTTAATGGGCAACGGTTCACATGAGGCATCAAACTTTAAAGAACTTTCCCTTCTACAACTAGACCCCAAGTACAAAGTATTCCTGAAGGATCGCTAGTCTCACAAGCAGTAGACAAGGTCTCCAGGCCACTCCCCTACTCACCCCTATTAAAACAAACAAACAAAACAAAATATAAGTGTTGAGCCCTCGGCAGAGGGGGGCACGTAGACAGGAAGCCTAGCCCACAAAGGCAAGGAGCCAGAGGCAGCTGGAAGGAGCAAAAACTAGCTTGGTCCTGCAGGCAGCAGGTGCATGGAGATGCCCAGGGGCTGAGATGCCTCAACAGTGTGTAGATCCACAGGACTACAAGCGCAGACAAAGGGAGACTGAGTAAACCTCAACTGGGGCACATTCCAGCTATCTTGGAAAGAGAAGCCAGTGGCTCTCAGGTAAAAGCTTCCCCACTTACAACCGCAATATTCCAACCAATTAAAGTCAATCGACATCTTAAAACAAAAATCGCCAAAAATGACCAATCACTAAATAACATGGGTCCACAGAAATAACAAATGGTTTAGATTCGCAAGGACTGCAGACATTGAAAATGACAGCCAGACAATACAGACTAGCTGTATATGATATGTTTAAAGGAACAGGGGATACGGTTCCAAGGATGATCATACAAAAGAAATCAGGGGCAAACACACAGAAAATGGCACTTGTAAAACTGATCAACAGAATCATGTAAATAAAAGCTCAATAGTTCAGGGCACCTGGGTGGCTCAGTTGGATAAGCGTCTGACATTCGCTCAGGTCATGATCTTGCGGTTTGTGAGTTCAAGCCCCGCGTCGGGCTCTGTGCTGACAGCTCAGACCCTGGAGCCTGCTTCGTGAATTCTGTGTCTCCCTCTCTCTCTGCCCCTCCTCACTCGTACTCTTTCTGTCTGTCCCTCTCTCAGAAATAAATAAAACATGAAAAAAAATTTTAAAGCTCAACAGTTGAAACAGAAAAAAATAGGAAACAAAAACAGAAAAAAGAAATAGTTAAAAAGAAAATCGGTGAACTGGAAGATTAACCAAAGAGTTTATGTGCAATGCACCAAAATATAAATATTCCTTTATAATGTTAGAGATAAAAATGATTTAAAAAACCTAAGACACACAGACTAGAATAAGATGAATAAGGAGGCATTAACATGTCTGACTGGAGTTCCCAAGTTACAAAATAAAGAGACTTGAGGAGATAAAGTCTCTAAAGATGGATCAGTTAGGGATGTCCAGTACTAATGAAAAACCATGAATCTACAAGTCCAGCCAATTAGGCACAAAGAAATACAAACATAAATGCATGATGGTAAACATGCAAAAGATCAGAGATAAAGAAAAGTCCTAACAGTGTTCAAAGAGAAGGAAGGATCACCCACAAAGAACGACAACACGGGAACAAAAATTTCAAGAGTGCAAGACAGTGAAGACAGGTATTGAGCAAAAAATAACAGTCAACCTTACATCGCCAAGAAACCAGCAGTGTTTTTTCATAATGAAAGCAAAAATGTAAACATTTACAAATAAATTATTTTATTTTAAACAAGAATTTACCACAGAGTAAACAGCTCGGAAAGCACTTCTAGCAACTTCTGGCCACTGGTGAAGAGTGGTCCAGCAGACTCTTGGCCGCAGAAGCACAGAGGCAGTAGCTATGCAGAAGGAACAGATTCCCAGAAACCTTTCCACTGAGTTCCTCCATCTTGGTGGTCCCCCAGATGACTAGCCAAGTTTGTCTTCACGTATTTCCCGGAAAGCGTCCACTTCTCCACACAAACCAGTGCTTTATGAAGAATTCTTAGTGATTCTGCAAATAAGTATTCTCTTTTTGAGAAACAGGGGTTCGCTAATTACCAACCCCAAAAGGGACTGAATGCCAACCACGGACCATCACCAAGTCTCCTTGCAATCTAATGTGCCCATGCCGATGGGACTGTTGTGTGACCCACCAGGCATGAAGCTGGCATCCCATCAGCAAATGGAGGTGAGCCACATGAGCCAGGGCTCAGACAGACCGTGAAGACACAAGATGCATGAGCAAATGTCACAGGTACTCATAGGTTCTGCTCCCCCCACACCGCCTACCCTGTCTTTCTCGATCTGTACCCATGTCCTCACAGAGAGTTCCCTAAGACCTACTGCCAGAGGAAGTAAAAATCCAGACATCTGGATTATGTCTGGTTCTGCAGAATATACTAAGGCCACCGAAAAGGAGAGAATCGAAGCACTGTGACTGAGCCCCTTACGTGTGTCATTCTCGGGAGTACGAGCCAGCCATCTGTGGCAGGTTGATTACAACGGACAGAAGGCATGTTTTCACTCGAATTGAACCTACTCTGGCTAGGGCTTTGCTTTCCTGTCCATCATGCTTCCACCCAAACCACCATATATGGACTTTCCCAATGCCGTGGTCACTCACGAGGTATTTCACAGAGCCTTGCTTTTGACAGAAGCATTCATTTTACAGCAAATGATGTGTGACGATGAGCTTATGCTCTTGGAATTCGCTGGTCTTACCCTGTTCCTCATCACCCAGAAGCAGCTTCCTTGACTGAAGCGGGGGAAAGAGCTCCTAAAGGCCCAGGGTGCCGGCGTGGGGGCACCACCTTGTAGGCTGGGAGATACCCTCCAGGGCAAAAACATGCTTTGAAACAGCCACCAGAGCACGGCACAGGCTCTGCCACCACCAAGATCCACAGGTCTGGGAATCAATGGGTGGAAACAGGAGCGGATGTCCTATGAATGACCCTCTAAGAAAACGTCTTAACTCCATTCCTGCAAATTTAGGCTGTTCCAATGCAGAGGGCTCAGTTGCCGAAGGAGGACACCTCTTCTGAGGAACTCAACAATATTTCCATTACACCAGAGACAAACTGCTACCCGGCCATGCCGGGCTACTGTTGGCACTGGGCCCGTGGGTAGAGAAGAGCTTCTAGTACTGGTTGGGGTGACAGGTGGACGCCCTCAAGAAAAACTGGGCTGCTCATACACGACGTAGGCAGGGAAAGGAAGGGTCCGACACAATGCAGGTTGTAGGGTGTCTCTTTTGCTCCTGTATCCTGTGATAAAAGTTCACGGAAACTTCTAACAACAAATATTATCTATTTGCAAACTACCAGGTAAAGGGACTATTTGTGTCACCCCATCCACTGAGGAGCTAGGACCAGATAAGAAGATGCTTGAATATGGAATGGACGGTAGAAGGACATTAGAATACCAGTGACATCCCTGTGATCTGCTGTGGAACCCGGGATGGCAGCGGTTATAAATATTTCTCCCGTGGCTTGGTGTAAATGTATTCGTGCCTGTGCGTGTGTGCACATGAAGTAACTCTTTTTCTTCTCTTCCCTAAGACAGAACATGAGATGTATTAAGAGTGTATTAATAGCTTTTATATCCAAGTATGCAAGGAAAGTGATTTTTTTTTTATTTTTTTTATTTTATTTTTTTTTTTTTTAATGTTTATTTCTGAGAGAGAGCAAGCATGAACAGGGGAGGGGCAGAGAGAGAGGGAGACACAGAATCGGAAACAGGCTCCAGGCTCCGAGCCATCAGCCCAGAGCCCGACGCGGGGCTCGAACTCACGGACCGCGAGATCGTGACCTGGCTGAAGTCGGACGCTCAACCGACTGCGCCACCCAGGCGCCCCGGAAAGTGATTTTTAAAGGACACTGCTCCTTAGACAGCTGAGAAATGAACATCACTAAGGTGGATAAAATGACCCTTGAGATCCTCCTTGAGGGAGAACGTTGGTGTGTTTTCAGTTGTACAAAGAAGGGCTGCATCCCATCAGGCGGAAGCACGATCGTGCTATTTTCTTTATGTAGAAGTCAAACAGCGAGCATGGTATACACGAGACCCAGGAAACAAGCAGCCGACTATGCTGGGTTGTTCTGTCATCCAATTGATGGATGCTCCTTCCCAGAATCCCCTTTCCCGAACGTTCCCAGGGAAGAGCTGGCCACAGGAGGCGCAGCCCCCCAGGAAGGGTGGCGTGCTGGACAGATGTGGGCGGGGACACATGGGGACAAGCTGGCGGGCCCCAGCCCACCCTGGCTCTCCACGGCCCCGCACCAGCTCTCTGGCTGTGCACTCACAGAGGCGGCGATGGTGACAGCTCTCGGGAACCCCCCTGAGAGGCTCTCCTCCACAGATGCAGGCCCTCAGGTCCTTGGATCTCCTTGCACCTCCAACTGGTTAGCGACTTCTGTGCTGAGTCCCTAATGCTCCCTTTGGGGACCAAGCCTTCCATTTAAAGAGAAGGCTGAAAACTAATGAACTTTGTTTCCCCCTTCAGAAATTATAAAAACAAAGCAAACGACAAAAGAAACCCAGAGAAAGCAGAAGGAAGGTATGGTAGGAAGGTAAGAAAGAAACCCTTTCTTCTGGGTTCCTTCTGGGAAGCACTTTCTGACCTCCTCTGAAGTGACCTCCATACCATGTTTTGGCCAATGAAACGAGAGTAGAGCCCTAGGTTTGTCCTCTGGGCAGAGCCATGCAAATGCCCGTCTGAGGCCCCGCAGCACTTCCCCCTTCTATGGCATGATGATGACAAAAGCACCTATCACGGGGAAGACACCTGTGGCCGAGCGTTCGGAGTCACTAAGCTGAGCAGAACCTCCCTCCTGGCCAGGATGTGTGCACACGAACTAAACCTCTGGTATGTTAGGCCACATTTGGGGTTTTCTTGTTAACTCATCACGACCCATCCCGTCTTTACTGAAAACAAAAACTGGTACAACGCGATAGGGGGCTGGTCTGACAACACCTAACTTGTGTGGCATTGACAGCTGCCAAGCAGCAGGAGACAGAAGAACCCAGTTATTGAGACTGAAAAATGGCAACCAAGTTAGCAAAGGTCCAACATTTGTCAAAATATCTTCTCATTTATCTTGGAGGGGGAAAGATGCCCTGACAGAATTCTAAGTCCAGAGCAGGGCTCAGTGAACTGTCTGCACGAGGAGCTAGACCATCAGTATTTTATAGGCTTTAATTGGGCCACACGGTCTCAGTCACGTTATTTAACTCTGCTGATGTACCTTCAACACAGCTGTAGATCATACGCGAGTGAGGGTCCGGCTATATTCAATAAAACTTTATTTAAAAAATAGGCAGTGGGCCAGAGTTTGTTGACCCTACTCCCGAAGAGGTCATTAAACGAAATGTTACAACCGTGGCTTTGCTGCTGTTGGCTGCATCTACTAAGGTATCATGAGGCAAACACAAGATCAGGAGATAACAGGTTGGCTATCAGGAAGACGAATGCGGAAGCGACACATTCCAGAACTGTATGGATCTGTCAGACTGGAAGAGGAAAATGCTTCTCAGTCCCAACCAGTAAATGATTCAACTTGGTTCTGGGGTGAGAAGGGATTAAAACTCAGCCTCGTGGGGGCAAAGCAAGACCACTTTCAACAATGGATTAAGGTGTGTCAGAGTGAAGTCCAAGGAGCATGGTGCCAGAAAATCCTTTCAACTGGACAAAATGGCCTCATGGAAAAGAGGACCAGAGTGCACTATTCAAACAGGCTCAAAGAGAGAGAAAGAAGGAGGAGTGGACAGTGAGTAAGAGAGAGAAGAGGGAGGGAAAGAGAGATGGGGTGAGACGGCAGAGACATACAGCAAATCTAACGAGTCGATCTTCAAAATAACTATGATGACCACGGACACCTACAGATGACTGTCATTAAATAGGTAAGAAGTTGAGTAAGCTTTGAGAGATCTGGGATTCCAAAAGCAATACCAGCCTGCACTACGGCTGTTGTAGACTTAACGGAAACTCTGGGTTCTCCATCTATGACGGAAGATAGACTGAGGAAACTGCTCAGTCCCCATGTGGGGAACATTCCCCAAACAGTCAACCCAGATGTGTTCAAGAAGGTGACCGACAAGGAAGAATACCCCAAAGAAAAGGTTCAGAGATCACAGAAAACAGAAGACAAGGGGCTGTTTCCAGGGAAAGAGTCTGGGTCAAAAGATGACTCAATTCGCAGTTCCTGGGCCAGAGACCCTGGAACCGCCTGCCTGGAGATTTAGCAGTGCTTGTGTTGTCCTTCACTTGAAGCCCAACAGAGACAAAAGATAGTTCTTGGAAAAGTGAAAACAAAACAGACATCGGACAAGATTTTAAAAGGTCAAAGAGAACACTAATACTATAAATAAAAACCAAAGGCAGAATACATGTAAAGTGTTAAAATGAGACACAAGTATTATCTACGTGCCATTAAATGTGAGAATTTGGATGAAAGGCAAAAATTCCTTGAAATATTTTATTAAAACTGACTCAAGAAATAAAATTAGAAATACTAACAATCCTTTTAATATCCAAGATACTGAAATGGAAGTTTCTAAATTTTCCTATAAAGAAAGTGACAAGCCTGGGTGGTTTTCCGGACAAATTCTATCCAACTCATCCCAACATTCCAAAAACCTTAAAATCTTATAGAAAACAGGGGCGCCTGGGTGGCGCAGTCGGTTGAGCGTCCGACTTCAGCCAGGTCACGATCTCGCGGTCCGTGAGTTCGAGCCCCGCGTCAGGCTCTGGGCTGATGGCTCGGAGCCTGGAGCCTGTTTCCGATTCTGTGTCTCCCTCTCTCTGCCCCTCCCCCGTTCATGCTCTGTCTCTCTCTGTCCCAAAAAATGAATAAAAAACGTTGAAAAAAAAAAAAAATTTAAAAAAAAAAAAAAAATCTTATAGAAAACTGAAAAGGAAGGCATGCTTTCTTTAACTTAAAAAAAAGGGGGGGTGGGGGGGGCCTGACTGGCTCCATTGGTAGAACATGTGACTCTTGATCTTGGGGTCATGAGTTCAAGCCCCACATTGGGTGTGGAGCCCACTTTAAACAAACAAACAAACAAACAAACAAAGTTTCATAAAAGAATATTTCAAATTCACTTCACCAAAAAAAAAAAAATGTTGTAAAACTCTTAATCAAACTCTTATCACATGACATCCAACATTTGATAAGAGATACCATGAAAATTGAGTTCATCTCAGGTATATGAAAATCGTTTGATATTAGAAAACCTATAATTATTATTCATTACATTGACAGACTAAAAAACAACTTAAAAAGCATACGTAGTCACTTCAACTTAGTAAAATTCAACACCCAATCACATTTAAGCTTTTTGCATAAAGCATAACAAGAGGGAATCTCAAAGGAAATCTACAAAACGAATATCCTCCTAAATAAATTATGAAGGAGCTCTCTTTAAAATTAGGAAAAAGGCAAGAATACTCACAATCACCAATTCTGTCAAGATAATATTAGAATTCTTAGCCAGCACAGTAACATAAGAAACAGAAACTGAAGACCTTCATACTAGAAAACAGAAAAATAGAACTCTTATTATTTCAGGTGATAGGATTCTCTACGTAGGAAACCTGAAAGAATCTGCAGTTCAGTTATTAGTTAACAAAGTAAGACAGCAAGTTACAGGATAACATCTATAAAACCGTGACACTTCACCAAAGCACACAAATGAATGGAGAGATGCTCCAATGTTCATGGATAGAAAAACTTAATATCATAAAATATCTCATCAATGAATCAAGAGATTCAAGATGACACTAACAAAATCTCAGTTGAGTTTTTTCACACTCAACCATATGAGGTTGACATAAGGTGACTATAAAGTTTATAGAGAAGAAAAAAAAGGTCAAGAAACTTTCAAAGGAGCTGAATGCTACTACCTGTTTAATCTAAATACTTATTACAAAGCTTTACCAATTATAGCGGGTGTGTGTACGTGCAGGAATACAAAGCTAAAAACAAAACAAAACAAAACTCAACCAGTGGAACAGAACAGAGAGCTCATAACAAACCACTCACATACGGAATTTTGATGTAGGAAAGACAGACGTGGGGAAAGAAACAGCTAAAAGTGATTAGGAAAATTTCATTCACCACAAGAAAAAAAATGTAACTGATCTCAATCACTACCTCACACCATATGCCTATAATAATACATACAGATGCACATACATACATGATAAAATGAATAAAAAGAAAAGCAAGAGAACGATGACAAAAAGTTCAATATAAAGTTTACATTTGAGGCTCAGCAGGGGATTGGGACAGGAGTGCCATACAGACTATTCTGGTTTCGACTGGGTTCATGAGTGTTTACTTCAATGTAAATAAGGAAGTCAGATAGGTATCAATGAGAACTGTGCTTAAAAATCAAAAATTGATCAAATTGGTCAAATGATAAATCCCATTCCGTGCACCTACAGACCAACTGTGAAGAACACGGCTGTTAAATGCTTGAATTAACTGCAAGCCAATGATGAAAAAGGATTAGACATCTGATCCACCATATATCTGAAACTACTGTGTCTTTCATTTGTACTCACCTGATCTCTTTATTCTCTGAATTTTTAACATCATTACTGGTTCTAGTAACGAACTAGTCTAAAATGCTGTTTCCTTTATAATGTCCACAGATCACTAGTTGCTTGAAGTCTCACCTACTTTGCCCTTAATTTTTTTTACAGCTTAAAAAAATAGGGGTGACTGGGTGGTTCTGTGGTTGAGCATCCAACTCTTGATTTCAGCTCACGTCATGATCCCAGGGTCATGCAACAGGGCCCCACATCGGGCTCCACGCTCCGTGTGGAGCCTGCTTAAGAGTCTCTCTCTCTTCCTCTGCTCTAAAATAAAACGAGGGACACCAGGGTGGCTCAGTTGGTTAGTGTCCAACTTCAGCTCAGGTCTGATCTCACAGCTTGTGGGTTTGAGCCCCACATCGGGCTCTGTGCTGACAGCTCAGAGCCTGGAGCCTGCTTCCAATTCTGTGTCCCTTTCTCACTCTGCCCCTCCCCCGGTCATGCTCTGTCTCTGTCTCTCAAGAATACATTAAACACACACACACACACACACACACACACACACACACACACACACGTCAGCCTCGGGGATAAGAACGTAGAAATGAGAGCCAGCACCTTTGAGATCTGGCTCGTTCTAGCTGTAATGTCCCAACACCATCATGTCTGAGGGACAGTCAAGGACATTAATGAAACAGGTAGAAGTTCCACTTCTAAGACCTTGCAATCAAGGCCCCCATTCCAAAGTACTGGTCCCCCATATTCTCCACCAGGAACCTCCTCTAAGTGGCTGGCCACAGAGACTTGATTTGTTCATAGGATTCTCACCCGCAATAACCATCTTGGGAAATCTCAGTAATTTCAGTGTTCTAAAAAGGAGCTATTGCGGCACTTGGGTGGCTCAGTTGGGTAAATGTCTGACTTTGGCTCAGGTCATGATCTCGTGGTTTATGGATTCAAGTCCCACGTCGGGCTCTGTGCTGACAGCTCGGAGCCTGGAGCCTGCTTCGGACTCTGTGTCTCCCTCGCTCTCTGCCCCTCCCCCACTCATGCTGTCACTCTCTCAAAAATAAACAAACATTTAAAAAACATAAAAATAGGGGCGCCTGGGTGGCTCAGTCGGTTGGGCGTCCGACTTCAGCTCAGGTCATGATCTCGCAGTCGGTGAGTTCGAGCCCCGTGTTGGGCTCTGGGCTGACGGCTCAGGGCCTGGAGCCTGCTTCCGATTCTGTGTCTCCCTCTCTCTCTGCCCCTCCCCCGTTCATGCTCTGCCTCTGTCTCAAAAATAAATAAAACGTTAAAAAAATTTTTTTAAACATAAAAATAAATAAAAAGAAGCTATCGTACCTTATGTCTGTATGTTTCAAATACAATAAATTATTCATCCAATATATTTTAATTGTGTTAATTGAAAATTTCCATTTCAAGCACCAAGTTTTTTTTTTTAAGAGATTTGGTTGGACTCTAAGATATAACTGGCCTTAGGTATCCCTAATAGCCTAGACCCAGTTCTCTATTCCTACTCTTTCTTGGCACCATTGTTCTGGAAACTGGAGCAAAGTTGGAAAGGCAGTTGGCAAAGTTACTCACGATGGTTTTTCAGGTAAAGGTTCCCATTACCGTTTCCATCACTCTCTCAACTGACTATGTGGCTTCTGGGTCAGAAGTGTAAGCCCAGGTAAAAAGAAGGAACAAAAACATTATTTATAACATTACCAGGAACGGCTGGACCCATGAAGTTTTCTCCTTGTGATTTTTTTTTTTTTATTGTATCCTTATACAAAGCGAGCATCAAAGCAACATCAGCCACACCTCAACTTGGTCAAATGGACGCACACGTGAGCTAACCCACCCATCCTTTTCTCTCCTCCCAAACACACCTGGTGGTTGCAGCCAGAATTTCCAGGGGTCTGTCAATTTCCTGATATGATACCAAGAAATCACATCATAAATATCTTACTTTATATACCATTATCCAAAGCTAACAAAACCGAGAAATAGGAAAAGCCACAGGAGTGTCCATTGGGCATGAATTTTAGGGCTGGAAAATGAAACACTTATGTCAAAATGTGACTTTTCATTAAACTATCTTTGGATCACCAACTATCTTTTTTTAAATAACTCAAAGTTTATGCACAAGATGTATCACATAAACATATCCCCTGCTCTTTCATGCCCAGACTTAAAAATCCTATTATCCATTTAGTTTCCAGCCGGAAATACATGTTACCTACAGGATGCCTTGACAAGGAAAACCCTCTGTAGCACAAATATACGAGTAACAGTGAGGTCATCGTGGGGCTTGGGTGCAATATGTGCCTGGCACTGTGCTAAATGTTCATATGATCTAGCCTTCTTCATTCCCAACAGAGCTCCCCGAGCCTGGTTGTGCTATTTGTGTTATTTCACAGATGAAACAGTAGCTGAGGCAACGGCAGGTAAATTAATTTCTCAGGGGCACACACCAAGTGGCAAAACAGACCCCGATCCAGGGCTATCAGCAAAGTTTTGTCGTGTTAACCAGTAGGCTCCTGATGGAAAGGCCAGCTTCTAAGGAAAGCAGACCTACGCCATCAATTACACACGTGTTAATTACACGCCTGGGCCGGGGCCAGGGCTGTGTGAAATGCCCCAAGCGGAGCTCCGTTTCATCCCGATTTGTCGAGGAGACAGACAAGCTCACAACACTATGCTGAACATCAGATGACAGTAATGTGGTAGTGAAAATGCTTTCACACAGTTCAGGAGCTTTGCAGGTGGAAGGAGAATGAGTGAAGTCCAGTAAATTGTGCCGAAGCCAATATCAAGTTATAGAAAGGACTGCTGTGTGAGCGGATTATTCACAGACACCCAGTTTAGACTATCACTAGCAATTACTGATCAACATATCAAAGTGATTAATACCACCATAAAACACCTGTAACAGAGTAATATATCAGCTCTCACAGTGTTATTACCTTTTAAATAGAATGATTTAAAAATATCGGTAAGAGGAAACTTCGCAAATAGTTCAACAGGAATGATTCTACATGCCACGGTATTTATGCCAGAGATTTCTCAGACAACAAAAGCACAGCCACAAATGGGTCCTCAGCTTAATGGGGAAGACACTGGGAATACTGGGCATAATGAAAATAAATGATGCCCACCTCAACGAGCTCAATGTCAGGAAGCAGCTCTACCAAGATGTGTTTTAACATCAAAAGAGAAAAGAATTGACATGTAACTCCATTCCAGAAAATGAGGGCTGAGGACATTCACATCAGTAGGAAATTTCAACAGGAAACCCGCAATTGTGCCTGGACCGGAGCCGGGAATCTCCGATCTGCAGTGGCCTCCAGGAAAGCTCCCCCAGGAAGAGTCGAATGCCCTGCATCTGGCCCCCACCCTGCCCCTGTGGGACCTGAAAGAAACGAGCACACTGCTTTGGGTCTCTGTCCTCATTCTCCAAGAGTGCCTTCCAGCTTTAATGCCATGTGACACGTTCTTCCATAGCAACAATAGAAATGCAACGACAGAAGACTCTCCTGACAGTACTTCCTGGGGGGCATGTTCTGGGCCAGGCATTACTCTGACTGCTTCACAAGCACTAATTTGGACCATCGCCTTAGAAGGCAGGTACCGTTCTATTTTACAAACAAGAAGACGGAGGCACAGAGAGGTTAAATAATTTGCCGAAGGTCATAGAGATGGAAAGGCACAAAGCCAAAAGGCCCGCGCAGAAAGATGCTCTTAACCATCACTTTACTTTCTCTGCCCTTTTTCAAAAGGAGAAGACTAGGTCCTGTGCATATATTGAATTGTGCACTTTTAAGATCCCAAGGATGCTTCCAAATCCTTCCTTGTCAGCCTTCTAAATTGCAACCACCTTTCCTGCAGAAAATTACGGTTTTTCCTCATCTTTTGTTGATACCACAGTTAAGTTATAACGGGAATGACTTCGTGAAAGGCTGGTTGCAATTACAAACACCTGCCAAGGAAGAGTTTCCTGAATGCAAATAAATTCACGGGAAGGTATATCTTGAGATACCTCTACTCTGATTCCCAAGAACAAGCTCTAGTCCCATGCACCCCCAGAATTATGGGACCAGAGGAAGTACATACTTTTCCTGTTCCTGAAAGAAGAGGCCAGACATATTTATCTGCCTTCTCCAGCCTTCACCCCCCAAGACAAGGGTGAAGGATTGAGTGTGTCCCCACTGACATCCTACCACCCAGTGGGGGTGCTGAAATACCGTCTGGAATAATAAAGCCAATCTTCCTGTACAATGACTGGGTTTCTGTGTGTGTTTCTCCGTTGTATAAATAAAGAAAAAAAAAAAAAAAAAACACTGATATATCTGTCCTTAGAAAAAATACCCAATTTTCCCTGGAAAACTGATTTGGAATGGCAAGTACTTACGGTTATTGTTTGAAAGACTTAGCTCACCAAATCACGACAACGGAAGAAGACAGATCATATTCTCAGTCGAAATCATGCGTATTACATATTTAATAAAAGCATGTATACCTGCATGGGTTTCCATCTCATAGCAAAATAAAAAAATCTATTTTGTTGCAATATCTATTTAAAATGTATGGGAATAAAAGTTTTCCATTCCAGTTGAAATATTAACTATTTCTCATCATGAATTTTAGCTACAACAAATCTGGTTGGAGCCAGCTGGTATTTTGACAAACTAAAAAAATTATGTCAACTTTGCTAACAATGACAGGCCAATTTCGAAGAAAAAAAAAAAAAAAAAAGCTTGCTGATTTTGGACGTGATAAGTCAGAGAGGATTTAATTCTGATAGACGGTTCCACGCATGTAGTAATGAGAGCCAGCCCTGGAAAATGAAGTGACATCATAAGACTCAGAACTTAAAGTCTGATCTCATGAGTGCCATTATTTTCCGATGCCAGGTGTCAAGTTTACTTCGCCCATCATGCCCTGTGCTCTCAGTACAACACCCTTGAAAAGCAACAGAAAATATCTTTCAAATTATTAAACAAATTATTAAAATTCAAGACATGCTATCAGGCGTCCTATTTATTCTATGTCTAGAGAATTCCTAGCGAATATGGGATAAAACCTATTTAATGGCTTCCTATGTAGAAAATAACTAAGCAAGATGGCAAAGTTTCAATTCAGAATTTATTTTTACAATGTAATAAAAATTCAGGGCAGCTGGATGGCTCCGTCATTTGGGCGTCTGACTTCAGCTCAGGTCATGATCTCATGGTTCCTGGGTTCAAGCCCCGCATCGGGCTCTGTGCTGACAGCTTGGAGCCTGGAGCCCGCTTCCGATTCTGTGTCTCCCTCCCTCCCTCTCTCTCTCAAAAATGAATAAACATTAAAAATAAAAGTTTAAAAATACTTCAAGAACTACTTTAACTTCATGCAGTTTCATGGACTGATTGATCATAAGTTGAAATTAAGTGAAACTGATTTGTGAATCATGTCAAATCACTTCGTACAAAGGCAAGTCCATATAGCAAACCATCACTACGTACTTGGATGATGCTAAGATCATTTTGTGATCCAAATGTTCTAGGAGGCTACTGGATGTGCATGAAGAAGACTGCCAGACGTTTTCTACTACAAGAACTGATGAAAGTCTAATAGAAACCAAAATCAGGCAGATTCATGGGAAAGAAGAAATCTGTCCAAGATTTCAGGCAGCAAAAATAGATGTGCCGAGCTCCTGAATTACATCAGAGCCCAGCTATTCTTGTAAAGCGCTCGAAGGTGGAAACCTGGGCTGGCCCCAGGCGGCTATTTCCATCCCCCAGAGGTAGATCGCTCAGCAGCCAAGCTCTGGTCAGTCTGAGAAACGAACTCACCCCACTTGGTGTGAACACAGCTCTGCGTGAACACCGGCCTGTCTTTCAATGCTCCATCTTTGTGTGAACAGAGAACATTCTCCGGAAAGCAGAACTGCTGTTTATGATATTACTAAAAGCAAAAGAGAAACGAGCCGTCTGGAGCTCAGAACTGACCCAGTCGTCCCTAACGTCTAGTATGGAAGGATACTGCCTATGGCTTGCGGGGGTTCCCACCTCCCGCTGGGCCCTGCAGCCCCAGTCCCCACCTGAAGGGAGCCTTTCCACCAAAACCATTCATACTCCCTGATTCTGGAACGTTTCTGCAGAGCTCTTCACCTTGAAAGATTCATACAGTAGTCAGTCCACAGACCAGGTACAGCAAGGAACAGTCCATTTCGCTGCCTCTGGGCATCATCTTAGGCCACAGCCACAGCCCGGGAAGTGCTTACTCTGTGCTTTAAACGCTTTAGCTGAACGCCAGGAAAGTGTGGAAATGGTGGATTTCTCAAGGAAAGGTAAAGACGCCTGGATAAACTGTGAAAAGGATACCACTCGCACCATGTGATATGGGACATAAAGGAGGTGTATAAAGAGAGACTAACGGAGAGCTCAAAAACAACTCAGAGAAGGGTGTCACAGCTGGACGATGCTGAACCTCAGAAAAGCCCAGGCAAGAACATCTGTATCAGTGGGGTTTAAGAAATTCGAGACCTGTATCTTAGAAAACAAAGTGCTGTGTGTGTAGGGGAGACATGAACTTCACACTTGTCTTTAACTATATTAATGGTGCTATAAATAGGCCATCACCTGCTCCTCCTTTTCCATTTAGAAGAGAACGAGCCAGAAGGGTTTGAATTACAGATTCAACAGAATCACAAGCAGCGACGTCCTAGCAGAAGAGATTTCCAGAGGAAAGCTGACGTGCTTTCTTCCCTGCAAGTGCAGGAATGAACAAAAGATGCTTTTAGAGAGCCTGGTGCCAGTCCTGAAAGTGGTGAAGAGACACAGAGATGCCATGCCCATTCCAGGGGGCATCCGGGGCTGCTGCCGTGGGTATGAGGACAGCGCTGAAGTCACACCCAGAAAACAGAACCAAAAGGCACTCTCCGCTTCGGATTTTATGACAGAAGAACCAGTGTGTGATCTGGGGCATCCGGATCCCCTACACTCTATTTTGGACTCTTACCGAATTCCATCAGGAGACAGCACTTCTCGAGAAACGTGGGGAGAAAGAAAACTTTACTTTTAAAAGAACCCTATGATGATAACAAGTTTTTCCCGTGCATAATAACTGAGTGCCATCTGGCTCAGGATATCAGAAACCAATTGGCAAGTAGGAAGGACAGCTATTTTACACAGTTGGTGAAATACAGGCAAACGTCCATTTATTTCTTTGCTCCGCGGACCAGAATGCATGTGCATACTTCTATTCTAAGCTACACACACACACACACACACACACACACACACACACACACAAAGTCATTCAGTAGAGACATCTCCAGATCAACTGCTGACCCAAAATACCCCACTGGATAATCGATGCCTGGCAGTCTGCACGTACATACAGAATCACAGGCAGTGCAAAAGTTTGAACCACACAACCAGAATGATCGGTAACAGGAAGTTTACCGCCATCTACAGATTTTCCCTCACCGCTCCAGGGAGCGAGCCAAGGATTCCTGCCTGAAAAACATAAATTGGCAAAACTGACATCAGCTGTTGAGTTGCACCGATGCTCCTGGTGATGAAACCCACTTTCAAAACCTGCACGAAAGAGTCGACACGATGAAAAACCTCCCTAGAAACAGGAAATCAACGGTCCGTGGGTGCTTGCTACTTACAGACTCAAAGCGTGAAGACTCACAACAGGTCAACACCCCATCTCGTTCTGTCTATGGGACTAAATAGATACAAGGGCAGAGATGCATAATCCTATGCTTCCCCCCCCCCCCATTTCCCTCGCCATTAACCCCTTTCCCAGGGCAGGTTTGGGAGAGTTAACGTGCACTCCCAACTAAAACGCCGGCTCCGGGGGCCCGTGCACGGCCTCGGGCAGCGGCCGGAGGGGTCGCGTCTCGGGCAGATGTTGCGGCCGCGGCGCCGGCTGGAAAGCGCAGCGGGCCGGGCCAGCGGGTGCGCGGGGCCCGGGGGGAGCACACGCCCTGCCCGTCCACCCCGGGGAGCACCCCAGCAACTTTATCTGGGGCCCCACCTGCCACGGAAACTTTTCTCTCGCCCGCGGCACCCCCCCCCCCCAACCGCGAGCCGGGCCGGGAGCCGCGAGCCGAGGGGCCAGCCCCCGGGCGGGACGCGAGGCTCGTCCGGGCCGGGTCCGCCTCCGGGCTCCGGGCTCCGGGACCGGGACGGCGCCGGGGCAGGTCGCGCGGGGAGGCCACTCACCAGCCGGAGCGCGAAGAAGACGGCGAGCAGGGCGAGGCAGGCGCCCATGACGATGAGCAGCAGGAAGACGATGAGCGGGTGCTGCTGGCTCATGCAGTAGTAGGACTCGTACAGCCAGTCCCGGGACCGCTGCAGCCCGTCGCCGCCGCCCGCCGCCGCCGCCGCCGCCGCAGCCGCCGCCTCGGCGCGGTCCCGCAGGTAGCGGCGGCGCCGCATCGCCTCCCGCCACATCGGGCCGGCTCGCGGAGCGCCCGCCGAGCGCGCCCGGCCGGGGCTGCGCTGCCCGCGTCCCACCCCCGCGCCGCCTCGGCCGGCCCGGCTGCCGCGCTCCGAGCTGCGCGCAGGGGCCTCCGGCGCGGGCGGAGCTCGGCGCCCCGGGCTGGGCGCTGACGCGCGGGCGGGGGCCGGGCGGCGGCCTCAGGGGCAGCTCCCGGCGCCGCCGCTGCCGCCACCGCGCGGGAGGGGGCGGGTGCGACCGGGGCCCTCGGCCCGCCCCTCTCCTCCCCCCCCCCCACCCCCCACCAACCGCGCGGCGCGCGGCCCGGCCTCCGCCCACCGCCGCCGCCCCCCGACGGCCGAGCCACGCGCTGGGGGCGGCCCGAGGGGGAGGGGAAGGGAGGGGGGGCGCCGGCCGCGCGCCGGCCGGGACGTCCCCTCCTCCCGCCCGCCCACGCCCGGCCTCGGCGGGGCCCACCCCCGCCCCGCTACCGGAGCGCGGCCCGGGGTTCCCGCTGCCCGCCCCCACACACGCGTCCCACCTCGCTCCGAGGCTGCGGGGGCGCCCAACCTCCCCCCGCCCCCCACGAGCTCGCGGCGCGGCGGGAGCCCCCCCCCCCCCGGCCTCCCAGTGGGCTGCGGGCGGGGGTGCTCCCGCGCTCTTCTGCACGAGCTCAGCGAGAGGCCGGGGGACACCTCCCATCCTTTCGTGCCCCCGACCCCGAGGACAGCTGGAACTTCTCCATTTCACCATCTGGGCGCGCCGAGGAGGGGTTCTCCCTTCCCCCCTTAGTGGGTAGGGGGTTCCCACCCTCCTGCTCCCCGCGCGGCGAGGGTGGGGTGCCCACGCTCCTTCCCCCTCTCGCGGAGGGCAGGGGACTTCCGGGCGGGGGGGAGGAGAGGGCCTGGGGCGCGAGGAGTCCCCTTAGCGGAGAACTGCCCCAGATGCGCAATGGAGGAGCGAGGCGGGTGTGACCGAGTGCTGCACCCCGCCACGTCCTTGGGTGGGCAGCCTCACTTGCGCCCTGCACGGTCGGCTTGTCACACTTTGGGAGGTGCCCACTGGGCCAAAGGGTTCCTTATCGGAGGTTCCGGGGGCGCCCTCTGACCTGCACCGTCCCCCCGCCCCCCCCCCCGAGCCCCTTGTGCCTGGCGGGGGTGGCAGCCAGGGCGCGCCCGGATTGCCGGGCGCGGGCGCGGGCGGGGTCCGCTCCGGGATCGCCCCCTCCTCGGGGACAGCCACCTGGGGAGGCGCCAGAGACCGCGCCGGAGCCACGTGGGGGCAGACGCTGGCGGGAGCCGTGTACCCTCCCCGCACGCCTGGGAGTCGTGACCTCTGGCCCTCGCCCCGAAGGATAGAGGAGCTCCCCGGGGCTCCCCGAAGGATTCCACCCTTCTGGAGGTTTCCTCCTATTCGAGTGTTGTCCGGCGCAAAGACCCGAAAATCCCACCTCCTCCCAAAGCCTAAGGATTCCGAGGCACGGCGACCCTCCTCGGTCACGCCGCCAGCAAACAGCGCAGAGGGGCTCGCTCATTCCTAAGCGCTCGTAGTCTCTTCCAGGAGACGACACCTGGCTTCGCCTACCCTCGGGAACCTTCCCTCCCTGCCCCGCTGCCCGCCCGCATGGTCCCGTCCCCTTTCCCCAGCAGGGCCGGGGCGAACTGGGTAGCTGCGAGCCTTCTGGAGGCCGGGAATACGTGTTCTTAGCAGCACGCCCGCTCCGCCCGGGGGGGGGGGGGGGGGGGGGCGGCTAAGGCCAGCGACTAGCTCAGCTCTACCCCGGCGGCCGCAGGGCTGGGCTGGCGAGGGGGCGGGGGACGGGGAGGGGCGGAGTAGAGGGGCTGGGGTCAGGGGCGTGTCCCGAACGCCCCATCCTCGGTCCGGGGTCCTGCCCCACCAGCCTTCACCTGGTCCGGGCCTTCCCTCCTGCCCGAGACGTGGAGAGCTGGAGAAACGGAGGAGACCGTGGATGGAGAAGGTCCCCGCTGAAGGTCTCCTGTTGGTCACAAGGCTGATATCCTCCCGCCCCAGCGGAAGAATAAAACTATTCCATGTCGACTTAGTTGCCTATCGCCCCCACCCTGCCTTGTCTGACCCCCGCTCTAAAATCACCCGGACAAGGGGCGCCTGGGTGGCTCAGTCGGTTGAGCGTCCGACTTCAGCTCAGGTCAGGATCTCAGAGTTCATGAGTTCGAGCCCCGCATCAGGCTCTGGGCTGATGGCTCAGAGCCTGGAGCCTGCTTCCGATTCTGTGTCTCCCTCTCTCTCTGCCCCTCCCCCATTCATGCTCTGTCTCTCTCTGTCCCAAAAATAAATAAACGTTAAAAAAAAATTTTTTTTTTTTTTAAGTCACCCAGGACTGTATAGACCACTTAACCCTGGCAATTCCAGTATCAGCCAAACCCACCCACTGGGCTTGATCCTTTCTTTTGGGCGGGGAATTTTAGGTTTATGGTGGTTCTGGGAGCAAGTCGTAATGACTGCACTGAAAAAGGGAAGTTATAAATAGCCAGACCCGGACATCTCCTAAGGAGACTCGGTGGAGGGACAGGTTACACAGTTTCTGTTGTGTGGATTCTCTTTGCCTCCCTCTGGGCTGAGGTCTCCGAGTCCGGCAGAGTTGTGCACTTAACAGTCTCATGCTGTTGGCACAACATACTAATTATTCACCTCCCCAATTCTTGGTGCTTCCTCACCCCTTGTATTGATAAACATCTTCCTTCACCCACTCAAGAAAGAAGAAAAAGTAAATAATCTGTCATTTAGGTTTATGGGCAAAAAGAGCTGAGAGATTATGAGAGAAAAGCAACTGTTCCATTATTTTCTTTTTCCTTCTAGGGTGGGAGTGGGGTATTTTTAACCACCAGTATCTGCACCGTGTGTATATTCTCCATATGGTAAAGGGGAGTTGTTCTAAGACTTTGAGGGGATTTTGCTAAATGCAATGGTAAAATATAATCAGAGAGACTCTCCATGGAGAAGATTTTGCACTTGACCCTTCTGCCGTGTTTTTGTCATTCATTTGTTTCCATTAAATTATTCAAGAAATATTTATTTTTGTGCCTACCGTGTGCCAGATGTTCCGAAAGGGGAATAAAAACAAAAAGGACCGGGCCCTCCTGCATCCCTTCTGGGAATCTCCAATGTACTTCCAAAAGTATGTGAGACTTCCCTGAGGTTTTTTTTGTTTTGTTTTGTTTTGGTGCTTATTTGTATGGCGACCTCGGTCATTGCTTTGTATTTAAGACAAAATAAAATGTGAACCTGTACAATTATTAGTTATTCCGTAAGTGTTTTAGAACCTATTGCATCAAGAGCGCCTTTTTGAAAGTTCGCAACAGTTCCGAGTTTGAAAGAAAAGAAGAAAGCAAAGTAAGCCAGGGATGGCGCGGAACGAAAAATGCCCTTTAGCACAAAGCCAGGAGGAGCACGAAGGGTAGGCTCGGGCAAGAAGAGGATTCCAGGGCGTCCTCGGGGTCATTTCCCATCTGTGGGAAGCAGGGCTGCTACGCCACCGCTGAGGTATGGACAGTAAAGGGTCCTCCCATAATTTACCCCATCTCCATTTATTCGTGACAAAGTGCGCCAAGAAATGAACTGTCCAAGCTCCAACTGGGGCTGAGGAAGTGAAAAAGGAAAAAGCATTAGGAAAAATGCTCTTTTGGAACGCTAGAGGGCAGCCCTCCACCCCCGGAACCCAGCAGGCAGGACAGGCGTTAAGGGCGTGTGTGCAGTTGCACGGGAGGGGGGGGGGGGGGGGACACACTTTCTTTAAGGTTGTGCTGTCACCATCTTGAAATTCTTGGAAGGAGAGGTCACGCCTGTTCATTTTAAGTCCGGGGGCAGGTCTGGCTGGCTGGTGACACCGAACGGCCCTCCATCTTTGCCTGCCGGGTGCAGGCTTGCGGACCAGCAGGCAGGATCCTCCGCAGGCCGCCCATCCCTCCTCGTCTGGTCATCTTTCACATCCACACGGACACACCTGAAGCTTTATAAATCTGTTAAGTAGTCAGGCTGCATGGCAGGCTTTTGAATCAATGGCTTTTGCTTTAAAAATAACTCATCTTTGGGGCGCCTGGGTGGCGCAGTCGGTTAAGCGTCCGACTTCAGCCAGGTCACGATCTCGCGGTCCGTGAGTTCGAGCCCCGCGTCGGGCTCTGGGCTGATGGCCCAGAGCCTGGAGCCTGCTTCCGATTCTGTGTCTCCCTCTCTCTCTGCTCCTCCCCCGTTCATGCTCTGTCTCTCTCTCTCTGTCTCAAAAATAAATAAATGTTAAAAAAAAAAAAAAAAAATAACTCATCTTCTAGTCCCTATTCCAAATCCACTTAGATTAGCTCAGTCAATAAGGACACCGTTGTCCTCCGCCCAATGTCACAGTGCTCTGATTGATTCAATAGAGGCAGGCGAGCAAACTGCCAAGGACAGACACAGACATGTGCCAACCCGGAGCATATTGTAGAGCTGTGCACAGAGTATTTCCCTGTGTATTCGTTTCTCCCTGGCAAATACATCACTAAAATTTATATAATAAAGTAGGAACAGTATGTCAACAGATTCATTATCACCAATGAAATATGTTTTGTGTACCCAGATAACATTTACATTTTTATTGAACCAGAGTCTGTGAATACAGAAACCACACCACCCAAGCCAGCTTATGGCTCCTGGAAGTCTCATTAACTCTTGCAGCTCACTAAGGAACTTGTTTGCAGTTCAGTTCTTGGAGCCTCGGCAAAGTGGCTGAATGTGACATTAATATATTCATTTTCGTTCCCATCGAGTGAGGCATGATCTCTACAGGTCTTTGAAGATCCTGCTTCCTTGGCATATTTGAGAAGTTATTTCTCAAGTGACACAATTGTAATAAATATTTCAGAGAATCATCTTCAAAATCTGATTTCAGGCGATTTATTGGGATTTACGGCCCTGAACATATGAGAAGATGGCACCAGTGTTTTGGAACAGACCCTTCACAAAGTCCTGCTTTCATTCCAAAGTTTGTTACCAGTGTTTTGTTTTGTTTTGTTTTTTCAAAATCCACTGAGAGACACTGTGACTCCCTTCAAGAATACAGGGAGGAGTGAGAACAGGTTAATGACTAATCAGCTTCCAGCACGTCTATAATCTTGTGAGAGATATCGATTTCTCTGTTCTTGCTCAGAGAATGTGATCTAAAAAGCAATGATTCACTGCACGGAGATGTGTGCTCAGGATTTGTTGCCTAGGGAGGTACAGGAAAAGGGCGCATATTTAGCAAGCCTAAGTGGCTCACTTAGATACATTGACTTTTCTTTTTATACCCTTTTAGGTGTCCCTTAAAATAGTCACCGAAAGGATAATTTAATCATCCTCTAAAACTGATAGATAATGACTTTGAGGGACAAGAAATGGTCTATGAAAATGCTATGAAATAGTTCACGAATATTTTTTGCCCAATTCTGAATTCACTCAATTCAGATGACTTAGCTTAAGATTTTAAGCCACTCTACTACTGTTCGATTCACCATTTTACATTTAAATTTGAAAATAAATCAAACTCACTGCTTGTGTTATCCCACACGGTTGTAATAATTATCAATATTCTTATAATAACTTTCTCAAGGTGCAAGATTTTTGCCTTATCTCTGACATCAACTGTGTATCTTCAAAGAGTCATAAACATCTCTGAGCTTCAGTCGATGTATCTGTAAAGGAAGAAGGGTGTGGCAACTACCCTAAGGATCTTTCTAATATGTTTATACTATCCTGAGCTAGATAATGGGATGGATTTTAATCAAATTTTTTACATCAAGGTGGAAAAATCACTTAAATTCAATAAAAACAAATGAACTGTGCCCAAAAGAGGTTAGTTAAGTGGTACTTAAGCATTTGATAGCCAAGTACTATTTCCTTAGGTTGAAAGGCAAGAATGAGAGCATTTCCATGCTGTGCCGTGGCAATTTAGTGGATAGACACTAAAGATAGAGTCTTTCTGTGTTAATATGACCTGTCTTCCCTCTGGAGAAGGTAAATTCATTAAGAGCAGGAGGCTTAGTGTCTTTTCTTCACTGTTATATCTCCCTTACCTGAAATTTGCAAAACACATAATAAGTACTTAATAAATATGTGCTAGATGAATGAATGATTGACTGGATCATTCTTTTCGAAAGAGTACAGTTGACAAATAATGCTACAAATAGGTTACTTTCATCAGAACCTGAGTTGATAGAAATGTTGCCCAAGCCCTGAAGAGGTTATATGTATATAAATGTTTGCTATTGGCACTCTGTACATTTTTTTTTAACCTCACAATGTTTTCAACTCCAAAATGGTTAAGATTTCCGAGCAGTATGCATCACCTATTGCTACCAATTCCACTTGCCCAATAGAGAAAAGGGTAAGAGCATATATGAGATAAAACACTGAAGGAACAACCAGTGAATAAATACGTCCGGGAGAAGAGAGTGTCTGGAGAAAGTACCATTTGGGGTTGGCTTTCTCGAGAGACAAGGGCAATCAGTAGTATAGTGCCTAGTTACACGTGAGAGGCAAAATAATACTAGGCAATGAAGACCGGACTGCTGAAATGTCCACCTAAAATCTCATCCTTTCTATACCTCAGCCATGGTTGAGAACTGGATAACAAGAAGGCAGAGTAGGACAGAGTGAAATGGGTCATCTCCATACGTGGTCACTCTAACAGCCAAGCATGAATGCCAGAACTGGGCCAAGGAAGATGAAGGTTAACAGCTCAGAAGAGGGTTGTTTCGCTTGTTGGATGTTGCTTGTTATTGCTAGCATTTTTAAAAAAGTAAAAATGCTTCTAAATTTAACCCCAAATATTATGACCCTCATGATGTGGACTAAGTTATAGATTCCCTATTACAAATTAAGGAAGTTTTGCTCTTAAGTGGAAGATTTCAAAAAGAACCCCACGCAAATATTTTTAAGCAGGACCCTGAGTGTTGGGGGGGGGGGGGACATGTGTCACGTGCAAATATCTTCGTGTCTAGGTCATTAGGCACTTCCCTCCCAAATGGACCTCTGGTCCCAGGTGACAGGTCTCAAACCGAACTCAAAATCCTGCCCACCAAACCCCCTCCCTCCGTGGCCATCTGACAGAGCTACAGAAACACGGACTTGTCATCCACTCCTGACTCTGTCACCTGCCCACGTCCAAATAACCATCCCTCCTGCAACTTCATCTCCGTTTTTCTGGAGCCTCCCCCCTCTCCACAGCCCCACTCTCTTGCCTCAGGGCTTCCGAATGTCTAGCCTGCCTTGTTGGCTGCTCGGATCCATACCCCAAGCATTCCACCTGGAGGAGAAATCGGGCCTGCTCTGTGCCATCTATGCAAGAAAATCGCCTCCTGCCGTAGAATGCCAGGGTTTGCTCGCAGGAGCCCTGCTTAACTCTCGAACTCTTAACTCTGCTGACCTCCTAATTTAGGGTGCAAATAGAGACCTGCCCAGAGGTGCCACCTACTTCTCCCTTCTCCCTCGTCCTGAATGGCACCCCTCCCCTCGCATTATTTGAATGCGGAGGCCCTGAGACTGGGGTGGTTCTCAAACTTGATGGCCCATCGAAGCAAACCAAAACCGACACCCGGGTCACTGCGCACTAGAATCTGAGACAGTGAAACATTCCAACCACCAATCGCAGTCAACCAGGCTTTCCCAAATAAGGTCACCGCCAATCAACTCACTGCTTTGCTCTGCTTCCTCGTTTTCTCTATAAAGACCTTGCCCCAAAGAAAGAAAGAAAGAAAGAAAGAAAGAAAGAAAGAACGAAAGAACGAAAGAAGAAATAAAGAAATAAAGAAAAGAAATAAAGAAAAGAAATAAGAAATAAAGAAACGTTTCTAAGTTTCTTTTTATGGTTTGCCTCTGTTTGTATTTTATTTTTCCTCCCTTTCCCCTATGTTCATCTGTTTTGTTTCTTAAATGCCACATATGAGTAAAATCATATTATGTTTGTCTTTCTCTGACTATGTCACTTAGCATAATACCCTCTAGTTCCATCCACATTGTTGCAAATGGTAAGATTTCATCTTTTTGATTGCTGAGTAATATTCCAGTGTGTGTGTGTGTGTGTGTGTGTGTGTGTGTGTGTGTGTGTAACAGCTCTTCTTTATCCATTCATCAGTTAACGGATATTTGAGCTCTTTCCATAATTTGGTTATTGTTGAAAGTGCTGCTATAAACATCATGGTGCCTGTGCCCCTTCAGATCAACATTTTTGTATCCCTTGGGTACATACCTAGTGGTGCAATTGCTGGGTCATAGGGTAGCTCTATTTATTTTATTTTATTTTTTTAATTTTTGAGGAACCTCCATACTGTTTTCCAGAGTGGCTGCACCGGTTTGCATTCCCACCAGCAGTGCAAGAGGGCTCCCCTTTCTCTGCATCCTCTCCAACATCTGTTGTTTCCTGTTCGTGTTAGCCATTCTGACAGGTGTGAGGTGGTATCTCGCTATGGTGTTTATTTGTATTTCCCTGATGATGAGTGATGTGGAGCATTTTTTCATGTGTCGGTTGGCCATCTGGATGTCTTCTTTGGAGACGTGTTTATTCATGTCTTTTGCCCATTTCTTCACTGGATTATTTGTTTTTGGATGTTGAGTTTGAGAAGTTCTTTATAGATTTTGGATACTAACCCTTTATCCGATGTGTCATTTGCAAATATCTTCTCCCATTCCGTTGGTTGCCTTTTAGTTTTATCGACCATTACCTTCACTGTGCAGAAGCTTTTTATCTTGACGAGGTCGTAATAGTTCATCTTTACTTTTGTTTCCCTTGCCTCCAGAGACATATCAAGTAAGAAGTTGCTGCAGCCAAGCTCAAAGAGGTTGTTGCCTGTTTTCTCCTGTAGGATTTTGATGGTTTCCTAGCTTATGTTTAGGTCTTTCATCCATTTTGAGTTTGTTTTTGTGTTTGGTGTAAGAAAATAGTCCAGGTTCATTCTTCTGCATGTCGCTGTCCAGTTTTCCCAGCACCATTTGCTAAAGACAGTCTTTATTCCATTGGATACTCTTTCCTGCTTTGTCAGAGATTAGTTGGCCATACGTTTGTGGGTCTGTTTCTAGGTTCTCTATTCTGTTCCATTGATCGGAGTGTCTGTTCTTGTGCCAGTACCATACTGTCTTGATGATGACAGCTTTGTAATACAGCTTGAGGTCGGGATTGTGATGCCTCCAGCTTTGGTTTTCTTTTTCAAGATCGCTTTGGCTATTTGGGGTCTTTTCTGGTTCCATACAAATTTTAGAATTGCTTGTTCTAGCTCTGTGAAGTGGTTGTTGGTTTTGTTTTTTTTGTTTTGTTTTGTTTTGTTTTGTTTTGTTGTAAACAGCATATATAAATACATAGATAAATGAGTTCAGTTTAATACAAAAACTAGTTAGATAAAGAAAATACTGTCATGCAACAAATGATATTTCAAAGGAAGAACCAGTGAAGCCTTGCGGAAGGGCCCAGAATCTGCTTTCTTTTGCACAGGAGTCACCAGAAATGCTCCTTTGTCAGCTCCCACATCAGTGCCAGGTGGTGCCCTGGACCATTGAGGGGGGAGGTTGCTGGGTCCATGGGGCCAATTGCCTTTGATTAAATAACCTCCAAATGGCCAGATACAGCTTACCTGCCAACTCTATCTGGACAGGCTGTATTTACATTGTTACTGGGAAGCATTGAAGACATTTTCATGCTCAGCAGGCTAAAGGAATAAAAAGGCAATCTTAAACCTAGACCCTCATTACTGCATTACAGTCTAATAACTAATACATGAAAAAAAAAGCTGCCTTCCCTGCTGTGGTAAAGTTGCTCTTCCCTTCTAAATATATTTTCCTCAAGAGACAACAAATGGAAGGTTCATCTTTTTAACAAACATACTTCGAAATTTTAAGGATATTAATATTACAATATCTGGACTAAACTATAAAAAATAAATATCAGGCTTGGAGGTAGTTCGATGTTGATTCAAATTGCTTTATATTGTTTCAGTAAAGTACAATGTGTCTATTCTTAAGACATACAGTTTGCAATTAGGTATTCCTGCTTTTCTTACATGGAGGCAAAATTATATTTGGTCTTTTTAAATTTTAAATTTTTTTAAATGTTTATTTATTTTTGAGACACACACACACACACACACACAGAGTGCGAGTGGGGGGGGGGGGCAGAGAGAGAGAAGGAGACACAGAATCTGAAATAGGCTCCAGGCTCTGAGCTGTCAGCACAGAGCCCGACACAGGGCTCCAACCCACAAACCGCGAGATCGTGACCTGAACCAAAATCAAGAGTTGGATGGTTAACCAACTGAGCCACCTAGGCATCCCTCTTTTTTTTTTTTTTTTTTTAATTTTTAATGTTTATTCATCTTAGAGAGAAAGAGACACAGAGCACAGTGGGGGAGGGGCAGAGAGAGAAGGAGACACAGAAACCAAAGCAGGCTCCAGGCTCTGAGCTGTCAGCACAGAGCCCGACGCGGGGCTCAAGCCCACTAACTGTGAGATCATGACCTGAGCTGAAGTCGGACGCTTCACCGACTGAGCCACCCAGGTGCCCCTGTATTTGGTCTTTCTAAATTTGCAAACACTAAATTATGTTGGTTCTGGACAAAAGTTTACAAATGTAAGTATAGATCCCTTTTGCTAATGCTATGTTGATGGTGTAGAAAGATATCCCCTAGTCTTCTTTACCCTCTTTACCTTTTATATTCTTGCTGTGAGTGAAGTATTCTTTACCCAAACAATTTTCAGCATTTTCCTTCTTTGGGGCTCCATTCAGTGTTTCAGCGAATTACACCTAAATAAAAGTACCAAATGGAACTTATAAAATGATCTTTGGACTTCGGCTGGTACTCACACTCCTTACAGAACCCAAAGTTTAAGCATGGGCTCTGGGTATGAAAAAAGCCAACAACCACAGAGATCTGCATGAGGAAATACCGAACCACCGGGAGGCTGTATTTCTCACCAAATACCACCAACACAAGCCAAAGCAGATGTGGGGACTGGCTCCTGGTTCCACTCAATCTGTTAGCCTCACGATTGTTGGATAATAAACTGTAGGGATGTTTACCATTTTTTTATTAAACATTCAAAGGATGATTACTTGTGTTTGTTTATCTTCTTTTTGATCATTGGCCCAGGATTCATAAACAAATTCTCACACGAGCACACTTTGTAATGTAAGACCTTTAGGGAAGGGACCACATGTGCTTAAGCTGTTCAGACAGCGGGATGATTCACACTCATCATCTTGTTTACTTTTTTTTTTTTTTTACTGTAGTAATTACATATGTAATCCTGTAATTCCTTGAGTTGCCCTCTTTCTCTTAACCACCTGGAAGCTTTTCTGTTTCTTGATGGATGATTGAGTGAAAACCCACCCACTTCCCAAGAGGGATTACGGGATTAGTGACAATCCTCTGGTTGTTACATTTCAAATAGTGCCTAATGAAAAAGTGAATACCAACTCTTTTGGAAATAGGTGGGATATAATTTCGATTCGATAATAGTGGAGACAGACGCTAAAACTAATTAAAATAGAGCTAATTTTATTTTATTTACCTATTTTTTTTTTTTAATGTTTGTCATTTTTGAGAGAGACAGTGACAGAGAGCAAGCAGGGAAGGGGCAGAGAGGGAGGCACAGAATCCGGAGCAGGTTCCAGGCTCCAAGCTGTCAGCACAGAGCCCGACGCGGGGCTCGAACCCACGAACCGTGAGATCATGACCTGAGCTGTAGTCAGCCGCCCAACCGACTGAGCCATCCAGGATCCCCTAGCTAATTTTTTTTTTTTTCAACATTTTTTTTTTTTTTTTTTTTTTTTTTTTTGGGACAGAGAGAGACAGAGCATGAACGGGGGAGGGGCAGAGAGAGAGGGAGACACAGAATCGGAAACAGGCTCCAGGCTCCGAGCCATCAGCCCAGAGCCTGACGCGGGGCTCGAACTCACGGACCGCGAGATCGTGACCTGGCTGAAGTCGGACGCTTAACCGACTGCGCCACCCAGGCGCCCCTCCCCTAGCTAATTTTAAATGATTGATGAGCACACAGGAAGTCTAGACTTGGTTATTGTAAGTGGTTATTTAGCTCTTGAAGCCGAATTTTAGAAGTGGCCTTGAGAAAGTAGGATCAGAGGGTACCTAAATCACAATGCTACCTACCTGGCTGTGGGGACTGCTTGGAAAGAAAAGCCTCACCTGGGCACACACAGTCACACAATTGCTGCCCCTGTACTCAACTGTGCAGAGAATCTCGCTTCTCTGTTTTCCTGTAAATACTCGGAGCTTTCTTACAGGATCTATCCCTGCGGGGCGGAGAGGAGAGCAAGCCTGTTGAGTGTGAGGCAGTCACCTGTCTGATTCCTTAGCTGAAGGCCCCTTTGTGTAACCCCAGCTCCCAGGACCCACTTGTTACATACCAGCCCCATTTTCAGGACCTGCCCTGCCCTTCCCCAAATGTCAAGTGGCATGAGGGGAGGTGAATTATGCCAGAGGCAGGAGAGACCATGGCTCCATGTGAAGACTTCTGTCATCCCGTTCACTATGCTAGTGACTGCTAAGGCCTGCCCACCCTGGGCACTCCACTAGGGTTTGCTGATGGAGTGTGTCACTGGCCGTCAGCCCGGGTAGGGTCCGGTGGGATGGCGGACTGACCAGGACTTCTGTCGTCTCTCCCTGACTCGTTTCCATGTCCCCTGGCTGGATGACTTGGCCTGGGACCCTGGTAGTCCCATGCCAGATGGCCGGCTCTCCCCTCAGCCCCCTGACATTCAGACACATGCAGGGAGTCCCGCCCCTGCCACGTAACTTGAGGGCTGGGAGGTTGTTCAAAAGCTGAACCTGCTCTCCCCTCGCTTACCTGCCTGGTACTGTTGATTTGGGCTTTCTACTTCCATCAAGATAGTTTCATCACCCCTTCAGAAGTCTGGAGTCCGGGGGGTGGCTACATGAGTTGGAAATCTGTTCCATAAGTTGGAAATCTGTTCCTTGCAGACCCAGCAGAATTCTCCTTACATTGTTGTTAGGAACAGAGCCACATACTTACTTTCACACCAATCGCAGGAAGCAGTGGTCAGTGGTAAAATCCATTGTGATTCACTCCCGGAGCATACCTTCTCAAAGTGTGTGCTGACCAGATGCCCCAATGAAATCAACGTTTGTTGAGCTGGCAAGGAAGAAGGGCAAAGTATTGGAGAAATCGGCAAGTTACTGTGTCCATGCAAAAAGACATAGGGAAATACACAATTTTCTTTTCTCGTTTGGCAAAGCCTGCCTTTTTACAATTACTGCCTTGCTAAAGAAGTCAACAAGGTCAACTACTACTTGGCATTGAGAATGAATGAAATATGGCCTTTTGTAGCAACGTGGATGGAAATGGAGCGTATTATGCTAAGTGAAATAAGTCATCCAGAGAAAGACAGATACCATATATTTTCACTCTTATGTGGATCCTGAGAAACTTCACAGAAGACTGTGGGGGAGGGGAAGGGAAAAAAAAGTTAGAGAGGGAGGGAGCCAAACCATAAGAGATTCTTAAAAACTGAGAATAAACTGAGGGTTCATGAGGGGTGGGAGGGAGGGGAGGGTGGGTGATGGGCACGGAGGAGGGCACCTGTCAGGATGAGCACTGGGTGTTCATGGAAACCAATATGACAATAAATTTCATATTAAAAAAACAAAAGAAGGTCAGCTTTAAGAGTAGAAAACAATCAATGCTTCTTTGCTCTTAGTCCTCACCCCCTGAGGCTACGATGACACATGGTCTGGGGAGGGGCCTGAGAATACAAATGTCTTGGTTTATTATTTACAAAATTAAAGAGCTATTTAAAAATATTTTCAGGCTTGTGATTCTATCATTTATTCAAATAATGAGTGTCTATTAGGAACTGACCCTGAACTCTGGGCTAATATGTGAAAGCAGCTTGTTTGAGACACTTTGATGGGGTAAAATTAAAAACAGTAAACAAAAGTTAATGACAGATAAATTTGGGTTTGATATAAGGCAGGACTTCTCCCATATGCAAGTCATTTTAAATGTAGCAGATTGTTTAGCGAGTTGGTTAATTTTGCAGCACAAGGTATGTGAAGGTTTATTATAAGTTGAACAAGATGACTTCTGATTACTTGATTTTCATGTTTCGATCACATGAAACACTCCCTAATAAGCACAAGCACCACAAATAGGTCAACAATAAAAGTATCACGTTATTTCATGAAAGTGGTATTTATATTAAAATTGTAAGTATGATACCATACATTTAATGCCCTATTATGCTTTGGAGTCCAGAATGGTCAAAGACAACAGCAGATGTAGTTTTCTTACCATTTACTCTTAGAAAATTCACACATGGCAAATATCTAAATCTTACCATGCATTTTAGCTACCAACAACACTTGATGCATTTTCATGGTATTTTTTCATTATTTTGGTATAATGGATGTAACACTGTGAAACTGTTTCAAAAGTAAACACTCTCCAAGCCTCGATAAGAATAGTTTTAGAGAATGTGAGGCATCTGTTTTCACCTTATCTGAAAGTTTATAGAATCAAGACACAAATGATTTTTAAAAGATAAATATTAGTGATCACACACATTTAATACTATCATAAAATTTGCATGTTCTTTCTTTAAATTTTCTTTAGAGTTTATTTATTTTTGACAGAGAGAGAACAGGGGAGGGACAGAGAGAGAGGGAGACACAGAATCGGAAGCAGGCTCCAGGCTCTGAGCTGTCAGCACAGAGCCCAGTGCGGGCTGGAACTCACAGACCGCGAGATCATGACCTGAGCCGAAGTTGGACACTTAACCGACTGAGCCACCCAGGCACCCCTGCCTCTTATTTCACACACACACACAAAAAAAACTTGGGGAAAATTATTTGATTCAATTATGACCAAATTAATGATACCATGAGATGCTTACCAATCGTTTATTTTTTTATTCATGAATTAGATTTTCTCTGTTGGCAGCCTTCCCAATCAACCTAAGGATTAAGGATCACTTGTTGGGATGAGCACTGGGTGTCGTATGTAAGTGATGACTCACCAGGTTCTACTCCCGAAAACAGGACTACACTGTATGTTAACTTGATTAAAAAAAAAAAATCCTGAGCTAAATCTGAATGAAAATACAGAATATTGTAAAGGGTAAGAATCAACACTACTTAAAGTATATTTGGGGGCTGGATCCTCATAAAAAAAAATCCTATTGTCTTGTTTTCAAAAAATAATAATTTAGGCCAGTATCATTATTGACAAGAATTATCAATTTTAGTGTGAGGTTAATTAAAACAATTTTAAAAAATTATTGCCAAGTGATTAAATCCATTTAACAATTTTTTTAAAGTGTTTATTTAAATTTCAGACAGTTAACATACAGTTTCATATGAGTTTCAGGAGTAGAATATAGTGATTCAAGACTTCCATGAATAGAGAATAGACACTTCTCTAAAGAAGACATCTGGATGGTCAACAGGCACATGAAAAGATGCTCAACGTCATTCCTCATCAGGAAATACAAATCAAAACCACACTCAGATATCACCTCACGCCAGTCAGTGTGGCCAAAATGAACAAATCAGGAGACTATAGATGCTGGAGAGGATGTGGAGAAAGGGGAACCCTCTTGCACTGTTGGTGGGAATGCAAATTGGTGCAGCCGCTCTGGAAAACAGTGTGGAGGTTCCTCAGAAAATTAAAAATAGACCTACCCTATGACCCAGCAATAGCACTGCGGAATTTACCCAAGGGATACAGGAGTACTGATGCATAGGGGCACTTGTACCCCAATGTTTATAGCAGCACTTTCAATAATAGCCAAATTATGGAAAGAGCCTAAATGTCCATCAACTGATGAATGGATAAAGAAATTGTGGTTTATATACACAATGGAATACTACGTGGCAATGAGAAAGAATGAAATCTGGCCCTTTGTAGCAACGTGGATGGAACTGGAGAGTGTGATGCTAAGTGAAATAAGCCATACAGAGAAAGACAGATACCATATGGTTTCACTCTTATGTGGATCCTGAGAAACTTTACAGAAACCCATGGCGGGGGGGAAGGAAAAAAAAAAAGAGGTTAGAGTGGGAGAGAGCCAAAGCATAAGAGACTCTTAAAAACTGAGAACAAACTGAGGGTGGATGGGGGGTGGGAGGGAGGGGAGGGTGGGTGATGGGTATTGAGGAGGGCACCTTTTGGGATGAGCACTGGGTGTTGTATGGAAACCAATTTGACAATAAATTTCATATATTGAAAAAAAAAAGTTTTTATTTAAATTTCAGACAGTTAACATACAGTTTCATATGAGTTTCAGGAGCAGGATATAGTGATTCAAGACTTCCACGCCTCACCCGGTGCTCATGACAAGTGCCCTCCTTAATCCCCATCACCTGTTTCATTCATCTCCCCACTACCACCACCACCATCAGTTTGTTCTCTATAGTTAAGAGTGTGTTTCTTGGTTTGTCTCTCTTTCTCTTTATTTTCCCCTTTGCTTGTTTGTTTTATTTCTTAAATTTCACATAGGAGTAAAATCATATGGTATTTGTCCCTCTGAATGACTTATTTTGCTTAGCATGATACTCTCCAGCTCCAGACACATGAAAAGATGCTCAACATCTCTGATCGTCAGGGAAATATTTAATGATCTTTAAATATATGCATTTATTTTATTTTTAAAATTTTTCTTGAGAGAGAGAGACAACACAAGCAGGGAAGGGGGCAGAGGGAGGGGGAGAGAGAATCTTAAGCAGACTCTGTGCTCCGTGCAGAGCCTGATGAGGGGCTCGACCCACGACCATGAGATCATGACCTGAAATCAAGAGTCGGTCGTTCAACCGCCTGAATCGCACAGGCGCTCTGAAATATATACTTATTTTAAAATTGCATTTAAATCAGTTTTTTCTATCTGCTTGGTATGTACTGAACATGAATCTAAGAAAAGGTAAAGGTTCATTGACACTACCTTGAATTATGTCTTAAAATAGTAGTCTGACAGTTCTGATTTTTACAAAGAAGAATGGCTTTGTTGCAACAAGCCTCTGCAGATAGTAATGAGCGACTCAGAAGATATGTGTGCGCACACACACACACACACACACAGGCACACACAACCATGTGAACATGCTGGAGAGCGACCAGCAGGCATGAACTAGGGAGCTGACCTATCTCCTCCAAGAAGGAAGCGCACTGAGCAGGGTCATGTTCGTCCAAGTTTTCACCTGCAGGCACCCCCACAGCATGTGCTCTGGCGGATGGAACTGGAACGGGGAAGCCACAGTCTCACTGACTTGAGGCATCAGAAGATGAGTTTGGGATCTGCTGGAACAGTGACAGGTGGACGAGATGCGGAAAAGGAGGGACCCGGAGAAGCAGAGGTCCCAAATCTGCGTATAAATATCCGCCGATGCTTCCCTGAACCCTGCACTGCCCGCGCATGGAGGCAGCATAAGGCAACATGAATCGCTGAGAGAGCGGAGCAGAAAATGTGACTGCCGCTCATCTCGGGAAAAATAAACTTTGGAGTGTGAGTTCCACCATGCTAGAGGGACTCCCCCCAAAGGGCCCCTGCTCTAGGGTAGAAGGTCAAAAGGATTCTCCTTATGACTAAGGTAGAAGCTGAAACTCTTAGGAGCTAACACATAAAGGCTGCTGATTGTTAGGGGCGCCTGGGTGGCTCAGTGGGTTAAGCGTCTGACTTCGGCTCAGGTTGTGATTTCACAGTTCATGAGTTCGAACCCTGCCTGGGGCTCTGTGCTGACAGCTCGGAGCCCGGAGCCTGCTTCGGATTCTGTGTCTCCCTCTCTCTCTGCCCCCACCCCACCTCCCCGCCCCCCACCCCGGCCACTCACACCATGTTTCTATCTCTCAAAAATAAAATAAACATTAAAAAAAGCCTGCTGATTGTGAAAGGTACTGGCTGATAACTGCCTCCTGAAACAAAAGTCAACTCTTTTTCTTAAAATGTTTATTTATTTACTTTGGGAGAGAGACAGCACATGCCCACCTGATCAGGAGAGGGGCAGGGAGAGAGGGGGAGAGAGAATCCCAAGCAGGCTCCCTGCTCAGGGAGGAGCTCATGACCTGAGCCAAAAGCAAGAGTCAGATGCTGAACCGACTGAGCCACCCAGGTGCCACCCAAAATCAACTCTTATTAGAGGAAGATAACACAGTCCACAATATATACTATGTGTCACTTAAAATAGTCAACCCAAAATTTAAAAATTAGCAGGCGTTCAAAACAAGAAAATGTGACCTATAATCAAGAGAAAAAGCAGCCAATAGAAATTGATATTTTCCAGATGTTATATTTAGCAGACTGTGCCTCTAAAATAGCTATTATAAATATCTTCAAACATATAAAGGTAGATGTGGTCATGACAAGTAAACAGTCGGGAGTTTTAGCAAGGAATCAAAACTATGAAAAAGAATTCACTGGAAATTCCAGAACCGAGAAGTAAGGTATTTGAATAAAAATTAATGGAATGGACTTAACATTGCAGATGGAAGAAAAAGGGTCACTGAATTTGAGATAGGACAATAGAGATCCAAACTAAAAAAGGAAAAAGATTTAAAGAATGAATACAATATAAATAACTTGCGAAATAATAGCATGGGTTATGATTGACTTCTTGTAAGAAATAATTAGAGGTCAGAAGATAATAGGATGATGTCTTTAAAGTAGAACAACACACACACACACACACACAGGCACACACCCGCACACAGACACACACACAGGCACACACATATACACACACAGACACACACAGGCACGCACAGGCACACATACAGGCACACACACACACACAGACACATGCACAGGCACACACATATACACACACAGACACGCACAGGCACACATACAGGCACACACAGACACACACACAGCCCAATACATGTGCGCGCGCACACACACACACACACACACACACACAAAGGGACACAAAGATGCACAGACCCACACGTGCACACACACACACATGCACAGAGACCCACACACACACATGGGCACACACATGGGCACACACAGACACACAAACACAGATGCACACAGACCCACACACTCACAGACACAGACACATACACACACACACACATATTAACTGAGAACTCTGTACAAAGGAAAATGCAAACTTGAAATGCTTTTACATTACATAAGATCTAAAAAAATTAATTGCCAGGAGACCTGATAATGGAAATTATTCAGGCTGAAGAAAAGTGATATCAGATGGAAATTCAAATCTTAACTTATCTAAAAAACCCTAATTATTTAAAGCAAAAGCAGCTACACTATAACATGAGATTTGTAGGGCAGGCGTTTCTCACTTAATTGTGCCTGCTTAACTGGGCTTCACAGATACTGGGTTTTTTACAGATGTAAGGTGTGTGCCACCCTGCCTCGAGCAAGTCTATCAGAGCCCTTTTTCCGACAGCAGTCACTCATTTCGTGTCTCGGTCACATTTTTCACAATATTTCAAGCTTTTTCATCATTAAAATATTTGCTATGGTGATCTACAACGGGAGATGGCAGCTTACTACAAGCCCAAGTGATGATTAACGTTTTATAGGAATAAAGTCGTCAACTATTCTGTCGGTATTTGTAAAAAAGTTTATTGATTTATTTTGAGAGAGAGAGAATCCCAAGCAGGTTCTGTGTAGTCAGCACAGAGCCCGACTCGGGGCTGAAATTCACAAACCGTGAGATCATGACCTGAGCGGAAATCAAGAGTCAACACACTTAACTGACTGAGCCACCCAGGCACCCCTAAACTATTTTTAAATTAAGGTATGTACATTGTCTTTTAAGAGATAATGTTATGGCACACTTAAGAGACTACAGTATAGGGGCGCCTGGGTGGCGCAGTCGGTTAAGCGTCCGACTTCAGCCAGGTCACGATCTCGCGGTCAGTGAGTTCGAGCCCCGCGTCAGGCTCTGGGCTGATGGCTCGGAG
Source organism: Neofelis nebulosa (assembly GCF_028018385.1). Taxonomy (NCBI): domain Eukaryota; kingdom Metazoa; phylum Chordata; class Mammalia; order Carnivora; family Felidae; genus Neofelis; species Neofelis nebulosa. Next base: position 5,600,228 of record NC_080782.1, on the reverse strand, counting down.
CCTGGAGCCTGTTTCTGATTCTGTCTCCCTCTCTCTCTGCCCCTCCCCCGTTCATGCTCTGTCTCTCTCTGTCCCAAAAATAAATAAAACACGTTGAAAAAAAAAATTAAAAAAAAAAAAAAAAAAAGAGACTACAGTATAGTATAAATGTAATTTTAATTAAAAATACATCTATAACAAAAACATTCATTTGACTCACTATATTATTATTGCAGTGGTCTAGAATTGAACCCACAATATGTTCATTGGAAAATGAACAGTGTCTCTATATGTAAATTCATCATTAGTCACGCAATTACTGGGACTTGTCCTTTCTATGGCAAATTCAGTAACACTTTTTCATTTTCCTTTTATAAAAAGATAATACGTAACACAGTATTGTCAGGGTCTGCTTGTAGATGCTTCATAAAATTTATAATAACAGCAAAAAATAGGTGGGTAAAATAAATTATGAAACCATTAAAAATAAGTGGGTAGGTGAAGTTATACCTTGTAAGCTTTTATATTCTATGTGAAGAAATACTAGGTTTAAATAGAAAGTGATAAATAACAGTGTATATTTTAAGTCCTAGAATAATTACCAAAAAAAAATGCAAAGTATAAGTAAAAAGCCAGTAGACATATTGGATTGTAATTCTAATTCTAACAGTAAAGAAGGACAGGAAGAGAGGAACACTGGAATAAAAACCAGATGAAACAAATCAAAAATACATTTCAAAGCGGTAGAACTATTCACAACCATATCAACAATTGCCTTAAATGTAAACAGATTAAACACTCCATTGCCTTTTAAAGGCAGAGATTGGAAGCTCAGATTAAAAAATGTAAGATCCAGCTATATGCTGAACAAAGAAAACTCACTTTAAATATGAAGTCTCAGGTGAAATGTATAAAGATGCAAAAATATGTACCAAAGTAAGAATAAGGAAGCTGGTGTAATTATATTCAAATCACAAACGGTAGGGGCGCCTGGGGGGCTCAGGTGGTTAGGGGAATGACTTTGGCTCAGGTCATGATCTTGCAGTTTGTGAGTTTGAGCCCCGCTTCGGGCTCTGTGCCGACAGCTCGGATTCTGTGTCTCCCTCTCTCTCTGCCCCTCCCCCGCTCATGTTCTGTGTCTCTCTGTCTCTCAATAATAACTAGACATTAAAAAAAAAATCACAAAAAGTAGAATTTAAGGAGTATTACTAGAAAGGATGAAGGGCATTTTTTTAACATTAAAAGATTCATTTCACCAGGAACATGTAACAAATCACACACCGAAATCAGTACCCTACATCTGTTAGGGTAAAAGACAGGAGCGTATATTCAGGACTTTTGTGAAGGCAACCATTTTTAGGTCACAAAAGTACTCCACATGAAGAGAAAATATTGGGGGTGGCTGGGTGGCTCAGTTACTTAAGCATCTGAATCTTGATTTTGGCTCAGGTCATGATCTCACCATGAGATCAAGCCGTGTGTTGGGCTATGAACTAACAGAGTGAAACCTGCCTGGGATTCTGTCTCTTCCAGCTCTATGCCCCTCCTCTGCCCTCTCTCTTCACCTCCAACTCAAAAATAAATAAGTAAACATTAAAAATAAAACATTGACAAATTGTGTATTATTTCAAAACAGTTCTATGCATCGAAAGTCACTACTAAAAAAAAAAAGCAAACCACAGAATAGGATAAAATATATACACTATGTACATTTGAGAAAGGTCTTAGATCCAGAATTTACAAAGAATTCTTATAGCTTAATAAAAAGAGAAAACAACCCAAAGAAGAATGCGCAAAAGACCTGAACAGCTGCTTTACAAAGAAGATACAAAAATGACCATTACGCACCTGAAAAGATGTTCAGTGAGATCAAAATTACATCCACAATGAGAGGACATTGCACACCGCTCCGATGGTTCCAAGCAGAGGCGAACACCAAAGCCTGAGCGCCGTGGGGCGACTGAAGCCTTCATCCATGTGAAATGTTACTTTGGAAAAACAGTTTAGCAGTTCCTGGTAAATTTCACTGTCTACCAAGCTTATGATCCAACAATCCCACTCACAGGAGTTTAACGAAGAAAAAGGAAACCCTGAAAACAACCTTGAACAAGAATGTTTATAAGAGCTTTTCCAATAATCAGCACACACTGGAAAAGACCCATCTGTCCGTCGACTGGGTAATTAATAAAAGGTCATGGTATATTTATACGATGGAATCACTATTCGCCAACTAACGAAAACAAACAGGAATCACGGGCACAAACAATGGTATGAATGGATCTCAAGAACCACGAGCAAAAGAAACCGGACACAGAAACAGTACAGTCTGCATGATTCCATTTATTGAAGCTGAAGAATGGGTAAGGTCTTGGTGACCCAAATCAAAACAGCGGTTGTCCAAGAGGGATGGGAATTAACCAGATGGGAGTCAAACCGCTAATAAGAGATCTGTTTGGGAGGTGATGGAAATGTTCTCTGCCTGGATAGGCGTGTACATCGATCGAACCTCATTGCATTCCATGCTTCAGACCTGTATGTGGAAAAAAAGAAGTATTTTGTAGGTTGGAATACTTATATAGAAATAGATCCCCATCAAATTATGCCAAAACAAAAAATACATGTGATTAATACATTACTCGAAGGACTGCTCAATTTTGCAGTGATATATATCTAATGTAAAAAATCACATTTTAGGGGATGTGTTCATTTGAAGTTTTCGGTACTTTTCTCCCCCCTATGCTTTATAAATATTTGTACTTTGAGAATGGTAGGTATAGTATGGCATTTTAACTTTGGGTTAAAAACTCTGATCTGAAGTCAAGTTATAAAACGGGTAGGGAAGTCATAATACAACCAGCGTTAAGAACAGGAACATCTAAAATGTTTCATTTAACATACAACATGTGAAAATTTAAAAAAAATTTTTTTCTTATCTTCAGAGATACCAAAATAAATGAGGGAAAATGTAATATATATGACACTGAAACATCAGTGATCAAAATGAAAAATCATAACAATTTTCAGTAATAAACTCGCTACGATATTAAATATTCATTCAACACACCTCATGCGAAAGTAAATATTTAATTTAGTTGAGCTAGGTAATGGCCTCAAGTATAAGTACGTTCAAATAGTGAAGTCGGGGCACCTGTGTGGCTCTCAGGTGGTTAAGCATCCGACTTTGGCTCGGGTCATGTTCTCGAGGCCCGCATTGGACTCTGTGCTGACAGCTCAGAGCCCGGAGCCTGCTTCGGATTCTGTGTCTCCGTCTCTCTCTGCCCCTCCCCCACTGGCACTCTGTCTCTCTCCTTCTCTCAAAAATAAATAAACATTAAAAAAATTTATTTCTGGGGCGCCTGGGTGGCGCAGTCGGTTAAGCGTCCGACTTCAGCCAGGTCACGATCTCGCGGTCCGTGAGTTCGAGCCCCGCGTCAGGCTCTGGGTTGATGGCTCGGAGCCTGGAGCCTGTTTCCGATTCTGTGTCTCCCTCTCTCTCTGCCCCTCCCCCGTTCATGCTCTGTCTCTCTCTGTCCCAAAAATAAATAAAAAACGTTGAAAAAAAAAAATTTATTTCTAAACAATGAAGTCATTGGTCTCTTTCAGAAGTGCGTAATTCAAGTAATTAAATCCTAAGTCCTATAGATTATTTCTCCCACTTTCTGATTTGTTCTCTTTTCTTGCCATGCCTGTTCCCCACCTCTTAAAATCAGTAAAGTGGCCTCCCCCAAGATCGTAGATTCCTGAAAATAGGGATTGTCTTCTTTTCAGAGTTTTTTTCCCTTGAAATCTCCAGAAACCTACTTCAGCGAGAGAGACGAGTGGAAGAACGTCTTTTCACATGAACCTCAGGCACAGCTAGCTCCGAGAAGCAACCCATCCTGGCCTGAGTGTGCCCCTGTGACCCAAGATGCCCGCTGATTCTCAGGTGGAATATAAACATGGGGTAAACTTGAAAAATGATCAGCACCCTGTCCATTCACGCTACTTCCTTGGAAGAGTAACCACGTGCAGAAGTGACCTTCCCCACTCATCCCTGAGAGGAGGTACAGGGTTGTCATGAGTTTTTTAAATAGTCTTTGATGGTTGTTTTCATTAGAGACCTGTCCAGAAAGGTCCGTGTGAGCGCGGGGGCGTTAATTATTCTGGGATTTATGTACCCTTCCTGCACCTTGCGCCATAATTCTTGTTGTGTGTATGTGCACATGCATTTGATTATGTCAACCTAAATCGTATAGGAAATATATTCCTGACCTTTGTCTTCAAGGAATATGATTTGTTATTTGATAAAAGTTTGGAATTTGAAGGACCTATCGATCATATAACGGCTGTGAGGGTTTTTTTTTTATGTTTTTATGTTTATTTATTTTTGAGAGAGAGAGAAGAAGACAGGCAGAGAGATGAGGGGACAAAGGATCCAAAGAGTGCTCTGTGCTGACAGCACAGAGCCCGATGCGGGGCTCAAACTCACAAACTGTGAGATCATGACCTGAGCCAGTCAGACGCTTAACCGACCGAGCCACAACGTGCCCCAGCTATGAGCGTTTAAACAGCATTTTCTAAATCATCTGAGTATACACGTACAGCCCATGATAATCACTCCGTTCACTTGGATGATTTAGACACCTCCAAGGTGAGCATATAGTCCACAACCACGAAAACGATCATAATTAACCTTCCTGGAGGGGTGTCTCCAATTTTATAACCTAACTTAGGAAAAACACAGAGAAACCTCGAGAGCGTCCAAGTAAGGCAATAAAAAGATCACTGCGTGTTGGAAAATGAACAGCGTCTCTATATGCAAAACCATCACGGGTCGTGCCATTACTGGGACTTGTCCTTTCTACGGCAAATTCAGTAACACTCTTTCATTTTCCTTTTATGAAAAGATAATACATATTTGAGAAGACTGTTTGGGACTTAGGAAGTCATGAAGATGTAAAAACGGAACGCATCGAAACCAAACCTGCCTTATTAGCACGGCGCTCGGACTAACAGAGCCACCAGTCAGATACGATTCAAAACGTGCATCGTGATTCACTCTCGGTGCCTTCGAGAGATGGGTACCACAGCGGTGGGGCTCTGGCATCGCTTCGTTATTGTTGACTGCGTCAGCCCCGGAATGATGGAAAAGAAAACGATTCCTCACGGGCTTCTGCAACGTTGCCAATGAGGAGAGACGGAGACACCACAGAGATGAGTGAGACGTGGAAGTGACTGGGGCAGATGGGGCATCCAGTCACGGCAGCCATGCCAGTCCAGGAAACAATGACCATCAGTGAGCCCTTGCTAGCTAGATTTTCTGCAAGGTATTTGAAGGGTTCCCCTTCCCAATAGGGCTGAACTGTGGTCTTCGTGCCTGAACACGGCTGGGCTAGTGTTTTTGTGTCTGACGTGCGTGTAAGTACCATTATCGCTGAGAAGAACTTGCATGCAGCTGAAAGCTGGGGAAAGAAGGAAATTTTGCAAGAATGTAAGGTGGTGATGGTGGCTGACGGAAGGTGGGGGGGTAGCCTGACTCCTGAGGAAAGGAGTCAGGCAATGAGCAGTAAGAGTGTGGCACAGACAGTGCAAGAGAGACACGAGCTCGCGGCTGCGCATTTGCTTTCCTTCCATCTCCCTTCTTTGTTTCTCTGCCCCCCCAGGAAGTTGTTGTCACTTGCCTTACCCCAAAGCTCGTCTTCTGGAAAAGTTCCCCCGAGGTTTGAAGCATTTCCTGGATACTCTGGACAAGAGCCCTCCAGGGACATCAGCCTGGTTTGGGAATCATCGTCAACGTAAGAGTGTTATCGGTAACACCATTCTTAGATTTTGTCACTGTTGGGGCTGATTGCCTCTTTCGGAAAAGTACAGTCATGAAGAAGAACGGGAAAGAGAAAGGAAGGGAGGGAGGACAGATATCCTGGGAGAGCTGTGCCGGACTGAAATCGAAGGTGACCAAACTAAAGGTGAGCGTGTCACCGAGACGGGAAGAAACGGTCCCAGCAGGAGGGCTGCAAGTGAGCAGCTCGGGGGAAGGAGAATCCTGCGCGCTGTCCCTCGGGGGGCAATATGGAGGCTGTGGCGAGGACAGCGGGAGCTTGCTGAGGTCGGGTACCGCTACCTTGGAGAAGAAGGATGATAGGAGAAGATCAAGGGCTCTGGAGTGAAGCAAACATAGACTTCTACTGACCGCGTGACTGCGCGGCCTTGGGCAGTGTCTTCACAGCCAGTGGGAAAGGCATCATCCTGGAATTGAAGAGAGAGAACTTACGATAAGAAGCGGGGTCTCTTAGGCTAGCATCCAAAGATGCTTTTAGCACCTCACATTTACAGAATATGTTTATTCCTCTCTAATTTGACATGTTAGCCATAAAAGGTAGCCCAAATCCTTTCTTTTTTCTTTTAATTAATGTTTTTTAATTTATTTTTGAGACAGAGAGAGACAGAGTGTGAGGGAGGGAAGGGCAGAGAGAGAGGGAGACACAGAATCCGAAGCAGGCTCCAGGCTCCGAGTGGTCCGCACAGAGCCCGACGCGGGGCTCGAACTCACGGACTGTGAGATCATGACCTGAGCCGAAGTCGGACGCTTAACCGACTTCGGTTAAGCCACCCAGGCGCCCCAGCCCAAACCCTTTCAACACATGAAAAAGTTATTTAAAAATTATACTGTCATTTCCTGCTGGCAGATAATGGGAAAATAAAATAAACTATAATAAAATGAGAAGGCAAAATGTTCGAGTGATGTCTATGAGGCAGGGCATATATACATTTTGTGTATTTTCTGATACAGCCGCAGAACTGGATGTGCTTGCCCACATCTACAGGCCACATAAATTAATGCAGTCCTGAGCACAAAAAAGGCTCGCTTTAGACCCAAACCAATGAAGAACTGTTTTTAGAATTCTCATAAATCAGGTATGGAGGATCCTCCATTAATTCACCATTCCATTTCACTCACCACTTGATGGGGGGTTCATAGGGTTGGTGTTCAGAGATCCAGTGGCTGCTGGGAACAGATGTGCCACGTTGGGGTCAGGTAGCCTAGGAAACAAGGGAGGGGCAAAGACTTATTGTTTCTGCTCAGTGAAGATATCCTTGGCCTTGAATTACATAATATACACACCACGACATAGCTACTCAAAATCAGCACAGTTTTTGATATTTGAACAAGTAGCATTTTGATCTTTTTCTGTTTTCTTCTGTAGAATCCTACTGGTTGTGTAAAATGAATTTCTCTGTTACAATATTTATAAAATAAGGAAGTATAGAGTCCTTAAATATTTTTTTTTTAGAATCGTTAAATATTTGGCCCTCTCACCAGCTATATTTTTAGTACCTCCTGTCCACATGAACTACACTATTAATGTATTAATGTTTTCTACTCCTTTGGTCAATGTTTTTCATTGACGTTTTCCACAAACAGAGAGAAGAGCCTTCTCAGGAGGTGTGTACCCTCGGAACAAGAGACTTCTTCGGTACAGTTTCAAGAAGAAACCATTTTCCCTCCAAGGCGGAAGGGATCTAATGTAATCAATCTGCCAACAAGTCTTGGCCGGTTCTCCAGAGGGATGATGGCACACACAGAGCTCACCAGTAGTCTCTGTTTCTTGCTGGTTGGACATTCCACTGTAATTGTAGACAAATCGGCCCCGGTGCCACTGTCAGATACTTTGTCTCCTCCAATCAGTGCACTCTGGGTCTGGGAACTGCCTTACATCTGGGAGCTATTATCTGGAACGACCTCCGATGTCAAATGCCTTCTCCCGGATTTTCTACAAAGAGCCGGATGCTGTGTAGAGGGTCAGGAGAGAGAGAGGAGGGGGGAGGAAGGCAGGGCAGTAATGCAGGCCACGCATTACCCGATGTCACTGCCTCCCAGTGAGCTGGGAGGGGGCACGGCAGGCAGCTGTGCAGATGTGGCCCCTGAACTGGCTCTAAGGAAGAATCAGATCTCAGAGGTATCCACAGAAGGAAGGAAGTGATGCTGAGGGAATCTCAGAGAAGTTTCCTCCCGTCTCCTTTTCCCCATTGCTCCAGATTCACTGCAAGGGTAGGTATCTGCCCCATGCCCCCAGGTAGTGTTATCTAGTCCATCAGGGACCATCTCCAGAAAGCCGGGTCCATGCCTTGTGATGTGGCATTTCAGCGACTTAGCATGGATTCAGGGAGCCTCAGGGAGTGCAGCAAAGTTGGTGGTGAAGGCAGGAGACACCTCTAGAAGGAAAAAGATGGTCGGGAGAATGTGAAGAGCTGAAAGGTTTGTGTTCGACATTCCTATCTAGGCAGGAAGAGAAACCCACAATCCCTAATGGAAATGACTGATATATTTGACTATATAGAACTTGTCATTTCGGGGCACCTGGGTGGCTCAGTCTGTTAAGCGTCCAACTCTTGATTTCAGCTCAAGTCAGGATCTCAGGGTTCAAGCCCTGCTCTGCACTGACAATATGAAGCCTGGTTGGGATTTTCTCTCTCTCCCTGTCTCTCTCTCTCTCTCTCTCTCTCTCTCTCTCTCTCACACACACACGCACACACACACATAAATAAACTTAACTTTTTTTAAAAAAAAGAACTTGTCATTTCTATGAGGGAAAAAAAGACATGATATACCGAGTCAAAAGAAAAGAGATAAAATGCTAATAATAATAGAAATTTCTGATTAAAAAAATCTCTCTCATGTTGACAACAAAAAGACAAAATACCTAATAAAAATGGGCAAAGAATAAAGAAAGGCAGGACATTACATGAGGCTAAAATATTTAATTACCACTTAATATCACAGTTATTACTCAAAATAAGTACAAATTCTTGCAATACTATGGCACCATTTTTCAGCAATTACCTGTGCAAATATTTTAAGTTTATAATATACAGCATTAAAGAGAATGAGAGAGAAAAAGAGCTCTCATGAACTTTTGGCAGAAAATCATGAATCGGAATGAACTTTTTGGAAGGATAATTTGATAATATCTATCAACATTTAAAATTTACATGTAGTACTTATAAAACTATTTCCTATAGATATATGAGTATGTATCAACACATGCATATAAAGATGTTAGTAATAGTACTTTTGCAATATTAAAAAACAGAGAAAATCTAAATGTCTACCAACAGGAAACTAATGAATTAACTAATGAAACATAGTTACTTTTAATGGAATGGTGGATGGCCTTTAAAAAGAATAATACAGATCTACTTATATAGGGAAATGTTAAAGATACAAAGTATAAATGCAAGTTGCAGAGAAGTATACATGTATGATACTCCATGTATACACGAAGTATTGTATGATCCCATGTGTATAAATAACTAGATATGAAAATACTTTCTTTTTGACTGAACTCTCAAAGACCAGAATAATACCAGTGCATAAATATAAGTGAATTAGATAACGGGGTAATTTGGAAATGCATGTTCATGGAGATCTAAAACACAAGACAAAGTTATGGTGAAATGGAAACCAGGACATGTTTCTGATGCAAACTTGACATTGTTAAAGGACCTTTGAAAATCTACGAGTGCTTGAGCTTGCTTCCTGGACAGAGAGAGTAGGATCCAGTTGCTTTATTCTAGCATTTTCAGTCAAGTTTGCTAATTTACAATAAACACAATAGAAAGGAAAATGAGATTAAGAAAAGTCTGTACGCTAAAAGAAAATCCTTGGAGGGTAGGAACTGCTGAGTGCCGTGATTTTTGCAGAATGGGTGTTCAAAGCTCGGGGCAGGGTTGTGCAGGGGGAGACAGGACGTTAATTCTCCCCTTTGACATGTGTCTACATGTGTCTACAGTGCTTGAGATTTTTACCAGTGCTTGAGATTTTACCAGTGCTTGAGATTTTAAGGAAAGGTATCACTTTCCTTAAATAAAATTTAAAAAGATATATTAACCAAATCAAAGTATCTATGGACATTTTATCATTCATGTGATTTCAAAGTATAAAACCAAATGAAAGAAGTCACAAAAGAAGACATGAAACAACTCTAAATTTAAACATAGGTACCATTAAAATCGTAGTATTCATTAAAAGGCAAATGACAAGCTGGAGGAAATATATTCAAAGTCTATGTTAAATGCTACAGACTATGCCCCCAAATCCCACTGCTCCCCACCCCCTGCCCTATTCATATGTTGAAACCTAATGTGAGGGTATCTGGAGGTGGGGCCTTTAGGAAGAGATTAGGCCATGAGGGTGAGGCCTTCGTGAATGGAATTAGTGCCCTTGTAAAAGACCCCAGAGCGCTTCCTACCTCTTTGACCATGTGAGGTCACAGCGAGAAGACAGCCAGCTAAGAATCAGAAGTCGGATTCTCATTAGACACTGACTCTGGGGTGCCTTGATCCTGGATATCCCAGCTTCCATAACTGTGGGAGACAGATTCCTGTTGTTTATAAGCCCCCAGCCTATAGTATCTTGTTACTGTATTTTTTGTTATATTTTGTTATGGTATTTTATTTATTAGCCCATAGACAACAAGCAGATTATTAATAGATTTTAGATAGATACATGGATGGATGGATGGATGGATGGATGGATAGATGGATGGATAGAAGGATGGATGAGAGGGAAGGAAGGAAGGAAGGAAGGAAGGAAGGAAGGAAGGAGAGAGAGAGAGAAAGAAAGAAAGAAAGAAAGAAAGAAAGAAAGAAAGAAAGAAAGAAAGAAAGAAAGAAAGGAGGGAGGGAAGAAGGAAGGAAGAAAAAAAGGAAAAAATGTGGTATTTCGAGGTTATTCAGTATCCATAAAGGTAAGATGAGATAGGGTACTCAAAAGATATACCACCCCTAATGATCATGTTTTCACTCAAAATATAACATTGGGAAATTATTCTACAATTTTAAGCGAATTATTCCAAAATTTTAAAGTGAATACACGAGCAAATACATTACCACCAATAAACTGTGCGTGGCAGAATCACAGAGGACTTTTTATTTCCTTATCATTGCACCTCCTTCCCTTCTGCATTTTCTAAAAAGACTATGTACTCCTTTTACAATGACTTTTTAAATCCTGAAAACAAGTAAATAACTGAAACTAAGTCAAGGACTAGAAACAATAATGAGAATACTCTCATTATTTTTGCAAATACAGCCATCCCATTTACACACCAGGGTACCGCGCTCTAAGTGTTCACTGTGAATTAACGAGAAATAGGTCATTTTTGGACATAGCTCACGAAACACCTGATAACCATTCTCGAGGAATTAAGATTTGGTTTAGGAATTAACTACGGACATACATCGCCTGTTAGCAGAGCTTTGCGACTCTGCTGGGGACATCTCTAGTTCTGAAAGATAAGGGATTGTGCTGCATAAAACACTTACATCTGAATGTAATTTATCCCCAACTGTCAACAGAAATTAAACCTGTTCTCCACCAGCTAGGAGGGAATGAATAAGTCAGGAATCATGCTCTTTCAGTTCTCTAAACCTTTTTTTAAATAAAAATTCAGGGAAGCCCTCTGGGATCTGAAACGTATCAAGATGAATTGTTGGACTCTCCCCTGGGGGACGCACCTCCATTTGATATAGGATAAAAAGACCCAGCAAGGAATACGATGCAAATAACTTCATTCTGAGCTCCTCCAGAAGCAGGGGCTGAACATTTGAATTTTATTTAATCGTGCAAGACCTTGCCACTCTGACAGTTTTCCCCTTTCTCTGTTCTTTGTAAGTATGCAGGAAGAAATATTTTACCTATAAATACCTGTGATCACTGACTATTTCTCTGCAGTCAATTAAGTCTTGGCTGCAGTAGGGACACTTGACTGTATTTGCACTGTATCAGCAACCTGACTCGTGATGAATAGACTATTCATTCTGGGATTAAGGTAACGGATCACATGGCTTGACCCCATTCATCCCTGTTGAGCTAAGAATCAAATAGTTGACCCTTCAATACACTAAGTTAGGTAATAAAGAAGTCATAGGATTATTGTCCCTAATCTCTTACCCCAAGAGAATATGTAGATATTTAAACAATATATTCTTGAGTAAGTCAACTCCATGACTTTTGCAGTTTGGATACAGGAAGGAATGTTGATGTCCACGTAACTATCTCAACATGAGCTGATATATTAAATCAATTTAATCTTCGACCACGGTTTACCCTTCACACAGGTTTGAATGGCACGGGTCACGTATACACAGTTGATTTCTTTCTTTCTTTTTGTTTTTCTTTAACTAAATACATTACAGTCCTGCAGATGTATTTTCTCTTCCTTATTATTTTCTTTATACTATTTTCTTTTCTCTAGCTTACTTTTTGTTGTAAGAATACAGTGTATAATGCATTTAACATACAAAATATGTATTAATCAACTATTCGTGTTATTGGTAAGGCTTCCAGCCAACAGTAGGCTATTGGTAGTTAAGTTGTGGGGGACTTAAAAGTTCTATATAGATTTTCAGCCTTGCAGGGGGTCAGTGCCCCCAACCCCTGCATTGTTCGGGGCCAGCTGTATGTATACATTATACTGCCTTTATTAATGAAGTATCATGGTTATCTTGATTCTCATTGCCACTCATATTCAAGAATTGGTTTAAAAAAGGCAGCTCATCTCTTGGATGGTTAAAGCCAAGCAGATCCCTAAAGCCCAGCAGGCGAGTAAGTGCAAGTTTGGCAGACGCGTCGGGGACCAGGAACCACTGCATCGTTCCCTTTCTGGGGTCATTGCCAACGCAAGCCTGCTTCACTCTGCATCTCTGTGGCCATCTTCCTCTCTGCTGTGCATTTGGCCTTCCTCCTCTGATCCACTTGTACCTGGTTCAGACTTAGCCACCCAGCCCTGAAATGACATCGTGTCATTTCTAAGTCCCTTCGTGGGAGGTCTTGAGAGAAAATCAGCGTGCCTCAGGTTGGATGGAGACCAACCAGCTAGGCATTGGTGCCGAGGAAGGCCCTGCACTATGGCGAGTTGCCGATTCCGGGGCGAGGGGAAGGAGTTTGTACAGAAGGCAAATGGGAACAGAGAGGGTGTTTCTGGCATCCCTAGAATGGTCATGGCGATTTCCTAGGTCAGTAACGACTCAAAGGTCAGTACTGGCCACGATGTGAAGTTCAGGTAAAGAAATGGCATATTAATTAAGTTCCACATGGTGTCCGTCCATAACGTTAGGCCACTTTCCTGTCTAGCCTCACCAATCGTGTCTGTTTATCATGCATGTTTGAAGTCCGGTTTCCTAGAAGTGAAGTCTAAGACAGGGGTTCTTGGGAGAGTGATTTAATGAGAGAGCTCTCAGGGGAGGGGGTGAGGGAAAGCAGGATAAGACAAGCAGAGAAAGGTAGGTAAGGAAGGGATTCCGACTCGGAGTAAATTCAGCTGGGTCCATCAACTACACCACACAGCTATCCCATTTTAGGCCAGGAGGCCAGCCTTTGATACATGGTGGCAGTTGGCCACAGGCTGCTGACAGCTGCTACTTGCCAGGGTAAGGGACGTGCGACCTCAGAGCAAGGCAGTTCCCATCCTGCTGAGAGCAATACTGCAGAGATGATGGCGGCTGTGAGCCATCATCACAGCTGGGAAGGGGCCCCGACGGCAGCCACCACAGCACTTGAGGCCCACGGGACTCCCCAGCCATGGCTCATGCCGCACAGAGTGAAGTGCAGGGTCAAGTGAGATCATTTCTGTGCCTCATCTTCGCCCTTCTGCACGTCCTTCCCTGGTGATTTGTTTCTGTAGCTCACCCCTCAGAGTGGCTTCTGCCTTGGTCCTCCCATCGATGCATTTCTGTCCCCACCGATGCCAACACATTTACCAGGATTTTGCTCTGTCACAGCCTCTGTCTCCTCTGTCACCCTCATCATAGTCTCAAAGCAGGTGCTGTGAGGCATCTCCTGCCTCACAACACACGAGCCTTCTCCTGCTTTCCTCACTGGGCCAAGTTCCTGCCTGCTCCCGAGCCTGAACACAGGCTCTCCACACCCCCGAGAAAGCTCTTCCGGGCTTTCACCTCTGGCCGCGTGGTCCTCAGGACAGAGGGCCTCTCTTCCTCCTTGGAGTTTCCACGCCACACCGGAAAGCTTACAATTACCTTGCGATGGTGCCTTTGATATCCTCCCAGGCCCCCGCCAGGAACCCACGGATTTTCAGCGGCAAGCCTATGACCTAGGAGGGTGGGACTCACGACTCAGTTCGGTGAATGGTGGCAGAAAGTTTTAGCAAAATCAGAAGGCACCGGAAGAAGACAGAAAGTTCAAGAATGCATGACACTTGGTAAAAATAAGTATTGTGAAACTATCCCTTGTTCTGTGCGTGTGCGTGTGTGCGCGCACACACATGCACGAGTGTCTGCTGAGTTGCGATGTCGAAGTATTTCTGATTTTGCGTCGGAGATAAATAAAAGAAACTTGAAAGGCCACTCTCGTAGACTGTAGCCTCCGTCTCTTATGGAGACGTATAGCTCTGGGCATGTTCCTGACTCTCTCTGCCACAATATGTCCCTGCTAGAGTAATTGCAAGGATTGAATGGAGTAATATTCGTAAGTGCTTGGAGCAGCGCCTGGCACCCTTGGAAACCCTGTGCGCGTGTTGTGAGACATTGTATTTATTTGTACTCACTAATTCTTGTCCGCTGCTCTGTCCTCTGGGACTCCCTGAGCAATTGGCACACCCTGGCTCCCAACAACTATTGGTTGGAGAACAGCAGGGACCCTGTGACATAAGCCATCTTATATGTACTTGTGCTTGAAGGAAGGAAGAGTAATGGATTCAGCACAGCTTCATTAGTAAGCGCCAGAGGACTTTCAGAGTGTGTTTCTGCCAGTAAATCTCTCTCTCTTCCTGCTTCACTACGCTGTGTCTTCCTGAAGGCCATCTGGGCCCGTATATATTTACTTACGTGTCTGGCAATCTCTAAACATTATATAAGTCAGTAAGGGGGGATCTGAGGCGTTGGGAAGGAACATCTCCACTCCTGAATGAAATCCAGCAATCCCTAAGCACTTCCTGCATCCTTTTGCAGAAGAATGTTCCTTTTGAGGTCAAACTACCGGCAGCCGCAGGAATTATCCAATGCGACTGATGCAGGCATGATCGAATTGTTGGTTTTATTCCAATATCTCCCTCAACCGAACCAGAGAGGGAGGGGGCGTGAACTCTTAGTTTGTTGAGAAGCCAGCACTCTAATTTAGAAGGACACATTACATTTCTACTCTTCCAAAGACAAGAGGACTATTCTGAGTCCATTATCACTGAAAATAGGTTAATGGATTTTTCCCGTTTTGACTGTGGCTGACCCAGGAATGATCTCTCATATGCAGCATCCCGCTTTGCTCCGGGGTCAGCTCATAGGAAGTGGACTCTAGAACATGCCATTTGCTTGGCTCCTTTTTAATGTAAGGGAAAGGCAGTGGAGGCTGCGGGAAGGAGATTTAAAGTTAGTTCCAGGAAGTCAAGTTTGCCGGTGAAAGCTGTAACCTATGGAGCCAGCTGCCTCGTGGACTGGCGGATGCCCATCACCGTGGGCGTCACCTGAGGACAAGATGACAATTTCCACCTGTGACAGCTACATCACTGGTTCCCCCAGAGCCTAGGATTCTGAGGTCCCTGTCCTCACCACTCAGTCCTGTGGGATTCCATTGCCCTCATCCTGATACAGGTAGTTTTACAGGAGAGCCTTCCCGACTTTGTCTCTTTCTTCTTGGTACTGTGTTTTCCGGTGGGTGCATCAGATATGTCATTGCATTTTATCCGTGTCCTGGGTCCAAAGTTACAGGCCTTCCTTACTCATGATTATGTGAGAAGGTGCCTGTTCGTCCTGAAAAATGGCAGCCTTCCAAAGCACATGGAACACGAACTCACAATATATTTATACACCGGAGGGCCATGACCATTTTTGCGGGGGAATAACTATTATAGCTTAGATTTTCCTTTTTAGAAAAAAGTTGCAGTTGGGTTGTATGGAATGCGAAGAGCATTTTTAAAGCTTTTTTGATGCATGAAGCACAGAACTTTGAAGATCTGAGTCTGGAAACAGGAAAGCATTTTGTGCAGGACGGTGATCCCAAATGAAAAGGTAGAGCCGTCGTTGTACGTAAGAGTGAAATTCATTTCGCAGCAACCCATCTGCAGGCAAGCTGGTTTACTTTTTTCAAGTTTTCTACGCATTAAAAAATAAGATTCCTTAGGAAGAAGTGAACAATTATTTCATGATAATAATCTATCGCAACAGAGAGAGAAGCAGATGAGAATATCTGTTGGTTTTCCACCTGCCTCTGTGTTCAATCTGATCCGGATAGGTCATTTTGGTTGAAATGGACAAAGAAAACCTGGCCTCATATAGATATTCAGCTGAAAAAGGGAGGGATATCTGAATAGATTTCTTTGATAATTGTGCCTAGTCTTCTTTCTTACTGCACCCAAACTCAAAAAATTCCTTCAAGGTCAGTTTTCTAGGAGTTCTGTTTTGTTAGATTCCGGATATAAGTGAGACCTCACAGTATGGTCTTTCTGGAGAAACCATAGGCCTGGGGAGCCCTCTGGGTGCCTTGCAGTGCTGGTCGGGGAAGGGGCGATGTGGTCAGAATGCACCTGCTGCTCTTACCCTTTTCATTGGTTCTTCTCGGTTTCTGTGGTCCAAGGGGTGCTCCAGCCTCACCCCCCAGGATCTGGCATTTTCTCAATGGTGTCTTGTTTCTGGATAGATGCTAGTTGGTCTCCTGGTGAGGGGCGGAAGTCAGAAGCAACCTAACTCACCATCTTAATGATGTTAACCCTTCAATTTCGAATTAAGACAACTTTTGACCTTGGGGCGCCTGGGTGGCTCAGCTGGTTGAGAGTCCAACTTCGGCTCGGGTCATGATCTCATGGTTCATGGGTTCAAGCCCCGCATCAGGCTCTATGCTGACAGCTCAGGGCCTGGAGCCTGCTTCGGATTCTGTGTCTTCCTCTCTCTCTAACCCTCCCCCGCTCATGCTCTGTCTCTCTTTCTCTCTCAAAAATAAATAATAAACATTAAAAATTTTAAAAGAAAGAAGAAAAGTTTTGACCTTGCCGACCTATCACAAAGATTTTGCAGGGGTAAGAGGGCAGTTCTGTCCCTACCATACTTGGGGAACTGGGTTAACCCACCACTTTGTTGTAACTGCTTGGAATATATGCATAGGGAAGAGGAACTTTTAACATGCATAGCTTAACAATCCCAGCAGGCTTTTTTGTTTTTTTGAGATAATACCAAATACCAATTTGATGTGGAAAGCTAAAGAATTCAGAATACTCAGGGCAACCTTGAAAAAGAGGAATAAATTTGGGGGACATGCTTTCCTTATTTTAAGACTTCCTATAAGCCACCCTATGGTCAAGATAGTGTGATTCGGGTGTAAGGATGGACAGATCTAATGAACTGAATCAAGTCCCTATCTGCGTATATGCAGCAAAATTAATTTTGACAAATGTACCAACGTATTTCAATGCAGAAAGGAAGGCCTGTGTAACAAATGATGCCAGCGCAACTATATATCCGTTTATAAAAAACTTAAGCTTGACCCATATCTAACATGAAGTTTGACAGGCATTGATGAATTCCAGACAAAATTTAAAAGCTAAAATTATAGGGGCACTTGGGTGGCTCAGGCGGTTGAGCATCCAACTTCAGCTCAGGTCATGATCTCCCAGTTTGCGGGTTCAAGCCCCACATTGGGCTCACTGCTGTCAGCGCAGAGCCCACGTTGGATCCTCTGTCCCCCTCTCTCTGCCCCTGCCCCGCTTGTGTTCCCTCTCTCCCTCGAAAAATAAACATTACAAAAAGCTGAAACTACAAAGCTTCTACAAGAAAAGGGGGCAGATATCTTTCTGACCTGTGTAAGAAATATTTCTTAGAGAGATTGCAAAAGCATGAACTCTAACAGGAAGCAAAAAAAAAAAAAAAAAAGGTAAACTAGACCATCAAAATAAAAGATTTCTACTCTTCAAAAGACTGTTAAAAATGAAAAAGACAAATTAGAGTCTAGGAGAAATATTCACAGTATATATATATATATATATATATATATATATATATTCAAAGACTTGAACCCAAATTATATAAAGAATTTGTACATATCAAAAACAAAAGACAAGCAACCCAATTAAAAATTGTCAAAAAAATTTGTCAAAAGACTTAGGTAGATAGCTCACAAAGGAGGACACAAGCATTGCTAAAGAGACGAGAAAAGATGTCTTTTAACACCATTAGTTATCAGGGAAATGCAAATTAATACCAGAATAAGACACTACCATACATCATTAGAGTGGTTTAAATTTACCCGGCTTTCAGCACCAAATGCTGGAGAAGACGGAGAGAGACTAGATATCTCAAGCATCCTGGTGGGAATGGACCACGGTATAACCAGTACGGAAAACTGGCTGTTTCTCCTAAAATTGAGTGTCCAGTTACCTTATGATCCACTAGTTCCACCTGAAGATAATTTTCCAGCAGAAATGAAAACATATGCCCACACACACATCTGTATCATAGTGTTTTTTTGTAGCTTTAATTCATAGTAGCCAGAAATTTGAACAACTCAAATGCCCATCAACAGGAGAATGAGTAAACAAGGAGAAGTATATTCACACAATGGAATATTACTCAGCACTGTAAATAAATGAACTATGGATGCACACATATGGATGAATAGCAAAAACAATATGCCTAGCGAAGGAAGCCAGACATGGGTGTGTTCTCTATGCTCCCACTGTTATAAAGTTCAAGGGCTGATCTGCGGGAATATAACCCAGCTCTGGGTGCAGGAGGGGAACACACTGTTGAGGGACACGAAGAAACTTTCTAGGGTGAAGGCAATGCTCTGCCTTGATTGGATGTTGGCTCCGTGGATATGTACATTTTTAAACACTCATCAGCGAGTGCACTTAAGATCCGCGCATTTTGCTACAAGTAATTATACCTCAATAAAAATATGAAAACTGCATACCCTAATTACACCACAACTGTCATGAATATTTTCATGGTTTATTAAATGAGGCCTTCGTTCAAATATGCATTTTGATTGCATGATGAATATGAAACGTGCTGATTACCAATTCATGTTCCTTTGGAAACCTAGAGGCAGAAGTGAAAACTACCCTGTGTGACAGAAGACGGACTTCTCCAGCCTGCAGCGTTTTCAGGTTTCAATCTCTTGTCTATTAACATGGCAATTGCTTTAATGACTTTATTCTCCTCACCATAATCAGACGGGGAAACTTCAGAAAATGCATAAATTATTCTAAGTCTGGCCAGGAAAATAATCCAAGACTTTAATCAATTTCTGTACATTTTATTCTTCTTGTTACAAGGTTTCTCTACATGCATACTTAACTGCCATGCCCTCTGCCTACAAGGTGTGCTGTCCCCCCAGTGCAGGACCGTGCCCCCAGTGCAGGGGACAGATGGCATTTTTGCTCATTCGGTTCTCTCTGCTGCCTTGATACACCATCTCATAAAAATATCAACACCACCGATGACACTAACTTCACACAATTCTTTTCAGGTTATGAAATACTGTGCAATCAAAGCAAACGTCTGGGAGGGGGATAATGGGAAAGGCATCATTGCCCCCATTCTCCAGAGAAAATAATTGAAGTTCATGACTGAAGCTCATTCACTGTTACATTAATGAATTTGGGTCATGCTTTATGTCTGTTGCAAACACGACTAAAATTTATCTCCTTTCCCAAAGCCTTTCTAAATTGAGCTTCCCTCACGTCTTGCAGAGCCTGCATGGTCCACATTGTCAGTATTCAGGTCAGCAAGGAGTTTCTGTACTTAAATCCTCCATCAACACAGGAATCCCGGCAGGAAGCAGGTGGGGAAGCCAGGTCAACCCACTCCGGAGCCACAGTGGATAACGCCAGGATGGTTTTGATGGGTCTTGCTTTTAGTCTGGTCCACGTGCTGTGTCCCCGGCGAGGTAGGTATGAAGCAAACTGAATGTCCTTCCTTCCCATTTTGAAACAAGCCACGTCTCCTATTGACTTAACAATTCAGCACTTATTGAATAAGGAGACACTGAACAGAAGACCTTTTATTTGTTTCTGCACTGCATCTTTCTAAATATTGATTGCAAAGACATTTCCTCCTCAGAGTAACTTTAGTGTCTAAATATTTCCAGAGGAGCCCTAGTGAACACCTACATCACAAAAATCAAAAAATCACTCAGATGGAATGAGTTGTGATATAAACAACGTCACCTCTTTAGAGTCCAACTTTGGGTCCGGGAAAGACGTTTGGGGTCAGGCAGGAGGGTCCAGGTACGAAGGCTAAAGATCCCACAGCCCCAGATCAATAACCTGGACGTGCGACAGCTCCAAACATCAACTTCCTCGTCTGCCAGATGAGGATAAGGATTCCCTGTCCTCTCTAGAATCCGGAGCACCTCGGAGAATTGGAAACGAAACAGAAACCACTTCTTGGATCTGTAAGAGAGTTCCTTGACGTTATGTAAGAGTTTAGTTACACCTACGGTCGTCACTGCCAGGCTCTTAGCCGAGGTGTCTCTGCCTTCCTGGAGGTTGATGGTAGGCCTGGATCTCTTCGAAACTCATCACTTGGTTTACCCTCATCCTCTTAATACCAGAGCCGTCACGCTATGACTTTGTTTAGAGAGCTGCTGGTGATCTTTGCTCTTTTAGGCGCTTTTATTTTATCTCGTCTTCTCGAATGGCCCCTTTGCAGGCACGAGTGCCCATTCTGGCCGAAGTGGTGTGTGCAGTTGTGTGTGCGTAACTGGAAACCAGAAAACGCGTATGGCTTCCTTCCTGGGGAGGGGTATGGGTCGCAAGCAAAACCTGAATAGGAGGTGTCTTAGCCCACAGAGGTGAAGTCCAAGGGCCTGTCAGGATGGGGCCCAGAGGCTCAGATGACATCACCAGGTTCTCCTCAGTCTTACTCTCTTCCCTTCCTACTCTGCTTTCCCTGGCACTTGCTTCATTGCCAGAAGTGCTCAGCCTCTACCTTAATGATGTCGTTAAGGGTGGATGGATGCCTCCAGCTCCAGGCCTACGGTCCACCTGTCCTCATCCACTTGCACCACTATAACAAAGTGCCACAGACGGGGTGGCTTATATAAACAACAGAAATGTATTTCCCACAGTTCCGGAGGCTGGAAATCCAAGATTGGCCTGCCAGCATGGTCGGGTGGGGTTCCTCTTCCGGGATGCAGACCCCCCCCCCCTTGTGTCCTCAAATGGTGGGGGGGGGGCAGGCTGGCTCTCTGGAGCCACTTCCATAAGGGCCAAATCCCATTCCTGAAGGCCCCACTCTCATGACCTCATCGTCTCCCAAAGGGCCCACCTCGGAGTACCATTACACTGGGATTAGGATTTCAAGATAACACTTTTGAGGAGACACAAATATTCACTCCACTGCACTGTCTTATTAGCGGTCCAACAACAGAGGAAAGGGCACAAATAAAAGTGTGGCAATCAGCCTGAATGGTCTGCTGGGTGGGTCCCACACCATACCTGCACCAGGCATGGTGACCAGGGCCCATGCAAGGTGCCAGTTGTCTCAGGTCTGGGTTACATGGACAGGAAGATGAGACTGAGGTGGTCTCGAGAGAAACCAGGTGTTATCAGCAGAAGAAGAACTCCCAGCACATAAAATCATAAAGGTCTGCTTCCCAGAGGCCAAGGTTCACTACTGTCCTTATTGTGTGTAACTGCTGGGGTGACGTTGACATCCACTTGGCCCCATGCGTCTCCCTCAGCAGCAACATGGCGGCTCCCTGCCCTCATCACACGATTCTGCACCGGTCTCTTCTCCGTCTAAGGTAAGTTTGGGACGTGTCACCAAGAGACAATTCCATACAGGAATTTTTCCACAAGTTCCTTTCTTTGGCTGTTTAATGAAAAGCGTATTTCCTCAACAAAGATAGTCAAGCAAACAATTCGTTTTCCAGACGTTGTGTGTTTTGACATTGACTGCTGTATTGGGTTCCCATGGCTGCTGTGACAAATTACCACAAACTGGGTAGCTTAAGACAACACAAATACATTATCCTGCAGTTCCAGAGGTCAGAAGTGTGACACGGGTCTCATGGGATGACACCAATGCATTGGCAGGCTGCACCCCTCGGAAGGCTCTGGATGAAAGTCCACTCCCTTATCTATTCCAGCTCTTAGAAACCACCTGTCTTTCCTGATTCATGGCTCTTCCTCACCACCCTATCATCTTGAAATCTCCCCCTCTCACTTTGACAACATGGCCCCCTATTAAAAGACCTTGTGGCTACATTGGATCCACATACACCATTCAGGATAAAGTTCCCATCTCAATATGCTTACCTCAGCCATATCTGCTAAGTCCTTTTGCCAAGTAAGCTAACTTATTCCCAGGTTATGGGACCAAGGACGTGGACATCTTTGAGAAACCATTTTTCTGCCTGTCACCACTGGCTCTGGATTCCTGGATTCCATGCATACACCTACTCTCCTATGACTATATCCTAGCAACACCTACATTATTCTTATTTTTATTGAAGGCTACCTTCCAATTTTCATATCTTTTTTTCTCTTTAGGTCTCTGAAAACATAAGCTTAACTACCTTTCTTGGTTCTGACTCAAGTTAGGTCTCTAAAAGTTCCAGCATATTTTACCAAATAGGAATGAAAACAGAAAGTGTATTAAATCTGTTGAGACTTCCATCCTTTTAAGTCTATGGTGCATGATAATTTGCTAAGCTAGAGGCTGACCACAGAAGCTATGTGTTACAAAGCAATTTAATACCTTTTTTCCCTTCAAGCCAAACTACTCACTCAAGTTCATAGGAAGAATTTAGTTTGATTGTAAGTTGCTAGGAAGAAATAATAAAGAAACAGAAGATGTATGAGAGTCGCTACCCCAATGGAGGTGGTACTTGTTAGTACCTTCATTTTTGGTAGAACTCTTTTGTTGCCAAAATAAGGCATGCTTGTGGATCTGCATGATTTATGAGGCACTGACTTTACCCTTGACTTTTTTTAGAAATTAAAAAAAAATTTTTTTTAATGTTTATTTATTATTGAGAGACACAGAGAGACAGAGCATGAGCAGGGGAAGGGCAGAGAGAGAGGGAGACACAGAATCAGAAGCGGGCTCCGGGCTCCGAGCTGTCAGCACAGAGCCCGACGCGGGGCTCGAACTCACAGACCACGGGATCATGGCCTGAGCCGAAGTCGATGCTCAACCGACTGAGTCACCCAGGTGCCCCTACCCTTGACTTTGAAATGACAGGCCGAAGGTTTTTTTCATGCTTATTTTATTTCCCAATAACCACTACGGTGTCACGTCTATCAAACGACGTCTTTTCATGCTTTTCTTTTCTTTTGCTCTTGGAAGCTTTTCTGGGAATCCATTTCAGGAAATCCGACTGGAAAGGATGCTTAGCCTTGATTTCTTACCTAGCACAACGTCTTTTCGACATTTACAGATAAAGTAAGAATGACATGTTTGCATCATTGAAACAAACACATAAACTACCCGCCCCCTACTGAGATAACGGACGCACATTGCTGTTTTCTCTTTATTTTATGTGGGAGACCTTCAAGTGTCTTAGACGACGCCAATGCTGGGACTTCTATAGATGCCAGGGTACAAAGAGGGTAGGAAGGGAAGAGAAAGACGAAGCGCCCCCCAAATGCCTACACGATGAGCTGGGTCCTCTGAGTGCACCTTCTTCCCTAGCAAAGCAGAAAGGCTACTGCCTGCCTCTTGTGTTGTACTGCAGTTACCACGAGGCAGAAGAGACTAGGCTTAACAGTAATTAATCAGTTGATGATTTGTTCGAGCCCCCATTAAGCGTGAGAATAGCTTGCTATAGTACAAACCTTATTTATTTATTTTTAATTTTTTTTTTTAACATTTATTTATTTTCAAGAGACAGAGAGACAGAGTGCAAGCAGGGGAGGGGCAAAGAGAGGGAGACGCAGAATCCGAAGCGGGCTCCAGGCTCCGAGCTGTCAGCACAGAGCCCGACGCGGGGCTCGAACCCACGAACCGCGAGATCATGACCTGAGCCGAAGCTGGACACTTAACCGACTGAGCCACCCAGGAGCCCCCACAAACCTTATTAAACAGTGACAGGGGAAGTGCAAAGCCTCCCCCAGTGTTGTCCTTATACTTGACGGTCTTGCCGTGGGGTTATCTAACTGAAAGTATTTTCGTTAACTGAAGCATACAGAATCTTTGCCACAAACATGGGAAATATTAGCAGAGACGCAGGGGCACCCGGGTGGTCCCATCAGTTGAGCGTCGACTTTGGCTCAGGTCACGATCTCATAGTCCATGAGTTCGAGCCCCGCGTGAGCCCCTGTGCTGACAGCTCAGAGCCTGGAGCCTGCTTCAGATTCTGTGTCTCCCTCTCTCTTTCTGCCCCTCTTTCGCCTGTGCTCTGTCTCTGTCTCTCAAAAATAAGTGAACATTAAAAATAATCATTGGGCGCCTGGGCGGCGCAGTCGGTTAAGCGTCCGACTTCAGCCAGGTCACGATCTCGCGGTCCGTGAGTTCGAGCCCCGCATCAGGCTCTGGGCTGATGGCTCGGAGCCTGGAGCCTGTTTCCGATTCTGTGTCTCCCTCTCTCTCTCTGCCCCTCCCCCGTTCATGCTCTGTCTCTCTCTGTCCCAAAAAT
This sequence comes from Neofelis nebulosa, assembly GCF_028018385.1. Taxonomy (NCBI): domain Eukaryota; kingdom Metazoa; phylum Chordata; class Mammalia; order Carnivora; family Felidae; genus Neofelis; species Neofelis nebulosa. The sequence continues at coordinate 5,575,684 of NC_080782.1, read as the reverse complement.
AAATAAAAAACATTGGAAAAAAAATTAAAAAAAAATAAAAATAAAAAAAAATAAAAATAAAAATAATCATAAAAAAAGAGAAGTGAATACACTTAACCTTTACCTCTTCTTTTATTAACACTGTCCCCAAACTGCTTCGTTAATAGGATCTACAAGCACAAAAGCAGCGTGTTCAAAGTTGCATGGGCTAAAAGCAGGTAGAAGGCAATAGCAAGGATTATGTAGTGTTCCACAGACAAACTGTATGATTTAAGGAGGAATTTGAGGAGGAAGTGTGAAATTTGCTCTTTTTCTTTTTCTTTTTTTCTAGAGAAAATACCCAACAGATGCTTAGAGATATTAAAAACCGTTTTCCGTTGCACAGGGAACAGAGTCTGTGCAGAAAGGTTGAATATACACAGCGGTATTGTAACATGGGCAACTCTGTGGCCAGTGTCTCAGGACGCCAAGCTGTCTACAGGAGGCATCGCGTTCCACCGCTAAAGGCGTGCGCATTCTAGAATGCAGTAAAATGCAGTGCATGCTTATTCTGATGAAAATGGTTTAAGAAGCGATCATTAACCTGGGGTGGCTCAACTATCTCTTTAACACACATTGCAATGGATCAACAGTTGAAACGGGGGTTCTTACTTCTTCAAGTATGAGGTGAGTGGCCGCCCTCTGCCCCCAAGCCTCCTCTCTCACACGGTGGCTGGAGTGGTGTCTGGTCCCCCGACCTCTCCGTGTCATTCAGCAGCAGCAAGTAATTCTTCCTCCCCGCAGATACCCTCGCATGACTTTTCAAAGAAGTGACCACTCCTGGGCAGAGTCTTGGTCCCGGGAGCTCTCTTAGCTTCGGTTTCAATGATGTGGATAAATTCTTACTCTGAAGGATAATTTCTACATCCACAAAGTAATGTGGTCACATCTACAGCTGATAGCTCCCCTGGGGTATTGGGAAATTTGTGAACGTTTTGGACGGCACAGTGACATTTTAGTAAACTGCTAAGAACCCAGACTAAATCCCTTAACGCTTATGTCTGAGTCGAAACGTTTCTATTTTAAAAGTTGCCCATATTTGTCATGATAACTTGTTCCCTATTTTCTCTAAGGTGAACGAATTCCTATCTTAGCTTCATGATGAAATTTACACAGGAAACAAAGCCAGCACGATGAAAAACTTCATACGTGAAATCTATGATACCAACATACACAGCAAAATATCAGAGATCGTTGCGATATCTTTCCTAGAGTAACGCAAGGGCTTTTTCCCCATCATTCCTTATTAAGAAAAAAAAACAGATGACACAGAACATACACTGGACACTGTCTTATCTGAGCGGTACAATTCTGAGTCGTCTCCAATAAGTCTGTGCTCAGATTCTTTGGCAAGCAGCTCAGGATCCCTATTGGGGGTGAAACTCTCCATTAGACATATCCAGACATATCTCCATTAGACGTATCTGTTCACTTCCAAACTATTTTCTCTTTCCATTCCTTTCCCGTTTCTTGTTTGTTTGGGATTTTTTCTTCTTTTGGTATTAATGTCAACCATACATCCCTTTAACTCTAAATCATACAATGTGGCAATGATAATTACAGAGTTGACTGCTTTTGCCAGAGATCAAATATGTCCCAAGAGTTCTGACGATCATTTTCATATCCTGCCCCAGGGTGATTTAAATTTAGAAATGGAACTTTAACAGTGACTCCTAACTCATGCTCAACAGCTTTAGAATTTAAATCTCCTGCATCTGAAGATCTGAGCGAGAAAGGCAAGCACAGGGTGTATTACTTACTGCCTTTATTAGGCTGCTCGCCTGCCAAAAGGGTTTCCCACCAGGTTTTTTGGCTCAAAGTGACAAGCCTCCACTCCTGACGTGCACGTATTCATTAAACACATCTGACAACCATCCAATCTCTCTTTTGTGACTTGATTCACCTTCCGTTCTAATCAGACTGGTCTCTTATTCCACTAGGCATCCTTCGACTCTCCAAACTCCAGCCTCGGCTCATCTCCCGCTTCCAAAATCCATTTTGGACCCTTGTCAACTGCTCTGTCTTTGCCAACTCAAATCCTGCAGGTGCTTTTAAAGCCAGGCTGAACGTTCCGACTAAGCGGACTTCTGAAGCCAGGCTCCTTCAGAACCACCTTCGCCAAAAGCCACTCCTTCAACATTGGTGCCTATGCTTAACATATCCTTGTTCTTCTTTATTGTTGGGTGGGCCCCTTAATTTGCATCCGGCTTCTTTTATAAGAAGTTTCCAGAGGAGGATAATCTCATCCATTTCTTTCGAATTTCTCCCAACATTTGTATAAATCTTTGGTACACTGGGGAGTTCACGGCATTCTCGTTGAATTGATTTTCATTGCATAAGGAATAACATTTTATTAACCTTTTTTTAAACATTTTTACGTTTTATTTTTTATATTTGAGAGAGAGAGAGAGACAGAGTGTCAGCAGGGGAGGGACAGAGAGATGGAGACAGAATCTGAAGTGGGCTCCAGGCTCCGAGCTGTCAGCACAGAGCCCGACGCGGAACTCGAACTTGCGAACGATGAGGTCATGAGCTGAGCCGAAGTCGGATGCTTAACTGACTGAGCCACCCCCATTTTATTAACCTTTTACAACTCTCCCAAACATAAATCTCTAGTGACCTTTTAGTACTAATCTGAAAATGAACAAAATAATAAAGATGATTTATAAAAAATACAGTATTTAGGAAAACATGTAGTATTAGATACTAGATATATTCCTCTCTCTTTCACCACTTCTATTCCAAGGAGAGAACCAATTCCTAGAAGGTAATACAACACCTCTATCCAAACATGGTTACTCAGCAGTACTGATGAAAAGAAATGAACGTATTACATAGTAACATTTAACTACCATCAGGACAAAGAGGACTTTTCATTTGAAGCCCCTGGTGTCTTTATCATCATTTTGATCCAAACATCTACATATTGATAGTTCAAATCAAAGGGAATTTTAGTGGATAAAAATTTTTGAAAATTAAATTAACATTTAATTTGTATGTTTAGACCTTTGTGCAGAAGAATTACAAACCTGTTTGAGAAAGTCTTAAAATAATTAATTTAAACATAGTTTCATAAAACCATGCTTCTTAACTATCTGTGGGCCAAAGCCGAAATTTTTATTTCCCATTGATCACAGACGGATGCTTTTGTGAAATACAAAATCACGCTCATGGATGCCACGGTAATGTCAAATTGCTATAAAACTTTGCAAACACGTCCTCTCACGTCCCATACTTATCTCATGGGTGGGGTATGGATGCTTCACGGATGCCAGCAATCTGTGGACCACACTTTGAATGGCAGAGCCACGGGCTTCACTTTAACAATAAAGAATGACGCCAGAAAAGGACCTGCCACGTTCTCTAACAAGTCAGACAAGAAGGAAAACTTTAAAAAATGGTATCAAGTACAAATATAACTTTAGTAAAGAAGCACTTGTAGATGAAGGTACAATAGTTGGGGATCTGTCGAAGACATAGTTACTTGGCAGGAATCAGTGCAGCGGATTCAATTCAGTCCGAGCAGTATCACCAGTGCAAAACGATATGGGCCAAGAAGTCCCGAAAAGTCTGCCAGCTTTTCCTGTGATGGGTTTTTGTTTTTTCAATTATTTTATTTTATTTTATTTTTTTGCAGAAGAACAAATAAATAGTCAAGATGAAACGGACCACATGAGGTAAAGGTCAGGTGTATGAATGCGTAAGTCTGTACATCCTTTGGAGGCTACTGGAGAATTTGGGCTCTTGTGAGAGTCTTTCCTTTTTGCCTCTGCTTCTGAGTATATGCCCTGTGGCAGTGACTATAAACCACGAGATGAGATGATCACCAGTGGACAGAGATGAGTTCATGTCAGGGCAGGTCTGACATGACCTGGCCAACCTTAGAGCACGGCCAGAGCCCAGGGTCTGACCCTCAGCTTTGCAGGGGCAGAAACGGATTTTTGCACATGTACTCAGGGTTGGAGAGTACCAATAATTGCACAGCCTTCAGAAGAGGGATTGACATGTGGACCAGAAGCCTAGGCTACTGACTAAAGTGGGAACTGAAATGGCCAACGAACTTCCAGTTACGTTAGCAGGTGGGGGCATGCTCTCCCAGATGGAGACGGAGTAGGGGAAATGAAAAGCAACGGGAAGTTGTTTCATGAGCATGATGTTAGAACATCAGGAAATGGAACGCTATTCGGATGAAATTAATGTCCAGTGTCATCAACCCATAAACATTTGATGCATTAATCTCTGTCTTCCTCTCTCTGTCTTCTCTGCTCCCCCCATATGTATAGATACACACACACACACACACACACACACACACATATCTACACACCATATACATCTACATTATATATCTACACACATAATTTGTGTTTGCCTTTTAGGTTTTCGTTCCTTTGGAAATGCTGATAAGCTACAAGCTTCATTCACTTTTTGGAATCCCCAGGCTAATAACTCAAGGACGTTAAATTGGTTATGTTCGTCTTTCACATTTAAAAATTTACTCAGAATTCTACTTTGACTTGAAATATATTCCATCGTGTAAGGGAATTGCGTGCTGAGATAATCTCTACACCATAGGTATTAATGTCACAAATTCAATTCTCAGGGGCAATATTGTCCTGTTATTTGTAGCCTTTAGAAGTGTCAGTATACGTTGCACCAACAATTTTCTTTCTTCAAAGAAATTGTGTATCTGTGTGTGTGTGTGTGTGTGTATCTAGGTCCTTATATCTTATTACCATAAACATTTTCGTGATTTTCAGCACAACACTGCTTATCATCAGCTTGCTATCTGGTTGTGTGGTTCAGCTTGATTTTGAAAAAAGAAAAGAAAACTCCATTCCTCTGACATAAAATATGATTAACAGGTGCTCTGGTTAAGTTTCATATATGCATAATTACATAGTTAAGAAGACTTATACCCAAACTGCTAACCATTAATCTTAAGATAGTAGAAAATAATTTAAAAAAAATAGCAACAGAGCAAATTGATGACATTGATGTTGTGCACAGGTAGAATAAATTACATCTAACTTAGATTTTGTTACTCTAAAAATAATGTCGGAAAATTTATTTCTAACCATGGCAAATCATAAACTTGTAATTAATAGCTTATGATGGATGAGTTTTTACTCTCAGTAATTTATACCAAGGAATTTAGGAATTTTATCCGTTTAGAATACAAATAGACACACAATGTAGGTCTATTTGTATATATCACTTACCTGAGTATACGTGTGTTCACATGTATGTCTGTATATATCTAGAGAGAGGTATGTATGTGTGTCTTTATTTTTTTTAATGTTTAGTTATTTTTGAGAGAGAGACAGAGTGTCAGAGGCGGAGAGGCAGAGAGAGAAGGAGTCACAGAATCTGAAGCAGGCTCCGGGCTCTGAGCTGTCAGCACAGAGCACAACGGGGGGCTCGAACTCACAGACTGTGAGATCATGACCTGAGCTGAACTCGGACACTTAACTGACTGAGCCACCCGGGTGCCCCTGTGTGTCTTTATTTTTAAACTCATATAGCAAGTACTATTTGTGAGAAATTAAAAGTGCAGAGTTTGCTTATTCAAAAGTCCAAAACAAATAACAAAACCGTGTGGATTTTTTAAGCCCTAAAATAATTTTTAAAATTTTCTTTTCACAGATTGATGGAACAGAATATAGAACCCAGAAAGAGACACATGCACCCATGCTCAACTGACTCTTCGGCAAAGTGTGTAAACAATTCAATGAAGGGGAAATGAGAGCTGGCCTTTTTGACCAATGTTGACAGAAAATTGAACAGGTGTGGGCAAAAATGGAACGTTCATTAAGTCTTACTCCTTATACCAAAATTAACTCAAAATGAGTCATGGGCTTAAATGGAAACCCTGAAGCTATAAAACTTTAGGACAAAAACTGTAGGAGGAAAACTTTGGGATCTAGGCAAGTTCATAGACTCACTGCCAAAACACAATCTGTAAAAAAGAAAAAGTGCCAAATTAGACTTTATCAAAATTAAAAACTTATTCTCTGAGAAAGACCATATGAAGAGGGTGAAAAGACAAGCCACAGACTCAGAGAAAATACTTGCAAACCACATATCTCACAAAGGACTAGTACCCAGAATATATAAAGAACTCTCAAACTCAACAGTGAAAACAAATCACACAGTCCAAATAGAATATGGGTAAGATAGTCGCATACCTCTGCCAAACGGGATATACAGAAGGCAGATGAGCACCTAGAAAGATGTTCAACATCATGAGCCCATCAGAAAAACCCAAATGAAAACAACACAGAGCTAACTAACACTACACAACTATTAGCACACCTGGAAGAAAATATAGAGACAACATCAAACGTTGGCAAGAATGTAAATAAACTGGACCGCTCACACATTCCTTGTGGGGGCGGAAAACAGTACAGCCATTCTGGAAAGCAGTGTAACAGCTTCTTATGAAACCAAACATGCCAATATAATAGAGCCCAGGGACTGCACCTGTGGGCATGTATTCCAAAGAAATGAAAATTTACATCCACATCAAAAACTATACACAGATGTTCATCATGACCTTATTCGTAATGTCCCCAAACTGGAACCAACCCAGCTGTCCCTCAATAGATAACTGCTAAACAAACTTTGGTACATCCATACTATGGACCGCCGCTCAGCAACTGGAAGGAACAAACCACAGATATACCCAACAGCTTGGATGGATTTCCAAGGAATTTTATGGAGTGGAAAAAAACAAACAAAAGCTTACATACTCTGTGATTCCATTCACATACCATTTTTGAAATAATAAAAATTTACAAATGCAGAGCATATTGGTGGTTGCCAAGGCTTAGGGACTGGGGTGGAAGGAAGGCTGAGGTGGGGTTGGCAAAAAGGTGAGTGTGGTTTTTAAAGAGAAAGAGGACGCATCCAGAATTGTTCTGTATCTAGATTGTGGTGGTGGATATACAGGTGGTAAAATCGTATACAGCTAAACACACACGTAGACAAATAAGTAAAACCGGGAAATCACAGTAAGACTGGCAGATCGTACTGATGTTAATATCCTGGTTGTGCTATTGCATTACAGTTTTCCAAGATGTTACCATTGTTAGGGGAGCTGGATGTTAAAGGGTAGGCAGGATGCTTTGAATGCACAATTGTCTCAACAAATATTTCAACTAGAAAAAAAAAATCCACCTCTGTTTTTCCTCGATTTCCTTGAGATGTGCCATTTTGGCTCGCCTTCCCACTAAAGTAGAAAAAAAGGGTTGCCCTTGCTCAACGCTGGCCCTAAATCTTTGGTCAGTTGTACATGGGCTGTGGGTCACACATGAACTGTAACTGACCAATTTAACAAAGCCCAGCCTTCACGACATCATCTTCTCAAAGCTAACCCACCATGTCAAGTGAACAGATGGGTTTACGGCTCTTCTAGATTCTTAAAATAGATGCCACGAAGGACCTCTTCTCTCTCACCTGAGGCCGTGTGCAAAGCTCTGAATGTCTCACCGGCCGGTGGTTTCTGTTGGAATGTCTGGTGGTGCCTTCTCGGTGTTAACACCGAGTTTCTTGAAAGAAGTATATGAAAGTTTGAATGTGTTTTCAAGGGCCCACAACGAGTGCCCAGGCCCATTAACGTCACCCAGAATGAGTGTACTTTAGTACTTTTGTAACCACGATAAGTTCAAGGGTATTCTCGACACTTTTATGATAATGATAACAATAATCCTTGTCTCTGATCCCACACACCAAGGCTCAAAACATACAGGAAAGAATTTCATTCAATAATAAATACAACTGCAGAGTAAACCCGTCCCAAATAACGCATTATTTAGTTACACGTAGTTCTTGCATTCCAAAACCCCTAAAACTCCCCTTTTCTCTTAACTCATAAACAAGAGAGAAGCAAAAAAAGTATTTCCCTGAGTAATTTTCTATTCTTCCCATTTAGAAGCAGCCACACGGTCGCCCACGGTGGTTCCTGCGGGGCTTTAAGGGTATCAATTAACTGAGCAACCAGGCAGAGTTTTCCTTGAGAATCGTTACATAACAATGAATGAACTGTCCTCACTAGGGCAGCCTGAAGTTCGGTTAAAGGAGATGCCAACAGCTCCTAACTGATCACAGCCTCCAGTGCAATCAAAATTCAGAAAATCAGAATTAAGACAACCCCGCAATTCACTGCTCAGCCCTTCCTTTGCTCTGATGATCATCTGGAATCTTCCGTTCCCCCTCAGCTTGGCCCTACCCCAGCCCTTCTTTTCCTGAAGTGCAGATGCCTCAGCTTTGATCCTAAAACTTGGAGGTGGGGCAGGGCGGAGGGGGGTAGAAATTGTAAATATCTTTAGTGCCTTGCAATTACTTTGTGGAGTTCGCTCGGGCCTTCCATTTCTCTGATGAACCTCCCAGCTGCATTCGCTGGGGCCGGTCCGCAAGTGGCTGGTGTGAGCCCTCAACGACATTGTTATTCTAACATCACCAGAGCGCAACCGGACTAGAACAAAACTGCTTCCTAACTGCTGCCTCCTGACCCTGCTGGCTCTGAAATCTTATCTCTACAATCTCTGTGACGATGGCGGTGGACCCGGGTGCCCTCTGCTTCATTAAACAGAACGTGTGTACAGGAGGTTTGCAGGAAGATATTTAATAAATGAATGTCTATTTCCTCCTCCAACATAATTAGATATTCGGTTTCAATCTTAGGCCTTCTTTTTTTTTTTTAATATGAAATTTGTTGTCAAATTGGTTTCCATACAACCCCCACTGCTCATCCCAACAAGTGCCCTCCTCAATGCCCATCACCCCCCCCCCCCCATCAACCCTCAGTTTATTCTCAGTTTTTAAGAGTCTCTTATGGTTTGGCTCCCTCCCTCTCTTTTTCCCCCTTCCCCTCCCCCATGGTCTTCTGGTAAGTTTCTCAGGATCCACATAAGAGTGAAAACATATGGTACCTGTCTTTCTCTGTCTGACTTATTTCACTTAGCCTAACACTCTCCAGTTCCATCCACGTTGCTACCAAAGGCCAGATTTCATTCTTTCCCTTAGGCCTTCTTATGCCAGAAAGGAATAATGAAGCTTCCAACGTGATACAGCATCAGCACAGAGAGCAAAGCAGCCTGCCCACCCTCCAAGCTTCGGGAGGCAGCCCAGGGAGGGGTGAAATCTGACTCCTTGGTGGGGAAGGAGGTGGCTCTAAGGAACCCAGGTGCCCCCCAAAAAGGAAAGCAGGTAGTGTTAGCTGCTTCTTGTCTAACATTTAAAAAGGCAATGCAGGACTACAATTAAGGGTAAATCAGAATAGACGAGTCAATCACCGCACTGCTTCAGAAGAAAACCCAGCTAGACTCACATTCGCTTTACCCACTCCTTTCCCAGCTCCACAGGCTTCAGCGAGAAGACTCAACAGGCTCATAAGATGTGCAGAGAATTTTGATCGCACAGTAGGAGAAAGACGTTGAAACTTGGCTCCAGGGATGCAGGAGCTGCCCCAAACACGGAGGAGCTGCTGGAGGAAAGGTCTGTTTGGAATTCCAGAGGTCCTGGAGAGACTCAAAGGCTGTTAATGTGATGCAATTTAAAGAGAGGTAAGGTAAATGACTCGCAAGAGGATTATGCAAAAGACCTGCTGCCGGAGGATGGGGCTCCAGCTGCGCAGGGAGGAGCCCTGTGGGACAGGGCTTCCTGGAGACCACAGGTCCCGGAGGCACACTCAGGACTGCAGGACAGCAACCCGGCATTTCTGCTTTGCTGTGGGGTAGGGGCCAAAATTATCTGACTGCTCTGATCATCCCTGCCCTGCCCTGAAAATGGGTAAGAAACCTACCATACTAGGTTGACGGAGTATGCAAGTAAGAGTAACTGCATGAAACGCCCCGCATTGGTAGTGATCAATAAAGATTGGGGGCGCCTGGGTGGCTCAGTCGGTTAAGCGTCCGACTTCAACTCAGGTCACGATCTCGCGGTCTGTGAGTTCGAGCCCCGCGTCGGGCTCTGGGCTGACGGCTCGGAGCCTGGAGCCTGTTTCGGATTCTGTGTCTCCCTCTCTCTGACCCTCCCCCGTTCATGCTCTGTCTCTCTCTGTCTCAAAAATAAATAAGCGTTAAAAACATTTAAAAAAAAAAAAAAAAAAAAAAAAAAAAAAAAGATTGACCCTGTTCGAGCCCCGCGTCGGGCTCTGGGCTGATGGCTCGGAGCCTGGAGCCTGTTTCCGATTCTGTGTCTCCCTCTCTCTCTGCCCCTCCCCCGTTCATGCTCTGTCTCTCTCTGTCCCAAAAATAAATAAAAAACGTTGAAAAAAAAAATTAAAAAAAAAAAAAAGATTGACCCCCTTCCTTAGACCTGTTTTCTTAACGTGTGCCTCCGCCGCCTAAACGAATGCTTCATTAACTCCTGCATCAAAGGCACTGGGAACACTTTGTATTTGAGGAAGAACTTGTAGTGTACGTTTTTCTTTTCAATTTTTTTTTTTTTTTTTTTTTTTTTATTTATTTTTGGGACAGAGAGAGACAGAGCATGAACGGGGGAGGGGCAGAGAGAGAGGGAGACACAGAATCGGAAACAGGCTCCAGGCTCCGAGCCATCAGCCCAGAGCCTGACGCGGGGCTCGAACTCACGGACCGCGAGATCGTGACCTGGCTGAAGTCGGACGCTTAACCGACTGCGCCACCCAGGCGCCCCTCTTTTCAATTTTTTTTTTAACGGTTATTCATTTTTGAGAGACAGAGAGAGACAGAGCATGAGCGGGGGAGGGGCAGAGAGAGAGGGAGACACAGAACCTGAAACAGGATCCAGGCTCTCAGCTGGCAGCACAGAGCCCGACCCGGGGCTTGAGCTCACGAACTGCGAGATCATGACCTGAGCCAGAGTCAGACGCTCAACCGCCCCTAGTGTACGTTTTATATTCTTTTTTGGTAAATGGAAAAAAGCACTCCTTAAGGATACCTAAGGATAGGTTCCCCTAAAGACTCTGCATTACGTAGTTAATTGAAGGGATGCACCAGCTAATCCTCCTCCCCCTCCTCCTCCCCCTCCTTCTTCTTTTTCTTCTTCTTCTCCTTCTCTTCCTCCTCCCCCTCCTCCCCCTCCTCCTCCCCCTCCTTCTTCTTTTTCTTCTTCTTCTCCTTCTCTTCCTCCTCCTCCTCCTCCCCCTCCCCCTCATCCTTCTTCTTCTTCTCCTTCTTCTTCTTCTTTGTCTTTGGCTGCCCAGTTCTGGACTTTTGTGCTAAGAGCCCTCAATTTAATTACTCAGCACAGAGCTCAGAGAAGCTCTGTGGCTCCAGCCCTGGACAAGGTGCACTTTACTGAGAAAGTAGGAATGGGGAAGTCTACGCCTCTCTGTTTTCTTCTTTGGTCCATGCGGGCACAAGGGCTGGAGGCTTGAGCGGGTGGGTATGGATGAGCTGAAGAGACAACTGGGCTCTCTGTAGAGACTGACCCCGTTCACACCTCAATCCTCTCTCTTATGGAGAACACAGGGAAGAATGGGTGTATAAGAACAGGCATTTGGAAAAAAAATTAATAATCTGAATAATAACAGTAGTTTCAACGCTTATTGACTCCTGAGTACCTGCCAGGCCCTGTTCTAACCACTTTAAATGTATTAACTCACCCCATCTGCCCAACAACCCAATGGAGTTACTGTTATCATCCTTGTTTTAGAGAGTAGGAAACATGCCCAGGGAGGGTCAGTGAATTGTCCAAGATCCCAGACCCAGTGGTAAACATTTGGATCTGAGACAGACCAGCTCCTGAGTCTGAGACCCTGTCTGTTTGGTTTCATTGGTTGCCATCATATGGATCGTTTGTACGATTGTCTAGCTCAGAGGAGAGCCCTTTCTTAATCCCAAAGCTTACAATCTTAGATTTATTTGCTCAGTGTTGGTGCAGGGCATGAAGTGACTACAGCAATCTCAGCAAAAAGCAATTATGACTTCATTTGAAATTCAAGTCGCATTAAGCGTTGTGGATTTTATTTTCAAGTGAAATAAACTTTCAGTCAGGTTTATGAGTCCTTATTTTTCGGCCATGTATTCAGTGGCATAGAAATCGCACTGAAGTTAGTCATGTTGTGCTACAAAGGAAAATCTATTATTTTCATTAATTGTCTCTTAGGCTGTAAAGCTTAACCACACAGCATCCCACTGCCGCCTCCAGAGGGGCAGAAACAGAGGGGTGGGCTTCGGGTTAAAGCAGAGCTTTGGGCGCCCACTTAACTGTGACTTCAGGAGCACAGAGAAGCAGTAGGAAGGGTAACTAGGACGAAAATGAGATAGCACAGGTCCTATCAGTAGCCGGTCATTACACGGCGCTCACTTCGTCCAAGCCCACTCTTTGGGCTAACACGTGATAACTCAACCAAACTGGCTTGCGGAAGAAGGTCCGACTCACACCCCCATCTTACCTTATCACCCTACAAAATTCTAAGAGTGACCCCCATTTTACTCAAAGGGAAACACTTACACAGATGGTCCCCAAACGTCAGATAGCTCGACGTAAGACTTTTCGACTTTACAATGGTGCGGAAGCAATAGCATCCAGTAGGAACCACTCCTCAAATTTGGGAATGTGGATTTTTTCCCCCGGGCCAGCGATACGCGGTCTGATCCTCTCTAGTGTTGCTGGGCAGCGGCCGTAGCTCCCGGTCGGCCACACAATTTTTGAGGGTCAACAACCATTCTGTCTGTCACTTTCGATAGATGACATGAGATCGTCAACACTCGGCTGTAAAATAGCCTTTGTGTTAGAGGATGTCTGCGCCCAGCCCGCGGAGCCACAGTCAGACTGGTGTGTGTGGGTTTCTTTCCCTGTCCTCGGGGCAGGGGTCACTTTGGAGACACACTGCCCGGCTCGTGGCCTTGTTCTGGATGGGCGCCGGCCCACTGGAGGGGGCAGGTCTGCAGGAGAACACAGGGTGGGGTGTGCCCTTAGCACCCTCGGGGGAGAGCGCTGGCCCTCTGCTGGCTCCTGCACGTGTCTGTGTTTCGCTGGGGGTGGCGGGAGGGAAGCGGCACCCTGCTCTTCTCTTCTTGGAGAAGTCTCCTAAAGATCCCTGTATCTCCAGCACTTGCTGTGAGATTAGTAAATAAATCTCCTTCCTGTACACCCCAGGCATTGTTCAAACCGCTTCGTCTATGTTGTATCTCAGATCAGCAGGCTGTTTGATGTGCGTCTCTTTAAAGACGGGGACTCCGTTTCCTGTCGCCTTCCTGGGTCTCCCAGAGCTGAGCCTGTTGATTTTTGAAGCTCCACGCGCTAAGCCCCACTAGAACTCACGAAGGTAGGCCCTTCTTGGTTTCAAAGCCAAGTGTTATGGAGATTAGTCTTTCCCTTCCGGGTCCCCTGTGCCTGTGGTGCCTGGTGTGGGGGTCTGTTCCTCCCCCTTCCCATGCCAGCCACATCCCTCCCTCCTGAGGAATGTCCCCAGGGTCTCTTTAGCTCCTGATGGCGTCTCCACCCTTCCTACCTTCTTCGATGTGGCCTCTTCTCTACATTGAGCTGGGAGAGTCTGTTCTGCCAGGCTTTGGATCACGTTCCGGGTTACTTACACTGAGGTGGGTGTTAATCCAGTTGTAACCGTGGGACGAGGTGAGCCGAGGGTCCTCCTACTCTGCCATCGTCCCTGGAAGTCCATATTGAATGCATTTTGATTCATCAGAACATAACCCGTCATAAATCGAAGATCTGTATGGTCATATAGTTTTGGTCTGGGACTGGATGTTACCATTTAAGAGTAGGATTATCACGGGCAAGCCAGGTCAGGTCTCAGCCTCTACCTACGCCCTCCACACATGGTAACACTGAAAGCCCCTGGGGTTGCACACGCACTGACAGATTTCAAAATAAAGCAAGCATTGCTGAGAGCCCTTCAAAATCTGGAGGATATTGAGGTCGAAGGGCCTCTGCACTTCTGTTTCAATTCTCAGAACACCAGGAACTTTTGACTATGGTCAGTTGCAACTTGTCTGTTGTAACTCGTCTGTTGCAACTCTATCATCTCCTGGAACAGATCCTTCTACTTAGGACTGAAACAGAGATAATGTAACACCTGGTAGCTAAACAGCCCCGTGGTGTGTTAGTGAGTTTAGCTGTGTTAGCATCCATTACAATTTTTCCAAAAGAACTTCTGTGACCTTGTGGTTTTCGCCTTTATAAGCCTGCCCCCCTCCCCCCACCACTAGGATCCCGATTCACAATTCAGCGCATACTTCAGATTTTGGTAGATTCTGTGTCTCCCAATTGCAATCCCTAGGGCCCCAGACAAGCACTTTTGGTTACTTTACAACCTAGTTGTCTTCTTGACGGTTGCACGAAACAATGCAGTTCTGGGCAGAAGGTGGTCAATAAATGCGAGGCACTGTTGTCATCTGAAATCCCCCCAAAATGATTCGGCTAAATGCTATTTAGACTTTACCCCACACTTGCTTTTTCCTTTGAACGGGAACCAGAAATGATACTAGTTTGCTAGAGCTGTTCTACCAAAGGATCACCAAGTGGGTGGCTTATAATAAAAATGTATTCGCTTCTAGTTCTGGGAGCAGGAAGTCCAAAGTCTGGGTGTTAACAGAGTCATGCTGTCTCTGAAGGCTCTAGGGACATTCTATCCCGCACCTCTATCCAGGCTCTGCTTTGCCAACGAACCGTGGATTCCTTGGCTTGTAGCCACGCGCTCCAGTCTCTGCCCCCACTTCTCCCCTGTGTGTCTGTCTCTCCAATACCTCTTCTAAGGACCCCGGTCATATTGGGTTCGAGCCACTCTAATGGCCTCATCTGGATTTGATTACATCCGCAAAGACCCTATTCCCCCAAACTGTCACATTCGCAGGTACTGGCACTGAGTCTTTTTTTTTTTTTTTTTTTTTTAATTTTTTTTTTTTCAACGTTTATTTATTTTTGGGACAGAGAGAGACAGAGCATGAACGGGGGAGGGGCAGAGAGAGAGGGAGACACAGAATCGGAAACAGGCTCCAGGCTCCGAGCCGTCAGCCCAGAGCCCGACGCGGGGCTCGAACTCACGGACCGCGAGATCGTGACCTGGCTGAAGTCGGCCGCTTCACCGACTGTGCCACCCAGGCGCCCCTACTGGCACTGAGTCTTGAACGTATCCTTTTGAGGGACACGATTCAACCACTAATAGGTACCCCGAATGTTTGGCTTACAGACCTGTCACTGCTGAGGTAGGGGATAGAAATCTACAAACAAAATAAGCTATTTCTTATTAGCTCTGTGAAATGAAAATACTATTTTCTGGTGACTCTTTCTCCCGGTTCTGGCTGAGTTTAGTTTTTTCTAACTCAAATGCATTCTTATCAAGAGCCGCAAAATTATAACCTAATTTTTTTTTGAAACCTCAACACCACCTTGAGAAAAGAAAACAGTATTTACTTATTAACACTAAAGAACCCTCCAGACTGAAGGAAGCCTCGTGTCACACGGTAACAACAGAAGATGATCAGTTGATTCTATCCCGACCAACTTCATATTTTGACGTGTTCCTATCTGTTTTTGGCCTGCCTTCTAGGGCAACACTTGACTGTGGCATTCAGAACACCTGGATGCAATTATCACTGGTACCAATCGACACACGCAGGGAAGAGAAGAATTAAGGCATTGAACACTTTTGATCCTTACTAGAATCTGTATAATTAGTCCACCGTGATTACTTTTTAAAAAATCCAATGCTGGAAGTCTTTCCTCCCCTGCATTTGTATGTCAACACTATTGTACAACATCATTATTGGTATTGAGAAGGCAAAGAATGGAACAAAGTTCTGTCTACGTGAGAGAGAGTGCGCTTGACCTCTTGGCAAAGCTGCATCTTCTAGGCCATTCTGTTTTGAGTGGGCACGTATCTACTCTAGCTCTTTGCCGCAAAACCACGGGAAGGGGTGAGAGAGGGGATTCTGGGCCCTGGAAGCATCGGTGGGTCAGCGATGACCCTAGACATTGAGTTTACTGGCAGGAAAACCGAAGCCCGAGCAGACAGCTGGGGTGAAGTCAGGTCTGAAACCTGGGTTTCCCCCATTCCCCTTCCCTCCCCTCTCTCCCTTCCCCAGGCAACCAGTTATTTGTTTTCTGTGTCTATAGACTCGACAGTTACGAACATTTCATACTGTAGAATAGATGATAAATGGTTGATCACGTGAGGCTCCCTGTGCACCAGGGCTCTTCCCACATTTCACGCCATAATCTGACCTCACGTCGTAAACTAGGGTTTTCCGCGTGGCAGCTGGTAACATCAAACGTTTTGGTTTATCTGTTTGCTCTTTTCATGTTGCAACTGATGAATCATGTTTCATCTGGTAAGTATTACACGAGCTTCTCTGTGAGTCAGGCAGGCCACTGGTCCCAGAGACACCTCGACGTAGGAGATGGGGTTGGGTGCCCCTGCAAGAAGCTTACGTTCTAGGAGGGATGCCAGGCACCCTATCTAGTGCTCACCGTTGCAGATGGCACAGTGCTTCACACGCCTTCTGTCGGTTAGGTCATCCCGCATATCAGAATCCTAATAAACGGTAATTCAGGAAAAACATCTGCGTGAAGATAAATTTGGGCCATCATTCATTCTAATTACCTTGGGCTTTCTAAATCTAGTTTTTAAGTTTATTTATTTTGATGGGGAGGGGGGAGAGAACAAGTGGGGAAGGGGCAGAGAGGAGAGACAGAATCCCAAGCAGGCTCCATGCTGTCAGCACAAAGCTCGATGTAAGGCTCAAACCCACGAACTGTGAGATCATGACCTGAGCCGAGATCAAGGGTTGGACGCTTAACCGACTGTGCCACCCAGGCTCCCTTGGACTTTTTAATTAAACGAAAGTTTTACTTTAAAAGAGGGGACACAGGGGAGTGCCTGGATGGCTCGGTCAGTTGAGCATCTGACTCTTGATCTCGGCTCAGGTCTTAATCTCAGGGTCATGAATTCAAGCTCCACCCTGGGCACCCCATTGAGTGTGAGTGAAGCCTACTTAAAAAAAAAAAAAAAACAAGAGAGAGAGAGAGAGAGGATACAGGAAGAAAATAGCTAAATAGAACACACTTTTATTACAGTGACTGTTAATTTTGACAGTAGGAATAAAGGATACGTGAATTAACTTTTTCTAGAAGTTATCTAGCACTGATTCAGCATGCCAGTATGTGTTAAATGCTTACTAGGTGATGTCCGCAGGCCACAGGGCCCTCATGCTTGATTTAACGCTCTGCAGTCACTGTCTTCAAACTCTTGAGTTTGAGCAAGGGTCCCTGCATTTTCATTTTGCTCTGGGCCTTGTGAATTATAAAGCAGGTTCTGGCAAGATATCAGGCACTCGGCTGGACTAGGGTGAGACACAGTTCCATCTTTGAGAGACGGTCTCTCCTGTTTGCTTATCTTCGCTTTCTGACCTCTGATAAACCCAAACTGCTTTCATGAAAACAGTAGTTTTTAACCTAAAATACTCATGTGTTGTAGATAAATACATTTTGACTTGAAAGCAGTCAACAAGTAATTTTAGTAAAATAAGAAGAATGCAAAAGATATGCTAACAATCCCTTTTCTCTAGCTACATAATGCATATAACACATTTATTATATATTGTAGTTTTTAGAGGCAGGACCTGAGGTCACTCTGGTGACTCCCGCGCCCCTCCCCCCGCCCCGGAAAATCCCTTGTAGGGTGTTTTCTTCATCTTTTATAATCCAAAGGAAAAATGCAGAATCTGTCAAGACATGTATCTTTTCTTCATGTTTTTCTCTGGAATGCTGTGGTCCCCTTTATGCATACATAGACCTTTTCCAGTTTAAATTTTTTTTTTAACGTTTATTTATTTTTGAGACAGAGAGAGAGACAGAGCATGAACGGGGGAGGGGCAGAGAGAGAAGGAGACACAGAATCGGAAGCGGGCTTCAGGCCCTGAGCCATCAGCCCAGAGCCCGACGCGGGGCTCGAACTCACGGACCGCGAGATCGTGACCTGAGCTGAAGTCGGATGCTCAACCGACCGAGCCACCCAGGCGCCCCCGACCTTTTCCAGTTTAGAAATCTCTCTCTCTTACTGCCCCCCACCCCTGCCACTCACAGTTAACTGAATGTTGAGATGTAATTCACATACCACACAATTCACCTGTCCGTAATGTACAATTTGATGTTTTCTTTAGCGTATTCACGGAGTTGTGCAACCATGACCATGATCTAATTTGAGCATGTTTTTATCACTCCAAGGAAATCTTGTTCCCACCCCAATCATCCCCCGGCTCCTCAGCCCTAAGAAGCCACTAATGTACTTTCTGTCTCTACAGATTTGTCTGCTCTGGACATTTCCTATCAACAGACTCTTGTAATAGGTACAGTCTTTCCGACTTTTGTGACCGGTCCTTCGCTTACCATAGTGTTCCCAAGGTTCATCCAAACTGTGGCGCATATCAGTACTTTGTTCCTTTGTGTCGCCAAATAAGATTTTGTTTTATGGATATTCCATATTTTGCTTATTCCTGTATCAGCTCAAGGACATTGGATGGTTTCGTTTCTCCTTTTTAGCTCCTGTGAATAATATTGCTCTGAACATTCATGTACACGTTTTTATGCGGGCATCTGTTTTCATTTCTCTCGAACATTGAATTAGGGGTGAAATGCCGGCTCGTGTAGAGACTCCGTGTTTCACATTTTGAGGAGCTGCCAGACTGGTTTCCACAGTGGCTGCCCCTTTATAGGTTCCTACAAGCAAGGCGTGAGGGTTCGCATTTCTCCACATCCTCGCCAACACTTGTCATTAGCTGCCTTTTGGAGCACAGCCATCCTGATGGGTGTAATGGTATCTCCTTGTGGTTTTGACTTGTATTTCCCCCATGACTAATCGTGCTGAGAATCTTCATGTGCTTACAGGTCATTTGTATATGAAATGTCTATTTAAGTTCATTGCCCATTTAAAACTTTGGGTTATTTATCTCGGTGTGATTCATATTATATCTTTGACATTATTGTCTGTATTTCATTTGTTTTGCAGTTGTCTCTGGGATCACCGGCTACCTACACCTTGACCTTCTACTTGGGAGGTTGATATTATTTGAGAGGTTCTTCTGGACACTGCCGTGTGCCAATTTCAGAGGGAATCTTCTTCACGTGGCACTTTTTCATGGGCCTCACTTAATTCTGTGGGCAAGAGTCAGTATTTACTAACAGACAGGGTACACTTGGCCTTTCTTTCTGTCTACATGAGAGACACTGTGATTCGCGACTCAAAGTTGTCATGCCTGAGGGTCCTGCTCCAAGAGGCTGTGTCTGATCAGCTCACAAAAGCTGTGTTCCTGTCACCACTCCTGCCCCCTGCCCTTGTCTCTGGGCTTCTCCTCCTCGCCTGCTGCCAGATTGCCTGCAAGGAGTAGAGCCTGTGACATCTCCTGGTGGGTGCAGGTGGCAGAAGCGACAAATGGCTCCAAGGTTAGAAAAGCCTAGAAAGGCATTCTCTGCGTCACGGAGCGAAGCCTCAGGCTGCTGTGAAGCTAATGCGACATCCCAAAGATTTGGCCATTAGACTGTCTGCATTATCAGTGCTGTGAGGTTTCTCGTCTTGTTGTTAGTTTTCTGGTACCTTTAAAGGTATTGGGGGGGGGCAGTGGTGGCGGAGTTTAGAGAGAGATGCTAGGTAGGTATGTATGAAACTCCAATTCAAAAATGTCAAGCACACCTTGGTATTCCAGTAAGACAACATGCAGCCCTGTAGTGTGTATTTTTTGGGTTTTTTTGTTTTTTTTTTTTTAATGTAGCACGCATTTCGTTTCCTATGGCTAAGCCAAGGCAAGACACCTTTGTTATCAGCTGTCCCTATACCACGCAACAGTCATACAGGTTGGGGCGGTTTGTAATGAGGTCACTCTGGTCCTTCGAGAGCTAATCATCTTCAGTGGAGTAAGAGAAAGTCCTGCCCCAGCTTTTTGGAAAACACTGCTAATATAGGTCATGCTTGGTTAAGTGCTGGGTGGAAGTTTTGCATCTTTGAAAGCAATCCTTTGGCGCACTGGTCAACCAAACCCAGAATTAGAAGCCGCACATCTTTAAATGTAAATGGCTTCGGGGCCATCTTCCAGCTCCTAAAAAAAAATGCGCTGTCAGCTCCAAGAGGCCACTCTTTCCTGATGGATGATTCTTGGATCAGTTGCTGCCACCGGTGACTGAGCTGTGGAACCCCATCTCATTCTTCACCAGCAGGTGGATTGAGTAGTTACGGGAATGATGAGTGGTCCTGTCCTGAGAGCACGTGGTGTCTATTCAGCATTACTTGAATATAAGCTGTACGGCCCGGGTCCAAGTAACACACGTTCATCAGCAGGGAGGGGAACTGGAAGATGTGGTCCCCGTTTTCCAGAGGAACTCTCATTGGCAGATTTCCTCTCCAGCCCAGGCTTTCTGTCACCTGCTTCTCTTTTGCACTCTGCATAGAAGATGAAGATTCTAGGCCATAGATGTATGTATTGTGTTTCACCAGGGAGCACTAGATTAAGGCAGAAAGGGTACAGGTGTTGGAGCAGAGTCCCAAGTTAACGATTCACGCAGCAAACGTTGGTAGCCTGGGTTCTCTTGGGAATGGACTCTGAGATGGAAGTTTGTGCGTAGGATTTTCATTAAGGATCGTTTTGGGTATTGACATCTGTGAGAGGGGCAGGGAGGAGGCAGAACTGGTCAGAGGGAGAAGTTCAGCTGTGGTGTGGTCCTAAGAAGGTCCTTGGCAGACCCTGGGGGAGGCTGTAAAGATGGGGTGATTCTTCAGGTTGCCCTGAGTTGGGCAGAGAGAGGCATGAATTTGCTCTCTCAAGGGATGTGGCTGCCCTTGCAAGGAGGCATTTTTTCAGCCCAGGCAATCCCCAAAGAGGATTAACAATGGAGAGCTGTCTGCTTGGCAGTATGCCCAGGAGCTGGGGAAAGTCATTGCCAAAGAGGAGTCTGGATGGCACTAGGCAGCTGGGTCCACTACACCTGTGACCTTGGGAAGTTCTGTGCCTATTTGTGGCCTCAGTTTCGTTATTGCTACTGGATGATTATAATGCCTGTCTCACGGAACGATGGAAAGACATCCCAAATGGCAGAACGACTATGAAATGTTTAGCTCTGTAAGTGTAGAATTCTTCCCTGATACTGACGCTGGAAAATAAAAGAGCAGACATCTTCGTTTAAAAAAGGCCCCATCCTGGTATAGATCCTACCAACTCTCTCCTTATAAGGACAGATTCTTAACTGTAAATGATTTCTCTGGCCACCAAAACCTTGTCATGAGTTGAAGTTCATTTTCCAGTAATATTTTCTGATCCCCTTTCCCTGGGGGTGGGGGGAGGGAGGGGTCGCTGCCTTTTATGTGAACTCCCTGTATTCGTTTCTTACAGCCGCTATACCAAATTACCACAGACTTGGTGGCTTAAAACAATACACATTTATTCTCTTAAAGTTCTGGAGGTCAAAATCCAAAAGGAGTCTCATGGGGCTAAAGTCAAGGATCAGTTGGGCTGATTCCTTCTGGAGGCTCTAGGGGAGAATCCATTTCTGGCATTTTTTTCTTTCTTTCTTTCTTTCTTTCTTTCTTTCTTTCTTTCTTTCTTAACGTTAATTTATTTTTGAGAGAGAAACACAGTGTGAATGGGGGAGGAGCAGAGAGAGAGGGAGACACAGAATCTGAAGCAGGCTTCAGGCTCTGAGCTGTCAGCACAGAGCCCGACGCGGGACTCGAACCCACGAACTGTGAGATCATGACCTGAGCTGAAGTTGGATGCCTACCAACTAAGCCACCCAGGCTCACCCATTTCTGGCATTTTCTGTCTTACAGAGGCCGTTCTCATTCCCTGGCTCATGGCCCCACATCATCTGCCTTTCTTCCCCGGCTTCCAATGTCTCCATGTTGCTTTTTTTCTCTTCTGTAGTCAAATATCTTTCTGCCTGCTTTTTACAAAGACATTTGTGATTGCCTTTCAGCCCACCTAGACAGCCCAGAATCATCTTCGTATCTCAAGATCCTTGATCATACCTGCAAAGACCAGTTTGCCATGGACAGTGACATTCACAGGACCCGGGGCTTAAGACCCAGATATCTTTGAGGCCATCATTCAGCCTTCCACGCACTCCTGGCTCTTTCTGTATTTTTTAAGACAGATGGCAAGTGGCCCCAATGGGTCTGTGGGCTCCAGGACGACAGGGCAGCTCACCTGGGTGTTGCCTTCAGGACAAGCAAATGTCACACACATAAGATGTTCCAAAGATACAACATTTCATTCAAAGCTTATTATCCCTTCTCCAAAGCAACAACTCATCATGAAGAGCTCTAGCAGACAAGGGCTCCAGTGTCTGAGAGGCTAAGACAAAAGGTGTTTTTTGCTTTTTGCAGCTGTAGGGCCACTGGCAGTCTTTCCTGGAACTGGCCTGAAATCACGGCCAGGGACAACTGCACCATCAGTGACTTGGGGGCTTATTTGTATGGGGTTTGATCACCGAACCAGATTGAATCAGTGTGGATTTGCAGCATATTTTCGCTTACTCCCACTCTGTTTCCACTTATAATTTTACATGCCAGGAGACTAGTTTCTTAAAATTTTTTTTTAATGTTTATTTATTTTTGAGAGAGAGAGAGAGAGAAAAAGAGCATGAGTGGGGGAGGAGAAGAGAGAGGGAGACACAGAATCCGAAGCGGGCTCCAGGCTCTGAGCTGTCAGCACAGAGCCTGACAAGGGGCTCAAACTCACAAACCGTGAGATCATGACCTGAGCCACCCAGGCACCCCAGGAGACTAGCTTCCTGCTTTGCCCAGCTTTAGTACAAAGTAGGATTTTTAAAAATAATAATAATTTTAAAAATTTAGGTTATTTAATTAGCCCTTCCTTAATTTAACATCTCAAGGATTGAAACAGTGGCTTTCTCTTCTCCGATTTGGGGCCAGAATCCCTGACTTAGTGCTACCTACCCAGTGGACATTTGCTAAACAGTGAAAGACATAAATCAAGGAAAGAACGAATTATGTAAAAAAACCCACAACTCTTTCAAAAAAGAAAAATCAAAATTAATTTGATAAAAGAATTTAGGTCCTTCTGGAAACAGAAGCGGTTCTGAATTTTGGTCTCGGGCCCAGGAAGTAGGCTCAAAGCCAACGCTCAGTTGCTCAGTTGACTGGTATAGCGAGGGCCACACCCATGGCTCCAGGGCTCAGTTGTGTTTTTTCCTTCCACCTGGGACTTCAGGGCTGTTGCACTTCTGCGTGCTTTAGGTCCGTGTGTTCCACTGTGACAAACCGAGTTGCCAAAAGAGAGGCCATTTGGTAACTTCCAACATGGAAAGCAGAGTTTGCTCTTCTAACAGGGTCTTGGCAGAGGCGTGTTTTGACTGGGGCCTTGGGTCCAGGTCAGATTTGGATACTGAGCAGGGGGGCAAATGAGCAAAAGCACGGGGGTGGAGGGGTGATGGGAGCACGGGGGCCTGATGAGGAAGGATCCCCCAGGAGAGACTCCTCTGATCGGAACAGACAGCTCAGGTCAGGGGCTCTGAAGAAAGGGGGCTTCAGACCACAGACAGCATGGAGTTCTAGAATGAGGAATGTGGTTGCTGCTGAGGTTTGTTTGGCCCCAGCTCCACTCCTCTGGAAGACCGCCCATCCCCCACCTGGGGGTCCAGCTGAAGGTTTGTCAGGCTCTGCTGTGAGGACTACCCAGAGGCCTGGAACCCCGGCTCCCGGTCTCTTCAACCCGTCACCTTGACAAGGGTGCGTCATCCAGAGGGGTGAAGGACCTCGGCAGGGCCAGTTAGAATTCTCCCACGGTTGCTCGACGGATACTCGAGGCGGAAAGTGCTTTTTCTGCTGGGCTTGCTAAGTCGGGAGCCGAATCTGGATCTGTAACTGATGCGACTGGGTATCAGGTGACTTTTCCATGAAGCCCTTGGCGCTCCAGCCCGGGCAGACCCGCAGGCCAGAGAGAGCAGATTTTCTTCTAACCATGAGGGCCAGCTGCTGCTGATTCCGAACCCTGTGCTCTGCCGCACACAACTCCTCGTCACCCATGACTGCAAGTATTGATCCTGCCAGCAGTTATTAAGTGCCTAGTGTCGATGAAGCACTGGGTCCCGCTCCCTGCTTAGGGTCTCATAGAGAAAGGAAACAGGTCACCTCTCTGGAGGCATTTGCAGGCTGAGGAGGAAAGGCAGCACAAGCCTCTGGCCAAAAGCCAGAAGAAACAAGGGGAAACACACAAACTCAGCTCTGCCAAGAGAGATTTCAGATGGTAAATGTGTCCGAGAGAATGGCTAATCGAACTGAATGCATTTTAATCAAACTGAATGCCACGGGTTACGGTCAATTTGAAAAAGAGTGTCCTTCGTTCTCCCAGGACGCAGGAGGTGAACTCAGCATCTGAGGCTAAAAGTAAAAAAGAGAAAAAAAAAACACATGGATTGGAAAGTGAAATTTAGTTCAGAGAATGAGGGGGCAGGAGGCAGAGAGGAAGACAGGAACAGACGGGGTATGACAGAGTTAATAGAATGTTAATGGGTTAAAGCTATATTTAATACTATATTCTATACATTTAGCCTGAGCATGAACGCACATCAGACAATTCACGCAAAGTCCTACAAAATCAGTGGCAGCAAGAATTACGCAATTCCAACTCCTAGTTTCTCAGTCCCGTCCCCCGCCCCCTCCCCACCCGGCACCTGCCTTGATCTCCTCAGTCTTCCACCTCCCCCAGTCTATCTGATTAACCCCCCAGGCAGAGAACCTCTGAAATAAGGCGCAACACTGCTCTGGGCCCGTTCTCCGTCCAGCTTTCGAAGAAGCACGTGAAGCCTGCAGGAAACCAGGCTCAGTAACTTTGAAGATGAGCCCACATGGTGCTTCGTAATGAGGCCATCGAGATTTATCAGCCCAATAATCTCAAGGTGCTTTTTTTGCCCCATCAGCGGTAACTCATTCCAGGGCAACCCGAGTCCAGGGCGGGGCCGCCCAGAGACTGCCGGCCGCAAAGGGGTTGGGAACCCTGCAGCCCAGCAGAGAGGGCGCGCACTGGGCTGTGAGCTCCCCTGCAGAAATGAAGAAAAATGGCTTCAAACAGTGAGCAAATTGCCTCTTGTTTCTCCCACCAAAGAAAAGGCAATAAATCCCAAGACCTCATATTGGGCTTATAAGGGACAGAATGAAACACCACCAAGTCTCAGATTCAAACTAAATGTGAAACTTTCAGGGGAATGGGAGTCTGAAAAATATTCTCTACAGTAAAATAACACACACAAAAAACGCTTTTGTATGGAAAGACCTAGGATCGCAACCGGAGGCAGTGGAGGAAAGAGTAAAGAAAGCTTTTAAGACAAGTAGAAGCAGAAAACATTTTCCATTCTGGAAAATTGGAACAGAAATAAGCTACATGTTACAGCTTTTACTTTTATGGACAACGTGCAAGTAAAATACACATGTGTAAAATTATGGTGCTTTCTGCCACAAAAGTATAGTGACCTCAGCAAAGTAAAATACAGTTAAGAGAATGAGGGGGCAGGAGGCAGAGAGGATTCAAATGGAATGATTTAAAATCCTATCCATTATAATGATTTAGTGGAAAGGTTGCTTTATTTGCATATATTCCAAACACTTTTAATGTTTATTTATTTATTTTTATTATTATTATTTTTTGTATAAAATTTATTGCCCAATTGGTTTCCATTCAACACCCAGTGCTCATCCCAAAAGGTGCCCCCCTCAGTACCCATCCCCCACCCTCCCCTCCCTCCCACCCCCCATCCACCCTCAGTTTGTTCTCAGTTTTTAAGAGTCTCTTATGGTTTGGCTCCCTCCCTCTCTACCTTTATTTATTTTTGAGAGAGAGAGAGAGAGAGAGCAAGCAGGGGAGGAGGGGAGGAGCAGAGAGAGACACACGCACACACAGAATCCGAAGCAGACTCCAGGCTCCGAGCTGTCAGTGCTGAGCCAGACACGGGGCTCAACCTCACGACCCGTGAGACCTTGGCCTGAGCCAAAGTCGGATGTTCACCCACTGAGCCAGCCAGGCGCCCCAAATATATTCTACATTTGCATGAACAGGAGTACTTCAGGAGAGTCAAGGGCAAGGTGGTCAGAAGTCATGTGTGTGCCTTTCACCCCTTGGAACAGGACCCCGCGTCCTTAGAGAAGAAATCCCCAAGTGCAGCTGGGGGTGTTTCCAACCACGTGGGTCACAGGTGGTCTGGATGCTGAGGACCGGTTTTCGGCGCCCGTCCAGAGTAGCACTGAAACCTGCACTCAGGACTCCATTTTCTTGGTGACTTTGTTCTTCAGTTCTGCCCGTTTGATGCCTTGGTGGGAGACTCTGAACTGGAACTGAGTTCTGTGGGGGAAGGCAGGGTGCTGGCTCCCTGCCCGTAGGGGTTAGATGGTGACAGGTGACACATGGACCTGTGGCCTGGAAATCCAGCTGTACTGCCGGGGTCTGCAGGTGGCTTCTGGGGCTTCCAGATGCTGCAGCAGTGGGAACAGGAGTGTTCCCGATTTGAGCGGAAACAGTGAAGTTCTTCAATGGGCAGCAATGTAAACTATTCCTTGATTGACTCCAGAAGAGGACAGTGTGGTGTCCAAGAGGCACCCCCGGGAGCCCCACGAGGAGCTGCTTCTCCCGCCTCCCTGATGATTTTGTCAGCGCGCCCTTCCCTGTATTCCATCCCTTTGACTTAACCCCATCAGAGGGGGTAGTACTGTCGGCAACCAGACGCTAACCAGAGCACAAGCAGAGAGCTGCTCAGCAGTGACTTCCAGAAGACTGAAAGCTGTGTCATTCTTGGTGCACACGCGTACTTCTTTGCACAGAGAAGGCCGATCCAGAGAAGCACGGGCCTTGTGCGAAGGCACCGGGGCACATTCATTCGTGCATCTGTGGCAAAACGTAAGTAGTTATCGTTACAGCTGAATGAGGATGGGCATCTCCAGGCCTCTCCACGAATAGCTTGGTGGAAGACAGGCACACCAACCTTTCTTTAGAAGGCTCGCCACAGACTCAGCAGGTCCCCAGAGGGAGGAGTGCTCCTGTCGATGTGCTGACCTTGGGCGGGGGTCTTGGCAGATGACAAGAGGCTGGTTTAAAGATGCTGGGGTATTTCTCCTAGAAGTTGTCTATGGAGCTGTCAACAGGAAGCTCTTCATAAATAAACTCATGGCCAATTTAATGCTTCCTGCTATGAGGGCTGCCCAAAGTCAGGAATGCCCTCTTTTTTTTAATTTTCCTAATTTTTTTTTAATTAAGTTTTTATTGATTTAGTTTTCTAAATGTTTATTTATTTGGAGAGAGAGCACAAGAGGGACTCAGTCTGCACTCAGTGCAGAGCCCATGTGGGGCTCGATCCCATGATCCGAGCCGAAATCAAGAGTAGGACGTCTAACTGATGGATCCACCGAGGTACCCCTTAAGTTTTTTACTTTTATTTATTTATTTATTTATTTGTTTGTTTGTTTTTCTAGAAAGAGACAGAGCGGGGGGAAGGGGCAGAGAGAGAGAGGGAGAATCTTAAGCCGGCTCACTGTCCTGCTGCAGGATTCGATCCCACCACCCGAGCTGAAATCAAGAGTCGGATGCCCAACCCACTGAGACATGCAGTCGCCCCAGGAATGCCCTCTTGATAGAATGCACTTTCTAACTTCTAGGAAGCCAGAGTACTTCTGGTCACTTTTCCACACAGGAGACTCGTTAATGATGGTGAGTGCAGCTAGCTGAAGCGGTCTCATGCAAATGGTTTAATGTAACTTTTTTTTGGCATGGAGATCGATTTCAAAGCATACGGTACAGGCTGGAAAGCTGGTTTGTGCAAACACACCCCGAATGCCCCTGTTAATCCCCTTCTTGATAATGTGACGATCCGGTCCTCCCTCTACACTCCCGTTAAGCAGAATGTGCAGAAGAACATGTTGTTGGGTGTTCAAGGCCAGGGGCTCCTGGGGGGGGGGGGATGGCAACGGGAGTGTCTCTTTAGTATCGAAGGCTGTCCGGGTGGCAGGACTTGATGTCCTTGGAACACTGGTCGCACGAGGAGGGGAAGGGCCACTGAGAGTTCCCAGGCTAGCCTGCTGTGCTATAAAAGCTCCCTGTACCTGGATCCCAGCGGTGGAGTCTCTGTCCGGCTGGCGGCTCTTGGACTCTCTGTACCCAGTAAACGTGCGGCTCGATCGCCGTCTCCAGGTCTTTGCTCTGGCCTCACCGGACCATCACCCACCTTGGCTTGGAGCCTGCTGGGGGCAGCTGTACACAAAGGACACAGAAATTTTAAATATCTAGGGCTGTGCCAATGGCCTCATGCATTGTGAGATAGGGGAAGTGGGGAGGGGGGCTGAAGGCACCAGGCTCCAGTTATGGTACTGACTCTAATTAGACGTGTGGTCTTGGGACAGTTGTTCGCCTGTGTAGGTCTCGGTATTTCTACTTGGAACCTGTGTGATGTGCTAAAGCTACAAGACCCCTTTCACCTGTAAAGCTCTGACATTTGTTACATGTATACATTTAAAAACTCTTGGCTTTCTAAATATGCTTCTAAAAGTTTTGACTTCTTGGATGGGAAAAAACATAACCTCACCAGTATGGAAAAAATTGATGTTGTAGTAAAAAGCACTGTCTCTGGAGTCAGACCTGAGCTCAAAACCTAGCTCTTCGATGAACTGGCTATGTGACCTTGGGCAGGTTACGTCAATTCTTCAAGTCTTTTTAAATGAATCACGATCATGGTATCTTGTTGCGCTGAATAAATATAACGTGTATGGGCAGTATTGAAATTAATCAAGTTTCTTAATGAGAAAACATCTTAAAGGAAGGGGAAATACAAGTTACACGTAGGGAGAGGAAATTTGCGACCAACGATTGACAAAGCTTAGTGCCAAAAATACATAAAGAAGCAAATCCATGGAAAAGGAAAGAAGAGGAGAGAAGAGGAGGGGAGGGGAGGGAGTGGAGGGGAGGGGAGGGGAGGAGAGGAGAGGACAGAAGAGAAAGAAGGAGGGAGGGAAGGATGGAAGGAAGGAACAAAGGAAGGAGGGAGGGAAGGAGGGAAGGAAATCAACTGATAGAGGACGAAACAGACGAAGAGAGGTTAAACATCATGAATGGCCAGGAAATGCAAATCAGGACCATAGCAGGATGCCGTTTTACCTCCATTTGGTTGGCAATAATTTTAAAATCTGAAAATACCAAGTGCTGAGGGGAATGTGGATCTATAAGATCTCTCACCCACTGAGGGTGCAAGGTGTATCTTGGCGTAAATGTTTCGGAAAATAGCACGGCATTATCTCTGAAGTGGAATAGTCACATACCGGATATCCCAGCACACGCAATTCCATTGCCCACGGGAACACCAGGCACATGTACAAGACAAGATATGCATGAAAATATCAACAGAAGAATGGACGGAGAAACTGCTCACAGTGGGACACATCACAGTTCATGGAACAATTCATGCGTCAGAATGAATGAGCCACAGCTGCTTGCAACAATATCAAAGAATGTTCGCCACATGATATAGAATTAAAAAAAAAAAAAAAAGGAAGGACCCAAAGGTTACACAAAGCATACCTTTTTGGGAAGAGGGAAAAAGGGAAAAAGAGCTAAAATTAAATATATAGAGAGAGACACATTAGGAATATGTAAAATAGCAATAAAACTACTATAAGGTAATCAAGGGGAGATTAAACACAGGATTCAGGGTGCAGTTATCCTGTGTGGGGAAAACTGGGGGGTCTGTGGATGTTAAATAAAGATTATAGTTAAAGTCTTAGCTTCTTTGGGGGGGATGTTGAATTGTGGGTGTTGATCGCATCGCTAAACTAACCAAATATATGTTAATTAACTAAACAGAGAAAAAAAGCAAACCATGTATGGCTAATGATGAGAGGGAGTCATGAGGCAAAAATGATGATTAATCCAATTCTTGCACCAAAAGAAGGAAATTCGTACGTAGCCTTGTTCAGCCCCTGCTGCATGCATATCAGGTGCCTGACATCATTCTTAGTGAGTGATGAACCCACCACAAAACCATGGCTGCTTTGGAAACATGCACAATTCTGCCAAACAAGTGAAGCTTAATTTTGTGGATGACTTCCTGTCTCTTTCACTGAAGTGTGTTTTTTCTCCATTCATATGACTCCAGCTCACTAAGAACAGTTCTCAAGAGCTGCTGCGTAAGATACATGTTCTGAGTCTCTTCATAAGGATTCTACACACGGCGCGTTGTCGAGACAAATACAGACCAGACACGGGCGCCTGCAGCTCGTTTTTGGATGAGGAAGAACCCTCCCTTAAAATCAGACCTGTGAGGAAACAAGTTGCAGATCAGAGCTAACTCCTTCTAGAGACTTGGATCACTATGTCCTTTTTTTTTTTTTTTTTTAAATTAAGGCTTCGTTTTTGTTCCATTTTCTTTTTTTTTCAAGTAGGCTCCACATCCAATGTGGGGCTTGAACTCACAGCTCCGAGATCAAGAGTCACATGTTCTATCGATCGAGCCAACCAGGCACGCCGAGACTTTATTTTTTTAGAGCAATTTTAGATGCACAACAAAATTGAGAGGGAGGCGCAGAGATTTCCCACCACCACCTCCTCGCCCAGAGCCTCCCCGTTATCGACTTCCCTCACTAGGTCGGTGCCTATTGTACCAAAGATGAACTACATTGACGCGTCGTCATCCCCCCAAAGACGGGCATGACCTTCGTTTAAATATCCCTTAGAATTAAAAGCACCTCTTCCAAATCAACAGCTAGCCAGGCGAGGGATGTCCCCATTCACACTAAGAGGTGCGCCTCATTCATGATCTCCTGGCCACTATCTGACCCTCAGGACAATAGGTCTCGTGGAATCTTTCACTTTAACAATTATTTGAATGTAGACTTTGTGCCTGCGGCTAGGCATGGCACGATCGGACCTGAGAATGCTCTCCTCCCTCATGTGGCTGAAGTCAGGGAAACGGTCAGGGTGGTGACACATCATGGTAAGTGACCTTGAAACTCTCCCCAGCCCCATGTTCCCACCAGGAGGATTATGATACTTGGATGGGCTACTCTCAGACCCCATCCCACCGAAGCAGATCAGGGGGTTCTGGCAGCTTCTAAGCAGGAACTCCGGGGCAGGGCGTGGCAGGACCCAGCTGTGCTGTAGGGAACAGAGCTGTGGGAACAGAGATGCCTCAGGCCATCTCTGCCTGGCCTCCTCTCTAGTGCATTCCAACAGGTTTCTTTTGTTTGTTTGTTTGCTTGTGTTTTTTTTGTTTGTTTGGGTGAGGTTCTTTGAGGTATGATTTGCATAACTATACCTAATACGTAGCGCATGGAATAAAATTCAATCCTTTAGGTGTACAATCTCATGAATTTTTAAGAAAAGCTTGCAATCGTGTAACTACCACCACGTTCAAGATATAGAATAGTTCTTTCACCCCACGAGGGCCCCCTGTGTAGGCAGCAGCTGACCTAGCTTCTCCCTCTATGTTGTTCCAGCACATCATAGAAATGAAATCATCCAGTATGGAGCTTTCTGATTGCGACTCTCTTCACCTAACGTGATGCAACTGAGATTCAGCCACGTGGTTGTGTGATGAGTAGTTTGCCCCTTTTTATTCCTGAGGCATGTTCCACTGGATGGGGGCACAAGGTCGACTCTAGGCTATGTGCATATGCTGTCTCCTTTAATCCTTACTGCAGCTTTAGGATGGAGATTCTTACTATCCCTGTTTCTTAGATGAAAAACTTAAAGCTGGAAAGTTGAGTGATTGCCCACATGCAGCTAAATTTTGAGTAGATTTGGAAGGCCATCGTTATACGCTGACTCCCCTGCACACATGTAGCATATACAACTAATACGTTAACCCAAAGAAGCCAGGTAAGTAAGCTTTCCAAACAGCGCAGGATTTTCAGCCATCATTTTATCTTAGCTTGAAGGAGTCCTGGGTGTCGTCTGGTCTCTCCATCCTCCAAGTCTAGTATAGGCTCAGGTTCCAAGCCTTCTGAGGCTTGTGGACACCAAACACAGAAGTGGCTACCTGGGGCCATTTCTTCTAAAATCAGTCTTACATGATGTAGAACCACAGCTCCACTTGATAATATCCCAACGTCGGTGGCAATATGCCATTTGGGGAACATACAAGTTTGGGGGGGTTGGAAAAAAGGATCTTTTTCCTTAAGATAAAGAGCATGAGATTGTTAGTGTGAAATTACTAGGGCCCATCCCAGATATTTGAATGAGGCCTTTGCGAGTGAGGGCCGTGAATTCAAAGATTCGTAAACTTTATGATGGGTTCCTCTCTCTCGTGCTGTTTTACTTATTATTTTTTGAACAACAGTGAATATTTTGGGAAATCTTTAATAGAGATGAATTCAGCCAATGGGTTTTATTAAAATAACTTATTGTCAACTTATTTTATTGAATCTTTGATATTTTTAGCCCAATTCTCTACACAAGAAAAATGGTAACCATTACTCATACGGAAGGGTCTGTTGGGCCAAGAGATGGAAGTCCATCGGAAGCGATGGTCTACAGGTTGTCTCAGCCCAGCATGTGGGGAGGCAACAAAAAAAGTTTTTAGGCTTATTTATTTATTTTAAGAGAGAGAGAGGGAGAAAGAGAGAGTGCAAGTGGGGGATGGGCAGAGAGAGAGAGAGGGAGAGAGAGAGAGAGAGAGAGAGAGAGAGAAAATCCCCGGCAGGCCCCGCCCTCACAGTGTGGAACCTGACTCAGGACGTGAACTCATGAACCGTGAGATCGTGACCTGAGGTGATATCAGGAGACAGACGCTTAACCAACTGAGCCACCCCGACGGCCCAAAAGTTCTTTTTAATTAGATCAAACTACGCGGCAGATCTAGTACGTAAAATTTTACCTCGTCATCAACTCAGCTGAGCAAACGACATAACGCCTTTCTGTACGTAATTTATTATAACTGGATTAATTTTTACCTGAGCCTTCTCTTCCAGCAACAGTCACAACTTCATCTTAGTGGACCAAGTGTGGACAAATGCAGGCATTTCACCTCCCCAGCACTTCACACGAGTCTGTCTAGACCCCGGCGTGGTGAGGGGGGTGGTTTGATAGGTGCCGGCGTAGGGTGGAGGTCATCGCCTCCCAGCATGGGATTGGGTCATCACCTCCCAGCATGGGCTTTTCTGGGTGCGCTCGGAGGACTGTTTGTCCTCCACACCAGCATGCCCGGGAGGGTCGGCTTCCGCGCCTGCTCTCTGGTGGCTGGACTTTGGTCCAATGGCGAGGTCCTGCCACGTGCGCCAGATTTCTAGATCAAGCTCTGCTCCTCTCTTGGCTGCATATTTTATTGGTCCCTGTGGTGACTCTGAGAATTTCAGGGCTGCCCGAGGAAAAGAAAATACAGGACCACGAGATGACAATATTGCACGACCAGCGTGACTGAGGGCCATTTGGATAGGACTGCGTGACAGAAGAAGTCCTCCCAGCTGGAAAACTTCCAGAGACAGCTGCACAGGCCACTGGCCGGAAAAAGACAGAGGATGAGGAACTTCCGGGGGCAGAGGGGACATGGAGAGTGGGCGTTTGATGTCCAGATGATGCTGGCAGCAGCTAGGTCGGGGCGGTGGGGGGGTGTCTCTGGGTCAGGGAGCTCTGAGGGAAATGGCGGTTTGGGTCTCTTATAGCCACAGGACTCATCTCATCTACAGGTGGTAGATGTTGGGTGCAGTTTCACGGGGTTTGCAAAGCAACCAGGCTCTACATAGCTACAAATCTGCCTATTTGGGGTCTCTTGAAAGCAATTGGATGTGTGAAATTTGACTTTGGTGCCAGTGGGCTGTGAGCTAATGGTTGTAGCCTGCTGTGAGGTAAACAATGCCGGGGCCATCTTTGGTGTATTCATACAGTAACCCCTACACAGCACTGGATCGCTCAGGAGGTTTTGAGGCTTCCTCAGCCCTAGCCCCCCGCGCTTTTTCCCTGGGCACTATGCTGAGTATTAAGAGGACTCCATGAGTCTCACCATCTCTCTGGCTCCAGATGCTGACACGTGGCTCTTCCTCAGTCTCAGTTTCCCACTGGTCTAGGTATTTTACGAAAAAAGTCTTTAAGGGGCACCAGGGTGGCTCAGTCGGATAAGAGTCTGACTCCTGATCTCAGCTCAGGTCATGATCTCACAGTCAGGAGATCGAGCCCTGCGTCAGGTTCCATGCTGAGCACGGAATTTGCTTGGGTTTCTCTCTCTCCCCCTCTCTGTGCCCCTCTCCTACTCATGCTCTCTCTCTCTCTCTCAAAATAAATACATAAAAATTTTATTAAAAAAAGTGGTTTAGGGGCGCCTGGGTGGCGCAGTCGGTTAAGCGTCCGACTTCAGCCAGGTCACGATCTCGCGGTCCGTGAGTTCGAGCCCCGCATCGGGCTCTGGGCTGACGGCTCGGAGCCTGGAGCCTGCTTCAACACGGAATGAGATCGGGTTCATTTATGTGCAGATACATGACCTATCCTCGTGCAAATACGCATCGACCCTAATTATGTTTCGGAATCTGGGTTATCCGCAACGAGTGTGATAATCCTGCAGTTAAATCTGGTCCCCAAAATCGAACGCCCGGAATTGGTATCACTCTCACTATTGACACGGAAAAGTAACTGACCTACTCAATAAAGGTTCACTAAATGCCTGCAATATTTTATACTTCATCCAAGAAAAGATGGTGACATTTTTCTCATGCACCTTTAAAAATTTCCAACCCAGCCCAATTACTTCAACAGCCTTCCTCTTGTATAGGAAAGTATTTGTTGCCAGCGGTGGAAGTTTATTGGCCACTCGACACCACAGTGCTGTTGTCTGTAATGGGACAATTTCTACTGTTTTCTCAAGCTTTCTTACTCAATTGTTTCCCCTAGTGTTCTGATCAAACTTCAGAGAGGAACGTAATGGCGAAAATAACATGCCTAATGTTTTGTCCGTTATTCAGGATAACTAGAACGGTAATAGTTTTATGACACACAACATGGTCATGTCCGCGAATATTGCTTTGCATGTAAGCTTTTAGAAAAATAAAGGCTTACATAGAAAAGAGAGCCAAATATAAAGACAAGAAAGCCAATAATAACCCATGTAAAATATTGGAGGGCAGAATTTAAATCTCAGAGCAGCTCGTTCTTTGCTAAACCCATTCTATTTCTGGAAAAAATCTAGAGCACTGATGTGAAGATGGCTTAGATTTCATTTCAGATTTTCAAGACACTTTTTTGTCATAGAAAATGTGCCACCATTGTTTAGCAAATAATCCAAGCTCGTTCGTGTGACCATAGGGTCCATCAGCATAAGCATACAATTAATTACAGGAGGCAGAAATAAAAGACTGGTGAACCCAGCTAAACCAAAGGCGAACGATCCGGTCTAGGCTGTTAGTGTAAGCTCACACCTTAGAAATCTAAGCACAAATACCCAAGGCGTAGGTGTGATGTCACAGGTTTTAGTTTGTACCATCCAAAAGCATCATCTCGTATAACACACGATACGCAAACACATATTTTTCCCCACTCACTTTGGCTTTGTTGGTTAGTTCCTCTGTTATGAAACATCCTTTGAAAACAAGGCAGGAAATGGAAGAGGACAAAATAATACAGAGCTTTCTTTCCCCTGTAGTGATAGTGTCGGGTGGTTATATGCGTGATGTCTGTGCAAGGCAAGAGCAATAATGGGATAAGAATTCTCCCTTTAATTAAAAATAAATTGTAGCTTTTTTCCCTTTCATACATTTATTATCTGTCTGTAGCTGGAGAGTTGACGTAGTTTATTTTTGTATTTAATATGTTCAGATATCACATGCCACAGTATCCTTATTATCTTCTTTCTAATCTTTTTTTTGACTTTTCGTATAAAATGGCATTGGTATGTGAGATAAGTTGTAGACTCTAATATCTTTGCATATGTATATATAGTGTGACTTACAGTATTAAAAAGGATGCACATATATTTTTTGGTAAAAAACATCATCTTAGAAAAGCCATGCTGTGAAAAAGGGAGAGTGAATCTGTTTGTGGGCCTGTAGGGGTGCTGGTGTGGTCATCACATTACATTCAGCAAAGAGGCCGAGTGTCCTTCAGCAAACTTCCATCACTGGGTCTGAGCTCGTCATGACCTCCGCCTACTTCAAGGCTGACACCAGTCCAACCCCAGGAACAGAATCCAGGATGCACCAAATTGCTGTGGGCTGTGTGTGGGATAGTGGCTGTTTCAATGGGGGAGGCTATTAAGGGAATGACTATGAGATTATGCGTCAGATGTTTATTTTTTTAATTATTTTTAAAATGGTTTATTTTATTTTTGAGAGAGAGAGAGAGAGAGAGAGGGCCTGCAGACGGGGACAGAGGATCCCAAGCAGAGCCTGATGCGGGGTTTGATGTGGGGCTCCAACTCACAAACCATGAGATCATGACCTGAGCCGAAGTCAGCCGCTCAACCCACTGAGCCACCCGGGTGCCCCCATTGGATTTTTAACTTTGTAATAATAATAGCTAATAGATTTTGAACTTCTCCTATGCTTGAGCACTCCCTTGTAACGCTATCTCTAATTTAATCTTCACTTTCAACGTAATTTCACCAGCTAGGTGAGCCAGAGCTAAGACTTAAATTCAGATCTGTAGTTTGCCAACGCAAGCCCTGCCCTATACTACCCTTTTCTTTATGGTAGATCACCACCAGTCCCCTCCACCTCCTTATCTGGGACATTACAGATGCTCTGTGATGTTGCCACTGCTTCAGGCAAAGGAAAATTCGGTATGCTTGCAGGAAATCACACCTCGGATAGAAATAGTGTTTTTAATTTTGTTACTTTCAGCTCTTCCTGGGATCTGAGATGCCTGTCTGTTTCGATAATGGTACCATATTCACTTATTTTTCTAAGATAATCTGTTCTCCGTATTCGACTTGCTTAGATCTCTGAAAGCCTCTTCCTAAGGGAGTAAACCCCTCCACCATGGATTTCACAGGGCTTTTACCCCAACAGCCTCGTTCACCCGGCATTTGTGAGGATGTGTTTCACGGTTGTAAGAGTCATGAGGAAATGCGCAAATTCTCCACCTTCCTCGTGCTCTGACTGCATCCTTGATCCCTGAGGGCAATCCATCATTTAGGAAAGGATGATGGGAGCCATTTACCGATTATAAATGTGTCTCATCTGTAGGCTCCCTATAAATATCTGTTCTCAATTTACTCTAGAGTCACCCACACACTGAGGGTACCGAGTGTTATTTTTATCAGTCAGTGTTGAGTTTTGTGATCCATGATGTTCCGGGTTTAATGGCAAACAACGACTTTTCCAAAACAACAGCCTACATGTTCCTGATAACACGAACAATTAACAACTTGAATGTACCAAAATATTATCCACTGTTTTACATATTAAAACCAATGTCATTTATGTTCGTGGAAAGAAGATTCCTTTTATGGAACTAAAAGATTTTAATTTTAGTTTGACAAAAACTGCTAATAGGGAGGGAAGAAATGAAAAAATTGTAGGAAATACATATTAATCTCCTATGGTTTCAATGTACTATCATAAAGCTTCAGTTTTGTAAATGTAATCATTTTCTGAATAGATGTATCTCAGTGGTTATATATTAAGATTTCTCAACATCTGTTGGCATTTTCGGTTGGGAATTCTTTGGCGTGAGTGGCTATGCTGTAGACTGCAGGATGTTTAGTAGCCTCCCTGCCCTCTACCCACTAGATTCTAGTAACAAGCTCCAACAGTGTCTCCAGAGAGGTCATTGCCCAATGTCTCTTGAGGGACAAAAATCTTCCCCAGTTGACAACCACAGAGATATTTTTTTTATATATGCTTTTTTTTTTTTGAGAGTGATTGAGAGAGAGAGAGAGAGAGAGAGAGAGAGAAAGTGGGAGCAGGGGAGGGGCAGAGGGAGAGGGAGAGAGAGAATCCCAAGCAGGCTCCACACCCGGTGCAGAGCCCGACACAGGGCTCAGTCCCACACCCGTGAGATCATGACCTGAGCAGAAATCAAGAGTCGGACGCTTAACCAAATGAGCCACCCAGGCGCCCTTTTATACGCTGTTTTTGACTTTGATATTTTTCAGGGATGAAAGGTTGTAACTAGAAAAAAAAAAAAGGCTCTCAACTTATTTAAGGTGTAAAACAAACAAACAACAACAAAAAGCCAGTAACATTTCTAAATAAAATGACTACAAACATATACCCAAAATGTGTTAATAAAAAACAGACATTCCTTGGTTTAAGAATGACACTGAATTAGTTGTGTGTTGCTGTTTACAAATTACTAAAAGTTAGCAACTTAAACAAACATTTATTATCTCAGTTTCTGTGACCGGGAATTCAAGGGGTAGCATAGCCGGGTGGGTAGTTCTGTTTCTCAAGTCTCTCATTAGGTTGGAGTTAAGATGTCAGCCAAAGCTCCAGTCATCTCAAGACTTGACTAGGGCTGAAGGACTGTCTTCTAAGACACTCATGTGGGTGTGAACAAACTTTAGCTTCTCCCAGGCTGTGGACTGAGTCCTCTGTACTTTATCACCTCTGTTGGCTTCTTCACAGGCTCCTCTTACGACATGGTGTCAGTTTCATCCAGCATGGGTGATCTGAGAATGAGCGAAACCACACCAGATATAGAAGCCTCATGCTTTAAAAAAAAATTTTTTTTCTGTTTATTTATTTTTGAGAGAGGGCCAACAGGGGAGGGGCAGAGACAGAGGGGGACAGAGGATCTGAATCTGGCTCTGTGCTCACAGCAGAGAGCCCCATGGAGGGCTTAAACTCACGAAATGAGATCATGACCTGAGTCAAAGTCTGACGCTCAACCGACTGAGCTACCCAGGCCCCCAGAAACCACATGCTTTTTATAATCTGATTTTGGAAATGTTATCCCATCGTCCTGCCATAAGAAGTGAGCCAGTATGACCTGCTCACCTTCACTGGGCGGGTGTCACGCCCGTGCATGGGCATCAGGAGGCAAGGAGGCAGGGAGGCCAGGACCACTGGGAGCCATCAAACTCTTCCCACCACAGTCGACAATCAGCTTCCTGTGAAATGAGAATCCGAACCCTCCCTTGCTTTGCTGATAACCACCTTCCATAGCTTGGGACCTTTTTCTCAGTTGGATCACGTGCAGCTTTGTCAACGAGTCCCGAGTCAGTTTTGAGTCAAAAGCCCCTTCTCGCCCCCACCAATCTTTGTCAAAACATCCAATGATTCAGTGGAATTACTATCAGTGACTTGGCAGTGAGGGACACTCCTTCTTATCACTGAGACAGTAGCCAAGCAGATGGCTCTTAATTCGGAAGCCCTAGGTGGCCGGGAAACATCCCGTTACTGGTCCCCTGGTCTCCAAACCAAACTCCACCTCTTACTGTGCATCTTTGAGCTTGTTTTTCTGACCCTCAAATTGTCTTCCACAGGATGGGACTGACATGACCTATCTCTTGGGATTGTTGTGGAAACCACATGAAAACACACGTAGAAAGTGCCTACAGCATGGTAGAAGATTTAAAATAATGTTTCTGTATTCATCGATTTCTATAAGGGAGCAGTTGTTAATGGTGCTGCACACGCAGGGCTCTGTATTTGTATTAAATTACAGTTAAGTACCATTTGCCAGTCTAGTCTGGGTTGTAAACAGCAGTGAAATCTGAGCTACTTTGGGAAAATGCTTTGAGTTCCAAGATGTCTGATTTGGAATGAGCTTTTGAATGATGCCTTATTTTTAATGTGAGGACAATCTGTGATAGTCAGATTTGTTTCCTTGTACTTACTAGTGATTTCAACCACATTCCTGATAGAACCATCCTCTCAGGCAGATTCCTGGAATAGGAAACAAGAATTCTGGAATCAGGCCTGGTACCAATTGTTAGGGTCATTCTGGGCAGGTGGCTCAGTTTCAATTGGCTTATCTTTCTGAGTTTACAATGAATGAGGCATATGGATGAGGTAATCTCCAAGGCCACATCTGATAAAATTCTGTGCTATTCATCATGCTGGAAACAGTAATGTCATGGGGACGATCAGCCTATAAAGCAGAAAAGATTTTCTAAAATGTGCCCCCGTCATGTCATTTAGAAAGGACTGCTGGTCTCTATGCTGAGGTAGGTGTATGAATACGTATTGAGCTAAATGATTTTGCCACTGTGCAAATCTCGGTGGAAAGTTGTAGAAGTCTTTCCTTAGTAGGAATTGGTAGCTATTGAGATGCTAGTGACCAATGTCTTCTGAAAACAGGTAAGTTAAGGGGAAGAAACAAACAAAACATTTACTCTTTTTTCCTGGGTCAATGGTACCATTGGCTTACCAAATAGTGGACAAAGAGAAGTTTTTATCTATAGAAGTATTCCTGTTAATATATAAATAAGGTATGATAGAAATTAAAATACAGCCATTCTGTAGTCCCCAGGAAGTGAATCTAGTCAGTGAGCATCGACAGCAGCTAACATCACAGGAGGAGAGAATCAGATCCCATGAGCCTCCACACAGAGGTCCACGACACCACTCTTGCCTTAAAAATTGAACTCAGATCTGATCAAGTTCATCTAGATTCCATTATCTGTGTGAATGACACACAGAGCACAGCATAACATGAAAATAACACCATGTGGATGCAAGCAGTAAAATTCAGTCCATGGAAACCTCTACAGGACCAACCGATCTTACTTCTTTCGCAAATATGCTATAAGGGAAAAATGATCTGTAGAGAAAACCCCACTTGTTAAAAGAGATATAAGAGATTTTATCAATCAACTGTAACGTGTGGTTGCATCCAAATTCAAACAAACGGTAAAAAATGTAAAGAAGATTTGTGACATTTATGACATAGAGTTTTGAGTATTGACTAAAGAGCCTTGATGATATCAAAACATTGCAATTTGCAATTTTTTAAGTGTCAATTTTTTAAATGACTACTATATGAATATAGTACTCATGTTAAAGAGAAGAAGTCCATAAATCTTAGGTACATTCTGACCTATTTAGACACGAACTGATAAATTTTCTTCAAATTATTGTGGGGATGGGGAATACTGTAGGGGGAACATAAATGCAAAATGGCATAATGTGGTGGTGAGGGAGTCATACATGGAGACCACACAGATGATCCTAAAATGACCTGAAATAGTTAAGGTGGGTGACAGAAACGTGGAGGTTTATTACCCAATTTTATGTGTATGTTTGGAAATTTTCACCAGCAATTGAGAAGAAAAATAGAACTCTCTATCCTCAAACCTGTTCCATATTTATAAAAGCCACTGAAAACAGATATTTGGGCATCCAAGTGTAGTCTAAAATGGACTTTGTTTGGGATGAGCACTGGGTGTTGTATGGAAACCAATATGACAATAAATTTCATATATTGGAAAAAAATAAAAAAATAAAATGGACTTTGTGAAAATTCAACTTCCTAGCCAATAACAAAATGCTAACTTTCCCCCTAGCTTTAAGAGTTGGAAATGGAATATAAACAGTGGTATGCCAGCTCATAGAAGTTCACGAGAATTGGTGATTAAAATTTTCAATCGTTAAACACAGCCATTATTAAAATTAAATTATATAGACATAATTTAATCAATCACACGAGTAAACTGTGCATGATTTAATCAACTGTAATGCATATACTGAAAATAAATATTCAGAACTCATTACCCTTTAATTATTTTACTGTATTTTCCTATTTCTACCCTCTTAAGGTTATTTGCATCTACTCTCTGTAGATATACATATATATATATATATATATATATATATATATATATAGTGGCCATATATACTACGTGTATATGCATATGCTATATATGATGCTGTGCATCTGTTTGCAACTCCACGGTCAGCAATATCATGATGGTTGCTTGAAACTGGCAATGGCGGAGTATTTACAGCATAGAAATTGGCCAGTACTACAAACCAAAGCTATTTTTTGTTTCCCCCAAGGGCCGGTTGTTAATCATTTACCAGCACACCATTGACATAAGGAGTCATCCATTTGGCTCTAATATGAATCAAATATGCTTATAAGACTTAACATTATTTATTTAGAGAAATACTCAAGAAATAACTATCTCTGTGACCACACTGTCCCTTTCTTTTATACCCGTGCGTTATATGTCTGTTTCCTCTATTCTCCGTGAGCTCCTGAGGGTAGGGAATGCATTTACTCATCAGTCTTCTCCCAATGTTGGAAAAGTGGCTGGTGCAGTTGGCTGACTGAATAACGAAGTGACGAATTTCTATTTATTTAGCCTCATCAACGTGACCATCATCCCAGATCTATGGAGATACAGGAGAGGTATAAACATTTTCTTTCCCCTCAAAGGGTCATTGTCTAGTTGGGTTACCCCACTGGTAGATTGAACAATGGTATCAGTGATATACAATCATTTACCAATTTGTTAGACAGAAATTATAAATTCTAAAGGAGACCAATGAACTAGCAGTTATTAATTAATATTAATTATCCTAGATGGATGCTCACTGAGTTGTGGTCTAGGAACACACCGCATACCAGGTACTATGCTAAATAACTTGTAGGCATTTCATTTAATGACCTTAATGGTATTGTGAGATAGAAATATTACCTCCATGTTACAGATAAAAAAACCGAGCCTCAAAAAAATTAAGTAATTTGCAGCAAGAGGTAAGGCTTAGATTTTATCTCAGATCGTCTGTTTTCACAGGTCAGGCTCTGAAGCATTTCACATGCTGACTTAAAGAGGAAGAATAGAATTAGCTCATGAAAGAGTGGCATAATTTGAAAAGCAGGGAGAAAGAAAGGATAGTTCACATAATAGGGAAAGAGGCATCATCAAGGCAAGAGATCAGGAAGAGAGGGATATTTATAAGCTAGCAAGGAGTCTGCTTCGGCCGAGTGGCTGATTCATCTTTGGGAAGAGTATACAATGAATACGAGGCTGGGTGGGAGGATCTATTTTCTTGAATGCTTTGAAAGCCAGGCAAAGAAATTTGGCTCTGAAATAGGTAGCCATCAAGGTTTTTAAGCTAGAGAGTACTATAAAAATTACAGAATCCAAAGATCATTAGGAAATATACCAGATGGATTGAAAGAGTGAAAATGGAAACAGATGTTGCAGTAATAGAGGTATAAAACAACATCACACTGGAATAGAATAAAAGATGTCTTCTGTAGAGCTTGGGAATTTTTCCCAAATTATCGCTCATAACCAGTGATGATAAAAGTCACAAGGAATTCTCATAATTGAACAACTAATGACTAGTAATGAGAGTACAAATCCAATCTCCTACTGAAAGCAGATTGACTACTACTCTAGCTGTCCCTGGTGCTCAGCAGAATGGAGGCCATCTCAATGCCCTTTGAGCGAGATGGTTTATTGTGCAGGGCATTCAACATCTGATGATCCAGGGGACCAAAATCCACTCACCCACTTCCAGTGTTTTCCAGTGCTACCCTGGCACATTTCCAAATGTCAAGTAGGGAGGGAAGACGCCCCAATGGACAAACGCTCAGATTAGTAGTCCACCTCTTGAATTCAGTTTAATGTTCTTTTTTCCAGAAGTATCTCATCCATTAAGGAGGTTTCATGGCAGAACATCTGCATTTTATTTCCAGGGAAGACGTATAGAGGTTGATTGTTCATCACATCAACCTTCCAAGTCTTTGACCAGATGAATTGTTTGAACTCATTTGAAACGTTTCTTAATGGCCAAAGGAGAATTGTGTACACGTGGTCAGGCATACAATCTAGGCAGAGTAGGTAAAAGCTATGAATAATCATTTATAATAGTAAAATCACAGCTTATTTAGGTTTTAAGAGATTTGAGGTTAAGATCACTTTAGTACACATTCAATAAAGCAGAAGAACAACAAGAAATGCTTCCGAAGGGAAAGAAAGACAAATACAGGAATGAACAGGACTCGTAGGTTTTTAAATAGCCTATTAAATCTTTCAGCAAGAACCTATTTTACGCTGTTAGTCTGGGGAGACTGATTAGATTTCCAGATTCACAGTCAGAATTTTTGTTTTGCAAAAATGAGCGGGTGGAGATGAGTGGATTTTATTGATCTTCTCCAGCCCAGCTCAATGGCTGCTATAGTTCTTAGGGAAGATCACTGCAGCCCTAATCCACCCCATCACAGGCTGGGAGTTTCACAGTTATGTCAGTCAGGACACTAGAGCAAACTCTTCCTCTCTCTTGTAAAGGTTTCTCACTATATTCTTTCCATGATCTATCAGCGGGATTGCAAACAACAGATTGTCAGGGGGGATGAGGATCAAAGACCTGGGGAAAGAAAATCATATTGAAAGAAGGGATTTGGAGAAGGAGAGGCTGAAAGCCTTGGAGGCTGAGGGTCATTACACATGCAATGAGGTATCGAGACCTACCTTTTGTGGGACTGAAGCATCAATTCCAGGGAAGTCAGGGAAGGTTCTGTGCAGGGGGTGGGCGCCGGTAGGATAGACACAGTTCTGAAATCACCGGGTAACTCTCATTGGTGCGCTATTCAGGTTTTGTTTAGTACTTGAATACATAAATTTGGAACACCGAATTCTACAAGAGTGCTTAATAATGGTAACGTTTTTCAGTGACCTGGAAATTTCCAGTTGAAATTGTCTCCTAACTAGTCTTCCCACATCACCCTCCCTCCCCTGCCCCAATTCTGTTTTCGACACACTCTGGGATCCTTGTATAAGATGTGTCAGACCTCGCTCCTCCCCGACGTCCCGCCAATAGTTTCACGGGCCATGGGGAACAGCAGCTAAGCCCTTAGAATGTCCCCCAGAGGGATGGAGTGACCCCTGAGGGATGGGGTGGCCCCCGTGTGGTGGGACCACCTACAGCAATCTGGCTCCACCCATTCCCCCCGCCTCACTCCACACCAGCCTCACTGGCTTCTCGCCGATCTCTCAAATCAGGCCCACGTTCTCTCAGATGTTGGCACAGACCATTCCCTTGTCCT
The DNA here is from genome assembly GCF_028018385.1 of Neofelis nebulosa. NCBI lineage: Eukaryota > Metazoa > Chordata > Mammalia > Carnivora > Felidae > Neofelis > Neofelis nebulosa. The sequence goes on along the minus strand of NC_080782.1, from coordinate 5,530,814 downwards.
GTCCTTCGCTTCCCAGACATCCACCTGGCTCCCTCCCACGCTTCCTTCCGGTCTTTGCTCAAATACCACCTTCTCAAACCACTCTCCCTCACACCCTCTTTAAAGGGGCATCAGAGCCTGACCTGTGCACTCCACTTCTGTCCTAGTCTTTGTTTTCCTCCGCAGAGCATCCCACCATGATTAATTTGTTTTATCACGGCCATTATTTACTGTCAGTTTCGATCTACGAGGAGCAAGGGATCTTTTCTGATGTGCACGATGGCAGGTGGAAATGCAACTGTCAGACTGATCAATTCATTCATCTTTTCTTTGCATCCAAGGGACGTACCGATGACGATGTCAGAGGTCAACAAGGAGAGAAACACAATGGAGTCTAAAGTCCGTGCAGGGCTACCTTTAATAATGATGGTATCTTCTAGAAGACAAGCTGCTTTTTTGAAGCCGGCTGTCAACATCATAGAAACCTCTGCTTTTGGATTCTGGTTGCCTTTCTGTGTTACTAGCTGCCTTCCCCCCAGCGGTATTTCCATCACCACCCTCCCTGTCTCACATAAAGAGTAGTGCTCACAAAGTCATGCCAGCCAGCGTCACATCTACAGTGTCTCAGGTTTTTTCCCACGTGAGCACCCGAGCATGCACAGACTTCAGTATGACCGTATGCAGCCTCTGCAAACACAGAGATTCGAGATCGAAGAGGAGTAAAGCAGCCCCCTCCGTGCGAAAGCTTTAGTAGCACGGGACACGTGCAATGGAAACTGATTTTGTGCGTCACAGTCTACATCACTCGGTCAGGGACTGGCTGCTACCTGCTCACCTGACTTGCCAGATCTCCACACCACTGTCTTGACTGCAGCTAATTAGGCTCATCCCTTCAGGAACTCCTTCTTAACTTCTTAAGGGGTTCTTGAGTGTGTGCAATAATGCCAATATCAAGAATCACATTTGAGCAACTGAATTTACAACATGCAATGAACTAATGCTGATTGAATGACCATAGCCTTAAGCACAAATATAACCATCCAGCCCTGGCAACAGAGTGGGTCTGGCACTTGCCTGACTGTTCTATCAGAATGAGAGCCTGGAAAGGGGTTGGGTTTGTCTTGTTCGTCACTGGGTCTCTGGGCAGCAGAGCCTAGAAGGGCCTGAGTGACTGTTGCTGAGCGGATAAATCACTCTTCATCTGAGGGAAAGCCAGTGGTCTTACCACTTGAATCCAAATCCACATGGGTTCTTGCACTCGGCTCTGTGTGTAAATGCAGGTGAGTTACTTGTGCTTCCTGTGCCTCAGTTTCCTCAACTGTGACCTGTGAATAATACTGTTTCCTGTTTCCCAAATAGGTGGTGAGGATGAGCTGTGTAATTATGTGGGGGACCACTCGGGACCATATTCACTCTTTCTTTCCTAGTATTATCTTTAGGGCCACAGACAGAAACTTTTTCGGTGCCCTTTTCAGAAGACAACCGACATTCTGAGGCCATGAAGCAGGCTTGATGAACAATCGTTAATTGGAGGAAAATTGCCAAATGGCCAGCATAGGATTTCTTGCTAATGTTTCAGTTTCTGCAAAGCTGGGCCCGGTCCCATTCTTGGTGGTTGGCCTTTTTCTGTCTCATCACCAATTGTGACTCATACGGGGCACCTATGATGGCACTTTCTACCCCTTGGACTGTGATGACCCTGGACAGTGCTGGCTACTTTCCATCTGATGACCCTGCCCAGCCCTTCGTTTTGCCTTGACGGTCCTCCTGTACTGTTGTCTTTGCGCTCTGCCAACACCGTGCTTCTGTGTCACCTGTCACAGAGTAGACTTTCCCGCGTCTCAGTGCTCCCCCGAACTTCTCACCGACAGGTGTGTCACCCCACGTTGCACCAGGGTGTCCATTTCGACGTGATAGGGCAGGTGCACAGTCACTGGGCTGCATTCTTCGCCGTCCAGTCTCAAATTATGCTCTTTTCAGACTTAAAATAAGCAGTTGGCTCTGCTAGTATTTAGCGCACACCAGTTCTCATTGCCACTGAGTAATTAGCACTGCCAATCCTAGTAGACCTAGTAGAGAAAAAAGTTCTGAGTTTGAGTATCTGTCACAAGACTGTCCCTCGTCATTCGGAAGCCACTTACAAGAAACTCTGCCCTGCTCTGATTCTCCCAGGCTGCACAAATGGGAGCTGGGTCACAGGACCTTGGAGAGACTTCCAGCAGTTACAGTGAAGAGTAGGGCTCACCTTGAGCTCACTGTGGCTGGAGAAATACCCCTCATTTCATCGACTTGCTACAGTGACGTCCTCAGAATCTGTGCTGTGTTAGATGACGTGCATCCAAAGAAAGCTTGCAAGATGATAATAACAGCGGTAGACATTCTCTCCACCAATATAACTGAACTTGTTAGCGTATGAGTGATATGCGAATTGAAGTGACCGATATCTTCAGAAGCAACCGAAATTGTATTAAGGACTCAGCACGATTGGTTTCGATTAGTTAAAAATAGTTGAGGAAATTATGTCTGGTACTCTATCAACATTATAAATTGTGTTTATATAAAAAAAATATTTTATTCCTAAGAGAAGAAAAAAGCTTCCAGTTAGTGCATTCAGAAAGTAACTGGTGGATAAATATATATTAAGCCCTCATTCTTGCATAAATGATATTAAAAATATCCAATTATAAAGCAAAGGTGATTGAGTAGCCAAGAGTAAATTAGCAATTAAGTCTCCTCCAATGAATAGCTCTAAGACTTCCTCCGAAATTAAAAAATTGTCAAGTGAAATGTCACAAATGTACCACGTTTATTTGAAAATCAATTCGGTTATTAAATATTAATTTTATTTTCTTTGAGGTCTCTATAATTTTAAGCAAAATATTTCATGAATAATGTATATTCTCTTATCAAAAACTAATCATGCATAGTTTGGAATCAGTGCCTCTATTTCCACAACACAGAATGTTCTAAACGCTAATACAGTGATAACAACAAAACCGGATAAATGTACAGTTGGTTGAAGAGTTGTGTAAGAAATTTAATGAGATTTCTAGGGATCTTTAACTTGGATGCTTCCTGAAGATATATTACAAATAATGCAAGTAACTTACCTATTTTGTGAGTTCCCTTGTGCATGGAGGGGGGATAACAGAGATTGGCCATCAAGGACTAAGTCACTGAAGGATAAAATAAGAATGAAAACCACATATTGAAATGTGGTGAGATTACTATATCCAAACACAATGATGATTTATAGAATCTATATCCACTCATCACATGCCCTCCCTCTCACAAGGACTTTATGGGTATGGACTCATTTAAGCACAGAAAGAAATGATTTGGCATGAAGAGAGCAGACAAATGCCTGGGAGTAAGGCAGTACTTTTGAAAAGAGAGATCAGGATCAGGCTAGCCACAAACAGGGCCTTTGGGAATGGAAACCACAATGAGCTTTCCTCATGACAATACAGAATATATTCCAAATACTATTCTCACATTACTGTTGTGGAGTCACATGTACAGAATATATTCCAAACGCTATTCTCGCGTTACTATTATGGAGTCATAGGATCACATCTATGTACTCAGATTTTGAGACGTGGAAGTGAATCGGTATTTTGCAACTTAAGAAAGACAAGAAGGACTGGAAAGATTTTGGTGAAGAAATCTAAAAACTATTCATGGATTTAGGGGGGAAAAGGCAGATTCCGGGAGAAGGGAATAATTTAGCCTTAAGAAGAAAAGACTGTGGGAATAGTGATGTGCACTTAGTACATTATCTCTCTCCCTCTCTCTCATCTGTATCTATCTATCCATGTGTCTATTATCTATCTGATATATATGATATACTTCATATGCACAATATATATGTATACCAAATATATTTATATATTTATTTTATTAATATTATATATAAATATATCTATCTGTACATATATATGTACATCAGATACAGTACATATATACTATATATTTATATATTTATTTTATTCATATTATATATCTGTGTGTATATATATATCTGTATATGTATCTGTGTGTGTGTGTGTATACACACACATATACACATATATATATATATATATATATATATATATATCTGTATATCAAGGTTGGGGGGATAGAAATGTATTTGAGAGTGACCAGATACTACATTAATACATTAAAATGGAAAATGGTAGAATCTTTTCCTTTCCATCAGTGTCTTTAAAAATAGGGTGAACTCCCATCCGTTTGGCGTGAATGTGGATATGTCCTGAGATAACAGAACAGCTGGTATGACCCTTTGCTACCCTTTCTCTCTCTCTGTGAACCTATACTTCTCTGGTTATACATTCCTTCTATTAGAACAAGTCAATAAAATTGTCTATAAACAAGAACAAGCTTTCCTTCCTACCTACTTTGGCTCAACTGGGACAAATAACTGCCTACCCACCATTCTTCTTGGCTCCTTTTTTGAAATTAAAAAAAAAAAAAATCAATAGCAAGAATGCTCCTTTGGTGCAAAACACCTCAACTAATTGCAGGAGAAAAGCAAGTTCTCCGAAATCAGTTGTTGGGGAACACCCTGCAGGCCTGACGATCTGGCGTGTGACGGGAAGAGTCCATCTTCTCTATTAGTCCCAACACGGAGGCGCACGGGTATCGCCTCTCCACGTTCAGAGAGGGAAGGAAAACGAAACCCCCTTTAGCAGCCTCAGTCCCCTGAGTCCGTCAGGCGTCTACAGGCCCATTTCCTGTGCCAGTGCAAGTAGAGCGTGCTCACCGGAGTGTGAGAAATTAGGCCAAAGGGAGCGAAGGCGAGTATACAGAGATGCATCTCCTTCCGCCTCCAAAACGTATACTCTTCAGACCGCTGCCACGCTCTTAGGTCTGCACGGGTTCTGCAAAGCGCGTCACGTTGATGACCGATCGGCGATTACATGCGCTCTGGGGAAACTGCAGGTGCATTGTGACATCTCGTTTGCCCTTTTAGCCTATCAGCCATGACACCTTGGTCTTTGCAATACTTTCTTGTAGCCTTATTCCCCCAGCAAATAATTGCCTGCGAACTATGACTTCTCTGCGGGTAAACCTACCTTCCCGTCTCCTCCAGAAAATTCCCTGATTTTACTGGGCTCTTTTAGCACTATCCTGCAATTAACGTGAGCTGAACCATTCATCGGTATATTGGTGCAAAGAACAGTTTTATGGGATGTGAAGTTACTAATGATGTGTAGATTTCAAGCTTCAATTTTCACCTGTTTGAGAACGAAGTCTCTTTCTGTGCTGAACAAACCCTTCACAAGAACAATCGTAAGGTCAGAAAAAGATAGCTAATCCAGAAAAAATAGTCTACATTTTAACAATTGAGATGCAAGTGAAAACACATCACAAGGGGGAAAAATCTCTATAATAGGGTAGCAATGAATTGTAAATACAGCATAGATACAATTAGAGGAATATAATGTTAGGAATATAAACAAATTATCTTTCCAAGAGTTTTTGAATCATTTTTTTTTTTTTTGGTTTCACTTGTTTTACCCCACCTGGAAAATCTTTTTTTTTTTTTTAGTTATTCCTGAAATCAGGGGCAATTAGATATTCTTGTTCAATTAAAAATTGTCTACAGATACAGAATAGGATTTATTCCCAAGTCACTGATATGAGAGAAAGCTATGAAGATAATTTTTGTTTTCTATTCATTAAAGGTTGGGGTTTTTGTTTGTTTGTTTTGTTTTGTTTTGACAGAGGGAGAGCACAAATACACACATACGTGCCCGTGGGGGAGAAGTGGAGGCAGGGGGAGAGAGACACAGACAGAGACAGTTTTAAGCAGACTCCACACTCAGTGCAGAGCCTGACTCAGAGTTCTCCCTCACCACCCTAGGATCATGACCTGAGCTGAAATCAAGAGTCAGAAGGTCAACCTGCTGAGCTACCCAGGTGCCCCTAAAGGTTGGAATTTTAATTTTTTTTTCTTTATAGATCTTCTAAACCCTATCTGTTGTTTTGAAAGTTTGGGAGTCAATAAATGCCAACTTTTCCCTGGAGCTGGTGGGAAGCCTCCTTAGATCGAGTCTTTGAATGTGCAGAAACCTACCATTTGTCTTTGACCCGGGTCTCCAGGCAGTGAACGGGAGAGAAAGGAAAACGTGACTTAACATGGAAAGCAATTATGTCAATGCACATCCCACTTGGTGAGGCCAGCTGTAGAGTCAAGTGACATGTGCGGGTATACAGAATAACGTGTTTCTGAGATAAGAAAAACTGACATAAATGAAGGCTGCATTGAAAATATCTGACCGATCTCAGGGGAGGAATTTGAAGGCTACTCTTACTACCTCCTCAGAGTCTTGAGGAGGTAATATACACAAAGGAGTCGTCAATATTTCAAAACAATTCATGTCTGTTTTATACCTTTCAAGGAGCTTTCATAGTTTTTACAGGCAGTGGATCCTTTCTTGTGTTCCATCATAGTTTGGGATTTTTAAAAAATGCAATCATTTCTTTAAAACCTGGAGTAGGAGAAACTCCATCTTGGTGTGGGAAGCCCCTTTCTTTGTGTCTTTTTTACCCCTTTTTTCAGGTTTTTATTTAAATTCCAGTTAGTGAACATACACTGTAATATTGGTTTCAGGAGTAAAATTTGGTGATTCATCACTTACATACAACACTCAGTGTTCATCACACCAAGTGCTCTCCTTAATACCCATCATGCCTTTAGCCCATCCCCTACCCACCTTCCCTCTGATGATGGAGAGCCATCAGTCTCTTCTCTATATTTAAGAATCTGTTTTTTTGGTTTGCCTCTCTCTTCCCCCACCCCGTGTTCATCTGTTTCGCTTCCTTAATTCTACATATGAGTGAAATCGTATGGTATTTGTCTTTCTCTGATTGACTTACTTCCCTTAGCATAATACTTTCGAGCTCCACCCATGCTGTTGCAAATGGCAAGATATTATTCTTTTTTATGGCTTAGTAACATTCCATTGCATATATATACGATGTCTTCCTTATCTGTCCATCAGTTGGTGGACATGTGGGCTCTCTCCACAGTTCGGCTATTGTTGATAGCACTGCTATAAACACTGGGGTGCATGTGCCCCTTCGAATCAGTATTTTTGTATCCTTTGGATAAATATCTAGTAGTGCGATTGCTGGATCATAGAGTAGTTCTATTTTTAACTTTTTGAGGAACCTCCATACCGTTTTCCAGAGTAGCTGCACCAGTCTGCATTCCCACCGACAGAGCGAGAGCGTTTCTCTTTCTCTGCGCCCTCGCCAACATCTGTTGTTTCCTGAGTTGTGAATTTGAGCCACTCTGACAGGTAATCGCTCACTGTAGTTTTGATTTGTATTTCCCTGAAGGTAAGTGATGTTGAGCATCTTTTCCTATGTCCTATTAGCCATCTGTGTGTCTTCCTTGGAGAAATGTCTACTTAAGTCTTCTGCCCATTTTGAATTAGATTATTTGTTTTTTTGGTGTTGAGTTTTATAAGTTCTTTACATATTTTGGATGCTAACTCTTTATCAGATATATTATTTGCAGATAACTCCCATTCCGAAGGTTGGCTTTTAATTTTGTTGATTGCTTCCTTCACTGCACAGAAGGTTTGTGCTTTGATGATATCCCAAAAGTTTAGTTTTGCTTTTGTTTCCCTTACCTTAGGAGATGTATCTAGTAAGAAGTGGCTACAGCTGATGTCAAAGAGGCTAATCTCTTTTTCTCCTCAAGATTTTGATGGCTTCCTGTCTTACATTTAAGTCTTTCATCCATTTTGAATTTAATTTTGTGTATGGTGTAAGAAAGAGGTCCAGTTTCATTCTTCTGTCTGTTTCTGCCTTCTAAGGGAATTTTAGCGAGTAAAAGAGATAAGGGATAAGCAGAAACTTGGGGAGTACATACTTTGACCTTACTTACATTTAGATATTTTGACTTTTAGGACATACTTGTCCTTCACATGAAAAAAAAAAAAAAGATTAAGATCGGCCAAAGAAGATTTAGAATTTTGTACTTGAAATGACTCGCAAACTTCTGGAAAGATATAAATAGGTTGAAAGCAAAAAGATGGAAGAAGACATACCACAAATTGGGCAGTTTAGAACAGTTTTTTCAGATGATTCTTAAAATAGAAAGTTACCCTCTCTCACTTCTGGAGGCAAGAAATGCAATGTCAAGTTATTGCGAAGGGGCTGGTTCCCTTTGGAGGCTCCCGGGGACGATCATCCCTTACCTTTTCTGGTTCTGGTATCAAGGCTTCCTTGGCTTGTGACGACATCCCCCAGTCTCTCCTGGCGTCTTTCCAAGGCTGTCTTCCCTGTGCGTGTATGTGTGTCTTCACATGGTATTTTCCTGTGTGTGTGTGTGTGTGTGTGTGTGCGTGCATGTGTGTGTGTGTGTGTGTGTGTGTCTAAATTCCCCTCTTCTTCTAAGACCATCAATCATTTTGGTTAGGAGTCCACCTGAATGGACCATCATCTTAACTTGCTTTCGTCGACAAAGACCCTGTTTCCAAACATAGCCATATTCATCATATTCCAGAGATTAGGAAATCAACATATCTTTTGCGGAGACACAGGTCAACCCATACCAGAATATGAACGAAGGGAACTCAGCTTTTAACCATGTAGAACTGTTAGAAATGTATCCGAGGCTTTTTTACCTTGCATAGGTACCACCCGGTGACTTGGAACCCATCAGCTGGACAGAAAATAAGGCTGCCTTAGAGGAAGCTGCCTGTGAAGCTCAGGAGGAACTTCAGTCTTCGCTTTGGCTCCTACTTTGCCATCAGATTGGCCTACTATTCTTTTAGAGTGTCCTCACTAATGCGCTACTTTGAGTTATCAATGAATGTGATTTTACGAGATGAATACACAAAGCACATCTCTTTTCCTCTACGGCCTTTCTTCCTGCCTTCATTATTCATATCTAACTGCATCAGTAGGAGACAGACAAGATCTTCGGCTTTTGGCTCAGCTGGGACCGACCAGTTCTGTTCTCAGCTACCCAGCAAGAGCAGCCTCTGCCTTTAAACCTGCTGAGTCAATTGGGGCGCCTGGGTGGCTCAGTCGGTTGAGCATCTGACTTCGGCTCAGGTCATGATCTCGCGGTCTGTGGGTATGAACCCCACGTCGGGTTCTGTGCTGACAGCTCAGAGCCCGGAACCTGCTTCGGATTCTGTGTCTCCCTGTCTCCCTGCCCCTGCCCCGCTCATGCTCTTTCTCCTCTTCAAAAATAAACATTAAAAAAATTTTTTAATTGCTTTAAATCTGCCAAGTCAAACAGCAACCGCCATGACTGAGCTACCTATGTCTAGATTCAGAATTTATGGAAGTGGGGACACAAAGAAGCAGAGGGATGACCGAACGAAGAACGATCATGGCTCAATGTTTTATCTGTAGGATGTTTGGTTTTTCCAATGGACATCATCGGATTTACCTTCCAATCATGTCTAACCTTTCAGGGAAGAGCCCTGTCTCACCTGAGCTCTTTTCTTCAAGTTGTGTGGTTGAAAAGGAAGCAGCCATATTATCTTGACAGACCCCGACCTGCAGGTCCCAGAAACTGGCTGGAACAGATTGTCAAGGAAAGCTGGTGAGTCCAGATCCTGCCCCTTTGGCGCTGAGAGGGGTGGGCTCTGTCTCCAGCAGGCAAGGGCATTTGAAAGAATTTAATCTGACTTCTGTTGTACTTATTTTTACATGCACTGTCTATAGGTGACAGATGATATCGGCTTTCTGTTTTGTGTTGTGACGTAACAGTTCATTGAAACGTACAGTTAAGGAAGCAAGAGATTCAATTTCAAAACCAAAACAATGAAGTAAAAAAGAGGCACTGGAAGCGAGTGACCGAGCTTTGGAAAACATGGTGCTAGAGAATTGTTACCTCAACCTCTTTCTGTAGATCTACCTACACTCAAAACCCGGTCAGTTTTGGTACTTTGTGTGTTTCTAGTAACCTGCCTGTTTCCTTCCAAATCTTTTTTTTGCTGCAAGTCAGAAAAGATTTCCCCTTCTTCATTTTTTCATTCCTGAGTTTAACATTGGAGTCTTCTCTCTCTTTTTTTTTTTCCTGGTCAGTCCAACTAAAGGCTTATCCATTTGTTGATGCTTTTCAAAGAACCGACTTTTTCTTTTCTCGATTTTGTTTATCGTTACTTTCTCTATTTCACTCATTTGCAGTCTAATCTTTAAGATTTCCTTCCTGTTGCTTTCTCAGGTATAATTTCTCTTCTTTTTCTGGTGTCCTAAAGTGGAGTATTTGTACTTGATTTGAGATCTTTCTTCTTTTCTAAAATATAGAGGTTTCCAGCTGTAAATTTCTCTCTAAGCCCTGCATTAGCCACACTCCATGCCTTTGGTGGGTGGTGTCTTTGCTTCATTCCTATGACAATATTTCCTAATTTATCCTGTAATTTTTTTCTTTGATCTATTGGTTATTTAATTGTGTGTTGTTTAAATTTCCATGTAAATATAAATTTCCCCAATATTTTTCTGTTATTGGTTGGAGAATACACTTTGGATGACATTAATCACGTAACTTTATTTAATTTGCCCTATGGTTTAAAAATGGTCTATCCTGGAGAATTTTTCATGTGCCTTTGAGGAAATGTGTATTTTTCTGTGTTTAGGTGGAATGTTCTAGACATGTTGGTTAGATTCATTTGATTTACAGTGGATTTTTCTGCCCATCATTAAAAGTGAGATATTAAAGCTTCCAACTCTTATTGTTGAATTGTCTATTTCTCCCCTCAAATTTGCCATATTTTGCTTTATGTATTCGGGCAGCTTTGCTGTTATGTGCACCTGTTTACCATGGTTATATCTTACTGATGGATTTGATTCATTTATCACTATAAAATTTCCTTCTTTATCTCTAGCAACTTTTTTTTTTGCTTTAATGTTTATTTTTTTGATACTCTGGATTTTTTATGGTTGCTGTTTGCATAGGATATCTTTATTCATTTTTTTTTTAAGCCTATTGGCATCTTTGAATGAAAGTGTATCTCCTATAGACAGCATACAGTTAGCTGGGCTTTATTAAAAAAAAAATTTATGTCTATTTATTTTTGGGAGAGACAGAGTGTGAGTGGGGGAGAGCAGACAGAGAGAAGGAGACACAGAATCTGAAGCAGGCTCCAGGCTCCGAGCTGTCAGCACAGAGCCCGACGTGGGGCTCCAACCCATGAACTGCGAGATCATGACCTGAGCTGAGGTTGGATGCTTAACTGACAGAGCCTCCCAGGCACCCTAGAGCCTTAATTTTTAATCCGGTATAATATGACAATCTCTGCCTTTTGCTTGGATTGTTTTGTACTTTCACACTTAATGTTATTAATATTGTTGGTTTATGTTTGCCATTTTCTTTTTGTTTTCTCTATGTCAAGGCTTTGTTGCTATTGTTTCTCTGTTCCTCCTTTACTGCTTTCTTTTGAGTTAAGTGAATATTTTTAGGGCAATAATTTAATTTCTTTCATGATTTTTTTACTATATTTTTTTGAATTATTTTCTTGGTAATTGCTCTAAGACTTACTTATCAGAACCTATTTCAGATTTATACTAATTTATAAGTTTATACTAACGTGTATATACGTGCACACACACACAAATATCTTCTTCCCTTTTTCTGTGTGCTATTAGTAGTAAATATATTACATCTGTAGGTATTATAAGCCTGACGGTACATTATTATAATTACTACTATATATAATTTTCTCTCTTTTAAAGACGCTAAGGCAAGAAAACAGAGCACAGACGTATTTACAGCTTTTGTAAATAAATGAGATAAGACAGCTTCTATATATTGTCCCTGTATTGTTTACTTCTTCATGATAGACTGGGACCAGTTAGCCCAAAAGCCTTCTGGTGCCAAACTCAAAACGACACAAGAACAATATTAAAGTACAACGTGTGAAGTGTTGTTACTAAGCTGGTATTTAATGAATCTAAATAGATTATTTTCTGATTCTCTAAATCAATACAGGAATAAAGCCTAACAACCTGAAGGTGTTGACATTTGGTGGTTCTCCGTGATACGTACTCCCTGTTTAATTCTTTTAAATCAATTATTATATTATTCAATTATTAATTAAATTAAATTATTAATTAAGACTATTATAACTTCTTTTTTTTTTTTGCTTAGTTATACTTCTGCTAAAAATATTTAAAAAATTTGAAAAGCTACAAAATACCAGTTCAAAATTAACCGCTCTAGCGTGCTTAGAACGCAGACAAATTCTTGGTGGACAGCTGTGGGTTTTGCAGATCATTTTATCCGGAACCAGCGAGAGGCCTTCGCGTTACAAACTGCATGAACGCTTCTCATCATTCTGATATGTGTGTCCTGCAAATACAGGTCTCTGCCCCGCGGAAATGAAATCTGCCGTGTGAGCGTCGTGACAAAGATCCATAACCGGGTGGACAGCGTGTCAGGGACACCTTCTCTGAAGAAGGAAGGGCAGGACTTAAGTGAGTGGCGAAGCAAACGTATCGGGGCCAGTAATGTGTGTGGGCGTCCTGGGGCAGCAAAGGGTGGCACGACCTTTAGAGGAGGTGCCGGAGGACCTGAGCGGCGGAAGTCTGCAGGGAAAACAGCCGGACCCCACCCGAGGATGGGGGGGGCGGGAGGGGTGCAGAGAGCAGGGCCACCAGGGGCTGGCAGGCCACGCACAGATTCTCGGTTGTTATTCCACAGGAGCAGTCTGTGTGTTTTAAGCCTAAGAGAGAAGATCTCATTTGCATCTGAAAGTGATTATTCTGGTTCCGTGTGGAGCCTTAAACTGGAAGGGAAGCAATAACGGGAAGTTATTAGCTGCTCCAAAAATCCTTGCAGCTGAGAAAATGTGGACGTTGAGAATAAAATGAAACGTGTTGGAGAGCCAGCGAGCCAGGGGGAAGAAAGCGGTAGCATTTGCATGAATTTGCGATCTTTACAAGTCTTGGTTAAGATACCTCCACTTGGGGAATCCGGGCTGTTTTGAGCAGATACGGTGCTATGTGATGGAGATTGTAACTGCACGGCAAGTTCAAGAGCCGTGGTAATGGAATCTTGCTGGGCCTCAGTCACAACCACAGTTGAAAGAAGATGAACTTTGGTTTGTTTGTTTTTTTTAATCTCATTTTCCTTGCGGGTGTGGTGCTGGGGAAGGACTTGGCTCCCACTAAGGGGAGAGCCTTAGTGGCTTCCCCTGGCTTCTACTCAGGGGAAGCTCCTGCAGGAAGTGGGTCTCTCGCCCCGGTTTGATAAGCTGCTTCCCTGGGCATATCTTCCCTTTCAGGAATCCAGCCCTTTCACCACCCCCATGAACTACCCTCCCCCTCCCCCAACTCATGCCGATCTGGGCAGAAGAGATTGGTGGGGGGTTTCCAGCAGCTGTGACTTCTCATGCACAGCTATGACAGAAGTTCCATGCCACTGTGAGGTTGTAAACGGCTCTGTGTGGATGTGGACAAGGTTTGGTCTCCCAGCCTATTGGCATTCCGGATGAAATCGTCCTGGGCTGTGGGGGTCTGTCCTGTGCATTGTGGATGGTTAGAAGCATCCCTGCCTCTCTCTCCCAGATGCGTTAGCCTCCTCGTTCTTGTGACAATCAGAAATGGTCTCCATCCTTGCCAAATGCCCCCTGGAAATCGAAATTGTCCCTGATGAGAACCACCGGTTTAGATTTTAAAACTGGATTTTTATTAGTTTTTTTTTCAGTCTTTGTTATGATTGCTGTTAAGAATTTTGAAAAAGGAGACTGTTCAATTGTTCAAAATGTACTATGAACTTTCTCTCATCGACTGTTTTAGCTTCGGGATGTAAACAGAGGATAAATGTCAAATGTGTGATACCATCATAGGAAAAATTTGAGGTCCCTAAATAAGAAATTTGGTTAAACCAATGGGCTACGCGCATAAGACAAATTTCAAAATAGTCATTGCAAATATTATAAGGAAAAGACTCGTTGATGTGGGAAAATACTCCCAATAAATTGCAAACTGAGGAAACAGCAACTACAAGGTAGCTTGTAGAGTATGACCTCAAAAACATGTTTGTAACTGTGCTTTGATGAGAAAAAAAAAAAAAAAAAACCCTCTCTAAAGGCCTGATATACAAGGGAAGCCATTTTAGATTTCTTCCTAAGTCAGCCTGCCTGTACATAAGCTTCATTTAAACCAAAACCCTGATTTACAGCTCACCATGCACGCGCTTGTACATCTGCTTTGTGAATGAGTAGCCTGAAGGGAAATAATTCTGTCCTGAAGATACCCATCAGTGCTCTACTCCCTGTGTTCCTTGATGTTAAAACTCATGATTCTGCCCTGTGTGTTAATCTATGATCTCTTGATCTTTTACAAGATGAAAAAAAAAGTATATAACCCCGTAAAACCTGTTCATTCTCCGGAACGCTTTCTTCCCCTGAGAAGAGGTAGAGACAGCTGTCCCGTCTTTCCTTCTTTTAGAGATTCAAGAAAGTGTGTTCATTTGTGTCCACAGCTTGTATCCTGTCCAAAGCTACATACCACAATGTTAAGAGAGATTATCTTTGGATGGTGGCATTACATAGGATTTCTGTTTTATATTTATATTTAAATTTTTTTTTAATCTTTATTTATTTTTGAGAGAGAGACAGAGTGTGAGCAGGGGAGGGGCAGAGAGAGGGAGACACAGAATCCGAAGCAGGCTCCAGGCTCTGAGCTGTCAGCACAGAGCCCGACACGGGGCTCGAACTCACAAACCTTGAGATCATGACCTGAGCCAAAGTCAAATGCTTAACCCATGGAGCCACCCAGGCACCCCTATATTTATATTTTATATTTCCTTTATATTATATATATATTTTTTTCTTTATATTTCTCTATGTTCTCCGACTTTCTTACATTAGAAGCTTAAATACAAAGAACAAACTGAGGGTTGCTGGTGGGATGTTGGCTGGGGGGATGGGTTAAATGGGTGATGGGCAATGAGGAGGGCACTTGTTAGCATGAGCACTGAGTGTTGTATGTAAGTGATGAATCACTAAATTCTATTCCTGAAATCGTTATTAAAATTTTTAAAAAGTATATTGCATTAGTAATGAAAGAAGAAGCAAATCATAAATGTTGTTCTTTAAAGTTATCACATTTGTAGAACTTTCTTATCTGGTATTCAATATCTACTTCTGAAATCATATGACTGAAATCACCACTATTCCTACAAACTACATTTGACCTGCACAGTTGAAAGGGTTTTCACTGTGGTAAAGACACACAACAACCTAATCATACCAATAACTCAAAAGTAATAATTTAAAAATTTTTTTTTTAAGTTTATTTAGAGACAGACAGAGAGAGAGAGTGGGGGAGGGGCAGAGAGAGAGAGAGAGAGAGAGAGAGAATCCCAAGCAGGCTCCACACTGTCAGTGCTAAACCCGACATGGGCTTGAGCTCACCAACCATGAGATCGTGACCTGAGCCGAAATCAAGAGTCAGAGGCTTCACTGACTGAGCCACCCAGGTACTCCACAAAAGTAATAATTTAAAGTAAAGAGAACTTTTGAGTCTTAGCTTTTATATCATAGAACTACCATCTTTATATATGATTAAGGGGAAAAACAACTACTAAATTGACCAGGAAAAAAAACCTGGCTATTTTCCCTGCCTATGAAAGCAACTGATAATTACAGGGAAAGACGCATTAAAATACAGAGAGAAATGGACAAGTCTTGACAGTATTATTTCCAGACAATGGTATTTTGCAACATATATTATTTTCCTGCTTTGATAGTGTTGCTTGAATGTTCTGTTTACAGACGAGGTTTTGTCTAAGGACGTTCAATAACAATGACAAAATGGACTATTTGCTACAAAGAAAAGAGACACCATGATATCTCTGAAAATAACATAAGCAGAGCTTATTTGAGATGTTTGTTCTCATTTTACAGCACTCAAGTTGCATCAAAAATATATCCTATTGTTTGATAAGTTTATGCTATTAAAATACATTACTATCACACCAATCCCATGACCATGACACTTATAATTAACAATATTGTGTTTTCTTCTGAGAATTTTGACGTCTTTTTGCAATGGTTTGAGCAGTGCAAAAATTCTAAATATGCCCGAAGAGGTTTACTTCTGGTTTCTTCCAATACATTCCAGAATAGATAGATACCATTCTGCTGATAGAAACAGAAATTTTCTCAAAGTGCCATTAAAAAACCCTAAAGGTTGGCATTTGAAAGAGATTAGCTAATCTGCTCTGCTCAGCTAAGGTATTGCAGAAGTCAGTAAGATAACAGCCTATTACAGTTTTATGTGAAAGGGTTTCTATTTTTGGCTAGAGAGTATGATATTGTGACTGGCCATTTTTCCCACCACAGTTGAAAGAAAACACATACATTTCCAATGTCCTATAACCACATCTTAAGGACACTTACAGGATTGGAATCCCAGAAAAAGAGAACAGGAAGAGTGGGGCCGAAGTGGTCTTTGAAGAGATAAAGACGAGAGTTATATAAAACTGTTGAAAGGCTTCAATGCCTGTATTTGAGGATCTCAGAAAAACCCAGGGAAAGTGAATGCGGGGGAAACTTCCGCAAGGCACATTCTGGACAAGCAGATAAAAGGCAAAACTAAAGGGAAAACCTTAAAACGAGTTAGAGGAGCATCCACATCACTCCCAAGGAAACAAGAATCAGAAGGATGGATACCTTTTCTACATAGGAGACTGTGGAAATCAGAAAGCAGCTTTAAAGCTTAAGAAAAAGGCCTCTATGCTTCTGTCCCTTGAGCAAGTATCCTCAGACGTGAAGGCGAAGTAAAGACACTACCAGAGACGTCAAAGCTGAGAGACATGGTCACCAGCAGGCTGACACTGTAAGGAACAGTAAAAGAGATCCTCCTAGCACCATGCACGATACAGAAGCCCAGGATCTCAGAAAGGAACAAGAAACACAAGAACATGTAAACACGTCTCCATAAAAGTAAGAAAATGTATTATAGCTAAAATCACAACAGTATGACTCTGAGATTTAAAACACACGTAAAAATCATATATATATAACACTGCTTATCCTAAGTGCATGAGACGTTATCTAAATTGCTGTGAGGTCTTTCCATTGTCATTGAAAGATAAAATAGTAGCTCACTAAAGTCATGATGATGTACAGTCACTACATTGTACGCCTGAAACTAATATAACATTGTATGTCAATTACACTCAAAAGCATTTGGAAAAAGACAAAGAAAAAAGGAAGACAGGAGGAGTTAAGAGTGAATATTGTCACCTCTAAGGTATCCACTAAAATAACAATACAAAGGGGGCACCTGGGTGGCTCAGTCGGTTAAGCCTCTGACTCTTGATTTCAGCTCAGGTCATGATCTCATGGTTTGGGAGATCAAGCCCTGTGTCAGGCTCTGTGCTGACAGCGCAGAACCTGCTTGGGATTCTCTCTCTCCCTGTCTTCCTCTCTCTGCTCCTCCCCACCCCACTAAATGTTTAAAATAGACATTAAACATTTTTAAAAACAAAAGCTGAAAAAAAAACTTTATTGATTACCAACATTAATTAATTACTTGAAGCCTGGAGGTTCAAGTCCTGTAATTTTGTTCTTTTCTCCGCGTTAGTTACAACTTTACTAAGTGCTTGTATTTCCATATGGGTTTTCTAGTCAGCTTGACATTTTCCACAATAAACCTGTTGGAAGTTTGATAGGGATTGTGACGAATCTACAGAATAACTGTGGAGAAGAGACATCTTCATCACGGTGAGTCTGTTACATAAACGAGCAAAAAATGACCTCTGGGTACGGGCCCCTGGGTTGTTTATTTCTTCCCTGCAGGCTGAGACCTGTTAGCTCAAAAACCCTCCGGCACCAAACTCAAAATTTCACACAGCCTATTATTTTTAAAATAGCCCAAGCAAGCCTCTAGGTTGTTTATTTTCTTCGCTGCAGGCTGAGACCTGTTAGCTCAAAAGCCCGCCAGCACCAAACTCAGAAGTTTACACAGCCTATTATTTAAAAAGAGACCCAAATGGCAAAGAAGCCACTTAGAGCCTGTCTGCTTTGCATATGGAATAAAACCTCGCCAGCATCTGTTGGCCATTGAGGACAAGAGTCTCCTGCTTGTCAGACCCCGAGCAACTAGGACCCTTCTGAGCTCTCTGACCCAGAGCTCTCTGACCCAACACATCCCTACTGTGTTGCTGGGTGACATCATCTAGAGGAGTAAGCTGGTCCCTTATCCTCCAGGCTGATGTCCCGCCCCATCTGGATGGTGGTCCTTGCGACATTAAGCCTGAGGATGGCTCCATGAAGCCCTGCCCGGCAGGGCACAGTAAAAAAAACACACTTGCTGTGTGTTATTGCCTGCCACGGTCACTTGCTTTACCTTCCTCAGCTCTGGGAACTCCAGCAGAATGCCCTCCTGCCTGAGCTGGATCTCTCCTCCTACTTAGGATTTCCTTACCTTCTGTCAACAACACATGGTAGTCTTCACAGGACTAGTCTTAAACTACTTTTCTCAGATTTATGCCCAGGCATTTTGTACTTGTGACACAACTGTAAATGGTATTTTTAATTTAATTTCTATTTTTTGTTGCTAGTATATAGAAATACTATTGTTTTTGGTGCATTCATTGTTTTCTAGTCTGCTGCCTTGCTGAATTCACATAGTAGTTCTAGTAACTTTACCTGTAGCTTCCATAAGATTTTCCACACTTTCTAAATGTTAGGTAGATTTCACTTGCAAAGCCATCAGGGTTAGGATTTGGGGGGGGGGCATGGTTTCAAAGACAAATTCGATTTCTTCAAAAGATATAAAGCTGTTCAGAGTACTTTTTCTTCTCAAGTAAATTTCTGAAGTTTATCTTCCAAGAAATGTGCTTATTTTATCTAAGTTGATGAAGTTATAAGCTTAAGGTGTTCATTCTTTCGTTTTCCATGTCTGTAGAACCTGTTATGATGTCAACTTCCTGGTTTCTGATATTGGTCATTTGTTTTTGCATTCTCTCTGTCTCTTTCCTTTTCTCTCCTCCTCCTCATCTGTCTGGGTAGAGGTTGATCAACTTTATTAATCTTTTCAAAGAACCACCTTTGGTTTCATTTGATTTTTTTCTGGATATTTTCCCCCCATTTCATTGATTTTCACTTCCATCTACATTAGTCAGCTAGCTCACATTCAATTTGTTCTTCTACTTTCTTAAGGTGGAAGCTGAGATTATTGATTCGCGACCTTATTTTTTTTCTTCTAATGCTACTTTAGTGGCATCCCACAGATTTTGGCATACTACATTTTTCTTTTCATTCAGACTAAAATACTTTTCAATTTCCCTTTTGACTTCTTTGAACTACCTTAGAATATGCTATTGGGATTTTAAATATGTTAAAAAAATGTCCATCCATCCTTATGTTATTAATTTATTTCTATTGTGGTCAAAGAACATATTTTATGTGACGTTGATCTTATAAAATTTATTGAGACTTGATTTATAGTCAATAATATGGCCTACCTTTTTAAGTTCTCATGTTCAGTTGAGAAGAGTGTGTATTCTGTTGTGTTCTTATTGTTCTATGGAAATTAATTAGGTCTAGTTGGTTTATAGTCTTTCTCCAAAACTATCATGAAAAGAATGTAAAATTGTATATTCCTATGTCCACACTGCTTCTTTAATTTAAAAAACATTTAGAAAGAAAATATGAACCAATTCCCAACTTATTTCGTAATGCAAAATTAACCTTCCTAGCAAAATCTGACAAGAACATTACAAGTAAAGAACATTATAGATCAATATCTTGGGAACAGATGCAAAAATTTTTAATAAAATGTTAACAAACCAAATCTAAGGATCAATTAAATTGGTAACACTTCAGGATCAAGCAGGGTTTATTCAATGAATAGCAGCTTGGTTTCACATTTGAAATCTAATCAGTGTAATTCACCCCATGGACAGATAAGAGAGATGATCTATAAATTAATCTCAATAGACATAGAAAAATAAGTTGATGGGATTTAATATCTAATTATAATTAAAAGCTCTCAGAAAAAAAGGAAGAGAGACAGAGAGAGAGAGAGAGAGAGAGAGAGAGGGAATCCCAAGCAGGTGCCACGCTCAGCATGTAGCCCGATGCATGGCTCAATCCCCCAACCATGAGATCATGACCTGAGCTGAAATCAAGATTTGGTCACTCAACCGACTGAGCCACCCAGGTGCCCCCCAAAATATAAATATTTTAAACATCAGACAATATTTTCAGCAGTATCAAAAAATTCAAAAGCTTAATTTTAACAAAAATTTGCCAGATCTAAACCACAGAATAAAGGATATCTACATACGTGATGGAATAAATCAATAAAGAAAAAGAAAAAAGTGTTTGGCTTCAATACTCAGTAGGGAAATGCAAACTCAAGTCACAGGGTCACAACCCCACACCCCAGAAGGCCACGATCGCAAAGACAAGCGTTGGCAAGGATCTGGCGGACATGAGTCCCACTAATGCCCTTGGAAGTGGGAAATACCCAAGCTCTTTGGAAAACCCCATCTGGCAGTTTCCATTAATAATGATATTAACATTCATTGACCTAGAAATTCTACTCTTAAATATAGATATGAATGTAAGTATATTCTAAAAGACATTTACTGAAATGTTCATGGCAGCTCTTACATATCAGTCAAAAAGTGGAAAAACCTGATATAATTCCCCAACAGGAGAGTGGAAAAAATTAATCCACAATGGAATATTACATAATGAAAAAATATTAACTACTGGTAAGTGAAAAATATGGAAATTTCTCAAATATATTACTTGAGTGAAAAAAATCACATGTATAACATCGCATACTCAACGATTCCATTTATATGAAGCAAAAGCAAAACAAAGCAAACAAAATCAATGCAAGACAAAAACTCAGAGAGAATTGGTGTTTACAGAAGTCAGAATTGCAGTTACCCTCGGGAGTATGGCATTGAAAAAGTGCCAAATTTCTTCATCCTCAAAGTTACAGTGTCCTGTGGAGGTCATTCATGTCTCATGAAAACTTTACAAAATAATTTTTTTTAATTTGGAGATATTTTTTAAAATCCGGAATTGTATAAAAACAACAAAAATTTGTTGAACAAACAGATCTTCAAAGTAAAATACAATTTATAACAATAGCCAATCGGACACTTTTAACACAATGAAGAGGTCACTGCAGGGTGGGCAGAGGCTGACCTCTCTTCCCTAAAAGTGTCAGAAACTCTTTGGGGCGTCTGGGGGGCTCAGTCGGTTAAGCTTTCGACTTTGGCTCAGGTCGTGATCTCACAGTTCGTGGGTTCAAGCCCTGCATCAGGCTCTGTGCTGGCAGTTCAGAGCCTAGGGCCTGCTTTGGATTGTGTCTCCCTCTCTCTCTGCCCCTCTCCTGCTCATGCTCTGTCTCTCAAAAATAAATAAACGTTAAAAAAGAAATTTAAAAAAAGTCTCAGGAACTCTTCAACCAGTGTGCCCATTGGGAAGAAAACATGAACCGTGGTTGTAATTTCACATTTTCTAGTAACCACATTCGGAAACAAAAGAATCAGTAAAATTAATACCAATAATATATTTTTGGCCCAATACATCTAAAATATTACCATTTCCACATACAATCAAAATTTTAAAATGAATAGGGTATCAATTGCTTTCTTCACACTAAGTCTCTGAAGTCTGGCGTGGATTTTACACACAGCACATCTCAGTTTGGACCAGGCGTATTTCAAGGGCCCCATCAACCTTATTGGCTAGTGGGGACCATGCAGCATTACCCAAGAGGGGGAAAGAAGTTCACATCTTAGTTTCATGTTTATTTCTTACTATTTTTCTTTGCTGGGGGTGGGGGTGTTGGAGGAGAGCGGGGGTGGGAAGCACAGAACCCAAGCGTCTTTGTACGTGTGAATCAACAGTGTCTTCTTCCTGATTTCATCACACTTTCCATGAGCTTTGAACCTGTGTCTTCTTCTGGATCTTGTCCACACTCTCAGAAAATCCAGGTAAGTGATGCCTGTGGCATCTACCTTTCATGTCAGCAGGATGACTCTTCCAAGAAAACATGGGATTTCTTTGTCATGAGCCCTTTTAAGGTGCCATGCCAAGTTTTGTCATTTTAATCAAACCTTCTGGAATTGATTGTGGGAAATCTTGTTTCTGGTTCCTAGTTGGCAGGAGTCTGGGATTTTTCTCCACTAAATTGCGGGACCGTACTTCCTCCTCTCCAGCACTGCAGAACTCCACATTCCCTGTGGTTTCTGAAGAATGGGAGCTTCTGAGTTCACATGTGCATTTTTCAGTCATGCAGAGAAGAGAGGTAACTTCTTTCCTCCTGCCCCAGGACTTCTTGCCCCTTAGCCTTATTTGCCCTGTTCTGTTGTGCTCCTTGATGGAAAAGATGAGGAGATACGGCCGCTGGTTGCTACATAGTTCTACCTTCCCTCCTCTCATCTGCTGAAATTAAATCATCATCTGCCACAAACCATGCTTTCACTCCCATTTTCCTCTTATTTTACCCCAGATACAGAGAGAAACTAGGCTTCTCACCTTAATATGTTCCACAAAGCCTTTTATCATGTTGAGAATTAACCTTCCTGGAAGATGGGTTGTAATCCTCTATCCTGGTTCATGGATCCTGATGGCTTCTGTAATCTTTGTTATTTCTTCTGTGAAAGTGGGATCTGAGCAGACGTCTCGAAGTCGGGCCTGCTTCATGTGAAACAAAAATTAAGCAGCCACAAGTCTTTGCTCAATAACATGGAGGATTCAAACTGAACTGGTAAAAATCAAATAGCTTACATTTTTAGAGGCAGAATATTGTGGGTTTCACAGACCTCCCTTTAACTTGTATTATTGTTATTATTATAATTGTTGAAAACACTGTGTTTGGGGCACTTGGGTGGCTCAGTCGGGTAAGCATCTAACTCTTGCTTTCGACTCAGGTCAAGATCTCACGGTTTGTGAAATCGAGCCCCATGTTAGGCTGTACACTACCAAGGCCGTATCCACTTGGGATTCTCTCTCTCCCTGTCTCTCTGCCCCTCTTCCGCTCTCTCTCTCTCTCAAATAAATAAATACACATTAAAAAAATTCCCACTATGTTTGCTAGGACATACCCTCTGATATAGTTCTAACCTATGCCAGAAGACTTGAAAAAATTAAGCCCTCCTACTTGTTGGGAGGAGCTCTGGACAGACAAGGATGGGTCTCTTGACCCAAGTGCTGAAGGAGACCAAATTCTAAGCAGTAAAGCCTTTTAAAAAGACTTCATTTTTTGGGGCGCCTGGGCGGCTCAGTCGGTTGAGCGTCCGACTTCAGCTCAGGTCACGATCTCACGGTTCGTGAGTTCGAGCCCCGCGTCAGGCTCTGGGCCGATGGCTCAGAGCCTGGAGCCTGCTTCCGATTCTGTGTCTCCCTCTCTGTCTGCCACTCCCCCATTCGTGTTCTGTCTCTCTCTGTCTCAAAAATAAATAAACATTTAAAAAAAAAAAAAGACTTCATTTTGAAATCTGAAGCCAAGAAAAAGAAAATGACACGAACGCCATTCTTTTCCGGGTTTTATAAGCACAAAAATTCCATTCTTCACAGAATTTGCTTCATGAGGTTGTTTGTCAAAGTCCGAATACTGACAAGTGAAAATGTCAAGTGTCACAGGACTAAGGAAACAGATCAAACACATACTAGTGTGAATGGGCATAATTTTCTCTGAGCTGTGGCTTCTTCATTACCTTCATTCTGACAGGTGAACCACTCTCTCCCCTTTGAGGTCTGTCACAAGACGACACTGCTTTCTGAGATGCCATTTTTCTTTCCTGTTTTGGGGAAATCGGCCACGCGCTAATACAGTGTCGCCTTGGTCTGTGCCCATTTTTTAAACTAGAAATGCACATTTTTATAACACGTAGGGAGCGGCCACTTCTAGTACCGCAAGCTAATTTTTGTTTTCGACAAGTACAACTTCAGAAAAATCCCCAAGACTTCTATTAGGGGCATTAAAACGTATTTTTTCTAATCCTTTTAATTTTAGATTTGAAAATGCAGCCGATTGCCGATTCTTCTCATTCTTGTCTCCCTCGAACAGTCTGTGAGTGAATGCCCACCAGTCCTGGTATACGATAGTTTCATTTCATTTAATTAACAGAGCCCGGTCTTTGGGGATTCTTCCCATTAAATCTGCATGGTTCTGTAAGTGGAGAAGTAGTTTCCAGAGAGAAGGCCAACATAACCACCCACTGACACTGTTATAGGAATAATTCCACGTTGAGGAGAGGGCCCCAGGGGGATGTTAGAGCTTCTAATTATAAACCGTAAGTCACTTCGACAATTTTTTGCGTCTGAGATGCAATAAGAGGAATAATTAACAGTGAGCGATAATTCTCAGGCTGGTGGCGGCACACAGCAGAGTCTGAATCTTGTACCTCAATAAAATAAAATACTTTGTAGGATATCCCTCGACCTGGCTTATTATTAAAGATCGTTTGCTAAAGATCAGGTCCTGCTAAAAGTGCTCGGGGTCTTACCCACCAGCAGCTGGGAGGTTGTTAGGGCTCAGGCTGTTGAGCTAAGGGAACCCACTGTTAGGAACAGACAGTGACCGTTGGTGGAGGACGGTTGCACAGGTTATTGCAGATCACCCCAGGGGCGACCCCTGTGCTCACGGATGTTTGAAGCAATCACTGCCTGCTCTTTGTGGTGGCTCTAGTGACACTGTGCCCCTCCATGACTTTTCTGCTCTCCTTTGTACTTCGTTACTTTCCGGATTCTGTGTGATAAGTTCGTACTCCTTTTATAAGCAGAAAACAATTAATCTTTTGTATCAAGAGCGCTGGGAGGCACACACAACCCTCTTCACCTCCTTTGAGCTACAATTCCTGCAGATGTCCCTCCCCTGGCATTTTCCAACCTGCCTGCTCTCCAGCCCCCTGGCCCTAGACGCTCAGCCCCACGCCGGTCTCCCTGCCTTCAGCGCTGGCAAAGCAGTCTGTGTAACATCTGGAAAACCCTCCCTTCATTTTGCTTGGAGAACAGAAATTATCAGACTCCTGACCCACCTTCTCTTTGATCTGACCCTGGGTTACCTTCCCAGCCACACCTTGTCTCCCTTGCAGGAACTTTACAACCCAGCACGTTCAACACCTTCCGGTTTGCACCCGTCTGTCTGTCCCAAACTCCTGCCAACTCGGTGGACCTCCTTCCACTCCCCTTTCCTGAGATGCCTCTCATTTGCCTGGTCGTGCTTACCCACCCTGGTCAAAGACTGTCAGCTCAGAACGTGTCCTCCAAGAAACTCTCTTACGCTCCTGCATCCGCCCCCTCCTGACTACAATAATACTTCTCTGCCTTCCCCCAAATGACTTATAGCTGGCACTGCTATTTTATTTCACGCTGATGATCATTTTAAGTGGCAGTCATCCCCACGAAGCTACCTGGATTCCTTCAGGGCAGACAATGTGCCTGTGTTGTTGGCATACTTTTTATCTGGGCTCTTGATATGCGTCTGATGGAAGCTCAAATGTCTGTTGAGTGAACGAATGGATGAATGAATATTATTGATGATTCTGCCAGCAGTTTTATTGGCTTCCCTCTTTCAGCAGCTTTTGGTGGTAAGAATTGAAGGAACTTCTTCAGGTATTTTTAGAATCACAAACCAGAGGAGCAGCACAGAGCTACTGAAGATTGCGCTGGGTGCTAGATACGTACTGTGACATCTTATCATAGGACAGTGTAATCAGTGCTTGGTATCTGCTGATGGGATAATACAATGTTGCCATATGACAACACGGGCGTGACTAAGACCTGCCACCACAGGGAAATGTAACAGCGGGGATGCCCTAATACATTGAAGACTGTAGCAGAGGCTCACAGGGTGACGTTGGAAGCATCACCCTACCATTGCCTTGGTCATGATAGGATGGGCAATATTGCAGGGGAAAAACAATCCAAGGCTCCAGAGTGTGGCACAACTTTGCTCCTGCCGCGGTCGGCCCGGGTCAGGCAGCCTCATCTACCATAATTCAGCCAACTGGCCAACGCCGCTCCTTGTAATTGTGGATTTCGTGACTTCCGGCCATGCAAACAGTGAGAGAGAGAAAAAAGACTGCGGGGCACGGACGAGGCTGTGGTCACCCCTAAAATCGGATTCCGTTAGTTCCAGGGAGATTCTGGTGGCCAGAGCCGATCCCACTTAGCTGAGGCTGAGCTGCCGGGGAGGCTGCGAGCGAGTGTCACCTGTCAGCTCAAGAGGAGGATGTGGGACCTCAGCACCTGCAGGGCAAGAGATGGTGAGCCGGGGGGGAGGGGGGGCATTACAGAGCACAGCCCTGGGGGCTCCACAGTGCTGTGCCCAGGTGGTCACTGTGGCCCAGTGCCCATGCTGGTGGGGGAGAGAAAACTCATTATTAACCTGCCATACCTAACACACAGCTCGATCCCATTCTTCCTTCGGGACACAGGGCCACCTATGCAGGACCCCCCAGGTACCTCTGCAAGCGAATAAGGTATTCTGTTAGGTATTTTTTTTTATTCCCAGTATTTCAAAAAACATCCCTTCTCCTCCACTCTGCTGTAATTAAGTCTGCGAGCAACTGATTTTCCTCTTCTTCTGTGGGGACATGACGATAAGTTAGCATTTGTGTCTTGCCCCAGTAGAAGTTTCCATCAAGAATAGTTGTAGCTTTTAAAAACAATTGTCAGAACGTCTTAAGTACACTTTGAAATGGAATTTCAGATTGAATTTGTTTGAATGCTCTTAAGTTTGATAATATAAAAGTGTTTCCTGTTTGTGTAAATATATCATATAAATAGGCTCCTGGTGCCTTCAAAGCCTTAGGAGTCTGCAAGGTCACCTCATGTGAAGACACAGAAGACAGGGCTCAGCTGGCAAGACTGGGGCGACGAGGCAGCGTGAGGGGAGCAGTGAGGGGCAAAGTTCCTCTGCTCATCCTGAGTCCCTGCCCAGACGGGTCTTTGCGAGGGGCTCGTGCGTGGGCACATCTCTAAGTGTGCATATGCCCCTGTGGCACCTTCGACCTTGTTTGATAATCTGCTCACATCTGTCGCCTCTGGCAGACTGGAAACCCCGGGCAGGGCAGAGAGCAGTCGAAGGGCTGGTAGACGCCCATTAACAGGAAGCAGTGGCTATGGTCATGGAGGCTTGGGCTAGCCCCCAGGTCAGGGGAAAGGCTGCTGTTGGTACCTGTCAGGCATCTTCAAGCTCATTCCACGAGGTCAAGGTGGGACCACCTTTTAACTCTGAGATTTGGAGGTGACTCAGGAAAGGGTGGACTTGATATTTGGGTTGACCAATCCAAGCAGCACGTTCCCCTAGCCAGTTGTGCCAAATGAATGAGGTTCTACTCAAGAAAAGAGCCTCCTTCTAGACTTTTGTGGAACTTTCTAGAAAACAGTCTCTATTTTTCTGCTGGGATGGCAAGAAGAAACAATGACATAAAGTCATCAACTTGTAGCTTCTAGGAGCCCACATGTGGGTCTGAGAACCTAGGGCTAACACACAAAGTGGCCAGGCTCTGAGGGAGGTGTGGGAGGCCCAGATCTGCCCGGGCTGGCACCCGACAATTCAGCTCCTTGACTTCATTTTTTTGTTTGTCTTTGCTTTATTTTTTGTTCTCATCAGAGTAAATCAGGTTGCTATTCCTTGTAACCAAAACAACAAATGAACACTGACTGATTTAACTTATATAATCTTACTTGACGAGAACAACAGACAAATAAGAATCATACATGCATAATCTGAAATATGTCAGAGAACATTTTGTACTTGAAATGAAGAATTCATAACAAGGATTTCATTGTAGAAAGACTGACCACACCTAGTTTTACATAAAATGATAGGCTTCCTTATGTGTCACGGTATTTGATGTATTTTATCATTTTATCAGATGTTGCATTTGAAATGATAGTTAAAATACAACAAATTCCAAGATTGACTACGTTTTCATGTTTCTTCAGTGACATGGGAGGTGAATAAGTCTGGATTTTTTCACTGAACCTCCATAAAGTGAGTATGCCTCCTCTCGTAAGTATATTTCTAAATGTATTATAAACGTAACCCAGCACAAATGCTAGGAATTATCTGAGTGCTATTCTAATGACACCAGGTAATCTTTTGTAACCTCCCATAACATCTCCACCTACATATTGATGGGGAACACATCCAGGATCCTTCTCTGAGCGTATGGGCCCCTAGGACGTCCGTGAGTGGATTTCCGATGGGTTTGTGACTCCAGGGGGATGGTGTGTGTGTGTGTGTGTGTGTGTGTGTGTGTGTGTACATGTGTGTGCACAGGCACTTTTCAATGGAGGCTGTTTATGGAGTTTGACCAGATCCTCAAAAGAAATCTAAATAAAGGAGAAACACCCCTGACATGAACCAAAGGGTCTCCAGTCTTTCACTTTATTCCATGTTTTTTTTCCTATCCTGTGGGTGGACATTTCTAAGCAATCTGCCAATGAATAAAGATTGGCACAAAATTCTGTCATGAAATCAGTATTTGAATAATGTGAAGTGCCTGATAAAGGGAGATTGTAACTTACATCCTGCTTCTTTCTGCCGGTGATAACAGTGTGTGTGATGGAGGGGGAGGGAGAGAGAGAGAGAAAGAGAGAGAACGCGAGCACTGGGTCCATCCTCTGAAAACAGGAAGCAGCTTTGATGCGATGCACCATGTCTCTTACTTATGCCCTCACATGTCTTACTCACAATGTAAGGTGAGATGTTCCTCATGTTTATTTATGACTGGCCTGTGCTTGTGTTTGTAGAGTGGCCACTCTATTGGAGATGCCCCATCAGGCCTCTGTGACAGGATGTTCCTGCATCCCCTAACTGTGCTGGCTGATGCCCAACAGGGCCCACCGTCTCTCCTTCGGCCTCACCCCCAGAGCCAGGGAGCCCCGTCCACCCCCGTGCTCTGCAGCCTATGGGTTCAGGCTCCATAACACCCTGCATCTGGCCAGGGGTACATTTGCTGCGAATTGCCCTTAAACACCTTCCCTGAAACCCTGGAGATGCATCTTATGTTTCATTTCTTTTGCTTATGGAAAGAAGTCTCAACAACACCTACCGTAGGGACTCAGCTCTCATTCATTCCTTAACAAATACTCGCCATATATGAGAAATTCCAATTGTCTACCTCCCCTGAAGATAATTTCTGAGCTCCGGACCCATATCTGAGTGCTGAGTTGACCTCTCCACTGCCGTGTTCCACATACACCTCCAAGCCATCATCTCCTGAGACACAGTCAGACTTTCTGGGTTGGCCCCCGACTCTGCTGTTCACCGGCAGCGTGATCTTGGGCCAATCGCTTATCCATGTTTGACCTCCATTTTCTCTTTTGTAGAATGGAAATGGCAGTGAAGTTGTGGGAAGAAGACACATGTCAAGGACTCGAAACAGTCCTGACTTCAGGTCTTAACTGTTCATGTTGCTCTTTTCTCTTGCCCCACATTGCTCCTTTTCTAGACTTTTCCTCCTCTGCAAATGGCACCCCTAGCTTCTCAGGCTCCACACTCAAAAGCCACCCCTATCTTCTCCCATACTTTACTAAGACCTGCTGGTTATCTCCAGAATACACCTTCTGTACCAAGATTCTTATTGTCTACCCCTCTCTCCTGTCCTGCCCAAATTGCCATGGGCATCCTGGGTAACCCTTTCCATTCTTACCCTTCCCTGATCCATTGTGGTGAATGTTTAAAAGTATACATTACATCTCACCACTCCCACCTGCAAAGAATTCAGCAACTTTATGTGACCCTATTGAGAGCCCCCCATTGTCACCTTCTGTGGCTTCTGGCTCTTTCTTAGTCATGTGCTATGCTACCTCTCCCACCAACCTGTGTGACCCAGGAACCCAGGAGGCGGAACACAATGCTTCCTTTCTCCACCCGGGCATTGGCATGCAGTGGTGTTCAAGAAACACACACCGAGGTAAATACAGATAACTTCTGCTGGCAGATTAATTTTGTCCATCACTTCTCTCTGGAGATTACATCTCTGAGTTGCCGAATCCCAGTGCCTTTCCTTACTGTCTCTCTTCACGGCTTGGTTCTCCTGGCTCTTGGCCCTCGGATGACTTCATCTCAGCCAGAGTCACTGGAAAGCTTTCTTTTTCATACTCCTTCCATCCAAGGTTCCCAGGGCCTATTGTTTTATCTTCCAGAACACATTCAAAATTAGATAAGAATGAAACTCCTTTCATCCACCTCTTCCTAACCATCATTGATCGTTTGTTGTTTCTGCCTTCCACGAATACTGTGCCATTTTCATCTCCTTGTCTTTTGGTACCTGGCAACTTCTGTTTTGTTTGCACAGACATTTGTGTATGTCCGCCTGACCCTAATGACTGCTTTTTTCCACCCATCCAGGCTCGCTCTGCTCAACAGACATGAATTTAGTACCTTCCATCAGGTGTACAACTGATGCTGGAGGTTGGCTAGCTGAAGTTAATGGCACCATACTGGCCCTGAGGGAATCACGATGTCAGTCCATAGAAACGGTCCTCCCTACTCTTCCTACCCCTATTCTCTCTTGGTTCCACTGGGAATCACGATGTCAGCCCATAGAAACGGTCCTCCCTACTCTTCCTACCCATATTCTCTCTTGGTTCCACTGGGAATCACGATGTCAGCCCATAGAAACGGTCCTCCCTACTCTTCCTACCCATATTCTCTCTTGGTTCCACTGGGAATCACGATGTCAGCCCATAGAAACGGTCCTCCCTACTCTTCCTACCCCTATTCTCTCTTGGTTCCACTGGGAATCACGATGTCAGCCCATAGAAACGGTCCTCCCTACTCTTCCTACCCATATTCTCTCTTGGTTCCACTGGGAATCACGATGTCAGCCCATAGAAACGGTCCTCCCTACTCTTCCTACCCATATTCTCTCTTGGTTCCACTGGGAATCACGATGTCAGCCCATAGAAACAGTCCTCCCTACTCTTCCTACCCATATTCTCTCTTGGTTCCACTGGGAATCACGATGTCAGCCCATAGAAACGGTCCTCCCTACTCTTCCTACCCATATTCTCTCTTGGTTCCATTCCAAAGCTTGTGCTCTAGGGTGGATACAGCTCTAGGGTAAGTTTCTTTACTGAAAAGGATCATCTCATACTGTGAGTGCTTGGTTGATACGTGGTCATAAGTTTGTAATTAAGAAATCTAGAAGAGTGTGTGCAATGTCTGAATAATGAAGTTACTAGTTTATAATATATTATAACATCCTATTTTCAAATTAGAAGGCATCAAAATAGATCTGACTTCTCTGGGAAAATAAGGCTCTGTATATCTCTCAGTTAAAGGTAGTCTAGCTTTTAGCCTGAACACACACACACACACACACACACACACACACAAAATGTATCTTGAGCAACTGCTTTTTTTTTCTTCCAGAATTCAGTCCATTTCCTAAAGTATCAGGAGGCTTAAGAGAGGTGGCTGTGATAATAGAAACTTAATTCATTTTAAATTTAAATTTATTTTAGATCTTAAAAGTCATATCCTGTCCACTACTGGCCACAACAAGGGTTATAGATACATTTATCTTCTGGAATTTGCATTAGCGTGAATTATAAAAGAAATCATTGGAATCACATGAATATTTTTTAATCCTGAATTATAGTCAGTCTCTCTTATTT
Source organism: Neofelis nebulosa (assembly GCF_028018385.1). NCBI lineage: Eukaryota > Metazoa > Chordata > Mammalia > Carnivora > Felidae > Neofelis > Neofelis nebulosa. Next base: position 5,499,234 of record NC_080782.1, on the reverse strand, counting down.
CCAATTAATCTTATGTTGCTTAAGATAATAGTATCTCATCTGAGTGGGTCACTTATGAAATGAAGGCTCTGTGAATGTCTAAATATTTGAATTAAAATGTCATTTCTACTGTGTTCATTAATCTTGAGCACGGTAGAAGTGTTCAGTCACTGGACAGGTCTTCCTAGGAACTCAAAGAGCACAAACACTGACTTCGCTAAGGTCCCTGCTGTCAAAATGTGGAGGTGAATGACCTTTAGTTTCCAGCCAAGTGTGTATTTTTTGAAGAACGTGCATACTAATAATTCAGATGAGGCCTAAAGGGTGAGGAAAGCAGAATAATAAGAGAGAAGACAAGTAAATGAAAGGCAAATTATACCTTCCTTCATCCCGAGCTGCTGAGTAAAGTGCCTTGAAGATGGAAGTTAAAGATCGATAGATGACGGGGAAATGGATAGACAGATCAATAAATGGATAGGTAGATGTATGGTGGAGGGACGGCAATGGTATGCAGAGACGATAGATTGGCAAGTAGGTGATGGATGAAAGCAGGCAGGTAGACAGACAGACAGACAATTGTAGGACTCATAGCTCAAAATTTTCTGATCGTACAGCCTAAGGGCTAGCACCTAGGACAAGTACTAATCACTGTGAACATTCAAGCTAGAGAATCGATGCTTTGATATCTTGTTACAGCTTTGATTTAATAATTTTAGAATTGATAGAACTGGGATGACTGTTTCCAAGAAGCGGCCGATTTTGTTTCCCCAAAAAAGTAATTAATGGGGAGCCTGGGTGGCTCAGTCAGTTAAGCCTCTGATTGTGCTCAGCTTGGATCGTGACGTGAAGGTCATGAGTTCAAGCCCCACGTTGGGCTCTGTGCCGGATGTGAAACCTACTTAAAAAAAAGGAATTAATAAGAGACACTTAAATACATACGGGATCTTCATGCTTAAATCTGCAAAGTGCTGATGAAGGAAATCGAAGAAAGCTTAAGGAAATAGAGATCCATTGTGTTCATGGATTGAGACATTCCACATAAGAAAGACTTCAGTTCTCAGATCCCAAAACTGATCTACAGGTTTAATGCAAAAGTGAGCTCCCAGCAGGCAATTTCTGTCCTAGACAGATTTGGGATGTGTGTTCCCTCTGCTGTTCCAGCTTGACTCATACCTGACTCCGTGGATGCCTCACCCACCAAGACCACACCTGGGCACCACCTTCTCCAGGGCTTCTCCTCCTGGAATGGGTATGTGTCATTCTGGAGGTTCCCAGACATCTCAGAGATAGCCCCTTGCTTCCCCCCCCCCCCCACACCCCACCTTGAAACCCGCCTCTGTTTAGTCCTTATACTCACTGGACCTGGCCTGTCAGAGTCACATGGGTTCCAGTCTGGAAGCACCAGTTTGAGCCCTGTCCTGTTGGCTCAAGGTACAACGTTGAATTCTTTCCACAATGCACAAGGATGGCTCATGAACAGAGGATTACAGTGTGAGTTTGTGGGTGAGGGGTTTTGGCAGAAGCCAAGAGTTACCCGGGGGCTGTGTAAGGTTGCGCTGTGACTTACTGAGACGGCAGGACTGGAACTCGCATCTCCTAACTGTCGCTCTGGGGTTGCAGTCTTCCTGCAGTAATGCTGTGTGCTCCCCAAGTCCAGCCAGCCTCAGGCAGGATGGGGGTGCAGTGCAGCCAGAATACGGGGGGCTGGGTAAGAGGGGGGAAGAGGGTCCCCCAGAAAACCCCATCTCGGGCAGAGAGTTGCCTTGGAAACATATCTTTATCCGTTTGGGGAGACATGTAAATCCTACTTTGTTGGGACAAGAGCTGAGGAAGCAGGGATGTACTGAGTGTGCACCGGGGGGCGGGGAGGGGGGCGACCTAACTTCAGATCCGCACTCCAACTTCATACATGCCCAGGCGCGTGCGCCAGGCTACAGGGAGGGGAGCGGCCTGTGAAGCTGTGGCGCGTGCTCATGGGTCCAGAAGATTCTCAGGGGTCAGAAGTGCCCTCGGCGGGTTGATGGGGAGACAGACAGAGGCTGAAGATGTGGTGAATAGTCTCCCAGGGGGTGTCCCTAGTATCACCGAGTCAGGGCAGAAACATTTTAGAGATACTATTTCTTCTTTTTTTTAAGATTTACCAAAGTAATACATTTGTGCATTTCTGGTTTTTAAACGAGGTTGAGTCTCCAAAAAAGAGCTGCCGACATAGAGTGCCGGGTGCCTCGTGTGGCTGAGAGGCTGGCTGGGCAGCGGTCCTGGTGCCCGGGGCCCAGGGAGTGGGGGGAAGCGGGTTGAAAGCCCAGGCGTGAACCCAGCGATGCAGGGGAGCTGTTGGCCCGAGGCAGAGGGATGGCGCGTCCTGTCTGTCCAGATGGGGGATGCTCAGGCCTGCCCTGCCTCTGGGAAATGTCTTCTAAGAGCAAAGAAACCTCCGGACCAGAATTTGCCTCGCTGTGGAGTCCAGATTTACCGTACACATGAGGTGAGGGAAAATCTAATTACAGGGATTAATATAAAAATTGGTCCTAGGCCAGTGATCCTGCTGAGCCATCTGGAAGAATCAAATGGAACGCCAAAAGTAAATGGAGGGTTTCTTTCCCCATTGAGGATTTGTGGATTGACGTGCAGAATCGGTACCATTTCAAAATTTAGAAACACACACGGCAAACACCTCTATGAAAATCCTCTGGAAAATACACCCAGGTGAACACACCAGGGGGACCTGACATGCAAAATACCAAATTGAAACATTTTTAGGTAAACAGGCTTCAAGTCATTAAGAACATGACGGTACGTTATAAAAACCATTAAAAAGACCCAATTTTTTTTAAAAAAGAAAAAACTGTGCTAAAAAAAGTTAACAATAGACACTTATCCAAAGAAGACCTCCAGATGGCAGAAAGACCCATGAAAGGATGCTCAATATCAGTCATCATCAGGGAAATACAAATCAAAACCACGATGAAATATCACATCACACCTGTCAGAATGACTAAAATTAACACCTCAGGAAACAACAGATGTTGGAGAGGATGCAGAGAAAGGGGATCCCTCTGGCACCGTTGGTGGGAATGCACACTGGTGCAGCCGTTCTGGAAAACAATGTGGAGGTTCCTCAAAAATTAAAAATAGAACTACCCTATGACCCAGCAATAGCACTGCTAGGAATTTACCCAAGAGATCCCGGAGTGCTGATGCAGAGGGGCACTTGTACCCCAATGTTTATAGCAGCGCTTTCAACAATAGCCAAATCATGGAAAGAGCCCAAATTTCCATCGACTGATGAATAAAGAAGATATGGTATATATACAATGGAATATTACTCGGCAATCAAAAAGAAGGAAATCTTGCCACCTGCACCAATGTGGATGGAACCAGAGTGTGTTATGCTAAGTGAATTTAGTCAGTCAGAGCAAGACAACTATCATATGATTTCACTCATATGTGAAATTTAAGAAAGAAAACAAACGAGCAAAGAAAAATAAAGAGGGAGAGAGAAACCAAGAAACAGACTCAACTATAGAGAACAAACTGATGGTTATGGGAGGGAGGGAGTGGAGCTGGGGGATGGGGGTATTAGGTGATGGGGATTAAGGCGTGCCCTTGTCATGATGAGCACTGGGTGATGTATGGAATTGTTGAATTATGATATTGTACTCCTGAAACTAATATAACACTGTGTGTTAACAAACTGGAGTAAACAAAGCTAAGAAAATTTTCCTGGTGATTGTCCGAAGTTTAAAATGTAGATGGTCACTTAATCAGAACTTATATGCAATTCATATTATACCTCTTCATATGTCAGAACCTTACAATTGTGTATGCCAAATTCATCCCTCTTATTTGCAGTGTTATTGCCATACAGTCGAATTTTACATAAACAGACTACGAAGCGTTACGATATTTTGTTTTACACAGTTAATTATCATGCAGAGTGATTTAAAAGATTAAGACAATGAGCTTTAAGTTACTTTTATTTATTACATTTTTTTCACTCTCTTTTTCATTTTGTAGACTCAAGCTTCTGGCTGGTATTATATTCCTTTTACCTTGAAGAGAATGCTTTCACATTTCTTTCTTTTTTTTTTTTTAAGATTTTATTTCTAAGTAATCTCTACACCCATTGGGGCTCGCTAGAACTCATGACCTTGAGATTGAGTGTCACGTGTTCTACCAACTGAGCCAGCCAGGTGCCCCAATTTTAACATTTCTTGTAGAGTACATCTGCTGACCATGAATCCCCTCAGTTTTCATTTGTCTGAAAAAGCTTTTATTTATTTTATATTTCTGAGTATTTTATATTTCAGAGTATTAAACGCTGAATTGACAGATTTTCTTTTTTTTTTTCAGAATTTTAAATTTGTCAGTGCATTATGTTTTTACTTGCATGGAGTCTGGTTGGAATTCTACTAAAATTATTACCATTGTTCCCCTTTATTTTTTTAATCTGGCTCACCTCATGATTGTTTTTTTGTCTTTTGTTTTCGACAGTCAGAATAAAATTCGTCTCTGTTTTGTGTTCGTTTGTTTTTGTTTTTAGTATACATTTTGCTTAATGTTTTTGGGTTTCATTGATCTGGGGTTGGGGATTTGCAAATCCTTTTGGAAAATGCTGTCATTATTTCATAGAATTTTGTGGTGCACTTTTTTCTCTTCTTTGGGGATTCCAACAACACATATGCTCAACTATTTAATATATTTTTAAATTTTCTTTTTAAGTACGTTGATTTTTTTTTGAGAGAGACAGAGAGAGCAAGTGGGGGAGGGACAGAGAGAGCGAGAGCGCGCGCGCGCGAGAATTCCAAGCAGGCTCTGTGCTGTCAGTGCAGAGCCCGACACAGGGCTACATCTCACAAACCGTGAGATCATGATCCGGGCCAAGCTCAAGAGCCAGACGCTGAAGTGACTGAGCCACCCAGGCGCCCCTATTTGGTATTTTTTCCCGGGTGTCGGAATATCTTTTTATCCTGCAGTCTCTCCTTTGCATTTCCGCCAGGTGACTCTGCGCGGTACATTGTCAAGGACTCTGCTCCTTTCCTCAGCTACACGATGAGCCCACGAGAGCACCCTGCATGTCCACTACCGAATTTTTCATTTCTAACATTTCTATCTGACTTTTTCCTACAGTTTCCATCTCTCTGCGGATACTGCTTTCGTGTCCTACACCTTTTCCATCAGAGACTCCAACATCGACCTGCTGCGAATTGTTATCGTAGGTTCCCCGTCAGGCACAACATGTGTATCACAGCTGAGTTTTGTTTATTGTTTTGTTTCTTGAGAACGTGTTGCTCTCTCCTCTCTCCCTCTCTCCCTCTCTCTCTCTCTCTCTCCCTCTCTCCCTCCCTCTCTGTTGTTTATACCTTGTAGATTTTGGTGGAAGATTCCCACAGTAGAAACGAGGAAATGGTTTTAGGCTCCGACATGGGCACGTCTTTCCCTTTGCTCCTTCTTTCTGGTGCGGTTTTGGGTTAATCTAGTCAAAAGGTCAGGAAACATTCTATGTAAAGGGCCAAGTGACAAGTATATTAAGACTCATGAGCCACAAGTTCTCTGCAACTCTGCCATTGTGGCTTGAACGCAGCCCCCAAGGATAAGGAAACAAGTGGGTGTGGCTGTGTCCCCAGAAGTTTCTTTCACCAAGTGGGCAGTGGGCTGGACCTGGCTTGTGCGCCATGGCTCAGTGACCCGGGTCTCAGGTTGTTTGACCCTTGGTTTTCTTAGGAGTTGAGCAGGGTTTGAGGTCGTTATGATCATGACCTTCAGGGAACCGCAGGCTTCAAATTCTTGTAGCAATACCTTGTGTTTTGGATGGGGAGCTGGTTTTCTAGAGGTTTCTCCTCATGTCTGACCCATATTCAGCTTTCACTCTTCCTTTTCTCTGGCAGAATCTCTTGGATCTTTCTCCGCAATATTTCATAAGTACTTTTTTTAATGTTTATTTTTGAGAGAGAGGGAGAGAGAGAGCAGGGGAGGGGCAGAGAGAGAGAGAGGGAGACACAGAATCCGAAGCAGGCTCCGGGCTCCGAGCTGTCGGCACAGAGCCCAACGTGGGGCTGGAACTCTAAACGGTGAGATTATGACCTGAGCCAAAGTTGGACACTTAGCCGACTGAGCCGCCCAGGTGCCCCTTTCATGAGTACTTCTAACTGATGCTTGAGACCTGAAGGGGGTGGATGGAGTTTCTGATGAGCTTTCTGGGGACTCCTCAGTTCTCCCCTAGCAGCTGGTAAGGGTGTGTGATTAAAAAAACCCCTCCTACCTCAATCATCTGCTTCCCTCAGGGGCTGCCTGCACTGGGCCTTCACCAATTTATGGAAAATTCTAGCAGAATTCTGCTTACCAGGGTCCAGCTGCTTCTGCCCCATATCAACAAATAGCAGAGTCTCATCTCTTCCCCTAGGCACTGGTCTTTCTGCAAATTTGGGGTTATTTGCCTGCTCTGTGACCTTCGCTCTCTGACGGGTACAACTCAACGTGGAGTTTACATTGTAAAAATATGAGTGACATTTTTTTCCAGCTTTTTACATCTCCAGGTAGGAATCAGAACTCTCACATTTTTCGTGTCATAGTTACAATTAGATCTTTTTTTCCGTCTAGAATTTGTTTTTGTCATGATTGTGTGAGACAGAGATCTGATTTTATTGTTTTTCTCCCTATGGCTACCTTTAAAGAAGCTATTTATTTAAATTCAAGTTAGTTAATATACTGTGTAGTATTGGTTTCAAGAATAGAACCCAGTGATTCATCTCTTACATACGACACCCAGTGCTCACCCCAACAAGTGCCCTCCTTAATGTCCATCCCCCATCTAGCCCATCCCCCCACCCACCTCCCCCCCACCAGCAACCCTCAGTTTGTTCTCTGTCTTTAAGAGTGTTTTATGGTTTTCCTTCCTCTCTGTTTTTATCTTATCTCTGTTATCTTATTTTTCCTTCCCTTCCCCTATGTTCATTTGTTGTGTATCTTAAATCCCATATATGAGTGAAATCATATATTTATCTTTCTCTGACTGACTTATATCGTTTAGCACAATGCCCTCCAGTCCCATCCACCTTGTTGCAAATGGCAAGATTTTGTTCTTTTTGATCGCTGAGTAATATTCCATCGTCTACATACACCACATCTTCTTGATCCATTCATCAGTCGGTGGACATTTGGATTCTTTCCAAAATTTGGTTATTTTTAATAGTGTTACTATAAACTGGGGTGCATGTGCCACATTGAATCAGCATATTTGTATCCTCTGGATAAATACCTAGTAGTGCAATTGCTGGGTCATAAGGTAGTTCTATTTTTAATTTTTTTAGGGAAACTCCATACTGTTTTCCAGAGTGGCCGCACGAGTTTGCTTTCCCAGCAGCAGTGCAAAAACGGTTCCCCTTTCCCTAAATCCTCGCCAATGTCTGTTGTTTCCAGAGAATTTTTTAAAGAGGTTTATATAATCAGAAATAGAAATCAAAATGGAATCAAAATGGAAATAATCCAGAAGACAGGAAAAGATGAATAAGGGCACAAAGAAAAGATGAACTGTGTAGAAAACTACTAACAACATGGTGTGTTTAAATCCAAAATACCAATCCTTACATTCATGTGCATGGTCTAAACACACAAAGTGAAAATACTGTGAGATTGGGTAAAAATCAGACCCATCTATGTGCTGTATACAAGAAACTAACTGTAAATATAAAGCTAGAGAAAAAGTAACCGTATAGGAAAAGATGTGCCATACAAACAAAAAGCTGGAGTAGCTATATTTATTTAATACAAAGTAAATTTCCAAACAAAGACTATTATTGGGGTTAAAGAGGACATTACACTATGGTAAAGGGATTGATTCCCTAAGAAGAGGATGACAACAATAAATGTGTATGCACCTAACAAAAGGATTTCAAAATATATGAAACAAAACTGATAGAACTGGAGAAATAGATCTATAATTAGAGCTGAGGTCGTTAATACTCCCCTCTCTGTACTGAAGAGAAAAAACCGGCACTAAATCAGTGAAGATACAGGAGACCCAAACGAACGACTTCGCTAAATTGATGTTTCTTCACACAACAGCTGAAGAAATTTTATGTTTTTAAGTGCACATGGATCATTTATCAAGATAACTGCACTCTGGGCCGTGAGTAAGTTTTAACAAATTTAAAAGAACAAAAGCACACGAAGTGTTTTCTTAAGTAAAAAAAAAAAAAAAAAAGAAAAGAAAAAAGAAAAGAAATTAATAACAGAAAGCTATCTGGAGAATCTGTAAATATTTGGAAATTAAATAGCACACCTCATAAACCATGAATCAAAGAGGAAATGCAGAGTAAAAATATTTCAAACGTAATAAAAATTATGAACACATCATATCTCAAAATTTGTAGGATGCAGCTAAAGCAGGGCTTACAGGGCGATTGATAGTAAAAACTACTCATATTAGAAAGGAAGGAAGGTCCCAAATCTTAAGCTTCCACCTTAAGAAACCAGGAAAAAAAGAGAAAATCAAATACTTCACACCAGTTAGTAATTTGGTTTCTGACCAAATTGGTGATCATTTCTGAAACAAACAAATCAAATCAAATCAAAGGAAGCTCTCTAAAAACAAAACTGACCATTGCTCTTCAAGAGTATCGAACTCATATTGTTGAATCAATGTTGTACACCTAAAACTAATATAATATTTATTGTATGTTAATTATACTTCAAAAAAAAGTATCCAGTTGATGAAAGACAAGATTATAGAGGACTTGTGTATATAATCGCAAGTATTATCATAGATATAAATGCAGGCCTATATATATATGTTCATATATAATATATATTACTCATAGACTATATGATAAAAATATGCGGAGATGATATATGTCAACCTCTAGAGAGAAATACATGTCGTTTGGAAGCACAGGATTATTAATGGATCTTTATCAATTTATTTCTTCTAGGAAAACTCATAGGGCTCTACCAGTAACGTTGTAAACTTTAAGACCTTGCAAACTTTAAGACCTATGAAACCTGAGTGCTTGGGTGTGTAGGTGCCTTTTATGTTTCATAGTTGAAACAGTTCACAATTTAAAAATAAAAGTCAAAGATCCCCCGCAACAGCGTGGTGGCTAGCTTGCCAGAAGATCCGCTGGAGGGGGCGTGGCCATCCAGCCGGTGACTTCCGGAACCAGGCCGTGGGGAGCTCTGCTTTCATTTTGGTGCGCTGCGGCAGTTTTGAGGGTGTTCCAACTCTGGTTTTCAAAATTAGGTTTGCTTTTTTTTTTTTTTTTAAGTCTCTGTTTTGTGCAAGTGAACACCAGCATATGCATGAGAAGGAAATGTCTGGTCCCAGCCAAATAAAGAGAGAGAACTCAAATCTGAGAGTTAAAAAAGATTGTTCCTAATTAAATTATCCTACTTTTTAGATGGGGGCTAGGGCCAGTTCCCTCGTGGAAGCCAACAATGAAGAGACCGTGGCTTCTGTCTCCCGGTGTTGGTCTTCTTGCTATGCTGGACCCGTGTGTATTTGGATGGTCAATTACAGAGGGGACATGGCCAGATATCATCCTTCCCAGTGATACATTAGCGTGTCCTGAAGCTTAGAACACATGCAGGTAAGACAACAAAATGACACCCCGGACATCTTTTGTCCTTTCCCTAAGAAGATTGCACTTAGACAAGAAAGCCACTTGTCAATATTTTAATACGAACTTATCCCTCTGATATCTGCATTTCCACTGAAATAGTCTAAACATTTTTTTGGTACCAGACTCCTACAGTCATGTTAAAAATTCCAGCATTATAACTCAAATTGAACTACCAGCTGAGCTCTATTTATATAGAAATTCTATAATTAGAGGAAACAATGACACCCAGTCTCAGTAGCATGTGCAGCTGTAAAATAGAAGAAGCCAGGATGTGTTCATGGATATAAAGCTCATTCCCACAGAGTATTGCACTTCAGCGAGCTCTCTCCTAATTGCTCACCAGTGGACCTACCACGACCCGGCCAAGGGACACTTTGCTCTCCTTTGCATCCTTGACACACCTCCTGTCACTTGATGTCTGCTCCCGTCCAGGAGAATGAGCAAAGTGACTTCCTTGAGGGGGTTTCGACGTATGAAGAGCAGATTATGTCACAAATGCTCTCATTGTCCAGCTCAGCGTAGACCAGGTTATAGATCTTACTTCTTCCGTATGACGAAGGACGAGTTTAGTCATTAAATTCCAAGGATGCCTCTCTGATACATGGTCTCCTGGCCACTAACTGAGTGCTCTCCATAGGCCCAAGGTTCTGCCAGGTGCTGAGGATGTACGGGCATGACACGCCCTGCCTGTGACAGCTCTCAGCTCACGAGAGATCACAGACAAGTCAGCCAGGGGGTGTCAGCTGCGGGGAGAGAAGAGCGGCCGCCGGAGCAAGAGGGAAGGTTTCCACCTCAGTCAGCAGGGATGGGGATGCCATCTGGAGCAGGTCTCTGAGGTCGTGGAGGAAACAAGTGATGGTGAGGAAGGGGCACGAAAACGCTTCGGGCTAAGGAAATGGCCAGAGCACAGAAGGATAAGGCAGAACGTGTGCCCACAGGTCTTTAGGACCAGAATGGTGGATCTGGGCTGCAGAAGAGACCTGCATGAGGGCCCACAGACAGCGTCACATCCTGCAGGACACAAGGGTCATGACGTTAGAGAGCGTTGTAGTCCTAGTTGTGGCAGGGGTACTGCCAGAGAGAGATTCGACTTTTATAGTCATCTGCCTTCATCTCTTTGGGTTTGTCAGCCTCACGTTACAATGCCACACTCCTCTCCCTGAGATGCATCATACATAAAGTGTAGGGAACAGCGGCAAACAAAGTTCACCAATTTGTGGGCTCCAGGGCTCCCTTGGGGTCTTTCCAAGACTCCATGGCATTCACAGAGCCCAGCGGCCTTGCCTTGGTCCTTTCTTGTGGGCGTCACAACTTGAAAGGCTCACTGCTGTACTAGCATCACTTTCTCTTGCAGAGATGTTATTTGAAGAGAGAATATTTAACTCCTTGAATACAGAGGGATCCTTTCCCAAGAGCTTTAGATACCTCTTCCTTCTGGGCAAAAATGGACAAGTTAAAAACAGGAAACCGGTAGGCTTTATAGACAGATTCAAGAGCTTATCAGTTACAGAACAAAAAGGAACACCACAATGTCCTCTCATATCTGATTAGACAATGAAACATATCCACACATCAGCTTAGGGAGGAAACAGGGCATGGGGGATATTATGTGTTCAGGCAAATCACGTGACCACTAATGACATCCCCAGCACCTGTTCCAACCCCTTGCCATTGCCCATGGCCACACCCACCCCTCTGAAGCTTGCTCCCGATTGAACAAAATCGGCGGGCACAGTCCCATCCTCACGCAAAGAAAAAAAATGGAAAGAAGTTCAGAATATTTTTGGATGAGTTAGAGGAAGGGGAACATGACGCTAGTTGACAATAGTGCTGGGACTTAGGTCTGGGAGTTGGGATGAGGCCCCTTCCCGACGCCCTGCCATTAGTCAGTGTTACCACGATTCCTCTAAAGACTCTCCATGAACCTATGATGGGTCTTTAGGTGATGCGATGGGCTGAATTGTGTCCCCCCCCCAAAGTCATATATTGGCATCCTAACCCTCAGTATGACTGTATTTGGAGGCAGGGTCTTTAAAGAGATAATTACGGTCAACTGAAGTCAGAAAGGTGGAGTCTCAATCCGGTAGGACTCGTGGCCTTATAAGAAGGGGAAGAGGCACCAGGGATGCTCCTGCACAGAGAAAAGGCATAGTGAGAAAGCGGCCATCTGCAAGCCAAGGAGAGAGGACTCTGGAGAAACTGACCCTTCTGGCAGCCTGAGTCTGCACTTCCAGCCTGCAGACGATGGGACATAAATTTCAGTCTGTGGTACGTTGTGCTAACAGCCCGAGCAGACCATTATCTGTGCTACATTCCAAACACCAGAAGCTTAGGGTGAAAGGATGTCATGTGGGATGATCCTTCCTCCTCCTTCCCCAGGCTGAGACTAAAAAGAGGGAGGGAAGACAGGGAAGGGGTGTTCTCCTGGGCTCGCTGCTTCTCTGGGAAACCCAGACTGCCACTGAGGCCATCTTTATGCCAGCATCTGCCTGCTTGCCCTCCTGTGGCATGGTGTGATTTGTTTCCAGAGATGACAAGAGGCCCCGCTCTACACTTCCCTGATGTGGGACATTGACTGGCCTTCTTCCGGTGACCCCTGGTTCTGGTTTCACTGGCCTCCTACAAATGGTCCTCTTGCTGGAGTACCGGAAAGACAGTCTAAGGCGGTCCGTTTCCCCCCAGGTCCACCTGACCCAAGGGAAACCCAATCACGCCTGTGTCAGCCAAGAGTCGGGGGTGCCGTCTGGTCCACCACCACTGAACTGCAGACCAAGAGGAGACGAAACATCAGCCTTCCATCTCTCAACCCACTCCCAGTCTTTACAACGTTCGTCTGCTGGTACCCCCGTTGCCAGCCTTAAAGAGGCATGGCTCCGGGATAGGATCATAAACCCTAGTCTGCTCCACTAGCCCCATGAGTCTTGTTTGACTCAGGGATTCTGTCTTCTCCCCATCACATCACCTCCTCCATGGGATAAGACAACAGTCCTCGGTGGTAGGGATGGGTCTATAGCTTCCTGGCAAGGCTTCCCAGAATTGTCTGGTTCCTTTCCACTGTGACCACTTACCTTACGTCTTATATTTCTTGATGAAAAGAAATCAGTGAATCCAGCTGAAAACTTTAGTTTGGAGAAATAATACCAAAGTCTATCTGAAATATGTTTTTCTCTATGCAGGATATCCAAAGTGAATCTCCTACTGGAAAGTGCAAAAGGGAACAGGTTGAAAACATATACTCTTAATAAATGAGCTCATGGGAATTCTATGATGAATACAATTGTTAGAGAAAGAATGAGAAGAAACAGGAGGACAAAAGGCCAAAATGACTCTTCTGGGTGATCACCATGCAGAGGCGATGCCAGAGGTGCTGGTGGAGGGGCTCTGAACAGCGGTCAGAGGGGTGGGAATTGTGTGGTGTCGTAGAGAAGAAGGGTAAAGGTGGGGCTCCCCGGAAAAAAGGAGAACACGTGTGGAGTCAGAAAGAAAGCCTGACAAAGGCTAGAGGAGATTGCGGTGATGGTGGTGGTGGTGGTCATGATGCTGAGGTGATGGTGAGGGTTGTGATGATGTTGGTGATGAGGGTGAAGGTGGTGGTGATGATGGCACCATGAGCATAAGGATGACGCTGAGGATGAGGATGTTGACAATAACAGAGCTAACATTTCAAGAGCAGATACTCTGAGTCGAGGTGTGAGTTCGACGTTTCTTGATCACTGGATCCTCACGAACATTTTATAAGGTAAGTACTGTTTTCTCATCCCATTATACAGATGAAGAGAGTGACATGAGCTCCACACCTGGGTTTTACAGGTGCTACTTTGTGGAGTCTTCTCTTTTCTCATGTCAGTAATCTTCAGCGGTAACTTGTGATCGTCCTCTCAGTGTGTCTATAAATGGCCCCCGGAGCCAATCAAGACTTTGAAGCCATGATCTGAAGAAAGAGAAGAGTAATCCGTTATCCCCAAAGTACTAAAGAACACAGGCTCCTAGATGTGATGTGTTTTTGAAGCTGAGAATACCTCCAGTAGTACCGTTGAAAACGCCTTTGCTTCCAGAAAGGTAACTACATTTGCCTTACCACCTCACGCATCCTTTGTTGTTACAGCTGCAGAAGAAATGATGGCACCAACCTGGGTTTGTCATGTGCTCAGCCTGGGAGTGTGGGTAACTTGAAGTCACACAGCTGGTCTCTGGTGGGGCAGGATTTGAACACAAGGACTCTGGGGCCAGAGTGGATAAGAGCTTTATGGTACAGCTACATCTCATGACAGCCAATTTCGGTATCCCATCAGAAATCATCAAGGTGTTGGAGAGGCTTGAAACAGGCTTTAGTGGACCCCAGTGAGCGTCTTAGTTTCTTCTCATTTGAATTCACATTGGTGGTTTTCTCGGAAGAAATGCTCATGTGCAAAACCACATGGAAATGAGTGAGGTTTCTAACCTTTTGGGGAAGGAGGGTGTGGAAGGTGTTACTGAGATGTCACTGCAGCCAAACAGATGAAAGCATAGATTAGAGAGGATGGTGCGAAGAAAAGATCAAAACATAAGCGTATTCGATAGCAGAAGTTAAACGAGCTTAGAATTATAAGCTTCTTAAGCTTCTTAAGAAACAACTTTACCGAGTTCTAATTTACATACAAAAACTGCACCTATTTAAAATATGCAATTTGATGAGTTTGGGCAAATGCATACACCTGTGATAGCATCACCACAACCAAGGTAATAAACATGTATCGCCTCCAAAAGTTTCCTTGTGTCCCTTTGTGGTGTGTGTGTGTGTGTGTGTGTGTGAAGAACAGTTCACATGGGAACTATCCTGTTAAAAATTTTTAAGGGCACCACAGAAGCATTGCTAACTATAGGCATTGTATTGTGCAGTGAATATCTAGAATATTAAGCAAGTTAATGAACTTGAATTATGGGCTAGGAGAGTGGTTCTGTGTATATTCAGTGTCATTGCTGTGGGTAATTGAATTGTGTCGATGCTGGCACACGTTTGGCAGACATCTGTCCCTTAGAACAAGTCACTAGGTAATTTCCCTATTGTTTCCGCCAAAGGAAAAAAGTTAATAAATGTGTGCTGTTTTGGGCTACTAAGCGTGTGCTTGTACAGCAATAGAAGACCAGTGCATTGGTGAACTGGACAATGGTTTATCTACTACACCTCATTTTAGTCTCTGCTCTTAAATAACTCTTTAGGACTTGGGTCTTTGTATGTCTCCATTAGCCCTGGAGCAAATTTAAGAAAAATCGGTGTTTCCAAAGTCATCAGCTTGCAAATATGGCAAGGGTCTTGGTCTCCTGAATCATGTGCCCAGAGACCCCTTTCAAAGGCTCACTCACCCGTACGACAGATTTACTTCCCATGGGCCCCCTATCCCGTGGACAGGCCCCAAATGGAAACTCGGGTGGCGATCTCTTCATTCTGGCTGGCTAATGAGTGGAGTTGGATTATAAATTCTTTGAAGCCAATCAAATTCTAAGTCTTAGGATAGAATAATCCACTCCATCTGATGGCAGACACGATGACTCATTTGTCTTATGCCTTGTGTCGCACGGTGCCTAGACCGGAATAAGAGCCAAACAAAGCCTTTTGAATGAATCCGTTTAATGAGCTGTGGACAAGGGAAGCCTTCTGGGAACTCAGCGTGCCTGCTGCTTTCATAATCTAACATTTATTTTCATACTTCCCACAATTACGTGTCTTCCTCTGATAATACGTGAAGCCTTTCTTGACATTTCCCCTGTCTGCTAACATTATAAAAGTTCCTGCTTATCTTATTAAATTCAGTATACAGTGTTTTAATGACTAGCTTATAAGCCATGACTATGAATCTTGGAGGGAGTATTCTAGATCTTTTTCATCTTTGTTTTTCCAACAAATATCAGAATTTCCATCCTAGAGCAGTGCTCAAGAAATATTTTAATATGGTATTAAGTCTCTCTTGATGGTGCTGCATGGATCTGTATTATGACTACACAAAAATCGTCATTAAATAAGCCAAACGGTTTCTGAAAATTTTTATATCCAAGTGTATCTGTTAAAAATTGGAGCCACCAAGTGACAATGAAAGCAGGAAACCTGGCCCGCTCACCCGCAGCTGGGAGAGCCTTCTGAGACAATGATACCATCTAGAAGGATTCTCTAAAAATCCCACCTACAGATCTGATATTGGTATGGAGGGAGGAGCTCACTCATGAAGGTCGAACCCTAATGTGGCTTCTGCAACTAACTAGCTGTATGTCCTTGTGAGACTCACCACTTAATCCTTCAGAACATCAGTTTTCTCAAGTATAAGCTGAGAAGGTGGGAGTCAATATCGCTGGGATCCCTTGATTCTTAAGATTCTAGGACTCTGATATTTAATACTTCTTATTAAGAGTTTTATTTATTTTATTTTTTAAATATATGAAATTTATTGTCAAATTGGTTTCCATACAACACCCAGTGCTCATCCCAACAGGTGCCCTCCTCAATACCCATCACCCACCCTCCCTTCCCTCCCACCCCCCATCAGCCCTCAGTTCTCAGTTTTTAAGAGTCTCTTATGCTTTGGCTCTCTCCCACTCTAACCTTCTTATTAAGAGTTTTAAACATTTTATAAAGATAGTGACACATACTGAATTTGCTTAGTTATTGAAATAGTGGTTTAGCCGCTGAATTTTTTCCAGAATTTTATTTTTAAGGAGTAGATCTTGTAGTAAAACCCAGGAACGACAAACTTTTGATCTTTTGTTCCTGGAACACAGTTTGAACACGACGTATTTTTTGAAAGTGATGGTAGCATCTAGGAGATCACAGGGCTTGAATTGTCTCAAAAACCTCCCTGCAGATTTGTAACCTGACAACGGCATCCGCACTCCGTGGAAACCTGTCCAACAAGGCAGCTGGACTGCAGAAATCGTGAAAACACGTTGTGTGCCATCAAAAACGACACTGGGCCACTGCACCTTAATAATAATGAAAATGTCAAATTGAATACGTCTTAAGTTTCGCAAAAACAAAAAATCAATAAGCATTTTGGTAAGTGTTTATAAAATACACCTGCTTTGAACGTGTTTGGGAAATTTCAAGGAAAGTTAAAGTCTTATCCTTCGAAAACACTTGTAGAAATTTACAGTGTTACAGTGGTTTGCACAGCGTCTTCCCCAAGATTCATTCCTAGCCGGGACCTCAGGATGTGATCTTATTTGGACATGAGGTCTTTGAAGAGGTAATTCGTGAAATTAAGGTGAGGTTCTGCCGCACTGGTTGGGGTCCCAAATCTGACGGCTGGTGGCCTTCTAAAAAGATGGGGAAGACAATAGATAGACACAGAGAAGGTCGGTGGAGGCGGAGGCAGGGGTGGGTTGGAGGGACGCAGCCACAGGTCGGGTGAGGCCAGAAGCTCAAAGAGCAAGGAGGGATTCTTCCCTGGGGTCTTCAGGGAGAGCATGGCTCTGTGAACACCTTGCCTTTGGACTTACAGCATCAACACCGAGAGAGAATCAGTTTGTGTTGTTCCGAGCCACCAGGATGGTGGCAATTTGTTACAGCAGCCCCAGCAGCCGATCTGGACATGGGAATAGAAACTGGGGAAGGGAGGTTACGGGCACCCGAGTCCTCCCGCGACCGTGCACTTTGCGTATGTTATCCCACTGAGTTCTTACGGTTCCCTAGGAGGTCACTATTATTACGTCCATCTCACAAAATGAGTAACTGAGTCCCAGAGAAGCTGAGAGATTTGTTCATGATCATACAGCTGGGCAGCAGTGGATGAGGTTGGAAATCAGACCAAGAAAAAGCTCCCGTTTTTCCTACTATTGCCACGAAGGGGAGCAGAGGGCCCAGTCCAATACCTAAAGCCAGGGAGAGTGGAGGGAGGCGATTCAGCTTTCCCAGGAGGGACGGACAGGCAGTCACTCGAGGGAGGAGGTGGTGGTTGATTGACACAGCGGTCATTCATGCCGGGCTGGAGCCCCGGGCTCTAAAGCTCGTTGCCTTAGACATAAGAGTTGCAGGGGACCCTGGAGGCAGCCGGAGTCCCAAACGCGATCTCTGGGGGGTGGTCAGTCTGTGCGAGGTGGGTGCACGTAGAAAATGGAACCGTATGCTGACATGTTGACAGAGGCCGAGGAGCTCTGTTTAGAAAATGCTCCTGTTTAGATCTGCACCGCGCTTCCGGGGATCACCACTCCGGTGACCCGGCTCTGGAAGAGCACGGGCTGAACACAATTTCCTTCCAGCTTCGCAGTGTGATACGGAGGGCAAGTGACACAGACACAAGCCCCTCGTTTACTACCACTCTCCCTGTCCGGCAGAAAAATTCGAGGGGCGCCTCTGCACCCTCCGAGTTCAAATGGGCCAGGTCTGTGACTCCATCGTGCATTTCCTGGGTTTCCTGGAAACTGACGCCTGTGTGTCACAATCACATGTGCATGGTCCTGGGCTGCCCCTTTCAATGCATGGCTCGCTTTTTTTCTTTTAGTTTTTTTTTAATCTTTATTTATTTTTGAGAGAGAGAGAGAGAGACAGAGTGCAAGCACAGGAGGGACAGAGAGAGAGGGTGACACAGAATCCGAAGCAGGCTCTGGGCTCTGAGCTGTCAGCACAGAGCCCGACACGGGGCTCAAACTCACAAGCCGTGAGATCACAACCAAAGCTGGAGGCCCAACTGACTGAGCCACCCAGGCTCTCCAGTGCACGGCTCATTTTATACCACAGACAGCCACTCAAAACTTTGCCAGGGAAATGTGTATCTAAATATGGAAAAAATTTCCCTCCCATGTGATTGCCTAACGCAATCAGAGTACTAGAAAACTAGGATGAAATATGATTATCTTTCCAAATGGTAAATCTTGGGCCCATTATCGAAAAGGAAAGTGGGGGGCACCTGGGTGGTTCAGTCGGTTAAGCGTCTGACTTGGCTCAGGTCATGATCTCGTGATGGGTGAGTTTGAGCCCCAGGTCGGGCTCTGCGCTGACAGCTCGGAGCCTGGAGCCTTCGGATTCTGTGTCTCCCTCTCTCTCTGCCCCTCCCCACTCGTGCTCCGTCTCTCAAAAATAAATAAACATTAAATTAAAAAAAAAAAAACTAAAGAAAAGGAAAGGGGAATTTTATGGTCTTGATTGCGTTTAGTAAGTGGTAGCCAACCTGCCAAGATAAGTTATTCCTCCAGCTCCACAGATCGGGTGGCCCTGGGGCTGCCTTTTTTCCCCAGTCCCTTGCATCTGTGTTTCATTTCTTGTGATTTCCGAACACCATGGTCAAGTTTCTGAATCTCTGCAGTGTCTGGAATTGAGCAGTGTTAATTAACTCTGCCCACTCAACCTTACTGAAAACATCGACTGTAGCTGGGCAGAGACAACAGTGACCGGGGCGTATGTCCTGCGGATGGACCTATGCCCTGTCACCAGAGGCCAAGTCACATTCTCTTGTCATAACTATAACTTCTATTAAAAATGGAAACTTTGTACTTGATTTCCAGACGATTTCTGTGTAAAATTCAGTAAAGCCTAAGTGCTGATTTTGGAAAGTGGATGTATTCACAACTTCTAAAATCAATGAAAGCCAACTATGGTTCCCAGCGGGGGGGGGGGGGGGGGGGAGAAGAGGGGGGAACAAAACTTGTCTTGAATGTTCTGGAGGGAAGGGTTAATAAAACGTCCTTTGAAAAGGTGATGACTTGCCCAGCTTCCCTCTGCTGGGGGAGCAGTTCTGAAATTTCAGCCACTTCACTCACCACTTGTTAAATGTGCCCCCCACCCCAACCCAAGTGGCTGATAATGGCCTTAATTATAGTGCACTTCGGCTCCAAAGTGGGGAGAGAAGACAGAACCACAGCTTGGTTCCAGCTTACTGGTCAAAGCTAATTTCAAGTGATTTATTTTGCTTCAGAAATGGCAGTTCCATGCAGAGAGTGAAGATCAAATAACTTAGTGTTTGTCAGGAAAAGGACACTTAGTCCCAGAAATCCCATCTGGAACAGGAAGCCGGGCAGGCTCCTGGGAGGTCTGTCAGCCACGGTCAGACCCGCCCCCCCCCACCCAGGTCTGAGGCCCAGGGAGCAAAGAGCCAACGAGGTGGGCAGGACCCCCGCTTACAGGAACAGGGCTCCTTAATAAGTAACTCGGATCTAAAAATAGGGCTGGGGAGAGGGACCTGGCTTTGGCCGTTTTGTTTTTCATTCCCCCTTTTCCCTCCCTGCTGTCTTTCAGGCATTTACTCCAATAAATCTCGCTGTTTTGCCCTAAAAAGCATGCTTCCTCTGTTCTCTGATGAGAAAAACTTGGGGGAGTGGGGCTCTGAGCCGTCCTGTCCTCCCAGGGTCGAGGATCCGAGGATCCCTGGCCCTAGTGAGGTTGCATCTGAGTCTGGGGAGGGAGGGGTGCGCAAGAACCCCGCCCCCGGAGCCGCTGCAGAGGGATCAAGTCTGACCCTTGTCCTGGGCTAGCCCCTGTGTCTCCATCAGCTAGGCAGACGGATGCAGGGCCTGGGACGAGGCCCCGAAGACGACTCCCAGGGGTGGGCTGGCGGTGCGCGCAGCGTCGGAGAGCTGGGCGCGGAGGGCGGTGAGCGGCTGCGGGGCCAAGACCCACTCTTCACGCTGGATTCTGATCCAGAGACACCTGAGCCGAAATCCCTGTGTGGCCTGGGGGAACGGTACCCCTTGAAGCTGCCGATTCTCGTCTACCTGGGAACACGGATGCTTCCTGATGCCCCAGGCTGCCCTGAAGACCAGTGACACGTGCTGCGCGTGCAGGGGCTGCGGGACAAAGACATGCGTTTCCCCCGTGCGTTTTGGGTCAGGCTTCTGGGCAGAACCTCACCTGAAAGTCAGATCCAGCTACTGACGAGATAAAAGGAGAGATTGGAATTCTCAGCTTTCATCCACAAAGCGTATACCAGTGGCGAGAATTTCAGGTTAGCATAGGACACTGAGGGCCGGAGGCCCTCCCCCTCAAGACCAGAGGCCCTCCCCCTCAAGACCAGAGGCCCTCCCCCTCAAGACCAGATACCCGCCCCTTCAAGACCAGAGGCCCTCCCCCTCAAGACCAGAGACCCGCCCCCTCAAGACCAGAGACCCGTCCCCTCAAGACCAGAGGCCCTCCCCCTCAAGACCAGATACCCGCCCCTTCAAGACCAGAGGCCCTCCCCCTCAAGACCAGAGACCCGCCCCCTCAAGACCAGAGGCCCTCCCCCTCAAGACCAGAGACCCGCCCCCTCAAGACCAGAGGCCCTCCTCCCCTCATTAGATCGCATGACGTTTCCATTTATTTTCCTAAGTGGTTATTCAACCCAATAATTACCAACATTGAAATGACTATAACCACACCCCACCCAGGGTCACAGGTGCCTCTCCCGTGGTTATGTCTGTATCCCAAATTGGAGCTTTGAGCTCCATGGGGACAGTGGCCACAGGGACTTCTGTACCTATTATAGGGGTTGAATTCTAAATGCTTTTGTTTAATTAAAGCCAAGGGGCCAGGAATATTGAAACATGAGTTTCTTCTGAGCAAACTGCCCGATGGTGATACCTGCTTAGAACTCCCCTCCCCAGCTCTGTCAAAGTAAATAAGTAAACTTAAACAAACAAAAAGAACATAAACCCTGATTGCTGTCTGTGACAGCATAGCATCTAAGGTACCAGAAAACAAAAGTATCTACAGCAACAATATGTTATAAAAGCTGCTTAATCATAACCGGTGCTTTAAAAAAATTTTTTTTAATGTTTTGATTTATTTTTGAGACAGAGAGAGACAGAGCATGAGCGGGGGGCAGGGGGGCAGAGAGAGAGGGAGACACAGAACCCGAGGCAGGCTCCAGGTTCTGAGCAGTCAGCACAGAGCCCCACGCGGGGCTCGAACTCACGGACCGCGAGATCATGACCTGAGCCGAAGTCGATTAACTGACGGAGCCACCCGGGTGCCCCATAACCGGTGCTTTTAAAGAACAAATAATAAGCAGTGACTCTCTTTTGAGTCCTCTCAGTCTTCCTCTCCATGAATTCCCAGCCGTGGACTTCCAGTTCCTTGGCAGCTGCCAGCACCCTCCTAAGCCTCTCCCCCATGGCCACGCCATCCCCTGTCCCTTCCCCTTGAGAGCCTGTCCTCACATCACTGCGTATGCTCTCCATAAAGCCTTCCGGTCTCAGACAGTGACCTCCGCGCTCCCTCTCTCTTGGACGAGGGTCTTCAGATCCAATAGAGGATTCCCAGTTAAATTTGAATGTTAGACACGCAACTTCAGATGACTGTTAAAAACAAATGTGTCCGTACAACATTTGGGGGGACAATCATACTAAACCATCATGCATTTTATTCTGAAATTCAAATTAACTTGTATCCTGTATTCTCATGTGCTAAACCTGGCAACCCTACGTTGGACCCAATTCTAATAGGCTCTGACAGCACTGGGGTCCTCCGGCTTTGGTTTGACCTTTTTGGGGGTCCGCATTTCTGCGTCCTCCTCCCAGGACTTGGATCCCATGGTACCTCCTTGTCATTCCTCCCATGTTTGCCTGCCAGGGCCCCAACACTGGTTAAATCCAATTCTCCGTGTACTTTGTGTCTGTGCCTGAAGACCTGGTTGTGGATTGAGAAAAACTGCTCTTGCTTTTTAATTTATGACCATAAATTGTAAATAGAGCCTTAGTGCTGCCCAGAAGTCACACGGTATTTCCTTTGCAAATTGTTTTCACCCTCCCGGAGACATTGGCTCAGACCTCGATGCCAACTTCTCTGCTTCCTCGCAGCTGATGGCCGTTTCTTATCTCACTGAGAAAACAGAATAAAAGGAGAGATCTCCATCTCCCATCACCAGATGAGCCGAACTCCCTGCAGGGAGTCCGTGTTCTTCTGCCCCCTGCTTCTGCGTAGGGCCACCCTCTACTCGCACCCTGGACCCCTCTGCCTCTGCTGACTTTACAACGCTGGCTTTGCTGTTACTTGTTTTTCTCCCTCTCCCTCCACTTTGTCAAGGGTTTCCACCTTTAACAGATCACTGTATCTGATTATACTCAGAAGCACAGAAAAAGAGAAATATGTGTAGTTAAATCCAATACCATTTTGGATTTTAAATCATTTAATGCAGGTTGATTTAAGCGTGCACGCGTGCGTGCATGTGTGTGTGTGTGTGTGTGTGTGTGCAGCTACCATAGGAATAGAGCACACACCTCACTCTGGCTTATGGTATATCATCCCACGTCCACGTCCATCATGGGGCTTCTCTGGAGGGCCAGGGCGTTAAGAGGGTGGACGAGGCCAGAAAGAAAAAGACCAAACTAGCTGGTCTATGTTCTGAGAAAGGAAGCCCAGGTTCAATCTTTATGAACCCAGAATTGTAAAACTAAGCACCAACTTACATCAGCCTCTTAAGGATAGTAAAACGTGGCCAAAATGTGCACATGAAGGAGATCTAAAGAACGCCAAAGGTGATCAGGTGGTGCCTCAAAAGAAACGTAATTTCAGGCTCCAACTATTGTCCAGACAATAAATGTCTGTGACATTTAAAACAATGTATAGGAATATCAGGATGAAACTTTATAGGAAGGATTTATTTTTGAGAGAGAGAGAGAGAGCAGGGGAGGGGCAGAGAGAGAGGGAGACAAGACACAGAATCCGAAGCAGGCTCCAGGATCTGAGGTGTCAGCACAGAGCCCGATGCGCGGCTTGAACCCACGAACCGTAAGACCTGAGCTCAAGTTGGATGCTTAACCGCCTGAGCCACTCAGGCGTCCTTATAAGAAGATTTTAAAGGGTGGTACTTTTTGGCATTGTATAAAAAGAAATCATTTTAAAATTTCTGGAATGATTTTGTGACATTGAATCTCTCTACTGAATCTCAAGAGAGCAAACTTTCCTCTTGTGTTGATGCCAGGTTTTTAGATGCACAAAAAGCGTCTTGTTTTCTCAAATTTATTACAAATCATTGCACTGGCTATTAAAATTTGCATAATGTTTCCAAGTGTGCTTGGGGACATCACAGACGTGTGCGTGCGTGCGTGCGTGTGTGTGTGTGTGTGTTTATCTCATAGCCCACCCGTCACAGCTATCTGAGTTATGTGGGGTGGGGGCTGCCTTTAGTCAACCAGCTCATCAATTTAGTGTTTTGATAGTAGTAAGAATTACCACCACTTATATTCCACATAAGACAGAGCAGCAAGATTAATAATATTATCAACCCTAGCGGGAAGTGGAAACTAGCCAACAGTTTATGCTAAGCAAGCAGGAAGTGGCAAATACAGTGTTCTGGGTGACGAGCAATTGTGGGTTGTGTTATAATCTCAGACACGAAGGATTCTGATCCTTCAAAGCCTCGGGCTGACCTGCCAGACATCTGATCATCTTACATCAGACTTTAAAATGGGCCAGACGACAGACACTCAGCTAACGATGGAGTGCTAGGAGGACTTGTGTTTGTCTTTCACAAAAATCGAGAACAGTTAAATTCCAAAACTCTGCATGCAGAGAATCCTCCAGGATTTGGGGGTGGGACGCATGCGATCTGTGTAAGGCAGGTCAGTTGGGTCTTGGGATGGTGATGTTGGAACCTGAACAAAATCTTGGAGCCACTTTTGGCTAACTGTGTGGCCCCTTCGTTTGGAGCTGGAAGGAAGTGTTCACCTCTGCGCTGTGAGGTCTCCCAAGGACCATATCTTGCCCCTAGCCTCTCTTGAAGAGGTGTCCTGCTCTTGTCAGGAAAGTAAGCAATGTTGTTCTGGGAAGGAAAGCAACTCTCAGCTTCACTCATTACAGGCTGTGTGACCTCTGGCAAGTCACGTCTGTGAGCCTTCACTTCCCCACCTTAAAACAGGAACAGTTACGTGCCTGCCACGCGCCATGTTCATGAGGATCAAATAACAGCACGCTTGGAAAGCGCTTGGCCCAGAACCTGGGGCATGGCACATTTTCAATAGGTGTTCGCCTTCTCCTTATTAGTTACTATTGTTGTCATCATATTGCCACTGCAGCGTCTCTTCCCTTTTTGTTCAACTCCGTCAGCAACCCTTTGCTGAAAGCCAGCTCTGTATCATTTAGCAGGTTAGCGTTTGTTTTGTTAGCACGTGCGACACCTGTCTACTTCTTCCTTGAGTTCTAGCATTTAATTCATAGAGCCCCACGAACCCTCAGGTTAGGCAGGGCGTCCTAAGCTCACTGCCACAGTCTCTTAACATTTAGTTCAGCTTTATCCTTAGCAGCACTCATCTCTGAAGATCCCAAATCTGAAAGGCGATCGTCAGCGCTTAAACATCGTGAAGCGCCTAACGCTGAGAACAGTGGAACGAACGTTCAAAGAGTTCTCTGCCTCAGTAACCAGCCACTGAAGTTCAATAGCATTAAAGGCATGCAGCAAGCAATGGGAAAAGAAAGTTCTTAAAAGTCTGAGGGCACGTTTGGATTGATAAGAGCTGGGAGGAGTTACCGCGTTGATTGCCGGGCGTGTCTTGTTGTCTTAACCTATCTGAAAGGAAAAGGCTGGTGTCTGTCTGCACCCCTTGCTCAGGCTCTACCTGACACGTGTCTCCACTAATGGGAGCTACAACGGTCCCTGGTACAGTACGTGTCTCTCATTATGTTCTGTATGCCTTTCTGGAAGAGTCCACGTAACCCCCTCAGTATAGGAGAGCACGGGCACTGGGGATATCCGAGATGCCCATCTCATGCTCGGTTCCATCCTTGTGTCTCAATGATGGAAAAGCCACGAGAAAAACATCAAATACCAACTGAGGAACATTCTACAAAATACTGGACCAGGACAGTCACGGTCATCCAGTCAAGGGAAGTCTAAGAAACTGTCATGGCGGAGAGGAGCCTAAGCAGACACGACGACACACGTAATGTGGGATCCCGGAAGGCATCCCAGACGGAAAAGGCACATCAGGTGAAAACTAAGGAAATATGAATAAATACGAATAAAGTATGGACTTCAGTTAATGAGAACGTATCAATATTCATTGTGACGTGTGTACCTCACTAAGGTAAGATGTTAATACTAAAGGAAATGTCGTGTAGGGTATATGAGAATTCTCCTCTGTACCCTCATAATTCTGTTGTAAATCTAAAACTCTTTTGAAATAAAAAGTTTATTTTTACTTAAAAATTTATTTTAACTTTTATTTATTTTTGAGAGACAGAGAGAGACCATGAGAGGGGGAGGAATAGAGAGAGAAGGAGACACAGAATCCAAAGCAGGCTTCAGGCTATGAGCTGTCAGCACAGAGCCCAACACGGGGCTCGAACTCACAAACCGCGAGATCATGACCTGGGCCGAAGTTTGAATCCTTAACCTGCCTGAGCCACCCAGGCACCCCTAAAGTTTATTTTTAAAAAGGCTATGTGATTAAATGTAACCAAGTGGATTCGCTAGTGAAGTTAAAGAAAAACATGTTCACAAACATTTACGATCTCAAGCACGCACTAAGGCTTAATGTGAGGGATTCCCACAGGTTCTGATGGTACACTTGGTCTGGGATATTCCTGGAAAGAGTGAGCTTGTTTTCATGGTCGTATATCTCTCTGAATCTTTTTGTGTTTGGTTGTCAGGCTATAGTAATAATAACTACTTCACAGGTTGTCTATGAATATTGAATTCAACATTTGTGAACCCCACACGGTGTCTCACACACAGTAAATCTGTAGTATAAACTCCTGTCTTATTCCCGTTAACTTTGTCAATACAGCGTTAGTCATGCTCTATTTTTCCCTTTAAGTACTCGATCAACTGTTAAAATAATTTGTGCCATGCAAGCATGGTTGGCCCATAAGAGAGAAATTCTGTCATGTTCCATTTTTAACCATCTGTGAATTGTGAGTACACAAAGCCAGAAGCTCTAAAAATAAAATAAAATCAAGATGTAAAAGAACATGATTTAGAGGTGGCGTTGCCTTTGTTCCACGTTTTGGAGGAAAAAAAGGTCAGGTAGAACTTGAAGGAACTATCTGTTTAAGAAAGGAAGATACTCTCCAGAAATGAGTTAGTCTACCTGCACTGACCACTAGGAGGAAAAATAAGTAGAGAACGGAGAGAAACAAACCTATTCTTATCACCCATGCGTGGCTCTCTCTTGAGGAGCATGGATGGTTCAAATGGAGGTTTACACACTCGCTCAAGCAACTAACTTTTAAGAACCCGCCGGATGTGACTTTCCATACTTGATGCTGGACATGGAGAGAAAGGGTAGTCTCGGCGACGAGATTGCTCGCACACTGGCTGAATAGATTCCACGGGTTAACGCTTGACAGTTAGCCAGGGTTAGGGGTCAAGAGAATGTTGCAGACTTTGCTATTCTGCTGAGTTCTGAAGGCTGTCCACATACAAACGAGCATATGAATGCAGCTACAAGCTAGAGGCCCATGCTTCAGATGGCCCCAGCTGCACACTGCCGTAAGACAGAAGTGTAGGATGTACAAGGAAGGTAAATGCCACCAAAGAGCCAGGCAGTGGCCAGGTCCTCTGCTCAGACTTGCTCAGCACGGGACTTCAGAGTGGGTGATCTCTCCAGGCTTCCACTGGAGACAGAAGTCTGTGACGGCAGCCTGGAGAATAACCTGAAGTGGGCTGAGATCGGAAGCAGAGTTGAGGCGAAAAGTGTTCCGGAATTAAATAAGGAAGTTGCTGAAAGAATGGAAAATGAGCCAGGCGAATTGGCATTGATGGGCTGGTGACCAAGGGAATGTGGAGCAGAGAGTCTTGAAAAACTCCCATGTTTCTGACTCAGGTCACTGAGACTATTAGAGTGGATTCATTGCGTGAGGAAAAGAGGAGGAGGGGCCAGTGTGGAGGGGAGCACGGGGAGGATGGGGGAGGATGAAGGTGATGGCTTCAAATTGGGAAAATGCTGAGCTTGAAAAACCCGCAGTCTGTCCAAGATACAATGGAACATATCAAGAAGAGAGTGGTCGTTCTCAACGAAAGGTGGTGATGGCAACCAACCCCATTGGGATTGGAGGAAACATATCAAGATTGGCGCTAATCGTGGAAACTGTATTTTTTGCGGAATTGTTTCTTAAATAAAATGAAATTAATTTCAATTACAATATTGGCCTTAAGAATGATCATAAAGTAGATAGAGTAAGCATTGTTTAGCAAAAGGGTGAGGGGGGCACCTGGGTGGCTCAGTTGGCTGAGCGTCTGATTCTTGATGTTGGCTCAGGTCATGATCTCATGGTTTGTGGGGTCGAGCCCCGTGTCAGGCTCGGCACTGACAGCACAGATTCTCTCTCTTCCTCTGTCTCTCTGCCCTTCCCCTGCTCATGCTCATGTTCTCTCTCTCTCTCTCTCTCTCTCTCAAAATAAATAAATCAACTTAAAAAAAAGGGTGAGAAACAGAAGAATAGGGGATCACTAGGGTCGGGGTGGTACTTGCAGTTGTGGGTAGGGTTTAGTTGGCTCATAGGAAGCACATCAGGTTAATGGAAAAATAATTACCCTGTAGCTTTGGCCTGATGCTTTGGCCCTGCCTCTGAAAATGCATCAAGCTGGTTTTCTGAATATACTTCAAAGAGTAAAGCTCTGATGCAGAAATCAGATTGAGAAGGACAAGAAGAAGAAAATGCACAGAAGCGTTCTGCTGATGCTCTCCACCATGCAACATAGTTGAGCGACTGGGTTTCTTAGGGACACATGGACATTGATGACAAGCATGAGCAACACGTCATATGCTTTATTTTCAGGAAACGCAAAACTGACAATATATCAACAAAATAAAATGCTGTGTTAACCCACCTGTTAGATAACTTTAGAAATGTATTTTGGAAAGACGTGTTTATTTCTCTATCGCTAATACGTAATGCAATCCATCTGGATCCACTAGGATTCCTTTTGACTGTGAGTGTTAAAACCCCAAAATAGGGGGTGCCTGGGTGGCTCAGTTAAGCATCCCACTCTTGATTTTGGCTCAAGTCGTGATCTCACAGTTTGTAGGTTCGACCCCCGCGTCAGGCTCTGTGCTGACAGCTCAGAGCCTGCTTGGGATGTTCTCTCTCCCTCTCTCTCTGCCCCTCCTCCTCTCTCCTTCCAAATAAATACATCAAACTTAAAAACAGAACAAAACAGCGGCTTATTCAAGATCGGCTTATTTACTTATGGTGTAAAAGAACTCAGAGGTAAGTATACTGGGGCTGGTGTAGCCCCTTGGTTGTCAGGACCCCAGACTCCTTGTGTGGACCTGCTCTTCTCTCCCCAACCTGCAGCTCTCCGCCATGGCCTCTGGCATGCCAGCCATCTCACACACATCCTGGTCAGCAGGAAGGAGGAAGCTGTACCTGCCTGGACTTGGACAGGACGTTCCCCTTCTGCCCACTGCTCAGAACCTGGCCGCATGGCCACGCCTAGCTACCAGGGAAAGGGAGAAATGCAGTCTTTCTTCTAAATAGCCACGCACCCAGATAACACTGAAGGGTTTTATTATCAGGGAGGAATGGGGAGAATTAGTACGAATGGCAATGATAAATCTCTACCACACAAGCCCCGTACAATTAGGGTGGTCAGGGGCGCCTGGGTGGCTCAGTCGGTTGTCTGACTTTGGCTCAGGTCATGATCTCACAGCTCGTGAGTACGAGCCCCACGTCAGGCTCTGTGCTGACAGCTCAGAGCCTGGAGCCTGCTTCGGATTCTGTGTCTCCCTCTCTCTCTGCCCCTCCCCCACTCGTGCTCTATCTCTCCCTGTCTCTCTCTCAAGAGTAAATATTACAAATAAATAAATAAAATTAGGATCATCAGATCTGAGCAAATATTAACTGGTATATATATAAATATATATTATACTTTATATATTTATTATTTACTATAATTAATAATCATTGACATAATTATTACTATAATTAATACAATTTATTATTATAATAAACACATGATTATTTTGTGATTATTATATTATTATAATGTATAGATATACATTAATAAGAATGTCATGAGTACATTAACATTATTGTTGAGATGCGAATTCCTTAGGCAAGATTTTGTATATGTATATGCGTATATGCATATATATATATATATATATATATATATATGTTTACTCCAACCAAATCCTGCAGACTCAGCCCCTGTCTTATACCAGGTGCTCTTATATTCAATAAGGAAACAGCAGTGAACAAAATGGAAAAAAGAAATCCCTGAACTCATAGAACTTAAACTCTAAGGAGAGATTGCTGTTTTTATCCCCAGGATCAGGCCAACATGTACCTGGAACTGGGACCAAGTGTGAACAAGCCACGTCCTTTTGTGATTGAACCAAGGTGGAAGCCCTGTGCCCTGGCTTACCAACCCCAGGCCCGATCGGAATATCTTGCCCTCTGACACATGCAGCTTCATGAGCAGAAGAATCACATTGTTCAGAAAATGTATAAAGATGACTGTCTCTAATCTCAGCGTTGAATTCCTCCAAATTCTGTATCTGTTAAACCTTCAGCAACGAAGACAAAGTTAAGAATCTCCCTTGTCCCCTAGAGATCGCGTGTACCACTGGTTGGCTTCTTGGTCTGGTGTGTGCCATGAAACTATACAGAGGGAGGATGGCACCTCGGGGCTTCCCGTGTACTTGGGTCATCATTCAGTGCTGTGCATCACCTCCTGATGCGTAGGTCATGATGTAATCCTGCTTCAGTCTGGAAAGAAAAGGGAGCCGTCCAGCTTCAGATACAAGATCGAAAGCCCATCTGTTTCTCTTGTGTTTACCCCTAATAATAAGTCCATGAACTATCATTCTTCAGTCTAAGAACTCAGGATGGACAATGTGGTAGAACAGAAACTTTGTTTCACCACGTTAGCTCTATGTCTGTGAGTCAACTATGTACATTGAACCACAATTCTGTCATCTGTATGAAAACAAGAACGATAATATTACCGATCTCCAAATGCTAGTTTTAAAATGCTGTTTTAAAAGTGAGTAAGAGGGGCGCCTGGGTGGCGCAGTCGGTTAAGCGTCCGACTTCAGCCAGGTCACGATCTCACGGTCCGTGAGTTCGAGCCCCGCGTCAGGCTCTGGGCTGATGGCTCGGAGCCTGGAGCCTGTTTCCGATTCTGTGTCTCCCTCTCTCTCTGCCCCTCCCCCGTTCATGCTCTGTCTCTCTCTGTCCCAAAAATAAAAATAAAAAACGTTGAAAAAAAAATAATTTAAAAAAAAATAAAAGTGAGTAAGATCCCATATACACACATACTTTCTAATCTGTAAAACATTAATAAAAACATCATGAGTACATTAATATTATTGTTGAAATGTGAATTCCTTGGGCAAGATTATTGGGCAGACTAAGATATTTTATAATTAGAATGTATTTTGATTTAATGTTATCTTTCAGAAAAGAAATCATTCAAATAATTTTTATTTCTAGTTGGTGTTTAGATAAGCTCGGTTGACCTTTTCCCAAATCTTGACAATTAGCTGGTGAAATGAGATATGCCTGGGGAGGAGAATACATGGTGTACTTTACTGCCTTGATAAGACAAACAGGAAACCCGATACCAAATAGAAAGTGTGGAGGCAATTACACTTTGCAGAAGGTGTCAGCCCGATATTCGACCAGGCAGACATAACAATCTCGGGAACAAGTGGTATTTTGATATGCCACGAATCTTTTTATTTTTACCAGCAAAAGAGCTGAATTTGTTTTCACTGAGTACATTTCCTATTTCTCTAGAACAGTTTATTTTTTAATTGGGTTTTCCAAAATCATCAGGTTGGGCTAGGCTTTGTCACGTTCGGAGTGTTCTGAGAGCTGTGATGGCTAAGTTAGAAATGATTTTGGTGGAGACGTGTGTCGTATTTTTGTGAACACAGCTGGCTTTTGCTACCACCTGAAAGGAGTCGAAAGGTTGGATGGGCAGCAGATAGAAGATCCAGGGGGCAATGACCAGGAGAAAAAGAGAATGTCTAACTACACAAAGTTGTTCATGCCTAGAGAGACAGTGATTCTGGCCGGCTTTTGTAAGACACAGTGTTGGTCTTTGTTGGTAGGGTCTTCAACGTTTTCTTTTAAAAGGTTGACACCCTTTCTTCGTAAGACATGGATGAAACTTCCATTTGTCTGATCAGGTGATCCTGATTTCTTTCCTAAGAAAAATTAAAAAGTGGGTTGGGCAAGATGACTTTAGAAAATGCTTCACTGGTTATAGATGACACCAAGAGATCAGAGAACTAGAAACCCCAGGAATAATCCCTGGAAGATGGAAGGCTTATATGCTGCAGAGAAAAGATTTAGAAATATCTGCTCTGAAAAGGTACTGCATGGCCTATATGATTTCCTGGCTGAAAAGATTTCATTTAAGATTCTAGGACCCCAGGAAAAGTGTCACAGAGGGGAAATTAGACCATGGGAGACAGGACTTGGGCACATCGCCCTATGAGCCACCTGAGAGCTCTGAGAGGGCGGTTCCTCCAAACCCAGGGCTGGGATCCCTCAAAGGGTGTTGTTCTGTTCCCTTAGGCACCCTGACCATTCTGGAGAACCCCCTGGTGGCTCCGGGATCGATGTGTCACCTGGTGCTGAGTGGCTCTCCCAGGGAAGTTCCACTGGAGCAGACCCCCAGTCTTCCCCAAAGTGGGGTCACACCTCTCAGGGCTCCAGAAATACCCTGGCTGGATGTGGAAGAAGGGTCCACATTGGTGAGTTTTGCCCTAGAGCACAACTCAAGAGAGCTGTCTTCCCCGCGCTGCATGATCAGATTTCCCCATTGGGCAGAGCTGGTTTTACCTTTTACCTTTCTTAGATTAAAATGTTCCGAAGTCTAAGAGCCCACTGAGCAGCATGCATCGTTATCAGGGAAGGAAATGGTACCCAGGGAAAAATTAATTTAAAAGGAATTATCCTTACTACTGGAAGAAGACATTGGGAGGTGGGCGGGGAGGAGATTAGAGGGACTTGAGCTTTAACTGAAGCTCCCCAGACTTAATACTTTAAAATGCCTTTAATGCTGATTACAAAGGGAAATACAAAATTGCCCTGGGCTTTCCTTTTAAGATTTAGCCCTTAGCAGACAAAATCTCTGATGCAACTATTAATACTCCTTTAACAGGTCAGCAAAACTCTCTACTGCATCATCCGCTGGGACTGCCGACCTTTGGTTTTTACAAACAACACTCTCGATGATACCGCGATCCCGGATTCTCTATTTCCCCCCACTCAGAAATGGATTCCGATAGAGTTCTGCCCACCCTACGGTTAGCCTTGTTTTTGACTCCTCTCATACCATGAGCTAAGTCATGTTCTCTGCATTTGTGAATCAATAAGATAAAAAGAACACGTATTCAACTAGTTTTAAAAATGCACTCAATGCGATTTTCATGAAGTGCACTCAACATTATTCTTATGACACTCACCCAGCCCTTAACATTCAAGATGATGGGTAGATTGAAATCAATGTATTCCCACTAAATCCTACTATGAATATTTTAAAACAAATCTTTGTCCCTTAGTGATTCCTATTTCAAAAAAAGAGGCTTGTCTAAATGTGGAGAAGTAAGGTGGACGGTGGGTGTGAAATAGCAGTGTCCTTGCGGCCTTGCGGGGCACCTTGGGTTTTTAAGATTTCTCAGTTTGACTTCGTTTCATCAAGAGAAATATGCCCGGACGCACATTACGTGATGCTACCTTTCCAGTTATTGATGTGTCACGGGCATGGAGACTCAGTGACTCGGGAGAGAAGGTAGGAGCTGAGGGAGATCTTGATGCGGAGACTTTAGGGGCAAGGCAGATTTCCCCTTCCCTTGTCCCAAGCTTGCGTTCTTAATGAACTGTGATCAGTATTGGCCCAAAGTATTGATTTTCCCATCTCCCGTTTCTATCATCCATCCATTGGAAAATAGTTGCTGCGGGCACCTGTCACAGAAACAGTCCATGTGCCTCCTGATCGTGGGCCTTTGGCTTTCCTGTACCATAACGAGAACTGTAGCTTATCTCTGCCTTTCCAGAGGCAAACATTTCACTCCTGTCTGAGCAAACTTCAGATTAGTATTATATGAAAGCAATAGGGGATGACTAATTTTTGGTATTAATTGCAGAATCCTAAGACCGATTCTTAACAATTCTCCCTCTTGGTTCTTCCCTGAGAGCAGCTACTAACAGCCGCCAGGAGGAAGTCAGGCAAACGGGAGTAAATAGCCAAAATAGTTTACGTGTTGAGGTGGAATCTTTGTAGGCAGATGTGTTTCCCCTTCATGCATAGATCTTGATGGTGACAGTTGTGCTGTGATGCATCATCACGCCGCGCTGTGCTCTCTATTGATCTGATTCTCTGTTTCTATCTAGGAAATAAAAGAAAATGATGGCCACTTCGTTCCCCATTCGCCACAGGTCCACATGCTCACTGTGCCGCAACAGCAAAATGGGTAACCAGATAAATATCGTTTTTGATCTGCTAACAGGATAATACAGTTAACCAAATTACGTAATGCCATAGGAAAGATAAAAATTCAGACTGGGTTTCAGGAAATGTTTCCTGATTATAGGAAATATTTGATTAATAGAAAGGCTCTCAGCAGGAGGGATGGGAGTTCTACCACTCTGAACATTTCAAATTAGATCATGGCCAGAGAAATGGAAGCTGAGCTTTTGTTTATATCTGCGTATCTCTTAGATTTTCCTTTCTCCAGACCACCCAGTATATGAGCGAGAATATTCTATTTTAACTCTGGACAACGCTGTACGGAAGGCAAGTTATTGATGGCCATGTTCTCCCAGTATGAATCGCACATTCCGATTTCTGAACAAAAGTCATCTTCACGACAGCATTGGGAACGAGTGCTTTGACACAATTTGGGTAGTACAAAAACGACAAACACCTCTGTACCTTAAGGTTTCCTCTTATACGTTTTACATCTGTTCTTTGTGGCTCTGAAGTTGATCTGTGAGGCAAGACTTCTTCTTAGCACGTCTCTTTGTCAACTCCTGGAAGTGCACAAGCAATCACTCAAAACATTTTTAAAAGATGTGTTCACCTACTGGACACATCTGATGTGAGGCCCTTATGCTGTGCTGTGTGGTGCTTTATGAAAGGCCCATTGGGCCGTGGCATTCTCCTCATTGAGATGGGTGGGATGGCCCGTTTGTTTCAATCTCTAGTCGGATCCTATGCAAGCTGTTGAAGATATTCTTAGGTTGAAAGAGTTACTCAACACAGACATGCAAAACAAAAAGTTAGAGCCCCCCCCTCCCGCTCTTCCCCAACAATCCAGATTAATTCATATCATTTCAGAAGCTATTATTTCACTGCTTTAAACCCATGTGTACCCATGCCACATGTTTTTTTAAAATTCCAGTATGGCTAACATATAGTGTTATATGAGTTTCAGGTGTACACTATAATGACTCAGCAATTCTAAATTTTTTTTTTTAATGCTTATTTATTTTTGAAGGAGAGAGAGAGTGTGAGTGGGGGAGGGGCCGAGAGAGAGGGAGACACAGAATCCCAAGCAGGCTCCAGGCTCTGAGTTGTCAGCACAAAGGCGGACGCGGGGCTCGAACTCACGAACGGTGAGATCATGACCCGAGCTGAAGTTGGACGCCTAACTGACGGAGCCACCCAGGCACCCCTGATTCAACAATTCTATACACCACCCAGTGTTCCTCAAGGTAAGTGCACGCGATCCCCTTCTCCTGTCACACCCCTCCCCCCGCCGACCTCCCCTCTGGTGACCATGAGTGCGTTCTCTGTAGTGAAGAGTCTGTTTCTTGGTTTAGTGCTTTTTTTCTTTGTTTCACACGCAATATGTTTTTAACTTAAATGAAACCATCCTATTTTTATTGTTTCGTAATTCGTTTTCGATTAATAGCGGATCTTGGAGCTCTTTCTCAGGGTAAAGTATACGGATCTATGTCGTTCATTTAAAAAAACTATATAGTACTCACAGTAATGGCATTACTTATATAGTAATTCTGAAATTAAGAAATGTTATTTCTAATTTTTCACTTAAAAGAATGTTATAATAAATACACATATATATGTGTATATATATATAGTGCATGAATACGAACACTTAATAGCATTGCAGGCAGACATTGTTCTTCACGCTTTGAAAATTTTACTTAATTTAATCCTCACGTCTTTAAGGGGCTCACATTATCATCTCCATTTGTAGGTGAGGAGACTGAAGCAGAGAGCACATGCTGCTCTTGAGATCGGCACCTTTTTTATCCACTAAATGTTCTAATTGGTCTTTACTGGCTTATTTTAAAAAAACCTTGATTTTTAGGGGCACCTGGGCCGCTTAGTCGGCTAAGCGTCCGACTCTTGGTTTCAGCTCAGATCACGATCTCACAGTATCATGGGTTCAGGCTCTATGCTGACGGGGCGGAGCCTGCTTGGGATTATGTCTCCCTCTCTCTCTGCCCCTCCCCCACTCATGCTGGCTCTCTCAAAATAAATAAATGAACTTTAAAATTTTGATTTTCAGTCTTTTAATCTTTGCACTGAATTTGCTCATAGGATTTAAGTCTCAATTGACTGCATTGACTTTTTAAAACAGTTCTATCGAGTTGTAATTTACAGACCAGAAAATTCACATGCTTTTAATATATAGTTCACGACTTTTAGCAAATTTGCCAAGGTGTACAACTGGGAGCATAAGCCAGTTTTAGAAAATTCTCATCCCTCTGACTAGCTCCCTCACATGTGTTTGTAGTTAACCTCCATTCCTGCCTCCCACCTTTGGCAATCAATAAAGCACTTTCTGTCCCTGTAGGTTTTCCTTTTCTGGATATTTCATTGACTTTTTAACTTTTTAAATATATTTTAACAAGTTTTTATTTATTTATTTTGAGAGGCAGAGAGAGCGCACGCAGGGGACGGGCAGAGAGAAAGAGAGAATCCGAAGCAGGGTCCGTGCTATCAGCACAGAGCCCAATGCAGGGCTATAACTCACGACCATGAGATCATGACCTGCGCCGAAATCCAGAGTCAGACGCTTAACTGACTGAGCCACCCAGGCACCCCTGGAATTTACCCGAGGGATACAAGAGTGCTGATGTATAAGGGCACTTGTACCCCAATGTTTATAGCAGCGCTTTCAACAACAGCCAAATTATAGAAAGAGCCTAAATGTCCAGCAACTGATGAATGGGTAAAGAAGATGTGGTTTCTATATATAATGGAGTACTACTTGGCAATGAGAAAGAATGAAATCTGGCCATTTGCAGCAACGTGGGTGGAACTGGAGGGTATTATGCTGAGTGAAGTAAGTCAGTCAGAGAAAGACAGATACCATATGTTTTGACTCCAGTGTGGAGCTTGAGAAACCTAACAGAAGACCATGGGAGAGGGGAAGGGGAAAAAAAGTTACACAGAGGGAGGGAGGCAAACCATAAGAGACTCTTAAATATTGAGAACAAACGGAGGGTAGATAAGGGTGGGGGAGAGGGGAAAGTGGGTGATGGGCATTGAGGAGGGCACTTGTTGGGATGAGCACTGGGTGTTGTATGGAAACCAATTTGACAATAAATTATATTTTAAAAAAAGCAAAAAAAAATTTTTTTTAAATAAAAAGTTTTAAAAAGAAAAAAAGAAAACAAATATTCATACAATATGTGGTCTTTTGTGCCTGGCTTCCTTTATTCGGTGTCGTGTTTGTAAGGTTCATCCATGTCGCAGCATGTGTAAGTATTTTTGTTTCCTTTTATTACTGAATATTATTCAATTGCATGGATGAATTTTATTTATCCATTCCCTAGTTAATGAACTTTGGGGTTTGCCTACATTTTGCTTATTATAAATGATGTTGCTATAAACATTATCATGGAAGTCTTTGTGTGGACATAATGTTTTCATCACTTTTGGGTGGGTCACTAGGAGTCAAAGTACTAGGTCACATGGTAAATTTATATTTAACTTCTTAAGACACGACCAGACTATTTTCCAAAAGGCTATATGGTTCTACATTTCCACTAACAATATGTTTCCACTAACAATGACTAGAGTTGATAACACTGTATAATCGAGATTTGCTAAAAGATAGAAGTAAAGTGTTCTCACCAGAAGGAGGAGGAGGGGTGGAGGACAGGGAGAGGGAAATGAAGGAGAGGAGGAGGAGTGATTTTTCTGTGGTCTTAGTCTGTGCATGACGAAGTTAAGAATCACACTCAAATCTTTCTGAGTCCAAGCCCCATCCTCTTTTTTATTGAAATGCTTATTTATTTTGAGAGAGAGAGCAGAGAGACCCTGAGAGAGAGAGAATCCCAAGCAGGCTCTGCGCTGTGAGTGCAAAGCCCAACGCAGGGCTCCATTTCACAAACGTGAGATCGTGACCTGAGCCGAGATCAAAAGTCGGATGCTTTGGGGCGCCTGGGTGGCGCAGTCGGTTAAGCGTCCGACTTCAGCCAGGTCACGATCTCGCGGTCCGTGAGTTCGAGCCCCGCGTCAGGCTCTGGGCTGATGGCTCGGAGCCCGGAGCCTGTTTCCGATTCTGTGTCTCCCTCTCTCTCTGCCCCTCCCCCGTTCATGCTCTGTCTCTCTCTGTCCCAAAAATAAATAAAAAACGTTGAAAAAAAAAATTAAAAAAAAAAAGTCGGATGCTTAACTGACTGAGCCACCCAGGCGCCCCTCTGCAAACCCCAAACTCTTAACTATGATAAAAATCAGTAACTTAAAGATAATTATCACTGATTTTCTTGGTGACAAAGTCTGTGTTTCTAATTATCTATTTTTTTTTTTAATTTTATTTTTGGGACAGAGAGAGACAGAGCATGAACGGGGGAGGGGCAGAGAGAGAGGGAGACACAGAATCGGAAACAGGCTCCGGGCTCCGAGCCATCAGCCCAGAGCCCGACGCGGGGCTCGAACTCATGGACCGCGAGATCGTGACCTGGCTGAAGTCGGACGCTTAACCGACTGCGCCACCCAGGCGCCCCTCTAATTATCTATTTTTTCAAAAAAAAATCCTGAATTATATATGTATAAAGTTGTTAGCTTTTTTTTTTTTTCTTGGTTGTCGTTAGTGGAAGGAAGACAAGACATGAGAAGGAAAGAGAAAACGAAGAAAGACACAATGGAAAGAACCCACGCAGTGACAGCAGGTCAGGTACTTCTCCCAGTTCCTGCTGGTCCCACTGCGTGAACCATCATACTGCCACTTCCCTCTTGGGTACGTCATGTTATCTCCTCAAGATCAAATCCATGAATGTCCCCCAAGAAGACGGCAGAGTGACTGACTTCCCACCCATGGTTGATGTGAGAAGGGGGAATTATATAAGCTAAAATCCAGTGACAACGTCCCCCGTTTCCCACCTTGTACATCCCTCTGGAGACAGCTGTCATCTATTGGCCACTTCCCAGTCCTCTCCCACTCAACCCCATCATATGTCTTGGCCACGGGGACATTGGGGATTGCTCCCAGCCGTTCTCTGGGTGCTGCTCTCCTAGCATATGAGGCTATGCACACACCAGGGGTCTACACACATGACTGATCTCTCAGATGACCACAGATGCCCCTTTGCTCCGGCAGTGATGTGCAAGGTTAACAGAAAGAAGAAGGGGGATGTGGTTCTGTCTCCACCCAAGGACCCTCCTCTGTTGCTCAGGCTTACCTGGCTTATTTGCACTCTCAGAGAGAAAACACACTTCTTCTCCTTTCCCTCGATAGACCCACTTTATCCTGACACTCCCAGGGCATCCCCACCCCCCCACCCCCCTTTAGAAGTGACAGAGTAGTTGGTGGATCACTTTAGAAATGGATTGAAATGAATTCAAATGGAAGTTTCACCTTATATACTAAGCTGAACCGTAGTACAGGCATCGCTGTATCGGACAAAGTAGGGGCGGATAGCAGGGAATTTCCGATAGCAGGGGTTTCAACCTGAAAACCAAACTCCTCTTATCGACATCCATGTCTGGTATATATTTCGTTGAGATCCAATACTTATAGAGAATTACCTTCCTCAATCCCAGCAGTAGCTGACATGCTTAACATACTTTGTTTTCTGAATGCACGAAATAATTCAGACATTCCTCAGTCTTAACGATAACCCAAAGTTGGAAATTTACTCAAAGCCTAAGCCCCCCCGATTCTATCACATGCAGACACAGCAGGATGGAATCCCTAACTTGTATCACCGCAAGTCTTTTTCTAAAAAGCCAAAGCAGGGGCGCCTGGGTGGCTCAGTCGGTTAAGCGGCCGACTTGGGCTCAGGTCGCGATCTCGCGGTCCGTGAGTTCGAGCCCCGCGTCGGGCTCTGTGCCGACAGCTCGGAGCCTGGAGCCTGTTTCCGATTCTGTGTCTCCCTCTCTCTGACCCTCCCCTGTTCATGCTCTATCTCTCCCTGTCTCAAAAATAAATAAAATGTTTAAAAAATTTTTTTAAAAAATTAAAAAAAAAAATAAAAAGCCAAAGCACTTGATCCAGCCGATGATTCTAGGTGTTGATTTATGAACATCGCTAAGTAAAACACCAGCTTCACAAAGGGTTTCTGTAAGATGTGCTTCACTTTAAACATGTCTGGAAGAATCCGTATGTGCAAATGCATAGAGTGGCAGAATAGAATGGAGTTTCTAATAGTAACACAGATCATTTGCTTAAACTGACTCTTAGGTGAATAGTTTTCAGCATGCTTACTTAAAGTACATGTTGCTTTTCTCGGCATCTCTTGGAATTTTAGCAACAATGCTAAGGATACCCTTAAGGAAAATACATGTCTGGAGCATAGCAGCTGAAAAGAGGATGGCTTTTAGAACAGACAGCCTCCACGTCTCTGTTCCTGGAAGTTTTTTGTTTTTTTTAAAGCAAACAATGTTAAATAAACCAAAATAATGGCCAGGAAGAAACCAGAGAAGGCAGTTGGAGATACGTTGTTGCATTTTTCCTCCAATTTCCAAGTCCCACTGGTGAAGAAACATGTAGCTGTTGGAAACCCTGCTGTTTCTGGTGTTTTTTCAACCACGTGTTCTTTGGCTCTTACTTGACATTCCCTGGTGAAATGTAAGGGGATATCTTCTTTTCAGTCACTTATATTTTGGATACCATGTATGTTTGGGATAAGAGTTCTCAGTTTGACCTCAAAAAGTAATCTGTTTCCTCTTTCTAAAAGGCGGGACAATAAAAAGACGCTTTCATTAGAAAAGAAATCTTAAGGGGCACCTGGGTGGCTCAGGTCACGATCTCACGGTTCGTGGGTTCAAAACCCGCATCGGGGTCTGTGCTGGCAGCTCAGGGCCTGGAACCTGCTTTGGATTCTGTGTTTCCCTCTCTCTCTGCTCCTCCCCCACTCACATTCTGTCTCTCTCTCTCTCTCTCAAAAATAAATAAACATTAAAAAAATGTTTAAAAAGCAAAAGATC
The DNA here is from genome assembly GCF_028018385.1 of Neofelis nebulosa. Classification (NCBI taxonomy): domain Eukaryota; kingdom Metazoa; phylum Chordata; class Mammalia; order Carnivora; family Felidae; genus Neofelis; species Neofelis nebulosa. The sequence continues at coordinate 5,458,394 of NC_080782.1, read as the reverse complement.
TTAAGCAAAATATTCAACATCTACTTTTCTAATTCATATTAATTTTCAAAACTCATTTGAAGTAAAGTGAGTAAAGTGCTCAATTAACTTATGGTAGTATAGAATAAGAGATACTAAGGGATTTAAATGATGTAGGATGTAGTTCCCAGGAACTCCTATGGAAGCAGGGCTCGTCATGTCATATGCTAGAGTCAGCATTTTCTGAGCAATTTTTCAATTTTGAGGGCAGCTCCAGGGGCGTCTTTTGGACAGCCCAAGTACTCCTGTTTCCAGAGGTCCCCTTCACTGATACAGCAATAGAGCCGGATGCAGTTTGGGAGAGAATGATCGATAGGGGGGTTAGACGTGGACCCCCGCCCCGCACACAGACACCCTGCTCAAATGGAATGATCTGTCCAAACAAAGAGGTGCTCTCATTAAAGTGTGGATGTGTGTTGGTGACAGTGGTGGTTGGGGACAGAAGGGCAGTGGCCCACCCACCCTTTAAGAGCCATCTTCATAGATCTTGGTGGTGCTCAGGCATCCTGAAATCCACTTCCTGAGCATATGGCACCAGGAGGCAGCTGTCATCGCTTGTATGACAGCGTGTCTTTAAGATGATCCAACCTCTTATTTGCCTCAATTTCAGGCTCCCCAAACATCATCAGCTTGATTCTCTTACGGACATGTGTGCTCGGGAGAGAACACACAGATCCCTTGATAAAAACAATTTGGTCAGTACTTCCCATGGTAAGTTAACAAACAGGCATTTTATTTACCAGGTAGGCTCTTTGGATACTGAGATATGGGCGTGTGATGCTTGATCCAGCCTTTTATGAATTTTGCTGAAGTTTTTGAACGTGTGGAGCTGACATCCCATCTCCACACAAAGGATCACAAACTTGTTCGTACAGGAGCAGGCGGTGGAGTGACTAACAAAGGGACAGTTTGGAGACCACAACAGAATGACCTTGTTGGGCTTAAGCCATTGACAATCACATAGAAAGGTGAGAACACCCGAGATCAGATCTTGTTTTCCAAAAGGAGATAAATACCCAGATTTTTTGTGGGAATACTACTGATATTTGTTAGCACGTATGTTCTATAACAACCAACTGGGATAAATGAAAGTGAAACGTGTTTGGAAGTCAGACCTGACCTGCGGACAGCTGGGAGTGACTTCTGCCCCCGGCCCTGTTCTAAAAGGAGGCCATCCTGACTGGAGTTCTGGAAGTTTCCTTTACTTGCCACCACCGTGCGCCTAATCTGAAAATGACCAACGAGTCTCACAAATTTAGGTGACATCGTACAGTTCAGTTAGTTCCACATCTTTCATCTTAGGTAAGTTAACAGACGGTGTTGCAATAAATCACGATGGTAACAATTACAAATTACATTCCTTCGGCTCACACACGCAGTGTTATAATTCTGTATTCGCAGGCACACGGCTGTGGGAGTCTATCTGTCCGAGGAAGAGGGGTTCCTCCTGCTTTGCAGTTTCTAACTAGAAATCTTAAGATACAAAGGTCTGCAGGGACTTGGGTAGACAAAGATTCTCCCCAGTACATACCATTTGAGCTGATATTTCTAGACTTCCCACAGTCATCTTTCTTCTATCCCAGCATGTAAAAAGGCAGATGAATTCTGTTCCTTCAAAAATTGCGTGGATGTTTCAAAAGAAACGTCTACGGCAATGCCATTGTAATGCTCTCCATGGTTCATTGTTTCTTATGCCTGCGGAGCTTTTCATTGATCTTATCAATTAACCTCTCCATGGGTGTGTGTTCTTACGGATTTGTTTGATCTGGAATAATAGTTGTGCCCTTATCCATCGCCTGGATCATTCACTGTTTCATCTGTGTTTTCTGCTTCATCTCATGTCCAAACATTGCTTCTTTTTTACTTGATGTGCAATAAAAATATAAAAGAATATCAACAAAATCAGTTTCTTGTCGAAATCACAAAATGAAGCAGAATGGGGGGGGGGGTTTCTGCTTAACTCTTTAAAAAAAATTTTTTTTAATGTTTTTATTCATTTTTGAGAGAGACAGAGACAGAGAAAGAGAGAGAGACAGACAGACAGAGCACAGGCAGGGGAGGGGCAGAGAGAGAGGGAGACACAGAATTGGAAGCAGGCTCCAGGTTCCAAACAAGCTGTCAGCACAGAACCCAGTGCAGGGTTCGAACCAACGAACTGGGATATCATGACCTGAACAGAAGTCAGATGCTTAACCGACTGAGCCGCCCAGGCGCCCCTAGAATTCCTTTATATCACATATTCTGTGACCAGCTACCATACAGCATGGTGCCTTTAGATAACACTGCTGTATTACACCCTTAAAGTTTTCTCAGACGGTAGAGGTAATGCTTCTTACCACGCACTAAAAATATTTGAACAAGGAGGGTGGGAGGAAGCGTGGGGAGGCGATGGATATATTTGTGGCCCCGATGGCGGTGATGGCTTCACGGGCCTACACCTATCCCCAAACTCACTGAGTTGTATACAGTAAATAGGCACAGCTTTGCACTCAGCAATTATACCTGAGACACACGGCTTCAAAAACCCACAGTACGAAGGTCACGGCTTTCTGGCTTACGCACCACAAAGGAACAAATAAATAAGAAAATTCTTGATCGAATTTAATCAAGCCAGTGAAGTAGCATTTTTTTGCTAAACAATGTGCCAGCAAACAAGTATGATGGCATTGAAGATCCCAAGTGACCCTTGGCATCCAGCATCTGACATTAATCTAAGATCGTTGAACCCAGGGAGACTTCGGACTTGAGCTGCCTTGTTCGCTGCGGTGTTCCAAGACCAGTTCAGTGCATTCGAGACAGAGTCACCAGATGAGTTAAAGAACGCATATAGCCCCATGGCAGGGGCGAATTGTTACAGGGCCCCACAGAAAGTCCCAATGGCCACACGGATGAGAATCGAAAGTTCCTGCAGGGAAACTTTCTTACACGTAAGTCTGTATTTCAACGGGTCTACAAGTCAGAGAGACGAATCTGCATGAAGGGCAGAATCCAGGCCGTGATGGGAATCAGGGAAGAGCCAACCTCCCTGCTAGCTCAGTCACATGGTAGCTGTGTGGCTTTGGGCAGGAGAACCGCTGTCTCTGTTCATCTCTACAAGTGGCGCCTACCTCCAGAGAGGCTGTATCAGCAGAAAGAGCGAGATCTGAAGCATGATTAAACTCTGCCCTCGATTATTAGTTCCCTTTCCTTCCCATTTCCTGTTGTTGTTCTTAAAAATTTTTTAATACCTTTATTTATTTATTTTGAGACAGAGACAGTGCAAGAGAGGGAGGGGCAGAGAGAGAGGGAGACAGAGAATCCCAAGTAGGCTTTGTGCTCCCAGAGCAGAGCCCGATGCGGGACTTGAACTCACAAGACCGTGGGATCATGACCTGAGCCGAAACCAAGAGTCAGACGGTTAACCAGCTAAGCCACCCAGGCACCCTAATTTCCTGTCGTTTTCTTGCCACACTTCCGTCTCTTCCCCCCTGCCCCCATGCATGGATCTCGAAACATTTTCTCCATTACTGAAAAAAAGGAAACCCCGTGCTCCGTCGCCTGCCCCATCACTCCCCACTCATGTGACTTTGGACAAGTCACATACTTCCATTAGGATCTTTCCTCGTTTTTAAAATGGGAGAAATGATACAGCCTGTCAAGAAGTGCATTCCTTAGAGCCCATTGTCAGTCCCGTTGTTTCTTCTTTCCCTTGGAGAATTATTTTTGCTGTGTTTGTCAGGGTCCGCCCCGGAAAATGAGAAACACCCTAAACGTGTACAACAGCAGGAATTTCGCTCAGGAGATCGGCAGGTCGATGATGGAGGAAGTCGGGAAACCAGCAGGAGAGACCGTGACTGGTGGCAGCAGGAAGCAGGCAGCCAGGGGAGGGGAGGTGACGATGGTGCATGAGGTTGAGGACAGGTGTGCCCGGGCCTGTGTGGTGGGTGCTGGCTGAGACACCCCATCACTGTTCTTCCCAATTCCGTGTTCCTGCCATGGATGGAACGAGGTCAGGAGCCAGCTGGGGTTGGGGGGGGGGGGGGCTGGAATGCAGTCCAAGGTGGGAGCCACTGAGCCTGAGCACCGGGCAGAGCAGGAATGGAGCGAGGGGGGCCAGCACTGCCAGGTCACGGCACTCAATCTGAGTGCGTGTGTAAAGAGCTACGAAAACGTTCTTTTTGAACTCTTATAATGACGTCAGCTACACCTTCCGTCAGTTTTTATTTTATAAGGATGGCCAGTACAAAGAAAAAAGCATACAGAAATGACTTTTTCAGTGGTTCACAGTGTCTCCGGGGTAGTTTCTGGAATAACGTTTTCAAGGAGTTCCATTTAGTTCATCTAAAGCATAGGTAGGTCTAGATTTGTTCAAAGATGACTCTTTCCAACAGCCAGTTCCCTGCTGTCTTTTTTTTTTTAATTTTTAATGTTTATTTAATTTTGAGAGAGACACAGAGTGTGAAGGGGGGAGGGGGAGGGACAGAGGGAGACACAGAATGGGAAGCAGGCTCCAGGCTCTGGGCTGTCAACACAGAGCCGGACGCGGGGCTCGAACTCGCAAACCGTGAGACTGTCACCTGAGCTAAAATCAGATGCTTGACCAACTGAGCCTCCCAGGTGCCCCTCCTGCTGTCTTGTAAATTCTTATAATCTGTGGCTCCTTCGCAATCAGTCCATGCCTCTGTTCACTGGGTATTTAGTGTCTTTAGTTTTATGTGATGCACAAATATGAATAAGATAGTCTTTTCCTGAAGAGCTCAGGGTTTATTTGGGAATCAATGCTGGACAAGAGGACATAAATTATGACACAAAGTATAGCAAGAGAGAAATTATGTATTAGGAGGGCTATACTCTAAAATCTGGAACTTGAGTTGGGTTTTTGCATTCACTTTTTAAAAAATGTTTATTTATTTATTTTTGAGAGGGAGAGAGAGAGAGAGAGTGCCTGAGCAGGGGAGGGGCAGAGAGATAGGGAGAGAGAGAATCCTAAGCAGTGCAAAGCCTGACTCAGGGCTCGATCTCAGGAACCATGGGACCATGACCTGAGCTGAAATCAAGAGCCAGACACTTAACCAACCGACCCAGGCACCCCTGTATTCACTTTTGTTTTAACCTTTAAGCTAAGAGCATGAGGATATGGAAGTCTTGGGTGGGGGGATTACTCCGCACACCCCAGCTACCATCAAAGAGTTTGGTTTTATATGTTCAGCATTGGATTCAGATCATTCTCAGTCAATTCTTTCACTGCCTTCTTAATATTCTAAATGAGTGACTTTTTCCCAGCGGTCTCCCCCTCACCCCGACACACAGGGTGCCTGCCAGTGCCTCTCCACACTGGAGCCAGGGTCAGCGAGCCAGAACCTGCCTTGACAAGCTCTGGGTTTTCCCTGGGGAGGCAAGGAGTCAGAGTTGCAAAGTCAGTGGCTGTTCAGACACTAACGTCTATGAGCACCTCGTCTGCAAACTTCTTGCTCGCTCGTTTTTTGTTCCTATAGAGTTATACCGAGTTTGGACTATAGTTTCTTCTACTCCTCAACTTCTCTTCTTGGGCTTCTTCCCCTCCAACGGCATCAAGGAGGTAAGAATACTTGAGACAAGTACTGGGAGCCCTACTTTACGCTGCCTTTTCAATCTCACAGCACTGAGGACACACTGGGTTTGTGTGTAGCGGTACACGTGGGCGAAGGAATGCGCGAATGAATGAATGACTGGAAGAGTCAGGCCAACAAAACAATTGGAAGGAACTCTGGCTTTGGAAGAACAGAAATCTGGGTGCCAACCCACATTCTTCTCACTGCGTGATTTAGGGCGATTCACGCAACCTCTGGGAGCCTTTCGGCGTGATTTGTTGCGATAACGGGTGAGAGAGAACTTAAAGCGTCTACTGGAAGCAATGGCTCTGCTGTAAGTTCTTAAAAGATGGAAGGTTTTCTTCCACAAACATGGGAATTTTTATGTGGTGGTTTAGTATGGGAGGAGAAGGAAACCAGGAAAATTTGGGGGTTTTCCAAATGTATTATAGAATAATAACGGGTTCTTCATGCATAATCAACTAAAAATATTCAAGTGTGGTCACAGCAACTTCTTGGCAATTCCTTTCCTAGACTTGGATGGGATATAAAGCTATGAAGAAGGACTGCTCCCCCTCCCCGCGGCATGAAATGGGATCATTTCTCTTGGAGTCAGGACAGGAATGCTCCGCTCTGGAAAACTGGGTTCTCAGCGTCAGGTGAACCTGACAAGTCTCTGTCCCTGTTTTATGGAACTCCATTGGCTGTCATCCCGGAAACAAATATATTTTCCCTGACCATGTCTCCAAATAGGCCATGTCAGCCCTCCCATGCTCTCTCAAAAATAACTTGGGTGGCTTTCGGAGATTTCTGGTTTCACCCAGGAGTTAGGACAGTCTTCTTAGACGTTATAAAGTTCATGAAGTTTAAACAAAATCCGAGTTTCTCATTCACCATTTCAACAGGAGAGTGGGGATGAGGAGGGGGATTCTTGGACCAGGAGGGAAGGTGTTTAGACTTTCTAGAACTTTTCCTTGCTCCAGCTCCTTCTCCATTTGTTGTCCCCACCTTCAGAGTCTGGGATAAAGGGAGGAAGGACTAGAGGAAAAAAACAGTTTTGGTTCAGCAGGTGCTGTTTTTTATATTTTTTCTTGGGTCCAAAAGTGACTCTGATTCTCTGGGCACTTGTGTGGTTCTCTCAAGACATCCCCGCAGACACTGTGGCTCCTTAGGGGCTCCTACTCAGGTCACGTCCCCCCAGCACACCTGTCTCCTGAGGGTGCCACCAGGCAGGCTGCTGGGCAGAGTCCTTTCAAGGTCCCTGGCTGCCTACCTTTCCAAGGCACAGAAGAGAAGGTGACTCCCGCGCCAGCCCTCTCATCTGGTCCCTCCGTCATGGCCATGCTAGCCCTCTTCCCACGTTCAGACTTGTCCGGGCACCTGTCTCCATGCCCCCCGAGCCTGGAGGGTGGGCACAAGTGCAGGTCTTTCACTCGGTTCCTCATGCCGAGCACCATGAATAAGGTGAGCTTTTGCTGGGATTCAACAAGCATCCAGCCAAGTGGAGATGCCCTCTTCCCTTTTTGCATGCAACCCTCCCTCCATTTGTCTCTTGGCTTCACAGTCCGGAAGGACAAGAGCATTGACACATGAGGGAAGTGAATCTGCTTCTCTACAGCTTTAGGAGAATCCTTCCCTGAAAACCTCTTCTCTTCGGTGGTTATTGAAGATGGAGTTCATGAAAATGGGTTGGCCTTCTCTGGGCAGTTCCTTTGGGGATGTTTCCACGTTTCTCTTCAGAATGCGGGGTGATATCACTCATTATTCTCGGCCTCAAGACTTTGGCCAAAATTCAGGGCAGCAAGAAAACTCTCAATCTACACAAGATTGCAGTTAAATGTACAATTTTCCCATCATGGGCACTAGAAAGCATGGAGACTGCAGCTCACTTGAAAGGTAGGGCGTAGGGCCCTCGTGAAGGCTGAGCTTTATTCTCCTTGCCTTGTTTTCCCTGCAGCCCAGTTTCTTCATTTAATTGCTTTCCACCTGTTCTATCATGGTCTTATGTTGAAACGAGGTAGGATTTAAATAAGGACAGTAAGACCTTGCTTTGTGAGCATAAATCATTCTGGAAACATGCTTGTAATCCAAAGCACTTGTATAGCAAAGTCAATTTCCCCATAAGAAATAATGGAAACTCAGGTGATTCGTTCTACAACCCAAAAATACTCATATAAAAATGATTATAATACTGTAATATAATTCAAAATAATAAAGATAAAGAAAAATAAACAAATTAACCTGCACTTACCTTTGAAAACCTTCAAGGCTAGTGTGAGGGAGACAAGAGAGGAGGGTTACTGTGTGGGACGACTTTCACTATCACTACCAGAATCACTGCTATCTATCGGCTCAATAGAATCTTTTTCTTTTTGTGCAGCTTTAACAAGGAACCTGTCCAATGACACTTGCTTTTGCCTCCTCTTGAGGATTTCGCGGAAATGTGACATTGCATTGTGGTTAAACAGATTCATCGCTCGCACCGCTACGGCCTTATTCGGGTGGTGCTTTTCTACAAAACTTTGCACTGTTTCCCACATTTTGCGCATCTCCCTAATCTCATTTGAAGCGAGGGACCCCTCCGCCTTTTTCTCCTCCTCCTCTGCAGATGAGATGCAGACATAGACAGCTTATAAAACCTTGCAGTTTCGGCTACTTGCATCCCTCATTCATACTTCTCAGTGATTTCCTTCTTCTTAAAAAAAAAAATTATTTTTAAGAGAGAGAGAGGGAGGGAGGGGACCATTGGCTCAGTTGTGATCATGTGACATTCGGCATCACGTAGTACCCATGTTGCAAGACTTCGCTCGTTGATCGAGTCAAAATTTGATAGAAATGTCTGCTCGTCTTGTGGAACTTTCACGGGACAAGTTACTCGCAACCCAAGGTTTTACTGTATGTAAAGGCAAGCACTGTGTATGACAGGACATCAGTCACTGACTTTATAAAGCATAAATGAAGAATTCTGCTATTATCTCCATCTGACAGGTAGGCAACTGGTAGCAGGGTTAGTCTGAGTTGCCTAGGGTCATGGAGCTAGTGACAGGCATTCCAGAATAGGAACACCCTCTGGTTCTAGAATCTGTGCCCTGAACACTCTATCACAACTACAGTGTAACAGGAATAACGAATGTGACACTTCCTTGATGATGTACCTGGCTCAACCGGGGCAGGTCTTACCGTGGAATGTGGTCCCGTCGTGCATCTCAAAGTAGCCGGGGAACCCGAAAAGCACAGGTTTCACTTCACTCCTATTTGTGCCGTTGGAAACTCTACCTCAGACATAACTGAATCTGTGAACATTCTCTCCGGAAACCCATGGCCCTTTTTGTCCGTCTCAAGAGAAGGTAGGAGCTTTGAGGCACAGCCTGTCAAATCAAACGCTCCTAGTCTCGAACGCCCAGGGGCTGGCTCCTGGTGGGGGGACAGGTGGGACGCCCTGTGGGGATTTTAAGCAAAATTCTTTGTATTGTCACAGGCTCTGTGAGAAAGAGGGACAACCCTCAGCAGTGCTCTCTTCCTGCAAGATCTGCCTGCTTTTACACGTATTTGGCAGAAGTTGAAAGCTGGGGTACAGCAAAATGTGCTGTGTGTCTCCCAATTACTGGGACGAGAAGGTAAGAATAGCTTTTCTCTCATGCTGCTCTCGTCCCACTCGTGGAAGGAACGGTGTTCTCCTTTATAAAGAGGAACTGTCAGTCTGTTGACAATGTGACCTGGGTTGCACCAAATACATTTTAAAAAAAATTCTTTTTAATGTTTATTTATTTTTGAGAGAGAGAGAGACAGAGCATGAACGGGGGAGGGTCAGAGAGAGAGGGAGACACAGAACCTGAAGCAGGCTCCGGGCTCTGAGCTGTCAGCACAGAGCCCGACTCGGGGCTTAAACTCACAGACCGTGAGATCATGACCTGAGCTGAAGTCAGATGCTTAACCGACTGAGCCACCCAGGCGCCCCGCACCAAATACCTTTTAAAAATACACAAATGTGAGTTTCCCACCGAATAAATTTTAAAAACAAACATATGTGAGTTTTCCGACTGTCTGGGAAGTTAAAGCAATTTAGAGAGACTCAGGGAATCCAGGTTGTAATACGGCTTCTTCCCCCAACGTGCGATACATTTAACCGAATTGCTCTGAGACTGATTTCTCACCCGTAAAATGGGAGAGAAGGACTAGGTAGAAGGCGATGACCTTTCTTTGAAGGTATTTGAAAAACTTCAACTTGCAAGGAAAGTTGAGACAACAGTACTCTGAGCTTCAGGATCTTTATCACTCGGATTCACTGACAGCGACTTCCTGCTTTCTTGCTTTGCTGTGATAATGATAATGATGATATCGTTATTAGTACTTGACAAAGCATTTCAGAGTAAATTGGAGGCACTGAGCCCTTTTCGGTCTAACTACTTCTGTGGCCAACCTCTTCCAAAACCAAAGTGAAATTATCCATCAGAAAATTCGCACTGACACCATGGCGCTATATAATCCACAATCCATATTTAAATTCTGTCCGATGTCCCAATAATGCACATCACTGCAATTTTTCTTAACCCAGCGTCCAGTCTAAGATCACACTTCGGTTGAATTCAACATCCCTTCCCTGGTCCCCTTCTGATCTGGAACGTTTTTCTTATCTTCTTTGTCTTTTGTGACATTGACCTTTGGAATTGAAGAGCAGAGGTTTGGGGTAAGTGTGATGTTCCCTCACAGTCAGATTTGGGGTGCTCGTTTGGGGCAGGGAGACCTCATGGGTGAGGCTGTGTCCTTGCGCGTTGGCTCAGAAGCTGTGAGGCAAACTTGTCTTGCCGTCAGAGACATTCGCTTTGGTGACTCGGTTGGAGAGGTGTGCTCCGGATTCCTCCACGGCCGTGGCCGCTTTTCCCTTTGTATAAATAATCAGTAATCTCGGTGAAGATTCTTTAAGGCTGAGCACATATCCTCTTTCTTCATCAAACTTTCATCAAGGAGTTTAGCTTTCTTTGATGAGTCATGCCTGAAGCAATCATCACCACGGTGGCTGCAAAACGCTGATTTTCTCTCCTTCCTGCTGCATTTACATATTGGCTTTCTGCTGCAGGAACAGGTTCATTCTGCTCCATTTACTTAAGCTGCTTATTGTCTCTTTATGTTTTGCCACTATGAACTTGTGGCTGAAACACTTTTTTGACCCCAGACGTTGAGGTGACGGTGATGCAGTATTTCCCTAGAAAAAACTGCACCTACTCACAGACACCTGCCAAAGTGCATATATTGTTAAGATTGTGCCGGATCCTTAATGTCCATTTATGGGCCAAATCCTGAAGTAGTCGTGGAAATTTACGTAATTGCTCTAAAATGCAGTGAGACGTCTGCACCTGTTGAAATTATTTGCAAAGGAAGCAGATGTTAGGCCCTATTAAAATGAGTAGGACAGGTGCATTCCTAACTCACCAGATAGCTTCTTAGAAAACGGGTTATTTTGGCTTCGTTTCTGAATATCACTGTACAAGTGCTCTCAACACACGCTTAAAAGCCATACAGTTTCCCTCGAATGCTCAGAAAGCTGGAGAAACCCTCCCCTTGGCTCCTCCTTCTTTATCTTCTGGGTTCCTGCTACTTGGAGAGTGGCTCTGTAGATTCTGTGAGGTTCATAGTGCAGCTCAGCGTGGCTTCAATTCACGGTTCATTCCAGGGTGTTTCCTGGAGAAAGTGGCATAAAAAGATGTCCCATGAGCTCCACCCGTAAACAATCACACGTTTATTCCAATCGAGAGGAAATATCATCAATGCCAGGAGCTGATCACCTTGTGTTTCAGCCTCTGAGACAGGTAGAACAGAGTTCAAGACCCTAGTCGGCCACACGGGCCTGAGCGTGTTATTTGACAGCCCAAAATCTTAGTTTGCTTACACACACAGCGGGGACTGTAATCACATCTGGACCAAGTATCAGGAGGGGAGGGCTGGAGATTGAGAGTCTCACCCAAACTACTAGGAGCATAATACTGCCCAGTTCACTCATTCATTCACTCAATCCTCCCTCCCTTCCTTCCATTGTGAAACATTTGCACAGAGATACTATGTGCAATTGACATGGCAGGTACCGATGCAGCTTCTTGTATCAAGGAAAAAAATATCAACTGCTTTATTCTTAGGGTCCTAAGTTTCTTGATGATTTCTTTGAGGAATGCTACCTGAAGCTTTACGGATGTTGACAACGTTTGGGGGATAGGATTTCTAGAAATCCCTTGTGAGTTCACGTTACTATCTATTGTTCAAGATCACTTATCGCTACTCTGCTAGTCCTCCTTTTTTTCTGAGAAAGACATTTTAGGTAATCATCTTATTATCTTATTATTATAATAGTTTTATTATTTTAGGATATAGAGCACATGTTTCTGCTGCCCACACTTCCTTTCATTGGCAGAAATTCTCTGCCTTCCCTGACAAAAGAAAATGAGAAAAAAAAAGAATGCAGATAGATGTAACCAGGTGAGGATGGGTAGGTGAGCAAACACCAGCTGTGCCTTTAGAGACGAATGACATATTTAAAGATGTACCCTTATGTATCAAGTAAGACTCCGGGTGTCGAATTTCCCCAGACCAAGCGTGAAGACATTATTGCCACGGGCCCTATCACAGTCTAGAAACTGGGAAGTAGAATTTAAAATGTATTCTACCTTCAGCAAGAGTTGATATTAACTTTTCCCCAAGTCCTTCAGTCCTTGAGATGTTACAAAACAAACATCATGTCTGAGGAAATTCAGAACCAGGTAGAGTTTACGTCCTGTTCTCTGAGAATTGATATGTTGGATACCAGGTGGGAGGGAAGGAGCTTTTGTTGGAACCGGTCAGGTGGGGTCAGAGGGTAAAGGTGGGTAGAGGCAGGGGGGAGGGGTGGGGGCTGGGGGTGGGCTGTGGGAGACGGGGTGGGCTGGGGGAGGACTGGTAACAAAAGCACTCTAGAGCTGGAATTAGCATCTGGCTTTGTAATTTGTTGAGAGCACAGCCCTAAACGGGGATGAAAGGTGTCGTTTACCGCACAAGCTGGTTGTAAAAATAAAAGGAGGCAGTACGGAATGTTTATATAAACTGTAATGTGATGGACAAATAGAGCATATTTTAGGAAGGGTTTCTAAACTCAGGAGGAATCAATCCCATATGATCACCATATGGTGTTAACATGGTCTCCTTTCTGTGAGCACAAGGTAGAGAATTGGAGCAGCGCTCCCTGCACATACTTACACATGAATACATTTCTAGTTCTGGAAAACTTGCCATATTGAATTGTTTTCTTGAGACAGCAGAATACAACTAGCATTTACCCACTAGTTCACCGATCAGTATGCGCTGATTGAATTCCCATGATGTGTTCAAGTACCATGCCGGGCCCTAGGAATTCAGAAAGGAAAGGACGGCCCTTGAACCGTGGACTTTCAGTGTCTGGGGAAGAGTAACAGGGAGGTTTCTTCCCGACGTTAAGCCCCTAGCTCTTCGTTACTTAGAGCATGTATTTTGAAAACTTGCCACCGGAAATCCTTTCTCTGCCCTTTTGAGCTGTGGATCTTGTCCCAGACTCTCGCCAGTTTTAAAACCCGGGAAACGTCTTTCTCGAGGACCTGGAAACCGTGCCTTTGAAGTATGATCATCAAGGAAGAGAGCTCCCGTGTCTCCCGGTCTCTGCAAGAGGGTGGGAGCCTAACTTTGATAATCGCATCAGCCTGATCACATTAGCCCACCGGCCCATAACGCCCTGCAGTGCTTTTCCACTAGCTCTCCCCGGAGCTGCAACACCACGGCCTCCTTTGTTCCAGCAGAATTGGCCTCGGTCTCCTCTGCTGGAAAAGAATCTCTCCCCTACAGCAGTAGTCTTGAATAAAGCCCTTCTTGCCTGTTTAACTGACCCAGTGCAATTTTTCTCTGACAAGATAGACACAGAGGAATGAGAACACAGAGATGGACAGAGGATCAGGACAAAGATGGATGGAGCACGGCATCCGTGCTCCCCGGAGCTGCTTGGATTCCGAACAGCGTTCTAGCCCCATCCATGCTCCAGAGTCTGTGCCACCCGAGCTTCTGGGCACACTAGGTTGTTCGGCCGCATCTGCCTGGCTGAGGGACAGCACCACACGAACAAAATACCGAGTATCTGGTTCAGCTATTCATAATACACAACCACTCTGAAATAAACAACCACGGCTTACCAGCACATGATTCAGAGAGCTAAAGAAGAAGGCTTTCCCAGGGAAGGCAATTAGCATTGGCTCTGAGGCAAAATGCCTTCGTTCTGAAACACTAATGGTTTGGAACTTCTGTGCTTTGGAAACTGGCAGAAGGGCCCGGGAGAGCGGAGAGAAGGGCGGTAAGAACTGGGAAGTCGAACAGAGTGTGTTGGTCTCATCAACCATGTCTGCATTCCCTATGGCGTCCCTTGGTGAAGTAGCTAAAATTCCATTCCCGATTTTCTTCTTGCATGGACCACGGTACTCAGCTGCAGTTCAACTTGGTTGACCTGCCAATGGTGGCAGACGGACATAATCTCATCAATAGTCTTGGTGGATTCCAAGTCACTGGTGCCGTATAATGGAATTTTACCTGACCGGACCTAAGAGGGACACCAACTGGCTTTGATGTTGCTGAGTGGCACTGGTGGATGACTGTGTGGACAGAATTGAGTAGTTTTGACAGGCTTCCTTCGACAACTCACTGTCCTTAGGACATCAACAGCCACTGACCATTGTTGATGATAACCACTCATCGGTACGCGCCAGTGACTGGAAAGCCATGCGATATTCATTAGTGTGTTGGTATTTGATGGTTCAACCCACATACCCACAGGCTTGTCATACAGTAAAACCCATCTGGGGTTGCAGGCAGCTTTTTCGTCCCTGCTGCTGGCTGTGGGTTTGTTCTTTCAGATGGGAAATTGAAGGAGTAATATCTCACAGTAATTTCTGCTCAAATTGTATTTTCTTAGCTATAGCTTCCAAAGCTGTGGGTCTTCTGAATCTATATTTTCTTTCTTTTCTGGCTGCCTCCAAATGATTTTCTATGTTCACAAGCTATATCAAATTTTCTCCCCAGTCACTGCTTGAAAGTGCATGGGTGTTTGAGGGGAATGAAAAATTTCTCACCTCGGGAAGGGCCTCCTTCAGCCCTCAGCAGAATGGTCACACGCTGAGTCCTTAACAGCTTCCTTGGACCCCAAAATATGTGAAGGCAGCCAAAGAGCCTATGCCAAGAAGACTTCTAGTTAATTATGGCATTAATGCATCTGCACATTGTTTCTGTAACATTATCCCTTTTGAATATCAGTTTTCCTACATGATCATCAAGGAAGAGAGCTCCCCTGGCTTGGTGTGTATGAGTCAGACTTAGGTTATGGGGTTAATACCAGCTACCACTAAATTATTGTGTAATCAAAGATGAGCAATTTAGGCTGGGGGTATGTATTAGGCTTTGACAGAGAATCTAACTTGACTTCTCAATGCTCAAACAATGTATTTAGAAATCAGCTATTTTAACAATGTCCATTTCGTGACAGAAGTCCACCTTGACTTGTTCCTTTGAACAGACTTGAACACACCAAAGGAGAGTTCACTCTGTTGAACTGGATATCATTGCTATAAAACATTTTCTTAAATATTAAATCCTGAAGCAAAACATAGTCATAAATTGGCCTGTGGCTTCATGTAGAAATATGAAATAAAAACATTAAATTCAACACCACAGGATAGTCAGTGGGTAGAAAACACACTTGAGGGAATCGAGTAGTTGAGACCCTTGCCTGCAAACAGGTCTCATTTTAACTTTCCAGGAACACAAGGCTTGATTTGGCTTTTCCACCCTCTGTATGATCTTCAGGAAACCCTCTGCAGCTCATTCTGGTAATTTGACCAGCCTAATTGGCAGAAGGTTCTTCCTTACATCTAATCCCTATTTCTTCTCTCTTAATTTAAACATTATGTGGATTTACTTTAGCTGGTAAATAAGTATGAAATGTCCTTAGTCTTCCATAACCAAGTGCTGTGGACCAAGAGACTTAATAACAGAAATTTAGAGCCTAATATCAACGTGGTCGTTTCTAGTGAGGGCTTTCTTCCTCGTGTGCAGATGGCCGCCTTCTCACTGTGCTCATGTGCAGGAGGGAGATACAGCTCCCGGACATCTCTGCCCGGAAAGACACGAACCCCGTCAGACCACAGGCCTGCCTGCATGGCCTCATGCACCCCTAATCAGCTCCCAAAGGCCTCACATCCAAGTCCATTACACCGCGAGTTAGGGCTTCCACACGGGAACTTTGGGGGACACAAGCATTCAGTCCGTAACATCCTCTCTAATACTTTTTTTCCTTTGGGTTTTATAAGTCTGAAATTCTAAATATTTCAAAAGATTTACTTTGTATTCTTTTAGAAAATCATCAATGCCTATCACTCAGCTCTAGGCAGCTTCCCCTCATCTTTTAAACATATAATTCTACCGAGCCATTTATAATACACATATGTCTAAACGCGCGTGTGTGCGTGTGTGTGTGTGTGTGTCTGTAGTGTCTAATCAGCATCTGAGAAAAATTACAGAGCTGGATTCATACGTCACTGCTTACGTCAGGTGAAAAAATGAAACTTCAATGAGAACGAAACTTTCAAAGATTCAAAGACGGTAACACTGACAGAGAATACAGAAATGTTGCTGAGAACCTCAGAGGACTCTTTTTAGGCAAAAATTCCCAGCCTCAAGTTACACTGATAAATGTTATATTTGATGACCTAAAAAAATGAAAATGTGTTGCTGCATGGAAAAAATAAATTCCAGCAATAAAGTAAAAATCAAAACAAAACAAAACAATCAACCAGGAAAATGTTTATAACATGTATCATGAGGGCGCCTGGGTGGCTCAGTCGGTTAAGTATCCGACTCTTGGTTTCGGCTCAGGTCATGGTCTCATAGTTTGTGAGTGTGAATCCCACATTCAGCTCTGTGTTGACAGTGTGGAGCCTGCTTGGGATTTCTTTCTCCCTCTCTCGCTGCCCCTCCCCAGCTTGCACTCTTTCAAAAAATAAATAAAGATTTAAAAAAACACATGTCGCAAATGCAGGCTAATGTCTCTAAGACAGATCAGCAAAAGCAAACCAAAACTCAACCCAACAGGGAGTCTGTAATAAATGTGAAGAAATATTTTAAAATATATAAAAAGAAATGCAACCTTGCTTGTTAAAAAAATATAACTTCGAAAGCCTTAATAGATGGAACATCATAAGTAAAATGGAAAAAGTTTAAAACATACAGTAAGAACTAAGGGAGACACCATTTTCAATTGTTAGGTTAACAAAAAAATGTCTTGAAAGCTTCATGGGCGTAGGCGAAAGTGTGGAGAAATCCATTCTGACGTGTTGTGGTCGGTGAATTCTTTAATATCACTTCTTTGAAGAATAATATGACTCTAATATTATCCAAATTTAAGAACGACATACCCTTTGACTTGATGATTCTCTCCCAGAAGATTGTCTCTTGGACGATAAAGTATACACCCACGGGTATCCAGTGGGGTGTTGGTTGGAGAGACAAAGCACCAGAATCAAAACCACGTGGTTCTGCGAATCATATTTACTCAATAAAATTCCAGGTGACCTTACAATGAAGGAGGGAGGCTCACGTTTTAAAAATTACATTTTTAAACTTACATCTCACAATGCATTGATGGATTTTCTTGAACTACTCATCATGTACATGCATTACATCAAAAACAACCACAGCAGCAACAGCCCTGATGATAGTTTGTGGGGAAGTTTTCATCTAACAAGGTGACTACTAGGAAAAATCTTACTCACTGTTTCTAATTAAGCACATGTCAGAACTAGTAGAGTTATTGTCCTTAATGAGCCCTCTCCCTGTTTCCCTCTGTCCACCTGATCACACAAAATGCATGTTGCATGGATTCTAAATAGACACCCATCATCTCCAGGGTCTACTGTTTATCTTTCATTCTGTGTTTTCCATAAACACCTACATTTGCTGACTGCTCACTGTATGCCAGGCCTTTGCTAGGCACATAACACTGACCTGTAAAGTCGACACGGTTCTTCGTCAATTTGAACACAAAGCTCTCTGGGGCGCCTGGGGGGCTCAGTCAGTTAAGTGTCCGACTTCAGCTCAGGTCATGATCTTACGGTTTGTGAGTTCGAGCCCCGTGTTGGGCTCTGTACTGACAGCGTGGAGCCTGGAGCCTGCTTGGGATTCTGTGTCCCCTCTCTCTCTGCTCCTTCCCCTTCGCTCTCTGTCTCTCTTGGTCTCTCACAAATAAATAAATGTTAACAACGACAACAAAAAGAGTCTCTTATGAAAACGAAGCTCTCCAACAATGAAGCAATAAGTAAGACTTCCTTGAAAAAATACTTTTGTACATCTCCATTCCCAAAGTTTGAAATATCAATTTTAATGATTAAAATAGTAATTTTAATAATGTAACAATCGCATGTAACAACGGTTTTAATAATTGAAATAATATTTTGATAATGTAACAATTTTTAATGTGGTAATAATTATAATAATTCTAAAGAGCTGGAAGTCAGGAAGCAAGCACGCAGGCTACTGCATTTTGCTTTGGAATCGTATTTGCTCAAATTCTTTTTCTAAAGTTTACATGGGCTTTTTTGTTTTACTTCTTTTTCTTTTTTTCTTTTTTTTCTGGAAAGTGCAGCTGAGCACAACTAGGTCAAGACAGTTAAAAAGAAAATCATTTTTAGCCACTTATCTTCGCCAGAAAATCTGTTGAAAGTGAATTTGCCGCTGTCAAAAAAAAAAAGCTGTGTAATGCCAGTTTTTAAAAGTACATGGTATTTTGAATTTGATTTTCTGGAACAAAATCCAGGTGGGGGAGAAGCCCTCATTACCATCTCTTTTACGTTGTTCAGTTTTAATTCATCCGCTTCCGAGTACAGTCACCTTACTGATGCAAAGCTGTCCATGTGGAATAATTCAATGTGAATCCCTGTGCATTTAGAGTAATTCCTGAGCAGAGCTATTAACCAAAAAGTAATTCATTAAAAATACTTTAATCAAGACCTATTGCAGACTTCATTGTCATGCCGTCATTTGCACAAAAAGTTACATGTGAAAGAAACGTATTCGCACAAAAAAAACGTGGCAAAATTCGCAACCCGCAAGATTCCAGATCACGCCGTGCTTTGCGGCTGTGCTCTCGGAGATGTGAGCATCCAGATACATTTTTCAATACAAAATGTAATTAGGAAACATCACACAAAATCATTATGTATTTGAGCCGACTGGAAGCAATTCTTTGTTCATTTTCTCTCTTGCACTCTGAGATATTAACCTTCAGAATATTTCCCAGCAGACCCAAGTCATTACTTTCACAGAAGAGGCCAATTCAGCTAAGCCACGCGGCACTGCTCTATATTTATCACCCAGTAGATGCAGGCTCTGGGCGGGGCTGGGAGGTTAAGGGTGAATTAAACACTCTCGAGTCTGGTTAAGTGTGGATGGACCTCTCAACACGGTGCAGTTGCCAAGGAACAGCACCATAGCTCACGTGGCCGTCCCTGTGCTGAAGGAGAAGGCAAGGATAGGGAGGCCCGCAGAGGAGAAGAGCACGAGATACTTCTGGTAGAATAAAAAGACTATGATGCTTTCAGGAAATGCCAGGCTTCCTGGAAAGCAATGCAAGTGGACAGAGAGTTCGTCGAGGTGGGGATACGGACAGAAATCAAGGCAAAGGAAGAGCGAGGCCTGTGGACTCTCAGAATGGCGGTGTTATCAACTTCAGATTGTTAAAATACACTGGAAGGCACTAAAGGACTCCAAACAACAGTAAGCAAGTCGACGACAATTACAACATATAGTTCTTAATGTATAAAAGTGCTTTGGGGCGCCAGGTGGCTCAGTCGGTTAGGCTTCCGACTTTGGCTCAGGTCATGATCTCTCAGTTTGTGAGTTTGAGCCCCACATCGGGCTCCGTGCTGATGGCTCAGAGCCTGGAGCCTGCTTCGGATTCTGTGTGTCCCTCTCTCTCCACCCCTTCCTTGCTCACGCTCTGTCTCTGTCTCTCTCTCGAAAATAAATAAAAGAAATAAAAGTGCTTCAGTCATATCTGTACCTACCCTGAGTCTCACTGAAAATTTTCATCATTAATAGATTCAGCAATGCCCCTGATGATGTTGTGTTATGTATCTAGGATTCCTCCCTTGTTCTGGGAAGTGTACGACCCATGCATACTGTAGGCTATGACCAACCAAGTCCAAGATTGCCTGGGTAGCATCTATAGCCCAATATCAGACCTCTCCTACCTCTGAGGTTTGTCTTGCTCTAGATGGTGTGCTGGGCTGCTGATTCTCCACTGGGTACATCCTTCCATCCCATGGTTCCCAGAACCCTGCCATCCAGAACCCCTCCACACATGGAGACCACCAAGAGCCATAACCAACAGCCCCCTCAAAAGAATCCAGAGATGTAAACACTGGGAAGGCCATGGCTGACTTTACCTTACTGCCTCTACAGCAGTACTGGAAGTCTACAAAGGACGCTTTGAGTTGAATGAAGAAGAGGGGTTAGAGAAAGGAAATTAAAATGTGGGAAGAGAAATGCAGCCTCCAAATGAGTGTTCCGTCAATTGAATGAATAAGCCCAAATAGAAGTTAACTGTGTGCAAGAGACTCTTGTGTTTTGCTTGCTGCTGATGTATCTACCTCCGAGCGAGGACATTTCCAATCAGCCCTTCATAGAGATGTACAGCTTCACCCATTAGGTGGTCCAAGGACAAAGAAATTCCTCACAGAAACTTTCCCCACATAGTGGGTTGGATCGTGTCCCCCGTAAAGACACGTCCAAGTCTAGAACAGAGGCAGGGGTCAGAACAATGCTGCCATATGCCACAGAATGCCGAGAGTCACAAGAAGCTGGGGGAGGCAAGGAAGTATCCTTCCCTCGAGCCTTCGGAGGGAGCGTGGTCCCGTTGACACCTTGGCTTCAGACTTCTGGCCCCTGAAACTGTAAGAGAATAAGTTTCTTTTGTTTGAAGCCATCGATGCTGTGATAATGTCTCTGAGCAGCCCCAGGAAAGTAAAATATCCCCAACCTGTGTTATTTAGTCTGGGTCAGGCTGACACTCAGGGGAAGGAGGAAACTGGGGAGCGCGGAAAGGGTGGGAAGCTTCAGGGGGCCGGCGGAGGATGGAGCACAGAATGACGAGTCTAGTCCGGTATCAGGTGCCGTGAGGTCAAGCATGGATCCCATTCTGTGTGGACATGGGACTGGATCAAATCGGACTGAATCATGATTGAGTCGAACACTTGCCACGTATCTCAAAGACCGATGTAAATGCTGAACGATGGTACAGTCTAGTTCCATACTGGAAATAAAAACTTTGCCTTCAGTGCCACACCAGGTCCACATACTCCTGCCCAGAATGGAAGTTTCGCTTTACAATGTGGATGCAAATGTAACATCTCCCTTCAGTCTCCCCTCCACCCATGCCATCCTCTGGCCATGGCGTTGCCGTGGGGCTTTTGCCGGAGCCATCAAGATCATGACGACGTCAATAATAAAGGTGTAAATAAAAAGAACTGCAGGCACTAATGTAGCACCTACTATGTTCCCAGAACGGTTCTAAGCAGCTTAAATCCTTATACATATTACGTTTTCAAAAAAAAAATCTGAGACTGGCAATCAGTATCCCCACTTTATTAGAAGAGGCTAAACACAGAACGTGACTCGTTCAAAGACACAGCTTGCTAGCAAATGGCAAGGACTTGGTCCCATTACAGAATGTACACCTGTGTATGGAGACTGTCCTGGGTTGAC
Source organism: Neofelis nebulosa (assembly GCF_028018385.1). Taxonomy (NCBI): domain Eukaryota; kingdom Metazoa; phylum Chordata; class Mammalia; order Carnivora; family Felidae; genus Neofelis; species Neofelis nebulosa. The sequence continues at coordinate 5,437,035 of NC_080782.1, read as the reverse complement.
TCGTGTCCCTCCAAAAGACATGTTGAAGCCCAAATCCTGCAGAAGTGGCTTTACTTGGAAATAGGGACTTTGCAGGTATAGTCCTTTAAGACGAGGTCATCAGGGTGGGCCCTAACCCAATATGTTTGGTGTCCCTCTAAGAGACGGTGACTAGGACACAGACACACACACACACACACACACACACACAGGAAAAGGCCGTGTGAAGACGCAGACGCAACGGGAAGATGGCCACGTGCAGACAGAGACAGAATGCAGTGATGCTGTCGCAAACCAGGAAACACGCCACCGCAGGAAGCTGGAAGAGGAGGGAAAGCATCCTTCTCAGAGGCTGTGGAGGAAGCCCAGCCCTGCCCACACCTTGATTTTGGCCTTCTGGCCTCCAGAACCATGAGAAAATAAATTCCTGTGGTTTTAAGCCACCCAGTTCATGGTACTTAGTTACTGCAGCCTTAGGAAACTAATACGGAAATCTAGGGAATTTTCAGAAATTACTAATTTTCTTTTTCTCTTCTATTTGTGTTTAGATTTTTTTTTATTAGAAAAATAACGGACAGCTAAGTAAGTAATGAGGCAAGCACCCTGAACCCACCCCCCAGGTCCCAGAAATACAAAACGTTCAGGGCCCCCAGAAGCCTCCTGCACGCATAACAGTCTCCTGAATTTATATTCTCTTAGTACCTCAGTAGGCATCTTCATATTATAGTTGGGTTTTGGGCGCCTTTTATCCTTGTAAAAGGAGCCATGCAGCATGGATGACCAGTGAGCTCATCGGTATAAAGACGAGCAGAGGCTCCCCTTGCTTGCCCGGCTCATGTTGTGCCAGTGAGATCATCCCAACACCCCACGGACTAGGTTCTTCACTTTGCCCTCTTCAGGAGTGCCTTGCCTACTGCTGGCTCTCTTAATTTCCATAGAAATTAAAAACAAATTTTTAATGTTTACTTATCGTTGAGAGAGAGGGAGAGACAGAACGTGAGTGGAGGAGGGGCAGAGAGAGAGAGGGAGACTGAGAATCCGAAGCAGGCTTCAGGCTCTGAGCTGTCAGCGCAGAGCCCAACGTGGACTCCAACCAAGGAACGGTGAGATCATGACCTGAGCCAAGGTCGAATGCTTAACCGACTGAGCCACCCAGGAGCCCCCATTTCCATAGAACTTTTAGAATCAGCTTAAGTTCCATTTGAAAGCAGCTGTTGGGATTTTTATTCTACTTCATTGAATCCATAGATGATAATGGGGAGAACTGGTATTTTCTCAATATCGAATATTCTTCTATATAAATGTGCTATATCTGTCCATTTCCTTACTTCATAATTCCTTAAACATATCCCACAGGTGACTGGATTGAATTACTGGGCATAATTTATTAGAATTCTTAAGTAACTTACTGTTTTTATGCTATTTTACATTTATATCTTTAATTTCATGTTCTGTTTGTTTCTCATATATGGAAAGACTTGTTAATTTCTGTTTATTGACATAATAGCAAATACATTACACTTTTAAATTCTAATAATTTATCATAGGTTTTCTTATAATTGCAAGATATCAAACATTGACATCATCTGCTAATGTTTGCTTTTCTTTCTTTCTTTAAGTTTATTTATTTATTTTGAGAGAGAGAGAGAGAGAGAGAGAGAGAGAGCATGAGGGAGGGGCAGAGAAAAAGGGAGAGAGAGAATCCCAAGGAGACAGCGCAGAGCCCCCTGTGGGGCTCGAACTCATGAACCGAGAGATCGTGACCTGAGCTGAGATCAAGAGTCGGACGCTTAACTGACTGAGTCACCCAGGTGCCCCACTTTTATTTCTTCCTGTCCAAATGTTCTACATCATTTTTTTTTCCTTTTCTCACTGCAGAGACTAGGACTCTGGAACAAAGTTCACTAGAAGCGGTAAGAGTGAGCATGCCTGCTTGATCCCAGTGTCAGAAAAGAGCATTCCAACATTTTGCCATTTAAGTGATATTTACCACTTAAGAAAGCTAGTGTTTACTGTAGTGGTTTCTAAAAATACCTTTCCAAGATTGAGAGAATTCCTTTCTGCTACTGGCATTTGATGGCTTTTTAAAAAGCATCAACAAACACTGATGATTATAGAACACATTTTCTGCATCTGTTGAGATGATCATCCTATTTTCCTTCTTGACTCTACTCATGCAGTGAATCGCAGTGTTGATTTCGAAGGTTAAACAGTTCTCATTTCTGAAATCTGGAGCCAACTGACTAACCGTGATGCAGGGTCACACATTCCTATATATTTAGAATTTTTAAGAGCATGTTTTTAAAATAATGTTTTTAATTGTATGTGCACGTGCAAAACAAAAAAACTTCAAAACTATGTCTATACTATACATAAATACTTCCTTTTTCAATTTTTGGTAACAGATTGTGTAAACTGGTATCATTTCTCTGCTAAACATTGGGTAGATTTTATTGGTGATGCTATTTGGGCTCAGAAACTTCCTTGTCAGCCTTGGTAATCTGTATCTTTTATGACTGTGTCTGTTATGTCCAAATTTTAAATTTCCTAGAGCTATTTGTAATATCCTCCTGTGATCTTTTTTATTATGTGTCAATCTGCAAGAAATTACTCTTTTTCATTTCTGGTGCTGGTCTAGAAGTAGTCCTTGCCTCCTCTCCTTTCTTGTTTTTCTTTTCTTTTCTTTTTTTTCCTCTTGCTTTACCACGGATTTATCAATTTTATTAGTCTTATTAAAGAAGCGACTTTTGTTTTATTCACCATGGATATTATATATTTTTTTCTGTCTCATTAATTTCTGCCTTTATCTTCACTTTTTCTTCTAATATCTTTTGGTTAATTTTGCAGCTTTCTCTGCAACACTCTAAGATGAGTCTTTAGATCACTGATTGTTCACTCTCTTCCTGTTTTAGTACAATGAGAAGTCGCCCAAGCTAAAAACGCTAGTGATAGGACCTCAGTGACATTTTAAAAAGTATTGTTCTGGCTAAGTTCAAAAGATATGATCGGGGCACCTGGGTGGTTCAGTTGGTTAAGTGTCTGACTCTTTTTTTTTTTTTTTTTTTTAATTTTTTTTTTTCAACATTTTTTATTTATTTTTGGGACAGAGAGAGACAGAGCATGAACGGGGGAGGGGCAGAGAGAGGGAGACACAGAATCGGAAACAGGCTCCAGGCTCTGAGCCATCAGCCCAGAGCCTGACGCGGGGCTCGAACTCACGGACCGCGAGATCGTGACCTGGCTGAAGTCGGATGCTTAACCGACTGCGCCACCCAGGCGCCCCAAGTGTCTGACTCTTGATATCAGCTAAGGTCATGATCTCACCATCATGAGATCGAGCCTGTGCATTGGGCTCCACATAGGAAGTAGAGCCTGCTTAGGATGCTCTCTCTCTCTCTCTCTCTCTCTGCCCCTCCCCCACTCACGTTCTCTTTCTCTCTTTCTCTATCTCTCTGTGTCTCTCAAAATAAATATGAAAACTTAAAAGAAAAGATATGATGATAATTAACATTATATTTCACAGGCATTCTATGCTTATTTCTGAAAAACTAAGTAAACACTCAGAAACCCATATAATGGCAACTTGCCTTTGCAATTCTAGAGTTGTTTCAACGGTAAATATAGAAGGAAAATAATTGAAAAAGAAAAGATTTCAGAGAAAGTCAGACCTTCAAACAAAGGGAAAAAGGGAACATCGTTATAGCATGAGTTCAGGTGTGTTAAACCAGATGGAAAGATGATGCTTCAACAAATCCAACGAGCAAGCCATGGATTTTAAAGACAAAGGAAGTCTATGAAATGAAACCAGCATCCTTGAAGTTCATTTCCATAAGGCCTCCTAATGCAAGTCGAATCATCTTGGAATCACAGGTTTTTATCTCTTACATGAGCATACCTGGATGGTTACTTCATTCTCTGACACCCAGGATAAAGCAAGGAAACGAATACCGTGATGTCTTTCACGGTACAGACAAGCCCATTTGTATTGACTTGCTATTATCTCAAAACAAAAAAAACCAAAAGAGCCTACCAAGTTGACCTTGTAAAGAGAGATCAAGTTCTTTGTGAATATGTATTAAATGGAAACTTCGAAAAACTGGAGACTGGAGAAATCAAGTACCGACATTTGGAACAGGTGAGTAATCTACACTAAATCCATCAAAGCTTTTTGCTCGACAAAATGTAAGTGTTTCAAGTGGTGTCAGTCCACTGTTGAGCAAGTTCTTTGGCAGTAGGAGATATTTCTAATTGCTGACCACCTCGATAGGAACTTTTGCTGCGGCAAAAGTGAAGGCACCTATGACAAATTCTGAAGCAAAAGTTCTGATGCAATGGCAAGAGGAAATTAGAGATTAAAGAAGTTAACCTGCAGAAATATCTGGAAAGAACAAAAGAGGAGGATGACATCCCTTAAGCTAATAGCTATCCTGTTCTTCTGTTTACAGGTTTAGAAAGCAAAGGTTTTAAAACATGATAGCATCCACATAAGAGTGAAAACATATGGTATCTGTCTTTCTCTGTATGACTTTTTTCACTTAGCATAACAGTCTCCAGTTCCATCCATGTTGGTACAAAAGGCCATATTTCATTCTTTCTCATTGCCACATAGTGTTCCATTGTGTATATAAACCACAATTTCTTTATCCATTCATCAGTTGATGGACATTTAGGCTCTTTCCATCATTTGGCTATTGTTGAGAGTGCTGCTATAAACATTGGGGTACAAGTGCCCCTATGCATCAGCACTCCTGGATCCCTTGGGTAAATTCCTAGCAGTGCTATGTTTTCACTCTTATGTGGATCCTGAGAAACTTCACAGAAGACCGTGGGGGAGGGGAAGGAAAAAAAAAGTTAGAGAGGGAGGGATCCAAACCATAAAAGACTATTAAACGCTGAGAACAATCTGAGGGTTGATGGGGGGTTGGGAGGGAGGGGAGGGTGCGTGAGGGGCACTGAGGAGGGCACCTGTTGGGATGAGCACTGGGTGTTGTATGGAAACCAATTTGACAATAAATTTCATATTAAAAAAATTTTTAAATAAAAAAATAAAATAAAATGTAAATGAACCATGAATGGGAAAACAACAACAACAACAACAGCAAAAAACGTGATAGCAGCTACTTCAAGCATAGAACGAGGAGCACAGTCTAAGGATGGTCCCGTGAAGTGTTGTTACAGGAGCTTACAAGACGGCAGAGCACATTATCCTCACATGCCTTCCTGGCTCAGAGGATAAAGCACTTGTTCAATCTCCATACACTTCATGGATCTGCTCACCTGACCACATGTCACGGACGGACCAGGTAATGGAGGAAGCAGACAGGTTCAGAAGTGCTCCTATCTTCAAGGAAGACACGTCTTTCTCATCACACAAGTTACAGAACCCAAAACATAAAACTCAAAGGGGGTGACTCATTGGCAAGAGCAAAACGGGAATGGAAGAATCTCCTGAAGAGGGAAATGATGACAGAGAAGTGAGAATAATTTGACGATTACAGGGCTGAGATCAAGGAAGAGAAAGAACGGGGAAAAAGCCAACTTGTGCTGAGGAAAATGGGGAGGGATGTGGGAAAGACCCTGATGACCAAGACAGAGAAAATGGCGCACACGTGAGAGGAGAAACAGAGGTGCTGACTTAGGTCCCTGAAGCAAAATGACCCACGATGGCCAAACAACTGTCCAACCGAACAAAACAAATCCTGGTCCTCCTGGTTCAGCTTGGCTTGGTTCTCCTGAGGGATGTGGTCCTTGTGAGAGTTTGTCAGGACCCAACGCACGTTCCCAAAGTCATACCATGGTGCCCATGCCACACCTGAGTGAGAACTCTGTAAACAAAGGTTTTGTTCAACTGTCATAAGCTCTGCACAGTAAATAGCAAAGATGTATTCATATGTGTGGAAATGATTCACCCCCTCAATGATAACATGTCAAGTTTGAACAAAGACATATATGTATACCTTATCAATTAATTCGCTTTTAAGGTGTCTCATGTAGGCAAAAGTATGATGACATAGGCAATTTCATACCCGGATTGTGGGGATGTAGACCAATGCAACTGTTTTGAAAAACAATTAAGTATAATTTTTCAAGATTCTTAAAATTTTTATTCCTCTTCCCTCATCAGTGCTAGCTGTAGGTATTTATACTGAAGGAATGATCTGTTGGAGCTGTGCACAAATACTTGTGTTCAGAGATGTTCATTAAGTTACTTTAGATACTAGTAAAAGGATAGAAACAACCTAAAAATTCAAAATAGTCAACTAGTTAGGCCAATTATATATATCTTGCACCGTATTTGTCGTATAACAAGTCATTACAAAGCTTAATGGCTTAAATTAAAAATCATTTGTTCTGTAGGTTGACAGTTTGGGCTGGGCTCCACATGGCCATTCGTGTAGTTTCCTCTGGGTTTGGCTCTCTGAGCTGTTTTCGATGTCCCATCTGGTGCCTCAGCTGGGGAGACCGGGGTGACCAGAGGTCTTTGCCACACGGTTCTCCCCCTCCAGCACATTAGCTTGGGGATTAAAGAGTGCATTTGGAAATGTGCAAAGGTTCTTGAGGCTCAGCCTCAGACTAAAACATGTCTTTTCAACCACAGGGTATTGGCCAAAGCAAGTCCTGGTTCAGCCCAGACTCAAGTAAGTGATAGATTCTACCTCTTCATGACAAGTGCCCATTTTGGTCATTGATCCCAGTTGCTAAAATACTCTGCAGCCATGAAAATCCCATGTGCGTGGTCACTCTATGGAAAAATTTATGTCAATGCTAAATGAAAAAATAAAGGATGCAAATTTGAATAGACAACGTGAGGGCAAAATAAGCTTGTTATAAAAGCAGAAAATAATACAACTGGAAATTAATAATAATTGTGTTTTAGTGGCAGAACAACGGATGATGTTTCTGTTCCTCTTTACATTTCTGTGTTTTGAAAGTCCCAATATAATGTGAACATTTGTGCATGTATATGTATATGCACACACACACAAACACACACACACACACAGGTGCACAAATGCTTGTGCACAGAAACAGAGAGAGAGAGAGAGAGACAGACAGACAGAACACTCCAGCTTACGCTTTCTCTAAATGGATATATATTTTGTGGTAGAGTTGGGGGTAGGGTGAGAATGTTTTGAAAACTCATTATGGCTGCCTCGCTATTTACAAAGCAGTCATTTGCTCCTGATTGGGAAGGGGAAAACAGTCTACATAAGTGCTTTAATATAATGTATCACGAAACCTTTATAAAAGTTACAAGCATCATTAAAAGACCACATGTAATTAAAACATAAAGAAGAAAACAGAACAGAGGGATTTCATGCAAATGGAACCGATGCTTTTCCAACAGACTTTATGTTCTAAATATAAGTGTGGTTGAATTCTTCCTCAGGGTATACAGAGCAACAGATGAGGGCTCACAATACCCAACTACTCTGTAATGGGCTGATATAAGAGCAGAGATCATGGTTTAATGTCTGGGGAGGTTAAAAACCACAAAGAATACCGTGGAGAATATTTACTCAGGTTATAACAGCTCAAATCACAGGCAGAACCTAGTGGCCAAAACATGGATTGTTTGCAGGAGAGGAGAACTCTAATCACTCTTGAAGTTTACGATGAAATATTCCAAATAAAATGTATTATAGAAAGAAAAAAAAATCCAGAAGCCCAGCAAGAATTAATCATTAATTGATCATTTAATTGATAATTGTGACACTCAAACAAGTGTGAAATCTTAGGCTGGATGAAGAGTAGCAAAGGAGTGAACAAAGCCTGGTTCCACATGCACTGGACACACTGGGCATCCACATCCTAATGCAGTAAGAATTTCTTCTCATTATTTCCTTTATAGTTCTTGGGTAGATTTTTTTTTAAGTTTGTTTACTTATTCTTAGAGAGAGAGTGTGTGTGCCAAAATGGGGGAGGGGCAGAGAAAGAGGGAGAGAGAGAGAATCCCAAGCAGGTTCTGCACTATCCGCACAGAGCCCGACGCGGGGCTCGAACTCATGAACTGCGAGATCATTACTTGAGACGAATTCAAGAGTCAAACCCTTAACCAACTGAGCCAAGGTGCCCCTTGGATAGATTTTTTAAATCAAAATTTCCTAATTTTTATTTTTAGTAAAATATCCGTTGGCATGAGCATTTACACAACAAACACTATAAGATTTGTTGGGAGAACACTTATTGCCTCAGCCCGTGACTATCACTCTGCACTGCCTGTTCCATGTGCTGTTCTAGGACTTACAAAGAAAACAGACATGCATTTGGGGTGTTGGGGGAACAAAGCAGAGGCCAGCATGGTTCAGTCAGTGAGTAAGGGGACAGATGTTGAGGGATTCTTTAGTCCAAGGAAGAAACTTCAGATTTTACCTCCAACATGGTGGAAACTTACTAGGAGGTTGATTTTCTATGGAGTGACATTACCTGATTTAAAAGGTCATTCTGGAATTGCATGGAGGAAGAGTAGAAGCAGAGAAAAGAATTCGAGTTATAGAAATAAAGGTGATGAAACATGGTCCTATTGGAAATATATCATGAAGATATCACGAACAAACTTGGCTAATGGACTAAATGTGTGGGGTGTGAAAACAGTGAGCCAATGTATTTGGCCCAAGCAACTGGTTAAAGCTAACATTTACCGAGAGGAGTGATAACAGCTTCTTGAGAAGAAATCAAAAGATTTTTTTATAAAGATATGGGAAGTTTAAAATACCTATTAGACATCCAAGCTGAGGTCACAAGTTGCCTGTCAGATTTATAAGCCCCAAATTCAGACAACATGGAGGCCGGAGATAAAAATTGGGGAACTGTCCGTATATGAATGGGACTGAATGAGATCTCCCAAACAATAGGTACCTAGAAAGTAAATCACGAAAACACCAAGACTAATCTTGGTCATGGATAGAAAATTTTTTGTGTTGACAGAAACTGTTATTGTAAACATGTAACTTCCCTCAAAACTATAAATTTGATGTCACCTCAATCAAAATTCCAAAGGGAATGCACACGGAATCTGAGCCTCTAATTCTTTTTTTTCTTTAAGTTTATTTATTTTGAAAGGGAGCACAAGTGGGAGAGGAGCAGAGAGAGAAAGAGAGAGAGAGAGAGAATGAGAATTCTGAAGGCTCCACATGGTCAATGCAGAGCCCGATGTGGGTCTTGAACTCACAAGCTGTGAGATCATGACCTGAGCCGAAGTCGGATGCGTAACTGACTGAGCCACCCAGGCGCCCCTGAGCCTCTAGTTCTGAAGTGTGTATGTACTTATGTTAAGATGTTCTTGCATTTGTGTAACAAACAATTCAAAATTGTTTAGGGAAAAGGACCATTCCTTGGATCACGAATTTCAGTGATAAAACTGCAGCGATAGGTTTATTTCAGTAGGTCAGGGTTTCTTGTGCTTTGAGATTGGGCTGTATTTTCCTCTAGATGTTGTCCCTCGTCTTCATGCTGGTCCCCTGTGTGCAGAACCAGGACCTGTCCTAGCTGCTGTCCTAGCTCCACGGCAGAATGCAAACATGGTCCACGTGAGAAGGAAACACCTCTTGGGGAACAGCTCTCTTTCTCCTAGAAACAAGGCAGCTCTGTGCCTGGAGCTTCCAGAAAGCATCTCGGCCAGCCTTGGCCTGAACAGGGTCATGTGCCCATGCCAGTCTCAGGGCCCAGTCAATGTCACCAATCCATCTTAGGTCTGGGGCTCCGTCCTGAGGAACATGAGCTGCCTGGTGGAGGGGAGGCGACTGAATGTAAGGAGGCGTATGTTAGGGGGAAGGAAGAAAGGCAGTGGATGTTGAGTAAGATATAATAACATATATTACTATACCAGAGGAAAAAATGCATGCAAGAAGCAAGGACATGTTTAAAAGAAAAGTGAGGGGACACTTGGCTGGCTCAGTCGGTGAGGCACGTGACTCTTGATCTCAGGGCTCTGAGTTCGAGCCCCAGGTTGGGCGTAGAGTTTACTTAGTAATAATAAAAAAAAAAAGACATTAGAAAAACAGTGGGAAGAATGTGTCCTCTTGAATAACATAGCATCCTGTGGAACTATAGTGGTAGAAATGTGCTATTGACTATTAATAAGAACAGAGTATTTACTATACTATGAAGTATTTACTATACGATGAAGGCAGTGCTTAAAACCAGTAGATACAAATGGATTATTTGATAAACGGTATCATATGATCAATGACACATCCAGGCAAAAAATAAATTAGAGCCCAACTTCACAACAGACACAGAGACTACAAATAAAGAACTTAAGATAAAATATGTGTGCTGATTCAAAAAGAAATGAATTTTTTTTAAACAATCTTTTGGTGAGTGAAAGCATTCCTGAGCAAGTCACAAAGCCTAGTATCCATAGAAGAAAAGGCTGACGGATTGTGCAAGATGAAAATTGAAAATATTTGTAGGATACAAGATGACATTCCAAACCTGAAAATTAGCCCAGGAGGAAATATTTGCATACTAATGGCATTAAGTTATTTAGCAAATATCCAAAATGCAAAAATGGAGCACAGAAGTACGTCAAGCTAAGCCTTCAAGCTAAGAGAATTTCCTGCTCACAGCTTGATTCTTTTTCTGGAGGGCTTTCTAGAATGCCCTCAGCCGATAGAAGCCCTCCACCCCAGGAGGCCCCGAAGACTGCCAGATAGAGGATGCACAGACCCGCCACTTTGCCTCAAAGGGGACGTCTCTGTGGTGTCATGCTAAATCCCACCGCCACCCCACCTGATCAGTCCAAGGCTAAACCTCGGGATAATTCATTTCCATCAGCATTTTCCCTTCCCTGTCCTGCCTCCCTCCGTCACTCCCTGTAGAGCACGTCCTCGTGAGTCCATTACCTGACCCAGTGTGCAGACAGTGTCCGCAGCTGGGGAACTCCCTGCTCTGACTGTTCATCCTGCCTCCTTCAGGTAAAAGTCATTCCAGAAGGAAGTTCCCCTGACCCTCCAGACTAACACGGTCCCCTCTGTTATGTGCCCAGAGCCTCCCAGACCTCTGTGAGCACGCTCCCATGCAGCTGACTCACACGTTCCGTCTTGCCTGCTGGACACTGGTTCCCAGCCTCAGGATAAGGACTCATTAGTGGGTCAGAATTCCATCTCGCAGGTCACAAATAAGCATTTTACAGATAGTATAGACAGATTCGAATGGGCAAAAGAGAAAAATGTCCAAGAGCATCATATAAAAAAATAGTGGACATTGATTCTTTGAGGGTTTTTTCGTGTGTGTGTGTGTGTGTGTGTGTGTATAACAGCGTGCAGAATGTGTATTTCTTCTTGTGGTTCAGAGTCAAGGCGCTGACCAGCCCCCGTGCTAGATGGCAAACTCTAGGAGGGGACTTTGCTTGCTTGGGGGGTACTGTGTCTGCAGCACCCACTACGATTGCCAGCATGTGGCAAAATACTTACAGCAGTAATAATATCTAAGAGGAAAAGAGTGTCTACTATGTGCTGGGCATCATTCTGTGTGGCTTATGCAGATCTCATTTCAAACTCACAATTGCTTTAGGTGATGCTATTGTATGAATTTCACACATAAGGAAACTGATGCTTTGGTGACTGCTTTATGGCACGGGAGTCACTGTTTTTATTTTCCTTCTGTCAGTAATAATAATAACAAAACGAGCAACAGCCCGTTACCAGTTGTGAGGCTTGTTGACCAGCATACGTCATATCTCCTCCACTCCAAATTCTGAAGGGTCGACATTACTGTTGCCATTTTCCAGATGTGAGAATTAGGCACAGAGAAGACACAGAACTTGCCCAATGTTAGATGCTACAGAGCGTTTTCCATCCAGAGCATAGTTAATGCATATTTGCAACAGTGAGCTGTGGTACCACATCCACAGGACCGGAATTTCATGGTCCTGGGAGTCGCTGTTGGGGTCGAGTAGAAAATCTTACACACCAATGGCTTTATCAAAAGCCTCTCTTCCAATAAAGTAGATTAGGTGGAGCCAAATGGATGGTTCTAGTGTTTTCTCCTGTGCACCTGCTCATCACTGTTCAAACTCTGATGACAGGTGCAGCCAAACTCGGCTTTACAAGACCCTGTTCACTGGTCTGCAAGTACCATGCAGTGTCCAGATGGCTAAACTTTTTTTTTTTTTTGGCAATCAGTATGTGTACCTGGAAATCATCGATTCTGAGTTCATGGGGTGAAAAATGATCATATAAAAATAGTCCTTTCCTGACTGTGGTGCAGTAGTTTCCTAGAGACACTGTAACAAATGAGCACAGAGTGGCTCTGACAACTGACATGTGATCTCTCCCAGTCCTGGAGGCTGTGAGTCTGAAATCAAGGGGTTGGCAAGGCCCACACTCCCCCTGGAGGCCTTCCTGCTCCCCCAGCTTCTGGTTTGCTGGCCGTGCTTGGCATTCCTTGGCTTGTGGCTCCAATCTCCACCTGTGTCTTCACATGACTTTCTCTCCTGTATAATATTTGTCGTTAGATTTAGGCCCCTCCCAGGTAATCCAGAATGATCCTACCTCCAGATGTGTAACTTAATTACATCTGCAAAGACTCTTTTTCTAAAAGAGTCCAGGGATTAGGATGTGGGGAAGGGGTCCCATTCAGTCCATCTCCACATGGGTTCTCCCAAAGCAGAGCCTCAGCTGAGATCAGGTGAGCCGGGGGCTTACTAGGAGGTCATCTTTGGGGACAGGAGTGTGTGTGCTTGGGGAAGGGGGGGTGCAGTGGAGGAATCAGGGAAAGTCTACATGAGGGTGCACCATCAAGATCGCCACTGAGAGAGCTGAGGCTCAACAGCATCTGGAACTTTCTGGGATATGTGTGTGTAAGAGCCTTCCAGAATACCCCAGAACGTGTCTCTCCCTTGACAGGTTCTCATGGACTCCCCTGTACCTGTGGCTTTGGAGAGGCCCAGGCAGAAAGTGAAGCACTTTTGAGGCAAGACACCAGAGAGTCCTGGCAGGCTAGGGATCTTATAAAGTGAGGTATTTTTAAATATATCCATGTGCCTTAAACACTTCAAAGCAGTTTGATTAGGAAATAAGTCACTGCCTTAAAACATGCTTTGTTTTTCTGATCTTCAGTTAAGACTACATTGTTTCCAGAAGATAGACCAATATTTTCCGAGGCCTTGGCTTAACGGTTAAACGTGTTTTAATGACAAAATCACCATTACATATATCACCATTGATATAGTTAGATAAGTGGACCCCAATCATTTAAGATTCTGGGCACACAAGGAGAATAATGTAAGGAGTGCCCAGTTAGGGATTCCCCTGGCCCACCTGTGTTACAAGCCACCGCACAAACCTCTAGGAAGCATAAAATCCAGCAAGACAAATCATTCCTGCTCCCCCTAAATTCAGTTTGCGGAGCCTGTCGGCACTAGACTGGCATAGCAAATCAACTGGATTTGTGATACAAAACTGGTAAACGTTTGGTAGTTAGCTGGAAAATGGCTCTATGGACTTTTCATCTTCCCTAGCAAAAGAAAAATGAGAGTCTCTTGTCTGGGGTATAATAGTCTGATTTTACCATTTTACAGTGAAAACTCTTTTAGAGAAGAGAAAAGCTGTCAGGTAGGTCACAGATTATTCTCAAGAGATTACAGACCAGCAGCCAGACACAGCCTTGGCGGGAACTCAGTCTCGTCTTTCGAAAGAAACGAAGATCGCAGTGGACTTATAGAAGCTGCATTGATCACGGACCACTTTTTAAACTTGGATATTGCTGGATCAGTGTCGCTCATTTTCATTAAAAAGCAAAGGTCGGGAAAATTACCCCTAATATTATTGATCAAATTCCTTAAATACTTGAAAAAGAAAATGGAGGTATTGAAGAGAAACTACTGAACACCAACGTATCCTAAAGACTTAAAGAGATTCCTTTGTCAGAATTATGAAAGCTGTATCACCAGTTGTAATAACTTTAGATGTTAGAAATGGATATGAAAAATATTTCTTAGAGCATGCATTCACAATAGGGGTGCTCTTACCTTAGGGGGAGGAAACAAATGTTTGCGGCGGGGAGAGCAAAGAAGTCTTACTCTAATTATGCGTAAAGTACAAGTATATGTAGAATGCATCAAGGTGTATCTGCGGTATTAAAATTCCATAAGGGGCGCCTGGGTGGCTCAGTCGGTTGGGTGTCCGACTTCAGCTCAGGTCGCGATCTCACAGTCCGTGAGTTCGAGCCCCGCGTCGGGTTTCGTGCTGACAGCTGGGAGCCTGGAGCCCGCTTCACATTCTGTGTCTCCCTCTCTCTCTCTCTGCCCCTCCCCTGCTCACGCTCTGTCTCTGTTTCTCTCTCTCTCAAAAATAAATAAAAACATATAAAAATTTTTAAAAAATTCCATAAGAGGGGCGATTAGAGAAAATGAATCTAAAGAGTTGGTTTGGGGGGGTTAACATGAAAATACAAGCTTCAGAAAACCTGCTTTAGGGCATGAAATTGATCCATGAGGAAAACATATTCAATTCAAAACATACGTATTGAAATATATGTGAAAATATGCTATAGTATATATCAAATATACTCTATATTAAAGTATAAGTTAAATTACATATTTTATATATTAAATAATCATAATTGTTAACGTAAATGTACAAAAGATGTGTTGACAATGTATATTAGAGATACACTGTGCTAGGCACGGGGAGGGGAAAACCGGAGCCCTTTCAGGCGCTTAAAACCTAAGTTGGGACATACGACATCTCTGGCCGTAGAGCTGTCGTATAAAACGTTGAGACTGATGCTTTCAAGCCACGAAAGCCAACCAGCCATCTCGTGTGTGTGTGTGTGGACACGCGTGGGTGTAGGCGGTGGCATCAGTGTGACAGAGGCTGTGGGCACCGTGCGAACCTCATGGAATGAGAGATTTGGATGGACAGACGGGCGTGTGCCAGTGTGTGTGCGAGCGTAGGTCTGTGAGTGTGTGTTGGCCTGTGGGAGTGTGGGCACGAGTGTGAGTGGGTGAGTGTGTGCGAGAGTGTCTGAACATGCATAACAGTGTGTGTGCACCTGTGTGGGCAGGAGTGTGTGACAGAGAGAGAGAGAGAGAGAGAGTGTGTGTGTGTGTGTGTGTGTGCGTGCGTGTGCATGACGGGGACAGAGGCAGGAAGGGGGAAGGAGGAAAGGAGAGATGACAGACAGAATGAATACCAATTGGACAAGTGCTTGTCCAGAAGAGCCTTCTGGAAAAGGTAAGTCATCCTGAGCCTTGACAGGAGCCCAGGGTTGAGAACTCCGTGTGAGGAGAGGACATCCCGCCAGGAGGTGAGGGACAAGCGTGAACTGGGGCGTGAACGTCAGAGCCCAGGGTGCGCCCAACGGCGGCGGCAGGTGGCACGGTCCGGCTGGGCCTGAGGCTGGTCACTGGTGACGAGGCGGCCGGGGACGGCGAGGGGCTCCCGTGCGGAGGAGCCCCGGCACCATCTGGGGACCTGGCAGGAGGGGGCACAGGAAGGCGAGAGGCGCGTGGGAAGGGGGACCTGGCAGCCGGGGCCCTCAGGATCCAAGCACAGAAGTGACCGTGTCCCCAGCAACGACTGAGCCGAGCGCTGGAAGCCCGACACCCCACCTTCTGGCTTCCAGTCGGCTGACCTGCTCATTCCCAAACAGAACCAAGGCCGCGGGCAGCACGTTCGTGTCCGGTGTGTGGACATGTGACAGTGGCATCAGGAGGGCTCAGGAGGCTGATGAAATCAAGTTTTGCACAAGGCCAAGCAGCCAGGAAGGAGTGCGAAAGGGTTTCGCGTCTTCTTCACCAAAAGCCCACTTTCTCTTCTCTGCCCGTTGCCTCCACCGCGTTCTGAGAAAAAGAGAAGCACAGCCAGACCCCGCCTCTCCCCGACTTTAAAAAAGGGACTGTCCACGCAGTTTAAGCCTGTGGCAGGCTGCTCCACGCTAAGACACACACACCCAAGTCACAGCCGTTTGCGTGAATTGCTATCATGCTTTCTGCCGAGACGCTGGTCCATCACATACGCATATCGGATTCCGAGCTGCATGTACGTTCCTCTTTCCCCCATCAGGGCGTCCTGTGTTGGGCCTCCTGCTGGAAGTGAATGTTTGTCGTTCCAGATGCGCTTAGAAAGCAGTGTCAGCCTGGAAAGATGCTCAATGTCACTCATCATCAGGGAGATGCAAATCAAAACCCTCATGAGATACCACCTCACCCAGGTCAGAATGGCTAAAATTAGCAACTCAGGAAACAACAGGTGTTGGTGAGGATGCGGAGAAAAGGGGACCCTCTTGCACTGTTGGTGGGAAGGCAAACAGGTGCAGCCGCTCTGGAAAACAGGATGGAGTTTCCTCAGAAAGTTAAAAATAGAACTACCCTGCGACCCAGCAATTGCACGACTGGGTATTTATCCAAAGGACATAAAAATGCTGATTCAAAGGGGTACATGGACCTCCATGTTTATAGCAGCCCTATCGACAATAGCCAAAGTATGGAAAGAGCCCAAACGTCCATCGATGGAGGAATGGATAAAGAAGATGTGGTGTATGGGATGCCTGGGTGGCTCGGTCAGTTGAGCATCCAACTCTTGATTTCGGCTCAAGTCATGGTCTCACGGTTTGTGAGTTCGTGCCCCACGTGGTGCTCTGTGCTGACAGCACAGAGCCTCCTTGGGATTCTCTTTCTCTCTCTCTCCCCCTCTCTTCCCCTCCCTGCCTCTCTCTCTCTCTCTCAAGATAAATAAATAAACTTTAAAAATTAATAAAAAAAAGAAGATGTGATGTATATATATGACGGAATACTACTCAGCAATGAAAAAGAATAAAGTCTGGCCATTTACAACGACGTGGATGGAACTGGAGGGTATTATGCTAAGCAAAATAAGTCAGCCAGAGAAAGACAGATACTATATGATTTCACTCATATGTGGAATTTGAGAAACCCAACAGATGAACATAGGAAAAGGGAAAGAAAAATAAGATAAAAACAGAGAGGGAGGGAAACCATAAGAGATGCTTAAATACAGAGAACAAACTGAGGGTTGCTGGAGGGGGGTTGGGGGGTAGGTTAAATGGGTGACAGACATTCAGGAGGGCACTTTTTGGGATGAGCACTGGGTGTCATGTGTAAGAGATGAATCACTGGGTTCTACTCCTGAAGCCAAGACTACACTGTATGTTAACCAACTTGAAAGTAAATTAATAAAAAAAAAAGAAAGAAAGAAAGGAAATCTCCATTACATTATGTAAACCAAAAAAGAGAAGAATCCAGAAATGGAAAGACCATAAATCCTATCTACAGCACTCCCTGAGTTGATTCACATTCTCAAGTGCCTCACATTATGCCCCAATTTTTTTTTTCACCAAAGCTGGGGATGCGGAAATAGATGACAAGGTGGCTGTAGCTGCGAAAACCAAGTGTGCTTAGAGCGAGCGGTCTCTTCTCCCGTTATGTGCCCTGCAGCGCCATGAGACAAAGCAAACGGAATGGACGGTGGAAACTGGCATCTTAGGGAAACCCCGGAGATTTACAAAGTAGACGTGGGCTCAGGCAAGATGGGTAGCTAGAGACGGCCGATAGAGTAAGACTTGGAAATCAAGTTACAGAAAGCTAGAAGACAGTGTGGATTACCTTGCCCTCCCTTCCCTTGTGGCCGACAGGGGATTAGCAAAAGCAGAGGGATCCCAGGAGACAGGAGGGGCAGGGAGCAGGCAAGCACAGTATCCAAATAGCCTCTTGGAGACACTGCCTAAACCTCTTCCCTCCCGCACAAGGAAGCAGCATCATTCAGGGCTGAGGAAACATGAAAGCTCAGGAGAGAGTCTCCAGCCGAAGATCTGGAATTTTTCTGTTGCATGATTTTCACGTCAATTAAGATCTCTCCAGACTGAGAAATATCCATCCGGACTTTAGCTGGACGTCCTGATTCCTCTTTCCTTGTATCCTAATGCTTTCTGCCTGTAAGAGAAAATGTATCTGATTCTGGCAGGAATTCTCACGCTGAACGCATAAAATAGAAAGTTTATTAAAACTCTTATAAAGAGAAGCCCAAGATCCCTTGGGCAGTGAGAATGATTCATTGACATCATAATCTTCTTAAAAGCTAACCTAGAAGGGTCAGGGAAGAAGGGAGATGGAAAAGCTTTTATTCCTGGAAAAAAGAATGTCTAAAATAGACAGCTGAAAAAATTTTAAATGACAAATTTTGAACAAATTGTTTTGATATTCACCTTAGAGCAGAAACTTCTTGAAAGGCATGGCGGCGTTGAAGGAGAAACAGTGTTTAGAAGAATCTTCCCTAAGAGCAACGGACAGGCTACCTACCAGACCCATTGGAGGGGAGCGAAGGATGGCACGCCCCTAACGAGGATGTCCAGCATGCCAGAGGGAAGAAACAAACAAGGGACACCTGGGTGGCTCAGTTGTTTGGGTGTCCAACTCTAGATTCCGGCTCAGATCATGATCTCAACTCTTGATTCCGGCTCGGATCATGATCTCATGGTTTGTGGGGATCAAGCCTTGAGTTGGACTGCATGCTGACAGTGTGGAGCCTGCTTGGGATTCTCTCTCTCACTCTCTCTCTCTCTCTCTCTCTTTCTCTCTGCCCCTCCCCTGCACTCTCTCTCTCTCACTCTCAAAATAAATAAATTAAAACTTAAAAAAAAAAAGTTAAAAAAGAAAAGGAACTCCAAAGCCAGAAGCTCTGAGGCTACAATGGCCCCAGTCAAATAAAACAAATATTCCGAGCTTCTGTTGCTTAACCCGTTTATTGGAAATAATATTTGGTATTTGTTTTAGCAGAACAGAATTTATTTATTTATTATTTATTTATTTACTTATTTATTATTTTTTTAGAGAGAAAGAGAGCACACAAGCAGGAGAAATGGGCACAGGGAAAGAGAGAGAATCTTGAACCCACAAACTGCGAGATCATGAATGAGCCAAAATCAAGAGTTGGATACTCCACTGACTGAGCTACCTCCGTGCCCCAGCTTGGTGTTTGTTTTAAAATGTGTCTACAGGGGCGCCTGGGTGGCTCAGTTGGTTAAGCGGCCGACTTCGGCTCAGGTCATGATCTCGCGGTCCGTGAATTATAGCCCCGCATCGGGCTCTGTGCTGACAGCTCGGAGCCTGGAACCTGCTTCGGATTCTGTGTCTCCCTCTCTCTGACCCTCCCCTGTTCATGCTCTGTCTCTCACTGTCTCAAAAATAAATAAACGTTAAAAAAAATTTTTTTTAAAAAAATAAAATGTGTCTACAAAGTCTTTGATGCTTCTCCCTTCCAAAGGTGGGGTCTATTTCCCCTTCACTGAACTGAGGGCTGGACTCAACTCGTTGAGTCCAGCAAATCCAATATGGCACACGTGATGATATGTGAGTCCTGAGTCATCAAAGGCAGCTTGCCCTTTGCACTTTCTCCTAAATCACTTACTCGGGGAAAGCCAGCTGCCATGTTGTGAGGTCACTCAAGTAGTGGGCCCTCTTGATGGAGACACTTAATAATGAGGCCCTCCCTCTTGGAAGGGGGCCTCCCGTCTAAATAAAATCTTCAGATGAAACACCCCCAGCCAACATGTTGACTGTAATTTCCTAAGAGACACTGAGTTAGAACCAACCGAGCTGAGCCACTCCCAAATTCCTGACCCACAGAATCTGTGAGATAATAAATGTGTATGGTTTTAGGTCACTAAGTTTTGCAGTATTCGTTACCCAGTCATAGATGTCTAAGTAACAACCCATGCCACCTCATAGAAAAATTCTGGTGATTCAGTGAGACAGTGTTTGCGTAAGGACTGCAAGGGCTTGTGCAAATCCACAGATTTAGCCCTCTCCCTAAACATCAGAGTGTTACTTTATACTTTATTAAAATAAATGAGTAATGGGGTGCCTGGGTGGCTCAGTTGGTTAAGCATCTGACTTGGGATCAGATCGTGATCTCACAGTCTGTGGGTTCAAGCCCCACATAGGTCTCTGTGCTGACAGCCTGGAGACTGCTTGGGATTCTGCGTCTCTGTCTCTCACTGCCCCTCCCCAGCTGGTGCTCTGTCTGTCTCTCTCTCAAAAATAATAAATAAATAAATAAATAAATAAATAAATAAATAAATAAAAAAAATTAGTAATGCATAGAATTGTCAACTCACTCTGTTGAACACCTGAGACTAATATAAAATTGTATGTCAATTATACTTACTTCAATAATAAAAATTAGGGGTGCCTGGGTGGCTCAGTCGGTTAAGCCTCTGACTTTTGCTCAGGTCATGATATTGAGGTTCGTGAGTTCGAGCCTCGCGTCGGGCTCTGTACTGACAGTTCGGAGCCTAGAGCCTGCTTCAGATTCTGTGTCTCCCTCTCTCTCTGGCCCTTCCCCTCTCAAGCTCTCTCTCTCTCTCTCTCTCTCTCTCTCTCAAAAATAAATAAACATTAAAAAAAATTTTTTTTAATTAATAAAAATTAAAAATACACTTAAAAGTTTAGTGAGTTAAAATTCAGAGAAATGGCATAACTAAATTTTAGTATAAGAGATGGAGTAGGCTCCATTCATAGAGTTGGAGGATATTAGTGATTTGACCCACTTCCTATCAGATCTAGGACACATTTGCTTTTCCATCTGAGCTTCGGTCTGAGGTCTGGGTACAAGGGGTGCTATTTGGTTTTCTGTGGCCCAAGCGGTCCAGAACAGTCACTCCCTGAAGTGAAGCGATCCCAGAAACTTTGCCCTTAGTGAAGCCCTATTATTAGCTTGAACATGGAACTGGAAGAATTAAGGATTGATGAGAATCTATATGCAAGGTTTTGGGAAGGCTCGAAGTAGCTTTGATTTGAATATTGTAATTCTCCTAGAATTAACTAAATCCCATTTTGATGGCATAGATCGCGAAGTCCTTGGAAGGTTGGCTTCCAAAGGTTATTACCGTAGCCGTTGTACCACCAGGACTTTCTCTCTTTCAAAAATGTGAGGGAAGATACACGGAAGCCTGAGAGGAATGGTTTTGGTGTGGGGGAACCATCAGAGACGAGTAAAGACCCTCAAGCTAGAGCCACATGCTAGCTAAGGTTATGAGGGCCGAACATAGGATCCGGTTCCCAGAAGAGAGCACGATGCTGTAAACAGAAGTAGAAACCTTGATCTTGTACAGAGAAAGAGTGATGTTAATTAACACGAGGTCCTGGTCCACATAGCCAACTGTAGTTCCAACATTGTGTTCTGGGGAAAATGTTCCTCTTGCGTTTTAAATTGTGGAAATGAAAACACACCACACCGTCCCTCGCCCTGCCTCTATAAATCATTTTTGCTCAGAGTTACGTGGATTCTCTGCTTTTCCTATGGCTTCTCTGTACCTGAGTCACTTACTTTGATTCTTCATTAATTCAGTAGATTTTTATCATTTAGGGTTTTTGCTCAAGAAGGGCTTGGAGGAATTATATATCCTAAGCTGTTTCATGCTTAAATGACTTTATTTTTCAATGACAGTTCATCAGACATTACCATTCCTTTGTTATTTTGTTTCTTGGGGACTTTGCACATATCAAATCCTGCACTGCAGTAGTCGGGGCCTGCCTGACTTCCCCTTGAGGCTGGCTTGTTCTTTTGTCTTTTGTCCTCGAAATTTTCCAAATGGCCTTGGTTCTGAAGATTGCGTATCAATTTTTGTGAACGCAGTGTGATTTTCCAACCTGCAAATTCGGTTCTTTACCAATTCCGGGATTTTCCAGGCAGCTTTGAAGTCGATTGTGATTTCACCCTCATGGCTAGCAATTATATGCTAGACTTTTTCAGTCTGTTTTCCATATCTACTATCTTCTCTGATTACAACAAAATATCTGTTTTAATTACCTCTGCTTTGATCGGTCATCTCCGATCATCTCAAATCCTCTGGGTGAACGATGTGGCTTTGGGTGAGTTTCCTTCTCTTCCTCACTGTTCTTTCTTCTTCATTAATTCAGAGACAACATTTTGTTCTTCAAATATGTTTCCCTGGGCACGCCTTCCTTGCCATCTCGTTCCCTTGTTTATCCATATTGCCTTTGAGCTATTATTTCTTTGAGCGCGTCTCATTAACTTGTCATGCAGCATGACACAATTGTGACAAATTTTCTGGCGCTTCCTGAATTTTGTTCTCCCTTTAACTTCTTAGTCTGTCATTTACATGGCGTCCTTCTTTCTTGTATGTTTTGTGATGTGGTATGATCGTAGACGCCACCCCCCACCCCCCACAGAATTCTTCTTTATCCTGCCCAGGAGTGAAATGCTGTATCAGCACATTCTCCTTGCTCTGATGTGATATTGATGATTTGGCCCACTTCCTATCAGAGCCAGGATGGATTTGCTTTTCCATCTGAGTTTTAGTTTGAGGTCTGGGTACTAGGGGTGCTATTTGGCTTTCCATGACCCAAGGGGATGGCAGGGAGGAAGGGGATCTGGCCGAGGCGGTGTTATCTCTTCTGCCATATTGTTCTGTGTGTTAAGTGCCCGGCACCCACTTGGGCCTGGGAGACGCCCCAAAGCCTCAGACCTGGACCCCAAACTGAACTATGGAGTCTCTGCTTTCCTTTTACTCACTTTCCTGCTCTTGCCACTTTCTCCTCAGCGGCTCTTTCCAGAACCCCACGGTTAAGGAAGATAAGGCTGCCTCTCAGTTTGAATTTCCACGTATTTGGAAGAGAGAGACCAAAAACTCTCTAGATTTGTGAAATCACCACTCTAGTTTCGGGGGAATGGAGCAGAGTTAGGAATGAACTGGAATGGACTGTGTCTACTTGACCCCCAAATCCCTTTTCTTTCCTTGATTCCAAGTTTGGGGGCTTATCGAATCGGGTTCTATCCATCTCTGTGTTTGGTGCTACAAGTCTTTTGAGGGTGAGCTTCTGGTTTCCACGAAGGTTTTGCTCTTTGGGTACAAAGGGAGAGATTCTATAATCCCCTTGCAATTTTCCATCTTAAGTTGAAGGTTTATCTTCATAGCAAACCTCTGGTATCTTTATTAAAAAAAAACACACACAACTACAACAAAAACAAACCCTCCTTTTCCCTTTGTCTCAAGCACCTTTTGCAGGTTGAGCTTTTTTTGTTTGTTTCTCATCAAATGATCTTTTGGGACAATAATTAATAATACAGTTGCCTCGGTTGATTTAAATAAATAGCTCTATTTTCCTATTTCTTGTTATTGGTGGGAATGTCATAAACGGTCATTGCATAGGGTCCTGAAGGGAGCGCGAAGGATTGAGATGCAAATGATGTATCTTATGTATGTTTTTAAAAAATGTACTTGAGAGGAAATAGATAGAGTCTAAATGTCCCCCGCTTTGTTGTCTGCGGGCCGGGACTTGCGAGCGTGGACAGGCGAGTGGCAGAAAGGGGCCTCGTTCCTGCGTCCGCAGCCGGGCCCTGCTTGGTGCCCGTCAGCCCCGACAAGGCTGGAGTGTAGCAGGAGTCTGCACGAATTAGCGGTGCCGCCCTAAGGCTGTGTCTGGCGTCATCTGTGTCACAGCTGACCTTCTGCATCCAGGGCCACCGGGCGTCCTCTTGCTGCTGCTAGCACCTCGCCCCCCAGCAGCATCTCCCCGGCCCGTCCTCAAAGAGCGCCTCCCCCCCTGGCCGGACGGAATCCCCTCCGAGCACCTGCTCCACCCGCGAAGTTTTCTCTTCACCTCCCCATCAGCGCGACCTTGTGGATGTGTGTGTGTCACACGCACCAGAATGTGAGCTCCGTGATGCGGGAGACCCAGTCTGACCTGTCCAGCGCTGCATTTTCACCGTGACTCAGGATTTTCTCATCCCGTGAGTCAAATGCATTTCTGAACTGTCCGTCAGGTCTGCAGGACGGGTCCTCGGCCCCAGATTCCTGCTTGGCATTCGAGCTCTCTTCCAGCTTCTGAGCTCTGTCCCCGAGACTCACCTCTGGCTTGGGACCCTTCCAGTCCTCCTGGTCCATGCTGCATGCCTATGCCAGCTAGCAGGTGTCCCCACTGAGGCGATCACCTGAGGGCTCCCCGGCCACACGCATCTCGGCGGCTACCCCACCCCACAGAGCTACCTTCCGATCCACCTGGCCTCGCCTTGCTGGAGTCCGCAGACCCACCAAGGTAATGGAGACAGGGTGACAAGGAAAGAGCGGGCCAGAGTGACCCAGTGCTCTTAATTTTAGCTTCCTCCTGGAGCTCTTTGTTCCTCTGACTCTTGGGATGGCACAGACGGTCCAAGTCTGAGTCTTTGTTCCGACAGCCCTGTCCACTGCTCCATTTCTTCATTTCACCCCCAACTCCCCAGGGCTGAAGGGACGCGAGTTAGTCACGGCCATAGAAGGTGTTCCCGTATGTATATTCAATGGGAGAAAGCTTTAGGAACGAGGTACAAATTCTGTTTCTGTGTCATCTGCAACAATCCTTTGCAGGAACGTCTGTTACTACCTGGAAAGGAAATGCCGCTGGTTGCTCTGTGGTTGTTCGGAGGATGTTTTAATTGTCCCTTTCGGGGTCAAACCCGGGACAGGCCCTCCCCTGCTCAGACCCCGGCGCTCAGAGGGAGTGGGAGAGCTTTGGTCTCTGAAAATGGCCCCGTCCCGGGGAGGAACCTGCGTGTCTTCACTTGCTAGAGAGAGGGTGACCTACCGCAGAGATGAGATCTGAGAAGCTGGGTCTAATTGTGCCGCTGGATGGGAATCCCTGCAGCAAAATCCTTCCTTTCTTCCCTCCTCTCTAAGTAATAGGCAATTTCCTCTCGTGGAGTCAGTCTCATCTCGGTAAATCACTTCCAGACAGGCTCACCTTGACTTCACAGGACGCAAACAGGGAGGAAAAAGGATTGCCTCACTTCTCCACTGTCACCGAGAGATCAGATGAAATTATTTTAAGGTCACATGTTTAAACGTATTGCACTTGCCAGCAGGAAATGAGCTTCAGAAGGAAGATTCTGGTGGAAAAGACAGGATCAGATACAGCAATAACGGTCAGGCCCAAGTGATGCGGAGTCCTGGCTCTCCGTGCCTGGAGAGTTAGGTCACCTTTGCTGTTCTATTAATATAAAACTCTCTCCTGGCAGAAGTCACATTTAGTGCCCGCTGTAAATTGGGAATTGGATAATTTCTACCACGATTACCTCTCGGCAATCAAAAAAGTCACTTTTCTGTAACTTTTATACAAGCAAGGATGGGTTCCCAGCTCGACAAGGAGAGCTTTGTGTCATGAAGATTTATATGGGTAAGTCAGCAAACGTGCCTCCTAGAGCCTGCGTCATGTTTCTGGCCCAATGCCAGCAGCTGGAAATCAATAGAAAACTTCAGCCTGTCCTTACTCCGAGGTGTGTACCATCTAGCAGGTGAAGGTTGCTCAAGGTGGCTGTAAATGATGAAGGACAAGGAATTTCAACCTGAATTCTGTGTGCGTTAAAGGAGGGCGAAATGTTGAAGCTCTACGATGCAGTCCTCAGAATATTTCATACTCTCTGTCTCTAACTACTTAGAATATTATCTTAAACATCCATAACCCCTTCTACGTGAGCTATTGAGACTGTCAGCTGTCTATCTTAAATGAGAATATTTAGTTACTGGGCCAGAAATAAGTCACTTTTTAGCTGCCGGTAACCTGAGCAATAAAAAACTAAAATAAAAAAGAGGTGAATAACTAAAGAAGACACCAAATGAGCTTGAGCATTTATTCAAAAACACTTCACCAGACAGCAATTTCCATGGCCAGACTTATTTTTGATTGGAGGGGAGGCTGGCATTCTCTCATTAAAAATAACATTTGTGATCATTGAATACCATTACCTTCTCTGAATACTACCTTTTCAATGTTTCTTTTGAAATGAGTGTAGACTCACAGGCAGTTACAAAAACAGTACATAAAGATTCCCAGGGAAGATTTACGTGGCTTCTTCCACCCAGTGACATTTTACGTGAAGGTAAGACAATATCAAAACCAGGAAACTGACCTCGGTGTAATCCTGTCAACTAGACTACAGACTGTATGCAACTCCTACCGGTTTTTACAGTTTCAGCACACACTCGTGCGTGTGCGTGTGGGTGTGTGTGTGTGTTCGTGTGCACAGTACAGTTCTGTGGCATCTGGTCCCACCTGGACCCCCCTGCAGCTGAGACACAGAACGGTTCTGTCACCATGATGACCCTCTCTCCTGCTCCCCTGCAGACCTGCACCCTCCCCACCCCCATCGATGTCCCCTGGCAACCACTAAATGTTCTCCTACTTAGATTTAATTTTAAGTGTCTTGTTTGGCCCACCACACTGGCTTGGATCTTGTTGATGAAGAGTTTCAGCCACATTGTGCTTGGCATCCAGACGAATTAAACATTAAGGGAAATATCAAAGTGGGACACAGTGACCTTCTAGCAAACTGAAGAAGGTAATTCATTTACTTGGTTGTTCTTCTCCTTTTTTCTGATAGAATAAATTTTGGTTGATCCTTTTTGTTAAGTTCAGAAGGCAGAAGCGCCCTCAGAGACAATATAAAGGGAAAAGATCTATCTATCTATCATCTATCTCCATTCATCCACATATCGATCTATCCACCATCTATCTAAAATAACAGTACAACTTCATTTACATTAAAAACAAATATATTCCCCAATAATTTAGCAAATATCAATTTTACGGATGGTGAAGAAAAAAATTGGTTCCATTAACTTAACAAGAATTTTATAACACCCTAACTCTCTAAGTTGTTAGCAATAATTCTAAACCCTGGTCTGATCTTCAAGCCTTTTTCATCCAAATCACCTCATAACATTTTCAAATAATTACATGAGAAGTTCCCAAGGGAGTGTTTGGCATTCACAGACCAAAGGACCAAAATGATATGAAACACCTGGAAATGTGTAACTAAATGAATGGTTTTTGGGGCACCTGGGTGGCTCAGTTAAACGTCCGACTTCGGCTCAGGTCATGATCTAGCGGTCCGTGAGTTCGGGCCCCACGTCGGGCTCTGTGCTGACAGCTCAGAGCCTGGAGCCTGTTTCAGATTCTGTGTCTCCCTCTCCCTCTCTGACCCTCCCCCATTCATGCTCTGTGTCTCTCTGTCTCAAAAATAAATAAACGTTAAAAAAATTTAAAAAAAATGAATGGTTTTAAAATATTTACATTCAACTATTTGGTAAGCTTATTATCCAAGATATAATATAATTATATATGATGCAACAATAGTATATGAAAGGGTGGGCCTACGCCGGCCAACTCCATCTTGTTCTGTGTCCTCCACCTTGAGTGACTATGTCCCTGACATGTCCCCTTTCTGGGAGAATCCGCAGAAACTTCAGACCACGCCTCCACCCCTTGAGTAACCTCCCGCTCACCAGTTCAAACTTCCCGATCAAAACACACCCAGCGACCTGGTAACAGGACTCCGACGCTTCCCCAGCCAATCGGCTGAGGCCATAGCCATTACCTCACCAACTGCCCCTAAACCCCAATAAAACCTTTGTGCTTTTGAAACTCGCTCTCTCTCCCCAGCATCTCACCGCTACATCGGTGCAGGTAGGGGATTGAGCTCCAGCTAGCTCGAATAAAGGCTCTTTGCTTTTGCATCGGACTCGGCTCCCTGGTGGTCTTTGGGGATCACGAATTCTGGGCATAACAGTATCATAATACATATATTATATATTATTATCTATGTTGATATTATATAATCATCTAATATAGTCATATTAACACATAATATGGTTATTATGATATATCATTGACTATTATTTTTTTTTTTTTTTCAACGTTTTTTATTTATTTTTGGGACAGAGAGAGACAGAGCATGAACGGGGGAGGGGCAGAGAGAGAGGGAGACACAGAATCGGAAACAGGCTCCAGGCTCCGAGCCATCAGCCCAGAGCCTGACGCGGGGCTCGAACTCACGGACCGCGAGATCGTGACCTGGCTGAAGTCGGACGCTTAACCGACTGCGCCACCCAGGCGCCCCTCATTGACTATTATTAATGTATACATTTTCTTATATATAATACAAGTATATAATAGAAGTCACTATTATATATGTAATACAAGTATATATTATATTTATGTTTTTGTATATATTATATATTATTGTTTAATTTTACAACACAAGTCATTGGGCAACACATATTCATGAGGGCTTCACTGTATACATTTATTTGCATTTAACATGTGGAGGGTTGTTCAGGTAGTTAGCTTTGCAAAGTGACATCAAGATTATACTTCACAGTAAGACCGGACCTCACATCTCCCACGGGCCTTGAGCACCTAAGTACTTACTTTATATGTATTCATTTTTCTTTTTGATTGTAAGCTTGTTTAGGGCAAACTTCTATTGTTCTTTGGATGCAAATAACAGTTTCTATGACATGCACAACATACGGGCAAGTTGGACAAGTAGCTGTTGGAATATTTCGCCTAGAATCAGAATAAAAACCAATCTGAAGATTCGGTGTTTTCTTCTGTAAAGGCAGAGGTCTCCAGCGTTACCCTAAGGTCTGAAGATACAATTATCTTTGGGGTTGTTCCCTGTCCTTGGTGCTGAGCACAGCTTACTCTGCTGGTCCAAAGACTAATGCCGAACAAAAATATTTTTCTTACACACGTTTTCTAGTAGAAACTATTGTTTTTTGCAAGTTTCCTAGCCTTGAAACCGTGAGACACTTATCTCATTGGTGTCAAACACTTGATTCAGCCTACGATATAAAGTGCCTTTTTAGTATTTTCTCCAATATTTTATTTAGAAAATATTCAAATGTAAAAACAAGTTGAAAGAATTGCATAGAAAACATTCATACAACCACCTCCTAATACTATTTTTTTTACTACTTTTTATTATATTTGCCTCATCGCATATCTATCCATTTATGCATCCTTCTGTCCATCTACCAATCAACTCCATTTTTTTTGCACCAGAAAGTGGGTTTTTGGCATTGGTAACTGTCAGCCTAAATCCTCAACATGCATGTCTTCAACTAGTGTTTCATATTTCTTCATAGTTCTTTTTATTAGCAGACCTTACTTTAAAAAAGAAAATAAAAACCATTTCCCCACAATCTGACATTCTGTCGTGAATGTTACAAACAAAAACCCATCTAATACTGCTGTTGTTGACATATGCTGCTTGGTAAGATTCTGTGGTTATAATTCCAGATGAGTAGTTTGCACATGTCCCGGATGCACAGAGGTAGGAATGTTCCTTACCTTCCCAGCAGGGAAGTCTGTGACATTCTTTCCAGAGACTCTCTTCACCAAGTGTATTCAGTGTAAGGTTATCCTGGATCTGCCACAGACCATAACTCCCCTTTCTTCCTGAATGTGGGGGGTGAGGTGTCCCAGTGGTCCCCAGGGACCTTCTGGGGGAACATCACTGTGCCATGACACTAATGTGCATTCCCCCACTAGGAAACGGACTCCGAACAAACAATGTTCTCTGTTCTACATCAAGTTCCCACTTTCCTTATGTGTAACAGATGTGTTTCCTTGTGCATTCTTCCTGGGATGTGGCACCTGAAATTTCTTATCACTGGCCTGGTTTTCTATATGGGCTTTCCAGAGTGTTTCCCTTAAAAAGGGCGTTTTGCTAATTTGAGATTACATAATAGAAATGGAAATGTGTATAATTCCTTGTCATTTGTGATAAAATTGGCATTATGATGAGCCACACTATGGATGCTGAAAGGTCCTTCTCCCAAAGACACATGGTTCCAGAATAAGACTTCCAGGCCTTTTCCAAATTTTATATAGAGATCCACTGAATTCTATAGTTTTTTCTAAGTTTTTGTAGAAGGAAACATAGGTAATTTAATAGAATTCTCAGCTAATTCCTTTATGTATTTGCTTTGAACCACTTGTTTTTGTGGGCCATCTTGAAAAGAGTCTAAAGATTACCATTGACTTTTCTTTTTTTTTTTTTACCATTGACTTTTCGTTAAAAAGATTATTTTAATAGCACCAATACCGTGTGATATCCATTAAGTGCTAAAATGTACCAAACATTAAGGGCCTTATATATATTAACCTACTCAATCCTTTCAGCAATCTTCTGAAGTGGGCACTCTTATCTTCAGCACTTTACAGCAGGGGAAACTGAGGCCAAGATAGGTCGGGTAATTATTTACCCAGAGTCACAGAGCCAATGAAAGACCAGCTGTAAACTGTGTTATCTGTTCTGATTTTCTCTGAACACATTTTGCCACCTCTAAAACTAAGTCATATGGAGACCTTTCCTGAGAAAGAACTTCCAGTATATTAGTAGGTAGCGTATCATTTAATTATTTTTCATCATAGGCCACCAATCCTACTTCTAAGTGGCTTTAATGTAATGGAGAGTCTGTCTCCACTTGTGATGTGTGAGCACTGACTTCTTCCTAGGCATCACCCTACTTTCCTCTTTGGTCCACATCTGGACAGACTGACAGCAAAGCTCAAATATGCATTCGACCCTTGGTGCTGGTGGGAGATACAAATCTGCACCTGGGGACTTTCCCAGTGAACCCCCAGCAACTACCAAGATCAACCTTTCCTTCCCCTCTGTCCAAGCCAGCTCGTACCTGCTTGTGTCTTCCCAGACACTTTCCCCAAATTCTCTTGATGTGTAGAGTCTCAGGAGCCTCAACACCCAAATCAAATTTTGGGTGAAGGGCCCATCTGTTCTCTGTGGAATTACCACAAAGCATTTAAAGAATTTTGGTTTGGCCTAACTTTTATGTCTTTATTGGTCCCATCATTTTACAGTTATGCAAAAAAGAATGAACGAAGGCAGATTAAGGGAAGACACATAAAGTGTCCCTATCCCAAGATTGCTCGTTATTACAGTGTTCTACAAACTATTTGTGATTTTTTTTTCTTTTTTTTTTTTTTAATTTTTTTTTTCAACGGTTTTTATTTATTTTTGGGACAGAGAGAGACAGAGCATGAACGGGGAAGGGGCAGAGAGAGAGGGAGACACACAGAATTGGAAACAGGCTCCAGGCTCCGAGCCATCAGCCCAGAGCCTGACGCGGGGCTCGAACTCACAGACCGCGAGATCGTGACCTGGCTGAAGTCGGACGCTTAACCGACTGCGCCACCCAGGCGCCCCTGTGATTTTTTTTTTCAAACCCTAGGTCCCTATACATCCCTCAATCTCTTTATTAAGTTTTCATCTGCTGACTGATGTGTGATCCTGGTGTGAAGGCAAGGCTTACATGGTAACCATGGCCCACCTTGCCTTATGTGGCTGTTCTCTGCCACCAGAAGGCCAAAGCTCACAAGCTGAAGGATGTCAGGGCAATGAAGGAGGAATCTGGTCCCCAGACTCACTACTTCATGAAACACAGCCCACCTTGGACTCTCAACCTGCCCCCAGGACCAGCTGAGTCACCTCTGGATGGCCACTGGTGTCCAACACGTAGAAACTATCCAACTTTGTTCTTCCTCTTGGCTGCCCACCTTGTTAATAGTGTTTATTACCCACTTCGTGGCTCAGGACAAAAATGGGAGAACTTGTCTTTGATTCATGACCTACATTTGGTCAAATTACCTACCAATCCATGTCACTATCATGTCATGCCTTGATGCCCCGTTGGTCCCCTACCTGGTCTCCACTTTTTCTTGCCACCCCATCCTCAAATTCATTCTCCAGTTAGAAGCCAGAGGAATCTTTCTAAAATAGTATA
The DNA here is from genome assembly GCF_028018385.1 of Neofelis nebulosa. Classification (NCBI taxonomy): domain Eukaryota; kingdom Metazoa; phylum Chordata; class Mammalia; order Carnivora; family Felidae; genus Neofelis; species Neofelis nebulosa. Next base: position 5,405,505 of record NC_080782.1, on the reverse strand, counting down.
AGTCCAATAACCTCTCCCCTGATAAGACCGTCTGATAACTTAGGGTTTTACTTTAAATACATCCAGATACCTTATCCTACTTATATTGGCATGAATTTTTTGATATGCCAGAATTGTGTGCAGAGAGGATTAATTATAGCTAAAACTGTTATAAGTCAAGATCCAAATAACTAAGGATGATACATTTTAAAAATCAGTTTTCCTTGATCTCTTAAGTTCCAATTGTAAATCTGATTAATACATCTAACAAAATAAAAACAATTGCCTTCTGATTCTGATCATTATTATGATTATGATAGTTAGACTAGCTCAAGTCTTGACTGGACTAAACTCCCTCAAAAGATTTGTCATTTATGAGCTTATTTAATTGAATGTCTTTAAAAATTTTAACTGCATTTATAAAATTAATTATCTCTAGTCACTGTAAGTATTTCTAATAACTAGGCAAGTTTAAGACCATATAAGTAAACTGTCCAAGCATGAACTCCCATGTCCCATGAACATTGGGGACAGCAAACTTTGGCCGACAGCCCATGCCCTCCAACTACCTGTTTCTGTAAATAAAATTTCACTGGAACACTAACACACCCTTTTTGTTTTATCCATTATCAGTGGAGGCTTTCAAGGAACAGGTGACGGAGCTGAGTAGTTACAACAGAAACCATAGGACTCACAAAGTGTCAAATACTTACTACCTGGTCCTTTACAGAAAACATTTGCTGACCCCTGATCTAAGATACTAAAATGATGCAGATAGCAAATCTCAAATGGTCCTAAGTCAACTTACACTCTACAAACTAAATTAAATTCTCTTGACATTGTTCAACTTAAAACGACAAGTCTAACACTTTGGCACGTTAATCTTTTGCCAATATTTTATTCTACAACTTTTCAGACATACACGAAATGTGAAGAATTGTACAGCACTGGACCCCCTGCTCCTACATTTAACATTTTGCTATATTTGTTTTACTACATTTCTAGCCGTCCACCTTTTTTTCCCTCTGCCACCGGTTCTCTCTTTTTTCTCTTTTGATGTATTTCTAAGTTACAGATTAGTAAAGTTCACCACTCGAAACTTCAGACACGGTGTCCTTAACTAGAGTTTACTACCTTTTACAGTTCTTTTTCCTTTTATTTTAATTTGCATATCAAAATGCACATATGTAAAATACATCATTGGAAGAGATCTGACAAATGTGCATCTATTAATTTGGAGGAGCTCGTTTTTTTAATTAAATTTATTTATAAATTTAAATTTAGTAATATTTACTCTTCTGGCATACAGTCTTACCATCTTTTAAGCGCATAGAGCCTGTGTAGATGCCATCAGAATCAAGATACAGTGTAGTTCCATCACCCCACATTTCTCTTGCACCATTCCTTTGGATCAACCCTTTCTGGCTCCCAGCCTTTGCCAACCACGGGTCTTGTTTCACGGATTTTTGTTACTGTCTGATCTCCGTCTTCATAGCTTAGTCTCTTTCAGAATGTCATGTGTATGGAAGGACCTATCCGACTTTGATCACTATCTAGAAGAGGCAGTGTTGGACAATGGTGAGCTCCAGAGTCTAGCATCAGATCAAAGCTCTGTTAATCATGTGACCTTGGGTAGTTCCTTTTCCTCTTCCATGGCTCAATATCTTCATCTGCAAAGTGGAGATAATAACAGAACCTGCCTTCGCAGGATTTTCTCAGATAACAAATAAAAGGTCTGGGAAGAGCACTAAGTGTTATAGAAATCTTGGACATCGTCGTTATCATTGAACCATACTGTTCTGTTTTCTAAAATGCCAAATTTCTTGGGAACATTTCCTATCTTTGGAATAGCGCATATATATAAACTATTTACAAATTTAGCACACAATATGGATATGGGGTTTATTTGTTTCATCATCTATGCATTTCATTGGAAACCCTTCTGAGATAAGAAAGACACTTCCCTACTAAGGGGAAATGCTTTTATCATGTCAAGGGATCTGAGACCCCAAAGGATGGTTATATCTGGAGAGCCAAGGGGACTTCTAGGCCTTGATTTTGAAGCTGAGAAGTAGAACACAGGATGCCGTCCATCCTGAGCCACGCTTCTGTACCACTGATGGGCACTCTGAACCCATTTTATAATCTTCACGACAACATGGTTCCTGTAGGGGAATTTGAAGGGGTTCAATTTCTCTCGGGTCAAAGTGACTCCCTGATGTAATTCTTCTGTAACTTCTTTTAATTTGATCACCTAAGCTGGATACTATTTCATCAGCAATATCACCACCCTTGATTATAGATGGCTTCCTTCATTGAATCTCCTTACCGTCTGGTGGAACCCGGTACGTACCTGCCGCTCTCACAGATGTTCTAACAGTCTGGTTAGGTTCTGAGTGTTTCCAAGTCCTGAATGTTCCAGCCTCTCCCACTTACCTGGCTTCATCACCTTTTGCCAATGACTCTCCTTCAGTACCTTCCTGGGCCACCGTTTCTGTAACAAACCAGCTAGTTCCTAACACCAGGCTCCATATCTTCAGGCCATTGGTTCCACCTGGGATGCTGTCCTAGATCTTTGTTCAAATGAGTGGTTTCTTCTCTTCACCGATACCACCGCTTCAGAGAGGACTATACTGACCTTGCCAAAAAAAAAAAAAAAAAAAAAAGCAACCCCTCAGTCATGCTGTATTGTGGCCCATTCTTCTTTTCCTTTGGATTTTATACTTATTTCCTATGTTTCTCTCTTCTTTGCACCATATAGGTGAAGGGCAAGTCTGCATCATTCATTGCTTCATCTCCAGAACCTACAACAATGCATGGAACAGAATAGGTAGCATGGGGAATACTCAGCGAACAAGTGAACAAATGAATGAGTTGATGATCTGCTTTGCTTTGGTTTTCTTGCTGTTGTTGTTGTTTTGAATTTTTTTGATGCAGCGGTCGTGCAATATTTACTATTGCTAACATTTCTCAGGAAAAAAAGATCTATTTGAACCGTGTCTATTTAATGCCCCTGAAAGGTAGGGAAAGTATCTGCTTTGGTAATGTGATTATCTCCTTGCCCAAACTGTTCTCAAACAAGGGGGATTCTGTCTTTGAGACGGCTGAAGCCCAGATTCTTATCTGGGCTCCACCCCCTTGTTTGGTTTGCCTAGAAGGCACCCTTAGTCCCGTTAGGTAAAAGGCTTTGAAATGAAGGAGAACCAGGTAAGACTAACCACAGGGCATTCTGTGCAGACAACTGAAACTTGAAAGGCTAGTGATGGCAGTTAAAACATTAAGAGGCTCTGCAAAGAAATGTTAATAAGATGACCCAACAGAGATGTGCACAGCCAGCCATAAGCTAACAGCCTCAGAGACTGTTAGCTTTCGTGGGAAAGAGTAGTCAGAATGTAAAACATTCAACCAATGGGCTATAAATACAGCTGAAATCTAACAGAAAAGAGTAGAAAAGCAAAAAGGAAAAAGTAGCAGCTGAAATCAAGAGTATGGATACTGATTATCGGTCTGAGAGGCATGTGAGTGTGTTTTTAAAGAACTTTGAAGTCGCATCTCCCATAAGAGAATTTCAAATTCTAAGACTAATGAAATTGGAAATGCTGGTTGTATTCGTCATTCTGCATTTCCATTTGGTTATCAGATATCCTCCGGGAAATAACGACCAGCTGTATCCAGCACTCGTGTTGGTGAGGTAATGTGTTTGTGATTTTAGGCGATATTAATTTAGCATTATTTGAGGGTAGATTGTCCCCAGCTGCCTGGGGATAATGCTCAGTGCAGCTGAACCCGTGAACAAATGTGGCACCATTATTTCAAGGGTGCCGTGTTGGGGACGGAAGGATAGGCACCGACCACTATTTGAATTGTGAGAGTAATTACAACCCCCGCCCCCCTTCCTGCTCCAGAAAAACACTACATTCAAAGGCTTGGTACAGGTTTGCATTCCTCAGCACCAACCGCAGCTCAGGAAAGAATTCAAACATCCCAGGAGGAGCGAGCGCATCAAAGGCAGGCACAGCCCTAGTCGTCGCATCACTGGATCACAAAACTAAATCAGAGTATGAAAGAATTTCGTATGATAAACTAAAGGAAAAACCACAGTAAAATCACCATAGGATTAATTCCTGTTAGCAATAGGCTTATTACCAAAATGTCCTTGCTGTGAACGTCTTCAGAGTGAAATGGAAAACTGGAGGCCTGTGTTAAGAATCCCAAGATGTCACACAAGAATTTACTGTCCTGGAAAAGTTTGTAAGCCTGTTTTAACTTATCTTATCTATGTGTAAATTATCTCTCAATTGAAACATGCACCCCAAACATATATCCTTGGGCAACAGAACGGAAAGCTGATAATTTGCAGATAAAAAGGCACACTTGGAAGAAAATCTAGGCATCAGTCTGGGTGAGCTTGAACCACCTTCGGGGTGAAGGATGTATGTGGCCCGACAAATTTCCCTTCTGTTCACCAACATCTGCCGAAACTGGCCTGGAATGTGCCACAGCGAGAAAGGAGAACAAAGATTTTTTTTGTTCCAGACCACAAAGGTTGGAGCAGAGGGGTGGAGTCTCATGTGTTAATGACGGTAACAGCAAAGTATTAAGCTGAATCCATTCTCGCTTCTAAATTCGTAGTCCTCAGGCCCAACTGCGGCCATGAGATGCAAGTATGAGGATATCACAATTTTCTTTGAAAATTTAGGGCTCAGAACGCACCAGGCCTTCCTCCTCCTCTGTGTCATAAAGACGGAGGCTGGGTTCCTGGGCCTGTTTTCTTTTTTTCTTTTTTTAATGTGTATTTATTTTTGCGAGAGAAAGAGGGAGAGAGAGAGAGAGGGAGGGGCAGACAGAGGGAGACACAGAATCGGAAGCAGGCTCTAGGCTCTGAACTGTCTGCAGAGAGCCCGACACGGGGCTCGAACCCACGGACCGTGAGATCGTGACCCGTGTCGAAGTCGGACGCTTAACCGACTGAGCCACCCAGGCGCACCCCGCCCCCCGCCGCCGGATTTGTTCTCAAAGTTTAAGTAGAACTGTAGTTGTATTAGTTGCGTTATTAACTTAGCTCTACATTCAGTTTTGCTCCCTACTTATGTTTCATGCACCTCTTACTCTCATGCCCGATCAGTCCCTAACTTTGCCTTTTTCACCACTACTCCCTGTTCACACACTGATTGTAGAAGCCTAATGGGAACCAAACCATAATGTTTGTCTTCAAGCCATCTGTGGGACCTGATGGTGCCAGGCCCCAAATGGTGCCTCATTGTCCAGAAGAGTGCATACCTCCAGATTATTTTAAGGTCTTCCTGCCTGCAGGTTTTTTTTTTTAATTTTTATTTATATATTTTGAAGGGGAGGAAGGGCAGAGAGAGAACCCCAAGCAGGATCCCTGCTGTCAGTGCAGAGCCTGATGCAGGGCTCGATCTCAATGACCATGAGATCATGACCTGAGCCAAAATCAAGATTCGGACGCTCAACCAACTGAGCTTCCCAGGAGCCCCTTTCCTGAAGGTTTTAAGAAACCCCTCACTCTCCTCTCATGTATTCACCTCTTTCCCCAAATACATACGAGCTGTCCCTAGGCTCAACAGGGCAAGGCAGCTTTGGGAATGATCCCCAGCTTTCTCCCTGGGCTACCCTTCTGATAATAAAGCTTTCTGTGCTTCAACACCAGCGTCTCAGTCACTGGCTTGAGACACAGCAGGGACCGGACTCGGGTCTCCTCACCCCTGATGACAAAATCCAGCGTTCTTTGACAGCTGAAGCCCGGTGCCCCCTTGAGTAGCGTGTCTTGCAAGAATGTGGAAGCAGGATGCTTACCGAAGGAGGGATTCGACTACAAAGACTGGCAGAGACCCAAACAAACCAGTCTGTGCCAAGGTGGACCCCAGTGCTGACTCTTTGATGACCATCCCCCTCATTATAATACTAAAAATCAGGCCCGTGGGTGGATATTTTACATGCTAATGAGACATGTGATGTATGAGGAAGCATGTTCTGGCCCTTATGCCTGTGCACCCAACTTTCTGCGTCTCTCCCCACCTCTGCATGCTTGGATTTCACTCCTTTCCCACCTCAGTCTTTTTTAAAACGTTCCCAGCCTTTGCTCAGAGGGCCAACAGGAAGGACCCTCTTCTTTGTGCTGTCTCTCTTGTGCTTGAGCAAAAGCCCCAGTAAAACCCTTGCCCGAGAATTCCCATCTGGCTCCAGCCAACACCTATTGCTTGGAGAGCCCAGGACCCGAGCCGGTAACAGACACACTGACGCGTGTCAGGTGCACGGGCAGGTCTGAGTTCTGGAACATCACCCGGGCATTTTGCTCCCATTCGTGCAAAGGCAGCTGCCATGCTGAGGTTTGGTCAGTGGGGTCGGTGTCGCTTTCCTTCTCTACTCCGTGAGATCCACAGAGGCCGGCAGGGGCTTCCTTCCCTGTTGCCCCCAGCACGGTGCTCAGAACCCAAGAGATTCTTTGTTGAACCAATAGATAGGAACAAGCTGTTTATTTTGCAATAAAATGCTCGTGGGCCCAATGGACAAAGAATTTTAAAAGTTCGATTACAGGGGCGCCTGGGTGGCGCAGTCGGTTAAGCGTCCGACTTCAGCCAGGTCACGATCTCGCGGTCCGTGAGTTCGAGCCCCGCGTCGGGCTCTGGGCTGATGGCTCGGAGCCTGGAGCCTGTTTCCGATTCTGTGTCTCCCTCTCTCTCTGCCCCTCCCCCGTTCATGCTCTGTCTCTCTCTGTCCCAAAAATAAATAAAAAACGTTGAAAAAAAATTTTTTTTAAAGTTCGATTACAGCAGGAGGAGGAGTAGACATTCAGAAGATATTGGAAAAGCATGAATGACCTCATTCGGAGTTTCCCAGAGGCGGTAATAGGTATCACGGGCCCTGTGGATGGTGAAACATCACTAGCATGCATCTGATCTGCCGGTATTATTTCTTCAGGCCTTTGAAGACCCTCATCTGCCCAGACAATGATCTCACAGCCAGCGGGGTTGGGGGATTGGGGGGGGGGGGAAGGCAGACAGGCCAGGGAAGGCAACAGGAACACTGGTTTGCGTGGTCCCAAGAAAAGTAATAATAATGAGGCATCGGATTTTCCATAAGAGTGGGGGCGAGGAGAGGTGGGAGGGAAGATTGGGGCAATGAATGTAGGTAGGTGGGTAGGTAGAGGTACCTACCTCTTGCAGGAGGGGTACAAGTTGGGGGTTTGGGGAGGGGGGCAGGGGGTGAGCAGCTGCAAGACGACTGAATCCTGCCGGCGCCCCCTGCTACCCTCCTCAAGCAAACCTGAGACCTGGAGCATCCGTCTCCGCAGAATTATAAAATAGGTGTTGCTCTCTGTTTGCACCTTCATCCAGGAGAGTGGGCATATCACTTGTCCTGTGCACATGCCGCTCAACCGAACCCCCGCGTGCCATTCTTCTTAGGTTGTATGTCTGTTTTCTTGGAAAACAGCGCTAAATGCTGCCATGTTTTTGTAACTGGGTCTCATGAAATCTGAACGACGACACCTTCATGAAAGCTCAGCCGAGAGAAAGCAGGAACAGTACGTTAAAGAGGGCTACTGTTGGGGTGCCTGGGTGGCTTGGTCGGTTAAGCGTCCGACTTCGGCTCAGGTGACGATCTCGCGGTCCATGAGTTCGAGCCCCACGTCGGGCTCTGTGCCGACAGCTCGGAGCCTGGAGCCTGTTTCAGATTCTGTGTCTCCCTCTCTCTGTGACCCTCCCCCGTTCATGCTCTGTCTCTCTCTGTCTCAAAAATAAATAAACGTTAAAAAAAAATTAAAAAAAAAAAGAGGGCTACTGTTGCAAAAAACAGTTCCCGAGGGAATCTTTTCCGTGAGGCCTTACTAGCAAAGTAAGCTGTCTGTGAACCCACCGGTCCGTGCTTGCCGTTTCAGTCTGGAAGTTTATGGATTCTTAGAAAGAAACATTTTCGTTCACTTTGTGTTTAATAAACAGAATTTCTGAGAACCTTAAACTTTTCTCCTGCCGTCACACGCGAACGCCCTGTTCTTCAACCAGATGCACCTGTTGCTTTGCACCTGCTGCTCTCTCTTGCTCAGATGAATTTCCGCAGATTCGTACATCGTAACGTTTTCTCAGAATTGAGGAATTATTGCTTATGCCGTCTACTTCGAGAGACCCTGCTTGGTGTCTCCAAGTAAAAGAGCCCTCGCCCACCCCCACCCCCACCATCCGGTCATCTGTTGGATCTTCCTCAGAGCATTTGCTCATTAGTGTGAACGTCTACTCCTCTGTTTTCTGCCTCCTGCACAGAAAAGCAGCTCCCGGGAGGGCAGGTGTGCCTGTCTTGCTCATGGCTGAGTCCTTCGTGCGGGCACAGAAGGAGATGCTCCGTGTATTTAGGGGAAAAGGAGGAGATGCTTACCCTTCCACGTCCTCATGGTCCCAGAGAACGTCCAGGATGAAGAGCCGAAAATGCTTTGCTGAGACTCCCAGGCATTCCTCAGGTGTTTGCAGGCATGGCTACCTATCCCCCTCGTTTCTGGGGCGAAGTCTACTTCCAGGGACAATAATGACACAAGGAAGGTTGATTTCATTATGAGCAATGCAAACACAGCCGACTTTGAGGTTCTCAGAGTGGCTTATGATGGTTTTTTGAAATCTGCCCTCCCGCCACGGGGCACTGTGCAGACAGAGCGCTTTGCACACATGGGGTGCCCTGTAGTTGAACAGAAATGGGGTGACGAAGGGTCTATGGAGCTGGTCAGAGTCACCTCTCACTTTGTCCCACTCTTCTAAAACCTTAAGACAAAATGGAGAAATCCAAAGTACGTTAATCACAAAATAACTGTTCCTGGAGTGATAAAGTCCACAGGAGAACATTCAAAAGTGGTTCTTTGCTGAGACTGACCTTAATTTCCAGGATTGGCCTTCAGGAAAGGGAACCAACAGGATCATCAAGACGGAGTCCCTTGTCTCATCAGTTCTCCAAGAGGTAAATATTAGAAGCATTAGCAAAATCAAACAGATGTAATATGGCCAAGGGGTGTCTTGATTTCTGTTCCCACCAAAGGTAATGGAATTGACCCTAGATTCTCTGGAATAAGAGGCAGCCTCGAGCAAATCCCACGCTCCGTATCACTCAACACTCCTCACCAGTGCTTCCGTTAAAGTCCTATTCTTGGCAGTGTCACAAGGGAGCGTTCGCTATAGGTGTTGGCGAACCTGAAACACAAGGGGGAGATGATTTCACTTCTCTGCTCGGAGTTGACCTGTTGCCCAGCTGGGGCAATGATCGCATTCCCTATGACTGCTGAGAAGGTGGCTCCCCGGCTGAGCCGAAAAAAAACACAGGCCAGGACTTCCCTTCTGCCACGGACTTTCTGTGTTTTGCTTATAAATTATTTATTGCTTAAACGTCTTCATAATTACCCCCAAAGAGCCGTAAGTTATTCTTACTCCTTTTCCTCTTCTCTATTCCCTTGGCTAGTATTTTCTCTTACTGAAATTATTCTTAGCTGTCAAGCGGATATGTTGTTTTCAAAAAAGAAAGTAAAAGAAGAAAGCAACATTGGAAGAAGGAAAGCAGTGTCTTTTTTTTTTTTTAAAGAAAGGAATGCCAAAGAAAAGAGAAAACAACCTTAAACCAAACCCGTCGGCACAGTTTACACAAGAGATTACATCATACTTTAATGAAGATCCTTTTCTATAAATGAAATCACTTGGCCAGGACCATTTCCCCAAATATGCAGAAAATGTACTCAATGGGACTGCCAACATAATACTGTAATGGGTATTTCTGGGATGTAGTCTAGCATTGTTATAAAAATAGGACAATGTTTAAAACAAGGCTGTATAATTGTGGACACAAACAAAAAAACACCTCCCAAGACAATATGAAGAGGAATAAAAGACTGGTTTTCCCCACTACCGGGAAGCGGAGGGAGCGGCCAAGTGCTCCCTATAAAGTTCCCGTGGACTTGCCGTCTTTCCAGCTTAATGACCAGTGGCTGCCTCAGGAATATGTCAGGAAAGTGGATGGATATCGCAGGATGGATATTCTGCAGTTTGCAGCCTGTGTAGAAGGGAGGGAGAACACTATTTCTGTGACCAGAAGTTAGGCAGATGAGACATTTAGTATTTTTGCTGGTTTAGCACACTTTCTGCATCTCAAGTGGTGGGACCTGCTTGTTCTTTGAGGCTAGTCAAGCCGGTCTACACACGATGCTGTGGCTGTGAGGTCTGGGGGAGTCTCCTTTAGGGAAGACTATAGTTTTTAAGGTACACCCACACCTTTCAGAGTCCTTTGAGAGACCCCCTCCAAAATTTAAACCATGGGTGCGTTGACATAAAAAAAGAAGATTGAAGGAGAATTCACCAGAGATGGGAAACATTAATCACGGCTCTCTCTGGGTTATCGTGTTATAATCGATTTCTGTGCTCCTTTGATCCTAATGGTCTACCATGAACACGCATTGATTTTTTTCACGAGGAAGAAATAAAAACCAAACTACTGGTGTTAGTTTTCACACATTATAAGGTTTCTCTCTGTCTTTTCCGGGTCAGCCACGGAATCCATTTTAATGTGACAGAGTTAGGAGTCAGCCAGGTGAGTTGTGTTTTCAATGACGGTTAGGAGGAAAGGTGTGAGGGGGCACCTGGCTGACTCAGTAGAGCACGTGGCTCTTGATGTCAGAGTTGTGAGGTCGAGCCCTGTGTTGGGCATAGAGATTGCTTAAAAAAAAAAAAAAAAAAAGACGGAAGGTGTGAACTCACTAGGACAGTTTTATATGGCACCGTGGTGCCCTCTGGTGATAATTCTGGTGTTCTTTAGTTCATCTGCACAGTGTTTCATTCATTCGTTCACTCACTCACTCATTCACAAAAAGCTGTTGATTGGTTACCTCTGCTGTGAACTTTGTGTAGCACTGAGTCGAGCGAACAGGTGCCCCTCGCCCCAGGGAGCCAATGCAAGGGGAGACTCAAGACCACTGCACACGAGTCCTAAGAACACCTGGCAGGGCCACTGAAAGCATTCGGGGAAGATCGGAACACAGATGAGGTCATTTTGAGCACCATGGGGCTTTCAGTGTGGGAGGAAGGATACACCTCACCTGAAAGAATCCACTAGAAAATACACACAACATGGGGAAGAGAAATTTATAGAGGAGAAAAATAAATAAATAAAAAGGAAAGAAGTGGCCAGTATAGGGTGAAATCAGTCAGGAAAATCTTCTCAGAGGTAAGTCACTGCTTCCTCCAAGGAAATACATGTGACATTGGACAGTGGTTTAGGGGAGTAGGATGATGGCCTGTGAAGGTCTTAGATCCAGGGATAAACAATGCCCTTCTCTCTGGAAGACATGTGCTGGATCACACTGGTGACCTTTTGCTTACACCTGTGTGTCTGCAGGAACGCAGTCACCCTTCCCAGCGCCCTGCCCAGCTCTGCCCGTCATTCCTGCTGGTTGACGACATCACCATCATCAGCCATCATCCATCACCGACTATCCAGATGGTTCAACCACCATCTCCAGGATCTGTGCTGTAAAGGTCAGGAATGTCCCCCGGGAATTCCCACCTCCCTGGATCCCTCTGTTCTGTCCCTCATTTGAATCTCCTTGGCTCCCAAGAATAACCATTCGTTTTGGATGACCAATTCTTTCCTAAACAAGTGCAGGTCCCTGGGAGCGAGGGCTGTCATCTTTATGGTCACCCACACTCGAAGCAGAGTGTCACAAAACATATAGGGGTGAATATATTTTGACAGCAAGGCCATACCCAGAAATCCTGCAAATCTGAACAACAGACACACTTAACTAACCTCAAACTTGCTGGACAACCATACGCTCATCCAAAAGGAAACCAAACTGGAAAAAAAACCTCTAAAGCCGTTGAAGAGAGCTATGCCATCCTCTAAAATCAGGGCAGTGGAGGAAGTTGGCCCTGCCACCAAGGGGGAGCCCACAGGTGCCTTGTCTCTGAAGCACATGGGACCTAGACCTGCTTCCTTCCACCATGCATGATGATGGATGCTTCCAGAAGGACACAAGATTTGCCTTAATAGAAATGTTTACATCTTGGTAACTGATCTCCTGCAAAAGCCACATGTTAATTCCCTATCATGGCATCTATACGAACAACTGCTGTAAACTCAACAGGCGATTCCTACTCAACTGTAGGAATCTCTGGGCCACGGGGGTTCTGTGCCCCTGGACGTGGGAAGTGGCCCATGTGAAGCTGGCAAGTCCTAACTGATGTGTAAGGGAGATGTCTGAGAGGGACGAGGCACCAAGAGGGTGAGTCCTGACACAGCAAGGGATCATTATACTGGGTTTTATGCACAAAACTGCCTCTATGTGGAACCCCATCGGCCATCTGGAAACTGACTTGCCATCAGCAATTTCCGAGGGAGTTGGGAGTGAAGGATCTACTAGGGAAGAGTAGGTCTAGGGACCACCCAGCTTCTTATTTACCTTAGCAGCTTTTGATTATTGTCTTTTCCAGAATTCAATTTCCTCCTCTTTAATATATGAAAGAGCCGAACTGTGTTACCCTGCAGCGTCTTAAGGAAAAGGATAAGTGCGCAGGCATCCCTGCACAGCCCTTCGTATCCAACAGGGTTCATTATAACACCGTCATTGTCCTAGTGATGGACACTAGGACACAAGGGGAGAAAAGAATTCCATTTTATCAATCTACTTGAATTTTGTTCCGTGCATACTTCCCTTTAAACCTCTTTTTCTTCTGAATGATGTAACTCTTAACCAATAATGTCGATTATGTGGTTTGTTTCTACCCACAAATCTCACCATGAATCTTGTAAAGCTCATCTGGAAATTGATTCTGGGCAAAGTGTGTGCAAGACAAGCAGATGCTGACATTTTCCTCAAATGGAATTTCTTCACCAAAACAAACATTCAGATCACTTTGGGAGGAGATCCGAGAATGGGCCACTTGCAGACGACTGGCAAAAAAACAGTGGGTTGACTGGTTTGTTGTCATTTTCACCAACCTGCTCCCCTCCCAAATCATATCGCATCTCATCAAAACCAATGGCTTCTAATTAGTGCCAAAGCACATGACTAGTAAATGTGTGGTATAAATTGTAATCTTTGACATTTTCTAGGAAGTGCCTGCTATAAAACAAAGGAAGAATAATGTGACACATTTTATAGCTGTCTTACAAGAAGACTGTTGCTTTTAGCTGACAGATATAGAGATCCTGACTGATAAGCCATGACCACACTCTGAAAACCTGCACAATACCTTTAAAATAAATTCCAAATGTAAATCTGTGTTTCCCATTCTTAAGTCACAGAGATCAAATATTACTCGTGGGCATGGCTACCTTGATGTCACTCTTACCTTCTGAAATAATGTGTGTCAGCAACAAACTTTTATTTATTTTGAGAGAGAGAGAGAGAGAGAGAGAGAGAGAGAGAGAGAATGAATGAGGGGCAGAGAGAAAGACAGGCCCGAAGACCAGCTTCGCTATTTCTCATCTGGGTGAATCCTGGAGGAGGAGGCTCTCTGGGGGTGGGGGTGGACTTCAGGCTCACTAAGGTCTGACTTGATAAGTTATAAATCCCCCGTTTGGAATATGAATGGGAAGGGGTGGTCTGGACCTTGGGAGAAGGGAATGGCCAGAGGAAGGCTTGAGGGTGGCCGATGTGAAGAAGGGCCCTTATGCCCCGGACGAGGACCTGGACGAAGACGAGTCAGCCACCAGCCGGTCCAGGTAACTGTGGTTCTCAGCAGTCCCGCACCTGTGGTGGCATATAAGCTGAGCCTGTCACATCGCTACACAAAGGCTCTACACGCACTGGAAAGTAAGCGTGCAGGTCTGTGTGTACATGTGTGGGGACGAAACAAGGGGAGGGACAGGAGAGAGGTGAAGTCATTTTACCTGGTTTTAGCTAAAAAGCCCAGAATAGACCACTCAGTCACAGCCCGTTTGCATCTGATGAACAAATGAAGATTTTAGAATAATCAACTTCCCTTTTCTCCACGACAACCTAGACACGAGGGACAGACAACCACTGGTTGATGGATTTTTCTCCACCTCAGTTACTTGCGCACAACGCCAATTCAGTTACTTGGGAAACTCCTTGTTTCAGGTTTTTCCCAGCATCAACACCATGCTTTTTTAACACTACACTGAACGTTATAAAAACGTGATTAAAATGCATCCCAAGTTAAAAGTGATGGACAGAAAAGCTAATTATCAGATGAGCACTTTAAAAATAGGCATTTTATATCCAAATCAATTCAGAAGACTAAAAACAATAAAAACATTAAGTGAGTAAAGGACAGCAGGGACGTAAAATGAATTATTTACCACGATTTTTATCTTGACGTTCTTAATCATTCAGTTCCACCAAGTTTTAAGATTAAAGATTTGATACACATAATATAATAAAAACCCACCTAGTCTCCACCCAAATTCTTGTGCTTTAGGCATTTCATGCCTTTATTCCATTTGGGGAATGATGTCAGGAGCCCCACCAAGGCACCTAACCTATAGCAAAGGGCTAGAAATTTGAAGGTGGGGAGAAAGGTTAGGATCTCAGGGAGAAGAAACCTGGGGCTGAGATGAAAATAAGTGTGCCTGCAGTGATGGCAGGAAATACAGACCTCACCTCATGGTGACAGTGTCTGCAGAAAGCTTTGAAATACACAACATAAATCCATAAATAAACACTGTAAAGACCTGAAGCCATAAAACTCCTAGAAGAAAACATAGGCAGTGAGCTCGCTGACATAGGTCTTGATGATGATTTTTTTTCATCTGACACTAACAGGAAAAGCAACAAAAGCAAAAATGAGCACGGGGCGGGGGGCACCTGGGTGGCACAGTCGGTTAAGCGTCTGACTTCAGCTCGGGTCATGATCTCAAAGTCCGTGAGTTCGGGCCCTGCATTGGGCTCTGTGCTGACAGCTCAGAGCCTGGAGCCTGCTTCAGATTCTCTGTTTCCCTTTCTCTCTGCCCCTCCTCTGCTTGCTCTCTCTCTCTCTCTCTCTCTCTCAAAAATAAACATTAAAAAGAAATGAACACGTGGCATTACACCAAACTAAGAGGTTTCTGCACAGCAAAAGAAGCCACCAACAAAATTAAAGGGCAACCTACTGAACAGGAGAAAATACTTGCAAATCATACATCTAATAAGGGGCTAAAATCCACAATACGTAAAGAACTCCTATAACTCAAATAGCCAAAAAAACAAGCAATCTGATTAAAGAACGGGCAGATCTGAAAAGACTTTTTTCTTTAGAAGACGTGCATTTGGCCAACTGAGTACATGAAAAGATGCTCCACATCACTAATCAACAGGGAAATGCAAATCAAAACCACAATGATTTATCTCCTCATACCTATTGGAATGGCTATTATCTAAAAGACAGGAAATAACAAGTGTTGGCAAGGATGAGGAGAAAAAGGAACCCCCCTACACGGTTGCTGGTAATGTCAATTGGTGCAGCCACTATGGAAAACAGTATAGAAGTTCCTCAAAAAAACAAACAAACAAACAAACAAACAACTATCAGGGCACCTGGGTGGCTCAGTCAGTTGAATGTCTGACTCTTGATTTCAGCTTGATCTGTGTTGGGATCTCCGCTGGGCATGAAACCTGCTTAAGTCTGTCTGTCTGTCTGTCTCTCTCTCTCTCTCTCTCTCAAAAAGAAAAAAAAGAAAGAAAAGAAAACTATCATACGATCCAGAAATTCCAAGTCTGGGTATTTATCCAAAGGAAGTGAAAGCACTAACTCAAAATAACCTATTAATTTCCATGTTCACTTCATTGCAGCGTTGTTTACAGTGGCCAAGATATGGAAACAACCTAAGTGTCCATTGATGGGTGAATGGATAAAGAAGGTGTGGTATATAAATGGAATGGAATATTATTCGGCCATTAAAAAGAATGGAAATCCTGCCGTTTGTGACAACATGGATGGACGGCAAGGTCTTTATGCTAAGTGAAATAAGTCAGAGAAAGACAAAGACTGTATGATCTCTTTTATCTTACACGTGGAATCTAAAAGAGTAGCGGGGGGGGGAAGCTTATAGATACAGGGAACAGATGAGTGGTTGTCAGAGGTGATGATGGCAGTGGTGGTAGGGGATAGAGGGGAGAAATGAGCGAAGGGGGTCAAAAGGTAAAAAGAAGAAGGAAAATAATAAAATAAATAAACACTCTACACTCAGACCAATCTGAGGTTTGAGGATTTATAGCTGTCCTTGGCACTGAGATCAGAAAGAGGTTGTACATAGGACACTGACACATCAGCAGTGCCCTTCACGACCATCCTGGGCTGCTCCACGGTGGGCACCACGGTGGGGGTCTGGCTGGTTCTCACGAAGGTGTCAGGATGGGCTGATGGCCCAGTGCCGTTCACTGGGAGCAATGCTGCGTGTGCGTGTGTGTGCGTGTGTGTGCGTGCGTGTGCGCATATATGTGATGTATATGGTGTACATGTCTGAAGGTGTGTGATATGTGAACGCCTGTGTATGAGTGTAATTGTATGCATGTGGGTGGGTGTACAAATGTGTAGGGGCGCCTGGGTGGCGCAGTCGGTTAAGCGTCCGACTTCAGCCAGGTCACGATCTCGCGGTCCGTGAGTTCGAGCCCCGCGTCAGGCTCTGGGCTGATGGCTCGGAGCCCGGAGCCTGTTTCCGATTCTGTGTCTCCCTCTCTCTCTGCCCCTCCCCCGTTCATGCTCTGTCTCTCTCTGTCCCAAAAATAAATAAAAAAACGTTGAAAAAAAAAAAACCAAATGTGTACACCTATACATGCGCATACACACATATAAATGTGCGGGAGTGTGTGGGGACTTGTGAGTTTGCATAGGTGTGAGGTCGTGGGTCGTATGAATGTGTGTGTGCAGGTTTGACTGGGTATCTGAGTGTAGACATGTGTGTGGGTATATACGGATTGCACGTGAGTGTGGGTACGTGTGTATGGATGTGTGAACACGTGGGTGTGGGTACACGGCGTGGTCACACGTATGTGGTCGGTGTGCACATGTGCACACGTAAGTGCTTATATGAGTGCAAATGTAAGTCACACACATGACTGTGTGAATACGCATGTGCGTGTGTGAACGTGAGTGTGTGAACGTGCACGCTGAGAGCAAAACCTGACCTAGTGGGCGTTACCTAGCTCTCTGCTGATCTGCCTTGATCTCAGGCTTTATTTCCAAGTGTCCAGGTCTGTATGTCATTTAACCGCATGTCTTGGAATACTATTTTTTTCCAGTTAAGGTTCGGATGAATGTTGAACGGAAAGAGATGAAAATCCTGTTCCCTCCATGTGCAGACAGTGGGTGTCCTGAGCCCAGCCCTGCACACACCGCCTGGGTGCAAGAACACACCGCTGGTGCACAGTCAACAAGGGCTGGTCCCACCCGCGAGGCTCAGAATTTCACTGTGAATCGGCTTCATTGCACGTGCTGGAGAAGGACCGGGCTCCACACGCTGGGCACCACCCCCCAGCTTTGCGGAAGTGGTTTTGGCTGGGGGAGGGGGAGGGAAGGCTTCACCAGGTGCCCACCCCGGGGAACAGACAACCTCGCTGAAGCCTCCCAGGACCAGCCTTGAGCATCCGCTTCCTCATAAAGCTACTGTGTTAACTTCTTTGGGGACGCACCTGAAATACACAAACGCAGTGCTTTGCCCCACCGTTACCCTTGGAGGAGTTCCAAACTACAGAAGCAGATACAAAATAGGGTATGTTGACTTGGAAAAGGTTGCTCTGAAGTCCTTCCTGGCAACAGTAAGATACCAGCAAGGGTGTTCTCTTACAGCAATCTCCTGAACATTCCAGAAGGACCTTGTTAAACCCTTCTATTTTTACTTTTGTCCATTCTCAGATACAGAATAATCTAAAGAGGGTTTTTAGTGAAACAGAATGATGGAAGAGGGAAAAACGTGGGGCTGGGCATATTTCGTCTTTGGTTTTTGCTTTCTTGTCTATTAATCGTGCTCTCCGCCGACTCATTTGTCTCCTCTCAGCTTTATGGTTTTCATAAGCACAGAGGGGACAGGAATGTCCCCCTTGGTCCAACTGCATGGTTGTTGTCGAGGTAACACGGCAGCACTTACATGGAGAAGAAAACACAGGACAAGTGAAACTGTGGACACTCCCTGTCTCTGAATGCAGTGCTTTCTTGTAGGTTACATAGTGACACCCTTGGGCTTTTAAAATGGGGTGTGTTTAGGACCCCTGGAAGAAATCTGCATTAAGGGACCTGTTGCAGAAATGCTGGCCCTCCATCCAAGCTTCATTATGTGTCTCCGACATCACCTTCGGCAATTCTAGTGATTTATGGGTAAGGAAGGTTAATGGTGGGCAATTTTCGGTGACCACAGGGTACCGTGAAATGCAATTTCTGTGAATTCAGACTGACCGTGGGAGGCAACACAAATTTGTGCCGATTTGTTCAAAGGCATATTTTGAGGGATTTGAAACTTCAGCCTGAGTTGTGCTGCGCTCTTTGAAGAGTGTATGTGCTCACACGTTTGTATTTAACAGCAGTTCACAAAATGAATTTTCAAAGAACGGAGGGTGCGCGACGATCTCAGGGCCACAGGATTTAGGGAGTCTGTTTCTGCAGGAAGCAGGGACGTTTCCTGAGTCTCTTTGTCCTCCTCCAGAGCAGCGGGAAGGGTTTGATTGTTTACAGGTGTGCTAATTCTTGGTGGGGACTACTTTAGGTAAAGTGAGGGCTTTCGTAGTGAGAACTTCGGCAAATAATGCTTGACGAGTGAAACAGATTTTTAAGCAAGTCATATGGCCATTATTTCATTTGAAATGGTTGTATGACAATGCCGAAAAGACACCTATGGCCAACAGAGGGGCAAGTGGGAGCAAATGACAACCGCAGAAGGCAAACTTGAACTTCACAATGTGGTACAATATCTTGTTCCAGATTAATACAGAAAGCAGGTATGAATAGGTGACGTTTGTAGTTCCGCATGCATGACTGTTTTGTTTTGTTATTCTTGTTAGAAAAGAAACAACAAAGGCAAAATTGGAGAAATTTGCCGCCCACGAGAGCAAACCAAGATTTAATGACAATCTACCCCTGGGACGTGACCTCGTAACAGTCAGTCTAAAATTTTCTGATTGGCATTAGTGAGGTCCCCTGCAGGAGAAAAACCTTGCTGTTTCCTTCTGCCTGAAGGTAGATGTCCTGGCCTGAAACAATGCTTTCTTCTCCTTTGCCAACACCTTCCTGCCCTACCCTTCTTCCTACAAACACTTTCCTCCACTTTGCACAGCTCAGAGCGTCTCTCTACTCACTACACGGGTCACTGTTCGTTCATGAAATACTTCGTAAAGCCAGCGCGATCTTCACATTTGTGCGGTTCTTTGAATTTTGTTTTTGAACATTCTCTTTCCTTTTAATATGTATTCACTTAGAGAGAAGGCAAAGATACGCACCACCGAGACAAAGATGACAACCATTGGCACGAATGTCAGATACAAGTCACGGCAGTAAAATGCGTCAACGCCCAGGGATTTCCTGCTCACCTAAGGTCCACTCGAAAATACTTAAACCAAAACTTCGTAGAGGGGGCAGGGTGAAGGAATCTGTATTTTTCAAAAGGAGGTTCTTAACGATGAGTGGATGTTAATTTTTTTAATGTTTATTTTTGAGAGAGAGAGAGAGACAGAGCCTGAGCAGGGCAAGGGGGTGGGGGGAGAGTTTAGTTTTGAGACAGAGAGGCAGACACAGAATCCGAAACAGGCTCCAGGCTCTGAGCTGTCAGCACACAGCCTGAAGCAGGGCTCAAAGTCACAAACCGGGAGATCATGACCTGAGCCAAAGTCAGACACTTAACTGACTGAGCCACCCAGGCGTCCCTCCATTAGTAGATTTTTAAAATGACCAGGGCGCCTGGGTGGCTCAGTCAGTTAAGTGTCTGACTTTAGCTCAGGTCACGATCTCATGATCTGTGAGTTCAAGCCCTGCGACGAGCTCTGTGCTGACAGCTCAGAGCCTGGAGCCTGCTTCAGATTCTGTGTCCTCCTCTCTGCCCCTCCCCCACTCACACTCTATGTCTGTCTTTAAACATAAACAATAAAAAATAAATGATAAAAATGACCTCACAAACCCCTCCAGGAGCCCGGTGCTTAATCACCTCGGACTCCCCATCGTCCCAGGCAGTCTGATGGTGCTGGTCTCTCAACAGCCACCCCCCAACACAGAGCACAGAGCTCGTCCTCCACCTCTGTGCATCTCAGTGGCTTCGTCCATATAGAGTAGGGGCACGTGCATGTCTTGCAGGGATTTGGGGAGGAACTGATGGGCCGCCTGGATGTGCAAACGCCTTGCCTAGGACATAGGATGAAAAATGTGCGCTGTTTTGCCCCCAGCCAGGAAAAAGAAACCAACATCAATCATGACGCGTATGTACGGGCTGTCTGTCCGTGCTATTTTAGTTCTTCTGAGCTCTACGAATAAACATTTGTTTCCCTTCCTTCCTGGAGTGAGACCTTTATCTATTTTTCCCTGATTCCAACCAATATGCATTTGCAAGCTAACTGGGTGCGTGTGCGCATGCGTGCCGTGGGCTTGCGCGCCAAGAGGATGCTTGTGGCCTGAGAAACCGCAGGGGTGTCACAGGGTTTGCTTAATGGCCACAAACTCTGTCGTGTGTCAGAGTCAGCTCTCCGTTTTATGTTCCTGCAATTACCCAGCAGTTTCCCTATTCTACCTGCCTCAGTGCCGACTTTCTAATAGTCTGCAATCAAATGCTTTAAAATAAGGATACTGTAAAATGCTGGGTCAGGAAAACCCCCAGGAGGCTTGCAGCCTCTGCTATGTTCTTTCAGCTGACTTCCCTCAGTACCTGCGAAGATGGAAATTCGCTTGTTTTCTGGGCCTGCTTTCTTCATATCTCATTAGGATTCTACGATGTTGCAAAATAAAACCACTGCAGGACAATCAGATATGTGGCCAGTGGACTGCTCCAAAAGCCACATTATTCTGACTCACTTGCTCTCTTTCTTTCAAATCACCAAGCCAATAAAATGTACTCTTTTTTTAAAAAAAAAATGTTTGTTTATTTATTATGAGAGAGAGGGTTAGAGAATGAGCAGGGGAGAGGCAGAGAGAGAGGGAGATAGAGAATTCCAAGCAGGCTCTGCACTGTCATCACGGAGCCCAACATGGGGCTCGAACCTATGAACCATGAGATCATGGCCTGAGCTGAAATCAAGAGCCAGATGCTTAACAGACTGAGCTACCCGGGTGACACTACGATAAAATTTATTCTACATGGCAATAGACATGTAATAGATACCTAAGATCCTATAATCCTTTTGGGAGAAAATTTGAAAACCTGTCAATTTTAGATTTCTGTACACTTCAGAGTTCTGTTAAGTATACTTGCAAATTGTACTTTTGTTTGTGCCAAACTTTTAAGCTTGATGTGATTGAATCTCCTTGATTTCTCCAATTTTCTCCTCTAAAAGCAACACAGCCACCCAAATTCAACTGCTTCCCTCAAGAGACAGCATACTACAGTTTATAGTTTCCTGGGATGGCCTACACAAAATTCTAGTATACTGCCAGCACAAAGGTTCAAAAGTGTCTCTTCATCTTTCTGAGGAGTTTAACTTTGTCATTTACAAAGCTCTCTTGTCTCATGTAGTAGGACAGATGAGTCACAGTCATATGATAGGCAAAAGAAAAAGGGATTCAGACATAGGGTCCTGCTTAGAATCTGGCCTCAGAAACCTTCCCTGCAGGTGTCTTCCAGATCACTAAGCCAGCAGGACAGCATGATAAAAGTTCATGTCATTTTTGCTACCCCGGACCTTGATGCCCTCGGTGCTCCTAGGATAATAGCAAAAAACCTCAAGTGTTCGCAAAGTGGGCACAAACATCAACATCTAAGTTAAGTGACTGATTTTCCCTTAGAGGGGTTCCAACACCCAGTTGAAAGCTCCCTAATTCCAAATAAATAAACAGCCTTTTCTCCTAACCCCCTGCTGTTGTCTGAGTTAAGTTCTCTCTTTTTCCCTCACTATAGAAAATCTCAGCCGAGGAGGCTCCCTTCCCTGATTCCATCAATTGCTCAACACTTGACAGTCTATCTGTGCCCAGACCAGACCACAGCCACCACAAGCCTCAAAACTCAAGGAGCTCTGCGTGGCACAGCCGTGGGCACTCTGGGGACTCCTCCCCTCAGCCACCCACTGAAGCAAGTGTCGATACCTCCTTACAGTTCTGGATCAGAAATGTTAAGAAACTTTACTCCGGGCAACTCCAGGGCCACATTTCATCTCATGTTCAAACATGACAAGACAATGACATTTATGGGGGTTGTTTACTAAATCTCAGAAGACCAGCAATCAGAAACCCTGTCAGATCTGGGAGACAAAGAAAACATGTCTTAACCCCGCGGAGATCATAGAGGCGGAAAATGTGATTTTTTTTTTCTTTGACATCTTTTTAAAGACTTTATTTTTTACAGCAGTTTTAGGTTCACAGCAAAACTGAGTGGAAGGTACAGAGAGTCCCCAGAGTCCCCTGCCCCCACACATGCAGAGCCTCCTTCATTCTCCAGATCCCCCAAAGTGGAACACTTGTTACGACTGATGAACCTACATCTACTCACCATAATCACCCAGAATCCATGGCTCATATTAGGGTCCATCCGGTACTGTGCATGCTATGGGTTTGGACAAACGTATAAAGACATGTATCCATCGTTATAGTATCACATAGAGTATTTTCACTGCTCTAAAACTCCTCTGTCCTCCACCTATTAACTCCCCCCAGACCCCTCAGCCCTGGCAACCACTGATCTTTTTGCTGTCTCCATAGTTTTGCCTTTTCCAGAATGTCATATAGTTGGAATCATACAGTAGGCGGCCTTTTCAGATGGTGTTCTTTCACTTAGTAATATGAATGTAAGGTGCATGTGTGTCTTTTTACGGCTTGATAGCTCATTTCTTCTTGGTAACAAATAATATTTCGTGGTCTGAACGGATCGCGGTTTATCCCCTCACCTACTGAAGGGCTTCTCGGTTCTTTCCAAGTTTGAATTATGAATAAAGAAGCTAAGAACATCTGTTTACAGGGTTTTGTGTGGCCATAAGATTGCGCTCTGTTTGGGTAAATGTAGAGAAGTGTGATTTCTGGAAGGTATGGAAAGAGTGTGTTTGGTTTTGTGAGAAACCACCAAACTGCCTCCCAAAGTGGCGGCACCATGTTGCCTTCCCAGCGGCGATGAGTGAGAGTTCTTGTTGCTCCACATCCTCACCAGCATTTGGTGTTGTCAGGGGTCTGGACTTCGGTCACTCTAATAGGTGTGCAGTGGCATCTCATTGTTGCATCATGTGCATTTCCTTGGTGACATATGATGTGGAACATCATTTCATATGGAAGTCCAGCTTATCAATTCTTTCTCTCATGGGCCATGCCTTTCCTGTAGAATCTCCAAAGTCATCACCCTACCCAAGTTCATATAGGTTGGCTTCTGTGTTATATTCTAGTTTTACGGTCTTGTGTTTTACATCTACGTCTCTCTGATCCATTTTGAGTTAATTATTGTGATGGCTTAAAGTCTGTGTCTGGATTCCTTTGTTTTTATGTGGATTTCCAGTTTTCCCAGCACCGTTTGTTGGATGGACTATCTCTGCTCCGTTGTATCACCTTTGTTTCTTTGTCGAAGATCGGTTGACTGATCCAGGTTCATTTTTCTGCATGTTGCTGTCCAGTTTTTCCAACGCCATTTGCTGAAAAGACCGTCTTCATTCCATTGGATATTCTTTTCTGCTTCGTCAAAGATTAGTTGGCTATATATTTGTGGGTCCATTTCTGCATTCTCTATTGTGTTCCATTTATCTTAGTGTCTGTTTTTTCAGCCAGCACTATTGATATTTGGAGCAGATAATTACTTGTTGTGGGGGCTGTGCGATGCACTGTAGGACGTTTAGTAGCATCCCTGGCTTTTACCACTCCATGCCAGTTACACCCCCTTTTCCAGTTGTGACGACCAAAAATGTCCCCAGACATTACCAAACGTTCTTTAGAGACAAACTCTCCCATGTTTGAGAACCACTGGCGTAGAGCACTACAAGACTGGGAAGTGCATTTCTATTTCATTGTCACTACAGTGGGAACCAGTGGGTGACAATAGCCAGTAGGGTGATGTTGCCCACCGTGACTTTAACAATATGATTCCAGGTGGGACTAAAACCAGTAACGCCTTTGAGGAGGCTACTTCTGTTGTTCATTCAAGAGACGATGATTGCTTTACCCAGGATTGTAGCAAGGTGTGCAGGTGGCATTCTTGGCTAGATTTGAGATATATAATGTTGGTAGAAGCTACAGAGCTTGTTGGTGAGTTGAATATTGCATGCAAAGGGGGAAAGAAAGCAATTACAAAGACTCAATAATCGTGATAAATACCAATGGCTTCCAAACACTTATTTTTGGAATTGGACTGAGTCGGCTTTATAAGAAATGTCTAGGGAGCTTGTTAAAATTATAAATTCTTGAGCCTCACACCTGGAAATTCTGATGTATTAAACCTGGCAAGTGGCCCAGGAATCTATTTTTAACACACTTCTCCTCCAGTGATTCTGAAAGGGAGTTAGTTTTCTGAGTCCCAGAATGAATTGTGGGGGTTTGCATGGGTCTATAGCCCTGATGGGGCAATATTGTGTGTTACTCCATTTATACAGTAAGAGCCCAGAGTCATAACTGGTTTTCTCTGAGATGTAGAACCAGGTAGGGGTGTTTCTTAACTTTGTTTTTGACACTTGTCTTTATTTCAGGTTAACAATGCACACTGGTTAATTCATAATCAGAAAGGCATATGCCACATAATAACCTGGCTAGAGCTTACAAAGAAGCTCATCAAGCCTATAACACAGTAGATGAAATTCTGTTTGGCATGCTTTCAAATATATGCTCAAAGTAGACTGCACAAAATGGCTGTTTGATGTGGCAGTTATGTTAAAGAAATTCATGTTTATCAGCCTATTTATGGGAATTTATATGCTGGGAACTTTTTTCTAAACTTTATAATATATGATAGAAGATCCTTAACTGAAGTTTATTTATTTTAGAGAGAAAGTACTTGGCCCCGAGAAATCTCATCATAGTGAGATTTACGTAGACATCAAGGCACCGTGTGCAAGCATCGAACGTGAGGCACAGGTTATTGCTGCCTCTGTCTTGCAGAGAGTTGTATTTCTCTGAGTGGGAGAGATTTCTAAGCTCACTCACATTCCTCTTTTTTCTCTTCTTCTGCCGTGATAATGGTGGGAGCGCCTGTCAACCCAGAGATAGCATTCTCTCCAAACAAATGGCCTGAAAACCTGAGGCCCAGCATGGAGGTAAGGTGTCCTGGACAGGCACTGAGACCCACGGCAATAAAAAACAACAACAACAAAATTATAATGCCAAGCAACTGAGCGCTTGTTGTCAATTGTCACATGAGCACAATCTAGCCTTCAAGAATGATATGCTCAGTTTTGAAAATTAGGGTCTTCGTGATAAACTGCTATAGAATTGTCTTGAAGTTTCCATGACAATTAAACAAGTCACTGATGTCTCTTTGAGGCAGCTGCATTGACATGAATTATGGCTCAAGAAAAGCCACTGCCAGGGAAATGGTTAAAACATGCCATAGAAATTAAAGTAGCAGTGTCTCATGAAATGCCCTTGATATTGAAAGAACATGAAGAAGTTTATAGAATATACAAACTTGAATTTGAAATGTTTGAAGGTGACTTCAGGCTTCCCAAACCCTGTCTGTCTATTGAGTTGCATGCCCACACAGGCTCCACACTTCTGAATGTACAGTATTTTCAGGAAGAAGGAATACCTTGAGAAATAATTCTCTGATTCATCAGGGTGGAACCCAAGAACTGTGTTATCATTCTATAGCATCATTCGGTCTTCACTATTCATGTGAAATGTTGAATTCTTGTTCTATTACAAAGATCCAGCTTGGAAATCTTCAGAATAACAGGGAATATCATACTTAGAAATCTCAGTAGGAAAAGTTGGAAGTTGATTGTAGGAGTGATCAAGAATTGGTAATGATGTCTTCCATAATATTTTCATGCTAAAGTTTTTGCCAACTCTGTTGATATCAAAATACTTCAGCAAGATTATAATTGTCATACAGTTGATGCCAGAGGAAGTTGAGCTGTGAAATGCATCTAAAAACTGGCTTAGTGAGAAGCACGAGGCTAACTCTTTCAAAAGCTGGTTCACCTGATGGTGGCCAGCTACCTAGCAGGTGCTGTTCCATCCTAGACACTAGCCCCCACGTTACTTGAAAGTTATAAATGTGTCCTTGAATACTAAAAAATAAAAGGATCTTGGGGAACCTGGGTGGCTCAGCTGGTTTGGAGTTCAACTCTTGATTTCGGCTCAGGTCATGATCTCAGGGTTCATGGGGCCGAGCCCAACATCGGGCTTCACGCTGTCAGTGCAGAACCTGCTTGGGATTCTCTCTCCCCGACCCCCCCCCCCTGCACTTAGCCCTCTTCCTCTCTCTCTCTCTCTTTCTCTCTTGCTCTCTCTTTCTCTCTCAAAATAAGTAAATAAACATTTT
This sequence comes from Neofelis nebulosa, assembly GCF_028018385.1. NCBI lineage: Eukaryota > Metazoa > Chordata > Mammalia > Carnivora > Felidae > Neofelis > Neofelis nebulosa. The sequence goes on along the minus strand of NC_080782.1, from coordinate 5,378,970 downwards.
TTTTTTAAAAAAAAGCATCCTGTTTATCCAGCCATATGTAGTGGTTGTGCATATGATGTTGTGGATATAACAATAACAAAGTCCCCCAAATACTTGATACTTTCAGGGAATTATCTTTGCCTTGTAACAGAGGAATATCACCACAGCCTGTGTCTCTCCTGGGTGTTTTTGCTGGGGAAAGAGTCTTTCCAAAGTTCGCATTGATTGCAGTTACAGCTTGCCATGGATGCCCTGCAGACACTCAAAATTGGGTCTATTTCATAGGACTTTTCTGGGTCTCATGGAGAAGGTGGTAGAGAGTTTTCATTTTAGAATGCTGATGTGGCATGAGAATTCCATTTGTGCTTTCACAGAATCACTAGGAAAGAAAACTCTTCAAGTCCTCCAGTACTTTGCTACATTGATGGGAGAAAAGGAGATGTGAAATATGTAAATTGCCTACCTGGTCATACCAACCCCTCCAGTGTTACCTCCACTTGAGACGAGGTCTGTCTTATACACACATCTCACTCCTCCTCCCCCTCTGCCTCCTCATTCTCCTCCACAGGACTGCTGACAGTTTTTCCCCCAGAGAGTGGAGGGCTGTGCAACCCAATTAATGGTTAGAAAATGCAACCGATATTGATGAATTCTCCAACCTTAGCTGTTGCCCAAAGTACCCTGGAATCATATCTGAATTTATGCTAGTGAAGTATTAAAATGTATGGAAGAATTCCAGTCTCTTATTCGTTATATTTCATCTTCCTTTATTAGAAATGCCAGCTAGTACCAAACCTTACATTTTAGAACAGTATTAATTATAAACCAAGTTGAAATATTTTAAGTTTCTGTTGTTATCTCAGAGGACAAGAGGTTCTTTAACTGCCCTTAGATTATTTTTCACAACTTATACCATCTATAAGTGTGTTTGGAGGTGCTTTTCAAGGGTGACTATTATGATAATATTTTTCTAAGTCACAAATAGAATCAGAGGTTGAGGAAAACAGGAAAAGAAAATCACCTGTAACTCCCCTTCCAGAGACTACCATCATTAAAGATTTGGGACACTATATTTCTAAATTGCTTTTGTGAATATTTCTACATTTATATGTTTTACATGGGGATATACCATATACACTCTTTTATTTTTTTATGTTTTATTTTCTATTTGAGAGAGAGAGTGAGAGAGAGAGTGCAGGGGAGGGGCAGGGAGAGGGAGACATAGAATCGGAAGCAGGCTCCAGGCTCTGAGCTGTCAGCACAGAGCCTGATATGGGGCTCAACCTCATGAACAGCAAGATCATGACCTGAGCTGAAGTCAGATGCTTAACTGACTGAGCCACCCAGGTGCCCTATATTTATTCTTTTATCACTTCCTTTTGTTCACTTGTATTATAGACTTGTTTTTCATATAATGCATTATAGATATCATTACTTACACATTTTTATATGCATATCAGATATGTTTTAACACACAAAAAGTACTAATTAATGGAACGTAAGATTAATAGAAGCAAAGACCAGAGAGGTGGTTGCCGGGGGCTGAAGGGAGTTAAGTGTTCTTACCAGACCCCCACCCAAATGATAATAGTAACACAGGGGGTGGGAGGAGACTTTGGGAGCCGATAAATGTATTTGCGGTCGTGATGGTGGTGATGGCTTCACAGATGTACGCGCATCCCCAAACACATCGACTTGTACACATTAAATATGTACAGATTTCCTCACATTAAACTTACCTCTACAGAGCGGTTACATTATCATGAAAAAAAAAATACAATTTCCAACAACAAACAAGTAAGCAAACATTATATAATGACCATTATAGGAGAGTTTCCTGTGAACAAATTACCCTTTTTCATGATAGGACACAAAATAATTTACAAATCTGATGGAAGCCCTCTGCCCTTAAACTTCATTGTCAGTTCTTAGGGTGATGTTTTCCAGCTTTACTCTTCGCGATTGGTAGAACAATTGCCTCCACATGTTAATGCCCTAATCCCCACCCCGCGAGTGTGTTACCTTACCTTTGCAAAGGGATTTCACAAATGTGATTAAAATTAGGGACCTTGAGATGAGGGATTCTCCCTGATTATGTGGGTGGAGCCAATGTGCTCACAAGGGTCCTTAAAGGTGGAGAGTCTCTCTGACTTTGGTTAAAGAGGAACGTGCTGACCAAGAAGGATCCTGGAGACGCTGGCTTTTAAGATGGAGAAAGGAGCCAAGGACCCAAGTGGCCTCTACAAGTTGGAAAAGGCAAGCAAATGAGTTCGTCCCCAGAGAAGGTATTCAGAAAAGGAGCACAGCCTGGTCCACAGTGTGATATGAGTCCAGTGAGACCCTGGAGACTTCTAACTTAAAGAACTGAAAGATCATAAAGTTATATCATTTAGGCCACTCAATTTGTGATTACTTGTTACAGCACAATGGAAAGCTATCACGTTGATCTATGAAACCGAAGCAATAGGCAGCTGACAGCATTTTACTATCAAGTCTTTGTATCAAGAGTTTCTCAATATTTTTCAATATTTCACACACGTGTCTACTAACATGTGTGTCCTGTATGTTAAAAAATTCTGACTTCGGGTCAGGTCGTGATCCCATGGCTCATAAGTTCGAGCCCTGTGTCGGGCTCTGAGCCCGGAGTCTGCTTCGGATTCTGTGTCTCCCTCTCTCTCTGCCCCTCCTCTGCTCAAGCTCTGTCTCTCTCAAAAATATTTATTTTTATATTTATTTTATATTTAAAATTTATATTTAATTTATATTTATATATAAATATAATTTATATATTTATATATATTTAGATTTATATTTAAAATTTAAATATAAAATTATTATGTTATATTTAAAATATATTTATATTTTATATTTAATATTTATTCAAAAATACATAAACATTTTTTTTAATTTTAAAAAAAGAGTCTGTTTCTTAGTTTGTCTCTCTCCCTTTTTTTTCCCTTTGCTCCTTTGTTTTGTTTCTTAAGTTCCACGAATGGGTGAAATCATGTGGTATTCGTCTTTCTCAGACTGACTTATTTCACCCAGCATAATACTCCCTAGCACCATCCACGTCATTGCAAATGGCAAGATTTCATTCTTTTTATGGCTGAGTTTATCATTTTTAATTCTATAGCATAAAGCACTTTGACCCTTTGTACTGTGAAGTTTAGAAAAACAAGATCTTTACCAATAAAAAAAAAATGAGTTCTCTTTCTTTATCTCGGCTGTTAGTTCTAGGAGCTGCTGAGCTTCTGACTTCTGCCATTACCAACACTCACCTGGAGGTGACGATGCCCCAGAAACAGCCTGACAGACAGTGCACCAAAGAGACAGAAGTTGGCACGTTGCATCTTAGAGACTTAGTCCCCACAGTGTAGGCGGGAGCAAGAACAGAAAGAATCCTGGTGGCAATGGCTGCAGATTAGAATGGGCTTCATCTGTTCAGACTCTGGAGTGTAGGAGAGTCAGACACTAATCAGGGGGAAAAAAAGAACTTCTGAAAAATACTGCAAAAAATAGAACGTACAGAAATGAACACTGCAAAATAGAAGTAAAATGGGAGCGTCATTATGAAAATTCAGAGAAAGCATGTCTCCGAAAACAATTAGCCCCCCAGATAGGTGATAACTTAGAAATGTGGGGGGTGTACCCACTAATGACCAAATTGATCTGCCTTCCACCAAAAGGAGCAGAAAGGCTTTAGGAGCAAACTGGCTGAGAGGAAAGGGCAGTCAGAGGAGGGACAGAAGACAGGGCCGCAAGAAGGTTGGAAACTCAACAGCAATGCAGATGGACCACAGTAGCCACGTTTGCCACAGGGCATTAACCCAGGGCAGAGGGGGTCAGGGTGGCAAGCTCCACTCTCTGTGCAGGAGCCCAGAAAGAAAAAGCATGTACTGATGGAGCAAGTGGCAGAGATGGAAGACGTGACAGGCGTATCCAAGCTGAGAATGAGAAATCGTTTCCACAGAAGCAACCTGAAAGAGCACAGACACAACCGGGAAATGCTTTACTGGGTTGAATAAACACATTTAGAGATGAAAAGAACTCATCGTCTGACACAAACCTTCCTTTCCTCTCGTCTACAATCTTCATTCTATGCTAATCTTCCTTATAACCACTAAGTGATTATGATCTCTAAAATTTTCTTTAAGTTTATTTCTTTATTTTTGAGAGAGACAGAGACAGCATGAGCAGGAGAGGGGTACAGAGCGACAGGGAGGGTAAAAGAATCCCAAGCAGGCTCCACACTGTCAGCACAGAGTCCAAGGTGGGGCTCGGACCCACGAACCATGAGATCATGGCCCGAGCCGAAATCAAGAGTCAGACACTTAACCAACTGAGCCACCCAGGAGCCCCGATCTCTAAAATTTTTAAATGCATGGGAAAAATAAAACTCTATACCACTTAAATTTGGGTTTCCTATGGTTATGAGCTTTTAAGTAATTTTTGATTGTTTTCCTACATTTTTTTTTCAATTTTATACAGTGAGCATGAATTACTCATAATCAGAAAAGCTGAGATGATATTTAAATTAAAATATACGAGTCAGGAAACACCATACAATTGTGTTGAAAAGTAAGTTCCGAAAAAGACTGGAGTTCTTTGTGATATCTCTCCATTCAAATTTCAGCATTTACTAAATTTTCATAAATTTCTAAAACAATCATGCATAATTTTTATAAAGTAAAAAAAAATGCAAACCTCATTCAGAAGCATATTTGGCATCATGGAATAGAAAAGTGGACCATATGCTAAGATCTAACATAAACTGTTAAAGACAAGGGGTTCTCCACCATGAGTGACCAATGATGAGGGAGTAAACAAGGATCATTTTGATGTGGTAGAAAATTTCAAGGCAACAATTTTTTAAATCATGGCCAACTTCTTCTCAAAATGGTATTGTGGCTCTTGGACCCATCATAAAATACCCGTCACCATCATCACATGACTGCACATATACTCCAAAATATGTAGGATTTTCTCAGCCTAAAATTTCTCACAGCAGATTGAACAAACGCAGGGACCAGTGACTTAAAGTGATATTCTATGTAAATTGTCTTTCTTAGAGAGTATGGGAGCCTGCTAAGGATTCCTGAAGCAGATTGCTTGGGGAGATCCATCTTATTTAACAGGAACTTCAACATCATAGATTACTCTTACAGGATTATTAATAGGCAACAGATACAGATATCTGACAGATACTAAATGTTTACTATGGGCCTGCAACCATTCTAAGCATTTAAAATGTGTGAACTTATTCAATCCTCATTAAAAAATTACACGGGGAATGTTAATGTTACTTCCATTGTACAGATGGAGACGCTGTTGCAGAGAAAGAATGAGCAACATGGCTATGTTTTCTGTAAATCTGTAGGTGAGGGGGATTGCAACGTAACCAATCTGCTTAGGTGTTAATCTCTCATAAACTGCTTGTATCAGCCAGGGTTCTCTAGAGAAACAGAACAGGCTTTCTATATCTTTACCTATAGGTAGCTCTATCTATCTTCTGTCTATCTTCTGTCCATTTATCTATCATCTATCTATGTGTCTACATTATCTATCTTTGTATCTAACGTCTATCTTTCTGTCCATCTATCCATCCACCTATCCATCCGTCATCCATCCATCATCCATCTATCATCTATATATCATCTACCTATTTTTTATCCATCAATCAATTCACCTATCTATCATCTATCACTTAGTCTCCATTCATTGTCACTCACAGTCTCCATTCATCACTCAACTAGAGTAATACTTAGAATTTTAGAGAATTCTATGTTACTTCTTCTATACACCCTGGTTATTTTATGAGAAGAGTTTTTGCAAGAAAAAAAGGAGCCCGTCACCCAGGTCCTGTGTCCCAAGCCCTCTGGGGTTCTGTAGCATCTCAAAGTTGGCCAGTCTACGAGGTCACTGGGCTCTAGGATAACTCCAGAGTCTTAATTAAAATAGAGGTGCTGTATTTATGCTCTGGCCACCACAGGTGGCCTGCCATTTCTATACCCACCTGGATTGCACAGAAATCTTGGCAAAGATTCTTTAAGGATGTTAGCTAGAAGGAAGTTACATGTATCTTATAAATTAGTGCAGATCAACTTTCTTACCTATGGGAGACATTTTAGAAGTTCTGTGATGGCTCGCTGATGTCACTGGCATTCCCAGTACTGATAAGTGTCCTACCAAGACCAGCTCATCCTTGTTTTGTGTTACTTCATTTTCAGTGCTACCCAGAACAACACCAATATATTTACCGAGTTTCCCACATATTGAGTTTTAGATAGGGCCCACGCCTTTTTTTTTTGTTTGTTTGTTTGTTTTTTTTTCTGATCAGTTCCAAAGCCCAGAACTTTTTATGATACAATTTGGGACTCATCCACATTCTCAAGCTTGGGAAAAGCAGCCCCTTTGTCCTCCACTACAAGCCATCCCAATGACAATAGCTACTTGGAGAAGCTTCCAGAAGCACTTGGAGGAAGATTCTGGGGCCCGTCTGCACCCTCAGTCACCCAAACCTGGAATATAAACAACTAGGGAGATCAACAAACAAGCTCAGAAATCAAGGCCAGCTTTGAACCTTTCCTCCTTTACTGTTAGAATTTTTTTTTTTTCTACCTTAAGGCAGCTGGGATTCAGCCATCAATCTGGAATAGCAAGATGTGGAAAGTTCCTGCCAGTGCTTAAGGGAGATTTGTCCTTCTCTTGAAAAGCTCATATTCCTCTATGGTTTAAAAATAGAATCAAACCTCATAAACCTAGCCTCGCTTCAGGATTCCGTCAAGCCTACTAAATTGTCCATGCCAGTAGGATGGTTCACGTACTGCCAAGACGGTACGAGTTATGCTGACTTTTCTTTAAATGGCCTGTTCTAGTTTTGCAGATTCCACTTTGATTGCAGAATATTCCAACTGGATACAGACATTGCTTTCAGGATTAAAATGCCCATTGGTTTTCCTTGAAGCACTGCTAGTTAAACCTACACCATAATCCTTAAAGAAAGAGCCCAGGGGCACTCCAGGTGAAGTTCTAATAACCCCATGTTTAGCATTAAAATTCAGCCAGAGACAGTTATTTGAATTGTCAGTCATAGAGAATGTATGTAGTTGGAAGATTGTTCGATTGACCCCAGACACTGCACGAACAGTGTGCACTTGGGTATATGCACACATGAAACCATTAGCAAGCCGCTCTTTCAGGCAGAAAAATTGTTAGGCATAAATCAGTTTCTATTGGAGAGTAACAGAAGCTTAGTGATATTTTTCTGACAAAGCCAACAGTGGAATGTCCAAAGAAAAAAGGTCAGAAGTCTTAAGAAATGTGCACATTAATTTCTTTTTGAGGCACATTCATATTATGGTCTTGAGGAAGTGAACATACTGGGACATTCATATTTCTGTGTTTCTTCTGCCATGTTTCCAGAGGGGAATTTTTTCATTCATTCATTGGAGGAAGACCCTGGAGAATAGTCTGGCTCAAAAGAGTGCACCCTTCATCTCAAGTAGTTTAAGGGCAAATAAAACCATAGGCTCCACTTGTGGGCTGCAGGTTGGGACCCGTCCGTATTGTCCATAAAAGAGAGTAACACAAGAACACATCTTTAAACTATGCTATTTCAAAAATAACTGCTCAGCAATTTGACTTCTGAAGTTAATAAAATCAAAACACTGACCTGCTGGGGCGCCTGGGTGGCTCAGTCAGTTAAGCAGCTGACTTCAGCTCAGGTCATGATCTCGCGGTCCGTGAGTTCGAGCCCCGTGTCAGGCTCTGTGCTGACAGCTCAGAGCCTGGAGCCTCCTTCGGATTCTGTGTCTCCCTCTCTCTGACCCTCCCCTGTTCATGCTCTGTCTCTCTCTGTCTCAAAAATAAATAAACGTTAAAAAAAAAAAAACAACAAAAAAACAAAACCACTGACCTGCCTACAGCTATTTGTTTCTTCATTAACTGAGAGAAGCAAGTTGATTCTGCTTGCTTCCATAGTTTAGCAACCAGGTTAACTTGGTCATTTCAGGGAATGGTTCTACAGGTCAACAATCCAAAAGTGAAGCTGTTAAAAACAACACTAAAGTGAGTGCTTAATGGTTGTGACTAGCGGTTCAATTGATATAAAGGATCACAAGTTTCTCATGCATTGTGTGTGCCTACATATTTATATTTAATTACTTGGCCACTCATTTAATATCAATAAATATCTATGATTATATACTTCACACATAGTTTATATATTTTAAAACTACTTGAGGGGCACCTGAGTGGCTCAGTTGGTTAAACATTGGACTTTGGCTCAGGTCATGATCTCACAGTTTGTGAGTACAAGCCCCGCATCGGGCTCTGTGCTGACAGCTCAGAGCCTGGAGCCTGCTTCAGATTCGGTGTCTCCCTCTCTCTCTGCCCCTCCCCGACTCACGCTCTGTCTCTCTCTCTTAAAAATAAATAAACGTTAAAAAAATTGTTTTAAATAAAATTACTTGACTGTATTCTTTATCTTACAAGGTTGGCATGAATATAACTATGTGTTGGGTGTGTATGTATATCATTATGGTTTTGTACTGGAACAGAGAAATATGACAGGTGAGCCAAGGTATTTTCACAATTAATTATAATATCCAGCCCACGCCTCTCCATAAGGCCATCTCTGGTTGATCATGTAGCCCTTGTCTGTCATCATTCAAGGGTGGATTTTGAAGACCTACTAGTTCCTATGGTCCCTTGCTTTTCCCATACCTACCAGGCACTACTCATTCATTCATTCATTCGTTCATTCATTCATTCATTCATTCATTTCACATCTTGTAAATCTTCACCGAGTACCCACAGGGCCCCTGCAGTACTCTAGATGTAAAATATTGACACCATAACAACACAACAGTTTCCATCCTCATGATACTCAAACCTTTTATGTCTTTTTTTCCATTCTCAGTCCTTTGGTTTTCTCAAAGTATCATCAGCGCCAATACAAACGATAATACCACCTTTTATTTTCTCCTCTCTAGTTAACTTTGGCTTTGCAGACATCAGTAAAAGCCAATTCATACTTGGCATTATCCCTACCATTAACTACCAGTTTTGTTGTTCAGTAGGTTTGCGTCTTAAAGCCAAAGCACTAAATTTTAGTTCAACTGTTCAGTCCTTCAAACTTCCTCACACAAATCACCATTAGAGTATGGTGCTTGTTCACAGGTAAATATAGTTTCTGAAAATACTGGTTTTTCCCCCTATTATGGTACCACTTACTTTATTTTTTTGAGAGACAGGGAGAGAGCATGCACAGGAGGAGGGCAAAAGTAGAGGGAGAGAGGATCTGAAGCAGGCTCCACGCTAAGCACGGAGCTCGACTCAGGGCTCGATCCCACAACCCTGAGATCATGACCTGAGCTGAAATCAAGAATCGGATGCTTAACTGACTGAGCCACCCAAGCACCCCTGTAGCCCTTATTTTTTTCTTACAGATTTGGGAAGAATAACCAATACAAGGTGACAATTGTGTCACATTTCCAATGCGGCATGTTTCCTGCAAAAATGCTCCCTTTTCACAAAGACCGAGTTTTGGTGCGGACTCCGTAACGTCCCCTTGAAGACAGAACAGCCAGGGCAGTGGGCAAGAGAATAGGGAGAAAGTGGCATTCAAGTCTCCGAATTTTTGTTGTTATTTTTCATTTAAATTTATTTAACTGAAATGTTTGGCTCTCCTTCAAAGCATGTATCTCTCCTGTTGGCTTTTATTAGCAGTAAAATAGATCCCAGAGGCCAAAGAGTCGGAGATTTACAATGCCTCCTGGGAGCCTTGTTTGTTTTTCCGCATCCTGTTCTGACATTGTCGAGTATTAGTCTTGGCAGGATGGCGGGGGCTTGTCAGTAGCAGCTCAACAGCGTGATGGCTGTCCCATCAGACATTGTCCAGGGATGGCAGAATGCTGGAAAGTGCCCTTATCACCAAAAAAGAGAAAATCGATCAAGCCGACTCCTACAATTGCAGCAAACATAAGCCGTTCACCACATGCTGGCCGGTCGGTGCACGGTGGCAATGGGAAGGCAGTTCGGGAAAGCTCTGCAGGCTTTGCGTCACCCACAGCATCCAGTGCAAGAGCGATGTCCTTGGGATTTTCCTTAGGCAACTTATAACACGAAGTTGTTGTGTTGGGTTTTTTTTTTTTTTTTTTCCTGCAATAACTCTACCAGCCTTCACATCTTGTCTTTGCTCATTAGGGAGCAACTCTCAAAATCTAATCAGGACATGAAAGCTACAGAGAGGAGCCAGTGCTCAGTGCCCTTCAAAGTTAAATACTCTTCAGCATTTCAACCAAAATGTGTTTCCCTGCTTCTCTATATCAGCTCAAACAGAATATTTTTGGCGGTAGGTAGCATTATTTGCTAGGAATAAGTACCAGTATTTAAAAGATGTTTTTTTAAAAAAACCACAATGCAGTGAAATGAGAACTCATGGCTGATGGAAATGTAAATTGACATAATGATTTTGGAAGATAATTTGGTCTTCTAAGGCAAAGCCTTTAAACATACTCCATACCCTTTGATCCAGAAATTTTGTTTTCAAGAAGGCATTATAGTAGCAATTTTCTTTTTCCTTTCCATACTGTGAGTTTTAAGCATCTCAGGATTTTTCCTCCTCTTTCTTGGGGATAAAAATGATGGAAAACTAGTGCACGTCCTTGAAAACCAAAGGCTCCCTGACTGCTACTGAAAGAAATCTCGGGAACATAAGAGAGTAAAACTGTTGTCCTTTCTCTACAGCTAGAGAAGAGCTAACACTGCTCTGTGAGCGTGCTAGCACATATTCTGGTTTTTATAAAGTAGGAAGAATCGGGACTAACTAGAGAACTTTCCATGGTCACTCTCTTGTCCAATGTGAAGCCTAAAATGTATAACTCACTTCCATTTCTGTTACGAAAATTGCCTTTGAAATCATTTTGTGAAATAAAACCATGAAAACTTCAAAACTTGTTGCTGCATCTTGCAAGACACAAGCTTTAACATTGAGGTCTGCAGCTCTGTCTTACTTAAATATGTGTCCTGATAATAAAACGTCATTTGGCACATCCATTTTCTGAAAGGACAGATGAGTTTGGGGTTTTCTCTGCTAACCCACAAAAGAGGCTCCTTGGCAGACCTTCCTTCCCACAGGGTTGGAAGTAAGATTCACCCAAAACTCTGTTGGATTTTATAATTATGTTAAAAGTTTCAGAGGCTTTAAAAAAAATCTTTATTAACTTTATCTTAGGAGAATAATTAGAAAAGTTGATGAAAAGATTTCAGTCCACGAATGTTTGTTGGGTGTTATTGGTAATAGCTGAGAGAATCAGCCGCGTTCTTAAAAAAATTTTTTTTTTTTTAATGAGAATCAGTTACGTTCTTGATGGTCACAGGAGGACAGTTTGTCCATTTGGGCACATCACTAGCATCACACAGATCGGGCGCATTTCCCAGACCACTGGAAATGTGTTATGTGTGAAAGAAAAAAGTAAAACAGGACACTGAACTTTATGTTTAGAGTGGAGAGATAAAAAACAAAAACAAAAACAAAAAACTACGTATGCATTATGGTTGGCACTGAGTAGCAGAATTATGGGTCATTGGGGTCATTTTTTTCCTTATATTCCTCTGAATTTTCCACTATTACAGTGAACATGAATTTTTTTTTTTTGTAATTAGTGAAAAATCACTGAAGTGTCACAAGAAAACCCAACAAAATATGTATAAGCATCCCAATACTTCCGGGTGGTGTGCAAAACTCTACTCGATTTTAGCTCTATTTTTATACCCTCCCCCCCCAAAATGTCAAAGTCTAGATGGAGAGGAGGTTTAGTTGTAGTTGTGTTAACACTATGATTTCTGTCTTTCTCGATGATGCTCTGCCTTCCCCTGAAGCGAATCTTTTGTGAAAAACTCGATCTTTCTTTGTCAATTGTTTTCTCGTCAATACAGAAGAGATCTGTGCCGTTTAAAACTAAGTGTTATTTTTCAAAATGTCATTTGCTTCTTTTATTGTCTAAATAATCAGAAAAATGAATGTACCTACTGAAGACAGCAAAACTATACAGCCTTTACGGACCAAATTGTGAACCCAGAGAATTCCAAAGTCGGTGCTAATGGCCTAACTTTTTAGAGGATTGAGCAAATTACAGAAGCCATGCTTAATTTATGGAGCAATTCATTAGCACTCCCCAGAACACTCTATTTAGCGGGCCATCCCCCCAAATTGCTTCTTTAGGGGAAGACGAAGCTGTCCATATGTGGGGCCATAATACAGAACCAGAGAGCTGTTCACTTACTTCTATGAACCTGATAGTCTTGTGTTTATTTTTCATTCTGGTGCAGTCGGCATTAGGTTCATTTCCCAAATCAATAACCTCACGGGCCCTTCTCAGTGTTCTCCCGGCCGGCCTTCGTCACGGGTGATGTCTTGATTCTCTCTGAAAGGGAGGGTTCATGACAGTTGACAGCATTTTTATTCACATGCTTTTCTTGTCGGATTTCTCGGGTGAATGTTTCATAACCACCTCCTGGGTGCAGGTTAAGTCAGTCAGTGGTGCCTGTCTTGATGTCACCCACTGTGAAAGCTACACCCTCTGACGCCCCTCGCCCCTTCCCGAGACTTGTCCTGGAAACGGGAGGCTGATGGTGGAGGGTCCCGGGGGCAGCCGGCATCGAGCAGCAAAAGTGATGGGAAAGGCACCCGTGGGAGACAAGTCACGAAGCACTGAGGAAGGCAGTGCACAGTGGGGCTCACATGTGTCCCTAGACTTAGGACCGGGGGACTTTGGAGTTCAGCAAGGAAGCCTTTGCCTGAAGTATCAAAACACATTTGCCAAACCAAGACTGCCTTTATAAGTAAAACTCACATTGTCTCCGGCAAATGGTTATAAAATGCACAAGACAAAACGCAGCTTTTCAGCAATTTAGCTCCTCGCGCGTGGTGAAAGGACCATCAAAGCAGAAATGTTGTACCAATAGTTTCATGGATGTACAAATGTTACATATAAACAAGGCTGGCCGTGTTAGAAGACCAGTTCTTTAGGGGGGGAGAAAAAAGGTTTGTGGGGAAATCAGTCTTGGCTAAGGGCTGTAGAAGAATCTGTTATTTTAACTCAGAAAGAAAGAAACGATAAAATGCTAGGGGCTTTTTTCTATAGTTTTAAAAATTTATGGATCCATTTCCTTTTATATCCAATGTGCTAAAAATTAATGGGGAAAATAATAGCACGACTAACAAACTTGTTCCTGGTATAGTCACATCAGTCTAGACATTGTGGCATCTGTCGCTGAATCAGTCACCCCTTGCCTAAGTCTGTGAGGATGTGGCTGTGCCCGTGTGGCACACGCCCGGGAATGGGCGTGGACCCAGGAGGAGGACTTCTGTGCATGAAGGAAGAAGCAGGTGTAGGTTTTGAGCAAATCGCAAAGGAAAAACTAAGCAGAGCAGGAGAAGCAAGAGAAGATGCCATCGTGTAAAAGCCTGAATGTCAGCGATTGCGTCTGTAACCAATTCTCTGTGAGTTACATTACAGGTGTCAGCCAGAGAATGGAGGGGAACACACAGAACAGGATCATCAGGAAACCCAGAACTGGGTCCTCACAGAAAGAGGTCTGAGCAGAGGGCAGAGATCTCACTGCATGTGAAGGGCTCCCGGGTGCTCGAAAGAGATGAAGCTAAAGGTCATCAAGGCAGTTGGAAAATGTCCCCCGAATGATATAAAATTCCTGATCTCTGGCCCCCGTGAATGCTACCTGACATGGCAGTAAAGGCCTTCGCAGATGTGGTTCAGGGTCTGAGGGTGGAGAGATTATCTGGGACTATGCACGTAGCTCCTAAAAGCAATCGCATGCCTCCCTATAAGAGGGAATAGAGGGCAATTCACATACATGTAGAGGAAGAAGAGGCAATGTGGCCACAAGCCAGGGAGCCCTGGCAGCCATGGGCCGCCAGAAGAAGGGAGAAACAGCTTCTCCCTAGAGCCTCTGCAAGGGGCACAATCCTGCTGACTCATCGATTCTGACCCGGTGATACCAATTTCAGACTTCTTCTCCAGAACCGTGAGAGAACACATTTCTGTCATTTTAAGACACCGAGGTTGTGACAGTTTGTTACAGCAGTCACGGGAACCTAAGACTGTCACCTCTGCAGCTACATTTCTGAAAACTTGGACTTGGTCATAATGGAGCACCTAAGTAGGAGTCCAATATTCTTCCAATCTTTCTGTTATTATAAACACACAAGGTTTTTTAAAAGTTTTATTTTTATTTATTTTGAGACAGAGAGAGCCAGAGAGTGGAGGAGGGGCAGAGAGCAATGGAGAGAGAGAATCCAAAGCAGGCTCTGTGCTGTCAGCGCGGAGCCCCACGGGCTCAGTCCCAGGAGCCACGACATCATGACCTGAGCCGAAACCAAGAGTCGGACGCTTGACCGACGGAGCCCCCCAGGCGCCCCGAAAATGTCAAGTTTTTAAAATTCCTTTTGTAAGATTACAGCGGAATATCCGGCCTAGGTGAACAACAGAAAGTCACCAGTAACTCGGGCCTTGAGCTCAGAGGCCTTGAGAAGAACATGGTTCCCTGCCATCGAGGAGAATAAAGTCACAAGTGTGCTATGATTCATTTGGTCACATGCAGAGGGAAGCCATTGAGGGATGCAGGGGTGGGGTGAGATGATTCTGGTGCTGAGAATGGGAAGGATAGCGAGGGGAAAGATAGGCGGGCTTCGCCCACCCTTTATTACAGAAAAGCTCTAACAAAATGCAGATACGGGCAAATGGCAACGTTTTATCAGGCTCCCCGTAGACATCACAGGACAAGACACACAGTATTACTATAATGCCCACTTTGCATATGGAGAAACTGAGTCGGGAGGAAGTGAAGTAATGAAGCTGAGATCAGTACCAGAGTAGACATACCAGCCAAGGTTTGTCCGATTCCAAATCCAGGGATGCCTTTTGGTTTGCTCACTCGGCCTTCCCTCCTCCATCCACCTCGCGGGGGCAGTCATATGACACCGGTGGGGTGGGGCCGACTTGGCGTTACACGTGTTAGAGCAACAGAACAGGCCTGTCACAATGAAATATTCAATACTGCAACGCATGTGCTTCATAATTGGCTCAAAATAAAGCAGAGAGCCAGTGACTAATAGGATGCCGTGCGACTACACCCGCCTCCCCGGCCGAGGGAGTTTGCTCGGAGAAGTGGCCTTGGAGACTCTGCCTCACCTTGTTCCGGCACCTTCTCTCCAGCCGGATTTTTCTCAGCCGCTCATCCACAGTGGTGCTAATTGTGCTAACACACCTCCGTTGTTTTGAATTTGTATTTTTAAACGCTTTACCTCTTTTAACTCTAATTTAAAAACTCTTACATGGAAACCCCACTTTAGAACTCTTCAGAGGGAGGTTCTCCAACTTGCCAGACTGGGTTCTTGCCCTTCTTCCCCTCACACACACGAGGCCCCCATGTCCCAGGCTTTTGCTTGCCACCTGGAAATGTCCTGACACGGCTATCCCTTTTGGACCTTTTTGGCCACTCCAGAGTTCTTTCACTAAATAGAACTAGCCTTTCTCCTTTTTTTTTTTTTAATGTTTATTTATTTTTGAAGGAGATGGAGACAGAGCATGAACAGGGGAAGAGCAGAGAGAGAGGGAGACAGAGAATCGGAAGCAGGCTCCAGGCTCTGAGCTGTCAGCACAGAGCCCGACGTGGGGCTCGAACCCACGGACTGTGAGATCGTGACCTGAGCCAAAATTGGACACTTAACTGACTGAGCCACCCAGGCACCCTGAACATGCCCTTCTCCTTATCTTCCTTCTATAAAGAGTTATCTTGGCAAGCACTGGGCTTCCTCAACACCAGCCCATTACCTGGGAGTCCTGGGGAGACCACCGTCTCTTCACTGCTTGGCCAAACATCTCTCAAATGCCATTATGTTCTGTCCCACCCTGATGACCCCACCACACTTCAGGATAAATTCATCCTCCATATGGTTGCTATGTCATGTTGGCTGGTCCCTTGACACTGTGTCTAGTCCCACCCTCATTTTCCATTTCAGTTCATCTTCTGTAATTTTGGCAAAGCAAGATCTATCTACATCTATCAAAATCTATCTGCATATAAATGTTGCAGTCAAGATCTTTCTGGATCTTTCCTCACCCTTGACAGGTACTCTGCTTCAGCTTCTATAGTTCCTTGAATGAAGCAGGCCCTCTCCTGCTCTCCTGTCTTGGTCCCAGCCATTCCCTTCACCTGAAATATTCCTCCCCTGCTACTGTGGCCCATGACTCCCCATTTCCTCCAGTTCTCTACCAAAGCAGTTTCTTGGGGAAGCCCTTTCTGACCTCGTGCTGCGGACTGGAGCTGCCCCTTCTCTCAAGTCTCAGTGGACTGACCCTGACCTTCACTGAAACCTCCATCACCCTGCACTGAGACTGGTTTTATTTCTCTTTCCACCACTAAGACCTTCTTTGGGGGCTTATCCGTCCCTCATGGTTGCCATTCCTGCTTGTAAGGGTATCCCCCCCAATTCTGTGGAATAGACAAATAAATGCATGGTTCAAATCAGTATAGCTTCACAGGTAAACCTCACCAGATGATGTCCCACTTGCATTTAAGAAAGAGGAGGGAATCAACCAAGCTAAAAATGGTCACATGGCAAAGAGCATAACATGGGAGAGGCAGGGTGGCAAGAACAGGGAAGCATGTTGACCAAAAAGAGAACAATTGGATTCATTAAGAAGGGATTCTTAAGAAGCCAAGTTAACTTCGTTCTGAAGGTAGTTTCTCTCTCCAGTCAATGACCAAAACGGCCTCCTCAATCGCTCCGTGTTAAATTAAGTAGGCTGGTACTCTAAAATCGGCAGGCGGTCCGGGAAAGAAGCAATTAGGACTCCTGAGCAGCAAAGATGACAGACACATCCTTGGCTGTGCTGCTCTCACATGAAAGTCTTTCTGCTTTTCCTCTAATTAAAAAGGACCCAGTTTCCCTCTTTAGTATGCCGGATATACAGCACCCTTGTAACTGAAAGGGATAAAAATGTACTTGGTGTTCACTGCACCGCAGAGCTGATGTGGAGATACTGACTGCACTTCCTAACGAGGGTGCCCGGAGCACTCTGCAGGGAGGACGGTTGACAGTGGCTCAGGAGGCATGGTTCTGCATTCAACCTTCTGTCTACTGCCCTTGCGAGACCCAAAGCCGTCTCCATATTTAATGAGAAAAGGTTTCAAGGGGCAAAACATGGGGTTTATTAGTTTCAGCCCTGGCTCCTTATCTTTAACGAAGCTCTGGTCTGTGGTACCTCATTCGTACCACTGATAGGCAGCTGAGACTTTTCCAAACACTGCTCTCCTTCCCTTCTAGGAATCGGCAGCTCATCCTCATGACAGTTCAAGAAGTGAGACCCTGGGACAAGCATCGGGTAGAGGTTTACACCCCAAGTCTTGCCTGAACACACAGTCGGCCTCTTCTGCCCCCCATGGTAGGTCCTGGGTGAACTTATGTCATCTGTTGGGCAGGCAGCCGAGACTGCCCTTCCTTCTCAATCAGGATTAGAAGGAAGAAGGCCACTGGGCAGAAAGCCAGACCCGACAACCTGTCTATGACCTCACCCCAGTGAACATCTTCACGGTTTAAGATCAATATTCTTTTCTTGTTTTGTTTTGTTTTTTATTTCCAGTTGGTTCTTTTTGCCTGGGGGTGTAATGGTTGCCTCATCATTCTGATATTGCTACACAACCTCTAACACAATTTGTGAAATGTCTCCTTCGTTGAGGAGCAGAATCCTTTATTTAAAAGATTGATATTGGCAAGTCAATAAACAGTGAACCCAATTTCTGAAATGGCCTGCAAGGAAAACGTTTGCATTTGTCAATTTTTTTTCAATAGAATATGAACCATGATTAGAGCAACATGGGATATCTCTCCTGCCGCAACTGACTCACAGAATGTGTAAGCAATGACATAAATCCACATGTTGAAGCCTTTGCCTGCTTACTAGGAAGGAGAGAAATCAACTCTATTGAGAACCCTATGTGCATTCTTTGGAACAATTTTGACCAACAGATTGCTAAGTTATTACAGCTTGTGTTTCTTGTGTTAAGTGGTGGTGTTTCTTTGGGGTGCTTTCGATAAGTTTTTCCACATAAAGGACTCGTCACTATGCCTGCCACATGGTAAGTGCTGGATTTGAGAATTGTTTGATATGGGAAGAATACAGAGAGATTTATGAGCAAACTGACATACCCCAAAACGCAGGGGTCCAGTAAGACCAGGTAAAAAAAACCAAGTTCAAAGAGAGATTTTCTCAAATACTTTAGAAGCCCAAAAGGTAGAATAAATCCAGTCTCCACCCAATCCCATACCCTCTTGGGATCACGTAACAGCAAGCGCAGCGGCAAGAGTTCCTGACTTCCCCCTTGCATGAGGAAGGTTCCTGTCACCATCTGCAGAACTGAATGTATCAGGAGAGTTGGCTCCAATCTGGGCAACTGTGGCAAGGATTATTGGCATTCTAAAGTAATTAACTTCATAACAACAGAGAACAGAAAGAGCTAGTGAGAAAGTCATTTTATAAAAACCTTTCCAGGCATAGCTGTCCTACCGTGAGGACCCTAGCAGGAGAGGAGACAGCTAGAAATTTGAAAATGTTTCCAGCTGAATTTTAGGGTCTTCTCACATGTTAGTGTTAGTGTTTCTTTATGAAAGGAATGTTTTTCAACAATTACTTTGAATACAAATGAACTAAATGCTCCAGTCAAAAGGGTGTCAGAATGGAGAAAAAAAGCAAAACCCGTCTATGTGCTGCCTCTAAGAGACTCATTTCTGACCCAAGGCACCTGCAGATTGAGAGCAAGGGGATGGAGAAACACTTATCATGCAAACAGATGTCAAAAGAAAACCAGGGTAGCAATACTTACATCAGACAAACCAGACTTTAAAACAAAGACTGTAGCAAGAGACAAGGACATTATATAATAATACGGAGGAAAACCCCACAAGAAGGTCCAACAATTGTAAATATTTATGCACCCAACATGGAAACACCCAAATATATAAAACAATAATAAACATAAAAGAACTAACTGATAATAATACAGTATAAGGGGACTTTAACACCCCACTCACGGCAATGGACAGATCATCTAAACAGAAAATCGACAAGACTTTGAATGACACACTGGACCGGATGGACTTAGTAGATATATTCAGAACATTCCATCCTAAAACAGCAGAATACACATTCTTTTCGAGTGCACATGGAACATTCTCCAGAATAGATCACATACTGGGTCACAAATCAGCCCTCAACAAGTACAAAAAGATCAAGATCATACCATGCATATTTTCAGACCACAACGCTATGAAACTACAAAATCAACCACAAGAAAAAAATCTGGAAAGACCACAAATACAAGGAGGTTAAACAACATGTTACTAAAGAATGAATGGGTCAACCAGGAATTCAAGTAAGAAATTTTTAAAAAATACATGGAAACAAATGAAAATGAAAACACGATGTCCAAAATTTAAGAGGCAGCAAGAGCAGCCCTAAGAGTGAAGTACATAGCAATACGGGCCTACATCAAGCAAGAAAAATCTCAAATACACAAACTAACCTTAGGCCTAAAAGAGCTAGAAAAAGATTAATAAATGAAGCCTAAAACCAGCAGATGGAAGGAAATAATAAAGATTAGAGCAGAAATAAATAATATAGAAACTAAAAAAAAAATAGAACAGTTCAATGAAATCAGGAGCTGATTCTTGGGGGAAAAATTAATAAAATTGATACACCTCTAGCCAGACTTATCAAAAGAGAGGGAGAGAGAGAGAGAGAGAGAGGGAGAGAGAGAGAGGGGAAATAACAACCAACACCACAGAAATACAAGGATTATAAGAGACTATTATGAAAAGCTCTATGCCAACAAATTGGACAACCTGTAAGAAATGGATAAGTTCCTAGAAACATATAAATTACCAAACCTGAAACAGGAAAAAATAGAAAACTTGAACAGACTGATAGCCAGCAAAGAAATTGAGTCAGTAATCAAAAAACCCCCAACAAACAAAAGTCCAGGACCAGATGGCTTCACAGGTGAATTCTACCAAACATTTAAAGAAGAGTTAATACCTATTTCTTCTCAAACTATTCCAAAACATAGAAAACGAAGGAAAACTTTCAAATTCACTCTATGAGGCTAGCATTACCCTGATACCAAAACCTAATAAAGACACCACTAAAAAGGAGAAGTACAGGCCAATATCCCTGATGAACACAGGTGCAAAAACTAAATTTAACAATACATTAAAAGAATCATTCACCACCAATAAATCAAGTGGGATTTATTCTTGGATTGCAAAGGTGGTTCAGCATTTGCAAATCAATCAACGTGATAGATCACATCAATTAGAGAAAGGTAAGAACCACATGATCATTTCAATAGAGGCAGAAAAAGCATTTGACAAAGTACAACATCCATTCATGCTAAAAATCAGATACAAATGCATTTTTTAAATTTTGCTACACTAGGTAATTTAAAAAACATGTATTGTGTCATCCTTGAAATAGTCTCAGAGACCTGGGCCAATAGCCTGCCTTTTGTTAGACCTTTTACCCAGAGCTGCTATTCTACCCAGGCACACACATAACACGAGATCACGTTAAATATAGAGCTTCATGCTCATAAGCTCGGGAAACAGTAATCCTGGCCCAAGCCCCTGAGCCATAAGGGTGTCCTCCAAATTCCTTGGATATGATTTTATCGCCACTTTTCACAGAAATTGAGGTATCTGCTCTCTCATGGAGATGGCAAAGATTAGTCTATTAAAGTAGCTCTTAGGAGCTTAGAAAGGAAGTCACGGGAGAAGATCAATCCCATTACAGCCAATATGTTGCTTTGGGCGCAGGTGAACCTGCCAGTTCTCTTGTAAGGCTTGGTGGGCTTGATATACACACACTACCCTCTCCAAGCCTGGGTCCCTCCCTGCCTCCACCCCAGCCTGCCTCTGTGTCTAAAGCTCCCACTCAGAAGGCCACTCTTTGGGATTAGGGTCCAGGTTTCAGAAGGCCCTTCGTAAACAAAACCTTTTAGTTTCCTTACATTTGTTAACACCTCAGTGCAGATATGTGTTGAGCGCCTACTTCATGCCAGGACTCTAGACACCTGGGATACATCAAGTGAACAAAGAAGACAAAAATGCCTACTCCTGAGGAAAAGAGGCATACAAAATAGAGTTTGAGGAGTCACGAGGGCCAGGGCCCGGCAGCGGAGCAGGAACTATACTCAACAGGGTGTGGAGAGCAGTGACAAGTGAGCAGAGCTCATTATTGGGTTGCGTCAGGATGGAAGGACCAGGCAGAGGACATGAATTTCATTGTGACAGACTCAAGGAAGATGTGAGTGACACTGGCCTCCCCTGGGAAGATGCTGATTAAATCCATGGGAAGGTCTACACAGCTGAGACCCAAAGACATGGGGACATAAGTAGAAAAGAACACGGAGAAGCATCCTGAATCACGCCTAAACACACTTGTCATCTGAATATCCAGAGCAAGTGATTGTTACAAAGACCAGACAATGATAACAGGGTAGGGGGAGGCCAGGATAAGCCACAACCCCAAGAAGCCTGGGCTCCAATCTCAGTGACTGCGTTCGCTTTCTTGTAAGCATCAGCTTCTAACACAAAAAGCAGGACAGCTTAGAGCCTAAATGCACTGGCTGGTGCTGAATGCCTGGGTCCAAATCACACCCACCACTCACTAGTTGTGTGGTCCAGAGCAAGTTGATTAACTTTTCTGAGCCTCAGTCTCCTCTTCTGGAAAACAGACATGGAAGTGCCCAACCCATGGGCTTGTTGAAGTTGTAAATGAAGGAAGTACTTAGAACAGGGTCTGGCACATAATAAGTAAGCCTTGCACTCAATAAATACCTTAGTGTCATTTTTATTATGGGAGCCTGGCCCAGAGACCCACGGGTGCTGGAAACTAAAAAGAGCTGGCTGGAATGTACACAGGGCAGGAGTGGATGGGTCCATAGATAGGAGGAAGGGAAAGGGGGAGAGATGGCAGCAAGGATCCAGAACATGAAAGGGAAAGATAAGCTATGGTCCTGTCGTGGGCTTCTATCCAGCAGAGGCAGCTTGAGAGTTCTTACCCTGCAGAGTAAAGCAGCCAGGCTCCAGAGAAGAACAGGGTCTGTTGAGGGATAACTATTGCCCAGTGTTGACTGAGGAAAGCTCTCAAGAATGCTCACTATGCCTGAAACAGGCAGCCTCTGAATTCATAGAAATGGCAGGTAGACATTCACTGTAAATATATATTCTCATGGTATTTCAAATTCCACCTTTGTAATGAGTTGAAATGTGCCCCCCCAAGACACATTCTTGTCCCAAACCCCAGAATCTGTGAATTTGACCTTATTTGGGAAAAGAATATATGCAGATGTAATTAAGTTAAAGAGCCTGAGATGAGGTCATCTTGGATTATCTGGTGGCCCCTAAATACAATGACAAGTGGCGTTATAGGAGACAGAGAAGGAATAGACACACAGAGAAGGTCACTCGGAGACACGGATAGATTGGAACGACGCAGCCACAAGCCCAGGTGCACCTGGAGCCAACAGAAGACGGGAGAGGCAAGGAACGATCCTCCCTTCGAACCACTGGAGGGAAGACAGCCCTGCTGACACCTTTATTTGGACTTCTGGCCTCCACAAGTGTGAGAGGATACATTTCTGTTGTTTTAAGCCACCCAGTTTGTGGTAATTTGTTACCACAACTCCAGGAAAGGAGTACAGTCACTACCTGGATCCTTCAACTACCTGGCCCAGTGTCTAAGGTGGAAGGCAACCAGGACCACGGTAGGGGGGATGTCATAGCTGTCAGGTGCCTGTTTGAGCTGTGACCAAAGAGAGGAGCATTCTCAGTTGGCGATGGGTCCCAAAGAGGAGACCCGTGAGACTGCAGTGGAAAGAATGAAGTGCAGTCAGAAGGGAAGAAGATGGAACAGAGAAAGCAATCAGAGAGGAAGCAGGAAGGGCAGAGGTGTCTGGTGGGGAAGAAACAGAAGGGAGGGTGGGCGGGGGCAGCCCAACGTGGCAGCAGTCACCATCCCATGGTGACCATGGCAGGCAGAGGAGCAGAGGACGGGGGGAAGGATGCCTGGCATCGACAAGCAAAAAGTTAGACCCCCTGAAGAGACAGATAAAGAATCCTAAAATATTGCCATAGTCCTAAGAGAGAAATCCGTGACTGCTTTATAAAAGGCAACTCACCGGGAGATGCCGTCTGGGACAGACTTGTTCAGTGCTCCAACATGTCATGGCCCTGGAGAGACCAAGCTTCCAAATATCCCTTAGATTCTGGGTAACATAAGCCACTACAACTGCGTTGCCCCCAAAATGGCCACATATGAGAGCATCACAGTGTGCTTTTAGTAGAAAGGTCACAGGCTCCCCTGTTTACTTCTTTTACTCCATATTTAAAAGCGGAGTTGGTGAAATTTTTAGCAAATGTATTCAACTGAGTTGTATTATTTTTAAGAAGATGACATAAGAGATTCAAACTGGGACATGGCTTTAGATGATAACGGTCTTATTTTTAAAAATCTTTAATAAAGACGTTTGTGTGTTTTGAGTGTCCTTGTCCATACGTGCTGACTATTTGTGGAAGACTTTGACCAAATCAGTAAAACTTGCTAAAATCTCCCCCATAGACTCACGGTATCTATTGTTGAAGCAGACTGAGCACGTATCGGGTGTGCTTTCTTCTGCTCCTAACCCATCAGTCGATCCCTGGGGCCTGGGACACGCATCATCCTGAAGCACAGGTGAACAGTGCCTCTCACTTACCTGTTATTCTCAGACATATCGGTTTTATCACATTTTCTTGACTGTGAAAGAGCTTCTGGGGACCAAACACTTACCCAAGAGGAGTGAGGCTTGCCATTGTTAGATCCAAGCAGAATTCATTCCGAGGGACAGGGCGGCGGTCTGGGAATATTTCCACCTGCTTTCTGCTTCACACCCATCCACACCGATCTCCTTGATGCCGATGGGCATGTGCCAGAGCCGACCAGCGGTGAACCAAAGCACCGACCAGGGGCCGTAACAGACTGTGCGTTATGCGCAGGTCCTTCCTGGAAATGCTGACTTGGTGTCACCTGAAAAGGCAGACTTTTAATGCCACTCGGGCTTCCCATTCTGTTGAAAGTAAGCGAGACGAGAAGATCTTAGGAAAAACTACACACCCTGATATCTGTAAAACTGTCTGAGCATAATAATGATGCCTTTAAAGTATAATAAAAAGATACACGCCGTAGAAATTGTCACGTTGCTGAGGAATGCCCTTGCCTCGTTCCACTCTCCCAGCCAACAGCATAATGCGATGTGAGGAAGAAATAAAGCCTGTGGGATTGAGGAGAAACAGTGCGAGTGCAGAAATAATCACGGTACGTGTCTCTGAGCTGTCGATCATTGGAGACACTCTACTACATGACAAAGAACTGGAGGACGGTGACTTGGGTTTGTGATTTTGTACTTTAGTTGTGGAAGGTAAGCAGGGTGGACAGGCCAGGGGCTCATGCAGTCACAAATATCTTCATGCAAACATCCTGAAAAACTGCCAATAACCAGAAAGTAAGTTGCCGTCAAAAAAATCACATTTGGGGCTATGTCCTATCCCCCATAAAGGTTCAGCCAAATGTCCTAGCTTTTCATATCGGCCAAACAACCCAGCCGCTGATGCTCTGAGATGTCACCAAAGGGCAAAATGTATACATTTAGTAAATATTAGAATAAGCAGGGTAAGAAGAGAGAAAAATGTTTAACATGGTTCACAAAGATTTCCATACTATGTGCAAAAGAAAAGGGGGGGAGGGGATCTCACTTGAAACAGAACTGTAAGCTGCTCAGAAAAACATATTATCAGGTGTGCCTTGTTGCCCAGTTTTGCCACATAACGAAAGATCCTTATTTTCATAAGCAAGAAGATGTTATTTGCAGACATTGGAGAATAAGTAGGTGGTACATGAAACGTACTTTGGTACACATTCAAAGGCTGGTTTTTTTTTTTTAATTTTAATGTTTATTTATCTTTGAAAGAGAGAGAGACAGAGACAGAGAATGAGCCAGGGAGGGGCAGAGAGAGAGAGGGAGACACAGAATCCAAAGCAGGCTCCAGGCTCTGAGCTGTCAGCACAGAGCCCCACGTGGGGCTCGAACCCACAAACCGTGAGACCATGACCTGAGCTGAAGTCAGATACTCAACCAACTGAGCCACCCAGGCACAACTCAAAGGCTATTTTTGAGCGCCAGCTTGGAAACACTTCCACTTGCCTAGAGAACATTCAGCTCCCCGAATAAGTAAGTATGTTTCGTGGATCGTGATAGAAGGAATCTGAAAACACAATGTTTATAAAATGCCAGTGCATGTCCACTGGTATTTCCCTGTTGCATCTTTGGACCTGGTTTTACCCCCAGAGGGACTGGGTCCCACATAGGGAGATTGGGAAGCAACAGGGTGAGTCACCTGGATTATTAAAATTTGAAGCACCAGCCGCTAAATGGAGGGATACATAGGCTCTGTGAGGTTGACCTGGCAGCCTGGCTGACTGGAAATTTCTAACCTCATCTGGATTTTCCAGAGGTCTGAGATTACAGAACAGGGGAGTTTTGTTCCCGTTGAGGAAGGAGCCAAGCAAGGCCCAACCAGCATGGCCCCCATTTGCTTGGGATGTTTCTTTTGCTCTGTGGGTATCTGACTGTGTTCGAATGAGTCTTGATCCAACTGATGATTCCAGAGCTTTTAATTAAGCAAAGATTCAGGTCCCTACCTCTGAATAATTTAATGAAACTATACCCTTGAGGGCAATGCCTATTTAAATAAACAAGGCTGTGTGAATTCAAATGCCCATTTCCAAATATTATGCAAGAGAGCAGTTCGTAATGAAAAGAATCTCCACATCACATAACCTGAATGATCATTTGGGTTCCTACCACGGATGTTCAACACAAAGCAAATGGACCACAGACATTCAAATGTGGTTAACTCACGAAACAGAAAGTCATCTTCTAGGCGGAGAAGAGGTTGTCATAACAAATAGTTCATGGGGTTTATGGGACGATTAATACCTGTATAGGGTCAGCAGGAAATAGACTGTGATTTGTCCATTTGTCCATCGAGCTAAAAGCATTATTATTGATGCTTTTGCCAGCCTTTTACACTCAAACTAACAATCTCCTGTTATTTATAAAACCGAGTTAAATTCAAGATCTTACATTTCTCTGTATGACCATGTGTAAATTACTCAACCCCTCCCCCCGCCCCGAATCTCAATTTTCTCAACTATCCAGTGGAATTATCTACCCCCTTCATAGAGTGAGGATGGGGATAAAATCAGAGTGTTTGCCAGCAGGA
Source organism: Neofelis nebulosa (assembly GCF_028018385.1). NCBI lineage: Eukaryota > Metazoa > Chordata > Mammalia > Carnivora > Felidae > Neofelis > Neofelis nebulosa. The sequence goes on along the minus strand of NC_080782.1, from coordinate 5,352,587 downwards.
TATAGTATGATTTAAAAATTTTTTTTTTTTCATGGGGCGCCTGGGTGGCGCAGTCGGTTAAGCGTCCGACTTCAGCCAGGTCACGATCTCGCGGTCCGTGAGTTCGAGCCCCGCGTCAGGCTCTGGGCTGATGGCTCGGAGCCTGGAGCCTGTTTCCGATTCTGTGTCTCCCTCTCTCTCTGCCCCTCCCCCGTTCATGCTCTGTCTCTCTCTGTCCCAAAAATAAAAAAAAATAAATAAATAAATAAATAAAAAATTTTTTTTTCTTAATGTTTTTATTTATTTTTGAGACAGAGAGAGACAGAGCATGAGCAGGGAAGGGGCAGAGAGAGAGGGAGACACAGAATCGGAAGCAGGCTCCAGGCTCTGAGCCATCAGCACAGAGCCCGATGAGGGGCTCGAACTCACAGACCGTGAGATCATGACCTGAGCCGAAGTCGGACTCTCAACCGACTGAGCCACCCAGGTGCCCCCAATTTTTAAAGTTCATTGAAAGTTAAGTGTGTGTGTCCATAAAAATCCTCAGAACCTTTACGTTCATGGCTGCATATCCATAATTTCTATATCTATCAACGTACGGACATTATGGTTTCATAGAACAATCAAGCACATATCAGGCTAAAGTTCCCTTGTAAAGAAAAGAAGCCACGTGTGAATATTCTGATTTAAACAGGCATTCAGTGCCACCTCTTATGAAGCTGTCCATGCATTCAGATGCACGGTTCATGTGCTTATGCTTTATTTCTCCTCCCGTGTTGCAGTTCATATGGCACATACTAATTTCCCACCGTGTGCCAACATCTGTACACTTGATTTCACATTCATTATTTTTTCACTCCTCACAAAGATATTGTATTATCGACTCAGTATTTTTAAATGAGAGAGCAGCTACTCGGACCATTTGAGGGGCATCTCTAAGGTTGCATTAGTCGTGAGAAGAAAAGCCAGCGTTCAGACTTTGTATTCCAACTTGTGGGCCTGTTCAAAATACGCCACATTGCGAAAGTCCCCAGGAGAGAATCCAGCCAGTCCCCAGGCATAAACCAGGGGCTGAGGAATTCATAAACGACCCCAGACCACATCCGTGTGTGTCTCACACTCTCACGCAGCAGTCCGAGTCACCCCTGGAAAGCCGGGTCTGGCCACATCTCACCTACTGACTGCCCATCTGGGACTGGCACATGCATGGGGACTACCACCCTAGCGCGGTCCTTCCCCATGGCCACGCTCACTCTCGCCTTCCTTCTGGCCCTCCCTGCCTCCCCACCCTGTCCAACCATCTATCAGCTAGTCAATCCAGCATTTCTCTGTTCCGCCTGGGTCCTCGTAGCCCAGCTCTTGCTGGATTCTCTCCTACACATATTTCAAATCTGAATTAAACTTTATGTCCTCGTCAAGGCCTTCTTGATTACATCAGATGCATCAGAGAGGGTAAAACATTTTACCCTCTCGTAACACCTCACACTTTCCCTCCTTCGCATTTGTCCCAATATTTACTTACATATGTGTAAGTAGATAGATTGACAAATAGATATAGATGGTATAGAGATAAATGATGATGATGATGATAGATAGATAGATAGATAGATAGAAGATAGATAGATGATATATAATAGATGAATGGACAGATAGATAATGAATGGATAGACAATGGATGAATGGATGGATGGATGGGTGGATGGATGGATGGATGGATGGAAGGATAGATAATGGATAGATAGATGATGGATGGATGGATGGATGGGTGGGTGAATGGATGGATGGATAGATGGATAGATAGATAGATAGATAGATAGATAGATAGATAGATAGATGACAGATAATAGATGAATGGACAAATAGACGATGGATGGGTAGACGATGGATGGATGGATAGATAGATAGATAGATAGATAGATAGATAGATAATGGATGGATAAATAGACAGATCCTGTTGGTTATTTTACTATGTAGAACCCTGATGAACGCAGTCAACAACATATATTAGCTTGTCTGTATGTTGTGATGGCCCAATAAATAAATCCTCTTAGAAAAATAACTTTATGCCCTAAATCCAACCATCTGCTCCAGTTTTCCTGGATCCTTTTATCTTTGTTTATATATCCCTGCATGGAATTTTGTTCCTTCAAAGACTGCCCTGGTCTCCACTGTGGACACAGACACAGGGGATTATTGTCAGGAAATGAGAAAACATGAATTTCATCCATGAAACAGTTTTGGAACACTACCTCCATTTATATAAGAGTTTTAGACTTTCATAGGTATTTCCTTTTCCTGGTATATTCTGGAAGACCTGCAGGTGTCCCCACTGTTGTTTACCCTCCCTTCATTCCTTGCAGAGGTGAGAAGAGCAGGTTCACGTCACAGCCTGGTGAGGAGACTGAAAGAGAAAATTTCAGTGTCTCATCCAGACTCCTGGGAGTGAGATACCAAAAACACCAGACTCCTCATTTTCTGACTCCTGAACAGGTTTAAACTAAAACTCCCCTCTTTAGTACCTTTGGCTCATAGAAAACACAGAAAGATATGTTTTAAGAAACGTGTATTTTTCTCTGTCATCCAAAATTCTGCAAGAAAATCAGATGAGTCCTGTGAATTGTTTGACTTTTTATCACTTGAACACCTCTTGGTAACATAATTAGGCACTGGGCATGCTTAGTGTGAAACTCACAAGAGGAAATTACTTAGCAATTAGTTTCAAAAACCAATTTAATAGTTTAAATAAAAACCCATAAAACTTGAATTTACCTGCAGCACCAAAACTGAGAACTAATGAGAGTTAAAAATAAAATAAAATTAGGATGGAGTCTTCCCCACAAGACGATTGCTCATAAGGTGTCTAAATGTCCCCGCCTCTCCCACATCATTTACAATCCAGGTGCCATCACTCTCAGGATGCGTTCCCGCTTTACCTCATCACTTAGCATCTGACAAAAAGAGCCTTTCTAATTTCAAGTCAACCTTCTCACTAAAAAAAAAAAAAAAAAATCGTTAGATCGACGTGTTTCTTCTTTTCACTTTTGATTTACAAACATTCTAGGCCATGTGGGCCACAGAAAGGAAACAGACTTTTGAAAAATGTGGATTCATCCAAAACAAAGCCATCTGGATGCCTGCCCCAGCTCAGTGGGTGGAGACCCTGCCCTGCCACGAAGCTGGCCCAGAATTGGCGGTATGCCATCCACACACCCTCTGCGCCTTGGGGCTTTCATCCGAGGCCTTCCCTGGGAATGGCCTCCACCCAAAGAGAGCATCCAAGGATTCATGGTCCACCTACCTTCCCAGGCCACACCACCAGAAGGGCCCTGCTAGCTCCTCTTCCCTCCCTCAGCCTCTGGTGTGTTCCTGCCCCTGTGGGAGCCTGAGTCCCAGTGTTCACCGTGTCTCCTGAGGTTTAGCCGTGTCGCTGCCCTTCTGTGCTATTCACCCAGCCATCAGCAGAGCCCCGTTGCACTGGAGTTGGGGCACGCTTCCTGTCTCGCAAGGCCCTGCCGTGCGGTCTCGCTCCCCCAGGACAGAAGTGATGGCTTTACTGGCTTTGCAGGCTCACTCTGCACACCCGTGGGTCCCCTGTCATGCCAAGAACCCTCCTACCTGGGGACTCTTGCCTTTTGCTCTGCCTACAAGGTTCTTCCCCTTCTCGGCCTCCCCCTTGGCTCCTTAGGTGTTGGTTCAGATGCCGCCATCTGTGGCCCTTCCACCTGACATTATTTAAGCCCATGTCTGCTGGCCCAGGCCCTTCTCTGTTTGGTTTTTATCCTTCGTGTGCACCTACACTCGGCATACATTACATTTGACTGGTGCTTCCTGATTGGTGCCTGTCTCCCCTTCTGCGATGGGGGTCCTTGTGGGAAGGAAACTTGTTTTCATTCAATCTGCAGCCCCTGGCCTTGGAGCCAGGCTGGCACAGAAAGCTGGGTCTATGTTTTTTTTTCAAACAAATGCATGAATCAAAAGAACTCTGAGTAACACCACCGGACAGCTGTAGTCCTAAACTCGGCCACCACTGCTGTCTTCGGAGACCTTCCTCAGAGGGCTCCTTTCAACCAGGACCTCCCCGTCTTACCTGAGGTGAGAGCGAGAAACCACCCTTTCCCCACCACTCCCTGTGCCAGCTTTGGTCTTCAAGACGACGTGAGTCTTAATTAATTAATATTTTTATCATTCTGTCCCTTCAAGAAGGCTTTTTGCCTGAAATTAATCTTTTAAGATTTTTTCCCTCTTAAATCGGTGGACATGTACGTCTATGCTGACTGCTGTTAACCCAGCCACATCGGTGTCGTGTGGGGAAGCTTTTCCCTGGATGTCTTTCTCCAAGCCCATCGCCGTGTCATCTGTGTTTTCCTTTGTAAAAAGTCAGATTTTATTTTTAAGCTGCTCAGAAAACCTTAGTCTTTTTTGTTTCCCTTTTCTTTTGTTGTAAATGTTTATTTATTTATTTTGAGACAGAGAAGGAGCATGAGCATGGGAGGGGCAGAGAGAGAGAGAATCCCAAACAGGCTCCACGTTGTCAGGGCAGAGCCCCACATGGGACTTGAATTTACCAATGGTGAGGTCATGACCTGAGCCAAAATTAAGAGTTGGACGCTTACCTGACTGAACCACCCAGGTCCCCCCAGAAACCTTAGTCTTTTAAGTGGAGACTATAATCTTGTCTATTTATTGGTTCATTTTTAATGAGTTATAGATTTGGACTTATTTCTACCATCTTATTTTATCCTTTAAATTTCCCTGATTTTCTGTTTCTTACCCCCTCCTTTTTGCATGTTTGTTCTCATATCTTTTTTCTAATATATTTGTATAGAATATGGATCATGTTTCTCATTTTCATGGTAACGTCAATACCTAAAATATCCTTACCATTGTAGTGGATAATTCATCAACTCGAGAACCTTTCTGTCATATCCCTTATGACTGATGTGCAATTGTTAACATGTGGTTTATGAATATTGCATCTAGGGCTGAGTGTCTGATTTTCCTTTTGTGTAATGACCTTGGTGGATCTCACTATCAAGGCTGTGCTGGTTTTACCAAATTAGTTAGTGAGTGTTTTGCCTTTCTGTATTCTGTGGAAGAGTTTGTGTAAGACTGAAATAATTTCGTCTTCATTATGTATTATAATTCCCTGGCGAAGTCATCTGAGTCTTTAGTTTTATTTAAGAATAGGGGTCCCTGGGTGACTCAGGCGGTTAAGCGTCTGACTTTGGCTTGGGTCATGCTCTCGTGGTTCATGAGTTTGATCCCTGCATCAGGTTCTGTGCTGACAGCTCAGAGCCTGAAGCCTGCTTCAGATTCTGTCTCTCTCTCTCTCTGCCTGCCCCCCCCCCCACCAACTCATGCTCTTTCTCTCTCTCTCTCAAGAATAAATAAACATTAAATTTTTTTTTTTTAAGACTAGATTTAAATACAGATTTGAGATACGGACTATTCAGATATTTGACTTTTTCTCATACGGTTTTCTAAGTTGCATTTTCCTGGAAAGTAATTTTTCATTTAAATTTTCAAACCGTATATAATACAATTTTTACAAGTTTAGACTTTACGAGAAGATGGCGGCGTAGGAGGACGCTGGGCTCACCGCGCATCCTGCTGATCACTTAGATTCCACCTACACCTGCCTGAAGAACCCAGAAAACCGCCAGAAGACTAGCAGAACGGAGTCTCTGGAGCCCAGCGCAGACGAGAGGCCCACGGAAGAGGGGAGGAAGGGCGGAGAGGCCTTGCTCGCTGCACGGACTGGCGGGAGGCAGCCGGGGCGGAGGGGCGGTCCGCCGGCCAAGCAGAGCCCCAAGTCTGGCCGGCAAAAGCGGAGGGGCCGGACGGACTGTGTTCGGACAGCAAGCGCGACTTAGCGTCTGGGAGGTCAGAAGTTAACAGCTCTGCTCAGAAAGCGGGAAGGCTGGAGGACAAAGGGAGGGAGAGCTGCCGAGCCCCCGGACGACAGAGCTCAGTTTGGCGGGGAACAAAGGCGCTCGCCAGCGCCATCTCCCCCACCCATCCCCCAGCCAAAATCCCGAAGGGAACCAGTTCCTGCCAGGGAACTTGCTCGCTCCGCGCAAACACCCAACGCTGTGCCTCTACGGAGCCACCCCTCCGGCAGCGGGTCTGACTCCCTCCCGCTGCCACAGGGCCCCTCCTGAAGTGGATCACCTAAGGAGAAGCGAGCTAAGCCTGCCCCTCCTGCCCCCGTGCACCTTGCCTACCCACCCCAGCTAATACGCCAGATCCCCAGCACCACAAGCCTGGCAGTGTGCGAGTAGCCCAGACGGGCCACGCCACCCCACGGTGAATCCCGCCCCTAGGAGAGGGGAAGAGAAGGCACACACCAGTCTGACTGTGGCCCCAGCGGTGGGCTGGGGGCAGACATCAGGTCGGACTGCGGCCCCGCCCACCAACTCCAGTTATACACCACAGCACAGGGGGAGTGCCCTGCGGGTCCTCACCACTCCAGGGACTATCCAAAATGACCAAACGGAAGAATTCCCCTCAGAAGAATCTCCAGGAAATAACAGCTAATGAACTGATCAAAAAGGATTTAAATAATAAAACAGAAAGTGAATTTAGAATAGTCATAAAATTAATCGCTGGGCTTGAAAACAGTATAGAGGACAGCAGAGAATCTCTTGCTACAGAGATCAAGGGACTAAGGAACAGTCACGAGGAGCTGAAAAACACTTTAAACGAGATGCAAAATAAAATGGAAATGACCACGGCTCGGATTGAAGAGGCAGAGGAAAGAATAGGTGAACTAGAAGATAAAATTATGGAAAAAGAGGAAGCTGAGAAAAAGAGAGATAAAAAAATCTAGGAGTACGAGGGGAAAATTAGAGAACTAAGTGATACACTAAAAAGAAATAAAATATGCATAATTGGTATCCCAGAGGAGGAAGAGAGAGGGAAAGGTGCTGAAGGTGTACTTGAAGAAATAATAGCTGAGAACTTCCCTGAACTGGGGAAGGAAAAAGGCATTGAAATCCAAGAGGCACAGAGAACTCCCTTCAGACATAACTTGAATCGATCGTCTGCACAACATATCATAGTCAAACTGGCAAAATACAAGGATAAAGAGAAAATTCTGAAAGCAGCAAGGGATAAACGTGCCCTAACATATAAAGGGAGACCTATAAGACTCGTGACTGATCCCTCTTTTGAAACTTGGCAGGCCAGAAAGGATTGGCACGAGATCTTCAATGTGTTGAACAGGAAAAATATGCAGCTGAGAATCTTTTATCCAGCAAGTCTGTCATTTAGAATAGAAGGAGAGATAAAGGTCTTCCCAAACAAACAAAAATTGAAGGAATTCATCACCACTAAACCAGCCCTACAAGAGATCCTAAGGGGGATCCTGTGAGACAAAGTACCAGAGACATCGCTACAAGCATGAAACCTACAGACATCACAATGACTCTAAACCCGTATCTTTCTATAATAACACTGAATGTAAATGGATTAAATGCGCCAACCAAAAGGCATAGGGTATCAGAATGGATAAAAAAACAAGACCCATCTTGTTTTTTTTTGCTGTCTACAAGAGACTCATTTCAGACCTGAGGACACCTTTAGATTGAGAGTGAGGGGATGGAGAACTATTTATCATGCTACTGGAAGCCAAAAGAAAGCTGGAGTAGCCATACTTATATCAGACAAACTAGACTTTAAATTAAAGGCTGTAACAAGAGATGAAGAAGGGCATTATATAATAATTACAGGGTCTATCCATCAGGAAGAGCTAACAATTATAAATGTCTATGCGCCGAATACCAGAGCCCCCAAATATATAAAACAATTACTCATAAACATAAGCAACCTTATTGATAAGAATGTGGTAATTGCAGGGGACTTTAACACTCCACTTACAGAAATGGATAGATCATCTAGACACACGGTCAATAAAGAAACAAGGGCCCTGAATGATACATTGGATCAGATGGACTTGACAGATATATTTAGAACTCTGCATCCCAAAGCAACAGAATATACTTTCTTCTAGAGTGCACATGGAACATTCTCCAAGATAGATCATATACTGGGTCACAAAACAGCCCTTCATAAGTATACAAGAATTGAAATTATACCATGCATACTTTCAGACCACAATGCTATGAAGCTTGAAATCAACCACAGGAAAAAGTCTGGAAAACCTCCAAAAGCATGGAGGTTAAAGAACACCCTACTAAAGAATGAATGGGTCAACTAGGCAATTAGAGAAGAAATTAAAAAATATATGGAAACAAACGAAACTGAAAATATAACAATCCAAACGTTTTGGGATGCAGCGAAGGCAGTCCTGAGAGGAAAATACATTGCAATCCAGGCCTATCTCAAGAAACAAGAAAGATCCCAAATACAAAATCTAACAGCACACCTAAAGGAAATAGAAGCAGAACAGCAAAGGCAGCCTAAACCCAGCAGAAGAAGAGAAATAATAAAGATCAGAGCAGAAATAAACAATATAGAATCTAAAAAAACTATAGAGCAGATCAACGAAACCAAGAGTTGGTTTTTTGAAAAAAACAAACAAAACTGACAAACCTCTTGCCAGGCTTCTCAAAAAGAGAAGGGAGATGACCCAAATAGATAAAATCATGAATGAAAATGGAATTATTACAACCAATCCCTCAGAGATACAAACAATTATCAGGGAACACTATGAAAAATTATATGCCATCAAATTGGACAACCTAGAAGAAATGGACAAATTCCTAAACACCCACACTCTTCCAAAACTCAATCAGGAGGAAATAGAAAGCTTGAACAGACCCATGACCAGCGAAGAAATTGAATCGGTTATCAAAAATCTCCCAACAAATAAGAGTCCAGGACCAGATGGCTTCCCAGGGGAGTTCTACCAGACGTTTAAAGCAGAGATGATACCTATCCTTCTCAAGCTATTCCAAGAAATAGAAAGGGAAGGAAAACTTCCAGACTCATTCTATGAAGCCAGTATTACTTTGATTCCTAAACCAGACAGAGACCCAGTAAAAAAAGAGAACTACAGGCCAATATCCCTGATGAATATGGATGTAAAAATTCTCAATAAGATACTAGCAAATCGAATTCAACAGCATATAAAAAGAATTATTCACCGTGATCAAGTGGGATTCATTCCTGGGATGCAGGGCTGGTTCAACATTCGCAAATCGATCAACGTGATACATCACATTAATAAAAGAAAAGATAAGAACCATATGATCCTGTCAATCGATGCAGAAAAGGCCTTTGACAAAATTCAGCACCCTTTCTTAATAAAAACCCTTGAGAAAGTCGGGATAGAAGGAACATACTTAAACATCATAAAAGCCATTTATGAAAAGCCCACAGCTATCATCATCCTCAATGGGGAAAAACTGAGAGCTTTTCCCCTGAGGTCAGGAACACGACAGGGATGCCCACTCTCACCGCTGTTGTTTAACATAGTGTTGGAAGTTCTAGCATCAGCAATCAGACAACAAAAGGAAATCAAAGGCATCAAAACTGGCAAAGATGAAATCAAGCTTTCACTTTTTGCAGATGACATGATACTATACATGGAAAATCCGATAGACTCCACCAAAAGTCTGCTAGAACTGATACATGAATTCAGCAAAGTTGCAGGATACAAAATCAATGTACAGAAATCAGTTGCATTCTTATACACTAACAATGAAGCAACAGAAAGACAAATAAAGAAACTGATCCCATTCACAATTGCACCAAGAAGCATAAAATACCTAGGAATAAATCTAACCAAAGATGTAAAAGATCTGTATGCTGAAAACTATAGAAAGCTTATGAAGGTAATTGAAGAAGATATAAAGAAATGGAAAGACATTCCCTGCTCATGGATTGGAAGAATAAATATTGTCAAAATGTCAATACTACCCAAAGCTATCTACACATTCAATGCAATCCCAATCAAAATTGCACCAGCATTCTTCTCAAAACTAGAACAAGCAATCCTAAAATTCATATGGAACCACAAAAGGCCCCGAATAGCCAAAGTAATTTTGAAGAAGAAGACCAAAGCAGGAAGCATCACAATCCCAGACTTTAGCCTCTACTACAAAGCTGTAATCATCAAGACAGCATAGTATTGGCACAAAAACAGACACATAGACCAATGGAATAGAATAGAAACCCCAGAACTAGACCCCCAAACGTATGGCCAACTCATCTTTGACAAAGCAGGAAAGAACATCCAATGGAAAAAAGACAGTCTCTTTAACAAATGGTGCTGGGAGAACTGGACAGCAATATGCAGAAGGTTGAAACCAGACCACTTTCTCACACCATTCACAAAAATAAACTCAAAATGGATAAAGGACCTGAATGTGAGACAGGAAAGCATCAAAACCTTAGAGGAGAAAGCAGGAAAAGACCTCTCTGACCTCAGCCGTAGCAATCTCTTACTTGACACATCCCCAAAGGCAAGGGAATTAAAAGCAAAAATGAATTACTGGGACCTTATGAAGATAAAAAGCTTCTGCACAGCAAAGGAAACAACCAACAAAACTAAAAGGCAACCAACGGAATGGGAAAAGATATTTGCAAATGACACATCGGACAAAGGGCTAGTATCCAAAATCTATAAAGAGCTCACCAAACTCCACACCCGAAAAACAAATAACCCAGTGAAGAAATGGGCAGAAAACATGAATAGACACTTCTCTAAAGAAGACATCCAGATGGCCAACAGGCACATGAAAAGATGCTCAACGTCGCTCCTTATCAGGGAAATACAAATCAAAACCACACTCAGATATCACCTCACGCCAGTCAGAGTGGCCAAAATGAACAAATCAGGAGACTATAGATGCTGGAGAGGATGTGGAGAAAGGGGAACCCTCTTGCACTGTTGGTGGGAATGCAAATTGGTGCAGCCGCTCTGGAAAACAGTGTGGAGGTTCCTCAGAAAATTAAAAATAGACCTACCCTATGACCCAGCAATAGCACTGCTAGGAATTTACCCAAGGGATACAGGAGTACTGATGCATAGGGGCACTTGTACCCCAATGTTTATAGCAGCACTCTCAACAATAGCCAAATTATGGAAAGAGCCTAAATGTCCATCAACTGATGAACGGATAAAGAAATTGTGGTTTATATACACAATGGAGTACTACATGGCAATGAGAAAGAACGAAATACGGCCCTTTGTAGCAACGTGGATGGAACTGGAGAGTGTGATGCTAAGTGAAATAAGCCATACAGAGAAAGACAGATACCATATGGTTTCACTCTTATGTGGATCCTGAGAAACGTAACAGAAACCCATGGGGGAGGGGAAGGAAAAAAAAAAATAGAGGTTAGAGTGGGAGAGAGCCAAAGCATAAGAGACTCTTAAAAACTGAGAACAAACTGAGGGTGGATGGGGGGTGGGAGGGTGGGGAGGGTGGGTGATGGGTATTGAGGAGGGCACCTTTTGGGATGAGCACTGGGTGTTGTATGGAAACCAATTTGACAATAAATTTCATATATTGAAAAAATAAAAAAAATAAACTTTGCGCACAAAAAAAAAATTTTACATGTTTAGTACCTACAGGTTATATCTCTCTTGTTTTCATTCCTGATATTGGGTATTTCACCATGCTTATAGGGTTTTATCAATTTTATACATGGTTTCAAAGAATCAACTTTTAGCTTTGTTGTAACCACCAAAATAGTATCTTTGTTTGCTTATTATGTTCCGCTTTTATCTTTACAGTTCCTTTGTACCCCTTTCTTGGGCTTATTTTGCTGTTCTTTTTCCAAATTCTTATTTTGTACTTAGTTCATTAATTTCCAGCCTTTTTTTTTTTCTCGAATAAAGGCATTTAAAATGGTGAACTTCTGCATCTCCTATGTTTTGAATATGGTATTATTTTCATTCCATTTATTTTATTTTTTTAAGTATTTTTTTAAGTTTATTTTGAGAGAGTCAGAGATAGCGTGAGCGGGTGAGGGACAGAGAAAGAGAGGGAGAGAGAATTCCAAGCAGGCTCCACACTGCCAGCTGCAGAGCCCGACATGGGACTCGAACTCATGAACCGTGAGATCATGACCTGAGCCAGAATCAAGAGTTAGTCGCTTAACCAACTGAGCCACCCAGGCACCCCTTTCATTCCATTTAAAATTTCTTCTAAGTATGATGGTTTCTTCTTTACATTGGAGCTATTTAGAAATGTGTTTCTTAACTCACACATAAGGCAATTTTCTAGTCACATATTTTTATTCGTCTCTTTGTTACTTGAATTGTGGTCAAAACTATTTGTTGTGTAATTTTAATCCTTTTGAGACTTGCCTTATGAATCATTTTGGGGTCTGTTTTTGTAAATGATCAACACATGCTTGAAAAGTGAAATGTGCCTCTACATTCGGTAGGTGTAATACTTAGTATTTGGCTGTTAGGCCATGTCTGTTGATTGTTATTCAATTTTTTTTTACATCTTTAACAATTTTGGGGGCTGCTTTTCTATCAGTTAGTGTGAAAGGGTAGGCTTGACATGTGGGACCACCTCTGCCCTGGAGCATTTTTGTCTGTATAGAACACACGGCTAGAAAGTGAAACCGTTCATTAGCTCAACCTCTTAGCCCAGGAGAACAGAAGTTGGAGCGGGGGTCCCACCAAAGTGGGATCTGGATAAACCTCTGGTTGGAATGTGAGAGGCTGTATGCTGGAAACCAGGGTTTACACCGGCTGCAGCCCAACACTGAGCCACACGTGTGTCCAGAAAACCATCACTTTCTGAAATTAGAAGAAGTTGATCCTAGATTGTTGCACCCCAGGTGCCTCAGAAAAGTTAATAAATATCCTCTCCGGAGGAAAATGACATGATCCTAAGCTTTCAAGTGGTCCCGTGAATAATGTTCATAAATAAAATGTCCGTTACAAAAATCAAAGATAACTTGGCACACAAGGAAGAGCCACATAAAAGAAAAGAAAAAGCGAATGTGAGAATCTATAGGGTAGAGTCTCCATCTGTTGACTTGGGGAAGGCATCCAGGTGAGCTTGGGGTGAATTTTCTGTCTCTTCTATATGCATTTTTTGAAAGTCTGTTTTCTTTATGTGGCCAACATAACTAGTTCTGGCCAAAGAACTCGATACTTTGCTAAGTCTCCTTTGCATCCAAGCACATTTTTATAACTTAGAATTGATACTTTGTTCTAGTAGTCCTTAGCGGGGAGGGTTGAACTGAATGCCTTGCCCACTAATATGCAAGTGAAAAGCCATCCCTTTTGCTCTTAAATACCCAAATTTGGGCTCCAGCATGCAAAATGCCATTGAAATTTGACACAGTTATTCATTGTCAAGTCTAGTCCTTCCCAATTCCCCAAGCTAATCCTAACCTTCAGAGATATTTATTATTAAGCAGTATGGTAGTGCTCTCCCCTAGTATTTCCTGTATATACATGCACACACACACACACACACACACACACACACACACACACACACAAACCAAGAAGAATACAAGGTGTACAGGTTGGTAGGTAACTCGCTCTTTCAGTTGACAGTTGAAGTGTTTCATTTTCTTTACAATGTAAATCTTTTGCATGTCAAAGTCTATCCTCAGCTTCATGCCTTCTGAAAGTTATATATTACTCAAGGTATGTATTTACCAAAATGCATGATCGAATCTTTTTGTTAATTGTCTTTCTGTCTTGCTTTTCTATTTCAAATAATGTTGCAATTAATTCCTTTGCATATAAGTACATAGATACTTGCGCACTTTTATTTGAGGATATGTTCCTTGAAGCATTGATGCTGACTCAGAGTGTATAGGGATTCAAGTTCGTGATTTAAAAATCTACTGGGATGCTGTCAAATACCTTTATGGCATTTGGGAATCTTGTTTTCTCACTTTGTGACAACATGTTATGCAATTCCAGTTCTAACTTCTATTTGTGTTGATTTTGGGCTTAATGGCTGCTTAGTTGAAAAAGGAAACCTCATAAGACTATATGATATTCAATAAAGTAATCCCAAATTTACTAAAATATAGTACTTACTTATCAATTCCATCCACCTATTATGCCAAGTTTTAATAAAATTCAGCTGTTAAGCTGAATCGTGTTGTATTCAACTCATTTGGTCTTTGTTCCATAATGTCAATCATATGCTCCTAGCAAGTAATCAGAATGTGCAGCCTTTTTAATGTTTTAAGCAAATAAGTTTAAGGCTTACTGAAAGCCATCAGTTGAAAGATTATTAACCAGGGCAGAAAATTGTTTCCAATTTCTAAAGTGTGTGGACATCAGTGGTTTTAAAGGTGACATTATGTCAGCAACACCACCTCAATGGCTCTGATGCAGTGATGGATGCATTTCCAAACACTGCCAATGCTTTTGTTATAGAACACGTTCCTTTCAAAATGCAATCATTTTCTCATGCCTTGTGAAAATGTCATCTTTACCTGCAAGGAATATATCAACCAATCTTACATAGCAAGCTATCTACCATTGGTAGTCCTTTCTCAGCATGCAATTTTGTGGAAAGGGTTAAGAAAGTCTCCTCCCCCACTCGGCCTGGATCGCGACCCCAGAGCTGAGAACACCTGCTCTTCTGAAACATCCTGCTTTCTCCAAGTGTTGGGAAACCTGGAGACGAGTCTTTAGCCCCCAGGCCTCCCTCGAGCCATGGGTGGAGGGTGTGGATAGCAGTAAAATGTGGATGCAAATACACAGAGAAAGAGATTTCTGTTTTTTCACACCCTGAAGAGATTAATAAGCTGGAGGCAATATAAAATGGAAACTTTTTAGAAAGAGCTGTCAGAAACTGTTTTCTCCCCCAAAGATAAATGATAACTTTAATGTAGTAGGTGACAAGACACAGCAGTCTCGCTAGTCATCACCAAAAACCCCTTCCCTTGAGGCTGGCTGTTGTGTGGACCTCAGTTAGCAGACACAAGGCAGGAACAGAATCCCATTAGGACAACCTTACTGACAACTAACAGACACGTGGCCTGAGGTTAGATCCAGATGTCCTCTCCAAATGGCTGACTTCACTGCAAAGAACCGAGAAAGATCGCCAGTTTTCATTGAATCTTGATATTCAGGTAACAACATATATCTGAAATTGAAATGCTCTTGATGGGTTTAATTGTCCTGGGACCTCATTAGTATGCATAGTATTTGCAAACAGTATGAATTATAAGCTTACTTTCTGTTTTTGATAACCTGTACTACGGAAAAAAATGGATTTGACAATTTCTTTTTTTTTTTTTTTTTTTTTTTAATTTTTTTTTTTCAACGTTTTTTATTTATTTTTGGGACAGAGAGAGACAGAGCATGAATGGGGGAGGGGCAGAGAGAGAGGGAGACACAGAATCGGAAACAGGCTCCAGGCTCCGAGCCATCAGCCCAGAGCCTGACGCGGGGCTCGAACTCACAGACCGCGAGATCGTGACCTGGCTGAAGTCGGACGCTTAACCGACTGCGCCACCCAGGCGCCCCGGATTTGACAATTTCTAATGTGGGGGAGATCAACAAATTCAGTGATCTTATTAGAGTCAAAAATAGTGTGTATTCATTATGTGCAAATGATAAAAAATTTCCCCGGAAATCATATTTTATTAGTATAACACAAGTAGTTGAAGTCCTGTGAATTTAGCTTGTTCTTTGTAAAATAATGCACATATGGTTTAAATACTCTTATATCCTGCATTAATACAGTAAATGCTCACTTTGTACCAGACAGGGTGACGGCTACTGAACCAACAAAGATGAAAAACAGACAGTGCCTGCCATTTTCTTTTAGTCATATATGTTTGTCCTCTTTTCCCAGTAGAAAATGAGCATCTTGAGGATAGGGACCATGGGTCCACATCCACACCTGCAGCACAAGGGACCATGCCCAGCAGAGTTGAGTCTATAACATGCTCACTGAACTGTCAATCCACTCACCGTTCTCCCTTACTTTCAAAGCCCTGGCTCTAAGTGACCGCTGGAATTTCATTTTGGTTAAGAGTCAGCAGGTGATTCTCAACAAACCCAATACTTTAACTGATAAGTCAGTCAATAGTGACCCCTATTCTGAAGTGTCTGCATTGTAACCTCTGCCTTCCCAAGAGGTGGGTGGCTTGACACCATAATGCTCGCCTATCTTTGCCACAAGTGTCTGCGTAGACTAACAAAGCCAGTACTACAAAGATGCCTTTGCTGTAAAAGAGAAGTTCTAGATCATGCAACATTTATATTCTGGACATCACACTCATTGTCACTGCCATGGAGTTTGTAGGGGAGGAAAGGACACCAGGACAAAGAAGCAAATCCTCCTGAATGAGGCTGATCTCCTGATTATGGTGAAGAAAGTGCCCAGAAAGAAGCTGACTTCTCCGAGAACACAGAGGAGGAGACATCTCTTCTAGCATGGGTGTCCACTTCAGCTCCTTAGAGATACAACTCTGGTCTCTGCTGTGCCAGGCACAGGCTGTGAAGTCAGACAGGTTTGTATCCAGGTCCCTGATTTGTCCCCCATAGCTTTGCAGGCACTTTGTACTTCCGTTTTGTCACATGCCAAATGGAGATGAAAATGCCCACCTTGCAGATTTTAATACAACGTAATTGTGTCATCTGCATGTGAGTCCACGTTGTTCCTGACTTGGAGCTCGTGCCTTGGGTCTCAGTGCTGACCAAGACAGGGAAGGCCATGTGCCTCGTCAAGCTGGCTTTCCTTTGTGTGTGACTGTCCTTGGCAATAAATAAGGGAATGAATGAAGACCATTTCTGGAATTTAAGTGAGAAAATACAAGAATGCCGGCAATGAGCAAAGACTGGCTTCAAAGTAGGGGGCTCTGAATGGCAGGTGCGTTTGAGTAAGAGAGAAACCCAAGTTATCATCAGTGTGTCAAAGCCTTTGCCTCCTGTATCATGAACACCAGAGACTCTTGCATAAGGAGGTATGTCCCTAACTGTGCTTGCGTTCGATTTTGTTTGTCCTCCTGATTCATATTCTGGGAGCTCATCTAACAAACCAGAGTGTTCTCACATCTGTTGTTTTGGTGAATGAGAATCCCATCGTTGTATTTGTGTATTTATAAGTCATGACGTGAACCTACAAACAAAGCCTAATCTTGGCTTTGGTGACAAAAAGGACACTGAACACTAGTTTCGCTTTTGTAAAAATGTGCAATGAGATTTAATTAAATTTTTACAAAACTAAAGAAATAGACCTTAAGGATTTTCTTAATTTAAATTATGAAGTGTTGGGGCGCCTGGGTGGCTCAGTCAGTTGAGTGTTGGACTTTGGCTTAGGTCATGATCTCAGGGTTCATGAGTCCCTGAGTCTGTCTCTCCGCCCTGTCTGTCCCCCTGTCTCTCCGCCCCTACTCCGCTTGCACTCTCTCTTTCAAAAATAAATAAACACTTAAAAAATAATAAAATAAATAAATAAAGAGTTGTTAATTATAATTTGTATTCTTGCCTTTTAATTTTAATAGATAATTTGGGATATCTAGAATAGAATAAAATTTGTAAACTAAAATCCAGAAATAATTTTAATTTTTCAAAATTTTTATATTTTCTTTTTTTAAATTTTTAAATATTTATTTATTTTTGAGAGAGAGAGAGAGCAAGTGGGGGAGGGGCAGAGAGAGGGAGACACAGAATCCGAAGCAGGTTCCAGGCTCTGAGCTGTTAGTTAGCACAGAGCCAATGCAGGGCTCAAACCCACGAGATGCGAGATCATGACCTGAGCCGAAGTCGAATGCCCAACTGACTGAGCCATCCAGGCATCCTATATTTTCTTTAGTGTACTTTTTAAAGTACATTTTAAATATAATGATATTTTACTGTTTAATCCTTTAAATCACTTCTGTCTACAGAGTATCAGTTTTGTTAAAACTATATTAAAAAATAAATCATATGGAATAAAAAAATGGTAATTTACAAATTATATATGTATGTTATTTTATCATTAATATAATCTACACTGTCCATGAACAGAACACCCAGATGTGAGCAATGATCATTAAGTTATTTGCCTTTCATCCGGAATGACTTCCAGTGATCTAAAAACCATGTTTTTAATTTGTTCATTAAAATGGTGCACTTGTCTGAAAGGATGCCAGAACATATTTCATTTAACCTTTTGTTTGCTTGACTTCCAACTTGAAGATATTCACGTATGGGATGTGAATTCATCTTGCTGTGAATCCTCCAAATAGGAGTGGCCACATTGAATACAAAATATGTCAATAGTAGGGTCCTAGAAAAGTAACTCAGTGTAAGAGAAGGGCAAGGTGGGGGACAAAGCGGCATGTGAACAGATCACCGGAGAAGAGAAGAAGCAGGTAATGTGGATACCTGGACACAGGTGATCCAGGGATGAGGAATAACACAATGCAAAGGTGCAAGGCTAGAGTTACCCTGACATGCCCAAGGAACAGGGCGAGAGAGATGGTCCTTCAGGAACACTTTGGCTTTAATCTGTTTATATTTGGGGATATTTAGAATAAATCACTGCAAAAATAAAAATAGAACTTGCTGCCAGAAACGCTTGAAAAAAAATTCTTGTGAATGATCATTATTTACTCTCTGCTCTGATGTCAAGGAAACTCAGAGCCATACCTGTGAGCCTATGTTGGTGATTAAACAGGACTTGAGAGAATGTCCTGTGCACTAGCCTTACCTTCTTGTTGCTTTATTTCTCTGTCTGTATCTTGCAATGAGTCCTTCCTGCTTATCTACTGATTTATTCTATTTTGTGATGTATAGCACTGTGAACTGATCAGAGGCGTTTTTAGAAGGAGAAGGAGCAGCATACAGACTCCAACAGGAGACTAGCATCAGAAGGAGCAGGGAGCTGGGCAGGAAGATGCATTCCTTTACATACATTGAGTCTAGGGTGCTGGAGGAATGGCCATGAAGAATTGAAGTTTCTAGGGGGAGAGCAGCCCTGGAAGACATGGAGGAGGCCACGTTTTGGTGGGTACCCCCACAAAGAAGTGTTGTTCGATGGTGGAGTCATGGTGTATGAGTCAGCTGTGGTGTGCGGAATAATGGCCTCCAGAGATGTCCCTCTCCAAATCCCTGGAACCCTGGATATGTCATATTATATGCCAAAGGGACTCTATGTGAGTAAGGGTAGAAGGGTTGGGATCTGGAAACGCAGAGACCATCCTGGATCATCTAGATGGGCCAGAAAGGAGCATAGAAACACAGAGAATCTTTCTCAGCCTTGATCAAAAAGAGATGTGGTGACATTGGTGATTTTCAAGGTAAAGGAAGGCAGCCACATGGCAAGAACATGGGCAGCTCTAGAAGCTGTAAAAGGCAAGAAAAGAGACTCACCCCTAGAGCCTCCAGAAAGGACCACAGCCCTGCTGACATGTTGACTTTAGCTCAGTGAGACATGTGTTGGAACTCTGACCTCCAGAACTGTAAAATAATACATTTTTGTTGTTTTAAATCACTAAATTTTGGTAAATTGTTACAACAGCAATAGAACACACATATATTAGTTGAGAAAAAAGCTGAGCCCAGCAAGAATGAACTCAAAGAGCAGACACATCCCTGGCTGCTTCCCCACACCAGTGAGCTGGCCTGTGGTGGGTAAGTAGCAACGTGTACGTGTGCACGTGCTTCAGAACGTGCTTGGGCCACACAAGTATCTGTCCTGAACCTCCCAGCGTAAAAAGTGAAATGACTTCTGCTTCACTTCTAACCTCCAAATTGTGCACGGAAACACCTCTTATGCCTCACCACAGCTGGAAATGTACTGAAAAGGAATCCTGGGAAACGTCTCTCTGACTAGTCAAAGGGACACCTTCGGGGATCCTGGGTGGCTCAGTCACTTGAGCATCCAACTTCGGCTCAGGTCATGATGTTGCATCCGTGGGTTCGAGCCCCACGTTGGGCTCTGTGCTGACGGCTCAGAGCCTGGAGCCTGCTTTGGATTCTGTGTCTCCCTCTCTCTCTCTCTGCCCCTCCCCTGCTCACGCTCTGCCTCTCTCTGTCTCTCAAAAACTAAAATAAATTGTTAAAAATTTTTTTTAAAAAGGAACATCTTCAAGTCTGCCACAGTCCACCCCTTGCCAATGTGGCAGCCAGACACATGTTCTCTAAACCATAGCTTATTCTCAAATAAAGATAATAGCACAGTCATTCTTTAGACTAACATGATACCACTATCTCCTGTACAACCAAACCCTCTGGTACTTTCCTCGGAAGAGACTATACTCCTCTCATCCTGTGGATTTGTGTCATATCCTGTACAGCAGGAGAGTGGAAACCCTAGCTGGGTATGATGGGTAGATGGGCTCAGGGTGTAGCTGGGTGATACAGGGATTCTGAGGCACCTGCCTGACAAAGCAGACCTTGGCCTGAAGTTGCCCTGGGCCCTAATCTTACAATTTCAGTCCGCTGCAAAATAAAAGCTCTTTCACAATCTGCCTGCCTATTTGTAGTTTTCTTTTCTGAGGCACTTCTTCTACAGGACGGGAACTTGCAGAAGACCTCAGGCCCCCTCAGGTAGCCCACTTCTCCAGCCCACCTTGTAGGTGCTGCTTCCCATCAGAAAGTCAAAAAGCTGCAAGCTTGAAACAAGCTCCAGGGCCCAATGTACAACTGGTTTGCTTCCGCAAAAACCAGACCAGGCCAGTCAGAGCCACCATGGCCCCCTTGCCTTTCATTGTAATGCTAAAAATCACACCCAGTGTGGAGACTTAACATACAAATAAATACAAACAATGAACGAAAGAGCATGTTCTGTCAACTGCACTTGTGCCCCCAACTTTCTGTATTTCCCTACCCCTGCATGCCTCGATATCACTGTTTTCCTGCCTCAGCCCCTTCAAAAACTTTCCCTGACCATTGTTGGGGGAGCATCCTGATTCCGGTATTCGTCTTACTAAGGCTGTCTCCCTCGTGCCCAAACATGAGCCTTCACTAAACACTGTCTGCACCATCCTTGGCCTCATGTTTGTGTCTCCACTGGAGAGCCCGAGAATGCTGAGGTCATAACAAAAACTGAGCATAGCCTCACTCAAGTGTGGCCCTGAAAGGCAGTGGAGAGGGAAATCCTCCCAATGGGCAGGGCTTTGGGCAACACACTTGGCCATCCATGTGTATAGAGAGAGAAGTGAGCATAGGACAGAATATAGTCAAGACTAGTGAGACAGTGATGAATGGCCTGACCAGCTGGTCAAGAACCTGCAGACTAGGAGATTGAATGATGGACACAAAGAAGTGTCGGTGGAGGCACATGGGAGGCTGTACAAAAGCACATGGGGGGTCCAGGATGACTATTTGGGAAGACGCTGCACTCACCTCCTGCACAGACACACCAAATCTATACTCACATATAGAGCAATTTCCTCTGAAGAAGAACTGAGTGCTGATTGAACAGCTCCTGTGCAACGAAGGATAGAGGGACCACAGAGAGGACGCCAGAAAGATGGACACATGGGAATGATGAGTTCCCACACCCACCTGGGCTGTGAACTGCAATGGGGAGGGGTAGTACTGAGGAACCACAAACAGATTTGTCTGCCCTAGGGTTCAGACAAAAAAAGAGTAGGTGGGCACAAAGTAGGAAAATTGCTCTATCACAGAAAAGCGTGTACAAGAGAAGATTCACAAAGCAACCAATTAGGCAGAATGACTCAGCCAGTTGACATTAACCAGTCTTTGTCATTGGCTTAAATCACGATGCACTCTTCTAGTCTCTAAGCTTCCAGACAGCAAGGATGCTATCATATTGATTGATCTTTGAATCCCAGGAACTATCCACTAATTCTGGCAAATAGTAAGCACTTGATATATGTTCATGGGAAGAATGAATGTCTTAATTCATTCAGTGTCCTTCTGTGGGTTGTTTTGTTTCCCCATTCTCTTCTACCCTCTACTTGGAAATAGGGAAAAGCAATTCATGAAAATCATCATGCAGTACACAAAACACATATCAACCTTTGATCAGCCGAAGATCAAAGAGATTTGTCTTCAAAAAAGTGTGACAAGACCAACCTGTGTAGTACTCATTGTGGCCCCCATGCATAAACCCTGAGTCCAGGGGAATGACAAGCACCTGGCAAGCTTGGTGACAATAAGAGTTGTGTCTCTTTTTCCACGCTCCACAAACAATGCTCAGGGACTCCGAAATATGGAAAACATGCAATAATAAATCAATATTTATGTTTTAGCAGGAAGAAAACCTCAGTCTTTATTTAGCCAATAATTATATCAACCAAGTTTGGCAGCCTAAGGCTGTTTTCCTTCTCCCCAGACAAGGTCTTTCTTACAAAAGATATAAACAATGACACAACATTTTTAGACCCAATAAACTCACACATACTGTAAATTTATAGTTGCCTTCCATCTGTGGGGACAATAAGCACATTTTGATGAAGTAGAAAGGAAATTTAAATTCTTTCAACTCTACACCTAGTCTTTTATTAAGAATAAAAAGATAAATTGGGATGCCTGGCTGGCTCAGTGGGTAGAGCATACAACTTTTGATTTCTGGGTCGTACATTCAAGCCCCACATGGGGTGTGGAGATTACTTAAAAACAACTCTTATTAAAAAAAAAAAAGAATAAAAAGGTAAATCTTTTCAGCTTAAATGTAGTTTTACCCTGAAAATCCAAATGGAAATACTTTTGAAATTGACTGTGCATTTTAATTGAAGAGTCAAAAAATTATCCCTTAAATAATAATATAAGGCAGGAGTATGAACTATAAAGTTGGCTGTTCCTATGCATTCCCATGGTTTGGAAAACAGGACACTTCAGGGATCAGGGGTTGGATAAAGTATAGATTGTGAGGGTCTCTCAATCGGCACGTACAGTGATGTGTCCTGTGCTGTTCCCTTTGGGGCCGTATTGAATTTCCTGATCTAGATGTGGTCATATGCTCACAGATTCTCCTCCACAGTGCACAGTCCAGAGTCTTGAGCAGGCAAGAGTATTTGTCAATTGAACAATGAATCATAAATGCCATTTGCAACATTTCCTCTTCCATGTAAGTCTGAAGAATTGAATTCACACACTTTAAAATTTTTTCAAAACCAAATTCTAACAAAGCAAAAAAAAAAAGCCAGAGCTACTGAGAAGAGTAGTGGTGTTCATTGGTCATGTTTTCTTTTATATAAAGTGCTGCAGTGGTCCACATTCACAGATACATGGTTAGCGAGGATTGCCATTTGAGCCAGGGTATCATCCTGCAAATCCTTGCAAGATGGGACACAGGGGCTGAGATGTAAAGGGATCACCCCAAATCACAGGGCTAGGTAGTGGGTGGACAGGAACTCAAGCCCTCCCTGATTAATTCCTGGGACTCTCAGCTGCTCTAGAGACACAATTCCCAGGCTAAGGTGGCCGGTCTCTAAGAACTGGAAGAGAAGCCAATTCTACCATCTCCCTAGAGGTGGCCAGTGGCACAACCACCCCAGCCTTCTCCAATTTGCTTCTTAGTGAAGTTGGATATCCCATAATATGTTGGTTTATCTTTTGCCTGATCAATTGTGCTGTTTGTTTATGCCTTTATCCATTTTTTATGTTATGCTTTTGTCTCTTCTTTGTTGGCACTTCATGTTGTTCAGGTTAATTCTTTGTCCATGACAGGTCACAAATCATTCTCCTGGCCTGTCAGTGGCCTTTAACTCTGCTTATGCTATGTTTTATTCCAGGTAATGTGGCATCCAATTTGCATGATATTATATGCTTTCAAATTCCATTTTTTTGGAGCAAACTTTAAGGCCTTAATTATTTTATTAAACAAAGCTAGAAGTTTTTTTTAGTGCCTTGGCTACATTCCATCAGGCACAAATACAAATAATTAATTCAAGTAAATGGACCTAAAGATACTCAGTTTTTCTTTTTTTTTAAGTTTGTATGCCTCAATTTTATTGTGAATGTTTTGGGTGTTTTTATTTTTGCTGGAGGAGGAGAGCATAGAGGCTACAGCTATGCTACTATGGTAGCTGTGAGTCACCTGTGTCTATTGAAATTTAAATTTAAATTAAATTAAATTTTAAAACGTGCCTCCGTTTCACTAGTGACAGTCCAAATGGGATTCCCATTGCCTCGGAAAATCCTATCGACAACATTGAGCTAGATCCTGGATTTCAGAGGTGGGTTGCGTCTGACAATGTCTCAGCCAGCATGCTTTGCTAGCTGTGTGATCTCAGGTATGTCTATGCCTCAGTTCCCTCATGTGAAAAATGAAGCGCATGGAGCTATATCATAAGGTAGTTGTGTGGATTGAATGAGTTGATACATAGAAACTTGAGTTAAACCTCGGTTTTCGAGCATAATTCACTCTAGAAACATGCTTGTAATCCAAAGCATTTATATATCAAAGCGAATTTCGAGAACCGTTGGCTTAGTTGTGATCATGTGACATTTAGTGCCACGTACTACTCATATTGCAAGACATCGCTTGTTTATCACGTTAAAATTTATTAGAGGGGCGCCTGGGTGGCGCAGTCGGTTAAGCGTCCGACTTCAGCCAGGTCACGATCTCGCGGTCCGTGAGTTCGAGCCCCGCGTCAGACTCTGGGCTGATGGCTCGGAGCCTGGAGCCTGTTTCCGATTCTGTGTCTCCCTCTCTCTCTGCCCCTCCCCCGTTCATGCTCTGTCTCTCTCTGTCCCAAAAAAAAATAAAAAAAATTAAAAAAAAATTTATTAGAAATGTTGGCTCGTCTTGCAGAACGCTCGCAGAACAAGTTACTCACAATAGATTTTACCGTATCTATAGAAATGTGCTTGGAACCCATAGGTACTCAATAAATATTAGCCATTGTAATAATTATCGCACTTAATAATATATAGTATAATTAATACCATTATATATTGTCTATATTGTCTATTAACTTCATTGATTTTCCTTATCCCAGAACAATTCCAAGCTGTGGTATAATTACAACTGCCAAAGACCTTTTTCTCAAACCATCTTCAGACTAAAGGGACACGAGGCCATGTCTATCGTTATTAGCCATGTTCTGAACAGGTTACCATTTGTGTCTACACTAATGAATGATACCCGACTATCTTTTTAAGTGTACAATGATATAACAAATATTAAAACAATTATAATTTATAGCGATCCTGCTGGGCATATGCCCTATGCTGGGCATTTTTATGCAATTGTATGTAATCTTCAAAAACAAAAAAAGTCTATGAGGTAGCTTCTTAATTCCTATTTAAAAGAAATAGAAACTGACACATGGAAAGTAATCTAAATGAGCCAAGACTGAAATTAGCCAGGACAGCTATTAAGCAACAGGGTGACAGGGCTAGGATTTGAACCCAGACTGTCCTGTCTTTACAAATGGCTATAGTGACAGGAAGTAGAACTCCCGTGTGAAGGTCTACAATCTCAGAGTATAAATAAAATTTCATCATTGCCACATGGAGGGAAACGTGACGATGTGTTATTCCAACTAACCATTTACGTGGCAGCTGAACCCTAGAAAAATGAAGGACTATCAAGTAAAGCCACTGTTCACCTAACAGAAGTTAAAACTAGAGATAGAAACAGTACTTAGGTCATGGGGACGAAAGTAGATTAATGATTGCAGTTCCCACAGTGCCTCCAACAGACCTCACATGTCAACTCTACACATCACAAAGGGGAGGCAGAGGACACAAAAGAAACAGATATACAGAGAAGGGTAGATGAAGAGAAAGGGAGAAATGATAGAGGACTTCCTGAAAACATCTGTTTTGAGTTGTGATTCTCAAAAATGAGCTAGATATGGGGGCAACTGGGTGGCTCAGTCGGTTGAGCGTCCGACTTCGGCTCAGGTCATGATCTCACAGCACGTGAGTTCAAGCCCCATGTCGGGCTCTGTGCTGACACCTCAGAGCCTGGTGCCTGCTTTGGATTCTGTGTCTCGTCTCTCTGCCCCTCTCCCACTCACATTCTGTTTTTCAAAAACAAATAAACATTAAGAAAAATGAGCTGCAGTACGATATGCTGGCCTTCATCCTCTCAGCAACTGTATGCACTAACTAGCACAGGCAGCATTTACATCTTGTAAGCGTGTATAGATTTGCAAAGAAGTTAACCCACCAGTGTATGATCATAGGGCTATGAACATGCAGGCCTTGTTACACAGCGTCAGCAGCTATATTTTCCAGTCAGAAAGGAGTTGTTTCCATCTCCTTCTGGTGGATTAATTTACCAACTATTGATCAACTTTACTGATTAAGTTGTGTACGATGCTCCCCTTGACAACCCAGAACCATTCATCCATTCACTCAATGGCTACTTCATAAAAACCTGTCAAAGCCAGGTGCTGGGCTTGACACAGAGGACACAGGGGCAAAGGAGGCAGACAGGGACTCTGGGCCTCATGAATCATACAACATGGCAGAAGCAAGGAGCACAAACCAAGTAAGGGTTAGTTTGATGGATGAAGTTCAATGATGCAGTCAGCCCAGAGTATGACAGCAGGAAACACTTTCCGAGGAAGCAAAATGTAGACTAGGAGCTGACTTTGTTAATGCCGTGGAGAAGGAAGGATGGGGAGACAAGAGAAATATGGCGGACTCACCTAACCTTGGGGGTGATTCTATAGACCCCACGGTGGGGTTAGGTGTGCTCATGTTTCACTTCGGCCATGGAATGTGGACGGAAGTTGACATGAGTTACTCTGGGGCAGACACTTCAGGAGCCGGCGTGAGGTCTGGCATGCTCTCCTTTCCCTGTTCCTGTGATCATTCAAGCACATGCCAAGACGGAGCCGGTGAGTCTGAGTTCCTGAGCTGCTGTGATACGGAGCCCCCTTGTTGACGATGATGGACACAGAGACAGAATATGTTTGAAGCGGCGAGAACAAATGTTGGCTTAGGAAGGTTACACATGCTGTGGTTTGGTCCAAAGCAGAGTCAATGCGGAGGGATATATTTGAGAAATATTAAAAAGAAATCATCGGCAAGTTTTGTAAACTGAGTGACCATGTAGAACTAAGGAATCAAGAATGACTCTGAAGCTTAGAGAAAGATGATGCCATTTGGTGACATTCAAGTTGAGATGCTAATGAGGTATCTGAGTAGGGTCATTTTCTGCGTAGCCAGGCAGCATGCTAGAGCTGACAGAAAGGTCTTCTCTGGAGGCATGACTTTGAAGGTCATCAATATGTAGATGCTAATTGAAGTCACTGGAGTGGATGTGCTCACTCAGAGAGAGGGTGTAATTGTTGGGGAGAGGAGGAAATACTGACAAAGCAGAATGAGAAGAGATCACATGGGAAAGAAGGACATCAACAGGGATTGTTTTCTTTAAGTTTATTTATTTATTTATTTTGAGAGAGATAGAGAGTGCTCACGAGGAGGGGAGGGGCAGACAGAGAGGGAGACAGAGAATCCCAAGCAGGCTCCACACTCTTAGTGCAGAGCCCGATGCAGGGCTCAAACTCATGAACTGTGAGATCATGACCTGAGCTGAATGAAATCAAGAGTCAGATGCTCAGTCAGTTGAGCCACCCAGGCACCCCAGGGAATTTTTAAGAGGAAGAAGAGGAGAACAGAATCAAATGATTGGGCGCATTTGAGAAAGCTAAGAGCTGTAACTGTCCATCAGACGTTCAGATATGGAGGCTGTTGGTGACTTATATATATATATAGAAAGAAGTTTTTGTGGAGATGTGGTGGGAAAACTCAGAATATTATGGATTTAAGAATGAGAGGGTAGACTAGAAAATTTGGGTAAATACTTCTATTACAGACAACCAGAAAACTTGGGCATAATCTAAAAGTCTGCAGGAAGATTTGAGACAGACCTAATAAGGTTATAACATATTTAGAAGTTAGATCCAGGAGAAGAGACCTTTGGGTACAATTTCACTTAATGGCATCTTCTTTTATTTTTTTTTAAGTTTATTTATTGAAAGAGAGAGAGCAGAAGTGAGTGAGGGGCAGAGAAAGAGAGAGAGAGAGAGAGAGAGAGAGAGAATCCTAAGCAGGCTCTGTGATGTCAGCACAGAGCCTGATGCAGGGCTCGAACTCACGAACCATGAGATCATGACCTGAGCTGAAATCAAGGGTCGGATACCTAACTGACTGAGCCACCCAGGCGCCCCATTAATGGCATCTTCTAAATTCTGGAAAGTGTAGGAAAAAAAAGACTAAAATTATGAGCAGTATTTTGCCTCATGAGATCATAGATAAAAAGGACACCAAGTCTTACAGATAGTGGAGAGGGGTCCTGCCACCTTATCCGAGATTTAAGTTATAAAGCTTTTAGGGCACATCTCCAGGTAAAAGCGAGCTTTAAAAAAAGAAATGAGCAAGTCTCAGAATTCCTTAACAGAGCTTTAAATCATTTCAGACCCTGGGGTTGGATTAAGGTGAGCCAGAATCCAGTATCAATACCTGCCAGAAGCAACTTTCAGTTTAAAAATTAAATGCTCTCTGGAGGACAGAACCATTGTTTTAGGCCTCAAGGATATTCACACAATTCTGTTTACAATGCCTTGCACTCAATCAGCAAGGACCCAAACACAATCAGATAAATAACATGAATTAAAAAGAAGAAAACAAACAAGCAATAGAAACAGACCTGCATTTGCAAGGATATTAAAGACAGAACCAGAGCTAAAGAAAAGCACTGGAGACTATAAAATGTAAAAATAAAAATTATAGGAATGAAAATATAAATGACTAAAATTAAGAATTTATTACAAGGATTATCAGCAAGTTAGACACAGCTGATACGAAAATGAAGGAACTAAAAGAACACAGAAAAAAAAATCCAAAATGAAGCAGAGAATGCAAAAAGAAATCTAAAAAAGAGGAGAGTGAAAATATCTAAGATATACATAATTGTCCCAGAGAGAGAGATTTCCGATAAGGTAATTCACATATGAATGACATTAAGATGTGGAAGGCAATGGAATTCAAGTTAGGAGGGGGAAAACAGACATCAGTAAGTCAGATTATACCTCAATAAAGTTGTCATATGAAATTGGTAAAACATAAGAACAGTGTGTGTATAAACTTTTTGAAAAGCAAACCATTTCTTCTGGGATTTCTAGCTGTAGCTAGTACATGTGGGTATATGACTCACTTCGAGTTACTGCTTACATATGAGACGTCCTACCTCGATCGCTTGCATTTGGACGTGCTCTAGTCCCAGCACCATTGGTTGAAAAGACTATTCTTTCCCTGTTGAATGGTCTTGATACCCTTGTAAAAAAATCAATTGGTCATGAATATGAAGGTTTGTTTATGGACTCTCAATTCTACCCCATTGATCTCTACACCAAACATCTTATGCCAGCACACGCTGCCTTGATTACTACAGCTTTGCAGTAAATTCGAAATAAAAAAGTGTCAGTATTCCAAATTTGTTCTTATTTTTTTCAAGATTGTTTAGGCTCTTAGGGGACCCCTGAACTTTCAAATAAATTTCAGTTCGGCTTTCCAATTTTTTGCAAAGAAGCAGGCTGGAATTCTGACAGGGATTGCACTGAATCTTTAGATCAGTTTGAAGAATACTGTCATCTTGGTAATATTAGGTTTTCCAATCCATAAATATGACACGTCTTTTTACTTATAGAAGACTTTTTGAAATTTTTAAAACAATAATTTGTAGTTGTCAGGCTATAAGCTTTGCATTTCCTTTGTTCAACTTATATATTTTATTGTTATTGATGTGGTTGTAAATAGGATTGTTTCCTTAACTTTATTTAATTTTTTTTTTTACTAGTGAATAAAAATGTAATTGATTTTTGGGTATGTATCTCATGCCCTGCAGTTTTACAGGATTCATTCATTAATCATAATCTATGGATAAAAGTCACACACTTGAGAAAGTGAAAAGACAATCCACAGAGTGAGATAAGATATTTACAACATATATAACTGGAAAAGGCTCATATTTAGAATAAAGGACCTCCTACAAATCAATGAGAAAATATGGACATCCCAATAAAAAACAAGCAAGTGATTTGACCAGATGTTTCATAAAGGAGGAAATCAAAATGGTCACTAAACACTTAAAAATGTGTTCAAGCTAAATTACAATCAGAGAGATGCAAATTAAACCCACAATGAGTTATCACTCTACCTACTAGAAGAGCTAAAATTCAAAGTATGACAATGTCATGTTTTTGTGAGGGTTTAGAGCCATCAAAACTCTCAGCAAGTACTGGGAGTATAAACCGACACTATAGCACTTGGATTTTTCCCCTGAAGTTAAACACACACCTTCTTTTTTTTTTTTTCTTCAATGTTTATTTACTTTTGTGAGAGAGAGGTTGCGGGCGGGGGGGGGGGGGGGCGGAGAGGAGGGGCAGAGAGAGAGGGAGACACAGAATCCAAAGCAGGCTCCAAGCTTTCTAGCACAGAGCCCGATGCAGGGCTCGAACCCATAAAGTACGAGATCATGACCTGAGCTAAGTCGAAGGCTTAACTGACTGAGCCACCCAGGCATCCCTAAGCACACACATTCTATAACACAGCATTTCTGCTCCCATGAAACATAGGTGCATGCAAAGGAGACATGAACAGACTGCTCATAGCAAAAGCAACAGCCTCAAACTGGAAAAAAATAAATAAATAAAAGTCCTTCAACAATGTATTGGATAAATTATGATATATTCTTACCATGTTTCCGTAAGAAATGAACAAAAAACACCTACAACTATGTAGGTGAAATTCACAAATACAATGTTGAGCAAACTGACTCAGACACAGAAGAACACATATGTGTGATTCCATTTACATAGGATCCCAAGACAGTTAAAACTAGACTATGGTAATTTAGAAATCAGGATAGTAATTAACTTTGCAGGGAGGGAACATTGGGAAGTGGTCCAAGTACTTATCTGGGATGCTGACAACATCACATGTCACAGTCTGAGTGGTAATTATACGGGTTTTCGCTTTGTGATAATCTCTTAAACTGACCATAACTGTTTTGCGCAACTTTATTCACATATACAGGACGAGGTATGAGAGAGTAGACCCTCTGTTTATTTATTCCTTCATCTCATTCCTTCATTCATTCAATGAATACTTCCTGAACACACATTTTACGACAGGCACTGTGTGATACACTGAACATGAGATCGTAAACAAGACAGACTTTGCCTGGATCTTACGTAGATCCTGGAAGCCCGTCTGTGAAGGACAGAGAAAGAGTAAGTGCAGGACGGGGTCGTATTTATTTAAGATGGAAAAGTGGAAAATGTTTACACACCTTTGGAGAGGAGCCAGTAGCCGGGCATATGTATACAATGCCTCAGATCCAAAGCTTTGAAATTAAAACTCTGTCTCTATACACCCAAATAATAATAATAATGATAATAATAATAATAATAATAGCTATTATTATTGTTTTAAATGTTTGTTTATTTATTTATTTTGAGAAAAGAGTGCACTCATGTGCACAAATGGGGAAGGGGCAGAGAGAGAGAGAGGGAGGGAGGGAGAGAGAGAGAGAGAGAGAGAGAGAGAGAGAGAGTGCAAGCATGGGAGGGGCAGAGAGACAGAGGGAGAGAGAAAATCCCAAGCAGGTTCCACGCTGTCAGCACAGAGCCCAATGTGGAGCTCGAACCCACAAACTGTGAGATCATGACCTGAACCCAAACCAAGAGTCGGATGCTCAACTGACTGAACCACCCAGGTGCCCCCAAATTATTATTTTTAAATGGTCGAACTCTTCCCAGGACGAACTATTTCAGTTTGTCATTTCAAAGAAGAAGGAGAAGAAGAGGTGAGTGGAACAGGACTAGAGGAGGAAAGGGCAGGCTCAGCACTTGGGAATTGGCGGTTTGCTCTATGACATAACCTCTCGTGTAAAAGGCCAGAAGCCAAAAGAGGTTTTATTAGAATCAGAACGCTCCCCGCTTAGCGCGATCAGCAGTGCTGCTTGGAACCAGGCACACATGAGCTGAGGTGGTGCCATGTTCCTCCCGCGTTTTGACTGCAGGTTGGGAGCAAATGGGTGTGTCTGAAAAATCCCCACACAGCCTATCTTCAGCTCTTCTCTCAGTCTCTCATTGCAGGGCTAGCCTGAGACCTCACCCTTCCAGAAACAGAGGACGTCGTCCCCTTCAAAGTAGTATTCCTTAAAGACGAACAAACACAGAAATAAAAATGTTGTGGATGTTGCTTTGAGGCTGAGCGCCACACGGAGGAAAAGAGAAAGATGGGCCCAGGGCTGGGGCCCAACTTGCCCACTAAGACCTCCGTCCCCCACACTATCCGAGGGCTTCCAGGGCCCGGCCATCTGGCAACATCAACACCAGCAGGTCCCACCCCAAGCAGCTTGTTCAAATATTCCTTCCGTCCACCCCTCCTGCTTTCTGGGGAGAGTTCTGGTGAAGCGAGCTGTCAGCACTGTTACTCTTACTGGATATCCCGCCAGGCTGGTGGCAGGTCAGCAGCCTCGTGTGGTCTCCACAGGCCTCTGCCTTACAAGGCCACCCCTCAACCAGTATATGAGCCCGTGTCCACGTCATGCTCTCAGGGTCACCGTAGGTTCTACCGATAACTAGGACTCACTCTGTTCCTGCCCACATTTGATGTTCCATGCGTGCCTTTGTGACATCAAGCATTAAAGGCCCTTGTGAAAATGCATGTGTATTATTTGGTATGAATCACACGTGGAAGCATGGTCAGTCGTGAAGATAATATCCCAATTAGTATTTTGACTACTCAGTCCATCAACAAACATTTGAACTCCTACCACCAGTCCTAACAAAACTGAGCATAAGACGGACGGGTTTTGGAAGGGACAAGGAAGGGGACTGCGGGGGCACCTTGGCGGTGGAGTCAGGAGTCCCCTTGGCAACACTGGAAACAGTGGGGGAGGGGAAAGAACGAGTGGTCGGAACATTAAAAACTGGTTACTAATAACCTTGGGAGATCCGAAATAGAGAATCAAGCTGGGTGCATTTAGAAAAACGACGTGTCGTTTGGTGCTCATTCTCTATGTTCTTCACTTGCTATAATAAAAATCACAGGATTTTATGTGAAAAGTGATTCATTCGATCTTAGTACCCATGGATTTTATGAGGATATAGTGTAAGTTTTGTGGTGTTTCTTTAACAAGCGTTAAAGGGATATGGAAAAAAATTGTAAGATGAAATACTTCACAATTAGGTCATGGCTTCTACTTTTCAGGGAAAATGTCAACCCTCTGCCTTGGTTCTTTTCCTCTGAAACAAGGCTGCTTTGCCGATTTGTATTGGAAACAGAGCTGGAGGGACAGTTCCCTTCTCTCACAATATCCTACATTGGGAAATTGAGATAAAAAGGGGACGTCTTACCTGCAACGTTTTAAAACAAGTGTGCATGCACTTGCCTGCTTTTCATAAAGATGTTTCTGGAAAATGCAGATCTAAGATCCGAGGTGTCCTGTGGCAAATGAGGATTCCCTCAGCCATGAATGTTGAAGTCCCATTCAAGAAAATAATTCGTGTTCATCGACTTTTTTTCTATGAAAGGTATTTAATGTTGATCTTTTCAATCATGTCCTCGAAGAGGTAGCTGAGCAGGGAGGTGGTTTCTAGCGCCTTTCTCTGCCACCAGGGGGAATTGTCTTACGGCTTCTGAGTTGTGTGAAGAGCCAGCCTACGAGGAGCAGAGAACTAATCAGTCCCCCATGACCTTGAAGAGGCACTGGCCATCTGGCCCGCTCACTCTGGAAACCTGCAGGCCAGACGGCGGGCTGCTCCCTGCACAGAGACCTGCTTTCGTCTTTGCTGGGAACGAGCCAGATTCTTCTGAATTTCAATTCCTTGTGGGTGCTGCCTCTTCCAGCCTCCGTGGGGAGACGCCCCCGTCTCGTGCAGTGAATGGCAAATACACTGGCTCCTGTCCACTGCTCCTTATATCTCTAAAATTCCTTGGGAAAGAGAGTATCTCTAGATCGCAAACTGTTTTTGAACAGGCAGGCCGCTGAGCTGTTTAGGCCCAATATGACATTTCTCTTTTGTAGACATGACTTTCCTCATGGGGTAATTACAGTTTTATTCAGAAGATACCAGGGTGGCCCTTTCCCTCCACTTTACCCCATTAACACGGCAGACACTGCCAATTCCGAATAGGTTCCCATTCGTGTATTTTCCCTTCTCTCAAAAAAAAAGAAAAAGTGGGGCGCCTGGGTGGCGCAGTCGGTTGAGCGTCCGACTTCAGCCAGGTCACGATCTCGCGGTCCGTGAGTTCGAGCCCCGCGTCAGGCTCTGGGCTGATGGCTCGGAGCCTGGAGCCTGTTTCCGATTCTGTGTCTCCCTCTCTCTCTGCCCCTGCCCCGTTCATGCTTTGTCTCTCTCTGTCCCAAAAAAAAAAAAAAAAAAAAAAAAAAAAAAAAAAACGTTGAAAAAAAAGAAAAAAGAAAAAGTGTCGTTACAGGTAAGCTACAAGGGCATGCAACAGAGCGCTTCCCACTTTCTCCCACATCCGCCACCTAACCTGATGTGCCTGTGCACGCACACCCACCCATGTGCAGGCTCATATGACACTCACGTGCAGGTGCGTGCGTGCACACGCGCGCACACACACACACACACCTTGTTGGGCAGAAGAGGCAAAAGAAGGAACAGAAGGAGACAAGAGGAGAGACAGAGTCCATCCTGGACTGGCATTGGGTAAGAGTGCTGTCAGAGGCAGGAAAGAGAATGTTTGATAACAGCGACTGAGTCAGCGCATATATTTCTCCTCTAACGAGGAATCTGGAGGTAGACACTGCCTGGTGTTAGTTTAGGGGCTCACTAATGTCAGGGGCGTCCCGCATGGCAGGACAGCTCCACTCTCATAGCTGCAGCAGGACCACATTCGTGCACGAAAACATGGGTAAGGGATCGCCCCAGCTCTGGCTTCCCCTTCCTCCCTTCTAGTTTCCTCTCATCCCTCACCAGCAAGACCTAGACTGTCTGGTCCACCCAGGTACCAAGGAGGATGGAAAGCGAGTGTCTCACCCAGGGTAGGCACGTTACTGACCCAAGCAAACTCGAGTAGCTCTGTCGGGAAGGACGAGAGGGCCCCTGGCAGGCAGCTAGCTCTCCCTGGTGACACTCCTGAGGCACCGGCTCTGCCCCACCCACCTCCCTGGTTCCTCGTCAACCACGCCACCACCCTGCCCAATTTGGACTTCCACATTCCTGGTAAACTGTACGCGCTCATTTATGTCGACTTCACGAGCCCATCACTGTGCATAAGAGAAACTCTCATGTGAACTTTGGGAATGTCTGCCTTTTAGTTACAGGACAGGGGTCCAGAGTCAATTTGTGAAGCAGCAAATGCATGTCCCTGTTTTACATAGTTGTCCACAATTAAGAATCTATGTATTTTTTTAACATTTATTTTGAGAGAGAGAGCGCAAACAGGGGAGGGACAGAGACAGAGGGAGAGAGAGAATCCCAAGTAGGCTCTGCAGAGCCCAACGTGGGTCTCTAAACTCACAAACTGCAAGATCATGGCCTGAGCCAAGATCAAAAGTCAGATGCTTAACTGATTGAGCCCCCTAGGTGCCCATGAATCTATATATATTTTTAAGTTGATTTGTTTTGAGAGAGAGGGAGAGAGAGAGCAAGAGAGAGCGAGAGA
This sequence comes from Neofelis nebulosa, assembly GCF_028018385.1. Classification (NCBI taxonomy): domain Eukaryota; kingdom Metazoa; phylum Chordata; class Mammalia; order Carnivora; family Felidae; genus Neofelis; species Neofelis nebulosa. The sequence continues at coordinate 5,317,132 of NC_080782.1, read as the reverse complement.
GCAAGAGAGCGAGCGAGAGAGCGAGAGAGCGAGAGAGAGAGAGAGAGAGAGAGAGAATCCCAAACAGGCTCCTCACTGTCAGTATGGAGCCCCACATAGGTCTTGATCCCATGAACAGTGAGATCATGACCTGAGTTGAAATCAAGAGCAGGACACTTAACCAAATGAGCCACCCAGGTGCTCCAGAATCTATAGGTTTTGTGAGTACACTAGTATTTCTGATGATTGTACAATTCCTTCCCTGGTACCAATCACCATTGTAAGAACTAATTTTAGTAGTAAGAAAAAAAATAAAACTAGATACATATAAAACTGAATCATTAGGGGGAAAAAAAGACAGTTACTCAAATAAACCTAATTATTTGATAAATAGAAATATTTTTAATCTTTTGACTGTCTTGAATTTTTAATGAATGATATTTATGAATTTTCCTCTTAGGTTAAAAAAAAGTATCAATTATTAAAACTGGCTTCTTAAAATAGCAGAACTATATTCAATGACTCTGAATTATAAACCTGGAGGTAAGATTGTCTATCAGCAAAGGAAAAGTCACTGGAACAGAAAAAAGAGTCTTGGTCATTTTTTTTTTTTTAATTTTTTTTTTCAACGTTTTTTTAAAATTTATTTTTGGGACAGAGAGAGACAGACAGAGCATGAACGGGGGAGGGGCAGAGAGAGAGGGAGACACAGAATCGGAAACAGGCTCCAGGCTCCGAGCCATCAGCCCAGAGCCTGACGCGGGGCTCGAACTCACAGACCGCGAGATCGTGACCTGGCTGAAGTCGGACGCTTAACCGACTGCGCCACCCAGGCGCCCCTAGTCTTGGTCATTTTTAGTACTATTCGTTTCTTCATGAAACCAGAAAAGCTAAAAAAAATAAGCAAAATATCTCTATACAACTCTTTTCTCCAAAGATATGTTTCCCAAAAAGAACAACTCAAAGCTATAAATAGTCAAGTGCAGTCTGTCTTGTCTTGGGAAATGCACATGTACCAACTGATGTATTCCGTGACAGCAAATGTCTCTTTTCTTTGTATCTTTTATGTTTTGCAAGCCTTTGTTTTACGTGATGTTTGGCTTGGTGGTCCCCATATCACTATAGTTAATCAGTAGTTAAGTTAGAGTCAAGAGATCATATTTGTGGGGCGCCTGGGTGGCTCAGCGGGTTAAGCGGCTGACTTCGGCTCAGGTCCTGATCTCGAGATTCATGAGTTTGAGCCCTGCGTCGGGCACTGTGCTGACAGTTCAGAGCCTAGAGCCTGCTTCGGATTCTGTGTCTCCCTCTCTCTCTTTGCCCCTCCCCCATTTGCACTCTTTCTCTCAAAAATAAACATTAAAAAAATTTTTTTTAAGATTTTTTCATTAAAAAAAAGAGATTATATTTGGCAATTGACGCACTCAGAAAAGTATCTTAGGTGTACCTAACAGAGTTTAAAGTGTTCATTTCCTACAAATTGACATTTGCTTCGCAGCCTTCTTTATCACACAATGCCTAGAGTATGTGAAGTGTGTTCATTGGAGTGTTCTTGAAACATAAATTAACACTATTCAAATAGACTAAATCGATAATGGCATGTATTTGCCGATTTTACTCCTTATTGAAAACCTGGTTAGTCAAAGCCAGGAGAATATGAAAGGTCATCAAAGAAAAGGCCTCTGTGAGGGGTGCCTGGTTGGTTCAGTCGGTTAAGCATCCGACTTCGGCTCAGGTCATGATATCGTGGTTCGTGGGTTTGAGCCCCGTGTTGGGCTCTGTGCTGACAGCTCAGAGCCTGCAGCCTGCTTCAGATCCTGTGCCTTCCTCTCTCTCTCTCTCTCTCTCTCTCTGCCTCTCCCCTACTCACATTCTGTGTCTCTCTCAAAAATAAATAAACATTTTAAAAGTTTTAAGAAAAAAAAAGAAAAATCCTCTGTGGAGATATCATGTCGATACGCACATTCATTTGCTTCTGGCCACCTAATACTTCTTATTGGTAAGTCATTAAATCTAAACCTAGAATTATTTTAACATAAGGCATGTTGAGTATATGACCTGACCATGATTATTTTCTCTAGCCATACTATCCAGATCAGCACTTGATAGGATAGTTTTGTAAGCTGGAAGCCTTCAAATCCTTGACCTATCAGAAATTTAGATATGTCATTGTTTTCATGAATTATTACATCTTCCAAATTTTTCCCTGGCAATGAGAGAAATCATTTCTTGTGGAAATTGTCATTTTTATATGAAAACAATATCCATAACTATGAAGATGGAAAGTGAAAAAATAAAGGCTGATCAAAGTAACTTTTATTCTAATACTCTACAATTAAAATAGGACAATTGAATCCATGAATCCTTGAATTCCAAGGGGAATAAAAATGCCCCTTTTATTCTCTCATCCTTAAAGTGGGAATGCAAATACTTTTTTCATGTATTTGTTGGATGATAGAACGAGATAGTGTAGAAAGAGTATGTAAACCTCTTCATAGTTCATAGCTAGCACCTCTAAACAGAACCAGATGCTGTTGGTTAAATCCAGTGGGGATTACTGGGAATTTTCATTTTCTTCTTTATGATTTTTTTTTTTTACAATTTATGTGTACTACTTTTACAGTCATCAAAAGTTGATATAATCCATTTTGAAATGCACATTAAACGCAACTATATGGACAATGAAATAGAATATTGAGCCAAGAAACAAACCCATTCATTTGTAGTCAACTGGTCTTAGGCAAGTTTATCAAGAGTACACAATGGAGAAAGAGTAGTCTCTTCAACAAATAGTGTTGGTTAAACTGGATATAACATGCAAAAGAATGAAACTGGACCCTTATCTGACACCGTACACAGATGTCAACTCAAAGAGGATTAAAGATTTAAACATAAGACCTGAAGAAATTCCTAGAAGAAATTATAATTTTCTAAAAGAAATTATAAATTCCTATAAAAATATAAAGTAAAACCTCCATGACAGCAGTCTTGTCAGTGATTTCTTGGATATGGTATAAAAAGTATCAGCAACCAAAGCAAAATTAGGCAAATGGGTCTGCATCAAATCAAAAAGCTTCTGCACAGGAAAGGAAATGATCATCAATGGAATGGAAACACAACCTACAGAATAGAGGAAAATATTTATAAGGTATATATCTGATAAGAGATTAATCTCAAAATTATATAAGGAACTTGTACAACTCAATAGGGGGAAAAAAAAACCCAAATACCTCGATTAAAAAAAATAGGCAAAGGATTTGAATAGACATTTATCCAAAGAAGAAATACAAATCACTAATAGGCATATGAAAAGATGCTCATTATTACTAATCATCAGAAAAATGCAAGTCAAAACTACAGTAAGATATCATCTAATACATGTTAGGATGGCTGTTATCCAAAAAAAGATAACAGGTGTTGGCAAGGACGTGGAGAAATTGGGACCCTGTGCTAATTTGAACCGTTGGTGGGGATGTAAAATGGTGTAGCCACTGTGGAAAATGACATGAAAGTTCCTCAAAAAGTGAATAGAATTAGCATATGATCCAGCAACCTCATTTCTAAGTGTGTATCCAAAAGAATTGAAATCAAGATAGTAAAGAGATGTGCGCACCTCTGTGTTGACTGAAACATCCACAATAGCTAAGGCATGGAAACAATCTAAAAGTCCAACAACAGTTTAATGGGCAAAGAATGTTAAGCATTCTAAGCAAAGAATGTTAAGACCCTGTTAAGCATCTGGGTCTTAACTTCGGCTCAGTTCATCATCCCAGGGTCATGGGATCAAGCCCTGCATTGGGTTCTGTGTTGAGTGTGGAGCCTGCTTGGGATTCTCTCTCTCCCCCTCTCTCTCTGCTCCTCCCCTGCTTGCACACCCTAAATAAATAAACAAACAAATAAATAAATAAATAATAAATAAAAATTATACCTCTTTTATCCCAAGAAAGGGAGAACACAGTCATTGACAATGTGAGCTCAGGAACCAAAAGCTCCAGAAAAGATGTTGAGTAAATTGTTTAACATCCTCATATGTAAAATTTACGTAGTGATAGTTTATATCATAGATAGCTATGATCATTTAATAGATTTAACCATGTCATGAGTTCTATGCTTTGTCAACACATAGTAAGTTCTCAATAAAAACTGAGTTCCTAACTGCCTCCTACGAAATTAATTTTGTTAGCCATGCTACTATCCTTCCCTGCACTCCTGAATTGTATGCACCGAAGATGAACTAGAATAACAAGTCATATGATAAACCACACAGGGAACAGTGCTACCAGGTCAAACAGTGTGAGCACGTTGTCCTTACGAAACTCTCAGCTGTCCAGATTCCAGAGTAGTAAGGTGCCCTTTCTACTTCAAACAAACAGGTGACTCCCCACGGAAGGTTGAATGCACTTTAGATGAAAGAGTACACAGAAGTATGATCGATGAAGCATACTTCTAATCCTGAATTTGGAAGGATAAAATGGAGCTCTTTGGAAATCGCATGCTAGCTCTCCAGTTCAGAATGGGGCCCAAGCCAGTGATGGAGAATGGATTTAGTTTGATGGCCCTCTGTGTCCTACATCTTAGAAATTCTAAATGATGAGGCAAGGGAATCAACAACTGGTGAAGCTCAGCCTCTGTTACACTCGATGATCCAGACCCATTATTGCATCTTTCTCAGATTTGTCTCCCAGATGCATTCTCTCCCATGTCCTAGGAGCTTAGTTCTGGTCACAGGTGAGTCCTTGGGCTCATCCTCTCCTTCACCCGCACAACCTGGCCTCTAGACCAAGATTTTCTTCTTGAGCCCTCTGTCTTTTCATGGAGATAATTAATATTGAACTGTACTTTGGTTTTTCTTCATCTCATTTAAGGAGAATTGGATTGTTCTTGTCACACTTCTTAAATTTGAAACACTCTCTATGGTGATTTTAATAATCTTTTGCTGCTTGCTTGAAAGCAATTTTTAACATTCAAAGAAGAGAGAAAACGGATGTAACCGTTCTGCAAAACAGGTAAAAGTGAAGTCCTGTTATAGCTTAATTGACACCAACTAGTTAGGAAAAGGACCGAGGATTTTTTTTTCCCATAGCTTTGTAAGTGTTTCAGCAAAATTGATGTAAGAAGTCCTATTCAAGAATATAATTGGGATGACAAAAATCCAGGGGACTGATGACATTTTCAAGGTCATTGTAGAGGACTGAGGGAAAAGTCTGGACACCAATTCTTTGCCACCCTGTGGGATACGGATCTCTGCCAACACTTCCAGCTTACTCTTCCCTCTTCCCTTTGGACACCCCCTGCCTCCTTTCTATGATTCAAAGAAACCAGGGCACTCCCATCTCAGAGCCTTTGTAGATGCTCTCCCCTCCACCTGGGATTCTTTTTTCCACACTCTTCACATCTTTTTATGCTATGGGTCTCCTCTCTAATCTCACTTCTGCAGAGGCCTTAAACTGTCTGTCTTTCCAAGCAGCCCTCAGCCAGTACCAGTATTCTCTCTCAGCTCTCCTTGGACATTATCTTCACATCTTTGGCCACAAATGTTAATACAGTATATATTTATTCTCAATTCTGTAATTACGATTGTGTGCCGCTTCTATTCTTGTCCTTGAGTCAACTTCCCATGAAGTGTCTTTATTGTCCTCCCATGTTTCAGCACCTAGATAGTACCGAGCCACAGATAGTACTAATAAATATTTGCAAAATGGATAAATAAATGAATAACGAAATGAACTCTATGTTCATTGACTACTGATGATTCAGAACCAGCAATTGAAGTGCCCTTATAGGCAAACATGACGACGTGTCTGGTGACATTCACATGCCATAATATTTTAAGCAAAGTAATTTGAAGACTGATGCCATCGTTGGATGATTTATTTCTTCATGTATGTTTGAAATTCATTTCTTCACATATGTACCTTCTGTCTGTCTCTGAACCGTACACAGTATTTTCAGAGTTACTCACTGTCCAAGTTCCCTTCAAGGGGAGTAGCCTGGGCAGCGTTGTGGAGAAGTTAAGAGGATTTATAACCTGAAGTCTGAAAGCCCACCTTCCCGGTCAGATCCCATGTTGGACTGTCATGAACACCATCCATATCTTTTTTCTGGCTTTATATCTATAGAAATTTGGGGACTGGAATATCTGAGCTTCTCAAGATCCTCACTCAACAACGGACAGGACTATAAGGACACATTCCATCTGCTGACGTCTTTCTCAGGCAGACCAAAGTTGGGGCATGCCTGTCTCCCCTCAGGGACTTGACATATGGGTCATCTCCAGTGAGCATCTAACAAAGGGTCTTATCACCAGTGCTGACAAGCCTCAAGAGACAGCATTCCAGGCCATGGCTCTGCGTGTGGTAAGTATCTCTTCTGCCCTTTCGGGGTTAGATTGCCTTGTGTGTACTTTCTGTGTTTGTAGCTAGCCGCTTGTCCCCAAACATTCTGGTCTGATGGTATTTACATTCAGAACTCATATTACGTATTTAGGGTGAAAATCATGATTACCAATAGAGTAAAATAATGTAAAACTGCAATTTATGTTATGTATATACGCATACTACATAGATATCTGTGCCTGCAAATATGTATAAACAATGTTAGGAAAAATATTTTCTTGCATACCAGTGAAAAATTTCGATTGATTTAATATTCAGTAGTCTCGCTATTTGGCTCATTTTAATTTCCAAAACAAAGTTCAGAGCTTTCTAGAATTTCAGCGGTTGGGGCCAGAGAGCACAGTCCCTGGGACTCTTTCACCTAGGTTTAGATCCCAGGCCTCTCTCTTCTGGGCTATGATCTTGGGCAAGCATTTTATCTTCTCTGAGCCTGAGTTTCTTTTTCTTTAAAATGGGGATAATGATAGCACCTACCTCATATGTTTGCTTTAAGATTTAAATAAGTTAATAGTTGTAAATTTAGTAGTTTGTAGCATCTAACAAACTTAACAGGTGAATTTGATAAGTAAATAAAATGCCGTGTTTCTCAAATTGGCGACTCTTAGCCTTGTGCACACAACAATGTGCTGTGGGTTACTCAGCACCACAGGACGCACTCCAGAATCCACCTGTGGTACCTATCGTAGTCAAGGGTGAGTAACAGAAAAAAAACTTTATTTTAAATAAACACAGATGTAGTATGGAGCAGACATCTGAAGATAGAATATGTGCTTTGCAGACATTTATTTTTCACAGGGATCGTATATCGCAGGGCACTCCATTCCTGTCCACTGTTTCTTTCACGCCTTTCCCTCAATCGTCTAATTCTAACCAGACTCTCAGTTTTCTGGGACATCCCATACTTCCCTCTGCCAGTGGTGACCATTCCATGCAACATGGCTGCCCGTGGGAATCCAGCCAAGCTTCGTGAATCACAAAGCATTGCACTTTCTGCGGGGATTCTCTTAAATTTGCTCCTGAATGTAATTTCCCTGCCACAAATGGCAAGTACACTATGTGACTGTTTCGTGGCAGCTGCCACATCCTGAATAATCATGTCTGATGTGTGTGTGAGCACTCCCTTTCCCCTCGGTCGGCTGTAAGCAACTTGAGTTCAGTTAGGATTCCCTTCATTGTGCATCTGCCCCTCCCCCCAGGGTGCAGGGCACAGAGCCTCTCCTTCGCTAAGTGTTTGTTGAGGTGACTAGACCCCATGTTTCCATCAGGAAACGCCTGCCACAGGCAGTTGGAAATCATTCACCTCCTGTCACAATGACATCAATGGGAAGATAACGACCTCAAATGGGTTATTGACTACAATTCCAGGAAAGTACCAAGAATAAAGGTTCTAATTAATCATCCAGCCACAAACTCCTAACTTGCGGGTGGGCCCAATCTGCTTTCCCCCAGGAGGCCTATTAGCTTGGCTCAGCGTCCTCGAATAGGAGTAGTTCCAGAAGGTGAGCAACTTCTTTAATGAGCAACCTGTTTGCAACAAGACCTAATTCACACCTCAGCGTGAAAAGGAAAACTAAACAGTCTTCCTGAGGTATGAAATGACAGGCAATTTCTTATCTACTCATGCCCTCGAAGATTCTACTAGCCTCGTTTTTGTTTTGCTGACTGTTTTTGGAGACAGTTGACATGAAGTTTTATAGGAAACAATATTAAGAACATCAACTAATTTTTTTCAAAATATTTCCTGAGTACCCACTATGTACCAAAACATCAAGATGGAGCTTACTCGCAGCCAACAGTGAAATTTGGACAACTAAAGAGGAAATTAAATACAGGCTAATATGAGACTGGAAGTACAGTTTGCTAGACGAATATATAGGAACCACGTTCAATAGGATTTGCTTGTAGGGTGTAAGGGAAATCAAGGAAAAAGCCCAGCCTTTTGTCCTGATTACTCAAGGGATACTAGAAGACAAGTAGGTTCGTCCAGGGTAAGCTTGAGAATGACAATGGAAACTTTGATGTTGAACAGGTTAAGGATGAAAGGTCATCAGGACATTCAAGCTGAAATGGACAACAAAAGGCTGAATATCAGCTCAGGAATTCACGAAAGATCCAGATAAAGGCACATGTTTCTTAGATACAAAATAAGTACTGGTGATTGGAACAACAGGAATGCTCCAGACCAACAGAAGATGCCTCTAGAGCAAACAGAGTAAAGAACAAGCCCAAGAGACAGGAGGAAACCCAGTAGTGATGTTATGGAAGTTGAGGAAGGAGAGTCAAGGAGAAGGGACTGGTTGTAACCAGGAAGGATGTAACCACTGAGCAACCAGGAAGGATGGGTACTGTAAGGGGTCACTGGATCTAGCCAAAAGAATCCTAGGGTGACCTGAGAGGTGTAGTATAGAGAAGAGATAGGGACAAAAGCCCATAAGGAGTGGGTGGAGACCGATAAAACACACGCAAAACAGACGAGTGTCTACTGCCCTTCTCTGAAGCCTGATGGTAGAGAAAGAGCACTTGTCATACCAGAGGGAGACTTTAGCACAAGAAAGGGTTTTAAAACGGCATTTGGGCCTTAAATAAATTAATAGACTTCCAAAAAAAAAAAAAATAGCCAGTAGTAAGGAAAAGAGAAAGAAGAAGCGGTGCATAAAGGAAAAGGAGAAGGAACCGGTTTTGAAGTTTCAGTATTTAGTTAGTCCAATATTTAGGTCATTGAATCAGCAGAACTTAGTTAATCAAGTACATTGGCCCACAGAGAACTAAAACACCAAATCATGAGAGTGGACAAGTTCATCAAACCCATTCCTTACCCTACCGGTATATAATTTCTGATGGATTCAGAATTCCAGAGGTTCCATATAGGTTCTGGACCTGACTCTGGTCCACAGAGAGGACTTGGAGAAAGTACTTCTATCCTCTGAGGGTTTCCTCACTGGAAACATGACAGGTTGGACCAGCTGCTCTACGACGTTCTCCCTATGGGGCTCCTTCGCACGTGAAGTGTAACCTAAGAAGGTTCTCTGCAAGCCCCTCTATGCTCCTTTCCTTCCTTTCACTCTTTTTGAGCAGATGTGGGATGCTGGCTGCTGAGCTGGAAATCCCCCAAAATCTAGAAGAGTGGATACTCTTTTCCACACTTGCTTCCTCGAGATAGGTGGGGATTTGTGGCCTTTTTGGGAGTTCAGAATGTTGGGCGCTTTTTTGCTAACATTGACCCACTGGGTGAAAAAGCTACTCCCTTTTCATCATCCAAATTTCTTTCTTAATGTAAGCCATTTCACTTCAAGTAGGCAAGAAGTGTCTCTGTTCCTCCTCATTTATTATTTCCTTCTGAGGGTCCTGGTTGTAGCTATTTTTAATGCCCAAATCATGCTACCAGAGACCTCAATGAACTGGTTGTTCACAATTGTTCCACTCAGTACCCACCTCCCCTCCCCCCGTTTCAAAGTGTTCTCTTTCTGCAGAGAGCTCCATACATGCCCAACAACTAGTGGTCAGGAAGTTTTTATTTTAGCTACCTCATTACACCACAAGGTCACTCCTGTAACCACCGTGCTTCCCGCCATCTTTGCTCTGTTGTAAATACCATTTCACAAGATTGTGTCAATCCTGGAGGAGGGTGGGGGCCAAAGTGAAGGACTAAGCTGAGAGTAACTCACTTTTGCCACTAGAGGTGGCCGTCCTGGGACTTGCAGAAGCCTGACCTCAGATTCAATCCTATACTGTTTCTGGGATTCATTCTCATGGAAAGAGGGAGTTCAACACATGCTCCTATCACCACTGCTTGGAGTCTTCCAAAGTTCTCCATGCCTAGAATCTGACAAGATCTCTGACTCTGAAGAATAATTTTTATGTCTTCTAGTGTAAGTTCTGCCTTCTTGAATCCCCATTTCCCACCCCGGGATTAATCTCTATCTTAACTAATTGGCAATAAAAGCCCAATACTCTCAGAAGATGCATACCCTGCATTCCATGGCCCCCAAAAGACCATCCCAATAGTAGCCCAACATTTCTGAGTATGACGGACACCTGCCAGCTTTTAATGATATTTCCATTCTCAGGTGTAACTGTTTTCTTCAACTGCTGTTCCAGTCTAGATGAATGGTTCTTGATCTAGACTATGTGGGAGTATCAGTTGTGGGTCTTTGAAAGGCAGGTGACTCTGGACATACCCACTGCTCTGGACTGAATTGTCTCCCCAAATTTATACACTGAAGCCCTAACCCTTGAAGTGACTCTATCTAGAGATAAGGCTTTTAGGAGGTAACTAAAGTACTGAATGAGGTTATACAGGTAGGACCCTAATTAAATAGAATTGTTGGCCTTACAAGAGGACGATCTCTCTCTCTCCCTCTCCCTCTCTCTCCCCTAGTGAGGACAATGAGAAGGTGGCTGTCTCCAAGTCAGGAAGAGGGTCTCACCAGAACCCAACCATGCTGGCACTCTGGTCTGAGGACTTGTAGCCTTCTGAACTCAGAAAGTAATTATAATTGTCCGTTAAGTCACCGTGACATGGGATTTCATCATGGCAGCCTTAGCCCCCGGCATCTCTAGGGAGCAGTGCTAGGATAGGTGAGTCACCTCTGCAACCAGACCTGTTGACCACTGGTGTAGCCAGCACCTAGGCCTATTTTACTAGAGGCCTTGTGCCTCCAATAGGAAGGAAAGTCACTTCTTCCCTGAACTTTTGCTTCATTTTCAGACTTTTCCATAGCTAGCTGAGGGCTTGTATAACTTTCTTTTCCAAACGTCAGTCACGAAACTTAGGTTTTCTATCTTATCGACATCTCACTAGGCTTTTCTTCTAGTAATGCATAAGGGATTATTGGGCACGGCCATTTTTTTTTTTTTTTTTTCCCCCAGATCATACATCTAGCTCACCTCTCTCTTGGCTTTCTTTTATGACAGGATTTCTTGACCTCTTTAGCTCATGGACCCTCTTAGAGAATATGAGGAAAGACAGTACTACTTTCCCTGAAAAACATACCCACGTGCATGCCTACAAACTGCATATGATTAGGGGTTCCTGAGATCATAGTTCCCCCAAGCAAAGTTACGTCTGAAGAGTCATGATCTAAGCCTCTGTTCAAAGCCTGATCTTCCAATAAATAGCATCACTGAGGGCAGAATCTCAGGCCACACCCAGGACCCACTGTACCAGAATCTGCACCTGAACAGGACCCCATGTGACTGTAATCACACAGAAACTTGGGAGGCACTGTACAGCAAGTTTTGCTAGAAACAATTAATGTATACACATAATATAAGCACACTGAGTTATTATAATTTTGTCTTATCTACCAGAGAATGACAATAATTAACCAATTCCCACTTGGAGGGTTTTTCCAGAGGGAACAGAGAAATGAGAACAGACTATGTTGCCAGTCATTTGCCACTGGGCAACAGAGGTGGGATTCTTTATTCACACACCCTTTCTGACCTGGCCCCCTCTGTCCCCTCATTTCCACGTTTATGTTATGGATATCCCTATGGGGCATCATTTCCTGATAAAAATATCCCTGATGTTCAGATAGGAGGGGCGCCATTAAGGTTACCAAAATAACTCTTTACTGCTCTTTGAATTTCAAGCACTAAATCAGATGGGGAAAAAACTGATTTCTCAAAACACTTCCATATGTTCCGACAATAGGATCCCATTGTATCATTTACAAACTTCACATACCAAATTCAAAACTGTTTTTACTTCATCTTCTTAGTGTGAAATCACCCCTAGAGTCTGACCTTCTATGAATGCGGCCACAGCTGACACATGAATCTCGTTACAGTGAACGATGAGGGAGCCTCTTCTCTGCTCCCTGAGCGATGGAAACGTACAGCTGTCTCTTGTACATATTTTAATTAGAGATTTTTACTCTTCTGTGCCCTGAGGCTTTTTGTGAAGGGCACATTTCCTAAGTCTCATGATAAAAATAATGATATTTCATGGTGCAAATTCATGCCATACAACACAGGTGCCGGACTTTTTCCACTTGGGTTTCTGTCATGGCTGAAGGATGTCAAAGTTTGTTGTCAAGGCTGAAAGTTAGGGAGAAGAGCAGATGAAAGGAAGTGAAAAGAAGCAGGGTGCATGTGTAATTTCAGAAATGCTGCCATGACCTCTAACTCCCAGTCTTTCTTTTTAGCTCTACCTGAAGACTCTCAGAGGCAGCACAGAAGACAAGAATCTGGTCCATGTAGGGCTGGCTACCAGTGTTGGGGTCCATATGTTTACGTAGGTGGATTCCATGCTTTTATGAAGTGAATTCCCTGTGTAGAATCCATCTTCCTTCCCTCTGTTCCATTCCCCTTCTCTGAAAGGACATTCCACGAACACTCTCTTCCCGGGACACTGCCATCCGTCCACGTACAAAAACCTCAATTCTCTGCCTGTAACTGAGTCTTCTCCCACTCATTTTGAGTGGTCCCTATCTAAAACCACCCCCAAATCCTTTACATGCTCCCACAGGTGCGTGCGCACGTGCACATACACCACACTTTCAAACACTCAAAAACATATTCAAATACTACGAGGAAATGCTTAATGCTTATACTAAGCTTCAGAAGTGAGTAGAAGCCTACATGTTATTTTTTTGTACAGTGGGAGGTGGGAAAGGGAGAGACATAGGGATCAGGATGTGTGGGTTTTTTTTTAAACATTTATTTATTATTGAGAGACAGTGAGAGATAGAGCATGAGCACGGGTGGGGCAGAGAGAGGAGGAGACACAGACTCCGAAGCAGGCTCCAGGCTCTGAGCCGTCAGCACAGAACCCGACGTGGGGCTAGAACCCACAAACTGCAAGACCATGGCCTGAGCCGAAGTCAGATGCTTAACCTACTGAGCCACCCAGGTGCCCCTCAGGATGTGTTTTTAACCTGGAGAGATGCCGAGTCACTCTCTGCCTCAGATTCTTGGTTGAGATCTTCACTTCTGACAGAGCATTGGCCCTAAATCACCCCCCAAACTGTGTGACTATGGGCAGGTTTGTAGTGTTCAACTCTTATATATTATGCATAAACTTTGAGGATATAGCTCTGTCTTGAAATATCGGTTTTAAAAATGTGACTTTTTCAATGGTATTGTTGGGTTGTAATACTCAGAGTAATTGATGCTGGATACTAAAGCAAATGTCCTTCAGATCTTGGGGGATGAACCCCGATACACATCTGTTTCTCTCTAACATGCACATCCAACGATATTGGGAGGCTTTTTCTCAGATTTGTACTCACCAGCCCGGGCTGCTTCCTCTGGTGACCCCTCCATCTTCAACATGAGCCTGCCATGGTCAGCACCCAAGGAGAAGAGACCATGGAGCATCATGAGGGTGGCTTCATGGCCAAGGAATTATCTACATCACTACCGTCCTGGTCCCATTGGCGGGACTCAGGATTGGCCCCAACCAAACCACAAGGCAAACTGAGAAACATAGTCTTCCTACATGGCCAACGAGAGGGAAATGCATCAGGCTTCCCCTTGGGCATGCATGCCTTCCCTCTGCATCACTGCTTGTTGTCACATGGTGTCCAGGGACTCTCCTTGAATTGACCTTGTTTCTCAACTAGGCATTATAGAAAACTGTCTGTAGATTTCATGAAAAGCAAACACACAAATAATTCCCCAACATATGTGCTATGGTTTCACATTTTCCTTGCTCTTATGTACAGGATTCTGTTTTGCTAAAACAAAAGCAAAACATGGCAAGACAGAGAGAGAGAGAGAGAGAGAGAGAGAGAGAGAGAGAGAGAGAGAGAGAGAGAGAAGTCCTTCTCTAAAGGAGGTTTTACAAAAATATTTTAAAACATATCTTTCTTGATAATCCCTAGAAGCTCCAAACAGCAAAGTCTGCATTTCACCTTTTGTCCAAATTTTAATTTTAACCACATTCTATTCACCTCCCCCAACCCCACATTCTCTCTGCTCTCCTACCAGGGACACTAAGTCCTCCCCAGCCAGTGGCCCTATTGTATACTAAAATCAAATTTAATTACAACAATTTAATGCTGAAAAAAATGAATCTGTAAAAACAAAATTGAGTACAGAAGTGACCTTGAATACACTTGTTTTAAGTCCATGTGAAAAAAGGAATTTTTAATAAATGGTATAAGTACAAATAGTTATCTGTTCAAGAAAAGAATAGCTTTCAGGGCCCCTGGGTGGCTCAGTCGGTTAAGCGTCTGACTTGGCACAGGCCATGATCTCATGGTTCCTGGGTTCAAGCCCCACATCACGCTCTGTACTGACAGCTCAGAGTCTGGAGTCTGCTTCGGATTCTGTGTCTCCCCGTCTCTCTGCCCCTCCCCAACTTGTGCTCTGTCTTTTTCTGTCTCTCAAAAATAAATAAATGTTAAAAAAAATTAAAAGAAAAAAGAAAGAAAAGCATAGCTTCCTCTCACTACATCACAGTAAAATTTCAGATAAAAATGTATCATCTTAAAAAGTGACATTCTAAAAATCCTACAAAAAAATCACAGATAAATTATTTGTAATATCAGAATAAAGAAGGCTTTTAAAAACGGCACACAAAATCCACAGGCCATATTAATAAATTTGGCATCATAAATGTAAAGCTCCTGTATTATAAAGATATAGAAAATCGCTTGCTAATCATTCACTTCCAGTGATTTAACATTTCACAATTTTAAAAATTCCATGCCAAAAAGAAAAGTGAGATAGTCACTTTCCATTTCAAACTTTTTCTATGTTCTGTAATTTCTGAAAGATAAACCGGGAATATTTTTGAGGACACAATTTAATTTTCTCAAATTACAAAAAAAAATGTATAATAAGTGGTCCAATATAGGCAAAGATAATAAATGGTCAATGAAAAGATGGCAAAGGGCATTGATGGGCATTTACAAAAAAAGCTGACCCATCACCAATAACTGTCAAAACATTTTTAATTCAAAATTAAAGATATGCAACTCAAAAATACTCTGTTTTTACCTTTTTTTCCTGGGGAAAAACATGTCAAGAAACTGCTCAAAGTTTACATTACAAAGAACTTGTGGGGAAAGACTGACATTCACTTTTCACTTCAGTTTTTTTTTTATGTTTTGTCATTTGCAACTTTGAACATTTCTTATTTAGTTAGTTATAATTATGAAAAACCATTATGTTTGTGGTTGTCGGGATGAGACTTGGAATTAATAGAATATTCTAGAAGATTCTAGAAGTCAGAATCTTCACCTGAGGTATGTAAAAAGATAGAAACTTAATGACCCATCCAAATTCTTCCCAATCATATTTTACTGCAAATCCATTAAAATACCATGTACTATACTGGCCTTCATGGGCACAAGCTCTAATTTATGACAGCACCATCACCTCCGTGGTCATTTTCAAAACTGTCCCCCGACATCCACGCCCTTTGCAGTGTGACACTGCAGCTACTCTCATCAAGAGGATGAGCCCGTTTCTCCATCTCCGAAGCTGGCAGAGCCCAGAAGGGTGTGTGGGGGAAATACAACCTTCTGTCAGTCCCCAGCCTGGGGTCCCGGAACCGTTGCTGCTCACATTTCCACTCTGGACACTCCCACGAGAGCAAGCCTGCTGTGATAGAACCGTAATTCAACAACTTGTCGTTACTCATCTCCTATGTAAAGGTATTTAAAAGGCTAATGGGAGTCCAGAGATGAAACACCTGCCCATGTGGGTCTTCCAATCAATGGCAGAAGACAGGGCCATGCAACCTCTAGCCATGTTTCAAATTTGAGTCAAATTCGCTTCCTCCTTGAAGCAACCTTCCTCAAGTCCACACGTTTACTCTCTGGGCCTGTCATGGGCTCAGTGATGCTCCCTCAAAATTCCCATGTTAAAGTCCTAATGCCCAGTGCTCAGAGGGTGACTGTATTTGGACGTGAGGTGTTCAGGAGGTAATTAAGTTAAAATGGGATCAGGAGGGTGCCCCAATCCAATATGACTGGTGTCCTTATAAGAAGAGGAGCTCAGGACACAGACACACACAGAGGAATGACCATGTGAGGGCACAGGGAGAAGAAGGCTGTCTATACCCCAAGGAGAACAGCCTTAGGAGAGAGAAACCAGTCTTGCCAACACCTTGATCTTGGACTTCTAGCTTCTCCAGAACTGTGAAGAACAGACTTCTATTGGTTAAGACCCCAATCTATGGTATTGGTTACCTTGTGTGTGCTTCAGTGTTTTCCTCACTGTATTGTGGACACGTGTGGAATCTTGAGTCTCCCCACTAGACAGCAAGGTGCCAAGAGAGATTTTATCGCATACAGTTTTGTTTCTGTTCGATGGAGAGGACCCATCTGCTGGAAACCTGGAGCCACCGTGCGGACACCCCAGTCCCATTCTGTGCCGACGTTCACGCAGTCACTGCTGTTCCTTACAGTTCTTGGTCGCCCCTGGGGTCTAGTGTCTGGTATTTGAGCACCTGCGGTTCTTCTCTGACTCCCCCTCTTACGCCCAGGTCAGTGGTCAATGCCCGGCAGGCTCTCAACAACAGAATTGGCAGGGCAACAGAAGCCTGGGAAATGAGGATTTCCAAAGCAAGGAGATGGTGAGGCAGAGTTCTCTCTTTCCTGTACAACTAGGCTAAGGAATGGATTTTGTACGTCATAGATTTAGTTCAGATAACTGGGAAATCACACAGACCTAGGAAGCACCTTGTCTGGTTAGGTGATAACCTGGGATGATTCCTGCGTATCTGCACATTAGACCTAATACAGAGCCTGAAACAGGCCATGACAGTGAGGGTAATACCCCGCAAAGCCTGGAGCTACTCATACCTCCTGGAGTTGCTGATTCTGCACACCTCTGGTCCGTGTCTGTCTGCCGGTCAGACACGGAAGGGGACAATGACTGTATTCAATGCCACCATCACACATCAGCAACTTGTCAAAGGGACGACCCTCTGTTTGGAAGCAAGAAGAGGGCGAGAACCTCGACTGGCTCTATGAAATGTGAAGTGTGGTGTCAATCTTTGGCTCATAACTATGTTCTGGAAAAGGCAAAAACAAACTTATTGAAAACATAAAGCCACAAATGGTTACGTATCTGAGTAAAAGTTCTCCAACAGTGAGCGAAGATACACATCAGACTGGTGAACATGTGATTATCTTTTTTTTGTCTGAGGTCATCCCTAGAGAGAATTTTGAAGACCATTTAACCAGGCAGAGCCCCCAGGCCCCCACAAAGTTTTTTCTGAACCCAGGTCTGCTCTCATCCCACATATGCTTACGAGTCAGCCTGCATTTTTCCTTCTTGTTCTGATCATCTCCTTCCCACGTTGCCTACTGTTTTTCCTCTCCTACTTGCAGTAACACCCCGAGTGTCTGCAGGTACTCATTCCACGCCCACTGTCCCTGTCTTCCCTGGGAGGGTCACCTGTCACCTCTGAATTTCTTATCGTTTCCTGCTTTCAGGCAACCCGGCAGAAGGTGTTTCATAGAGTAGGTGGAGCATTGTTATTCAACAGTGAAGCATCGGGAGACACGAAAACTGGGCTCTGTACGCCAATTTTAGTACAGAAAGATCGATCATACCCTTGACAATGAAGGATGATGATTTACGGTATTCTACTCACGAATGCATTGCAGACCGAGAGCTGGAGGGAGACGGTGGGAAATTAACGTAAATCGAGGTTTTGTACGTTGTCTATAGTTTGGAAAGGAGCAGTCTTTGGAAGAGCAAGTCATATAGCACTATTACCAGATTTTTTTGGGCAGACTTTAATTATCTCCTGCTCCCTGTCTTTTTAATGATATCCACTGGAGACAGCGACTAATTCATGCTTCCCTGCTTTGTTATCCAGTGGAAGGGACATGCCCCTGGGATTTCAAGTCCTCCTTATGTGACTGCTATTCCCCATCAGTCTGCCTCATCAAACAGTTACAAAACACCATCAGCAACTCTAGCAAATGGGCCAAGGGCTGGGAAGTAAAAGTGGGCAAAAACATCCTACGTGGGGACCAAAAGGTAAAAACTGTGACGACGTTAATCCGTCCAGATCAACACAACAAAACAGAATAGGGCACCGCGCACAGAGCTAAGAATTCACATTCTTCAAACACCGTGATGACTCAGCTCAACTTAAGAAATATTGAGGATTCGGAACACGTCTTCTCTCAGAACTCCCTTCCCATCTGGAAACACTGTTCTTATTAACCAGCTGACCACAAAGCTTGCTTCTTCTGGAAATAGCAAGGGAAATAAGAACACAGTCTTCATAGAATATGCCAAGTTAAAAAAAAAAAAACCAACAAAAAACAACTGATTCTGCACAGAAAAAAAAATCATCTCATTTCGGTCATGGCTTTTCTCACAGCGTAATAGTGAAATTAGGTGGAAAATAGATACAAGACTATCAAGCGATTTCTCTAATTGTAGACAAAGATGCCACATACGGGTTCCTAGATTTAAAACTCTTTCCTCACATTCTAGTCTTTTCTAAACTTTGGCTCCATCCCAGTGTATTTCCAAATTCCCGGGTTTCTGCCAGCCCTTTCAAGGATTATTTTTAAGAGGATTCTGGCCTTTCTGTGCTTAATGAATCAGAGCCAAACTACCAGGAAAGTGGCAAGGGATGTTCCCGCTGACAACGATTCCTTTTAGGATTGCACTGAAAGCTTTACTGAGTCTCCGAAGAGGGTGGGAAAATGATCTGTGTTGATTCTTATAAAAATGTTTGCAAAGAAAATGTCGTTTCGTGGAGCTGATCTATAGTATGTAAATGCATGTCTTCCCAGAACATGTGGACGGTTTATTTTGTTAAGTAAAATAAATATGTCTTCCCAAGTATTGTTTCAACTGTTAAGCTATTTAACCAAGCTTTTCATTCTTAATAGCATGAGCATCAATATAGTCCTTTTCAACAAGTGCTCAAAATTCAATTTAAGGTGATCTGAATTAGTGAGGATTTACTACATGTATTCATTTCTCATCTTAAAAGATTAAAATGAGGGGCGCCTGGGTGGCTCGGTCGGTTAAGCGTCCGACTTCGGCTCAGGTCATGATCTGGTGGTCTATGAGTTCGAGCCCCGCATCGGGCTCTGTGCTGACGGCTCAGAGCCTGGAGCCTGTTTCAGATTCTGTGTTTCCCTCTCTCTCTGGCCCTCCCCCATTCATGCTCTGTCTCTCTCTGTCTCAAAAATAAATAAACGTTAAAAAAAAAATTTTAAAAAAAGATTAAAATGATTTATTAACAATAAGATACTTGGAAGCCAAATGTGCCTTAGAAAATTGAACAATCATCACATGTCTATTCTTTTTGTTTTTTAAGGGATGAAAATCAGCAAGGATATAAAATTTTAAATCGGAGGCTCACTCGTGACCACACAGAGAAGCAGAATATTTTTTAAGGGGGTTATTAAGGCATGAATCACTTTTATGAGGACATATCAGACTGTGCCACATGCAGAGGCAATTCGACCGAGTATCTGTGAATTGTCAATCACCTCTGTGATGCTGGTCGACCTTCCCTCCCCTGACCTTCACAACCACAGTCAGCTGGACAAGAAAGATTGTCATATCTGAACACATATAATCACAGCCTCAGTTCTTTATGATTTAGAAACAGAGTTTCTAGTTTAAGACATCAAGAAGTTTAACCAGGACATTACTTCCTATTTGTCTGACCTGAAAAAGATCGTTACAAATGTAAATCACCAAATTCCCTACACTCTACCAGGCTTGTCCAAATATCTAACTTATTATTTTCTCATAGAATAAATACTCCATCGCTTGCAGTTTATACATTAAGCAAAATAATGTGATTCATGCGGATACCAGTAGGGGGTATTTTTTTCCCAATTTTTATTGCACAGTTGCTATTAGGACAATAATTGGAATGCAATTATTTAAAATCACTTGCAGTAGTGACACCAAAGAAACTGTCCCCAATGCACTGTCCCCACTTGGAATTTAGAAATCAGCTGAAAGAGTTGGCATGCTTCGCATTTGTTGAGGGAAGTCACCTTCAAATATATTTCAGGTTCCAAGTCCACAGGCACCTAAAGGAGCAGTTGGGCCTTTTTGCACACAGAGGTGGAAGAGTGGCATCCCGGACAAGAGCTACTAAAAGGCCTGATAAAGCAGAAAGTACATAACATAAAAATGTTTTCTTTCATTGGGTGCTCATTGGGTGTCTTCAAGGAAAGGACAATGTGTGCAGGATGACAAGAACCTGATGAAGACAAAAGCAGCTCAAGTCTCAACCAAGGGATTTCCTGCAGGAAGATCCTAAGACTCTAAAATTCCATGACCATCTGTAGCGTTTTGTTCCAGAGGGACCATCTGGATTCATGGCGAAAGCACGGAAGGAGAATCGGCACACCTAGGCTTCAGACTGACATTTAAGTTCCCTGAATGTCAACTTGCCCTCGGGTCTAAAATGGAGAAAATAAAATCTGCTGCTCTTTCCCTTTCTAACACATCATTTATAGAAAGACTCTGAACTCTTAAGATCAACTCCTGTAGTCTAGAAGTCGAAGAAAGTATCACAATCATACAAAATGTCAACTTGTAGGTTCTTCAAAGAGTGTTCTCCAAAGGAGTTCAAAATAAAAACCAGAAATGGTCTATCGAAGTACTTTACAAACCAAATTGAGTTTCCAGATTCATCTGTGTCTTCATCCAAAGAGATGCAAATGAACTTGGTATGCTCTAATAAGCAATTAATATAAAAATTATTTCCTTTCCTTCTGCCCAGCACTGACTATGGTGCGCTCAGCAGTAAAAACCAACATCCAATTCATAGACTTCCAACTGGACCATTTTATAATTAGCAGACTATAAGCCCAGAAAATTACTGCCAGAAACATCAAGTATTAGACAAAGAGGCCAGCTGACTACAGGGAGAGGTTTTTATTTCCCCTAAGGAAAAAATTTCTACCTATAAATTGGTTTTTCCAAAAATTACCGAAATGAAAAAAATACAATTACACTCTTTTTTCCTAAATTGATTTATGACTAGGTTAGTTAAATATAGAATCTTTTGAAAAAAGAAAGATTTTTACAAATGTTAAAATTAACCTTTGTGTTTTAAGAGTTCACTGTTTGACCAAAGTTATCATGAAATGTAGTCATTTTAAGTGCCTCAGGAAAAACTGAAAATGTAGATTAATGGTAGAGATAGAATCTGCAGAGAACCCCTGCCTGGTTAACTCCAGGCTATAGGAAGAAAAGCAGTGATTTCTTTCCATTCTCCTTGATTTTCCTTTGCTCTGTTTTTTCCCCTAAGTTTTCTAAGTTTTAGCACATTCCCTTGGGTATCCCAAATTCTAAATCTGTTACCTGACTCCCATCCTTTCAGTGTGATGCCTATTTATCCAAACTAGAAATGTCCAAATAGGGGGTGCCTGGGTGGCTCAGTCAGTTAAGCATCCAACTTTGGCTCAGGTCATGATTCCATGGCTCATGAGTTTGAGCCCCACGTCGGGCTCTGTGCTGGCTGCTCAGAGCCTGGTGCCTGCCTCAGATTCTGGGTCTCCCTCTCTCTCTGCCCCACCCCTGTTTGCACTCTGTCTCTCTCTGTCTCTCAAAAATGAATAAACGTTAAAAAAATTTTTTAAAAAGAAAGAAAGAAGTGTCCAAATAGGATCTGACTCCTTTGGTTCACTAAGAAGAAAAGAAAAAGAAAAGAAAAGAAAAGAAAAGAAAAGAAAAGAAAAGAAAAGAAAAGAAAAGAAAGAAAAGAAAAGAAAAGAAAAGAAAAGAAAAGAAAAGAAAAGAAAAGAAGACAAACCCTTACATTTCTTGTGATCCAGTCTTTCAGAGTAACATTTAATAACAGAAGCAAGTTCCAGTAAACACCCAAACTACTTTATATTAAACCAGTTCTAGGCAAAGGAGTGTAACTTCTCCGTGCTTAAGGCTGCTCACCTCAAATACCTCAGAGACAGAAGTCATTCTCTTGACTTTTCCTCTTGAAACATGTTGAAAGATTCCCAGACCATCATCAGCCTCTCTCTATTCCTTGCTATCATCCCTTCCCATCACCTCTCCATCTTTCTGGCTCACTCCAAAATTCAGTGACGACTTTAATGCTAGGCTCACACTCATTTTTTTCTTCCCTAAGTACAACTATCTTCCTGGGTAACTTCAGTGCAATCTGGAAAGCCCATCCAACGTGCCCCCTCAAAGGTTTTCTCACGTTTTGGATCCATTCAACTTCCTTCCCATTTTACCACAGTGGTTGGTTCCCATGGTAATATCTTGGATCTTGTTAACATCAGAAATTCTTCACATCTGAACATAGGAACTTCAAGGTATCACAAATCCAACCCCTCCCTCCTGTCCCCTCTTCCTCCCACTACATTTGGGTTTTTTGGCCTTAAATGACTACTCATTTGACTCCTCTTACCTTTATGCTTTTTATCTAACCTGCACCCAACAGTGTCAGTACCTTGAGCTGATTCTTTTATGTCCATGTGCTGAATTCGCCTCACGTGTGCTGCACCCTGCTGGTCCAACGCTCGCCTTCCGTGCATGGGGCTGACCCCTGTTGTAAAGAACAGCTCAGTCCTCTCTCCTGGCCCCAGTATAGTGCACTCCACCTCCCATACTGCGCGACAGAGGCATCCTTCCACTTCCTTCAGGCAACTCCCTCCACCATTTCCTTCGCTGACTCACAGCCCTGGTCTCAAACTCTCTGCAAATTAATGAATTTGTAAATCTGTTCTCACATCTAGTAGCCTATCTGTTTTTCCATCTCTTCTTTTATTTACTCAGCCACTTTTTAAAAATGTTTAGGGGCGCCTGGGTGGCGCAGTCGGTTGAGCGTCCGACTTCAGCCAGGTCACGATCTCGCGGTCCGTGAGTTCAAGCCCCGCGTCGGGCTCTGGGCTGATGGCTCAGAGCCTGGAGCCTGTTTCCGATTCTGTGTCTCCCTCTCTCTGGCCCTCCCCCGTTCATGCTCTGTCTCTCTCTGTCCCAAAAATAAAAAAAATAAAAAAAAAAAAAAGATAAAAATGTTTATTAAGGGTCCACAATGTGTAAATAGTATATGGGGCAATGGGGTAATAACAGAGCGTTTATTCTTAGGGGGCTCATAGCATAGCAGAAAAGACATAACTGCAACCTCACACTTCATGGGTGTTTCACTATGTTAATGGAAGGAGGCCCAACAGGTGGAGGATGGATATGTCTCTGCACATTAGAGTTATAGTTGGCTTTCAGCTTATATTTTCTACTTATTTATATGTTATAAAATTTATCATTCGAGGGGCGCCTGGGTGGCTCACTTGATTAGGCATCTGACCCTGGGTTTTGGCTCAAGTCATGACCTCATGGTTCATGGGTTCAAGCCCTGCCTCGGGCTCTGAGCTGACAGTGCAGAGCCTGCTTGGAATTCTCTCTCTCTCTCTCTCTCTCTCTCTCTCTCTCTCTCTCTCAAAATAAATAAATAAATAATTTAAAAAATTAGCAATTGGATATGTATTATTATTAAAATAAGAAAAGTGGTATGTATTGGTCAGGGCTCTCCAAAGGAACCCAACCAATAAGGATAGATACACATTTTCGAAGGAATTGACCCACGGATTGTGGAGACTGCCATGTTCAAAGGTTGTAGGCAAGGCCTGCAACTCAGGCAGGAGTTCTGTGTTGAAGTCTCGAGGCAGAATTTCTTCTCCAGGAAACCCCGGGTTTTGCTTTTGGGACTTTCCAATGACTAGATGAAGTCCACCCACATTATCAAGGGTGATTGCCTTCACTTCAAGTCAACTGATTGTAGGTGCTAATAACATCAACAAAATGCCTTCACCGCAACATCTAGACAAGCACTTGTGTGCTTAGCCTAGCCAAATTGACACATAAAATTAACTATCACAGGATATTATGGACTCAGTTGTGTCCCTCCAAAATGTATACGTCGAAGCCTTAATCCCCAATACGACAGTATCTGGAGATAGGGTTTAGAAGGAGGTAATAAAGATCAAATGAGAACATAAGGCTGGGTCTTACTCTGACGGGACTAGTGTCTTTATAAGAACAGGAAGAAACACAGAGATCTGAGGACATAGCAAGAGTCGACCATTTGCAAGCCAGGAAACCAGTTTTCCCCAGAAATCATCCTTGACTTACCTTGCTCTTGTCCTTCCAGCCTCCCCAAATATGAGAAAATAAATTCCTGTAGTTTAAGCCACCCAGTCTGTGGTGTTTTGTTATGTCACTCTAGCAGACTAATACACAGGGTACTGTTAAAAAAGAAAAAAGAGAGAGAAGGCCACCTATTATAGACAATGATTGCTACAATGCTAATATTCAAACCTGGCCATATATCGGATTACATAGGGAACTTTCACAAGTGTGGTTTTCATGCCCAAATCCTGGGGGTTCCCGCTCTGTACTGGGGGATGAGGAAGGTGTGAACCCATGCGTCTGCTCTGAGCAGCGATCTGCCCAGCAGAGACACAGCACAGAGGGTTGTGAGACAGGACACTGTAGTGGAGATGACACCTTATGATTTCTATTGATATGGTATATATTTGCATCTAAACAAGCAAGAATTTTGGCCTGAACAATCTTCAACATGTGGACCGATATCTGTGTCCCCTTTCAGCCCAGCATCAGGGAGTCACGATAACATGCAAGTGGAATGAGGTCCCATCACGATGAGTCAACTCCCAGTGGGTTAACCCATGACAGGCTTCCCACACTCCTTTGCTCGCCCTCGACAAATGCTGCCATGGATGCCATATGTGTGGCCAATGTAAATACAGCAGTAAATAGATTTATGGATGTAATCAAATCTCAACTAAGCAAGCTCCACAAAATGGACAGCTGGCTTTAAAAGATAGCAGTTAAGAAATTAATTATTGAACATAAAGCTCACAGTGTAAGCACAGGTGACCAACAGGGGATGGCAGAGTTTCCAAAGACTCTTTTAGCCTCAAAAGAGGCATAGGATAATGGGCTAGTTGGGGTTGGCAAGAGTCAGCCCCAAAATATTCAAAATTATCAGAAGACTATTAGCAATACAGATTCACATCCACCCACATTGGCAATCATACCATGAGTTGAAATACTAGCAAAAGATAGTTTGAAGTTGTGGTGATTTATGAAAAGTTGAAAAGTCATATCCTCTTTCTCTTCAATGTGAGACTTTCTGTGTCTCTTTTGGGCTACATTTCATGACTCATACACTACATTAGCACGTTATTGCCCAGAGAGTCCACCATATCTCTGGATATGGGCCATAGGATTTGAGAAAGTGATGGTTGGTGGGGACCTTGGGGATGGCGATTTCAGTGGGATCGTTGGGTCGAAGTCTTGCTGGAAATACACTCGGATGAGAACAGAGGTGAGAAAGTGAAGACAAAAAAAGACAAGTCTTCACAGGAAATTTGCTCTCGAGGGTCAGGGTGAAATGGGGTAGTGGCTGGAGGGATAATTATGCCACGGGAAGGATGTTTTAAGGGGAGAGAATATAGCATTTTTAAATGCTGATGCAAATGACCCTGTGCAAATTAAAATTTGATTATATAAGATGTAAAGGGAGTAATTTCAGGAACAAGATTCCAGAAATAGATGAGAAAGGGGGAGTCTGGTGCATAGCGGGAGAGCTGGTCTTTGCCAGGGCAAGGAGAATTCATTCCTTGTCACTGGAGAGACAGCAGAGTGTATGGATATGGACAAAGGCCATTGGCAGAATTGGTGGGGAGAGGGTGATGAAGTTCTCTGATCACTTATCTGTGAAATCAGGGGCAGGCTGTCGGGGGAGGAGAATCCATGCGTACCAATAGAAGCGACTCTTCACCCGGTGACCACGAGAGGCTTCATGGCAAGCAACAATCCCCATGAAGAAACTAGTGAAGTCTGTGGTTTACCCCAAATACCTTGAATAACAGCAAACTGTCTATAATAGTGCATCGACTTCCAATTTCTTGTTATTATAGAATTAGAGTAAAACCCTCGTTAATCTCTTACATGGACCGCTCCCTGCTGATCATCTTTACACCTGGGCCTGGATCAGCTGACCACTATTGCACCTCCCATGGTTCTTGTCCCACCCCCTCTGGATTTCGTGCTGCCACGCCCTCCCTTTTGAACTTTCATTGCCATTTTCAGAAAAAATCCAGTCTTGATCAAAGTCCTCATGAAATAGACTCAGCCCCAACTCCCCTCCACCATGAAAGTGTTTGTTCCCCCAAAACACAATGAGATGCCTGTCTCAGCTCAGTTCTTTCTGTCTTTGCCCAAATCTTCAGTGTTCGTGCCTCATCAGTGTGTTTCCTGCCAGGTGCCTCCTTCCTCTGGCCAAGGGAGGGAAACGTCCTTTTAGATTGGATAAAAATTTTTTTTAATATTTTTAATGTTTATTTATTTTTGAGAGAGCAAGCAAGCAGAGGAGGAGCAGAGAGAGGGGGACAGAGGATCCAAGGCTGTGTCTGCACTGACAGCAGCGAGCCCGAGGCAGGGCTGAAACTCATGAACGGTGAGATCATGACTTGAGCCGAAGTCGGATGCGCAACCAACCGAGCCACACAGGCGCCCCTAGATTGGATAAAATTTGTAAAGTGAATGTTCCACTATGCACAATGTAAACACTAAGATGCTTCCTGCTCCCTGCCGTGAAGCAGCCCTCTTAATGAACCTCCAGTTTGACCACCTCCCAACTTGGCTCCCAGCGTCTTGCTGGCGTGGGCCAGGGGAAGCAGTTCAAAATGATAAGGAAGCACACAGAAAGGGCTTTTTGAAACTACCTTAGCTACTCTAAGCAAAGATATGGGGCTCACGGCATAGCCCTTTGAAAGCTTAAAGCCTGATCGCCTGCTTGTTTCCATTTACGGGACTAAAGAAACCCTATTCTCATCCAAGCTCTCCAAGAGAGAGAATTTTCACTCTCTGCCATTTTCAACCCCAATGGCATGGGAAGGGCCAGAGTACTCCAAGTTGAACCTTCATTTAGAACAGCAGTAACAACAGATAACTGTCTGGCAATGTTAGAGCTATTAATCGTGGCAGAAAAAAAACCCACCAAGTTATGTAACCTGCCTGCTATCACACATTATGCTTATTATCACCTGAATAACATGACCGGAATGGGAGTTGAACTTCAGAAGTCCTGACTTGGAGAAAGGACACAGCGAAGCACAGCCCCACAGAAACTCACAGAAAGGAACACACAGATGAAAGTCACATCTGACGGGCTTCATCTTGCTAAAGGCAAGTCATGATTTGGGGGAACAGACGTGGCACAGGGAAGCATGACGTCACAGTGGAAGGAACGACAGGGATGTGTCCTCCCTCTTCCCCGGGTCCACTAGCTTTCAGACCAAGTCTGTCAGGCTTTTGTTTTGCTCCTCTTTGCCTACTCACTTCCCAGGTTTATTTCCAGAGAATTCCATCTGCACACACATAAAGTCACTGACTTGTCAGCTCTTTTTTATTTTGTGCCTGAGAGCCAATAGCTTTCAGGTGAGGAGGGAAATTACAAACAAGTTATAAATACACATAAGTCCTCTTCTGGGCATTAATTTTCTCCTTCACACTTAAGTGCCAGGGAAGAAATTTAATGGAATGTCCCCAGTCTCCAAGCCACGGGGAGGGCTGGTAAAAAGCAGTCTTACCCTAGAGAGAGTGGAAAGGAGGGCAGTGGAACAAGGTGACTCCCCAGCATGAAAGGAGCTAGGACTTCAGAAGAACTAAATATTGCAAGTTTCCAGGAAGGAAAAGAAGCTTTTCCATTATTCATGCAAACACTGTTAATGATTTCATTTCACATTCACACCAGTGAGGCCTAGCACCGCTAAAAATGGAAGCTAATATCAAATGCCACAGGCATCGGTTTAGCTGGTACCTATAAAGAACGAAGCACTTCAAACAGAATCATAAAAATAGGACATCAATCATCTTGCCACATTTGTTCATCATAGGTAAGAAAAATCCAGGCAAACCAAATTTTTCAGGCTTTTGTTTCTTGGGGAAATAATGCTATTTGATTAAATCTATTGAAATGCCACCTCAACGTATGGATTTGGGCCAACCTGCAATATTCACATTAACTTTATTGATCTTAAACTTCATCTGATCTTTCCAGTATCCTATATTTAGTCACATACTAAAGAGATGTATATTTTAGGGTAGGAGTAAGATTTAGAGGCTGGCAGCACTAAACCTTCACCACTATTCCCATTAACATTTTTCTAGCCATATTTTAGATAAAGTGAAAAATTTATTGGTTGTTTTATTGTGTGGTATACTTGATTCATGTGGTGCTGCCCAAGCCTGCCAATAAATACTTGCCTGTCCAATGTATTTCATTTGCCCAAGGACAAGCACAGATGTATAAATCTTCATTCAGAGTCCAAGGGTTTAGTCTAGCCCATAGTCATGTGGCAAAGAGAAATTCAGAACCAAATGTGCAGGACAATAGAAAGAGGGGTAGACAATGCAAAGACCCAAGTGATGCAGAGGAATATAAAGGAATACTTGGGGGTGCCTGGGTGGCTCAGTAGGTTAAGCGTCTGACCCTTGATCGTGGCCCTGGTCATGATTTCACAGTTCACGGAATCCAGCCCCATGTCGGACTCTGCACTGACAGCACGGAACCTGCTTGGGATTCTCTGTCTCCCTCTCTCTCTCTGCCCCTCCCCTGCTCTCTCTCTCCCAAATAAATAAATAGACACTAAAAAAAACTTTAAAGGAATACTTGTTCTGAGCCTAGAGAGGAGGTGGCCATGGTGAGTTGGAGCTACTGGCAAGAACTCCAAGTTGAAGGACAGTTGATTTAAGCCGTGAAAGATAGGTTGGCCTTGGAGGGACAGAGAGGAAGATTTGGAGGAAAATTGCTGTTAGGTAGGGCCAAGAGATTTAGCAAAGTCATAAGCTTAGAAACACCCAGTGACTTCAGATGGTGGTTTACCAGAGGTGAGCCCCACGGAGGAGAACAGGGGAGATGGAGACTTGTACTAGATTATTCTGGTACAAGAGGCCTTGAATGCTAAATAGAGGAATTCAACCTTTATCTTCCAGTTAATGGGTAAACCTTAGACATTTTAGGGTCAACTAATGGCATCACAAAGCATCAATTGAGGCAGGCTAGACTTACATCAGCGTACATCATGGAGAGTGAGAAACCATAGGTTGGAAGAAGTTTGCACAAGAGCAGGTGAGAGGTCATAATGGCCTGTTGTGAAATGGTGTGGAAAGGAATAAAAAGGTAGAAAAAGACTGTAAGACTTAAGGACAGGATACATGAAGTGAGACGGAAGAGGCAAAAATAACAAAGTTCTAACCAGAAGAGCCTTAGAAAGTGTTAACCATACTGGAATTCGGGAAACACTGCTGAGAAGCATCTTTGGAAAGAACATGCACACAGCCTCAAACGTGTTGAGGCTGGGATGACTGAAGGAAAAAGAAATGCAAACACTCGGGGTGAAAGCAGAGATGGGGATGAGAGCCTGGATAGGAGTCAGGCTGGAAAGCGGTGCACGAGTCGTCCGCGTGATGTTGAACAGAGGGAGATGGGCTGCGGAGGAAACGAGGTGGAGTCTGAATGGTGGAGCTGGACGAGGGATGCAGTTATCAGCCACAGGAAAGAAGGAACAGATAGAAAGCTGGATTTTAAAAGCAGCCAAGAAGTTACAAGGGAAAAACTTCAGATCCCAATGGTTTCAGAGTTTGGGCTCAATCTAAATTGTATGTCTAAAATTAAAATTAATCATTTTCATTAATTGTATAAAAGAATGCAGAGAGGCGCCTGGGGGGTCAGTTGGTTAAGTGTCTGACTCTTGATTTCGGCTCAGGTCATGATCTCACAGTTCAGCATTTCAAGCCCCGTGTCGGACTCTGGTGCTGACGGTGCAGAGCCTGCTTGAGATTCTGTCTCTGTCTCTTTCTACTTCTCCCCTGCTTGCTCTCTCTCTCTCTCTCTCTCAAAATAAATAAACTTTAAAAAAAGAATGCAAAGAATTGGTGAAAATATATGGGAAAATAGGCTATTTCTAGAGATTTTTACATTATCAATTTAAAGATTACTTGAAACATTTCAAAATAATTCTTATCAGCTGTTATCTATCAGTCCTTGTGTTATTCTAGACTCTAGGTCTGGCTCCTAAACCTGCTACATAAATGTTTATTGAATCGATGGATGGATGATAGATAGACAGACAGATGAACATCAGGATAGTGTTCGTTTTCGTAATATACTATCAACACCAGAATTTGACTGTAAAAGTTGCTTATATCCAAAAGAAACTTATTTTCAATGAAAGAGGGAGATTTAACAAGCCTGGGATAGTACGTACCATGGGGATCCTTCCACCTAAACATTTGGAAACAGGCTTAACCATCTGACAGGAGAAGAGTTTCCAGGAGGCAGAAAACTAGGGTCTTGGGCTCATTTCCATTCTACACAACAGCTGTGGTACTTACTGCTTGTCTTGGGCTATCAGTGGCTTCAGCTGTGAGTCATGGTAATTATGCCTTCTTTTGCCAGAGGCAAAAGATTCCTTGGAGTCATTTTGTTGCCTACGGCCTCTGATATAGATAATACGAAGTGACAGCCCTTCCTGTTCAAACATGGCGGGAGGAACCCACATGACAAGCCGTGGTTCCTCTAGAGTCCCTGCCTCTGGAGAATAGAGGGATAAAGGCTCATAGCACCACGAAGACAAAGCAAGCAGAAGGAGAGCCAGTGGTGAATAAAAGATGTCAACCAAATTCCGGAGGCTAGAGAGCAGATGTGCCCATGAGTGGTAACTGACTTAGCGGAACAGAAAAAGTACAAATTAAGTGGCTTCCAGTGGGGAACACAGGAGGAATGTTGTATCGTGTCACAGAATGAGGAAGGTCCAGGAACATGGCTACCATCCTTTAGAGGAACACCTGATGTCAGTCTGTGGGAGAAGCAGAGGTCCCACCTCTACCCCAGCCAAATGCTGAGTTTTCTTTCTGGAGAGGTTGAATCATGGGGATTCTAATCATGGCACCAGTTTCAGCCAAGGGTAGGCTGCCTTCCTGAAGATGCAGTGAATGTCTAGAATAGCACTCTCAAAAGGAACTCTCTGAGATGGTGAGAATGTTCTATACATAAGCTGCCCAGTGATGCGGGAGCAGTTCTGGCCCTTAAACTCTTGGAATGTGGCTAGGGCAACTGAGGAAGCAAGGTTCTTGTGTCAACACATTTTCATCCATTTGCATTTAAATAGCTACGTGTCATGTAGGACAGCAAAAGTCTAGAAACTGCATGCTGATGTCCTTGTGCCTTTATCTTCCCCCAAAGCCTACCTAGAGTAAAAGCATCCAGCTTAGGGCACAGGCAGAAGAGGATGGCAAATTTCTCCTGGGAAAACTGGGCCACGGGAGAAGAAAGACCTAGACACAGACGCATTAGTGGGTTCTCCAGCAGAAGAGAGTGGTCTCCATCAAGAGCACCATCAGGACAACACCCCTCAGGGAGCTTCTTACTTGCATGGTGCATCTAATCTGGTTTTTATACACTCTGTTTCAAATAAAAACAGGCAACCAAGCATTGTCAGTCATTTGAGGAAAACCTCTGCCATGCATCCATGAAAGGTTAGGATGCTGCAGAGAGGAAGCATGAAGGTTATCAGAGAGCCACAGCCACAAAGGCCCAAGGAAATTAAACCCTAAGGAGTGAACAATTCAATCCAGGAGTGAGAAGGGAAGGAAGGTGTGGAAATCTGATGAAGTCTGAGGTCAGCAATAAGAAGAGACACTGCAGAGGAAGAAGCCAACTCCAGGTGGTCAAGGACACTCTGAGCTGTTAGGTTTCCTCGCAGTTCATGGTTATCTCATGGTCAGCTTAGCCTCTCTTAGCTATGTAACTGCTTAGGCACAGTGGAGAAGACCAGGAGATTCAAGGCAAGTTCTCCCCCACTATGGGGCTGAGAAACTGTAGCTGACATCTGGATTATACTTAGAATGTAGAGTAATTCAGCCCCGGAGCCAAAGTGCTGCAGAGCCCCTGGGAGTGGCTCCCCCATGTGCAGTGATAGAGGGCAGTCCTGTGGCCTGATGGCCTGCACGTTCCACAGATGGCTCTGAGTGGCTTGGGTTTCACAAGTGGCCTCATGAAGTAGGCATATGACAATGAAAAACGTCCAATCTAGAGCAACTTCGAACAAACATTTACTTAGAACAAGGAGATAACGAGAGATTGTTTTCATTTCTAGAACACCACAGATGCTGTTCATTAGGGTATGTCAATCAGAAACAATTCTTTCATGTATGTGAGCTCATTGTCAACAATTCCCAGGGATTCATTTGAGCAAAATGGAAGGACTTCTTCATAACCCAGTCCTAAAATCTAAGGAAGCCAGCAAGGGAGAAATGCAGGGTTCATGTAAGAACCCCATACAGACATTTCAGCTGGACGCTGGCTTAATAAACACAGCCTTTTTATCTACCTCCATTATGATCAACAGAATGTTTTTTAAATTGATTTTTGTTCAAGGTTTGCTGTTTGTAAAATGTGAATCAAGTCAAGTAAAAGAATCTCCACATTATAAGAACCAAAAAAGCGTGACATAACTTGGATTCTGGAATTCAGGCTCATAACCAGCATCCCCTATATAATCAATACAGCGAAACCTTTACAGAAGTAGCAGATCTGAGTTCAAATCCCAGCTCTAATATTTGCTAGTTCAATGAAGACCGTAGGTGAAACCCCTAACCTGTCTGAGCTATGGCTTTCTCATCTAATACATGTGGCATTGTGCTATATGTGAAAAATGTCATAAGAATGAAAATTCTAGTTATTAAAGAGTCCATAAAAATGACCTGTGCACCTTAGCAATGTCTATCTATGAATATTAATCAAGGTTTAGTCGTCCAAACAAAAGTCTATCAGAGGCACTTGTTTAATTTAACACATTATATTTAGCACAATACAGTTCCTATCTTCTCCAAAAGACATTCGTCAATATTTGCATTCTGTCTCTCTGCTTATTGAAGTTTCACAGAAAACTGCTATTGGTGTTTCATAGAAAATTAGCAAAAAGTCTCTTTCCAAAGCTATTTAAATAAATAGCACATATCACTCTCAAACACACACACACATGCATATATACTCATTCATATTCACAATATACTTCATTACAAGACATTATTTATGTTACCTACTTTGCCTGCTGGTAGCAAGTTCAGGAGTTTCTTGAACTAAAAACACTATTTCTCATTTCCCCTGTTGGTATTCCTTGAAGACTGTGCTCATGCACTGCCAAAGTTTGGAAAATGATCATGGCTGCAAAGACTATATTTGTCATTTCGTGCAATACCCTTTACAACATTCTGTTTTTTTTTTAAGTTTATTTATTTATTTGAGAGAGAGAGAGGGAGAGAAAGAGAGAGTATGAGCAGGGGAGGGGCAGAGTGAAGTGGGTAGAATCCCAAGTAGGCTCCACACTCAACACGGAGCCTGACATGGGGCCCGATCTCACAATCGCGCACCCCTAGACCCCTACAATATTTCTGACAAGGCGTCATGAAAGGCCCCACACATGGTCAGTGACAGTATGGAACAAAGACATAGATAAAGCAATGTTAGGAGAAGAGCAGTACCTGAATTCAGAATCGGGGATGACAGAGTTGGGGTACTCTTGAACTTAGACTCCTGAAGTAACAGTCCTTGGAAGTCACTTTCAAAAAAGAAAGTCCTGGAGCCTTTACTGTGAGCTTATTTAGGCAAAAACAAATCTCTATATCTCTGTGTACATCCAAAACCTCCAACATAATGCCCAAAAGCACGTGTCAAAATTCTGTGATGACCAAGATCACATAGGACAAAACTTCATTAACCCTGATGTAGATTCAAATCCTTAGGAGGAAAATGGGTCTTGTTAAAATACATGTTCTTATACAGTAGTTCTGGGATGGGGCCCATGAATCTCCATTTCTAACGAACTCCTAGGTGAGATCCATGCTTTTGATTCAGGGACCATAGTTAGAGTAGCCAAAGTTTGGGGACTGTAGATCCATCAAGTATCCCAGGTATTTCTTATTACAAAGGAAAAACAAGCAAGATTGGATACTGGTTTCACACATAGTTATTGATTTTTTTAATGATGAATGGATGAATAAACAGATAGATGGTGGGTGGATGAATGAATGGCAGTTGACAGGCTGGCTGGATAGATGGTGGATGGATGGATGGATGGATGGATGGATGGATGGATGGATAGATCAAGTGAATGAATAAACTAATAGATAAAATATGATAAGTTTCTGAACTTCAGGTCCTTCTCTATAAGATGGGCCAACACCTGACCTGCACATGCTGGTGACCTTGGAAGAGAAGGAAAATAAGAGCTGCTGCATAAGCCCACACATGATTTAGCCTGAGTGCAAACCTGCCTCTCCACATTCTGCCTCCCTCGCCTCTCCATGTCAGGTCCCCCAGTGCTTGTTCTAGGTGATTGTGCTATGTCCCTGCTTTGAGCTAAATGTCATAGACACTCCAGATGAGGATGAATTTAAAGACCAGAACAAAGGTATCTATCAGCTGAGCATTCCTAAAATTGTTTTTTTTTTTCACTTTTAGAACACAGGTCACTGCAAGAAATAAAATACAGAAATATATGAAAATTAATCTATGAACAAAATATTTAGGTCTTAATTTATAGCAAGGATTGAAGCCACACCCTGGCCTCCCCCAAAACAGTGGAAAGTTCAGCATGGCAGTCTACCCAGCTTGCCTGGCCAACCATACAGGGTGTCTGCACCCACAGAAAGGAGCCAGTAGCCTGGCAGAGTTGGAAAAGATGTCAGAATGTAGACTTTTTTCAGCATTTTACCAGCTATATGGCCCGGGCAAGTCACATCTCCATACAAGGACTCAGCATCCTGAGAGCAGAAAAGAAAGACAAGTGTGGAGGAGGTCATTGAGAGGACCGCTGGTCTCGGGTGACTGGAAGTTCCTCACCCCCTCCTCTGACTTTGGAATGTGCATCCTGCCCACTACTCCCATACCAGCAGCCATTGCAAGGACGTAGCCCTGAGAAGCAATGCGCTGTTGGCACCATGTGGCCTGAACATGTGACTGAACTCAGTTAAGGTCTATATAAACTCTCAAGATCCTGACGAGTGAGTGTGGAGATCTACTTGCCTTGTGGTTCAAGATAAGCCTCTATGAAAGTTCCCTTGCTTATGAAACTTGCCACCTACCAATTGGAATGGTCCCCCTCTTTCCTCAGTCTCTCCTTGCAAACCATGTATAGGAGTTGGTTTGTGGATCAACGGCAAGATGGTAAGAGATGAAGGAGGGAGAGACCGGGTATGTTTGGGCTTTGAAGTCAGGCAGCATGGCATTCCACTCCCAACTCTGCCACTGACTTCCTTTATGTCCTTAGTTTCTGAACTTAAGCCAAGCTTCAGTATCCTCTGGTGTAAAAAGATAACGACGATAATGATAGATACGTGGTAGGCTTGTGGACAGCTGTATCATGTTTAAGAGTTTATCATATGGTAAGTAATTCAATAACTGCTGGCTATAAAGAAAGAAAGCTATAGAATCACAAAATTTCATAAGGAAAATGCTTTGAAAGGTAAAATCTTGCTCTTGGGATTCCCCTTCTTCAGAGCGGATGGTAAAGAGACTAGTGGAAATTTCACTTTCCCCCAATCAATATACATTTTGCTAAGATGTTAGGGATGAAAAGTGTTGGTCATAGAATTAGGGTTGGTGTTTTTAGGAACAATCAGTATGATATCCACACTTTCAGCCTTTAACCTTTTGGGCCATTTCTATAATGGTTGTGTTCATATTAACAGACTATGATTTGCATTTCTATATTAGACCTTATAGCACATTCCAATAGTATCCACACTGCCAATTTGAAAAATTTATAATCTAAAGGCATATTTACTATTTTTCCAAACTGATAATTAAGCAATTCTAATGACCCAATACAAACATTAAATTATTGAAATACTGATATAAGAAGCTTTCTCATTACAGGCTTTGACCAAAAAATTATTTGACATATAGACTTAATATTTATTTAAAACCAACTGGTTTTAGGGGCACCTGGGTGGCTCAGTCAGTTGAGCATCAGTCTTGGGCTCAAGTCATGATCTCATGGTTTGAGGGTTCGAGCCCTGTGTCAGGCTCTCTGCTGTCAGCACAGCCCCAAATGCCCGTGGTCCCTTCCCCTTACTCTGCCTTCTCTATCACTACCTTTTCCTCCCCGGTGAGGCCCCAGAGGGAAGTGAGCTTCCCATGGCCACCATGCCAGGTCAGGTTTCGATTCCCAACCCAGTGCACCTCCATTGTTCCATTCCATCTGGAATTCAGTGAACAAAATAACATGCAATGAGCTGACTGAACTCTGATAGCATCAGTGGACG
Source organism: Neofelis nebulosa (assembly GCF_028018385.1). Taxonomy (NCBI): domain Eukaryota; kingdom Metazoa; phylum Chordata; class Mammalia; order Carnivora; family Felidae; genus Neofelis; species Neofelis nebulosa. The sequence goes on along the minus strand of NC_080782.1, from coordinate 5,280,479 downwards.
CATTCATGACATCGCTTTACTGCAGTTCTGCCACAGCAGAATTCTGAATCCTGTCTAATTTTATATTTTAATATTTGGCAGCACTTTGAGTTATGAATGGCTTTGAGTCATTCATTTGTACATAACAAATATTAAAAATGAATTTTTATGTGTCGCTTCCCATGTTTTTGGAATAAATACCTGTCAGCAACTTGATTCTACAGAGGTTATTGTGGGGTAACAGACATACGTGGTAATTATCCCAACACCACTGATTGCCACCAGACATTGATGGCGAGACTGATGCCATATTTGCAGGGAAGCAAACATCTGTGTTAAATGTCGTTGTATTTTTTACCCACCATCTGTCAATTGAATACTCTAAGATAGCCAACTAGAGACCTGCTTTCAACCCATTCTCCTAGGCATTGATTATATTTTAGCCATTCTAGAGTTGAAATATCCAATCTCAAGGTGAAGAGAGAGAGAAACATCTGGTTGTGTTTATTTGGGGGGAACATATAAGAATATATCCTTCAGGGGCGCCTGGGTAGCTCAGTTGGTTGAGCGTCCAACTTCAGCTCAGGTCATGATCTCATGGCTCATGAGTTCAAGCCCTGTGTCGGGCTCTGTGCTGACAGCTCAGAGCCTGGAGCCTGCTTTGGGTTCTGTGTCTCCCTCTCTCTCTGTCCCTCCCCCGCTCATATGCTCTGTCTCTCTCTCAAAAATAAACAAACATACAAAAAAATTTAAAAAAGAATATATCCTTCAGAAAAATAAATTATTGTTGTAAATAATCACGTTTGCAAAGATATACGTATGTATAGACTCTTTAAGCAAAGGGTTAAAAGTGATCATGGTGTACCAACCACCCCATTAAGTTCAAAACCTATAGTCTATCTGCTTGAATAGTTAGCTTTTGAGAAATATATAAGGAGATGCTTAAATAATATTATCTTCATTGGTTTAGACTGCTATAACAAAAATAGTATAACCTGGGTGGATTACAAACAAATATTTATTTCTCTGGAAATAAATATTAGGCTGGGAAGTCTAAGACCCTGGTAGATTTGATGTCTAGTGAGAGCCCACTTCATGGTTCATAGACAGTGTCATTTCACTGTGCCTTCACATGGGGGAAGGGAATAGGGGGCTTTCTAGAGCCTCTTTGACAAAGACCCTCATCCCATTCATGGAGGTGCTCTGCCTTTATGACTTAATCGCCTTCTAAGGCCCCACTTCCCAAAACTATCACCTTGGAGGTTAAGATTTCAACATATAAATTTAGGGGGTATGGGGAACATAAACATTCAGTCCATTGTGAATACTTTTGGCTAAAAATGAGTGATCAAAGGACCTTTATACCATACAAAAGAAGATGATCTCTTTTATACTAAGGCTAAATTCAGTCCTACTGCAAAAAATATGATATATTGAGTCAGTAATTAGCATGATGGGGCGCTGGGTGGCTTATTTCATTAAGCATCCAACTCTTGATTTTGGCTCAGGTCATGATCTCACAGTTCATAAGATTGAGCCCCATGTTGGGCTCCGTGTTGGGTGTGGAGGCTGCTTGAGATTCTCTCTCTCCCTTTCTCTCTGTCCCTCCCTCACTCATGTTCTCCCTCTCTCTCAAAATAAATAAATAAACTTTAAAAAAAATAACCAGCATTATGGCACTGATTTTATTTTATTTTTAAATCACTTTATTGAGGTATGATTAGAATTAAAAAGCTGTACATATTTAGTGTATACAATTTGTTGACTTTGGAGATAAATATACCATCCCCACAATCAATGCCATCAACCTATCCACCTCCAAAAGTTAACTCTTGATTGATTGATTGATTGATTGATAAGAACATTTAACCCAAAATATGAAAAGGTGCTCAACGTACCTAATTATCAAGGAAAGTCAGATTAAAACCACAGTAAGATATCACCTCATATCTGTTAGGACAGCCATTACTAAAAAAGAAGACCATGGGGGAAGAGAAGGGGGAAAAATTGTTTCAAACAGAGAGGGAGGCAAACCATAAGAGCCTTTCAAATACAGAGAACAAACTGAGGGCTGATGGGTGGTGGGGGAGGGGGTGCGGGGGAGAGGTGAAAATGGGTGATGGGTATTAAGGAGGGCCCTTGTTGAGATGAGCACTGGGTGTTGTATGTAAATGATTAATCTTGGGAATCTACTCCCAAATCCAAGAGCACACCTGTATACACTGTATGTTAGCTAACTTGACAATAAACTATATTTAAAAAAAAAAAAAAATTTTAAAACGAAAGAAAAAAGAAAAAAAGAAAAGGGTGCCTGGCTGGGTCGGTGTAGGAGCATGTGTCTCTTGATCTTGGGTTGTGGGTTTGAGCCCCACATTGGGAGTAGAGATTGCTTGAAAATAAAGTCTTAAAAAAAAAAAGCGTTGGCAAGAATGTGGAGAAAAGGGAACCTTCATGCACTGATGGTAAGTTTGTAAATTGGTGTAAGCACTGTGGAAAACAGTATAGAGCATCATCAGAAAAATCAAATATAGAACAACTATAACTAGGTATATATCCTTAGGAATTGACATCAGAATCTTGAAGAGAGGTTTGCTCTCAGTATTCATTGCAGCATTATTCACAATAGCAAAGCCATGGAAACAACCTAATTGTCCCTGGATGGATGAATGGACAAAATAGACACATAATGGAATATTATTCAGCCTTATAATAAAAAGGAAATCCTGTCATTTGTGACAACATGGATAAACCTAGAGGCCATTATGCTAAGCGAAGTAAGCCAGACTCCAAAAGACAAATACTGCATGATCTCACTTATATGAGGAATCTAGAATGTCAAACTCACAGAAGTAGACAGCAGACTGGTGGATGCCAGGTGCTGGGGTGGGGGGCGGGGGGGGGGAGGGCGGGAATGGTGGGTATGGGTCAAAGGGCACATAGTTTGTTTTTCTGCAAAATGAGTAAGTCCTAGAGACCCACTGAACAGCATAGCGCCTTCAATTAATAGTGCTGGATTGTACGCATAAAAACTTGCTAAGAAGGTTAATACTGCTTGTAGGTAACGGTTATAAGAATTATACAAATAAAAGTCTATTTCAATCTTTTTACATCGGTAAGGGTTTGGATCCATACTCTCAAAAGAAAACTCCCTTTAAAATTTCTGACCTACTATCATGATAAACTGCTGTTGTGACACTTAGTAAAATTAAATTCCATGACAACAAAAATAATAAGATACAGGAACTAGCTTAATAAGATGTGTTATGAACAAGATATGTTACCTTTATGAAGAAAGTGAGAAAATAGGAAATCTGTTGATAGAAATACGGGCTACAGTTACTTGTAAATTTCTCAAAATTAAATTTAAATCCCAATAATATATTTTCATAATCTCATAAAATGGGCTCAAAATGTTTTTGGAAAAATAAACAGAGGTATACAATCAAGAAGATACCATAAGATTAATGAAGGAAACTTTCCCTACTAAATATTAATATTGAATATAAAGCTGAAACAAAGCAGACAGAACTAGTAAAATATTAAGACAAATTATTTAGGAACAATTGATTTCTGGGTAATGTGGATTTTCACTTTTACACTTTCTGTGATTTCTATGGTGACCATGAAGTCCTTCTACAATTAGACACAACATCGAACATTTTGGAGAAGCAATGAGTACGGCGAGCTTCACTCCCTGCCCTCATATGTACCTGTGTCATGGGTGTAGGTGTGTGATGTCATTCACTTCCACAGCACATGACTTTTCTTTTTCGCTACTGGTTTCATTTCATCACTTTATATATATAAAAAAAAAAATCCTCCCTTGACCCTTACACCCCCTCCAGCCTCCCGTCTCCTTCCCAGCGCATTTCCTCTGGAAAGAGGTTTATTGGCATCGCCTCCAAGCGTGTATGCCTCCTTCCCACCCACCCAGGAGTCTTCCTTGGCCACCACTTGGTTACATGGCAGTCATACCGCATGTGGAAAAGTCACTACTGAGTCCGTGTTGCAAATCCAACGGTCACATCTCTGTCTTTGTTTCACTGGACCTGTCAGAGGTGTTTGTCACACGTGGCCAGTTCACCCTTCTTGAAGCATTTTCTTTCCTGGCTTCTGTGACTTATATAAGCTTTATTTTATCATTCACGGTACCATATAACTCATTCTGTAATAATCGTCTCATTTCTCAGTGTGTTCCCCCTGTTGCTGTGAGCTTGAGAGCGGAATTACTGACTCATCTGCTTTACTTTTAAATGTGGAAATATTATAAATAATCAGTACTTCTGAAAAGTCTGTCCCGGATTTATGGTGGCATTAGAGGACACGGGAAGGTTATGCAACATGATGCTGGTCACCATGGTCCACATGGTAAGGGGGAGACAGCATTCACACGAGTGAAATGTCTGGCAAATACCATACCATGGTTGTGTAATGGAGGTTTAAGCTGAATGGTGTGTTGGGATTCTCCAGAGGAAACAGAGTCTATAAGAGGCATTTCTTCCTTGTCTTATGACAAGGGTATGTCCCGAATAACACGTTATAATTTGAAAATATCATAAATTGAAAATGTACCTAACCTACTGAATATCAAAGCCTAGCCCAGCTTGCTTTAAACCTGCTCAAGACACTTACATTAACCTACAATTAATTGGGCAGCATCATTTAATACAAAATGTATTTTATACGAAGTGTTGATCATCTCATGTAATTTATCCAATACTATGCTGCAAGTGAAACACAGATGGCTGTGTGGGTACAAAAGGATTGCCAGTGTGTCAGCCGTTGACCCTCGCGGTCACGTGGCTGACTGGGATACCACAAATCACTAGCTCAGGAAGGGATCAGATTCAAAGCATGTTCTCTACCGAATGCGTATCACCTTTGCACTATCATGAAGTTGAAAAATCGTAATTCAAATCATCATAAGATGGGGACTGTATACACACACACACACACACACACACACTCATATACTATATGCAGATATCTATACATACGTACATATACCATACACACACACACATATGTGTATGTGTATAGAAAATAAATTTATTATAGGAATTGGCTGACACAGTTATGGCCGCCAAAAAGTCCCTTCATCTGCCATCTGCAAGCTGGAGAGCCAGGAAAGCCAGTGAAGTTACCAATCTCAGTTCAAAGGCCTGAGAACCAGGAAAGCCTATGGTGTATCTGCCAGTCTGAAGCCAAAGACCGAAGAACAGGACAGCCACTGGTGTCCAAAGGCCGAAGAAGCAGAAGCTCTGATGTCTGAGGGCAGGGGAAGACGGACGTCCCGACTCTGGCAGCGAGAGAAAGGATGTGCCCTTCCTCTGCCATTTTGTTCTATTTGGGCCCTCAGAGGATTGGATGATGCCCGCCCACATGGGTGAGAGCAGATTGTCTTTACTCACTGTGCTAAATGCTGATCTCTGCCAGAAACACCCTCTCAGACACACCCAGAAATAATGTTTCACCAGCTTTCCTGGCTTCCTTTAACCACTCAGGGTTGACATAAAATTAACCATCACAGGTGGCAAAGAATATAAATTATCTATCTTATTTTTGAAATGAGATTTTTCAAGTCATTTTAATGTGGTTGGAGGGGCCATACATATCGCTTAGTGTTGCTTGATTTTATCTGCTCACTCTAACAACCTGAGGGCAACAGGTAGAATTCGGGGCACTTTTTACCGACAGCATTCCTTTGGTCTCTGTTCTCTGGTCATAAGATGTTCTTAGTCATACAGTCGTTTTCTTACTATTTGGTTCTTTTTAGATGCTATACAAACTACCCTTTACTATGCCAATAACTTTGCAGAAGTTGCAATTAAATACATGATTTCGGTTTATATTAGTTGACGTTCAGTGTTCTGGATGGGATTGGGGATACATCTTAAATCTCTCAAGAGAGGGGAAGAGCACTCTACTTTCAGCAGTACAGGCAAACTCCAACAAAGAGTTTGGGATAGTTTGCACATACAAACATAGACACACATTTGAGAATCTCTTCTTCTGACTCTTAACTTCTAGTGAGTGATGAGCAAAGAAAAGGGGAGCATCCATAGTCTCAAACCTCTGCAAGTTGACTGACGTTAGAAACAACTACCCAATAAGGGGCAGTAATGAATCTACTCATGAAATCATTGTTGCACTAGATGCTGACTAACTTGGATTTAAATTAAAAAATAATAATAAATTTGGGGCACCTGGGTGGCTCAGTCGGTGAAGCATCTGACTTTGGCTCAGGTCACAATCTCACGGTTCATGGGTTTGAGCCCCGCATAGGGCTCTGTGCTAACAGATCGGAGCCCAGAGCCTATTTCAGATTCCGTGTCTCCCTCTCTCTCTGCCCCTCTCCTGCTCATGCTCTGTCTCTCATGCTCTGTCTCTCTCTGTCTCAAAAATAAATAAAAACATTAATAATAATAATAAATTAAATTTTAAAAATTATTTAAAAAAAGAAACAACCACCCAACATTTGCTTAGGGAATAAGAATCCACATAATGTCCAAATAGCCCATCCAAAATCTAGACATATGGTTGTTTGGTATCAGTAAAGACAAATTTTATCAGCACTTTAATGGGAATAGCAATATCTGGGCTAATGAGAAAGGAATAAAACTCAAATAAAAATTTAATATCCCTTCTTCTCTCAACTACATCATGAACTGACGAGGGTTGAGACTGTTGTAATTGAGTTTCAGACCACTTTTCAGTGTTGTGGTTGTATGATTCACAGACAAGATAACTGGAAAGAGTCACTTGCTTTGTCATCTTATCGGAATAGTTCTCAAAAGCAGCATTAGGAAGCCTCCTCAAGAGAGCAAAGACTGCAGACCCCAGGAAAACTATGTATGGCAAGGCCCGTCTTGGCCACTTCACCTCATACCCATTGGGCAATTCAAGCCTCACTGAAGATCGACAGAGAGGTAATCATAGCATTGGTTTTAAAAAAAATCCACTGGGTACCTGGTCATTCAGTCAGTTGAGTGTCCAACTTTTGATTTTGGCTCAGGTCATGATCCCAGGGTTGTGGGATTGAGCCTTGAATTAGGCTCCATGCTGAGTGTGGAGCCTGCTTCAGATTCTGTCTCTTCTCTCTCTGCCCTTCTCCCCTCCTCTCTCTCTCTCTCTCAAATAAAAAAAAAAAAAAAAGTCCATGTGCCAGAACCCACAGTCAGTCAAAGAAATAGCCCCACCATTTAGAGTAGTATCAGTGTCATTCTCTTTGCTTTAATGGAAATCTTGGTGGACATTTGACAAGGAAAAGCCTGTCAGGTAAGCAGCACCGGCACAGGGTGACTTTGCCTGCTGGGTGACAGCCAGTGTGGAGACATTCATTAGGGTGGCAGCATAGCCTGGGCTTGGCATGGCTGGGAAGGCCCACCTGACGTCCCACGGTAGATTAGTCGCCCCATCCAGGTCAAGCTATCAGCAAGAAAGTGAGACAATTAGGCAAAATAGTTTGTTGGCAAGTGTTAAACATGAATCAATGAATAAATTACTTAGGTAAATCACTTCACTGAACAGAACTCAGAGCCTGTGCCCAGTGTTTGATAAAACAAATAAATGACAGGCACAGCAACACAACCTTTTTTCCTAAAACCCTTCACACAATTAATTTAAAGAAGTTTCAACTCGTGGCCAGAAGAAAAGGTTTGCCATCATTTTCAATGAAGTGTCTCCTGGGCTCCCCTCCTTCCGTGGACACACTGAAGGGACAGCTGCCTACAGAGCAATTCCCTCTGAAAGAAATCAGAAACTAACTGAAGGATGCTCATCCATCAGGTGAACGAGAAACCCACATGGAAATAGGGAGGAAAGGCAGAGACACTGTCCCCATAAACTTCACCCCTGGCACAGCGCCATACGATCGGAAGGAACTCCCAGCTCTCGACTTCTGCCTGAGGATGTAATAAAGATTGTTTGCTTGTTTTATTTAGCACACCCCAGTTAACTAAAAACACCAGTGTGGCTGCAAGCTCAATCAAGCTAATTAAACTCTGTCTTTCTGAATTTCAATTATAAAAAAAAAATGTTCTATGCTTCTTAACCAACTGAGTAAAATCGTACACAGAGGGAAAGCAACACCAGAAAAATAAGAAAAAAGGTCAATGCAGTGATTCAGTTTAAAGGCAAAGGCTACTTTGGATTCTGTGTCTCCCTCTCTCTGCCCCTTTCATGCTCTCTCTCTCTCTCTCTCTCTCTCTCAAAAATAAGTGAATATTAAAAAAAATTAAAAATAATAAAAATAAAGGCAAAGGCTGGTGCATATTTTCCAGATCTGTAACTGTATTCGATACCAAAGATTCTCCATTGCTGCGCTGACCATGAGCCATTGTCTGAGTGCATTTATGAGGATGATATTCAAAACAAATACCCGAGGAACCTATGTAAAAGATCAGTTTATCTATAGACAATAGTCAAAGAACCTCAAGAATATCAAATTACTAGAGTATTTTTGGACAGAAAGTTAATTCCAGATTATTCGTGCTCGGCATCTACATGATAAAACCCTTGCTCCTTAGAAAGCTGGAAGCAATATTGGTGACGAAGGGACAGAGATAAAGGAATCTAAGGTTAAATGTTGTGTCAAATTGTTTTTCTCACAAAGAGAAGATGAGAAATCTTTTAAGACAACTATGATTAGCAATGAGAGAGATGTCCTTGTTTTCATTACAAATCTAATTTCCAGGACTGTATTTTCTCAACATGTGAGGAAAGTATGTGAAATCATAACAAAATTGAAGCTGTTTTAGGTTAAAATATGCAGACTAAAAATCATTTCACCTTTCATGTTCATCTGAGCCTTCAACTTAACAGACAAGCATGTGCGCACTTACACACACACACACACGGGCGCCTGCGCACACGCATACGTTTGGGACACTCTATCAGGATTTTGTCCACGTTTGTGAAAATAAATGACAATACCACAGACTACCCTAACATATAATAAATATTTTTGACACCAATTAGTCTGGACCAATAAAAACGGAATGCACGCTGAAGAATTCCCAGGAGTAATGGGTCTTGGGAAGGACAAAACTAAACAGAAATGCCGTTGTTGGCTTGGACAGACAGAAAGTTTTGTGTTCGGAATTCTTACCAAATGACTGATGTTCTATTTTTCACTGATAAGTGCCGTGGCGGTTTCAAGTCGACACAGCCTCACGGCCACAGAGGAGAAATGTTCTTTTTAATTAGGAAAGCTTTTTTCAGCCTAGAGAGGGAGTTTTTTCCAATGGAATGGGTGGAAATTCATCTCTCCAGTCCCTCCCACTGATTTTCCTAATGAACTGAGCTTCATTAGATAGAGCTAAGGCAAAAATTATCCTAAACTAAAAGCTAAAATTTTACCCATTAAGAGAAAATGGGGACCATGACCCACAGAACAGCTCCCAAGGATTTGCTTTATTTCTTTTTCTACTCCTTATTGAAGTGGTAAGAACACTTCCAGAAGACTTGCCCTCTTAACACGTTTTTAAGTGTGCAATACAGTATTGGTAACTATAGGTACCACGTTGTACAGCCGATCTCTAGAATTTACTCACCCTGTAGAACTGAAACTTTATGCCTATTGAACAGCAGCTCCCCAATCCCCCCTCCCCCAGCACCTAGGAACCCCCATTCTATTCTCTACTTCTAAGAGCTTAACTCTTCTAGACTCCTTGTGTTAAGTGAGGTCATGCAGAATTTGTCCTTCTTATTTCAATGAGCAGAATGTCCTCAAGGTCCATTCATGTTGTCTCATACTGCAGCACTGCCTTCCTTTTAAGGCTGGATAATATTCCATTGTGTGTCTCTACCACGTTTTCTTTATCCATTCACCTGTGGACAGACATCAAGGTCATGTCCATACGTTGGCTATTGTAAATAATGCTGCCGTGAACATGGGAGTGAAGATAGCTGTTTAAGATACTGATTTCAGTTCTTTTGGATACTCAGGAGTGGGATTTCCGGCTCATAGGGTAGTTCTAATTTGTTAAGGAAACTGTGTACTATTTTCCATAGAGGCTACACAATTTTACCTCCCCACCAACAGTGAACGGAGGTTCCAATTTTTCCACATCCTTGCCAACAATTGTTACTTTGGGGGTTTTGGCGGGGAGGGGGGATGTTTGTTTGTTTGATGATAGCCGTCCTAACAATCTCATCGTGGTTTTTGTTTTTAAATTTTTTTTAACATTTATTTATTTTTGGGAGACAGAGAGACAGAGTGAGAGAGGGGCAGAGAGAGGGAGACACAGAATCTGAAGCAGGCTCCAGGCTCTGAGCTGTCAGCACAGAGCCTGACACGAGGCTCGAACCCATGAAGTGTGGGATCATGACCTGGGCCGAAGTCGGACGCTCAACTGACCGAGCCACCCAGGAGCCCCTCATTGTGGTTTTGATACGCACTTCCCTGATGATTACTGATTCTGAGCATCTTTTCATATGCCTGCTGGCCATTTGTATGTCTTCTTTGGAGAAATGTTCACTCAAGTCCTTTGCTCATTTAGGTCAGTTTTAACGATCAGATTCTAGGTTGCTGCTGAAAATCTTGATTAATGTATGTTTAAGAAGAAAAATGTCACCACTAAAAAATGTACTGTTCATCACAAGTGTTCATTATCAGCATGCATGTTGTGCAGACTAGGTAACACTAGCCAAATTACAGCAGAGAACAAAGTTCCAGACCGAACTTCCAGAAATTGTTGCCTTGACCAGCTTCGCATTTGTCAGTAAAGATGGAGCCAGGAACCCATCCAGCCTCTGACTTCTGCAGCAACCGTGCAGGCATTACCAACAACGTTTCCATTCCATTAAACAGCAAAAACCTTGACTACAGCGTTGACCACCACCCAGGGCTCAGAACCATCACCAGCTCCCCGTGCCTCAGTGAACCTGGATAAAGTTCTCCACTGACCCTTGATCGACAGTGACCAAGCCCACTCAATAAACACTTTGTTTTGTTACGGTCCATAAAATTAACTGAGCATCTGACTTTATGTGACCTACCCCACGGGTGACTTGAAACTCTGAGTGTGGTTGAGTTGGGCGGGGGGGGGGGGACACCATTCAGAATCAGCTTCTTTCCTCAAGGATGTGCTGTTTGGTCCGAAGAGGAATTAGCCTTCAGCCTTTATCTTCTTTCCCCACAACACATCACCACTGGTACAGAAATTCAGTACCTCCCTCAAACCATTGGCCAAAATAAGAGAGCACACACAACGTATTTGGAAGGCAGAGCTGTGCAAGGCGTGTGCGTGGCTGTGCAGTTCGAGTCCCCTGAGAAGAAAACACTGAGAAATAATTAGACGGGCAACTGGGGCCGCACTCTGGAACAGTGTGGAGGATCCTGAAAAAGTTAAACATAGAATTAGTCTACAATCCTGCAACCATGCTACTAGGTAGCTACCCAAAGGATACAAAAACACGATTCAAAGGGGTACATGCACCCCAGTGTTTATAGCAGCATTATCTACAACAGCCAATTATGGAAAGAGCCCCTGTGTCCATCGACTGATGAATGGGTAAGAAGTGGTATGTATGCAAACACACACACACACACACACACACACACACACACACACACACAGTTCTAGACGATACACTCCAAGTAATGCACCCAGCCTGAGATTGTATCAGTCAGTATCGTACAGCTGAGAAACAAAAAGCCATCCACTCACAAGTAGCCTGCCATCAACTAAAAGCCCCGTTGCTGGAGTAAGTGTCCCCAGCCTTCGAAGGGGGAGGCAGGGATCTGCACTTTTATCCCACCGTCCTTCAGATTTCCAGCTGGAGGTGCTTTCCAGGAGCCCTGGCTCCGCCCTCTGCCCCAGCCCTCACTCGCCTGACTGACTCCTTCCCAAGCACCACGCCTGATGGCAGGTTGGGAGATACTGCTCAGCTCAGCCCCTCCTCCAGTGCCGGTGGGGAGGTGCCCTTGGGCCTGAGCTCAGCTCAGACATGGCTAGCAAGACCATCTGGCCACACAAGTGGAACTTGTGGGTTTTATCACTGAGCTGACATTTAAAAAATCTCTGACTCCTGTGGCCACCTTTCAGTTCAGCCAGGACCCGGGAAGGGAAGCAAGGGGGTGATCACGTGTGCAGGCTCCATGCTTTTTAGACCAGGAGCAGACACGTAACCCCACGCAAGTTCATGTTGCTGGATCTGGTTCACAGCCTCAACCCGCCAAGACTTTGGTGGTGCGCTCTCAACTCTTAGACCTTTATAATTTTTTTAAGGTTTATTTATATTTGAGAGAGAGAGGGAGAGGGAGAGGGAGAGGGAGGGAGAGAGAGAGAGAGAGAGAGAGGGAGAGTGCACAAGCAAGGGAGGGGCAGAGAGAGAGAGAGACAGAATCCGAAGCAGGCTCCAGGCTCTGAGCTGTCAGCACAGAGCCCAACAAGGGGCTGGAACTCATAAGCCCTGAGATCCTGACCTGAGACAAAGTCAGATGTTTAACCGACTGAGCCACCCAGGTGCCCCTCACTCTTAGACTTGTCTTTCATCTCCCGATCATTTATGAAATGTGACCAGGAGAGAACTATGGGTACACTCAGACAAGCCACCCTTCACTTTCGCCCCGAGGTGATTTGTCCATTAATCAGAACCACGTGGGCTCTGTGGCTAATGGTTACGAATCTTTCTAATAGGCTTCCCTTCCCAAAGCCATTTTCCACTCCATAGCCAGTGGTGTTTTTGGTTTGTTTGGGTTTTGTTGCTTTTTTACATGCAATGCGTGTGTCAGCTCCTGTTTAAATATCTGGCTTTTCTTCTTCTTCTCCCTCTTCTCCTTCTCCTTCTTCTGGCTTTTCTCCCTGCCCCCACCCTTCCTTCTCCTCTTCCTCTGCCTCCTCTTCTTTCTCCATTATTATATATATATAATGGAATATTACTCAGCCATAGAAAATAATGAAATCCTGCCATTTGCGATGACATGGATAGAACTAGAGAGATTTATGCTAAGTGAAGTAAGTCAGAGAAAGACAAATACCATATGATTTCATTCATATGTGGAATCGAAGGAACAAGACAAATGAGCAAAGCGGGGCGGACAGGGAGACAAACCAAGAAACTGACTCTTAACTATAGAGAAAAAACTGGTTACCAGAGGGGACAGGGTGGGGGGATGGGTGAAATAGGTGATGGGGATGAAGGAGGGTGATGCTTGGAAGACTTGAATCACCATATTGTACACCTGAAGCTAACATGACACTGAATGTTAACCAACTGGAGTGTAAACACAAAGTGGCAAAGAAACACGGATGGTAACATTTTACGAACAGTGGTTCAGAATTCTGTAGGCACGGCTTATAGTCACACCTGTAGTGACTTTGTTCAACTGGCAGTTGTTAATTAGAGCCACTGGACACTGGACAGTGAGCCATGGTTCCATGAAAGAACACCAGGCGATCAGAAAAAGAAGAAACAAGTATACGTGTGAAAGACGACGCGGGCGATGCCTGTGAAGGCTACAGGGGAGGAGGGGCGGGCGTGGAGAGCCTTCAGATGAGGGTGCAGCTCTGCTCCTGGTAAAAGGCGGGAGAACAAGGAGGCTTGGGCGGCAGAAGTCTCAGACTGTACGGAGTACTGAGAAAGACTCGGCAACCTGACGTACAGCGCCTGGACTCACTGCTTCTGAGAGGAATCCGCCCTGGGCAGCAGTGGCCGGGTTCTGGGACAACCGCCACGCTCGGTCACCGGCTGGGTGCAGCCCATGGGAGCCTGGCTGGAATGACCCATGGGCGTGGCAGCTGGAGGGTGTCAGCCAGCCAGGCTCCCGAAGCAGGTTCTCTTGAGAAGAGATCTGAGTGGGGCCGCACGATGGCCCTCCCCTCTCGTCTCTCCTTAATTCAGAGCCTCTGCTGTGAGAGGCGTCTGTTGTTTTTGAAGCTACCATTAATTTCCCTACCTCCCGGTCACAACACGGAGATTTTCCTGGAGGAAACCACAACCACATTCTAGTCTCCTGGGTGTGGGTGAAACTGGCCCTGCCCCCTGCAGATGTGGTCATACGACCCTAAGCAATCAGAACGTGTTCTGTCCCCACTGCAAGGGACTAATGAGGACATGGGCACAGCACCCAGAGCCACTGAGATCATCGCAGGGCTTTTGCTGGGAGTTGAGCACATGGACTGTATCTTTCTTGCTGGGGTTGCTGCGGGAACAGCAATGAGCCTGCAGCCACCGGAAGTGGTCTCGACCTCCCAAGGCAAAGCCTGCCTGAGAATAAAGCCAACAGAGAGAAGAGCAAAGACAAGGAATGGGGCAAACGAGACTAAGGCATTATGATTTCTCTTGAGTCCCTTGGTCCAGTCATGCTTGAAGGCACGGTTTATGCCCGGACTCCTCAGTCAAGGAGCCGATGGCTTTCCTTTCCTGTTTAGGTTAGATTTTCTGTCACTTGCCGCCATGAGTCTTGATTGATGTATTTAGTTTTCACTAATAGCTTTGGTGGACCATAGTCCATATTCTTATCCTAACATAACATAACATAACATAACCTAACATAACTAACATAACATTCAGTGTCATGTTAGCTTCAGGTGTACAATATGGTGATTCAACTCTTCCAAGCATCACCCTCCTTCATCCCCATCACCTATTTCACCCATCCCCCCACCCTGTCCCCTCTGGTAACCAGTTTTTTCTCTATAGTTAAGAGTCAGTTTCTTGGTTTGTCTCCCTCTCCGCCCTCTCCTAGCAGACCGAGAATATAATTTCAGGCCCTATAGACAAATTATACAAGAATACATTTGTATTACTTATGAAATTGATGAAAACACAATTTTCAGAACATTCAGAACATTTTTGTTGTCTCCCTTACCCTGTTCATCAGTGTGCAATCCTGTGGGGACACAGTGTTCATGAATATGTGTCTGGGTCAGTCCTGGGAGTGAGCCCATGACTGAGGGAGACCCCATTAAAGTCCACTTGCATGGCACCCCTACCCCATCCCATTTCCCCGGCCACCAAATGCATTCCATCAGTGAAGGTGGAAATATTGTTAGGCCATCTGAGGCAATGACTTCTGCCGATGGCCACTTTTCATATTCAGGTATCTACAGGGGCGGCAAGATCCAGTTTGCCTTCCCTTGCTAACTCAAGGGCCGGCTTTTTGCTGAGACTTGAGTGATCCTATTATTTGGAGAGTTTTGTCCATTTTCATGTCAATCACAGTAGGTGTCAAAAATTTCTTTCCATGGTAGTCCGTTATTTTTGCCTCTAAATACTGCAATTTTGTTACAAAGAACTTACAGGGTTATGAACTTTATTCTAATCTCCTATGTGCAAAAGAGCTGATAACACACTGTTTGTTCCCTGTGATGCTAAAGCCATTTGTTCAATGCCATGGGGATTTTTGAATTATTTGTCTCCAAGCATTTCAAAGTACTTGAAGTTTTCATTCTGATTTTCCCTAAGCTCAAATATCCATTTTAAATTTATAAGATTCCTTGAGATTTCCAGTCATATTGCTCACAAATATATTCTGGAACAAAGAAATAACACCTCTGGATAGTTTTCCTAAACTATCACCAACAGCCAGCATCCTTTAAGCACATACTCCAGACAGGACTCAGGACAAGCTCTGAGGATCCAAGTTGAGGCGCTGAGTTACCACCACTGAAAACCATCCAACAGACAACCTGAGAAAAAAATAGTTCAGTGTTATAAAGAGCATAACCCTGGGTACAGAATCTTCTGAACTAACCAAAGGACATCCTCTAGGGAAAGACATTTTGTAGTCTCATCTGCTCTCTGCCTTTGAAAAGTGCAAATGAGACCATTTCTGGAGCTTAAAATTCTTAACTTCCAACAAGACGGCACGTTTTGAGAAGACGTTATCTTGTTACCGAAGCACAAGAGGTAAGTCTCCAGTACAACCTCCTTGAGAGTAGAAATACCAGAGGAGAGGAAGAAAGAGAGAGCAAGAGCCCCCTCTCATGGTGCAGGAGGGTCCATGCAGGAAGGTTACTCACCTGAGTGTCTTGCCCTGGGCTGTCTAGAACTCATCACAAGGTACCTACATTTCTCCCACTCAGAGGAAAATCATCGCCTAGGCTAATGTGTTCTGTGAATCTCGTTTCTGTTCATTGTGGGCTTGTGGAGGGTAAATAAACCTCAAAAGATGAGTGAGAGGGAAGAAATATAGGCAAATACTTCAAGATGAATCAAATGTTACCTGCCATTACTACCTATTGGCCTTCAGATGTCCTGTCTCTTCAACTTGTAAACTTTCTGGAAACAAGGGCATCTACAGAGACTTATTGTGGCACCATCAAGGCACCATGACTATCATATGTACATGTTGCATTGAATTCATGATAATGAGTTATTATCTAAAAATAAGCCTTCTCTGAAACTTCGGAAACTGCTGTTCTGAAAGCTCTTTCTTGCCTGAAATCTGTGAAATGAGTTAACTTTGCTCACTGGAAACTTGCAGCCAAATCAGTTTCCTTATTCAAGACAGTGGCAGCCAGGCACACTGGGAGAGCAATTTTGTAAATGGGTTGGCAATAGACTTATATCTCCCCATAATATATCCATCATAAAACTGGATGAACCAATTTGGGAAATCATAGCTCAGTCCAATAATGTAAGTCATCAGCAGATTCTGGGAGTGTTGTTTCTTTTCTAACCCACAGAGGAAGAACCTGCTCCCCCAGAATGCCCAAACAGCCAAGGCTGGGGAAGCAGAGTCCTCTTGGATCTTGCTGCACAAGGCGGGCAAGATCACTTAGTCATGCTTGGTCCAGCAATCTCTCTGCTAGAAACTCAAACTGAACCAGCCTCTCCTCTAACCTCCTCAAGGGGAAGTTCCAAGAACCACACTTATCAGTCCGTATGCCTATAGGAAGCAACCTCTATCCCAGCTCAAGAGCAGCCATTCTCCCTGCTTCTGATGGGAAGAGAAAGATCACTTATGGACTAGAGCGGCCATCTCTACGATCATGGGCAGTAATGCCATGAGAAACATCTGTCAGGAGGAGCAAAGTAACCAAATTTGGGAAATTCAAATTTCTGGGCTTTTTTGGTCCCAGCTGTGTAGATAATGGCCTTTCTCAGTCACTGTTGGTACATGGAGTTGTTTCCTTACTAATATAATATAAAATAATTTAAATTCAAATGCGAAGGTGCTCATATTTTGCAAAAGAGTTTTCACTTTCACTTTCCACATGCATTATTTCATCAGCTCCCAAGATGACTCTATTTGAGAACCATCTCTCTTTCAGCAGAGGAAAATGACCCAAGACAATACTAGAAATCAGAAATCATCAACCAGGTTACTGGAGGGATCCAAGAAAATCAAGGCATTTGGGGGGTGGGGTGGGTAGTGATTGTGAAAACAGCCTTCATAATTCATCTGGCTGTATCCAGTCGGTGGTGACTCGGTGAATCAGGATGTTCTGAGAGTTTGGAGCACAGACCACACAGCAACACTGAGCAGGTGGTGTTCTTGCTCTCTTCTCTGAAATTTGCGGCATTAGAGTAATGGCCCTTTGACAACGTGGCCTTAAAACAAAGATCTTTTGACAAGGGTCATCGTCTTTTCAAACTGCAGCAAGAGCCATGGGATTAGGAGTCATGAAGTAATGTGAGTCATGAAGATGACAAGGTGACAGGACAACTAACGTTCAGTACTAAATACTGCCGGGGTCTACTGCCAGAACATGGCCTGGGTTGCAGCTTGTTGCTTAAAAACAAGACAGAGACTCCACAAGGGCACCTGAGACCTGGATTGACCACCCCAAAAAACAACCTAGATCCCATTCAGCTGAATGGAGGGCAGGGGAGATGCTGAGGAAAGTCCTGTCCAGTCAACCAAGCACAATTTCCACTGCAAATGGCAATAACACTATCAGCAGCAAGGGCCATTCTGATATAGAGAGTTGGCAGAACTTGGTACTGGAGAATGCCTTTGGAAAGTACTTAGACCTGCAGATATCAGCTCAGAGCAGTCTTTGGTGAATGACTGGTCTCTGGGAACTGGGCAGGGCTACAGTCTCTAAGAGAAGCTGGCAATAAAAAAGGTGGGACTCTACCAGGAAAGTGATGCCTGGTTCTAGGTAAGTTAGTTGAAACAGGCCTGGACTCAGGCTTGGCAATTATGGCTGATATCAAACTATGAGAGTGAAGAAGGTTTAGCACCTGGATGTCTGGATTGTGTACATAAAAAAAGAAAAAAACAAACCTATCTAGGTGCAAAATGTCTTTGTGGCAGAGACAGCTGGCTATCCCCCCAAAGCTTGTGGTTTCTCTGTCCCACAGTAGATAGCTGTCACTGAGAAATGGCTTCCCAATAAGGTCCTATGTCTCCCAGTCCCTTTTGTATCCAGAAGGAGCCAAGTGAGCAGTCTTGGAAGTGTGGGATGCAGTGGGTATCCTTTCTGCCGGAGGCAAAAAGCAACAGCACAGCTGGCCCTCTTCTTCCCCCATCCATCAGCTGGGAGTAAAGGACAACAGAGAGATGGACCTTGGAACTCTGAACCAGCACAGAGGGGAAGCTGCCCTCAGATTAGAAACAACACATCCGATCTCGAAAGAGCAAGGAACAAACATCTATTGTGTTAAGTAAACCTTAAATGTAAAGGTTTGCTTGTGGATAATTCATGATCACACATCTGGCAAATGGAAGTCCTGAACTTGAGCCCCATGCCTACCACCTGGCCCGGTGCTCCTCCTACTACACTCTAGCTGCCCTTGAACTTGGGCTTCTAGTTTAACCATGTCCCATGGTTTGGTCTGACAGCCCGCATCCTCCCTCAGTTTTGAAGAAAGTAAGGGCTTACAGAAAGATCTTTGAACCTGAGTTGATAAATCTGACTCTGCTATCTAACCAGATGTGTAACCTTGAACTAGGCTTCTACCTCTGTGGCTTCAGCTTCTTCCCTCAAGAAATGAGGTGAGCCAGTGAGATGGGTTATGAAAAATACAACCTCACAAGTCTGGAATATGTCAGCACCCACAAAGTTGCCCCATTATGTTGCCCCCCCATTCTTTTTTTAAAGCCGTATTTTTTTTTTATAAAAATTTTTTTTTTAAACGTTTATTTATTTTTGAGACAGAGAGAGACAGAGCATGAACGGGGGAGGGTCAGAGAGAGAGGGAGACACAGAATCTGAAACAGGCTCCAGGCTCTGAGCTGTCAGCACAGAGCCCGACGCGGGGCTCGAACTCACATACCGTGAGATCGTGACCTGAGCCGAAGTCGGACGCCCAACCGACTGAGCCACCCAGGCGCCCCACCCCCCATTCTTTTGAGTTACTATTGATCATGGCCTCATGACCACAAATTCACATAGTCAAACTACTGTGCATCTTATTTATCTCATATTTAATACAAAAACTGCCAATGACCAAGATCACTCACTGTTGAACATTTCCTTTGTGCGTAGCCTATGTTTTCTTTCTAAATATTTCCATACAATTTTAATATAATGAGACATCCCTTGTAAGTTCATGGTCAATATTGACATTATGCTTAGAAAGCAGTATCTTCACAAAGTTATCTTAGAAATCAATTCTACATTAATAGAAAACGTAGCCATCAGGCACTTCTAGGGCTCATCTGACTTATTATGGAATGCTCTAGTTTTGCTCTTTATATGAACCTCTTAAACACAATCATGTTGGAGTTTGTACTTTACAAGAGACATGATTCTTTAAAATAGATTTATCAGCTTCTTAGGTTCCCTCTGAATTCGAGGCTTTGAGTAAAGACCAGGAATGCATTTGGTCATCAGGCTGTCACAATGCTTCTCAACCTTTTTAATTTTTTTGCCTTATAGGTGCCCACTGAAAGTTATATTTGTCCATCCTGCTAGCATAAATATGCTGAAAGCAGGACTTTATAGGCTTGGGGTTCTCGCAGCTCCAAAGGCAAACAAAAGGCAGGAGTCATTCCCAGCACAAAAATTGGGAAGCTCAGTTTTGGCAGACTGACACTGACTTACTGACTTACTCTCTATCAAAAGAGAGAGTAAGTACTTATCCAGCTTGTTCAAGGTGCTATGAAGGACACAGATGCATCATGAAAATGAGGGTGATTCTTAAACAGCTCATGATATCATTGGGGGATGATGGAATTATTACAATTAGATGAAATAAATGAATGAATGAAATAGATTAAAACAATCACAGAAAAATCCATAGCACAGATCACAGTAAAATCATGCATTATGGTGCAGGTAACTTATTAGTACTGCTGTCATGACTCAGAGGTCGGAAATAGGATGGGTAGGGAAGAGTGCAAGGAAATAGGACCTGAGCGAGATCTGATGAGCAGAATTTGGATGAAGAAAGACAGGGAGGTTTCCGTGGGAGAACAGCAGCATTTGTGAAGAATGGCCATGACTTCCTTGTGGGTTGGAAAAGAGACATCTTGCTGGATATCTGATGAGGATGTGCTTGTGAAGTTGTCCTGCAAATTATAAAGCACCCATTATTAGAAACATTTTTATTGTTGTGGATATTGTGGAAATTGAAGTGAACCCAAGAAGCCTTCTCATTCCATTTTTCTCATATACCGGATAATCGCACATGAGTTACCTAGACTGCCTTGCTCCTTTGGGCACATTGAGTTCTTTGGGGGATTAGAGATCCTGCATGTAGTGTCTGGTCTCAGATGTTTATCATTAATGATGTCCAGCGCTAGAGCCCCATTTGTACTATTGTTGTGTATGTTGCCTTCTACTCTATCAGGCAGGTGTTCTGAGTTTTCAAGGCAGGTTTGAAAACAAGGAGTCATTTGAAGTCCCTGGATACTGGATGCTCTCAAATGTCCTGACTTTATCATCCCTCTCTTTGGGTCAACATGAAATTAGGGTGACTCATCTACAATCATAACCAAGCCAGGGTATAAGTCTGCATGTTAGAGCTCATCTGCAGCCCAGACAGCGCCCAAAACCACGTTTCCGAACTTTCTGGGTGATCGGCTTCACTGGAGTTCTCACCCTATGTTCAGTTTCCCACCCTCCTTTGCAGAGTCTCATCCAGTGGGTCTGGAATGAGATCCTGCAGATTACTTTAATGGTAGGGAGGCTTGAGAAAACCAATGCAAGGCCAGCATTATCCTCACTACCCTGAAGAAACAAAAGTTCTGGATAAATTGAAGCTGTTTTCGTAAAATAAGCCCTTAACATGCTTTCATGGGATTTGTGGAGAAATGGAGATGCTCTCTGTAAAAATTTGCTAATTTGGAATGCAGAATGCAGAAGGCTACCTTGACCTAGAATGTAAGGTCTACTTTTGGTCACAAACTGCATTCCTTTCCTGTCAAGTTAAATAGGGTAAGGTACATACCCTTCCTATTTGTCAATTATATCTCAATAAAGATAGGGGGATATTTTTGAAAATCTCAAAACTCAAAAAAAATTTTGATCAAATGTACTTTAAATATTTTAGGAGAAGCTTATTTAAAATACAGAAGTAAAACTGATATTCACATCTTATTAAGCTGGTTTAATATTATTTTACTTCATATGTTGAGTTTTCTCAAAGCATGATTCACTTAAACATTTAAATACATTTGTTATTATTTCCAATCACACTGTGAATTCTTTCCCAGATTTAGTATCAAGAAAAAGCCTATGCCTTCTAATGAATTATAACTGGGTTTTCTTTTATAGGATAATGAGAACAATTTGACACCAGAGTTTGATATAATCATAAAACAGTGAACTTCTAAATGTAATCAACCTCTAGATATAATCCATATATGCTAACAACATTAACTACAAGCTTATAAAAACTGGCTGACATCATTTATAGCATATGGAAATAATGGTTGAAACACCTATGAAAAAAATCTGAGATCATTCATACAGAAAGTGACTCTTTACCCCTGAATTTTGGATAAATTTTGTCACATGCATATTTTTTAACCAGCGTTCGCTACCTTGACATGTTCTAAACAGTTGTGCAGTTTTTACACACATTCAAAAGCACCTTACGCTTACTGAATTAAGGGGAGAGGGAAAATTTTATTTATTTCACGAGAGATTCAAGACAAGATTTACAAACAAATCCAGAATCCTAGGACTTTTATAGATGGTTTGCCATGGCCTACTCTTTAATTTCATGGAGGGAAAAGATGGGAGCCAGAGATGTTGTGGGATTTGTCTCTGGTGTAAGTACAGGGAGGAACATGGGGCCTGTGGCAGGAAGCCCAGGACAGAGGTGGATCCCCATAGAACCTGCTACCTAGAGAAGCCCATGCCAGCATCTACTGGCTCTGTGCTCCATCCTGCACCCAGGGGGGTCCCAGTAAACACTACTTAAATTGGATAGAATGCAATCCCTCTTATCAAAACTCTTAAAAAGTCTGAGAAAAATATACTGTAAGGCATAAAACTCAGCCTCCAGGAAAAAGCTTTCCTACCAACATTTCTAAAAGGATCCATAGAGTACATGGCAAGCTGGGTTTTGTTCTGGAAAGGACAGGGAAGGGAAGGCGGCATCGTGTTAACTCAAGCTCTGCAGATGTTGGATAATTTGGGATCTCATTTATTCACAGAGAAAACAAAATGTGGCCTCATTACAGTCAAGAAGAGGGTTATTTGAGGCCAGCAGCTGATGTAAACCTAGTAAACACATACACACACAAGGGCACACACATAAATATGGAAATCTATGCCAAAATAAAACCTGAAAACTCTTCCCCCATCTGTCTGTGCCTCAGAGAAGTGGGTGGTCCCTGAGCCCCCAAAAGCTACTTCCCAGCATAGCAGGCACAGACACACACAGAACTGGCTGTGATACAGGGGCAGGACTGAGGACTGTCACTCTAAAGTGATCAGTCCTCCACTTGGTGGAGGTCCTCCTCACCAGTATTGTAACCAAAGGCATGATTGACAAAAACAACGGTATGAGACATAGATACACAGAGAACATTACATGTGGAGACCCAAGAGGAGGCCTGGAACCACGTGCAGTCAAGTGCCTCCGGGGTGCCTATCAGTCCTTGTGTGTGGATGCAACTACTTGCCCCTGATCACAGCATCCCAGAAGAACCCCAGGCACCCAGTACACTGATTTTGTTAATGTTAGTTAACTAATGTTTCAGTTTCCATGAAGATAAAGATGCCACCTACCTGGTAGAATTATGGTAAGAAGTAAAGGATCAAAGGAATGCACAGTGCTGGGCACATGTTATGAACGGTGCAGGAGGTGGTCGCTGTTATCATTACACAAATTCATATCTCTGGGAAACAAACAAGGTACAGCAATGGAGGTGGTAAAGAAAGGAAAACACTTGGCTACCGTATCCTTCATGCCAGCCACCACCATCTGCAACCCCCAGTTTACTGACTGGTTTACTCATCTGTCCCTCTGCCCCACCCAGCCTTCCCTGAAACCTATGCCTTCTCCACCACTACATCCCTAACAGACAGTAGAAGCCAAATTAAATATCAAATACTTGGATTGTTGACTTCTCTCTGTCCTTGCCTGACCTTTCTTCCATTCTTGTCCATCTTCTCAAAGACGGAGGAAAAAAAGAGAAAGGGAGAGTGAGCTGAAGAAGTCTAGAGAAAAACCCAAATCTGGCTCCCAGTCTCCTAGAGATAAAGCCTATAGGGCCACCATATTTCTCCCAGGCCACATCAGTAGGTATGAGTCCAACAGTAAAAGCAAGAAGAACAATGGACAGGAAGACACTAAACCACTTGTTCCTAAAGAAACGAAGAATTCTTCAGAATGAGCTTTCTGATTGCAGGGGCCTGGATGTCAACTGTCACAACTGTAAGGCCAAATCTACATGGTTGACTTGTCTTCATTTTCTGCAGAGATCTTTCATTTATCCTGAAGTGTTTGATCTATACACAATGCTGTAAGGTAAACAGCTCCATACACTGTACAGGAAAACAGACTCAAATCAGTTGTTACCCCATCAAGCATCTGACAAATGAAAGAAGTCTCAAATCAAGCACTTCCAAATGCAAATGCAGGGCTTACTACAACACCCTGGGGCCATGGGCACCCCAACTCTGTGGTCAGCATGGCCCTGTGGACGCCCTGGCCTCATGGTCACTCCAGCCTCATGGACACCCCAGCCCTGTGGACACCCTGACCCTATGGCCCTAATATCTGTAAGTGGCTCCCATGACCCTTGATGCCTGTCATAGCTTGTAATGCTGTCAGGTCCTTGTTGACCACCATTCCCATTCCTCCTGCTCTCCAGCTGCTGGCTAGCCAGAGTGCCGTTGAAGACAAGAGTGGGATGGGAGTGTTAATGGCATCCTTTAAGATCAAGTATCAGCTCTCAAACGCCTTATTTGGGGAAGAATTTCCAATTTTGTGAGAAGAGTGGCAGGTGCAGTCCACTTAATATCCTTGTTTTCTTACTCCTCTTCTTTCACATCTTTCTCTTTTTACATTTGTAACTAGTTTATTCCTTTTTCCTCAAGATCATCTAGCTGGCCAAATCATCAGAGTGCAAGGTGGGAGATGCTGAAGTGTGCCATAATGCCTTCCTTTTGGTGCCTCAGACCTGCACTGGGGACCCTGCATTTGGATAGGCAGCCCCTTCCTAGATTCTTTCACCAAAAGCCATAAAGGAGAGTGTGTCTTGTATCTCATAAAGGAACAGAGAAAGGGAGGGGGAGGGAGGAAAGGGAAAGAAGAGGAGAGGAAAGAGAAAAGAGAAGGAAAATGTAGAAAAGGAGGAAGGGAGAGAAGGAAGGAAGGAAGGAAGGAAGGAAGGAAGGAAGGAAGGAAGGAAGGAAGGAAGGAAGGAAAAAAGAAAAGCCTCTAGGTTCCTGGGAAAGACTTTTGTTTCACTCTTACAAGATCCCCAACACATGGTTAAGAATTTGAAAACAAACAAACAGGCTACCACGGGGCATGAGCAGCATGCAAACGAGAGCAGTTTCCAAGGTGCCCTTGGACACGAGGGCCGTGCCCCTCCCACGTGTTTCCTGTTGGGCATTCTGCAGGGCTGCTACGTGATAGGTGCCATCAACGTGTGTTAAGTGGATAAACACCTATGCCAAACTATAGTCTTACATGAATTCTTTCAAGAAAAGAGGGAGAAAAATCTCAGAAGTGCTTTAAAAATTTCTTGTAGCTAGTTCATCTTCATTTGCTGTATCTACAGAAGCCAACAAGCACAGTTGGAACAAATAGGTTAATAAAAGCAAGCCAGATGGCCAGCCATTAATTTTGTTGCTTCTCTGCAGCCATTACAGATTTATCTTTCAAAGTTCTACACTAATCAGAGTGTAAATTCCCCTGAAGCCATTTGGTGCCTTGGCAAGTAAGCCAGACCATGAATTTCTAAGAATCTGCACCCTCATTAGTCCCTAAGGACTTCCTCTCATCCTGTTATTGACCATGAGAGATTAGCTGTCTTGAAAAATACCATTCTAAAACATTATACTTTGATGCTGTATTTTTTCATTAATTTGTATTTATCTCACTTGAAATGTATATGCATTAGCATAGAGCTTTGAACTCTTGGTGAAGGAAGCAATGGACTTCTGGCCCAGGTGGTGTGGTCTGTATGTCAAATCTTCCTTCACTCAACTACCATCATCATCATCAAACACACAGGAGTAACCAAGAACATGCAACGGAGAGGATTAGGAGAACCTAACTGAGTAGAGAAGCAGGACAAACATCTTTGTCATCAGAAAAGGAAAAGAAACAGAAAAAAGAAGTTGAGGCTGACCTGAACCTGCTGTTGTCCAGCTCTGAGGACAGACAGAAGTATCCGGGAGGATGCATGTGATGGGCTTTTGGTGTGGTAGGGTCTGGAGCTGACAGCCAAAAGAGAATTCTTGAGGCATCCATCTTTGGTGCAAAAAGGTGATTTTATTAAAGCACAGGGACAGGACCAATGGGCAGGAAGAGCTGCACTAGGGTTGTGTACTAGGGTTGTGGTTATGTACTATGGAGTTGGGGAGGTAAAGGGAAAAGGGAGGCCTCCAGAAGGACTTTCATATGCTAATGAGGACTCCTAAGATAGGAGGCCTAGCTACTGTCAGGCTAAGGTTGTTTTTTCTCTAGGAAGGCAGTAACATTAAGACAGTATGATGTTCCTGGAGAAATGTTATACTCTCTATTTGCCTCAGGTATTTGTCAGTGGGCTGCATGTTATAAAGAAATTTAATGCTATTTACATTTTCTTTTTTTTTTTTTTTAATTTTTTAAATGTTTATTATTTTTGAGGGAGACAGAGAGACAGAGAGCAAGCAGAGGAGGGACAGAGAGAGAGGGAGACACAGAATCCGAAGCAGGCTCCAGGCTCCGAGCTGTCAGCACAGAGCCCGATGTGGGGCTGGAACTCATGAACTGCGAGATCATGACCTGAACTGAAGTTGGACACTCAACCGACTGAGTGACCCAGGCACCCCTGTTATTTACATTTTCTTCTTGCCTGTGTTCCCCACATCACTATGGAGTGGAGAGTGATGATAGGGCTCCAGGAAACTGAGTCTGTAGGTTCCTGGAAATGAGGCTATTAATAAGATTGCCTTTTCTTGTAATTTACTAAGATATTTGTAAACTAATGGAGACTCATGTCCTGCATCACTGTGATCTCTATCAGTTAATCATTGGTTTTTCCCTTTCCTTTGTTCTTGGGCAGCCAAGAATGCCTGAGGAATATCACACATATCCCCCCCCCCCCCACCAGGGGTAGGGGGTGTTGTTAGCTTGTGCTTTTCCTCAGCTTGCCTTGTGCTCCCTCATCACATCTGTTAGGTAGTTAGGGATCAAAACCAAGCTCTCAGTTTGAACTGAGCTGGACCAGACTCCTCTTCCTACAAGGAAAGGACAGTAGGATCCAATGTGGCAGGCAATGTGAGCTGCTTATCTCGAAAGGCACGAGGAAGCTGACCCTGGCTTGCAGGTAGGACCTGAGTGTCAGCAACACAAGGCTGTTGTTTAATTGCATCAGGACACCCAAAGCAGCAGGACAACACTCCATTCTGGACTCTGAGCTCCAGAGAAACAAGGTGGAGGCAGGCATAAAATGACTAGACGGGGCAGGGGGAGAGAGAAGAGGGGCATGAAGGGAATGTACACAGGGAGAGGGTGATGAGATGAGCCCGCAGATCTAAAGTGAGAAACACCAGCGCTAAGAGTAACACACCACAAATCAACCACCGGGAAGTGAAGTGACCCCCGATGAAATAAAAATCATTTTAAAATGTAAAGCATGGCTTTAAAATGAAGTTATGTTTGATACTCAGAGATTGAAGTAAGAAATAACATTTTTTATGGGAGATTCTGAACCAAAACATAATAGCATAACAACAGTGCATTAAAATTCCTGGAAATTAAAGCAAAATAGTTTGTAAATTAGAAAACACCAGTTTAGGGGATGCCTGGTGGATTAGTTGGTTAAGCACCCAACTCTTGGTTTCAGCTCAGGTCATGATCTCGTGGTCATGGGATCAACCCCCCACCCCTCCACCATTGGACCCCACACTGAGTATGGAGCCTGCTTGGGACTCTCTCTCTCCCTTTCTCTCTGCCCCTCCCACACTCACCTGTGCTCACTCTCTCTCTCTCCATCTCTCAAAATGAATGAATAAATAAATAAATAAATAAACAAACAAACAAACATTTTTTAAAAAGAAAGAAAATACCCCGTTAAAAAAAAACACTTGGGGAGTAAATTTTTAAAAATTAAAGAATTAGAGAATATTTCTGAAATGTATACTATGCAGAAGACAGAAATAAGATGTTTAAAATATGGAAAAGACATGGAGAATATCTGCACACATCATTACATAATGATAAAACATAAGTGGTATGAAGGAAATCTTCAAAGCTGCCAGACTGAAAGTGCTGATTATCTACATAGAAACCAGCAATTAGTTAGGAAACTAATATTTCATCAATGACGATCAAATGACAATTGATGACAGAAGACAACAATATCTTCCAAGAGCTCAGGGCAAAGTATAACATCAGATTAAAACTATCATTCTAAAGTAACAAGAAAAAAAAGACATTTGCAGAGCCTAAAAATGAAAGTTTATCACCACTCCTGGACCATTTCTGCATAATAGTCTGTATTAAAGTAAGTATTTAAAAAGCAGAAAAATAACCCTGGAGTGAATGCCTGGTACTTGAGAAACAATAGTGAGCACAGACATTGATGAAATGCATTGATTAACTTCATCAACTACTGAGCATTGACAAAAGTCAGATGGTGAAATATTGACAGAAATCAACAAGGGAAATGAGGGGAGAACTAATTAAAGAAGCAGAAGGGAAAGGTAGAGCAAGCCAACATTCTTTTCTTTTTGAGGACAAAACAAGTAAAAATAAATTTAGACAGTGTTGGAAAATTTATATTTGTGTACATATCTTAAAAAGTTAAAGCAACCACTGAAGAAATAGAAATGTAATCTGTAGTTCTCAGACCAAAAGAAAAACGTGAACAAAAAAAAAACCAAAAAAACAAAAACCAAAACCTAGATCAACCCAGCCAAACACAGAAACAGAGGAAAAGTACTAAAAGCAAAGTAAAGAGAAAATACAAAGATAAGGAGGTAATGTTCGTAACAGAACGGCCCTAGTGTGGACCCCTCCAAAGCAGAGCCTGCTGGAAAGACTGGGACAGGGTTAGCTTTTGGGGAGACAATTCCAGCAAACATATGTGAGATAGGAAAAGTGAGAAACCCAATAAAGGTACGCCGGTGAGCTGGTGGGCGCTTTGGGCGCTTGGAGCTCATTTGCAATGGGGACCCTCTCAAACCCTGAGAACTTGTCACACAAGGGAGGCACTGAGGCCCGGCCGTGTCTACCAAAGTTGCCTCCCTGTGGCTCGACTTCTCATCGTTTCGTCACTGAGCCTGTCTCTGGAAGAGCAAGGGTCTGCAGCCCCTGAGAAGGCCCTCAAGCAAAGGCAAAGGGTGACACGGACACGCGAGGTGAGCGTGTCAGCCTGCGGGGACATGTCTCAGCTCAGGAGAACTCAGGTGGGCAGAGGTGAGGTGGAAAGTGGCCGCAAACAGCATCTGCCGCAGCACGTGATGGAACTGGAGGCACCTGCTTGAGGGATGATCAGGTTGGCTTGAAAAGTAGCCATGTGCTGTTTCCAGGACACCGGCAACAAACTTAAACAGAAAGTTTCCAAATATAGGGCATGAGAAAATAAACTGAGGAAAGATCTTCACACTTGTGCGTAAGAACAGGCACAAAGGTGACTGCGGGGGCAAGGATTGGAATGGCAGCAAATCACACGCCATTATGTTCACCGGAAGGAGAAGAGCTAAGTAGAGGATAGTCCCGTAAGGAACACCTTGCAGCATCCATACCTCAAGGATAAAAATCAAATGGGAAAATCCCGTGGAGACACTGTGCCACTTGAACCTAGTTAAGAGAAGGACTTATCAACACTGCACGTGTATACAGATCATTTATACTTCAGTATATTTCACTAACATAATTGTCTTCTAATATAGTTCAGCTCTTAATATTGCTATATATTTATGATTGGGCAGGCTAATCATGAACTTTCCCTTTAGTTGATTTGCCATCAAAAATTCTTCAATAAGGAATGGAGAATTAAAAGAAAAAAATTTTAATGTTTATTTAGAGAGAGAGAGAGAGAGTGTGTGTGTGTGTGTGTGAGCGGGGAAGGGGCAGAGAGAGAGAGGGAGACACAGAATCCGAAGCAGGCTTCAGGCTCTGAGCTGTCAGCAGGAGCCCAATGCGGGGCTCAAACCCACAAACTGTGAGATCATGACCAGAGCTGAAGTTGGACACTTAATCTACTGAGCCACCCAGGTGCCCCAGGAATGGAGAATTTTAAACAAAGATATTCCCTCCTTCAAGAGTCATATGCATAAATATGTTCACTGGTAAACTTAAATGTCGTGCATAAGTGAATGGTTTCAGAGGATGCGGGCATTAAAAATTAAGGTTGCAGGGGAAAAGCTTATGAAATACTATGCACAACTGATTCTAGTGAAGGTGAGAGAGAGAGAGAGAGGGAGGGAGGGAGGGAGGGAGGGAGGGAAATAAATAGAAAAGTAAAGTAGAAAAAGGAAGGGAAAAATTCAAGAAACAATGGTAATAATAGAAAATGATGAAATAAGTTGATTAACCTAAAAGCCTATTATTTATCAGAACAGCAAAAAAAAAAAAAAATACTTAGGTTCAAATATAACAGAAGATATGCAAGATTTCTATGCTTCAAACCACAAAACACCGAGGAAATACATGGGGGGAAACTGAGTAAGTAGAGAGATACACAGTACTCATTGATCATAAGGTTTAATATTGACAATTTTCCGCAAATGGAACTATAGATGCAATGCAATCCCAAACAAAATCGCAGCAGAAATGTCTGTTGAATTGGTAAGTTGATTGTAAGATTTACATGAAAACAGGCAAAGAAACAAGAGTAATCAAGACAATTTTAAAAAGAAGAAAAACCAAGTTTAAGGACTTAGCATGACCTGATTTCAAGACTTTTTATAAAGCTCTAATAATCAGGATAATCTGGTATTGATGAAAAGGGTAGAAACATAGATCAATTGAGCAGAATACAGAGTACACAGATAGACTTACATGTAAATAATCAAATTATTTCCAACAAAGTTGCCACAGTAACTGAATAAGGGAAAGGCTCGTCTTCTCAACAAATAGTGTTGGAACCATTGGACATCTGTGTGCAAACAAATAAATAAAGCTGCCCCAGACCTTGCACCATTTACAAACACTAACTCTCAACCTAAACCTATAACATTTCTACTAAGAAACAGAGGAAAATACTTGTGACCTTGATTTAGGCAAAGATTTCTTAAACACTGAAATCATGATCCATAAAAGAAAAAAAAAATCAATAAACTGAACTTCATCAGAAGTAAAAACCTCTCTTCGCTGACGGAGTCCATTAATAAAATTTAAAAAGCAAGCTGCTGGGTGCCTGAGTGGCTCAGTCGGTTGAGCTCTTGATTTCAGCTCAGGTCATGATCTCACAGTTGTGGATCTGAGTTCTGAGTCGGGCTCTGAGCTGGCAGCATGAAACCTGCTTAGGATTGATTCTCTCTCTCCCTCTCTCCCTCTCTCTCTCTCTCCCTCTCCCTCTCTCTCTCTCTCTCTTTCTCTGCCCTTCCCCTGCTCTCTTTCTCTCTCTCAAAATAAACATTAAATTTTTTTAAATAAGGGGGAGGAGCCAAGATGGCGAAACAGCATGGAAGTTTTTTGCGTGTCTCGCATCCATGAAATACAGCCAGAGAAACACTAAACCATCCTGCACACCTAGAAAACCGATCTGAGGATTAACACAACAATCTGCACAACCTGAACCACAGAATTCAGCAGGTACGCGGCGCGGAGAGCTGAACTTGGGGAGCGAGAAGGTGTAGGAAGGGAGGTGCTTCTGTGAGCGGAGACAGGACAGAGACTGGGTGGGGGGAGAATACGGGAAAAGCACTCCCCCCAAAAACAGCTGGAGAGAAAGTGGAAAAGTGGAAACAGCCGCAGGGACTGAACTAAAAAGGGAGAAGGGGGAAAGGCGAGGGTTTAAATTCCATTAAGACTGTAAACAAGGGGAGCGCAAGGGCTGCAACTCCGCAGCTCCCTACCTGGCGGTGCTCTGGTGGGAAGGGCGAGTCCCCGGGAGCCGAGTGGGGTCCGGGAGGTTCTCGGGCCACACGGGGAGAAGCGGTTCCACTGCCGGAAGGACAGTTGGTGGAGACTGTTGAAGCCACCCGGTCCCGGCAGACCCCGGAAGGCGGCCACGTTCGCTGGTGCTGGAACAAGGTCGTTGAGGGTGAAGCCCGGTGCCAGGTGTGTGTTGTGATTTTCCATCATTCCTGAAAAGCTGCTGCTACGCTGTCTCGCGAACTTTTTCTGGGGGGGGTGGCACCTGGCCGCAGTCTCGGGGCACCGGCAGCAGCAGGGTCCCGCCGGCGTTCCTGAGTGCGGCCGACACTCAGCCTTTGCTCATTCGGCCATTGCTCCGGCAGACCCTCCCGCAGAGGGGCGGAGCGGGTCAAGGCCGCGGTCCTTGGGGAGTAAGGGGCCGGGGAAAACAGCCACGTCTGAGACAAAACTCGGGAGAGAGGTGCTGCCGGGGGCCTGGTCATGGGCGGTGAAAAAGCGGGGAGCGGACGAGAGCTGAAGACGGAGGACGGGTGCGCGATTGCTGACCCAGGAGAACAGACCGGGTGGCTGGGCGACGCCATTTTTACCGTTCCCGCGCAGGCGCATATGCACCTACCCGCACTTCAACACTCCACCCCAGGAGGCTACCAGCGCCGTCTGGTGGAGAGCGGAGCCGTTACACTGAGCCCCGCCCAACTGGGCCAACCTCGCTCTTCAAGAGCAGAAGTCTCACCACCTGCTTAGTTTACAGACTATAAAGAGCTACATAGACTGACTTCCAGGGGAAACGAAGCAATTTCAGTCCTATGTCAATCTGTTAGCAGGTCCATCTATTCAAATTTCTTTCTTTTTTTCTTTTTCTCTTTTATAATTCTTTCCTTTTTCTTGAATACAGAAAAAGAAAAACTTCATTTTTTCTTTCAATTTCTTTTAAAAATATTTTATTTAATTTTTATTACTATATTTTTCACTTTTATGTAAATTTTTTTCAAATTCTATCTTACTCCCATCATTTTATTTTAGTCTACTACAGTGTATTCACTTTTTCAAATTTTCAAACGATTTCTTTTTCTTTTTTTTACCTTTTTCCCCTTTTTCATTTCTTTTCTTTTTTCTTAAATACAGAAAATAAAAAAATTCACATTTATTTTTAATTTTTATTAAAAATATTTTTCTTTAATTTTTTTCTACTATATTCTTTACTTTTGTGGATATTTTTTCAAATTCTATTTTACCCCCATCATCTCATTTTAGTCTACTTCAGTGTATTCATTTTTTCAAATTCTCAAACGATTTCCTGTGTTTTTCTCCTCCCTTTTTTCTCTTTTTATTTATTTATTTATTTTTTAATATATGAAATTTACTGTCAAATTGGTTTCCATACAACACCCCTCCCTTTTTTCTCTAATCTGTCAAACCACTTTCAACACCCAGACCAAAACACACCAGGATCTAGCATTATCTATTCAATTTGTGTGTGTGTGTGTGTGTTTAATTTTCAATTTTAATATTTTTAATTTTAATTTGATTTAATTTCAATTTTTCTACCTCATTAATTTATTTTATCCCTTCAAGATGACAAAATGAAGGAATTCACCCCAAAAGAGCACGAAGAAACAACAGCCAGGGATTTAACCAACACAGATACAAGCAAGATGTCTGAACCAGAATTTAGAATCATGATAATAAGAATACTACCTGGGGTCAAAAATAGATTAGAATCCCTTTCTGCAGAGATAAAAGAAGGAAAAAAAATAGCCAGAATGAAATTAAAAATGCTATAACTGAGCTGCAACCACGGATGGATGCAGTGGTGGCAAGGATGGATGAGGCAGAACAGAGAATCAGCGACATAGAGGACAAACTTATGAGAGTAACAGAGCAGAAAAAAAAAGGGAGATGAAGGCAAAAGAGCATGACTTAAGAATTAGAGAAATCAGTGACTCCTTAAAAAGGAACAACATCAGAATCATAGGGGTCCTAGAGGAGGAAGAGAGAGAAATAGGGGTAGAAGGGTTATGTGAGCAAATCATAGCAGAAAACTTTCCTAACCTGGGAAAAGACACAGACATCAAAATCCAGGAAGCACAGAGGACCCCCATCAGATTCAACAAAAACTGACCATCAACAAGGCATATCATAGTCAGATTCACCAAATACTCAGGCAAGAAGAGAATCATGAAAGCAGCAAGGGAAAAACGTCCCTAACCTACAAGGGAAGACAGATCAGGTTTGCAGCAGACCTATCCACAGAAACTTGGTAGGCCAAAAAGGAGTGGCAGGATATATTCAATGTGCTGAATCAGAAAAATATGCATCCAAGAATTCTCTATCCAGAAAGGCTGTCATTCAAAATAGAAGGAGAGATAAAAAGTTTCCCAGACAAAAAAAAAATTAAAGGAGTTTGTGACCACTAAACCAGCCCTGCAAGAAATTTTAAGGGGGATTCTCTGAGGGGAGAAAACCAAAAGCAACAAAAGACTAGAAAGGACCAGAGAACACCACCAGAAATTCCAACTCTACAAGCATCATAATGGCAATAAATTCATATGTTTCTGTACTCACTCTAAACATCAATGGACTCAATGCTCCAATCAAAAGACATAGGGTAACAAAATGGATAAGAAAACACGATCCATCTATATGCTGTTTACAAGAGACCCACTTTAGACCTAAAGACACCTTCAGATTGAAAATAAGGGGATGGAGAACCATCTATCATGCTAATGGTCAACAAAAGGAAGCCGGAGTAGCCATACTTATATCAGACAATTTAGAATTTAAAATAAAGACTGTATTAAGAGATGCAGGGGCGCCTGGGTGGCGCAGTCAGTTAAGCGTCCGACTTCAGCCAGGTCACGATCTCACGGTCCGTGAGTTCGAGCCCCGCGTCAGGCTCTGGGCCGATGGCTCGGAGCCTGGAGCCTGTTTCCGATTCTGTGTCTCCCTCTCTCTCTGCCCCTCCCCCGTTCATGCTCTGTCTCTCTCTGTCCCAAAAATAAATAAAAAACGTTGAAAAAAAAATTAAAAAAAAAAAGAGATGCAGAAGGGCATTATATCATAATCAAAGGGTCTATAGACCAAGAAGACCTAACAATTGTAAACATTTATGCGCCAAATGTGGAAGCACCCAAATATATAAATCAGTTCATCACAAACACAAAGAAACTCATCGATAGTAATACCATAACAGCAGGAGAGTTCAACACCCCTCTCACAGCAATGGACAGATCATCTAATCAAAAAATCAACAAGGAAACAATGGCTTTGAATGACACACTGGACCAGATGGACTTAACAGATATATTCAGGACATTTCATCCTAAAGCAGCAGAATATACGTTCTTCTCCAGCGCACATGGAACGTTCTCCAGAATAGACCATATACTGGGACACAAATCAGCCCTAAATAAGTACAAAAAGATCGAGATCATACCGTGCATATTTTCAGACCACAATGCTATGAAAGTCAAAATCAACCACAAGAAAAAATTTGGCAAAGTAACAAATACTTGGAGACTGAAGAACATCCTACTAAAGAATGAATAGGATAACCAAGCAGTTAAAGAGGAAATTAAAAACTATATGGAAGTTGGGGCGCCTGGGTGGCGCAGTCGGTTAAGCGTCTGACTTCAGCCAGGTCACGATCTCGCGGTCCATGAGTTCGAGCCCCGCGTCAGGCTCTGGGCTGATGGCTCGGAGCCTGGAGCCTGTTTCCGATTCTGTGTCTCCCTCTCTCTCTGCCCCTCCCCTGTTCATGCTCTGTCTCTCTCTGTCCCAAAAATAAAAAAAAATAAAAAATAAATAAAAAAACGTTGAAAAAAAAAAAACTATATGGAAGTCAATGAAAATGATAACACCACAACCCAAAACCTCTGGGACATAGCAAAGGCAGTCATAAGAGGAAAGTATATAGCAATCCAGGCCTTCCTAAAGAAGGAAGAAAGATCTCAGATACACAACCTAACCTTATGCCTTAAGGAGTGGAAAAAGAACATAAATAAAACCCAAAACCAGCAGAAGACAGGAAATAATAAAGATTAGAGCAGAAATTAATGCTATCTAAACCAAAAAAAAAAGTAGAACAGGTCAATGAAACCAGAAGCTGGTTCTTTGAAAGAATTAACAAAATTGATAAACCACTAGCCAGTTTGATCAAGAAGATAAAGGAAAGGACCCAAATTAATAAAATCAAGAATGAAAGAGGAGAGATCACAACCAACACAACAGAAATAAAAACAATAATAAGAGAATGTTATGAGAAATTATATGCCAATAAAATGGGTAATCTGGAAGAAATGGGACAAATTCTTAGAAACATATACACTACCAAAACTAAAACAGGAAGAAATAGAAAATTTGAACAGACCCATAACCAGTAAGGAAATCGAATTAGTAACAAAAAATCTGCCAAAAAGCAAAAGTCCAGGGGAATTCTACCAAACATTTAAGGAAGAGTTAACACCTATTCTCTTGGAACTGTTCCAAAAAAATAGAAATGGAAGGAAAACTTCCAAACTTTTTCTATGAAGCCAGCATTACCTTGATTCCAAAACCAGACAGAGACCCCACTAAAAAAGAACTATAGACAAATTTCCCTGATGAACATGGATGCAAATATCCTCAACAAAGTATTAGCCAACCGGATCCAACAATACATTAAAAAAATTATTCACCACAACCAAGTGGGATTTATACCTGGGATGCAGGGCTGGTTCAATATCCGCGAAATAATTAACATGATTCATCACATCAATAAAAAAAGTACAATAACTACATGATCCTCTCAATAGATGCAGAGAAAGCATTTGACGAAATACAGCATCCTTTCTTGATAAAAACCCTCAAGAAAGTAGGGATAGAAGGATCATACCTCGAACTCATAAAAGCCATATATGAACAACCAAACGCTAATATCATCCTCAATAGGGAAAAACTGAGAGCTTTCCCCCTAAGGTCAGGAACAAGACAGGGATGTCCACTCTCGCCACTGTTGTTCAGCATAGTACTGGAAGTCTTAGCCTCTGCAATCAGACAACACAAAGAAATAAAAGGCATCCAAATCAGCCAGGAGGAGGTCAAACTTTCACTCTTTGCAGATGACATGATACTCTATATGGAAAACCCAAAAGATTCCACCAAAAAACTGCTACAACTGATTCATGAATTCAGCAAAGTTGCAGGATATAAAATTAATGCACAGAAATTGGTTGCATTCCTATACACCGACAATGAAGTGACAGAGAAATCAAGGAATCGATCCCATTTACAGTTGCACAAAAAAACATAAAATACCTAGGAATAAATCTAACCAAAGAGGTGAAAAATCTATACACTGAAAACTAGAAAGCTTATGAAAGAAATTGAAGACACAAAAAAATGGAAAAATATTTCATGCTCCTAGATAGGAAGAACAAATATTGTTAAAATGTTGATACTACCCAAAGCAATCTACATATTCAATGCAATCCCTATCAAAGTAACACCAGCATTCTTCACAGAGCTAGAACAAATAATCCTAAAATTTGTATGGAACCAGAAAAGACCCCGAATAGCCAAAGCGATCTTGAAAGAGAAAACCAAAGAGGAGGCATCACAATCCCAGACTTCAAGCTATACTACAAAGTTGTAATCATCAAGACAGTATGGTATGGCACAAGAACAGACACTCAGATCAGTGGAACAGAGTAGAGAACCCAGAAATGGACCCACAAACATATGGCCAACTCATCTTTGACAAAGCAGGAAAGAATATCCAATGGAATAAACAGTCTCTTCAGCAAGTGGTGCTGGGAAAACTGGACAGTGACATGCAGAAGAATGAACCTGGACCACCTTCTTACACCATCCACAAAAAGAAACTCAAAATGGATGAAAGACCTCAATGTAAGACAGGAAGCCGTCAAAATCCTTTAGGAGAAAGCAGGCAAAAACCTCTTTGATCTTGCCCGCAGCAACTTCTTACTCAACACGTCTCCAGAGGCAAGGGAAACAAAAGCAAAAATGAACTACTGGGACCTCATCAAAATAAAAATCTTCTGCACAGCGAAGGAAACAATCAGCAAAACTAAAGGCAACCGACAGAATGGGAGAAGATATTTGCAAATGACATATCAGATAAAGGCTTAGTATCCAAAACCTATAAAGAACTTATCAAACTCAACCCCCCAAAAACAAATAATCCAGTGAAGAAATGGGCAAAACACGTGTTTGTTTCAAAAACAATGAAAAGTTAAAAGAAAATAAAAGAAAAAAAGAAGACTCAAAAGACGAATGCTGCATAACTCAGTGTATATGAAGTATAAGGGAAAATTATAGGGAAGAACACAAATGTGTGATGTCAGGGGTGAGGCTGGGTGGAGGGGTTGGCTACGAACACATAAGAAAGCTTTTTTGGGTCATGGGACTATCTAGTATCATAATTATGTTGGTGGCTACCTGACTGTAAAAGTTGATGGGCAGAATCATACATTAAAGAGGGTGACTTTTACTGTTTATTAAATATGTCTCAATCACCGATTTAATTAAAAACTACTTGAGAGTTTTCTTTTAATTCCTATATCCAAAGGAATACACATTCTCACATCTGAGCGTCAATGCACAAAGAAACATGAAAAGTGCAGTTAATTCATCCGGTGAGAGACAGAGTTCAAAGGCAGGAAATCACAGGTGAAAGGTCTCATTTCCATGGAAAGGCTGAGAGAAGCAGACCCTAAAGAGAGACAAGCTGTGAGGTGGGGGTGGGGAGCACTCCCTCTGTTGTCTAATAAAGGAAAGATACTAAAGATTATAAGATCTCATTAGGGTACCCCGTGTTTTGAAACCATTGTTGGAGACTCTGTAGTGATAGGAACAAAGATTCCTCAGGAAATTGAGGAAAGGAAGTGAATTAACCAGATTCCAAAACATTTGTGCTGGTTCCTATTAATAAGCTTAAGCCAATTCAATTCAATAGATATTGTAGCCTGTGGGCTTCCCCCTGGGAGCCACGTCTATGGAGAATATCATCTCTACAACACAGTGTCCTGGGGGGGGGGGGGGTGCCCAGTTAAATAAAAGCACTCAAGAAATGGACAACCTTTGGCGAGCTGCCCCATCTGCTATCTGGTCCCAAGAACTCCACAGGGAAGTTCCAACCCTTAGGAGATGAACCAGCCAGAGATCCACAGGGTGCTTGGGTAACTGTGACTGGTGCATACTAGCAGGGGCCGAAATTCTTCCTCTGAACTTCCTTTTTCAATTGGGTTGAATTACATCCATTCCTTAGAAACTGGAAAGGTGCATATGTCAAATATTACCTATGAAGGAGATACAAAGATGCCTCAAATTGATGTTAGATTCTTGAAAATCTCAGCAAATGTGAAAGGAAGCCCAGGGAAGTTTCCTTGTGAAGCCAGCAGGGGCCCCTTTAATGACCTCCACCCTCACTCCACTCCTGTCAGCTTCATCCTCTGGTGATAAGAATGTCCACACATTTATTCAATACATGTCTTAGAATCCCACAGACACACTGAAGGCTCGAGCACAGAACCAGAACAATCTGTTAAGGTCTAGCCGAATACTCATGGATAAAAGTAAGGAAAAATGCCCGACATTTTATATTGAACTTTTTAATGAGGCTAAAAATCTCTCAGACTATACACAGAAACTGGCAATCCTATATATAACGGATGGGTTTTGCCACCAAAAGTCTATTAATGTTAATGAGAAAGCAAAAGCACATCTTTGTAAAATAAGCTTGAAAAGGAACCGCTTACTAACATATTCACAAAACGGTGTGGTTATTTAAAACTGGACAATATTGGGGCGCCTGGGTGGCGCAGTCGGTTAAGCGTCCGACTTCAGCCAGGTCACGATCTCGCGGTCCGTGAGTTCGAGCCCCGCGTCAGGCTCTGGGCTGATGGCTCGGAGCCTGGAGCCTGTTTCCGATTCTGTGTCTCCCTCTCTCTCTGCCCCTCCCCCGTTCATGCTCTGTCTCTCTCTGTCCCAAAAATAAAAATAAAAAATGTTGAAAAAAAAAATTAAAAAAAAAAAAAAAATAAAAAAAAATAAAACTGGACAATATTAAAGAATTTTTAAATCTACATTACAAATGAAACTAGGGAAGGCACCTTATAACCCACACAGGTCCTGAAGTTTAGCAAAGTGAGACCATGAAGCAAGAGAACAGAAATCTTAGTAAACATCCATCATTAATTGAAAACCTGAGAAATTGGACTGCTATAGTCTAATTCATCTCTTTTCCTTCTTGTCCTTATTTCCGCTTAGATGAACATAAATAAGCTGCAGAAGAAAACCAAACTGGGTCACTTTTTAAATTACTCCTAAAATATTAAATAATTAAATAAAATAAATATTGGATAATGACACCAGCATAGGTGTAAGAACAGAGCTGAATTTTGCAAAGGGTTGACCCGGATGGAAAACATAGACTGAGGAAATGCTTACATCAAGGTCAAGCTCAACAGCTCCTAGGGATTTTTTTCCATAGGACATTTACAAACATTCTTGGTTAGTCGTTACATAAACCCCGAAATGAGGGGCTTGGTTCACAATTGCTGAAAATGAAAAGAACTCCAATGTCTTGCAACCGCTGAATGGACAAGCAAGGTGTGGTATGTTCATTCAACACATAGCAATAAAAATTAACAAGCTGATGCATGCATCTAAATGGGAATGTAGCATGTTTCCTACAACTAATTCCACTGTTCACCCATCTTTGCCAAAACATAGGCTGACGTCTCTTGGTGAATAAAAATAAAAATAATAATGACAAAGGGTTCCTGGCTCATATTAATCAAGTGCTTACCGTATGCCGAGTGTTCTTCTAAATGCTTCACATATACTCACTCCCTTAATCTTCACAATGTCTCCATGAAGTAGGTCCTGTGATTATCCTCATTTTTCAATGAGAAAATCCAAGGAAAGAAAGGTCACTGACTTGCCCAAGGCCACACAGCCAATAAGTGGCACGGCAAGGATCCAAGCTCTTTCTGGCACCACCTAAACCCCTCATCGACTGGATACCTGCTTCTTATAAGAGCTTGACTTTTACTGATATTCCTAAGTTTTCCTCGGTGGCACCAGAATTCCTTGCTAAATGCTAAATCATGTCTTACTAGACAAAATATGCTCTAGGTTGAACGGGAAAGTATGTGCCAATTGGACATGAGTTGCTTCTGGGTTGGCATAAATAAAAGCTTATTTATTACATATTGTCATTATGTTATTTTTTACTTCAAAAATTCTAGCTTCCCTTTAAAGCATATTTCACATATTTCCATACAAATATTCCCTTGTGCTGAAAATCACCCAATAAATAAATGTTGTGATTGGATGGAAGTGGAGATCGGCCTACAATTTTGTTTTATTCTCAATTTCAACCAGAATTTTCAGTGAAGCTGAGAAAAAGAAAGGGCACACGTCCCAAACCAGGAGGTGCTGTCCAATGTCCAGAGCCAGCAGGGAGGCCAACTGGGGAACCTGTGCCCATGTACCTATGTCCCAGCTCCTTGATCCCAAGAGCAGGGAAGGAAGTGTTACCTCCAAACTCTTACAAAACACCTTACTGCCATTTATATCATTGTGTCTCTCAATCCCCAGGCACAGAAGGTAGGTGTAAGGGGAATTGTTTGAGTAAGAGAAAATCGCAATACAATTTGAGGATTCTTCTCGAGGCACTGGGTTTTTTGTGCTTTTTTTCTTTAATTTTTTTAAATGTTTATTTATTTTTGAGACAGAGAGAGACACAGCATGAGCAGGGAAGGGGCAGAGAGAGAGGGAGACACAGAATGTGAAGCAGGCTCCAGGCTCTGAGCTGTCAGCACAGAGCCCGATGCGGGGCTCGAACTCACGAGCTGTGAGATCATGACCTGAGCCGAAGTCGGACACTTAACCGACAGTGCCACCCAGGCACCCCCCCCCTTTTTTTTTTTTTTGGTTTTTTGTTCTTACTGAAACACACTGTTTTTACATTAAATGGTAATGATACAGAAGCAGTGGAAACTGGAGAACTCTGAGAAAGTTTGCAGAATAGAAAACCAAGAAAGAGGCTGATTTTAGCACAACTTTAAGATTATATTCCTGGATTCATGGATTCAAAGTACGACAAGAGGCATTTTCACCGAGTTCAACCCTTATCTTGCAGATGAAGACTGAGTCCCAGGGGATTCACTGACTTGTAAATTGTCACACAGAAAGTGATTTCTTAAGCAATTCCCATTTGAATACAACTCTCACACCTCAAAAATACAATGTACAGGTAAACATTTGGCAAATAAATATATAGGAGGTGAATGCGGAGGAATGTAGTATAAAAATGAGAGTTCAGCTGCAACAAAGAACTGCAGTCTGGAATCTTGGACAAGTCAAAGTACCAAGATTGAATCGGCTTATGGCCGCAACCCACCAGGATACACAGCGGTAGTACGGAAGAACGAGAGGGGGTAGTACAGTTTAAAGCCAATTGTGTCCATTTTGATAAGTCCCTACTCCCCTGAAAACCAATGACCTCTATCAACTGAGCCTACCAGTAATGCCGGCTTGCCTGCATTGCAAAGTTGTTGCATAGATCCAATGACATAATCTACGTGGCTTTTCTTGTTAAATGAGGAGCACTACAAATGCTAATTCTTAGTACTGGGATTTTATTAATCAATATGTAGGGAGGACAACCCAGAGAGATGGCATGGATCCTATTTGATATTGTTAGGGTTGAACCTAAGTGTGGCAGTGAGGTGGAACAACAGTTACATACTTGAGGGAAGGGTTTTTTTTTTTTCCTTTCTCTTTCTCCTTTTCTTCCCCTCCTCCTTCCCCTTCTTTTCTTTTGAAGGGTGGCCCTGAGAAGCAAGAATTGAGTTGAT
Organism: Neofelis nebulosa; assembly: GCF_028018385.1. NCBI lineage: Eukaryota > Metazoa > Chordata > Mammalia > Carnivora > Felidae > Neofelis > Neofelis nebulosa. The sequence continues at coordinate 5,238,072 of NC_080782.1, read as the reverse complement.
CATATGCCCTGATCCTTGAACATTAGCATCAATGGAGATGATGCTTATCTTTTTTGCATAAATTTTCCCCTTTTCAACCCAGTCCCCAATCCCATTCCCTGACCTCCTCACCACGGAAACCACTGCCATTTGCTAAATGTCCTTGCAACCCACTTGCCATAAATTGTATCTCCATGCATTCATTTATATATACTGCTGTTAGTTGTGTGTGTTTTAATTTGTTTACATGTTCATTTTGCAGTAAATCTCATCTGTGCATTGCTCTTTTCAGAGCAACATTTGTTCCTGCTGTCATGCAAGGATATACTTCCTCCTTCTGTCTCTGCATTGCACCCCATCCTAAACACACAGCACACCATATTTATCCACTCCCCTACTGTTGAACTCCTAGGTTGCCTCTGATTCCTCACTTCACTGACCATATCTCCTTGGATATTTGGGCAGATTTCTTGAAGAATATAAAAAGAGTAGTAGAGTTGCTGAATTATATGATATCTATATACTCATTTTTGCTAGGCCATGCCAGGTTGCTTTTCAAAACAATGGCTTTGATAGTGTTCACCTCTAGCAGATCAGCAGGAGAGCTCCCATTTTTGCCACGGTCCACCAACACATCTTTGGAAATAATTGCCCTTTTTTCATTCTCTGCTTTAAAAAATTTGCTTGCTCTTCCTTTATTCCTTGATTAATTTTGCCAGAGCTTTGTCTACATGAAATCCTTTCAAAGAACCAGCTTTTGATTTTGTTTTTCAGCTCAACTATTTTTTGTCTGTTTTTTGTTCTTTGGTTTGGTTTTTAAGTTTATTCAGAGATGAGAGATTTATGGTATGGTTTATCTTATGACATTGATTTACTGAGTTAAAATAGAATGTGTTAAATGTAACTACAATTGTATAGTTATCTATTTCTCCCCATCACTCCACCTGTTTTTATATACGCTAAGGTCATATTATTAGGTTTCAATAGGTTCGTGATATTAATCTTCTTGATTCTTTACATCAAGTGAGAAAAAATATCAGTTTTGAGTAGTTCCTTAAATCTATTACAAAAATCCCATCTTTCCTTCATGATGTCTTTCACTTAAAAATGTTACCATTGTCTGATATTATAATTGCTGCACTAGCTTTCATTTGGTTCTAATGTATATTTTTTACATTCACTTATTTTCAATCTTTCTATATTCTTTTTTTGAGTCTCCTGTGTCTTTATGTAAAAATAAACTGAAATTGCTTGTAAATATACACTGAAATCTTCTTCATAATTCAAACTGCACTCCCTTTGGGATAGACTATTTAATCCACTTACATGTATTGTAAGTATGGATATAGTAAGACTTATTTTAGCCATCTTATTTTATGTTTTCCATTTACCATTCTTAATTACTTTTGTTTCTTATCTTCTTTTGTCTTACCTTCCCTTTGATATGTAAATTTATCTTCTGCTGGTTTCAAAATCCTTTATTATTCTGGTGATTATCCTTAAATAATTGAAACTATACTTAGTTACTCCACATACAAATATCTAAAGAGCATCAAAGTCTATACCTTCTCCCAAACAAGAAAAGAACCCTAAAATGCAGTCATTCTCCTCCAGACATCCTATCTCAACTACTCCTGACTAACACATTGGTATTATCTAAAATTTAGCTGCAGATAATTAAAGGTCGCCAATATTCTTCCTCATCTCTCCAAGGATAGTTATTGTGCTTATTTTAAATTTATGTTCTTAGTGCTAAATTAGTGTTTTGGTTTTTTTTTTTGTTTTTTTTTTTTTACCTCTTAGATGTTGTTCCAATGGTTGCATGTTTGACGTTTATCTCATAATTTTCCCTGTGAGCTCATCTTTATTTCGTGGGATGGTCCACTGCTTCAGCTAGTGCTATTGACTTGGGAGAAAGGCTAAGAGTCTTGGCCCTCTTGGGGAGCTTGAGAAGTAGGAGGAGACCTCCTCAAAACAGAGAATCAGTCATAAATATCACCCCACTAAGACATGCCTACTTCACAATGCATCTTCTGGTTCCATCATTCTCCACTCAGATATTTTTGTTGTTGTTGTTGTTGTTGTTGTTGTTCAAGAGCGGTCACTCTCTGTTGTCATTTCTCAGAATGCCTTGTAGGGCAAAGCTGGTAAAGACAATCTTCCACCTCCACTCATTGCTTTTAGCTTCCTACCCTTCCCAAGTCACCACCTGAATATTACTCTCTCCCTTGGCTGGCATTGTTGTTTTCCGACCTGACCACAACCATAGGTGGGCAATCCATCTTCTGGAAAGTGGATGGAAATTCATGGGTGAGTAGATGAAGGACTGTGTCAGTGGTTTACCCATCTAGCTATGGGACATCTGCTAAATTGTCAAGTTCAAAGTGAAGGCACCACCCGGCTAGACCAAATTTTGCCTTCCTGGATTGTAACTCCAACCTCACACTCACGTAGACTCATGTGGGGAAGGGAGGAAGGGGCTCACTCTCCATGTGTTGCTTCTCTGGAAATTATATCCTGTTCTCCACAACTATTTCCTCTTTACACAAGAATACCTTTCACCTCTTACTCCACTGTTGTTATAACTATTTGTAGCATAAACATTATAGTAATGACATTAGTGAAGTAACTTCTATAGCTGTGAATACAGCAGAGATAGAACTCTTTATCTTTTTTCACTTACTATTATATCACAAAATAAAATATTTTCACATGTATCACTGCTTAGACTTCATAATTATCTTTTACAAACTTGTTTAATTTTCTGTCAAGTTAAAGTACGATATTACATTTCCTACTCCATTTTCATATATATTTTGTTTGTACAATTTTAATAGCATTTCAAAGATTACTTTTTAAATGAGATCATTTTTTAATTTTTCCTTGGGTTAATCCCTAAGGATCTACAGGCAGGTTTTGGTTAAACTACCCAGTTTCCTTCCATAGACTTTATCAGTTTACTGTCAGTGGCAATGTATGGGGAATAGGTTCACTGGCATTTCATCAAAATTAATCATTACACTCACTTATAACTTTTGACAAATTAATAGGTACAAAATGGACTGGTAACCACTTCTCAGATCTGGAAATCATGATTCCAGCCTGAGACAGAAACAGAAAGAGATACCGAAGCAGAATTTCTCTACTGGAGATTCTGTAGATGCTTCTGTAAAAGTTGACCCAAGGGGTCATATCACTGCATCTTGTTCCAAAAATCTGGATTCAGGTCAGACATCTGATTGCCTTCTTGACCTAAGTTAAAATTTGAAGCAAAGACATTAAAAAAAATTTTTTTTAATCTTCTGTAACCTAACCTTCACAAATGCCAACACCAAATGGATTTCCAGTGTCCTTCCAAGAGACTTACCTCCAAGTAGCACATTTATCTTGTTTTTTTTTTCCATTTCTCTTATTATAGTAAAATAAAACTCCTTTAAAAAATCTGTTTGAACTCTCTTGACTATTGTGTCCTTTCACAATTCTGGAAGAGGAGATGATTTAAAAACAAAAATGCATTCAATTGGGAGATGATCATGAAGCTGCCACCTAGAAAGAAAAAGGGACTTATCTGAGACTAGAGATGCATTTGACATCCACAAAGCAAATGTGCTATGGAGAGAGTGATAGCATTCATTATAAAGATAACGATGACTGTTTTTGCTTTAATATTGTATAACTTTTAAATAGAAAACACAGTAGCACATGTGAATTTCTTCAAAACAACTTATCCCCCAAATTTTAAGAATATGTGGATGTAAAAAGTAACACCGTCATGCTTTGTTTACTGTATTTTTAAAGTCATTAATATCTAGTGGTGACTGGATAGCTCCATCCATTGAACGTCCAGCTCTTGATTTCATCTCAGGTCATGATCCCAGGGTTGAGGGATCGAGCCCCGTGTCAGGCTCTGAATTGAGCATGGAGCCTGCTTAAGATCCTCTCTCTCTCTCTCTCTCTCTCTCTCTCTCTCTCTCTCTCTCTCTCTCCTTCTGCTCCTCCCCGACTTGTGTGCACACACACGTGTGTGCTCTCTCTCTAAAATAAAATTAAATAAACAAATAAATAAAATCATTGAAATCTAGATATGAAATCTACCAAGGCTTTCCTCCCAAATATTGAAATTTGTCTGCTTCCCAATCATCAATTTATCTAGATTAAAACTCTACTACGGAATTGATTTTCATATCAACAGTCTCGGCCAGTCTTTAGAAAATGTGTTAAGTGAGGTCTCCAACCATTCCAATTTGCCCTTTCTTTGGCTCCTTCCTTCTCCCTTCTCAGGCTTCCAACTTTTGATCTCTCTTATTTTTGTACAAACATTCATAACAACTTCGAGTTTTTTAGCTTTATTTAGATATAATTAATATACCAAAAAATTATACACGTTCAATGTATACATCTTGAAAAGTGTAGAGATGTGCATTTACCCGTGATAATGTCATCACAACCAAGGTACTAAACACATTATTCATCACTTCCAAAAACTTCCTTTGTTCTATTTTGTCTTTCTTTTTTGTAAGAACATTTAACATGACATCTACCCTCTTAACATGTTTTAAAATGCACAATACTGTTAACTATAAGTACTATATATCCAGAACATCTCTAGAACTTCTCTTATGGCAACTTTATACACATTGAAAACACATTCCACTTTTTAAAAATGTTTTATTTTATTTTTGAGAGACAGAGAGAGACAGCATGAGTGGGGGAGGCGCAGAAAGAGAGAGAGAGGGAGACACAGAATCTGAAGCCAGCTCCAGGCTCTGAGCTGTCAGCACAGAGCCCGACGCGGGGCTCGAACTCACAAAATGTGAGATCATGACCTGAGCCAAAGTCGGATGCCTAACTGACTGAGCCACCCAGGCACTCCAACACATGCCACTTTGACATTGATTCACCACAACCAGTGGTCATCGATCCTTGAAGTATCTATTAAACTTATTTACTCAATGAACACACAACTAAGGCCATTGTAGAGACCATTGTGAAGACAGAGTAGGAATGTGAACCCAATGATCTCAACTTGGTACCCAGTTCAATAGTTGCCCAACTGTGTGAACATTTTGAAGACATTTGACTTCTCTGAGTTTCTATGGGGAAAAATATCTACTGACAGCATAGGTGTGCTGTGAATAGAAAATGAGAAATTATGTAAAAGTAATTTGTAAATTGAAAGGCTTTGTCATTTTCTTAATAATCATAATAATCAATGTGTCCAAAGAGTTACATTCCCAGAGTAGTCTGATTTTCTTTAATGCACTTGGCATGGCTCCAGAGTCAGTTTGCCTGGGCTCAAATCCTATCCCACTGCTCAGTAACTCCACTATGTCAGGAAATTAGTCAAGCCAGGAACCTCAGTTTCCCCGTCTATTATATGGAGATAAAATAACATTCTCTACTTCTTGGGCTGTTGCCAAGATGAAATCATTGAAATAAACTGGTAAACAATATAGTCCCTAGTTAATCAAATTATCTGTGCACATTGGCTATCATTATTATTGTTCTTACTACTATTGAATTTCATATATTTCTGCAGGAGAGATTTTTGGATATTGAGCCACTTTCAAAATTTCAAGTCGTATCACATAAAATTTTCTACTCTGCCCCATTAACATGAAATTGCCGGAAAAACACATGTCACAGTTAATCAGGAGTTATTAAGAAAATTATTCTTTTTAGGATGGAAGGAAATTGCCATTTAACAGTAGTAGCCAAAGAATGCCAGCCCATCCATATAATTCATTGTCTGTCCGAACCAGGATATTTCAGAGAAAGGGGAAGCGTGTCTGAGAAAAGAAATCGATGATTAATAAATGTGTTGGGATAATAGGTGCAAATGAGGGCTGTCCTGGGCAAAGCAGACATATGGCCACTGAGCTGGAAGCTTAGCCTTCTAGATTCTTTCCCAGAACCTCCTAGGTCAAACCTTCTCCTGAAACACAACCAGACCACTCACTACCTCCTGAACATTCCCTCACTGCCTTTCCTCAAGACTGGCCTTAGAACCTTCTCTCTGGCTGCAATGTCTCTCTGCCAAGGCTGTCTATCAGAATCTGACCTGGTGCCCGCTGTCTATTTCCAAAGACCCTTATGGAGAGACTGCCTCATACCTTCATCCAGTTTATCTCCCTGCCGTGACTGCCCTCAGTATTTCCTTGTCTCTCACAGTATTCTCATCCATGTTCTTCCTTGCATTATGATTGTCTCTGAGCTTGTCAGCTTCTTCACATCCACATGTTTTCAAAAGCACAGTCTGTGTCTCATTTGACTCTAGAGCTTAGCATCATATGTGGCAGGTGGCAAATAGTTGGTGAATATTTGGCAAATGAATGAAACCAGGTGCCTCTTGCTTGAGACAATCGAGAGCTGATTTGGCTTTTTCCCAATGCCCTACCCCCAAATTAGAACTCCACCTCAGGCATGCCACAAGATTTACCACAATTTTTTATCACGCTCCTGTTCTTCACTTCCCCACACAAAATCTTTAAAAATACACGGCCTCTCTGAACGCTGGAAAGTGTCTGCTGTTCCGAGAGTAATGGGTATTTCGATGGCACGAAGTGTTTTCTGGAAGAGAAATGACCCAGTATGATACACTCCATTTGAATCAGGGACTTTCCACAATTAGCAAACCGTTCAACTTCATAACAGGTCCAAGAAGAATCAGGGTCCTGGAGAGACCATGGCAAAGGTGACTATTACAAAGATATTGTAGATACCATGTGCTTGCTGCTGAGGGAGAAAGAACAATGCTGGCCCCTGTAACTTTGCAGGCAAAACCTGAGCGTGTGAGATGCTGCTCATCCAACACTTTCCAAATCCTTAGACATTGCTTAGAAGGATGGATGGCACCATCTCAGATGAACAAATGTGGAAAATCTACTTTGGGTTTTATGCAGTTGATCTACCAGAGAGCACCTCTCCCATCCCCCATCTCAAGCTCCACCCCATTCCCAACATCCATTGAGCTAATGATCTAGTTCTGCAGAGAGAAGATGATTCTGGGTTCACACATCACATGATGGCTTAAAGATTCCAGAAGTCCAAAGAAACACTTTCTAATCTGAGTCAAAACAGCTACAAAAATCAAACACAGCAAAATGGCTGCATCCAAAGAGCCAAATAAAATATCACATGCTCAAAAAAGGTTAACTTTCTCCCCAAGAACATACTCATCTTTATTTTACCATAATCCAAAAAGACTGTCACACAATACAGGGTTAAAACAGTATATGAAACACAGCATGCTACTTACCAGAGTCTGCTAAATCATACGACACAGTGGCAGGTTCCCTGTGGTATGTTAATAATTCTCAAGCAAACCCAGAGTGCCTAATTGTGGTAATCTGACAATACAAATGCCCACCCATCACTTCTGGGGAAGCAAGGACATTTTTGTTGTAGAAGGGAAGTAGATCTTTATCATGTTGCCTCTTTTGATTCTTTAAGTAACCTTAATCGTACAAATGTCTAGTGAGGAAGAATTCATCCTCCTAAGGAATGGTTATGGATAATCCAACACTTTCACTGGTTACTTAGCACCTCACTCTGTGTTAGGCAGTGTTATTCATCCAGGAATTTCTGAGTTACTTGCATAAAAACTCTATAGCTTATAGGTAAGGAGGGCAATGGATATATCTGCTTCCCCAAATTTGACTTAACAAGAAGAGTGAACCAGAGACAAGTTCCAAACATGGGCCAGTAGGAGGAAAAGCAGGAAGCCCTGAAATGAAACTGCCCCGAGCAAAAGTGAGCTCAGCCTGGGTCCCAGACCCAAGACCCAAGCCTGAGTGCTCCAGGGGGATGACTCCTGAATTCAGCCTCACACTGACTTTCGGGAGCACCTTCACATTGTCGCATATCCCAGACTGTGGACCACTGCAGATGAGGGTCCTTCATCTCAAACAGGAGGTCCACCATTTGTAAGTTTGTGTCCTTTCTCTGGGGACAAGACGCCCAGGCTTCACGAGATTTTCAGATGTGTCATGCTCCAAAAACACTAAGAATGATTGCTCTGAAGGCAATGTTGATCAAGAGAGGTTTTTAAGATACCAAACTAGGATTAGGCACACTAGCAAAGACAGTGAGCAGGATCCTTCTTAGACTGAGGTCAGGCTCTGGAAGATGAGGGTGGGACAAGGTCTGCAGGTCAGGGAGGCCGAAGCCAAGGAAGGACCCTTCTATGTGGCAGCATGGGAACAAGAGGACGCTAATCCAGACTTCGTGATGCCAGCCCACCATACTGCCCGGCACTTCTCCGCATTTCATTCAGTTAGGAAATGCTGCAGGTGAATTAGCACAGCCAGAGCGGTGGCTATGTATTTTCTGCATGTCCCTCCTTGACCCAGATTCTAAGTTTTCAGCCAAGTTCTAATCAATGCCCGTCCCTGGTTCCAGATGTGGTGTATTTTCTTCTTTTTTATATAAACATTTTTATAAAACCATGTATTTCGAACACGTTTCTGCTCTTGAATAACTTTGATTGGAAAACATTTTTCATGGGCCTTCTAAATTGCTGCCTCCTGCTTGTCATTTTAAAAAGAGGGAAAAAATAAAGGGAAAAGAGGAAACTAACAAAACTTACAATTCATTCGGAAGGCGGAACAAGATTGTGCATGGGTAAGTTTCTCCCACAGACCAAGGCAGAGGCGCTAAGACACAACCGCGTGACAAGGACAGGGCTCCCAGGCACCGCGGAGGCTCTTGGAGCAGGAAGCATCTCTCCGGTCTGTGAGAGGGAGTGGAGACTGAGTCACAGAGCAGAAGCATCCATGGGGTCCCCATTGCTGCTGCCTTCCCAAGTGTTGTTTGGCAAGTTGGAGAAGTTCTGAAGAAATGTCCCTGGACTTACCAGAATCAGACACTTGCTTAACTGAGCCCTAAAAGCCCAAAATTGCTTGTCCAGGAAAACTGTCCAGAAGAATCCAGGAGAAGATTTGTGAGGTGTCACCTCCTACCCACCCTGTACCTTCATGCGTGCATGCAAGGTGGACCCTATCGAGATGCAGTTATCGATAGGGTCTGCAGCTGGGGAAAGCCAGCAGCCTTCATGCTCATCACCTCTCTGTCTTCATAGCCTTTCCCAAGCCCTACTGCATGACCTGCTCTGAACTGATGAGTGTGAAGTCTCCTCAAGACAAATCCCTTGAAATCAAAGTTAACTCGCCATGACACCGTTGCCTTCACCTTCTCCTACCTGACCGAGCTAGTGGTGTCCTGGCATCTTCCAAAGATGGTTGAGAGTGAGATGGCAGGTTGGATGCCCATACTGCCTGAACCAGGAGAAGAGCCACATGCCTTTTGATTCACAGATACTCAATTTGATTCACAAGTATTCAAAATTTCCTTAGTTTTGGTACTTTTCAGAGCCAAAGAGATGCAAATATAGTACAACCTCAACTGTATGAAAATCCAGATCATAACAAGAGATTGCTCAGGACTTCTCCACATGATAGAACACGTAGGCTTCAGATACAGTAGGAAACACTCCAATGTGCAAGCCGGTGACTTGGTTCAGTTCAACACTTTTTTAAAGGCATGCTGTATGCATCAGGGCTTATGTTACCATAGGAGATAAAGTCACACATGATACCACCCTCTCTGTGTGAGCAGACACACACACTGAAATGAATATTTGTAACACAGGGTGAAAATGTTGTAAGTTCCTACAAGAAGGAAAATGGGCATGGAAGCAGAAATGTAACTTGGGGCAGAAGGACAAGTTTTGTTTCTGAGGAGGAGATATGGAATCTTGAAGAAACATGTCCTTTAAAGGCAGTATTCTAAGTCTTTTCATAAAGGGAAACTTGTGGGGGATGGGGAGATACAGATAATCTGGGAATGGTCTGGAGAAATAGAGATTCCCTGAATAAACAAAACTATGACAAAAATGTGAAAAGTCTGACAAAAGTCTGGAAAGTATGACAAAATCCCTTCATGTGTCTACTGTAGATTCCCCAGCATTTGAGGTGTTTTGGTCACAGAGAAAAATGTGAGCAGCTGGACAAGCAGAGAACTGACTTCAGGTGGACCCTCATCCTGTTCTTCATGAGCTGTGAACTCAGGGAAGCTACCACCTGTCCAGCCCCCATATCCTCATCTCAAAGCAAGGACGTTAAGAGGAACCCTCCTGGGGGGTGCCATGAGGATGCATTGAGGTCATCCTTGGGAAGTGCTTCAGCAAACATTGGCTATTATTACTCAGTGGTTATTGCCGTTGTTGAATCAAGAGGAGGGTAGTGGGTGATTTCCTTATGTTTTTTTACCTGCATGAGCCAGCTAGTCTAGGGTACCTGTGCAGCTTTGACAACGTGTCCCCCCAAATAACTGACAAGCTAGACAGTGGGAGATCCTAAAACAACCGGGGACATGCTCTGGCATGGAAACATGTGGTTCAAGAGGAGACTGGTCCCATTGAGTCACAGCGTATCCAAGCCACGTGCCCCAGTGTGGGGTCTGCCTGTCACCCAGAAGTGAGAGAAGAGAATGCAGAGGTCTGTGGCCCCAGACAGTAATGTTTCCTTGAACAACAGGATCTGCTCCTCCCTGTTACCGTGGCCATGGATCTTTCATGGAGTATGGATTCGTCTTACTATGAAAGGCAGCAGCAAAAGTGCCCGTGGGACAGGCTCCCATGGTGCTGCTTTGGGTCAGTCCCTGAGCCATCCTACACAGATGGCTGGACACATTCCAGAAGCACTCTTGCTGTGCTCATCAGGATGGCTGCTCCCTACATCACACAAAGGATGGCCCTTCCTGACATGGAGGTACCCTCTTTGCAAAATCCAGTGTGGACAAAAATGGTGCGGTGCAGTGTCTACAGCCAGCACTCTGAGCATCTATGACTTGCCTTCTGGCTCATTCCAGAAAGGACCTAATATGGTCCATGAGTTCTGAAGGCCAGGACACATGGCCTGCCTGGGAGTCAGCACTGAGCCACCCTGGTACCAGGTGATGGGACAGACCACTCCTTTCTCCCTCAGTGGGCCACTCAAGGTGTTGTGGGTCATGTCACCCACAGGCTATCCAGGGTGCCCCCTAAGACACCATTGTAGTCAGAAGGTGAGGTCCAGGCACAGAAGTTAAATGAAAGCCAAGACAACACGGTCTAGCAAAGTGAACCCCCAAGAACCCTCCGGTGATCAGTTCCCATGAGTCTGTGACCCAACTTGGCCACATCCAACTGGAGACAGTGGTACAGAATGGGGTAAACAGAAGAGTCTGTTACACCTAGAAACCATTGCATGGTTTAAATCCAACAACTATTAAATTCCCACTGAATTCTGTGTTGGAAGAAACTGAAGCAATTCAATCTGTCACTTTCAGTTATGAAATGTTAGCTTTATATTTCTTTAAAGTCTTTTTGTTGGACATTTCCTTTGACAGCTGGGAAGGCTTCTGGGAAAGGTAACTATTGTTACCTGTTCATTTTTATCCCACTTTCTTCCTTTAAGGCTTTGGGCAAGAGTCATCTTACTCACTGCACCCCAAAATATTAAGTGTTGGGGTTTGTGGGAATAACTTTGTAAATTATAAACCCAAGTACACCCACCCCCCAGACCATGCACTGCCCATAATGCATACATACCCCACACATGAAACTGTGCCCAAATGTTCAGAGCTGTCAAGCCTACTCATTCCAATTTGACTTCCGTAGTGAAATGTTTCTTCTGTAGCAACTGAAAGAGGTCTCTGGTCAATTCTGAAAGTCTTTGTTAACAAAGATGTGTTATTACAGCCTGACTAACAAATTCCATTTTGGTATGATGTGCACCATACCTAAGAGAATCTGGAAACTCTAATGGGATCAATAAAGATGCTGAGAGCTTCTTATTTGGGTGTTTCGAAAAATTAAGTACATATCTCTGAATGACTTCATATGAAACACACAATATTGTAAAGCTGGACAAGCCTTAGAGAATCTCAGCCTTGGGATAAACATTTGCTCCCCCCTGATGCACCCAGGCCATGCTAGCGGGGATGTGGCCAGTGGACAATGGAGACCATCACAGAACAACCACACCTTAGTGGAACTTCTTCTAGAGGAATCTGGGAGACTCCTTGTCTCTTGTCGGCAGCCCTTCCAGTCCCACCAACACCGCACAACCTCTGCTCTCTGGCACCTTCAGCTGCCAGGGTTGGCACAAGGTTGGCTTGCAAAGACCCCAAGCAATGGCATCCATGCAGACCCCATGGCCCTCAGCCATCTCCCTGCACTGAGCCCTGATGCTGTGTTAGTTTTCACACCATCACTGTGTGCCTTATGACAGCATGATGAGCCCCTCTGGCAGGCTCCCACAGCCATTGACAGGAGGCACCATAAACTCTTGGGATGGCATCCATGGTGGGAGTGGCCATATAATAGAGTGGTACTACAAACATCCCCCATCACTGCTGAAGATAGACAAGCAAAGAGAATCTCTCAGGGCCAGCTGTTTGGCCATATTGGCAGATGGAACCCTCATAACATTGCATCAAACACCCTGCACTTTAGAAAATGTGAAGATCAGTCTGGCACAGATTATTCCTTCTAGTGCCAGGTTACAGCCTGCAGACCCCTGAGGCACTAACATCAGGGTGGTGACCAATGTGGTTTTCTTTAACTCTTGATTTAGTGTTATTTTTATTTTGCCTAACACATGTGATGATAAAAATAGTACTACACCATGAGCTAAAGAAGACCAACACTGATTAATTCCTTCAATAATAAAAATCTCATTTATTTTTTAAGCCAAATATAGTGTTCTTTGACAAAAATTTCTGTTTCAAGTTTTCGCGTCTCTGCCCTACTATTGCCCTGGGCATATATTCACCTGAGTCCTTTCTTTTTCCTCGTCACCTGAGCTGGGTGATAGACAGGAGAGCTCATGACGATGAATCAGCCAGAGAAGGAGCTGAAGAGCCCAACATGATGGTCTTTGTTTACAAGAGGTGGTGTGGTCACGTCTGGGGATTGTTAATACGACTGACAATGACCCAAGGGCCCCTCTATGGATGACGACTCCTCCTGTGTGCCAACATTCTCCCTTCCCCTCCCTGGTCTACCAGGTCCCCATGCCCTTGTGCCTATTTGCTCCTGATGCTATCAGTATCTTCTCTAGATGTCTGAGCCCAAAACACACTTCTCAACACCCCCAACCCCTCTGCCATCCTAGTGATATAGGAAAGAAGACACAAAAATAACAACAAAAGTCCAAACAATACAGCACAATCATCATTTAATGTCTATCTTCTTCTCTTTAGAGTTTATAGATCTGAGGTTTATCTAAAGTTTACCAGTTATTTCAAATCTAGCACCCTCGTAATAATAGCTCATGAGTATCAGCTCTGCAGACTCGTGTACATGCTTGATAAGTTTCTCCCTGGAGTTATGCTGCAGATACTTACCCAAGCTGATGTGTGGAGCCCAGAGAATCAGTTCTCTGTGAACAGAAAATGTCTCTCTTAGTTTTCCTTTTTTGCAAAACTTAATAAGATTGGGTTAAACAAATAGCACTAACATATTAATAATTTATTAGTAATATTACGGTAATAGTAGTAATATAAAATTTAATATGATATATGGTTGTGTATTAATTATATACAATATATCATGTAATATAAAATTTCTAAATGTAGACAATTTCTGGGGAGAAAAGACTCCTGGCAAGAGATAAATATAGGCTCTGTTCTCACTAGTATCGAATGACCACACTGTATTTGAACATCAATTATATCCTAATACTTATTGAAGCCTTGTTTTTATTTTTAAATGCACTAAATGAGTTCAAATAGTCCAAAGAAGGTTAAATTGCTTTTTAAATAATTTAGATTTTAGCTGATTCAGTGTTCATTTCCCATTCTGTAGGCCTGAGGGGGGAAATGCGCTTTTAATAGGTTTGTTTAGTGATGAAATAAAAGGCAGATGGTCCCCTACGGTTTCTGTTAGAAGCTTCATGGAGCTCCCTGAGGAAAGGGTAGGTTATAATTTAACCACATTGGGATGAGAGGCAAATAATCGGCCTCAAGGAGCAAGGCCTCTTTATCCAGTCTCCTCCCCATCCCCATGAAAAAGACGCGATGCCCAGGCAGGAGCACCCTTGGTGGTGTCCGGGAGGACACAGCTAGGGAAGAGGTTCACAGCGCTGGTTGGCCCTTGTGGCCGGCTGCCAGACCAGCCAGGGGAAGTGTCTGCTTTTATCTGTTCGGCTGTTGTGGGGAAAGAGGGCACATGACTTGAGAAAAGGTTATCGTAGGTCAGAAAGCTGACTTGATTTTCTGAAAAATTAAGGGAGGAAACCCACCACGTCCCACAAGGCCCTTGCCTTACAGACAGGCTCAGGGTGGTCAGTGCCCAAGGGCTGACCGCTGAGGGACCCTCTGCCCTCGGCCATGCTCCGGTCCGCCCTGTTGCCCACCTGTCTGTGTCGCTGTCCAGCTCTTTCAGGATGAGGGCCACCTCTCCCACTTCCCATTGGTTACACGGAAAACATTCGCAGGAGGCCCGGTGCACTGAATCATGGTGAATTTTGCCTCCAAAACAGGCCAAGGCTGGGGTGATAAAAAAAGTTTGTGAAATAGATAATCGTCATGTTTGTAGCACAGTGGGGATGGAATCCACTGAATTGTACACTCAGCATTGGTTATGATGGCAAATCATACATATAATATATAGAATGTTCTTAAAAACGAGGCCACAGGGGGCACCTGGGTGCCTTAGTCAGTTGAGCGTCCGACTTCGGCTCAGGTCATGATCTTGCAGTTTGTGAGTTCGAGCCCGAATTGGGCTCTGTCCCGACAGCTCGGAGCCTGGAGCCTGCTTCCGATTCTGTGTCTCCCTCTCTCTCTCTCTGCCCCTCCCCTTCTTGCTCTCTGTCTCTCTCTCTCTCCAAAACAAATAAACATTTAAAAACTAGGCCACAGCAATAGGTCGGGCTACTGAGAAAAATGAGAAATTTACAAGAAGTGAAAAATAAAAACTCTTAGAAACGAGTTGCTCCCTTCTGAGAAAGGTATGCACCCTTTGCAAGAATATGCCAGTACCTTGCTTGCACATCAAAAAAAGAATAAATTAGACATCAAAAAAACAGCAATAAGCAAAAAGACCATTTTCTAATCAGGTTTTGTTCCACTGAGAATCACAAGAGTTGTCAGTATTCCTTAAGATGACAAAATTTTTCCCCCTTCATTAGCACGGCAAACTGCAAACGACACCAAACAGATGGCTATAAACCCAGCTGCATGGAGTACTTTTTTTTTTTTATGGAAAAGCAAACAAAAAGAAGAAAATCAACAGCAGTAAGATGTGAGCCTATTAAATTGCACTGAATTTTATTTCCAGTTCGATTGACCATTTATTCTCTAGCCTCAAAATAATCATACAACCCTCAGCATTGGAAAGAAACGTCACTTCTACGTGGTTTGCTTCAGCTGAGATTTACTGCATTCAGTGCTGAGTCCTGGACTTCAAAAGCAGTCAGGGAAATGATCGATATTTTATTTCCTTATTTTTTTATTTACCTGATTACACCAAAGTGGGCCCAGGACATTTCTTCCTAAATGTGTGTACATAATAATTCTCCACAATGTGTTATCCAATAGCAGACTCCATTCAGTTATATGAAGGCAGACAATGCCTATTTCAAGGTATAGCTCAAAATCTAAATGCAATAGTGTACTCCTGGCCAGAAGGTTACAAAGCAGAGATGCATTTTAAGTAAGTGGATGCCTCAGACAACCTTGTCTCTAAGCGTGTAGACGAGTTCTGGAACTGGTTTAAATATAGCTTCGGCAGCTTACATTCTGGGGAGCTGACTACATACCAGGTACGGTTCTCTCTGGATTTTCCCACCAGTCCCGTTAGGTAGGTGACATTCATCATCCTTATTTCACCCATAATAGTGATGGGGCACAGCGAAGTCATCTGCTCAAGGTCCAGGCTTGTAAGTGGGGGGCACATAGCAATGCTAACGTGGAAGTTCTGTCCATCACTGGTCTGTGTTGCCTGGTTGTGAGGGTTGTTGCCTGGCAGATTACCCCTGCCTGCAAGTCCTTGAAACTTCTATGATTTACTTTGGGTTTTTCAAGTCCACTAGGGCTTTACCTCCTAAAGGTGTTTTTTAAATATTGCATTATATGTTATAATATAATGTTATAATGATATCATAATATAACATCATATATAATATTATATATTATAGATTGTATCATGTTGCTATTTATTTTATATTATATATGAATATATTATTTTTATTTTCAGTTGCTTCAACTTGATCAAAGAGGGTCCCTTATGTATACTTTTTCAAAAGGACCTGCTGAGATTTTTCACTTGTTTATTCTGTTTAGCTTCAGTCATAAACAATTGGATTATTAACCCCATACTTCTTTCAAAGTGTAGATGTATGACTTTGCTTAGATCTTTACTTTACTTTACTCTAGATCATTCTCTGTGTTTGAAGGGAAAGCCCTTAACTGTCCTGGGTATACATAACATGAAAACAGTCTCATTTTCTTCCTTTGGGGGTCTTACGTGCTTTGCTCACCCCCTTTCCTCATACCAGCAAGTATATCTAGTGGACTGATCCTGCATGGGGAGGGTGGCTGTGCCTGTTTAATTTATATAACAATAAAACACCAATACTTACACTTCGGAGATCCGAGCCCTTGGATGCCCTTCAATTGACAACTCAGAACATCTCCCCTCAGAGCTTCTAAATTAGCCACTGCCCAACTCCTGACAGAGCCTCACTGTGTCTGTCACCTGCTGATGTGAGAAAGACAGAGGGGTGCACAGGGACATGCTGCCCATTCGTCCCACGAGGCTCTGGAGGCTGTGGCTCTGCACTGACCTAGAAGGCCGGGAAGCAGCCCAGCCGGACAACATGAGCTCATCTCCCCAGAGACAAGCCTCGCAGACTGCAGACTACAGTTTAGTAATATACTCTCAGCTTTTATTAATTAAAAAACAGACCGTGCCTCTCATGGGCCAGACTCCCTCTCCCTTTGTCCATCTACCTAAAGCTAGCAAGGTGAGATTGGCCAGAATGAGCTACCAGGGCGTCAACCAGAAAAAGGACCTCATGGATGATGTAGACCTGCCCTACAGGCAAATTCTCTCCTGCTCTGCCTGTCCCCCGGCTGGCCTTGTCTTCCCAAGGGGAAGCCAGTCGCCAAAGATTCAGGTGTGGGCTCTTGATGGGAAGACGCTGTCCGTGGTCCTGAGCTGCGGTGCCCACATGTTCTCGGTGAAGGATGTGCTCCTGTGGGCCAGACTGGCTCTCAGGAATTACAGTTAGTAGTGGGGGCTGAAGCACCAAGGAAGAAAAGGGTCTCTTTGCCAAGCCCTGTGCAGGTGTTCATGCTTCCCTTGGAATCCTGGTGGAGAGGCATGGATTGTCCGGATAAGATTAGGAACGCTGGGTCCATCCATGGCACCTGTATCGGGCACCCATCTGCACCAATCTGAACATGACCTGACAACTAGAAACCCATAAAACAGTGACATCCCTGACTTTGCTTTTGCTACCCAGAAATTCTGAGCCAAATCTAATGTTCAAAAGAAACGCTATGATCCTGAACTTGTAGTATCCTCGCCTTACCCCTCCTGCCATGTGATCTTGAACTTTTATGTTCATCTCATCTGAATGACTCAGCTCCATTCATCTTTTCTTAGAAGCAGACTCAAGTCTTTTGGAAAAGAAACCGAAGGGAAAGTTTTTAAGTAAATATAAAGTCACTTGCTTTTTCAAGATTGAAAAGTAAATCGTAATTTTGCCCCACGTGTCTGGCACAAATGAATATTAATGAATGAACCAGCCGCCAGCCGCACACCCACATCCAAGCTCTGCCACTCTCGCCAATGGGAGAGGAGATGTGGACGTTCCCCTGATTCTAGAAAAGAGCTGAGTTCCCCACACGGGGGTCCTGTGGATGGGGCTTCTGGGGGTGATTTCATAGGATTTGACTCTTTGAAGCTCATTGTTCACTTATTTGTTCATTTATTCACTTAACAACCTTACATAAGGTAGAGTATAAACATGAAAAGATAAGAGTACTCCCAGAAATTGGAAGAGGGTCCCGGAAAAGCAGAAAGAATTGGCTTAGAAATGTATTTTGATTCTAGAATGGAAGCTCGCAAGGAACAACACGGGAGATAGGAGGAGGCATACACAGAAGGCAAAGGGACCCTAAGGCGTGGCAAGTGAGTGGGCTGAGATCGGAGTGTGGGGACACAGAGGGGGGACACAGATGGCTTCTCAGGCATGTGACCTCTGCAGCCACCAGGCCTGGGGCATAGAAGGCCCCTGTCCCTGGTGTCACGTTCTGCCATCATCTTGACAGTATTCATCTTTGAACAAGTGGTCCTGCCTCCCAATTTTGCACTAAGCCCCGCAAATTACACAGTGGACCCTGAAGAGCAGAAGCTGAAAGACGGAGTGAGACACCGTGGCCGGTCTTCTGCGTGGATGGGGGAGTTCTGTGCAGAGTCCAGGAAGCTGCTGAAGCCCTTTCCCTCGGGCTCCACAGCTGGCTCAGGACTGTCCAGACCGTACACACCCCCTGTGCTCCTGGGGCCCGCTGAGCCTGCAGTCCACCCTCCCAGCTCCTACACCCCAGGCCGGTGCAGGGGGGAAATGCACGGGTATGGGCACCGGGGTCACAGGAAAGTCACCACCTGCATCTCAAACAGCATGTCCTGAGCTGCTCCCTCTCTGTTACCTGCTGTGACCCCACTTCCTTCCCCATTCTTCACTTCACATTCCACGAGCAGCCCCCCGGCCCTGCGCCGGGATGCTTTTCCCTCCCTCCCCCTTCATTCGGAAACCACTTTCCATTTCTGTCCTTGTCCCTCCACCAGTCATGGTCTCGTTTGGGGTGGGGGGGGGGACCACAGGGGTGTGAGGACAGACCCACTGCACTCATTAACGGCATCTTGGCTGCGGCAGCAAATCTGTGTGCAGATCTTGCTGTCTTCAGTGCCTGAACTTCTCCCTCTTCTGGGACCTTTTGCATAAGTTAATAAACAAGTTGTTTCTTCTAACAGAAATAGATCCGTGTGTCCATGCATGCACAACCCTTTCCCTGTTCCTCAGCTACTCTCCTTCCTTGAGCTGGTGCACCTGTGCTGTGCCAAACGCATAACCTTGTCTGCATATGGCATTCCCTTCCCTTGAGACTTTATTTGCCTTTTCTCGGTCACAGCTCAAGAGTCACCTTGTCCCCCTCACAGGTCTGCGGCCAGGATTTACACACGGTTCTATCTGACTCCAGAGCAAGAGAGGAGACGGCCAACCAATGGAAGTGGTCCCCAAACACGCTCCCTGCCCACTTCCTTTGTGACCTGCTGAAGCTCTGTTTTTGGTGCGGCAGATCACCTTGCTGTTCAGCAAGTGTTCACTCTCCGGTCCCTGCTCCACCTTGGGCATGGACACACAGGTTGTTTTGGTTCATGGGAGGTGAGCAAGCAACATATGCAAGTGCAAACTTGATACGGTGCCTCATGGCTTTGCTCAGCCCTTGTGACCTTGTCTTCCACCAGGAGAAAAACACGTCCCAGGGGGCCACTGGTCCAGAAGGAGAAAGCACCTGGGGCACAATGGAAGCCAACATTGACTGGGGCCACATGCAGTCAAGCCCTGCGAACGTTAGCCAGCCCTCGCTTCCTTAAGCAAGAAACAGTATTCGCTGCAGGAAGCCGTTGACACTGGGGTTCCTCTGCTACACGAATTATCACAGCAAAGCCTGACGAATCCACTCTCCCAGATGCTGGTGTGACCAACCAAGAGTAAAACAGATCCACAAGGCTTACAGGAAAAAGAGAAAAAGGAAATGCTAAGATCCTAGAAAATTCACGGACTAAGTCAGCTTTTCGTGAAAGCTGTGTTTATAGACAAAAACTTCCAAAGTTGCTCTCTCCCAAACACACCAATAATAACTGGCTGATCTATAAATCCCCTTCCCACTGTCAGGAAGACCTTTTTTTCTCCTGTCCTTGTGCTTACATATAAAGGGAGCTGAGTGGGAGTACCAGTCCTGCCCCAGGGCCACCCTGCCCTCACCATGCCCCAGGGGAGGTGAAATGGTTTCTCTCCTCGTGCACTTGAGGGAAGAGACTGGATGGCCTACGCAGGCCCTTTTTCTCTTTTGTCTACTTTCTACCCACCTGCGCACAAGTGTGTGATCCGGTCCGTTCTCTAACATGCTGCAAGGGGTCCCCCCCAAGGAGGAAAACTTAGTGACCGGGTGAGTGGGTAAGTAGGATCGAGGAGTGTGAGAGCAAGTCCACTCACTCGCAGCCCTAATGACATTCTATAAAGAAAAAATAACTGAATAAAAATTTTTAAAAAGACTATAAG
This sequence comes from Neofelis nebulosa, assembly GCF_028018385.1. Lineage (NCBI taxonomy): Eukaryota > Metazoa > Chordata > Mammalia > Carnivora > Felidae > Neofelis > Neofelis nebulosa. Next base: position 5,217,757 of record NC_080782.1, on the reverse strand, counting down.
GTACCAAAAAGTAAAAAGAAAACAATCAATATACTGCAATACTCAACAACACCAGGAAAACAAAACAAAACAAAACAAAACCACGTCAAAGATTCAGGAAACAGCTTTGCATTATTCCACCTCATTGAAACTTGATTTAGTCCATTTCGAAAAAAGGGACACATTGTACATTTATACCAGGTATGATGATGCCACTAGCAAAATCCTTTAAAACAGTCCATCTCCAAAAAAGTGTAATTCATAAAAAATTCAAAAAAGGTTATTGGGAATAAAGTCTGGTCCCCAGTGGTTGGACATCTATATTGTTTCCCAGCTTGCTCCTAATTCAGGGAGGAAAGACACAGATATTAATTGCTGATCTTCCACGGCTTCAACCTAAAATAATTTCCTGTGGCACAATCTAAAACAATATAAAAATTATGTCTGGCAGGGAGGAAATTAGTGGGTTTAAGTCCAAGATCCATGAAGGGGTAAGCAAGTGATGTCCTATATTCATTCATGCCCCGCCCACCTTGGACCAGCATGGAGTATATGTCTCAAAGACCCTTAGGTAAAGGAGGTGTCCACAGTAGGATGTGAAACAAACTAAGCTATGGAAACCTTAAATCAATTTAATGTGTGGCCATTTGTCCTTCCATGTTGGAACACTGATCAATTTTAGCATGAATAACAGTTGACACCTTGAAGAGAACCGTCAATGGTCCTCAATGGTTCATGGGATTGAACTCCTACTAGAGAATAAAAAAAATATCCACTATTCAGACATACGTGGTGAATTCAAAACACGGCCTCTTGCTGAGAGGACTAATAATAGTCATGAGCCCTGGAAGTTTCCGGAAAAGGCAATGAAAATAGTTGGCAATTGAAGTGGGAAGAACCGTAATTAATGAATTGCTAGTTGTTACTGTGAATTTTCTAGGCTTTCACCAAGGTTTTCACCTCTAGCTATACCTTGCAGCTTCCACATAATGAAGTCTTTAGAAGGATAGAAACTGCATACAGTGAGAATGTTTTCTAAGGAGGTTTTTCTGGTTCTGTGCAGAGGGGACTTCCCACATTAGAGCCAACCTTCTCACCTTCTAGGAAACCACACGTACACCAGACTTTTAACAAACCTTTAGCATGAAAAATTGTTTACCACTTATATTTATCATAGACAAATATCCTATAAACATCATAGATAAATGGGTTTCAGTCTATTTAGAAAAACCAGTTTAGGTACATCAAATTGCTCTAATTCTAGTCAGCACTGAAACTGCACATTTTACAGGGCACCTGGGTGGCTTCCTCAGTTAAGCATCCCACTCTTGATTTCAGTTCAGGTCATGATCTCGCAGTTCGTTAGATCGAGCCCCGCAGCAGGCTCAGCACTGACAATGCAGACCCTGCTTGGGGTTTTCTCTCTCTCTCTCTCTCTCTCTCTCTCTCTCTCTCTCTCTCTCTCTCTCACACACACTTTCTCTCTCAAATAAATAGACTTAAAAAAAAAAAAGAAACTTCACATTTTAGTTATTTCCATACCCCTGTCAAAGCAAATGTGTTTGTCATTGGAAATACCTGTTAAATAGTTCAAAGACCTCCTTTACTGTCTTCTCTGATCCTGGGAGTCTGTGGATCACTGATTTAAAGAGCTCTCCCACTAAAATCCTCTCCAAATAGAGTTGTAATGGCAAACATTAAATCCTTCATGTGGAGTAAACGTCTGGCTTCATGACAACGCTCCTACTACAATTATATGCTGCCAGAATTAGGGGGAGAAAATAATTCTTATCCACATGCCTATTTGAATACGGATTTCTTAATTCACCTGTTGGTTACCTTGGAAAATTACAAGCTGACTAGTGAAGGAATGAATAATACTGAGCTGGGGGTTAGTGAAACAAAAATACGGATATTGCTCTCAGAGTTGACTTGTGTGAGATTTCACAGTGAACCTTGCTGGATGTACAGGGACTTGCAGAGGGACCTTGGGGACCAGACAAAAGGTTTTTAGGAGCAAAACTAGTGCCCTAACCCTTCCTTGGACCACTGTAAACCCAGTCATTAAAATGGGTTCCATCTCTGATGATTCCATACTAAGTCAGTTGATGAGAAGTATTCCAACAAGTTTCCAGGGAATTTCATAACCACGTGGTTTTGTGCAAATGATGAAGGATGACCTTGTGTCTATTCTTAGGTAAGAGAAGTGAAACTAGGATATATTTTCTATTTTTATATAATTTTTATATAATCTATTGAAAACATAAATTCTGAAAGATAGAGGGGAAGAAAATGAGGGAGACAGGAAGGAAAGAGTTTGATAGATAGATATAGATATTAGATAATAGATGGATATAGATATAGATATAGATATAGATAGGGAACAGATTCTACTGTTGGGAGTGTATTAAAAGACTTAAAATGTTTATGCCTTCTGATCCAGTAATACTATTTCTGGGAATTTCTCCTAAGGAAATAGTCATAAATATTAAGCTTTGAGATCACCTAAATATCCAATATTAAAGGGTTAGTTAGTACATGTTGACTTTGCAGTTGCTGGCAATTATTATTGCAAAGAATTTATAATATGGAGACTTTTTATGAAATTCTGAAGGACATACAACTGCGAGCATATTACATGTTTAACTGTGAAAATATGGGCAGTAAAAAAAGAAACTCAAAGGAAATACATTATTAGTAATAAAATCATGAGTGATGTTTAGATTCTTCTGTGTAGTTTTCTGGTTTTCCAAAGGTTCTTCAAAGAGGAGATACTACCCTCATGATTTCTATATGTGTGAGAATTCTAAGATGCATCCCCCTTAAATTTCCCACCCTCATCCCCAGGACTATGAGGTATGGTGTCCACAATTGTGGTGGCTACATGGCAAAAGGGATTTTGCGGAAGTAATTAAGGTTCTTAATCAGTTGACTGGGAGGTTATCCTAGCAGATCTATTCCAATAGGTGAGCCCTGAAAAGCAGAGAGTTTTCTCTGGCTGGTGGCAGAAGGGAAGGTCAGAGAGAATCAAACGTGAAAGAGTACCATACCGGCTACTGGCTAGGGTGATGGGAGGGCTGTATTAACTATGTCTTATTTTCAGTGTGTTGATGCCCTGCTGGCCCCGGGGGGGACCACCATTCCAGAATTAGATAATTCCTGAAGACGGTGAACACCTCATCTGAGGAGTGGCTTCTGGATGCAATCCAACCCATGCAGAGCCCACACCCCAACTTCTTCTATCAGGTGTGCACACTCTGGGCCACTATCCACCTGCCCTAATCGACCCAGGTCCGGGTACCAGCAACCACTGGTGGCCCCTGTGCCCCAGAGTCCTGAAATGATCCAAACCGGCCAATCCTGAGCACGCTTACCCCACCTCTCTCGTTACTTCCCTTGGAAGCCAGAATAAAGGCTCTTGTCAGAACTTTCCCTCCCTCCCTCTGCCTCCTGGGGAACCTGGCGCTGGCCCCTGTGACCCACCACTGCCTCTAGGGGGCGATGAGATACAAACCATCTTTTCGATAGAAATTTATCTCCTGATTTGATGGCCTAACTGACCTTCCAATTTTCTACTAATACACTGTGTTTTAAAACAGGGCCCATGTACATCAGCCAGAATGCAGCTGAGAGGACCCCAGGAGCAGATGGCAACTCCTGGCCAACACCCAGCAAGGGAACAGGGACTTCAGTCCTACAACCACAAGGTGCTGAACTTGGAAAACACCCAGCGGAGCCTGGAAAGGTCCTCTTCTCTGCCAGGACACAGATCACAATCTTGTTGGGCCAGCTCCTTGATTTCAGCCTGCTAGTCACAGAGCAGAGAACGCGGCCCAGCCTGCCTCGATTTCTGAACTACAGAACTGTGAGGTAATAATGGGATGTTGTTTTTTTTTTTTAATTTAATTTAATTAATTGATCATCATCTCTACACTCAGCATGGGGCTCAAACTCACAACCCCGAGATCAAGTGTCACACGCTCCTCTGAGCCAGCCAGGTGCCCCTGTGGTATTGTTTTAAGGCCCAAAGTTTGTGGTAATGTAATATGTATAAAGACTCTACATTTGTAGTTTGCTTTATTTGTAGTTTGCTTTAGTAGTTTGCTTTAAATGCATATGCAATTTAAATTTGCTATATTTCCGGGGCGGGGGGCTGCCTGGGTGGTTCAGTCGGTTAAGCCTCCAACTTTGGCTCAGGTCTTGATCTCGCGGTTCGTGAGTTCAAGCCCCACATCTCTCGTTCCCTCTCAAAAATAAATAAACATTAAAAAAATAAATTTGGGGCACCTGGGTGGCTCAGTCGGTTAAGCGTCTGACTTCGACTCAGGTCATGATCTCATAGTTCGTGAGTTCGAGCCCCGCGTCGGGCTCTGAGCTGACAGCTCGGAGCCTGGAGCCTGCTTCGGATTCTGTGTCTCCCCCTCTCTCTGCCCCTTCCCCCACTCACACTCTGTCTCCTTCTTTCTAAAATAAATAAATATTTTTAAGAAATAATAAATAAATAAATTTGGTATAATTCCTCAAACCCAGATAAATGTTATCATCTTGCTTACATTTTCAGGACACAAGCAGCATGTTAATCCTGGCTTTTAACAGAAACCGAAACTATAGAAAACTGTCCCCAGAGCCCTGAGCAGAGGTCAGCCCTGCTCCACTGGAACGTCTCCAGGGGGCCGTAGGAAAGCTGCAGGGAGGCCAGGCCAGGACGCGTGACCCAGGTTCTTTGCGGACATGCGAATCGCTCACCTTCTTCACACGGAGATGACTGTGCCTGCTGCAAATGTCCGTCCCTACTCTGGCCTTCGGTGACCTGTCACCACGGAGGCTCACACGCTGAGAGCCACGGCCACCTGGCCATCGTCACTCGTCAGCAGCGATCCCGGGAGACACCTGCGGGGACATTTGCCATGTGGCGTGCACTCTCAGCCTCCTTTGGTGAAGCAGTCCCATGGCACAAAGCACCTTCTTGAAGACCTCTTGAAAACTCCTCCCATCTTGACAAATGCTTGTTTCCAATCTTAATCAGGCTATGCCATGGATGTGAGTCTTTAAAGCAAATTCTAAGACTTACCAAATGTCTATCACACACCCGTCGCGTCCGTGGTACTGGGCCCGGCGCTGGGATGCGCTGGGGTAAAGTAGGCTGGCTGTGGCCCCGGCCCCTTCACCCCAGTTACATCCTCAGACCCCTCCCTTGTCTGCAGCTGCTCTGTTCAGAAAGACCCGCGAGTCCAGCCCCCTGGGGAAGGGAGGTCCCAGAAACCGGCTCCAGGGTGGGGTCTCAGCCACCGTTCAGCCCTAGCTTGGGAGCCCACATCCCAGCCCCTGGCCCCGTCCACTCGGGAGCCCTCTGCCCCTCCACGCGTGGCCCCTGGTGTTTGCCAGTGAAATCTCAGCACCCCTGGCGCTGGGAGGGCTAATGATCAAACGGAATGCTGGGAGACACTCAGAGAAGATGCTTTCCTTCTGGGCCTTTCCATTTGCTTCCTGATCAGTGCGGCTGCTGTCTTCTCATTTGCCTCTTCCACACCAACTGCCATTACTTAAACTTAATGGGCCTGAGACCCTGTTGAGCCACCCGTGCGTGGCTGCCTGTGGGATCTGCCTGCTGCCAGACCTGAGTCCTGCTTCTGTCCGCGACCTGGGCTGCCCCTCTCTGCAGCCAGGCCAGGTATTCCGGGGCCCCCTCCGGCCCCTTTGCTACGGAATCCCTGGAGCCCTAGACCATCCGCCCTTCAATGACACGTCCTCACGTATGACAGCCCGAACGGGCTGGCTGTGCTGCGGAACAACGCCAAGTCCGTCTCACAGCTGCTGGAGCTGTGATCCGATCACGTGACTTGTGGAGAGGGGTGACCTTCCCTCTTCTACTCCATTTTCTATTTGCCCCGCTTTCTTTTGAATCTCTTTTGGGGGGAGGGGGAGGAGCTGAGAGTGATCTGAGCAAAAGACACAAAGGACAGGGACCAGGAAAAGCGTGCATCCATAATGGGTCCACTGACCTCAGCATCACCGCGAGATCAGTCCCGTCCTTCGTGTCCACACATGGTGGCCTGTGGTCTTTACATGTGACTTGTCACTTGGAACCAATCTTCCAAGCAACGTGCTCCAGCGGCAAAGATAATCTGATGCTCTCAAAGTCTGAGCAAAGAAAAAATAAATCTTCTACAAAAAACCAACGTATTCTGCTCTGGGGTAACCAAAATCAACCCTTCATCAACAATCGAGAAAATACAAACCAATCCCAAAATTTCATTTGGGGCTTAACAAACATTTCCATCTGGCAGGGGCTCTGCTAAAGAAAGACACAGCAAAAGATACCAACTGATCATCTCACACACACACACACACACACACACACACCTCCCAAGTTCTCCCATTTCATCTAAAGTCCTTATACATAGAGCCCCAAGGCCCTATGTGACCTGACCTGACCACATCACCTCCGGAACTCATCTCCTACTACTCACTCTCTTGAACTCCCTGCCACACCGGCCTCCTTCCTATTCCCTGGATATGTCAATCAAGTGCAGACCTCAGGGCCTTTGCACAGCTGCTCACTAAGCCAGGAATACTCTTCCCACCACGCACAAGGCTCTTTCCTTCCCTTTCTTCAGGCTCACACTCCAATGTCACTTTCTCCCTAGGCTTTCCACAGACACTTTATCTAAAACTGCCCTCCCATCTTGTTCTCCTCCGTCCCTTCTTCCTTGTTCAGAACAAGCAAGAAAAGCCTGGAGAAGAGGGGACATTGGGTCCAGAGGTCCAGAGGGGCCGGGATCTGACCATATTACAATTCCGTACCAGTCACAGGGTCCGTGTGCTCGTGCGGAAGGTCCATCCTGGCCCTATGGATTCCTTGTAACTCCCACCTCTCTTTTCCTCTGGACTCATCCCCCTCTCCCCCAGCCCCCACACATGAAAAGGAGGTTTTTTCACGTGTTTGTGGAACAGACATGACACAGAGCAAGGACTTGGCTTTCCCCGGGCTCCAGCCTCAGCACTTAGAGCACTCCCTGCCCCACTGGATCTTCTCTTGCTCAAGGAATGGGCAGATGGTGTGGCCCGGGACTCGGTGGGGCCCAGGACAGTAAGTGGGACATACAGACATGGAGACGTGCGGGGGCTTGTCCCCCAGGTGGCGGGTGTCCACGTCCTGAGGCAAGGACGCCAGCCTGGAAGGAGCATTCGGACCTAAGCCTGGCAACACAGGGTCCTTGAAGAGCCATTTCCGAACTGTGGACACTTAACCCTCGGGAGCAAGTACAAGCCACGTACAGTTTTAGTCAAAGAAGGGACTTCGACCATAAAGAAGCAGAAACGCTTTGTGGTAGAGATGGCTGTTGTGCTCCGAATGTCTCCTCCTCCCTTTTCCCTTAGGAACAGAATCCTAACACTATTTGGGGTGACGATGTGTCCGGCTAAAAGACGACCCGTCCCATCTGCCTGGCAATAACGTGTGGCCACGTGACTACATTGTGGCCAAAAAATATAAGTGAACAATGTGCAAGATTCCTGGGAGGTCTTCTTAAAAGAGTCTTCTACAAGTAGAAGGGGAACCCTTTTCTCCCTCCTCCCTATTTCCATTCTTGCTGCATAGGATGCAGACGTGATGGCTGGAGCTCCAGCAGCCTCTTGGGCCGTGAGTTGTACATGGTGGTAGGAGCCACATGCTGACAGTAATCAAATAGAAGGAGGCTGGTCCTTGAGGACATGCAGATACTGTCACAGCAGCCTGGGACTGACAACCCCCCCCCCAGCTTCTCCAGACAAAATAAACCCTTATGGCTTAAGTCGGTATTATTTGGGGTCTTCTGTTAAGTGCTGCCATTCTCCTCCAGCCAAGGGCCCCTGGGAACACACCTGTACCTGAACAAGTTGTGTTTACTACTCACTGCAGTGAGACAGAACCCACAGTATGGAGAACGGAAGGGCACCTCGGTACAAGCACCTGAGAAAGGGCTTACAGGGTCTGGCTTTATACTACAAAACTGTGGGTGGAAAGGACACAGTGTAAGAAGAAGACACCCTGAAATGTAATGTAGTTCTTTCGTATTTGACGAATACAAATTTAAATTTCCAGTTTAACATGAATTAATAAATTGCTAATGCCACTCAGACTTCTGGTCACAAGCAAAGCCCACGTATTTGTTCAAGCATATTTTTTGTTAATTTCACATTCCCCAAGTCCTTGATCCGGGCATAAACAAACTTCGGGGTTTGATACATCAAAATGCATGTGATTTGGTTAGCACCAGCTGGGATCAGCTTAAAGACTAGTCTACACTTGGTTTTTCAGGACAACAAAATAAGTCAGACAGGTTCTGAAGTGTAAGTCAAAACTGGGTGGTATTTGAATTAATTTGGGGATTGCAATAAGGAATTTATTTTGTGCTCATCTTTTATAGGTGAAATGTAGTTGCTCTGTGCCTGAGGCGAAAATCCAAAAATAACAAGGCTTCCATGTAATTGTCACCCACTTTAGATGCTGTTGAAAGAAAATTAATCAAGTTGATCCAAAATGTGAGGGGAAATACAGTATTTTACTCTAAACTACCATAGCTATTAAAGAAAGCAAGGATGGTCATAAAAGGTGGCTAGAGGAAAATCATTGTTCTGTATGTAAACGGCTTTGAATGTGTGTGTCATTTTTAAATAGGTGTTAAAATATGCCTTCACAATTGTTCTAGAACTTCATAGCATGAACTGGATAATGAACTGGCTGCTCAGAAACTGTCATCCATCCACACATCTGTTCATTTATTCAACAAATACGTACTGAGCCTCTAGGACAGACTTAGTTCTCTACCGGGAGTTGAGACTAAACATCTTGAATTCAAGGAGCTTACAACCTGCTGGAGGAGACAGAATAAGAATAAATAGATACTCACCAAAAAGAAAGTGTTCAGAGAGTGGGGCGGCGGGGGGGGGGGGGTGGTGGCATGATGGGAACGTGGGTTATGAGCGCCTAACCCAGCCTGGAAGGTAGGGGTGCTTTCGGAGGCAGAGATCTCGGTGCTGGTGTAGGGAGGTGGACAGAGCACTTCCAGAAGTCTCTCACACAGAAGAAGAAAGGGTGTGTGCAAAGCACAGAGGGAAGAGAGCAGTCGCCCAGGACACAGGTGCAAGCCTCTATGCTTTGTGACACTTTGTCATGGAGCTTTATTGTGGCAATGGCTAAGTAACACGCTCCATGTTAAGAAACTCAGATTTCACCCCGAAGGAGCGGGGAAGCCCAAGCTGAAAGACGTGAGTCAGGGGAGGGACCTGGCAGGTGACGTTTAGAAGTCTCTCTACCTGGCATTTGCAGAGCGGTTGGGCCAGCCATGGAAACAGGACCAGAGTAGCAGGTGTCATGGCCATTCCAAGCAAAACTGAAAGGATCCGTCCCATGTAGCAACTGGGTTGAAGGGCTATGGAGGGAACGAAGTCAGATTTTAATACCGGGATAAAGAGAAGCGGGGTCCTGGAGGCCGACATGACCTCACGATTAGGAAGGGGGGTGGGTGTTGTTGCGAGAGAGTCTGCAAGGAAGGCAGAGAAAGGACTTACAAGGGACAGAGGAGGAGACCACTGATTCCGGCTGGGCCCTGAGGAAGGTGGCCGAGAGGGACAGAGCGCCTGGCCGGAGGGGGTGGTGGCACAGAGAAGGACAGACCTACTCTTCAGGACAGTGAGGAGGAAGGGAGGGCCCATTGGGCCCCCGGATGTACCGCGAGCAGGAGAGGAAGGACTTTGAGAGAAAGCTGAAAATGCCATCAGACCCTCGGGTGGGTTGTGCAGCAGAGATCCACTTGGAGAGCTGAGCAAGGGCAGGGCATTTGGAATTAAAAGCTGCCTGAAGACGAACAGAAGAGAGTTACAAGCATCGCATCTCAGGGAGAAAGACAGTTTGTTTCTGACTTCGGCAGGGCCAGCAAGCAAGGTTATTTATTTATTTACGTACACACTTATTTATTTAGGCGTCAGATGAACAAAAAGCAAAAGGATGGCTGAATTCCCCCAGGGAAAGCGAGGATGGCAACCGGAAGACCAAGTCTTTGCCAGCGACGGCATGCGTGACAGGCGACTGACGAATCAGCTGAAAGGAAACCAGCAAAGCCAGAGAGAGGCTGGTGTCATCGATGATCACTCCCATCTCGGGGTCTAGACTCAGAAAATGGGAAGGCATGAAAGCAGAGGTCCAGAATGTGGGTGGTGAGGGTTTGGGTGGGGGGTGGGGGGGAACACCAAGATTGGAATGAGTCAAAGCACAGAAGTAGCAGGGCGAGAGGTTTTTATTGGGAAAAAGGTACCTCCAGAAGCTGTGGTCACAGATGTGAGGTTTTGAGCTGCGGCCACACCGTGTGTCTGTGCCAGCGAGATGCACTGCAGGGAAGGGCCATCTGAGTTGGAAGATTATAAACAGGTCCTGCCAGAGGCCAAAGGTTGGGAATAATCCATGTATTTTGCGGGACATTGTGACAAAGGCTTAGCAAATATCTGAATATTCACGACATTTGGATCAAAGGGTACGGCATTCTCCTTCAAAGTGCATACCTCCCATCTAATGGCAAGAAAACATCAGGGCGCCTGGGGGGCTCAGTCGGTTGAGCATCCGACTTCAGCTCAGGTCATGATCCCACAGTTCGTGAGTTCGAGCCCCGCGTCGGGCTCTATGCTGACAGCTCGGAACCTGGAGTCTGCTTCAGATTCTGTGTCTCCCTCTCTCTCTGCCCCTCCCCTGCTTGCACACTGTCTCACTCTGTCTCTCAAAAATAAATAAATGTCAAAAGAAAAAAAGTTTGGGAAATATCAGACAACCCCAGTTTGAAGGGCATTCTACAAAATTCCTGACCATGACTCTTGGCACGTGCCAGGAGCATAAAGACACGGAAAGCCTGAGGATCTGTCACAGACTGATTGGACCAAGGAGATACGACAGCTACATGCAGCATGGATCCTGGCTTCGATCCTGGGACAGAATAAAACATTAGCAGAAAAGCTGATGAAATCTGACAGAGTCTATAACCTAGCTAAGAGTAACGGATCAGCGTTAGTTTCTTACTTTTCATAACTGTGCTCCAGTTATGCAAGATGGGATGCTGGGCGAAAGTTATACAGGAACTTGTACTATCTTGGCAACTTTTCTGAAAGTTTAAAATTATTTCAAACTCAAAAATAAACAAGAGACGGGTGTGAAGTGAACTATTTGTCCCAGAGAATTGTGGATACCTCTGACTCTACTACTCTTAAACCATCTCATCATGAGCCTTTGACACAAAGTCCACTCTCAAGCGAATAACACCGCAGCTAGGAGCTGCCTGGAGCACCACAGTTATAAGCTTTCCACTTCAAAATCAAACTGGGAAACCCTGCATTCATACAGTAACATGCCCGCCACGATCACAATAGCTCCTCCCGACATCAGCAGGACCGCCATGATTCATGCCTGTGCAAATTACCAAGTGTGTAGCAGGGAGAATAATGCCCCCGACCAAAGAGGTTTACGTCCTGATGCCCAGAACCTCTGAATATGTTAGGTTACGAGGAAAAGGGGAATCTGAGTTCCGGATAAAATCGAGGTTGCTAATCAGCTGACTCTGAGCTGAGATTATCGTGCGTTATCCAGGCAGAGCCAATGTAACCACAAGAGTCAAAAATGGAAAAGAAAATCGGAAGAGAGAAGTGGACGGATGGCCGAGTAAGAAGGACTCAGTCCAAGGTTCCCAGCTTTGAAGATGAAGGAACGTGGGCAGCTTCTGGAAGCTTGCCTTGTTAGGCAAGGATCTTTCAGAAAGGAACGCAGTCCTGGGGCACCTGGGTGGCTCAGTGGGTTGGGTGTCTTCACTCTTGATTTCAGCTCAGGTCATGATCCCAGGGTCATGGGATCAAGCCCTGTGTCAAGCTCTGTGCTGAGCCTGCTAAGAAGCTCTCTCTCCTCCTGCCCCTCTCCCACTTGCTCTCTCTCTTTCTCTCTCTCTCTCAAATTAAAAAAAAAAGAAAGAAAGAAAAGAAATGAACACAGGACAGCCAACATCCAGGTTTTAGGGCAGTGAGACCATCAGACTTATGAACTGCACAGCTGTAGGATAAAAATGTGTTGTTCTGAGACACTACATCTATGGTCATTTGCTAGGACAGCCTCAGGGACGGACTTGAAGGACAATAAGGCCCCTTAGAACCTTGTGCTGTTGTGGATCCAGGAAAACAGAGACCACAACTGGCCACGGCACCACTGACCATAGGTTGACGTCTGGGAAAACGTCCTCTACCTGCGACAAATATGGGAACAGATTGTACCGGATATTCTTAGAGCACACACCACATGTTCGACCCTCTGGACAGAACAAGGCAGAGTTCCAGAGTGATGCCTGCCTTGTTCCAGAACGCAGGCCCTTCACCAACCAGAAATGGGGAGTCACCCCGGCTCTGGGGCACCGAGGTGACTGCGGCTGGAAGGTTCTCATGCCCATCCTGACACTTTGTAGGGACACCGACCCTCAGCAGTAACTTGGCCAGAGCCTGGAGGTCTGAAGTGAGCAGCAGGCTGATGCAAGTCGACTTGAATGTCACATTTAAAATGTAGATGTTCAGGGCACCTGGCTGGCTCCGTGGGTTGGGTGTCTTGCCTCTTGATATCGGCTCAGGTCGTGTCCCCAGGGCAGTGGGAGCGTGGAGCCTGGTTAAGATTCTCTCTCTTCCTCTCCCTCTGCCTCTCTCCCCCGTGCTCAGTCTCTTTCTCTCTCTCCCTCTCTCCCTCTCAAATAAATTTTAAAAAAATTAAACAGTAAAATGTCAATGTGTCATTGGCGTTTTGTATTTGATTTCAGGGGGGATGGTGGATGGCCAGTGGTCGGCCTCACGAGACTCATGGATACACCTACATAAGCCAGGAAAACAAGGCCCCGTGACGTGGCTCCAGGCACCGAAGCCAAGACACCCTCACTCCCACACCTGCCGTGTGGGGATGCCCTGGACCTCTGGAGATACGACTGGCGGGGCCACCTGCAGGGAGACCCGTTCCCTTCCCTGCCCCGTTGACAGGCGCGTGTTACAGGCTTTAGAGCTTTAACTCCTTGTTCCTGCTGTCATCGGGTCTTGCTTGTAGGAGACCCCCCTCCCCCCCGCCCCACCCAACTAGCCAGTTGAGGCCAGAAAGGAATCTGAGAAAGGCCACCAGGGGCCCAGCTGGACAGCCCAGCGTGGACTCGATGGCCAGGAGCGACACACTGAGGGTCAGGCCCTGTGAAGACCCTCGTGCTGCCCCCGGGGCACAGACCCTGTGCCGGTGGGCACAGGTGTTAGACTCCGCCCTCCACCACGATCGCGGCCCAAAGGAGCAAGCATGGCTGCTCCCCTTCCAGAAAGCACCTTCCTAAGGCTCCCCACTTCCTCAGACGCAAAGTCATCCAGGCACAGCCGATCAGCAGGCCCAGGTCACATGTCTGCATCCTGGCCCAAAGGCATCTGGGAATGCGCTTTCTTGGCTTCTACCCTGGGGAGTGGGAACAGAAGATATGGCACATGACTATCACCTTTCTTTTGGGGCAGGACTTCCTCTCTCAAGGGAGAAGGAGAAGAAAAAGGAGGAGAAGAGATTCTTCATATTCTTTTTTTTTTTTTTTTTTTTCTGTTTTTACTTTTATTTGCATGTATTTCATGCAGAATTTACTCCCGGGCCATAAGTTTTTGTTTCTTCAGTTTCTTCTGGGATATCTTTTTCTTCTGTGCAACCTCCTCTTCTGGTTTAGGAACAATCTGCTCTTTTTCAGTAAGGATCATCTCAATGTGGCAGGGAGAGCTCATGTATGGGTTTATCCGACCATGAGCCCTGTAAGTTCTACGCCGCATTTTGGGGGCTTTGTTCACCTGGATGTGCTCAATGACCAGAGAATCTACATCTAAACCCTTAAGTTCAGCATTACTCTCTGCATTTTTAAGCATGTGCAGTAAAAATTCGGCACTCTTTTTGGGCCACCGACCCTGTGTCCAGCCCCACTGTTTGGCCTGGGCACACCTACCAACTCCACCATTGTAGCGTCGGAATGGCACACATTGCTTCTGCAAAGTGACATCTTTCAAATACTTGGTGGCTTTTCGGATATGCATACCCTTGATGGCCTGGGCAGTTTCCCGTGTGTTCTTAAAGTGAACACGAAGATTTGAACCTCTTGATTTGCATGATTTTGTCGGGTTTTCCGGGTCAAGTGAATAGCGAACCATTTTCAGAGATCACCTCAGGCCGCTTACGGGAAGAGCTCTTCATATTCTTAATGACGATATATTTAATCAGGCAAACCCCCCCCCCACCTAAATAAAGGACAAAAACCTCTAATCAGACAAAAAAAAAAGCCCACCTAAATAAAGGACAAAAACCTCACAGATTGGGTTAATAAACACTATCAGCCTACGTGCTGCTTACAACAGACACACAAAAAGTAAAATAAAGCAGACAATTACAAATAAAAAGATGAATGTAGGTCAGTCAGGCGACCACGTACAAAAAAGAAATGAGAGCTCAGTTAATACCAGAGCAAGGAGAATTCAAGACAAAATGAAATCCATGTGACAGGGAGGAGCACTCATCAATTTAAGGGATAATTCATTATAAGAGGAAAAAAATCATGAAACCCTCAAGAGACAAATAGCGTATCCTCAAGGAGATTGAAAAATAAAGGAGATGGAAATAAAAAAGCACACTTGACTAAAAACACCGCAAATGGAGTAGGACACGAACCGCAGGGTAAAACAGACCAAGTACACAGGAAACATAAATGATATCACTGTGAATTTATTACTACACTCTATTCTGTGGGCTCACAGGGAGAAGATAATCAGCTTATACGCATCCACAGAATTAGTAGCAAAAACATGACCTCATCTAAAGACAGGAAGAAGTTACATATTAATAACAGTTTAAATACAAGACTTCCTTCCAGAGATGTTAAAACATCCTCACAAATAACTTTTGATTGAAGAGTGAACAGAAGTACGTATTCTAAAACCGTCTGTCATTTTCATTAGGGCCGTAGCACCCCCAACCTTTAGGGCGTGTAGTCAAAGCTGTATTTAAAAGCGAATTTATTTCTTTAAATGCTCTCACTGTTAAAAGAGGAAGAATAAAATCTGTGTGAACGATGCATTTGCTCAAAAAAGTCATAAACTTTTTTTTTACACAAAGCCTTGCTCCCTTTAACTAGCAAAAATAATCTGATACCAAAGTCGACAAGGTTGCATGCATGTAGATAGATACGAAATCCTAAAATATTGGCAAATTGAATTAAACATGTGTCAAAAGAACATTCCAATGAAATACAGAACTAATATTGAACTACATTACTACAATATCAAGCTATCACTTCAAAAGATCAAATACACAAATATTTCAGCAGACACTTTTAAATGGCTTTTGACATAGTTCAATATTTATAGCAGGTTAGCATTTTTAATAAAACAAATTTTAAAAATAATAGTTGGTGAACATGATTAAAAAAATGGCTATCTTAAATTAGTGGGCAAAATCATGTCTAAAATTCAAGTGGCTTTTCCAGAGGAGTCAGAAATGAAACCATTATGCCTGGTAAGTACACTAACGTTTATTGTGTTTGCGGAAGTTGAACATAAGATATTATAAAGTAAGCATTAGAAAGAAGAGGAAACCCAACGGAAAAGAGGCAATAACATCATACTTTTTTTTTAATGTTTAATTTGTTTTTGAGAGAGCAAGAGAGAGCATGAGTGGGAGAGGGGCACAGAGAGAGGGAGACACAGAATCCGAAGCAGGCTCCAGGCTCCGAGCTATAAGCACAGAGCCCTATGCAGGGTTCAATCCCATGAACCATGAGATCATGAACCGAGCTGAAGTCGGATGCTCAACCGACTGAGCCACCCAGGCACCCCTAAAGACATCGTATTTTTTAAAGACGTCATTGTACTTCTAGGGAAAAAAATGAAAGGGCCTATTTTGAAAAAATACATCAGAATTAATCAGGGGGCACAGTAAATTTTTCACAGTCAACATAAATACCAAACGCCACAGTTTTATTCTGTATTGCCAATAACCTGTTAGAAAATATAATAGAAGAAAATCAACAGGAAACACAAAATATCTGTCTAAAAAGAAACGAGTCATAGACGCTATGAAGATGGCCAAGGGGCAAAGAGAGACAGAAGATTGCAGTCCACAGCAGAACTTAGAAAGGGAAGAGGGGAGGGTCTTACAGGAGCAGCCACGCCAAGAGGGAATCGACAAGAGGGAATTGTGAAACGTCGTATGTTGCAGAAATATCGTGAAGGGTGGGGGACCAAGCAGCCATTTGGATTTGGCTGTTAACCCTCCACGACCACCCAGGGCTCACTGAAACCTCTGAGATCATGCGAGGGCACATGCCTGGAGCAAAAAAAGAAACAAAGCTTTTCAAGATTTCTTCCATCCCAAGCCAGGTCTAAGTCTCAGACATTCCAACAGTGTGAAATCAATACCCTGGGGAAACACTGCCTGTATGTCTGATGGATTATTTAACACCAGGAAAGAGGAGGCAGTCTGGGGAGTTTGCTGCAAGAAAACAGCTTTTTAGCCCTTTTTCTGACGTGCCCAATACTCCATTAGCAGCAGTCTCCCTGCTGACAGTTGCCTCAGCTAATGACTTTAAGGAATCAATTTCCTTTTCTGAAATCTGACTTGCCCCCAAAACCAGCAGTCAAGGCTTCCCTAAAACAAAGTGAGAGAAAGCGGTCTACTTCATATCGACTTTAGAAGCGCTCCTTCAATTCCAAATTCAAACAATCGGGAAACAGTTACTGGACCATGAACACACTTAGAAAAAGAAAAAGGAATCTAGAATACAAACATGACTTAGGATCGAAGGATAATTTGCCATCACTAACTTTGGGAATTATTTCTTGTATTTTTGACAGCTTTGAGGTATAACTGATATGCTGAGCATTACACATATTCAATGTGTGCAAATTGATGAGCACAGACAGAAATGACCCCCTTTGTTTTAGGCGTCAGTCATCTATATGGCAAAAATGAGAGCTAATTTAAATGCACAACAAATGAATAATGTTGTAAAGGTCATAAAGGCACCTGAGATACACATTCCCTGAATGACTCACTTAGCTGCTTGATCCCTCTTTATCTCACGTCACCAACATGAAAATGTGTGTGAAAATAGTTCATAATGGTAAACTACTGCATAATTAGGAAATGTAATTATCACCAACCTACCTACCCACTTTATAGCAAAATAGTGAAGATATGAACCTCTACAAGAAAAGTGTTTTGAACTATTTTGAAAAGCAGAAGGGGGCGCCTGGGTGGCTCAGTCGGTTGAGCATCCAACTTCAGCTCAGGTCATGATCTCGCGGTCCGTGAGTTCGAGCCCCGCGTTGGGCTCTGTGCTGACAGCTCGGAGCCTGGAGCCTGTTTCACATTCTGTGTCTCCCTCTCTCTCTACCCCTTCCCCTGCCCACACTCTGTGTCTCTCTGTCTCTCAATAATAAATAAACGTTAAAAAAATTAAAAAAAAAATCTGACTTCCACTCAGGTCATGATCCCACGGCTCATGGGTTCAAACCCCACATCGGGCTCTGTGCTGACAGCTCAGAGCCTGGAACCTGCTTCGAATTCTGTGTCTCCCTCTCTCTCTGCCCCTCTCCCACTCAATGCTCTCTCTCTCTCTCTCTCTCTCTCTCTCTCTGTCTCTCTGTCAAAAATAAACATTAAAATTTTTTTTAAAAAGCAGAGGAAAGGCACACATATAAAACACTGAATAGGTTGTGTCCGAATATCCACACAGGTGGCCAAAGTTTCTGTGAAGAAGTTGCATTTATTTTTATTCCTAACTCACATCTGTAGCACTTTTTTTTTTTTTTTTAATTTTTTTTTCAACGTTTTTTATTTATTTTTGGGA
This sequence comes from Neofelis nebulosa, assembly GCF_028018385.1. Taxonomy (NCBI): domain Eukaryota; kingdom Metazoa; phylum Chordata; class Mammalia; order Carnivora; family Felidae; genus Neofelis; species Neofelis nebulosa. Next base: position 5,199,881 of record NC_080782.1, on the reverse strand, counting down.
CAGAGAGAGACAGAGCATGAACGGGGGAGGGGCAGAGAGAGAGGGAGACACAGAATTGGAAACAGGCTCCAGGCTCCGAGCCATCAGCCCAGAGCCCGACGCAGGGCTCGAACTCACGGACCGCGAGATCGTGACCTGGCTGAAGTCGGACGCTTAACCGACTGTGCCACCCAGGCGCCCCTGTAGCACTTTTTTTAATGTTTATTTATTTTTGAGATGGAGAGGGAGAGAGAGACAGAGCACGAGGAAGGGAGGGGCAGAGAGAAAGGGAGACACAGAATCTGAAACAGGCTCCAGGCTCCCAGCTGTCAGCACAGAGCCCAACGTGGGGCTCAAACTCACAGACCACAAGATCACGACCTGAGCCAAGGTCGGATGCGTAAACAACTGAGCCACCCAGGCACCCCTCACATCCGTATTTACACTTTATGATGTAAATATTTTGCCAAAATCTAACTTTATTGCAAAAGGAGCCACCTTCTTCCAAAGTTTTAAAATGTGATCATTTTTCCCCCCAGAGATAGAAACCAAGATCGTTAGGACAGATTAAAGCAGACGAAGGTTGCATCCTGTGTCTTGCACATACAAAGCATTGACACACCATCAGGAAGAGCAGGTAGGGGGCCCCTGGGGAGCGGAGTCAGTTAAGCGACCAACTCTTGGTCTCAGCTCAGGTCATGACCTCACGGTTCACGAGTTCGAGCCCTGCACAGGGGTCTGTGTTGATGGAGGAGCCTCTGGGGATTCTGCCTCTCCTTCTCTCTGCCCCTCCCCGGCTTGTGCTCTCTATAAATCAATGACAAACAAACACACAAACTTAAAAGGAAGAGCAGGCAGGTGGTCCACTGAGGGGAGGGGCACAGTCCCGGCTGCTGGGGGCCGCTCGGCCCCACACCCAGCTCTGCCTCCCACCGCCCGCTCCCCTGCCCACTTAGCTTCAATAAAATACTGAACCCACAGGGGTTCCAAACGGTGTGGAAAGTTCTAGCGTCACGCTGAGAATGTAATGGGTTTCGACAGAAGTGCAGCCGCGGCCGCACAGAGAAGCTGAAGGTGACGGAGAATCTAGCAGAATCTGAGCTCCCTGAGCCTTCGGAGGAGGAAGAGGTCTCTGGAGGTCCAGGGCTTGGCTGAGAACAGGGTGGGGACAGGCGGGCCGCACGGGGACCGTCCCCGGGGAGCTGGGAAGAGAAACACTTATTGCCAGCTGGGTGTGGGGAAAGAAGAGACCCCACAACCGAGAACACAGAAAGCATCTTGGGGTCAAGTAAAGGGGTGCCCTTGGCCGTAGTCGTCTGAGGCAGGTGAAGCCCCTAAGTCGGTTGTGACACTCGTGTCTCCAGGTCCTTGTGGGACCAGTGTCTGCGTTGGAACCCAGACTTGGTCACCAGAGTCACCGGTTGGCTTTGCTCACCTCTCAGGGTCTCCTGCTACTTGGGGGACCCCCCTCGCCAGCAAGAGGGGCATCTGAGGGACCAGAGCCGCTCGAGGTCAGGCTTGTGGCCCAGGAATTTCGGGTCCTGTGACCTGGGTCGGCTGCGGTCACAGGAGCGCAGAGAAGGGGGTCAGTCTGTTTGCTCGAATCCAGCATTGTTCCAGAGTGTTCCACACAGTCCTGCTTAATCTCCCACTTGGGGGAGACACTATTTTTATGCGTTCTTTTGAATGATATTCTGTGGCCCTGTCCAAGGAAAATACTGCAAATACTCTGTATGGAGCATAAATCTGATATGGGAAAGGGAGCAAACCCTCTCCGCTCCGCTCCACGTCGGCACACGCGTGCAGAACACTTACCGTGACCGACGGGTGACTTGGAAAGGCACAAAAGGAGGCTTCTAGCATCCTGCACTTTTTCATCAAAACTGGTCGTCAAATTTTTGTTTCAGAATAAGACAAAATAAGCTCGTTGGCGGGAACCAAGGCAGCGACAGGCCAGGGGTCTCCCAGCCCTGGGCAAATGAATGCGCTTCACCTGGATCCCGCCCAGCAGCTGGGGAGACCCCAGTGACCTTCTCTAGGGCCACCAATGCTCTGTGCCCCACCTCCTGCCACAGCTGACGGTGTGGGTGCCCTTTGGGCCACGTGCGGTGCTCCTGGCAGCTTCCCTGGGACACACTGGGTATGCCCCTGGTCACTCGGGGGCCACTCCTTAGCCTCCCCACTGGGGAGTCCCCTCCCCACTGCCTTGTGCTGTGGCACCACCACTAGGACTGGGGACTGGTGGTCATGACGCTGTGGAAGGACAGACAGCCACCCTCCACCCGGCCCCGATGGGCTACCAGTAGGTCACAGCAAGGATTCTACACTAAAACAATAGCAACACACACACACACACACACACACACACACACACCCCGTGGAGTCTGACTCAGACCAGTTCTGCTGTGATCATAGGAATCAGTAGGAGTACCCAGCAGGTTCACAGCGGCCGCCCTTGTGTTTCCAGACAAGAATAAGGGGAAGCAGTGTAGGCAGGGGAGGGCCCAGCGGGCCTGCCCAGGAGACCATGGCCAGAAGTGAGTCAGCTCAGGGGCGCCTGGGTGGCTCAGTCGGTTAAGTGTCCGACTCTTAGTTTCAACTTGGGTCATGACCACAGTTTGTGGGTTCAAGCCCCATGTCAGGCTCTGCAGAGCCTGCTTGGCATTTCTCTCTCCCTCTCCCTCTCTCTCTCAATAAATAAATAAATAAACATGAAAAAAAAAAAAAAGAAGTCGGTCAGCTCAGCTCAGGCAAAAGCTCTGAGCCAGCCTTGCGGCCCAGCGAAGAGCAGTGTGTCCGAGGGGGCAGGCCCCTGGCGGCCACCTCTGCCGGCAGGCAAGGTCAGCAGGGCTGGGCATGGGGCCAGCGCTGTCTAGGCAGGGCGTGGGGTCAGGGAGAGGGACGGCTCGGCACGCAGCCTCCAGAGCCAGGATGCTCTGCCCGTGTCACCAACGCAGGCAGCACTCTGCAATCTGGGGCCAGTTTTTCCTTTCTCCTCCCGACCACATAAAGCCTCCCTGTTCCAGATCCTGCAGGAGCTATGTGAGCGCTGAAGGGTGATTAACTGACCAGCGCTCTCCAAGCAGAGCGCACACACACACACACACACACACACACACACACACACACACGACTGGAACCAGGAAGTTTTCAGCAACTGGCTGCATGAGAATGAATCTGTGGAATCAGGAGGACAGCCCCTGTTTCCAGACTCCCAGCCCAGGGCTCTGGCGTAGACCACAAGCCTGAGGGCAAGGACCCGCTGACCTATCATCCCTTTAATGCATGTATCGAGTGCCTTCTGTGCCCCAGTCCCTCCGGTAGGCACTGAGCACACGGTGTCCCTTCTCCCACGTCATGTATCTTCCTGCAGGGGACACCAACATCACTGAATAATTGTGTAAACTGGGAACAATCATGTAAAACCCATCCGTTTTTCCTAACAAGAGGGACAGACTTGTCTGGCAAATGCCTTTTGCCTTTTGCCTTTCTTCTTTCTCCTGCGTGGAATATGACTATAATGCCATCTGAGATCAGAAAAAAAAAAAAAAAAAGCTTCCATTCTAAGGATGGAGGAATACAGACACAGAAAGAGCTGGGGACATCGATACCATGGTGCCTGGCACCAGCCTGGACTGCTCCTTTCCAGGCTTCTTGTTACATGAAGAAAAAATAAACCTCTGGTTAAGCTGTTGTACTCAGCTGTCTGCCTCATGCCCCGCCAAAGCAACCCCTGATAGATACTTTGTAGGCTTATGTGGTTACCTAGAAGGCTTTCACTGATTCCCCCTGTGGCCACACTAACTGGGCCAGACTGAGCAGAGAACGAATTTCAAATCTAGAATAAGCATCCATCCAATTAGGAGAGAGAATTGTCCCATCCAGATGGAAAGGGTCCGGTGAAATCCACCTGCTACCAGGTAAATAATATCTCCTGGAGGGATGATGAAAGTGTAGTGGGGCGGAGAATATGGAGAAGCTTACAATAGCCAAGAAAGTCCTGGAGAAACAGACAGACAAGGTGTAAGGGGTTCCGAAGATTTCCAGTAGCAGAAATCACGCTCTGGGCTTCATCAAGGTGTCAACACTGCAAGGGATTAATTCCATTGCAGCATCGCTGTGCTCAGGAGCAGAGTTCAACACAAAGCTTAGGTCCTGGGCACGTTCTTGGCCGCATTTGTCCATGGCAGACGTCTCTAGCAAATTCTCATTCCCACAGCCCGAGAAATTGCTTCTTGTAGAAGAAGTTAGTACACTCAGCTTCATATTGCAGCCAAACGTGGGAGATGTGCCCTACACAGTGACTCAGCCCCAGGGCCTCCAATTCCCTGAGCCTCTACCTCTGAAATCACAAGTTCCCTTTGGAGAGAATCTCATCAGCACTGCTGTCTGGATCGAAGAGATCAGCCGTGGCTGCGGGCCAGGCTCATATATCACAGATCGAGGGTGGACATTGTGCCGTGGACACGGAGCCTGCACCAGTGGGGGTTGGGAAAGAACACACAGGAAGTTGGAAAGGGCCAGCCTTAGACACCATCTTGAAAGTAACCATCGGTATTTCTGCAGAGTATTTCCCATTACTACCCTAGGGTCTCAGAATGGCGGCCTTAACAACTTTTCGATGTGGTCACATCTTAGAACGCAGCTATGAACCCAAAACAAAGCGGTTGCATTTTCTTACTTAAGCGGGCGTCTACTTTTTACTGCGTGGGTGCATGAAGGGAAAGGAGCAGGATAACCCACAGTGGAAAAGAGACCCCATTCATGAAGCCCTTTGCCCTGGGGACAGACAAGTACTCAGCCATCTGCACCATGACTCCCATCCTGAAGCACTCAGCCAGGGTGCCGGGAGCATGCAGATACACACGTAACCAAGTCTCGGACACGAAGCTCCCCGAGGAGGTGATGACTAGCCCGTGCCTGAGGGAGCACAGGGAGAGGCATCCAGAGAAGGACGCATGAGTCGGATGCTGGCTGGTGAAGGTGTGTTACTTATCTATTGCTGCATACAACCAATTGCCCCAATCTGGGCAACTTAAAGCCACAGGCGTTTACCGTCTCCCAGTTTTTATGGGTCCGGAGTCCAGGTGCAGCCTGGCTGAGTCCCGTTGGGCAGGGTCTCAACAGGCTGCAGCCAAGGGGTCAAGGGTGAAGGGGTCCGTCCCTTTCAAGACAGTTGGCATCATTCATTCCCTTGTGGGCCATTGATCAGAGGCTGCCGTCAGGCCTGGGGGCAGGGCCTTTGCAGCTGGCAGCTCACGGCACGACAGCTGGCTCCGTCACAGCAGGCGCCAAGAGCCAGAAGAGCCAGGGAGGACGAGATGGAAGTCATGGTCTCTTGGGAATCCAGTCTTTCCCACGAGAGGTCAGTCCAGGAGGAACTAGGAATTGTTATGAGCGGCCATACTGCAGGCCCTAGTGTTGAAAGAGCAGGAAGAGTCCGCTCGCCCTGGGGAATGATGGAGACGGACCGTGAATCTCACGTCAGGACCTACACGGTGCACAGAAGCGTGTAGTTACCACCCAGCAGGCTGGAAACTGTGCTGTTGAACTGAAGTCCTGTGAAATCAAGGCAAGAGGCATTTCAGCTCCCACAACCTGATCGTGGGCCTTACCTGTTGTGAATGGGAATCCTGAATTTTTTTTTAAATTTTTTTTTAACGTTTATTTATTTTTGAGAGAGAGAGAGACAGACCATGAACGGGGGAGGGTCAGAGAGAGGGAGACACAGAATCCGAAGCAGGCTCCAGGCTCTGAGCTGTCAGCACAGAGCCCGATGCGGGGCTCGAACTCACGGACTGTGAGATCGTGACCTGAGCCGAAGTCGGCCGCTTAACCAACTGAGCCACCCAGGCGCCCCGGGAATCCTGAATTTAACAGGATTACGAATACAGGTTGAACTTAATTCTTCCCAAACGGATAGAAAAAAAAATGCACGTCTGCTTTTATACAATTCCAAGCCAGAGAGAAATGAGCGATCAGCATGTAAATAACATCTTCGTCTGCAAAGGTAAAATCCTGTGCAGTATTCGTTCTTGAAAAGGGTACACTCCCCAGTGAATCCTTTATGCGTCTCGTAAAGCTGAAGTCATAAATACGCAACACGGGGTGGGGTGGGCGGTGGTTATGTCAAGGATAATTGACTACAGTTCAAAATATTACGGAAGCGGAAGATTCAAATATGGAGAATGACAATATGGAGACATAAAAGTTATTTCGACCTAATTGTTCAAGAGCCAACCAAACATTCAGAGACCGCCTTCTCTGGCACGCCACTTCTCTGTGGCCTGCTTCACTTACTGGCCAAAATCACAATCAGGAGCGATAGTCAAAAGGAAACCTAGGAATCAAAATTCACTTATGGTCACTGTAACACAGAGCTGTTTCTGTTTATGGGGTTTCAGAAGACATGGTGAAGATATGGTTTAAATTGTGCTTAGAAACTTGTGAATTAAAAATCATTATTACTCCTGGGGCGCCTGGGTGGCGCAGTCGGTTAAGCGGCCGACTTCAGCCAGGTCACGATCTCGCGTCTGTGAGTTCGAGCCCCGCGTCGGGCTCTGTGCTGACAGCTCGGAGCCTGGAGCCTGTTTCCAATTCTGTGTCTCCCTCTCTCTCTGCCCCTCCCCCGTTCATGCTCTGTGTCTCTCTGTCCCAAAAATAAATAAAAAACATTGAAAAAAAAAAATTTTAAAAATCATTATTACTCCTAAATCCTGGGCTTGTTTTCCAAGCGTACCGGAAAAAGAAAATACTCTTATGCAAAGAAATTGACCTCTTATCTCGTGCATATGTTCGTTCCCATAAAAAATGAGAGAACTTCAACCCAGAAAACATAAAAGAAAGATGAATAAATCAGACTGCAGAGAGCAAAAGAATTAACTCTAAGAAGTAAAAAAAGAAAAAAAAAAAGTCCAAAGTTATAAAACAAATGGAGAACTAGAAAAAATGTTTGCAACTCATTTCACCGACAAGAGTCTATTTTCTTAACACATAATGAGCTCCAATAAATCTTTAAGAAACAGGCCAACAGTGCAATAGAGAAAAATGGTAACAGTATGTAATAAGGGATTTTGCAGAACGAGAAGTAAAAATGGCTCCAAAATGTCGGAAACGATGCTTGAATTGGTCCATCCACTTCTCTCCTGAAACCTGGAATCTCCCCAATTCTTCTCTGTCCTCGTGCCTCTAACAAGTCAGTGCCTCCTGGGAGCTCTGTCTTCTGAAAGGTCCAGAACCCCACCCACTGCTCACGACTGTCACCTCTTGCTTGGATTATTGCCATGTCTACCTGAGCTCCCTCCTTCTGTGCTTTCTTCTCCACTGCTCCCCACAGGGCTCCCGGAGTGGCCCTTTCCAAAGGTAACCCTACGTTGGCTTCCCATCTCAGAGTCAAAACCAGATCCCGTTGGCTTCCAAGGCCCATGCATCTGGTCCCCGTGGCCTCTTCAGCTTCCTTTCCTATCACATCCCCTCCTTGCTCCCGACTCTAGCAATGCTGGCCTCTTCGTTCTCTCTCAAGTAGGATTGGAAGATCGTATTTCCCAAAGATGACAGCAACAATATCGTCCGGGGTGGCTATTTTTATGTCAGCTTGACAGGGCAACAGTACCCAGATATTTTGTTGAAACAGCTGTCTACACGTTGCCGTGAACATGTTTTTTAGGTGAGATTAACATTTAAATCAGTGGACTTTGAGGAAAGGAGATTATCCTCTATAGTGGGTGGGCCTTGTCTAATCAGTTGAGGACCTTCACAGGAAAAAGACTGAGGTTCTCCTAAGGAAGAAGGAATTCTGCTTTCAGACTGCCTTTAGACTTGAGCTCAAACATTAGCTCTTTCCTGGGTCTCTAGCCTGCCAGCCTGTCCTGTAGATTTCAGACTTCCCAATCTCAAAATTGTGTGAGCCAATTCCTTAAAACGATTTTGTCTCTCCCTCTCTCTCTCTCATGATAGATATATAGATAAATATAGATGATAGATGATAGATAGATAGATAAAGATAGATGATAGGTAGAGAGATAGAGGAGAGAGAGAGAGAGAGAGAGAGAGAGAGAGAGAGAGAGAGAGAGAGAGAGAGATATGATAGGTAGAGAGATAGATAGAGGAGATAGATAGATAGATAGAGGAGATAGATAGATGATAGATAGATAGATAGATAGATAGATAGATAGATAGATATAGATGATAGGTAGAGAGATAGAGGAGATAGATAGATAGATAGATAGATAGATAGATAGAGGAGATAGATAGATAGATAGATAGATAGATAGATAGATAGAGGAGATAGATAGATAGATAGATAGATAGATAGATAGATAGATAGATAGATATAGATGATAGGTAGAGAGATAGATAGAGGAGATAGATAGATATAGATGATAGGTAGAGAGAGGAGATAGATAGATAGATAGATAGAATAGATAGATGAGATAGATAGAATAGATAGATGAGATAGATAGAATAGATGAGATAGATAGATAGATAGATACATACATACATACATACATACATACATACATACATACCTATCTACCTACCAATCTACATCCTTTTGGTTCTGTTTCTCTGGAGAACCCTAATGCATCACCCAACAGTGTGACCTTCTCACCTCTCCCATGAAGAGATAGTATTCATGCCCCTCCCCTGGGCACGTCCCTACTTTCATCAACAGAGTATGATTTCTGAGATTAGGTCATGAAAAGCCTGCAGCCCCCACCTGGTGCTCTAGGAACATCTGCTCTCGAAATGCTCTCCCTCAGAAACCACCCACTCAGCTGGAAGCATCCCGAGTGTCATGTGAGGGCCACGGGCAGCCTCTGTGTTGGGGCATCCCAGCTGAGCCCCGGGGGTCAGGTCGTCCCTGCCCAGGTGCCCGCATGTGAGCAGAGAAGCCTGTGGATGATCTTCACATCCGACCTCAAGGAAGCCCAGCTACTCAAACCTTCCCAGTTGAGGCCCCAGACACCAAGGAGCAAAGGAGCGTCCCCACCGTGCCTGTCTGAATTCCTGACTCCCAGAATCCACCGGCATATGGCCACTTCCCTCCCCTTCCTCTGGTCTTGGTCGCACAGCCACACAGACGCGGCACGTCTCCAGGCTGTACGCGTGCTCACCATCCTGGACATCCTTCCCAGCCACTGTGTGCCTCTCTGCCTCGCCCCCAGCGGGTCGCTGCACACCTGTCCACTGCTCAGGGGCCTTGCTCTCCCCCCCTTTAAAACTACAGCCTTCCAGCCCCTCGCTGTTTCGCTCCCTTCCCTGCTTTCTGGGTCTTCACAGAACTTGCGCCATGGTGGAGGCTTGTTGCTTACTTGTAAGCTTACTTTTCCTTTGCCTGTCTCCTCTAAAACACCTGCTCCATGAGGACCCGGGGTGTGGGGCTTACTCTGTTCAGGGCCAGCACCTAGAACGGAGCCCACACGGTCAGTGCTCAACTGATATTCACAAATGGATAAACAAATTAATAAATGAACAAACCTCACCCAAAGAGAGCCTGCAAATTAAAATTTCAGTGAAGGGGTGCCTGGGTGGCTCAGTTGAGCGTCTGACTTCGGCTCAGGTCATGACCTCACTGTTCGTGGGTTTGGGCCCTGCGTCGGGCTCTGTGCGGACAGCTCGGAGCCTGGAACCTGCTTGGGATTCTGTGTCTCCCTCTGTCTCTGCCCCTCCCCCACTCATGCTCTGTCTCTCTCTCTCAAAAATAAATAAAAATGGTAAAAAAAATTCTAATTTCAGTGACATATGCCTTTTTCTCTGTCAACCGTCGGGTAAAGCGCTGTGCCGGTGAGCGCTTGGTTGAACAGGCACCGTCGTTTGCCAGCAGAAGTATCAACAGCTGCAAATTCTTTGGGGAATGACCAGCAATGCGATCTGAAATTTGAGGTGCCCGTCAACTCTGACCCCGCAAATCCGTTTCTTAGACTCTCTCCTACAGAGACGTTCATGTATGTGGGGGATGGGGTGTCCATCTACAAGTGCACTCCCAGCAGCACCCATTAGTATAAGTAAAAGCTTCATATCCAGATGTTCTTGGTTATGTGTCCAATAAATGGAGGGATATTCCTGCTGAGAGATCCGGGCAGGTGTCAAAGACAATGTGGCAGTTCTAGACTGGCATAGAACTTAGAACAGCCCCAACATGTATTGTCAGAGAACGCAGCAAAGCCTAAATACTACGTTGTATGACACCAATTTAGTCAGACTAAATGTCTGACTATGTCCAGACTAGGGACCACAGACTATGTCCAGACTATGTCCAGCAGGACAGAAGAGAATCCAGAAACAGATACGCTGTACTACGTGTACTCAGTAACCACTGAAAGACAATATGCATCTATTCTGGAAACCAGAGACAAGAAGATGGAAATATTTTCCCTTCCAGCGCATCAAGGAAGAGCAGTCACATAAGCTCATGCTAGCCTTCTGCTGGTCTCGGGGCTGGACCCGAGACACACACTGAGCACGAAGCCAACACTTGTGGACAGATGGGAGGGAGACCTCTGGCTGCTTCTGCAGACAGCAGCACACGGGGAACTCCCCGTAGGTGCTCACGGCCATCCTAACCAAGCCAAGGACTTAGTAACCCACGAAATAAGCAATAAATGCTTCAGTAAAACCGGCAGCAACAGATGTAGCTTACAAGACTGCAGGAAACTTTCTCAATGTAAAAAATTGTGGCGTTGACTGCTGCTTATGTTTGCACATCATGATAACATGTGGGTCATTACACCTGCAGATGGCTGCTTTAAGTAAATAGAAACCGGGCAAGGAGAAGCATGAACCAGAATATACTTTCGTTTGTATCCCCTCGGGGGGTCTTCTTCATCAACATTGTCAAGCTGAATAAAGAAGAAACATTTAAGATGTATTCCATTCAAGACTTTTCTCCTGGATGAAGTTGAATCACTGTATTTAAGAGCAAAGATACATTGGCTTTAAAATGGAAACATAACATGTGACTTAGGAACAAGCTATCATATATCTTTATCTTTCTCCAAACGCTTCAGGGTTAAGACAGTGAGTATCATTCATGCAACTATTTTTAAGCAACATCTAAACTTCATTTTTAGGGGGAAAAAATCTACAGGGAAGAACTTCAAAGAGATTCATCCCCAAGCACAGAGACCCCTTCCATTCAGTATTTATGGAGTGTCACAGACACCCTCGTCTCGGAACAAGTCACAGGACTGACATCTCAGACAGGCGTCCCTGGTGCATCCACGATGTCTGCAGGGTGAGGAGGGGACGACACAGGAGGCAGGCCTTTGTAGACGTGACACTACGTGACCTGTGCCTTGAAGGACACAGGGGACGACAGTGCCCTGTCAGTGGGGGAGCAGAAAGGGAGACAGCACAGCCCACGCCCCTCCCCACCAGGAACCTGCATGAGAATCAAAAGTCATACTCTGCCTGCAGAGGGTTGAATTGTGTCCCCCCCCAAAAGCTAAGTCCAAGTCCTAAACTCTGGTAGCTGCGAATATGATCTGATGAGGAAATGGGGTCTTTGCAAATGTAATGAAATGAAAGATAATCTCGGGAGAGGCTTCTCCTGGATTTAGTGTGGGTCCTAACTCCAGTGACCTGTGTCCGGACAGGAGGAAGGAGAGCGACAGTGCACACACAGAGACACAGGGGGAGGCCATATGGAGACAGAAGCAGAGGCACAGGGATCCAGCTACCAGCCAAGGAACACCTGAGGTGGCTGGAAGCCACCCGGAGCTGGGAGAGACACTGGAGAGTGTTCTCCCTCGCGGCCTCCAGAAGGAACCAATGCTGCCCACACCTTGATTTTGGACTTCTGGCCTCCAGAAGTGAGAGGGAACAAAGTTATATCGTTTTAAGCCACCAATTACATGGTCATTTGTTAGGGCAGCTACAGCATCTGATGCAGAGGTCGGCCCAGGCAGACCGCGAGGGATCCTAGTGACATTGTCCAGGTTTGTTCCGCAAGGCTTGGAGAGGAGGGAATGGATGTGGGAGGAGCATGACCATTCACCGGGCGGGTGGAGAATCCATGGCAACGGTGGGAAAGCGGGAAAGTAGGCGCTCAGGGTGAGTGCCCGGGACCCTGGAGAGGAGCCTCAAGCTAGGGCAAAGGCAACCCCTAGAAATAAAACTGGTGCTCCGGACCCGGCCAGGGGGCGGAGGGCATGGGGAGGATGCATCCACAGGGGATCACAGGGTCTGGAAGCAAGGACCAGGTTTGGCAAACCGAGAAAAGGAGACAATTCCAGTTAGAGAGACCAGGTTTCCTGGGAAACAGAACCGAGGCCAACCCAAAGCACCACTGGCTCTGGGGAGTCAAAACCCAGGGTGGCTGGAGTGTAGAAAAGGGAGGAGAGGCCAGGAGAGAGGGCAAGCTCCCTGAGATGGCACAGGACAGTGCCGGCCCCGCCACCCTGCGGAGGCACAGCCACCAGGGACCTCGCTGCACAGGCTGGACAGAGCAGCAGGCCTCGGGGCCGTGCCCAGGGCCCGAGGGAGAGGAGGTTGTCTGCAGGCTCCTGACGCTCTCTGGCCTCTCCCGGCCAGTGCATCCCAGGGACGTGGTTCTGTACCTTCCAGGCTGTGCCATCAGCTCCCCCCAGGCTGCTGTGCAGACACCAGAGCCTTTACCAGGGTGCGGGGCCTCCTCGAGGTCAGGACGTGATGGATGGAGCCATGCTTACCCCGGAGGGCACCAAGCAAGGGCAGGGCCAGCAGAAAAGCGACAGTCTGTGGTGGCAGCCGGCGGGGGGTGGGGGGTCGGGGGGGCGGGGGGTGACCATCGCCTGGGAGTCATGAGGGTGCTCCGAGAACAAGGATCTGAGCCCAGGACGCAGGGAGGCCAAGCCAATCTGGGGAGGTGCAAAGCAGTGACAGACACATGGGGATGTGGTGCTGGCAGGCGTCACCTGCCTGTTTCAAACCCTTTGCATGTCCGTGGGCAGCTTGATTATGACTTTGCTTGACTAACAGATTTCTTTTTTTTTAATGTTTTTTTAATTTATTTTGAGAGAGAGAGAGAGCAGGAGCAGTGAAGGGTCAGAGAGAGAGGGAGAGAGAGAGAATCCCAAGCGGGCTCCGCACTGTCAGCACAGAGCCCTCCGTGGGCCTTGATCCCATGACCATGAGATCACGACCTGAGATCATGACGGGCTGAGCCACCCAGGTGCCCCTGACCAACAGATTCCTAACACGGACAAATCTATTCATTGGAGAAGAAAGCCAAGCCGTTGTCAAGTGTCCCAACAGGACTGTGCCGTGACTGTTACTTATTTATCAAATATTATATAGCACTACTATGGGCCTGACGCTCATAGGAGAGCCTACCGGCACTCGCGAGGACCTTACAGTGTAGAAACCACTGCTATTCCCATTTCACAGAGGAGGAGACTGAGGCACGCAGAGCTGTCCCCACGGCAAAGCCCATTGCCTCCCTCCCTGTGCTGCCTCTCTGCTTCTCGTGAGCTTTGTGAACTTGGGGGGGGGGGTGCTGTTTCTTACCTATCGGCCCTCTCTGCTGATGCGGTGAACCCCCACGTCCCATCCCAGACAAAGGCTGTCTGTGCAAACTTCCCTCCTTCGTCACCAGATGCTCCGTCAAAAGCAAGAGCTTATTAAGCCTGAGAGCTTGCAGGTCAAGGTTAATTAAGCAGGTAGTGGGCTTTCTCGCAGCACTTGTGAATCCAGCTTCCCAAACAGCCCTCGGACTGAACGTGGACAAGCATCACAGAGGAGCCCTGGAACATTGCGAGGCCACCCCGAGCCCTGGAACCGGCCACGGCCACCCCAAGCGTCAAGGTGGGGACGAGGACTCTGGGGTCAGGCTGCCTGGGTCAGTACAAGCTCTGCAGCCCACGAGCTTGCACAGCAGACAAGTACCCCCCCCTTCTGGGCCTCCGTTGCCCCATCTGCAAAATGGGGGGGTAAAGCCCACATGCCCCTCGGGACTGCAGAGCACCAGGTGGGTGACAAGGGATAAGCTCAGGAGAGTATTCAGGGCGTGGTTGGCCCGTATGCAAACATTTGGTGAATGGATAACACGATTATTATGGGATCTCTCTCCAGGTAGGCAGCTCCGGGCAGTCTCTGAGGACCTACTGTGTGCTTCCTCCCAGACCCGACGCCCAAGGCTCTTTGTGATCCTGCCCCCACGCTCACTGCGCATCACCCCCCACATGCTGGTGCACTCTGTGGGGCCTGCTAGCCACGGCTCACCCCAGTTCTGTCTTCCAGAACTTCTGTCGTGATGGCCCACGTGGGTTCGAGGACAGGCAGGGGACAAAGTCCAAACAGAGGAGGGTGCTTGTCAGATCCGGCCCCCACCACCTCTGTGCCCGGGACGCCCGCTGGCCCCTGTTGCTCTCTCGCACCCCAGCGCAGGGAACGTGACCTGCCCGTCTCTCTTCGGTGTCTCTGTCTCCACAGGTGACTACGCCACCCTTGATCAGGTGGGGGTCCTCTCAGTTTCGTGATGCAAACAAAACACAAGCCCAAAGGGACAGAATGCGGGAGCCAGGCCTCGCCAGGCATGTCCACCAACGGCTGCTGGCCTGCCTGAGGACGCCCGGCCCCCTCGTCAGCGGCCACTCCTACCAGACGGCATGACCAATAAAACAGGTCTCATCGGTGGAAAGGGCTGGTATGGCCCCCAGTGATTTGCTCTGACGGAGTATGATCAGGCTGAGCACAGACTCCGCTCAGAAAAGAGAGGAACCTCACAAGATTAAGTATCTGTTAACGATGGAATTCTCCAGGAAAATTTGAAGGGCTTGGTGGTCCCCACGGATCTAAGCAAAACATCACACGTTTGAAGACACGTGAGGATCTTCTGGAAGTTTCTTTTTTTCAAACATTATCAAACCCAGGGCACTTGTCTGCTTGCTGTGTAAAAGGACTTCAGGCAAAAGGCTTGGGTGGGAAGACAAGGAATCGGGGGAAGGAGCCGGGGAGGGTCCGCCTGGCTAGAGCAAGGGGTGGGGGTGGGAGGGGCACCCGGGCGAGGGTGGGGCTGGGGGCGCAGGAAGCAGGGCCAGTATCCCCTGGAGTCTTGTCCTTGTGAAACCTTGGAGAACAAGGATGCACCTGAGGTGGGAAAGTACTATTTTTTAAAGTTGCCTGAATATTGCCTATGGCTTTAAGGAAGCAATGGACCTCATCTTCGGGGCAGACGCTGGGCCAGTGGTTTGGGTGGGACAGGGGTCTTTTTGCTTCCGTAATTGCTACCAGCTGCCTGTCTGAGTCCCTCCCCACATTCATCCCCAAATCAGCATGTTGACGTCTAATATCCAGGGGGGTGGGCCTTGAGGGTGGCTCGTCACTAGGAGGGGGAGTGTTTATGAAGGCATTGGTGTCCCTACGAGAAGAGGCTGGGAGACATGAGGACACTCCCCCACACCTGGGCACGGGGAGGACAGGAGGGGGCCCTCGCCAGCCCCTGGGTCTGCCGACACTTCCGGCCTCTGGGACCTGGTCTGTGGGGCTCTGTGGGAGCAGTCGAGCTCAGACAGTGACGGCCAGTCCCAGGTCCAACTCTGGAAGGCAGTGAGTCAGTATGTATGGACAGGGACGCAGAACATTTCTGAGGACGTTGTTTGATGGAGAGATTTTAGTTCTCTCTGCCTCCTTGGGCTGTGCAAGGTAGAGGGGACACCGTCTGGGGAGAGACCTTGTCACGGCCGCCCCGTCTGCGGTGTGCTGGTTGCTACAACGCTCCAGCAGCTGATGTGGCGCCCACACAGGTCGTTAGTGGTGAGTCAGAGGTGGGCTTTGACCCATGGCCCCCAGGAGCAGCGGCGTTGGAAAGCCAGGACCGAATCCCATGGTGCTGCCCTCTCCTCGGGCCGTTGGCTGAGGCCCTTGTTGCTACGGCCTGGGCTGGCTGCCTCTGTGAGACCCGGGAGGCGGTCTGTATGGGGCAGGTCTCCACGGCAGAGACCTTGCGTTAGCTTCCTGAAACCACCCCACGAACCACCGCAGTTCTGGAGGCACAAGTCCGAGATCAAGCGTTCAGCAGGGCCACGCTCCCTCCAAAGTCTCCATGGTGTCCTTCCTCGCCCCTTCCTGCTTCCAGGGCCCCCTGGAGTTCCTTGACTCGTGGCCACAGGGCTGCCGTCTCTGCCTTGGCCCTCACGTGCCTCGTCCTCTGTGTCTGTGTCCTCTTATAAGGACGCTCCATGGGTGTAGGGCACACCCAATAATCCAGGATGACCCCCCCAACCCATCTCAAAATCCTTTCTCACATCTGCAAAGACCTCTTACCAAGTAGTCACATCCACAGGTGAGGGTGGGGGACTTTCGGGGAGAGGGACATTCAACCCACTACACTTGTTAAGCAAAAAGGGAATTTTTATAAATTATTAAATGCTCACGGAATCACCGGGAAGAGTGAAGAATCAGATATCTGGATGCAAATTGCAGGAAAAACTCCCAGAGCCACAGGTCACCAGGGGAGCCCCACCCTGTGATGATAAGGAAGCTGCACGGTCAGGGAGTCACCTGCTGACTCCGGAAGTTTCCACGGGAGCTGCCTGGAGCCACGCCAGCAAAATAGAGGCCCTTCCCGCCTCTCTCTAGCATGACCAAGCCCAAGCTCAAAGGATGAGGAGGCAGAACCCAGGTTACAGGCAGGTTCTAGATGCGAGAGGGTGAGGGGGACCTGACTGCCTTCCCAGCCTCAGCACCCCGGAAGGTGCTGGAGCGCAGGGGAGGCACGTGCCCCAGGACCCTCCCGTGGCTGTGTCAGCCCACGACTTAAAGTGGCCGGCAGGAGCAAGGCGGAGCCAGGGTGACAGCAAGATCGTGACAAACAGCAACCAGGGAGGGTTTCTGAAACTCGTAAGCCGGCCATTCACAAACCGTGGGATACGGAAGAATCACCCAGGGAGCTGGCTGAAGATCTCAGGGCACCTGCTTCCTGGAAATAATGACCTGCTGAAGGAATGAACGAGTCCATGGGAACCCGCTGTCGGGGAGCAAGGTTGGCCAAGGAGCAAAGCCCCCGGGGCTTCCCCCTCTAACCTCCACTTCACCCTCTGTGCCTCTGTGCCTACAACACACACCCTGAGCAAGGGTTCGCTTGTGCGGGGGATGGGACGCTGGGGACTCTGCCCGAGAGGACACAGGGACCTCAGCGGCTCTACAGAAGGAAGTCGCCTGCTTGTCTGGGGCCGGCTTTTTACGCAAGGTGACCCGGCAGCGGGCAAGCGCATCGCCACCCCTACCGCGCGAGTCTAGTGTGTGTGTTTGGACAGACACAAAGGAGAAGCAGTCCTGTCACTTCCGCGACTTTTAAATACAGAAACCTTGGATGGCGGGTAACCTGTTTTGCAAGTGTTCCGCAAGATGAGCAAACATTTCTAATGAATTTCTACTTGATAAATGAGCGATGTCTTGCAATACGAGTGGTACATTGTGCCAAACGTCACATGGTCACAGCTGAGCCAACGAGTCTTGAATTTCACTTTGATATACGAGCGCTTTGGATTACAAGCCTGTTTCCAGAAGGAATTATGCTTGCAAACCAAGGTTTTACTGCATATTATATTTCCAAACTAATCCCCGACTGCTAGGAAAGAGCGTGCTGGAATTCTAAATGCCTCATGGGAGTTCCTTTGGGTAAAACACACCATCCCTTCTGGACGTGAGGCCTGAGACCACAGACCCCAGCACAGAGAAGCTGTTTCCACATCATCATCACCAGAGGCAAGGACAAGGAGAGAAGGAAAGGGTCGGGGTCCAGGAGCTCCCAGGTGAAACTTCGCAGGGTGACACCAAAAAAATTCACAGAAGATCAGCACAGCCTACAGAAAAGAACTACTTTTAGACCCAAAATGGACATTGTGACTGGATGGAAATGAAGCATAGTATCTTTCTTAAGCGAACTAATTTATTCCAAGATGTGTGAATATAGGTTTCATGGCCTATTTTAAACAAGCTGTGAAATGTTTTAACAAATATTCGGAGATCTGTTTCATAACTTTTGGAATTTAATTTCTAAAATGTGTGCAATTGTAAAAACTAAAACTTCCTTGTATTTGTGTCCTTTGCCAGGAAATCCCAAATACGTGGGGTGATGACTGAAAGATAATCTCGCCTCACTCGGTCATCATCAGTAAACATTCAAATCTTCTTGGGGCACCTGGGTGGCTCAGTCAGTTAAGCAGCGACTTCAGCTCAGGTCATGATCTCGCAGTTCGTGGGTTGGAGCCCCGCATCAGGCTCTGTGCTGATGGCTCAGAGCCTGGAGCCTGCTTCAGAGTCTGTGTCTCCCTCTGTCTCTCTGCCCCTTCCCCATTCTCTCTCTCTCTGTCAAAAACAAATAAATAAACATTTCTTTAAAAAAACATTAAAATCATGCTTATTTATCATGTTAGTTTCCAAAACTGGCCTTTTCAGTAAGTTCAAAGGAAAAACACGATGAGCCTTCAGTGTGTTAGTCCCGAAATGGCATTTTCCCACCTCGAAAGAGTCTCGTTTCCTGGATTTACTGTGTGTGCGCTCACTGGGGCTGCTGCCACCAAAAGCCACACATGGGATGTCACAGCAGAACTTGACTCCACGGACCTGGAGGCTGGAGTCCCAGATGGGTGTGGGCGGGGCGGGCTCTGTCTGCTCCAGCCGCTCCACCCGACTTTCTGGTAGTTTGTGGGTGACTTAGCCTGCCTGCTGCCGCCACAAAATACCACAGGCTGGTGTTTCTCACAGACACAATTTCTCACAGCTCTGGAGGCTGAAGTTCATGACTAGGTGCCTGCAAATGTGCTTTCTGGCAAGAGCCCCCTTCCCAGATTGCGGAGCGTGGCCTCCTCGCTGCACACTCACGTGGCAGAGAGAGAACTCTGGTGTCTCTTCCTCTTCCTGTGAGGACACCAATGCTAACCTTTTAAAGTCATTGAATCTGTATTACCTCCCTCTAGGCCCCATCTCCAACAGTCACGTTAGGGGTTATGGCTTCAATACGTGAATTTGGGGGAGACACAGCTTAGCCCCTATCAGTGGGTGGTCTTGGGCCTTCCTGCCTTTCGTGAACACACTGTGATCTCTCTCTTCATGTTCACAAGTCGTGCTCCCTCTGTATCTGTGTCCATGTCCAAATTTTTTCTTCCTATACAGGTGCCAGCCACATTGGATTAGGGCCCATCCTAATGACCTTGTAACACCATCATCTGTAAAGGCCCTCTTTCCATATAAGATCACATCTTGAGGTCATGGGGGTTAGGACTTCAATATATGAATATAAGGGGACACAACTGAACCCATCACACCATGACTTTGAGTGGCCCACTCTGTGTGATCACCTCCTGTCCTCACACCACAACCCTGCTCCTGTGTGACTCCAATTTGTACATGTGGTTTCCCATAGGAAACTTTGGTGGTTCTTAAGATGTTAAGAGTAAGTCAACGCCCTTAGCCCTGGCATCTAAGGTTCCATCTGGTGACCTTGGCAGCTGCTCCAGGAAGACTGGATACTGTAGAGAGAAGAGGCTTTGTTCCCGTGACACCCTGGCTCGTGTTCTTGGCCCTTTTCTTTATTATCTGTGCTTGGGGCTCAGCTGGGCCACAGAGCTCACTTTCTCAGTCCCAGCTGGCTCATGAATGAGGCTGTTTGGAGAATCACGATGAGAAAGCAGACAGCAGATCAGCCCTAGAGACAGGGGACGGACGTTTGGGCTCCAGCCCCACTAACTTCTGGCTGTGATCTGGGAGTGGTGGTCGTACCTCTCTGAGCCTCAGTTTCCTGATCTGTAATACACGCCTGCTCCCTCCCAGAGGGGTTATTAAATGCACGTGAAACTTTTAGAGGGCACTAGTTCCCACCGCAAACTGCTCTGGTCTCCCCAACACACCATATACATTCCTACGCGTGCACCCATCACCTCTGGAGAAATCTCGTGGCAGCCCCAGCCTTTCTTACCATGCAGGTCTCCTCTCAAAACCTATGCCCCTGACAGAGCTTCTTGGACAACCTAGTCTGGCTCTCCCCACCTCTCACTACCCTTCATTCCACTACATGGGGCCATTTTCTTCATTAGCATCTGAAAATCGCAGTTATTCTTTACATGTTTGTGGTGTACCTCCCCAGTAACACTTAGGTCTCCTGGAACTGGCTTCTTACCAGAATCCCTCACTGCCATTCACCCAGCACCCAGCAGAGCCCACGGTTGCCTCATTCTTTGCTGAATAAATGAATGAACGGAGCCAGGTGCACACGTGCTCTGAGAGCCTGGTGGCCTTGACTGTTCCATTAACCCCCACCAGTGACTCCATGTCCTTCCCTTCCTTCCTCTGAGGCTCTTTGAGCCTGAACTGTCCCATGTGGTTCTCTTTCCAACTAAACCCAAGTGCATGAGTCTAAGTGGGTTTCATGCCTCTGAATCTTGATTGCTCGGTTCAACGGACCCAGAAAAGCCAAGGTAAGAGCTGTTAATAACAACGTTGCCGTGTTGCCTCTGCGTTCCTGGGGGCTCCGTGCTGTGCCCACCATGACTCCAGCAGGGGAGGGTGTGACATCGGTGCATGATGGTCTCGGGACCCCGGCCCTGGCAGGAGCGGTGCCAGACAGAAGGCAGAGCACAGAACTGTGTGTGGATCCAGGCGAGGTCACTCTGGGGCAGTGCAGGGACGGAGAGACCCTGAGCCCACCCAAGTTTATTCCCGCCACTGCCCTGGTGCCCACCGCCTCCCTGTGGAGCTCACTCTACCCCAAAGGCTATTGGTGCCATCAGCCGCCCTTTGTTCCTGATGTTCCTTCCCCCCAATCACCCCCATCCTGCCAAACACCTGTACCAACTTCCCTTCCCTGGGTCTGGCTTGAGACCCACGTTCTAGAACATTCTCACACCCAGTGTCTCCCTCGGGCAGGCTGTCCGTCGTGGATTGACCGCCTCCTGACTGATGTCTGAGCCTCCTCTCCCAGCAGGAATGCAGACCCTGGAGACCCACACACCCTTCGTAGCACAGAACGCACCAAGGCACACCAGGCCGCGAGGCTTCGCGGCCATGCACAGGCATCCTTCATAGTCGCATCATTTCCTCCGACTCCTGTCTGATGCGTAATTCTCACCAGGGGTGAGTTACCCCTCCCTGAGGCTCCGTGTCCTGTCCCGCAGTGGATTCGCTGCTGCAGCCCGGCGATGAATACGGAAAAGCCTCGGCCCCGGGGCCTAATGACTTCAAGCTGCACATTGGAGAAATGAATTAGCACTTAAAGGCATATTAATCTATTCTGCGCGTTCCTCCTCTGGCCCCATGATGACGTCAGGGGCTCTGATCTGCAGCGGCTTGCAACCCTTCTCTCGACCTTCGCATAAATCAAAGCACTGTAAGCCTCCCTCTGGAGAATAAAAGGAAATGCAATCCAAAATCTTTTGCAGGAAGGCCTGAAAACTGGGAGGCTGCTGAATTACACGTAATGAAGGAGACATTTGGCCCTCTCTCCTCCCTCTCATGCTTGTTCTTTCAGGAGCCAGATCTTTCCAAAGGGAGAACCACGATGCTGGCATTGTTTGCAGAAAACCATTTCCTAATCAGCTTTTACTGAAAATAAAGAGAGACAGCCATGCAAACACACGATTTATTTTACGCCAAGACCACGCTCCCAGGGAAGTCCCCCAGGGAGCACACAAGCCCCTCTGGCGACCGGGGGACCCATCAGTTGTGTCCTGTTCCGCCTGATTCTGACCCTTCGCTCACGCTCGTGCTGCTGAGTCAGTCTTGGTGAGACAGGAAACAGGCACGACTCCCTTCTGTACCCTTCCTTCCAGCCAGGTACCCCCCGGCCCAGGATCAGCATACCCGCTCCTCAGAGAACACAGTTTCCCCATGACACGTTCTCAGGGATGACAAAAGTGTTCGCAGTATCGTGTCTATGGCTCATCTTGCTTTTTTGTTTGGTTGGTTGGTTTTTTGTTGTTTTTGTTGTTTGTTTTGTTTTAGGGAAGGGTTGTTTGTTTTTGTTTTTGAGAGAGAGAGAGAGAGAGAGCAGGAGGGGGAAGAGGGAGAGGGAGAGACAGAATCTTAAGCAGACTCTGTGCTCAGCATGGAGCCAGATGCAGGTCTCGATCTCATAACCCTGAGATCCTGACCGGAGCGGAAATCAAGAATCGGATGGTCAATGACTGAACCAACCAGGCGCCCCTCATCATGGTTTTAAATTTTTTTTTTTTTAACGTTTATTGATTTTTGAGACAGAGAGAGACAGAGCATGAACGGGGGAGGGTCAGAGAGAGGGAGACACAGAATCTGAAACAGGCCCCAGGCTCTGAGCTGCCAGCAGAGAGCCCGACGCAGGGCTCAAACTCACAGACCGCGAGATCATGACCTGAGCCGAAGTCGGACGCTTAACCGACCGAGCCACCCAGGCGCCCCTCATCATGCTTTTAAACATATGTTAGCTTTCCAATACCCACCTGTCGTATTTCAATAAAACAAAACCATTTGCTTAACAGGAACTGACAAGTAGGCCCACAGTGAGTTGTCAATGATTCGAGGCGTTTTGCCCAAATCTTCACACGGAGCTGTGGCCGTTTGTCGCTGTTTTTCATGCCCAGTTTTAGGACAGGTGGAATCTTGGTCCCTGGCTGGCTCCCTTCCCAGCCCACCCGGAGATCCAAAAGCCATATTTTAGAGGCTTTTCTCTGCACGGAGCCTTTTAAAGTTCAGGGTTAACACTGCCTTGAAGATAAATGTCTTCAGATTCTCCGTTCCTGGCAAAGTGAACTTTAAAATTCCTGAGACTGGTATTCCCCTAAAAGAATTTCACATGGGCGATGGAAAGAACCCAAACCCCCAGGTTAGGTCCCTCCCACAGGTCCCCAGCAGCCCCGCCCCTGGCTATGGTGGCTGCTGGCCTCTCCAGGTGTCACTCAGGCTTGTGGGCACAGGAGGAGAGCAGGGAGAGAACAGCACAAGAGAAGGCATGGGACAGGAGCCATCAAAGAGAGGGAGTGGTTTCCAGCGGCTTCTTGCTGGAAAATGCAGGCAGTGCTGACTCAGAACCTGAAGGGAGGGGAGCTCTGAGACCTCTGCCTCATCCCCTTCATCAGAGGCAGGAGACAGGGACTCAGGCGGGGACTGCAAAGCTTCCACCATCGAAATGAAAGTTGGGGTCGCTTCCCGGGTGTCAGAACCACCGCAGTAGCTCAAACCACCTTCCGGTCGTGCCCAGTGTGATCCCCTCTTTTATAGAATCACGTTAAATGTGTGGGGGCCCCCCTCGCTCCTCCCCTGACATCCTCCTACAACACAACCACCCCGCCAAGCCGAAGAAAATGCAAGTGAATTGCTAGGAGCAGCCTGGGTTGTCTATTTGCACATGAGCCTCAAATAAAGGTTCTTCTCCTTGAATAAGCAGTGAATTAGTAAATGTCTTTCTCTCTCATAAACATTTGCTGAAAACAGCCGCTGGGTGATCGCATGAAGGATGCAGAACAGCTATTTTTAACTAACAAATGAGAACAGCAGCATCTAATTTTGGAGTCCTGCTCTGTGGTGCTGGGAGCTGGCTCTCTGGATGGGAAGGAACACAAAAGGGAAGTTGAGTCCAGCTTGGCCCCCACACGTTCTCCGACAGATGGCCGGTCTTGAGGCACGGGCCGGGGTCACTTGTCTCCTTAGTCCACAGGGCAGTGCTATTGGAAGATGCCCCCACCGCCACCACCTCTGTCCCAGGTGATCAGGAAAGGGAAATGTGCATGTTGGAGGAACACCCACGTGCAGACACTCAGGGCGTCAACACAAGGGACACTGCAGGGGGTGGGGGAGGGGAAAGGCCAGGAGACCAAACTTCCTGGAAGAAATTAGCAACAAGCACAACATGGTGAGAAAATCGGCCCTCAGAATGCTTTAAAAGAATGATCTGACATTACTTTAAAAATATAAATAGACTGCATCACTAGTGCTGAAAATAATGAAAACTCTTATCCCCCAGAGACAAACCCCCACATCAGCGGTTGTCCAAGGAGCGCCATTAATATGCATTTTTCTGCCGCAGAGAGATGCCTGGCTTCCTCCTTCTGGCTGAGCCAAGGCTTTCTTCTCGGGGGAGGAGGAACCTTCTAGTCAAATTCACTGCAGCAACAGAGACGAGAGCAAGAAACAGAAGGAACTAAGATCTAGGGGGAAAAGGAAAACATTTTCCAGCCTGACCCTCTTACTAGGTCTCTCCTGGAATATTTTAGACCACCTGAATATCATTAGCTCCATCTGCTAGCGAATCTGGAAGGAAACAGACAGGGAGATGCTGGGGGAATGGTGTCTGAGCGATATATTCAGGGAATGTGCCAGGACAGCTCTCTGTGCGGCTCTGGCATTTCTGTACGTGCCTTCCTTCCGGGCTGTCTGCTCAAGGGGGGGTGAGCAGCCTCCTGGTAATCGAGGCAGACCTCCTCCCAAGCAAAGGCCAGGCACTCTTATGGCCCGCCTTTTAAAGATGCAGGGCCCCAAGCTCAGCACCGCCCCCTGTAACACAACCTGCTGTGTGGCCCCTGTCGCGGGCCCTCTGCCTGCCCTGGGGAATTGGGGTGGGGGCGACGCAAAGGCACTGGTGCTCTGACGATTGCTTTCAGCCTGAGAAACAAACTGCTTTTTCACTAATCCAGGACTTCCACGTGATGCCCCAGCATCCACGACATCGCGGCCAGATGACAGCTTGCGGGCAGGACAAAACCTTGGACCGCCCAAAGTTCTCGCCACTGAATGTGGACAACTGTGGCTGGCAGTTTGGGGAAACGTGCTCTCGGGTGTGTAAGTGATGCTGTAAGATCAAAGATGCTCCCGGTGCCCTCCTTAAAATCCGCCTTCTCTTCTTTCTATAGAAATGGGACCGGGCACGTGGCTATCCAGTGCAAACACTACGTGTTCCCAGCTCCCCGTGCAGATACGTGGGCTCTCGTGACTGTGTCCCGGCCAGGGGAGCGTGAGCCAAGCACTGAGGGGCAGCTGCTAGGAGGGCTGGCATATACGACCTCTTTCTCCACCCTTCTGCCTGGAACACGGATGGGATGGCTGGTGCTACGTCCCGGCCCGTGAGCCCGAGGGCGTGTCGGCAGCGTGGAGGGGCAGGAGTCCAGGTGTCCGATACCACGAAGAGTCATACCTGGCCTGCACTTACTTGTGAAATAGAAATAACTCTTGTCCAAGCGCCTGTCATTTGGGGTTTTCTGTTATCAGCAGCAGAATCATCCTACCTGATGCAGAAGTCAGGGCCAGAAGTGGGGTGCCGACCAGGAAAGCCCCAAAACGTGGAGCAGATGGCAGGTGCCATTCCGCCTTGCCCCGGCCAGGCTGAGAGACTGGTGATGCCTTCAGAGGCCACCTGCATCCACGCCATCTCCCTGCACACAGGGACAGCCGCGTCCCCCGCCTCCCCCAGATTTCGTTCAGGGTCAATTTTGAGAAGAGCAACTTTCAGGCTCCTACTGATGCTTTGAAAGGACTTACAAATGAACTAATCTAGAAACAGCTTTCATAAGTGTTTGGTACCCAGCCTGAGCCTCAATGGGGGGATGTGAAGCATCAGTCCTACTTGCGACTCTCGGAGCTACCCCGCAGGTAACGGGACGGGCGGCCCATGTCTGACACCAGCTGGGCACACAAGGGCATGACTGGCCAGCTCGGTCCCCACAATCTCCCCCATGGGGAGCGAAATAGTGGATTCGTGACCCAAAGGAAAACCCTGGAATCTGAGAGTGGGTTTATTCAGGTGACATCAGTGCAGTGACATCATGGCGGTACCCGTTTATCACCCACTGGCTCATCCCGGTTCACCGTTGCCGAACGCAACGCCGTGTGCCGTCTGAATCTGGTCGTTCGCTCGCTCGCTCGCTCACTCAACACATTCTTACTGAGCACCTACGGGAGGCAGGCCCTGCTACACCCAGGGAGCGGACAGGTGAGTTTAGCAGGATTCACACCCTGAACCTGGGTACAGAATCTAGTGAGCTCCAGTCTCCCCCAGGGCCGAAGCGCAAACCTGAATATTCGGAGATAATCGCTTACGTTGAACCAAAAGGGATGGCGGTGAGGGTGGATCCTGGTGAGTTCGTGGGAGAGATTTCTAGACGTTACGGTTCAGAGTGAGTCCTGTTCCGTGACGACCATCACACCACACTGGTTCCCAAAACAAACCCATTTCTGTGCTCTGCTCCTCAGACAGAAAACGCCTATTGCATACCTTAAAACATAAACATTCCCACACATCGACCGGCTGGCAATCTGATCAGAAAATCACAAATGGTGAGTCTGTGTGATTATACATTCGCAGTTTTATGATATTCCAGCTGTGAAAGCTTTAGGCTGCAAGTAAGAGACAAATGCCACCCACTGTGCTGTTTAAAGATAGAGGGGGGCACCTGGGTGGCTCAGTCAGTTAAGCGTCCGACTTCAGCTCAGGTCACGATCTCGCGGTCCATGAGTTCGAGCCCCGCGTCGGGCTCTGGGCTGATGGCTCGGAGCCTGGAGCCTGCTTCCGATTCTGTGTCTCCCTCTCTCTCTGCCCCTGCCCCGTTCATGCTCTGTCTTTCTCTGTCTCAAAAATAAATAAAAAACGTTAAAAAAAATTTTAAAGATAGAGGTTTTGGGGTGCCTGGGGGGCTCAGTTGGTGGAGCGTCTGACTTCCGCTCAGGTCATGATCTCGCAGTCTGTGGGTTCGAGCCCCGCGTCGGGCTCTGTGCTGACAACTCAGAGCCTGGAGCCTGCTAAGGATTCTGTGTCTCCCTCTCTCTCAGCCCCTCCCCTGCTCATGCTCCGTCTCTCTCTCTCTCTCTCTCTCTCTCAAAAATAAACAAACATTAAAAATAATTAAAAATACAGGGGTTTCTGGTGAGGCTTGATCAGACTGTGGAAGAGCCCATGCGCCCATGCCAACACCTGTCTTTGACAGGGGATGGTGGTTATGTGAAATCGTACACAAAATACATGGGAACTTGCTGCACTATCTTTGCAACTTCTTGAGATTCTTAAACAATTTCAAAATGAACAGTATTTTTATTTTTTTTTAATTTTTTTTTTAATTTTTTTTTTTTTTTAACGTTTGTTTTATTTTTGAGACAGAGAGAGACAGAGCATGAATGGGGGAAGGTCAGAGAGAGAGGGAGACACAGAATCTGAAGCAGGCTCCAGGCTCTGAGCTGTCAGCACAGAGCCCGACGCGGGGCTCGAACTCACGGACCGCGAGATCATGACCTGAGCCGAAGTCGGACGCTTAGCCGACTGAGCCACCCAGGCGCCCCTGAACAGTATGTTTAAAAAGACCCACAGGTTTGTTAGTACCTGCGATTAGAAATCCAGAGCCGGCTAGTTGCCCCTGTGGGTTCAGGTGCCCTCAGTGCTGTCAGTGACCCAGGCCCCTTTCACCTCTGTATGTCTCCACCCTTGGCTCACTGGCCTTGGCCATCCTCCCAGGGCCTCACAGATGTTGGCTGGGGGCTGCGGCTCCTGTCTTCTTGCCAGTGTGGCAGCCAAGGAGAGGGCAAAGGGGAAGAACCACATATGCTGCTTCTATCGGGAAAGCAAAGTTTTGAAAATAAGCCCATGGGGCTCCTGGGTGGCTCAGTCTGTTAAGCGTCTAACTCTTAGTTTTGGCTCAGGTCACAATCTCACAGTTCGTGGGTTCAAGCCTGGCGTCGGGCTCTGTGTTAATGGTGTGGATCCTGCTTGGGATTGTCTCTTTCCCTCTCTCTCTGCCCCTCCTCTGCTCATGCATTCTCTCTCTCTCTCAAAAATAAATAAATAAACTTAAAAAAAAAAAAAAAAAAAAGAAAATATGCCCACAAGCCAACACTTCTCCCTTCAAAGTGTGGAGCCTTATCCCACTCCCCTTGACTGTGGGCCAGATTTAGTGCTCACTTTAAATGAACAGAGTACTGCATGGCAGTGTGGTCACCCCAATGACCCTGCCTCTTAGTATTCATGGCTGAGTATGACCCCCGTCCCCAGTGCGGCCAGGACCTTCGACTTGTTCCTAACCAACACAGCATGGCAGGTATCACTTCTGTGGCTGTGTCACAGAAAGTACATTGGAGTTTTAACTTCCATCTTTAGACAGCTCTCTTACTGGCTCTCCCTGGCTGGCTGATAAAGTGGCCGTGTTGGAGAAGCCCACGTAGGAAAGAACTGAGGGCAGCCCCCAGCCGACAGTCCGCACCAGCTTGCCGACCAAGAGAACGGATCACCTTGGAAGCGGACCCTCTGGCCCCAGTCAAGTCTCCAGATGACCACAGCCCTGGCCACATTTTGACTGAAACCTCGTAAGAGATCCCAAGCCAGAACCACCCAAGGAAACCACTCTTAAGTTCCTCACTCACAGAAACTCTAAGAAAATAACTATTCACCATCCGTTGAGCCACCGTGGTTTTGGGTAGTTTGTTACACATGATAGATAACCAATACAAGACCCAGCACAAGTCCTGCGGCCACAACTAGGTCACAGGCCCACAGGCACTTGGCAAAGAAGAATGGGATCACAATACCTGGCTTAGGCCAGTAATGATCCATCTCCTGGGATCCACCTTCCTCGAGATCAATGATCTTCATACGTTACAGATCGAGGTTTGATTAGCAGGGAGGAAGTGGAGAAGGAGAGTGAGGATTAGCCTTTGATGAGCAGTAACGTTGCATCTGAGACACGAATGCTGACTTATGGGTTAAAGATACAGGTTTGGCTACAAATTCACCCAATAAATCTAAAAAGAATAAAAATAAAATGTATGTAACAAATTCAGTGGGGGGGAAGACAGACTTAAAACAAAGAAACAAGAAAACCCTGGGATACTAAGAAGAACCATGGTCTTCCCTAGCTACCCCCTCCGTTCGGTGCACCGAGGCAACATATTCACCTGGAATTAATGACATAATTTTGGCATCTCATCCTAATGGAATGTCTCAGTTGTTGGAAATGGCTGGATCTGTGTTTTACTATGACTGATTTGGGGACCCCAAAAAAGGAAAGGTTAAAGGAAGGTCAGCATCTGTGGAGACGCATGTGGGGCGCGGGCTGGTGGGTCTCTTCCATTCTGGCCAACCCATCTGGCGCGCATGAAGTATCCCATAAGAATCACCATTTACAATGATTCCATGAGACATTATAGCACTTGAGCTCCAGTGACAAAAACATCGAGCAGAGACAAAAGGAGGGTTTTATATCTCGGTGGCCAAGGCTATGAAGCAATGAGGCGGGGGAAGGGTTTCTCTTTCTGAAGTCCTGGGTGGGGTGGAGGAGGGCTAGAGCGATGGACAGGGGTAGGGGGGAGAGACCCCAGATCTTAGTCCAGTCATGCCTGAAGGCTGCATCTTGGAGCTGTTCAGCCCAAAGTGTCCCTGCATCCATGAGCAAGAGCCCAAAGTCACAGCCAATGTCAAGGAAGGACGTACGTCCAGGAACCTTTATTAAAATTCATTGCCACCTCTACTTCCTGCCCCACCCAAATGCCCGTGGGTGTGAACATGCTCTGAATTCCTCTGTCAGCCACCAGCTCCACCGACTTTCCCCGGCTTAAAGCACACACACCAAATGCAAGCCGCACAAATGCTGTCTTGAGGGGTAAGGATACAGATCTAGCTACAAATTCACCAAATAACCACAGCGGGGACTCATGAGCATGTTCATCAAAACTACTTTATGAAAAAAATCTGACTCCCAAAACCATCAGGAAAATTATTTGATAATGAAAACTAACTTTCAAAAGCTGATCGTTTGGTGTAATACTGTAAAAGGCAATTGTTTTAAGGGAGGAAAATAAAAATCTGCCAATAGAGGATAAATTTTCTAAAATGTTTATTTATTTTTGAGAGAGAAAACACAAGCAGGGGAGGGGCAGAGAGAGAGGAAGACACAGAATCCGGAGCAGGCTCCAGGCTCCGAGCTGTCAGCACAGAGCCCGATGCGGGGCTCGAACCATGAGATCATGACCTGAGCCAAAGTCAGACACTTAATCGACTGAGCCACCCAGGTGCCCCTACAGGACAGATTTAATAGGAAAAGTTATCTAAGAACTTTCTATGTTTACTACTAATTCTGACCCCTTATTCCTAAGAGAAATGAACAGTTGGGGACAAATTTTCAGTAAAGTCTTTCTGAACAGTAATTTTACAGGAGTGTTTGTGTTCATTTTAAGCCACTGAAAAGTAGCCAGAGATGGTCCTAAAACAAATCTGTGAAGAACTTTCAGGGTGGAAGCCTGGATCACTGGGGGCCAGCAAGCAGTGCCTTTAATAATCACCAATGGCAGGGGCGCCTGGGTGGCTCAGTTGGTTAACTGTCTGACTTCGGCTCAGGTCATGATCTCATGGTTGGTGGGTTCGAGCCCCACGTGGGGCTCTGTGCTGACAGCTCAGAGCCTGGAGCCTGCTTCGGATTCTGTGTCTCCTCCTCTCTCTGCCCCTCCCCTGCTCATGCTCTGTCTCTCAATTATAAATACACTTTTAAAAAAATTAAAAAATAATTACCAACAGCAGCCAGGCTAAACCAACAAAGACTGGTTTGGTGCACAAATGTCAAGCTATGAAAATCTCCAGCTTCCAGAACAAAGGGATGAAATATTTCCTTAATGCTTTTATCAGCTCTAATTAATAACAGTGCTTGGCCTCAGTGACTGAGAATCTTCACACAACAAACCTTCATGAGGCAGGAAAGTCACGATGCTCATCTCTCAGTCCACCCTCTGAGGCAGCCTGCACGGAGCTGAAGTCAGAGAGACCCGGCGCCACTCCAGAGAGGCCCCTGCAACATGGGACCATATTCCACCCGGTGGGCACCTGTGCTGGTGACCACGTGAACTCCTGGAGCTGAGCTCATCTGTTGCTCATTCAAACGAGTCCCAGAGGCC
Organism: Neofelis nebulosa; assembly: GCF_028018385.1. NCBI lineage: Eukaryota > Metazoa > Chordata > Mammalia > Carnivora > Felidae > Neofelis > Neofelis nebulosa. Next base: position 5,169,092 of record NC_080782.1, on the reverse strand, counting down.
CTCACACAAGGAAAACTCATTATCACAGAAAGGACCTGGTCTGCTACGAGAACCACCCAGAACAAGATGTGGGAAGTCACTTGGGTGCTCCAGGAGGCCAGGGGAGGCAGGTACTTGAGATCCCACGTCTGGAGTTTGGAACCCTCCTCCAGGCAGGAGTAAGTGTCACTTCACTATGTCTTAAGACATTAACAAGCTTTCTGAGTCATTTTGTTTTTAATATAAATTTAAGGGGAGCCTTGGTGACTCAATCGGTTAAGCACATGATTCTTGATTTCGGTTCGGGTCATGATCTCATAGTTTGAGGATTCAAGCTCTGCATTGAGCTCCGTGCTGACAGTTCAGACCCTGCTTGGGATTCTCATTCTCTCTCTCTCTCTCTCTCTCTCTCTTTTAAACTTTTTTTTTTTTTAATTTTTTTTTTAATGTTTATTTATTTTTGAGACAGAGAGAGACAGAGCATGAACGGGGAAGGGGCAGAGAGAGAGGGAGACACAGAATCGGAAGCAGGCTCCAGGCTCTGAGCCATCAGCCCGGAGCCTGACGCGGGGCTCGAACTCGCGGACCGCGAGATCGTGACCTGAGCCGAAGTCGGACGCTTAACCGACTGAGCCATCCAGGCGCCCCTCTTTTAAACTTTTAAAAAATGTTAAAAAACATAAATCTAAGTGCTGCCAATTTTCAAGGATCTCTGCTAATGCTGAGGAAAGACGCACACATAACACAAAATAGCAAGTGCTAACAGGTTGTTTCTATCAGGCCTGGGAAAGCAATTTACAGTTACATTTGAATGAGAGCTAGCCCCACGCTCTGAGATGATGCCACGCTTCTGACAAATGGTGAGGGTCCTGGGTGAGGAAGACAGCCCGCATGGCCGATAGTCACCTCTTTAGCTGGACGGCGTCCGACAACTTGAACCGCAGGGACACGATGGTCCTGACCACTCACATGCCGACTCAGAGGGCTGAGCCTGGAGGAAGTGTGGACACAGCGGAATGGGGGTGAGCACACGGTAGGTTTGCACAGAAGGGGTATATGCGCCTACGCCGTGCGTTTGAGTGGGCCCTCAAAGCCCCACCACCCAAGGAACCCTCTCATCTCTCCCCTTCGTCTTTGCCAAGGCATCTGCTCAGGGTACTCGCTCCGTCAAAACGCAGCATATAGAGACCCTACCTCCAGGCGTCCACCCAGGACAGGACCTCATACCAGGACAGGACAAATGCTTCTGCAGATGTCATTCTCTGGCCTTTGACACCTTCCTGGTGGATTTGGTGCAAGGATGGGAACTGTTTTCTGAGAGCGCAGAGGTGTTGGTTGGCCTGAGTTTATTCCTCCAGTTCAGAGGCAGAGATGCTCTTGTCCAGGGAACAGCTCAGCCCAGCAGTGGGAGGGTTTGCTTTGAAATGACGGGCGCCAGAATCAAATGTCGATGTCCAGCCGGAGCCCTCTAGGTCCCACAGCCAAGTTCAGGAGAGAGCGGCCACATGCATGTGCTCATTCACACGGGCACAACCACACACACATGCATTAACACACACATATACGCACGTGCACGCTCACACACACATGGTCACACACTCTCCTGCCCCATGACCTCGACTCTCCTGTGTTTGCTACACACTAGTCACACTAGCTTCCTGTCTTCCTTCAGAACACAGGAGTGTGTCCACGGAGGGCCTTTGCACGAGCTTCTCCCCCACTTCTGCCAGGAGTTGGTTTCAGTGAGTCCTTCTCTGGCCTGGACAGGATCCGCGTGGGAACTCTGCCCACCCCGACTCCTGCCCCTCCTCCACTCCTTTCTCTTCCGCTCTTAGCAACACCCACACGCGCGTGTTGCACTAACGTGTACCCCACACCCCGCCCCAGTGAGAATGCAAGCCCCTTGTGGGCCGGGGCTTCTGGTCTGAACGCGAGAATTATTCACGACCGCGCCTACCCCAGCCCTAGACCCGCTGCGGCACGGGGTTAACTTATTTCCTCGTCACCCCAAATCCACACCTCCCTGCCCGCTTGGGACCCTGCGAACACCCCTTGTTGACCAGCTTTGTCAGCAGAGGGCGCCGGAGGGCCACTGCAGGAGCCAGAAGGGGCTCTCCGGATTCAGGCGGGCTTCCGCGGGCGGCCTTCCCGGTCCTGGCGAGCCCTTCTTGTCCTGACCGTGGCACGAGGGACCCTTCATGACGCCAACCCCCCCACACACTGAGCATCCCACAGCGGCTTCCTCGCGAACCTCTTCTGCACCCGGCACATGGCCTCCTGCTTGCTGTCCACACTGCAGCCCCCCCGCCCCCCGAAAACGTTTCCCCACCAGCGAGCCTCAGTCACACCCCCACAACAAGGTCAGCACCTTGGGCAGAGGGACCTTCCTCCAAACGTGTTCCTTCCTCGGGCGCTCGACACCCTGCCCTGTGTCTGACAGGTTATCTCACCTGCAAATAGTCAATCCCCTGTTGCTGGTTCATATATATTTTTAAGTTTATTTATTTTGAGAGAGAGAGAGAGAGAGAGAGGGCAGGGGAGGGGCAGAATCCCCAGCAGGCTCTGTGCTGTCAGCGTGGAGTCTGACACGGGACTCCCTCCCACGAACCGTGAGATCGTGACCTGAGCTGAAGTCCGACGCTCGGTCGGTTGAACTACCCTGGCACCCTTGGCTAATATTTTTGCATTAAAAGTTTCCAGTTCAAACTGTTGTCTGTCCCCTTACCGGACCCTGCCTGACGCTCCAGGGTTTGGCACACAGTTGTTCTCATTAAGTATTTGCTTGGAAGAATGGATTGCCCACCTCCATCCACTTGAGACCATTACCATTTCAAGTTCACAGAGACCAGACTTACTGGGCTTCATTTACATCACGGGCAGGAGACAGCAGTCCGCGCCAACCCTCTCTGGTCGTCACGCAAGGTTGGCAGGCCCTTTGCTTCTCCTCTGATCCCTAGCATCCCTCTGGTCTTAGTATACACATATATATTTTTAATGTTTATTTATTTTGAGGAGAGGGAGACAGAGAGAGAGGGAAAGAGAGAGACAGAGAGATTGAGAGACAGACACAGAGCCCGAGAGGGGGAGAGGCAGAGAGAGAGAGAGGGAGACACAAAATCTGAAGCAGAATCCAGGCTCCAAGCTGTCAGCACAGAGCCCGACGTGGGGCTCAAACCCATAAACCACGAGATCATGACGTGAGCTAAGTCAGATGCTTAACCCACTGAGCCACCCAGGTACCCCTACAACTTTTTTTAAGGTATATATATATATATATATATATATATATGTATATATATATATATATATACACCTTAAGGTAAATATATATATATATTTTTTTTAATGTTTATTTTATTTTTTTGAGAGAGCATGTGAGCAGGGAGAGAGGTGGGGGAATGGGGACAGAGGATCCAAAGAAGGCTCTGTGCTGACAGCCATGATCCAACGTGGGGCTCGAACTCACAAACTATGAGATCATGACCTGAGCCGAAGTCAGACGCTCAACCGAGTCACCCAGGTGATATTTTTAATTGTGGTAAAACTTATGTAACATGGGATTTACCATCTTAATCATTTTTAACTAATAAAGTAGTTTTCAGTATATTTACATATATTTACATTGTGGTGCAACCAATGTCCAAAACGCTTTCACCTCCCCCAGCTGAGACTCTGTCCCTGTGAAAGTCTAACTCCTTGTGCCCCTCCCCACAGACCCTGGAAGCCACTGGTCTACTTTCTGTCTCTATGAATTTGACTCCCCCGGGTACCTCATATAAGTGGATTCATACAGCATTTGCCTTTTTGTGACTGGCTTAGTTCTAGCACAATAGTCTCAAGATTCATCCAGCTTGTAGCAGGTGTCAGAACTTCCTTCCATTTCGGGGCGCCTGGGTGGCTCAGTCAGTTAAGCATCCAACTTCCACTCAGGTTGTGACCTCACAGCTTGTGAGTTTGAACCTCGCATCAGGCTCCGGGCTGACAGTGCAGAGTCTGCTTGGGATTCTCTCTCTCCCTCTTTCTCTGCCCCCTCTCCCCACTCGCTCTTTCTCTCTCTTTCAAAATAAAGTTTTTTTTTTTTTTAAAGAATTTGCTTCCATTTTAAGGTTATATAGTTAGAACTCATATTTTCATCTGCTCATCTATGGACAGACATTTGGGTTGCTTCAGCCTCTTGTCTATGTGAATAATGCTGTTACCAACAGGAGTGTCCAGAAGAGGAATGTCCAGACACGGGGTGGTATTTTTGTCCCCATTTTACAGTGAGACGATCTAGGCTCAGAAAGGTCAAACAAGTTCTCCAAGGTTCCGCACCTCAAGATGGCCCCGCTGGCTTCCAGCACATCCCCGTATCCCACACCATGTTCGTACTCTGTGGCTCGGATGCGGAATAACGAGGGGGAAATCTAACGAAGCTGACCCTTCCCATACCTGCAGGATTTCAGCACACATGCACCACCGGGGCAAGTTCTCCCCAAAGAAAATATACGAACCTAGGTGTGCCCACGACTACTGGTTGGTATGGGGGAAGGAACGGAGGGTAGAGACAGAATGTCTTTATTTTTATCGGAATGCATCCACAGTTCTCGAATGGCCCCACACGGGCAGCTGAGCCACATCTCTGCCCACAGCCATGAAATTGGGCAGATTTCTTTTCTACTCAGATGTTGGGCTCGAGCTTGTGTCTGGACTGCACCCCACCCCCCATGAGCAGCTCCAGGGCTGGGGCAGAGGTGTGGTGTGCGAGCACTGCTGCCCAGACTCACTCACACGAGCAATCCCCAACCCACCCTGACTTCAGCCAGCCCCGCGCTTCCTCCTCAGGCCACACCAACCAGATGACAGCAAGAGGCCCCATCCTGCCCCACGTGCATTCGCTTTCTCTATGTGACATCTCGTTCAGGCCATTCTTTTCAACCCGTCATATAGAGAATTGCCCATGGCCAAAAGCTTCTTAGGTCTCACCTGATGGTCCCTGCGTCATCAGGCTCTTACATCTGAGCACCAGGAAATTGAATTTGAGATCTCGTATCCTGTCACGAGTAAAATGTTAGCTACAGGTGCTAATGCTCAGAGAAAGCAATGCGTCCGGGGCTTGTTTGGTAATTTGTGGACAGGATTTTACAACATCCTTTTAAAGAAAATTTTCCAGCACTAGAACAGCCGAGGGACGAGTTATTGGAAAAGCAGCAGGTGAGGAGTTCAGAGAGTTCCAGGAGCTCACTAAACACACTCAAGGCCACATCCTGACGCATCCCCATCACATGATAACGTTGACGCACCTCTGTCTGTCTCGAGGGGTCTTGGACATAGTGTGGTCAAAGCAAAGACCGTCTCAGAAGGCAATGTTTCGTACAAATTTGGAGAATCAGGTCCAAATAGAAATAAGATGTTTTAAGTGACTTATAACAGGTCTTTGCAAACATACATCAGCTGTACCAGTGCCTGACAGGTGCCATCCATGCAAAAGCCAAGATGTGCTGATTAAATCCCCCTCCCCAGTATAATAAAGGAAATTGAGTGACATTGACGGACAAACTTGACTCATCGAAGAGGAGAAACAACCAAATGGGAAGAAATGTAAAAGATCCCTTCTCCTCTTCTCCATGTTTGAAGCTGCTTTTGCTTGGAATTGATTTCATCTTCTCCCGACTCTTGGTACCCCCACGGTGGCTGCAGCCGACACTAGAAAGAGCTATGTGCCAACGTCCCTAGAATGCCCATAAATATCAAGGCTCCTGGCAAGTGACAGAACCCAGCATCAACAATGTCCCCAGAATGCCCATAAATATTGGGGCTCCTGGCAAGTGACAGAACCCGACATCAACTAGCCCAAGCCGCAAAGGGACACATCATCCTACCTACGTGAGGAGTCTAGGATAAATTTTCAGCGTAGCTGAATCCAGAGGATAAACAACATTGTCAGGACGCTCTCTCTCCCTCGAAGATCTGCTGTCTCCACTCAGCTCTGTGTTTTGGTCTCGATGACTCTCACTACAATACAACAACGTCCAACTACTGGTAAGGATGCTTCTGACATTCCAGCTGCTAGATTCACAGCCACCACTTCCCATCCGATTCCAGCAAAAAACCCAGAGACGTGCTTCGATCAGCCTGATTTTAGTAAAATGTCTCTCAGAGTGAATGATGTGGCTACTATAATTTTATTTCTCGGCCTGTATGTACTCAACACAATACCTGGGGTGGGGGAGGGGGCGTGTGATTGCCACGCCTACAGGACACGTGGGTGAGCAATGTCTCTGCCTCAGTGTCCTTGAACTTGTTCTGTGCTTCCAACCAAGGATGTGATGATTAAATGTATGTGTTAACGTGGGCTGGGCCAAGATGCCCAGACATTTAGCCAACCATTATCCTGGACGTTTCTATGAGGGTGTTTTTTGGATGAGATCAGCATTTAAATCGGTGGGCTTGGGGTAAGGCAGATTGCCCTCCATAATGTGGGTGGGCCTCCCCCAGTCAGTTGAAGGCACAAATGGAACAAGGCTTACCTCTCCCAGCAAGAAAGGGATTCTGCCTGCAAACAGCCCATGGACTTGACATGCTGAGCTGCAACTTTTCCCTAAATTCTAGGGAATCCAAACTTGTGTGATCCAATTCATTAAAATATATGAATAAATAAATCTCTTTCTCTCTCCACACACACACCCACACACACACACCCTGTTGGTTCTGTGTCTCGGGAGGACGCTGACTGATACAAGGGGGATGCTGAGAAGAGGGACAAAGAGGCACCTTTGGGAAGCACATTCGCTAAATCCTTTCTCAGAAGAGGAGAGGAAATAAGAGGATGTTTCCCCCAAACTCTCTCTGGGGCTCTGGTTAGCACCTCTCATATTTAAGACACTGACCACAAACAGCTTTCTTCTCCTCTCTTACAGCTATGTCACCGTCACGAGGTGAACGAGCCCGTGGCCATACGAGCGAATCCAGCAGGTCACCGCGGGCTACACTTTGAACTCCATTTTCATCTTGGGACCATTTTTTCTACCACCCCACACTAAACCACGTTGACCGTTGTCTTTTTTTCTTTTTAATATCTATTCATTTTTGAGAGAGAAAGAGAGAGAGAGAGAGAGAGAGAGAGAGAGCACAAGCAGGGGAGGGGCAGAGAGAGAGGGAGACCCAGAATCCGAAGCAGGCTCCGGGCTCTGAGCTGTCAGCACAGAGTCCAAGATGGGGCTCAAACCCATGAACTGTGAGATCATGACCTGAGCTGAAGTCGGATGCTTAACCGACTGAGCCAGTTGTCTTATCCTGTGTTAAGGGGCCCCTGAAACCATTGTCTTATCCAGTGTTTTACCAGAAAAAAAAAAAAAAAACACGATAAAAAAATGCCTCTCCTTTTTGCCCTCTCCTTACACCCTATTCCTCTATTTGTATTGCCAGGGAAATGGGTTGCTGACCCCGAGTGAGTTCCCTAAAGAGGGGACATCCGTTTATTTAGCATATGCACAGACACAACACTAAGAAAGGAAAGATCCCTACTCTGCTCTCCCGCAGGGTCACCACCAAAACCAAACCCAAGCTAACCTGCGTCCCCTCTGATGAATGAAATATCCAAGAATCCTCTAACGTCCAGGAGGTTCTAGGCTATAAGGAAAACACAGCAGGAAATGCCAACAAGGCCCAGTGTTTCCGGTCTCCGTCAGTTGTGACTGACCCTGCAGCCACCCACGGTGGGCAGACACTGATACCAACAACCCTCAACGCAGCGTCGATTTCCATCCTAGCCTGCCGTGACTCAGTTTCCCCATCCATGAGACAAAAACGTGAAGACAAAACTTCCCTCCCATTTCTTGTGAGGACCAGCACAAGCACCGACAAAACACTCCGTATACAAAAAGTATCTTCAGTCACATATCAGACTGACGGACAACAGTGATCTCCAAGAGAATTAGCAGCACGACTAAAACTAAGCTTCTTTCTGCTTGCAGCCGCTCTCTTCAAAATAAGGAGCCTGGTGTTTCACAAAGGCTGTCTGTGGCCCCCTTCTATTATTACAGCTGAACGCCTTTAGATGTCGTTCTGCACCACTAAAAATAAAACTCACGTGGGACCTAGAAGAACCATTGCCAAATAATTAGAACCAAACTCAGGGTTTTTTGTATTTTTTTTAAGAGGGCCTATAAAACCATCTATAAATAGAAAGGCTTTCCTGTTATTTGTAATTACTGTATTTTAACGAAAACAACACTCCATTTGGCTGGGATTAGGAGGCTGCCTCCCAGGGCCTGCCGCCCCAAAGCCACGGATTAACACAGGGCCCACCCTTCCATAGGGAAGCCTGGCTCCAGCCAAAGGAATCCCAGGGTGGGGATGTCACTGTACCTGACGTATGTTTGTGGGTTCTCATTCCACATCAGTGATCCTAAAGCCGCCTACAGCACGTGCATATTTCTAGAAGTCAAATGAGGGCTTAATTCACTCATCGTTACAGTAAATACGATCCCCAGGTCACCTCTCCATGAGCTGGCGGAGGGAATATCCCTGGTGGCCTCTGGATGGATTCTGTAGCTCGTCTGTTTGCAGTCAGGCTGGTCGGAGAAGGCTGAGCCAGATCAGCCCCTGATAGCCTGGGCCTCCTGCTCTGCGCTGCCTCCGAGGAAGAGGGCTCACTCCTGCTTGTGCTGGCCCAGGGAGGACAGGGCTCCCACGATGTCCCTGTCAGGCCTGAGGACATCCATTCTGCTTCTCGCTGCAAAAGCTAACCTCCCTTGTCCCGGCCCCAAACAGTTCTGTCACCTGATGGGAAGGCATGCCCGGAGCTTTGCCAAGCCACACTGACTACCCCGGGGGACGTGCAGGCTCAGTGTCCCCCGTTTCCCGTCTGCTCATCAGGCAGCAGAAAGTCATTGTTCTGCTAGTTCCCAGCTCTGTGAGCTCGAGAATATTCTTCAACCCCTCTCTGCCTCAGGGTCGTCATCTAGAAAATGGGAATGGAAATCGCACCAACTCATTGGGTGGTGGTGAGGACGGAGCGAGTTAACTCAGGTGAGGAGCCTAGAATAGCTCCTGGCATACAGTCAGCCCTGTGTAAGTCCTTAGCTGTGGCGATCACTAAGTATATAAATTAAAACAATGGTGGGAATCACAAGCCCACTGGACTGATTGATTGCACACAGACATTATGAATCTGTTCTCCTCGATTATGTCCTGAGAGGAGAGAAGGATCCATAAAATGTGTAGGCGCACATGTGTGTGTTCCTGTCAGTGCAGAATAAAGGAAAGAACTCGGGAGTGTTGTGATTCGCCTTATCGGTTTCCGGGTGGTGATTTTACATGTCTTGTCTCTATCTCGCAAGAAGCAGGTAGCAGAGCCATTCTTTAATCCGTATAACATAAAACAAGAAGTCCAAGAAGAACTCAAGAGCAGCCAGGCGTGTTCCTCCTGTCCTCCTGCACTGGGCCACCCTCTGGATGACGGGGATTCACCACAGTTCTCTCCTGATGGAGGGACCCCACTGCATGTCAGGACGGCTGTCAGCCACCAGCACCCTAGCTCAAAATGATGATTTTGACTAGAGGAACTCTAAAGCCCCATATTGGCATCTATATTTTATAGTGCAGAAGAAATGCTGGTCAAAGGAGGAGGAGGACAAGGAGAAGAAAGGGAAGAAAAAGACAAGAAGAAGAGGAAGAGAAGGAGGGGAGAGGAGAAGAAAGAAACAGAAACAACAGTCCGCTAGTCTATGACATTTATGTCAAAGGAACAAATAAGCAGAACTCTGAGAAAACAGGACCCGGTTATTTAGCAGCGAGTAGAATTTCTTAAGCATCATGGGAATCTTAAGCAAATTCCTTTGAGTTTTGTTTGTCGTCTGCTTAGATGAGAAGCAAAGCATTTTACAGTCCCATTCGTGGTGCTGAGCAATAATTTTATAAAATGCAGAGTTCTACTCAGAATCAGTCAGGGCTCACTCTTCGCTGAAGCAGCTACATACAAGGGTCTGCTCTGATCCCTGTCACCTTGCTGTCCTTCCCCCAGGATGATCTGTTGCAGGTACGTGTCCCCTCTCTGGAAAGCCCAGGACCAGCACAGTGCCTGGACCCGTCCCCTGAACACAAGCAGGTGCCACCACTCAGAGCGTGTGGCCTGAACTGGCTCCGCGAGCCTCCCCATCTCCACCGCGACGAGGTCAGGACCTTTCTCTGCGTTCCTTACGGTTCAGTCATCTGGACTGATGGGGGAAAACATGCCAAATAGTCCCAGAAACACAGGGAGTTCTATTTCACTTTTAGCTCCTTTGAGGGTTGCCACCCTCTGGCCTGCTGGTCCGTGGTCCTTGCCTGCCTGGGACGGGCAGCCCCAGTCAGGAGCCCAGGAGCCACACTCAAGTTCATCTCCATCTGACACAGAAGTCAGTGATCAGAGATAAAAATATTCAATAAAATAGATGAATTTACTTCCCATTTTTGAGAATCCAAATGCACTTGTTAGAACAAACTTAAAGGTAAATTAAGCCAAGGATACGATTCAATACAAAAGTCAGCAAACAACGCCCGTGGGCCCAATCCAGCCCATCGTCTGTTTTAATATGACCAGAGAGCTGAGAATAGCTTACATTTTTAAATGGTTTTAAAAAGTCAAATGTTGGGGTGCCTGGGTGGCTCAGTCGGTTGAGCGTCCGACTTCAGCTCAGGTCATGATCTCACAGCTCGTGAGTTTGAGCCCCGCATTGGGCTCTGTGCTGACAGCTCAGAGCGTGGAGCCTGCTGTCTCCCTCTCTTTCTGTCCCTAACCCACTCGCATTCTGTCTCCTTCTCTCTCAAAAATAAACATTAGAAAAAAAATTTTTTTTAAGTCCCATGTTGTTTCATATTTTGTGACAAGTAAAATTACATGAAATTGAAATTTCAGTACCCATAAATAAAGCTTTATCGGAACACAGCCACACTATTTATTTACTTATTTTTCTTTCTTTTTTTAAGTTTATTTATTTATTTTGAGATAGAGGGAGAGAGAGTGTGCAGGCATGCGTGTGGGCGTGCAATCAGGAGAGGGGCAGAGACAGAGGGAGAGAGAATCCCAAGCAGGCTCCACACTGTCAGTGCAGAGCCCGATGCGGAGCTCGATCCCACGAACTGTGAGATCATGACCTAAGCTGAAATCAAGAGTCAGACAGATGCTTAACCGACAGAGCGACCCAGGTGCCCATATGGCCGCTTTTCTTTAAACTCTTTGCTCAGCTCTACTGAGGCGTAATTGACAAAATTGCAAGATATTTAAAGTACACAACGTGATGATTTGATACCCACGCCCATCGTGAAGGGTTCCCCCGCAGAGTGAATTAACACACACGCTATGACAGCAAGGCTGAGGCTGAGCCCTGATAGAGGCCATCTAATGCCAAGCCCTGTACAGAAAAGTCTGTTGCCTCCGATTTCATTCGTTTTTACTTTGGTTCTTAACGTCCCTCTATCCGTTTTTGCCAACAGATAAAATTCCACAGGCTAAAGAACCGAAGGGTACCCTCCGGAGAACAGTTTAAAAGTAAGAACACCACAGGGCACTAGTTTCAAAAAACAAAGACATTCAGGCAAACTTACGGTCCTCACTCATCTAATTTCTAAGGAAGACTGATTTCCGGTGGAAACCAGAAGGGGAAATGTTAAACTATAAATTGTTTTGAGGAAACAAAAGATGGCAGCAAAGGACCTTCTTTCCTATGTCTTCATCCGTGTGGCCAGTATTTCGGGTTTTTAAACCCTTCCATCTTCTGCATAGACTCATGAAACCTCAGGAAGAAATATGATCAGGTGTAAACTTTCTTTAAGAACCATAAAAATGTTCCTTGGATTTGTTACATTTTTTTCAGGCCCAGTGCTTAGCAGATTGTTTTCATTTACCTCTCCAATTTTATTTATAGACATTACTCATCTAAAAACAATCTTTGGCTTCTCCATTTTCAAAACATCCCCTAGAGGAAACACGTGTAATGAAAACGAGCTGTTTCTCTTCTGCTCATTTATACACAAGTATATAACGTGCACGCGTTTTTACCCAGCGCTTTCTGTGGCGTGCTGTTGTTATCGCCGTAAACTTTCGGGGGTCTGGACCAAGGGAACGGGGACGTGCTTGTCATCACCCTCCTAGAGTCAGTATGCATTTTGGATTATCTAGCAATTGAGGCTGTAAGAGGCTGGCCATTCCCATGGGACCCGAAGGTAAGCGCTCCTACAAGACACAGAAGGGAAAGAGTAATTACCAAATCTAGCCTCACGTGTTCAGTTACCACCACCAAAGTCAGAGTAATCACTTCCCGGGTAGTAATATGGTGATAGTTCCTCTTGTAGACAAGAATCTTAGGTAGCCCTGGAAAGATTCTAACAAATGCAATTGTGTTTGATTACGCTTTAAGGCTTTGACATGATATAGGGCCAACTGCGGACAGTTCTCTCACAAAACACCTGCAAGATCGATGTGTGATCCAAAAGCGATTCATCATCCTCCTAATGGTCCTTGGAGATGAAATTCAGAAGCAAGCAAGACCCCCTCGGTTCACTCTGGAATCCCTCTCCTTCCCTGGGCCACCTGGTCTGTTGGGGCACTGACCCTCTAACTCCTCCCCTCCCCTCCCCTCTGTCTCCATGGTTTCTGCTTGTTTACAGAACCCTACCCTGAAATCCCTCTCGAGCTTGCCACTGGAAGGAGTAACCTTCGATTATATGCAAAATTCGATTAAGCGAACCCTCTCACTGCATAAAGGAGGCCTCGTTGTGTGCCCAGAGATGATGAGTGCCAATTTATGACTTTGTGTCATTCACATGAGAGAACTAATTTAAGCTGAAGTGTTAATGGAAGAGAATGAGTTCCCCATCCCCCCTCCTTCTCTGGGAACATTTCCCATGTAACAAGGGCCTCAGCATCTGTCATGGTTAGCAGCCCAGCAAGGACAGAGGGGACAGAGCCCCACAGCTCAGTGTGTGGGGCGGGTGGGGGGTGGACTGAAGGAGGACCAGCAGAAGCAGCCGCTGAGCCCAGAAGAGCCAGATGGTCTAGAAGAGATGCCCTCCTATGAGAAAGAGGGAACCACAGACAAGGAAGCACTCACACAACCATGCTGAGCCCCATTGCCAAGGGACAGGGGCAGCGCAGGCATGGTGGACAGCCTGGAGGCAGGGCACAGGCATGGCAGTGAGGAGTGCAGGAGCACAAGGCACCCCAGGGAGGGGACAACAGGTGCCCAGAGTCGGGGACTGCTTCCATCTGGAAGGCACGGCCATGATGCCCAAGCCCCCAGCGAGAAAAGCTGGAAGAGCTAAGTGGGCTGAGGTCGACGTCAGAGCCGGACAAAACTCACACCACAAAACTGCGTTGGGAAACAGACAGAACAGTCTAGCTCTTCCACCCGGAGCAGTGTTGTTTGTGAGGAATAAGAATAGAAGGAGGAGGAGGAAGCTTATAATTTCAAGTCTCCCTGGGATTCCCATTCAAGCCGGGGACACAGGATGCCGAGGGCACGGGCATTCGGGTGCAGTTATTCCAGGATCACAGTTGGCAAGTGAGGTGGGAGCCGTTGGTCTGCTTCCTGCTACTGGCAGATCACGTCCAGGGACCAGAAAGCTGGCGAGGCCAGGAGCACGGGGCTCTCTCTGGGCATCCGATTTTATTTCATTTCATTTCATTTCATTTCATTTCATTTCATTTCATTTCATTTCATTTCATTTCATTTTATTTATTTTATTTTTTCATGTTTGTTTATTTATTTCGAGAGAGAGAGAGACAGAGAGTGTGAGCAGAGGAGTGACAGACAGGCTCTGAGCCCGACACGGGCTCGAACCCACGAACCGCCATATCATGAGCTGAGCCGGAGTCAGACGCTTAACCGCTTAACCGACAGAGCCACCCAGGCGACCCTGGGCATCACGTTTTAAACACAATAAAAAAACAATTCACAGGAGAGTATTGTATCAAGGTGTCAGATCGAGACTCAGCTCTCTCCCATCACGTTTGCCCCAAATTCCTAGAAATGATTTAAAAAGCCCACATACATTTTAAAACACAACACGCCCATTAGGCTTGTGACATGAAAAAGGAACACAGCTTCACCGATGAAGACACTGAGACTTTTAGGCTCTTACATCAGCTCACTTAAATACACTAAGGAAAACATAGTAACTGGAAACACTGTACTTTATAATAATGAAACCTAAAATATGTAACATTAGTTTAGCAGGTGGATGGCAAGAAAATTGATATTTAAGACTGGAGGAATATATCGATATTCTCTTGCGGCACTGTATGTGGTAAGCCCTTGCCTTTTATCGCTTGGAAGGAGGGTCACGTGACAACGTGTCTCACAGTTGTGGAGAAGATGAACAGAGGTCAGGGGAACGTCCTGGCTGTAGCTTCTCTGGGAAGGCAATTTTGACAAGGGGATGAGTTCACACATCTGAACGACTGTACAAGCAGGAACCGTAGGGAACGGACTCTAGGGGCCCCCAACCTCGCATCGCATGAGAAGAACCACATCGCTGCTTAGGCGAGGCTGACCCAGCTTCCGTCAGACTGCTCATCAACAAGAAATAAAATGTCCTGGTGTTAAAACACGGGGACTATTTGTTACAGCTGCTAGCATGAATCACCCTCAGGCAATTTTCTAGTACTAGTCACAAGCAGTTAGAAAGTATATGGGGAAAAAGATCCCAGTCACAATAAAAAGAGAAAAGAAATAACCTAGGGATGCATCTAACAAGAAGTATGCAAGCATTATGTAAATACCTGTAAAAGTCACAGAATATTTAAAGAAAAGAGCAGTAAAATATTTTTGCAGAATATTTTAAAAACTGAATAGATAGCTATAACACCAGAATAGACACAGAAATAATGTGAATTCTCCCCCAAACTGGTCTACAAATTCAATGCAATCTTGATCAAAATTGCAGCTGCGTTTTATTAGAACCTGATATGCTGATTCTCGTATTCACTTATCAGAGTAAATGAATGTTCCAGAACAACTAATTAATAACTATAATAAACTAATGAAGTTCTAACATAAAATGTATAATTAAGGAAACTAGTCAGGCCAGGTAGCAAAACATTCTGTCTTATTATAGAAATTAAAATAATGTGTTTGTGAAAGAATGAAAAATATATCAATAAAACTGAACAGAAAATCTAGAAATATCACTAATGTGACATTTCAAATCAGTGCAGAAAAAAATGCTCTCTTTGATATGGTACTAATGTCATTGGCCATCCATTTAGAAGAAAAATCAAATTAAATACAGATACCATTACCAAAACAGAAATTCTAAGTGAAATAATGAAAAGAAAATATCAGAACAATTTTATAATCTGATGGTGGGGAAGGGTTTTCTGAGCTAGCCATGAAACTCAGAAGTCATAAAGCAAACACTGACAGATTGACTACATGAAAACTTAAAACACACATGTGATCCAAAAAACAAACAAGACGGAAATTGGAAAAACAAGAGACCATGTTTGCAATATATGTGACAGGCTAGAGATTAGTATCTGGGATCCATGTTGGAAATCACGCACCACTCAAGAAGATAAAAAATGACCCCAGAGGAAAAGGGGTAAAATTATGAACCAGTGAAAAAGAAGGAGGTCGGGCCGTGTGTTCTGACATGGAAATATTCTGAAGGTACAGTGATAGCTGAAACAGTCGTCAAGGGCTGCAGAATGCTAAGTGTGGGGGCGCCTGGGGGGCTCACTTGGTTGAGCATCCGACTTCAGCTCAGGTCATGATCTCATGGTTCATGGGTTCAAGCCCTGCGTCGGGCTCTATGCTGACAGCTCAGAGCCTGGAGCCTGCTTCAGATTCCGTGTCTCCCTCTCTCTCTGCCCTTACCCCACTCATGCTCTCTCTCTCAAAAAAATAAATAAACGTTAAAAAAAATTAAAAAGAAAATAATGGTGAGTGCAGTATAACTTTGCATTCTGTGTGTGTGTGTGTGTGTGTGTGTGTGTGCGCGCGTGTGCACGTACGTGTGGTGCACGTGCTTATGTCTGTGAAGGCACAGAAAGGATCTAGAAGGACACAGATAGGATTAGTAGCTGTGACTCCTTCTAGGAAGAACACTCTCGAGTGTTACCAGAAACAGACAATGTCTGTGCTTTATTCTGAAGCCTCTATATTATTTTTTTAATGACATGGACGACTGTTACATATATATAAATATATTTTTAATACATTTTTTTCATGTTTATTTATTTTTGAGAGACAGAGTGTGAGCAAGAGAGGGGCGGAAAGAGAGGGAGACACAGAATCAGAAGCAGGCTCCAGGCTCCCAGCTGGCAGCCCCAGAGCCCGACACGGGGCTCGAGTCCACAAACCGTGAGATCGTGACCTGAGCCGAAGTCAGACGCTTAAGCGACAGAGCTGCCCAGGCGCCCCAAACTTTGTCGTTTAGAATAGTTTCAGGTTTGCAGCAAAATGAATGACAAGTACAGTGAGTTCCGGACTCCCCCTCCCCCACACATGCACAGCCTCCCCCACTATCAACCTCCCCCCACCAGAGTGGAACATTTGTAACAGTTGATGAACCTGTGTGGACACACCATCATCACCCAAAGTACTCGGTTTATGTCAGGGTTCACTCTCGGTATTGTACACTCTGTGGGTTTGGACAAATGTCGATGACACGTATCCATCGCTAGGACATCACGTAGAGTATCTTCACTGCCCTAAAATCCTCTGCTCCACTGATTCATCCCTCCCTCTCTCCTCTTGTGACCACTGATCTTTTGACTGTCTCCACAGTTCTGCCTTTTCCACAGTGTCAACAAGGCTGGAATCATACAGTATGTAGCATAAATGCGTGTTTTAAAGTTTTCAAAAATACAGACATTGCCTGGAGTTGTGTCTGAGCGTAGAAGTACCGTGGAAAGCTGGTGAGGCTGGAGAAGGTCAGATGAACCCCAGGAAACACAGGATGGAACCTGAGCTAATGAGGCCCAGAGGAAGAAGGAAGAGATGTGTCCGTGCCGGAAAGAAGTTACAACACAGTTAGACTAGGCCAAACATAACGCTACATTATACACATAAAATAGAAACAATATGCACAAAGATTTTGAAGTGTAGAATTAACTGGGGAGGAAATGGAATCACTACTAAGTCAAGCTTCATAAAATCCCTGAATGCAAGGAAAATGTGCTATAAAATGATAAAAGATTTGATTAAAAAGGTAGACACAGAAAATAAACACAGGACATCCAGTAAATGGAAACTTTGGCATTCCTGCAAAAAGAATGCAGAATAAAAGCAGGTGAAATGTGCTTGACCAACACCAACACCAAGGTCCATCCCTGGTATGCTCTTAAACTTGACTGGTAAAATTCACTGTCCTTAGAGAGACCTCTAAAGTGACCACATACTGCACCTGAAATCAACCTCCAGATTGTAAACCCAAGCGTAAAAATCTATTAATTTTTTTAAACGTAATTAGCCACCAAGGACTTTCTTGGGATGTTTTGATTATGTGAAACAAAATGTTGCCAAATCAGCTGTACCAAGATGGAGAGAGTGCTCTCTGAAATGCGGCAGCCCTGCTCCCCCCCCAGGGACAGGACTGTCAGGACTAGATTTCCTGGAAGGAGGAAAGTGACAGGGGCTTCTGTGGTGCGACTGTGTACTTCTGGAAGACGGAAGAGTACTAACGGCACACAGTGAGGATGAAGAAAATGGAAGAGCTCCTGGGGGCCACCGCGCGCCTGCAGGTCCGGCCGGGATACAGCTGGCACACTGCGGGACAACTACAGAGGGAATTAACAGGAAATTACCATGGGGCAGGGAATGAATAGGGGCACTGGTTACACGTGATGCAGGACAGAACCCAGAAAACAGCAGCAACAGACAGCGACGGCCATCCCTGGCCAGACGGCCAGTCGGAAGCCGTGCGTGGGTGAGCCCGTGGGATGGAAAGCTGGAGACACAGCAGGCCTCTCTGACGAAGGTGAGAGTGACAGCAGGGCGCAGCTCCTGCTGGAAACACTGCCTGAAGAGAGGCAGCAGGGCAACACCCAGGCTTCTTCTTCCAGCCTCTCCTCTATGGGCCGTTGGTCTACCCAAGCCGGAAGCCGGCAGACTGAGAGCCTTGGACGATGCGGCAGAGGGAAGGGGAGGAAAGAAGTTGCCCAACAGAGCACGAGACAGAGACAGCAGAGCACGAGAAGGCTGCACTCCTGGAGGCGAGTCTTCACCCAGGCCTCGCGGACTTTTGAGAAATCCCGCAGAGATCCAGGTAGGCTTGGTCTGGTTGGATTTCCCAGGGAAGACAGTGTGCCTTCGTGACAGTCTAGGAGTGGCGGGGGCGAGGGTAGGTCAGGGGAAGAAGCAGCTTACACACAGCCGCACCTTCAGTGGTGACACAGAAAGCCCTGAGAACATGGGCACGAACTTGCAGAGATGCTAGGAAGGACTCAGCCAAGGAGTGAGCTACGCCCACCTAAAACCCAGAGACAGTGATGCCCCAAGCCAAGGACAGCTGTGTCACATATGGGAGCCCCCAAATCAGGGTCTAAAAAGGTCTAAAAATTGGAGTAAGGCGCTTATTGGGCAATTACTAATAAAAACGTGGCTGGATTTCCTAAAGAATGTTTTCATCTCCCTGGGTCAACACTAACATCTTATTATTTCCTGGCCGCCAGGCTGGGGTAATAAGGGTGGAGTGTCCAACCTCAATGATTTTCAGCCTTTCACTGCTCTGATCTCTGAATCATTGTCGTCTCTCAGATGTTACGGTGCGCTTCCCATCACCACGCTGTGTCCCTGGTGCCGTTTGGCTGTGCTGCTGGCCGGCCGGCTGTGCTATGTTTGTATCACGTAGGGTCTGGGCCCCAGGCTGCCACGCTGTCAGAGGCCATGCTCGCCCACGTTCCAGGAAGTGCAGGCTTTTGTCCAGACCCTTACCTTTGGACAGGCCATGCCTGCCTGCAACACCGATCCCACCTGACACACAGGGTCGTAACGGCACGCACCCTCCCGTGTAGCTCAGGCCGTGCGGCCCCGTAGCAGACCCCAAGCCTCCTGGCCAGGAGCCACAGAAAGCGGGCCGTGGGGCACCTTCACATCAAGCAGGGCTGTCTGTGTTCTGCGTACTGAAACGAGCTTACCTCTGCTGAACGTGATCAGTTTCCCCTTCCTGATGACCAGGCTGAAGTTGGGCTGGCCGGGCATCGGGGAAGTCCGGACCCGTGTTTCACCTCAGACCCCTTGAGGCTTGCTATCATTTGAATCTTGCCAATACATCCTGCTTCATGTTCGCCTGAGTTCTGTTCAGGAAACAGTCTGAATCCTAACGAGATGTCCTAAAAAGATGAAAACAAAAAGCTCCAAGTAATACTCCCGGACCTAAAAGATGCGATGTAGACACTTCATCTCCTCAGTTCATAGGTTCTTAGAAACTTTCTGAAGGATTGCTTTACCCCCAAACCACAATTTTTTAAATTTTTTATGTTTCTTTATTTTTGAGACAGAGACAGAGACAGAGACAGAGAGAAACAAGCAGGGGATGGGCAGAGACAGGGAGACACAGAATCCGAAGCAGGATCCAGTCTCCGAGCTATCAGCACAGAGCCTGACACGGGGCTGGAACCCACGAACAGTGAGATCATGACCTGAGCCGAAGTTGGACATTCAACCGACTGAGCTCCCCAGGTGCCTCTCCCCCAAGCCACATTTTTAATGTTTCCCCCGACAGGAAGAACCAAGCTTGTTTTGGAACACACACACACACACACACACACACACACACACACACACACACACGTCTTACGTGTGTATAGTTTGTGTAACCTCAAGATTTTTTGAAGAAATTTTTGAATAGCAAAAAATCGTACGGCACATGATTGTTCAGCAACCGTTAACTAGAAAGTGTTGAGCACGTACTATGGCTTCGTGATGAGCAAGAACGTTTTCCAGACTTGCGTCAACAAGACTTGCCTCTGGGAAGTCACCAGAGAAGGCTTCCTTCCATGTTATGGCAATAGATGGTCATCAGAGTCCAGGGAAGTCAATACCAAGTGAAATCAGATTTGCCTTGCACTCATATCCCTCACTTTACTAAATAAATCCATGTTCCAAAATATTGGCATAAAGAAATTATTACAAATCCGCTAAATAAAGTAGGAAGTTTACCATTTACTAAAATAAATTCCTATACAAATTATTTCATAAGTCATAACAGCCACTCTCTGCTGTGTGTTTTGTTTGATATGGACTTTTTCAAAACACTTTGGGTGTTCTTAGGAATGAAATATCTAAATTTAGAGGAGAATTTAACCTACATTGTCTACCTTTAATTTTTACAACTGCTACACGGAAGAAACAATTTCCAGAGTGTAAAAACAACAACCCAAGTTTTTTATACTGTCTCTGTTCAGACAGCCAGTCTTTGAAGCCTGCCTGCCCAGTTGCCAGACTCAGCAACCAAGCTGTCCTGGGATAGTGGCGTCCTCTGGAGGCCAGTGAGAGAACTGTCACATTTTAAGTCCCACATCGCCAGGCTCTTGGAAGTCCTGAGTTATGATGACAATCATGAAAACACAGAGACTTTCCTTTCTCTTCTGCTGCTACTCACACCCGTGGTATTTTCACCTAAAGAAATAATTTTCTCACACTTTCATGAAAAAGACTTCCTTTTTTTTTTTTTTTGGTTTTACTATTCTTATCTAAGGAGAATAAATTTTATTTGTACTTATGAACAAAAATATTTTTTTAATTTTTTAATGTTTATTTATTTTTGAGACAGAGAGACAGACAGAGTGTGAATGGGAGAGGGGCAGAGAGAGAGGGAGACACAGAATCTGAAGCAGGCTCCGGGCTCTGAGCTGTCAGCACAGAGCCCGACACGGGGCTCGAACCCATAAGCCACGAGATCATGACCTGAGCCGAAGTCGGACGCTGAACCGACTGAGCCACCCACGCTCCCCAAAGGAAGACTCTAATTATGCTTGGGATCTGTATCAAGGTAACAAAAATGGAGGCATTTGCAATTAAATCAAACAGCATGACTAACTGCTAGCCTTTGATTCTCCCTGCAAAGCCCATTCCCAGAAATTCCCCAAATTCCATTTCCTAAGCACCAGGAAGTTGGAGCTTTTTAAGAGGCCATTAAATTGTTGGTTACCTCCTGTGTTTGTGCATTAGTTCACTTATCAGTTCCTGCGGTTGTAGTAACTCTCTAGCACATGACTGATTCGCGGATCAGTCAGAAGAAGGTAGGTTATGTGGCAGTTGCAAACGGATCTGGAAATCTCTGTGGCTTTGTGTATAAAGGTTCCTTTGTCCCTCTCACAAAGCCCTCTGTGATTTCAGCCACTTTCTAGGGACTCTGACTTCGGTGACTCAGAGATCCAGGGGAACTGATTCTTACACCTGCACCTGGGTCCCTTGGTTTCCAGCTCACTGCATCAGTGGCAGAGAACCGGAGATCATGCACCTGCTCTTAAGTGCTTTAAAAGTCCAGAGGTGATGCTTATGATTTGGGACCACTGTCCAGAACTTACCACATGGCCCTACCTAAGGGAGGCTGGGAAATGTGGGTATCCTGTCGATAGTCACTGAGCACCACTACATGACATATTGCAAAAATACTTTAAGGTTACTATTTTTGAGGAGGAGCTCTAACCCAGAATTTCCACCCCACTTGTACACTATCCAGGAGAAAATGCAGCCTTCATCAGTAGTATACTGCTGTGTTAGTTCAGTAAATACAAAAGAGAAGGGAGGAGGCAGCTTCCTTCAAAATAAAGTCCTGGAGGAATAGTGTTAAGCTAGGTACCACGATAAACAGATCAGCTCAGACATTTGGGGCAGACAAGGTGTGACCGAGTAGAGAAGTAACAGGCCGTAATAAGCCAGCAGGCAAGAATTGGTGGTAATTCTTCATGGACAATACGCAACGTTACACAGTCATGAACGCAGAGGAGAGGAATTAAAAGAGGCTGAGAGCCTGACGCTCAGCCACTTGTAGGCTCAGTGGAGAAACAGCACCTCCCAGTGATGCTTCCTTGTATATCCGGCAGGACCTCCCGGGCACAGGAGTTCGGATCTCGGCTGTACTGCGATGGTTAAATTCTAGTGAATTTCTGGGCACTTTAAATGGCTTCCAGAAGAACTGGTGAGCTATGAGCTTACATAACTGTCCAGCACGGATGACTTCTCAAGTAACTTTGGGAGCTGACCAGGGACGCTAAAAAGAGATGCAGTGAAACCACAGAATAATCCACACGGCCGGGATATTCCACAGGGGAGCCAGAAAAATAGGGCAGAAGAAGGAAGGTGGGTGATGAGCGAAGGAGGAAAGCAGGATTTGTGAGGATGGATGGCTCAGAAGGAAATCGCTTGTGTGCAGAGCCGACCGGCATGACCAAGTTCAAATGTGATGGGGAGATGTGAAGCATGATCTTCTGGTAGTTTACATGAGACACGAAACGAGTCCTAGGTCCTCCCTGCTTGTCATCCCCACAGACACGTGTACGTGCACACGGGTGCACACGCGCACACACACACACACACAAATGAGTGTCAAGGACAAACATCTCTAACTAACCACGGGGTGCAGCGAGGAGGGAGCCGGGTAAGAAAGGAGAAAAGAGAAGCATCGCCTGATGTCTGGAATGGAGCCTGGCATTCACCACCAGGCACGTCATTCCCATCAGACCTGATGCGACAGAGACCCAACCTCAGACAGGGGTCCTCTGAGACCAAGATGAAGTGAGACAGGGCATGTCCCTTCATAATTTTTGTCTAAGCTCAGACAAAAACAAGGTCCCTGTGCCGCCCACCAGGCACTAACACCCCTGTCTCAGTCACAGTGAATGGCGGCTACCCCCCGCTGCAGTCTACCCTCCCTATTCGTACGATGCAGCGAGACACCCGTCATGGAATTTTCCCTGCTCTCTGATGGCCTCCGGGCTGGAGCAAACACTGCTTTTTTAGATCCTGTCCCAAATCACATACCCAAAGTCCAAATCTTCTGTCCAGTTCTAACACCCTGCAACTGAGACACCCATCGAGTGTTCTCCTCTGCTTCACGGGCAGTAAGTCCACGCTGTCAGCTACAGGTGCACTCCTGGTGGCCTCGGCTGGGCCGTGCGGACAGGGATAAAGCCATCCCAGCTGGACCGCGATAAACCAGATGAGGTGCAGGAAGGTGACTGCACAAACGGTAGGGGAGAGAGGAAGGAGGGAGTGGGAGGGAAGAAAGTAAGAAGCAGGGAGTTCATTGTTTCCAGGACGGCTTCTGCACAGCTGCCCGTTACTCTGTCAGTGCACACCCATGCGAGCACACACACACACACACACACACACACACACGTGTGCGCACACACACACACACACACGTGTGCACACACACACACACACAGCCCACGAGGAAGGGAGTGTATTTGGAAATAAAGAACTGATTCCTGCTTCTTGTCTGCAGCTCCAGAGTGTGGGCCCCACAGATGCATCCAGCCAGGCCGGGCAGGGGAGAGGGCGGAGAACAGCTAAGATGGGCAGAAGCAGATGTGGCGGCAAATACAAATGAACGGCACGCCGTGAAACCTGTTTCTCTCCATACCATGGGGACAGCACATCAGAGAGCTGGAAAACTGCCCCCCAAGAGGCATCAAAGTGTTGTGGGAGCCCGGTTGTCAGAGTCCAGGGCTCAGGACCTGCTTCTGCTGGAAGAGTGGCCACACCCAAGGTTCACCCCAGTCAGGGAGCTGTGAGAATGGCCTGGATTTGTAACAAACAGGACTGGCCTCTACTCCTGCTGGAGCCAAGAAAGCAACAGTGTCGGGGCCAGTGCCAGAACCGTGTGGGGTCAGGATCAAGCTGGTCCCCGTCGGGACCGTGCCTGGCGCTCAGGCCACCCTCGAGCTGACACCACCTCACTCTGGCCATGTGGCAGTGGACACTTGCAAGCTTCGTGGCTCCAAAAGAGAGAGGGGAGGGGAGAGAACCTTCTGTGAAGGGGGACGGCGCCGGGAGAGGGGACTCTGAGGAGCAACTGGGTGTAACGCAAGGAGCGCCCAGAAAAGGCTCGCGATCATATCAGAAACGACTAGAGCATCTGCAACTCAACACCAACAGAAACGTCTACAGATACAACAGAGAAACGGAAAGGGCATGCTACACACGTTTGTCTAAACATGAAGGAAGGCAGCGAAGAAGGCTCAGAGGGGCAGAAACACCGTGAGACACACAGGAAAAAAACGTTGGCCATAACTGCAACCATTTCAATGGATTAAACTCTCCAACCAAAAGGCAGAGGTTGTCGGTGTGATAAGCAAGATCCAACCATCTCCTGCCCACAAGAGATACACGTTAGATTTAAAGATGCAAGTAGATTAAAAGTAAAAAGATGAAAACAAAATATTTATCATGAAAACAGTAACCAAAGGGAGCTGGAGAATTTTGGGAACATCAGACAAAATGGACTTCAAGACAAGATATGTTAAAAGAGCCAAAAAAGGACATTTCATAAAGATACAAGGATGACTCCATCAGGAATACCTAACGACTAGAAGTGTCTTTGCACTTAATAACAAAGCCCAAAAATACACAAAGGAAAAACTATCAGATTGAAAGGAGAAGTAAGCAATTCAAAATAAAATTGGAGACTGTAATACTTCTCTCCACAATTGATTAAAAAAAAATCTACACAAAAATTCAGTGAATTATAGAAGAATTAAATAGCGCTATCAACCAGCTTGACGTAACTGACATATTTAGAATGTTCTGGTATATCCAATGCCAGAACACATGTATGAACACACATGAATTAATTTCCAGGATAGACCATATTCTAGGTCATGAATAGGAATTTTGAAAGATTGAAACTATATAATGAAATTAGAAATTAGAAATCAACGCAGAAAATGATGTGGGAAGCCCCCAGATTGTTGGAAATTAAAGCACACCAAGTCTCCGACAGACCAAAGAAGCACTCACGGGGAAATGAAAGTATCTTGAACAGAAAGAAAATGAGCACAGATGCAAAACTCCTTAAGAAAATAGCAACGACCCAAACTTGGCACTAGATGAGAAGGGCTCCGTACCATGACCAAGTGGGGTTTATTCCAGGAGGGTGAGAATAGTGCCGCGTCTGAAAATCATGACTGTAACAAACCACATAAGGAGGATACAGAACAAAACCCACACGATCATCTCAGTAGATTTTGGGAAATCGTTTGACCAACTCCATCATCCGTGATATAAACTCTCCGAAGACAAGGAATATAAGGGAGGTTCCCCAATCTGACAAAGGAAATTCAGGGGAACCTTGGTTTGCGAGCACAATGCGTTCTGGAAACACGCGTGTACTCCATAGCACTCGAATATCAAAGCGAATTTCAAGAACCATCGGCTCAGTGTGATCATGGGACATTCGGCATATGTACTACTCCTACCAGAAGACATCGCTCATGTATCAACTTAAAATTTGTTAGCAATGTTTGCTCATCTTGTGCAACATTCACAGAACAAGTCACTGGCCATCCAAGGTTTTATCGTATACAAAAACCTACAGCTGACGTGACAGCTGATGATAAGACTGTATGCCCGGGGCGCCTGGGTGGCTCAGTCGGTTAAGCGTCCAACTCTTGGTTTTGGCTCATGTCATGATCTCACGGTTTTGTGGGTTTGAGCCCCCCATTGGGCTCTGTGTTGACAGTGTAAAGCCTGCCTGGGATTCTCTCTCTCTCTCTCTTTCTCTCAAATAAATAAATTAATTAAAACTTTTACTTTTCAGGACATATAGGTAAGATAGTAAAAACACAAGCCACAAACGGAGAGAAAGTATTTGCAAATGACGTATCTGATAAAGGACTTTTCTCAGACTATATAAAGAACGATCACAACCCAGTAATAAGACAAGAGGTCCAATTTTTTTTAAATGGGCAAAAGACTGGAAAAGACATTTCACCAAAGATCATGGACACCGTTAGCCGCCAGGGAAGTCAACATATTGACTTCATATTCCCATTATGAGATACTACATATTCCCATTAGAAAGACTGTAATCAAGGGGCGCCTGGGTGGCGCAGTCGGTTAAGCGTCCGACTTCAGCCAGGTCACGATCTCGCGGTCCGTGAGTTCGAGCCCCGCGTCAGGCTCTGGGCTGATGGCTCGGAGCCTGGAGCCTGTTTCGGATTCTGTGTCTCCCTCTCTCTCTGCCCCTCCCCCGTTCATGCTCTGTCTCTCTCTGTCCCAAAAATTAATAAATAAATAAATAAATAAATAAATAAATTAAAAAAAAAAAAAAAAGAAAGACTGTAATCAAAACGATTAAAACTAGAAAGAAGTGCAGCAAGGATGTGGAGAACACAGAGCCCTCATCACTTGCCAGGCGGAACGTAAGGAAAACAGTTCAGTAGCTTCCTTAAAAGTTATACATACGACACAACCCAGCTACTCTACCCCTAGGTATCTATCTACCCAATGAAGACACGGACATATGCACACAGCGGCAGCATCCATAACAGCCGGAAACTGTCTAACATCCACCAGGAAGTAAATGAACACAGTGAGGTACGTCCGTACACTGGGGTTCGGCGCAGAGCTAAGGAAACAAACCTCTGACACACCTCACACAAGGAGGGAGCTCGCGGCATTATGCTGAGTGAAAGGAGTCAGACACATAGAGCTCAGATGGCATGATTCCGATTATGCGAACGTGGCTAGAGAAGACAAAAACACGGAAACCGAGGGGCCCTAGCTGGCTGCAGCCAGGAGTGCGGGTGGGATACACCGAACTTTTGGGGGAGATGGAAGTTTCCTAAAACTGGATTGTGGTGATGGCTGCACAAGGGCGTATTACTAAAACACCACTGAACTGTGCATTTATGGTGCATGAATTGTGTTGTGTAAATTATAATTCAATAAGCTGAAAAAAAAAAAACCTGCAGACAATGCTCATGCAGTCAAGGGTGTGTTATAAAAGGCTTTGAAGACTCATTAGATGGTTCCTTCTTCAGGAAATTATTGTTATTACTAAACTGGTGTCCAGGAAAGCTGAACGGTCTGTACCTATCAGTAAATTCATTTGCAAGACGTGCCTGTATCCTAACGTGTGTCTAGAGGAGGCGTCTGTTCTGTTGCATCTATGGGCCAGCTGGGTCATGGGCCAGCTGGGTCATGGGCCAGCCGCTCAGCCACAGACCTAGATGGGAAGATTACGTGTCACAGCTCCCGCGACGGGCAAGGTGGCATCTAAGGTGATCGGTGAGTCTTATTAGCAAAACGCTCTTTTCATCAGGTACTAAAACACGTTTGCTTGGACATTGTCGTCTGGGCACCGAAAAGGGGCTGTGAAACACAAGATAAAGAGTATTTGCTCCAACTGTCACCAGGATGGGCCTGATAGCATTGGCGCTGGGAACAAAGAACGGCCTGTGACAGCAGCCTCCTCTGAGCGTCAGACCAGGCTTCCTGCACACAACAGTGCCTCCTACTGCACATGCTTCTAATAACACTGATGATCACCGAGCGCTTCCTCCCAGAGATTTCAAGCCATCACATGTAAATTACAGCCACCGTAGTGAAATCAGGCTCTTCCACATACTGGAAGATGGACGTAGAGGAGTACTGGCACATGTTTAACCACAGACACCCCTGAGGAGAAAAAGGACCTAATTTGTAGCATTTGCTGATGGTCACGACACAACACTGCCACCACGGCCGATTCGAAGCTACTGATGTGATGCCACTGAATACGGAGTTCGAACGAGATGTTCACAGTGGCTGTGAATGGTGCCAGCACACCTATGCCCAGGGACACAGGGACACAGACTCTAATTTTTTTTATTATTTTAAAACCTTTACTTTTGAGAGAGAGAGAGAGAGAGAGAGAGAGAGAGAGAGAGGCAGAGTGTGAGCAGGGGAGGGGCAGAGAGAGGGGGAGACGCAGAATCGGAAGCAGGCTCCAGGCTCTGAGCTGTCAGCGTAGAGCCCAACACAGGGCTGAGAGTCACAAACTGCAAGATCATGACCTGAGCTGAAGTCGGATCTTAACCGATTGAGCCACCAGGCGCCCCCAGAAACCTGAGACTTAACTAAGACAGCCAGGCCAGCTAGGGTTGCACAATTCAGCCACATCGCTCTTTGCAGACTGTGCCCTGAGCAGGCCCAATGTTGAGCTCAACGTCCTGAGACCTAACCAAAGGTTCTCACAGTTCTGAGGTTCTTGCAGTTGTAAGGTTTTTGAGTTGATCTTGCTACCAGACAGAAGCTCTGTTGTTGGAGAGCCTCACCCAGTTACAACAGATCCACTAGCCAGGGACTCTCATTTCTCCAAAGGCGGTACTGAGTTCCACGTCCTTGGGAGCAACCATCTGACAATGGCTAAGGAAGATCATGTTTTGTCTCTGAGCCAGGGGCACATGGCCAGGGCTTGGCCAGCAGCCAAGGGTGGTGGTAAACAGGTGGGGATTAAATGTAACTGTTGCTGATGCCCAGGATCAAAGATTCATACACTACACACCTGCTTATTGGTGCCACAAGGCTTCCAAGCTCCAAGACAGGAAAGATGAGCAAGTCTCAAAGTAAGACGGCCGTCACACAGGGCATGGGGTTCACAAAATACCCGTCCCCACTCCCCCCAGGTCAGTGATGGCTCCCGCAGTCGTGGGGACCCCAGTTAGGAATCTTGGATCTCTGCACATGAGTGATGGTGGGTCCAGACCTCAGACGGGCAGGCATCATCAATGCGCTTTTCCATTAGATTCTCAGGGTCGCTCAAAGGCTAGCAACGAGAGACACCGTCTCTGCAGAAATGACAGAAAAAAACCTCAAAACTTCCAGAGAATGAGGACACTTTATAACTTTGCTGTTCTGGCTTAGCTTAGAAAAACTAGCCATATTATTACCCTGTAAAGATGCTTTCAAATATAAAAGACATTTGTAAGCTAGATTTTGATTTTGAGCTTTCTCTAAACCATATGAAGAAAAACTCCCGTCTTAAAACGATCGTTGCCAGAAAAGGTTCAAAATGGGGACTGGGGGGTTGAAGGGATGGTCGCACTCAACAATTCGGTATTTATGTATCATCTGACATCTGCAAAGTGCTTTGCAACCAGCTTTTCTTATCTCCACTCACAGGCTGTGCAGGCAGGTCAGCAATGGTCCCTCCTATCTTCTCAGAGAGGGAAGTAGGACAAGGTGATCCTTAGATTAGGATGCAGTAATTCCAAATAAAGCTGACAATAAGTGACAACCATTTCATTCTATTCAGATTGCCACTTTTGAAAGTTGTTGATAGAAGGAAATTTTGTCCATTGCGTCAACAGAAGAGTGATAGTGTTTTTCTTCTTATCGTATAGAAGCCAGACAATCAAAATTCATATCTAAAAATAGCACCACCAACAAAGGTCAAAAAGAGCTACTGCTTTAATTAGTACTTGGGGACACAGCTTTTGTTATTTAAAAACAGAGAGGGCACCTTGGACTTTGGCTCAGGTCATGATCTCACTGTTGGTGGGATCAAGCCCTGCATTGGGCTCTGTACTGACAGCTCGGAGCCTGGAGTCTGCTTCGGATTCTGTGTCTCCCTCTCTCTCTCTCTGCTCCTCCCCTGCTCGTTCTCTCTCTCTTTCTCTCTCAAAAGTAAATAAACATTAAAAACATAATAAAAAATAAAAACAGAAATAGAAAGTTGTGTGTGCGTGTTCTCCATTCTAGAGAAACAGACTTTAAGACCACAAACCATAACAAACACAAAAAATGTTTCAACTATCGCAAGTTACAGAGCAAGCGCATCAGCCAACAAGGAAGTTGTCCAGCTCTCCATCCTACCAGAGAGCTGAGGGACTAACCAGCAGGAAGACACTTGTCTTTGCTACATTAACTGAGCCCCTGCCTTTAGCACCATTCGAGCTCATGCATGGCAAACCTTCCTGCTGACAGGGAGGGGAAGGACATCAATCAGTGACCCAACTTACATCTCATATACATATTTATGAGACCTGGGATAAGCTACACGGTGGTAGGCAACAGAAGAACCTAGTTTAGTCAGATGGACGGTGAAAGGCATTCTAAGAAAGTGACATTGAGCTGAAATCTAAAGGCTGAGTTAGTGTTAACAGGGAACAAAGGGAGGAGGAGAAGAGCATGTTCCAAGGCCCTGTGGTGGAGGCTGCATAATTTGCTGCAGGAATTAAAAAGAGGCCAAAGGTCCACAGCTTTGTAACAAAGGGGTGAGGACAGGAGGGAAAGGAGCTCTGATTCCAGAAGTTAAGAGGCAGTTCTGGGAGCCGATGACAGCCCACAGAGGCCAGGGCTTAGCAGGTTGGTTTCTGGAGCTGAGCTCAACTGCCACTTAGTAGCAAGCACCATTCACAAGTCCCATGGGACCTCTGTGCGGTTCCTCTCCTGTAATCTGGTTTCTGCCTTGCAAGGTTGTTGCAAAGATTCAGTGCTCCGTTTCCTATAAAGCACTTTACACACAATTTGATCATTTTTATTTACAGCCTTTCACTGACATCCTCTTACCTTTAGGCCACTGTTTCTTAGCCTAGATTCTGTGGGGCACTGGCTGGTACCACGCTCCAAGCAAGGGTACCCTGATTAAATGAGTTTGAGAAGCACTGTGCATCGGCAAAGTAAAGAATCCTCTGAAAGTCCCCCAGTTAAAAAAAAAAAATTAACTTTCTCAACTGAGAGTGTACAACACGTGATGACCCCATGTCACTCACTTTTTGCTGGAGGCAGTGCTGTCACCTTTAATAACCAATGTCCCTAAGTCCACAAAAGTTGCATGAGGAAAATTGAGAGGCACCAGCCAAGATTGATTTTAGACTCTGGCTTGTGCATTTGCAAGGCTGCAGCAGAGAAATTTCCAGGTTGTCATTTAGAAAACAAACCATTTCAAAGCTCCTATTTATAACCCATTCTTTTTTTTTTTTTTTTTTTTTTAATTTTTTTTTTCAACGTTTTTAATTTATTTTTGGGACAGAGAGAGACAAAGCATGAACGGGGGAGGGGCAGAGAGAGAGGGAGACACAGAATCGGAAACAGGCTCCAGGCTCCGAGCCATCAGCCCAGAGCCTGACGCGGGGCTCGAACTCACAGACCGCGAGATCGTGACCTGGCTGAAGTCGGACGCTTAACCGACTGCGCCACCCAGGCGCCCCTATAACCCATTCTTAAGCAATCGTCACTTCTCAGAATCTTTTCCTGACCCATAGCTAAAGTTCTCAGTTTATTCAGAAGATGGCTTTCAGGGAACAGGTTTGTGTTACTAGAACAATATGACCCTGTTAGTAGCTTCGTTTCACCGGAGGCTCAGTTTTCTCATCTGTATACTCTGGTGTCAGACGAGGTGATCTAAGAGCCCCTTGAACACAAGGATTATCTGATTCTCTGTTAAAATTTTTCCAGGTTGCATGTGTTATGTTCTTAGGTAATTAACTGAGACCAGCCCAGTCTCCATATGAGTGGACAGACACACTTCCATCCACAAATGGACAAAACAGTAGTGTGGTAGGGTCCCCTCCCTAAGGAAAGGGGGGGGGGAACAAACCTCAAAGCAACCTGGCTATATGCTCATGACCTTGTAACATGAGACCACTTAACCAGACTGCATTTTGTGTGTTACCATATACAGGAGACAAAGAAGTAGAAAATATATTTTAAAAAACTATGCCACTTGGTATTCGGGGCTCAGTTCTCCTGGTACGAACCCAGCTGAGCGGAGTCGGCAGGAATAAAGTTGCTTCCTGGAAAAAAAAAAAAAACCTTGGGGTTATGACTCTCTGTGCGAGAATCCTGCTGTACTAGGTCTTTGACTCTCTGCCTTCCCATTATTTTGTCCATCTCAGCAGCACTGAAGAATTTCACCAAATGCACGACCATGATCACTTTCACAATTTTCTGTGTCCATTTTTTAGAAACACATTAAATACAGAGAAGTGCAAGATGTAATACAAAATAAATAAGACATGAAAGCATAATATACAGCCTGGGGAATATAGTCAATAACATTGTGTTAACTTTGCAAGGTGACAGATGGTAACTGACACTTACTATGGTGACCATTTCACAATGTATACAAATGTTAAGTTACTATGTTACACACCTGAAACTAACATAATAGCGTATGTCAATCATACCTCAAAAAATTAAAAACAAAAAAACCAAAAACAAAAACATGAAGGAAAAGTACCCAAATGTTAACATCTGTTAAATCATGGATGACTATGCCTGTGTATTTTTCTCCATGTTTTTAAATCCTCCGGAATTTAAAAATTATGACCTTCAGTAAGTGATAAACTTCTGTTAATGGTGATCTCACCGAAGTCGGCTCATCTGTGCTCTTCATCATGTCCTCAAGGCGTAAACTTACAAATAGAAATACAATCTTGTTTCTTGCCCTGCAAAGTTCAGGTTTGGCCAATTATCTCCTAGATGCAAGCATTATTTACTTAATAGCAACCAGGAGTTAAACCATACCCAAGCTATCTACTTCCAAAATTAATTCCATAAGCTTAACTGTCAGCATCCCAGGAAGAGACATTTCTCCACCAACTTTATCCGAAAGGAAGACATACTTCATAATGGTCCACCTAAACCACCTTGAGAATGGTCACAAGCCAAAATGCCATTTTGTTTTTATTGATCATAAACAGTCAAAGATACACAGTAAAACATCTCAAACTCTGTCCAAACTATGGCAAACTTTGAATCAAGCTGGATTCTGGTTGAAGCCAGCGATGTTCACCTTTCTGGGAATATGCTCTTTGTAGCATTTAATTATATGCAAACAAATGAGGCTCTAATTAAAGGACTTCTTACATTTTTTCTTTGTGTAGAAGAAAACTTAGAAATTTTCAACCAAATGTGAACTAGCAGGACCCCAGGCTCACTTGGCTAAGATTAAGTTGGAGAGCCCTGGAAATAAAACACCAAGCAATGGAGGTTGGACAGTGCTGTTTTGAACTCCGGGGAGAGTGGATTGGGGCTGGGGCAGGGGCAGCCTGGGAGTTGAGGAAGGACTTAGGGGAGTTCAGCTTGCATGTGTCAGTCATTGTGTTGAAGCAGCAGCCACCCCCAAAACTGGGGCAGCTCTAGGCCATGGTCTGGAGGCCACAGGAGGAACTTTGGGACCAGGTGCTCTGTGCTTACAAAGAGTTGGCAACCTGAGTGGAGACAGACCGACTTCCGGCAGTAGCTGTCCATCTGCCCCGGGGCTGGTGAATTCCAATCACCTCCTGCCTGGGCCAGGGCAGTGAAGTCGGGCCTTTCTCATACTCTCGGCTGATGGGGGGTGGGCAACACAGGGGGAAAGGCAATTTCAGGACGAAGAAGAAAAGAGGCAACACTGTTGATAGGCATGCCATCTTCTCAAGAAAAGCTTATTGGATGACAGACTCTGCCAGAAGCAGAAACATCAGACGAAGCATTTACAACTAGACCAATGGACATTTGAAAATAAATAGGCAATACGTTAGCAATACGAAACAAAAAGAAAAAAATCAGAGAACAGAAGAAACATCTTGTATGAATAGCTGAAACAGAGAATGGAATGACTAGGCAGAATAGCAGGATGGATGCAGCAGAGGAATAATAGAATAACAACTAGATGATAGAGTATTGCAAGAATACCAATCCCAGGAAGGGGAAATGACAGAATTAGAAAATGCAGAAAAATTGAAAGTGATATGGAGAAAAGAAAAAATGCACAGAAATCTAAACACAAGGAGGCTTGGGGGGAAGGGCGGCGGGGGAGGGGGGGCGCTGGTAATTAAAATGAGATGAGTAAATGTTTGAAGCAATGTTCAAAAAAAAAAAAAAATTCTCCAGAATTAGAAAACAAAAATAAAGCAATGGTTCATATTGAAAGTTTTCATGGAGTACCAAAGAAGAAAATAAATTAAATATATGTTAATGAAATTTCAAAATATCAGATAAAAAGACAAACTTCAAAGCCTCCTGAAATAAAGAATATATCATATACAACTGGGGCGCCTGGATGGCTCAGTTGGTTGAGCGTCTGACTCTTTGATTTTGGCTCAGGTCATGACCTCAGGGTTGTGGGACTGAACCCATGTCAGGTTCTGTGTTGAGTGTGGAGCCTGTTTGAGATTCTCTCTCTCTGTCTCCCTCTGCCCCTCCCCCACTTGTGCACGCTCTCTCTCTCTCTCTAATAAAATTTTTTAAATATTAAAAAAAAAGAATTGTATCAATATCAGATTTTAGCAACAATGGATGCAAGAAAAAACCATGGAGTGTTTTCAAAATACTGAGTCTCCTAGGTTGTTAAATCAGGTAAGACTATCAGGAGGCTTAGGGGCGCCTGGGTGGCTCAGTCAGTTGAACATCCCACTCTTGATTTTGACTTGATTTTGACTCACTTGATTTTGACCCTGATCCCAGGGCCGTGGGGTCGAGTCCTGAGTCAGGCTCTGTGTTGAGCGTGGAGCCCGCTTGAGATTCTCTCTCCCTCTGCCCCTCCCCTACTCTCTTTCTTTCTCTCTTTCTGAAATAAGAATAATAGAAGAATATCGTGAGGTTTATAAAATCTTGGAAATGTGGCTACCAGAGATCCAAGTTGATGAAGCTTCTAGATGAAGCACTTAAATAAGAGAAGAGACAAATCCAGGAGATGCTGCTAGTTATACACGATGATGTAAGAAATAAACTTGATCAAATACCGTGGTAAAGTTTGCTGTTATCTTTATTAAACCATCAGCAACAGGGGCGCCTGGGTGGCTCAGGTGGTTGAGCCACTGACTCTCGATTTCTGCTCAGGTCATGATCTCGGGGTCGTGGGATCAAGCCCCACATGGGGCTCTGGGCTGACAGTATGGAGCCTGCTTGGCATTCTCTCTCTCTCCCTCTCTCTCTGCCCCTCCCCTGCTCACTCTCTATCTCTCTCTCTTAAAAAATTAATAAACTTTAATAAATAATTAAGTAATCATTAGCAACAAAAAAGGTAAAATATGCCCCAAATTATACAGAATCAATAATGCAGATCCTTGCTGTTTAATACAAAAGCCACTCGCCATATGCAGCTATTTAAATTTGAGTTAAGTAAAATGAAATGAAATTTTAAAGTCCGTTCCTCCATCATACTACCACAATTCCTGTGATCAGCAGCCCTATTTGAGTGCACGGTACCCCATCAGGCAGCATCGACAGAGAACATTTCCAGCATCACAGAAAGTTCTGTTAGCCAGCCCTGAAATACACAGTATCGATATGATGCCGTGTCTGTAGGAAAGATGAGACCAGTGACTATGAGAGAGTTCGAGAGTTCTAGTCTCATTACAGAAGAAATTAAAGTACCATTTTTTCAAATGTAGAAAGATTAAAAGTGCAGATAGGCTTTGCATTAAGTTTCCCTCCCCCCAAAATATAATTAAATCACAATAATTAAAG
Source organism: Neofelis nebulosa (assembly GCF_028018385.1). Classification (NCBI taxonomy): domain Eukaryota; kingdom Metazoa; phylum Chordata; class Mammalia; order Carnivora; family Felidae; genus Neofelis; species Neofelis nebulosa. Next base: position 5,133,759 of record NC_080782.1, on the reverse strand, counting down.
TCTTGGCTTTCTTGCGTTGTTTTTATTCCTCGCTGATTTAGGCATTTTTCCAGAACAATTTCATTGGTTCCAAAAATAGCCCTTCTTGGGATAAAATATTACTTAATAAATTCTTGCATATAAAAAGGCCCCGCATCTTATAAATATTTCATACACGTTTGCCAGTTTAGTTGTTTTTCTAAAGATATTTTTTTATTATTCTTTCTTTGTTTAAAATGTCCAGAACCATGAATATATCACATCCTGGGACTGCAAGATAAGGAATGTTTTTCTCTAGTCACACTGTTCTCTACGCCTGGGTTCGCCCTACTGTATAACTCAACTCCTTGGCCTGTGGACAGCTGTCCTGCGGCCATCAGGGCCTCGGGGCCGAGCTGTAAGGGTCTGAGTTTCTGCCTCAGGAAACCCTCAACTGAGGGCAAGCATCATATGAGCCTTGTTCCCAGATGTAGGTGGATTCAGGGAAAGGCGGGCTCCTGCGGGCTTAAGATGACAATTTGTGCTTTTCTCCTCACACAGAACTCATGTTTTATCCTCATGGAACTCATTTATTCAGCAAATAAATTTTGAGGATCAATCCAGCTTCCTGTCCTCCAAGAGGTGAGACAGGAGTCCGTGATGCCCACTAACAGCTTCAGAGGCCACTTTGAGCACGGGTGTCACGGTGGTGCACTGAGTTTCCAATTCCCACCATGACTGCGAGCTCCCTCCTCTCCCTTCCTTCCTCTGGGCTCCCCTTCTTAGGTGTCACAGTTCTTGCAAATCTCCCGGCAGAGTCTAACCAGGCGAGCCTATACGTGAGCACATATACCCTTTTTAGACTTTCAGACCTTGACCCTCACAGTTCAAGATGAGATCTATGTGCATCTGGAAGACTAACCATCACAGTCTCCTGTGATATTTTTCCCTGGGGACCAGGAGGCCTTTCCACTAAAAATGCTTAGTGACCTCACTACAACCCCAGGGTGGGAGCAGCCAATGCAGTGTGCCTTTCACGACAGGTGAGCCACAACATCTATCACCAAAGACTTGTCAACTAAGAAAACTAACACTTGCAAGGGCTAGTGTATCCTAGATGCTTGGTGTGTGTTAATTCAGTTAACTAGGAAACGAGGTGGCAGGCAGCACGATTGAGCCCTCAGTGAGTTCTAAGTACTGTGTACCTGTTAATTAAATTAAATGACTTTCATAAAACTCACAAAACCCATGGAAGTTGTTACCACGTTCTGGCCCATTTCACAGATGGAAAGAGTCACCTTGCTGGGCATACGGCCCGTGAGCGGATGCAGGGATGTGCACCCAGGAAATCTGAGTCCAGGGCACATTCTCAAGACAACCTCAAGCTATACCACCAAGAAGATTGGTAAGATTTTGACTTAGAGTGCAATGACAACTACTGTGATACATAAATCCTGCCCTGTGCTTTTGGAGTGACAAAGTGGAAGCGGTCACTTCCAGCGGAGGGAATCAGGACACTTTAGGACGCATGGCCAGTGGCCCCAAGACAAGAGTGAGAGACAGAAGTAGAGAAATAATTTCCACTAAATTGGACGGCCTGTGTGATCTCAGCACATGGGAACACCCCCAGATTGCCAGCTCTGCCTTCAGGCAGCACCACACCCCACCAGAACCCATCCTTGACACTTTCCTGCTCCCTCGGGGGAATTGGTGCACCCCTCGCTCCCAACCTGGAAGCCACTTCCCCTCGCTCCCAACCTGGAAGCCACTTCCCCTCGCTCCCAACCTGGAAGCCACTTCCCCTCGCTCCCAACCTGGAAGCCACTTCCCCTCGCTCCCAACCTGGAAGCCACTTCCCCTCGCTCCCAACCTGGAAGCCACTTCCCCTCGTTCCCAACCTGGAAGCCACTTCCCCTCGCTCCCAACCTGGAAGCCACTTCCCCTCGTTCCCAACCTGGAAGCCACTTCCCCTCGCTCCCAACCTGGAAGCCACTTCCCCTCGCTCCCAACCTGGAAGCCACTTCCCCTCGCTCCCAACCTGGAAGCCACTTCCCCTCGTTCCCAACCTGGAAGCCACTTCCCCTCGCTCCCAACCTGGAAGCCACTTCCCCTCGTTCCCAACCTGGAAGCCACTTCCCCTCGCTCCCAACCTGGAAGCCACTTCCCCTCGTTCCCAACCTGGAAGCCACTTCCCCTCGCTCCCAACCTGAAAGCCACTTCCCCTCGTTCCCAACCTGGAAGCCACTTCCCCTCGCTCCCAACCTGGAAGCCACTTCCCCTCGTTCCCAACCTGGAAGCCACTTCCCCTCGTTCCCAACCTGGAAGCCACTTCCCCTCGTTCCCAACCTGGAAGCCACTTCCCCTCGCTCCCAACCTGGAAGCCACTTCCCCTCGTTCCCAACCTGGAAGCCACTTCCCCTCGCTCCCAACCTGGAAGCCACTTCCCCTCGCTCCCAACCTGGAAGCCACTTCCCCTCGCTCCCAACCTGGAAGCCACTTCCCCTCGCTCCCAACCTGGAAGCCACTTCCCCTCGCTCCCAACCTGGAAGCCACTTCCCCTCGTTCCCAACCTGGAAGCCACTTCCCCTCGCTCCCAACCTGGAAGCCACTTCCCCTCGTTCCCAACCTGGAAGCCACTTCCCCTCGTTCCCAACCTGGAAGCCACTTCCCCTCGCTCCCAACCTGGAAGCCACTTCCCCTCGCTCCCAACCTGGAAGCCACTTCCCCTCGCTCCCAACCTGGAAGCCACTTCCCCTCGTTCCCAACCTGGAAGCCACTTCCCCTCGCTCCCAACCTGGAAGCCACTTCCCCTCGCTCCCAACCTGGAAGCCACTTCCCCTCGTTCCCAACCTGGAAGCCACTTCCCCTCGCTCCCAACCTGGAAGCCACTTCCCCTCGTTCCCAACCTGGAAGCCACTTCCCCTCGCTCCCAACCTGGAAGCCACTTCCCCTCGCTCCCAACCTGGAAGCCACTTCCCCTCGCTCCCAACCTGGAAGCCACTTCCCCTCGCTCCCAACCTGGAAGCCACTTCCCCTCGCTCCCAACCTGGAAGCCACTTCCCCTCGTTCCCAACCTGGAAGCCACTTCCCCTCGTTCCCAACCTGGAAGCCACTTCCCCTCGCTCCCAACCTGGAACCCACTTCCCCTCGTTCCCAACCTGGAAGCCACTTCCCCTCGCTCCCAACCTGGAAGCCACTTCCCCTCGCTCCCAACCTGGAAGCCACTTCCCCTCGCTCCCAACCTGGAAGCCACTTCCCCTCGTTCCCAACCTGGAAGCCACTTCCCCTCGCTCCCAACCTGGAAGCCACTTCCCCTCGCTCCCAACCTGGAAGCCACTTCCCCTCGCTCCCAACCTGGAAGCCACTTCCCCTCGCTCCCAACCTGGAAGCCACTTCCCCTCGCTCCCAACCTGGAAGCCACTTCCCCTCGCTCCCAACCTGGAAGCCACTTCCCCTCGCTCCCAACCTGGAAGCCACTTCCCCTCGCTCCCAACCTGGAAGCCACTTCCCCTCGCTCCCAACCTGGAAGCCACTTCCCCTCGCTCCCAACCTGGAAGCCACTTCCCCTCGTTCCCAACCTGGAAGCCACTTCCCCTCGTTCCCAACCTGGAAGCCACTTCCCCTCGCTCCCAACCTGGAAGCCACTTCCCCTCGCTCCCAACCTGGAAGCCACTTCCCCTCGTTCCCAACCTGGAAGCCACTTCCCCTCGCTCCCAACCTGGAAGCCACTTCCCCTCGCTCCCAACCTGGAAGCCACTTCCCCTCGCTCCCAACCTGGAAGCCACTTCCCCTCGCTCCCAACCTGGAAGCCACTTCCCCTCGCTCCCAACCTGGAAGCCACTTCCCCTCGCTCCCAACCTGGAAGCCACTTCCCCTCGCTCCCAACCTGGAAGCCACTTCCCCTCGCTCCCAACCTGGAAGCCACTTCCCCTCGCTCCCAACCTGGAAGCCACTTCCCCTCGCTCCCAACCTGGAAGCCACTTCCCCTCGCTCCCAACCTGGAAGCCACTTCCCCTCGCTCCCAACCTGGAAGCCACTTCCCCTCGCTCCCAACCTGGAAGCCACTTCCCCTCGCTCCCAACCTGGAAGCCACTTCCCCTCGCTCCCAACCTGGAAGCCACTTCCCCTCGCTCCCAACCTGGAAGCCACTTCCCCTCGCTCCCAACCTGGAAGCCACTTCCCCTCGCTCCCAACCTGGAAGCCACTTCCCCTCGCTCCCAACCTGGAAGCCACTTCCCCTCGCTCCCAACCTGGAAGCCACTTCCCCTCGCTCCCAACCTGGAAGCCACTTCCCCTCGCTCCCAACCTGGAAGCCACTTCCCCTCGCTCCCAACCTGGAAGCCACTTCCCCTCGTTCCCAACCTGGAAGCCACTTCCCCTCGCTCCCAACCTGGAAGCCACTTCCCCTCGCTCCCAACCTGGAAGCCACTTCCCCTCGTTCCCAACCTGGAAGCCACTTCCCCTCGCTCCCAACCTGGAAGCCACTTCCCCTCGCTCCCAACCTGGAAGCCACTTCCCCTCGCTCCCAACCTGGAAGCCACTTCCCCTCGCTCCCAACCTGGAAGCCACTTCCCCTCGCTCCCAACCTGGAAGCCACTTCCCCTCGCTCCCAACCTGGAAGCCACTTCCCCTCGCTCCCAACCTGGAAGCCACTTCCCCTCGCTCCCAACCTGGAAGCCACTTCCCCTCGTTCCCAACCTGGAAGCCACTTCCCCTCGCTCCCAACCTGGAAGCCACTTCCCCTCGCTCCCAACCTGGGAGCCACTTCCCCTCGCTCCCAACCTGGAAGCCACTTCCCCTCGCTCCCAACCTGGGAGCCACTTCCCCTCGCTCCCAACCTGGGAGCCACTTCCCCTCGCTCCCAACCTGGGAGCCACTTCCCCTCGCTCCCAACCTGGGAGCCACTTCCCCTCGTTCCCAACCTGGAAGCCACTTCCCCTCGCTCCCAACCTGGAAGCCACTTCCCCTCGTTCCCAACCTGGAAGCCACTTCCACTATCAGATAAGGCCCCACTCCATCTGGCTCCTTCTCTACCACGCTAAAAACCTCTTCCTCAAAGTGTCTGCCCTCTTCACCAACAATCATACAGGGGAAAACAATACAAGACAAAACGAGTCTACATGTGCTCCTGGATTACAGAAATAATCAAAATTAGGCATTCAGTGGCTTAATGTCTGTAACTCAGATGGTGAGAGCAAGTCTTTCTTGAAGCATCATTGAAAAAATATCCAATTAACTTGACACGCGAGACTGGCACGTGTTGGTGGTTCCAGGACCAGCCAGCCTGAGGAAGGAAATATGAGAAAGAAAATGAACTCTGACTGAGTCAAAGCAAAAAGTGTGGGCAGATATGCATCTAGCTCTTTCTGTATATTCCCTAGGCTGATACTTACTCCCCCAACCTCGATCAATTACACCCCAAACCCCAGATCCCAGTAAAAGCCCTCCTCCACATTCGTGCCTTCAAAGGGAAAATTTTAAAAGGGAACAAATCTGAAAGTAGCAGGAATCAAAGGGCTTGACCCTCACGGGATACTTCAGCCACACCATCACTTTACGATGAAGGCGAGAATCTTTAAGAAATGTGGCCTGAATTTGAGCCATATGGGTCTGAAAACTGGAGAATTGTGTCCTAATTCTAATAAAGTTAGTTTCATTTGTTCCATTCTTTTAAAGACTACCCAGCTTCACTAAGCAAATCCCAGCCCATGACCATTGAAAATGCGTTTAATGCGAGAGTTTTACAAGTATGGAGTCCAAGGAATACTATACACTGTGGAGAGTCACCAAACGATGGGAAAGTCAAAATGTGTGCCCCTAACTTAGGAATGCATAGGTCACAGACCCTGCCCCGGCTCTCAGAATCCTAAAAGGAAGGAAGGACACATCACAAAAATCATTTTTAAAGCATTGGAAAGCTGCAGCATTAACACGGACTAAATGAACTGAAATCACACAGAGAGGAAAATGGAGGACAAATGCCCACTTCTCCCTGGAAACAGCTTCCAGGTCTAGATACAAGCCCGGTCAGCAGACTTGGGCCAGGGAGTGGGTGCTGGCAGGAAAAGAGAATCCAGAAACACCCATCACTGGTGGTGAGGGGGCTACGGCGACAAATCATTCTGCAGGTGAGGGGTCCTAGTTTCTCCCACACAACGACGGCGGGCTTCTGTGGCTCGGTGGCCAGGGGAGGCAGGGCCTAAAGGGTGAGGCTAAAAGTTCCTGGAACCGAGAGTCAAATTCCATCCATCTCTAGGCAATTAGGAAGCAAAGACCCTCTGAGGGAAGGAGCTCGAAAAGAAAACAGGGTCAAGATGTAAGCCTGTGGTGAAGGGACACCAGGACCCACAGCTACTCTCCGGGCACTGGACAGATTCGGGCTCAGCTGGAGGCTGAGAATGAGGCTTGGCCATTGGCAAACACTGCTGCCAGGAAGCAGAAAAATTGGCAAAGATTTTGGTGCTCAAGAGGGACAAAGTTAGAGGCTGGGGAACACCAGACAGTCATTCACTCCATCAGGACACTTGCCAAATTCTGACTAGAGTCAACCTACCTCTGCTCCCAGGGCCTCAACTAAGAGCATGGGAAGCCTTTGCTTCCTCAGTTCTGAGGGTTTGTGGGTGATACAGTCCAGCTCTCCAAACCCCTGACCCCCTCCCCAGAAGCTCCAAAGCCCAGTCCTTGATTGGATCTGGGTAATCAGCCTCCTCTCTCAATCATCCCTTTCTCAGAGGAAGACAGAGAACTTTCTTTACTGGAAGATAACACAATAGGAATCTTTACAGTCTTTTGTATATAATATTCAGCATACAAAAAATAATTACTAGCCACGTGAAAGGAGAATACAAAATGCTAAATAATTAAAAAAAAAAAAAAACCAACAACAGAATGAGAGGCACCTCGGTGGCTCAGTCAGCTGAGCATCCAACTTCAGCTCAGGTCATGATCTCACAGCTCGTGGGTTCGAACCCCACATCGGGCTCTGTGCGAACAGTTCAGAGCCTGGAGCCTGCTTCGGATTCTGTGTCTCCCTCTTTCTCTACCTCTCCTCTGCTCACACTCTGTCTCTCAAAAATAAAGAAACATTAAAAAAATGTTTAAAAAATTTTAAAACAACAGAATTAAATTTTCAGATGACCCAGATACTGGAGATAGTAGACAACTGCTTAAAAATAACCATGAGCAGGGGCGCCTGGGTGGCTCAGTCGGTTACGTGGCTGACTTCAGCTCAGGTCATGATCTCGTGGTCCGTGAGTTCGAGCCCCGCATCAGGCTCTGTGCTGACAGCTCAGAGCCTGGAGCCTGTTTCAGATTCTGTGCCTCCCTCTCTCTGACCGTCCCCTGTTCATGCTCTGTCTCTCCTTGTCTCAAAAATAAATAAAACGTTAAAAAATAAATAAATAAATAAATAAATAAATAAATAAATAAATAAATAAACAAATAACCGTGAACAATATGCCCAAGAAAACAGAAGAGGGGATGCCTGGGGGGCTCAGTCAGTTAAGTGTCAGGCTCTTGGTTTCAGCTCAGGTCATGATCTCACAGTTTGTGAGTTCGAGCCCTACATCAGGCTCTGCACTGACTGTGCAGAGCCTGCTTGGGATTCTCTCTCTCCTTCTGTCTCTGCCCCTCCCCTGCTCACACACGTGCATTCTCACTCTCTGTCTCAAAATAAAATAAACTTAAAAAAAAAAGAAAACAGGAAATAAGAGACAGTATGAATGAAATGATGGCAAATTGCAATTGAAAATTGGAATTTAGTTTTAAAAATAATAGGTATTGCAGAATTTAAAGCCACAAAATCCAAAATTAAGAATTCAATGAATAGTTTTAACGGCAGTTGGGACACGGAAAATCTCCAGAATTCATGACCTGGAAGGCACCCAAACTGAAAGATCGGGATTAAAATGTAAGAAAAAATATTTTAAAAATTAAGAGACACGTGTGATATACTCAAAAGCACTAAATTAATATAATGGGATTACCAGAAAGACAGGGGAGAGAACGAAGGAGAAAGAACATTCAGAGAGATATGACCGAGAACCATCTGAACTGACAAAAGACATCAGCCCACACATTGGAGAAATGCAGTAAACTTCAAGCTAAACAAATAAACAGAATGCCACGGATGCGTCTCCTCAATGTCAGGCTGCTGAAAATCAAGGAAAAGAAGAAAACCTTAAAAGCAGCCAAAGAAATAATACTTTGCCTTCAAATAAGCAAAACTAAGACAAAAATCTGATGTCTCAAAAGAAATGGTAGACACAGAAAATAATGGGAAATTTATGATATTAAATGCAAGTATTAAAGGAAGAATAGGGGCGCCTGGGTGGCGCAGTCGGTTAAGCGTCCGACTTCAGCCAGGTCACGATCTCGCGGTCCGTGAGTTCGAGCCCCGCGTCAGGCTCTGGGCTGATGGCTCGGAGCCTGGAGCCTGGAGCCTGTTTCTGATTCTGTGTCTCCCTCTCTCTCTGCCCCTCCCCCGTTCATGCTCTGTCTCTCTCTGTTCCAAAAATAAAAAAAAAAAAAAAAAAAAAAAAAAACGTTAAAGGAAGAATAAAGGCTGAAAAATCAATTATTTAAGTTTCCATTGCAGGAACTGGGCAGAGAGGCGGGGAGTTGGGGGTGGGGAGAAAGGATTAAATTGCACTTATGAGGAAGAAAAATAGGGGCACCTTTGTGGCTCAGTCTTGATTTGGCTCAGGCCATGATCTCCCGGTTCATGAGTTCGAGCCCCAAATCGGGCTCTGTGCTGACAGCTCAGAGCCTGGAGCCTGACTCAGATTCTGTGTCTCCCTCTCTCTCTGCCCATCCCTTGCTTGCACTCTGTCTCTTTCAAAAATAAATAAAAACATTAAAATTTTTTTTCCAAAAAGCAATCAGTCCAATTCATAATGTTATCGTAAAATAAACTAAGGAGAAAAAATCATATTTTTAATTCAAGGGATGTAAACAGCAACATTTGATACAATTTAAGCTGATTTATGATTTTTAATAACTCAAACTAGCAATAGGGCCAAGATAGACGAGATTCTTCTGGGAGGCTGACAAAATCCTATTTCTTAATGTGGGTGATTGTTGCAAGGGTTTTTAATCTTCAAATAACTCACTAATCTAAAAATGTATTTTTAAAAAGGAAGAAGTTAGCAAGATACCCTGAATATCACGAATCCCATTAGGAACTTACTTTTTCCAAGCTGTGCTCACAGCGTGTCTCTTCCTTTGTTCAGAACTGAAGTTCATCCCTACACCCTACATGACCTTTAAATTTAAGTGAAACAACCCTTATGAAGTCTTGCTTTGCAAAAATGCTCAGCTACATGATTAACTAGTTTAGTAGGTGAAAAAAAAAAAAGTGTTACATCGTTCAAGTGAGCGGCTGAACTGAAGAACCAATAAGATTTTCTTAAAGGATCAGAGATTCGCTTGGTTTTCATTCTTTAATATTTTTTTTTATTTTTGAGAGACAGAGCGTGAGCAGGGGAGGGGCAGAGAGAGGGGGACACAGAATCTGAGTCAGGCTCCAGGCTCTGAGCTGTCAGCACAGAGCCCGGCCTGGGGCTCAAACTCACCGACTGTGAGATCATGACCTGAGCTGAAGTCAGACGCTCCCAATGACGGAGCCACACAGGTACCCCAGAACCAGGAAGACATCAACGTGAATGTGGTATTTTCCAGATGAGGCAGAACATCTCTTCACCTCCATGAAGTCAATGGAATATAATATTTATTTTTTCCCAGGGCAGCCACGAACCCGGAGGAACTTTGGAAAACACAGTCATTTGCTCTAATTACATAGTTCTCAGAAATCATCTGTGAACATTCGTGTTATTTTTCCAAAAGGCAAGGTTCAGCTTGAGCAGGAGCTCTGTGGGGTGGCCCAGGTGTACCTCAGGATGCACACCCACAGTTCAGGTGAGCTCCACACACGTGAGTATCTCCTGCCTCCATTCCATCTTTACACATCACTTATGGCTCCTGCCACTCACCCTGAGCCAGGAGGGTTGGGGACAAGCACAGCAGTGCCACATTTACAACTTGCCCAGCACAGATAGCATTTGTCCATTTCCTAGGTAGCACAACAGCGGCCAAGCACATCTTTAAAATCCAACAGCCCCGTTAAATCTGAACGCCAGGATCGTGTCATTCTGTACATTGCATCCAAACCAAACAGATTTCTTGCAGGCACATGTCCTGTGTCCCCTTCCTCCTAAATGGCCTCAACAGGATTTCAAAGTTTTGATGACACAGATCCAAGTTAATACCACTTGCTAAAAATCAGAGATGAATGTAAGAATGTTCCTGGTAGCTTTAAAATAACCCCAAACTGGAAACAGCCCAAGGGTACATCAAGAGGAAAGAAGAATGTGTTCTGCTGTATTCAGACGGTGGAATATAACACGGTGTCTTTATCCATTCAGGCTAGTAACAGGACAGCAAAGACCAGGTGGCTTCAACGACGAGCATGCGTTTCTCACAGCTCCGGAGGCTGGAGGTCCGAGATCAAGGTGCCAGCAGATGGGGTGGTGATGCCCTGCTTCCAGGTTTGCAGATGGCTGACTTCTCATTGTGTCCTCACGTGGTGGAGAGCCGAGGGAGAGCTCTGGTCCCTTCGTCCGCTGATAAGGGCACTGCTCCCAGTTATGAAGGTTCCACTCTCATAACCTAATCGCCTCTCAAAGCCCTACCTCCTGATACTATCCTATTGGGGGTTTAGGCTTCAACATATGAATTTGGAGCGGGGGTGGGGGGGACACATTCAGTCCCCGGCACACAGGGATGAATAAAACCTGAGCCACAACATTATGGATGAATTTCAAAGACACAGTGGAGTGGAAGAAGCCAAATGGAAAAGAGAAGATCCTGTGTGATGCCACCGACCCCAAGTCCAAGATGAGGCAAAGCCAATCAATGATGCCAGAGGTCAAGACAGGCGTTACTCTTGGGGGACACAGGGGAGTGCCTGAAAAGGAGTACGAGGAGGCATTCCAGGGGGCTGGCAAACTCTGTGTCTTGCTCTGGCTGGTGGTTGGTTGCATGGATGGGTTCAGCCTCTGAAAATTCACATGGCTGCACTGCAATGGTGGGGGAAATAAAAAATAATAATAATAAAATTTTAAAAATAAAAATAAAATAGGGGCGCCTGGGTGGCTCAGTCGGTTAAGCGTCCGACTTCGGCTCAGGTCACGATCTCACGGTCCGTGAGTTGGAGCCCCGCGACGGGCTCTGTGCTGACAGCTCAGAGCCGGGAGCCTGTTTCGGATTCTGTGTCTCCCTCTCTCTCTGCCCCTCCCCTGTTCATGCTCTGTCTCTCTCTGTCTCAAAAATAAATAAATGTTAAAAAAATAAAAAATAAAAAAAGGAAAATAAAATAAAATAAAAAATAAATGAGCTCATCAGGAATTTTGAAATTCCCTGTAGGCACCCTGCTCCCTTCCCAGCTGCAGGTGTAACACAGCCAAAATTACAATGCTATTTTGGGAAGTTTCTGTGGCCTCAAGCACCATTAGGGATCCCACAGCATTTGAACACAGGATCACAAAACCCTGGGACCAGCAGATCGAAGAGATCGTATAAGTCAAACCCTTCCTACGGTCTCAGAAGCCAACACACTGAAACTTCTGTGAATCCATAAATGTTATCTGGGGAAGCAACCCCTTCGGTCGCAGAGCCCATCCCTGGGTGGACACCAAAAATGCAGAGAACTTTAAAACGTGGACATCCCGGCTCAAACCCAACCCAATTAAATCCTGATCTCTGGGAACGAGGCCCCATCGTAATAGTTTCACAAGCTCCCAGCGAGTGTCGGGAACTGCCAGGGGTGGAGAACGGCCACGCCAGACTCTCAGAGCATGGACACGTGAAGTTCACGTTCCATCCATCTACTCGGCCCCCCGCAGAGCCCTGAAGCAACGGGCCCTGGAGGGGTAATTCTGTCGGGCTTGTCGGGGGGTGGGGAAGAGGCAGAGCCCAGTGTGTGGGGATCCACACATCAGGCTCCCAGCGAAGGCACCACCCACAGCGCAGCCCGCCTGCACCCCCGACACCAGCTGCCCTGCAGCAGGAGCGAAGCGGCTCTGCTCTGGGTACGAGGGTTCCTGGCACTTCCTTGCGACTCATAGCCAGCGCGGTGCCTTACCTAACCCAAGGAGCTGCTTTCTTAAAGTTCAAAGTCTAAATGGATCTGGCACCACAAGAAATTTAGCACAAATTTGGTGAAGATCCGTAAGTCTCTCTTGCTCGAGGCAGGGCTCCAGGCCAGGTGTGCGCACTCCCACCCAAATATACCACCTCTGCCGAAACCCAGCTAGGCGACGTCTGGGCCCCTTCCCGGGAAGGGAGGGGCTGGCGCTGTCCTCAGACACCGTCTCAGGGTGTTCCCTACCCGCGCAAAGACTGCCGCCAGCAACACACTTGCACCCTCACAGGTGCAAGGTGCTCCCCACCCCCGACCGGGAGCCACGTTCTCTCGCAGAACTGGGGACACAGCCATCAGGTTTGTAACTGAGACTCTTGCAAAGCCATTGGCTAATAATAATGATGACGATAATGTTACCAAAGTCTAGACCCCACTGAGAAACTACCCAGAGATGAGTGGCAGCATGTGGGTTTGGAGTCAGATCTTTTGGGTTACGAAGATGGTGCATTTTCGTGAATGTTCCGCTGCTTTCTACATCGTCTTTCGTTAGAACTTTAAGAGACTGAAGATTCAGTTAACAGTGCCTTATTTAACTCATTCATTCCTTCCTTCTCCAACCGGCTTTCAATGAGCACCCATCGCATACGAAGCACTAAGGTGTTGGGGGTCACTGGACATAGCAGCACCTACGTTTACCCCCTCAATTTGGAAAGAGACTACTGAACTGGGAGAGAGGGCCAGGAGTCAGGCTGATGATGAAAACACCAACCTGAGCACTGGGAAGGCTGGAGGAAGCAGGTGCATCAGGAGAGGACATCGGGAACTCTCTGAGCCTCTCCTGAGCAGAACTTAGCCCAGATATGCACGCCCGCCCTTCCAGGATGCATCCCCCACCCCCCACCCCCCGGAGGAGCAGTGGAGGAGAGACCTTCTCTGCAGAAATCGAGGAGAGAGAAAGCCAAGTCCAGGGGCTGAGGCATGCCCAAGGCCTCCCCTCCTCTCGGGGATGAGTCCGAGCCAGGAGGGAGCAGAGACACGAGGGGCGCTCACCAATGGAAGCTCCTCCAGGAGAGACGGAAGGAGGCTGGGCACTCTCAACACGCACTGTGTGGTCAGGGTCCGGGTGAGGCTTTCCCCCGGCCCCGCCCCAGCCCCCACAGCCGGGGCCTTGCTGGGAAAGCCACTACCTCCTCTCTATCCTCCCCACTCCGTCCGTCTCATTTACAAGCATCCTTCCTCTGACTGCTGCCCTCAGCCCGCCCCCCTGCTTCTGTCTCCAGCAACGCTTCAGTCCTCCGACCCCTGCTTCCTCCGTGTCCGGTAAATGCTGGGACCCATTATTCCCACTCCACGGAGGCGTGCTCACTTCATCAAAGTCACAAAACCGCAAGCAGGGTCCAACACGCCGGGTGTGTTCGGCGCCTCCACTCGCAGGGCTGAGTGTGGCGGGTCTCCCTGGCATTGGGCAAGCCTGCAATCCACCTGCTTTCCCGGCCTGCCCACGAGCTCAGCCCCCTGCAGGCTCCCTCCACCTGACACTTCAGCCGAAGCTCTCGCTTGCTTATTTATTGTTGCTTGCCTGTCCTCCCCGCCTCCCCACCCCAAATTGGGGTCTCTATGGCTACCAGACAACAGGGAAGCATGCCCCACGTGCGAACGACCTCACAGGTAAGTTTGTGGTCAGACAGAGAATCTGTTCCATCGACAGTTAGTGAGGATGAGACCCGTGCTCCAGACACAGGGCAGGATTCCATGTCCCCTCACACCGTTCCTTGCCTGCCCCAAACCATTCCCACCTGCCTCCCCAGCAGCTGACCCCCAGTTTGGTTCAGCCACCAGGCAGAGGTCCCTTCATGGCAGAGAAGGCGGGATCGTCCCTGACAAGCCGGAAGCAGGTGACCGATGCTGACCAAGGAGACGTGAGGGGAGTCTGCTGGCAGAAAAGTCTCTGAAATACTTTCTCCTCCCCTGTAAAAGAGCCTGCCAGGAGAAAGCCTCCCCAGTCCAGCTGGTTTTGCTCCCCTTTCTGGGGGCTGATTTCAGGGTGTCATGGATTTGACTGTCAGGTCGCTCTCAGGATGGCCATGTCGACCTGGAACCTAGGCGTGCAGGAAGCACCCACAGGGTACCTGCTGGTCCGTGAGCCAGGCACAGTGGAGAGAGATGGGTGGGGCCCTGAACTGGCCCAGAGGGTGGAATCAGGAGCGCTGAGGTCGGCACTCTGGGCCACGTCAGACCTCCCAGCCTCTCCCCACACAGCCTCTTCCTCGTGCCTCACTTTCCCCGGGCAGCCTGCGCTGCACTGGGTCGCCATGCCTTTGCTACCCCAGTCCGGGGCATCGAAATCCGCTTGTCCAGACTAGACTGCCATGGATCGGGGGCACTGAGTCAGCGCCACACGCAGTCCCCATCCCTGCTCCCTGCCACCTCCCTGTGGCCATGCTGCCCTGAGACCGCACATGACGTTTTAAGCCTCAATTATGAACAGGGGCTTGAATTGTTATTTGCAGAGCTTATCGGTTTCAGTGCTAGCTTGCAGTGACCCTAAGTCACGCTCAACTGGATGCCTTGGTTCTGACATGGTGCTTAGGCTAGTCCCCTGGCAGACCCAGGAGTGGGGAAGCAAGGGGGAGCGAGAGTTCTGCGGGTGCCAGGAAAGTGGGCCCTCAGCTAATGCAGGAGCTGAGGTGGAAAAGACCAGGAGGTGTTTCTGGGCAAATTAAAACGGGCTTTATTTCCCAATGTAGCACTTGTTTTCCTCTGAAAGCCTGTGTCTCAGCCTTTGGGGGTGCAACACCACACAGTATCTGTCACAACCGCTCAACTCCATCACTGTGTCGTGAAAACAGCCCAAGACAATATGTAAGCAATAGGGTTTCGTTCCAGTACAAGCATATTTATAAAAACAGGCAGGGGCGCCTGGGTGGCTCAGCTGGTTGAGCGTCTGACTTTGGCTCAGGTCGTGATCTCTCAGTTCGTGAGTTCGAGCCCCGCGTCAGGCCCTGGGCTGACAGCTCGGAGCCTGGAAACTGCTTTGGATTCTGTGTCTCCCTCTCTCTCTGCCCCTCCCCTGCTCACATTCTGTCCCTCTCTCTCTCTCTCTCTCTCTCTCTCTCCCTCTTTCTCAAAAAATAAATAATCATGGGAGGAGCCAAGATGGCCGAACGGCATGGAAGCTTTTTGCGTGTCTCCCATCCGTGAAATACGGCCAGACCAACACTAAACCATCCTGCACACCTAGAAAACCGATCTGAGGATTAACACAACAATCTGCACAACCTGAACCACAGAATTCAGCAGGTACGCGGCGCGGAGAGCTGAACTTGGGGAGCGAGAAGGTGTAGGAAGGGAGGTGCTTCTGTGAGCGGAGACAGGACAGAGACTGGGGGGGGGGGGGAGAATACGGGAAAAGCACTCCCCCCAAAAACAGCTGGAGAGAAAGTGGAAAAGTGGAAACAGCCGCAGGGACTGAACTAAAAAGGGAGAAGGGAGAAAGGCGAGGGTTTAAATTCCATTAAGACTGTAAACAAGGGGAGCGCAAGGGCTGCAACTCCGCAGCTCCCTACCTGGCGGTGCTCTGGTGGGAAGGGCGAGTCCCCGGGAGCCGAGTGGGGTCCGGGAGGTTCTCGGGCCACACGGGGAGAAGCGGTTCCGCTGCCGGAAGGACAGTTGGTGGAGACTGTTGAAGCCACCCGGTCCCGGCAGACCCCGGAAGACGGCCACGTTTGCTGGTGCTGGAACAAGGTCGTTGAGGGTGAAGCCTAGTGCCAGGTGTGTGTTGCGATTTTCCATCATCCCTGAAAAGCTGCTGCTACGCTGTCTCGCGAACTTTTTCTGGGGGGGGGGGGGGGGGGGGGAAGGCTGGCACCTGGCCGCAGTCTCGGGGCACCGGCAGCAGCAGGGTCCCGCCGGCGTTCCTGAGTGCGGCCGACACTCAGCCTTTGCTCATTCGGCCATTGCTCCGGCAGACCCTCCCGCAGAGGGGCGGAGCGGGTCAAGGCCGCGGTCCTTGGGGAGTAAGGGGCCGGGGAAAACAGCCGCGTCTGAGACAAAACTCGGGAGAGAGGTGCTGCCGGGGGCCTGGTCATGGGCGGTGAAAAAGCGGGGAGCGGACGAGAGCTGAAGACGGAGGACGGGTGCGCGATTGCTGACCCAGGAGAACAGACCAGGTGGCTGGGCGACGCCATTTTCACCATTCCCGCGCAGGCGCATACGCACCTACGAGCGCCCCAACTCTCCACCCCAGGAGTCTACCAGCGCCATCTGGTGGAGAGCGGAGCCGTTACACTGAGCCCCGCCCAACTGGGCCAACCTCGCTCTTCAAGAGCAGAAGTCTCACCGTCTGCTTAGTTTACAGACTATAAAGAGCTACATAGACTGACTTCTAGGGGAAATGAAGCAATTTCAGTTGTATTTCAGTCTGTTCGCCAATCCAGCTATTCAATTTTCTTTCTTTTTTTCTTTTTTCTTTATTCTCTTTTTTGTTTCTTTTCTTTTTCTTGAATACAGAAAAACATTCATTTTTATCTTCAATTTTTATTAAAATATTTTAAAATTTTTTCTCTACTATATTTTTTACTTTTGTGTAAATTTTTTCAAATTCTATTTTACTTCCATCATTTCATTTTAGTCGACTTCAATGTATTCATTTTTTCAAATTTTCAAGTGATTTCCTTTTTCTTTTTTCCCCCCTTTTTTCTCTAATCTATCAAGCCCTTTGCAGTACCCAGACTTAAACACACCTAGGATCTAGCATCATTTATTGATTTTGAGTGTGTGTGTTTTTAATTATTTAATTTTAATGATATCTAATTTTAATTTTTTTTACCTCATTAATTCCTTTTCTCCTTTCAAAATGACAAAACAAAGGAATTCATCCAAAAATAAAGAGCAGGAAGAAATGACAGCCAGGGACTGAACCAACATAGATACAAGCAAGATGTCTGAACCAGAATTTAGAATCATGATAATAAGAATACTAACTGGAGTCCCTTTCTGGGGAGATAAAAGAAGTAAAAGCTAGTCAGAATAAAATTTAAAAAATGCTATAACTGAGCTTATCTCCAATGGAGGCCACAGTGGCAAGGATGGATGAGGCAGAACAAAGAATCAGCAATACAGAGGACAAACTTATGAAGAATAATGAAGCAGAAAAAAAGAGGGAAATTAAGGCAAAAGAGCATGATTTAAGAATTCGAGAAATCAGTGACTCCTTAAAAAGGAACAACCAGAATCATAGGGGTCCCAGAAGAGGAAGAGAGACAAATAAGGGTAGAAGGGTTCTGTGAGGAAATCATAGCAGAAAACTTTCCTAACCTGGAGAAAGACGCAGACATCAAAATCCAGGAACACAGAGGACCCCCATTAGATTCAACAAAAACCAACCATCAACAAGGCATATCATAGTCAAATTCACAAAATACTCAGGCAAGGAGAGAATCATGAAAGCAGCAAGTGAAAAAAAGTACCTACAAGGTAAGACAGTTCAGGTTTGCAACAGACCTATCCACAGAAACTTGGTAGGCCAAAAAGGAGTGGCAGGATATATTCAATATGCTGAATCAGAAAAATATGCATCCAAGAATTCTCTATCCAGAAAGGCTGTCATTCAAAATAGAAGGAGAGATAAAAAGTTTTCCAGACAAACAAAAATTAAAGGAGTTTGTGACCATTAAACCAGCCCTGCAAGAAATTTTAAGGGGGACTCTCTGAGGGGAAAAATGATGAAAATATAAATAAATAAATAAATAAATAAATAAATAAATAAATAAATACCAAAAGCAAGAAAGACTAGAAAGGACCAGAGAACACCACCAGAAACTCCAACTCTACAAGCATCATAATGGCAATAAACTCATATCTTTCAGTACTCACTCTAAACGTCAATGGACTCAATGTTCCAACCAAAAGACATAGGGTAACAGAATGGATAAGAAAACAAGATCCATCTATATGCTGTTTACAAGAGACCCACTTTAGACCTAAAGACACCTTCAGATTGAAAATAAGGGGATGGAGAACCACCTATCATGGTCAACAAAAGAAAGCCAGAGTAGCCATATTTATATCAATCTAGAGTTTAAAATAAAGACTGTATTAAGAGATGCAGAACGGCATTATATCATAATCAAGGGGTCTATAGACCAAGAAGACCTAACAATTATAAACATGTGCCAAATGTGGCAGCACCCAAATATATAAATCAGTTCATCACAAACATAAAGAAACTCATCGATAGTAATACCATAATAATAGGAGACTTCAACACTCCACTCACAGCAATGGACAGATCATCTAATCAAAAAACCAACAAAGAGGG
Source organism: Neofelis nebulosa (assembly GCF_028018385.1). Classification (NCBI taxonomy): domain Eukaryota; kingdom Metazoa; phylum Chordata; class Mammalia; order Carnivora; family Felidae; genus Neofelis; species Neofelis nebulosa. Next base: position 5,115,343 of record NC_080782.1, on the reverse strand, counting down.
GCGCCTGGGTGGCGCAGTCGGTTAAGCGTCCGACTTCAGCCAGGTCACGATCTCACGGTCCGTGAGTTCGAGCCCCGCGTCAGGCTCTGGGCTGATGGCTCGGAGCCTGGAGCCTGTTTCCGATTCTGTGTCTCCCTCTCTCTCTGCCCCTCCCCCGTTCATGCTCTGTCTCTCTCTGTCCCAAAATAAATTAAAAATGTTGAAAAAAAAAAAAAATTAAAAAAAAAAAAAAAAAAAAAAAAACCAACAAAGAAACAATGGCTTTGAATGACACACTGGACCAGATGGACTTAACAGATATATTCAGGACATTTCATCCTAAAGCAGCAGAATATACATTCTTCTCCAGTGCACATGCAACGTTCTCCAGAATAGACCATATACTGGGACACAAATCAGCCCTAAGTAAGTACAAAAAGATCAAGATCATACCGTGCATATTTTCAGACCACAACAATATGAAACTCAAAATCAACCACACGAAAAAATTTGGAAAGGTAAGAAATACTTGAAGACTGAAGAACATCCTACTAAAGAATGAATGGGCTAACCAAGCAGTTAAAGAGGAAATTAAAAAGTATATGGAAGTCAATGAAAATGATAGCACCACAACCCAAAACCTCTGAGACGCAGCAAAGGCGGTCATAAGAGGAAAGTATATAGCAATCCAGGCCTTCCTAAAGAAAGAAGAAAGATCTCAGATACACAACCTAACCTTATGCCTTAAGGAGTGGAAAAAATAAAACCCAAAAACCAGCAGAAGACAGGAAATAATAGAGATTAGAGCAGAAATTAATGCTATCGAAATGAAAAAAAAAAAAAAACCAGTAGAACAGGTCAATGAAACCAGAAGCTGGTTCTCTGAAAGAATTAACAAAACTGATAAACCACTAGACAGTTTGATCAAAAAGAAAAAGGAAAGGACCCAAATAATAAAATCAAGAATGAAAGAGGAGAGATCACAACCAACACAACAGAAATAAAAACATTAATAAGAGAATATTATGAGCAATTATATGCCAATAAAATGGGCAATCTGGAAGAAATGGACAAATTCCTAGAAACAAATTCACTACCAAAACTGAAATAGGAAGAAATAGAAAATTTGAACAGACCTATAACCAGTAAAGAAATAGAATTAGTAACCAAACATCTCCCAAAAAACAAGAGTCCCAGGCCAGATGGCTTTCCAGAGGAATTCTACCAAACATTTAAGGAAGAGTTAAACACCTATTCTCTTGAAACTGTTCCAAAACATAGAAATGGAAGGAAAACTTCCAAACTCTTTCTATAAATCCAGCATTACCTCGATTCCAAAACCAGACAGAGACCCCACTAAAAAGGAGAACTATAGACCAATTTCCCTGATGAACATGGATGCAAAAATCCTCAACAAGATATTAGCCAATCGGATCCAACAATACATTAAAAAAAAATTATTCACCACGACCAAGTGGGATTTATACCTGGGATGCAGGGCTGGTTCAATATCCGCAAAACAACCAATGTGATTCATCATATCAATAAAAGAAAGGACAAGAACCATATGATCCTCTCAATAGATGCAGAGAAAGCATTTGACAAAATACAGCACCCTTTATGGATAAAAACCCTCAAGAAAGTAGGGGTAGAAGGAGCATACCTTGAGATCATGAAAGCCGTATACAAAAGACCCAATGCTAATATCATCCTGAATAGGGAAAAACTCATTGATAGTAACAGGGATGTCTACTCCTGCCACTGTTATTCAACATAGTATTGGAAGTCTTAGCCTCTGCAATCAGACAACACAAAGAAATAAAAGACATCCAAATAGGCCAGGAGGAGGTCAAACTTTCACTCTTTGCAGATGACATGATACTCTATATGGAAAACCCAAAAGATTCCACCAAAAAACTGCTAGAATTGATTCATGAATTCAGCAAAGTTGCAGGATATAAACTCAATTCACAGAAATTGGTTGCATTCCTATACACCGACAATGAAGCGACAGAAAGAGAAATGAAGGAATCGATCCCATTTACAATTGCACCAAAAACTATAAAATACCTAAGAATAAATCTAACCAAAGAGGTGAAAAGTCTATATGCTGAAAACTGTAGAAAGCTTATGAAAGAAATTGAAGACACAAAAAAATGGGAAAAGATTCCATGCTCCTGGATAGGAAGAACAAATATTGTTAAAACGTCGATACTACCGAAAGCAATCTACATATTCAATGCGATCCCTAGCAAAATAACACCAGCATTCTTCACAGAGCTAGAACAAATAATCCTAAAATTTGTATGGAACCAGAAAAGACCCCAAGTAGCCAAAGCGATCTTGAAAGAGAAAACCAAAGAGGAGGCATCACAATCCCAGACTTCAAGCTATACTACAAAGCTGTAATCATCAAGACAATATGGTACTGGCATAAAAACAGACACTCAGATCAATGGAACAGAATAGAGAACTCAGAAGTGGACCCACAAACGTATGGCCAACTCATCTTTGACAAGGCAGGAAAGAATATCCAATGGAATAAAGACAGTCTCTTCAGCAAGTGGTGCTGGGAAAACTGGACAGCGACATGCAGAAGAATGAACTTGGACCACTTTCTTACACCATCCACAAAAAGAAACTCAAAATGGATGAAAGACCTCAATGTAAGACAAGAAGTCATCAAAATCTGTGGGCACAACACTGCCGTGGGAGCGAGACAGCCCGTGGCCCAGAGGCAGTACCTGCTCTCAGTCTCTGCTGCTCCTACAGCCCTTCGAATTTTTGTCCTTTTTAGTGGCTCATCAGTTTCTGCTTGTTAGAATTCATTGCCTGAGAGTTTCCCTGTTCCAATAAGCACATGGCTTTTGTCTCCCCACTGGACTCTGACACCGATCTGTTCAGGGTGAGTTACATTACAGCCAGTTACTCATTAATATGAATAAAATTTGTAACTAAATATTTGAAATTTGGCGACAAAACTGGCGGGAAGTTTCTGAAGGTTACTTCCAAGAAGCACTTTAGTGTTGAAGGTTAAACAAAACTTTGCCCCAAAATGTATTTTAAAAATGCCTTCCAAGAAGATGGCACGGATTCACACTTTGACGGGTAGGAGACGTGAGGGTCCGTTAGGAAAATGTGTGCAGAGATGTTGGGATTATGTATCTTTGCCATATTGGTGGTGAGAATGGGGTCTCAGGAAAGGCGGGGTTTCATCTGATTTCTAGAGAGATTTCAGCTTTTCTGTGCTGACTGTTCCTTTACAAATCCGTTGTGGTTTCTTCGTCATATCGCCTTCCCTTCCCATGTTAGCTCATTAATTCACGTGCACTGTCGTAACCGGTGGGTTTTGTCTTCAATTATCTTCTTGTATGCTTTTGGGGATGCTGTCTCTTTGCGCTTTCTTTTTGTTGGTGTGGTGTAATACTTCTCAGACCTTTCCATCACGAGCTACCTGAGAGCACATCCATTTTACGTTCATTCTCAAAAGAATGATCTTTACATTCGAAAAGGCAGACATCGGGCTGGTATGATGTGGCCAGGATCACGTAAGCCAGGCCCCCGCCCCCCGGAAGGATAAGAAGTAGGAGCTTCAGCCCCACCCCGACCGATGCTCCAAGGTTCCCGCAATGTCTGCGGACTGTCACCTGTGTGGGACGTGCGTGATGCTCCCGTCTAGCCGGACTGGGCAGCGAGGGATTTACGATAAGGGGCCAGGTGGCCGTCAAAATCTCCAGGAGGGCAGAGAGCCAGGCTCACGTGTTACACTCCAGGAACAGAGCGACAGGAGTCACGTTCAGGAGAATCGCCAGCACCCACGACAGGGGACTGGACACGGCCACAGAGGCCAGTGTCTCCGGGGCACACGCACCAGGCAGCAGCACCCTGGGTCCCTTCTTCCGGCTCATCGTCTGGCGAACCTAGGCCACCGGCATCACGCATGGAAGGGGTTTGCCACAGCGCCCTGTCTACACGTTGAGTGACAGGGAAATGGTCACCGTCAGCTCCTTTGTCAAGAAGAGAGACATTCCAGGCTCGTCCCCAGATCTCCCTCTGCTGGGGTAGCAGGCTTGTCCTGTGAGCCAGGAAGCACCCCAGAGCTTTGTAAGGATGGACTGAAACTCCTCACCCAAATCCGCAGAGGCTAAGTACTGTGCTCACTTTACAGACAAGGAGTGCAGGTGGCACAGAGTGGTTTAGTAACCTGGCTGAGGTCACACAGGATACAAAGCAGGGCAGCTTTGTCTGCGGCCTGCATTCTTTCCCATTTGCACTCTCCAAATGTCGATCACGGTGACTTCACACTTGACATGACTTTGGTTTCGCCCAGCCCTTCTGATCACAAAACACTTCATGCTTCACGTGCTCAGCACAGAACACTTTACGTGCTCAGCAAAGGCTTGAAAAGTCAGTTAAAGATGACTTCAGTGCGCTCCCTCCCTGGGACAGGATGGGTTCCTGTTACAGGTGCATGCCCCGCCCCCACTTGGCCCCGCCCGTCTGGGCGCAGGTGCACAAGCCTGAAGCGCCTTCACCCCCAGGTGCCTGGTCGCAGGTACCGGGGGAGATGTGGTCCAAGAGAAGAACGCTGGAAGTCGGTCCCCGGTGCCACCAGCGTGTCGCCAGGCCCGAGGCGAGCGTGCCCGGCCTGAGTCTGCTCCCCGCCCGCTGGGGCCAGGGCTGGGGGGCAGACACTGGACCCCGGTAAATGAGAGCAGTGTCGCGGGGCCATCCATCCTCGTGGTTTTCGCTCCCGGCCACCCTGCTCCTGCCCATGGGGCTGCCGGGGCTGGTGTGGAAGCTTCGGGACAAGGGGCAGATGGAGGGCGCCACCTGCCCGGCAGCTGGGAGCAGGTCCCCTCGTGCGGGAGGACTCCAGAAGGTGCGGAGCTGCCCGCCCACCCGGTCCCCTTCCTCTACCCCTCTCCCTCCTTTGCTGTGCGTTCTGAGGGGAAGGCGGAGGCCTCTCTGGGCAGTCAGACTCAGCCTGCGCTCTAGAAAGAAGGGAAGAAGGGGCTTCGGTGACTCCCTGAGGGCAACGGGGGGTGGGGCTGCTCACTTTTCATACACAAACATACTGTTGGTAGCGAGATAAATAAAACCTTTTGGCGCGGAGGGAAAGCATGTAAGCGCATGGCTGTCCTTGACACTGTGTGGTTTTGTTGCAGGAATAATACAAGAATACGTTCACATGACTTAAAAAATAAAGCATCCAGCCACGCCCACTGTCTGGGGTGGGGGAGGCATCCATGGTGGGCTGCGCCCACCCCGTTCTGTTCTGTGCTTTGGGGGTCACACACACACACACACACACACACACACACGCACGCACTAAACTCATACTGGGTACTTTTCCTCGTTTCTAAGGGCCTGGAAGTATTTCCGGGGTTGGCTGCATCTCAGCTTATCTCACCACTGCCCCCTGGAGGCGCCTTTAGGTTGGATCCAGGGTTTTCCAGTTTTCAACGCAGGAGGATCGGCCACGGAACCGCCCCGGCCACTGGGTGGCGCCCTTGCCTCCTGGCTTTGGGAGGGGCAAGTCAGCCCCGGCGGAGGTGGCTTGTTCCCCTCCAGGATCCACCCGGGGGTGGGGGGGGCGGCACCTGCGGAGAAAGACCTCCCGCCCTCTGCACTGAAGGCAGGGCCCTTGAAAGCTGCAGCCCAGCCCCCGGCCACCAGTCCCCTGCCCCCAGCGCTTCACGCAGGCGTTTGCTCCGGCTTCTTCCTGGACCCCCATTCCGTCAGATGGGTATTTCCTGTGTCTGTGCTCCACTCAACGTTTGCCAACCTTTTAGTTTGTGAAAAGCTTTACCTCTCAAGTAAACAAACAAAGGGACACTCCTGGGAGGATTTCACAAGTGATGCTGCGTTTACACACGCTGTACAGGAGTCCCAAGCAGTCCTACATTCCTGGACCAAAGCCCCCTGTCGACTGGACACGTCAGCTTCATTTTTCCGAAACTTCTATTCTATAGCCAACAAGCATTGTTCTCTCTCTCTCTCTCTTTCAAATGTTTATTTATTTATTTTTGAGAGAGAGTGAGAGAGCGAGCAGGGGAGGGGCACAGAGAGAGGGAGACCGAGAATCCCAAGCAGGCTCCAGGCTCCGAGCTGTCAGCACAGAGCCCGACATGGGGCTCGATCTCACTGACCATAAGATCCTGACCTGAGCTAGATCAACAGTCAGATGCTTAACCTGATCCACCCGGGGTGCCCCCATCACTCTCTATCTTGCATCCAACATGGTCGCAAGTGACTGGTTTCCATCAGCACTCTTCTTACAAAGAAGCCCGAATTCCGTTACCTCTAGGTAGGTACTCGATCCTTTTTGGAGGAGTTGTGGCAAGGACCCACTGGGTGCAGGGGGACCCACCTCACAAAGTAGCCAGCTGCTCCCACACTCGTGACCCAAGGATCGTGCTTCAAGAAACTTCCCAACTGCTGTGTGCTGTGGACGGCAGTGAAGAGTTAAGTCATTGGCAGTAAATTTACACGTGAGAAGGATCCGTTGTCCACACCACAGCACGATGAGAGGAGGGTCGCGGCACGAATGATGTAAGTAAGGAGGAGAGAGACCCTCCAAGGTTCTTGGGGGTGATGGCGTGAGAGCTGTGCCTCAAAGGAGGAGTAAGACATTTTGTCATCGAGATAAAATTCACCATCTTCAAGTGCACAGTTCAGTGGTTTTGATACTGGCCGTGTTGTTGTGCAAACACCCCAACCATCCAGTTCCCAAATATTCTCCCCCTCTCCCCACCTGCAGCCACTGCTCTGCTTTATGTCTATGGATTTGTGTATAAGGGAAGCGCAAACCAAAACCACAATGAGATACGGCTTCATACCCCCTAGGGTGGCTAGAATTGAAAATTCGAGTAATCATAAGTACCACTGAGGATGGGGGGGAGCCAGCCCCTCCCACATCGCTGGTGGGAACGTCAAATGGTACAGACAGTTTGGAAAGCAGCTTGGCCGTTCCTCGGTGAGTTACACACCGAGTCATCATATGACGCAGCATTTCACTCCCAGGTGTATACACAGGAGAAATGGAAGCTGATGTCCAGACAGAAACTTGCACGTGAATGTTCACGGCAGCATTGTTCGAAATGGCTAAAAAAAAGTGGGCATGACCCAAATATCCATCAGCCAATGAAGAGATGAATGAAATGTACATCCACACAGTCCAGTGTCGCTCCACCAGGAAAAGGAATGAATTACTTCTCCCTTCTGCTCAGTGAAATAGGGCAGACACAGAAGGTGATGTCACTGTATGATTCCATGAATAGGAATAAGACGTCAGCAGGTGAAAGGGCGCCTGGGGGGCTCAGCTGGTTGAACATCCGACTTCGGCTCAGGTCACGATCTCGCAGTTCGTGGGTTCGAGCCCCATGTCCGGCTCTGTGCTGACAGTCTGGAGCGTCCTTCGGATTCTGTGTCTCCCTCTCTTTCTCTGCCCCTCTCCCGCTCATAGTCCGTCTCTCTCTCTCTCTCTCTCTCTCAAAAATAAACATTAAAAAAAAAAATAAAAAAAGACATCAGCAGGAGAAGAGTGAGGGGACCCAGTGGGTAAGTAGGAACGGCAGAAAGAGCCACAGTGAACACTTACTCTGCACAGGAATTGCCTCCCATCCTCACCACAACCCACAAGGCAGATATTATTTTATCTCCATTTTACAGACGAGAAAGGTCCCAGGCTGAGACCTCACCTAGGAGACACGGTGGACCCCCAGCGGGCTGGCGGGCTCCAGAACTCAAGCCCTTCCCAAGCAGGAGCCCGAGTGAGGGCTCCACCTGCTGCCGAGGAGATGGGAAAGGAGCCCCTTCACCCTTGCCCTCAGTGTCTGCCCTCAAACGCCAGGCCAGTCTCCAGACTGCATCTGACATCCACTGTGAACTCCCTCTCAGAGAGTAGGAGCACCGGACCCCCGCAGGGGCAGGGGAATGGTCCCTGAGCTTGAGCCCTACCCTGAAGACGCAGGCCCATTGTCCTGCTCCCCACGAGGCCGATGACGCATCACAGCCTTAGCATCACTGGTGCCCAGAGGGATGCGCTGCTGGAGACGTGACCCCCTTCCCCCTCGCTGCCCCACAGCGCCCTGTGTCTTCCCCACGGTCAGCCCTCACCGCTGCGCGGTCCCTTCTTTGCCAGCATGAGGAGGCAACGTCTACAGAAGCTGGGACCATGACCACGTCCACCAACTTCATCTGGTTACCTCATCTGAAGGAGGGAGGGAGGGAGGGAGGGAGGGAGGGAGGGAGGGAGCATTATGGCCGTATGTTTGTGTCCCCCAAAGCTCCTGTGTCAAAGCCCTAACCTCCAGTGGGATGGCATTAGGAGTGGGGCCTGTGGCAGGTGGTTAGGTTTGGAGGAGGGTGGAGCCCCCTCCAAAGGTCCAGCCCCCTTTGGTGGAGGGTGGAGGATTAGTGTCCTTTCTGTAGAAGAGGGAGACCGATCTCTCCCTTCGCAGGCATGCACCAAGGAAAAGCCCCATGAGGACAGTGAGAAGGCAGCCAGGCACCAGCCAGGAACCAAATCTGCTGGCACCCCGATCGTGGACCTCCGGCCTCCAGAACCGTGAGCAGTAAATGTCCGCCACGGAAGCCGCCCAGCCCGTGGCATCTGTCACAGTGGCCAAGCTGACGAGGACTGGGGAGAGAAAGCAGTGGGTTGGGGTGTGGGGCTGAACTGTGTCCTCCAAAAATTCACATCCACCAGGAACCTCAGAGTAGGATGTTGATTGGAAATAGGGTCTTTGCGGATGTCATTGGGTAAATTAAAAGGAGGTCTTAACTGGATTAGGGTGGGCCCTAACCCCAAACCGGTGTCTTGAGAAGGTGAGGGAAATGGACACAGACACGGACGCAGAGGGAAGGCGGCCATGGGGAGACGAAGGCAGTGATCGCAGCGAGGTGGCCACAAGTCAGGGCCCGCTAGGGACTGCCAGCCGCTGTGACGGGCTGGAAGAGTCCAGGCAGGGCGCTCCCCCGGAAACTTCTGAAAGACCATGGCCTCCCAGTTTGTGGCACTTTGTTAGGGCGGCCTGGGGACACTAGGACAGCCTCTGGTGAGTTTCTATGCATGACAGCCATGTGTGTCTGGGCTTTTCAGGCCCTGGGGCTTCAGCGCTTACGGAGCCCCGGCTGGGCCCACAGTACCCCTCCCAGCCCTGTGCACCTGCTGTGCTAAAGGGACAGAAGAGGCAAGCCAGGAGGCCTGGGGGCAGAGGCCGCTGAGCTGCAGGTGAGGGTCTCGGGGAAGGGGGGGGGTCACGTACGTCTCCTACCTCCTCCCCCTCCCCACCAACCTGCTGATATTACCATCGCTATGTCCTGGGGCGTGACGGGCATTTAAACACATCAGCAGGAGCCAAATGCTCAGAGCAGTGCCTGGGGCACAGTGAGCCCCGTGTGGACCTCTAGTGTGTTGTGTGTATGTATGTATGTGCTGCTGGCTGGACAGCCTCTTCTCAGGGGCCTGAGAGCCCACACACGGCCGCCTCCTTTCAGCCACCAAGGAGCTCGTCCTCCAGAGCCGGGCCTGTGTAATCGCCTTCGATCAATACCAGCCAGGGGCCTACTCTCTTCCTTCACGTCAAGAAGGGAAAGGTCAAGTCAGGATGAAAAGGTTAAGTTGGAAAGATCATCAGCGTTCCTGTCATTTTCTAGGTCAGGTGGGTTCCACTTGAAATCCTGTCAAACAGAAATTTAGCTGAAATTGTTTCAGGGAGAAAATGCGATTAGAGGAAGATAGAACCAACAGGGCCCGATCACAAGCCGCCGGGTGATTATTTGACGGGCTCTGCGTCGAGTTTGACTGTGTGTTTTCCAGCCCCCCACACACTCACCCGCATAGGTGTGCACACACGTGTGCGTATAAGTGTGCACACACACGCATGCACGCCCGTATAGGTGAGTGCACACGTCCATACACGTCACTGACCATTAACACCCATTCCATCAAATTACATCATTCGAGCCTTTCCCAGATGCAGTCTCTGAAGCAGGATGTTGTCCTGGGGCGGGGAGGGTGTTGGGCTGGGAAACAAGCATGCGATTCTTTTTTTTTTTTTATTTTTAAAAACATTTTCTAACGTTTATTTATTTTTGAGAGATACAGAGACAGAGTGCGAGCAGGGGAAGGGCAGAGAGAGAGGGAGACACAGAACGTGAAGCAGGCTCCGGGCTCCAAGCTGTCAGCACAGAGCGTGACACGGGGCTCGAACCCACGGACCGTGAGATCATGACCTGAGCCGAAGTCGGATGCCCAACCGACGGAGCCCCCCAGGCACCCCCTGTGCAGTTCTTCTAAAGTCATCAATCTCCCTGCAGGCCGGGGGCAGGTGGGCTTCATGCAGGTGACATTGGATGGGTCTTGGAGATTCAGTAGTGCTTCCAGGTGGACAAAGACAAGAGCTCCCAGCTGTCGCGGAGAGACCACGGGCCTGGGGGTGGGGTGGATGCCAGCATCCCCGCAGCCCTGCCCGGACCAGTGTAGGCACAGGCCAGTCACATCACCAGTTCTCACGGCCACAGCAAACCGCCATGCTTGGCCCTCTCAGCAAGTTGGGGCTCCCTCCAGTCACCACCCTTGGGAACACCAGGGACTGTGCCCATCCGTCCCTGGGCTGGCTGAGGAAAAGCTCTGAGAGCCCCAGCAGCTGTCCCTGGAGGCCTTAATGTCGTAGCTGTGCCAGAGGCACAGGAGCAGCCGGGGAACCAGGCACAGCTCACCTCCAACACCGCAAAGGGAGACGCCGCCCCCAGATAGCCGGGGCCCTCCCAGGACGGGGCTTGTGAACCCCCCACCACAAACCCCACCAAACCCCACCAAACCCCACGCGAACATCAAGTATCCGGAGCCCACGGCAGCGGAGCAGAACGTACCCATGAGCCTGTAGCCCCCAGCGTCAGGCTGCACACTGACCAAAGTGAGGCGGGCCAAAGTCACGTGGGGCTCAGCCTCCAGCAGCCGTCCCCGGTGCAAGCAATCCCGGACCCTGACCCTGACCCTGACCCTGCCATGCCGAGCCCCCTGCCCACGCACATGGGCACCAACCAAGAGTAACAGAAGGAAAAGCAAGATGGCACCCCCCCACAGCGGAGTCCCGCCCTTGGAGGGGACGTGCGCCGTGGTCTGTTTCTTGGGGAGCGCGTGTTAGGAATGCTGACCGGTAGCAAGCGCCCTGTCACCACGCAAAAGCATTTCCAAGACCTCGGCTTGAACAGCTACTCTGGACACGTGGGTGATTCCCGCGTTCCCTGTCCAGGCCGCGGGGGGCAGCAGGACCGCCTCCTGAGACGGTGTGAGTGGCGGCCAGAGGCTCACTCCCCTCCGAGCCCCTCTGGTGTCTGTCCCCGTGCGTGTGCTGAGAGAGGTCGCAGATGTCACCACGTGGGACATCTGAGTGTGTGAGGACGACCCCCCCCCCCCCCCCCGAGGCCTGGAAGTGAGGCAGGAGCTGGGCCGTGTCCCTTCTGTCATCTCAGAGCCGCCTGAAGCCCGGCCCTCCCAAAGGAGGACGTGTGCTGGGTTGACCTCCTTGTGACGGCAGGCCAGGCCAATTAGGTGCTCGGAGCTGTGAGTGATTTTTGTCCCCAGGGCTCTGGCCTCACTGCCCGGCACAACAGGGTGCAACGTTCACCTAATTTAAAGAAGCGCACGTCAGCACTTTCTCTCACTCCTCGGGGAGGCCCCTGCGTCTCCCTGTGAACCAAGAGCGTGAGCAAAAGGACTTAAGGGCACAAGTGCCGGGCCCAGGGCCCTTCCTCCCGCCTCGGGAAGCCCGAGGGGTGACGTGTCAGCCCGCAGCTGCCGTAAAAGATGGTCACAGACGTGGTGGCTCAAAACGACACCGATCTTTCCCCACACGGTTTTGCAGGCCGGAAGTCCAAACTCAGTTCGCAGGTTAGCGCTGAGGCAGGGCCGGCTCCTTCTGAGGGGTCGGAGGTCACACCTGCCCCTCGACCCTTCCAGCTGCACGTGGCTGCTGTCATTCCTTGGCCTGTGGCCACGTCACTCCGAGCTCCGCTTCTATCACTGCGTTGGCTTCTCTTTCTCTGTTGTCAGAGCTCCCCCTACCTCCCCCCACCCCGTAGGATACTTGTAATTATAGTCAGGGCTCACCCACATCATCCCAGGCAGTCTCCCCATTTTAAGCTCCTTAATTGACAACATCTGCAAAATCTCCCTTGCTGCACACGGAAACGTCACAGGCTTGGGGGATGAGGACACGGGCAGCTGCTACGGGCCTGAACCCGCCCTCCCAAATCCCCCCCAAAATCTCCCACTGAAGCTCTAACCAGTACCTTGGACCATGACCTTATTTGGAAATAGAGCTGTTGTGGGTGTAACTAGCTGATAGGACGTCACCCTGGAGCAGGGGAGGCCCCTCATCTGACAGGTGTCCTTATAAAAAGGGGAAATGTGGACACAGACTCGCACACACAGGGAGAAGGCCATGTGCAGGTGCGGGCAGACAGGGTGATGTGTCCACAAGCCAAGGGGTGCCAGAGATGGCCAGGAAACCGTCAGAGACTAGGGGAGTAGCCTGGAATGCATTCTCCCCCGGCGCCTTAGAAGGAAATAGCCCACTGACCCCTTGACCGTGGACTTCAGGCCTCCAGAACCGTGAGACAATGAAGGTCTGTCGTCTAGGCCGCCCGGTCTGTGATATTTTGTTACAGTGGCCCCAGGAAACTGACCTAACATCTTGGGGGCAGGACTCAGGCCAGCAGCCAAGCGGGTGGCCTATGTGGTGACTTGAGGTGGGGCCCAGGGGAAGTGGGGTCAGGTGAGGTGGGGGAAGTGAGATGGGGCCCAGGTGGGGAGGGGGGAGGTGAGACAGCGGGGAGAGGTGAGGCAGGGGGAGATGAGGGGGGCACGAGGCCACCTTGCTCTCCAGTTTTTCCTCCACAAGATGAGGAGCAAGAGCTGTGCACCCCAACCTCTGAGTCCACAAACTGCACCCCACCCACCTCATCAACTGCTGTCAGCACCGCAAATGAGAGACCCCCCCCCCAGGAAGTTCCTGTACGCGTGCCCGTCACTACAAAGGAAGCCCGTGGATGGCTCTTGAGGACAGTGGGACCCCGCACATCCCCTCCATCGCCCCCCGTCCCTGGAGCCTGGCCCTGCCCCCCAGCAGCAGCGGGACCAGGAACGCGACGCAGGAACGTGTTCCGTGCTGAATCCCCTCTGTTGCCCTCATCCTCAAGCCCCGTCTGCGAATAGCAGCCCCCGGAGTATTGTTGGGGTCCTCAAATCCCCCTCGGTTTCCGTGGTTTGCTAGAAAGACTCAGAGCACTCGGAAATGCTGAGATACTGGGGTTTACGACGGCAGCAGGATACGGGCCGTAACCAGCAAAGCCTCGAGGGGCGAGCCCAGGACAGACGGCCACAAGCTTCCAAGGGCCCGTTCCGGGGAGCTGTGCGGACGGCCCTGAATTCTCACAGCAGGGATGCGTGGCCACACACGTGGAGCAGTGCCAGCCGGGGAAGCTCACCCAGAGCCTTGGGTCCAGGGATTTTGTGCGTGGCCGACCTCAATTCTCAGGCTTCAGCCCCTCTGCAGGTCAAACCGAGGCAGTGGACCCCGCGGCCCCCATGAATCACGTTGCCAGCCTGACAGCTGTCAGGGCCCAGAGCCCCGAATAAACAGAGACGCTCTTGTCGGGCAGGACATCACAGGGGCTTAGAGGTGACCTCTGGGAACGGTTAAGGACCTCGCGTGTCTCTGCAGTGTGCAGGGTGTGAACAAGTCAGGCCTGCTGAGTTAACACTTCCCCGCACGCTGCTCCAAGCCCAGTCCCTGCTGGTCACGCTGGGAGGCCCTGCCAGGCAGATTCCTTCTGCGCACCTCTGAATCCAGCTGCCCGGACGAGACCCCATGCCTGGATCTCGCCGGATGTAACCGTCTGTGGACGTGAGTCAACGACTGCACTGCTAACCTGAGGGAATCTCACCAGATCCCTTCCTCCAGTTGGAAGAGAAGCCCTTCCCCACCAAGGTCTCCACATCCGAGTCCACAGGCCCCATTTTTAGGGCCTTGAAGAGCAGTAGCACAAGGAGCAAAAAGGGAATTGGCTTCATAACTCTTGTAATTTCTCCAGTATTTATAATAAATCAGTTATAGATTTTTATAATAAAAGTGGAATAAATATAAGGGCGGCATAATGAATCTGTGAAGCTGTGGCCATAAAACCCACTGCCCTCCAGGGTGGAGTTTGCCGGTTCGAGCGGTAGAGTGGATTTGGAGTCCACAGAAGATGTTCCTCACACTTAGGATTTTGCAGATCTTTTTTCTTTTTCAGTTCTAGAAAAAAAGTGGCAGCCTGATTTCCCCGTGCTTGTCTTTCACCACAGCACATGGTTTCCTTTCCAATATTAACTTATTTCACAGCCCACGTTGGGGGGGGGGGGGACACCCACCCACCCTCAGGGGACCCTCTGGCCAGGGGTGAGTGAGCCCTGTGGCCAGGGAGGGAGGGAGGGGTGTGGAGGTTTGCAGGGCTGAGGGAGCCTGCCAGTGAGGCAAGGGCGCCCTCTCTCTTCCCTGCAGGGAGACAGCAGCCAGAACTTCTGGAAGGCCGGGGCAGCGGGGAGGGGGCAGGAGGGGGGGTAGACCGCAATGCCCACCTGACACCCCCTCGCCCCTCTAGCAGGTAGCAGCGGGCAGTGGGGGACACCTGTCGGCGGACACAGCCCATCCAGGAACCCGATACAGCCAAAACAAAGCGTCGGCCGTTACGTGGCTCCCTCCTGGCTTCAGCTTTCCTTCTTCCAGGGCAGACGGCGGCAGGCACACTATCAAAACTCTGAACTCCACCCTCTGGTCACAGCTAAAAGAAGAACTTGGTATTTTAAAAATCCTGGCTCAGGGGCCCCTGAGTGGCTCAGTCGGTTGGGCTCTGACTTCGGCTCAGGTCATGATCTCAGGGTCTGTGAGTTCGAGCCCCTTGTGCTGACAGCTCAGAGCCTGGAGCCTGCTTCGGATTCTGGGTCTCCCTCTCTCTCTGCCCCTCCCCTGCTCAGGCTCTATCTGTCTCTCTCAAAAATAAACATTAAAAAAAATTAGAATAAAAATTCTGGTTCATATCTGGATTCCAATTTTCCTTAAAAGAAAAAAAAAAAAAGCACCTTGAGTCTTAAATCTACTTGCTGCTGCTTTTGGTAACGTGAAAAAAATTTTCGCTCACTAAAGCTTTGCTGTCTATTTGTTCCAGACTTTCTTTGGTATGTAATAACGGAAGCAAGGGAAGCGTGACCACGTCCCCATAATAGTTTTCAATTAGCAACAATCGCGCCTCAGATAAACCTCATTGGCTACGATACTGCCACTGCGCAAAGCTACGTCCCCATAATAAACCAGTGAGCATCTCAGGCAATTTCTGGGTGGCGCCCAGCAGGGTGCTGATCCTGGGAGCAACATGCTCACAGGTGCGTGCACAACCTTCCCCCCCACCTCCAGAAGGCTCGTGATCTATTAGGAAGATGAAATTGAAAAGGAAATGCCACTTTCTTGCCACGATATAGCAGATGTCAAAAGGAAGAGAAGATCAACTGGCCAGTGATGATTCCAGGACTGAACACCAGAAGAGACAAAAACAATCCTTCTGGACCCCTTCAGGTGGCTCTGGGGGGAGAAGGGACCCACGCGACGTGGGCGAAGGGGCCCGTCCCAGAAAGGGTGGACAGAGATCATGGTGGACGAGGTTGCCCCCGAGGACAGCCGACGTTCGCTCGGCACTCCAAGAGACATGGGACACACAGGTGGAGACCGAGGGTGTCAGGGCCTCCCGAACTCAGGCAGGACCCCCCTCCCGGCACCAGACCTATCCCTGGGGTCTTCTGAAACTTTGCAACGAGCTGAAAATCCAGGACACGAAGAGCGAGGGAGGCCAGCCCCGAACACCCCAACTGCTTTGATCTGTACTCCAGACAGAGTTCAGCACCATTCATTATACCTTGATCTCTGTGGACCCCGCCCATCTGAGTTTCTCGAAAAGCGGCACATAGGATGCTTAACCTCTCTGTGCCACGGTTTGTTCCTCTGGAGGTGGGAAGGACCCCTGCGCCCTGGCGGCAGTGGTGGTGACGGCGTGCCAGGCCCCTGAAGTCATTAGCTCACGTCCATGAATGGTCCAGGCCATGCCGACCCACCAAGTGCTCATGACGTCAGCCTCCTCTCAGCGTCAGGCCCACCCGCGTGGCCTTGGCCGGAGGCCCCGGTGTCCCACACCTGCCTGTACCGGGAGGAGGGCCGAGGGAGGGGAGGAGGCGCCAGGGACAGAGGAAGACGGCAGAAGCTGCCAGAAGCCGGGCGAGTCAAGATGGAGCTACAACTACCAGCTGGGTTTGGAGCGTGCTTTTCCAGAGCCCGCCTTGGCGAGGACCCGCACGGTAAGCGTAAACGCCGACCGCGAAGGCCGAGGCGACGGCAAACCTCCACATTTCACGAGCCAGGAGGCTTTAGCCTCACCATCGAAACACATCAAGCCGGGCGGCTCTCATCACTGGTTGCTGCGTGATGAGAATTTCCATCGTCCGGGCCAGCTGTCCACAGGGAGCCACAGATCAGGCCACAGTCTGGAAGCTCACGGGACTCAATGATGGAAGTGGAGGTTTTGCTGCCCAAACCGGGCAGCGGCTCTAAGCTCACCGGAGGACCAGAAGGGTGGCCGCGCTGCTTGTGAAGAGCCCCCCCGCCCCCCGCCCGCCGCCGTCAGGATGTGCCATCACTTTGGTCCCACCTCAGGTCTGCCTTGTGGCCCCGAGACCCCGCTCCCAGGGCCGGGGTTCAGTGTCCTCACCTAGGGCAGAGCGCCCCACGGCTGGGCTCCAGAGCCCTTCTGTCTTCACAACCCTCTCGTGATTCCCCTGGAGCCGAGCACACAGCTGCTGGGTAGGCTTGGATTTGGCCACAGCCGTCCACACCTATCACCGTGGAGACACTCGGGACTTCGGGAGATTCAGGCAGGAAGAACTAAAATCTGCGAGCCACCCGCTTCTTACCAAAACTTTAAACGACCCACAAGAGAACCTTCGTGTGACCTGTAACGCTTGTCAGTGCCTCAGATATCCGGGTTCAGAGGTCACGGACAGAGAGCGCAACATCTGCAAGAACCCAAGTTGTGTTTATTGATCTTGCCCGCAATTCACTCCAGGGCCTCGTAAGTCACGGGCTGGCCCTTGCACCTACTGAAGCTGGTGCGTGGAACCGCCAGCTTTGTCCACGGTGCCTCGTGACAAATGACTTCTGAACCGCCCCACCCCCATGGAGCTGTGGAAGCACAGCGAGGAAACCGAGTTTCAAGCCATTCTTGACAAGAATCCGCCCCAACTGTAGGGTGTTTGGGCTGTTGTGTGTTTCATCCTTTCTCGGGCAGCCTCCTCTGGTCATGTAAGTTACCCCACGACGGGCCAGGACTCTGCAACTTAGCAAATATCGACAGCACACCCTTCTCCTCTCCCAAGTTTCAGGAAGATCATCACAGGGCGAGAGCAACAAAACCGTGCACACGTGGGCTGGTCTGTCTGCATCACGGAGGTCCCACCTCCCGCGCTGCACACAGGAACGCCAGGAACCTGGGAGAGAGACAGCGAGGACACGAGGCCCCACAGCAACTCCAAGAGGCGGTCACGGAGCAGTGGCCACAAGGGAGCTAATTTGGAGTCGTGGGATGTCCCGCGGACGGAGTCACTGTCGTGACCTGCAGGTGACCGACCTGAAGCCGAGTCACAGGACAGTGGGTGCAGGTATCCCCAACTGGGGTGGGGTGGGGGTGCTTACGTTTCAGGTAACTGCAGTCTCCCCATCCCCCTCCCCGAGGCCCCGGGCTCACAGGCGTGACCTACCAACTGAGCGGGCTTCTCCCGGAGGCCGGGGGCTCCCGCAGATCGTGCCTTTCAGAGAACCGTGGGCAGAAACCCACAGGGGGTGTGGGGCCACTGCCCTCCCACCCTGCCCAGTCCATCAGGTGGCCTTGCCGGTCCCATCCCACCTGCCCGTAGCTGCCCGCGGCCACCCCTGCTCACCTGGGCCACCTCGACGTCCTCCTCCTGCCCGCTCTCCGATGAGCGGCCACAGTGACTTAGAAGCCCTCCCACTTCCCGTCCGTCCCGGCTCACCTCCCTCTAGCCTCCGCTTCTGCACCTGCTCTGGGCCACTGGCCTCTTACAGTGCCACCAACGCGCCAGCTCCTTAACCCTAACCCTAACCCAGCTCAAGCCCTCTCCTGGTCGGTCCTATTCGCAGACACACCTGTCACTCTGCCTCCAGCCACAACAGTGACATCTGGCACATCAGTTGCTTTCTGGGGCTTTATGCAGCCTTGCTGGAACTCAGGTGCACCTGCTTGGAGCACCCTCGAAATCTCTGTGGAAGGGAGGAGCGGATGAGCGAGGGTTGTACCAGGCTGTGGCTGAGGATTCTGGCACGCGCGCTCCACGCAGGGGGGTGGCGGGGGGGGGGGGGGGGGGGGCTGCAGCTGACACTCGCTGCTCTGTAACAATTTTTAGATACTTCCTTGTAAGTTCTAAATGTGTCACATTTTAAGTTACATTCTGTTTGGCTGTCTCAAATGTGTTATTTTTGAGTGATATAATTTGACCTACGAGAGACGGAGACGGACGCGTTTCACTGGAAAGTCTTATTAGTACCCAGTGGTATCACACATCCCCTTGTCAGAAATGGCACGTAAATAGCGTCGTTTGAGTGGCGTTCCTGAACCCGCCAGGCTGGCGTGGAATGCGAGCGCAGACTGCCTTTCGGCCCCATTTCTTCTGCGCACAGCCTGGCACGTCAGCTGGATTCCGATTTCCTGAACCAGTGATAAAATAATTTTTCGCTGCTCTATTTAGAAACTTCAGGGATATGAACTTAGAGAAGCTCCCCCTCCTCTTGAAAGGAAAGCAAACGTTCAAACACAGACACCACCTGGTTTCCAAAGTTTATTAAAAATCAAAGAATAGAAAAACTTTACATAAAAATATGTCAATTTTAGCTTCCACATTGTTGTCCACACACACAAAAAAATCGAAACATGATATCGTTTTGTTCAACCTGTAGCGCGTGACCACAGTGGTAGCCAGGCCAATTCATTCGGTTCACCATGACGGGGACGGGGTGTGGCGCCTGTGTCTACGAATCGAGCTTTAAAATGCACACCCCCCGGGGCCCTCGCCCCGCGGTGGCTCCTTGATGTAGGGTTACAGTCAATATTGCTAATGTGCGGAGATTAGTACAGGCCTACGTATCAGTTTTTATAAATATTTCTTTATCAATAGATTCACAATTTAAATATCTTTAAATATTTTTGATAACTTTCGATCAACAACTGCGGACATGTGCTACTCTGTTCTGGAACGCCGCCCCCCCCCCCACCCCCCCCACCCCGACAGCCCACAGCCCCAGCTCTCGACGGCGCTGTGAGCCAGTCCTGGGTCTGAGGCCGGCCGCAACAATGCGGAGCCGCCCTCCCTGGGGCCCCACCACCAGGCCGCACTCCAGAGCGCCCACTCGGCACATCGATCAGGTGTCATGGCAGTAAGTCTCGCGACTCGACCTTCTCCACTAGTGGACTTCAAAGACCAGCCTACCTGTAGTGTTCAGCAAGGCCGGAACCCCCATTTTAGAACTGGGGGCTCAGACGGCCTCTGAGATGCAGCCAACAACACCCAGGACAACTGTGGTGCTCCGAAAACTCGGGGTTAGGCAGGATGGACATATTCTTGTTGAGAACAAGGCCAAGGACAGTGGCCGCCGCGGCAGACTGCGCCCGCGTACTACGCCTGTAGGCTTCTCCAGTCGGGCGCCAGCCGCCCCCGGCCCCACCCCTGGGCTGTGCTGTCCTGCAATACGTTAAAAATACTCCCCACGGTACACTGAGCAGCTGAAGGACTCCTCATAGGTTTGCTCTTAACAGAACGAAGGCATACTGCTATACAGATTCCTCAATGGAATCAACATAATTCCTTTCTCCACATTCCTAAAACTGGGTACCATTGTCCGTACTGATATTCACCAGACCCATCCTTACAGGCCACGTTACTAAAACTGACGGAAGCATCTCAAAGTTCACATTTGTTTTTTTAGGATTTTATAATGTGACAACCCTTTCTCCCCTTAGAAAGTTCTGGCACTTTAAATGCTGGATTTGTTGTCTACTTTAAAAGAACCAAAAACCAAAACGTTAAGCTCTGTGGTCAGAGCGAGACAACAGACGGGCCGGAGGGCAGGGCCGGCGGGCAGCTGGTCAGAGGGCTTGGGGGCCGAGCCGCTTCCGAGAACCGCCAGGGCCACTCGGCTCCCCCGCCGGGCGCCGAGAGGCCTCGCCCGCGTCTGACCAAAAGGAAAACACGAAAACAAACCCCGAGCCCCTCACTCGCGGTGTTGGTAACGGTGCTCATCAGACAACCAGCCGACACGATGAACCCAACTTAGAAAATGCGACTCGGGAAAGGACCTAAGCTTGTTTAAAAAAAACCTCCTCCCTTAAATATAACTTATGTGAAAATATGAATTAAATAAAAATATCTGAGTTATTGCACAAATCATAACTTTTCAGTATTTACATAGAAAAACAGTTCTGACACGGGACACGAAGCGTGAGGGCAGTGAGACGATGGCGGCCTCCCCGCCCCGCCCGCCGAGGAGGACACGAGACCGGGGTCGACCTCTGTCGCTCCGACAGATGCGCCCCGAAAACAGCCGCACCCGCTGCCGAGGAGCGCCGAGGCCGACGTCGCGTCCTGCAGGCCCCGTCCAGGCCCGCCTGGGCGCCGAGGGAGACACCTGGGCAGGCGGAGGACAGCGTCCGCGCCGAGTAAGGCTTCACAGATGAGCACAGGGAGCTGTTCTTGAAGATGGACGCGACCACCACACGAGGAACATGCAGAGTGAGCGGTGGCGGGCGCCCCGAGGGGCCCGGCCCGCGTGCTGGATGCTGGTCTCAGTTCCCGGCCGGGCGCGAGGCCGCCCGGCGTGAGTCTGCAGAGAGCGGGGGCCGGGAGGCGCCGTCGGGGCCATTATCTGCTCAGACTGACAGGCAGGCTGTCCCTCGTGTGTGTGTGTTTTTTCCTCCTCCAGCCGGTGCGGTTGTACTGGTGGTGGCCCCGGTTGCCCACGGGGGGCCGCACGCCTCCGCTGCCCACGGAGCCATACGTGCCGCCCTGGCCGTGGCTGTGCGAGCCTTTCATGGACAGTTTCATGCCACTGTGCTGCTGGAGAGACAGAGGGGACAGCAGGGTCACAGGCTGCCCCGGAGCCACCGGGCGCCATGGTCACGGGAGGCCCCCCACCCGGCTGCCGCGGAGCATCCCCGAGCCACGTCCCCCCCCACCCACCCACTGGAGACCCGGCCCGGCCCGTGCACAGGGACGGCGCACACAGGCTGCCCACGGCAGCCACGCAGCAGTCTGGTCCCCACTGCACACACAGTGTCCCCGTGACATTAAATGTGGAGGAGCTGAGAGAAAGTCGCCTCTCTTCCAGGTCACGTCGGCCACTGCATGTGAGGCGGGAAGTCCCACGCCCACTTGGCGACCCACCCGGGTCAAACCACACACATTCCCGCCCAAAGATGTTAGCGGCACACTTCCAACTGGTCCTATGTGTCCACAGAACTAAGGGCCCCTGGGTTTTTTTCCTCCGCTTTGGCTCTGAAATTCTGGAACACGTGCACGAGCTCTGTGCCCAGCAGGCTGGGGGCTTGAGCCCCCGGGGGTGTGACGCTGGACACGCTGTGGCCGGCGCTTGGTGCTCCTACACCCGAAGCTCCATGCAAAGCAGAGCGGAGGAAACGTGCCCGCGGTCAGGAGTGTCGCAGCAAACAAGCAGCAGGGGGTGGGAAGCAAAGCCAACGTGCGGCTCACGAAGGTGCCTCCCTTCTCGAAGTCGTCCCTTCACCCTGTTTCTAGCAGGGCAGCATGATGCCCGTGGGGTGCCATGAACACCCCTCGTGACAGGACGGGTAAATCCAGGAAGGAATGTCTATTACTCGGCCCCAAACAGAAAAACCAGTCAGGACTTAATGACCTAGCTCCAAAGAGCCAGACCTTAAGCATCAAAAATTCACTGGCAAAATACGATCAGATAAGCATCAGAGGAACTGACTGGAGTAATCGAGGGGAGTGTCCCCGTATCCTCAGAGACAGGGGACATTCGCTTGGGGACACTGCACCCTCATTCCCACGGGCAGACGCCCGCTCTCGGAAACACTCCGGCGCTTTGAGAGCATACGAAGTTGATAATGACCTGTTTTCCCATCACCCGAGTTTCTCACGTGCAGCATCTGGAGAAGCCACAGGGGAACGGACATGAGCATTCGCAGGGACCCCAGTGAAACCAGGTCAGATGCGGGCCCTCCCAGCGCACCCCGGCCCCTCTCCACCCCAGGGCGCACACACAAGGAAGGGGGGTGAGATCACACGGCGACACCTTGCACTGGGCCACACCAGCATTTGTTCTGGATTGTACCACTGGCTTCTTGAAATCCAAAGCATTTGGCATATAATTAACAAATGAACATGAAAACAAAATATTCCCCACTTTCAACCTTCTTTCCTTCCAACTTCAGTTTTATGCTAACAGGTTCAATCAAAGAATTATGGGAGATGCTTAAAACTATATTACACTTGAAAATATCTTAATACTTTTCTTTCATTACAAACAAAAGCAAACATGCATTTTGTTATGGATTATCAGAAAACAATTCCATCTTAAAGAACGTCTCTGTGGGGCAGTTAAACATCCAACTTGAGCGCAGGTCACGATCTGGTGGTTCACGAGTTCGAGCCCCACCGCTGGACTCTGTGCTGACAGCTCAGAGCCTGGAGCCTGCCTCGAATTCTGTCTCCCTCTCTCTCTGCCCCTCCCCCCCCACTCGTTCTCCCTCTGTCTCTCAAAATAATCAAACTTAAAAGAATCATAAAAGTAAATAAATAGTAAAGAGCATCTCTGTGGAGCCCTGTCTCGGGCGGAGAGAGCATGGAGCCCCGGCCTGTCACAGACCCGCGTGGGTGGGCACCACCAGCAAGGGGGGCGGCCTACCTTGTGATACAGGTGAGGACTCGAGAGCGGGTTGGGAGATGCGGACGGAATGGCCGGGGAAGACATGTGGTGAACGGCTTTCAACGCTGGAGCTCCTTCGACGCCAACCTGTCTGCAAGCGACAGGGGCCACCCCGAGGGTCGGTGGAGGTATCGTGAACCTGGTCTAGGAACAGAAGGAGCAGAGACATCAGCGAGGCACCAAGCCGACAGAGGTCACGGTCCCAGTTGTCACGCTGAGCCCGAGAAGGGAGGGCGCTACTTTGGAACAGCACTTGGCAAACAGGTTCACAAACGTTGTTTGTGTTTTCCTATAACCTGACAAGACTTTGTTTTGCCGCAAGAATACTTCACATTCTGAAACAGCATTTGCAGTATGAAGTCTGCCCGGGAAGCCAAGTCATAAAAGCTTTGCTGTTCCTGGAAGACCAAACGCCAATGTAACAAACGAGTCATCAGAGTAACAACCACCGCTCGCATCTCTGGAAAGAGCTGAAGCATAGTCCCCGCCCCAACACAGGCTCAGAGGCCGCGCGCTGGCCTGTGGAGGGGTGGTGGGGAAGGCTGGCCCCTCCCCGTCCTCTCCGGCCCCTGGACTGCTTCTGTTTCTGCACAGGGTGCCCCTGGGAACTCTCTCAGACCGTTGAGAAAGGCACTGCCCACATCTTAGAATCCTCCGTGTGCCCCACAGACCCCTGGGGACTGACTGCAGCCCCCACCCTGAACAGCGCCTGGAACAGGTTGCCGGGACAGGTGCTGGGGTGTCCCAGATGGCACTCTGAGGCTGTGACACTCGCAGCCGCAGGGCAACAAGGGCACCGGACACAGGCAGTGGCCCTTCCTTACGCTCTACTGAACGAAGCTCCCCACCGGGGCCTGCAGTGCACACGGGCCCTCTCTCTCATCCGTGGGGGCTCTGCCCCGCCCAGGAGCTGGCATCACCGGGAAGAGCCCACTGGGTCTGACAGACTCATGCCCCAGCCCCACGTGCCCATTTCGTCTCGAGCAGGGGGACACCTCCATGGAGACAGCACGCACGAGATATTGCAGACAGGAGTGGTTTACTCAGTTACTCTGCTAGAAGTAATGTCTGAAGTTTAGAAAGAAAACTAAGTGGGCCTCAAGCTGTGGCTTAAAATCTGAACGACCACAGCTTTAGGCTCACTCACTGTCAGCACGAGTGACAGAGCAGACCACGGCACCAGCACCCGGCCTTCGACCTATCCCCCAAACATTCCTGGACTTCGTGCCAGAAGCACATGGTTGGCATTGGCTGGACCACCACGCAGCGGCCGCACTGGCCTTTGGGGGACCGGGCGCCTCAGGCAAGGTCAGACCCGATGACTGATCCAGGAAGACCGTGGCCACTAACACACCCAGAGTTCGTGGCAGAATATACTTTGTTTTTAATTTTTTTTTAAGTTTATTTAGAGAGAGAGAGTACAAACAGGGGAGGACCAGAGAGAGGGAGGGAGAGAGAATCCCAAGCAGGACAGTGTGGAGGCCGACGTGGGGCTCCAACTCACGAACCGTGAGATCGTGACCTGAGCCGAAATCAAAAGTCGGACGTGGAGGCCGACGTGGGGCTCCAACTCACGAACCGTGAGATCGTGACCTGAGCCGAAATCAAAAGTCGGACGTTTAACCGACTGAGCCCCCCAGGAGCCCCCAGAATCCATGTTCATAGCACAGGAAACCGCCTCAGCATTACACCCCCACGCAGTTCCCGGGAGTTGTAGCGGGGCCCCACCGCCTGCCACCGTCGCCACCCCGTGTCACAGCACGCTGCCCTCGGCCTGCGGTCTGGGGCGCGTCCTGTGAAGACACCCTCCGGGACAAAGCTCCAAGCAACAGAGCAATGAGCCCGTACGCTTGCGCCCACATCCCTCTACGCTCACCTCCTAACCCGCACTGTAGAGATGCCCTTTCTTGAAAGGCAAATCCACGTGTTGGGTTTCTCCACACACGTACTCAATTGTGTGTAATTGGGAAGAGCCACCAAATTTAGTGTTTTTTGAGATTACCTTTCAGACATCTAGTTTTGTCTAAATTAAAAAACAACAACAGAAAACATATTCTAACAGAAAAAGCCCTATAAATACTGCCTAATGAGTGACGTGAAAGAGTCGAAGTTTTTGGAGACTGGGAGAGGACACCGAGACCACGGCCCCTCCCTGTCCAGGGGCAGCGCCAGACCCGCCAACGACAACAGTCGCCCCGCACCCCGTCAAGAGCCCTGTCAGGGTGGGAGACCAGCTGTCCCCCCAGTGCACGCCTGCCCAGAGTGGGCCTTGGGGACGCGCTCTGCCACAGAACGACCCAAGTCACACCCCATCGATCCGCGAAAGACGAGGGGTCCTGCGAGGCAGAAACGTTCAGGAGTCGTTTACGCTTCAACAGCGTCGGCCGGTCCCAGGGCCCGCCCCCAGGATGGGCGCCGGCCGGCCACGTACCTGAGTGTTAGTTGTCACGACCAGCGTTCTGGAGGTGGCGGGCTGGGGTTTGCCGCTCGTCATCGGCAAGGCGGTGGGCAGGCTGGCCAGCAGGGGAGTGGGCGCCTGCAGGCTGAACTGGTAGACGCTGGGCGTCGCGCAGGGCGGCGTGTCGGAATCCTGCAAGCAGGAACAACGGCGGGGAGCTGAAGACGGGCGCGCTGACGCGAAGGTCGGGAGCCCACGTGCCCATCGGCCCCCCGCCACAGGAGCCCGAGGCTGCCCAACGCGGCCTCCAGTCGTCTCTGGATGGAACAGCATTCGAGCTGCGCAGGAGACCCCTCGCGTCAACGTTTCGTCTCCAGACGGCCTTTAAAAAACCACTCGAGGGCGCCCGCCCTAGCGACGACGTGTGGACGGCACGCCGGCTCCTGGGGCCCGCGGAGACCGGGGTCCCCGACTGTCGGAAGAGGCCCGCGGCAGAGCGGGGACCCGTCGGTGCGGTCTTGGGGTGCCCGCCACCCACACACGCACGGAGGGGAGAGGACCCCCGGGCTGCTAGAGTTCAAAGGCCGGCCAGAGACGTCTCCCGGCCGGCGCACTCACAATGTCGCTTCCCGACAGCGAGGACACGGAGGAGGTGGAGGAGCCGGATGAGAGCAGCTGGGGGCTGGGCAGAGACAGGGTCAGGCGCTGGCCGTAGGCGGACTCCGGGTCCCGGCGCTGCGGCTGGTCCCCGTCACACGCGCTGATTCGCTCCTTTACCTTAATTCTGTCGTCTGCGGGGGAGACAGGCCTGAGTGACCTCCCTGAGAGGACGGGGGGCGTGGGCCCACAGGTGCCGCTGGGGCCGGACCCGGTGCGAACGAGACCGAGCAATTCAATTCCTAACTTTATTCGATTTTCTTAGTTTTTAAAGCTGTGTGTTTCAGCACTGGGACGCCTTCAAATGTGCTTAGAACAAGGTGGCTACGGGAACAGTCTCCGGCTGTAAACCTTACGAGATCTGAACACGCAGCATGTGTCTGGGGAGCGTGCGGTGTGCACGCGGGGTCTCACGGGCCCAGCAGCACGGGAGTAAAACCTCTCAAAAATGTTTTATACACGTCGCGTGTTGAACAGAAGTTGAATACAATACGTGAAAATTAATTTCACCTGTTTCTTTTCGCATTTTTAATGCAGTTACTACAAGAGACGCTACAAGTCCACGTGTGGCACACGTCCTGTGTCCAGGGGCCTACATCTCATGGCTGCAAACTCTTACGCTACAGAAGACGAGGCACTTTCTCAGTCTGACAGTTACCACGGAGGGACCGAGTGGCACTGCCACACGAGGTGCCAAAGTGCACGAGTGACAGACGCGAGCAGGGAAGTCTCACCAGGCTCGGGCGCGGGGGGAGCCTTGCCGCCCCACTTCTCCTTGATCCACCTCCGGTAGTCGATCACCTCCTGAGTGACCTTGATGATTCTTCCCAGAGTGCTGCAGGAGGACACGGCGGGGGGTGGTCAGCGGAGGGCGGCAGCTACTATGAGCCCACAAGCCCTTCCGACCGGCTATTCTCTATTTTTAACAACGTATCCCTTTGCTAAGTGAAAGATAGTAGGAAGAAAGCTAAAATAATTTTACAAAGTACATATGAATTCTGATGCTTGAGCCCAGATGTGCTTTGAGATCACAGCATAGAAATGGTGGGCTCGCTTGTACAGATGTCCCGGGGCCTACAGCTACCCACAAAAGACAGTTTCCAGGAGGTGTCTAAGCAGGGGAGTGCCCCCCGCCCCCACCCAGCACTCACAAAGGTCTGACATGGCGTTATCCCCTGCGGAGGCAGCCAGGGCCGAGACTCCCAGCACCCAGCACCGGGCCGAAAGCCCTGCCGGAGAGCACCATGCGCGGAATGAGGCTCGAAACCCTCGACAAGCCGATCACCGGTAGTGCCGGGCTTCAAACTCCCCGTCCGGCACAGTTTCCACGAGCACTGGCCACCACCTCATTGTTCTTCCTTCCCACCGCCCCTTCACTCCATCCACCCCCCCCAGCTATGCCGCAGGCACGTCTCACAACCCGTAAGAGTCCTCTGAAATGGAGACGCAAGAAAGAGCATGCACAGGGAGGAGGGCTGGGGTCTGTGCGCCCAGAGGCCCAGACGCACTCACTCAGAACTCAGTATGTGCATTTTGAAGACAGCCTCAAGGAAACGCATCACGTTCCCAAGTTTTAAAAAGCCAGAAATCACTTCCCCAAAATCAAACGCCCTGAAGAAACCGCCAAGTCCCCAAACAAGAAAGTTTCGGTGCCGAGCCACCCTGAACTCCCGCCCGGCCTTCTCATCAGCATCTTCCTGGGCTACAAGGCGGGGGCACATCAAACAATGACAGGGGCAGGCGGGGCCGGCTCCGCAGAGGCCGAGGCGTGTGGCCGCCACACCGCAGGGGCCGCGAGCCCAGGACAGCGACAGGGGACTTGCGTTACCTTTCCGAGTCTCTGTTTGGATAGGACCTCGCGAGGGGCGACACGGCATGACTGAGAACAATGTAGGCATAGTCAAACACCTGCTTCACCTGCATGGCCCCATAGGAACTGCGGCCCACGTCATTTCCTGAAAGAGACAGGCAGCTGTCAAACCCTGCCCAACATCCGGCCCTTGATCCAGATGTTTCCCGTCTTCTCCCGTGAGTCACTCTGCAGCGGGCCCTCCCCACTTCCGGACGCACCAGGAAGGCCGAGCCAGGCGCCTGCCAACACGCTGCCCGCCACTGGCGCCCATCTCCTGACGTTCGCGGGCTACGATCAGGGTCTACCTCCGTGCGATGTCATTCAGAGACAGAGTGACAGTCCGTGAAAAAGTCAGGCAGCTCCCCAGGTGGCAAAGACACCAGAGAGTCAAGGCAGCGACTGTGACCGACCACGGTGGTGCTGGCCAGGCGTGCACGAGGCGGGCGGCTGGCCCGAGAGACAGCACTCCCATCAGCGCCGCCGGGACCCGCGGGAGCCCGCCCTTTGGGGCGGAAGGCCGCAGGCCCAGACTCTCCCCCGGTGAGGACCGGCCGGGCGCGGGGCGCATGGAGCCAACAGGGAAGTCACCAAGTGAGCCACAGTCGAGGAACTTTTGTCACAGGACATTTTTGAATTTTAATCAGCATCCTTCACAATCCAAGCAGGACTTTTTTAGGAGACATTCTAAGTATTGGGATTTTTCCTTTTCCAGATTTGGTAATACAATCCAGTGATAACGCAGGCTTTCGTCTTTTAAGTACATTTAAGCAGATAGTGAAGACACTGGAAACACCTCCAACTTAACTGATTAGACACAGACAAACAGACGTGAAACATGTTCCTACACTGCTGGGGAATCACTACAGAAAAAGCACGGCGTTAAGTCACGTCATTTATGAACAATAGAACAGTCAGCACGTTTCCTTTCAAGAGGCTGTTAAGAAGTAAATTTCACACTCCAGCAGCCCCGAAACAAAACAAAACAAAAAAACTGTTACACTTGAGGACATTAAAAAATATATAGTAACTGAACAAGAAATGCCAAATACAGATGTGAGAGACAAGCTGGGGAGAAATAAAGGACAGCGTGATGACAAGGAAAGCTTCCCTAACACATGCGCGGGATCTCCCAGAACCACTCAGGTGAAGGGCAGTGTACCTGGAGCTGACATCCTGCCCCCCCACCTTCTCTGTCACCTGTCCATCACTGATTTTATCACCAACAGTAAGAACAGTGTCTCACCTAATAGACGCTCAATAAACATTTGTGGAATCGATAAATAAAAATTGGGTCAACCTCACTAAACCACGAAAGAAATCTAAGTTCGGAGCACCTGGGTGGCTCAGTAGGGTGGGTGTCATGAGTGTCGGCTCAGGTCATGATCTCACGGTTCATGAGTCTGAGCCCCGCGTCACGCTGTGTTGACAGCTTGGAGCCTGGAGCCTGCTTCGGATTCTGTGTCTCCTTCTCTCTCTGCCCCTCCCCAACTTGTGCTCTATGTCTCTCAAAAAATAAATAAATGTAAAAAAAAAAGAAAAAGAAATCTAAACTCAATGAAAATTTATACTACGTGGTTCTGTTAGACCAGCAAAGATTAAGAAGACTGTCCCTACGCTAACGGGGACATGAGCGCCATCAAATCCGCTCATGGGAATAAAAGTGGAGAAAGAGGAGGCCGCCTCAGGACCGTCTGCGCAGCAATCCTTGGAGCAGAACACGCCTACGCACAGAGGAAAGGGGGCTGGGATGTGCTGTTAACTAGAACGACGAGTTGTAAAGCTGTGTGCATTATGGGGGCCACTTAATTAGTAAGATTACAATAATAAATGTTAATATCCGTGTAGGAAAAACCTGGAGGGATAACACGCCGAAACGGAAAGGGATTGTGGCACACTTTCATTTTCTATGTGACCTGCTTCTCAGAAGTGAATGGTCTACGACGGACATGTGGATATGTTATACTTTACTAATCAGAAAAAATACACTTTTCTTAATTTTCACTTTCTACATTTTTCTGGTTAATCAAGGAATGGAAACAAAACTCCAACGTTGTAAGAACTAGAAGCATTAAACGAAAGAGTTCTGAAGGTATCCCGCTTAACTGTCAGCACAGTAGGAACCCACCTGGAACCCAGTGCACTGCCCTTGGCTGCAGGGACTGTAGACACGCCCCCTCCCGGCCCCGCCTGCCCCGGCCACAGCCACAGCCACGGCCACGGCGTGCACTGGAGATACCAGCTAACTCGGAGCAAGGCGCCCTTACCTGGCAGCAGAGGGTCCTCAATGCACAGCATCGATGGTCTGTACCCACTGGTCATGGCTTTCATGATCTCTTCTTTGGCGATATAGGCACCTCCTTCTTTTATTCTAATACCAGTTTTCAAGTAATTAAAATTTCTTCCGTAGAGTTCAAAAAATTCTACAAGAAGCATTCCAAGGTTTTCATCAGCTCTCCGGGCATCAATTCTTGGATGCAACTGTAAAAGCAATATATCCACAATTTGGATTCAAGTCACTTTCTAAAAAGACTGCATGAAATCAGGAGACCTACTGGTCTCTCCAAGGAAACGCCCTCTGGGGCACCTGCTCTCTCACCAGTTCTGTGAGGACGCTCCGAGCAGCAGAGGTTAGCAGGCCCTAACCGAGCCTGGAGAGCCTTTGTCAACAGAGAGAGTTCAGAAGAAATAAAACCTTCTCATCTCTGTTTTTTTATTACAGTTTAATTCTCCAAAATTCGTGACCCACAGAGCATCTTCCTACTAATGCAGACATGTGATTAACCACAGATTAGCAAATACCGATAAATACGCAGAGCGTCTTCTCCACAACGTAGAGTCCTCTGGCCGGTGAATGCAACGTTACAGACTCCATCCAACCTCAATTCCGTTATTCCAAAATACAACCCATAGAGGGCAGTGTCAGACCGGAGAGAGTCACAGCGTGACATACAACCAGAATGTGCGAAGATTAATTTTAACTGTGTACAGGTGATTAGTACTGTGTCATAACATTTACACCAAATTTACATCCCTGCTCGTCACACGGATTAGTGCCAGCCTCAGTTTGGTGCCCCATTTTCTGTAAGCGGGTGACGGACTTATTCTGAACCTAGGACGCAGCCTCTGGACACCCTCCTGCTTTAAGAGGCTCGGGAGGCAGGCCTGCGCTGCCCACAGTGACAGCCACAAGCCATGAGTGGCCATTCATAGTTAAATTAATTAAAACAGATTAATTGAAAACTCCATCGGCCTTGCTGGCCAGGCTGCGAGGGCTCAGTGGGCACGTGTGCTCATGGTGCCACTGCGGGACACGTGGGGCGTCACGCCGGCCGGGGCGGGCCTGGAGAATGACGGCCACGTCCGGGTGAAAGCCACAGTTCCTGGAAACTCACACAGGTCCCTGAGGAGAGACAGCTCCTGGCACCGACAGGTGTTTCAGGGGCTCACAAGAACTGAGGATGTGCACGTGCCAACGGCACAAGGGCAGCATTCGTGCTCCTGCCCTCCCCGCTTCTCTTCCTTCCTGCTTGCCCTCCAGTCAAAATCAAGTACCTGAGCGCCACCCAGCGCAAGGTTGGGGCTCTCACCTCTGTGGGCCACGAAATGGACTCAGACGCTGCTAGGGGCCCAGGTTCGCGGCGCGATGCACCGGGCAGCAGGGGGCACGAGGCCAGTGGCAATCCCACGCACACCGCGTGTGGCCTTCTGCGGGGTCACAGGACTGCACCCGGGACCCCGTGGGGAATGTGCCAGGAGGCACTGAGCCCAGTGCCCGGCACCATAAAAACAGCCAGTAGCCATGACGACAAACGACTGAAAATAGTTCCAATCAGGAAAACGGGAGGGAATCAGAATAGTACGTTGTACTTAGTTCAAAATAATGGGAAGAATGGGTCCAAGGGCAGCATCACGGAGGCCAAAGTGGAGGCAAAGCGCTGGGAGCAAACTGTAAGAAACCGTAAGAAAACAGGTGTGGAATCCCAGTCTCGCTCTTCTTAACGCATCTCCGGCAGAGACGTGCCCCGGAGTCAGAGGAGTCAGACTAATGAAAGGCGGTGTGACCATGCCTTGAGCCAGCAGTATGAACAATAAGGAGAAAAAGGGGCCAAACCTTGGATGTAAAATCCCAAGCACAATCACAGGTACAAAACTTAACGGCAAACAAGGAGTAGCCCGGCACATTAAAATACACACGCAAGGCTTGTGTGACGAACAGAGAACCCTTCAAGAAAACGTAAACGGGGTCATCAAGGTTTCCATTCACTTAGAAACTGTCTTACATGGTAACAAGTGTAAGCACAGTTTATCAACGTCCCAGCATTGAACACTCGGGGAGGTTTTCTACTGACAGGCTGCTCCACGGTCCTCAACAAAACAAGGGCGATATAAAATTCAAGACAAAGTATTTGTGTCTTGTCGATCTGAGAAAAAAAAAGACTCTCTTTTCAGCAACTTTTTCAATTGTATATGGTACCCAACTTTTTTCTGCGACAAATTTTTAGTAAGCCACAGTTAGTAACCAAGAAAACCAGCTTTTTTTATGGTCTACCGAGGCACCAGAGCGTCCACATGTACGGAGCTCTCGAGTTCAGACTGGTGCACGCCTGACTGCTCTGACCAGACAAGCCTGCCCTCCCTGTAGCAGCTCAATCAATTAAAAAAATAACCTATAAAGGAGAAAAATGAAAGAAGCATTCATCAAAATAATTTTGTCTCGACAATCAGAGGTTCATTTCTCCTGGACAGGAACACAGGAGTAAAGGGCAGCAAGGACCGTGGAAGCATGTGGAGCAGGGCCTCTGGAACATCACGGAAGCATCGACTCCTACGAAGTCTCAGTGTCAAGGTCTCTAGTGAGAACACACACTCACCTGTAGAAAGCTAATGGCCATTAAAATTAGGCTGTATGAGCTAATTCCACCTGTAAAAACTTCATTCAGGTCCCTCTGCAGGAGGAACTGTTTCAATACTAAAATCAAGTAAGGCAGCAATGAATATTTCTGTAAATTCCAAAAAAAAAAAAAAAAAGAGGGAGAGAGAGAGAAAATATTGGTTAGTTAATATACCTTTAAAGATTTCACATAGCCAATTTCACATAGTAGGAAAAAAGCTTAATCCTCTTGCCACTTGGAAGGCTCTGGGCCCGTCATCCTCAAATTTTAGGGGCCTGAGAATTCATTATGTGAGGGGCTTATTAAGACATGCCCCGCCCCCCACCAGGAGCCACATCCCAGGTTATGGTTCTGCAGGGATGAGGTAGGGACACTTGTATGAACAATCCCCAAAGAGGAGGTCAGGGAAGAATGAGTGTATTCCTTCAAATGATTTCCCATGGCCCGGCTTGCCCTGTGACAGGTGCAGGGTGGGGGGCGAGGAGGCGGAGAGGAGGGATGTGGCAGTGAGCCAGGAAGAACCCGGAAACAACACCCGAGGCAGCCAGAGAGGACCAAGTGGGGTGTGTGTGTGTGTGCAGCTCGTG
Organism: Neofelis nebulosa; assembly: GCF_028018385.1. Lineage (NCBI taxonomy): Eukaryota > Metazoa > Chordata > Mammalia > Carnivora > Felidae > Neofelis > Neofelis nebulosa. Next base: position 5,081,912 of record NC_080782.1, on the reverse strand, counting down.
AGTCGGGAGGACAGGAGCAGAGGGCCACGGAGAGCAGGGTGAAGGGAACAAGGAAATGCAGAGGCTGGAGAAGCAGGGGGGTGAGGGGTGGGGGTGGTGGGGAGACAGTGTGGAAGCTGCTGTTGTTTTTCACATTCTGCTGTGGCAGAGGAAAGGGAAAAACTGAAGGACCAGGGTCCCTGGGCCTGCAGGAAGAGGCAGCGTCCAGACGGTGACACTGGGGTTGCCTCTGTGAGGGGCTTCACCTCTTTCCCTGTAACAGGAGGGAAAGACCACCTGTCGCACTGGACCCCCACACCTGTTGGGCTCAGTGAACAAGTTGGCTACCCCGCCCTCAGGCACCGAGACAATCCAAAGTAAGCAAACTATGTCAGGACGTCTTCCACTTCCGATAAACTACCCTTGCAAATCAGGCACACTGAGCTCCAGGGATGGTCAGTTTGTAATAATGAGAAAGAACATTTAACCAGGCTCTCTAAAATAACACTCTACTTCCTGGTCGGCGTGGAAAGTGAAAACTTACAAAAGAGCTACACAATTTCAAAGCACCTCCAGAAATAATATCGGAGATAAGTAATTCAACTGTATTGCCTTTATCATGAAGACTATCACAGAGTTTAAAGTGAGATGCTGACGTAACAAGGCCCGTTTTTACAGCGCTAACGCGGACGACAGCACCTTCATGTAATTCTTGATGAGCTCCGCTGCCCGGACCCCAGTCTCCATGTTAAAGCTGATGTCGACTTTAACTTCAGTCTCCTGGTCTGTGAGCTTTATTATCGGTACCTGCAGAGATTGGATTGTAAAAAAACAACTAGGTTCTACTGGCCAACATTCACCACAGTCTGATATCAAAGTGTTTCCGAACTTGTACAGAGGGGTTTTCTTTTCTAACTCACAAAAGAGCTGAGAGATCATGAGTCCCAGGCTTTAAAGAAGAAACGAGATTTTGCAGTGTGAACCTTGACCTCATGGGTCCCTGGAGCCCCAGACCCCTCCTCCAAACCCCCCGACAGCAGCCGGTGCTCACCTCTGCCCGGCCCTCCTGGCCAGACTCAGCATCAGTCATGGCCACTACCTGCGGGAAGGCTTGGGCTCCACAAGGAGAAGCCGGCTAAGTTTTTGTCCCGCCCCCGGGGGCACCTGGTGATGGGGCGACACTCCAGGTCCCCAAATTATGTTTGCGAGAATTTCTGCAAACACTCAAAGGAACTCCAAAGCCAGCTTTTAAATTATGTTTCGTGCTGATGTTTCTCCAAACAATCCTACTTTGGGTTTTCACTAAGACAATTTAACTAAAAAACAAAACCAAAGCAAAACGAAAAAGCAAAACAAAACACAAAAACCACTTTCCTGAAAACCCAGAGTTAAGAAGCTAGACTGGAAACATTCTCATCATAAAGACGTGCAAGGTGCTCAAAACCTGCCTCCTGAGGGCTGCCCAAGCAGCCATACTGACCACAGCCCTCCCCACCCCACCCCCCCACAGAAAATGAATTGTGTACTTCCAGAACAAAAGGCAGCCTGGAAGCAATGAAAAAGCACTTTCCCTCACCAAAACGACTGGTCTAATTAAAGGTCTGGAGACAGGGTGCGCACCTCTTCTGGGCCCTGAAACGCACCTGGCAGGAAACTGCCAAGGCCACACACGTGACAGGGATGGGCCAGCGGGCGGTGACCGTGACTCCTGGAGACCAGCAAGGCCAGCAAGCATGGGCGGCTACAGCGAGTGTGGTCCAAGAGGGCAGAAAAACAAAATGCTTTCCCAAAGAACTTCCCAGACAGTGTTTCAGAAGGAGCCCACGCGTCCACAGCACAGTCAATTCCTCATGAACAATCCCTGCTCCCCATCACCGCTGGGCATGGCACCTCCTTGTCTACACTCACGGGACACTTTCCCAAAACCCCTCCCGGTGCTCACCTGGCTTACACACACACACACACACACAGCCACACCCACACACACACCCTCCTACACACACACCCTCCTACACACGCGCACACACACACACACACCCTCCTACACTCACAGATTCTAGAGATTAGCGACAATAGCACAATACTTATTTCTCGGTCGCTCAATACAGACAAGCTTCCTTCTTAAACACCGCTCTCAGGCTGGCCTCCGGAGCCCAGGACGAGAAGCAGGTGAGGCCACCAGCAGAAAAGGCGGCCCGGCGTCAGCTTATGCTTAGAGAACCGAGCAGTGCTGGACCCGCGTGGCTTGGTTCCCCTGAAGTCTACACCGGGCCCCTGGCAGCAGAGGGAGAGGTGTGCACAGCAGCTCCTGTGACACTGACTGGACCGTCTGTCCGCCCCGTGCTCCGAGCCAAGGGCAAGCAGGGCCTTCTTCCTCTCCTCTGCATCTAACCCGGACACTGGTCAGAGACCACCGCCCTCTCGTTCCCGTCAAGGACAAATGGCAGAGCCCCAGAGGGCAGGGCGGGGGGGCTCTGAGAGGCACCACGCGAGGGGCCAGTGAGAGTCGAGGGCCCGAGCAGTGTGTGCCCCGGACTTGGACTTGGGTAAACCTAGGTGAGTGCACGTCAGAGCACCCGCATCTTCCAACTTGTCCCCGAGATAAAAGGTCTCCACAGGTACGTGTCTGAACGATGAAAGGAATGGGCAGGTTCTTGCTTAACTAGAAGCAGGCCAACGGTCACTGTCTTCTGTGTAACAAACGCCGTGTTTTAATTACTGGGCTACGGGAGGGAGACTAGGCAGCACAGGAACGCGTCGGTTCCTTACGCATCCGGACGGAGGTTGGCCCTGGCCCAAGCAGGCACTTCAGCGCCAAGTACCGTGTGATGCTCTCACGACGTGCCGTGAGATACGTGCTCGGCTGGTAGTCCTAGCTACTCGAACACGGGTACATGTACACCGGACGTCAAGAACTCTTCAGAACCCTACGCAGTGACGCCTGTGAACAGCGTGAGCCCAAGACACGGGACAGTCACCGCGGCTGGCAGGTGTGCCAAAGCGCCAACCGGGGCTGAGGGGCCCGAGCCGCCCGCACTTACCGTCGCTTTGTCAAGGACTTTGATGGAGCACGGCTCAGCCACGTTGTGCTTCCGCAGGGCCTGCTCCAACAGCTGCAGAGGAGGGCGCTCCCATTTTCCAAAGACCACTAAGTCGATGTCGCTGGACAGAAGAACACGTGACCGTGAGCCACCCGCTCACATCACTATGCAGTAACACGCGCACGTGGGGCACACACTCACAACTCCTTCGAGGGGCACACCCACCCCCACCGGGCACATCCCTCTGAGGGAGAGAGAAAACGCGGTGTGCGAGCTGCTGGTAACGTGTGGGTGGAGAGCTGAGAGGTGGGAAGAATCTCCCAGCATCCTCAGGTAAGTAAGGAGGTTGAAACGCTCCTCGGAGGTTTCCTGGCCCTCCGTCTACACTGTTGTCTACACTGCACCACTCTGGCTGACCTGTGGCTCCTGGGTACCCGGGATCTGTTCCGTTCCCTCTGGGCCCTGCCAGGGCTATCCCCAAATCCTGGGATTACAGCCCTGTTTAGTCTCCAAATGTTAACAGTGGGTTCGGAGAATATAAGCTGTTAATGAAACACTGCACATAAAACTGATCTGGGTATCCAGATAATTCTTGACGAGGAAATACTGAACCACAACTTTAGGAGGCTACCTCGTTGGCTGCTTTTCAATTAAATACAAATACAAAATACTGCTTGAATAGAATTCTGCTGGAATCTTCACTGAAACATCAGATCGGTTTTCAGAAACACACCCAAAACTTTCAGAGTTTTCTCTACCGCATTGTCCTCCCACGGCCCTCCCGCTCATCTTTACGTTCCTAACGGCCAGCATCTCTGCGACACCCCAAACCAAGCGCAAGAGGGTAAACGCAATCAGTTATTACAACACTAGATTAAATGTTATTTCCTGCCCTGTTCCCTCTGTGCTGCCGTCTCTTCCTTTAGCTTACGTTTCTAGCCTGGGATCTGAATACGAGGAGCCTGCGTTTAGCCCTGACCGCGCACTCAGATGTCGCCCGCCCCAGATGAGTGGCCGTCGGGCCGGCCTGTGCAGGGCAGCCTGGTACTCACCTCGTGGGAAGATAGAGGCCTGTACTAAAGCTGCCGAATATCTGTACCTGAAAGAAAAGAGTGGTCGTCTTACAGCACAGGCCAGTGCGAGCAGGCAGCCCTCCACCACCCCCCCCACACCCCCCCGCAGAAGAATTTTTTAAAACTCAAAATTGAGAGATGAAACAATTACTGGCCTTTCCCACAAGTGCTCAGAGCAGAGGACTTTTCAGAGCTGCTTTCAAACCCTCCAACCCCAGGGCGCAGAGGTTGAAAGACAACCGTGTGGGAGGTCATCTTCCAAGAGGAAGGGAACGGAGTGGCCGCCCGTGCCCACGGGGACCCCCCCACCCCGCCGCACCCTCCACCAGCCCGGCCATCAGGAGGGGGCCAACAACAGGATGGGTGCCGTGGGCACAGGACGCTTGCGGAGTGAGGGCAAGGGGTCGGATTTCGGAGTCTGGAAGGTGCAAGGCGGGGGCCTGGGAACGTGCATTTCTAACAAACTCCTGGGTGATGCCTGCCGCCCCCCCAGGGCCGCCCCTGGGGAAGCACGGCCCCGGGCAAGGAGAGCCCAGGCCCCGGCCTGACACAGAAGCACAGTGAACAGGGCACCCACATCAGCTGCTGGCCAGAGGTCCTTAACCACCGTTTCGATCCGTTTCACCACCTCCCGTCTCATGGCTGCTTCTTCAGGACAAGGGGACATGAAGTTATAAAAGTCAATTATTTCCTCATGAAGTCTGGTGGACAAAAGAGAAAACACACACGTTATTGCTCTGAAAGTCAACCACATCCACTCTGCTGTTCGATCAACAGGACTCTGGAATAGCCGTTGGGCCCAGAGCACCCCGGCTCTTCTCCCCTCAGCAGGCACAGGACGGAATGAATACGCCGTGGGCGACAGCGGCCCGGCACGCCTGGCCACCACGGGCGGACTTGGGGAAGTCTGCCAGGACACAGAGGCTTCCTCTCGGCCCTGCAGGACCCTCCAGAACAATCCCCGTGGGGACCGCATTCAGAAGCCGAGTGAAGCCCGTCCACAGAGCGCAGAGCGGGGCCAGCCTGGCAACCAGGCCTCCAATCCCACCGCACCCCGGTGACAAGAGCCCCCTCGCCCTTGCCACCACACTTGGGGTTACACCCCCCAAAGGTGCCAGCCGACCAGGAGGCCCACAAGCAGACGCGGGTGCGGTGCCAGTGCGAGGCCCTCTCTCCCTAACAAAGATCTCCTTAAGTAGCGGCCGGAACAGCCCATCCCGTGGCAGGCCCTGGCTCATGGAGCTTGGTTTCAGGGCCAAGGATCTACACGGAAGCCTCCTTCTGCAGGAGGGAGAGACGGTCATCCTCGGTCACTTTCAGGGATTAAATTATGGGGCAGGTGATCTAATCCTGGGAAGCAAAACAAATCCAATTCACCTACTTCCTCTCTAAGTCTGATCAGTGAACAAAGAAATGACAAAATAGAATCTGCTCGATAATAACATAACGTTAGCGCGACAGCTAGCAGAACAGTCCGCATGACAGACGGCGACACTTCTCAACAGGACCTGTTAGTGTCACGTGACAAAGGCAAGGGGCATCACATCACCTCACGATTCCCATTGGCCCTCCTTGTCAAGGCGGCCCTCCACTCTCTCGCCTGGAGCTCTGCCCCGGCACCCCGAAATCCCTGTGCAGTGACCGTTCCTAACACTCAGCAGCCGGTTGACAGGCTCCTGGAGGCCGCTGAAAGCTCGCTGGGGGCTCTAGCTGGCAGTCGGTGATCCCCCACACCTCTGCCCTGGGTACATCTGCACTGGATGTAGGCCAGTTAGATTCAGGCCACCACTGGAGCTTAAAATCAGGCTTATCATGTTCAGCTTCGTAGGAAATCAAAAAGCGAAAATCCCACCCAAGCATGCTGCTGCCTGAGCCAGCACAAGAGCACACGGGCTCCAGGGCCTCTCAGGACCCCTCTGATGACAGAAGTATGAAATTTGGAGGCAAAATTATAAAGACACAGATCTAGAGAAGTTAAACAGCTGACCGACCCAAGTCGCAGAAGGGGGATACCCAAGCTAGCATCTAGAATTCTATCCACATCCCACACGCCTAACCCATGAAAACATCTGGCAAACGGGGCGTGCCACTTTCCCAAAACGTCACTGCAGGCCGGCACCTGCAGGATAGAAGGCACCAGGACCGTCAACTTCCTTCTAAGCCGCATGCAACATCTCACAAGTGACAACGTGAGACTTTCAGCCCCGACGTCCCAGGCCTCTGCCCTCATCACCCTCAAGGCTCCAGAAAAGGAAGGAGCAGGAGGGACCCCTCGCTGTCGTCTGCACAGACACCACCAGCGAGCGTCACACCGTGTCCGCTTTACCGCAGGTGCGCTGACCGGCTGGAGACAGAAGACGGGGCTGCCTGGCGTCTCCCCTCCCACCCCCGCCCACATTTCAGGAGAGACGAACGACGAGATGGAGGCAGGCCCACGTTCACAGAGCTCGAAGTGGTTCCAGGTGCAACACGAGGCCTCCCGGTCTCAGGGTCGCGTTCCGCCGAGAAGAGGAGATGCTCTGCCAACGCACCGACCTGAAATGCGGCTTGCGTCGGGCCTAACTGGTAACAGCTGTGACAGAGACCAGACAGCAAGAGGACTCCTGCTGTGCCTTCTGGGAATAAGAAGGGCACTCCCGGCGCACGCAGGGACTGGATGAGAAGCCCCCGCCGGCCCTTTCTGGAGGCGAGCAGGGTTGGCGAGCCACAGTGCGACTCCTGCGGCTGCGGGGACCACGGCGCTCGGGGCTGCGATGGCACCGTGGGCCAGACAGACAGGAAGCTCTACCATCACATGTGGGCAGACCCCGAGAGCCCCCTCGGCTGCTTGCTCTTACTCAGCAGGGTCCTTGCGGAGCCCTCCCTCAGCTGAGGAGGCGCCCAGGGCTGGGTGAGGAGGGTGGGGGAATCGAGCAGGGAGGGGACGACCGCCCTACCCCAACCCGAAAAGGACTGTGCCATCAGAGCAACTCAACAGACACCACAGGACAGGGGCGCCTGGGTGGCTCAGTCGGTTAAGCGTCCGACTTCGGCTCAGGTGGTGATCTCACGGTTTATGAGATGGAGCCCCGAGTCGGGCTCTGTGCTGACAGCTCGGAGCCCGCTCAGATCCTCTCTCCCTCATTCCCTCTGCCCCTCCCCCACTCTCTCTTTCTCAAAAATAAACATGAAAAGAAAAAAGAAAAAAACAAAAAACACAGGACAAGGGGGGCAGCACACCTCTGCCCTCCCACCCCCCGCCTTCACTGCCCCCTCCGTCCTTCCCACGGCATGGCGAGGGCCTCCCCGCTCACTGCCTGGCCTCCAGTGCCCGAACAGTGCCGGTTCCTGGGGAGCATCTGACTGCAGTGTGTGGGATGAATCAAAGCAAGCTCTGACTAAATGAATGCTTCGCTTAGGACCTTGTCATTTAACATCTACATTCCCCATGAAATACACCCAAACTTAACATTCCAAACAGGGCTAAATGCAAGTTTGGATTATTTTATTCACGCCTAACATTACGTGTAGTTTTCATCACTTTAAGAAACTGCGTCTTATGTTGTCGACAATTCACTTTCACAACGAAGTGTTATCAGCCACAGGCCCAACTGCAGGCATCACACACCCCACAGGTCAACTTATCAGTCTGTCACTCCCGACCCTGAACCCACCGGCACACTCACTTCTCCAAAGTGGTTCAGAGTTTCGTCCATCATCATTTATGTCCACGTGATCACTTCCACACAGCAACAAAAGCGAGGAGGCTCACTCTTCTCACACATCAAAACCTCAAAGGCACTGCACATCTGACAAGACATCTACATGAAACCACACTGAAGTCTCCGTGTCTACGATTAGTCATGATCTCTTAGGGCTCAATGTCAGCCATCAGCATTCGGTCTCCAAATCTTCCATGGAAATTTCTGTGCTGTGACCATCATAGAAAAATCTCCTCTAAAACGGATCACAGAGGGGGCATGTCAAAACCACCAGGACACTACGATTATTTAATGAGATTTCCTGGGAAGGTTTCTTAAGGGAAGAGAGGCCCACGTGATCGATTGCGAGAAAGGCCCCAGGTATGGAACAAGGAGGGCAGGTGAATGCAGTGGGCCAACCCCATGATCTAGACTGGACCACCAACACTCCATTACTTCTGTTCTCTGTAGCCAAACTGAATCCTGAACAGGAGCCTAAAAACAACGGTGTAAGAGTCCCACCTTGTTCTACACTTGAAAATGTAATACAGATGCAGAGTGGAACTTTTTAAGTGAAAAAAGTCAAACATGAGAAGGAAAAACCCACAAGGAACCATCACCAGCTTGGACTTGAAGACAGCCTTTCTACGCTCTCATACAAAACGACAACAATCACAACACAGAGACGGAAGAACTTCTCTCCAAAAACATGCTGACAGTAAACAAATTAAAAAGCGACCGGCAACTGCACATGGCAGAAATAGGACAATTGTGACTCTGCAGAAAGACCAGGCCCTGGCATACTCTGGGATAAGCTGACAATTTATCAAAAGGCTGAGCCCAGGCATTCCACTTCCGGAAACCTGTGCTGAGACCCTGAACACCACCCCCCCCCACCCCCCAGAATGTGCAGGGCCTGCTCAGTGCAGGACTGGGGCCATCAGACCTGGTCCCACAGGAGACGCTGTCCACTCATTAAGAACACAGAAGATGTGAGTGCCCCGGTGAGGAAGATCCCACGACAGCCTGCTGGTACAAAGACTGGTAACAGACCGGCCCCACTTGCGTCTGAGTGCCCGGCCCCTCCTTGCGTGCAGCACTAAGCACAGGACAAGGTCTAAAAGGCCACCTGCTGACGCTCACAGCGTTCCCACCCAGGAGACTCAGATGGGCTGGCGTGAGAACAGTCCACTTTCGAATCTCGAGACTTCTATGCAGATTGGTTTTTTTTTTTTTTTCAAGAACGTGCTCATCATACAAATTAAAAAATGAACACAAAAGAGTCAACTGCATTTTAGATGACCAGAGTGTGATTTTTAAGTTCTCTTTGCCTTGTGCATTTTCCAACGATGAATACAGATGCCCTGAAAAAAAAAAAAAGAGGGTATCGAGTCAGGCCTCCCACTGCCCCACACGAGGCAGTGGACTCCGGGAGAGGTCTCCCAGAGCAGACCGGCGAGGGGCGCGCAGGTACCAAGGCCGCCTCCGGGAAAGGAGGGGTACCTGCTCCCCACACAGCTGGCCGTGGAGATGGCACGTGCTGTGCGAGGGCCACTGAGCACCTGGGACATAGTGGCGCACGTGCACCACCGTGGACCCGGGGCTCTAATCTGCCTGAACGGAAATCTAAACAGCCACACGCGAACTAGCGGGCCTCTCGCGCGGCCCTGGCGGCTGCTTCCTGACTCCCCCCAAGACAGGCCAAATGAGACACGGGGCAGGCAGGGGCAGCCCCACTTAGGGCACACTTGTCGGGCTTTCCCAGAACTGCACGCACGGGCTCTGTCTCATCCCCCAGATCCTCCGTCTTCTCACCCTTGGAGGACCTGGCAGCCCCCGAAGGCAGAAGCGACCCCCCCACCCAAGGCTCAGTCTCGCTTGCGGGGCCCCAGCAGGCGCACACAACCCTGCAAGCAGAGCCCAAGTTGACAAAAACGCACTGTGGCAAATAATGCTGCAAAAGAACACAGGGAGGCACCGATCTTTTCCCAGCATCATCTTCGTTTCCTTTGGGTAAACAGCCGGCAGAGGGATGGCTGGGTCAGAGGGTAGTTCTGTACGTATTTAAGGAGCCCCCACGCTGCTCTCCACAGTAGCTGCACCAACTGACGTTCCCTCCGACGGTGCACAGGGTTCCCTTCCCTCCACGTTCGCGCCAACGCTGGTTATTTCTTGTGCTTTTGGTACCAGCCACTCTGACGCGTGATATCTCGTCATGGTTTTGATTTGCGTTTGGGCATCTCTTCGCGTGTCTGTGGCCGTCTGTACAGACAACACGCGGAGGCAGCTCAAGTGTCCCTGACAGACCAATGGACAGACATGTGGCGGACCTGCACGGCGGAATATTACTCGGCCACAGAAAAGAGCGACATCTTGCCATCTGGGACCACAGGATGGACCTGAAGGGCATGTTATGTGAAGTGAGTCAGATAAAGACAAATAGCATATGATTTCACTTATATGTAGAACCTACAAAATAAAACAAGCAAGCAAACAAAAAACAGAAGTGGACTCCTAAACACACAGAACAGACCGGGGGCTGCCAGAAGGGAGGGGGGTGCGGGGATGGGCAGATAAGCGAAAAGGATGAAAAGAGGAAGACTTCCAACTCTAAAATTGGTCACGGAGATGAATGAACAGTACACCACAGGGACCAGAGTCGACGGTACTGTAATAACTGCACGTGACAGATGGTGGCCACATCTGAGTAATGTAGGGAACTGGTGAATCAACGTTGTGTACCTGAAACTGACACTGCATACCCACTCTACCTCAATTAAAAACAAACAAGACAAAGCAACTTCTAACAGGTCTTGGGACTCTCTCTTCCAAACTTTCTCCAAAACAGATGTTCTTAAATCTCAGGGCTAAAAGTGGATAAGAGAGAGTCATGTCTGTCAAAACTAAACATTGTAGTTCTTGATAGAATTTAGACACATACTTACTGTTACATTTACAAAACTGTGGTTGAACAGCTTAACAAGATGTTAGTAACAATGGTGCCTGATTACGGCATTTTCCAAAGACGCTGATCTAATTACAGAACTGGGCAGACTATTCTTCCAGTCTCACTGGAAGGCACTCTTTTCCCCCAACGTTCTAACATGCCTGGAACTGGGATGCAGTTTTCAATCAATGCCCGGGCATCAGATCAATTTTAAAATTAAACACTTTTCTTCCTTCATGGTACATTTCACAATGGTGCATCTTTTTCGGGTCAGCTGATCTCTCCAGGAAGTTGTCTATATGAAGTTTATATTTCTGACCCACGAAAACAACTTCAAATGGGTCAGGGTTTTGCATACAATGGCATCAGGACCCAACGAAATGCGGGAACTAGAAGCTGACCACAAGGCGTCCAGTCCCGGGGAGGCAACAAGAGTAACAGCAAGGACCCCCGGGAACGTGACGCCTTCCCCGCCGCACTCTCCAGCCTCAGAGCCGTGCGCAAACCCTGGAGCCTCTGCGCAGCGCAAACTTCCTACTAAGCAGAGAAGCCAGGTGTACGCGCTGCTGGGGGCCGTGACACTGCTCTTCTGACTGCTCAGTGGTGGCGTCGCATCCTCCTTGGAAGCGGGTCACCAATTTGGGCAGGCGCGGTGGGAAAGGAGGCCGCGAGCAGCGCGTGCATCTCTGGGCGGTGGAACGCAGGTGCTCCAGCGAGGCGCCCGGCCCATTCGGGTCGGGTGCGCTCTGAGACCCCATGTGGAAGATCTCACCTTTGCACGTGGCACTCGCTGCAGAGAGCCCCGAACGATGCATTTTCTGGTATTTTAAGAAAGACAGGAATGGTGAGGGCAGAGTTTTCAGTAAATTTCAGTTTTAATCATGAAAGTACTCGACTTCTGAAGCACCATTTCCCAGCGTACTCTTAAACTAGGTATTAGAAAATACAGTTCTTTGAAAAACAAGACATTTCTCATCCACAGTTTGCTCTCTTCCAAGAGTCCAACCCTATTCAAAAGGTAATGACTGCTCAATTTCTAGTAGGTTTTGCAAATTCTGCTTTTAGTACCAAATATGAAGATCAGTAATGTTTCGGTATCTATCTTAGCACCTGGTGTATGGTTGCTGTAAATATTTATGAAACCCAACTCCGTGAGCTATCTTGGAGGGTGAAATGTACTATTTGGTTAGCAAACCCAAACATCTGATTCAGCAGCTCCTGGGGCTACTGATGAACACAGACGACCACTGTGGGAGGACGTCTGATTTTAGAAGCTGAGCTGGCGGGCTTACATGGTTCCCAACTTCGTCTAATCTGCATCGAAGCCAGCGAGGAGGGCTGGCTGGTTCTGAAGGTGCTGCAGGGCGAGCACCCCCCTCCCCCGGGGGGGACTTGGTGCCCAGCCCCAGGCAGAGCCAGCTCTTACCCCCCTCCCAGCCCCGGCACCCTCTGCCAAGTGACCCAAAGGTGGCTTCTCTGTGCCCACCACGCAGGACGGGTAGGGGTGCTGCAGCAGGTAACGGACACAAAGACAGAGGGACCAGAAGCGAAGATGATCAAACGTATTGTAAGCAAGACACACGGGAAGAAAAGTGGCAAAGGAAACGTGCTGAACAGGTAACGATGCTGGCCTGGGAGGCGGGAAGCACAGGTGGGTTTGCCTGTTCCCCTAGATTTCAAATTCCGCGGTTTCTTCCAAGGAAAGCGATGGCCGGAGGTGAGGGTTTGGTCACCATCTCCTTAAGGGAAAAGGGATGCCAACGAACGTGCACAGGGCCTCGGACGCAGCCCCCAGATTTCAGCACCCGCCTCTCTAAATACGAGCTGTGCTCCACAGGGCCACCAGGGTGGATGTTCTTGGCTCACTGAAGTCTCAAACCCTAAACACTGGTTCCCAGACCCCTCCCTGGTCCCCATGGTCCCTGTCGGTCCTGTTAGCCACGCGTTCCAGTTCACCTTCACCATATGCCCCGTGAACCCGGTCAATTCCAAATGCTGGGGGAGAACCACGCTTTCCATTACAAAGGAAAATGCAATAGAAAACACCAGAAATTGTGTGCGACTGTTAACTTATTCCCTCCTCTCCCCCACTTCCTCCAACTCTTCTTAAAACCTTCCAAAAGCGTCAGAGCACCTGAGTGGCTCCATCGGTTAAGCGTCTGAATCTTGATTTTGGCTCAGATCACGATCTCACAGCTCCTGGGCTTGAGTCCTGCATCGGGCTCTGCGCTGAGCGCAGAGCCTGCGTGGGACTCTCTGCCCCACCCCCCACCCCACTGCGCACCAGCAAATGCTCTCTCTCAAAATAAATACATAAACTTAAACTGTAGCAAAACAAAAAACCTTTCAAAAGCCTTAAAAAGCCAGTGGTTTCTCATAAACTGGAGCTCCTTCCCCTTGACTCCACATGTTCACTGTCGACATTTTTGCCAAAACCACTGCCTTGATGAAACTATCTGGAGTCAACCTCTGGAGTCTGTCCATTTTAAAGCACGCACCGATGAACCTGCAGGGGGACGAAGGACTCAGACTCCACCCCACTGCACACACGGCAGAGAGGGAGGTGCTGACTCAGATCAGAACTAAAAAGAATGGGCTGCTAAGCCAACGGCAAGTGCAGACTTCCACGAGGGAAAGGCTGAATCATTTCTATTTTCGGGGGTGAATGATCCTCTTTAAATTACCCATTTACGGATACGATTAATGAACCAATTATGAATCATTTTTATTTGTTTTTAATTATATTACAAGGCAATTAACATCTGCACCAAGTATTTAGAAAACCTTGAAGAAGGCTTTCAAAAATTTATTTGTTTTTTAAAATACAAGCTCACTGGGGTGCCCGGGTGGCTCAGTCGGTTGGGCGGCCGACTGCGGCTCAGGTCATGATCTCACAGTCTGTGGGTTCGAGCCCCGCGTCGGGCTGTGTGCTGACAGCTCGGAGCCTGGAGCCTGCTTCGGATTCTGTGTCTCTCTCCCTCTCTCTGCCCCTCCCCCACCATGCTCTGTCGCTGTCTCAGAAATAAACATTAAAAAAGTTTTAAAAATAAAATAAAAGAAGATAAAATAAAATTACATAAAATAAATAAGATAAAATAAAATATAAAATAAAATAAAAAATAAAATAAAAAAAATAAGATAAAATAAAATGCAAGCTCAGAAGTGGAAGGAAACCACCGGAACTGCAGATGAGAACCCAGTGCTTCCAGGGCGTTCCTCTACTTCCGCCGTTGACGCGGCAGCTCCACGCCAGGCTCCCGTCAGCCTGCGTGAAGGGCCTGCCCCCCAGCACTCCCGCTCCAGAGACCCACCTGTGTACCCGTCCCTCCGCAGAAGGGCTTTGAACAAAGCTGACCTGCACGTGGTTTAACATGTGAGTGGAAGAGCGAGGCCCTTGGGAAGCTGCTACAAAGGGAGGGGGTCGAGAGCAACAGAGGGGAAGAGGAGGTACCTCCCTGGGGGAGGGCAGGCAGGATGGGCTGGGAGGGCACAGCTGCCGTGGGGCAGGCCACGGCCAACCCAGGTTGAAGAGGCTAAACCCAGCTAGCATTCACAAAACAGCCAGGTCAGAAGGGCGCTGCAGCTTTGGAATCATCAACGCTGTAACTCTGGTCCCGTGCACACTCAGCTCCCACTAAAAGTGCGCTTTCTATCCCCTTCCGTCCAAGACCCCTCCTGGGATCGTTCGGCCGACAGGGAGTCCTGGTGCAGGCAGATGTCTGAGGGCCTTTCAGAACCTAAGCTGAAGGCCAGCAAAGGAAATGAACCTCTTCTACCTTAGCAAAGCAAACCCAAGCACACTGCACATGCCAAGCAAAGGCCCTGGGGCCACTCAGACACCACAGATCCACAGCAGTCTTCTCTTCCCCTCACAACAGAAAGCAAGAACTCAGATACCAGAAGCTTATAATTAATCCATGACAAAAGTACTTAATTTAACGCATTTCTCCTGAACTCACTGCTAGAGAAGAAAGGATATTCTGACATGGCTTCTAGAAAGAGAACTCTAGTGAGGCACCCGGGAGCTTCCTACAGACCAGAGTGAATCTAACCCAGCATTTCACAAGCTGAGTCAATAGAAAGTCCAGTGGTGGGGTTAGTGCTACTCAGAACCATTTTGCATTATTACCCCCGAGAACCTATCCCATGCCACGGGTACCAGCTGGAGAAAACCCGTTTGCTTATTAGCACGTCCACAACTCATCAGAGGCAAAAACGACCAAAGGGCTCAGTCTCCTGACACTGGTGCCCTACGGAGCCCACAGTGCAATCCACGACCTACAAGTCTAAGGACTAGCTCACAGCTAGGAGAGCTGCTGGGGGGCAAGGAGAGGCCAAGAAGGCACTCTGCTGAGCCACATACGCTGGCTTTCTCCTGCGCTGGCTCAGGCCATTGCCACCAAGACTTGCACAGCAGCCACGGCACAATCAGCAAGCACCGTGGCCACCTGTAGGGCGCTCAGGGGGAACCGTACGGCTGCGTCTAAAAGCCGAGTTGCTGCACCATTTTTGAAATGAACACAGCTACACGTTCTGTCCTCTTTCCAGAGATCCCGACCCTCCATGAAGACAATCATCGTTTGAGGAAGATTAGTAAGAGTCTGAAAACGTTAGGGGCGCCTGGGTGGCGCAGTCGGTTAAGCGTCCGACTTCAGCCAGGTCACGATCTCGCAGTCCGTAGTTCGAGCCCCGCGTCAGGCTCTGGGCTGATGGCTCGGAGCCTGGAGCCTGCTTCCGATTCTGTGTCTCCCTCTCTCTCTGCCCCTCCCCCGTTCATGCTCTGTCTCTCTCTGTCCCAAAAATAAATAAAAAACGTTGAAAAAAAAAAAAAAAAAGAGTCTGAAAACGTTAATATTCCGGAATGCTACACAGTACTGTCTACGTTACCAGCATTTTCATGCGCCTCCCAGTCCTGAAAGCAAACACTGTCTTCTCTTTACAAATGAGAAAACTATTCATTAGGCAGGTGGTAACCAGCCCAAGATCATGCAACCGAGACTCAGACCCAGAGCTGTGTAGTTTGAACTTCAGTATTTAGCCACAAAGCTGGGAAGCCACACTCAGGAGGTGACCCGACATACAGAAACCTGCGCAGAAACTTCTGCAACGTGGCTCCCTTTATAAAGAATGCAAAGTCATGACTATAACTCTACTCGGGGAATAACGTACATCCACATAATGTTTTTAAATTGTTTAAAAGAGCTTTCCAATGACCGAGGAAGCACTGATCGCGAATTAGATTTGAACGAATACAAAATGACACCTGTGCAATGTATTTAAAGTAGTACTAAAAACAGCAGAGAAACACGCTTGAGTGTCAGCAGGAAAATCATGGGTGACTTCTCTTCCCTATTGTCCAGGTCTCTTCAACAAGTACATTACTGCTCTCATAACCATAACCCACCAAAAACCATCGCATCAGCTTCGTGAACTGACACCTCTCTACCTCCGAAGGTTCCAGGGCAGACATCCCTGTGCCTGTGGTAAGTCTTCTCTAAGACCCTGGTCTCCTGCCCCTACGTCTCGGGCACACCAGCAAGGGCGCGTCCTCCGGCCCTGTCAGCCCACGGGAGAGCCGTGCCCAGCGCCGCGACTCTCGAGGAGACTGCACCCCCCCGCAGCTCCGAGGCCCCTTCATCGCTAACGTTCTGGTTCTGGAGCCAGCCAAGCCACTGGTTCAGGAAGCTACCGCGGACCGCAGCGTTCACCCCCCACTCCCGCAACGCCCACCCGAGGACGGGGTTCCTGGAAACACTACCCTCACGATCCCAGAAAATCCTCCGCAGGTGCCGAAGGATGAACCCAAAGGAGACGTGTGCGAGGCTCTCTGGCCACCCCACACCGGGCACGGCTGACAGGCCCGTTCTGCTGGGCCAGCTCATCAAAGGCACTGCTGCCCAAGGGCTGCGTGTGGAGGGAGGTCCGAAGGCTACACGTGGACTCGCGAGAAAAACCCCACAACTCCCTGGCCACACGCATATCAGCTGACATGTACCACAGGCTTGCTCTGTGCAGGCACCGCGGGACACGTTTCCTGAGCGCGACCCGGGTAACCACCAGCATCACCCCGTCCGACGGGAGGCTCGGCAGTTCAACACCGCACCGGGGCTGCGCTCCTGCACAAAGAGCTGAGGCCGGTCAGCACCCGGCGGCCTCTGCTCCCGCTGCGCAAAGTGCTCCCTGGAGCCTCCCACTCAGCCGCCCTCCCGTGTGCTTCCTGCAGAATCTGGGACCCCCACCCTCCACCTCCACCTCCACCCCCACCCACTGCTTGCCTGGCCTTGACCACTCAGCAGGACCAGAGGCACACACAGTCTCGCTGCCGGTGCTGTTCTAAGGAGACAAGTCGTCCCGACGCCCCTGACGGAGGACGTGAGGTCACCTTCCCTGTCACCAAGACCGGAAAGGCACTGGGTAAGGCCTACATCCGGTTCCAAGCGGCCCCCCAGACAGGCACACGGCAGGCGCTCATCACCTGCCCGGTGCCAGGGCCGCGAGCCCCGTCCACCCCACACGCTGGTGCGTTCGCCTCCCGGGGACCTGCCCACGTCCGGTACCACGTGTGTCACAGTTCAACGTCTGCTCCCCAAAGGAGAAAAGCTCCCGAGACTCTCACTTACCGTATGCATACTCTCCAGACAGCCACGACTGCTCCCGTCCAGTTTACAGGACCGACTGTCAGGGGCCCACGTGGGACACCACAGCCTCTTTAAGGCTCGGGAGAGGGTTCAGCACTCAGCAACCTCCCAAGGTCCCACCAAGAGGACTGAAAACGTTTTTAAGAAAAAGCACAACAAGGGGCGCCTGGGGGGGCTCAGTCGGTTAAGCAGCTGACTTCGGCTCAGGTCATGATCTCACGGTCCGTGAGTTCGAGCCCCGCGTCGGGCTCTGTGCTCACAGCTCAGAGTCGGGAGCCTGTTTCAGATTCTGTGTCTCCCTCTCTCTCTGACCCTCCCCCGCTCGTGCTCTGTCTCTCTCTGTCTCAAAAATAAACATTAAAAAAAATTAAAAAAAAAAAAAAAAGAAAAAGCACAACAGGACTGGAAAATTGCTGGGGAGGGGAGAGGAGGAGGGGGAGGGCTTAACAGATCCAAAGGTTTAAGGCAACACGAAGGGCAGAAAGCAGACGCAAGTCCTCTCTCTCCAGTTTCCTCCCGCAGACCTACGAGACAGCAGGCACTACCCTGCTGCTGGCTCTGAGTAGGCAGCACGACGAAGTAAG
This sequence comes from Neofelis nebulosa, assembly GCF_028018385.1. Classification (NCBI taxonomy): domain Eukaryota; kingdom Metazoa; phylum Chordata; class Mammalia; order Carnivora; family Felidae; genus Neofelis; species Neofelis nebulosa. The sequence goes on along the minus strand of NC_080782.1, from coordinate 5,063,970 downwards.
TAAGGCCCTTGCTCAAAGTCTGGGAGAGCGGAGAGAGCGGCGCGGAGAGGGGAGGCAATAACCACACGCACAGCCCGGCCGTGCCCGTGCTGCCGGAGGCTGAGTGCCGAGGGGCCGGGGCCGGTGCTGGGCTCGCAGGGCCAGCAGCAGCCAGACCCCGCAGCTCAGGGGACAGCGTTCCGGGAGAAGGCCGTGTGGCAGGGTCCCCACGGCAAGGGTGAACTCGGGAGGCCTGGGGAAGTGGAGGAAGCCCAAGCCCGGGACACAGGGGCAGCTCCCCTGGGCTGACTCCCGAGCAAACAAGACTGCGGGCATGTGAAGACACCCTGTGGCCATAAGGAAGAGGGCCCAAGAGGCCTGTAGAAGCCGGAGTCCTTCAGGAAGACTCCAGCCCCCACAAAGGTGCCCGCCCAGTCCCCCAAGCCTCTCCTCTAGACCCGCAGGGCTGCTAGGTCCCGGAGAGGCCGGCCTCGGACACGGCCTTTCAAGCCTGAGCTGAAGCTTCTCCGTGAGATGGGAAGGGTACAGCAGGAACACACTTGTGCCACGTGGTCACAAAGGTGGCCTGTGGGGGCGGGGGGGGGGGGGGGGAGGGGGAGGAAGAGACAAGAGAAAAGAAACAGAACACAGCGAAAAGAAAAGCTAAAAGAAACGAAACGAAACACAACACAAAGGAAAGAGAGGAACCCAGAATGCAACGGAAGCAAGGAAGTCAGTCGGGAAGCAGGCACAAGCAGAGATCTGGTTCCACAGAGAAGAAACCTCGGTAAGAGCGTGCCCAGGAAGTTGGGGTTACCCGACTTCTGCTGACAAACAGCAGAGTGAGGGGAGGGAGTGGTCAGTGCTAAGCACACAGACTGGGATCCCGACTGGGATCTGGCACTCAGTAAAGGCTCAGTAACAGCAACAGGAGCCTCGTTCCACAAGACGAGCGCAGGGTAGACGGAAATGACTGCAGTCATCCGAGGGGAAAAGGTTCCGGGGGGAAAAGACACCCCGTTAACAGGAGGACGAGGCGTTCGCGGCACAGCCGGTCTCCCTGAAGTGAGGGCAGAGCCCGCTGTGCGGGTGCGACCGACGCTGGGACAGCCGCTGCACAGAGGACCGTGCCTAGGCGAGGGGAAGGCTTGGGACAGGCAACTGACAAACTGACCAATGCGAACCACCCTCACCCACGGGGGAGTCCGGCCTGCCTCCGATCTCGGACAGCATCCGCAGCCAGACACACGGCCAGGTTGAGGCAGGGAGACTGGCACCGGGGCCCGCAGCGGGCCTCCGGGAACGTGGCCCCAGTGAGCTCCCCTTTAGAGACCTGAGCGCAGGCACATGCCAGAGAGACACCAGAGGCTTCTGCGTGCAGAGCCGCTGAGTACGCGCAAGGGCTGCCGGGGGCCCCCGGTGCTCAGCGGAGCTCGGTGCGAGGCCCAGGGGCGCCCCGGCCAGAGCAGAGCAAGGCCAGGGTCACGGCCAGAGGAGCAGGGTCTGCTCCTGTGACGCCGACGACAGCACCTGAAGGCGAGAAGGCACGGCTCCTGAGGGCTCTGCCAGCGAAGCCGCACCCTCGGCGAGGCCCACTGGAAACAGCGACCCCGCCGAGAACTCGGAGATCTTCAGGAACCCCGTAAGAGTCCTGGTGGTGAGCACCGAGTTGACATAAACACAAAACCAAGACTAATCGATCGTAAACTGTGGTTTCCGGTGTCCAGGCAGCACTGCAGAGTCACCAGGCATCCAGAAGGCCTGGGGCCAGAGGCCCTGCTGCTTTCCAGCTGGGAGACCTCGCGGGGCCCTGCGCTGTTCCACGTGAGACACGAGGATGTGCACGGTGCCCCCCCCACCCCCCCCCCCCCACGTCACTGTCACGAAGATGTAATGAATCCAGACGAAGTACTTAGAATAGGATCTGGCACTCAGTAAAGGCTCAGTAAATGGTAGCGATTATAATTACAGAACAAAATACAAACGCTTAACTCATGATGACAAATAATGTAATGCAAATCAGGAGGTAAAGATGTATAAAAGGGCTCTTTTAGTCTGCTCAGGCTGCCATAACAGGACACCACAGACCAGGCAATTTCAACAAGAGAAATGTATTTCTCACAGTTCTGGAGGCTGCAAGTCCAAGATCAGGGCGCCGGCGTGGGCAGGTTCCGGCGAGAGCCCTTTTCCCGGGGTGCACACAGCTGCCTTCTCACGGACAGGGCCTCGGAGCTCTCTGGCCTCTTGTCTCACAGGCGCCAATCCCAGGGTGAGACCCCCACCCTCATGACCTCATCTCAACCTAATCACCCCCTCAAGGGCCCCTTCCCCAAATACCACCACACTGGGGTTTGGAGCTTGGAGCTTCGACAACGTGGGAATTCAAGGGGGACGTGATTCAGTCCACAGCAGGGGCTTAACGTCTCTCCCTTACGCAGCAGGAAGCAAACTGCTACGATTTCGTTAAAAGTTTTACTCTGATCTTTTTGCACTTGGCCACTTCAGGTTTCCATCTTTTTTTTTATGCTCTTGGTCTTCACAATGCCTCTCAGAAGTGAGTGTTTCTATCTGGTGCTCAACATTACTTTCACTTTCAGGCAGAATTAATAATGTAGCGAGAGTATTTAAACAGACGTGAATGGTAATGCAACTATTTCTGTTGGTCAATCCACGTGTCCACCCGTGCGTGGGCTCAGAGAGACAGGTCCCCAAAGGCAGTCACCCAACTGCACTTTGCTTTTCTCCAGGTGGTGAAAGTAATGATTTTTAAGCTTTCTTTTTTTTTAAGAAAACACACACACACACACACACACACACACACACAAATCCATTTAATAAAATAATACACTTATTTAAAAATCAGCAGAAAGCACTCTTGGAAACGCTCTCTAAAGCGATTAGGGCACAGGGGCACCTGGGTGGCTCAGTCGGTTGGGCATCCAACTTCGGCTCAGCTCATGATCTCATGGTCCCTGAGTTCGAGCCCTGTGCCGGGCTCTGTGCTGACAGCTCAGAGCCTGGAGCCTGCTTCGGATTCTGTGTGTGTCTCTCTCTCTCTCTCTCTCTCTCTCTCTCTGCCCCTACCCAACTCGTCCTCTGTCTCTCTCAAAAATACACGTTAAAAAAATATCAAAAAGAAAAAAAAGCAATCAGCACACAGAACTGTAAGAGGCACAGCATCACATGTGGCAGTGGCATCACTGGGCGCTTACAGGAGTCACTTCGAAATGCCGGGTGACGGCACCAGGACCCCACACTTGGTTTGTCCGAAACTACTTCGGGCTCCTTCTGGGGAGATCAAGGCACAGAAGCCCACCTTCGGGGTCCCTGCATCGTTCAGAGCCTGGGCAGAACTTCATGCTGCCACCTGCAAGCCGAGAGACCGGAATCTGACGTAATCATTTTCTTCCTACTGCTGGACCTCTTCGAACAATTCCCTCTTTGCTCTGCATGTCTAGTGGTTGACACGATGCACTGTGGACTCAGACTGTCTGGGACCCAAAACCAGCATGGCACCTGCCAGCTGTGTGAGCCAGGGGCCGCCCTGCCCGGAGCCACACCCTCCTCCTCTCCCGGCCAAGGGCCACAGGAGCCGCTACACAAAGGGCTGAGAGGCAACAGGGCCAGTGATGATCATTACAGTGACAGGTGCTGTAGGCCATTGGCTAGACGGGAACAAAGGGAAGACTGAAGTGCTCGCCTGTGAAGGAAGACTGGAGAACAGTGAGCCATCTTCCCCAACCAGAAGCTTCTCACTTCTGCCCGTCTTTACCCAAACACAATCCCAAAAGGCCATTTTCACTCTTACCAATTTTGCAAGCTTCAGTTCATTCCAAACCTCAACCTGTGACAAATTCTCACCTGGAACTGGTCTCCGTTCCATGCTCTTGTTTATGTTGTGCTTGTATGCAGACCTTGCATCTCTTGTGAGTCGGTCTCTGATAGAGCCACAAACTCTCTAGACAGACTCATCATCAGCTTTTTCCCAGGAGCTCACTTATAGCAAGACCTCGGGATGTCTGCATTTCACAAACCATGTAAGGTATCCTCTTCTGTATTTTGGATCACTCAGAGTTGTCCTTCAAGTTTTAGAAATCTCTGCTTAAACTTAGAGACGATGTCTATAACCAAGATAATTTACTGGGTTGCCCTATGGCTCCCTTCTCTGCCAATTCACCAAGTCCTCTCATCTTGCTCCTAACCCAAGCACACCAGTTCTGCTCCCGGAGGGGCAGTGGGGAGGCCCGGGGGCTCTGTGGTCAAGCGGGCCCGCCATGGGGCTGCAACTCTTCTGGTTTTCTAGGTGCACCCTGGACAAGGTGCCTCATCTACTAAAGCTTATTCTCTCTTTAAAATGAGCTCTTGTCATGGGGCGCCTGGGTGGCTCGGTCGGTTAAGCATCCGACTTCGGCTCAGGTCATGATCTCACGGTCCGTGAGTTCGAGCCCCACGTCGGGCTCTGTGCTGACCGCTCAGAGCCTGCAGCCTGTTTCAGATTCTGTGTCTCCCTCTCTCTCTGCCCCTCCCCTGTTCATGCTCTGTCTCTCTCTGTCTCAAAAATAAATAAACGTTAAAATAAATAAATAAATAATGAAATGAGCTCTTATCAAGAAGAACCGGGAGGAGGCAGTCCAAAAACGCTCACGGGTCCTGCTCTTGGCCTTCAGTTGTGTTCAGCTAAAACAGCAACTCATCACAGGCTTCACTTTTCCTAGATGGCAGCTCGTAAGGAAGCTCCAGATGGGAGGAGTCCTGCTCCCTGCAGGTCGGTTCTGGAATGTCTGCAGAAGGCAGGAACCGCAGCTCCCAGGGCCGCAGGACTGGCTCCCTGTCCCCGAGCCTCCCCCACAGCATCTTTGTCATCATCTGCCGTGTCTCACAGCCCTCACAGGAGGACCTCGCCCTCCCTCTCCCCCGTGCCATCTCGCTCTTCAGGAAAGCAAACACGTTGGAGCCAGATCTGCAGGGTGAGCTGCGAACCGTCGCCTGCGAAGACGAAGACGTCTCTGTCATTCAGCGTTGCTTGGAGCTCCTGACGTCGACACTGGAACGATCGTGTTCGCCTGTCTAGGCGTTAGTTTTCTGTCTGCAAGACAGGGGTGGTATTTCCCATTTCCTGGGCCTGCTCTCAGAACACAGGGAGGAGGCTCACGCAGAGAGCCGAGCCCCACGGAGCCTCCGTGGCCGCTGCGTGACAGGGAAGACAGGACCGTCCAGGTTCCGGCACGCGCCCGGCAGACGGGGTTTGACACCACCGCCCACGGGCCAGACTGGACGCTCTGAGCCACATGCAGTCGTTCCGTGTGGTACCCTGCCACGGACGGAGCCCAGGCTTCGTGTGCCACCGAAACAGCAGCCCTTTGAAGAGGATATACGCTAGGAATTCCGAAACGCAATTTCTAGAGCTTTCCCAGTGGGGACCGGCCAAGCACTACAGCTTTTGCTGTTGTTCAGGTTTGGGCTCGTTTAGGCGGCGGCTACTGAATCAAACTTCGTGTTTCGAATAAAGAATCTAAAGTTACCCTAGTTCGGTGCCGTCCAAACACAAGGCTATCTAAGTTTTCATTAAAATTAAATGCAACTAAAACTCAGTCCCACAGTTGCACCAGCCACACCACAAGTGCTCGAGGGTCACGCGTGGCTGGTGGCTACCGTACTGGACCACACAGACACAGAACTCCTCCATCTTCCCAGAACATCCCGCCGGACAGTCTGCTCTAAGTCGCAAGTTCCCTGCCCCTTCCTGCTGTGTGCACCACCACACCAGAACGGAAGTTAGAAGCTGCAAGGAGCTCACAGAAATAACACAACAGCCACTCCTACCACGCACACAGGACAAAAAACCCTCAAGGACTTCAAACAGGTGACATGCGGAGACAGACCTAAGAGATCAGGAGTGCCCTTAAAGCTCTGGAAAGACGCTTATTTAAAAACTGCAGAACGCATTACTTAGGCACAGTTTAAATTTTTAAACTCGGAGAAGAATTCCTTCAAAGGGAGAAGCGTCTTCACAGCATGGAAGGGGCCCCGGAGGACTTGGAACTTCAGGCTTCAGCAATTTCTCCGAGAAAAGCTTTGGCCAGAGGGGGGAACTTGTATTTTCAAACCCGGAGCGAAAGGCGTTTTCTGTCCAGTTGGCAACAAGCACCACCTAATTTTTGGTTTCCATTTCCTCAGAGAGAAGAAAAGGGGAGGGAAGGAGCGGCCGTCCCCGTCTTCCACGTGACAGCTCACATGGCTCTTCCAAGTCCCTTTTATTCGGTCCATCCTGCGAGGGCGATGTGGCAGACTGCACTTCAGAAATGGGGAAACTGAGGCTCAGAGGTCAAAACCCGACCTGGGAACGAGGCCCTGGGGTGCGGGACGCAAGCTAACTGAGCTCCAGGCCACAGGCCCGCCTCGGTGGTGGGAGACAGACTCCCACCAAAGGGTTCAAAGCAAGAAGGAAACGATGTGATTCTGCATTTCCCTTGGACTCCTGCATCCCAGCCACTCCTTCGGATCCACGGGATCGCAGAAACAGGAGGATCACACATGGAAAGATACAAACTACCTATATCCACACGTTATCACTTGGGAAATGAACTCCAGTCTTAAACCACAGGGGAGCCTAAACGGTTCCACAGAGCGGCTGGTTTAGGAACTAAAAACGAGCACAGACCCACCATAAAAAGGCACGTCGCCAACAGTGAAAGACATTCCTTGCCAACGGGAACCTGGGCACCTCCGAGACACTGCCATCGAGGCTGCCCTGTCAGTGGCTAACCTGTGCAGAGGCCTGCTGAGCCTGGAGACCCAGCCCTGCCTCGCCACCGGCCACCGACACACGGGAAGCAGGCCTCAGGAGCTCAGGACCCCCTACGTTGATCACCGGGCACGCAACAGGCGGCCGAAGGATGGGCAAGCTGTCTTTATACTCTTAGTGTTTCCTAACTTCTCAGGGTTAGGTATTAATTTTACAATAACAAAGAGAAACTGGCTAAACCTAAATGGATGCCTTTCAAATACAGGATTTTTTTTTAAAGCTTTCTGCTTTGTGTTCTACGTTGCAAGGTATTAAACTGGTTTAACCACGCTCTTTGGGATGACAAGCAGATAAACTGCAATCAATTTTATTTTAATGTTCTGCATTAATACAACTTCAGGGTGGCCATCAAATCTTCAAAAGTTCTAAGACAAAGCATACGAGTTACCTTCAGCATTTGACTTCAACTATACAGCCCTGCCCCTCCTCATCCGTTCACCTAAGCGGGCAGATCCTGCCATTCATTCCCTCCCTCGGTCACCAGGCGCTCACTGGGCAGTGGCTGCCAGCGGGTACTGGCACTGGGAAGGCAGGCTGAGACCCGGGGCTGCAGGAGGACAGAGGTCAGCAGTGTCAGAGCAGAGGGAATCACAAGAAGGGACCAGGGAAGCACCGTGTGGGGTTTTCATGCTCCGCCTGGAGGCGGCACAGGGCTCTGAAGCCAGGGTCACCCCCACGAACTTGGGCCGCCGTCTAAGTGGTGTGGCGTCTTCTCAAAGCAAAGACGGACTGCTATGTATTTAGAAGTTCCAGAGACAGCTTGATGGATGACCTAGCACCCCTGACCGCCCCCCACAACCCCACCGCAGGAAGGACAGCTTTTCTAAGCGGGCCCACGCAGGATGCCTCCTGAATGGTCCGTCAGTCACTACAGCTCTTGTGCGTTCAGTCACACGCCTTCCATGTACACTTTTCTCTGATGACAGATTTTAAGAGAAGTTCACGTGAGAGAGGCACAGAAAGGCACTCAGAGCCAGTCACTCTGGTTGTCCGAGTTCAGTTGTGACAACCAAGCCTGAGGACAGGGACCAGAAATCTACCAGAGTCATCATGATGGGCTGGAGTCCAGTCAAGGGAGAGAAGAGCTGGCAAAGAAAACCACAACCTCCTTGTCACCTAAGGCAGGGAAGTCTACCTACAGGAGCATGCCTCCACACATGGCAGTCGGCCTCCAGAAGATTCCGGGCCCCAACCCCCAGAACCTGTGGCTAAGACGACACCACCATCACTCCCGTGGTCCCACATGCCCTGAAAAGAGACAATCGCCTAGGTGGGCCTGATCTGAGCACACGAGCCCTTGAAGCACAGGGCTTCCTCCAGCGGACAGAGACCTGGCCAGAGAGATTCAAGGCACTGATGCCAGTTGGAAGACGGAGGGACCTCAAGTCAAGGAAGGCAGATGGCTTCAAGGAGCTGAGATAGGTCCTCAGCTGGCAGCTAGTAAGGAATCGGGGACCTCAGTCCTACAACAGCAAGGAACTGAATTCTGCCCGTATCAGGAATAAGTCTGCAAGAGGTCCCTGTGCTCCAGCTGAGAATACAGCAGTCTGCCTTCAGCCTGGGGAGAGCCTGAGCAAGAACCCGGCCCAGGCATCCCAACCTCTGACACGCAGAGTCTGAGGCACAGCAAACGAGTACTGGTGTAAGCCGCTAAGTCTGTGGTCATTTGTTACACAGGAAAAAAAACAACACTGCGCACAGGATTCTTAAAATAAGACACTTACTTTGCAGGGCAAATCCCACACCGTAGGGAAGATGCGCCCCTGACCACCCCACTTGAGACGTATACCTGCACGGGGGGCAACTGTCCCCGTTACCAAGATCACCTGTCTGCCTTTACTCGGCCGCCCTGCTCCCTCAGCAGCCTTATGAAAAGGGAACCCCCTGACGGGCTGCCCAGAGCCTTCTGGAGGGGCCTCTCCAGAGCCACAGCCAGCAGCAACTTCCAGGTGGCACTGTGGCTACACAATGTCCTATGGATGTAGTTAGCATGAGGCAGTTACCCGTCACCTGTTAGCCTGTGTTGTGGCGGCAGCGTCGAAATCCGGTTTCCCAACCTCTGCATCACAGGGTGTTTCGGTTTGTTGTATTTTTCACAACCCGCTTTTATTGCATAACTCAAAACCTAGATCCTAAACAATACCAGAGTATACCAAGGTATAGAAAATCCCATTTCCCAAGGATAACGATCATCCCTCCTTCAATCGGAGGTGTGGGACTCTCTTTAAAACAGGAACCCAAATTTCCTATCAAATAGCAACCAAAAGGAGGTTTGAGGCCTAACCTTGAAGTACAAATCGTAAAATTATGAGAACCCGATACTTTACTTTTTTTTTAATTTTTTTTTTCAACGTTTTTTATTTATTTTTGGGACAGAGAGAGACAGAGCATGAACGGGGGAGGGGCAGAGAGAGAGGGAGACACAGAATCGGAAACAGGCTCCAGGCTCCGAGCCATCAGCCCAGAGCCCAACGCGGGGCTCGAACCCACGGACCGCGAGATCGTGACCTGGCTGAAGTCGGACGCTTCACCGACTGCGCCACCCAGGCGCCCCGAGAACCCGATACTTTAAAACACTGACTTACAAACCATCGTCGAAGGCATTCAGTCCAGGCCGCATTATTTCTAAGGCACGAACGGCACTGTGTCATTGCTTTCTGGTCACAAGCTCACAGCAGCAACACGGGGTCCCCATTCCCCCACTCAGATGTCCTCAGCAGGAGCGTTACCAAGGCCAGTTTTTGCAGAAGCATTTGTGAGCTCGATCTTCCCACGGGACTGCCCCATCCTTCTCTGGGGCGCCCATCCTGCCCTCCGCCTCCTCCTGGGTGCCCCTCTCCCGTGTCCGCAGTCCTCACCCTGCCCGTGGGCATTTATCAGGGAGCAGGTGGAAGTGTGTCCAACCTCACCAGAGCGCCACCCTGCACGAGCTTCCCAACATCACTGTGCAGTGACAGCCGCCAGCAGGATGGGCTGGACCGGGCGATGCTATTACCAAGCGGGGAGGAACCCCGGGGTGGGGGCTCATCTCATGTGGCCGGTGCAGCAGGAACGTGTGCACCATGTGGTTGCTCCTATTTCTATCTATGGCCCTACACTTTTGGGGTCGCAGGGGACAAGCATGAGGAAGGGAGGCCCATGTGCACCCCCATCACCTTCTAAAAATTTTTGTTAACTTTATTTATGGGGGGGGGGGGGGGGGGGGCGGGGCAGAGGGCACGAGAGAGAATCCCAAACAGGTTCCACGCTGTCAGCGCACAGCCTGACATGGGGCTCGAACCCAGGAACCCTGAGATCATGACCTGAGCCAAAATCAAGAAAATCAAATCAAAATCAAATGCTTAAGCAACTGAGCCACTGAGGCCCCCCACGCACCCATCACCTTCTGAGGAAGGTCTTGCACTAAGCTCTGCCATGCATCGCTCGGGGTGTGCGGGCAAGGCACGCTAGGGTCTGCGGTGGCCCCGCGGGTCTCACCTGTGCCCTCCCACCGGGTCCCCGCAGGACCATGCTGCGGGAGGGAGTGCCGGGCACTACATTCAGCACGCCAAGTCAGGCTGCAAGCACAGAGGGGGACGAGGGATGCCGGGCGCGCCTCCAGGCTGGCTCTCAGAACAGAGCGAAGAGAGCACGTGGAGTAACAAGGCCAGCGTGGCGACCACGTCCTCTGAGCGACATGTGTCCGTCCCTCACCAACTTCAGATCGAGAGCTGTTTTCCTCTGAGTGAATAGATGTCAAAAAATTAAACATTGCCGAGGACCCCGCAGAGAGGATGTGGCCCCAGCGAGGCACGCCAGAGAAGACCTGCCAAGGGCCAAAGCCCTTGAGAAGCCTGGGCGGGGCGCAGGCCTGCAGGTGCCTGCCAGGAGCCGGAGGCTTTGCCTCGTTCCCCTGCGCTCTTCCCGGGACTTCCCAGGGCACCTGTCAGGAGATGGCCAAGTTCTGCGGTCCACGCTCCCGCCCTCTCACCCGGGCCTTCTCTTCGCCTTCAAGGAGGTTTCTGAAGGATTCAGGACCAAGCCGGGCAAAGTAACAACGCACTGCTGGGCCGGGGGTGAGGAGGGGAGGGCATGGGGAAAGGGAAGGGGCAGGGGCAGAGGCTGGGATGCGCAGGGCCCGTGAGCCTGTCCACACCCACCTGCATCTCCGAGTCAGAATCCTGGGTAGAGGGCACAACTCACACCGCTCCCAAAACAAAAAGCTGGACGGTTCAGCCAAAACGCAGAACACCAACTAGAGCCATCCGGAGAGCTCCGGAACCAGCGTTTTGCCTTCCCCACTTCGGAAGTTCCTGTACTGATCCCCGTGCCCTCCTCCACTCTCTTTCTTCACCTCACTCCAGGAGGAAAGCAGACTGGCAACCCCCCCAGGGCTGGGCCACCAGGTCAGGTTCCTAAGGGCAGAGCCCCCTCCCCAGAAAGGAACGAGCAGTGCAGGCTGCCTGCCACACGGGCTACCACGCAAAGGCCCAAATGGCCTTGGCTGATGCTACTCTGGCTCCCGCAGCACCGGGCTCCTGCTCACCCGTTCTCGGGGCCGCAGACACGATCTTTCCAGCAATGCCTGTCCTGGGAACTCACAGGAAGCCTGAGCAGCTTCTCATCACCAAGGCTCCTTGCTACTGACCGGGCCGAGGGCTCTCTTTCTAAGCTACAGAAGAACCACATCGTGGTGACCTTCCTCGTCGCCTGGAGGAAGCCGGCGCCCAGAGCCAAGTTCTCGACCAGTGCTACCTCTCGATGCCAAAAAGTTCTGTCGCGTAGGCCCAGCGGGCCTCGGCAGAAACCTCGCTGCAGGCACAGCTCAAGTGCTCCCGAGGTTTGCCATTCCCCTCCTCTGTCCCTCCTGAAACGGGGTCTGCTGGACGTGTGCAGAGTAGCAGAGCAAGCAGGGGCACCGGCCCTCCTAGGCGCCTGGCAGGCAATCCCACAGGGTCGTCCTCCAGGCACAGATGGCAGGAAGCGGGGAGACCCAGAGTGGGGCACGCGACCCACAGAGGCAGGCAAGGAAGGGGGGCCAGCCAAACAGAAAATGGGAGCGTGACCACACGCGTTGCTGCAGTGGCTCCCGTTTAGGTAAGTCAGAATGCAGAGTTCCCGGGGGCTCCGGGGCCTACTCTTCAACCCTACACGTGGCCTCTGCACAGGTCCAACAGGGCCAGCAGGGGTGAAGGGGCAGGACCGTCAGCAGGCCCGCAGACAGGGCACCGAGCAGCAGGGCCTGGGAGGCATGCTGAGGGCTCAGGCTGAGGACGCGGGAGGTGCCATCACCCGATTCTACGCGGATGGGAGCCGACCAAAGCTGCTGACAGAGGCCATTATCCCACTGGCAGTCCTGGGAGAGGCCCAGAGGCCAGCAAGTGCCTGTCAGATGACCACGGGCCGCTGGAGCAATCTCGAGGAGAGGGGACCACTCTGCAAAGGGTACAGAGAAGAAGGCGCAGAGGATCTACTGGAAGACAACACTGGGGACACAGACGAGAAGGACGACCCGCACGCCTGGACAGACCGTACTGCTGTGTGCTGGCCAGCGGCACTCACGGAGGGCCTGGTTTCAGAGTCAGGATCTAGAGACGGGGGTCTCCCAGGCCGACCCTGCCCCCAGATGCTAGCAAAGAACCCGGTACACAGTGGGCTCGTTTGTAAAGAAAAGCAACACCAGGGGCGCCTGGGTGGCGCAGTCGGTTAAGCGTCCGACTTCAGCCAGGTCACGATCTCGCGGTCCGTGAGTTCGAGCCCCGCGTCAGGCTCTGGGCTGATGGCTCGGAGCCTGGAGCCTGTTTCCGATTCTGTGTCTCCCTCTCTCTCTGCCCCTCCCCCGTTCATGCTCTGTCTCTCTCTGTCCCAAAAATAAATAAAAAACATTGAAAAAAAAAAAAAAAAAAAAAAGAAAAGCAACACCAACGTACGTACTGCAGCTCACTGGAGACCGAGAGCTGAGGAAAGGGGTTCTGGGGCCTGAGAAATTTGCAGGAGGGCCTGGTGCCACCAGCGCTAGAAGCTCATGGAAGGAAGACGCGGGACTTGGGACTGTCCGGGCCCCCAAATGCTCTCCCAGTGAAAAACACGCGTCTTCCTACTTTCCTGGGGCTAAGGCACGGGGTCGGTTCCAGCGACAGGACAGGCTGGAAACCTGTGGTTCCTGTCCCCAACAACTCAGGTCAAAGGCCAACATCAAGAACCCACTGCGCGACACCTCTTCTTGGACAGCTCCCCAACGGCTCCTACTCAGGGCTGAGGCGCATGCTACGGCTTCGGCCAATTTACGAAAGTAACACTTCTAACCCCAACCAGGTGAAACAGGCTGCTGGGCATGGAGCTTTTACCGTGGGCACCTCACAGACCTTAAAGGAGCACCAGCTTAAGTGTCTTCCAACTTGAATGAACAGATATGTTAAAAAAGAAGAAGCAAGAAAAGAGAGAATTTCTTAAGAAGCAGCCTCAGTATCTAGCAATTGCAAGATTTATAGAACTCTAATATTTGTGAATACCCTAACAGCCTAGAAGATCCTTGACTGAGCGCCTTTTTAAATCAGGATGCGATGTGCAAGGAAAGTTGATGAGTTAAGTCTCGAAATACTGACATAAAACTTAGGTACAAATACTTCATTTCTAGGTGCTCAGAAGAGCACAGGAAGGCAAAGGAGCAGGGTAAGTGGTGTTCCCACCTGAGCAGCCTCACCTGGGACTGCTTCAACCCACACTCCCACCCCGGCCCACGCTGTTTTTTGTTTTTTGCTGGTTTGTTTGTTTTTAACCAGACCTTGCCATCTGTAATTGCACTAAACTTAGAACTTCTCCTCCTCTCCAGGCTGAGAAGAAAATATTTCAAGTAAAGATGGCATCTTCCAAAGAATATGTGCTACAAATGTTTTTATTCCCCTCAAATGCTATTAACTGGCTTTTAAAAACTACAAAAGAACTTTTATGTTATTTTCTACATAAAATTAAATCACAACAGGCAAGTCCTTATCCAAAAAAGTCACTTCTAAACTCACTGTTGGTTAAATTGTATCACTACCAAAGAAACCAATCATCCCTCAAAAAGATTTTCTCGGGAGGGAAAAAAAGTATTTAACCAGTATTTGCCTTCAACTTGATTCAAGTTCCTGGCAATGCTGACAGCGTCTGCAACTGACGTAAAACTCCACAGCTATCTGCATGCACCCCGCTTTGACCAAGGGTACCTAACATGGGTTGGGGAGAGGACGAAAGAAGTATCCGTACCCCCTTCCAGGGGCACTCAAGAGGCTGAAAAGGAAAACCTCTGCACAAGTCGGGTTCGGGGACCCCTTCCTCGCGCTTGTCAGTTTTAGGGCCCGAGCAGAACCCTCGTTTACAAGAGGAATTTAATTGTTAATAGAACTAGACACCTCGGGGCACAGAGTGGAACCCGGGCCTCCCACAGCCACCCTCCGGACAAAGCGGGCCCCCCTGCCCTCCTCTCCCCTCCCCCCCAGCCCCGGTCCCCGCCGGCTCCGCACTCACCCCTGGATGCCCGGGCTGTACGCGCGGCTCTTCCACGGCGTGCCGGGCCGCGGCGCCTGGGGCCCGGGGCCGCCCCCTCCGCTCAGCGCGGCCGCGCGGCTGCCCGACAGCAGGTAGTTGAGGCCGTAGGTGCTGGCCTTGTTCTCGCGTTTCCGGCGGCCCGGGTGGAACTGGTGCTGCGGCGGGGAGCCGGCGGGCGCGGGACCGCGCGGCCCCGGGTGCCCGTTGGCCGCGCCCGGGGCGCTCGGCGGGCCGTCGGCGAAGTGGAAGAAGGCGCCGCCGCCGCGGCCGCCGCCCGCCCGGCCGAGCGAGGCGCTGCTCGAGGACGACGACGAGCAGCCGGGGCTCTCGGTGCCCGACTCGGCGTTGGACGAGGACGACGACGACGACGACGACAGCGACGGCGACTTGTGTAGGCGCCGGGCGCCCTCGGCCGCGGGCCCCAGCGCCGTCAGCAACGCTGGGGGCAGTGCGGTGGGGCCGGGCACGGGCGACGGGGGCGACGCGGCGGGCAGCGCGGGCCCGGCCAGGCCGCCGCCGCCGCCCAGCCCCGCCGCCCCCGCCGCGGCCGCCGTGTCCAGCGCGGGCGAGTTGAGGCAGAAGTAGGACGCGAAGCCCGAGCCGCCGCGGCCCACGCCCTGCGAGGTCTCCCAGATCTGCATCCACAGGGCATTGGCCGGCCCCTTCTGCTCGGGCTGGATCCAGGCCACGCGCGGATCCATCCACGCGCCGCCCCGCGGGCCCGCGCGCCCGCCCGCCCCGCCGCGGCCCCGCCCCCGCCGCGCCCCGAGCCCCGGCCGCGCCGCGCACGGACGGACGGGCCGCGGGCGGACGGGAAGACGGGCGCGCGGGCCTGTGCCCCGGTTCCGGCCGGCTCGCGGCGGCGGCGGCGGCGTCTCCCGTCGGGGTCCCGGCGCGGCGCGGGGCGGGCCCGGGCAGGCCGCGGCGGGCGGCTCGGGCCTGTCGGGCTCCCTTCACGCGGCGCGGGGCGTGCGCGGGGGCCGCGGCGGCGGCGGCGTTCCACTCGGGCCGGGGGGAGAGGCCATCGGAGAGGGGCGGGCGGCCGGGCCGAGGGGGCGGGCCCAGGCGCCGCGCGGCCCGGGACCCGCGGGAGGGCCGCCGCCGTGCGCCGGGCCCTCGGTCACGCTCGCGCCGCTCGCTCCGTGCTCCTGCAGCGGTGGCGGCGGCGGCGAAAAGACACTCTCGGCGGCGACAGGGCGCGGGGGAAGGAGGGGGCGCCGCCGCCTCCGCTCCAATGAGGGGCGGGGAGGGAGCGGGGCGGGGAGGAAGCGCTGCCTCCCTCGTCGGGGCCGAGACGTCAGTGCGCACGCGCGGCTGATTTCAAATCCTCACTAGACACCGCCGCCTTGGTTACCGCGCCTGCGCACGAGGGCGCTCCTCCGTGAGGGTGGGGAGAGCAACGCATCGGAAGGAGACGCGACTGGGAGGGGCTGAAGGGGCGGTGGCGGCGGTGGCGTGGGTCTCCCTAGACTAGACTTGGCTGCGGTGAGCGAGGGAGAAACGAGGAGGTCGCTTCGTCGCCTTTGGCAGGGCTACGTCTGCCGGCCCCACCTCCCGCCGCCGCGAGAAGGCCGAGGCGTGGAGACATGCGCGCTGTGCCCGGGGTCCCCGGCAGCCGCCCGGTCACGTTGCGCGTGCGCAAGGACGAGACGCCGCCGCCGCCGCCTCCGCCGCCGCGGCTGGGTGGAAGTTTCCGCGCCGCCGGGCGGGGTCGGGGATCCCGCCCCGTGCCATGCCCTGAGGCTGCCCGCTGGCCGTGCGTGTGGGCCAGGCCAGCAAGGACCGCGGATAGGCCGCTCTTTTAGAGAAAGGACAAAAATGCCCCGAGTCCCGTCCCGTGCATCCTCAGGCGCCCGTGTGCAGCCGGTCACGCTGCGGTCACTCGTGCCCGCCCACGTGTTCGCCGGCGGCCTGGGCAGCACTGCCTGCTAAGTCGCCGCCCCGGAGCAGGACTCTCCTTGGCGGGGTTTTTTTTTTTTTTTGTTTTGTTTTTTTTAAGGCTTTTCTGTTTCCTTTTAAAAATGATTTTCTATGAAGAAAATGAAGTTAAAACTTGCAAGCTAGCTCGCTGGTGCGATTCCCCGAGGCCGACTTGGCAGTGCCTCCTGCGTGCTTGGGTGTCTGGCCTCTAGGCCGGCACTGGGTTGGCAGGATTCCGTAGAGGTCCTGTCCGCTGTGCGAGTCCCGGGTGCCCGAGGATGCTCTAAGCCCGGTGTGACAATGGTATTGTTTGGAATGTGACGCTAACCACACGTTTTGTGAAGTCCAAGGCAAACGCCAGAGTGTCATTATGTAAGTCTGCGTGTAGCCACTGGAGCCCGGCCAGCGCGGACACCATGGCCCTTCCAGAGCCCCCCACACCCCCTGCGCCAGATCTGGCCCCCGCCCAGAGGATGCAAGCCCTGGCCGGGCAACTTCCAGGAAGCGCAGCGCTTGGGCTGCATTCCTTTGAAACATATTGAAACAAGGCCTTTTCAACATGCTCTCCTGCCTGGCCTCTGCCATAGGTGAGTACACGTTACTAAGCGCTGACACTTCAAACATCCTAACACGGTGAAAAATCCGTGGGTTGCCTACGGAGGCGTTTTGGCAAATGGTATAAATAATAAAAATGACTATTTTGGTTCAGACATTTTTCAGCCAGTGTATATTGTACACGTGGAAATCACGACCAAGGATTAGAACGTGTGCGTTAAACAAACTGGAGAAACAAGTCGTTATTCTGGAACCCCTTGCTTCCAGGGCCTAGGGCCAAAATTCTTGGAGTCATCCCAGCTTCCTCTCTCCATAACCAACAAATTCTCCGGGGTTTACCTGCAAGAAACATCCAAATCCAACAGCTACCCCTTCCTCCCTCCCTGCTCTCACCTCTAGCCCCTTCAAGCCACGGCTATTTCTAGCATATTTTAGGCCAGTGCCTCCTTGCTAGTTTTCCACATTCCATTCTTGCCCTCTTTGGCATTTTTCTCCACAGAGCAGCTTGTGAGTGATCATTTAAAAAGAAAAAAAAAAGAAAAAAGATTATGACGCTCTCTTGCTCAAAACCCTCCAGTGGCTTTCTTTTTCGAACTGAGGCTTACTGTGACCTATAAGTCCCTACCTTGTCTTGTTCTCATCCCTTTTTCTCTCATTTAGTCTTTCAGCTCTTCTCCTAACCCAGCCTGCTCCAAGCCACGAGCATTAGCAGACAGACTTGAGCCTCAGGACTTTTGCACTTGCTGCATCCACCTGGATTCTCCTCCCCCACGTCCGCACCTGGCTCTCTCCTTCCCCTCTCTCACAAACCTGATCCTCAGCACTCCCCCCGTCCATTCCCTGTTTTATTTTTCTCTTAGCATTCATCTCCATTGGTTTCCCAGGGCCACGAACATGACAAAATACCACACACTGGGTGACCTATAACAACAAATTTATTCTCCTACGGTTCTGGAGGCTAAATGCCCGCAATGTAGGCAGCAAGGCCAGGCTGCCTCTGAGGTCTCTAGGGGAGGACCTGCTCCATGGCTTTCTCTTAGCTTCTGCTCTTTTCTTTGGCATTCTCTGGCTTATAGGTGCCCCACTCCGGGCTCTGCCTCCGTCATTGCGTGGCATTTTCCGTGTCTATGTCTCCTCTTGTTAGATGCCGTTCGTACTGGATTAGGGCTCACCCTAATGACCTCATGTTACCTTGATTACATCTGCGGAGACCTTATTTCAAATAAGGCTAACATTCTACTGGAGGGTTAGGACTTGAAGTTCATCTTGGCGGGGTGAGGGGCACAGTTCAATCCACTATGCCATCTCGTGAATTTTACTTACCTTGTTTATTATCTATGTCCCCACCCCCCATTAGAATCTATGGCTCCGCAAGGAGAGGGCTGTTTATCTGTGCTTTTCCCTGCTGTGTGCAAGCTTGAGGACTGTGATTGGCACATAGTAGGTCCTGGATGAACGCTGGTGAAATGGCCATCGGTCGGTTGACCAACTCAACAGGAATGAAAGCCTTTCCTGGCTTCCAGGATCTCTTCCACAGATTGTTGTTCACTCCTTTTCAACGTTCTCAGTTTGTTTTCCCCGTGGCTGTCTGCTCTATGCTTGTATTTTGTCTCCAGCTGATCCCTCTAACTTTGGTTCATCAGCCATAGTTAACTTCCTATCATTAAATCCAGGGTTTCATTATTTACGTATCTGATCATGAGTTTTTATATAAATGAGAAGCAGTAGATTTCTTTCTGTAAAACAAGAAATGGTACTAAGTCAGCTACATCCCCTGTGACTCTGGGTAGGGGAGGTCTTGGTCATTGCTTATCAGTTTTCACAGATGAGCCATGCTTTTTTTTCTGTGGCCAAATTCAACTTTTCTCTGTCTGTCTCCTGATGTTAAAGGACAGGTAATGTTAGAGATTATACTGTGGTTTAGTGATTCATTCTCATGAACAAATGGTTTCCGAAGCAGACATTACCATGGACTTCCTGTGCCAGAATCAGATATGCTGGTTAAAATGCAGATATCTGGAGCTCACCCAATCTATGGAAAGTTTCTAAGAGTGAAGTCCAGGAATCTGTATAAGTAAATTCCCTGGCCAATTCGTAAGCACAGTGAAGTTGGAAAAACTCTGCCTAATTCAGGGTCCCCGAGCCCAGTTGCTCACAGGAACTGAATAGGTTATAAAAAATAGCTGAAAAAAAATCTGGGTGTGCGTATATTAGTCAGCTACTGCTGGGAGATAGACCACTCCCAAACACAGTGGCCTAAAATTAAGGTGTAGTGTGGCTCAGAAGTCTGCAGATCACCTGTGTGGTTCTACTGATCTGCTTCAGACACGGCTCATCTTAGCTTACAGATCGCTTCCAGGCTGCAGTCCGTGGCCAGGTGAGCTGAAGCTGGCTGGTCTAGAGTGGCCACACTCACACGGCCGTTGGCTGTCTGGCTGTCTGGCGGGCAGCTGGGACACCAGGGTCAACTGGTGCACGTATCTCTCATTATCCAGCAGGCTAGCCCCAGCTTGTTCTCAGGGTGGCTGAACAGGGTTTCAGGAAAGCAAGCAGACATGCACGAATTACGAACTGGCATGCCTTCACTTCCTTCCTCACCATTCTGTGAGCTCGAGCAAGTGACGAGGCCTTGACAAGATCCGGGGGGGGGGGGGGGGGGTGTAGCCTCCACCTCTTGATGGAAGAAGCTCCAGAAGCTGCAGTCACATTGTGAGGGGCATGGGACGCTGGGAGGGGAATAATCAGGGCCCCAGTATGACGTGAGCCAGGAGCAGTAGGGACGGTAGGGTCCTAGAGAGCACCTGCCTGGAGTAAAGGGGTGTAAAGCCACTCCTCTGCAGCTGGCGGGAACGCGGGAGCCACCCAGGGTGCCAGACGGCCATTCTCCTGAGAAAGCAGCTGTGGCACCGTGAGCCTGAATTCTCCTGTCTTGAAATGTCAACCTCTAGGTGGATGCTGCTGGTTGCCCACACAAGTCCCTTGTCCCCACTGCCCCTTTCTGCTCTAGCCGGCAGAGCCCTGATTCTGCTCAGGTATTTTCATGGCCAGGCATGGGGGAAGGGTCCCTGTCACTGCTGGTGGTCTCATCCTCTCTGCCAGCACCAATGTAAGCACAATACCTGCCTCCATTCTAGAGGAAAAGGCTGCCAGGACACTACACTCGTGGGAAAGCCTTCTGGATGAATAAAGAGAGACATAGCAGGGGGACACTCCCTGCTTTACCCCTGGACAGGGTTGCATCCGCAGAGGACGCCTGGGACAGCTGCAGCCACCTTGAGGCCAGAGGAGAGATGTGACCACCACCCCAGGAACCAGGCCGAACGAGGGAAAGACAGCCTGGACCGTGCCACCAGGCAGCAGAACGAGCTCCACCATGGGCCCCCTGCAGATCCCTGGCATCGGAAGCGCTAGGCTCTCTGGTGACTTGTACCATTTTCTGGACACCTCTCACTGCCACTTGCTACGGACAGCACCTTAAAGCAGCAGCCAATTCAGAAAGCGCCAACGCAGCATGGAAAGTGGACAGTAGGAGGCGAGTTGTGTCTGGCTGGTGAGTAATCTCCGATCCCCAGAAAGCACGTGATACGATGGGGTGGCCGGGCAGTGCTGTGCGCGTTCACAGAGACAGGCTTCCTTCGGAGAGCGACGTTCCTGCCCAGGTGGCTGCTGAGATTTTTGAGTTTCAAGCACCATTGTCGCTCGTGAAAGGAAATCTTGGGAATGAATTTTTTGGCAAAATGATCATCCTCTTATCCTTAATTAAGGAAAGTTGCAAACTTCGACAACAAGTGGAGAGCCCATACGTATTGAACTCCCGTGTGCTCCTTACCCAGCTTCAGTAACTCCAAGTCAAGGTCACACTTGTTCACCAGTGTCCTCACCTGCTTTCTCCTTCTCCAATTATTTTGAAGCCAATCCCAGATAATATTTCATCTCACCCATAAATAATTCAGTATGCAGGGGAGTGCCTTTGTGGCTCAGTCAGTTGAGCGTCCAGCTTCGACTCAGGTCATGTTCCCGTGGCTTGTGAGTTCGAGCCCCACATCGGGCTCACTGCTGTCAGCACACAGCCCACCTTGGATCCTGTCTCCCTCTCTCTCTGCCCCTCCCCCATGCTTGCTCTCATTCTCTCGCTCTCGGAAATAAAAACATTAAAAAATAATAATTCAGTATGCATCACTAACTTATAGTCATACGCGTTTTGAAACATAAGTACGATATTATCATATCAAAGCATGAATGATGTTTTACTTAATATCACCAAACATCTGATCTATAATAAATATTTTTGATTATCATAAAATGTGTTATTGATATCTCAAAAAAGAGGTCTATAAATTGCAATTCATTGATTTGTGTCTTCTAATGCTTTTAATCTATGGTTTCTCCTATCTTTTGGGGGGGCGGGGGGGCAATCTGTTGTTGAAGAACAAATGGTTCGTTTGTTCCCACAGTCTGGATTTTGCCAATCATATCTCCCTGTGGTATCATTTAACACGTTTCCTGTCATCTGTATTTTTGTAAACTGGCCGTTGAATCTAAGGTCTTGATCGAATTCGGGTTCTGTCTTTTATCGGCAAGACAACTGCAGAAGTGATGCTGTGTCTCACCTGGAGGCCTACGGCATCTGGTGCTGTCTTTGGTGATGTGAGCATGAGCCCCTTTGCTGAGCACTGCCCCAAGCCCTGCTCCTCTGTCTCTGCAGTAGGAACCATCCCCTTTCAACAGCATGGGATCCCAGGACTGCCACTCTCCCGGGATTTGAGAAACCAATGCCCTGCAGATGGTCAGGTCAGTCTCCTGTCTTTCCAGATGAGGAGTCTGAGGCTTGCCTGCAAAAAAGGCCCAATAGGGACGATTAGAGTTGGGGGCTCAGCAGAGCAAGTTGTACTAATTAGACCTCATAAAAATTAACTTTGTTATGTCACGCGGAGTATGACATAATCGAATGTGCAAGGATCGGGGAAATAGTCTGTTAGGGAATCTAGAAACAGGGAGCCCCAAATTATGCCTTGACTCTCTTGGACCAAGAAGACACTCCCTGACCGTGGTGGGCACAACAGAAGGTGGGCTCTGTAGGAGGGGGAAGGTGTCAAAGGGCCCCACCTAAAGAAAAGGCGGGGAGTAACTATGTGAGAAGGTGGATACGTTAATTAGCTTCACTGTAGTAATCGTGTTACTGTGTGTATCAGATCACCATGTTGTATACCTTAAATACAAACAATCTATTAAACTAATATAAAGGAGATTGAATTTTTTTTAATTCTCATAAATTAAAGCATATTTTTAAAAGATTGGTTTGAGAAAGCAGAAAATGCATATTTCAAAATGCTTCAGGATTAATATTAAGTGGGTATAGAGTAGAGAATATTAGAAGTTTGTCAACGCAGAACGTCCTCTGTAGTATCAGTTGGTGTGGAAAGTCCTGTTCCCTCAGAGTGTAAGATAAATGATGTATTATGTATGGTGTCTATTTTAAACATCTCAATGATAAAAAATAAAGACTAAATTAGTGGTAAATACTTGGAGCCCATTTTTTAAAGTTTATTTATTTTGAGAGAGAGAGAGAGAAAGCACGAGTGGGGGAAGGACAGAGAGAGAGAGTGAGAGAGAGAGAGAGAGAGAGAGAGAGAGAGAATCCCAAGCAGGCTCTGCACTATCAGCACAGAGCCCGACCTGGGGCTTGAACTCACAAACCATGAGATCACGACCTGAGCAGAAGCTGGATGCTTGGGGCGCCTGGGTGGCTCAGTGGGGTTGGGTGTCCTACTTCAGCTCAGGTCATGATCTCACAGTCTGTGAGTTCAAGCCCTACTTCAGGCTCTGTGCTGACAGCTCGGAGCCTGGAGCCTGCTTCAGATTCTCTGTCTCCCTCTCTCCCTGCCCCTCCCCCACTCACACCCTGTCTTTCTCTTTCTCAAAAATAAACAACAAAAAAAAATTTTTTTTTTTTTAAATTTAGATGCTTAACCAACTGAGCCACCCAGATGCCCCAACAGGAGACATTTTTCGTTGTCACGACTGAGAAGTAGCTGTTGAGGCCCTTCTGTGTGTCAGGCACGCAGACAACCAAGGCAGAGTTTCTGTCCTAAGTGTTCTTGGTGCAGAAGACATGGTGACGTGCACAGTGTGCAGGTTCTTGGCCAGGGCGGGGGGGGGGGGGGGGGGGGGCAGGAAACCACACGGTGGACGTTGCCAGACTGATCCTACAAGATGCGGAGGGGTTAAGCTGGCCGAGGGAGGTAGAAGGCAGAGAGATGGAAGGATGTTCCAGGATGAGGCTGGTGAGAGAAATAGCCCCGAGGGCGGAAATGCCCAGCGGTCCTGCGGCCGGGCCCCCGTGGGCGGTGCTGTAGACCGGGCAGTCACAGGAAGTCCGTCCGCCGCATCAGAGCCCCCGGAAAGCTGTGTCTGGAGGCGCCATTGAAAGATTTACACTGAGGAGCCGATGGACTGACCTGTGGCCTAAGAGGCCGAGTCTGCCTTAGCGGCTGGCACTGTGAGGCAGAGGTTGGAGGTGGAGGAGAGGTGTCTCCTAGACTTGGAGAGAAGCAGAGAGGCAGTGACGGGCACAGCATTAACTTCGGAGGGATTTCCAAGGGGAAGAGATTGGTCAAGCAGCCGCGGTTGGCAGAGGAAACAAGCTCACGTCTCAGGGCCTGCCCGAGGCCGAGTTCCTTCTCACTCGCATGCGAGCCCAGTGTGAGTCTGTGATGGGGCCTGGCTGTGGCAGGGGGGGCCCACGCCACGCAGTCACTCGGGGACCCAGCCTCCTCCATCCAGAAGTTCTGCCGTTCCCGGGGCCTTGCGGTCCTCGACACAGTGCCAGCGGGAGAGGGACGAAATAGCATGAGAGATCCTGCGGGAGGCTGAGGGCCCAGGCCTGGGGAGCCCACACGTAACTCCTGCCCGCATCCCGGCTGTCAGAACCGGGGCCGTGGCCCCGTATCCTGTGAGGGAGTCTCGAAAATGGAGTGGAGCGGGGAGCCCAGAGCAGAAAGGAAACGGGTCTGGCCAACAGACAGCCCTGACTGCCACAGAACGTTTCAGGGCTAAAATCATCATGGGCCGCGTAATCGATTCCACGTGGCGGAGCGGAGAGCCTCCGGGTTCCCCCCAAGGGGCTTGGGGTGGATGCCTTGGGGGTGCACGCAGGAGCCCCTGCCTCAGCGGGTGACGCCATGGGTCCATTCTAAAAGCACCACAGGACACTTGGCATGTGGCACGTGTTTTCCTGTGTGACCTGTGTTCCACTCACACCAGTGTCTCCCAGTACGCGTATATAGACACAGAGACGGAGACGAAGATGAATCTGGGAGGTAAAAAAAACAACCTGAATGTGGAGCAGGAGTGTTTGTTTTTCACCGTTTCATTCTTACGTGCCGAAGGCCCCTTCACTGCATTGTGCTCCTTGCTCCCTGCCTTTACTCTTTCCAAGAAGCACTTACTGTTTCACGTACATGGAGCGTGTGATGCTCCAGATCCCTTGCCCTCCTCCATCCCGACACCTGCAGCTGAGTCGCCCCCAGGCTGCCATGTCCCTCTCGCACTGAGCTCATCAGCAGCCTTGTCCAAACCTTGTCTTCATAACCCAAAGCGCCGTGAGCTGTGACTCTGTGCGGGGACGCCGTTGTGGGTAAATGAACCCGATGGTCCAGCTTAGGGAGTTTGCTGAAATTCCTCTGTTTTTGGACTTGAGTCAGGGTGTACAGCCCATTGCCAAACTCAGATCTGTCTCTTTGGTTAGGAGCAGGGACTGTGGAGCGAGTTTTCTTTGCAATGGCCGTACCGTTTCCTGACTGCGAGGTCTCGGGCAAGCTCATGAACCTCGGTGGCCTCAGTTTCCTCATCTGCAGAATGGGACAATAGTTGTAAGTTAAGCTTTGGATTGTGTGAAGGTTAAAAGGATCAGTGCACCTCAGGTGCTTGCCAGAGTCACCCATACACAGCACCTGCCAGACCTGTGCTCAGGATGTTATGCCTCCGAGATTCTTAGAGAAGCTGGAATTTCCCTTGCAATTTAGTCTCCTGCCGGTCTGTCCTCTAATGAGGGGGAGACGGGGCCGAGGGCGCACAGCTCTTGGGCAGGCCCCAACTGCCCGTTGATGGAAGGGAACAGCTCACTGCTCCCCACCCTAATGAACTCATTAATTTTTCTATTTCTCTAACTGTTCTCCGTTCCCAGCCAAACCCTTGGGGTGAGTGTTTTGTTCTGTTGTGCAAACTGGGACTTGGGGGTGAGGAGGGGGGTAGGCTGAAGGCACCTCTTGTTGCTAAACCACCGTTTGACTCAGGAGCTTCTGTAGCTGACATTTAACAACCAGAGATAAGAGGGGCCTCAAAACCCACAGATATGCCACCCCTCCGTCACAGGCCAGGACAAGAGGTGGGAACCACCTGGGAGTCTGTGCCAGGCAGTCGAAATGGGGTTTACGTTCTCTAACAGATCAATCTGTGTGTCTGTGAAAAGGTACCTGGGCTGGCGTGGGGGTGGGGGGGAGGGGCGCCAGTCTGGAGGCAGGGAACAAGTTCCTTGGGAAAAGGCAAGGGCACTGGTCGGAGGAGGCAGATTCAGCGGAGAGTCTGAGGGGAGAGTCATCAGGCTCAACTGGGGAGTGAGGCAGAGGGAAGAACAAAGCATCGGACCCAGTTTGGTGGCCTGAGCAGTTGAAGAAGTCGTCTTCTCCCCAGATGCAGCGCCTTTCGGGGAGCAGGAGGCGTTCCCTTTTGGAAAGGTCAGGTTTGAGGACAGGTCCCGGAGGCAGCGGGGCACACAAGTGCTGCATTTAGAAGAGAAGCTGGTCTGCAAAGGCGTGCCTGGGCACGAACCGGGCACTGCTGGCCTGTGAGGGGTGGGTGTGGCGTGAACCCAGGAGCGGGGTGCGGCCGGCCCCAGAGCGCAGGGCCAAGGTGCCTGCCGTTTGTCTTTGTGAATTAGCTGCATGGCATTTTAAACCTGTTTAAATTTCCGAGCAGATTCAAGATGTGTGTTGTTATTTTTCAAGGCCCTATTCAATAAAATATTTGGATAATTACTACACTCGGGAAACTGGCTCAGGTCCACCAAGACCTAAAAATAGCGAGTTTGCGGACCTGTGGATTCTTTTCTCATGACAGCGAGGCCTCCGGGGCCCAGCCAGGAAGTTGGGGGGGGGGGGTGGCGCAGGGCCCCCTTAGAGGCACAGTCGGAGGCTGGACACAGAGACGTGCTGGCAGAGAGCTTTCCAGTGAATTCCGTGCCACCAGAAAAACAGATGGAGGCGATGACTGGGCTGTCTCCAGCCCACCAATCGGCTGTTGGTTGAGAAAAAGTGCTCATCGTAATGTCTCCTTCCTTCTGAATGTGAGGCACAGCAGGACGTTGGCCAGATCCCCGCCCCGGCAAAGGGGGGCCACGTGGCAGGTGGGAGAAGCAGAAGATGGACCCCGTCTGTAAGAAACACAGGGCAACACCCCAGAAAACGCGTGTGCGATCGGGGGAATGCATTTCCGAGGCTGTGAGTCAGTCGGGGATGCTACAGTGCTTCCTTAACAGATCAGTAGTTGTGAAAAAGGCAGGAGTTTCCTCACCAGCAGAGAAAGGGCACATACCAACGTTTAAGAAAACGATAGAGGCCAGGAAGCCATTCTCTGCCGTTGTCCATTCAAGTACATCCTTGAATTGGAGGAGTGTTCAGTTTCAGCCTGACCTCCTTGGGAATCGGACAGAGCCCTTCAGCCCCAGCCCCACACCTGCCGGCGGGAGGCGCCCGGTACGCATGGGCGACTTAGAGCCTCTGGCACCCTCCCCTATGATTCACGGAGGGACAGGGGTGTCCTGAGACCCCTGCATCGCACAGGCAAGCAGCGATTGGGTGTAGGTCTTTTGGAAGCACTTGAGAAGCAAACATAGGAAGGGGGAGGAGGAAGAAGAGAGAGGGAAACAAACCACAAGAGACTCTTAATGATGGAGAACAAACTGAGGGTTGATGGAGGGAGGTGGGCTAGATGGGAGGTGAGCACTGAGGAGGGCACTTGCTGGGATGAGTACTGGGTGTTGTCTGTAAGTGATGAATCACTGAATTCTATTCCTGAAACCAATACTGCACTGTATGTTAACTAACTAAAATTAAAAAAAAAAAAAAAAACTTAAAAAAATCCCAAACTAGCAGGTGATGGATACTGTTCACCTCCAAACACTCCGGACGGAAGACAGAACAAAGGAGTCTGAGGACAAAAATGTATCTGAATCTGTGAACATTTCAGGAGTATCCCCTCCAGGCCCTGGGTGCCTGTCAGCCTCTGAATCAGCCACCGTCTACAAGTCCTTGATAAGAGAGAGGTTTTCACACTGGTTTGGAAAAAGAAGTACTTATTAAGTAAAAACTAAACGACTGGAGTGGGTTGCTTAATTAGTCAAGTAATATTTATGAACTCAACAGAATCGCTAATCCGTTGGATTATCTGGGTGCTAAAACTTTCAGAGAAAATGTCAGTTACAGTAAAGGGAAATATTCAATTTATTTAGTCTTCACCTTTGGCTCAAGCAATATTTCCAAAATTCACTTCCGTTCCTTTTGTGATGGAATTCGTGCTTTCTCATTGGAACACTACATTTTATCATACAGTTTGAGTTGGCGAAGTTTTTTTTTTTTTTCTCCTCCAAAGAAGCTGGCTCTTTTTAGGACAAGGCTCTCAGCCTATTTTAGAGACACAGAACATAGTACATGTTTTCCACAGGGCACACAGCTGCTGGAGGGAGATGGGTTCTCCTTGTTCTTTACCACTGATTTCTAAGAACAAGTCAGTGAAACTTGAAGTGTCTTGGGAAATATACGCATAAATGCTGTGATTATGTTAGTAGTTAATAAAGGCTTGATTGGTGATGGACAGATGAATCCACCTCATGTCCAAACAACGAAATGACAAACCATGGGAGTGTTTTTCAAATTATCTTGGGGGAAGACAGAAAGTGCTGTTCCAAAAGCATCTTATTTGCAGAATGCCCAAAGCAAACAAAACATGCCAGCCAGGCAAAGGCATTTCCAGAATTCGAGATTCGAAAATAGCTGTGAACAATTATTGCCAACACAGGCACATTCTCTACGGTTGGTTTTTAAAAGGTAGAAAAGTTGAAATTCAACCTGGGACAGCTGAGGACCCAGTCTCCTGATGTTTAAAATGTGATGCATAATATCATGGGAAGAAAAAAAATATTTATAGTAAATGTAAGCCCAGCACTGGAAAATACGTTCTACATTTGTGAGGTTTTTTTTTTCCTTGTATGATTGAATAATTTGAGAGAAAAGCCTGTCCACTGTTTTCAACTAGTAGGTCATGAAACATAAGACAACAGTTTGATGTGTTAGCATAATATTTTAAGAATGGTGGTCCAGGGTGCCTCCCTGGCTTAGTTGGTAGAACATGCAGCTCTCGATATCGGGGTCATCGGGTTTGAGCCCCACGTTGGGTGTAGAGATTCCGTTAAAAAAAAATTTAAAGAATAAAAAAAATAAAACAAAGCCTAAACTTGAAGGCTAATGATCAACCAAAGCAAAGAGAAGAGCTATTTATGGGATACTTTTTCTGTGAGTCATGCTTAGCATTTCCTCCCCCAGTCAAATACATATATTTCCACCATCTGCCTTTGTATTTTACATTTAAATCTTCAGTGCATTTTGGATTGATTTTCCTATATGATGTGAGATAGGAAATCTAATTTACTTTTTTCAAATAATTAGTCATTCCATCCAATATACTATTTCTATGATTATTGAGATAATGACATACTAAATTCTTACAAACGCTTGAGCGTGTTTCTGAAGTTTCTCTCTGCTCTGATCATTATTAGTTTGTCTGTTCCTTGACCAGAAAAATACCATTTTAATTATTAGATTGTAAATTGAGATGTTTAATGTCTGGTAAGGAAGGGGGAGCTCCCGTCCTCCAAAATTGAATGTTATTTTATAAGAAACAAATTATCATGTTAATTTCAGTAAATGTATTATTGTTCTAGGTAAATCTTGGAATAATTTTTCAAGGTTAAAAAAACTAATAGAATTCTATAAATGTAAACACATTAACTATTATGTTTTTAGATTCTATAAATTAGTTCTATTAAATCATATTAGGTATATATAAAAATAAATATAAGTCTTCCAACCCAGAAGAATTTTCTCTCTTCCCTTATTCAGGAATTTAATGTCTCCTAGTAGAATATGATTAGCGACTTCACAGAGACTGCGCATTCTTTTTAAGTTTATTGCTACTATCTTTATTCTTTTTATTAAAAATATATAGATGACTTTATTGTTGCATGTCAGAAGGATATTGATTTCTGTACATTGGATTGCTAACTGGCCCTTCCATTTGAGTTTGTGATTAATTAAAGTAGTTTTAATAGGTTGAATCCCTTGGGCTCTTCAGGTAGACAATCTGTCTGTAAAGACAGACAACACCGTTTACTACTTTGCAGTATATGCGGCTTCATGTTTTTCTCATCTTATTTCATTTTCTAAAATTTCAGATCAATGATGAACCACACCAGTGATGCAGGCGTTTTCCTTAGTCTTGATTTTAATGGGAGTGCTCATATTTTTTAATTGCTAAATATACTTTAATTGATAGTTTCCTGTAGGTTATTAGATTACTAAGAAAATAGCATTATATTCCTAGTTCTAGAAGCTTTTTTTAAATTTTAGCAATGAATATTATCAAATACCTTTCTTATATTTATCAAAAGAGCATAGAGCCTTTTCCCTTTGACCTATTTATTCATTCAAGAATTATAGAATGTCTGGAGCACCTGGGTGGCTCTGTTGGTTGAGCATCCGACTTCAACTCAGGTTATGATCTCACAGTCCGTGGGTTCAAGCCCCACATCAGGCTCATTGCTATCAACGCAGAGCCCGCTTTGGATCCTCTGTCCTCCTCCCCTTTCCCCCTCCTCCATTCACACTTGCTCTCTGTCTCTCAAAAATGAATAAACATCTCCTTAAAAAAAAGAATTATAGAATGACTTCATTTACGTTAAAATTATTTTTACATTCCAGCCATAAGACATACTTTGGGTAGGTTATTACTGGAATAGACTACTAGATGATATACATTAGTGTTGTATTAAAGTTTTTGCATCTGTGAGATGCTTATATAGTTTAAAGAGTGGCATTTGTTCCCTAAAGATTTCATGATAATGATTTGTAAAATTATGTGGCTACAACAATATTATTGAAGACAGATTTTTGATAACTTCTAAAATTGCAAGAGCTCTTTCCTGGTTTCCTATTTCTTATCAAATCCTCTTGAGTTATTTGCGTCTTTCTAGCAAAACATCAGTGTTTTCAAGGTGAGAGAGCAAGAAGCGGCATTTCTATCCATTTCTTGTTTGTATTTCCGAACAGTTTCGCCTTTTGTTTTTAGGCACCGTTGTTTGGTAATCGAAGATTCGTTAAAGTCATATATCCATTCTGAACTGTATAATCTAACAGTGTAAAATGACTTCCTGTGCTCCATTCAATCCTTTTTGTGTTGTCTGTAAGTCAGCGTTCTATCAGAAGAACAGAGCCACTGTTAGCACGAAGAGAATAAGGAACTTCTCCTGGGAAATAAGGCTTACAGGCGCAGGCGGAGCTCAGTGAGTAGAGGTCTAGAAAGGGAAGGGGAGGATCAGAGAAGCTACGCACCAGCTCCCCTCAGGTGCCAGAGCTGGTGGACATAAGGGAGTTTGCAAGTCTAGCCTCCGGAGTGGGATCACAGAGGGTGGCGTCTGTGGTGAAATCTACGGAAACTTCTGCCTCAAGGGAGAGCCTGCCTCTGAGTAACCGCCACCTGTGCAGGTCCACACCAGGTGCCTGGTGGTGGCCTGCAGACAGGGTTGGTTAGCAGGGCCAGCAGTTAGGAGGATGCCTTGGACCCAGAGCAGGGGGGAGTGAAGAGAGCTGGGGTCTGCCACTCGTCTCTGCGTTTGCCTGTCATTGTAGCCAACCGTGATGACCTGTTAGGTCTAATGACTTCTGCCTCTAAGGCTTAGGAATCCCACCTTCCAAATTTTGCGCATTTCTCCTTTCAACTCTAAACAGAACCATAGAGAAAAGGGGGTTCTGGGAAATGTAGTTTCATCAGGCCTGCACTCAGTTTATATAATACAAACCAACATACACTGAGTTATAGTTTGTCATTGGTATTTTCGTTTTGATATATTTTCCCAATATGCTCTGGAGCACGCTTTGATACTTGTTTAACTAGATTTTTTTTTTCTCTGATTTTAAAATACAAAGTTCTGTAACCAGTTTAAGAGTATTGCAAGAATGTGTAACCGGTATATTATTTTAAATGTTTATTTATTTTTGAGGGAGAGCAAGAGAGCACAAGAGAGCATGTGCATGGGGGAGGGGCAGAAAGAGAGCGGCACAGAGCCCGACACAAGGCTTGATCCCACGAACCATGAGATCGTGACCTGAGCCAAAATCAAGAGTCAGACACTTAATCGACTGAGCCACTGAGGCACCCCAATGTGTAACCAATATTAATGTGGGGAAAATAAAATGATGCAAATATCTAATTAGCACAAAAGAAGGCGTGAAAGAGAAAAAAAGAACATAAAGCAGGGGAATGGAATAAAAGGCAAGTTTAACACAACTCTCGTCACTAACTACATTAAACAGAAATAGTCTAGATATTCCGTGGAAAAGATGAAGTCTGCAACTCAAAGCTTTTAAAACCCAACTGTATGCTGTTTGCAAAATCAGACTAAATATCAAGACACAGAAAGGCTGAATGTACTAGGATGGAAAATGATATGGCAGATAAAGCAAACAAAGTTGATATACGTATAGTGACATCAGACAGGGTCAACTCTAAGGCAAGAGTTGCTAGAGATAAACATCTGAACATGATAAAGGGGTCCGTCTACAAAGAAGATATCACAAATCTTAATCTATGCAACTAATAACAGAGCTTCAAAATATATGTAAAGCAAAATTGACGAGATACAGAGGATAGAGGAATTCACAATCATAATGGTAGATTTTAACACTTTCAAATGTGTTATAAAAAGAAAAAAAACCAAAACTTGAATAACACAAATAGCAAATTTGGCTTAATTGACATATGTAGAATCCTGCACTCTAAACCCACGACATGCACATTCTTTTAAATCACATGTGAAGCATTTGCCAGAATTGATCATGGCTGGGCAATAAAACAAGCCTCCAAAAACTTTTCAAAAATGAAAATAATAAAGAGAATATTCTTCCCACAATGGAAGTATCATAGCGGGAGAAAAAAAAACTAGAAAATCTCCAACTGTTTGAAAATTAAACTATACAGTTTTAAATAATCCACAGGTAAAAGGAAAAATCAGAAAAGACATTAGAGAATATTTGGAAGTAGGTGATGATGAGGATATGACATATTAAAACTGTACTAGAAAGCTAAAGCTGAAAGCAAATTTCACAGCCTGAAATTCATATATTACAGAGAAGACAGGCTAAAAGTCAGCCATCTAAGCTTTCATCTCAAGAAACTGGAAAAAGAATAGCAAATCTACAATGTATAAGAAGGAATGAATAAAAACAAGGGCAGAGATCCATGAAATAGAAAGCAAATTTACAATAGAGAAAAACAAAGCAAAATGCGTATTCTTATCCTCAATAAAATTGATGAAGAAAAAGGAAAAAGAAACAATTTCTATTTGGAAATTCAGGTTACTGAACACAAGGCCAATACACCAAAAAAAAAAAAAATCAATTGTATTTCTAAATATCAGCGGTAAACAAGGAGAACATGAAATCTCGAAACTGCGTCGTTTACAATAGTATAAAAATAAAATACCTACAAATAAAGATTTATCAAAATACGTGCAGGATTGGGGCGCCTGGGTGGCTCAGTCGGTTGAGCGTCCGACTTCGGCTCAGGTCATGATGTCACAGTTCGTGGGTTCGAGCCCCATATCGGGCTCTGTGCTGACAGCTCAGAGCCTGGAGCCTGCTTCCGATTCTGTGTCTCCCTCTCCCTCTGCCCTTCCCCACTCACGCTCTGTCTCTCTCTGTCTCTCAAAGATAAATAAATGTAAAAAAAAAAATCTTTTTTTTAAATACGTGTAGGATCTTTACGCTGAAAGGTACGAGGCATTCTTGGGAGAAAGAAAGGAGGATTCTGTGAGCGGAGGACATTCCATCTCCATAGATTGGAAAGCCAGCGTTGTAAGGATGCCAACTCTCTTGGATTATCTGTGGGTTGAACCCAATCCTAAGCAAAATTCCAGCATCGTGAAGCTTGGCAAGCTGATTCCATAATGTATATGGAAATGCAAAATGCTAAAATAGCCAAGAGAATCTTAAATTAGAACAGAGTTGGCTTCCTTCTGCTGTTAGACACTTCCTTCAACTTCTAACCTATGAACATCGGCTTTTTTTGTAGGCATGACTCATAAAGAGCTCATGCTTGTATTTTGTCTTAAGGAACTTTCTGGAAGTTTTCTTTCTTACTCTAGGGTATTACCCCATTTATATTTTTTTATTCTATTACTTATTTCTCTTGGTCTTTGGATTTGTCTTCCACTTCCTTGATATCCCTTATTTGTTTATTTATTTGTTAGTTTTTATTTGTTTCATTTATTTTTTTGCTGGTTTGGAGGAGGTGCTTTAGAAGCTCTGGTCTTTAAAAGTTTTATATCCTGGCTTTTGATTCTGGCAATGACTATATGGATTACTTTTAATATACGCTTATGAGCTAGCCTTCCCGAATTCAGAGTGAAGGTTTACATGTTACTTTATGATTTATCATCCATTTCTGGATCTCACCCAACCCCCCAAGTACACACAGGTGCACACATGCCCCCTACGCTGATTTTAATGCTATCTTCTACCCACTTTTGCCCATTTTAAATATGATCTGGCATCTTGTATCCACTCATTTAATTTCACTGGTTTTTGCATTCTCAATCCTCTCTTTTAAGAACAAATGCAATATTTACATTCCGAGAGTCCTACACTCACTGCCAGCCCTGCGTCTAACTTTCTTTCCAGGCTCCAGCTTTTGCTTTACGTCTCAGCCGAGAGGCGCACATCCTCATCTAAGTCACTCGGGTGCCTCGAGCCAGGAAAACTTGAACAAATCCCTCAGCAAAGCGTACTATGGGTCATTTAGCCCCCTTCCACTGGCTAAAATTGCAAGTGGGATAAAGTAAAACTGACGTGCAATAATGGAAAATGTCTGAAAGCATTAAAAAATGTTTTAAACGAGAAACATTTTGAAAGAAAACTAATGAGAGGAAACGTGTCCTTCCGGATATCAAACAATAGTGTAAAAGGATGGGGTTCCAACCCATTGGGTGTATTGGGTAGTTGAGTACGCTCCAACAATAGGGTATTCTGCGACCCTTGTGTTTGGGGCACTAATAAGCAAAATAGGGAACACCCAAACAGACCCCAGTGGATGTAAGATCTAGTGGATGAAAAGAAGTGGTGTCTCAAACACTTGAGGAAAGGGTCAGGCACTGGCTTCTCCTAGAAAAGAAAAAAAAGGTAACGTGGCTCGGAAGCAGACAGTTGTCAAATTTCATAAACATCGATGCAGGCAGCCCCGTGTTGGGTCCCTGAGAGGCTGGTGCATTAGCGAAATGACTGACACTTTTCCGAGCCTGTTGTGGTGTGGGTTCCCGTGCAAGAGTGTGTGTATGTGGGCGAATGTGTGTGAGTGTGCGTAGTGCGAGTGAGTGTGCGTGGGAATGCATATGTGTGAGCGAGTGTGCGGTGTGCGTGCGAGGGAGTGTGTGGTGTGTGGGTGTGTGTTGGGGCACAGTTGTGTGTGGGAGGTGGGAAACGGCTCCGTCTCAGGAACATCTGATTTTTATAAAGCGGAAACGGCAACGGTAGAGGGAAGTGATCGCGTGAGGCAGGTGGTCCTAACGGTTTTCCGCAAGGAAAACGGCATCTCCGAGGGCCTCCAATTCCACGATGGGAGCGTCCCCGTTCCCAGGTAAGAAAGCAAGCAAGGTTCGTGGGCCGCTCTTCCCAGGAGTCCAGCCTCGGGCTGTCCGGGCCCAGGGCCCGCTTCTTGCCCACGGCAGCGTGGCCTCCGTGTTGCTGGTGTATTTCCCTGCCCCCGTGAGCCATCCGCCCCCCTGCCCCAGGCGTGGCCCTCACTCGCCCTGCGCTGCTCACCTGTGCCGCGGGATGCCGCAGGGGACGGTACTTAAAGGTCAAGGCCACACTTTTCATCTCTTGCCTCCAGTCATCAGACTGTGCGCTCTCCTCTCAAGTGTGGCCACAAGGGATGGCAATTCTCTCGAACTTGGTTTTTCTGATCCTGTCTCGCCGAATGCTTTGTGGAGCCTGGATGGCGGCTCTACGGGGCAGGATTTGCCGCTCACGGACTCAGCCTCACTGACCTTGCGCCGGAACACCTCACGGGATGCCTGAGACACTTCTGCTTTTCAGAACGGCCTTGTGAGAGCAGCAGGGAACAGCGTCCGGCTTAAATTTGGGACTCCCTGAGAAAAACAAATGTCCGGTATCCTACAAGAGATCTGGCATCTATTGGAATGCAATGTTGGTTGACCTTGGCTCTTCTCTTTATACACGCCAGGGCTTGGGAGGGGCAGCTGGGGACAGGACAGCCCAGAAAGGAGGTTTGGGTGTGGCCCTGGCCCTTTATACCAACATCTTTCTGTCCGCTGGGATTCTGACCCCTAACCACCGTCAGGAACACCCGAGCCCTCATACCAGCCTTCCTCCCTCCATCAAGGCACGGGCCTGACACCCCGCTGGCTGACAGCAAGAGACAGAATGGCCAGAAAGACAGAGTGAGGCCTTTGCGCACTAGAAATTTAATTTGGTGGGAATAATTGGGCCAAGGAGTTGGAAGCGCTTGTCAGGCTGATCTGGCCTTGGGGGTAATGGGGGGAGGGCATAAGAGGCTGGTCTTGAGGACAGAAAGGAATTCCTATAAAAACTACCCGACCGAGAAAACATTCTAGGTCTCTAGCACTGTCAGATATAATAGCAGCCAGCTACCAGGAAGGCAAAGGCAACTTCTGGGGTTAAAACTATACCAGATAGTCCCTATATTTCTATCAAGCCCAACCCCTTCCTGGGTCCTACAGATCTGACCCAGGTCTCCCCCCAGCCCATCTAGTCCCTCGGACCCCACTGTACCCAACTGCAGCCGCTTTGGCCTCCTGGCAATGCCCGGAGCCCCTGGCCACTTCCTTCATCTGGAAGACCCTCCACCCCCTGCCGTGTCTGACTCCTCACCTGTCCCACCTTCACCTTAGTGTCACCTTCTTGGAGAGGCGGTCACAGATGCCCCTCCTCATTTCCCCAACATCTAAAGAAGTGCTATGGGCTGAATGGTGTCCCTCCAAATTCCTATGTGAACCCTAACCCCAGGACCTCAGAATGTGACTGTCTTTGGAAGTAGGACCTTTAAAGAGGGGATTCAGTTAAAATGAGGCCATTGGAGTGGGCTCTAACCAAACAGAACTGGTGTCCTTATATTTTTTTAATTTTTAAACATTTTATTTGAGAGAGAAAGAGCATGAGTGGGAGAGGGGCAGAGAGAGGGAGACACAGAATCGGAAGCAGGCTCCAGGCTCTGAGCCGTCAGCACAGAGCCCGACGCGGGGCTCGAACGCATGAACGAGGAGATCATGACCTGAGTGAAAGTCGGATGCGTAACTGACTGAGCCACCCAGGCCGTGTCCTGGACGCACAGAGAGACACCATGGATATCATCGCAAAGGAAAGACCACATGTGGCCACAGTGCAAAGGCAGCCATCCGCACACTGAGGAGAGAAGCCTCAGGAGAAACGCCTTGTTCTTGGACTTCCAGTCTCCAGAACTGGTAGAACATAAATGAGGAGGAGAACACAAGTAACAAAAAAAGAATCGTCTTACATGTGGCTCACTGATGCACGTCTGAGACAGACAGATCATGGCATCCCTAAAGGGGCTTATGATTAATGTTTTACTAGATAACAAAGGGTAATCTTATCTTGACAATAGCCAGCCCTCTAAGATCCTGTAAACCTCACTTTCAGCAGACACAAATTCCTTAGAGACTTATGCTATCCCTAACCCCCACTAACTAAAAAGTATAGAATCAGTCAGTCCCACAATCCCCGGGCAGCTCTTCCTGCCCAGGGTCCTGTCCCTGTGCTATAACGAAAGCACCTTTTTGCACCAAAAACATCTCAAGAATTCTTTCTTGACTGTCCGCTCACTGACAATACATCATATTTTGGTGCCCAACATGGGGTCTGTCTTCTCATCGGGACTCTGAGTCTTAGTGCAAACCCAGTGAGTACTTTCTCTTTTTACTTTCATACCAGGGCCTTTTCAGAGAGTGTGGTCTTACTGGAACACTTTCAAATCGATTGCTCGGGCTGCAATCCTGTAGCCCGTGGCTACTCTACAGGGAGGCACAAAAGCCTCCCTTTTGACCAGAAGTTAGTACCCTGGCCAGAATGGTAGTGAGACCCAGAAACATGATGCCTTCTCTTTATTTCTGCCCTTGTAAAAAGCTGCCTGTCTTGGGCAGGAGACAGCCACCTAAGTGACTAGCACGGCTTCCAGTTAAGACTTAGGTGTGAGGAGCGCCTTGGTGGCTCAGTTGGTTAAGCGTCCGACTTCGGCTCAGGTCATGATCTCGCGGTCCGTGAGTTCGAGCCCCACGTCAGGCTCTGTGCTGACCGCTCAGAGCCTGGAGTCTGTTTCAGATTCTGTGTTTCCCTCTCTCTGTCTCCCCTGTTCATGCTCTGTCTCTCTCTCTCTCTCTCTCTCAAAAATAAATAAACATAAAAAAAAAAAGACTTAGATGTGAGGTGTCCTCCTCATGGGTCTAATGTGATCCACTCCACATCCCTGGTCTAGCCACTTTGGGCCATAAGACCTCCACCCAGAGCCAGCTGAAACTAGGACCCGACCGAATTAAAACCCAACCAGGGGCATTTCCTAGGGAAGTCAGCTGTGACGACTGCGTGTGTTGGGATGTCACTTAGAATACGGCAGATTTCCGTCTCCACTGGTTTTCATCAGTGTCCCCTACTGACTACTTAAATTACAACATTGGGTAGTTTCCACTTGTAAAACTTTTCTAGTGTTTTCCATGGGTTAAAAACAGCATGTTATTTATGTCTGTTCACTGGCACACATTTGTAGCCTAGGGGGCCATGGGGTAGTGGAGGGATGCCATGATCCCTCCCAGAGGGCAAGGTTTTGTTCATAGTGATTTTGTTTGAGGAACGCCTCCAGTCACTTTGACACTAGGAACCTCTGACATACCCTGTATAGGGTGCCACCTGAGAGTGGGGGGGGGGGGGTGGATTTTTGGTAATAAGCCTTCCCTATTTTTCCAGGAACATGAGATCTTCTTCTTTAGTCCCCAGGGATGCTCCCTTGGGATGCGTTTTAACCCACTGGAATCAATTCAGATTTCAATATTTAAGAAAGAAAAGCCTGCTCTTCTTATGTAACACTGTATGGCCTTGGTACTTCTTAGGAGATGAGGAAAAATGGCCCTTAATGGGACATTAAACTTCAGTATGATCTATGAGTTAGATCTCTTCTGCAGGAAACAGGGCAAATGGGCTGAGGTACCTATGTCCAGGCCTTGGTGGCTCTAGATCAGGACCCCGACCTAAGGGCTTCTTGTGGAATGTGATTGGCCACTAACCAGGCTCATAAATCCCTCCCGACATATCGGATGATGATTGTCTAAATGGGCCCATTCCTCCTAATAAGCCCAGGCTACCAGAGGGATCACAAGTCTCTCCAAAGAGAGAGGACATTGATTCTGTCACTATCCCTTAATTTATCGAGGGTTTTCAACAAGTATCCATCATGTTTGATTGGACCTGACTAACTCACCGCTGCACCCCTGAGGAAGAGAACCATATCTGGGTAGGGGCTCCAGGGTTTGCTGACCAACAGGTGACAAGAGACAGGGGACGTTACCCGG
Organism: Neofelis nebulosa; assembly: GCF_028018385.1. Lineage (NCBI taxonomy): Eukaryota > Metazoa > Chordata > Mammalia > Carnivora > Felidae > Neofelis > Neofelis nebulosa. Next base: position 5,025,262 of record NC_080782.1, on the reverse strand, counting down.
TAGGGGGCGCTGCTGTCCCAGTTGCAGAGCCACGTTGGACCTACCAGGAAAAGGGTTGAAGGAGATGGGCTCCTATGATCACTGGTCTGATAGAAGGAATGAAAAAAAAAAAAAAAAAAGGATTCTTCAAACCTGTGAAATTCAACAAAATTCAGAAAGTCCTTTAAATTGCTGATCAAAATCCAGCTCTATTTCAGGGTCGCTTAACAGAAGCTGTCTGTAAATACACAAACCTGGACCCGACTACATCTGAGGGAGTAACTATTTTAAACATGCACTTTATAAATCAGTAGGCACCTTACATCTGGTGAAAATGAACTAAAATGGCTTTGGGCCCTCAAACTCCCACTCAACACCTCCTGGAGGTGACTACAGGAGTTTTTAATAATAGATACATGCTATTAAAACAGGAAAAGAATCAAAGGGCTAAGTTACAGGGTAAGATACACGTCTGAGTATTGGCTGCCGCTATTGTGGACTCTGTATAACACCAGGCTAGCCAGGGGCCAGAGAAAGGGCCAGCTCCGCATTAGAAGTCAGGTGAGAGCCCATGTTTCAGATGTGACCAGACTGGCATTGGAGCAGAGGATGTCCCTGGGCCTTGGAAGAGAGACTGCCCTCGTCTCCAGGGAGAGGGGGTCAGGCAATCACTTCCCCGCCTGAAAGCAGGAACTGGGGGATCTGGCATGACGCGGCCCTGAGGCTGGTCTGGCTTCCTTTGACATCAAGATGTCTGAGCCCCGGGTTACCCTGGATGTGGGAGGTAAGTTCATCAATTTCCTCTTCTTTTTTTGTTTTATATATGAAATTTATTGTCAAACTGGTTTCCATACAACACCCAGTGCTCATCCCAACAGGTGCTCTCCTCAATGCTCATCACCCACCCTCCCCTCCCTCCCACCTCCCATCAACCCTCAATTTATTCTGTTTTTAAGAGTCTCTTATGGTTTGCCTTCCTCCCTAACTTTTTTTTCCCCCTTCCCCTCCCCCACAGTCTTCTGTTAAGTTTCTCAGGATCCACATAGGAGTGAAAACATATGGTACCTGTCTTTCTCTGGATGACTTATTTCACTTAGCATAACACTCTCCAGTTCCAGCCACGTTGCCACAGAAGGCCATATTTCATTCTTTCTCATTGCCACGTAGTATTCCATTGTGTATTTCAACCACAATTTCTTTATCAATTTTCTTACTGATGCAGGAACGGTTAGTCTTTTCTTATTCTGCACTCTGGTATTTGTCTTTCTCACCATAAGACTGTTGGCATAGAGGGAGGGGACTAAAACGTGCCCTCAGACAATGCCTTTGACTTGTAAATACAGAAGTCAGTTGGTTACTCATGTTTTTTGAGTCCTTCCATCTTGTCCCACTCCATTCTTTGGATAAGAGTTAATGTACAGTCTAGGAAGCAGGTTTGCTGTTACTAAAGAAGGGGATGGCTTATTCCCTTTAACACCTGGAGAATTAAAACCTTACCCTGATATCCCTTGTAATATCTGGAAGGAAGTAAATCTGCACGTCTGGGATTGCAGGGTCCCAGGACAGGCTCTAAAAGCCCAACCAGTTCAAGTGACCTTAAAGGGCCCAACCACTATACTTCATAAGAGACAGTATCCCTTAAAACCAGAGGCAAAAGCTGGGTTCCAATCGCTTATTGACAGGTTTCTCCAACTTGGTATTTTGAGGCCTCATCAGTCTTCTTAGAACCCTGCCATTTTACCATTCCCAAATGGGGACTATCGCCTGGTCCCAGATTTAAGAACCGTAAATGAAGCACCAGGGTCTCCCCATCCCACAGTGCCAAATCCATGTACCATTCTCGCCCAGGTCCGTGGGGAGTCTAACTGGTTCACAGTACTTGATTTAAAAGATGCCTTCTTTTGCAGCCCTCTAAGTGAGAGAAGGCAGCCACTATTTGCCTTTGAATGGACCTCACCTTCAAGTCCACGGGCTGCTCAATGAACTTGGACAGTCTCGTGGCAGGGATTTAGACACAGTCTTCACTTATTCGGGGCTGCACTTAGTGAAGACCTCCGTGATGTCGCCTTGCCTTGAGCGACTATATAATTCAATTCGTGGATGATATTTTAATGTGTAGTCCCACAAAGGAAGCGTCTGGTAACAATTTTCTAACCTTACTTAATTTCATGGCAGACAGAAGGTATCATGTCCCCCCCCCCCCCAAAAAAAAAAAAGCTCAAATATCTAAACAGAAAGTACAATATTTGGGATATAAACTAACACCAGGTCACCATACTCTATCGACTAATCGGAAAAAAAGCTATATTAGATCTTGAGCTCCCAACTACAAAGACACAACTCCGCACTTTCCTGGGCATGGCAGGCGTTTGCCGCCTGTGGATTTTTGGATTTGGGCTCTTAGCCAAGCCATTGTATGATTCAGTGAAAGGCCCTGATAAAGAGCCTTTATTCTGGACTAACGCCCAGCAGACAGCCTTCAAAACATTAAAAGCTAAGCTTTTATCAACACCAGATGTGGCCCTACCAAACTTAGAATAAACCTTTTACTTTGTATGTAGCAGAGAAACAGGGTCAAGCTTTGGGAGTTCTTACCCAAAAATTAGGAAATGAAAAAAGACCAGCGGACTATTTCTCAAAGTCCCTCGACAGTGTAGCACAAGGGTGACGGGCTGTCTTCGCACGGTGGCTGCCACAGCCCTCCTGAAAGAGGAAGCCTCGAAAGTGACCATGGGACGGTCCCTGACCGTGATGACGTCACGTCTGGTCCAAAGTGTTTTAGAAACTCAAGGCCACCAATGGATGACCCACGTGCTAAATGACCCACTGCTTCGCGGCAAGACTGTAAAAGAAGGCTGTGCTTTTAGACACACCTGAAGTGGTCCTCAAGACCTGTCAGGCTTTAAACCCGGCTTCCCTTATGCTGGGACCTGACCATAGTACATCTACAGAACATAACTGTCCAGACGCTTTTGATCTTGTTCATTCCAGCAGATCAGACCTGAAAAGATTCTCCTATTGATGATGCAGATGACAATTGCTTTACTGATGGCAGCAGTTTCACGGTGAAGGGTAGGCTGTAGTCAGTCTAACCCAGACTATTGAGGTCAAAGCCCTCCCAGCAAATACGTCGGCCCAGAAAGCGGAGCGAAAAGCCCTCATTCGTGCTTTACAACTGGCAAAAGGCCTCAGGATTAATATCTATACTGACTGTAAATATGCCTTCCTAGCCCTACACACACACGGGGCGATTTGGAAAGAGAGAGGGTTATTATCACGTCATAACTCTCCCATTAAATATGGACCTGAACTAATAGCCCTTTTAGAGGCGGTACACATGCCTAAGAAGGTGGCTGTAATTCACCTCAGGGGACATCATAAGGACATGTCTATGGAATCTACAGGAAATAACCAAGTAGACCGTGCAGCCAGGCAAGCCACACGAAGCCTAGAAGACCTTGAACTTCTCTTCAAATGACAAGAAAGGTTGCGCTCGTCTTTCTCATTCTCTTTCCCCCCGTTTATACTGACGATTCCCTCTTACAATGGACACAACATTATGCCGAACTTCAAAGTCGAACAGTTGGCTAGATATGTGGAATTCTGCCTGCATCGAGCACATTCGGTCAGACTTGGTGGGTCTCCTCATTACCGCACACAGATTGGCGTTCCTTGTACACCTGTGTCTCAGATGTGACGCGTGACTCGAGGACCACTGTATTTCGTGATAGCTCTATCACAAAGCAAAATGTTGCCCTCTGGCCTACCGTCAGTACCACCTGGAATCTCCCAGGCCACAATCAGATCTCTTCATACCCTCAAACCTTAAGGTTCTGACTGACTTCCCTTGTCCACAAATGAATGGGCACAAGAGAGTGCCTAAATTACAGACCCCAACTAATCAGTATACACAGGAAGGCATGTATCAAATCTGGGACAAATGCATATGGCTCATCCCCACAATTGGACAGTTAAGTCAAAAAGCAATTCTATGCTGGGAACAGAGAAACCATACTTATGATACATGGGCAAACAGCACACGACGGTTAAGAAATATGTTCATAAATTATTATTCTTCAGGCCACTGATGGGTTTGCTACTGACTGGAGAAGGAGGCCCAGAATTAGGTGGCTGGTTCCTAATAGAACCCAATGGCTAAGCTATGGGCATGGCTTCTTCCAGGCTGCAGAGGTCACTGCAGTCTGGGTTTTGTCTGAAAATATGGACACGCTGTTAAAACCATCCCAACCCAGCCAGCCTTCCAAGTTCAAAACAACCGTGGACATGTTCTACGTTTCATTGGTATGACCACCTAACATGCATCTTTGATCCCTATTTAGGACTAGAAGATGTCATTTGGCACATGGAAATCCTTAGTAAATGCACAGTCAGAGCCCTACATGACTCCCAAAATAGCATGACCCTATTAGATACTGAAGTCACACACCTGCATAAAGAAATTCTATAAAACAGAATGGCACTGGAGGTTCTGACAGGAGCACAAGGAGGTATTTGCAGCCTTTATTAAAATGGAATGTTGTGTATATATTCCAGATGATGGCAAAAATGTAATAGCGTGGCTAAAAAATATATGAATATTCAAATTGGTGCTTGAAATGATCCCTTCCTCTTCTTAAAAAATTAAACTCCTGGACTGGAGGGGGATTGTGATCATCAAAGATTTCTTATTCGGGCTTCTTTTTCTCAAAATGATTTTAATCACGTTTTGATCTTTTTTTCCAATGTCTCTCTCACTGCTGTGACTTGAAGCCGACAGATGATCCTTTCTACTCAAGGAGACTCATACATGTTGTCCACCTTGGATTCAGCAGCCTCTGCCTTTCGAATTCCCTACATACTGACCAATGTTGGCCTCTAGGAAGGGATGTCTCTACACCCCTCGTTCAAGACAAAGAAGTTACAGAAGATGAGACCTACCACCCTCGGCAACCTTAAAGATTGAAGAGTCAAAAATGTTCAGGAGGGGAATGCGGAGGAGAAGAAAAGCAAGGGAAATGTAACCAAAAAAAAAAAAAAATCATCTTACACGTGGCTCACTGATGCACGTCTGAGACAGATAGAACATGGCATCCGTAGGCGGTCTCATGAGTAATGTTTTACTAGATAATAAAGGGTAACCTTATCTTGATGATAGCCAGCCCTCTAAGGTCCTGTAAACCTCACTTTCAGCAGACACAAATTCCTTAGAGACATGCTACCCCTGACCCCCACCGACTAAAAAGCATAGAATCAGCCAGTCCCGTGATCCCAGAGCAGCTCTTCCTGCCCAGGGTCCCGTCCCCGTGCTGTAATAAAGACAACTTTTTTTGCACCAAAGATGTCTCAAGAATTCTTTCTGGACCGTTCGCTCACTGACCCCACATGGATTAACATCTCTGTGCCCTGTCTGTGTGGCGGCCACACGGGCATCCGTGCTGTTCCTCTTGCTGAGTCCCCGAGTTTCATTCACATATAAATTAAACTTCTGAGCCCACATTCGTTTCTGCGCTCACTTTCCCCTCCAAGAATGCCACTGAATAGGGGCCACTGCGGTGAAGAAGGCCTTCAATAAAGAACTGTGGTGTAGTAATGACTCATTAACTCCCCCTCAAGCGGAAAGGCTCACACCGTAAATGTACACTCGGATGTCCCCGTTGGTTTGTCAGTTTGCTGGGTCCTGAACTTGCCTTGATGGATCTTTCAAAGGCACTTGGCTAATTTAGGTGGCCTCCAACCTGCTTCATGCCCATACTGGATTTTCAACCTTTTTGGAAAGGCTCGAGTTGCTTGTTGGGTTTTTAGTCGTTTCCCCCCCAGCTTGCTAGGTTTTGAGCTGCCTTATAGATGGCGTATAAATGAGTCTAAGTTGTCTTGAAGAGACTTTTATGAGATTTCCCAGAGATAACTTCTGAGAACCCTGATTCAGATGCACGGGGAATAGGAGAAGAGTAGGCAGATGGAAGTTTGTGACACTCAGCTCGGACCGTTTATATAATTCATGTCACAGAGAAAGTCTGAAGTCTTTCCTAACATGTCGTATTTCCCCACCATCATTTGGAACCTTAACAAATGGCCTCAGGTTATTTGTTTTTACAAAAGGGCTAAAGGATTTTCAAGACTGCTGGGGGTCACCTCTTCCAGGAAGCCTTCCCTGACCTTCTCAAAATGTAGGAATGTCCCTCCCCCGTTCCTCCCCTCTCCCCTCACCCTAAGCTCCCATGACCACCCACAGCTAACCTATCCCTCCCACAGTCAGCCTAGAGGCCACCCCCTCTGACTTCTGGGTTTCTGGCTTCCTGGTCTCACATTCCAGGGCCAGCAGATACTCAATGAATATGAAGGTAGGAATAAATCCACTGTGAAAGGAAGGGTAAACATAAGTGGGGGGGGGGGGGTTGAGGGCAGGAACCTGCCAGCCTGGGACCTCCCCAGGGATCTGACCCCAAGCACACAGCAGGTGGGAGCCCAGGAAGGCCTGTGTGACTTCATGGCAGCCCTGGGGGCTGTGGGGTGATCCCAGAGCAGCAGGCTGTGTGCCTTCTGTACTTCCCTCTGCTTGAGGAGGCGTGCCTGCCTCCCCAGGCAGCTTTCAACAGCTGAGGCCTGCCCTGCAGCGTTATAAACTCTTACAGTGGATCCCTCTTTTTTTTTTTTAAGTTTATTTATTTGGGAGAGTGAGAGAGAGCAAGGAAGGGACAAAGAGGGAGAGAGAGAGAAAGAGAGAGAGAGAGAGAGAGAGAGAGAGAACCCCAAGCAAGCTCTGTGCTGTCAGCATGGAGCCCAGCTCGGGGCTTGATCTCACGAACCACGAGATCATGACCTGAGCTGAAATCAAGAGTTGGACACTTACTGGACTGTGCCACCCAGGCGCCCCTAAGTGGGATCCCTCTTGATTAAAATTTAGGAATAGGCTATGGGCTTGTAAATGTTACTGGGATGGTTAGCTTTATGTGTTAACCTGGCTAGGCCATGGTGCCCGGTTGTTTGGGCAAACACTAATGCGGGCATTCTTGTAAAGATGTTTTGTAGGTATTATTAACATTTATAATCGACCAACTTTAAGTCAGAGAGAACAAGTAATACCATGGGTGGGCCTCATCTAATCAGATGGAGACCTTAGAGCAAACACTGGAGTCTCTCAGAGAATAAGGAATTCTGCCTCAAGATGGAAACATCAACCTGCCTGAGTCTCTAGCCTGCCTTCCTGCTGGTCTGCCCTACAGATTTTAGACTTGCCAGCTCCACAAAAATGCGAGCTAATTACTTGAAATAGATCCCTCTATTTCTATCTATTGATTGATCAATTGATCATCCATCCATCCATCCATCCATCCATCCATTCAATTGGTTCCATTTCTCTAGAAAACTGTGATTCATAAGATACGTACTAAAAGTGTTTTTGTTTCTGTTTTTTTTTTTTTTAGAGAGATTGAACGTGTGTGTGTGAGAGAGAGAAAGAATCCCAAGAGAGAGAGAGAGAGAGAATGAACTTTGAGATCGTGACCTGAGCCGAAGTCTGACGTTTAACCAACTGAACCACCCAGGCGCCCCTGAAAAGGTACATATTTAAACGTAATGTAGGTATTGAAACAAGCATGCCTGTATGTCTGTGATGTTCTGTTAAAGAAGGCATGCGGACCAGAGCTCATGTTCACTGAAGGCTGAATGAATACAGGAAGCAGACCTTGAACTGGGCTAAGCAGACCTTGACCTGGGCTAAGAGCCAGCCTCGCCTGGGGTCCCCGTCTTGGGAGCTCAAACGCTGTCTTATTTAATCAGAGGAACTCTGCCAGGGAAGTTCGATTGTTCCCACTTTGCAGATGGGCAAACTGAGGCTTAGAGCAGTTAGGGACATGAAGAATCACACAGTTGGTGAGGGGGGTGCTGGGGGCCCGTCCAGAGCTCCAGCTCTTTCTGGAGCACGACGCAGGCCCCCGGGGGGAGGACAGGAGAGTGAGACAGGGATTCGAAGCTGGCCTGGAGGAGAGACCCTATACCTGGTGGCCGCCCCTCCCGAAGGGTCTTTGTCTCAGCCATCCTTGCCCGCCACGCGGCCTGCTGCAGGACAGGGGTGGCCTGTGGCCATTTGGAGGGTAGCTGTACATGTGCCGGAGGGAGAAAGACAGGACCTGCATGCAACCAGGCACACAAGCACACACAGCAACTCAAGGGCCACACAAGCCCCTCCCACTGATCGGGCCTCTCACTATTTTGAAATGAATTAGCTACAATGTTTCATCAGGTTAGAAATTTCCCCCGCCCCCACTTACCCCCCAGTTACCCATATTGAAAATCCCGGAGTCTAGATCCCACGCAGTAAATTCAACATGGGCTACGCATATTAAAGAAATTCAAAAGCAACTTCTTTTGGAAAACACAGAATCACTTACTCCCTGAGAACAATCACTGTTTAATTTATTGTGAGTATGCGCCATGCTAGTTTATGTCGTTACAAAATACATCTTCCGCGTACTTTAAAATCCTTCTAGCAATGAAAAGTAAATGTAAGCTTTCCCTTTAAGGACAGGTATGAAATAATTCACAGCAGATGGATGCCCCGGGCATATTATCAAATCCCGAGTGGCTTTTAATATTCTCTGTGTAGCTACGGAGCGTCAGTGATGGTCGCTGATTCATCTTACTCATCATTAATTTCGTAGTCTGTCTCCCATAGATCACGGGTCGAAAACTATGGCCCTTGACCGCTCTAGACTTCTGTCTTTATAAGTAAAGTTTTATTGGGACACAGTCATGTCCGTTTGGCCCATATCGTTTCTGGCTGCTTTTGTGTTTTCACATTAGAGTTGACTCATTGTGACTGAGACGCTATGGCCCACAAAGCCAAAAATATTTTCCGTCTTGCCGTTCAGATAAAGCTTGCCCAACCCTGCCACGGGCGGTCAGAGGGTTTGCCTTTTCCCTCTACTTTATCTTCCTCTTTCACCGTAATGACTCCAAACATCTCTTTTTATTTAGTTTTCATAGAAAGCCCTCACTATTATTATGAATGACTCATCCTAAGATAGTCTTAATATTATGCATCATATTTTAATATTTAATTATCACGTCTAAAACACAGTGTTCTCAGTTATATAAATATTGCTGAGTTTTGACTAGAGAAGAAAATTTACGTAAGGTGTCCGTTCTGGTAGGTTTCTATGTTCAAAATATAGAGGCACAATGTTCAAGAACAAGCTGAAGGCAGACTTCCAAGCATAGCACACACGCCAGAGAGCGGAAAACTGGAGCCCGGCTTCTTCCTGGTGACTTCTCAATTGGGCTTAAACGAGGAACATTGTACTTAAAATGCATGGGCTGTTTTGTCAGCGATCTTCTTATACTCACCGAACAGGCAATATAATGGCAAGAATCTGCATTTTCTTCCCGGAGGACTTTCCTTTTGGGTCATGATGAATAGAAACGTGTGCTGCATGAACATTTGTACTTTTTCTGAATTGTTCCCCTCGCGTGGGAGTGGGGGTTGTTTTCCGCTGCTTTGTATCAATTTAAGGTATCGATTTGTTCTTTTCAAAAAATTGAAACGAGATAAAACAAAACTTCCTTAGTTATTTTCTTTTATGCGTAAAAGCGTCTGTCTTAGCGACCACTGACAAATGAAAACACCATCTGACCTTTGAAATAAAATCCTCGCAGCCGGAGATCTGGTGGTAGGAACCCGCCGGAATGTTGCAAAGGTGGTAGGACCGCTGAGCGGGAGCTGGCAGGGCTGTGCACCTGCTGCCCCCGCCCTCCAGCCCGCAGACTCTCCAGTACCCCGGCACTGCTCCCCCGGGGCTGGGTGCTCTGGGAGGGCTCTACGCAGGACACGAAGCCCCTGAGATCCGTCACCGGATGGAAGCTTCCGAGATTCGTTCTCCCCGACTTCTGCGACACCCTGTGCCCTCCCGGCCCTGTCCGCAGTCTACGCCCCAGTAATGGGTGTGCTGCAGCTGGCGTGGGGGTGGGTGGGGGCCCGGATGCTGTGGAGCTCTCCCCGCTGTCTTGGCACCTGTCTGTGCTGGCCTCCTGACCCCTCCCCATCACACGCACACTCACACACACACGTAATGTTCACATATGTGGACACACACATATGGGGTCAACCCTCATTACTCATGGATTCCATATCTATGAATTCACCTACTTGCTAACATTGATAGTCCCTCCCCGCCAACCACCTGCAACACTGCCGCGGCCATTCACGGACATGCATAGAGCGAGGATAAAAAGAATCACCCAACGTGCACGTCTCCTGCCGAGAGAGAACAGAACAACACTCTGCCTTCTTGGTCTCCCTGCCCCCAACTGCACACTGTAAATGAGAGTCCTTTAGGTGGCGTATGTAGGACCCCGTTTTCCTCACTTCGGGGCCTTTTGTGGATTTCCCCGTGTGAAGTGGCCCCAGCACATGCTGCCGCGCCGTCTAGTGACCCTAAGGGCAAGAGGGCTGTGATGCACCTCACGGAGGAGATCTGCACGTCCGATAACCCGGGTTCAGGCATATGCTGGTGTACTATTGACAGTGAATCCAATGTGAAATGATCAATTATATGTATCAGGTAAGGCGTCTTCAATAATTCATTAATTAATCAATAATGAAACAAAATATTGTATTGATTGGTCGGTGAAAATGTCATGACGGGAGGCTCACGGGACGCTAACCCTGCACCTTCTCAAGGAGCGGTGGCTCAGGATTTGCCAACTTGACATTTGGGGCAGCTTCGCAGGCATAAGGAAAGAGGGTGGCGGGAACCGGCTGTATCTAATGTCGCAGAAATACGACGCGCAGCATGGCCTAGGTGTCGTCAGCTGTGGTAGCCGTTCTCCCACGATAACTGAGGCCACTGCACAGCACCCCTGCTCACCTGAATCCCCAACCTCAATCCTCAGAGCCCCAAATGAAGAAGCTTACACATTTCTCCTTTTGTCTCGATTTTTTGTTTGTCCCAATTTGTCCCAGAAGTGCAGGCACATGTCAGGTCTCCAGCGCTTGTTTAATTGTGTTTTTACAATTTACAAGTGTCTCAACGACATGGATTTTTGGGCCTGTGCAGTGTTTTTGAAATGTTTGAATTAGTTACATCTAAAAACTCCAGAGATTTCACATAAAATTCCGAGAGAATCATGCACATACCTGCTCCTCCCGTCTCCTCGTTACCAGTCTCCCAGTCCTTGGCCTTTTGAGTCTCCGAGCGACCACACAGATCAGTAGTCACGCATAAACGAGTGTAGATCCGTCCCGGTCGTTCTCGGTCTGGGCAAAGTGGACGAGCAGATGAACTGCTTCACGCCCCGCCTTTCGGGAGCTCTCCCTCCAGCATGGTCTTCCTGGGACTTTCCTTACTGGAAAGTCAGTTGACATGCTTCAGTAGACCGCTTCCAGTCGGCTCCTCCGTGTCGTGCAGGACCATCCATAACGCACGCAGGACGGCCTCCCCCGGTCAACTGGAATACAGAGCTCCCCACAAGGAAAAGGAGGCAGCATAGCAGGGACAGGTGTCAGACCCTGAACCTCGTGATCATGCAACTCGCTGGGGCCTTCTGTACCTGCTGGAGGCCAGTTACGTGGACGCCAACACCCGCCTGATGATGAATGTTGCCACACTCAGCCCAGCCAGCTGGGTCAGGTAGCACCTAGTCCGCAATGGAAAGTTCGGGTTTTGCCGGTAGAATACCGAATCTTGACCATCTCTCAACCGGAGATAGGCTCTTGTTTTGGCTGGAGACGGCCTCTTTTCCCAACTCACCTCGCTGCTCTCCACGTCCAGGCTTACCCATGTCTCAGCTCCAAGGATAAATCTTGGCTGAACACAAAAAGGACTGCAGAAGCGCCTGTCCAATCTCTGAGACCGAGTCACCCTTGACATCCATTTGAGTCAGGACTCATGCCCCATCCACGTTCACGGGCAGCTGGGGTCCAAGTCTGAGGCCTTGACTGAATAACCTGTACGTGGCTTTGATGGCTAGAGGGTTCCACCTGCCCCTCTGTCCACCTTTGCTATCCTACTGGCCTTCCCACCCCTCCTCCCACCCACCTCTTGCCAGAGGCCTTTTTGACAGAATTCCTGAATACCTGCTCCGTTGTTCAATCTGATACCATGTCCTGCAATGTGTTTTTTAATTCTTTCACTTTGTCATGGGCTTAGATGAACACAGAGAAGTTGCAAAATGGTAGAGAGTACCTACTACACCCTTCATGCAGTCATCACACCGGGAAATCAACACTAAATTACAGGTCTCGTGACTTTTTTTTTAAAGTTTATTTATTTATTTTTAAGAGAGAGAGAGAGAGAGGGAGAGCATAAGCAGGGGAGAGGTGGGGGGAGGGGAGGGAGAATCCCAAGCAGGCTCTGCACTGACAGCAATGTTTGATCCCATGACCTTGGGGTCATGACCTGAGCCAAAAGCAAGAGCCAGACGCTTAACCAACTAAGCCACCCACATGCCTGAGGATCTTGTGAAATTTTACCAGAGATGTCCTTTTATTGCCCAGGATTCCACATCAGGTCTAATTTGTTGTGTCCTTAGTCTCTTCCAGCCCGTGACAGATCCTCAGGCTGTCCTTGTCTTCGGTGACGTACATCCTGGTCCCCTCCAGTGAACTCACTTCAGCATCTGTCCTCACTGCAGCAGAAAGATGTGCAGAAGCATTTGTTGTTTCTTTATTTATTTTTTGAATGTTTATTTATTTTTGAGAGAGAGAGAGAGAGAGACAGAGTGTGAGCCGGGGAGGGGCAGAGAGAGAGGGAGACACAGAACCTGAAGCAGGCTCCAGGCTCCGAGCTGTCAGCACAGAGCCCGATGTGGGACTCGAACCCACAAACCGCAAGATCACGACCTGAGCCAAAATGGGACGTGTAACCGACTGGAGCCACCCAGGTGCCCCTGTTGTTTATTTAAATAGCACAAGCCGACACAGGCTCGCATCATTTCTGCCCATCAGTTCTGGTCAGAACGAATCCTAGGTCATACCCACAGGCAGGAGAAAGGGCAACGTCGTTTACTGGATCCCAGGAGGAAAATGAAGCAGCCTATCAAGTGCTAGCTAGAATCGTCTCCGCCGCTGGACCCGTCGAGTCACCAAATTGCTTTCTTCTTCTTCTCACATAATAATACAACTTGCCCCCCTCTGCCCAAGGCGGAGAACGCGGACACCCATCCAGGATCTCTGAATGGATTCGGCCTCTCGGTGAAAAGCAGGAACAGCCCTGAGGTCCGGTCTCCTGTGACCTGAGAGATCACTGATCTGCCCCTGGCTTCCCTGATTTCCAATCAGCAGTGATGGATCAGGGCAGGGGACCCGCATGGAGGCCTCCCCCCTTGGAGAGAGGAAGTAGGGGCGTCTCCCCCCAGCACTAGCCCAGAGACGTGCTTCAGTCCTGCAGGACGGGTGTGCCGAAGTTCCTCTGCTCGGGATGCCGGGCCCCCCATGGTCCCGGCCCCTGACTTCACCCTCTGGGGGGCTCCTCGGTGCTCCTTACTCTCTGCAGGGCCACATGGACTTCGGGTGGTGTCCTCCCCTTGTCCCCTTGTGGCAATACAGCTTTGGGAGCTCGCCTCCTGCTTAAGAGAGGCTGGGGACTCAAAGATTGTTTTCGAGTCCCAAACAATCGAAGGATTTTTTCTTTATCTTTCGGTCCAGATACGCGTGGTCTTCTTGGCGGTGTGATCATCTCAAAAACTTAGTGACTTCTGATCTGTTTGTATCAGTACCACAACTCCACGTCCTTTCTTGGATGTCCTTCTGGAATCGATTCCACTCCTCTGAATCTGTCCCTCAACACGACGGCAGCCTCTCTGAGGCCCCAGGGCTGAGCGGGACGTCCACGCGCTTACCCACACCTCTGCTCCGCGTCACTTCATGTAGCTGAGACGGTTCACCGGCACTCAATCAGTTCAAACTATTCTTCCTTCCCATACTTACCATTTGGGGACTAGAAGCAGGTTACCTTTGGCAACCCTACACGGCCAAGGATTTCTGGACTCCATCTATTACCTGTCATTTTCTGCTTAAAAACAGCCAGTTACTTCCTGAGCTCATCTCTTTCTGGCATTGCCTCTCCAAACAGAGCCAACTTCCAGTTAAAAGAGATTTCCAATGTTCCATTTTCCAGTGACTCCTCCCAGGAGCCTATAGTGATGGGTCTGCCTTCCAAGTCCCTGCGGACAACCGTTTTGCCGTGTCTTGTCAATACGTACCATAGATGTCCAGCCCTCCAGCTTGCCTAGGTCTTCCTCACCTCTTGCCCGATTGCTACGAAAATGGCCACATCTTTTTGTCTTAGCAGCAACCCCCTGCAAGATACCAGTCTCCATGCTATTGAATAAATCGTGCTAGTTGCTGGAAACAGCCCCCAAATTGCAGAGGCACAGCAAAATAAATGTGCTTCCTGTCTTCCCCATGTCCTTTGAAGATTTTCCAGTGAGGGCACCTCCTTCAGACAACGTCTCAGTGATCCAGGCTCTTTCTATCCTGGGATGCTGCCATTTCCAAAAAGTGGTTCCCGTTTTGCCACAGGAGAAGGAGGGAAAGGATCGGGTGTACGAGGCAGTTTATGGGGCCGGACGTATCAGATGTCACATCTACCTGCACTCCATCAGTCGGACTTAGTTTTACGGCCCCATCAGGTACACGGGGGCTGGTAAATGTCATCCTCTGGGGTGACCAGGAAGGTAGTTAAATGGTTGACAATAATTAGAATTCTTTCTGTTGCAAAGACCAATCTGAAGAGTTACCTGATTTCTCTGCAGAATCAGGCAGTTCCCCTCCACGTATGCTGTGTCTCGTACGTAACTTGCAACATGGCAACAAATTATTTTATTGTCTGTAGACCCGCCGGGTAATGAGGGCCTTGGGGTTAGGAACTGTCCCGAACACGTCTCCTAGCCCGTGAGCCTGGTGCTCTGGCCGGGCCTGGCACACGCGGGTGCTGAGAGAGCGTTTGTCAAGAGAAGGTCGAGACGGGAGGGAGGCCAGGCTAGGAGTAAATATTGAGAGGCTATCCTCTGTGTAGAGCAGGATGGGTTATCTCCATCAGGAAGGGGGAAATCAAGGGTCGTCATCAGACATATTTTCTAATAAAAATGAACGTAACGTCCTTCTCTCTTTAATTTATTCAAGTGGGCAAACTGTTTCCCCTTCTCATTCTTGGCATTTACTTGGTAATTTTGCATTTCCCAATGGATTAGTCTCCATGCAATGAAAGCTCTCAGTACAGGCTATTATTTCTATTTCTTTGAATAGTATCTCTTCTCCTATATTAAATTATTACGTATAATAGAAAAAAAAAAGCCCAAAGATGTGGGCATCGGACATTCTCAGGACCCAAGTTGCCACCTAGTACCAGAGGGAGATGTGTGGGGAGTCTGTCCCCTGGAGATTTAGGACTGTGTCCCAAGACTTCTCTATCCAAAGGGCTCAAGATAGAAACCCTTTCTGGTCGGGCAGAACTGAGTCCAATCAACTGATTGAAATACATAGACATGTGGAACAATAGCCCGTTTGTTTCCTATTAATCTAAGAAACAAAGGACTCCTGATGAGGTTGCACAAAGGGATTCTGACCATCATCTGAAATGTCTCTGGGTCCTAAGCTGGGCTGTGTGAGTATGGAGCTTCTCTGGGTCCTGGTCTGTCGTCCAGGGAGTCCATCACGAGCTGGGGATGTGCCAGGAGCTGATGGGTGGTGGCTGAATTGGGGTACCACATCTTGGGGACGCCCTCAGAGGTGTGAACAGCACAGGTTTATGTTTCTCTAAACAGTAATATAGCAGGATGGAAGTGTCTGGTTCTGAAATAATCAGAACATTGCAACAATTTTCTGACAGATAGATGTGAAGTGTCTTGAGGAAGGGCACCTTTTTATTTTTTGTAACTTTCTTTTTTTTTTTTTAATTTTTTTAATGTTTATTTATTTTTGAGAGAGAGAGACAGAGACAGAGACAGAGACAGAGAGAGAGACAGAGTGTGAGCCGGGGAGGGGCAGAGAGAGAGGGAGACACAGAATCCCAAGCAGGCTCCAGGCTCTGAGCTGTCAGCACACAGCCCAACACGGCACTCGAAACTCACCGACCCAGAGATCATGACCTGAGCCGAAGTCAGATGCTTAATCGACTGAGCCAGCCCGGCGCCCCAACAAGGGCATCTTTTTATAACGTGCCCCAGTGTGCCACCTGAGATACAACCACGTGGGGCAGGCCCATCCCACCTTAGCTGTCCCTCCAGATGGTCTGGTTTGCAGAAGGGACCAGCTGTGCCAGTGGGTCCTGGGATCGACTCCTGGGAGGGCAGCCCCTGTTGGGAGTTCACGTCCAGCACAAGGGCTGTGTGAAGCGGCTCAGAGTCAAGTGTCCATTTTCCTGGCCGCCTTGAGCAGGAGGGCGCTGGAGCAGAGCCCCGTGAAAATCTGAGCCTCAGAAATTGGGTGGGAAGTGGGGTTCCCGTTTACCATTCTTACTGTGCTCTCCCTGGACACAGATTCCCTCGTTAGTGACATCGTCTGTTAGCGTGGCACATTTGTAACAGCTGGAGATATTAATAGTGTAGTGATTTCCTCAAATGGAGGAAAACATAAATAGCATTTAAACTTAATAACTAAAGTAGATTAAAATTTAAGCTATAAACCTAATCATAATGAAATAACATTATGATAAGAATCCATTATTAGGAACCAAAGTCCGTGGTCTCCGTTAGCGTGCCTCCTTGGTGGGTTTGGACAAATGCATAATGGAGTGTATCATACAGAGTAGTTTCACTGTCCTAACAATCCTCTGGGCTCTGTCGCGTCATCCCTCTCCCCACCCCCAACCCCTGGCAACCACTGGTCTTTTTATCGTCTCCATGGTTCCACCTCCTCCAGGATGTCATGTAGTTGGAGTCATACAGCATAAACTCTTTCCATATTGGCTTCTTTCACGCGGCAAATGGGTCAAGTTTCTTCCTTGCCTGTTTGTGGCTTCATAGCTCATTTCTTTTGATCTCTGTAAATATCACATTGTCTGGATGGACCAGTGTCTTTATCCACTCACCTATTGGAAGGCATTTAAACTTTGACAGTTGTAAGTAAAGCGGCTAGAAGCATTCGTGTGCAGGGTTTGGGGTGGATGTAAATGTTCAGCTCATCTCAACCAGGTGAGTTGACACGCTGGATCATTTGGTAAGAATGGGGTCAGTTCTGTCTTCTGAAGTGGGTGCCCCAAGTTGCATTCCCGTCAGTAATGTACGAGAGTTCCTTGTGCTCCACACCCCGTCAGCATTTGGGGTTGTCAGGGTTTTGGATGTGGACTATTCTAATAGGCATGTAGTGGTACCTTGGGGTGGTTTTAATTTGATATTGAGTGTTTGTTCGTATGCCTGTTACCCAGATATTTTTTTTTCTTCTTCTTCTTCATGGGCCTAATGTAGATATTTCTTCTTGTAAGCAGAATAAATTGGCTTATCATTATGAGAGAAATATGTTTCTAGACTAATTGGGCCAAACCTTCTCTTAACACATCTTTCGAAAGTAATGGAGAGGGGCCCCTGGGTGGCTCAGTCAGTTACGCTTCTGACTCTTGATTATCAGCTCAGGTCATGATCTCATGGTCTTGAGATGGAGGCCAGTGTCAAGCTCTACTCTGAGGGTGGAGCCAGCTTGGGATTCTCCCTCTCTCTCTGCCCCTCCCCCACTCATACTCCTGCTCTCGTTCTCTCTCTCTCTCAAAATAAATAAGACCCCCTCCTTAGGGGGTCCCAGCTGGGAATGAAGTTTTCCCAGCCACGTGGAGCCTTTGAGAACAGATTTTGCCGCTTTGCAATGGAGCGAAAGCAACCAATCCAGACTGCTGACTACTTTGCAAAGAGTAAGACACTAAGAGATGCGAGGTATTTCCACAATCCTGCCTCTCACATGTGTATGTTAGGCCAGGCAAGCTGGATTTGAAGAGAGAAAGAAAATCACCATCTCACTGACAGAACCAGCTTGCTTTTAATGCTGTCAAGCTGAAGAAGTTCAGTGTCTGTGCTTGCTCCAGCAAATTCTCCCTAAGCCACTAATTGTTAGGACGGTAACACCGAGGACCACCGAGTCAAGTACAGCGAGAGATGCACAGAGTGGTGGCTCTGTCTTCACCGCCGTGGGCAGACAGTATTAACATACAGTCATCAGCAGGGATAGCAAACATCTACACATAAGAACGTAACGGCCCAGGATACCAGGGGGGCTCAGTCGCTTAAGCGTCAGACTCTTGGTTTCGGCTCAGTCATGATCTCACGGTTCGTGAGTTCAAGCTCCACGTTGGGCTCTGTGTGGTTGGGATTCTCTCTCCCTCTCTCCCTGCCCCTCCCCAACTCTCGTTCTCTGTCTCAGTCTAAATAAATAAATTAAAAAAAAAAAAAAGAATATGATGGCCAGGAGTTTCGGTGTCCAGTTTGACCATGACCCTTGAGCTATTGCAATCTCCAGTTGGACACTGTCTGCTCTCGGGTCCACCTCTGGAGGTGGGGCTGCATGACAGCTGGGTGGCTGTGGGCCATGACACTTAACGGGACCCTGCAACAGTCAGCGGGCACGCAGCACTGGTCTTAGAGGCTTCGATGCTTTTTCTCCCTAAAGCATTGGGAATTGATGAACGTTTCGCTTTCTGAAATGTCTCTTTAATTCATTGTTCCCGGGTATCCAGGCCAGACTCTTCCTAAACTCACCCACACTTGTGCAGCCTGACCACGAGCTTCCTACTGCTCGTTCCCGTCCTGGCCACGCTCCGAGGAGCGTCGCTCTGAGCAAGATGGGAAGTGACGTGTCTTGTAACATCATCTGGGGTTTGTGGTCTGGTCCAAGGCCCCTTCACTGACTGTGGTTTTCAGTCAGCTCTGAGCATCACACAAAGCCTTCCCACATATTCTCTCCAGGACACAGAGTTTTAACAATCCCGGTCATTCTTTCTTCTTCTTCTTTTTTTTAAATGTTATTTATTTTTGAGAGACAGAGAGAGAGAGAAAGAGATGGAGTGTGATTGGAGGAGGGGCAGAGAGAGAGGGGGGGAGACACAGAGTCCAAAGCAGGCTCCAGGCTCTGAGCTGTCAGCACAGAGCCTGATGTGGGGCTCAAACCCACAAACCGCGAGATCATGACCTGAGCCGAAGTCGGACGCTTAACCAACTGAGCCACCCAGGTGGCCCTTGGTCATTCTTTCTTAACCAGCTCTTCTGTAGATGCCGAAGAACCCATCTTTCCAGTGTAATCCATAAAGCCACCTGGTTTCCAGCATCTTCTTAAAGGAAGTGTAAAGTTGGAGAGGTCCCCTGGCAAAGGGACACTGTGGACAAGGCTGTCCTCCTACCAGGAGGCCAGCATCTGCCTTCTGGGGACATAAGCCTGCATCTGCCTTCCAGGGACATAAATTCCATGTTCCCTTCCCATTCAAGGCAGAAACAATGCTCATCACAGGACTAGCTGCACGAAGGGTGAAGACACCCAGTCCCTCTGAGACCCTCCCTCAACCATCTATGCTCCAGCCCAGGTCTTGTTTCCTGCTTAGTGGGAGAAAGAGATCATCATTCTTCCAGAATGCAGGTGTCTAACTCCTCATGTTCCGCCCCACAGACAGATAACTGTCCGTCTGCCAGTAGATATCTAGACAGACCACTAAATGCAGAGGGATTTTTATATTGCCTATCGGATAGCTATTCATTTTAAGTAAAAACTGATTGCCTTAGTGGAACCAGGCATTGAAGAAATGACAACGTAATAGTTCATTTGTATCATCTTTGACAGAGATGTGGGTTTTTTTAATAAATGACAGGTGAGCATTCTGAAATATTATCGTTGGATTCCGTTAGTCAGCAGTGATAGAAATGTGACTTTCCGGCCCCATTGTCTTCAGGGAAAGGGGAGAATGTCATTTAAAAAATAAAGCCCAGGAAAGCCGTCTCCTTCCAACAGTTTCCAAACTGGTTCTCAGTCGATTGGTAGTGTTACTTAGACCTCATTCCTCCACGGTGAGGTCCTGAAAGTCCAGGAAAACTGGTTTGCTTACCTAGCAGTTCCGTTTTTTCTCTTTCTACGAATTGGGTGTTGAAATGACCCAAAGCAGCCAGAACAGTATGACCAGAACGTTCTACTGCCAGCGGGGTTGGGACAGACAGACAGACCAAAGGCCATCAAGGTCTGTTCTTTGCAAGGGAAAACTGATATCTTGACACGTGGATATTCGTCTCAGCCATTTTGAGTTTCCCGTCCCTGGACAATTGTGGTTTTCAAAAAAAGCAAACCCTTATGTTCGTGGGCGTTGTAATTGTATTAGTTGTCTATTGTGGCATAATGATGGCACCACAAACGTAGAGGGGTCAAACCACACACATTCATGACCTCAGAGTATCTGAGGCTCGGGAGTCTAGGCACAGCTTAGCCGGGTCCTCTGCCCAGGGCCTCTCCAGGCTGTAGACAAGGTGTCAGTGGGGCTGGGGTCTCATCAGAGACTCGTCTGGGAAAGGATCTACTTCCAGGCCGGTGGCTGTGGGACTGAGGGCTTCTGTTTCCTGCTGGGAGTCTGCTGGCCGTGTGGCCTTCTCTGGGGGGCAGCTTCCAAAGTGACTTTGAAGAAGCCAGCCGGGGGGGGGGGGGCATCTCCTCACAAGATGGGTGTTACAGTCTTGTGTATCATAATCACATATGTGTAATTACAATCCTCCTAGCACCGCTGCATGAGGAGACGTAATGGTTAGTTCCCTGTTACCTTGACGAGGAGAACAGGGGTACCCAGATATTTGGTTCAGCTTGATTCTGGGCATGTCTGTGAAGGTGTCTCTGGATGAGACAGTATTTGCTTTGATAGACTGAGCAAAGCAGGCAGTCCTCCCCAGTGCGGGGGGGCCTCATCCAGTCCCGCGGAGGCCTGTGCAGAACAAAAGACAGAGTGAGAATGTCTTTCTCTCTGCCTTTTTCGAGCTGGGACATTGGCCCTCATGCTGTTGGCATTCCTGGTTCTTAGGCCTTTGGATTCAAACTACTTGGAACCACACCCACCGCTGACTTTCCTGTGTCCCGGTCTGCGAATGGCTGGTCGGCTGCGAATGACTTCTCGGCCTTCGTAATTGCGTAAGCCAATTCCATACACTAAGTTCTATACATATGATCCTAGTCGTCTGTGAGCCTAGCCTAGCCTGGTCACATGAGCCTAGCAGGAGGGAGGGACCGCGGGACTGTAGGTGCATCCTACAACCACACATCTTACAGAGCTATTAAATACCGTACTTCTGCAGGGAGAAATGTCATTTTCAGAGCACGAGACAAGGAGGTGAAGGTGCTCACTGTCCTAAGAAGGAATCTAGCTGAGACCAAGAGGCAGACAGGATCCTCCTCCTGAATGGGTGATTTCAACAGCATATGGGTGCAGAGTCGGAGGCTCCATATTGGTATTCTCCAACAATGCAGACGTTATTTTTTTAGTATTTATTAAATACGTCCATGTGCCCAACAGTGTCTGAGAGCTTTCCAAATGTTATTTTTTAAAAGTTTTTAATGTTTATTTATTTTTGAGAGAGAGAGAGTGTGTGAGCAGGGGAGGGGCAGAGAGAGAGAGGGAGACAGAATCCGAAGCAGGCTCCAGGCTCCAAGCTGTCAGCACAGAGCCTGATGTGGGACTTGAACCCACGAACTGCGAGATCATGACCTGAGCTGAAGTCAGACACTCAACCGACTGAGCCCCCCAGGCGCCCCTTTCCAAGTGTTATTTTACATAATGCTCACGCCTGTGCCAGGTGGCCAATGCTATTACCCTTTTTTGCAAACGAGGCACAGGATTTGGATGATTTGTTCAAGGTCACATGGGTAGGAGACTGTGGAGCCAGGGTTCAGCCTGGTGTTTTCAACTGCTCTGCGTGTCCTAACTGGTCTACACTAAGGTGGAGGTAGCCTGTGGCCCGGGGACACGTGTCCTCTAGTGAACAGGTTATCCGTGCCCCTAAAACTCACACTCACGGGGCAGGTTGGGACATGATGGAAGGAAGAGGCAGGGATCCGGGGGAGGAAGAGGCCTGGCATCAGGGCCGGGAGAGAGGCAGCTGAGCCTGAGTGAGGTCCTACCAGTGCTAGAAGCTGGGACCCACAGTGCACCAGGTGGCCCGAGACACCTGGACACCGGGTGGTGCATTCAGTGTGCGGCCTCGTGCTGCCTGCCTGGCACAGCGGGGGCAGCGACTCGTGGCCGGGGTGGGCTGGCCTGGCACCATCCCTTGTGACGAATTTGGTGAAAGTCTCCAAGGAGTGAGGCCTCAGACGGCCAGCACAGCTGGGTCCTCAAAGCAGCCACCACACGTCTCCAGAAAAGAAGCAAGATGTGACTTTACCTCTTGTGAATTCTCCATCTATTGGCATCGTATCTGATGTCTTTTTTCCCCCAACTGTTCTAAACAGTTTCTGAACAATGGATTTCTGAACAAGGGATTCGAATCTAAGTTTTGTAAAATCTTGATTCAAAGGAGGTGGGGTTTTTTTATGTTTATTTATTTTTGAGAGAGACAGAGAAAGACAGACACGGAGTACAAGTGGGGAGGGGCAGAGAGAGACAAAGAATCCAAAGTAGGCTCCAGGCTCCAAGCTGACAGCACAGAGCCCAATGTGGGGATCGAACCCACAAACTGTGAGATCATGACCTGAGCCGGAAGTCAGACGCTTAACCACCCAGGAACCTTGACTCAAATGAGTTTTTTAGAGCTAAAGTGCTTTCCCTGACTCCCAGCAGCGACTGCAAATCTCAGAGCGCAGGGTGCAAGTGTGCCTCGGAGGTGGGCTTGGTCCACAGGACCCCCTCTTGCTCCCCTCCAGGCTGGCTAGGGGAGGGCGAGGCTCAGGAGCTGGCCCCCGACATGCGGCCCCTCCTGCACTTCCCTTCCTGTAATGTAGGGTCCTACCCACCAGGATCAGCGATTCTCGAGATGGAATCGTGGGACAGCGTCCCAGAACCCAGAGCAGTAGATGCCCCTGGATCCAGTCAGTATGGAAGGACCTAGAAGGGTTTGAGGAAGAATGCACCGGGATGAAGCCTGTGCTTGCTACAAGCAGGACACAGGGAAGCGTGTCCCCAGGAGGGCGACAGTGGGAGAGGGCTGGAGTGCACTGATCAGGGTTTGGCCACCACAATGGCCTGGGATGGACCGTAAGCCCCTCACTTGGCCTCGTGTTTATTTCTGTCACTTTTTCCTACCGGTCATTATTTTAGCTACTTACTAGTTTCTTGCGTTTCACGGCGCCTGGGCGGGGACTGCTTCAGCTGCCCATCCGTCGGAGCATCTCTGACGGCGCTTGGCACGTAGTCTGTGTTCAGTAAATAGTGCTGAGTGCAGTCCTGGCCCTGGAGAAGCGTCCCGTGAGGAGGACACGGGTCCAATGAGTCCCCTGCCTCGTTGCAGTTCAACTTCAACCGACATGGCCAGTGGGTGAAGTCCTCCCTAGAAGGCAGCCCACGGCACGTCCCCAGAGAGCAGGTGACCATGCCCAGCGGCCTTGCTGAGCGAGGAGCGAGGAGCGAGGAGCGAGGACACGTGGTTTGGGTGAAAAGCAGGTAAAAGGTGGGAGGGTGGTCCCCGCCAGATGCTGCAAAGCCCAGTGGGGAGAAGCTTCACAACGGAGCCCTCAGGGCACTGGAGGCAGATGCTACTGGTGACTGGTAGATGGTGACGACCTTGGGATGTCCTCCAACTTCCACCCCTTCCTGCCAGGCCAGTCCCTCCCTCCGCCCTGCAGCCCGTGCAACATCCCAACTACAAGGCTGACGTCACGGAGAAGCTGGGTTGCAGAGGACAAGCAGGGGAACCTGCCTCCTCCAACCCCGGGGACACCGAAGGGTGGAAGGAGGGGCTCTCCAGACCTCGGCCCGAAGCAGGAAGAGGGTCAGAACAGGTGGGAAAGTGCTTTTGCCTCCGCCCCAGCCCCAGGTGCTGCCACAGCAGAGTAATTTTGGCAGAGGAAGGCAGGTGTGGGGACACAGGAGCTCAGAGGGGCCTCCAGACTCAGGGGGGTGTCTCCAAAGGGAGCAGAGCGGTGGGCGGGGCTCTTGGATGCACCCACTTCCCAGAGGAAGGCCTGGGGGCCACCACCCTGACAAGTAAGGCTGGGACACAGGTCCCTGAGGAGAGGCTGCAGCCCCAGCAGCAGGGCCATCTTCCTACGGAGCAGCCTCCTGCCCAGCCGGCCCTGGGGGACAGGGCGCGGGGCCCACGGTGGGGTGGCGGACCTGTGTTCCCACACGGGAACTGACGAGGCAGTGGGTCCTCCCTGGGGGGAGTGGAAGGCCGCAGGGCCAAGAACCACCGAATCGTACTTAGTACAGCTTCTAAAGTCATGATTTCTTTGGTGATCTTGGACTTCATTATAGCCCAAGGAAACTGCAAATGTCATCCTTGGCAAAGCCAGTTGGGGCTGAGTGAGGGCTTTGAGAAGGAGGTCAAGTAACAGGAGAGAGGCAGATGTAGGGGCTCAAACTGGCCCAGGGAGAGGCGTTAGCTTCTAGAAGTTGCTTCTGCCCCACAGGGCCCCCTGACGGGACACTTCCACAGCCACCCCCATAGGCATCCACGACTGTCATAGGTCTGAAAATACACAGGCAGTTGTGTGTGGCAGCAGACGTGAATAGCCTTTAGCCAGAGGCAGAGAGCGGCACAGTGTTGCAGGCTGTCCTCCTGAAAGCCACCAGCTCCCTGCGGGACGCTTCGGGACCCAGAGTCTCAGGCTTTGTTGCCGTGTCCCCGCTCTCCCTGAAGCGTTGGAGCTATTCGACCTTGGCCCTCTCGTCCAGCTGAGAGGCAAAGTGGAAGTCATTCTCTTCGTTTAACAATTTTGAGCCCGGACCATCATTCCGGGTTCCCTACCGGGTCTTCTCGTGGTCGGTGGCGGACAGTGGGTGTAACCGCGGAGGAGGCCGTGCAGTGCTCGCCTCAGATCCTTGGCGGCCGGCCTCCGGGGCACTGACCAGCTCGTGTGAAGGGAACACTCTGGGTGGTTTACTGCTTAGGATGGACGCTAGCACGCTCTTCAGGCAATAACTTGAGAAAATGCCAACGTTCGAGGTAAGTAATTAGCGTAGAACCAACCATTCAATATCTGGACAGTTTAGCATGTTGACAATCGACCTGTTGGTTCTCCCGAATGTGCGTCTGACGGTCCATACACTCTCGTTACCGTCACGCCTTCTGCAGATGCTGTGCTGGTGTCAGAGGGTGACGGAGTGAGGGATTCTAAGGCACAGAGTGGAAACTAAGATAGGAAATTATTCAGGTCTCTTTCACTGTGATTGGGCAAAGGTTCATCTTTATGGGATGAGGCCACTTCTGGACTAGTTTTTTTTTTTTTCAATTTAAAAAAAGGCTTAAATTTTTGTTAATTAAAATTGATATTTTTTGTTCATAATATTTCCCTTTTTTTCTGGTCCAACCAGTGAAGGTTCACTTTGAGCAAACCTGTAGTTTTTAAACGATGTGATGTAAATGTAAAAATATTTAATGAAGTATTGTAACTTAGTATAGCATATATAACTATAGTATACACACAGAGTATAGTAGTGTGACTTATAGTATACACACAGCATATACATGCTATATCCGTAGTATAGTTTCTTACAGTATATGCATAGCATATATATGCTATATTCATAGTATACTAGTGTCTTATGGTATATACATAGTATATTGATGCTATATCCATAGTACAGTAGTATAAATTAAGTTATGACTTTTGGGTGTTACTGGGAAAATGTTCATATTTTGGTAACTGGCATATTTAGAATAAATGTTTAGAGATTTCAACTTTTACCATCTGAGAGCTCTATGTAAAGCCAGCTACTGTAAGAGCCTGTGAACTCTCGGGTTATGACTCATCAAACGTCTTCCCTGCTTGACCAGCTGCAAGTTTCTCGAAAGAGTGAAGTGGGGCAAGGGTGTGGTAATGATTCTTGTGTGCACATTGCATTCTTTACAATGTCAGGCCTTTGAAAGTGAAATTAGTTTTATTTATCCAAACTGAAATTTTACTTTCTTGTTAAATACAGAACTCTAAGTCTCAATGATGTTTTGCCTGTCGACTGGAACTGGAATATCTGACCGTATTACAGTCTACACTCAGCATGTGACAAACCGTTTCCAAATCCTCTAATAACAGGCTTCTAATTCAGTATGCCACGGGATAAATACTGCAGATCTTTGACACTGAAGGAGAAAGCTTTCAGTAATTTTAAGTCCAGGGATGATGAATGTCAGAAATGTAATTTCTAAAATTGGTAGTGGTGCTTTTATTAAATTCACTTCACACCGCGAATGTCCTTCAAAGAACATGCAAAAAAAATGTTTTTTAATCCAATTATTGTTTATGACTAAAACCTAAGTTTCAACAGAAATTCAGCTAAACTTTGAAACTCAGAGTTAAAACATTAAGAAAATGTTCTGCTCTTGTGTATGGATAGATGATAATGTTGTAGACCAATAGCGTTTGCCGTTTGTGACCAAATAGTGGTAAAAAGTAAGGCCATGAATTACTGGGCTTTTGATTAGCATTAAAATTCTGAAAATTTAAAAAAAAAAAAAAAGGTGAGAGGGAGAGAGAATGAAAAAATGAAAGGAAGGGAAAGAGAAGAGGAAAGAAGGGAAGGAAATCGGAATTTGGAAGTTCCCTCGAGTGGCCTCACTCTCTCACATCCCCCCGTGATGCAAGGTGACGGTTTGGGCGGCTGGGGCCCCTCGCCAGCACTTGGCACCTTCATTTCAGCCCTTCTGCCACCTGTGTGGTACGTGGTAACGGTTTTAACTTTCGTTTTCCTAGTGAGTAAAGAGGTTAAACATCGTTTCCGGTACTTCTCAGTCGCAGGTGTATCTTCTTTAGTGAAACGTCTGTTCGAATGTTACGCTCATTTAAAAATACAGCCTTCAACTGCCAGCTCCCAAATGGGGTTCATATTCACCCCCTCCCACACTCTCTAGTTCCGATCCTCATTTTCTCTTATGGAGACTCCCTGCCCGTCTCCCAGCCACGGCCCGGCCACCTGCACTGCGCCCCCGCCACGCTACCAGAAGAAGCACGTCCACGCGTGGGGCTCACGTCCTCCCGTGCAGGCATCACCAGAGGGTGCTGAGCGACAGGGTCTTTCCATCGTCCTTCAGCTGCCACGTGGGCACCTTCTCGATCTGCTGCTCCCCTGTCCGTTTCACCCTGGCGCCCATCCCCTATCCCCCTTCTCACTTTATTTTCACCAACATCAGCCTAAGTGCAGCCCCGGGGAAAGCCTCCTTGGAAGAGCAGGGGCTCTCCCACACTTTCGGCCCCTACAGGTATGACTTCCACCCAGACTGTTTCTCCTCGAGTCATACTGGAGCCACACTCTCTGAGCAGACTGGAGGTCCCTCTGCCCTCGTAATTTTCCATAACGCAAACATCCCATTGTATTCTCATGGTATGTCTGTCTCCACACTAGACCGCAGGTCTCCTGAGGACAAAACTGCATTCTGCCTTTGACCTCTGTCATCTGATGCGAGCCCGACCACAGTGGGCCACGTATCGGGTGACCTGCCCCTGTGCTACTCCCCTGGGTACCAGGGCTCGGGGGATATAGCGTTGATCCTGTTAAACCGCCCCACCCAGTCTGCAGGAACTGTCATTGAACTGAACTCCCTATGTGACCCCCAGCCCCAGAATAACAACTGATGACAGGAAAGAACATGGTAAGACTCTCGGTCCTAAGGACACAGTGGCAGCCACAGGTGCCTGCGTGGAGCACTCCAGGGCCCCACCCTGATTCACGACACATTTTCTCCCTTCCGATTTACATACTTTCCTCACAGTCTAGGCTCCACGGCCTTCTCTATATTCTTTTTATTTTGGTTAAGAAATAAACAATACATAAAACTACAAAGTATAACATAACCACCCAGTATAAATAGTAACATCCAAAAAACCAGATCTGATCTATTTGCTTCAGTTTTCTCAAACAAGAAGAAATGCCCATCACAGAACATGACAATCACCTAGATTCCCTCTTCAGTCCCCTCATCTTCAAGGACAACCACAGTCATGGGCTTAATGAGTCTCCAATCCATATTTTCATACTTTTACGACACTCGCTCTCTGCATGTGGTGTTGGTAGTGTTGCTTTGGGTTTCCTCACGACGGCAAACCCTGTATTATTCTCCAGTGAACTGTTCTCCCTCTTGCTTCCTTCCTTCCTTCACCTGAATGTCAACTTCAGACCTTCAACTGAAGGTCTTCGGTTCTGGTGAGCCCACCCTGTCTTGAGGGTCACCTCGAAGCAAACCTCTGATGAGCTTTTGTGGAGAGACGTGTCCGAAATCACCAGGCCAAAGAAATGCTGGGAAGGGTGCTGTTCTGTGACACCCACCGGTCTCATGTCGGGCTCCCACACCATCTCGTGTTTCTTGCTTCTTGGACTTTTGTGATTATTTTCTAGGATAGACTTGATTTCACCTTCTATCTCTTCTACCACATTTTTGTTCTCTCATTTCCGAGAGTCACTGTCCTCGGATAATTTTGCTTTCATGGCGTCCTGTTGTTAGTGTGGGTATAATAAACTTATATTTTTAAAAATAGCTTCATTGAGGTGTAATGGACATTCAATGAACCGCATGTATTTATAAAGCGTATAACATGATGCATACAGATGTGAAACCATCGCACAAGCAAGATAAGGAGCATCAACCCTGAATGTATCCTCTGGTCCTTTTGTAAAGCCCCCACCCGAGCCCCCACCCGCAGGCAAACGCTTCCCGTACCCAATACAGCGTGTGTTCTTTTTTGTCTCGCCCTTTTCCGTCAGCATGGTGACGCTGAGATGTTATTTTCCTGCTACTGTTCATAGTTTCTTTCTCTCTTCCTGCGCAGTAGTATTCCATCGTATGGATATACCACAAGACAGTCATTCACCTGCCTACGGACAATTGGGTTGTTTCCAGTTTGGGGCTGTTGCAAATAAAGCTGCTATGATCATTCACGTAAATGTCTCTGTATACATTATACGCTTTCATTTCTCTTGGGCAATTACCTAGGAGTGAAATATTTGGGTCATATAGCAAGTGTATGTCTAACTTTTAAAGAAACTGCCAGAGTGTTTTCACCATCTCACATTCCCACCAGCGAGTGTGTGTCAGTTTCAGAGTCTCTGCTTCCTCACCAAGCCTTCGTTGGTCGTTTTCTTCGATTTCAGTTATTCTAAGGGATGGGGAGCGTGGTGTGATTGGCGTTTCCCTAATGACTAGAGGTGGTAAGCGTCTTTGCACCTACTTACTGGCCTGCCGTCTGTGTGTATTCTTTGATGAAGAGTCTGTTCAAATCTTTTGCCTGTGGTAAAGATTGTTCTGAAGTTTTTATTGTTGAAATTTGAGAGTTCTTTGTGTATTTGGATGCAGAACTCTTATCGGACACGCGATTTGTCACTCACACTAGCAGTCCATTCCTGAACATTGCTGGGTCACATTCCAGGGCACCGCGTCCTCTGGCCACTCACCTGCCGAGGCCCAGTCTCCCCTGATGTTACAATTTGTTTCTAGAACATTTCCCTTTTGCTTCTGGAATGATGTTTTCTTCAGAGGCATTCGCTTTTCTTCCACGATGTAACCTTTTCTAAGTATCTGGCGATCCCTGACCATCAGTGCACATTTCTGAAAAAGTTCCAGAAGAGCTGAGTAGGAGCCTGTGACTGCGGGGACCACGCCTCCTGGGGCTCTCCTGCCACACGAGGCAGAAGGTGGCCGGCTACTACACTGGTGGGTCCCTAAGAACTAAAATGTGGATTTATTTTTTTCTGGGATGCCAACATCTGCTTACTCTGGCTGTACCTAGAGAGCTAGTTTTTACTTAGCTCCTTCCCCGACCCTGCTCCCACTGCATTTTCCCCAGAAATGGGTGCAGAGCTCCTGGGGCTTATGTGCTGTTTGTGGGGAGCAAGAATGGAGAGGGCACTGTTGTCGGCTCTGAGTCCAGAGCTCAGATGCACAGGTGCACGGCCTCACTTCCAGGGGCACACCTCACCTCCCCCTCTGTCAGCCGTGGCAAGAGGACCTGCCATCTCAGCAGGGCACACCGTGGGCTCTCCAGCGCCATGGCCCCCTGCCCTGCTTTATCAGTCCCCGCCGTGGGCCCTTAGATTCCTTCACACGATTGTAACGGCTCAGGACCGGGAGGGGGAGGAAAGGCACGTGTTCAGTTCATCATTTTGAATTGAGAGAGTTTAAATGTACTCCTGAAAATATAAAAACCATTCCTAAAGTTGCCTTTTTTAAAGTTTATTTGAGAGAGAGAGAGAGAGAGAGAGAGAGAGAGAATGCACGTGCACACACAAGCAGGGGGAGGGGCAGAGAGTGAGGGAGAGAGACAGAATCCCAAGCAGGCTCAGAACTGTCAGCGCGGAGCCCAATGCGAGACTTGAACTTGTTAACCGTGAGATGGTGACCTGAGCCGAAATCAAGAGTCAGACACAGGTGCCTCTTTAAAGGAAATATTTCTCTAAGTCACTATAGAAAATTTTTTTAAAAAGGAAGTTACAAATACTAAAAATAGAAAACACGATAAAAGGACATTTCAGTATCGCAGTTAATGAGAGAATCTGAGCCAGCTTATTCCACGGCCAAGTCTGTTTCTCGTGTTGTTAAAGAAAACGAAACAAATCTGAATGCTTGGAAGGGCCGGGAAACGCCGGGTGAATGTGCCAACGAAAGCCGTAGCATGGCAGTATTCGGAGCAAAGCCGGATCCCAGGAGAGCAGCACTCAGCGGGAAGATTATCTCACATTGATAACAGGGTGGATGAAAAGTTTTGCAGAATGCCGGCAGCAAAACACAAAGCAAAAACTATTAGACACACAAGGGAAATCTGACATGGGAGAGAAATAAGGTTGCAGACAAGTTTAACAATGGGGTCAATATCTCTGAATTAACACACGACAGAACAAACAGCATCAGCTTTGGAGAACGGCCTTGTTATTAAGAGCTTGAGGCCACAGAAGGAAAACTCAAAATCTGCGCGGGAGAGATTTCACAGAAAATGATCTCTACTGTGTCCACATGTGTGAAAAAGAAGAAAAACCTTTCAATGAAATCTGTCAAACGGTTGAGAAGAAAAAAAGCACCCTTTCAAACCAAAATGAATTTCCTAGAAATAGTGAGATTGAGACAAACCTAACAAGTACAGCTGGAGACTATTTAGGGTCATAATTGTAGGAAGGTCATTAAACTCTAGAAAGTGCAGGGGCACCTGGGGGGCTCAGTGGGTTAAGCAAACGACTTTGGCTCAAGTCATGATCTCACGTTTGTGAGTTCGAGCCCCGTCTCGGGCTCTGTGCTGACAGCTCGGAACCTGGAGCCTGCTTCAGATTCTGTGTGTGTGTGTGTCTCTCTCTCTCAAAAGTAATTTAATGTGTTAAAAAAAAAAAACCCCTGCAAAACCTTAGGAAGTGTCACGTAGCAGAAACACACAGCCTTAAAAGCTACAAATACACCTGCTAGGCAAACAGATGACTGAGGTAGTCCTCCCGAGCAGTTACGAGCACGATGAAAAGATTTCCCCTAAATTAGAACAGTGAAGATAAGCAAATAGGAAGTCAGGAGACACAGAGGAAATCACCATCATAAAGGACACGCAGAGAACATTTAATGAAGAAAACCCACAAGATCAGCGTCCCATGTGGGTGTGTTCTCAGTTCGCCTTCCCCCTCTGCACCTGACGGAAAGCCCTCTTTCTCATTTCTGATGTGTATGCAGTCCCCTTGAAAATCTCAAGAGAAATATTGCAGATTTTTTTTAAAGCAAAGAAACAATTCCATTGGCTCCAGTAGAAAACAGACCAATGACCAAGTAAGAAAATAAAAGAAACGTTCCAAACCGTAATCTCACAGAAAGGCACTGCTGTTAAAATCGCACAAGAATCCTGACGACCCCCTTTATTATTCAGCATTGTTCTCGAATTTCTTGTTACTATAGGAAGCAAGCGACAGCAGAAACAGCAGCCTCAAGTACCCCTAAACAAGAACGTGACAGGTTTGCGGATGGTGGGACGGTGACGCTCCAGAACCGGAGCTTAACCGGACAGAATGGCAGGGATGCACAAAATGCCCCCAGAGGCTGGGCTGGCAGGACAAACACGTGAACACCGATGGTGCTCATTTACCCTCATTACAAAACGTGCTTGGGGACGCACTGTCATCCACAACGAGCAAACCATCAGATACCGAAGAACTACCTGAACAGGCAGGCACGGCATTTACAGAGTGTCCCTCAGCTCCGCCGAGGACCGGAGACGCGTCATCGTGTCTGACACGACGGAATGGGGACATCGAGGACAAGCAGGTGTCCGGGCTCAGCACAACGGTACGGCGTGAGTTTGTGGAGTGAAGGCGTGCCGAGACACTGGAGTCACCCTGAACACAAAACGACTGGGCTTGAAGTAATTTTATTAATCTCCTTGTTATGATTAACACAGAAGTTGATGACAATTTGCTAAGTGGCAGTTTTCAGGAAATGGAGGGAGGGCGGAGAGACAAGATGGAAGGTTTGTTCCTATCAACCGTCCACCCAGTGCGGGCAGGTGAAAGCATGAACCACACACCAAAGCCTGAGTCAGCCCAAGCATTCCTTCGCTCGGGCCGCTCACAAAAGGAGAAAAACATCGCAGCGAGCTTCTCCGGCTCTCAGACTAGCATCCTTCTCCCGGCCACGTGCGCCTTCCAGAGCACAGCGGCCCAAATCCACCGTGACTTGCTTGGACTTTTGAGTTTTCCCGAGGCGATCCAAAATATTTATTGCTTCGTGTTCTCAAGTAATTGGAAAAGGCTCAGAAAAAGGAACGAAGTGCATTGAATACCAAAATTTCTCTTCAAAAACGTTCTGTCGCCAGTTACAATGAAGCATAGTTCCATCGGAGACGTTGGCTGCGTAATTCTGAAATCAAACGAAGACTCCGCAAATCACTAACACCGAGAACATGGCTTCTACATAAAACCTCGAGAGGGGTGAGACCGTGGCTGGGAAGGTCAGCCAGGAGAGGGGTCGGGGAGCCCATGGGGGGCTCTGGGGCCGCGCATGCTCTGGACGCCCCCAGCCACCCACCTAGCAGGTCAGCGGATCGGAGCGAACAGTCTCCTCCTTTCCTCCCCTGCTCCTGCAGATTCTGGCTCCACAGACGCGGTGGCCACTGAGGCACTGCTGTCACAGCCAGGAGGGGACCTCCGCCACGTGTCCCACCAGAGCTTCACAGAGTGGCCCAGAGATTTAGTAGCCTTCTGTTAGATTTCTTTTTCAGATTCTCAGCCTCCCGAGATATCTTTTACATATCAGGCAGTATGTGGTCCATTTTATTCCTATGATTTACCTCCGTGGACCTCTCAAGGGCATCTAGAGTAAGACATTCTGTTTCAAGATACTGTTTTGGGATACTGAGGGTACTGAGAAAAAAGTGCTTTAAAACTTGCTAGTTCTACCTGGAAGGAAGAAAAATCATCTTAAACCAGAGACTGCTGGTGCCTGTGGTGATCAGCACAAGGGGCTCCCTGCTCCCACCAGGGCCTCCAAAAGTCCTCTCGGTGGGGGACAGAGCGCCTTACCCCTTACATGAGTGCACACAGTCCCCTGCCCTGTAGTCTAGTCGCCCGGGGAGCCAGGATGCTGCAGGTGCCAGAGGCCTCTTGTCCGGGCCTCAGCTGGCCCCGTGTCTCCTCTCTCTGCCCCCGAGTTCTCTGCTGCACAGCACCCCAGCGAGAGCCTGGACGTTTCCCTGGGGCTGGGACCACTCTGGGTGCCCCGTGGCCTCGCTGCCCCAGTGGGGTGAGCAGGACCATGGAGACAGTTCTGCCTTTATCAGGGGAGGGGGCAACATCACCTCCGGCCTTGAACTGATGGTTGGAATGGGTAGTACAGGGGCAGTGACATGTTTCAGTCCATGGAGGCCATCAGAAATGGCTCGTAATCCTGGTCTTGTGCCCACTTAGCTGTATGCAGCCAAAAGAGGAGACTCCAAAATCAGAGAAGTGGTCAGCTGGAATGACCCAGAGCTGCAGATTCTCGAGCCGGCATGCAGCCCACTACTCCAGCCTGCATTTCGGTCTCATTAGCTTGGTGTTAGGCAGCTTACGCACTTACCAGGAACACATTCCTAGAGCAAATCTTGAAACAGATGAAGGAACAGGAAAATGACAGAAAGCAATTCATTTACACGATCCCTAGAGAAACATCACTGAAACGCGGCAAGTCGGAGACCATCCACTGACAACAAATTTACAACAAAAACGGGATTATAATTTTCCTGGACTTTGGATAATCTTCAAATTTCTCAAGGTACCACCTAAAATCAGACACACAAAAAAAAAACACACTAAGAAAAGGAAATGATTTTGTCACTTTTCATTATGCAGGAGTACAGAGATTTTTAAAAGTAGTAATAAAAAGTTCGGCATTTCAGGTACACAGTTTGATTCTGCCTGTGTCACGAAAGCAGGATTCTTGCTGCCCGCGAAGGTTACTGGCGTGTGAGGGTGCCGATCAACGCAGCGGGGGGGCAAGGTCTGCAGACCCCGGGAGCATGCAGACTGGGGCAGAGGACCGGCACTTGTGGTGACTCAGATTCCCGCAGGAAGTCTCCCCAGGAGAGGACGGTGGCTCCAGACCGGGGTGGGGGAGATGTGCACCCAGCCACGCGCCCGGGGGCTCTCAGACAAAGCTGGGAGAACGAAACGGGACCCTGCTCTCAGAACAGGTATTTTCAGTTTTGATATGAATGACACCAGCCAGGCTGACGCCCGTTGGTTCTGCAGTACTGGCTGGCTGGGGAGGGTGGCGGCTAAGTGGATGGAGTGAAAACTTCAAGTACCTTGAGGAGATGGAGAAATGGGCAGAAGAGAAGGAGTTTCCATAAGCACAGCAGATAAACTCATGGTGGAAAGTGACTATTTGTTTACAGGGCAGAAACAGGTGGCAACAGCCAGCAGCCAGGGAATCGGCAAAATCTGAGTTTCACACTCAGTCTGCAAACGGGGAGCCCCAGCGTGTCTGCCTGCTGGGTGTGCTTTCAACGGCCGGAAAGCCACCGAATGGGAAGCTGGTGGGTGGACTCTGGAGCAAGCGTCACTTCTGTCGCGAGGCCACGGTCACAGCCCTTCTCTTCCACATCAGTGACCTGCCTGGAGACAAGGGCACCTGCCTCTCTGCGTGGGACGCTCACGACTGCAACGCCAAGTACGAGGAAAGGTGCCACATGCTCTCTGGTTACAGAGGTTCATGCGGGCCTGTGCCACCGTTTGCACATGTCCCCCGCCCCCTCAAATTCACATGTTAAACACCTAGTGCCTAATATGTGGCAGTATTAGGGGGTGGGGCCTTTGGGAGGTGGAGCCTTCAGGAATGGGATCCTGTCCTCCGGTGGGATAAAAAAGCCCCCCCACCCCCCACCCCCATCACGTGAGGGCGCAGAGAGACAGTACCCTCCGCAACCCAGAGTGGCCTTCAGCAGAACTGCACCATCCTGGCCCCTGACCCCAGGCCTCTGGCCTCTAGATCTGCGAGAAATCTACGTTATTTAGAAGCCGAATGGACCAGGCCTGCTAGGACCCGGGACCTCCAGCAGCGCCACACACTGCGCACGGGAGCAAAGGGCCGTTCAAAATCCGCAAAACCAGGGCAGCGAGGCCCACGCGTGCCCACGGGATTGTCGCATGAGCGGCTGAGCTCCGTATGACGTCGGACTGCGTCAGACTTTTCTCCCCCGATGAGGACGGACGGGTTTGTCAAATGTGTTAAATTCATCTCACAGAAACCATCATATAGAAATAAAATTTACTTTGTTAAAATGATTCAGCTTCTCTCCCAGCGTACATCCCTGGGATCTTAAATCCACCTCGAGAGACTGTATCTTAAGATATATAGACGTGCGTATGTATCAGTCTTTTTAAAGGGAGGGCAGCACCATTTCTACTCTTTTTCTCCCTTGTTGTTCTGTCCCTAGAATCGAAGGTGTCGCTTAGGTGACACTGACATGAAATTTTTGTCTTGATTTTATTCTCGCTGAGCCTGAACTAGGGTGAAAAGTGAGATGCCCCTGACGAAGGGATGCCCACTGCATCACATTTGGCATCTACTAAGTTATTCTTTAAAGCATTGACTGTTTTTCCGGCTCACAAACAGCCAAAGTGTCCCCAAGCTCCTCTCGAAGAAGTCTTCCCCTGGTGGACACAGGCCACTGACAAGACAGGAAGCGTTCTCCAAGTGCTCACAAGTCATGTCTTCTGTTAAAGTCTGGTGATGGGAGCTGTGAGAGGGAGGAAGTCTTTCATAAACATATTCTGGTGTGTCCTTATATGTTTAGGTCATTATGCCATCTGTCATAGTGTCTTGAAGACATGCTGACTTCATTTTTCTAAGTGACATTAAATTTAATGGCATGAGGGTACCTGGGCGGCTCAAAGTCCAACTTCGACTCAGGTCATGATCTCACAGCTCGTGGGTTCGAGTCCCGAGTTGGGCTCTGTGCTGACAGCTCAGAGCCTGGAGCCTGCTTTGGATTCTGTGCCTCCCTCTCTGTCCCTCCCCTGTTTGCAGTCTCTCTCTCTCTCTCTCAAAAATAAATAAACATTAAAAAAAAAAAAAACTTACTGGGGAAACACTGCATATTTCTTTATTTTATTTCAACAGAGTCCCTTCTCCAAGGCTGCCCTCGACGGCTGGCCTCCAACTTGCAGGACTTTGGTGTGAACAAGCAAACATCTGCACACAGGCTATCACACTTGGCGGGACGCGGCAGAAGCTTGGGCACCAAGAACGTCGCTCCACTAATGAGCACGGCTGCTAGGGGCTGGCGGGGAAGAGAACAGTATGAAAACAGCCGTCTTCCTAATTCCTTGACATTCTGCCCTCAAAACAGTTTGCTAGCAACTCGGCACAGCTGACCCGATGTTTCCGACCTAGAGCTTAATTATCGGTAAATTATCTGTGAATTTAAATCCCTCACATCTAATTATAGAAATAAATTCGTTTAGTAAAATACTGCTTTGAGAACATTATAATAAATCAAATACAGTGCTCGGAAGGGCCCCATGGATTGTTTTCTTTTAGTTTAATTAGCTGGGTTCATTGGATTATTAAAGGAAAAAAAAAGGATAGCTTTTATTTTGTCCTCAGCTTATAAATCCAACATTTCTGAACATACTGCTACTAAGCTGAATTCATTAGTTTTTCAGCAATTAAAATTGGGTTTGCACTGACATCAATGTAAGTAGCGAATGAATGAAAAAGAGTCCTTTCAACTCATGAAGCTTTCCGCCAAGAATACATTTGGGTTTTTAGTACCCTAGACTTTCATTTGGAAAATGAAATGATTTATTTCTGTTTCTATATGTTTCCTATTCAAATGTTGAAGAGAGATTTTCCTGTTTTCATTTGAGAAAACATCTTTACAACTGACTTGGCATGCTCTTTGTTCAATCTTCTTCTGATCCAATTTCTTAAAATATCAGTATTATCTCATGTGCTTCTACTATTAGAAACTAGCCAATGTTTGCTTCTTACTGTCTAATGTAACAAACGTTCGAGAATAGCATCTTCCTCCAGAGGTGATGCTACTCATGAGAAGGTGGTC
Organism: Neofelis nebulosa; assembly: GCF_028018385.1. Taxonomy (NCBI): domain Eukaryota; kingdom Metazoa; phylum Chordata; class Mammalia; order Carnivora; family Felidae; genus Neofelis; species Neofelis nebulosa. The sequence goes on along the minus strand of NC_080782.1, from coordinate 4,987,692 downwards.
TCGGGCCCCTGCCAGAGGAGAAGGAGGGAGGGGAGGAGGGGGAGGAGCGGGGGAGGAGGAGGAGGGGGAGGAAGAGGAGGGGGAGGAGGAGGAGGGGGAGGAGAAGGGGGAGCAGAGTGGGGAGGAGGGAGGAGGAGGGGGAGGAGGGAGGAGGGGGAGGAGAAGGGGGAGCAGGGTGGGGAGGAGGGAGGAGGAGGGGGAGGAGGGAGAGGAAGAGAAGGAGGGAGAGGAGGAGGAAGGGAAGAGGAGGAGGAAGGGAAGAGGAGGAAGGGGAGGAGGAGGAAGGAGGAGGGGAGGGGGGAAGAGGAGGAACAAGGAGGGGAGGAGGGGAGGAGGGGAGGAGAGGTCCCCAGCAACACAGGACCATCAGGCTGGGCCAAGATCCACTGACTGTTGTGGTCACTGTTATTTTTCTACGAGATGCTTTCTACGAAAGACGCGTTCTGCATCAGCACGAGATCTGAAGGTATCCTGGTGTGGCATCATCGGCAGAGGAGGAAGGAGGGCTTCAAAACTCATACGTGTTGCCTTCAGTTCTGGCCCAATTGATTTTAAATGGCTGAAAGGCTGGTGTCCCATTTCCTGGGGCTTCTGTAACAAAGGACCACACCCTGGGGGGCTTCAAGCAACAGGAATGTATTCTCTCCCAGGTCTGGAGGCCAGAAGTCTGAGGTGGAGCGGTGGGCAGGACTGTCCTCCCTCCCAAGCTCTGCCTCTTCCAGCTTCCGGCTTCTGGCAGCCTCAGTTCGTGGTGTCAGCGCATCCCCTGCCTGCACCCTCCCACGGCCGTCCACGTGTGTCTTCACGTGACCTCTTTGTGTGCGTGTCCTGACTTCCCTCCTGGTAAAGTCACCAGTCCTACTCCAGTGTCACCTCCCTTAACGAAGTACATCTGTGACGACCCCTATTGCCAAATAAGGTCACTCTCGTGGGGTTAGGATGGCAACCTATTGAGCTGACACACAGCTCAAGCCATCATAGAAAATCATCCTGTTTTCGGCCACTTTTCACAGTGTGTCCCCCTCCTGAGCCCTGCATGGTGGGGGCTCTTCTCTGCCCCTGTCCTTCTCAGCAGCTCTGGATGAAGACGGGTCCTGGGCCCAGGTCCCTGCTGACGGTATGGGGCACAACGGAGCACCTGGCCACGTGGGGTAGTGCTCCTACGATCTCAACTCGCATGCTTCTGGGGTAATGTCCACAAATATTAGCTAAACCGACAGTCCGGTTCTGCCCGTTCTCATCAGTGTCTCCGGTAATAATCCTCTGCATCTTTAAATACGTGGTGAGCCTGGAAAGAAACCTGGGAATTCTGACTCTAAAAAGTCTGTGTGTTTTCCACTATGCCATGATACCAATCTATTCTTCTGTTGGCTTTTTCCTTCTTCCTCATTCCCAAGCGGTGACAAACGCCATGAAGGAAGACAACATTGCATCTCTACGGATGCCTGCCAGCATCAAAGGCCTCCAGGAAATGTTTTTGAGTGAATGAAGCCAGGGAAGCAGGGCAGCGCCCTGTCTAGCTCGGAGGGCACGAGCGATCGACATGGGCACCAGGGTGAGTGCCTGTGCCTTTTTCCATCATCGCTGTGGCATCAGGGGAAGGCCCGAGATCTCTCCCTTCTAATCTTTTGTTTTGTTTTGTTGAGAGAGAGAGAGAGAGAGAGAGAGAGAGAGAGAGAAAGAAAGAACCTCAAGCAGGCTCCACACTCAGTGGAGAGCCGGACATGGGGCTCAATCCCATGACCCTGGGATCCTGACCTGACATCAAGAGTCGGATGCTCAACCAACTGAGCCAACCAGGCGCCCCCCGAGATGTCTCCCTTCCAAGAAGCCTGAGGCTTCGTTCACGGAGCCTCATCTCTTCACGTGTTGGATGGACAAGGCGCTCCCTAAGTTCACGTCAGCTTTAACAGCCTTGGACCGTTTTATATGCGTTCCTGTTGGTCAAATGGTGACAGGCCCTTCTGGGGACTGGATAGAGGTGATGGCCCTGCACTTTGGAAAACAACGTGATTTCGAGGGTGCACAGAACCCGGGAGCCTGACAGGGACCATGGGGCTGCAGGGCACAGGACGCTTGTGTGAAGGAGCTGGGTGCATGGCCAAGTCAGGCTTCCTGAGCACGGCACTCCTCTGCGCCCTGTCCCTGGCGGTCAGCATTCTCCACCGCAGGTTCCCAGTCAGACCGCGGGTCCCCTGCCTGACATTTCACTTGACTATCAGGCCCAGTGGCAAAAATTCGAGGAGGCTCAGAGTAGGGGCGGAGCAAATAATGATGCTGACGCGTACCTGTCGGTCCCTCGGAACAGGTTACTCTTGGGACGTGTGCGTGGTTTTGTGCTTGGTCGGCTAACCCACGGTATACGCTAGGCTTTGGCAATTCAAATGCACATTAACATTTCAAAGATGGAACCTGAAAATTGTTAGAATGAGACCCGAGAACAGACGCAATGTGCCAAGAGTGTTTTAGAACTTACTGGTGATGCTGCTGTGCTCGGGAGACTAAAATACAGAAGGTAAAGGCCGCGAAGGCCCCGCCTTGAACGGACCAGCTGGCCAGGGCGTAGCCACACCACTCGACCACCTCCCCAAAGTAGTTGGCTGCTGTTACGTATTCAAATAAGCCTCCTGCAAAGACACACAGGCAAGTGGGGCGTTTCCGACAACGTGATACGTTACTGACCTACGAGGCAGCAGTGGATACGTACCTGGAGAACATAAATCCAACTCCGGGAAAAACAACTCAGAGAATTTGAGTGAATGAAACACCCAACATTACTAGTTTTACTGTCTCATATCATACTTTCTGGTGGCATAAACCTGTATGAATAGCTATGCATTTATCTGAATATAAAAAACTACCCTTTTAAAATCCCTTCACTAGTTCATGAATCACACTGGTAACACCCAAGTAAACACAGAGAACATAGGATAACAATTAACGAACAAGCTTAAGAAGACGGACCTGTACAGGGCCCCGGACCAAAAGTGGAAGAAAATAATAATTTTCAAGGGCAGATTCCTTCCTTCCGTCCTTCGTTCATTCCCTCCTCAATGTTTACAGACCCTTCAGTCTACATCACAGACCAGGCCCTGCTCTAGGTGCTCGGGGTGAACTGGGACAAGACCCTGCCTCCTGTTCTAGAACATTAAACCCCAACATGATGCACAAGGAAAGCGTGGCATACAGCAGGAGGTGGGCCGTGAGGAGGACCAGAGCAGGTGAGAGGGGCCAGAAGTCAGACTGGGGGTGGAGACAGACCTGGTCATGGGCCCTTGGCATTTTAGTTTTACTTCCTGAGTATTTAACGTTTCTCAGTTTCAGAAGCTGTCTTGCTTTCTGTCTTGTATCTACTTAGTTCTTTCTATCGTATATTAGTCCTTTCCTCATAATTTCAATCCCTCTTAGTTATTAAACAAGTAATCACTTTATGATCTGTTTCTATTAACTCTAAGATCTCGTGGTAGCACATGTTCTCGTGGGTTCTGCCACTTTTGAGTGTGGCCCTTACTGTGTGGCATGTGGTCCATCGGGCTCCCTGAGGCCTGGGTTAAAGGCAGGTCCCCTCAGGGATCTGGGCTTGTACAGGCTACGTGCATGAGGCACCACCTCCCTAGGGTCACGTGGGTCCTAATTCACGGCTTGAGGTGCACGTTTGGGCCACAAACCTACGTGAGGGCCGCTGGTGGTTATGGACTCTCACGAGACGTGCCCTGGCCTCCAACATTCACCCAGGTTTTGCCCTCTCGATGATTATTACTTCCTTTCCATCATCCTACCACGTGGATGCATTTTAAAAGATGGAAAAAAAAACCCACCTTTACCCAATGATTTTAATTGTTTGCGGAGAGAGGACTGGTTGTCTAGTCTATGCTGTCGCACAGATAGGACTAGTTTCCTTTTTCCTTAATAACCGTTCAGTTAGCCGGAATCTGATAAAACAACGGTCACAGTGATTGCCATCAATAATTGTGACTCATGTCAAAAACCCGCGGCCAATACTATGCTTTAGTTATTGGATCCTGACAAAACTGCAACAGCAAGGCATCTTGTGAAATGACTTGAGAATCAGCTCTCCATTTTTCAGTACGTACCCCTTGGTATTTTATATCCAGTCTCCCCTGGTTTCCGGAGATTCCTCAGGATATGGTCGGAATGGATGTTTATCAGCATGCCTATTAACCATAAGCAGAAACCTAAAGATAAGAAAATACATAAGAGTATTATGATCAATAAACTACAAAATTCACAAACCCAAGCGTGAATGAACGGTGTTACTATAATCTGTTCTATTCATTATTAGCAAACCACGTTAGCCACAAAGGACAGTAAAAATCATTATAATTAATATGATGTTTCATTTAGAAAAATAATTTATACAGCACTGCTGTTAGGTCTGCTAAATAGAGTTCTGTTTTTCATTAAAAAAATTTTTTTTAACATTTATTTATTTGTGAGAGACAGAGAGAGAGCAAGAGTTGGGAAGGGGCAGAGAGAGGGAGACACAGAATCCAAAGCAGACTCCGGGCTCTGAGCTGCCAGCACAGAGCCCGACGCGGGGCTCGAACTCAGGAAGTGTGAGATCATGACCTGAGCCGAGGTCGGACCCTCAACCGACGGAGCCACCCAGGTGCCCCTAGAGCTCTGTTTTTCTAATACCACTACTGTGTAATCGAACCTGCCCTAAACACGTGGACCTCGTGGCCCACGTCTCAGGGCTGGCATGCTTGGACATGACCTAGGACCCCGGCACAGGGCTCCTTTCTAGGGAGAGGTAGCGTCACCATCCGTGGGGCGGCCCACAAGATTCACTCGGTCCTCGCGGAAAACACGCGCGGTGTGGCCGGCCTCCTTGTGTGGCACACGCTGCCCCCGCCCCCGACGGGCTAGCTGCACACAGGCTCCCGGGGTGGTGGTTCCCGGTAGCTCGTTTCCAGCACTCCGCTTTTCTTTCTCTATAGCCCTGTTGGAACAGGTTCCTGCACATCCACGGCCTCGCCTGCCACCCCCCTGCCCGCTCGCCAGTCACACCCCCAGGTCTCCTCCCGTGCCCCAGCTCCCCACACCGTCCTCTGCTGCTGCCTCCACGGCTCTCCCTGGACATCCAGTAGCGTCCTGGGTGTTTCCTCGCTGGCTCTGAAAAGCCTTCAGAGGTTGCTCATCACTTAAAAAGGAGATTTATTGAGGCGCCTGGGTGGCTCAGTCGGTTAGGCGTCTGAGTTCGGCTCAGGTCATGATCTCACGGTCCGTGGGCTCGAGCCCCACGTCGGGCTCTGTGCTGACAGCTCGGAGCCCGGAGCCTGCTTCGGATTCTGCGTGTCCCTCTCTCTCTGCTCCTCCCTGACTCATGCCATCTCTGTCTCTCAAAAATAAAATAAAAACATTAAAAACAATTTAAAAAAAAGGAGATTTATTAGTATCACGTGTCTTCATTCCAACAAGAAGAGGTAAAATGCCCAATAGTGTTTTAGAAAAGGAATAACTTGGAGTGCCTGGGTGGCTCAGTCGGTTAAGCGGCCGACTTCGGCTCAGGTCGCGATCTCGCGGTCCATGAGTTCGAGCCCCGCATCGGGCTCTGTGCTGACGGCTCGGAGCCTGGAGCCTGTTTCGGACTCTGTGTCTCCCTCTCTCTGACCCTCCCCCATTCATGCTCTGTTTCTCTCTGTCTCAAAAATAAACGTTAAAAAAAATTTTAGAAAAGGAATAACTTGACTTAGTTTGATCACCCTCTGACACTAGAGAAATGCGAAGGTGGGACGGTGCTTATTGGTGGAGTTCCAGTCATTGTCAAGGAAACATACAACTGGAGTAGCCTGGTCAGTAATGAGTCCCCAGTCATCCCAGTGGCATGGAATCATCTGTCAGTTACAACAGGGACACGTGACACATTCTGGTCCACAGCCAGGACCAGAAAATTTCTGGAATTTTCTGGAAAATTTCTTCCTTCCAATTTCACCAATTGTAGGCAGGTTTTTCTACAGAGTTCATACCAAATTTTGCAATATGTATTATAAGTCACTTGCTAGATCCATAAATTTGTAGTCGATTCGATACCTGTCTTGCATTTCAGTATGTCACCTCCAGGTAACCTGTCCCGCAGTTTGTGGTTCCAGAAAGAATTATGTTCTCACAATTCCATGTTTGACTTTATTTCTCTTCTCGGAGATAAGCTCCCTTTATCACCCAGGTTGGTAAAGAAAGCTAGTATTTGCGCTCATCTAAGCTACACATTTAACTCTGCTTTTAGGAATCATGAAGTCTTCGTATGTAATCTTTTACGTTAACCACTTTCACTGCTCTCAAAAACTTTCTGTTAGGATATTACTATTATTGCTATTTGCTTAGTTCTTCATGGTAAGAATCATAAATGCTGCTAAATATTCACATCATTTCATGTTTATCTCCTTACAAAAACCATAAACTCTATGAAATAAATATAACACCAAAAAAGTAGCCCTGTTTGTTTCCCAACCGGTATATATTTTTTTCATTTCTGATTCCTTCTGTTCAACGGTAGAGAAGCTGAGAGGTTTGCATACAATTTAGTGGAGTCTTTAATTTTAGACCAGCTTCGGCGACACCTGCAGGTGATGGGGTCTGTCTGCCCTGCTATTGCAAACGACACTGAAATTCACATACCAAGAGGATTCTTTGCTTTGCCGTGGTTCATCAAAAGTAGCCAAACAACTCATCACAGAAATGATTTGCGGGAAAAACTCAAATAAACGTTTAAAGCCTGTATCCCTTCGTTAAAACTTCCCTTCCCTTGTCCCGCACCGCCTGCTCTGGGGGCACCAGGACAGTGAAATGGTTGAGCCCCGGGCTCCGCTATTTACTCAGTTTAGATCTTGAGCAGGTGTTTAGCCATCGGATCGTCCCTGTGCGTGTGAAAGGACCCTAATCTCTGCCCTTTCAGGAACGTGGGGTGGCAGGAAGCATGTGTGTGGCCCCTGGCAGAGAGCAGGATCTTCTCCACAGGGCGACCACAGCGACCACAGCCCATTCTTCCTCCTTCTCTTGCTGGTTGGGGCAGACGGAAATCAGGTAGTCAAATGGCAGGTGAGGCAAGGAAGCATCTGGGGGCACTGCACCCACAACATAATGTGGGTCTGGCATTTTGTGGAGGCACAGGCTTGTGGAGCTGCCGAGCTCCTTGGGGACTCTCTTGCCCATCCTTCATCTGGCGGGGGTGGGGGGGGTGGGCACATGCCCACGGCCATGATGCCCAGGCATGATGAGCGAGAATTTCAACTCACAGAAAAAAATACAATCGAGAAACATAAACACGCCTCGTCATCAACAAAGCAGCGCCCCAGCGTGAGGCTCTCCATGATCAGACATTCACGCAGACAGAGGCCAGCGGACAGGGGAAGGCCGTGTCACGGGGCTGGAGCCGGGAGCCACAGGGCGCTCTGAAACTTAGAAGCAATCTCCTTATACACAAGAGCCTCGAGAGGGCGTATTCTTTCACACGCTTGCAAATCTTTTTGACTGCTGCTGTTCTATTTTCCTTTTGGCTCAGAACTTACGAGGTTATAATTAGGACTTGAAAACGTATGGTAATTTACATTCACCGATAAGGACGGTAAAAAATTGAAAACTTCGCAAACCTACGAGTTTATTCAAGTTAGTATAATCAGAAAACTCTTCCTGCCTCGTTGGAAGGCGACCCGGTCTGACTTCTTCTCATGTTCTGGAGGAAACCGTGGGAGGCTTGATTTGACGACTCTGTTGGATGACATGGCCAGTTAGCGTCCACGCCCCACAGTCGTAGTCTGCTGTTCTCTCTGCTGGAGCCTGTTGCCCGCTGCTATTTTCAGGCTCACTTTAGGGACAGGTATCTGTGCTTTTAGTGCCAAGAGGGCGATGGTACCAGGCATTTGTGTCACATGCTGCTGCTGGGACCGCCTGACTCTCCCTCCGGCGCTCGGCCTTCCTGCCGCCAGGTCATGGACCGTCACAGACTTTTCCCTCGCTCAACAAGTGTGGGCTTTCTATCTAGGAACCACCGGGACGTTATAATCCGAGTTATGACTCGAACCACGGAGTGCATGAACGGGGCGACACTCACCTAGTAGAAATCGGGGATCAGTGACCCAGTCATCTGCATACACCGCATACTGACTCAAGTATCTGCTCTGCAAGTAGCCGTTATAGACACAGAACATGAACGCCAACGTACACGTGTACAGGGGCATCGGCTTTCCTCCTCGGATCAGAAGCGGGAAAATCAAGGACCTTAGGAAACATGAAACAGAAACAAATTTAAATAAAACACAGACCAATGGTCCAGAACATCATTTCCGCAATTCTCTTTAAAGTCTTGGGTTTTTCATCTTGCTTCCTTCCTCGTACACAAGTCATCGTCAGTACTACTGGTCCTCGTTTACTATGTTCAAAGCAGAATTGCTCAATCAAGAATTCACCATGTTCCAGTAATGCTCATCATGGTGCGCAAACTCAGGATTCTAATGATACAGAACGGGAAACAGACACGCTGAGAGAGAACCGAAGGCTTCCAGAGGCTCTCGGAATGTGCACGATCCTCCCTTGCTCTAGTCTGAGCAGTGGGATGTGGGGACACCATCATGTCATCAGTCAGCACAGTGGCTGTATTCACTGAGCACTCACCACCTCACTCACAGCACTCAGAGACACCCACACAGGAAACACCATTACACCTTCTTGGTGGGGGCGGGGGGGGGGGAGGGTAGGAAGATAGAACGGACTCACAGGGGTTAAGCAATCGGTCCAAGGTCACAGAGCTCAAGTGTAAACCCAGGTAACTCAAAGGCCACATTCCTCTGTTCCAGCACACTACTGAAAGTTTAGGGAGAGAAAACGTAAGGACAAGAAAGTGACCCTTGTGAAGAAAAGAGGAGGCGATGCTGGAGTGTGAATTCCTTCTGTAACATCAATACGTAATACACCGAAAGGGGCCGTCACTACACATCCCATGGGCCTTAAGAGGATAGTAAAGAACTGTCATCTACAACTTTATGCCAATAAATGTCGCTATCTGGACAGCGTACACAAAATCCTTAAAAGGCACAGGCGACCAAAGCTGACCCAAGGAGAAATTGACAGGCTGAGTAGCCATCTCTAAGGAAAGAAACGGAAGCAGACTTAGGAAGTTCTAACAGGCACAACTGGAGTCAGGGGAGGGGGATGGCTTCGGAGAGGCACAGGGACACTGACAGGAAGGCAGCCGTTCTGTATCTTGAATGAGGCGGTGATTACACGCGGGGTACAATCCTCAAAATTGACCAAACCACAACATGGCCACGGTCACTTGCTTGGGTCCTGCCTGGGGCTGCTCACCAGCTAGGCCTGCGGACCCGGGGACGGGGGGAGGGGCTGGGGGGGCACGCGGTCTGTGGTGCGGCGTCTCGAGCCTCACCTGTCCGTGTCCCTGCCCGGAGCGCCACAAACCCCCGTGTGGCGGCATTCTGAGTGCCGCCTGTGTCCCTGTACCGCACACCTTATTCTCTTACCAGCGCGCACGTGTCCCGCGCAGACAGGGAAGCGGGCCCTTCGTGCTCGGGACGCACGGTGGAGGGTGGCTAAGTTTATTCCTGCTCCGGACAGCAAAGTGGTGTGTGGTTCGCGATGACACCTGGGCTCCCCCGGGAGACCACGCCAGAGGTTGGCACGACGGGACTAAGAGGCCACCGCCGTGTTGTCCCCGACACACGGGAAAGCGACGGTTGGAAAAAAACCGAGAACTGGAAACAGAAACGCGTGACATAATTTTACAGAAGAAATGCGAATGAGGCCGCAAGCACTGAAGCTGCCCGGTGCCCCTTCGGTTAGCCGAGGAAAGCCGCGTGCCAGCCCCGAGCTCACCGCCTGCAGCCAAGAAGCACGTTCAGATGGCAGAACGGCGTGCAGCGTGGGATCGCCCTTCGGTGAGGACGGCTGCTCCAGGAGTCTGGACGCCAGGAGTGAAGTTCAGCAAACTGTCCAAAATCAAGGCCAACGTTTGAGCGAGCCATCTTCCTGGTCCCGGGTGTCGCCCGTACCGCTGAGCGGTGGGGGCCGAGGCCGAGTTGGCTCTAAATGGTCCTTGAGCAGCAACTGATGGTGACAGTGCCTCCGCCATTGAGGAAACACTGACTCGGTACAACCCGTGGTGGGATCTGCTAGGGTGTTGTAGCTGCTGGGGGTGGAAACGAACTTGGCAGACTTACACAGCCCATGCCAATGTCAGGTGTTGAAAGCCACCCTCTGGATCAGCAGGTACTTTGCCTCCCCCCCTGCCTCCCGGCAAAATCTATTGCGTGTGACTGAATTAACAGTGCCAGCAGTGAACCTGATGGTCCCTCCCTGGACCTAACCACCATTTTCAGTTCAGAGCCAAGACTGAACGTTTTCTTTATGAGAAAAATGGCCCTTGACCAGTATTACTGCATTTCGAAGGGCTCTGGAAATTAGCCTTTTTTGCTGCAGAGTTGATAGTGTTCCTCAGGGAATTCGACCTAAAATTATAAGGCAAAATATCACTTTTGTGCAAAACCTATGCTATGTTAGTCACTTCAGCAAAAACGGACGTTGTCTGAACCACAGGTCATGCCAGACTACTTTCTGTGCCGTTGGAATCAAAACCGGCAGTGAGATCTCCATTCTCACAGAGACTTGAAATGGATGTGATTTCTCAGCTTAAACCAGAGCTTAGAAATCCAGTGTGTTTTGAACATTTCAAAACCTGTTTCACTGTATAATTGAGGAGCTGCCACCAGCCAAGTGGAAGAGACTCATCTACGATGTAATGACACATGGAAGGGCAAACCTCAGCAGAAGAATCTAGAATTCGGAAGGACAACCCTCGGCAGAAGAATCTAGAATTCGGAAGGACAACCCTCGGCAGAAGAATCTAGAATTCGGAAGGACAACCCTCGGCAGAAGAATCTAGAATTCGGAAGGACAACCCTCGGCAGAAGAATCTAGAATTCCAGAGATGCCTTTTGAGCAATCTGAATACCTTAAATTAAAATCAGAAACTTGTCGGGGCGCCTGGGTGGCTCAGTCAGGTAAGTGTGATTTTGCCTCTTGATTTTGTCTCAGGTCAGGATCTCATGGTCATGGGATCGAGTCCCGTGTCGGGCTCCATGCTGAGCGTGGAACCTGCTTAAGATTCTCCCCCTCCCTCTCTCTATGCCCCTCTCCCTCCTGCTCGTGTGCACTCACTCTCTAAATAAATAAATACATAAATAAAGTGAGAAACTTGTGGACTGAAATTAATATTTGGTAGAAGCCACACACGTGAAGACATTTTCAAAGCTAAAGTCTCATTGCCCATCAGCAGTAAGGGGTGAATGCTTACTGTGGGTATTGGGAAGCATGCACACTGACTCTGAGGCCAAAAAAGGGAATGTGACCCCTCCCCCCCACCAAATAAAGAATTCCATGCTTCCCATCACACCTGTGTTACAAAAATTACACTAAGGTAACAGAGCGTGAATTTTACAAGTATACATATGTCTTGTGAAATATCTCTTTCTCAATATCCCTTACTTTGTCCCTTGGTCCATAAAGCTTAGAAAAAGCACTATCTGGCCCTTTCCAAAAAAGCAGTTTTGACCTCCAACTGAAATGAAAATAGGAGTTACACTCTGGAAATGTCACTTTGCCTTCCTCAGAAAGCTCGCTTCCTCCACACCCCAGGACTCAGGTTGCAGGCAGCCAGCCCCTTGGGTCTGGGGTCCGTCTGGGCCACGAGGTGGGGACAGCACGCCTGTGTCCTCAGCTACGCAATGGGAGAGAGAGTCACACTGATCTGCTCCAGAGAGTGTCCTGGGGGAGCCCAGAAAGGACGTGCGTAAAGGACCCGGGGAGAGGATTCACTTCTCTCTAGTCTCAAAGAAGGTGAATTTCAGAAAAGTGGCAAGGACTGGAAATAGGGCCTCAGAAAGGTCGACACAGACCTCTCCTGTTTCTCTCTTATCTCTGCCCTTGAGGGGACAGCAGTGACCCGGACGTCCACAGGCCTGGCCATAAAACCACTGAGGTCAGGAGAACACGTTGGCTCAGGCGATGCGGCCTATGCCTTCAGACCTCAAGCGGGGAGATAACATCTTCCTTCCCCCCTCCCCCCACCTTCTGAAAGGCTCCGTGCACCAGCGTGGGTCAAGTGCTCCTGGCCCCGAGGTCTTCATATGCAACGCACCTTCCCAGGCAAACCAATCTGCTCGATCTTGGTAGTTTTTGGATTGTCTTTCTCCTTTTAGGCTATTCCTTTCAGCTTTACTTCTTTTGCCTTGGAAGTCCATGCAGCATGTCAGAAAGGGTTTCCTTTGTTTTAGTTTTTGTTTTAAATAAACGTTTATTCATTTTTGAAGTGGGGAGCAGAGGATCTGAAGCAGGCTCTGCACTGTCAGCACAGGGTCCGATGTAGGACTTGAACTCATGAACCTCAAGATCATGACCTGAGCCAAAGTCAGACCCTTAGCCGACTGAGCCACCCAGGGGCCCCTAAAGGGTTTCTTTGAATTGGGCCCACTAGGAACCAAAATGGTGGGTGGGTGTGGGGGCTTCTGGGCATGAATTTTATCCGAACCTTCATCTAGTCTCTAGAGGGACAAGGGCAAACCAAGGGTTGCAGTGGACCCCAGGCGGCTTATCATGGTGTAGGATCTCTTTAAGATGCGGGGCCGGGCTCAGTAAGGAAGGTGGACATGTGTGCTGGAGCCACACGGCACTTGTCACGAGCCGGTGCTCTGGAGCCCAGGCCACCTCGGTGATGACAGGCCCGCGCGTCAATAGCCCTTCTCACGTGGTGTCTCATCTGCGCGCACAAGCACCCTTCCGCACGGAACCGTGGGGAATGAACACTACCGATCTTCGAGAAGAAGTATGAAGTCAGAAATTGAAAATCCCTGAACACCGAAATCATCTGCAAGACAAACTGTGACGTGCTCAGACTTAAAAATACTTTATTTCGGTAATGTGTTACACAAATCCACGTTCGGTTCTGATAATGAGCTAAAGGATATGAAACGGTAAGGTCCCAGGGAGCTACAAAGAGATTCTGTTTTCCAACTCGTCAGATGGAGTGTGGGACTGAATCTGATGCTTTGTTCTCCACCATGTTACAATATCCTATTTATCTTCTTTCTTTCTGTCCCGTGTAAAGAAACAGTACTTACTTTCCATCAAGTTGTGTTTAGCCCTGGAAACGTGCACATCTCTGTGGCTGTCGGGCCACCAGGGCTGTGGGACACGTCTGACGAGGGGGCTGGACAGGGAGCTTTCAGAATCTGTGGGGCTTCTGTCTGTCTCCCACTTGGGCGAGTTTACAGGCTTAGGCACAGAGCATGATGTACGTGTTTCTCAATGTTCCCAGTGAAACATTCCTAGTAACTCCTAAACCTATACAACGTGCTTTTTTTTTTTTTTTTTTAACTTTTCAAACCTGTTACCATTACCCTATTTAACAGATCGGGACCCGGGGGGCTCAGAGGAGCACGGTGACCTCAGTGACAGACCCACTCAGGCAATGTCACCTTCCCAGGTGTTCTATCTGCTGCATCCACAGGACACACTGAGAAGCAGGACTGGGGTGCCAGGGCCGTCCTTGCCTGGCCACCCCGCGGCACATGACATGGTCGTTTTCGCCAAGTGTTTCTACTGAGCCAGAAGGACACTGCTGTTATTATGCTGATTGACAAAGGGAGGGGGTAACAAGATTGTGTGTTTATGCCTGTATACATCCTTACTGCTTTGAAAAGACAACCCCAAACCTCCTAAAGACAATGGCAGACGGGGGAAAAGGATACACTAGAATTCTGTCAGCGTTTTAAGTGATGCAATTTCACGTGGTTTTTAATCACTTCCTTCGATTCTAAGTCTTGTACAAGGAGCACATACTTCGACTACAGGTTTATTGGCATGTGATACCAGCATGGATTGCAAGTCCCGGCCCCTCATACGTATGGAACAGACCAGAAGAGTAAGAGGGAGAGAAGGCTTCCCAGGCTGAAGGTCTGTGATCGCCATCGGAAGAGCTCAGGGAGGATCGGGCAAAATTAACTCCAAGTAGACACGCAGGGTGTCTGCAGGCAAGTTCCCGGATGTTAAGGAAAACAGAAAGTATTCTGTAAACACCTGGGAAGGGAAATGGATTACCAACAAGAACAAAGGTCACCAAAGCTAGCCTGTGTCACTGTGCTTGCTGCACAGTGGTGACCAGAGCTCCGTGCTCCTCGCCCTCTCAAGCCCTGTGCTGCATGGAGTGTTTTCTTGGGCTACGAGCCAGAGAGACTGATGCCGTACGAAACCCAACTCCCTGGTCAGTAACTCCACGCCCGTGTGCTAGGTGTGGTCTGCTCGGAGGGAGAAATACCTGAGGGGAAGCATCCCCATCAGACGTCAACACTTGGGCAACAACTTGGAATCACGATCCTTTAAACTTTTAAGGTACGATTTTCAGGTTTCTAAAATGTTAAATGTTTCTTTTAGGACATAGTTATTTACTATTTTAATAGTTTTAAAGTTTTATTGATTTGTTCATTTGGAGAGAGAGAATCCCAAGCAGACTCCATGCTGCCAGCCGGGAGCCTGACGGGGGTCTCAAACCCACAAAACTTGAGATCATGACCCGAGCCAAAATCAAGAGTCAGACGCTTAACCGATGGAGCCACTGGGACGCCCCTGATTTTCAGGTTTCCGAATCCAGATATGAGCTGTGGGACCACATAATTCACAAACTGAACTATGAGAATTATCTCCTAAAATGTTTTCCCACCAAACTGGAATAACAACATGTAGTTATTTTTGCAAAGAGAAACAGCATGTTCATCCAGCAAGTGATTTGACTCTCGAAATAAAAGCAATTGGACATCATGTCCCAGGTACAACAAAACACCCCTTTTGGTGATTTGGCAGCCATTTAGGTAATGGTCGACTTAATCATTTTAGACATTTAAAACTGAGAATGGTTGTTAATTTTAATAACAGGCTGTCACCACTTTTTTTTCTCAACAATTCGACGTCACTGAATTCTACAGCACCTCCAAGATGTGGATCAGTTCCTGTTTGGGTTTGTTTTTTTTTTTTTTCCCCTCTGTAACACTCTTTTGCAACAAACTGCACAGATCCCTATAAGGCCACATACTTAATTAAGCTCTGTGCGCTTTTAAGGCAAGGTTACAGACACGATGAATATTTCACTACCTGTAATTCCATACTTTTGTATAAAAGGTTTTTTTCTCTCAAATTATTTGCGTCCACAAGGCAAGGGCCAGGGGTTCGGTGTTTCCCCCACCTCCAGTGTTTCCTGACATCTTCTAACATCACACACACCATATGCCACGTTTATTTACTTATTTTTTAAATGTGTATTTATTTTTGAGAAAGAAAGAGAGACAGAGTGCCAGCTGGAGAGGGCAGGGAGAGAGAGGGAGACACAGAATCTGAAGCAGGCTCCAGGCTCTGAGCTGTCAGCACAGAGCCCGACGCGGGGCTCGAACCCACAAACCATAAGATCATGGCCTGAGCCAAAGCTGGATGCTTAACCGACTGAGTCACCCAGGTGCCCCACCATATGCCACATTTAAAAGTGAGGCTAGGGCCTGGCTCTCCCCAAGGGGCCACCAGCAGAACAGAACAGGAGAAAGGATGAGTCGATGTAGGTGAGATTCTTTGGGGATCATAATCAGGGGTTAACAACAGAATCAAGGTCCTGCAAGGTCACAGATCTGGCTGGGCACAGACCTTGGGGGAGGGTGTTAGGATGACGAGGGCCTTGTGGGCATCTGGAAGTCTGCCCTCCGGGGGCCATCCAGCTCTCTCCCTCTGCCTCAGGGTAAAGGTGGTCACTGGGGCCTCGGTGGTCACCAGCGCCACGTGCTCAAGTGGGACTTCCTGACAACGGTTAAACGGGCAAGCGAATGAATGAATCCAGCAACTCCCTCATTCACTAACTCACTGCCTCATGGGAAGCGGAAGTTCATGAGCAAGGGCAGCCTTCAGCTCAGTGAATATTGAAAAAACCTGCTTGGCAGGAGAGAGAGCAGCAGAACAGGAGGGCAGTCTAGGGAGCCATACCGAGGGACTCTGCAGACGCACGGATGCTTGGTGAGTGACCGCAGGGAACCACTGCCAATGGCCAGCACACGCTTGCCTGCAGGACCCCAGGCACCGCTCCACGCACAGCAAAACCAAGGGTGGTGTGAGAAGATACCACCCAAGCCCTCAAGGACCCAGAAGCCCTGTGATCGGCGTGGGAGCTCAGTGCAGACGGGATTCAGGTGCACACTGTGACCATCCAGGGCCGTGGGACTGTGCTGTCTGCCATGGATTAAAAATGCGCCTACAAATGTCCTTTCCTGCCCATGGGGGAAGTGCTCAGGGCCCCGGGACGTTCTTTCCCACACCTATCCCCTCTTCCCCTCCTTCTCTGACTCTTCTGCCAAAAAGATCCTGTAGATTCTTCTGTCTTGCGTTCCTGCACTCCTTAAGGAAGTATCTTGTCTCTACATCCCCAGTAATGAGTATAGTGCCAGGTATGTTAATCAATCTTCAGAAACGTGTGCTGAATAAATGCATGAAGACACATGGGCTGCCCCTCTCCTGTAAGCAAACACCCCCTTTCCCACTGACAGTGGGAAAGCCTCTGCACCTGCCTTCGGTCCTCCCCACTCCTTCAAGTGGCTAGAACTTCCCTGGGGCAGGGCCCTGCCTCACTCCTGGGTGATCTCAGAGCTCAGCATAGGGCCTCCGCAGCTCACAGAGTGGCTGGTCTTCCTCAGTCCTGTGTCCTGGGCAGGGCCCCGTGCAAATGGCGGGGTTGCACAAATGCTGGCTGGGTTGGCCGGATGCTTTACAACAAGTGCTAAATGCTGTTTGCGTTTCTGTTCGGAGCTCTCGCTTAGGTCAAATGACCGTTTAATAAATTAGTTGCTTGAGTAGAATGGAAAATGTTGATCTTCTCTATTTGTAAACAAATGTCCCAAAACCCACAGGCTATAGATGTACTATAACATGTAGGACTTGAAAATATGGGCTCTGTGCTGACAGGTCAGAGCCTGGAGCCTGCTTCAGATTCTGTGTCTCCCTCTCTCTGCCCTTCCCTGGCTCGTGCTCTCTCTCTCTCTCAAATAAACTTAAAAACAAAGTTGGGTGGGGGGGGTCGGGGTGTGCCCAGGAGGCTCAGTCAGTTAAGCATCTGACTTCAGCTCAGGTCATGATCTCACTGCTCATGAGTTCGAGTCCCGCATCGGGCTCTGTACTGACAGCTCAGAGCCTGGAGCCTGCTTAGGATTCTGTGTCTCCCTCTCTCTCTGCCCCTCCCCTGTTCATGCTCTGTCTCTGCCTCTTTCTCTCAAAAATAAATGAACTTTAGGGGCGCCTGGGTGGCGCAGTCGGTTAAGCGTCCGACTTCAGCCAGGTCACGATCTCGCGGTCCGTGAGTTCGAGCCCCGCGTCAGGCTCTGGGCTGATGGCTCGGAGCCTGGAGCCTGTTTCCGATTCTGTGTCTCCCTCTCTCTCTGCCCCTCCCCCGTTCATGCTCTGTCTCTCTCTGTCCCAAAAATAAATAAAAAACGTTGAAAAAAAAAAATTTAAAAAAAAAAATAAATAAAAAATAAATGAACTTTAGAAAGAAAAGAAAAAAAAAAGAAAAAGAAATAGCCCAGCCGGTTAAAAACCCATGCCTGACCTAGCAAATTCTCTGGAGTCGTTTTTAAAACCACTGTTTTTGGAATCAGGGCTTAGTCTCAACACCCTCTTGTCCAATAGCCTCCGGTAAAACACCTGAATTCTGAGTCTCAGTGGCCTCCCCTATCTGGTCTAGTCAAGCTCTGTCATGCTCAAGGTGACTCTGGCCCCGGGGGACGCTGCATTCAACCAGTCTCCCACTACAGTGAGCTCAGAAACAATTAAACATAACGTTTTAAGTTAAAAAGCTCAACACAGGCTTTCAAAGTTCTGTAAAGTGTTCCCTTTACACATTTTCAGTGTCACGTCTTCAGAAACTTCTTGTTGGTACTTGAGACTGGCCGCAGGAATCCACGAACAATATCTGGAGTACATGTACATGTGCCCATCTGCACAGGGATATGGAACGGGGTTGCTAACTGTCTACTGAGCATTTAGATTTGCCAGCACTGTGCAGGCATTTTATGGAGTTGTCTTTATTTAAATGCATGCCGGTCCCGCGGGCTGGCACCATCACTGTGCCCATTTCACTGATGGGAAACCTGGTGCAGAACAGCTTTGTAACTTATCCCACGTCCCCCGGTGATGTGGTTGGGATTTGACCCGACCACATAGCAGTCTGACCCCAGAACTTGCTTTTGGCCATTAGAAAAATGGACAGACACGTGTTCCAGCATGTTTATGGAGAAACGTAGACAGACATGAGAACTGTACCCACGTTCAAATTGCAATAATGCTCAAACATGTTACAAAAGAAAACTAGCAGTCGGACGACAATTTTGCTTATGGGAATAATCGTGGAGAGTCAGGAACACAGGACTCAGAAAGCCTCTGTTGAACATTTGACTCTGCCTGTTTAAAGCACCTGCATAAACGCAGATGGGGAACACACTGAACCAGGGACTCCTGAAGCGAGAATAGTCCAGAAGAGGGGCACATACGGATGCTTCCTTTTTCCTATTTATCAAGTGGGTGTTGTGAGGTGGGACCCAAAATCAGAGAGGTCAAGTCAACTGCCCCCAGTTACAGAGTAAGTGAACCCAGCTCTCTCAGATGCCGAGAACATCCTTTTAAACTGTGCAGCTGTTTGAAGTCTGAATGAAAATTAAAAAAAAAAAAATTAATGTTTATTTTTGAGAGAGAGAGATATTGCGAGATCGCGAGTAGGGGACAGATAGGGAGAGGGGGAGACACGGAATCCGAAGCAGGCTCCAGGCTCTGAGCTGTCAGCACAGACACCAATGTGGGGCTCGAACTCATGGACCGTGATCATGACCTGAGCCGAAGTTGGACGCTCAACCGAGACACCCAGGTGCCCCTGAATGAAAAATTTTAAATTTTGAGTTGAAACTTTTGTTCAGCCATTTGTTTTAGCTGTGTAAAAGTCAACACTTAAGAGCTGGAAAGAGCCCCAACTTACTGGGAGACCTGAAGATTTCAGGCACAGCCATTTTAAATTACCAAAACATTTGGAAATCCCCTTAAAGATTTTATGTCTTTAAGGTCATTGGCTGGAAAGCTACTCCCACAGTCTTGGGACCCCTTGCACAATGTAGGGGTGAAGGTCTCTGCACATGATGCTTCAAGTGCATGCAGTCCATGTATGGTAAAGGGGGTATCACCAAGCATGCAGTTCTAGAAAACTAGGCTTCCAGCTTGCAGGTGATCACTTAGTTAGATAAAAACAGCTCCACCCACTACAATGAGACCAAAATGGAAAAAGCACAAAAAGGAGCCAAAAACCATTGCTTAAGATAATTTGAGGTCATCTGCACTCACCTTTGGGTCAGAGAATCTCGTCTTCATAGAAGAGAGCACGGACCAGTCTTACCGTGTAACACACCCATTTCTCGACCAAAGTTTTGCAAAACCAAAACCAAAACCAAAAAAGCCCTTCTCTTCTTTCCAGTCCTCTTCCCTTTCCAGTCCTCTCTACCCGTCTCCCCCACTCTCCCAGACTAACAGCGCTAAAGGAACCGTCCGCACGCACCGGGGAAGGAGCTGGAAGATGCGGGGTAGAAGGCGAGGGCAGCAGGGACGGAGAGGGGGTCCAGGCGCCCGAGAGGACACCGGGGAGGGGACAGCAGGGAGACAGCACGGGAGGGCGAGCGGAGAGGTACGGCAGGGAGGGTCGGGGAAGGAGGCACCGGGCGGGGGAAGGAAGGGACGGGGACCAGTGAGGAGGGGACCCCGGGAGAGGGCGCCGGGGCTGGCACAGGCGGCGAGCCGGGCGGAGGGGCGCGGGCCGGCCGGCGGTTACCGTTGCGCGTAGTGGACGAGGAACATGGCCAGGAGGACGCGGTTGGGCGCGTGGCGGAGGCGCTCGGCAGCCGTGCGGGCGCACACCCAGAGCGGCACGGCCAGCGAGGGCAGCTCCTGCAGCGCCCAGGCGGCCCGCGCCGGCACGCGGCAGGCGGGGCGCGGAGACGCGTAGCGCCCGTAGGCCGAGCGCACCAGCTTCAGCAGCACGGCGCCCAGCAAGCCCAGCGCGCACTCCAGGTAGGCGAGCGCGTCCAGGTGGGAGCCCTCGGCCGGCTCCATCGCGGGGGACAGCGGGCGCGCCCCATGGCCCGGCGTCCGCGCCGGGCAACTTATAGGGCGGCGGCGAGGGGGCGGGAGGTGCGGTTACCTGAGGCCGGCGCGGGCCGCAGACGCCGGGCGCCGAGCCCCACCTCCGCCCCCCGCGGCCCGGAGGGCAGGCGCCCCGCTCGGGCGGGTGGGACTCGACGCACCGCGCCCGAAAGGCCCCGCCCCCGCGGCCGGCTCCCCGCCCCTCGCCGCTCTGCGCACGCGCGACCGCGGGCTGTCCGCGGAGCTGCCGGAGCCGGGACTGGCACCCTGGGGGCTGCGGTTCGGAGGCGCCTCCCCCTCCCCCTAGCTCGCGGCTCTCCGGCAACCCGGGGCCCGGCGCTTTGCGCTTCGGCCCCGCAGGCCCCCGCAGGCCCGGGGGCGGCGCAGGCGCGGAGCCGGGGTCCTCGCGCGCCAGCCCGGAAGTCCGCGCGGCCGACGGTGGCGGGGCGCTGTGTGCGGGCGGCGTGCGCGGCCGCGTGGGCCATGGGGCGGCGGGCGCGGGGCCGGCGGCTCCAGCAGCGGCCGCAGGGAGCGGAGGACGGCGCCGAGGGCGGCGGGAAGCGCCGTGAGGCGGTAGGAGTCGGGGCGAGGGCGGGCCGGGTCCCCCGTCCGCCGCCCGGCCCCCGAGGCCTGCGGGACGGCGCGGGGCGGCTCCTCCGGCCCTGGGTAGACCCCTCTTTCGTTCCTCAGGGCTGGGAAGGCGGGTACCCCGAGATCGTCAAGGAGAACAAGCTCTTCGAGCACTACTACCAGGAGCTCAAGATCGTGCCCGAGGGAGAGTGGGACCAGTTCATGGAAGCGCTCAGGGAGCCCCTCCCCGCCACCCTACGAATTACTGGCTACAAGAGGTAAGGGGCCGCGCCCAGCCTTCCTGTGCCGGGGGAGTTGGGGCTGGCTAGAGACGCGGGCGCCCCCGTCACCTCGATAAGTGCTACGGTGCTGGAGAGCTGCTGCTCGTCGGCGCTGTGGACCCGAGGGTCTGCAAACATAGCACGGAGGAGGGAGCACGAGGGTCGGACGGAGCAGGCCGAGGAGGTGTTGCAAGGTGGGAGGCTAGGATCAGACGTGAAAGTGCGATCCGAGAGGGATTCGTGAGCTGAGGACGCCTCCCCCTTTGCAACGCGTGAACGTTAGTGGCGTTCCAGAGTTTCCTGTGAAACTCCGCGTCTCTGTCCGTTGCATCTTTCCGAGAGGAGTTGCAAGCAAATGAGAACCTGTGGGAATGTTTAGGAGGGAAGGAATGCAGGTAATAGTCCCTTTAGCTTATCGGTTAGCCAAGGAGCAGCGCGGATTGTTTAAACTCTGAAGGAAGAGGAAAAGGGCAGGATGCAAGAATGTCTTCGGAGCTCAGATGATTTTTGTTTTAAAACACTTGTCATCTTAGATTCATTCATAGTAGTCTTTCCGATGGGTTTGAAACTTACTTTTTTTTTTTTTTTTTTAAATAGCCATGCAAAAGAGATTCTCCATTGCTTAAAGAACAAGTATTTCAAGGAACTGGAGGACCTGGAGGTGGACGGTCAGAAAGTTGAAGTTCCCCAGCCCCTGAGTTGGTAGGTAGAACAAGTCTTCATCCTGTTGGATGTTTCTTTGGGATTTTAGTCTTTGTCGTTTGGCAGCGTGTTTTCTGGGCAACGTGTTTGTTAGGAGCGTGCGAGAATCTGAATGTGCTTTATAGACACCCTCATGTTCTTTTTACGCGGTACTTTTTATCCGTGTTACTTCATACTGGAGTATATAGCTTTTCACGCGTGATTTGCAGCTGTCCCGGAGTCATTCAGTTCAGTTAATTTTTCCAAGTGCATCAGCCTCTGTCCTTCCATGATGGACACTTCTACCTATTTTCACCTGCACCCCTTGTTTTCTCACGTCAGAACTGCTGCTGTGGGGTTTCTACCTTCAGCAGAAGGATACGGTCCATCTGACCAGGGTCGCCACGGACCAGTCCAGCTGATTGTGGATTTCCACTGTGTCCAGTGCTGGTGGGGACTCCTGCCCTCCGTGCTGACCCTTTCTTTACTTGTCCTGGAAGTATCCTGTGGGTTATTTGCTCCTCATGGCCTAGTTCAGGCCTCAGTGAAGTGAAGGCAGTCCCAAAGGTCTTGGAAGGCGCCTGGAGTAGTCACGCACAGACTCCAGAGGTGCCAAGCCCAGGGTAATCTGTAAACGTAAAAGTCATTGAATTGTTACAGTTCCACATTTCGGATTATCAACTTTGAGGCATTGTGAGTCCTCCCAAAGCAATGATTTCAAATGATTGCTGTAAAAAGCTGAATTTTCTCTTGGAGGGGTCATACGGGTTTTCCGGTGGCCATATCCCAGATGTGTGCAGCACACACAGTTGGAGTGAATGCAGACTGGCCAGACGTTTAAGTCTGCATTCAGCCAAGCTCAAGAGCAGATACACCATTATAGAATGCACTTCTTGGATATGAAAATAAATCTACGGTTTTAAGCCAAAAAAATACCATGATGGATTTTGTACGAAGATTTTAAAAGCTCAAATGTTTTAATGCAGGAAATGACTCGAGTGGTTACTAGTTGCACGGCCCCCTGTACGGAGGTCATTAGAAAAGGAATGTTTTTCCAACTGCTGTACCTGTGACATTGCTAGGTCACCTTGCCTTCGCGTCATCCAACTTCCTCTGCTGTCTTAGTAACCAGGTTACAGACTTAACTCCCCCCAGTGCCTTGGTTTGGAGATTAGACTGATGTTACTGGTGTTTGTAGCAGGGGCCATCTGATATTTTCAGAAGTGGGTTTAAGGTTGTGTTTGTGTACGTTTCTAATAGTTCTGCATGTGTTGACTGCTTCACATAATCACCTGAAAACATTTGTTCCTTCAGCCTTATATTTAAAAAAATTTTTTTTTTAACGTTATTTATTTTTTATTTATTTATTTTTTTTAATTTTTTTTTCAACGTTTTTTATTTATTTTGGGGACAGAGAGAGACAGAGCATGAACGGGGGAGGGGCAGAGAGAGAGGGAGACACAGAATCGGAAACAGGCTCCAGGCTCCGAGCCATCAGCCCAGAGCCCGACGCGGGGCTCGAACTCACGGACCGCGAGATCGTGACCTGGCTGAAGTCGGACGCTTAACCGACTGCGCCACCCAGGCGCCCCGAACGTTATTTATTTTTGAGACAGAGAGAGACAGAGCATGAACGCGGGAGGGTCAGAGAGAGGGAGACACAGAATCTGAAACAGGCTCCAGGCTCTGAGCTGTCAGCACAGAGCCCGATGCGGGGCTCGAGATCATGACCTGAGCCGAAGTCGGACGCTTAACCGACCGAGCCACCCAGGCGCCCCCAGCCTTATATTTAGAAATGAAGTTTTTTGGAAGAGCAAGTCTGGCCCGTAGGAGGAGCTGAAAAGCGTGCATCCTGTAAGGGAAGAAGTGCTTCTGGGTGGGTCATTGTGGGACTTCTCTTCTGCAGGTTCCAAAAGATCTATGAGAATTAGTCTTGCTATTTTTATTGTTCACTGGAAACCACAGTTAAAATTTTGTTTGATTAGCCCTTTTAACGTTTCTTTTTTAACGTGTACTCACTTTTGAGAGACAGAGTGCAAACAGAAGTGGGGCAGAGAGAGAGGGAGACACAAAATCCGAAACAGGATCCCAGGTTCTGAGCTCTCAGCACCGGGCCCGATGCGAGGCTTAAACTCACAGACCGTGAGATCGTGTCCTGAGCCACCCCAGTCGCCCTGCCCTTTTAACATTTGACAGACACTTTTCCGTCTTGAGTGTTGAAGAATGGCGATGGGTACCTGAAAAGGCAGTTCTCCAACATCTGAGAAAGGCCCTGTGTGTTGTTTGGTTGAAGGATGAATGGGCATGACTCTAGTAACTCCCAGTCATTCTCCACTTTCATCTGAGCACACAGCTAAAGGGTGTAAACAACCCCAGTACTGCCCTATTTGGGTTCCTTATGGTCAGCTTTTCCATGATCTGTGACAGTTACATGACAAGTGGTACAGTACAGACGTTCAGTCACAGTCACTAGTCAGGTGTAGGCTACCCATAGATCTCTCAGCAAGCAAGCAAAGACACTTCTGGTGGTTTTCTGTATGGTTCGAAAAACAAATAAGTCATAAAATATTCTAAATTTTTCAGTATATGGTAGAATTAAATTTAGGAAAGCGTTTTGGGGAGTCATGATATTTTATTTTTATTAAAAAAATTTTTTTAATGTTTATTTATTTTTGAGAGAAAGAGTGAGACAGAGTGAGCAGGGGAGGGTCAGAGAGAGGGAGACACAGAGTCGGAAGCAGGCTCCAGGCTCTGAGCTGTCAGCACAGAGCCCGATGCAGGGCTCGAAGTCATGGACCACGAGATCATGACCTGAGCTGAAGTCGGACGCCCGACCAACTGAGCCACCCAGGTGCCCCGGGGAGCCATGATATTTTAAATGATTTATTAACAAATTTATTTGAGAGAGAAAGAGACACAGGAGGGTCAGAGAGAGAGGGAGGGAGAGAATCCCAAGCAGGCTCCACACCATCAGCGCAGAGCCCAACTCAGGGTTTGGACTCACAAACCATGAGATCGTGACCTGAGCCGAAACCCAAGAGTCGGGACGCTTGACCAACTGAACCACCAGGCACCCCAAGGGAGCCATGTTTTTCTTGAAGGAATATTAAGTATAGGACGCATAGCTCAGACTGATTTCTTTTTTACCTTTTTGTAGACTCAGAACTGTAAGGAATTATCCCAAAGTATTTTTATAAAAGCCTCTTTTTGATGATCAGTTGTTGAGAATACACCTTATTGTCATTCTGTTTGTGTCCTTTTCAGTGTCCGGATTGAAGATGACTTCTCGTAAATGTTACTTTTCCCCTGTAAGAATTCACAAGGCATAAAGATGACAGTGTTGCTTTTACTTTATCTTCAGAAGACACAACAAATTTCCAAATAAGACTTTAAAGACTGAGGAGTTACAGTCAAATTGCGTTAACTAAAAACTAATTAGTTCTTTAAAGATATTTTATTATGTTAAAATCTACAGAGGTTTTTTTTTTTTTTTTTTTAATGGTTTTATTTGTTTTTGATAGTGTGCGGGAGAGGTTGCAGAGAGAGAGGGAGACAGAGAATCCGAAGCAGCTCCAGGGTCCAAGCTGTCAGCACAGAGCCGGATGCAGGGCTTGAACCCATGAACTGTGAGATCATAACCTGAGCCGAAGTCGGACGCTTAACCGACTGAGCCATCCTGGTGCCCCTTATGTATTTTTTTTGTGACATTAGTAGCTTTCACAACCATAACCGCTTGGAGAAGAATTTTGACCTTAGTAAACTTAACGTTTTTTAACTATTAGAAATTCAGTCTAAAAGGCACGTAAGGAAATGTTTGCTCTGGCTATGTCTGGACTGTTGACCTATATTTGAAAATGAAAATTCAGCTATTGACGAATAATTATGGCGTGTGGCATTCAAATTTATGATGTGTTGGTGATTTGCTACAGCGGTCCCTTGCAAAATTCACTGTCGCTGATAGCAGGCAGTTCAGGGTTGCAAGGAATTATATAAAACGAAGTGTCTGGCTCTCCAGTCTTGGAAGGGTTGCGTTGGAACAGCAGATTTTGCAGACCCTGCAGGGGAAGGCACATTTGAATGTGTTCTGCACTTCACCTCCAAGGAGGCCAAAGGGAAGAGTTCAGACTAAACGCTTTAATTGCTGAGTAAGTATGATTGTGTTTTGGTTTTAGATTTTTGAAGCAGGTTAAATACTGAAGAAGGAAGCAGGCATAGGAAATAGAGACAAGGTGCTGAGACATTTGGGGGGTGGCCACAGAGAGATTCAGCCAGTTTAATCTTTATTACCTGGTGGAAAGTACTTCTCAAGACACGTCCCGTAGTCTGACAATTGGGTCGTGTCTTAAAATCTCAAGGCCTGAGTTTCTTTCAAGTAATCACTCTGCTTCATGGGAGTCAGATGTATTGTTTTGCCAGTGTTCTCATTTCACTTTCATGGCTGTCACCTTAGCTGCAACTGACACGTGGAAGTATTGTCCTCCTGCATTGTTAAATTGAGCTGGTTGTTCCCTTGAGACTGAGCTGTAAGTACTAAGACCACAGGGAGACCACCGAGTACCATGTTGTGCATAGCTTGGGCCTGGGTCCTTGGAGCAAGGCTCTGTGTCACAGCAGTGTGCCTCCCGGAGCCGCTGGAGCTCAGTGATCAGGGCTGAGCCACGTTTGAAGAGGTCTGTGTCCTGTGGCACCTGGGTGGCCCAGTCGGTTAAGCGTCTCACTTCGGCTCAGGTCATGATCTCGCGGTTCGTGGGTTCAAGCCCCGCGTTGGGCTCTGTGCTGACAGCTCAGAGCCTAGAGCCTGCTTCGGATTCTATATCTCCTCTCTGTCCCTCCCCCGATCGCATGCACGCACACGGTGTCTCTCTCTCTCTCTCGCTAAAAAATAAACGTTAAAAAAAAAGAGACCTATTAATCAGCGATGTCATCATCACAGAAAGTTTAAACGTGTGTACGGAAATGGCAGGATAAGTTTCTTCATTCTCAGGTGTGTGTAAATAACAGCCTGGCCGTGCTAGTCAACACGGTGGCGCTAAGGTTTTCTGGTGTGTAAGATAGTTGAGTACGTTATCGGGCTGTTTTGTTTTAGACGTGGCGAGAGATACAGCGGGAAAGGTTGCAATTACATGTTTGCCAGGCCTGCATTCTTTTTTTTTTTTTTTTTAATTTTTTTTAATGTATGTTTATTTTTGAGACAGAGAGAGACAGAGCATGAATGGGGCAGGGGCAGAGAGAGAGGGAGACACAGAATCGGAAGCGGGCTCCAGGCTCCGAGCCATCAGCCCAGAGCCCCACGCAGGGCTTGAACTCACGGATGTGGGGCTCGAACTCACAGACCTCGAGATCGTGACCTGAGCTGAAGTCGGACGCTCAACTGACTGAGCCACCCAGGCGCCCCCCTCAACTACATTCTTTAACGGTGTGATGTGCGTTTCTTCAATTCGTTACGTCTCTTCTGACGGCCTCTCTACTGTCGTTAACATCGGCGGCGGAGAGCAGAGAAGCTCTTTGTCGTTTCCTCTTGCACGTTTGTCATCGTGGGTCCATGGTGATGTTGTACACGTCTCTCTCAAAACCGTCAGCTCTGCTGTTCCTGCCTGGGCTGTGATAAGGTTAGAGCCGGGCTCCCTATGGCCTAGGGGGCCCCGTGCCGTGCTCGCTGGCGGCCTGCGAAGACCACCGAAGTGAGGAACCGAGCAGAATTGGGTGTCTCTGGTTGCAGGATCTGTGTGAGCAAGGGGTTGTCAAGAGAGCACTTTGATAGATTTAAGCCGTAAACGCTTGCTTTTCCTTCTTTTTGTTTGGTCAGGTATCCAGAAGAACTGGCCTGGCACACAAACTTAAGTCGAAAAATCTTGAGAAAGTCTCCACAGTTGGAAAAGTTTCACCAGTTCCTGGTTAGCGAAACCGAATCTGTGAGTAGATTTCTTTACATCTGTTGGTTTCCTTAAAGCCTTAGCCGCACATGACTGTCACGGGTATGTTTTCTCCGCACGCGTTCCTGGGAGCGACGAGGTAGATGGGGCACACGGAGAAGCGTGTTTGTCGCCGTTCGTTTCCAGTGATCCACACAGCTGCTCCCTGGTTTGGCTCGTGTCACGGTGGAACGTAGGGAGGACGTTAGGGAGGATGTCAGGGACGCTTGTCCGCTGGGCGTCCTGTCTTCCTGCCTCTCTAAGGTTTTGGCTGCCACCAAAGTGGACGGAGCATGGCCCTCCGCGCAGTAAGGTGTCCTTCTGGAGACAGCTGTCGGTCTGCTCTCGGTGTATCATCTCTGTTCCTTCCTTGCTCCTGTCTGTACCCCACCTTTGCCCCAAAAAACAGGACCTGAATTTGACGACTCAGGTTCTCCTGTGTGATACCGTGCCCTCGCCCGGTCTCTTTGCCATCCCGAGTCCCTCGATTGTGGGTCAGTGTGTGGACTCACCCTCAGCATCAGACTTCCTCTCCCAAAGTAGCTGTGCCCCTCCTGCCCCACGTGATTAAACAGACACCCCTGGGGGCGCCTGGGTGGCGCAGTCGGTTAAGCGGCCGACTTCAGCCAGGTCACGATCTCGCGTCTGTGAGTTCGAGCCCCGCATCGGGCTCTGTGCTGACAGCTCGGAGCCTGGAGCCTGTTTCCAATTCTGTGTCTCCCTCTCTCTCTGCCCCTCCCCCCGTTCATGCTCTGTGTCTCTCTGTCCCAAAAATAAATAAAAAACATTGAAAAAAAAATTAAAAAAAAAAAAAAAAAAACAGACACCCCTGGGTTTGGCTGTTGTAAGACGAGCTGCTTCCATCTTGTTTTTGGGAATCGTTACTCTCCTGTTTGAAACCAGGGTTCCCCCTTCCTGTCCTCTAGTCTGCTTTCTCTAGCCAAGGAACCCTCTGTGTTTCCCCAGATGACATTTAGTTTTGTTCATTCTGAGCTTCTGGGAACACTGGCAGGACCCCTGTGCTTCCCACGTGTCTCCCCTTGAAGCCGTGATCAGTCTAGAAGCTCTTCACCTTGCCCAGTCCTGACCTCTGCTCCACCTGTAGCTCTTAACTGCCACCCTGGCACTCTGTCCGAGGAGGTAACCCGCTGCCCAGGCTTGTGTTGGCCAGGCTTTCCCCCCACCCCCGTAAGGGAAAAAAACGGGTGCTGCCACATTGTTGGCCCTTTCCT
Source organism: Neofelis nebulosa (assembly GCF_028018385.1). Lineage (NCBI taxonomy): Eukaryota > Metazoa > Chordata > Mammalia > Carnivora > Felidae > Neofelis > Neofelis nebulosa. The sequence goes on along the minus strand of NC_080782.1, from coordinate 4,958,790 downwards.
TGCGTGGGTACAAGCAGGGACCTTCTGGCTCTACTTTTGACCTAGGTGGAATGTCAGGTGAGGAGAAACTCAGAACAGTTCCAGTGTGAACGTCAGCAGAGCAGAGGGTTTGTGGGAAGGTGGGTGTCGAGTGTAGTGGCGTATACGGACCCAGTATAGATTTTGGGCCGGGAGTCCGTAGGGTGAGATTCTGCTGGGGTATTCAAAGCTGCCCGCAAACCACTTCCAAACGTGTATGGAAGAAGTGACTGACTGCCAGGCTGTCTGGTCGGGGACTGTGTGTCCCCATACTACTCAGATGCTTTGAACGAAAACTTGGATGAGGACAGGGCAGGCTTATCAGTATCGTACGTATAACCTGGAGCCAGGAGTCCGCGTGTCTTGAGAGTCGATGGGGAGTCAGATCGTCTTCAGAGACCCCTTGCTGGCCAGAAGATCGGGTTCGGATGTGAGTCTGCTAGGTTCGGACAGATGCTAAGTGTGGGGTAAGTGAAGGCCACCTGGATGACTGTTCCGGTACAGAAGACCCAGGTTGTAATGGAGCCAAAGTCTCCCGGCAGCCGAAGTTTCAAGGCTTCTTAAAGTACTGTTATCTTCGAGGCGTTCAGTCTTAAGGCTGTTAAAATAGAGTGGTGTTTGAGGCGAGTGCTGGACTCCATCGTGAATGTTTGTCCGAACGTGGAGGGGTCATCACAGGTCCCCTGAGCCACCAGCAAAGACCTAGAGGACCGTTGGCGTCGTGAGAATGGTACATCCTGTGTATCTTCGAGGCGGGGAGATGGGAGCGCTGGTCAGTGTGTCCATGTTTTTGAGGGGCGGGTCTCAGGAGTAGAAAGCAGACACGGGCTGTTCATAAAACCAGATGAGGACTAAAATAGAAGGTACAGGTTTAGCTGAGAGGGTAGGCCCTGCTGGGTGGCTCTCTGTCCTGTGCTCGCAGGGATCGCTCTCTCTGTTGCTGCTGGTGCCTTAGGGCCATTGTCCACCTTTGAGAGTTGCTACCCCCAGCTTCCATTCTTGATGGCGTGTTGGGACCATGTCAGCTTAAATCCTCATTCTTTATAAAATTGAGTATTACACCTGCCTTTCTGATGTCCTAACGGTAAGTTTTGCCATAAACGGTCCTTCTTTGGCCTTGAAATAGCAACCATTTATCCACTAGTATGAAAATATGTCCTAATTACATCATGTGCTGTGTGATAGTATTAGCTGTTTTGTTTCACGTATGGTGAATAAATGGTCTTTTTCTGTTGTGTATGAAATGATGCCCAATATTGAAATTTTTCTGCCTTTTTAAACATTCTGATTTTTTTTTTTAATTTTCTAAGGGAAATATCAGTCGTCAAGAAGCCGTTAGCATGATTCCACCGCTGTTACTTAATGCTCACCCTCACCATAAGGTATTGTGGGTTAGAAAGTGCCTTTGTTTATTGACGCCTTTTTTTCTTCATAGAATCTTTAGATTCTTTTTTCCCGTTTACTTTTGATAGAGAATGCTGTGTATTTTGTTTCAGGTTCTGTTTTTGCATTTTTGTCTTATTTAAAATCTACAACCCATAGCTTTTCTCCTGTTTTAAGATCTGCTCCCTCATTTACTTACTGCACTGTTTATCTTCAGTGGCCTTGACTGAGTCCATCAGCTTGAAGATCGTAATGTGCACGTACTGAGAACTTGTTACAGGCCAAGCGCTGCTCTGTGCTCTTCTTGTGGATTAATTCATTTTGTTATCTGCACGTCCCTGTGAGGGTAGATGCTGTCACTGTCCTGTTTTTCCAGATGAGGGGAAGGAGGCAAAGGAAAACCGAAGCAATTAGCTCAGGGTCCCGGGACCGAAGGGGCCGGGCAGAGATTTGAGGCCGGGTAGTTCTGTCCCTCAGCAGGCTGTCAACAGAAGTGCTGCTTGCACTTTGTGGCCTTGTCTGTTCACCCCTGAATTTTTTGCTCCCACTGGTTTCTAGTGCTATTCTGTGCCTGTGATCCCCGGAGGTTCAGTATATCACATTGTAGATTCATTCGATAAAGAAACATATTTAGCTCTTAGAAATTAAAATACTAGAATGACTCATAAGATGGTTTTAAAATGAGTGTGGAGTAGTTGATATCTTAAAGACGTCAGCCATTTCTTGCTTTTTCATAGATCTTAGATATGTGTGCAGCGCCCGGATCAAAGACCACACAGCTCATTGAGATGTTACATGCCGACATGAACGTCCCTTTCCCAGGTAGGCGCTGGGCTGCCCCAGAGGGTCAGTGTGGTCCTGTGCTGGGGTTGGTGAGGTAGAGTGGTGACGTCACCTGTGGGTGGGGTCCTGAAGCCTCCTGTGACAAGGTGATGGCTTTCTGTCTCTGAAACATTTTGCACCAGTTCCCAAGCCACCGTGCTCATATGTGGGGGTGGGACGGTGGCGTCACTTGAGAATTGTGTGTCCTCTGTGAAAGCAGGTGGCGTTTCTCCATTAACTCAGTAGTAGGTAGATTGCAGTTTGAGTTTCCGGTGGTAACATTATCACGTTGGGTTTTTGTTTCGGTGGGTTTTGTGATGACTCCTCGGCCGCACGAGAGGCTGTAGGGCGTAGTTAGGAGCCGCTATCAGCTGCCCGAGCTTCCCGCTCCCCCGCGGCATAGGTGACAGTGTTAGCCCTCGCGTGTCACGTGGGCGTCAGGCCCGGACTCGTGGCTGTTCTGAGCCCTCGGAGTGCTCAGGCCGTTGTAGCGTTGCTGGGGCTCCTTCCCCGCGGCTGAGGAATGCTGTTGTTACTCTCGTGCCGTTTTACGTCCCTCCCTCCCGGCCTTCCCCCTTTCGTGCAAGCCCCCTGCTCCCGCTCTGTTCTCGTGGGCCTGCTTGTTTAGCTTTGTCCTAGGCGTTCTCTTCTCTGACTAATCGCTTTGCTAAAAGGGCTTCCGATTCACAGGGTCTGCAGTGGGGACCCAGCATACAGGTGCAGTATTTTGAACAGTTGTCAGGTGATTCTTTTGTTTTCCACAGCTTTGTCTCTCCCTTCAGCCTCCATTTTAGTTGTTAGTGAAGATAATGGAAAAGATGCTTTTGGCATGATAACTGGTACAAAACGAATAGTTGTTGAATAAGCGGAAAAATAAATCTTGCGGTTTGGGAATCCTAGGTGACTGGAAAAAGCTACGCTGAGCCACCGTTTTGGACTGCTCAGATAATTCTGGCAAATCTTAAGCGTGGGTGTTACGTTTTGGTGGATTGCTGCTCCTCACCGGCCAACCAGGAGGTTGAGTACTGTAGAAAATTATCCTGCGGGTGCTACATTTCGCCTGACGCTATCATTTCGTGTTCTCAGAGGGGTTTGTCATTGCGAATGATGTGGACAACAAGCGTTGCTATCTGCTCGTGCACCAGGCCAAAAGGCTGAGCAGCCCCTGCATCATGGTGGTGAACCACGACGCGTCCAGCATACCTCGGCTCACAATAGATGTGAACGGGAAGAAAGAGATTCTCTTCTATGATCGCATTCTGTGTGATGTCCCTTGCAGGTATTTGTGTTATTAAGAGGCCAGAAAGCCGGAAATCCACTAAGGAGATCCCATGAGGTGTGGCCTACATTAACTTGCACGCGCGTGCGCACACACACACAACTGTAGGTGCCGTTCTCGGGGCAGCTGGGAGGAGCACGGAGACTCTGTGGCCCTGAACCGTATCCTCACGGTTTTAGTGATGGACAAGCACAGCAGAGGTAGGGTCCCAAACAAAGAGGTACAAGGCAGGACGGTTGTACAGTCTCCGCAAGAGTTAAACTCCCCGAGAGAGTGACAGCGGTAACTCTCGCCGTGGTGGATGTCAGGAATGATTTGTTTGACCCCGTCACTCCTCTTCGCACGAGTGGTGACTACGTAAAGCAGTTCGTTGAGGAGCCACCCCTAATCAGGTTGGGTTTTTGTGGCAAGTGTGACGTCCTTCGGCACGCTGCAGTTCGGGAGTTGGCACCTTGGAGGAACCTACTGTTTTGCGTGTGTACAGTTGTGTTTGTGCACTGAAGCCATCTTTTAAGTTCCCAGAGGCAGTGATGTAGGTGTTTAAGACTCTGAACACGTGGATTTGTCTGTCGGAAAACTCCGTCGGCCCAGAACACAGTGTTTTGACTACAATGGCCGATCTCAAACTCTCTCCTTGAAACCGCGGCAGACTGCCTGCCTGTGGCAGAGCTCGTTGTGAAAGCTGTGGTTGCGCATACTGAGTGTGAGTGCGCTTTCAAATCCCGGAAAGGATGCCCCTGTGAAGGGAAATTTAACGTGGGTCACGAGCCACAGTTGTCTGATTTTCCTTTGGGTCAGTGTTTTCCCATCCCTGTGCTCTTGTGATCAGACACCTAGAATTCCTTGGGGCACCTGGGTGGCTCAGTCAGTTAAGCGTCCACCTTCGGCTCAGGTCATGATCTTGCGGTCTCTGAGTTCGAGCCCCGCTTCGGGCTCTGTGCTGACAGCACGGAGCCTGGAGCCTGCTTCGGATTCTGTGTCTCCCTCTCTCTCTCTGCCCCTCCCCTGTTCACTCTCTGTCTGTTAATAGTAAATAAACATTAAAAAAAGAAAGAAAGAAAAGAAACCTAGAATTCCTGTCTCATGTCATCTTAGGAGAATGTGGTAACCTGAGCACTGAGGCGTAAGTTGAAGAAATCTCTAAACATTACGGCAGAATTTGAAGCCACCACTGTGCAGGCAAGGGATGTCATTTGAAAGCCATTAGATCTCTCGGGATGTTTTCTCCCCGCAGCCCCTTCCCCTCAAGACAGATACCTAGATGTCCAAGGGAGATTCAGCTTTATACAGAAAGCCAGCAGCTCCAGGAATTACCCTGGGAAAAAATGGGTAGATAAAGTTAGATGTGGACAGGAAGATTAATTCATCAGGTCTGTATTGTAAAATTAACATAGAAGTAATTTCCATTAAATAAAAGTAGAAAATCAAAAATATTTAACTGCTACGCAGAAAGCTCTTAATAAAGAAGTTCCATTGGCTTAATTGAATCCACTGTGGAAAATCCCTGTGAGTGTAAGTTTGTTGTTATCCATGTAAATCTGATTAAAATGCCACCGTTGATTCACCGAATTGTTAAGTAACAGGATCCACACGTCCTCTGTATATTCACGGTTCCATGTCCTGGTGTCAAAATTAGTTTTGCTAGTATTTCTGTCACACGGAAGCGTATGTTTACCTCTTTAAGTTTTGAATGAGGTTTTCTGTTCATATCTGTTGTTTCCTAACTTAATTGCAAATTCAAGTATAACTTAAAAGTTTAATGTATTTAGAGTGGCCCCGAAAGCAGAAATAGAAAGTTGATTGTAGTGTGTGAGAGTTTAGCTGTTCTGTTGGTGTTTATAATAACTGTTTATTATTTAGCTGTTATTATATATATGTACATATACATATACGTATACGTGTACATATATATATACATATATGCATATACATACATATACAGTTATATATATAATAACTGTATATTATTTAGCTGTTCTGTTGGTGTTTATAATAATAACCTGTTTTGTAATTTAGCTGGAGTAGGACATAATTGATAAATTCTAATCGTCTACCTGAACAGAGCTGTAAGTTCTTAAATATCTTCCTTTCCAGTGGGGATGGCACTATGAGAAAAAACATTGATGTTTGGAAAAAGTGGACGACCTTGAACAGCTTGCAGCTGCACGGGTGAGTCCGGCGTCGCACAGGCAGGGTCGGGAAGGGTTATCGCCCAGTTTCGTAACTCGGTGCCCGGATCTTGAGTTCACCGGACTCTAAGGGCCAAATAATGGTCATCTTTGAGAGAGTTTGCTTACGTATCAGAAGCAGTTGTTTTTGGAACATTTTCGGAGTAGTAAACTGAAGACCATATGCATTTCAGGTACACATTTGTTTAAAATGCTTTTTGGGACCATTTCCTGTAACATTTCAAACCTCTGTTTTCCACAAAATAACCTTTTACCTTAGTGTCTCACTCATCTTCTCTCTGCTTTCTGTTTTTTGTGTTGAATTATTTTGCGTAACATTTTGATCTCAAATGTTTATTGACTGTCTTTAAAGAAAATTTGGAAAATTTAAAAGTAGAAAGAAAAAGAACATCTCATAAGTCAAAGATAACTTCTGTAATGTCTAACGCCTTTCAGTGGTTTTTCTGTGCGTAGGGATGTTAGCCACACCAGTTTGGATTATATTGTCTACAGGACTATGTTTTTTTTTCCTTTTAACGTTAAAATTATACATTCGTAATTGTAGACTTGTGGGCGGTGTGCAGTGTCCTAATGAGTATTCACCGTAAATAATGCCGGCGGGAGATGTTTTTCTCTGTTAAATACTTTATCGCTTTTGTGAAGTAGGTATTAGGATTAGAAAGTGCTAAGGGACATGAGTTGTTCGTAGAAAGAAAGTCGCATATCTGCACGGGTACGGAGGCCTCTTCATAGTGAAACTCCCGTAATACGTTGCTTTCAGTCATTAGCTTCGTGCTTTGCTCGTTGGCATGTTGGGAAAGGCTAACAGAGTAGCAAACGTGTTGTTTATACGGACACATGCTGATTTGGTGAACACGAACCACCTCCTGTGGGTTTACTCTAACTTCATTTGCAGCCTTAAAGAGTTCTTTTCCTGGGGGTTGTTTCGTAATTTGTCGTAAGTCTGTCATGACAACGTGTAACGAACACGTGGTATGGTAGGTGCCTGTGCTCTGTGGGCCGCACGGACACGTTCGGTCCCAGGGTGACCTGGTGTCCACCCTTAGCTTACAGCTGCGGATCGCCACGCGCGGTGCTGAGCAGCTGGTGGAGGGCGGTCGCATGGTATACTCCACGTGCTCGCTGAACCCCATCGAAGACGAGGCGGTCATAGCGTCTTTGCTGGAGAAAAGTGAAGGTAAGAGTCTATATTCTCGTGTACCCTGGGCATTTGCTAAATTACACTCTAAACCCTACGGTGAGATGCCCTGACTTAAAAACACGCTTATGTGGCGGATGTGTCGTAGTTATTGAATTTCGAGGATTGTCCAGTTCATATGTTTCGTCACCTCTTGAGTTTGAAAGATGATGTCCGTCCTTACCATGGTGGTTTTTTTGAAAGAATTGTAGTTGTGGTAAAACACTTGCAACTTGAAGTTTTACCACCTTAACTGTTTCAAAGCCTACATTTCCGTCGCATTAGGAACACGTGGTCGCGTAGCCGGTCTCCAGAGCTCTTGGTCTTGCAAAACTGGAATTATGGACCCGTGAAACCAGTCCCCACTTTCCTGTTTGCTGTCTTGAGTCTGTCTAGGGATCGCTAGGGATCTCCCTGTGGGATCATGCTGTATCTGTGACTGGCGTATCTCACCCAGCACACTGTCCTCAGGGTTCATCCACACTGTAGCAGGTGACAGAATTCCCTTCCTTCAGCCTTCAAGGCTGAACATCTCCCACGTCAGGCCTACACCACATTTTGTTGACCCCATTCATCTGTCCATGGACGCGAGTTGCTTCCTCGGTTTAGCTGTTGGGAATAGTGAGTCTGTGACCCCAGCTGTACACGCTCAGGACCCTGCTTTCAGTTTTCTTGGTGAGTATCTTCTGGAATTGCTGGATGATGGTGATTCACTGCTCAGTTTTGGAGGGCATTCCCGCCGACGGTGCACAGATCCCGACTTCTCCACGTCCTCACCAGCCCTTGTTATTTTCTATGTTTGTGACGGTAGCCGTCCTAACGGGTGTGAGGTCTTACCACACTGCTGGATACGGACAAACTGGACAGGTGCATAAAATGTTTTTAAACCAGTTTTCACAACGTTTTGTCATAAAATCTTTCTTCCTTTGTGTAAGCTTTTACTTAAATGTTAGCTTTTCCCGTCATCTTGTCCTTAAAGGAAATAACGAGGAGTTTCAAACTAACTACGATCCAGAATAAGACACTTCCAAACTTACCACATGCACGTGTATGAAGTAGCTTGAAACCTGACTGAAAGCCAACTGTCTAGGCTTCCAGTTACCTTGTTCTCAGTGCCTGGTTGACCCGTGCAGTGGGGTCTGCCCTTAGTTGTTCACCCCTTCGGAGTCCTCTCGATTGGAATTTTTGTGTTGGGTTTAGTTTCCTCAAACCTGCACTAGAATTCGGTGTTTGCTTTTAACAAAGTGAGAATATTCAGATAGCGTAGTTAGAAGTCAGGGCCGTGCTTTTCTGGGGGGTTCCGTACCGTTCCACCTCGGCCTTGAGGATTCTTTTGCTTCGTTTTTACGATCATGTGCATTTTCACAGCTTCCGTGGAGCTTTGTTGGACGTTCCCCTTCTGTGAGGCTGTCCAGTCTGTATCCACAATCTGTGGATGGAGGTTTATTTGAAAGGATCCCCGGAATGGCCCCATCTTACAGCCTCTTGTAATGTTACCGTAGACACAATGTCCTCAAAGCTGGACCGATGCCCTGCTGGGCATTTTTAGGAAACTGGCTTGGGCCTGACACAGAACGCTTACAGATGTTCACAGTTCCCTTTATATGTTGCTTTCTGGTTCTGGGGTGTGTGTTAGTCACGAGGGCACGAAGACCATGTCCTCCAACTGGCGTGTGTGTGTCTAGAAGCCAGGGGTGGAGCGGGCACGGTTGCCGTGGGCTCCCCTGGGACACGGGCGGGACCCTGCTGCCGCCTCGTTTCTGAAGCTCCATTTTGCTGTGATGCACACGCCTCAGCGTCCCCCGTTGTAAGGGTATGACTAGTGACCTGACACGCGCATAGTCCTCCCGCGGTCCGGTCCCCTGCCCCGCCACCCCCCCCCCCCCCCCCCCGCCACAGAGAGCCGCCCGCGTGTGGTCACTGCCTGTGCGGCCCACACCCCCGACCCACTGAGGTGCTGTGTGTATGGAATTGCCCTCCCTGGGCATTTCGTAGAAATAAATCACACGGTGTGTGATCTCGTGCGTCCGGTTTCTTTGGGTATAAGGTGAAGAGGTTTTATTTTTGGTCCCCAGGTGCCTTGGAGCTCGCTGACGTGTCTTCCGAGCTGCCGGGACTGAAATGGATGCCTGGAATCACACAGTGGAAGGTGATGTTTCTGGGAGGAGCCTGGTCGTGGGAGCACGTACCGCTGAGCAAGCAGGCGCTTTGAGAGCGTCCGTATTTGGGTGACTTCTATAAACGCTGCTTTTAGTTATGCGGTCAGTTTTGATGTAGAATTAACTTCAAAACTAGATATAATGACAAATGGTACACGATTATACAAGTATTTTTCTCTGGCAGTGGAAAAGTTTCCCTGTCTTTATTCTGCAGTTAGAAATCAGCTATTTATTCTTATCCCTGTAAGTGTAGCTGTGCTTTATTTTTATTATTGGCTGGGGTTCAAGCTTCATTTCCAATATGAAACAATTCACTTTTCAGTTTTAAACCAGAAACACTCTGAGGCTTGTTAAAAAAAAAATCTACATGGAAAATGCTGTTTTATAAAACGATCATCGTGTTTTACGGAACACGAGATTATCGCAATTTTACGTGCACACACAGTCTCAGCTTCGGAGAGAAATGAGACTCGCCATTTATCGTGTGGACAGCATTTACATTAGCACCGTGTGATTTCTTACTGTTGGATAGTGCTGGTAATGCAGAATTCCGCCATCGTGTTCATAGGTGATGACAAAAGATGGACAGTGGTTTTCAGAGTGGGAGGCCGTTCCTCACGGCAGACACACCCAGATCCGGCCCACCATGTTCCCACCAAAGGACCCGGAGAGGTTACAGGCGATGCATCTGGAGCGGTGGTGGGTTTGTGGGGCTCTCAGAGGCTTGGGGAGGTGGGGACTTCGGGCCCCCGGCATTCCTGCGAGGCCTGGGCTGTGCCCGTGGCTGACCCCAGGCATGTGAACTTCCCAGCAAGAAAGAAGTTCTCATTTCCTATTGGCTGCTGGCATTGAGCATTTATAAATAACGGAAGCAGAAAGAACTTACACGGTTGTGCTCTACAAACCACACGAACTTTTTACACGTCACACGCTGGCCGTTCCACATGTGAGGGGGGTGTGAATATTTGCAGGGAGACGTGACTTCTCTGTCACAGATCACCTTTGCAGCTTTTGTCTTAGTACTAGAAGAATGTATTTTCTTTTTTTAATTTTTTTTTTTTAACATTTATTCATCTTTGAGAGACAGAGCGTGAGTGGGGGAGGGGCAGAGAGAGAGGGAGACAAAGAATCTGTAGCAGGCTTCAGGCTCCGAGCTGTCAGCACAGAGCCAGATGTGGGGCTCGAACTCACAAACTGTGAGATCGTGACCTGAGCCGAAGTCAGACGCTCAACCGACTGAGCCACCCAGGTGCCCCTAAGAGAATGTATTTTCAGTTAAAAAGTTTTCGCTGTTTTTTTTTTTTTTTTTAGTCTTAGAATATTACCACATCATCAGAATACTGGCGGGTTCTTTGTGGCAGTATTGGTGAAAAAGTCTTCAATGCCATGGAATAAGCGTCCACCAAAGGTAAGTGTCCTCTGAAGTGACGCAGCATATCACGAGCTGTTTTTGTGTGTTCAAGGCAGACGCTGACCATGGTCACTGGGATAGTTTTTGGGTGTGGAGAGCAGCTGTCCATGAGCGTGTGTGTGGCAGGGGCAGGGATTCATCTAAATTTTTACTTTGCAGAAAAGCGGCAGCGTCATAAAGGGATAGGTCCCTGGAGGAGGCAGAGTTGGGCAAATACGCTCCTTCTGCATCTGAAATGCAGATCGAAAAGACACCATGACTGCTCTGTGGCTCAGAGTGCGAGCCCCCCGAGCTGGCTGTGGTGCAGTGTCCCCCGAGAATCCGAGCCTCCCAAGCTGGCTGCGGTGCAGTGTCCCCCGAGAATCCGAGTCCCCCAAGCTGGCTGCGGTGCAGTGTCCCCCGAGAATCCGAGCCCCCCGAGCTGGCTGCGGTGCAGTGTCCCCCGAGAATCCGAGCCCCCCGAGCTGGCTGCGGTGCAGTGTCCCCCGAGAATCCGAGCCCCCCGAGCTGACTGCGGTGCTGTGTCCCCAGAGGTTGCTTCCATTCGGCCTGTCGCAGGTTGACAGAGCTCTGCCAGCCTCAAGGCGGCCTGTCTTCAACGGTGGCCATGAGACTTTGTTCAGGGCTGGCTGAAAAGGAGATCGAGTAGGCCCGGCCTGTCTTCCTGAGTCCCCTGCCTCCTGGATGCTGTAGGAGGCCCCGAAACAGGGGGTTCAGTGAGAGGGCGGCCTTTCGAGTCTTGCTGCGTAGTGTCCACTCTTCTCTGAATCGATGTGACCTCTCTTTGTTAGTGTGTACCTCGGCCTGCGTCGTGTCAGAATGTAGCGGGAATCACAGTCTGAAGGTCAGCATTTCCTTCAGATCAGAGCTTACGGACGTGGACAAATGATGCTTAGCCTTCGGAGAAGCAGAGAGGAGACCGTCCCTGGGTCGTGGCTGATCCAGATGACCGTGTGCACGTAGAGCCCGGCACAGGGGGGAACCCGCACCTCTGGGCACCACTGTGCTGCCCGAGTTAGAGGCTCGAGGGCAATGCTCGTGGAGCTCGTCTTCTGGACTCCAGGCCCCCCGAGTCCCGGGGCGGGAGCTCTGAGCACTGCCCTCTCAGACCTGGAGCGCCAGCTACACGTGTAACTTCCACATTCTTGCAGCCGCTTTGGGACGTGCAAAAACCAAAGCGAAGTTGATTTTAGTAATACTTTATCCCAGCGTAAAGGTTTATTGTGTGGTAATCATATAACAAACTATGAATGAGTTATTTTACATGCTTTTGTGCAGTTTTTATTTTTTTTTATTTTTTTTTTTTTATTTTTGGGACAGAGAGACACAGAGCATGAACGGGGGAGGGGCAGAGAGAGAGGGAGACACAGAATCGGAAACAGGCTCCAGGCTCCGAGCCATCAGCCCAGAGCCCGACGCGGGGCTCGAACTCACGGACCGCGAGATCGTGACCTGGCTGAAGTCGGACGCTTAACCGACTGCGCCACCCAGGCGCCCCTGTGCAGTTTTTAAAACCGTGTGAACTTACACTCTGAGATGCCTCTTCCCTGCCCTGGTCACAGTGCGCGTGGCCCACGGCCGCGGCGCCGTGCAGGTGCAGGGCCTGTCGCATGACACGGTACGTCGCCTCGCCACGTGCCGCGTGGACACTCTTGTGCCGGCGCAGCCTACGTGGATGGGCGTCGAACTTGCCTCCATTCCGCCTGCTCTGGCGTGGCGTCACTTGCTCGTTTAGCGTTACTGCTGTTTTCCTTTTCTGTTGTTTTTTCAGTTCCTTTTTCTTTTTCATTGAGTCACTGTGTTTCGTTCACCTGCCCTGCACACGAGCACAGCTCAGCGCTGCTGGGGCCGTGCTGAGGACTCCGGTGCCTCATCCTCAGGACGCCCCGGTGTAGAAGTGAGGCCCGTAAACACGGCTGGAATCCCAGCCAGGACAGGTGTGCTGGCCAAGTGAGGCTCGACTCGAGCGTTGACAGTATGCAGAGGTGGCCCGTGGGGAAGGGGCACTTGAGACAGGCTGTGAAGGGCAGGGCCGCATTTCCAGGAGCCCAACAGGGGTGGGCAGGGCATAGGCAGCCTGGGCAGGGGGTTTGGGTGGCTGTTTTTTTACTTTCTTTCTTTTTTATTTTTTTTTAACGTTTATTTATTTTTGACAGAGAGAGAGAGACAGAGCATGAGTTGGGGAGTGGCAGAGAGAGAGAGGGAGACACAGAATCCGAAGCAGACTCCAGGCTCTGGGCTGTCAGCACAGAACCTGACGCGGGGCTTGAACCCACGAACTGTGAGATAATGACCTGAGCTGAAGTCAGATGCTTAACCGACTGAGCTATCCGGGCACCCTTGTTTTTTACTTTTAAATTAAACATTTTTCTGGGCGGCAGTGTTGCACAGCATGAGTCCCACCAGCTCGTCTGCTTTAGAGCTTCGTGAATTTGGGGGGCATGTTTTTTAAATTATTTTATTTTTTTTAATGTTTTTGTTTATTTTTGAGAGACAGCAAGAGAGAGTGCGAGCAGAGGAGGGACAGAGAGAGGGAGACACAATACGAAGCAGGCTCCAGGCTCCCCAGTGTCAGCACAGAGCCTGATGCAGGGTTTGAACCCACAAACCATGAGATCACGACCTGAGCCCAAGTCAGAACTTCGAAAGAAACCATGCCCGTGAATTCTGTTCATCATAGCAAATAGATTTCAGATAGTTGCAAAAAATTCTCTTGTCTTTCACATATAAAATGCTGTAGAAAAACAGGATGCACCTCGGGTGCCGAGTGTTAGTTTTCCTGTGGCAGTGCAGAGTGGCTTGCCCTCGGAGTGTAAGCACACTTGTTGCCGTTGCAGCTGCAGGGCGAGCCCAGAGAGCCTGTGCGGTCGGGCCCCACGGACCCCGCCGAGCTGGAGGGTAAACCGGTCGGTGGAATTGACGACACAGAGATCACGGAAAGAGCTGAGAACGTAGAGAACAACGGAAGTAAGAAAGACGGAGTGTGTGGGTAAGAAGAGGGCATCCGTCTGGTCCCTGACGTCCTCGTGTCTTCCTGACCCCTTGGCTCACGTGGCCTCCTGGAGGTGGTGCAGTGTGGGCTCCGCTGTGCTTGACGGGGTGCGGGTCCCTGCAGAGCCTGTGTGCGGGGGGCCTGTGCTGCGCGGGCCGAGGAGGAGGGCTGGGCGGGGGGTGGAGAGTGGGCTGCTGGCGTCCGATGCTCCCCTCCGACCTGGGTGGTGTTTCTCCTGCCTCTGTCTTCAGCCCTCCTCCATCCAAGAAGATGAAGTTGTTTGGATTTAAAGAAGACCCGTTCGTGTTTATTCCCGAAGATGACCCGTTATTTCCACCGATCCAGTAAGAATTAATTCAGGCTTCTAAATTCTCATCATAAATGTGTAACTGATCACATTTCATCGTGCCTTTTATTTAGTCGTGTGTAGTATCTCCTTCCACGTAACCGCACGCTAGAGCCGGGTGAAATCCTAGGGAGTGTTCACCACGCACTTCAGTGTAAGCGGCCAGCGACCGAGAAGTGCCCGGGGCCGGGGGGTGGGGGGCACTGTGGGCCCCGAATGTCCGTGACCCAGCTAGGCTTCCAGATGGAGGGGCTGCCTGCCTGGGCCCCCTTGTGGGAAGGGGAGAAGAGTGGGTCTGGGTGGGAGGTTGGGGACCCTGATTGGAAACCTCCAAGCGGAACAGAGAGGAAAGGTTGAGGGTAAACAGCTCCTGCCGTTCATCTTCCCGTCAGTATACATTTCCCACGGTGGGCACTTGTGCTGCATGTGGGTGACTGGTCCTTCTCTCGGGTCTGCCCCTTAGGGCGTTTCTCAAGTAGCAGAGGTGTTCTCTCAGGTCCTGGTCACTGGAGCAGCAGGTGACGGAGAGGCTTGCACTTGTCTGCCCACGTCCCTGGTCTAGTTGTGCCGCAAGTAAAACTTGCCTGGGGTTTTGGGTGAACTCGATCGAGCTTAGGAGACGGGACCGCACAGCAGAGCGAGTGCCGTAAGCCACAGTCTTGAAACCGAATTCTGTCGTGGAAGAGCGTCCTGCTTGGAGACCGTCTGTCACACTTGAACCGAACTCGTCAGCAGCTCTGTCTTGTGCGTAGGAAATTTTACGCATTGGATCCTTCGTTCCCAAAGATGAATTTGTTGACTCGAACCACAGAAGGGAAGAAAAGGCAACTCTACATGGTCTCCAAGGAGCTGAGGAACGTCCTGCTGAATAACAGCGAGAGGGTGAAGGTACGCCGTGCGTGGGACTGCCGGACGGCCCGGCTGGGTCCGCTTCTGGGGTGGCTCGCACAGGGGCCCTGAGCCCGGCCCAGCAGGTGCGGGCTGCGCTCGGTGGGTGTGTCCTCCGGACGGAACGGGGCGTCCACAGCTCCGGCTGCTGCTCCTGGGCGCTCTTGCTGTTACGGGCCCTTCTGTTCTCCTTCGTTTCTCTGCCCCTAGGCCCTGCCTTCATTGCTCTGCTCTTTTCCCAACTGCTTCCTCCCTGGCAGATCTCCAGGTGTGGTCTGGAGGTGCACGACATCTAAATTGTTTCCGAACCAATGCTGAGACCTCATTTCCGCCCCTTCTACTCTGCTCGCTTGGTTGTCCCCTAGTGTTTTCCAGGGCGACGGCCTCCTTGCTCTTGACGGCCCATGGAATGTGTGTGTCGTGTCCCTGCATTTTCAGAGCTTTTCCTGGTTTTAATGTCTGTTGTGATTGTTAGTCGATCTAAGCCACCTAAAACCAACACCATTTGAGAGCGTCAGGCTAGGAGAACCCCTGCTCCGATCCCACGACTTCCACAGCTTTGCCGTCCTTGCGGCTCTGCCTTGTGGTGGAAGGGAGTATTTTAATCGACTCTTTGGCTTTTGGTCATACGTGTTTCGTCTTGTGTCTTGACCGACAGGTTATAAACACCGGGATAAAAGTCTGGTGTCGGAATAACAGTGGTGAAGAGTTTGACTGTGCTTTTCGGTTAGCGCAGGAGGTAATTTGGGAAAGAGGCTTGGGTAGCAGCAGCCGTGAGCTGAGCTGCCGTGCTCTGTGGCAGACGGCTGTTGCTGAGCTAGTCCGATGGGTCCGGGCGAATAGAGCCCTGCCGGCTTCTTTGACTCCCCTGGGCGCGTTCGCTTACACCTTCTCCAGGGGCTGTGGTGAGGGGACGGTTGGGCGTGGCATGTGGAAAGGCCCTGGGGACGGTGGGTGATTGTTACCGTTCATAATGGTGGCGTCTCTTTATTCCCCACAGGGAATATACACATTGTATCCATTTATTAATTCAAGAATTATCACGGTGTCAATGGAAGATGTTAAAATTCTGTTAACCCAGGAAAACCCATTTTTTAGAAAACTTAGCAGTGAGACCTACAGCCAAGCCAAGGACTTGGGTAAGCAGTTTAACTTGCATAGAAGCATAATTTGCTCTTATAAAGACAGTGAGGATGTCGGTGTTCAAGCTGCTTAGATCTTCTTCCGTCTTACGTTTAATACAGTGTGGCTTTCTTTTTACTGTCATTTTCCAGAGGGCTCTGTGGAAATGGGATTGGTGTCTTAGCACGCCGAGGGTCAGAGGCATCCGTTACATCGCCCTGCTTCCCCAGGCCTTCATGGGGGGAGGGAGGGTGCTCTGTGGGTGCTGGGGCCTGGCCGTCCTGTGCGGAGGCACAGGGCACTCACCAGCACAGGCCGTCAGGTTCGTTTGGCATTGAATCAGCCAGCTCGAAGCAGGCTGCTTTCCTAGCCCACCAAAAAGGGTTGTTGGTCATGTTGTTTGGGTATTTCATAAACTTTCCACTTCAAGTTATTGTGGTGATGTTTTCACCTAAGAATAAAAATCACCCCACCAGAGGTGCTTTCTTTTCATTCTTGTTGTTTATTACGTGTTCACTGTTTCTGGCTCGGTTTGCACACACACTGCACCCACGAAGTTACTGTGGTTCTGTGGTTCTGTGTTTTCTGTTCGGAACGGAAGGGCGTAAAACGTGCTGGGTGGACGCGGTGTCCCGTGGTCTCGGGCGGGAGCCGCACCTGAAGTTGACGCGATCGCAGGGACGAGGGCACCGTCTTGTTTTCTTTTTCGTCTGCATCCTGCAGGGGGGTGGTGGCAGTCTCGTTGTTGACGGTTTTCACGCGTGTGTCATGCTGTTTCTGGAAGTTGGAGCAGTTACGTGTTTCGTCTCAAATTTTGAGGATTAACCTGTAGTTTTCCACATCCCCCTGCTGCTGAGAGTGACGGAGAGGCTTCCCGGAAATGCCTGAGGGTCCCACCCGTCCTCCACCAGGCTGCGTGGACCACCCACTCGGTGCCGGGCTTGCCAAAGGCTCTGCGTGTCCGGGTACAAAGAGTCCCCTTCTCCGCACGGAGGTCCTCGAGGCCAGGAGTGCAGGCTGTGTGTTGCTGGCCGTCCACAGAGCCAGACACACAGACGGCGTCCGTTGACCGGCAGCCTGGCCCACACTTGTCTGTCTCTTTTCCAGCCAAGGGGAGCATCGTCCTGAAGTACGAGCCGGACCCCACGTAAGTGCGGGAGCTCCTGTCAGCGGAGGGTGGGGGGGTCTGTGGGTGGCCGTGGGGCCTGTCGGGAACGTGCTCCTGAAGATGGCCTTGTGGGAACTTGAGGACAAGTGTTCCGGTACGTCGTCTTCTCCTAGAACGTTCAGCTTCTACCTAGAGAATTAAACGTATAGAACTTTCTCCCTGTGCCTGGGAAATCTAGCTCTGATTTCTGTCTCCCGCAGAAGGAGCATACAGGTTGAATAGTCAGGAGACGTGGAGTCCTGTCTCTACCGAGGGGTCGGCCAGTGTCTGCGGGTTTCTCGTCACGCGTCAGGCAGCGTTGTTTGAAAGCAGGGTGTGGGGTTTCGCTGAAGCAGAGACAGCTCACTCACTGACTGCTGTTCCTTGGCGGCCCTTGGGTGCCCGTGGACACTAGGTCCCGTGGGCAGCACTTGTTGGAAGCGGGGCGAGGAGCCCAGGGGGCGTGGCCAGCGCGCCTCGCTAGGTAGAGGGGAGTGAGGATTTGCACCCAGGGCCGCTTTCTCAAGTAAAACCCCTCTTCCAGGAGGAGGAAGAACACGGGGCTGGAGAGGGGTTTGCAGGAGAGCTTAGGTGGGGCCACGGGCCGTGTTCGGGGAGGTGGTGTTTGGCCTGACTCTGGGTGGTGACGAGGCTGAGAAGCACCCGTCCTGGGGATGGAACGGGCCGGAAGGCAGCCTGGGTGGAGCTTGCACAGGTGGGCCAGGCCCCAGCACCCTGCATGGTCTCCACGGCCTCCGGCTGCTGTGAAGACGGTGGCCCAAGCATGTGCGGCATCGGGCAGCAGGGGAGGTGGGAGGCAGGTGCCAGGGTCCAAGGGTTGGTGCGTCTGGGGCTGGTGCAGACAAGGTGGGTTGTGGGGGCGAAGGCGTGGGAGCTCATGGGTTGGCTTCTGGCTTTTGACGGGGCAGGTGTTGTCTGATGAAGGGGGAAGCGAGGGCAGAGCTCACCTGCTGGGTCGGAAGGTGCTGGAGATGCTGGCAGGCCGCCGCTCACACACTTTGGGAAGCGAGGGGACTCAGAGTCCCAGGTGTGGACCTTCGGGGCCCGAGCGTGTCGATGCCGCGTCCGCCACAAGCACGGTGCCAGAGCTCCGGGGGGCGGTGTAGACGGGAACCAGGGTTCGCGGGCTCTTGGGCCAGCATCCGAGGTCCGCATCTGTGAAACTGGGACAAAAGGGAGGGGCACGAAGCAGGACAGAGGAGACCCAGGCACACGCCGAGCCGCGGAGCGCCCGTGTCGACCTCACCTGCCCGGTGTCTCCTGTGCACGACGGAGACGGGCTTTCCTGGCGCAGCCGGGCCAGGAGGTGGTTTAGGTGGGGGACGCCTCGCCCGCTCCCGGACCCCCGGAAGGTCCACGGAAAGGAAAAAGGAAGGGCCAGCGGTGTCAGGAACAGGGGGCGGTTTCGCAGAACCGTTCAGACAAGGACCCGGATGTGGTCTTTAGCAGTAGTGACGCCAGGTGCTTCTCCCGTGCTGACCTGTTGTACGAGCGGAAAGACAGCTGCGGGGGATTACTGGGGAGAAAGTACAGAAAAAGCAGGTGGGAGTTTGGGAATTCCGGTCGATTCCTCTCATCCTTCTTACCAATGTGCTGTCCACGTTTCCCCGCCCCCCACCACCCCCCTGGAGAGACGGACACGGGTGTCCTTCCCTCTCTTGGTAGTGGCTTGTGTCTCGTGTTGGTTCAGCCCCTTTTTCTGTTTGTTTGTTTTTACTTATTTTTCAATGTTAATTTTTGAGAGACAGAGCACGAGCAGGGGAGGGGCAGAGAGGGAGAGAGACACAGAATCCGAAGCAGGCTCCAGGCTCCGAGCTGTCAGCGCAGAGCCCGACGCGGGGCTCGAACTCACCGACCCGTCAGATCATGACCTGAGCCGAAGTCGGACGCTTAATCGACTAAGCCACCCAGGCGCCCCAATATTTATTTTTGAGAGAGAGAGAGAGAGAGTGAGCGAGCAGGGGAGGGGGAGAGAGAGAGGGAGACACAGAATCTGAAACAGGCTCCATGCTCTGAGCTGTCAGCCCAGAGCCCAACGCGGGGCTCGAACTCACGGACGGTGAGATAGTGACCTGAGCCGAAGTTGGACGCTCAACTGATCGAGCCACCCGGGAGCCTCCCTGTTTGCTTTTTTAACCTAGAGTGTGTTCCTCTCTCTGCCCACGTCACTGATGCCTGGCGTCGCATGGCGGTGGGACGTGGGGTTAATGGAGCGGGGCTTTAGGAGCCACAAAACCAGACCAGAGTCTCGTTTGAAAGGCAGTGATGAGGGGCACCTGGGTGGCGCAGTCGGTTGGGCGTCCGACTTCAGCCAGGTCACGATCTCGCGGTCCGTGGGTTCGAGCCCCGCGTCAGGCTCTGGGTTGATGGCTCAGAGCCTGGAGCCTGTTTCCGATTCTGTGTCTCCCTCTCTCTCTGCCCCTCCCCTGTTCATGCTCTGTCTCTCTCTGTCCCAAAAATAAATAAATGTTGAAAAAAAAAATTTAAAAAAAAAAAAAAAAAAAAAGAG
Organism: Neofelis nebulosa; assembly: GCF_028018385.1. Lineage (NCBI taxonomy): Eukaryota > Metazoa > Chordata > Mammalia > Carnivora > Felidae > Neofelis > Neofelis nebulosa. The sequence continues at coordinate 4,939,327 of NC_080782.1, read as the reverse complement.
GCAGTGATGATTGCGTAGTGGTCGTCAGGGACACGGGGGCGGAACAGTCACTGCCACGTCAGCCGAGGAAAGGCCAGCGGGTGGGCAGGAGTCTGAGGCGGATCCCCAGACTGCAGGAGGCGGTGACCCAGCGGGCTGGAAACAAGTGAGCACGGTGCATGGGGGCCCCACGCTGCTCTGCGGGGTTGGGGGGCCAAGGAGACTCGGGGTCACCTGGACCGAGGTAGGGGAAGCACTGAGGGTGGCGAGGAAGGGCTGTGGGCTCCAGGCCCGGCTCTGCAACCTGCAAGGAGCCTCGTCTCCGACGATGGGCGGGGAGGCCCCAGGCAGCCGTGCCTGTTGTCGGTGGTGTGAGGTGTGACCCGTGTTCGCATTTGAGCAGCTGGAAGAATCTAGAGATTCTGGCATTGGAAGTGTGTGTGAACTCTGGATTTGGGGCTTACTCCACTGGGAGCTTGTAGAAAGAAAAACCGGCCAACGCGAGGATGTCGAGGATATTTAGGACGTGAGGAAGTTGCTGATCGGCCTTTGAGAAAACCTTCCGTAGGATCACAGAATAAAATGCCCCCCCGGGGTTTAGGCATGTTGTTTCTGGAGAGGCTGCGTGTTCCCCTCTCTAGATGAAGGTAGGATGCTTAACGCTCACGCACAGCCATCTTGTTCGTAGGAAACCGGACACCCTCCAGTGTCCCATCGTGTTATGTGGATGGCGGGGAAAGGCCTCCATTCGGACTTTTGTGCCCAAGAACGAACGGCTTCATTATCTCAGGATGATGGGGCTGGAGGTGCTGGCGGAGAAGAAGAAGGAAGGGGCCGTCCTGGCGCCTGAGAGCGCGGGTGGCTCGGGGCCGCCGGAGGCCGAGGAGGCCGGGGCCGAACACGACGTGGAGCCGGCCGCCAGTGCCAGCGTGGACGCGGCCCCGGGCCCCGACCCGGCCGAGGGCGCCCTGCCCCGGTGAGGAGGCCTCCACCTTGGTGCCCAGAGCCAAACCCGGAGCTTCTGACCCACAAAGTGCATACTTTTGAAAACTGGTGGAAATGATAGAACAGTCTGTAAATGACCTCAGTGCTGCTTTCACGATACTTTTTTAGCCCGTTTACGGTTTCTTTGGCAAAGCTGGTCCATGGTGCGTGTTTCAGGCAGTCGTAGACTCTCACCGTTAAGGTCTTAAACTTCTATCGAGAAACAAAACTGCCCTTGAAGGAATTTTCAGGTCCCTTTTGTTACGCCTCTATTGGGCTTAATTATTGTTTTAATTATTATTTATAGAAAGAATCTAACTCCTGAATCGTTGGAAGACCGTTTTGTAAACCTTAATAGCTGTGAAGTTGCACGTTAACAGTGTGACGTTCACATGCGGTGGGCTAATATCTGAAGCCTCAGATGACTTGTGTGCCTTCGTAATAAAAGTCAAATAAACTTTTCTCAGAGGAAGAGCTGTCTCGTGGGCTGTGGTACTATGAGAGTTTTGTGTGCTTTTATTGAATGGGGGATGTTGCGGTTTTAGTCTTTAAATGGGGTTGGGATCCTTGGAACGTTTAAATAAATCGTTGATGACGATGTGTATGTGCGAATGACCCGTTTCAGTCTTCAGGAGGCGGAAGGACTAAACTTCCTTTTGGGCAAATGGAAATGGTAGAATTCACGCATTCTTAGCTGGTCAAAGGACTTGTAGCGTGAAGGTGTCACAAAGTGTTCCTGTGGGCTTCGCCCTCCTTGTGCCAGAGGGTCCAGTCGGTCGGGTCACAGGAGGTGTGGGCTTGGCTGGGGGCTCACCTGGGCCCCTGGGGCACCGTGGTTCCCAGCCTGCAGGTGATACACTTCAGGCAGGCGCTGCAGGGGACCCTTTCCCTCAGTTGCTTCCTGAGTTCCTGCCACGTGCCAGGCAAGGTCCTGGGGCTGGTGGCGAGGGTTTTCCAGAAGTGTGATGGTTGTGAGAAAGGAGAGTGCGGTGTGGAGAACCGTCAGGTCCCTGCCCCCTCGCTGGCCCAGTTGTTACCATCTTAGTTTATCAGAGCCCCTGCTGATTCCCCTCCCCCACCCACCTCTTTGAATCACAACTCCAAGACGAGGACCTTTTTTCTTTGTGGCAAATGACCCCGTGTCCTCCTGCGGCACCTGGTAGGTGGTTGCAGCATAAACGTTCGCGTTGACATTGACGTCCGATGACCCTCAGTCCTGGGCCCCCGTCCCGCCTGTCGGCCCGGTCCAGCTGTCCCGCCTTTCGAGTCCCTTCCGATGTGGAGCGGCTGTCTGTCCTCTGTGATGGTGACATTTTCGGGGGTCACAGGTCAGTTACCTTGTGGACTGCTTCGGCTTTGGTCTGTGTCCTGTGTTCGGCAAGAATACTGCAGAGGAGCTCCGCTCGCTCACTGGGACGTGGGACGAGGCCCTCGTGGACTTGTCCGCCTCCTGGTGGGTTTCCCGTGGTTTCCTGTGGTTCGCGTGGCGTGTGCTGGCCTCGTGTCTCCACGAGAAGGTCCCGCACTCTGCCGGGAGACGCCGCAGGACTGCGTGCACCTGTTCCGTACCAGGCTTCCCGCTGCAGCGTCTCCGGGCGGTCTGTCCCCCACCGCTCTGCCACGTTACTGGTTTGTCCTCAACATTCCTTGTTCCTCCTCCTCCTCCTCCTCCGGTCACTTCACGTTCATTTATGTATATCCCTGATGTTGTTGCCCACCTTGTCCCCGAAATGGCTGCTGGGAGCCGCTTCCACTTGGTCCCCCTGGCCTTGCACACGCACCCGTCATGCTGCTTTCTCATACGGTGAGATGCCAGGTCCTGGAGTCACCCCTGGGGAGCCCCCGCTTTCATGGAGCACGGTGGTTGGAAACCAAGATCTGGAGGTAGGTGTGTGCACAGCTACTGAGACGTCATTTCTTTTTTATTTAAAAAAAAAATTTTTTTTTATATGTTTACTTGTTTTTGAGAGAGAGAGAGAGGGAGAGGAGCAGAGAGAGGGGAAGACGGAATCCGAAGCAGCCTCCAGGTTCTGAGCCGTCAGCACAGAGCCTGATGTGGGGCTTGAACTCACAGACTGTGACCTGAGCCAGAGTCAGATGCTCAACTGACGGAGAGCCTCCCAGGCGCCCCACGAGGGGTCATTTCTTACGAACCACACAGAACTAGGAATTAAATGTGTCTGTGGACACACGCCCTGCACGCATACAAACACACACACGTCACACCAGTACAGCAGATGTCAGCTCTTCCCCCCCCCCCCCCCCGCCCCCCCCCGGGCTTCTACTGTCTGAGTGCGTCGCTCCCAGTGGAGACGCCCGGGGACCCAGGGCACCACAGCCCAGAGACACAAGGCCAGCTTCCTGCGGTATCTCTCTGGTGCCCCCTACAGACCCACTGCAGCGCGGGGCCAGCTGGCAAAGAGCATTTCAAGGGTGCAGACCTTTGGATGGAGGGCAGTGACTGGCGTAGAGCCCTGAGACCCAAAGTGATTACTAATTCGTGGCTCATTTAATCCAACAACCTAATAGAGGTGGAGGGGTGTGACTAACCTTACTTACAGGTAAGAAAACTGAAGCAGTAATGTCACAGGAGAAGTGACAAAAGACAGGAGTCCAATTTTTAAAGAAGTCTTGACCAGCAGAAGTAGAGCCAGTTGGGTCTCTATGTGGGGGTCTCTGCCTTGAATTACATCCCTTTTAATGGGCCGTCCGCAGTGCAGCAGCCACGCTGTCGTGACTTTCAAGATTTTAGCCACTTTTCGAAATTGCCAGAAATGAAGGAATCTGCAGAGGGACAAGTGTCGTATTTATATGTGTATGGTTTTGTTTTGTTTTTTAATTAAGGCTATTTAAAATCTCTAAGGTTTTTTTGGTCGCATGTAAACTTCACTTTCATCAAAGCACAGAATAATTAGGGTCTGTCTGGGTTGAGATGTGAATTGAATCCACATGTACAATTTTGCTGCTTCTCAAACCCGAGGACAGCTACACGAACGGAATTAAACGCAGGGAAGGGGAGTGCGGCACGGTGCGGTTCAGGAAGCTGGCAAGCAGATGGGCAGGTGGTTCCGCAGAAGCAAGGGCAGAACCCCGGAGAGGCGGTCCCTGTGTCCCACAGAGTTCTAAGTGTCGGACCCGGCCGGGTTTGCGAGCGGCCGGTTCCGGGGGGTCCCTCCTCCGCACTGCTGGCCTGGGGGCGAGCGGCTGTCTGCACACCCCTCTTCCCTCGACTCCCAGCATGCTTGGGGCAGCCAGAACCTCGCTTTCCCAGCTGACATCATTGGAAGACGCTGTTCTGGAACCTGTCCAGCTCCAGAGAAAAGACCTAAAGATAGTGGCCTCCCTGCCGCATCTCTCAAGGTACAGCCTGTCACATCCCCGCAGAGAGGACGGGTTGTTCCAACTCAGTGCTGCTCATCCCGGATGGCACGGAGCCCCCCTCTTCATCAGGGCCAGACAGCCGGGATTGGGGACACCTGGCAGCAGCTGCTGGGACCAAATACAGGGATCAGAGCAAACAGGGAAAAGCAGCTAGGAAGAGGCACAGATGTGCAGGGAGCAGGAACGTTTTTAAAAATCCCTGTTACTTAGGGGCACCTGGGTGGCTCAGTCGGTTAAGCATCCGACTTCAGCTCAGGTTACGATCTCGTGGTTCATAAGTTCAAGCCCCGCATCGGGCTCTGTGCTGACAGCTCGGAGCCTGCAGCTTGCTCTGGATTCTGTGTCTCCCTCTCTCTCTGCCCCTCCCCTGCTCATTCTCTCTCTCTCTCTCTCTCTCTCTCTCTCTCTCTCTCTCTCTCTCTCTTTCACTCTCTCTAAAATAAATAAACATTAAAAAAAAATTTTTTTTTAATTTAAAATCCCTGTTACTGAAAAGCTGGATGAAGGCTGATGAGACCCTTTAAAAAAAAAGGTGTTGCTGACATGAACAATTACACTGAAGGTTTTTCCTCCAATTTTAATCAACAATGTGGCAGCACGGCTTCTCCCGAAAGAAGGCATTGCAGGTGGCAGATGTGGCTGAAGAAGGGCTCTCGTCCATGGACCGCCAGGTTGCGCAGGCCTGGGACGCCTCTGGATGGACCCATGGGCCAGGGGATCACTGTTCTTGCAGGTGGGCTGGAGGACAGATTTTTCACTGAAGACCTTCTGTGCCCTTTGAACTTTGGAATCCCTATTGAGACGAATAAAAGAAAGTTCCTAAAAAAGGGCGGCAGATGTGCAACATGCGTCCCCAGTGCCATTCGCTGCGACGTCGTTTACGGTAGCAGAAAACCAGGAAGACCCTGGATTCCACGAGGGGCTCTGGTGAAACGAGCATAGCGTAGCCACCACTGGGCACGTGCTAGAAATGAAGGGGTCGCCAAGAAACGTAAGAGACGAAGGCCGGGTGCGCGAAGTGTGTTTACTCTGCCGCCCTTTGTGTGAGCAGGAAGAAACACATGCTTACACACGCTCCAACTTCGGAAAGTGCGTCAGCCGACTCAGGAAGGGTACGGAAGAAGTTGACCGTTCTGGTTGCCTTGTGGGAGGGGATCTAGGTGGGCCGAGGCCCAAGGTCAGGATGGAGATTTTGAACACTGAACCATGGGAGTGTTGGACACATTCAGAAAATGAATTTAAGGGGGCGAGTGGGTGGCTCAGTTAAGTGAGTGTCCAACTTCGTTCGGCTCAGGTCACGAGCTCACAGTTTGTCGGTTCGAGCCCCGCGTCAGGCTCTGTGCTGACAGCTCAGAGCCTGAAGCCTGCTTCGGATTCTGTGTCCCCCTCTCTCGCTGCCCCTTCCCTGCTCTCTCGTTCTTTCAAGAATAAACATTTAAAAATGTTTTTTTGTCAATAAATATAAGTGATGCAGGAAGGGTGCCATGCCTATGAGTCCAGAGGGCGCCTGTGACCCCATGGTTCGTGTTTCACACCAGAAAATCCAATTCCGTCCTCAGCACTTCTCAGGAAACAGATCTCCAGCTGCCCTTCTGGGTATCTGTGGCACGTGGTGAGTGGCGTGGCGTGGTGAGTGGCGTGGCGTGGTGTGGAGGGTGGGCCCCTGGAGGCAGTCGTTCACATTGAATCCTGTCTCCACCGCCCACCCCCGGGGGTAACCGCTTCCCAGACTGCCCCCCGTGATCCTGCCCCCGGCACCCCCTCTGTGTGCTCAGGCTGGACCTGGTGAGTGGCTTCCAAGTCAGGACGGATGGCACACGTACTTCTAACATAGAGTTTTAGAGGCGGTGGCTTCTGTCCTGTTAGAACTCTCCCTGGCGGAGTCCAGAGTCCCAAGACCATTCTTAGGTTCCATGGTTCCCCAGGACTCAGACTGTGGTTGGGCTCCCAGCCCCGATTCGTACCAGGAAGGAGTGCAGACTCAGAGGGAAGGGGGCGCGGGGTGACCTCCAGGAGAAACCAGGCCCCACGGTGCTAGAGCCCCGGCCCAGGGGAGTCGCGCAGCACACGCTTGGCTCACCCAGCAGGACGGGACGGCATGTGTGAAATGTCTACCAGGGAAGCTTACGAGAGACTCCACACTGGGGCCGCACAGGCACGTGGAAAGCTCCAGAGCTCCACCAGGAAAGCAGGTGCCTTGTGTATCTTCAGCGTGAGCGGTTCGGGCACAGCGAACCCTCCTTATCCGTTAGGGTGGGGAGACACTCCCCAAATCCACATTTCCAGATGCCGACCAACGGCCGGCCTCGTACCGGCGCCTTCCGAGGATGGCGGTTTCGGCCCTGCTGTGCCGACCCTTCCCCGCACTGGCTCAGTCACCGATGGAGTGAGCGCCACGTGGAGAACAGGAACCGGCGAAGGCCCTTCCGTCCCTCAAGCCCTGTGCGCCTGAATCCTGCCAACAACCACGTACGTGAGCTTGGAAGTGGGTCCTTCCCGAGCAGAGTCTTTGTTTTTTGTAGTTTTTAAAAAAATTTGAGTACAGTTGACACGCAATTCTCCATTAGTTTCAGGTGTATGACGTAGTGACGTGACAAGTTTATTCATCGTGCGATGCTCCCCGCAAGCGTGACCGCCGTCTGTGCCCCTCCTTGAGAGAACCACAGCCTCGGGAGAGGCCTTGAAGCTGCAGACCCACCCACCTCCCCCCCCCCCCACTCAAGCCACACCCAGATTCCTGGCCCACAGAATCTGAGACAAGATGGTCCAAGCCCCCAGATGCTGGGGTGACCGTCGTGTGGCCGTAGACGACAGATACAGTAGGTTACTGACTGTGTGACCCTGGGCAAGTTTCTTAATGTCACCAGACCTCACCATTTCCTCATCTGTGAAATGAGCATAGCGATGGCACCCTCCCGATCGGGGGTGCTGAGCGCTGGCTTTGTGACCATGTGAGACATGCTGAGTGTAAACAGCCCTGGACAGCAAGCCTTTCAAGGTGGAGCCTGGGCTTTTGGGCTCAGGCCTTGGTTCCTTTTGGGATTGAGTAAAACCTTTTGATCAAGGGAGACCGGTCATGCGGGTGAAGTGTGCAGCGGCTGAAATTGTGGGTTTTGCCCCCTCGGTCTGCTCCTGGGATGGTGCTGAGTCTCGGTGGTGCGGTCGGTCCCGACGGTGGGGCCCTTACAACCGAGCATCTGTGCGTGGTTCCTGTGCTCTCGTTCTCCTTCCTTCGGTTTGGGGGCGGGGCATTTAGGATGCATCTCCTAAGCGGCCAGGGACGCACAGCCCAGGAGCTGGCCGCAGCAGCAAATACGGCCCCAGTCCCTGTCCCTCCCGCCCTCAGAGCCAAACTGCAGTAGTGAAGATTGCTTTAAACTAGTGGATGAAAAACTAGCAGAAACTGGTAAACGTTGGCCTCGCATTAAAAGTATCCAACCACCTGGGAAATAACGCAAATTTGTGTCCCGATTAGATTTTTTGTAAGGTTGTTGGCGTCTGGAGAAAGACTGCACTTTAAAAAAAAAAACCTTTTTATGTTTGTTTATGTTTGAAGGGGGCGGGTGGACAGAGCATGAGCAGGGGAGGGGCAGAGAGAGAGGGAGACACAGAATCCGAAGGAGGCTCCAGGCTCCGAGCTGTCGGCAATGAGCCCGACACGGGACTCGAACTCATGGACTGCGAGGTCATGACCTGAGCCGAAATCAGACGCTCAACCAACTGAGCCACCCAGGCGCTCCTGGACTGTACTTTTTAAAGTAAAATGGTAATAAAGTTTCTAAGTAGTTCCACCGGTTTTAAACAATGACAACCACAAGAGTCCAGAGCACACAGCAAAGGGGTCTGTTCAGTACCTGTGGACGGCTACGCTTTTTAATAATCAGTCATCTCTCACTGATAGCATTGGATCCATTTACATTTTGGGGCGGGGGGCTCTTCAAACTGTTAGACAAGCCACCCGTGCAGAAGAGACACAGTACATACAATGCGTGACCATGCAGGCCTTTGCTCCCAGCATGTCCGAGACATCAAGTCTGGGTGGGTGAGGGAAGGCCAAGGTGAGCCGGACTGGCCTGCCTGGGAGGGAGGCCGGAGTTTGCATTAAGGCCGATTCAGCAGTGTTTTTGTTTCCGCAGGTTCCCCGGGAGACAGACCGTGGGCTAGAGAGTTGCATGCGGGAGGTCTGGCTCCGTCCCCTGGGGTTGGGTCACACACACACAGGTGCAGGCTCACATCTGCTCCGCCAGTGAGACCTGCTTGCCAATATGGCAGGAAGACCAAGAGAGGCACTGTGCCTTCCCAAGGGCTGGAGGAAAGAGTCACAAAATTGTATGAGTCCAACCAAGGACGGGGGGGAGGGGAAGAAGTTAGAGATGAGGAAACATAATAAACAGAAAACGCAAATAGATCAAAATAACAGAAACAGGACTGACTATACTAGGACGGGGGGGAGGGGAAGAAGTTAGAGATTGAGGAAACATAATAAACAAAACGCAAATAGCTCAAAATAACAGAAACGGGACTGACTATACTAATGAGAGGTGCAGGTGGGTTTTTTTGTTTTTTTTTGTGTTTTGAAGAGGTCGACTTGCAGAGGGCTTGGTATTTGAGGGGTTCCAGTCAATGGGCCGCCTCCAGCCCTATCCTCCTCCCCGAGGCCACCGGCGGGAAGACTGTCCTCCCAGGGAGGTGTCCCACACAGCACAGACACGGGTCAATGTTCCCCCTATTAGATGCTGACATCTGTACAGAACGTTCAGCTGCCATCTGTTTTCATTTGATAATAGAGCTTGGAGATTACTTCCTATCAGTACATCTGGAGCTCCAATCATTGTTTAAAACTTACTTTTCTATTTTTTAAAGTTTAGTTTGAGAGAGAGAGAGAGAGAGAGAAAGAGAGTGGGGGAGGAGCAGAGTGAGAGACCGAAAGAATATTAAGCAGGCTCCATGGTCAGCAAGGAGTTCGCCACGGGGCTTGAACCCAGGACCCGGGGATCATGACCTGAGCCAAAATGAAGAGTTGGACGCTCAACCTGCTGAGCCATTCAGATGCCCCAGGAGCTCCAATTCCTTCACCAGGTGCAGAGGGTCCTTTTAATCAGACCCTGTGAACAGACACTTGGGGTGGTTCCAGTGTTTTGCTACTACCCAAAAATCTGTAGTGAATAACCGTATGTCTCATTTCCAATGTTGCACATGCATGTGGACTAGGATAATTCCTGGAAGTACTACTTGTTGGTCAAGGAGGATGTGCGTTTTCAATTATAATAGGTATTACGTGTATCAATATTAATATCAAATAAAATTGAGTTTGTAGCAAGACATGTTAAATGGGAAAAACACGAATATAGGTTTTATACCAATGAATTGTAGAACATATTTTGTAAGAACATACGACATACTTTAACCTTAAAGCAAAATACTGAAAACAAAGAAATGTTACCAACAGAAGAAATTGGCAAGTCTACATTTATATTAAGAAATTTTGGGGAAAAAAAAATTTGGGGGGCGCCTGGGTGGTTCATTCGGTTAAGCATCCGACTTTGGCTCAGGTCATGATCTCACGGTTGGTGGGTCCGAGCCCCGTGTCAGGCTCTGTGCTGACAGCTCAGAGCCTGGAGCCTGCTTCCGATTCTGTCTCCCTCTCTCTGCCCCTCCCCTGCTCACTCTCTGTCTCTCTGTCTCTCTGTCTCTCTCAAAAATGAACATTAAAAATTTTCTTTAAAAACAAGAAATTTTAATAACAGCATCAATCGGAAATTGGCAGAGTAGGATAAAGGGATGTGGTTATCAGTTAACAAATGCGAGTGAACACAAAGCAATGAAATAGAAAATATATTTAGGGTGATCAATAATTCGGAAGCTTTTGAAAAGACCGATAAAATAGACAAATCTCAGGTACCTACTCAAGAAAGAAAAAGACCATTACACCACTGGAGAGACTCTCAAGCTTACAAGAACACCACGTTGCCTTTCGTGCCAACAGTTTGAAAACAGCTGAAATAAAAACACCCAGGAAAGCATAAGTTACCGGCATTATTTCAAGAAGAGGAGAAAAATGTCGGCAGGAATAATAACCATAGAAAGAAGAAACAGTCAGCTGGAGATGTGCCCACATTCACACCACCCCCAACGTGGACACCGGGCCCAGGGAGATTTTTGAGGTCGGCTTTGCCACATTTCCAGGAAAACACCTCTTTCCTATGTTAAATTCATTTTATAGAAAAAGTCAGAACATTTCCCCCATTATTCCATGCTGGCATACCTGGGAGGCCCCCCACGGACAAGGGTCCATACAGAAAAGGAAACGTCGTTGCGAAACCACTCATGTAAGACTATCTAAGTGAATATTAGGGAAACAGAAGGAGCAGGCAGTTGCAAAATGGATTCATCATTATGTATTCATGGAATAAGAGGACTTCTAAACTTTATACGATGCCCTATCTTATTCCATATATTGTAGATAGTATTTATTATATATCCATGTTGTAAAATGCATCAGCTATGAACTTACATGGTTTAACACAATTATATAGGAATTATAAATATTAAGAGGATAAAGGAGAACAATTAAAACCTCAGTTTGATAAAATTCAAGACTCGTCCCTTATTTTGAAAAACAACAGTAAGCTAAGAATGGAAGGGAAACCTGTTTAACTCGACGAAGGATATTTGTCAGAAATCCTGTGTCATACAACCTACTGAATAGTAAAATATTAGCGACAGACAGGAACCGGGTAACACATACTGCTCACTTCACCTCAGCTAGTCCACACTGAAATGCCCGTCAGTGCAAGAGGACTACAAGAAGAGATCAGGTGTAGCAGGGAGAGAGCTGAGACTAATGCTGCCGTTCTGTGCAGGTCAGATCATTATGCATGGGGTGAGACCCCAGAGAATAAACAGGAAAGGTATACAAGCTCATACTAGTTTAGCAATTGAATGAAGATGAAAGACCAAGGTTTTTAACAAATTGACACATGGGGAGACAATATTCACCACCACGTAGTAGATGACACATTGTGTCCATATGTAAATAGCCTCCACAAATCAATAAGATGAGCAGTTTGCAAGCAGACAAAGGATATGAAGAGGTAATTTGCAGAAGACCTACAGTAGACAGCCCCGCGCATAGATTCCACTTTTCACTCACCAGAGTGACAAAAGTTTAAGGAGTAATAATATCCGGTGATGATGATGGTGTGAGAAAGTGGGCGGCTTCATTCATCACCATCTGTTTGGAAGGTGGGCTTTCCCCGTGCTCCTGGCTTCACTTCAGGGGAGGTGCCGTTTCTGATGCCACCGTCGTGCCGTCGGGTTAAGTGAACGTCTGAGCATGTGGGTCACCGTTGCTATCTCTGGGGTTTGGGTCCCAGGAGCTGCCAAAAGCCAGGAGTCGGATGGATGGGGAGCCTCCTCCCCACAGCCTCGTCCCTCTCACGGTGCCCAACAGCGGCCGAGCTCATCTGTGGGCTCGCTCATCTGTGGCCGAGCTCATTTAGTTTCCGTCCTGCTGGCTGTGACACCTCTGAAGGTGACAATCCCAGTGGAGTCCTTCACTAGCGTGAGACACGCAAAGGGTCAAAGCAGAAGCCGTATGGCTGTTCTCCAGTGTCGCCCGAAAGTCGGAGAGCGGAGAGGTCCCCACGCTCTTTGACCAGCTGAACTCCTGAGTCTGCGCCTGCTCACTGCAGACCTGCGCGAGCAGCATTGCACCTGTTCGTCGACATGCTGTCCATCGGCTAGTTCGTTTTGCTTCCCGTCAGCCCCCCTCCCTCCAGGCAGCCAGCCCCATGAAGACAGTGCCTGGTGCCCAGGGGGCAGTCTGCGAGCCTCTGTTGAGCGAACGTTGGTGAATGAATACCCAGCGGCAGGTGCCCTGTGCGACGGCAGCCTCTCGTGGGGGACACTGAGTTCTCTGTCCTGGTGACAGGTGAGGTGTCTCAGCCTCAGGGGTACAGTTTGGAAGGGAGGAAGTGGGGGCAGTCTCTGCTTCGCCTGCCTCCGGTCACGAGACTCAGGGAGGGGGCGGAGCTTGTCTCAGGCCACCAGGCCACCTGCCCCGGGCCACCAGGTCCTCCTCCACTGCAGGAGCTGGCCCTGAATCAGGCAGTGCTTTGTAAAGCTTGTACCTGGCCGGTGATTCTCCACCTGGATCCCCCGCTCGTCTCCTTAGCCAGCAAATGCCGAGTGCCCATCGCCTCATTTCAACAGAGAAACGTGCTCGGAGGTGGGCCCTGTTACCTGGCACGGTTCAGGATGAGGAAGCTCCCCGGGGGCGTGGTCTCCTGCCTCCCGAGGGCAGCAGTAGGAACAGACACTCCTTTTGGAGACCTTTGGGCATGTAGTTGAAAAAAACCTATTTATTCAGCTTATGAATATGAATTGTACATTTGGAAGATGACACCCAAATGTTAAGAAAAACAAACATTATTTGCAGGAAATGAAGCTCATTACAATCCTCTTGGCTTGTGTACAAGACTTCCCCTTGCACCGAAAACCGTAAAATACCTAGGAATAAATCTCACCAAAGAGGTGAAAAATCTATACACTGAAAACTAGAGAAAGCTGATGAAAGAAACTGAAGAAGACACAAAAAAAATGGAAAAAGATTCCATGCTCCTGGATAGGAAGAACAAATATTGTTAGAATGTCGATACTACCCAAAGCAATCTACATATTCTAATGCAATCCCTATCAAAGTAACACCAGCATTCTTCACAGAGCTAGAACCATCCAAAAATGTGTGTGGAACCAGAAAAGACCCCGAATAGCCAAAGCAATCTTGGAAAAGAAAACCAAAGCTGGAGGCATCACAATCCC